>NC_138779.1:86907808-89365308 GCF_965119305.1 Pelophylax lessonae | reverse complement strand
CACCAGAACACACTGGTCAGCACCCTGAGCCATTGGCTAAGAGCACTGATTGGTTGCCGATCGGCAGACCTTTTTCCGTCATGCCCCTTCGAAAGAAGCCGGCTTTTGTCAGACGGTCTGCCGTACACACAGGCCGAATGTCAGCTGGTTTCTATTGAACCAGCCGGCACTACCCGATATTCTTCCCATGTGTATGGGGCTTAAGGCTGCGTTTATAATATGCAACATTTTTAGAAAACAAATTTGAACCTCACTATAAGAGGGTAGCAATCAACTCATGAATGCTATCGAGGGCCTTGGAAGTGTAGATATGTTGAAAAATCTTTGTAGCTGGTCAGAACAGAGTGTTAAAAAAAAATGTGTTTTTAGCTGTGTAGCAACATAGCATTATCACTTATCATATGATACAACACCACTGTCAGAACACTTCACTTCATAAGAACACATTTGTGTGTTGCTATCAATCCTTTAGGCCCCTTTCACACTGGTGAGATTTTCCTGCGCTTTTAAAAAATTTTCCCTATCAAATCCTACGTAACCGTTTACACTGCAGGTGCATTGCACTTTGAACAGTCCTGTATGCCGCAGGACAAAGAAAAAACTGAGAGTATGCTGTACTAACTAAGCGATGTTAGTGCAGCGATCTCTCACCACTGTGCTATTATGTTCTGATAGGGGGATAGCATGCCCGTCGACAGAAGCTGGTCGTTACTGGCCAATATTTGGGTCGTTTTTACCAGTCTTTAAAGTCTAAACTTTCAGATATGGGGTTTGAGAGGAGAACAGTGACAGTTGAGAGAGAGAGTGGATGAAAGGTGTTGGCCGCTAGATCTCTTAAAGTAGCAAGGTCTTAAAGCAGTACATTGTGTGTAGAGGGTAAAGGCTCGTGCTGGTCTGCACAACAGAGTAATGCAGGCCAGCTACAGAGCCTGGGGGGTTTAAATGTGCCACATATACTGAAAAAATATTTCCACACTTACAAACATTATTTAAAATAATGCATATAAATGTTATTGATTTTTGTTTACAAAGTAGTACCAGAAAGAGGGAAAGACATACATATACAGTACAAGGATAGTACATTCATTATATTCATTACACTCCAGGAAGCCCAATAGTAAGGGCTGTACAGATAGAAAGGGAGCTGGAACTACGCGTTTCGCAAAGAATGCTTCTTTGGGCTCCAGCAAGTTGAAAGCATTAATTTTTCTGAGAAGTAGATAGTATGTATATTAGTTTCCAGAAGGAGATATATATTCACATTATTCATAGACTTGAAAAGTATAAGTTTAAAATCAAACTGAATATTAAAGGAATAGCGCTATTTAAAGAGACGGTCAACCATTTTATATCAAAATTCCTATGGCATTTCCAATCCTTTGAATACCACATGTCAACCACCTTCTTGGAAGCTTACCTTTATTTTGCTATATACATATCCTTCTGAGATCATTCACCTCACCCCCACAGGGTAAGTCTTCCTTGATGGAAGCGATTTTCAGATTTATCTGATTTGTTAAACTTTATTAACCCTTTCCTTTTCTTCACTTTTCCCTTTTTATTCTTTTTATAAACCTTTTTTCTTGTCACGATTCTTTTTACAGCAGTGTTCCCTCATAGATAATACTGGGACTCTGAAACACTGATTGGCATTTAAAGCTTTAATTCTCTTTTTTACATCACGGGTGATATTTTAAATACTTCACACTCTATCCATCCTATAATTTTTTCTTAATCCCACAATTGGTCTAAATAACTTAGATGTACTTTCTGTAATATTTTTTCTTTGCTCCTAGGGTGCAAATGTTATCCCTCCATTTTCTTCCTCACCTCATTCTCCCCAGTTATTCCCCATCTATGTCCTTTTGAAAGACACATACCCAGTCAACAGATTACATATATAAATTCAGTAAGAAGCAGCGATACAACAATGTTATAGGTAAGCTTTTTTTGCCATATACTGTATTTTTGAAATATTCTAATTCTCTCATCTTTTTATCTTGCCACATGCACTATGGTTGCTATATACATATAAATAACCAATAAATGACAAACATTAATAAAATACGCCTGTGCAGATTCCTCAAACCACCTCTTTTCTCGTCTGGCCCCCTCCCCAGGGCGCTCTGTATTCCCTATCCAGTGGTCGCCAGGGATTCAGCCAACATGCCCCCCCTTAAGCTCTTCTTAATGATTACTATATATACAAGAAACTCCCCCTTTGCTCCTTCTATTGTCTTCTCACTTCTCGTTTTTCCTTCCCTTTTCTATTTCTCCCTTTTCCCTCTTCCCCTCTTTTTTCCCTGCTTCCCCTTCTGCTTCCTCCCTCTTTTTTTCTTCCTCTCCTTCTCCTCGCCCTTATACCTAACATGTCGTTAAACGAGATAACATTTATTGTTCCTTTATATATAGATAGAGATGAAATGTTATAAAGTAGAAAATATTGGATATATAGTGGTTATAAAGAGAAAATATTATCTTTAGCTATATAGAGAAAAATAATATTCCTTATCTGGATAAGATAGAATGTAATAAATCCGGAATTATTTTTGATTTTAAACTTATACTTTTCAAGTCTATGAATAATGTGAATATATATCTCCTTCTGGAAACTAATATACATACTATCTACTTCTCAGAAAAATTAATGTTTTCAACTTGCTGGAGCCCAAAGAAGCATTCTTTGCGAAACGCGTAGTTCCAGCTCCCTTTCTATCTGTACAGCCCTTACTATTGGGCTTCCTGGAGTGTAATGAATATAATGAATGTACTATCCTTGTACTGTATATGTATGTCTTTCCCTCTTTCTGGTACTACTTTGTAAACAAAAATCAATAAAATTTATATGCATTATTTTAAATAATGTTTGTAAGTGTGGAAATATTTTTTCAGTATATGTGGCACATTTAAACCCCCAGGCTCTGTAGCTGGCCTGCATTACTCTGTCGTGCAGACCAGCATGAGCCTTTACCCTCTACACACAATGTTTGCTCTTTGGGGGAGGTGCCAACGAATGTCTGTTTAAAAAGCCGCTATCTCCCCTACCACAATTTTCCGTCTTAAAGCAGTAATGACCACCTCCCCCTTAAAAAAAATAAAATAAATAATAATAATATACACATACATACAGTATAGATATATACAGTATAGATATATCTATACTGTATATATATATTGCAGCTTACAAATCCTTAAATGTATTCGTTTTTTTAAGCTTTTTCCCTTTATTTGCCCCCTGGTGAACTTCTGGCCAGTAACACACTTCCTGCCTTAGGCTTAATGCACATTGGACATTTGGCTATCTTCCCTAGACGCCTTTCCTCCTGGCAGCAGCGTTTAGCCGCATAAGGGCCTGGGCGTTAATTAATTTCATTGGCCAGAAAAATTATTCATTCTAGCCATTGAAATTAAAGTGGATGTAGAGGCTCAAGGTTTTTACCTTTGTGCATTCTATGCATGAAGGTAAAAAAACCTTCTGTGTGCAGCAGTCCCCACTTATACTTGCCTGAGCCCCATCTGGATCCAGTAATGTGCACGAGAGTATCGGCTCTCCCAGGTCTCTTTCTCCTCATTGGCTGAGTCAGCAGCGGGAGTCATTGGTAATCACAGCCAGTGAGCCAATTAAAAGAGAGAGGGGGGCGGGGCTGAGCATCGTTCCATGTGTGAAGGGACACACAGAGTAGCAGTTCAGGTGCCCCCATAGCAAGCTGCATGCTATGGGGGGCACTCAGCAGGAGGGAGGGGTCAGAAGTACCGGCGGGGGACCTGAGAAGAGGAGAATTGAGCTGCCCTGTGCAAAACCACTGCACAGAGCAGGTATGTATGACATGTTTGTTATTTTTTTTTAAATATGCCTTTAATA
Source organism: Pelophylax lessonae (assembly GCF_965119305.1). NCBI lineage: Eukaryota > Metazoa > Chordata > Amphibia > Anura > Ranidae > Pelophylax > Pelophylax lessonae. The sequence continues at coordinate 89,361,446 of NC_138779.1, read as the reverse complement.
TTACTTTAACGCTCAGGTGCTAAACGTGCCTAGTGTTAATGGGTGTTTACACATCTAGCATCATGCTCCTGCCTCTAAACTTCTGTAAATGCCTATGTGTGCATGACTAACATGCAGGGGTGTTTAGAGGCAGAAAAAAAAAGAGCCAGGCGCCCCTATGAGCAATGTTAAAAATGTCCAGTGTGCATAAGACCTTAGGGGGCCTACACTATATGGACAGGCAAAAAAGACACCTTTAAACAGCAGCAATGTCAGTCTGGGGAGAGGGTACTGTCAGACAAGCAGATCTAGATGGACTTGACTAACAAACTAAAACTGAATTCAAGCTAACACTTTATAATCAGTTACAGCACCAGTTTTTTTTTTCTTCCTTTTGGGATAAAAGTTTTACATAAATTAATAAAAGATGACTAGTGTAAGCTCCCATGTCATTGTTAAATGCCCGACCCTGGTGATTTGACAGAGGAAAGTGCCCCGTTGCATGCTTGGATACTGTATAAATGCCAGGAGCACATGTGCTTGGTGTTTTTTTTTGGCTGGATAGTGAAGTCCCGGAGGGAGGGGGCGGCTGCCTCCTGCTCTGCAGAGGTGCCATGCGGCCTCAGGTAGTCGACCTGAGGGCCTGGAGAGTGCTAGTGAGGAATTGAACCCGGAGGTCCTGTGAAGCTGACTGAGAGGGGAGACACTGTAGGATCTGATTCTGCAGTACAGTGAGTACAGATCTGTGTAAAGGAGCCTGACCTGACGGGGGCCACCCCTGCAGCTAAAAGAATCAGTGGAAGGGTGTCAATAAAGGGGATGCTAGTGAGTGTCCCAAAGAAAATATAGTTCACCAAGTCTATTGCTGGAGAGAAAGAGCAATGAGACTTAACAGTTTCCATACATGTGGCAGTATGGATTAAGCAGTGCAGCTGCTTCAAAAAGCAACCTGGTGAGACAAAGTGAGAGTTGTCCTTATCCATTATAAATAGTTCCAGTTGGAGTATCCCACTTTTCGACTCTCCCATCCAAGTTACAAAATAGACACAAAAACCAATACCCCTGGACTGTTTATTGAGTGATGAGCCATCAGAATTGAGTGATGAGCCATCAGAAGTAGGGAGGGATGTGTGAACTGTACCCAAAGTGACTGTGTTCTGGTAATCAGAGGAGGCCCGAGAAGTCATCATAAAGCAAGCCCTATGGGGGATAGTGCTACATAAGCAATGTCCTTCCCTGTTTTTACAGTATATTATATGGGAAACCCTAAGGATGGTCAGATCTTGCTCTCTCAAGTCTCTCAATGTCTCTTCCAAACTAAATCATTTTTATGTGGCTATAAAAAAACATTGTATATATTATGATCTACAAACCATTTGAATAGAGGTAAGTCCCAGCTGCACAACTGATGCAGGAAAAGCAACATTTATAGAGTCCTTTTGGCTGTTTTTCCTGCCCTGGTAAGCATTCAGAAGAACACACTGATGATGGCACCTAATAAAATAAATACAGTTTTATCAAAATAGTTATAAATCAGGCAGTAGGCTTCATTTAATAACCTGGTAGGAAGATCAATTCAGCAAAGAAAATTATAGCAACCAATCACAAAGAACCATATTTCTGAAAGCTGAATCCAGACAGACCTGGGAATTTGTCAGCATTTGATTGCAGAGACTAAATAAGCTCCTTGTATATGCCACTTCTTTACCCGGTATATGCCAGCTGACTGCTTGTATATGCTAGTGATCTACTAGTATGTTCCACTAATATACCATTATATGACACAGATCTTCTAGTATTAAAAAAACTGGTTGGCTGTATATGACACTGATCTGGCTATATGTGTCACTATTGCCTGTAAATTGCTACTACACTGTCTGTATATACTACTGTGCTATTTATATATTCCACAGTTGCCCATCTATTGGAGTGAGATACCTGTATTTTGCCAAAAGATTGGCATGGCTGTTTTGCGAGAGCTCACCTTTTTCCCCCATTGATTTCATGCTCATGAGCCAAAATCCCAAAAGCTTCCATGTATACATGCAAGATGTTGTGGGCTAACTTTGTGGTACATATAGGCCACTCAGAAATCTCTGATTCCCTGGAATAAGAGTGCTAATGGACAAAAGCTTGATTGAAAATATGATTACCAATATGCTAGATGATTAGTGCAGCCAGGTGAAGGAGATTGTTTAAAATGCTTGCCTCTAAAAAGATGTCTGTCAAAAGCTTATAATCACATTCATTTGATTTTCTTGGCTAAGGTCATTTCACCAATGCAAGTTGCTCCATTTTTATTTTAGCTGGATTACTGTATTTGCCCACTTAATAACCCCACCTCCCTTAATCATAACTAACCGCATTGTTTGGGGTTTGCCAGATAAAATTTTGGAGATTGATATCAAGTTTTCCTAAGCTGGGGTAGGACCCAACATTCAGAAATTGAGTTTGACCAAACCAGTTCCAGAAGACAATGTCATATCCTGTGGAAGAATCACCATGCACGTTGAAGCTTATTTCATTGTTCAGGAGTGAGAATTTTACATGATTGAGCGCCTCTGTGACCTGAATTGAAGAAAAGAGAGGTGCATTAATTTGGCTTACTTACATCCCAACAGGCAACACAAGTGATGTCATCTGTGACTGTGCGGTCACGTGATCCCCCTCCACTCTCCTTCCCCGATCTAATGAGAGCAACGGGAGGGGCTGAGATTCCCCTCTGACGTCAGCCGGCCAGCAGAGGGAGACCATGTGACCACACACTGTGCAAGAAGGTATTTAGGAATATCATTTTTTAAAAATCGACAACAGTGCTTATTATGTTCCTAAATAAGAGGGAATGCCAGGAATCTTTATATATTATTGTAAAGGAATAGTGGCAGGAATGGCTGAGGGGAGATCAGATCTCATACTGAGCTGACAGGCAGGGAAGGAGGGGGGGAGGGAGAGACTCGCAGCAAAGAGTGGGATGACGGAGGTACGTAAACTGACCACCTTATTATGGGTCAGCAGCCATGATTACCATGATCAGCACACACAGGAGGACACAGGAACAGGCAGGATCAACCAGGTATTTGACATCATACAATGGGACAAATTACACGGCACAAGCACTATGGTATAGGCCATGTTTTAAAGAGACAGGAGCATTTTTGTTTTTTTTAGGGTTACAACCTCTTTAAATACAGTGTATGATATTAATAATTATATTTTTTTGTTTGTTTTTGATTAATCGATGTGCACTATGTGTGCAGTTATGCTTTAGGATCACATCAAACTAATGAAATGAAAATTGATATCCAGTTCTTCAATTAAATTAGAGGAATTTACAACAGCAACCTGAGATCCTTTACAGATTTTACAGTCCAAGTTTATATTTTAACAGATTTTTGGTGGGCTCCTTAACTGTGGGGCCTATAGTGATTAGTTCATCTAGTCTGGCACTGATGCAAGGTGGCAAATAAAAGCAAGGAATGTGACAGATTTAAAGTGTTACTAAACCCACAACAGTAAAAATCAGTCGGTATGTGTAGTAAAGCATGCTTGTTACACTCACTGTGGAACCTAAGAAGTTAATCATCTGCATTGTGTAAAAAGGCTGTTTGATCTTGTCTTCTCTGATCCTCCCCTTCTTCCACATTCCCCAAACCATCTCCTAGTAGAACAGAGTCTTGGGGGCAAGCTACACATGCTCAGTTTGGTGTGCATTGCTAGAGTTTTTTTTTTCTCTTGAGAGAATGCATGTGTTCAGCACAGGGCCAATCAGTACTGTCCAGACAGAGGGTCAGGGGTCATGCAGCCTCATAGGACTATCAGAGGAGAATGGAAACTCCTCCTACAAGCTTTAACCAGAGACTGATAGAAGTCACAAGACTGCTCTAACTGCTGATGAGAAGAGGTATTTAGCAGTTTATATTTTCTAAAACTATTGCATTTCCATGTTCCGTGTACTGTGGGAGACCAGATGCAGGGTCCTGGGTTTAGTAACACTTTAAGCTCTGCATGTGGCAATCAAATTTGATAGAGGTAAAATAGCTTATGATCTCTTGTTCATATCGCTAGGAATTGCTGTATCCTTCTACAGTATGTTAAACCAACTTGTATGACCTTCAACATCAGGCAAGTGTGTCAAAACAGGAGTAGCTGTTGAACAAGGGAAAGGGATGGTTGCTTTATTTCCAACTCATATCACGAAGAACAGTTAAGGGCCCTTTTACCACTTGCTTGGACAGAGAGTAGGAATCACTAAGGCTCCGTTCACATGTAGGCGTTTTGGGGCGTTTTTGGGGGAGTTTTTCTGCTCTAGGATCAGCTCTCAAAACGCCCAACAAGAAAAATCCTATTCATTTCAATGGCCCCTGTTCACATCTGAGCGTTTTAACGCTGTGAGCAAAACGCCCAACCCTCAAAAAAGTACATGAGCTTCTTTTTGGGCAGATTACAGGCGTTTTCCATTGGTCTCTATTCAATCTAAAAACGCCTGCACAAAAAAACGCCTGTAAAAACGGCTGTAAAAACGCCTGTAAATCGCAGTAAAAATCGCGGTAAAAAAAAGCGCTCAGGTGTGATTGTAGCCTAATGGAAGCTCAATTACCTGCACCTCTTCCTGGGAATTGGAAGTGTGGAGGAGCTTTATTTGAAGGTTTGACATATGAAGGTCTGGATTGGCATGTATAACGCTGGGGGCCTGCACACTGGCAAATCTCTTCCTGGGTATTCCAGACTATTTTTAGCAGCTTTATTTCTCAATGAGATATCTATGATCTATGTTCACATATAATTATACTATAACTAAAGTAGCACCACCTACTTGCCATGGGTAGATGTCCTTGTTGTCACAGTGGGTTTTATTACAGCCAAGCACATCATGTAATGCATTAGCCACAGCATAAACTGCGGCATAGATGCTAAAGCTGCTTCTTTGTTCTGAAAAACCCAGAAGGTTGCTTAGTGAGATGTTGTGACAACCGTCACAGTTCTGGTTGCAGTTTTCTTCCAGCCTTGACCCTCTAGAACTGTTTTTGCTTCGATAAAACACTTTTTTAAGATATTCATCAAAGCCTGGGATCTTCACATATTTTTGGGCAATACCAAATATCACCCCTAGTTTGTTAATCTTAGGTAAGCTGTATATGTCTGTAGACAATGACCAAGTTTCAGTTGCAAGCCAGATTTTTGAAGGAAAGTTCATATCCACCAGTTCATTAAAAAAGTCAACAAGAATGATGTCCAGTGAAAATATCAAGATCACATTAACATTGGTGAAGATGATATTGTTAGCAATCTGGTGTATTCTGCTTTTCCACATGGCTTCCTGACCAGATACTTTAATGGGTATGAAGTCTTTATAGGCAATACAGACATTAAGATCGGAGGTGGCTTCTACAAACTGCTCAACTCCACGCATCCCATATTCATCAAAACTTCCCAAGACAGCTATCCAAGTCCAATTAAAATAACTTAGGATGTCTACAAATGCTTGTTGCTGCACCATACTGCTAGGGATCGTCTGAAAACAGGCCGGCAGACTCAGTGAACTCATCCTTTTACTGGTGGCAATAACATTGATCTGTAAACATAAAAGGACAAATATTTATATTCACTAGAAATTTTCACCTAAAGCCCTTCTCTGGGCAAATGTGTTCCTACCCTTAATCCCAACATTTCACCACCCTCCCATCCAATCCAATTTCTAAAAGATCCCTCTAACAAGGTTTTCTACTCACCTGAGTCTGTTGCCAAATAACCTAAGGCCTCTTTTACATGGGCGTACCGTATGTCCGTATATCACCCCATCCGTTTGCGGGTGATATACAATCCCAATGCATGTCAATGGGATTGCGGATGTCAGCGGATGACCATCCGCTGACATCTGATTTGCGTCCTTTCAGTTCTGTTCCGTTTTTTGGAACGGAACAGAACCCTATTTTTCTTCCATTTAAAAAACAGAAAGGACGAAAAATCGGATGTCAGCGGTGTCACCCGCTGACATCCGCAATCTCATAGACATACATTATGTTCGTGTATCATCCGCAAACGGATGGGATGATATGCGGACATACGGACCGGATGACACAAGTGTCATCCGTGTCCGTAAAAAAAAGAAAAAAAGTGCCGGAGTGGATCGCAATACGGTCTGCTCCGTGTGAAAGAGGCCTTACTCTTATGACATTACCAGTGATCCACTGCTGAAGCCTAGGCATTTCACCAGCCGGTCACTGCTCGTCGTGACATCTCCACACCACCACTGAAGTCTGCAAGACCTGTGAGGACCAATCACAGGTCCTGAAGCTAAAGGCAGGCAGCCAGGCAAATATGTGGACACCTAAAGGAGGACACTCCCACTTTCAGTCTAAAAGAGAAATGGATCTCTTTTATCATGTAACCAGGATTTAGGTAAATAGTTGCACCATTTGAATTTATTTTTTTATATTGCTGTGGAGTGCTGGAGGGGGTGTTGTTTATGTGGAGGGAGTCGCCAGACAGGTTTTAACTGTAACCCTGTACTCCACAACTCATTACAAATTCCATGACCACATCCAAGGCACTTTAAATCATGGGCAGCACATTGGCTAAGTGGTTAGCACTTCTGCCTGGCAGTACTAGGGTTTGAATCCTATCCATGGTACTACCTGCCTAGAGTTTGCATATTTCTCCTGTTCCTGTGTGGGTTGCCTTCAGATACACCAGATTCCTCACACAATCTAATGACATGTTGGTAAGTTAATTGGCTCCTGTCTAAATTGGCCCTAGTATAAATGTGAGTAAGGTACCTTAGATTGTAAGCACCTTGAGAGCAGAATATATCTATTTTTTTTTTTTCATTTTGGAAGGAGCCCTTGAATAGCGACAGGCATAAATGTTATCTGACACTTTAGGTACATTAAATGGCTGGGAAGGAACTACTGTTGCTCCTGCCAACCATATATCACTACAAGGTACAATAGCATCGTAAAGGTCTACAGCAATAACCACAGCACTCAGCATTTCAACACACCCAGAGGAGTCAGTTATACCCAATATTGCCAGGTACTCTTTTAACTCACTTAGGTGACACAGTTTTTCTGCTGACTAGCTGTTCATCTCATCATTCGTCTACTACTGCTGGCTGCTGTGCTAGTAGAGTTTTTATAGTGGCCAGTTTCCAAATGTTAAATGGTCCTAAATCTATTCTTGTGGAAATGCTGGTCAAGAGTGGTCCAGATTCAAGCTCCATTCTCTCTCTGCATCCACCACATTCCCATCCAGAAGCATATTTTAGAATGAAAGTGAGGTTAAATAGTTACATAGATAGTGAGGTTGAAAAAAGACACCAGTCCATCAAGTTCAACCTTTGATGGGTGTGTGTGTGTGCTATCAATAGTACATTGTATACCCCTTTATGTTGTAGTCGTTAAGATGCCCATCTAATCGTTTTTTTTAAATTATCGATGCTCCCTGCTGATACCACTGATTGTGGAAAAGAATTCCACATCCTTACCGCTCTGACAGTAAAGAACCTTTTAAGCAATTTAAGGTTAAACTGCATCCCTTCTAATTTTAGTGAATGGCTGCGTGTCTTTTTAAATTCCCTTTAGCTGAAAAATTTGTTCCCTATGCTAGGGTCGCCAGTACGGTATTTGTACATTGATATCATATCCCCTCTCAAGCGCCTCTTCTCCAGAGAGGATAAGATCAATGTTCATAGTCTTTGTTCATAGCTGAAGTCCTCCAGTCGCTTTATTAGCTTTGTTGCCTTTTTCTGAACTCTCTCCAGTTTCAGCACATCCTTCCTAAGGACCGGTGCCCAGAACTAGACGGCATACTTGAGATGCGGGCGGATCAGAGTCTTGTAGAATGGAAGAATTATCGTTTTATCTCTGGAGTAAATCCTCTTTTTAATACATGCCAGTATTCTGTTGGCTTTGCTTGCAGCAGGTTGACATTGCATGCCATTGCTGAGCTTGTTGTCTACTAGGACCCCCAGGTCCTTTTCCATCCTAAATTCCCCCAGAGGTTCTCCCCCTAGCGAGTAACTTGTGCTCATATTTTTGGCACCCGAAATGCATTACCTTATATTTTCCAACATTAAACCTCATTTGCCATGTAGATGCCCACCCCGTTATTTTGTTTAGGTCTTCTTGTAGGGTTTCCACATCCTACGTAGAAGTTATTGCTCTGCTTAGCTTAACGTTACAAGAAAATTGAGCAATACATTTGTGAGATAATTTCCTATTTTTTACCCAAATTATTTCAGCTTTCCCACTATTGTAAAGAAAATCATGCAGTCTTCAAAATTTATCCATAATCAGTAAAAACAACAGTGACATCTGGTGGCTAAACAGAGAAAGGGCACAGCAATATTATACAGTCAGGTCCATAAATATTGGGACATCAACACAATTATAATATTTTTGGCTCTATACACCACCACAATAGATTTGAAATAAACCATACAGACTTTCAGCTTTAATCTGAGGGTATTTACATCCAAATCAGGTGAACGGTGTAGGAATTACAACAGTTTGTATATGTGTCTCCCACTTTTTAAGGGACCAAAAGTAATGGGACAGATTAACAATCATAAATCAAACTTTCACTTTTTAATACTTGGTTGCAGATCCTTTGCAGTCAATTACAGCCTGAAGTCTGGAAGGCATAGACATCACCAGATGCTGGGTTTCATCCTTGGCGATGCTCTGCCAGGCTTCTACTGCAACTGTCTTCAGTTCCTGCTTGTTCTAGGGGCATTTTCCCTTCAGTTTTGTCTTCAGCAAGTGAAATGCATGCTCAATCGGATTCAGGTCAGGTGATTGACTTGGCCATTGCATAACATTCCACTTCTTTCCCTTAAAATACTCTTTGGTTGCTTTCGCAGTATGCTTCGGGTCATTGTCCATCTGCACTGTGAAGCGCCGTCCAATGAGTTCTGAAGCATTTGGCTGAATATGAGCAGATAATATTGCCCGAAACACTTCAGAATTCATCCTGCTGCTTTTGTCAGCAGTCACATCATCAATAAATACAAGAGAACCAGTTCCATTGGCAGCCATACATGCCCACGCCATGAAACTACCACCACCATGCTTCACTGATGAGGTGGTATGCTTTGGATCATGAGCAATTTCCTTTCCTTCTCCATACTCTTCTCTTCCCATCACTCTGGTACAAGTTGATCTTGGTCTCATCTGTCCAAAGGATGTTGTTCCAGAACTGTGAAGGCTTTTTTAGATGTTGTTTGGCAAACTCTAATCTGGCCTTTCTGTTTTTGAGGCTCACCAATGGTTTACATCTTGTGGTGAACCCTCTGTATTCACTCTGGTGAAGTCTTCTCTTGATTGTTGACTTTGACACACATACAGCTACCTCCTGGAGAGTTTTCTTGATCTGGCCAACTGTTGTGAAGGGTGTTTTCTTCACCAGGGATAGAATTCTTTGGTCATCCACCACAGTTGTTTTCCGTGGTCTTTTGGTGTTGCTGAGCTCACCCGTGCGTTCTTCCTTTTTAACCACTTTACGTCTGCTCACATTGCTGCTACTGCAGCAATGTGGCTCGTTATTGTCTACGTCGCTGGACTCCTCCCCTTGTGGGCGGCGCGCGCGCCGCCGGAGGCTCGCTCCAGTTGTATTCAGTTACAGCGGGAGTCGGGCCAGGGGAGGAGCGGCGGTGATCACCGCCGTTCTTCCCCGATCGTCGGGGATCGAGTGTGGAGATCCGCCCGCTTGTGTAAACAAAGCGGGCAGGTCTCCTAAGTGACAGGCAGGGTCAGATTGCAGGGTTCAGCATAGCTGAACCTGCGATCTGTCCCTGTGTCACTCAGTCACCTCCCCCCACACACGTTAGTAAGCACCAGGCATACATTAACCCCTCCCTCACCAATAAAAATTAACCCCTTCCCTGCCAGTGTCATTTTTACAGTAACAGTGCATATTTATAGCACTGATTACTGTAGTAATGTCACTGGTACCCCCAAAAGTGTCAAAAATGTCAGTCAAGGGTCCGATCTGTGCGCCGCAATGTCGCAGTCCCGCAAAAAAATCGCAGATCGCCGCCATTACTAGTTAAAAACAATAAAAATTACATACATTTCCCGTAGTTAGTAGCTGCGATAACTTTTGCGCAAACCAATCAAAATACGCTTATTGTGATTTTTTTTTACCAAAAATATGTAGCAGAAAACAAATTGGCAAAAAAAGTAAAACAATTTTGATTTTTAATTTTTTTTGGGGGGGAATTTCATATAAAAAAATATGTGAAAAATGTTGTTATTTTTTCAAAATTGTCGCTCTTTTTTTGTATATAGCGCAAAAAATCGCACAGGTGATCAAATACCACCAAAAGAAAGCTCTATTTGTGTGGAAAAAAAAGGACATAAATTTAATTTGGATACAGCATTGCACGACTGCACAATTGTCTGTTAAAGTAACGCAGTGCCGAATCGCAAAATATGGCCTGGTCAGGAATGGGGTAAAATCTTCCGGTCTTAAAGCAGTTAAAAATACGCTCATTGAGAATTTTTTTGTCAAAGATATGTAGCTAAATATATTTTGGCCTAAATATATGACAAAAATTGAATATATTGGATATTTTTTAACTGTCAAAGTAGAAAAATATTGTTATTTTTTCAAAATTATCTCATTTTTTTATTAATATCGCAAAAAATGAAAAGCGCAGAGGTGATCAAATACCACTAAAAGAAAGCTCTGTTTGTGGGAAAAAAAGGACGTAAATTTTGTTTGGGTACGGCGTTGCATGACCGCGCAATTGTCAGTTAAAGTCGCACAGTGCCGAATCGCAAAAAGTGGCCTGGACGTAAGACAGCAAAATCCTCCGGTGGTAAAGTGGTTAAGGATGTTTCAAACAGTTGATTTGGCCACACCTAATGTTTTTGCTATCTCTCTGATGGGTTTGTTTTGTTTTTTCAGCCTAATGATGGATTGCTTAACTGATAATGACAGCTCTTTGGATCTCATATTGAGAGTTGACAGCAACAGATTCCAAATGCAAATAGCACACTTGAAATGAACTCTGGACCTTTTATCTGCTCCTTGTAAATGGGATAATGAGGGAATAACACACACCTGGCCATGGAACAGCTGAGCAGCCAATTGTCCCATTACTTTTGGTCCCTTAAAAAGTGGGAGTCATATATACAAACTGTTGTAATTCCTACACCTTTCACCTGATTTGGATGTAAATACCCTCAAATTAAAGCTGAAAGTCTGCAGTTAAAAAACATCTTGTTTGTTTCATTTCAAATCCAATGTGGTGGTGTATAGAGCCAAAAAGACTAGAATTGTGTTGATGTCCCAATATTTATGGACCTGACTGTAGATAGTAACCACAGTTTCAGAGTATTGATCCTTAAGGATTTTCACCTTAATGCATGATGAAGAGGGGTCTACCCACGCTGTTTTTTTTTTGTAAAGTTTTTTTTTTGTAAAGTTTTTTTTTTTTGTAAAGTTTTTTTTTTTTACAGTCAGCTGTCAGAGAGAAACCCGCTGACAGCTGATGAGTTATCTGTTGTTAAAGACACAGCGGCCGACTTCCCGGCCTACTCCTTAGCATCCAGCTACTTGTCAAGAAACACCCTGGGGGTCTCCCGACCCCAGGCTGTTTTTTTAGCAAATACCACGTTAGACTGCCAGCAAAACCCTGGTGGTAATTATCACATACTTTTTTACTCTCTGGTCTATTTGTAAATTGGACTTAAGAGCTGTTTATGCGATATTTGCTGGCACATTTTTTTGTTTTCCGTTAATAGCGCATAAACTATTTTTTTTTCCGCATGCAATCATTAATCAAAATGAGAAACATGATACCCTTATCGCATCTAGTAAAGCTTAGTGAATTGACCCCTATAACTCTTCATTCAAGAAGAGTCTGCAACCGATAATATGGATAGCACACAGTGCTGTTCACGTTATCAAAACACGAATGCGCCAGGTTGCTGCGCTTAAAAAAATGAAGCCTCATGTGGAGTTTGGAAGGAATTGAAGCATCTCAACTGTTTCTATTCAAGACTATAGTAATCCACTATAAATCCACCGGCATGTGTTTGCAGCAAGTTTGCGATGTGTTTGCGGCACGTTTGCAGCACGTTAGGCCTTGGCCACGGCAGCTAAGAAAAAACGGAGGCTTCTGGGGTGCATTGTTAACAACGTCAAATGAGTTTGGGGAAAAATAAAAATAAAAAATGAGTTTGGGGAGCGTTTTTAACTCGCCTTTAACACGCATTAAACGCAAAGAAAACTCAACAAACTACTCACAATAACGCTATAGGTGTGTTTGTAAGCATCAGTTTATTGAGCAAGTGGAAACAAGGTCTTAGGTAGGATATTTACTTTAAAGAGTTTAAAATGAATGTTTAAGTTTTTATACTTAGGTATATTAAACCACTGTCTAAGATGGCAACTTACCTGTGGAAGACGCAGCAGGTTAAAAATGTCAGCAGTAGTTTCTGCCGCATCACTGTTGTCTGGGCCAATCACAGCAGTCACAGTGGGGATGTAGCTGGTATAACTTTTCTCAGTGTCAATAACATCATCTCTTGATATGAATTTTAGAGCTGGCTGAATGTTGTTATGTACGTAGCAGGTATCAAAGATGTTATACCCCAGAGTAACGTTCGGTAGTAGGGAGCTGCTGTTGTTAATCTCCTGCACTGCAAACTTCATAACTTGAAAATAGAAATACCCTGCAAGACTGATATTTAAACTGAAAGGAGAGAGAAAAACAAAATTGTATATAATGTCATACCAGAAAAGAAAGAACAATCATCACTGCTTTTAAAGCTGAGTATCAGGCAAATATAAAGCCATCATTTAATACAGTTATTTATTCATTACAATATAAGTGGCACATTTTTTATTTTTTTTTTAATTAGGATAAATATTTGACATTTTTCAGATGTTAGCCTTCTACGGAGTATCACTTACACTGGGAGAAGAGGAGGCACTTTATAACACTCTTTTTTTTTTTAACACTGTCTTTTTTGCTTGCATTCTGCCATTCATCACTAGTTTGCACATACACAGGGGATGTGAGCAAAGTGATGACATCATAAGTGTGTTGCTTCTCCTTCATTCATCAAGTACAAGTTTAACTATTGTATGAAAATGTGAGTGTCTGATCTTGCTATGCTGTCTGGCAAGAGTGCCTGGATCACAACACTGGTTTAACATGCTTACGGATCATTTTGCACTTAAGGCTACGTTCACATCTTGCCATTGCTATTACAGGCGTTTTTATGGGCGTTTTTTCAGGCGTTTTTATGGGTGTTTTTGCAGGCGTTTTACAGGCGTTTTTTGTGCTGGCGTTTTTAGATTGAATAGAGACCAATGGAAAACGCCTGTAATCTGCCCAAAAAGAAGCTCGTGTACTTTTTTGAGCGTTGGGCGTTTTGCTCACAGCGTCAAAACACCCAGATTTGAACAGGGGCCATTGAAATTAATAGGATTTGTCTTGTTGGGCGTTTTGAGAGCTGATCCTAGAGCAGAAAAACGCCCCCAAAACGCCTACATGTGAACGGAGCCTAAAGCTCAACTCCATCCTCTGGAATCTTTTCAGAAATCTATAAAGTGATATCAATAATAAACTGGTATTTACTTTACTATTTTCTAAATATGTGTGTTGCTGGTGGGTGGTTTGGGATTTCCCATATTTAACCGCTTGCCGACCGCCGCACGACTATATACTGCGGCGGTCAGCCCCTCACAGGCAGAGTGACGTATCGGTACGTCACTAGCCTGGGAGGGTCTGGGGAGCGAGCGCGCGCCGCCGGTGGCGCGCTCCCGCTCCCGCGCGGTCACGGACCCCCCCGCGCGTGTGACCGGCGGACCCGATGTCCGCCGGCCACTCTGCGATCGGCGGGGGAGAGGGAGAAAGTCAGGCAGCTTGTGTAAACAAGCTGCCTGTCATTCTCCTCGGTGTAAAGACACTGATCACACGGATCTACTATGTAGATCCGTTGATCAGTGTCCTTACAGCTCAAGCCACAGCCAATCACAGTAGAAAGCACGCCCCTAGGGACACACACAGCCCCTCCCTCCCAAATAAAGTTAACCCCTTCACTACCAGTGTATTTTTACAGTAACAGTGCATATGTATAGCACTGATTACTGTAGAAATGTCACTGGTAACCCCAAAAGTGTCAAAAATGTCAGTCAAGGGTCCGATCTGTCCGCCCCAATGTCGCAGTCCCGCAAAAAAAATCGCAGATCGCCGCCCCATTATGCGTTAAAAAAAAAACAACAAAAATGACAAAAATCTTTCCCTTTGTTAGTAAACGCGATAACTTTTGCGCAAACCAATCAAAATACGCTTTTTGCAATTTTTTTTACCAAACATAGGTAGCATAAAACAAATTGGCCAAAAATGTTAAAAAATTTAGATTTTTACATTTTTTTGGGGGGGAATTTCATATAAAAAAATGTGAAAAATATTGCTATTTTTGCAAAATTGACGCTATTTTTTTTTGTTTATAGCGCATGATCAAAAAATCGCACAGGTGATCAAATACCACCAAAAGAAAGCTCTGTTTGTGGGAAAAAAAGGACGCCAAATTCGTTTAGGTACAGCGTCGCACGACCGCGCAATTGTCCGTTAAAGTCATGCAGTGCCGAATCGCAAAATACCCCCTGGTCGTTTAGCAGCCAAATCCTCCGGGGCTTAAGTGGTTATATGATAAATGTGTGTTCTCTTGTCTATTCCTATAGTTAGGTCGTTTATCAAAGCTCTGACAAGGTTAATGGTGATGATATAATAACAATGTTAGCTATAGAAATTAACACAATGATCAAAAGCAAAGGTCTCATTTATTTACAAAGAAAGTAGAAAGGCTAACATAAAACACTAAAATAATACTACAGAGCATATAAAATAAAAAGAGCAGGGGTGATGCGATACTGTAAGTCTTTCCTTTTGGTACTGTATGCTTGCTGGGCTCCAGGACAAAGAGAGAGAAAGAGGCAGTCCATCACTGGCCATTGCCTTTTTAAAACACACTCGGGCACAACCCACACAAACACCCTCTGCCCACCCATGTAGTCCGCTGTCCAATGGGAAGCTATAAGGGGCTGTTCTTCCTAATCATCAGGAAGTATGTTATTCCCCTGAACACCTTCCAGGAAGTGTGTTGCTGTCTTCACCAGGTGGCACTGCTAAATTACCATCAAACTTCCTTACCCAGGTTAGCATCCCAGCAACAGCTGGCCTTTGATTTTGCTGTAAGTCAGGAAATCAGTCAGTTTAATTCGCACCTATCCAGGAGGTCTTAGCTGATGCTCCTCTACCCTCCCCCCATACATCACATCAGGAGGCCTATGCGAGAACATCCTTTAGGAGTTGAATTCCCATTTATGATTCCTTGTTACAATCACCCTGCGTGTGCTACTAGAAGTGAGAGTAAGCAAGCTATAGTCTGGCTCAGGGATTAACCTGAGTCATTGAATCTGGGTCAGGGTTTTTAGAGGCCAGGGCTGGATGACTCATCCTGGCAAGCTCTGTGGTGCCTTCCCCTGTTTCTATAATGTTGGAGAATGTTCTGGAAAATAGTGGGCGGAAGCTAGGAGGGATTGACTTGAATATTTAGGGGCCTTTAGCAAATCCCCAGGTTTGGGGCCTGACAGAGGAGTAAAGAGCATTTAAATAGACATAAGCCATGCCAGCAGGGGAGTCAGGTGGAAGATGGAGAAGCAGTGCTAAGGGAGGCTGTCAGTGGCCCTTGAGGGACCCCTTACTGGGGTGGGGGGGGGGGGGGTTACCTCAGGCTGGAGCTTGGGAGGCTGGCCTGGAAGGAACAAAGTTGGAGGGACCTTAACCCGGGAGGCAGCAGAGAAAGCAAGGAGAGACAGTAAGTAGATCAGCATGGTGCAGGGCGAGACAAGGGGAGAGACTGCCAGCTGGAGCAGTGGAACTGGGATCAATGACCACAGGGAAACAGGAGGAGATGTGATATGTTGTTTACTCCATTTGTGCTACTTTGCCAGGGGACTGAGAGTTCCTACCTGTAATGGGCTGTTGCTGAACTAACAATAGACTGTTAGTTCCATCAGGTGTGAGCCAGCAGAAGTTGTACATTGAGGAACCAAGTTTGTGCAGGTGGAAGGAAGAAGAAGAGTCTGTAAATAGGGAGAAAGTGTCCCTGAATTATTGTTGCTGTCTCACTGGGCATCCCGTAATCCCTTACTCCATCCAAGTTGTCATATCCTAATAAAATAGCAAAAAAAGGCAAAGACTGATTTCTGTGTCTGGATGAAAGAAGGAAATGCTTTGTGACTGGCTGTGCAGCAGTGGGGAACCTGATTTTAGCAACTCCTACTGGGGTAGTGCTACATGTTTTTCTAAGTATCAGTTCTTTCTGTAAAATTTGCATTTCACTAAGACCCCTTTCACACTGGTAGCGTCTGCCAGTGGATCTGCCCACTCAGCAGGGGATCTCTTCGCTGAGCAGGCAGATGACAGGTCTGTGTTTGCTCTTCTGATGCAGAGCAGACACGGACACAGCCCCCTGTTCTCTATGGGGCTGTCGAATGGAAACGGACCGCCAGTTTCCATCCAACTGTCATCTGTTCCAATCTGCCTGATGGATGGGCAACGTCTGTTTTTAGCGGATAGGATAGAAACAGATACCGGCAGGTGTCAGTGCACACTTACATTTTAAAGTTGGGGGGGGGGGTGTTCCAGATATAGGATCCACTCCGGGTGCCAAATGTTTTAGGTACACCCATGGGGCAGGGCCTGACCGGGGACACTGGAGGAGCCTCCCTATGCCTTTAAGGCAGATGGGGAGGAATGAGCAGCCCAGGGCCTAGACCCCACTCTGCACAATCAAATACAGCCTGAGGAGAGGGGGCCCCAGGCCGGAACACTCACCACTCATGGCCTCTCTCCTCTGCACAGACCAACACATATTTGGGACACCCGGGGCAAGAGGGGCCCCACATATCAGAGCCTGCATAGAAACATAGTGCAAGAGGGGCCCCCAGACCTCAGAAAGACCCTGCATAGAGACATAGTGCAGAAGGGGCCCTCAAACATAGGATAGTCTCTGCATAGAGACATAGTGCAGAAGGGGCCTCCAGTCATTGCAACTTGTTTCTTCTAAAGCTGAATTTAGAGTGATCCTTGTGTTCTTTTTAAAGAGATGTTTCTATATTGTAACTTATTATTACATATAGTAAAACTATAAACTCAAAAGTTTCGAACTACCGGTGATAAGCTGTTGAGCATTATCCTCAAGTGTTGTGTCATTGACTTGTTGCCATAAAGACATTTGTAAAGGGGAAAGTTAGTAAGATCACCCCGCCCATGTAGGGGTGCCAGAAATATTCCTGCACCCAGGCATCTGTAACCCTATAATCAGCCCTGCACATCCATACAGAGACAGTGCAGATCAAGGCATAATAAGTCAGTAATAGGTAAAAGATTAGCTGCAAGGGGACCACAGGCAATACTGGTTGCTAGTCCTTCATCCACTGGATGGGGGGGGGGGGTGCAGCTTTTAGAGTTCAATTCCTTCTTAAACATTCATATGCAATATTTCATATTTGCCTGAAATGTTTTACAAAGATATACTGCATACAAGGAATAAATATACCCATATACTCTATATGACTGACCAAACATTGCCTCAGTATATTCAACCACATTTAGTAATTTCTTGACCTTGCCAAAAATTGACAAGCAAAAATTCCACATTTTTGAGAATTTCAGAATTTTGAAACAATGTAAACAAAAAGAAGAGAACAATTGTAACTTTGCTCAAAGCAGCCATGAATGTGTTATGGACGATACCAATACACTTCCTGCAAGGTTTAATGTGCCCATTGAATAGAAAATATCTCACCTGGAACAGCTCTCTACCACTGGGGTATGGCGAGAAAGGCAGTCAGCTCCAGACGCATGAAGACTGAACAAACCACCAAGATTGTAATCTCCTTCATTAAAAAATTCTGAGTCAACATCCTCATCACAGCTGGACCCAATATGGACAAAAATGACAACCAAACCAAGGACAAACATGTGATGCCTCATCCTTGTTCTTTATCAGAGCTATCCCTGCTCCATGTACTCTGGTAATGCTGTAGTATGAAAATGTTTCCCCATTCTGAATGAAGCTCTGCGTTTTTGCATGTTTTCTTGAGTAATGTTTATTGTATACTCATGGGAGCTTAAATATGTAAAAATAATTGGTTAGTAAAATCTTTTGTTGATGAAACCATTAATTTGCATGATAAGAGAAAACAACTGCAAAAGGATCAGTAGTTCTAAAACACTCTAAATAAAGAACACGACATTCAAGGGTTTTACGGGACTGGGGACTCTCATTGTCCCCAGTGGTAGAAATGGTCTTCCTTGAGAAATGGAGTCTAAAGAGAGTTTGGTCTTCACCAAAGACTCCAGAAGGAGGTTTTGATTTTAATGTGTGACGCTCCCAGGTGGCAAATCTTAGGTCTGTCCCAGTGACAACAGCGGATGTTGTGACAGGCAATTAAAGTATTGAGGGAAAACCATAGCTTGTAAGCAGATGGAGGTCATAACAGGCAGCTAAAGCTAACTATACCATTAGATTTTTTTTTGCAGGCTGAACAAAAAAAATGTTTTCACAGGTTTGTCCATCTATGCTATACAGAGTGGATAGATACATCTCCCTTGCAGAACAGTGGCTGAATCTGATTGGGTACAGCTGCTGTACGGCTGACAAATTTCTGCTCTGCTTTCTCAATTGAAAATTGTCAGGCAGGAGGAGCCAACGGGGCCACCCATTAAGCGAATCATCGGGAATCAGACAAAATTCGAACAGTGTGTTGGAAGGTAGAATAGATGTATTGTCCCTAGGGGCACTTCAAGTACACTTACACTACAACAGTTTCCAATGGACACTTAGGTAAGGTGGCATTAAGCCTTTTAGGCGAGGTGCCCTAATACAACTACCATAGTACACTCTACAGATGGACCAGGACTTCTTTCTTCATCCATCCAATGGCACGGTCTTTTCCTACCTGTCCCAACGTGTGACTCTAAAGCCTTTTGAGAAAGTATTACTGAGCACACATTTCACCAGCTTGTTTCACATCTTAACTCTGCACCATTTACTTTATTTCGCCCTTGGGTATACTATACAGGGATTCCACTATACTTCACTTTGCCTGGCCTTGCACACTGTGACTCCAGGCTCAGTTCCTAGGCAGGCACTGTACTGCAGTGGGCTGCAATATGGAAGCCCTGCCACTAAGTGGGGAACATGAAGGATTAAGCTGTTTCTTCACTACCAGTACCCACATCACCTGCCACCATCACCACTCCCTCTGTCAGTTGGCTTTTTCTCCTGGAAATCTTCAACCCTCATAGTACATAACCTTAATGGTTGGCTAGGTTATGCTTGCTTAAACTGGTGGACACGGAACGAGGACTTCATGCTGCTGAGACCTGCTACTCTGCCTCTCCTACTCCTGAAACCTATTCTACATGGCGACGTAAAGCCAGTGAATTGGATTTAGTCCTTTTTGCAACGCACTCAGAAAAAAGCGCCTATATCAAAATCAACATATTTTTGAGCTTTTGAGATAAGAATAGCTGTCTCTTAGCACATCTTTCCAGGCCAAATTTCCAGCCTTGTACTATTCCCAGAATTAAAACTTCAGCTGGTGTTGTAGTTGAACAGACTGGTGAAATTATTGATGCATTTGTGTCTTTTTATTCTACTTTATACACGACAAGAGCACATTATACTATTGTGGAACTGAATTAATATTTGTATGACATTCATCTCCCCAAGCCAAGTCTCGCTTTTAGATGCTGCTCTGATAACAGATTAAATAGAACTTGCTATGCAATATTTTACCCATAATAAGATGCCAGGCTTGGATGGCTTTACCATAGAGTGGTATCTGTAATAAAAGTACTTCCACGTCTGAAGCACTTATTGTACTTATTTCAAAACCACATAAAGATCTGTATTGTGAATCTTATTGTCCTATTCCGTTAATTAATTTGGATGTCAAAATTCTTGCTGTAGGCTCTTGTAGGCTGAATGAGGTGATCCCGGGTCGATCCACCTCCATTAATTTGCATAGACTTTTCACCAATATGCAGATAACACACGAAACCATGGGCGCTAGAGTTTTATTGGCCTTAGACACACATAAGGAATTGGATTCAGTAGAATGACCATATTTATCATGAGGTACTTGTGAAATTTGGCTTTGGGGACACATTTCTTTGCTGGACTAGATTGTTCTATGATAAACCGAAGGCTAGACTCAGGGTATATAACTTTATCTCCCCATCCTTTCCTATAATTAAAGGCACCAGGCAGGGTTGGCCCCTACTGCCTTTGTTATTCATCCTGGCAATAGAACCCTTAGCAGAGTTGATACATTCTAACTGCACTATTAGGGGGCTAGCGATTAATGAGATTGAAGAAAAAGTGTCCCTTTATGAAGATGACATGCTCATTTACTTAGCTGACTTTTTATCTACTTTATTACACATTATTCGAGGATTCGGTCCTTTCTCAGGTTTTCAAGTAAATTGCGAAAGGTCTCTTCTTTTTCCGTTAGATCAGGATGCCTCAATTTCTCTTCTGTCCTCCTGTCCCTTAAAAAAATATTTCCAGCTTCAGATATTTGGAAATAATAATACAGCAATCCATTTCCTTATACCTTGTGCATGGTGGTAGCACCACTCACCAACACCTTTTTTAACCCCATTTCCTTATACCTTAAGAATAATTTGGACTCTCTTGTTAGTAGACTAAAGGGCACTCTAAAGGTTTGGGTTAATCTTCCCCTAACCCTATTAGATAGAGTATATATTTGTGAAATTATTATCCTGCCACGCTTCCTCTATATATTAAGTAATTCCCAGTGTTAAGTTCCAAGCGCTGATTTCACAAGATTGAGTCTATCCTTATGTCATTTATTTGGAGCCGCTAAAATAGCTAGAGATATGCTGCAGTTGCCAGGTTTTGGAGGGAGGCCTTGTTGCTCCCAGCCTCCAAACCTACTATATAGCCTCTCAACCGGCTCATGCCCATTGGTGGTTTTACCCCAATGCAAATAATGCGGCTACATCTTTGGAGGCAACAATTCCTACCTCATATGAATCTTTCCAAAATGTAATTCATCGCTAGTCCACTACAGGCAGGGAGAGTACCGGGATTTTGTCCACGGTTTTTCAAATCTCAAAATTACTCGCCTTTAACACAACTGCAGAGTATTCACCCAATGCTCCTATATGGCACAATCCCTGGCTGCGAGAATGTTTTCACAGTACAGATGAAGTATTTTGGTTCAGACAAGGAGTGAAGTTGATGATCTCCTATCTTTTTTTATTTGGTACATTCCATTCCTTTTGCTGATTTTCATTGGGACTTTAATCTCTCCTCCACAGCATATTTTCGATATTTTCAGCTGCGACATACTGCTGCAGCTTAATTTGGCCTAAATAGTGTCTCTATACAATTATCCCCTGTGAACGCCTTTTAAGTGACCCTTTCCATTCTAAACTCATCTCAACTTACTACTCCTCACTACTTCATTCTAAAACTGATAGACTTAATCTCACTGAATCCAGATAGCAGTCAGATATTCCAGAACTCACGGAGGAGGTCTGTAAGAAAAGTCTTCCTCTACAGATCTCCACGGTTATCTCCTCTAGGAATAAGGTTATTCAGACCAAATTTCTATATCGGTCATATTATACTCCGTCTCCTCTTTCGCTTAAATAGGCTGTGCTCTGCTGTCTGCTCTGAATGCTCCACTGCAGATGGTTCATTTAATCATATGGTCTCGGAATGTCCACCTATTAGAGCGTTTTGGTCTGAAGTCACTACTTTTCATTAGTTTGCTTACTCAACTAACAATGAATCGTGCAACAAAGTCTCTGGTGTTAAAGCAATTGGATTGATGTCGGCCAATATGGAAAACACAGACTTGATAGGGTGGTTTCTTTAACAAAGCCTTCACCTTCACACGATCACCCAGTGGAATAAGTGTATGAGCCGCTTACCAGATTCACTGGACCCCTTAATTACAGGGGGTCAAACACGCTGTGTATTCCAATAGGGATTCTAGTGCATCTCGCTCCCCTAGGTATAGATCATCACAGCCAGAATCGATGCCATAATCAGAAAGCCAAGCCATATACAGGGATAAAAGAATACTCTCATGGTGCAGTATCTCTTAATGGTCAAACATTTATTTAAGATATATTGCACTTACTAGACATAGGTAGATAAAAAGCCTTCAATAAAATTGTTTTCTGGGGATGGGAGACGCCGCTCCACGCTGCGCTCCTCAGACCCGGATGTGTATGGTCTCACTTTCCCGACGTTTCGTCAGTCACAGCTGACGTCATCAGGGGATCGCCCAATCCCCTGATGACGTCAGCTGTGACTGACAAAACGTCGGGAAAGTAAGACCATACACATCCGGGTCTGAGGTCTGAGGAGCGCAGCGTGGAGCGGCGTCTCCCATCCCCAGCAAACAATTTTATTGAAGGCTTTTTATCTACCTATGTCTATGTCGCGATTACTGTGACTATACACATTGTTTTGTTTGCAATTTGCACCTTATGTCTTCAATTGTATCTATGCCATGTAGTTGCTCCTTTATTCATTGATGATAATGTACTGAACAGATATTGGGTTTATACTATATTTTCATAACTGAGCAACTTTTGCTCTATTTCCCTTTTCTTTGTTTTGTACCTATAAACCTTATATACAATAAAGTTACCTTTAAACTTCCAGCTTCACTTCCAGTTCCCAGTTCTTTGTAACACACCATAACTTCACATTATTAACCCAAAGATCTCTTCTCCCCAGTAATTAACACAGACAACTTCTTTCCAGAAAGAAAACTTAATTTATTGAATCCTTATGGAATTTACAGTTAAGCTGGATTAATTCAATGAAAATTAAAAAGTGTACCGCGCTATGGATAAATATAATGTGCTATACCTAAATGCTGCTGTTCAAAAAATATGGTAGTGACCAAATTTCTAAAAATGCAATGCTGAAATACTAGCGCAAAAAGGTATTCAATAATAAATAATGTATAATAAATACCACTCATAAATAGATAATAATAAAGTGCAACGTGCAATACATGTGCAATTTATGTGCAAATGATATCCTGTGGTATCCCCACTCTGGGGTATGAATACTTAGACCAGTGAAAGGTAAATAGTAAAATTAAATAAATAAATAGTGCCAATCCAATATATAAAGATGAACAATAATAGTCCAACAAATAGATAAAAACTAGAAAAGTCCAAAGGAGTCCAAAAAAAGTGCTGGAGTGCCAAAAGGAAAGTGCAAAATCATGCCATCAATCCAGTGCTTGTGAAGTGCAGATCCTCCCCCTTTGGGTGTTCAACTTACCGGACTAAGATGACCCCTAAAGCTGTATAGCCAGAAGGGTCAATATAGCTTGTGTCCCAGTAAGGAACTTGATATAGGAATCCTTAGGGATAACGCAGAGGCGGCTCTAGGCTTTGTGAGGCCTAAGGCAAAACTTGGACATGAGGCCCCACTCACGCCCATAATGGGAAAAATAATTCAAGCGATAAAAATTAACTGTATAAATTGGATATATTTAGAGCCTTAACCTTTGTACTATGAATTTTCTCTAACCAATTCTTCTTTAATTAAAGATCATTTAACTTCGGGTATGTATGTATGTGTGTATATATATATATCTGCTCTTACATCACAGTCCCCAGCATTTCACTATAGGTCATGATTCCATGAGTTCCTCCTTACATCAGAGTTCAGTGTCCCCCCTTACATAAGAGTTCTCCTTTAAATCAGATTCCCCCCAGCATCTCCTCCTTACATCAGAGTCCACAGAATTCCTATTTACATTAGAGTCCCCCTCTTAAATCAAATTTCACAGACCCCCCTTTACATCAGAGTCTCCAGAGTTTCCCCATTACACTGTAAGAGGGGACTCTGAAGACTCTGATGTAAGAGGAGTTCTGGGAACCTTGATTTAGGGGGAATTTTGGGGACTCTGATTTGAGGAGGAAAGCTGGGGACTCTGGTGTAAAAGGGAACTCTGTGGTCACCAAAGCTCCCCCTTGCATCAGAGTTTCCAGAGTCCCCCTTACACTTCCCTTCCTCAGTCTGCCACAGTCTAGGGTATGACAAGTCCCACTGCAGAAGGCTGCCATAGCTGAGTCCCCACAGAGGGCACTGTAAATTCCAGTATAGTGCACTGCCATTCCTCCCTGAGGATTAGAACCCTGCTATGCTTGGTCTTGTACTGCTCTCTGTAGGGGACTGAGGAACTACTGCCTGCTATGCTAAGACTTGTAGTGCCCTCTGTGAGGACTAAGGCATGGCAGCCTGACATTCTGGAAATTGTAGTGCCCTCTGTGAGGAACTGAGGATTCCTCAGTCCTCCACATTCTAGGGCACTATAAGTCCCAGCATAGTGGACTGTCTTTCCTCAGTCCCTCACAGCTGGGGGGAAAAACACAGAGTTAAACATCTAAAGGACAACTCCAACCAAAACTACCAATAATGTAGAGTCCATATGCTATATAATGTCACAGCCTCTTCTTCTCCTCCAGCCACCCAGGGGCCCTCTCCTTCTCCTCCAGCCACCCAGGGACCCTCTCCTTCTTCCCCAGCCACCCAGGGGCCCCTCTCCTTCTTCCCCAGCCACCCAGGGGCCCCTCTCCTTTTCCTCCAGCCACCCAGGGGCTCTCTTCTTCTCCAGCCACCCAAGGGCTCTCTTCTTCTCCAGCCACCCAGGGGCTCTCTTCTTCTCCAGCCACCCAAGGGCTCTCTTCTTCTCCTCCAGCCACCCAGGGGCTCTCTTCTTCTCCAGCCACCCAGGGGCTCTCTTCTTCTCCTCCAGCCACCCAGTAGCCCTCTCCTTCTCCTCCAGCCACCCAGGGGCCCTCTCCTTCTCCTCCAGCCACCCAGGGACCCTCTCCTTCTTCTCCTCCAGACACCCAGGGGCCCTCTCCTTCTTCTCCTCCAGCCACCCAGGGTCCCTCTACTTCTCCTCCAGCCACCCAGGGTCCCTCTCCTTCTCCTCCAGCCACCCAGGGGCCCTCATCTTCTCCCCCAGCCACCCAGAGGCCCTCTCCTTCTCCCCCTGCCACCCAGGGACCCTCTCCTTCTCCCCCTGTCACCCAGGGGCCCTCTCCTTCTCCCCCTGCCACCCAGGGGCCCTCACCTTCTCCCCCAGCCACCCAGGGGCCCTCTCCCCCAGCCACCCAGGGGCTCTATCCTTCTCCCCCAGCCACCTAGGGGCTCTATCCTTCTCCTCCAGCCATCCAGGGGCCCTCTTCTACTCCCTCGGCCACCCAGGGGCCCTGTCCTTCTCCCTCGGCCACCCAGGGGTCCTGTCCTTCTCCCTCGGCCACCTAGGGGCCCTGTCCTTCTCCCTCGGCCACCCAGGGGCCCTCTCCTTCTCCTCCAGCCACCCAGGGTCCCTCTCCTTCTCCTCCTCCAGCCACCCAGGGGCCCTCTCCCCCAGCCACCCAGGGGCTCTATCCTTCTCCTTCAGCCACCCAGGGGCCCTTTCCTTCACCTTCAGCCACCCAGGGGCCCTTTCCTTCTCCTTTAGCCACCCAGGGGCCCTTTCCTTCTCCCTTAGCCACCCAGGGGCCCTCTCCTTCTCCCTCAGCCACCCAGGAGCCCTCTCCTTCTCCCCCAGCCACCCCGGGGCCCTCTCCCCCAGCCACCCAGGGGCCCTCTCCCCCAGCCACCCAGGGGCCCTCTCCTTCTCCCCCAGCCACCCAGGGCTTTCTTCTTCTCCTCCTCCTCCATCAACCATTCTAAGACTCCTCCAACTTCCCTGGAGCTCCTCACCCCCTGCGTAATAGACACCGCAAATCTATGACCAGCCTGCAGAGTGACCAGTCTGGGCCTGGTTACCTTTATGTTTCTGGGCCAGGGCAGAGCCCCCCTCCCAGAGCAACAGCCGATGATAGCAGAGTGAGCAGGCAGTCACTTCCTACTGATGCAGGTACACGCCCAACGATTCCTCCACATCTTAGGATTACATGATCAGACAGCCATTCCCCAGGCAGAGAAGGCGGGGTAAGTGTCAGCGGACAACAGACACCTGGCAGCCGCAGTGAAGGGACTGCAGCACACTGCTGCAACTTTTATATCTGAGGATTTAAAGCAATATTTTACATGGGAGATTTCCCTGACTGCGCCCTTCTAAATGTTGTCGCTCTGCCACTGGCCGCGAGGCCCCTGTAGGTGTGAGGCCTTAGGCGACCGCCTAATTTGCCTAATTAGAGAGCCGCCTATGGGGATAAGTTGTCTGTGGCTCTCAGTATCTCTCAGTATTCCGATATAAAGGTGGAGAAAAAAAGCTCACAATAGTGTAACTCCAATATAACTTTTAATAAGCATGAAAATAAAATGTTACACTCACATTTAGTTGTAAAAATTCAGGTAGAATAAAATTTGTCGCGAGTCTGGAAACCTTCCTGGCCGTGGAGTGCGCTCGGGATAGCTCCTGGTCCCGGCGTGCGTTCCACCGTACAGGAAGTGACGTGCCGATGACCTTAGACCGGAAATTGCGTCAATTAATTCAATGCATACATTATCCTTACATATATGATTATAAAAGTCATTTGATTGGCTGTTCACAAATGTATTGATGCCTAGGTTAGCTGTACTGTTTCCAGTGGTGCTATTGCTTAGTGGTGCTGCCCATACCTCAGCATAAGAAGTCCATACATGTAGTTGCCCTAAAGAACTGGTCCCATTTGAGGGTAAAGTGGTCAGAAAAGCAGATCACATGGCTCTTTGGCCCTCACTATGCAGTTCCCACACCAGACTCCTCCGCCACAAGGCCGGTTCCTTACATATATATGCCCTAAAAACAGAAAGTGACACACATGCAGGGTAAACCATGTCACAAAGCACATGAACCCCCTACATGGATCAGCCCAACATTTAAAGGTGGACATACAGTACAAAAAAAATGCATAATAAAGTCGGTACTTGCCAACAAATATATGGCCAGCTTTAAAGGGGTAGTAAACCTCATTAAAAAAAAACAATTGGGTACGGACAGTTTAAAGTGGAAGTTAATCCATTGATTTGATTGTTTCAAAAAACAGGTAACATTCCCGGCATGTCAGAAATGCTAGCTGTCACATTGATTGTGCTCTCAACCAAACTGTCAAACCATTCAATGGCTGGTGTCATAACAGATCACATGTGCAGCATCATGGCAGTTACAGATTAAATAGAGTCTAAGATGGCAGCTTCCTTGGCTTAAAACGATAGGAGGGTTTACTTCCACTTTAGGTGATAATGTGCTAGTATGCATCGAATAATAGCACATTATGACAGCCCTACCTGAAAACGAAGTCCTCCAGCAGCGCGCTGTCACTATTGAAGGTGCTTCCATCTTCACCTGGTCTCCTTTTTGGGTTTGCAGGCTTCAGCGATATGAAAGGCCAAGCCCATGATGACTTCAGTCCCACACATGCACACAGGAGCCACTCTTTACGGCACAGCTCTGAAGGAACGGCATGGGTATGCTGTTCTTTCAGAGAGCATGCGCCAGTGACCTCGCTGGCTGCATCTGAAGTAAATATCTCCTAAACGGTGCACGTTTAGGAGATATTAACTGTACCTATGGGTAAACCTTATGATAGGCTTACCTATAGGTAAACATACATGGGAGTTTACTCCCACTTACCAGTACCACAGGCAAAACGAGCCGCACGGTGGTATTGTGATTAGCACTTTCACCTAGCATCAAAAGGGTTGCTGGTTCGAATCCCAACCACGACATTACCTGCCTTGGGTTTACATGTTCTCCCTGTGCGGGCCTCCTCCAGGTACTCTGGTTAGCTCTCACATTCCAAAGACATGCTGGTAGGTTAGTTGGATGCGGTCTAAATTGGACCTAGTATGTTTATGTATGAATGTGGCACCTTAGATTGTAAGCTCCTTGAGGGCAGGGACTGATGGGAATGTAGAATATATATGAAAAGCGCTGCATAAATTGACAGCACTGTATAAGTACCTGAAATAAATAAAAGGCAGCAAATAGAATGGTAACAAAAGCGATGCCTGAGGCAAGAGACATAAAGACCAACAGGAAGCAAAGGGTAGCTTAGAATCAGAATAGCAGTCCCAATGAGCTGGAGTGTGCCTGCCTGGCAATGCAACATTTGAACCTACAAAGGCAAATGGAGAAAATCTATAGTAAGCACACCAAGTCACAGAGGAGGAAGAATAATAGCAACCAACGTGAGATGAGCTGATGCTTCCAGTTTCTTTTGACCACATCTCCCAATGTAACCTAAATGCTGATCACAATCATTACAACCTGCTCACCTAACTGACACTTATGAGGGGACCAGTGACATTACTACAGTAATCAGTGCTAAAAAATATGCACTGTTACTGTACTAATGACACTGGCAGGGAAGGGGTTAACACCAGTGCCAATCAAAGGGTTAAGTGTGTCCTTAAGGAGTGCTTTCTTACTGTGTGGGGGATGAACTCACTAGATGAACTGTGTTCCTAAATAGCAGGAACACAGGATCCCTGTGTTTATCTGTGACAGAATGGTGGTCTTCCTTGTTTACATTGGCAAACTGCTGTTCGCGTCGGCCGAACCAGCTGATTGGCTCCCCCTCTGCACGCGCCACCGGATGACCCCACTGGCTATTGCACGAAACGACGCACAGGTACATTGTTTCATGCAATAGAGCCGACCTGCCGGAGTATATGTACTGCTGGCAGGCAGCATGTGGTTAAAGAGGTTGTAAACCCTCTTGTATAACTTTTACCTATAGGTAAGCCTATATTAAGGCTTACCTATAGGTGCTATAAATATCTCCCAAACTTGCACCGTTTAGGAGATATTTACAGCGCAAACTGCCGATGACGTCATCGGCGCAGGCGCTCTGAGGGAACGGCCACCCGTGCCGTTCCTTCAGAGCTCAGTGCCGTGAACGGCGGCTCCCGCGCGCATGCGCGGGAGGGATGTAATCGCGCCTCCGGCCAATCAGATGGCCGGAGGACGCGAACCCGGAAGCGGGACGGCAGGACATGTCGCCGTCCTGTCGCTGAGGTGGCGGCACGGCGGGGGCTTCGTTTTAAGGTAAGTACTACATAATGAGCTAGTATGCGATGCATACTAGCTCATTATGCCTCTCTCTTTACAGGGCTTTTTTTTCTCGTTTTTTTTTTTGACTTTACTTCCTCTTTAACATGGTTCCTTTATCCATATCTGAATTCTCAAAATGTTTTGCGAATTGTGTTTTATCAGGAGAAATTCTGGTGCTAATAATATAGAAAGAACAAATCATTGAATGATCATTAAAATATACATATTTAGATCCAAACATAAATCTTCATTGCTACTTACTGCTGATACATTTGCAGAGGATACCAGTATGCCAATGACACAGGAACCCACAGTAAAGGACAACTGCCCAGGGGCCCACACAGCACTCATGCGCCCACCTGGAGGTGTAATGTACTGGGGAAGGGGGCCCAGCCCAAACACCACAGATACAGTATGTATTGTAAGATATGTATTC
The DNA here is from genome assembly GCF_965119305.1 of Pelophylax lessonae. NCBI lineage: Eukaryota > Metazoa > Chordata > Amphibia > Anura > Ranidae > Pelophylax > Pelophylax lessonae. The sequence goes on along the minus strand of NC_138779.1, from coordinate 89,331,934 downwards.
TAAGGATATAGACAAAAAAAATACACATAAGGGGTCCTGAATATGTATGGATCCTTACTACAGCCACTATCACAATAAGTGATACATACACTATTATACACTGCCTAGCCAAATAAAAAGTCGCCACCTGGAATTAACTAAGTAACTAACTAAACTAAGCATGCAGTAACTATCCTATTGGATAGTCACTGCATGTGCCCAAAGAATGAGGTCAGCTGACTACCTGAATGAATGTACTGAATGACCAGGTTATTCCATCAATGGATTTTTTCTTCCCTGATGGTACGGGCATATTCCAAGATGGTAATGCCAGGATTCATCGGGCTCAGATTATGAAAGAGTGGTCAGGGATGAGACATTATCACACATGGATTGGCCACCAGAGTCCAGAACTTACCCTCCATTGGGAATCTTTGGGATGTGCTGGAGAAGGCTTTGCACAGTGGTCCAACTCTCCCATCATCAATACAAGATCTTGGTGAAAAATTAATGCAACACTGAACAGAAATAAATCTTGTGACATTGCAGAAGCTTATCGAAACAATGCCACAGCGAATGTGTGCCGTAATAAAAGCCAACTAAATATTAGAGCGTGTGACCTTTTTTTTTCGTGGCAACTTTTTCTTGGCCAGGCAGTGTATTATTCTAACCATTAATGTGGTTTTCTTTTGGGAAAAATTACATATACTCTAGTAAGCATTTACCAGGCACAAACAAAACTTGTTTTCAAGGGACTGTATGAACAAGACACTATAAAGCCATGATTACTGTATTTGGAACATGTTTGACTTGTTTTGTTTTCCCAACTTTATTAACTGTTGTCAACAATAACGTTGCCTACAGGCAGTAGCGAACGCTCACCTGAATATTTATATCATTGATCATTTATAGTCAGATCATTTTTTAGGCGCCCCCATAAGTTTGACACTTCACGACCAAGCCTTCCCAGGGATAGAAAATTGTGTCAAATACCTTAAAGGGTAACTCTACTTTCATGGGGAAAATAATAGCAAATAAAGAAAAAACAATATAAGCGTATACCAGAGGTGGGGGGACTTGAGTCACATGACTTGACTTAAGTCAGACTTAAGTCACCAGTTGGAGGACTTGAGACTTGCTTGAATAAAATTAATAAAAGACTCAACTTGACTTTGACTTGGTATTCATGACTTGAGACTTGACTTTGACTTGAGACATATGACTCGATATGACTTTACTTTAAGTTATTAAATATTTGCATTTTCTCAAGATGTGTTAAAGCAAAATGAACGTGCCTGTTATGTTTCTGACACCACAGTCACTTAAAACACCTCAGTGTGTTCTGATTTTTAGGACACTGGCTGTTTAACAATGGAAATACTTAACATGTTTTTAGTGACTGTGGTGTTGAAACATGAACGGACGAAGGAATTTGAGCTGTTTGGGCATTCAAAGTGTTTCTTTAATATGCCAAGAAAAAAGCACTAAACGGTTTTGTTAATGTTGAAAATAAAACAAAACCTTTCCTGACCACTGACTTTTAACTGATTTAAAGGTGAAAATTGGGGTAGATCAGTATTTTGACTTGATTTGTGACTTGACCAAAATAAATGACTTGACTTGACTTGCTTGACTTCTAGCATGGACTCGACTTGACTTGCTTGCTTTTCGCCACAGTAACTTGGGACTTGCTTGAGACTTGAAGGTTAAGACTTGAGACTTGCTTGTTACTTGCACATGTGTGACTTACTCCCATGTCTGGCGTATACAATTGCGATATAAATCATACTGTAATTAAATGTTATTAAAAATTACCTTTCCTTTTCAATCTGCAGCTGTTGTCATTTTCTGAAAATGCAATGCAATATGGCTACCTGGAGATGTTCTGTACACAGAATGTGTACTGACCACACCCCAGAAACGTCATTTCCTGCTTGTGTGATTGGCTCACCAATAGTCTGCCCAAGATACAAGTCAAAATTCTGGCATCCCCTGCAATAAAAATTAAATTTTTGGTCAGATCCTCCCAATAGGAACACGTCTAAAGGAATGCAGGCCCAGCAGATTTCCTTATTAGAGCCCTGCAGCTGCCACAGCTGATAGATAATTATGAAACCACTCCAATTTGACCCACTCGGCACAGAGGAACAAACAGGGATTTCTTCAGAATAACAAAAGGTAGGAATATGCAACAAAGTTTGTTAAAATCCCTGCAATGTACGGAGATCACTCAGAGGGGAATGTTTTTTCTCAACAAAAGTGGAGTTACGCTTTAATTTTCCTACATACGTATGCTATCATGTTGTTGCCATGAAAATCAATTGAACAGATGAATTTTCCTAGACAGTCACTATTGTTTCCCCTTTGACAGGCCACACCCTTATCCCTTCTTCCGCTATTGGCAAAAACAAGAACGTTTACCCAATACAAACGTATCCGTCTGCAGAAACATTCAGCTACCGGGTGATGCATGCATGGCAGGCCAGCATATAATGCTTCTATGATGCTGGGTTAGTTGTAAAAACAAGCCTTTGTTTGAGCATCAATCCTAAGACCCTGATGCTGTAAATATTGTAAAACCGTGACTTCTAGTTTGCAAATAAATGGTAGATGAGAGCTCAGTGTTCAGTAATAACATAGTATTTCTTTTATGTGTACTATCTGGATCTATCCAATTAAAAAAAAAGCTCTGCTTTGTTTGTCCACTTTCCACAGCACAAAGGTTATGGCTTGCCCTGTACACTACTTTTTATGATGTAATGTAGAAGAAATCTGCATGAACCGGTTCAGCTGGGATACTGTTGCACATGAAATGTAATCCCTATCCCCAGGGGAAAGCTTGGATCACCTTTTCATTACATATATACTGTAGCCCAGGCACCGGCAACAGTTTAGTATGCTGCCATGCTAGGCTGGCCATTGGGAATGAGCTCAGGTATGTTGGGTCACTAGTCTGTGCTAGTCGGAGCTATTATGCTCTAGCGGACTGCCAATCATAAGTGTCCAAGGCATTCCCCGCAGCTGCATGTATACAAGGAGCATGTATTCACTTGACTGTGGCATGTGGAATGCCTCGGCCGCTTATGATTGGTAGTCCCCAATGACAGCTTCCTGGCGGGATTGCTCAGATAGCTTTATACTAGTATCCAATCACGTCTGAGCTTATCCCTGCTGGCCGTATATGCAGTGAATTTTGGACGGTTCTTGATAAGCCAACCAAAACGCACTCAGTGCTTGGCCACCTGCTGCCTGAAATGCTTTATATGAAACATCTAGGCAGAAAATTGTTTGCCAAACAGCGTCAACCAGATGTTTAGATTTAACATTCATCTAATCAGAAGATCCAGACACTGTTTGAGTACCCCTATGATTAAGCCCTGTGGGCAGGGCAAAATGCGTCGGGGCATATGGCTCGGGAGGAGCAGTACTGAAGCCGCTTCTAGTCTTCTCTATACCTGGGTTGTTTAGTTTTGAGTGTGGCGTTTCATCCTCTTTCCTCAACAGTGTACCATGCTTGTGTAATGTGTGTTGAATTGGTCACTTGTAGTCTCCATTGGAAGCACATATGCGTGACAATGCTGAAGCACAATCGAGAGACAAAAGACAGAGCGTTGTCACTTTTATAAAGGATGTACTTGAACAAGGTCCTTCATGGCAGGATACAAACATTTTTTTGAAGTGGAACTTAACTCCCAAAAGGAAATTAATTTGATTTTACCCCCCCCACCCCTTGCCCTTCTGGCCTAGGCCTCCAGGGATATCTACATCTCATCTCCCAGGAGGCTGCAGGATAGACAGACAGAGCAGAAGGAAGGACCAGTACGTCAGCGGCAGTTGGCTGCCTGCACGTGAAGGGGCAGCCAGCTGAAGAGGACCAAGATGGCAGCACAGGACCAGGTGTATATCACCCGAACAACAAATCACAATGCTGGATTCACTGTACAGTGAGCATTTGTTTTGAAGAGAAAAAGAAAAAAAAACATGGGGGGGGGGGGGGGCTACAGCTTTACTGAAAACATTGAACATGATTGGTAAAATTACATTTTAGAGATTACAGTATATTTTTTTAGTCATTGGGTTATGGATCTGCTTTAAAGTGGTAATAACCACTTGCCTACTGGGCACTTTCACCCCCTTCCTGCCCTGGCCAACTTTCAGTCTTCAGCGCTGTCGCACTTTGAATGACAATTGCGTGGTCATGCAACACCTTACCAATACAACATTTTTATCATTTTTTTCACACAAATAGAGCATTCCTTTGGTGGTATTTAATCATCACTAGGTTTTTTATTTTTTTGCTAAACAAAAACATTTTTGAAAAAAAAACACCTTTTTCTTAATTTCTGTTTTTATTAAATCAGAAACAGCCAAATGGAAAAGGATTTAGGAAAACTAGAAGAATGGTCAGAACTCTGGCAACTGAAATTTAATGTGGATAAGTGCAAGATAATGCACCTGGGACGTAAAAACCCAAGGGCAGAATATAGAATATTTGACACAGTCCTGACCTCAGTATCTGAGGAAAGGGATTTAGGAGTAATTATTTCAGAAGACTTAAAGGTGGGAAGACAATGTAATAGAGCAGCACGAAATGCCAGCAGAATGCTTGGATGTATAGGGAGAGGTATAAGCAGTAGAAAGAGAGAAGTGCTTATGCCGCTGTACAGAACACTGGTGAGACCTCACTTGGAGTATTGTGCGCAGTACTGGAGGCCATATCTCCAGAAGGATATAGATACTCTAGAGAGAGTTCAGAGAAGAGCTACTAAACTAGTACATGGATTGCAGGAAAAAACTTACCAGGAAAGGTTAAAGGACCTTAACATGTATAGCTTGGAAGAAAGAAGAGACGGAGGGGGATATGATAGAAACTTTTAAATACATAAAGGGAATCAACTCGGTAAAGGAGGAGAGCATATTTAAAAGAAGAAAAACTACCACAAGAGGACACAGTTTTAAATTAGAGGGGCAAAGGTTTAAAAGTAATATGAGGAAGTATTACTTTACTGAGAGAGTAGTGGATGCATGGAATAACCTTCCTGCAGAAGTGGTAGCTGCAAATACAGTGAAGGAGTTTAAGCATGCATGGGATAGGCATAAGGCTATCCTTCATATAAGATAGGGCCAGGGACTATTCATAGGATTCAGATATATTGGGCAGACTAGATGGGCCAAATGGTTCTTATCTGCCGACACATTCTATGTTTCTATGTTTTACTGATGAGGCTGCACTGATGGACACTGATAGGCAGCACTAATGAGGCAGCACTGGTGGGCACTGATGAGCCTGAACTAATATGTGGCACTGATGAGCACTGATTGGAAGCACTAATGGGCACTTATTGGCATCACTGATGAGCACTGATAGGCACTGTTGCGGCTACACTGATAATCAAGACACTGATGATCAGTGCCCTGATTATCAGTGCGGATATGCCGTTTCACACTAGCTGCCTACTGGCTCTCTCCTCTCCGCACCCTGTGAAAGCATGAGGAGAGGAATGCTGATAACTGACAAGTCTGTTTACATTGTGATCAGCTGTGATTGGACACAGCTGATCACATGGTAAAGAGCCACTGTAATTGGCTCTTTACCCTGATCTGTGATCAGCTGTGATTACACAGTGTGCTGGGTGTGAGCCTCAGCGGGCGCAAGGGGGGAGCAATCATAGGAGGACGTCATATAACGCCCTCCCAGAACTAGATGACCATTCTGTAGCCATCATTTTACTATAACGCAGTCGCTAAGTGGTTAAACCCAAAAGCAAACAGTTTTTATATTGCAGCTTAGATGGAATAGCAGCATTCATTTTCTTTTTGAGGATTTTTTCTATTTTCATTTAGTGATCTGGCCAGAAAGTCTGTTGTTTTTCCAAAGAACAAGCTCTCTTGCAAATTGTATCAGTTACAGGAATGAGACAAACTATGTAATACTGACAGATGTGCATACAATTATCAGCTTTTATTTATGTAAAACCTTTATCCCAAGAGGAAAAAACATTTTCTGTAACTGCTTATAAAGGGTTAGCAGGAGTGTGGCCTCAGTTTGTTAGTGTTTCAAAATCTGATAGTACATCTAGCATTTTCCTCCCCCCAGTTTGACAAATCTGCAGGTCAAAGGTGCCCCCTGTGCTCCTTCACCCACAGTGGGGGAACTCTAAAACAGGAGGTGTTTTACTGGCCAGATCACCAGGTGAAACAAGAGGGGAAAAAAAAGAAAACAAATGCAGTCACTACATTGAATGATTGATAAGCTGCAATATATTGTATTTTTGGTTTTGGATTTAATAGCGCTTTAACGCTAGCCAGGGTAACCTTTCTAAAAGACACATGCAGATACACTCCTGCCTTGGACCATGCATTTTACATAGAGGAGAAACTGCTGAAGTGACACATTTTTCTGGACTGGCTGGTCAGCATAGAGTCAGAAGAGCAAGAAACAAATCAGGATGACATGATGCACCATTCCTCTGCCCTTGTGCTTGTGTGCAAGGTGATCCCCACATTTCCATAGTTATAGTAGTCTTGTCAAAGTTTGTTTGTTGGCCAGAAGAAATATTAGTATTGACATTGTGTGTTGCAGACCTGGCTTTAGCCCAACCCGGATGGATGGCCCATCTAAACCTTATTGCAAGTTAAAGAGAAATTATAGTGTATATTCAATGAGAATATAAAGTAGGTTTTGGGGTAACACTTTTCTTTTTCATTTTTGCTGTGCTAAGTTTCGATTATTGTATTTCATACACAGGTTTCTCCATCTAGTATCTATATTACACTGCAGTAAGTCAGCCTCTCTGATAAAGACTGTTGATGGCATTACCAAATGTACTGCTGAGCTTTTCATGCCAACATACCTAAAATGTGCAGCAGTGCTAAACAGGAAGAATTCCTTGCAATAAAAACTAATTATATATATATATATATATATATATATATATATATATATATATATATATATATATATATATATATATATATATGTATATGTATATATTTACACACACACTATATTACCAAAAGTATTGTGACACCTGCCTTTACACACTTATGAACTTTAAAGTGTTAATAGACCCACAAGGGGAAAATCAGTGTGTATAAGCAATAAAGCATGCTTGTTATACTCACTGTGGAACCTAAGGGGTTAATCCTCTGCATTGTGTAAAAAGCCTGCTTGATCCTGTATGCACAGATCCTCCTCTTCTTCCACTGACTCCAGAACAGGTCCAGAAAAGACAAGTCTTTGGAGTCAAGCCCCATACACACGTGCAGATTATCTGCAGACTTTTGTCTGCAGACTTACCAAAACCATATAATATGAGGTCAAACCTAAACACTTTCAATTTGTATGCAATCCGGCAGGCCCTTGCACTACATAGAAAAGGTAAGTCTGCAGACAAAAGTCTGCAGATAATCTGCATGTGTGTATGGGGCATTAGGCTGCACATGCTCAGTTTGGTGTATATTGCTAAAGAGGTTTTTTGCTTTTCTTAGGAGAGTGCATGTGATCAGCACAGGGCCAATTAGCACTGTGCAGACAGAGGGTCTGGAGCCCTGCAGCCTCATAGGACTGCTCAGTGCAGTATGAAATCTCCTCATACAAGCTTCGCCAGGTCAGGCACTGATGTTGGAAGAGAATGCCTGGCTCATAGTTTTTGCTCTAATTCATCCCAAAGGTGTTCTATGGGGGTGAGGTCCGGACTCTGCGCACGCCAGTCAAGTTCCTCCACCTCAAACTCACTCATCCATGATGTCTTTATGGACCTTGCTTCGTGCCCTGGTTTGCAATCATGTTAGAAGAGAAAGGGACCCTCCCCAAACTGTTCCCACAAAGTTGGGAGCATGAAATTGTCCAAAATGTTTTGGTATGCTGACACCTTAAGAGTTCCCTTCACTGGAACTAAGGGGTCAAGCCCAACCCCTAAAAAACAAAACCACACCATAATCCCCCCCCCCCACCAAATGATTAGGATCAGTGCACAAAGCAAGGTCCATAAAGACATGGATGAGCAAGTTTGGGGTAGAGGAACTTGAAAAAACGGAAGAAAAAGAGGGACAAAAGAGGTGTGTGGAAAACAGTCGGCCCTTAGCTTGATATACTCACCCACCAGTCTGCTAACAAACTAAATAAAACTGTCTAACAATGTAGGTTAGGGTAGAGGAATTTGACTGGCCTATACAGAGTCCTGAGCTCAAGACGATAGAGCAGTGTCTGACCTCACAAATGCTCTTCTGGAAGAATGGTCAAACATTCCCATAGACACATTCCTAAACCTTGTGGACAGGCTTCCCAGAAGAGTTGAAGCTGTTATAGCTGCAAAGGGTTGGCCAACTTTATATTGAACCCTACAGTTTAAGACTGGGATGCCACTAAAGTTCATGTGCGTGTAAAGGCAGGCGTTCCAATACTTTTCGTAATTTAGTGTGTGTGTGTGTATATATATATATAAATGTATATATATATATATATATATATATATAAATAAATATATATATATATATATATATATATATATATATATATACAGTTGCATCTCAATAGTTTGCTCTGCCTGCCTAACAGGGGAGCAGCAGGTAAAACATAGTCTGCTCTCTCTGCTTATCAGGGGAGCCTGATCGATAGTTAGGCCTGCTCATTGTGCTCAGTGTGTATTCATCTGGTCTGAGGGAGTGTCCCCACTGTATCCAATAGGGAGGCCTGTTGGACAGTGGAGGAAACCTGGCCAATGATACACAGGCTTTTGTAACTGTCCCAGTGGGTTGGCACACAGAGGGGCATCATGGGATAGGGTATAAAAGCCTAGAGCACATGAGGCAGGGGGTCTTTGGGCGGGAAGCCAAGTCCCAGAAGGAGGGTACGGCTGTCTCTCCTTCTGCAGCTGGGAAAGGTGGTGACAAGCAGTCGGCCTGGTGACCCTGAAGGTGTTGCTGAATGCAGAGGTCCAGTGGATGCTGACAAGTGGAGTTTGGAGGCAACGGTGACTCTGGAAAAACAGTGTCCGTGAGAACAGAGGAACTTGCCCAAGGGTCTGCCAAAAACGGGACCACTCCAGAAGCTAGGGTCAGCAGACAGGCGTTAGCACACCGGTGTTGAGAGGAAAGAGGGTGCCAGTTGCAGAACCCTGACGAGAATAACTAAAACAGGAACCTTTAAAACTATCTTCACTTCAGTGGCAAGGTGAAGCAGCGGCCTTGCCGCACACTACAGCTAGTTGTCCTTAACATTGTGCATAATTCATAGTTGGAGTATCCCACTCATCTCTTCTCCTATCCCAGTTCTTAATAAAAACACAAAAACCAACATCCACTGGATTGAATATTGACTGAGCCAAGGACTTTCAATGCTGTTTGTCTGCTATCAGTTGCTAGGGGTAACCCAGGGGAATCCAGAAAGAGTAATTTTCAGCAGTCCTCTAGGGGGCAGTGCTACACATATTTGTAAAGAAGAGGCTTGGAGCAGGACTACATAGTTTAGGCAGCGAATGGTCACTCTGGTGTAAGTGGTAAGGTCATGCTAAACATATCCCAAAATCAACTTCATTGCTTCATGATCCAAAGAAAAATGAACTGTGAAGAAATTAGCAACACTGTCACTTGTGGTCCAGAGGAGGTAGATTGATAATACACAGACTGTCCCCACAGCAATGTATATAGGGTTCTTCACCTCCCTCACACCAGTGCATTCAATATACATTCCTGTAGGTATGCACACAAAAGTTCCTGGTCCAGAGGAAGTCAGGTATATATATACAAACCTTCCCTCACAAGGAACATGTAATAAATATACTTCAGATCAAACATTGATGCATGATTCCTATACCACAGACAAACCCACTCCAATCCTGTAGCATGTGGCATGTATATACAGTAAGACTCAACTCCAGGAAAATTTAATTGAGGGACCTTTTGGTACATAGTGATATACAGTGGAAACCCCCTATTCGATCCAATAATGTGGGGATACAGAGATGTGGAACATGTAATTACTGCTCCTACATGGTGGAGGGTGATAGGTTGGTGTTGCCGATGGGAAGGACCCTCAGGTGAAATCAGCGAGTGACATGTGACACCATGGGGGTGGTCTAAATCATCTTCTGCTCCCGAGGGTCCTTCTACGTCGGGAAGACCATTAGAGCAGTTCGAAAGCGCTTACAAGATCATACAGTAGTTCACATAAGGCCATCCTTTCATCACTATTAACATTATCATTAATGATATAGTTCCTAATTGCCTAATTTCCCCAGTAACAGCTTTAACAAAAAGTGAAACTGCTGGTTCTGTCGACAAGGTGGGAAACGTATGTGATCTCTTATACAAATGTATTTCCTTTAGGGGGACCTGTTTGATGTCTATTACTGGAGAGTCTTCCCACTCTCCACTCGCTTCAAGCATTAAATTGGCAAAGTCCTCATCAGATTCCTCTTCAGAATCAATATGGCCCTCCTCCCATAAATCAATTAGGTTCCTAAGGGTACGATATTCCTTTCTCGTAAGGTCAGTCCAATCGCCCAATGGTCCCAGTGGATGTGCGATGGAACTTTTTTGATGTATAGCATGTAGAATCAACTTACATGTAAATAAATAAATGTCCTTGATATCATCAAAGAGACCTCCATTATGGGTGGGGCAAAACTACAAATAACCCCACAGATTCTCTATGGGGTTTAGGTCAGGCGATTTTGCTGGCCAATCAAGCACAATAATACCATGATCATTAAACCAGGTATTAATACTTTTGGCAGTGTGGGCAAGTGCCAAGTCCTCCTGCAAAATTAAATCAGCTTCTCCATAAAGCTGGTCAGCAGAGAGAAGCATGAAGTGCTCTAGAATTTCCTAGTAGAGGGCTTCGCTGACTTTGGACTTGATAAAACACAGTGGACCAAAACCAGCAGATGACATGGCTCCCTAAATCATCACGGACTGTGGAAAATTTTGCATTTTATTTGGAAATCAAGGTCCAAGAGTCTGGAGGAAGAGTGGAGAGGCACGGAATCCAGGTTGCATGAAGTCCAGTGTGAAGTTTCCGCAGTCACTAATGATTTATTGAGCCATGTCATTTGCTGGTGTTGGTCCACTGTGTTTTATCAAGTATCTATCTAGAATCTATCTATCTAGAAATGTGTTATCTAGAAATGTGTCCGCTCGAGAAAACCTTTCCATCCTGCTCCTTCAAATTTTCTCGTCAATGTGGACACAAATGAAAGTCAATTTGACCCCACTATTAGAAAATCGAAACAGAAATTTTCTAGTATAATTTTACTAGTGTCTGGCCAGCTTTTGGCTTATCACACCTCCATTTATGCCTCTCCAGTTATTGACAAGTTGAAGAGGGGCAGTGACGTCATGATCTCTACCTCCTCCAATCATAGAACATCTTTTATTCACTGAGAAAAAAAACACGTGAATATTGCGCCCCAAAATTGCTTTAATGGCAGGCTTGACATCTGGTGAGTTTGTAACCCTTCTGTTGGTGGCGGTGATTACTAGTTATCTGCACTTTGGAGTGTTTGCCTTACCACTGATGATTGCCTTTTATGACATCATGATGCATGGACTTTCAGTTTTATATTACTAATATAATTTTTTTTTATATACATTTACTCATATATTTTTATTCATATTTGAATTATGTTTGATTATGTTCAGAGATGTATAGTAACGAAGTAGAACTACTTAAGTACTGTACTTAAGTACCGAAATGCGGTATCTGTACTTTCCTAGAGTAGAATTTTTTTCTCCTACTTCTACTTTTACTTCACTACATTTTTTCGATGATTTCGATACTTCTACTCAAGTATTTTTTTTTTGTGCTGCATAGTTACTCGTTACTTTTAAAAAAATGACCACTGCCAGAACAGTAGATGGTAGGTTGCATAAAGCTCAAAAAAATGTGTATAATGTCATTTGTAAATCAGCGCATATGAAAATAAAGGCTGTGTATAATAAAACCTGCTATACCAAATCTTTCCAATAAAAAGAAAATATGAAACAAACAAATAAATGGTGCTACAGCACTTAAAGTGCATCAAGAAACTACTAACAAACACAGGTTAATCATTTAAATAAATCATTTGAAATAATAAAAACAATATGATGTTCAAACTTTTGACTTATTTCTTTAATAACTACATAACACAGTACTTGTACTTCTACTTTCAGTACTTGAGTAGAATTTTTTTTTCAAAACTACTGGTACTTTTTACTTTTAGTACTTAAGTAGCAAATTTTTTGAAAAAACTACTTGCAATACTTAAGTAAAAAAAATGTTGAATACTTTAGTACTTCTACTTAAGTAACTTTTTCTGCGAGCACTTCCACTTCTACTCAAGTAATTTTTTGATCGAGCACTTGTACTTTTACTCAAGTAGAAATTTCGAGTACTTTATACAAGTCTGATTATGTTTAGTGCGCTACATCTTCTTTTTTTTTTATCACATTTAAGTTGGGTATATAGCTTATGTGTTAGCTGCCTTGTTCTTTTTTAGCATACAGCGCACAATCTTTACACTTTTTTTTATACTAGTTATACAAATATGTTTATAATTAGTACCCATAGGATTGCTTCATGAAGCTTCAAGCGCCACAAAACAAGGACTCATATGGAAGGGGAGAAAATTAATTATCTGTTTATTAATTTACATTACTTCAAATGTGTTGAGTTCTCGCAACCTCTTCACACATCCTAATGAGGATGTTTAAAAATGTAAATAGAATATATAGTGTTTTGTGTATAGTTTATGTATTTATTATGTTCATGGATAAAGAAATACATTTACAAAAAGGTTTTTCAATTTCCTTTTTAATCAGGTAAATATGAAATATTGCATATTTCAAATGTATCACTTGCAAGCCGTGTTGTAAAAAAAGACCTGGAAAAAAAAAAGACCTGAATAGAAGGTGAAATCAGATTGCAGTCACTGCAGAAAAATTTTAATGATGGAAACACCCCTCTTTTCTCACATAGCAGAGATAGAACCATCTGGCCATAGTCTGTTATACACAGGCTGCCAGCTCCCATGCAGATTTTTTTCGCATGAACAAAAAATTGTCTCAGGTCTTTTTGTCTCAATCATTTTTTGTTTTAGTGCAAACATTCTAGCTGCAATCAACAAAGATTTTCCGGTGCCAGTTTTTCTAATGGTACAGAAGCCATTTCCCAGATTTTTTGCAGTCGTTTTAGCACGGTCTGAGAATGTTCCTAGCAAGGCATTGCAGGATGTCCAGAATTAATCAAAGGTAAAAAAAAAAAAAAAAAAGTTGCACCTTAAATATATATACCAGGATATTTTAGATTACATGGTGGGTGGTGGTGCAGCAAAGACAGATGGGGACACTGTAGAGTGGGGGCAACGAGATGCCTGGCGTACCAAAAATAGGCAAGGTAGGTGGCGCTGCTTATAAGTAATGAATATATATGGGAAGGAATATGTATTTGCACTAAGCTAGATGGGTTTAAAATACTAAAATGCTAATGTGCATAAACAAATGTCATATAACAGTGCAAAAACAATTATATATGCAATGAAAAACAATAAGTGATATAAAAGTGAATCAATGTATAGTGCAGAAGTGAAGGTGATTAGTGGTTTGTAAAAACCAGAATTGAATAAAGCTAGGTGAGCCAAGATGGCTAAAAAGATCAATAGGTAAAATTAACAATACATATAACTTGAAAACTAAAGATGTCAATGATAGTGCTACAGAGAATGTGTACACCAAGAAAAAAGTGCCACGGTGTGATAATGTAAAATGATCACCAAGTAATAATAAATAAGAAATGTAAGAAATATATAAATAGTTGGCTAAAGGTGATGCGGTGAATATAGTATAAATTAAATAGCAGTGCAATAAATAAATAATCAAAAGTCCATAAAGTACTGGAAGGTTGGGAGTTGGGACCAGTGCTTCAATAATTCTGATGGGTGATATTCGGGGTGATCCGAGTGCTAGGTGCCAGATGAAGGAACGGTGCACCCCTCCAATGTATCCCGCACTCACCAGAATTAAGGACCCCTACGGGGGGGTAATAAGCCTTTTAGGCCCCGTTCACATAGGGGCGACGCTACTTCGCACCGCGAAGTCTATGGCGGTCACCTCCTGGTCGCCCCAAAGAAGCTCCGGACCCTTTTTCTAAGTCGGAGCGACTTGTGTCGCTCCTATTAGAACGGGTCCGCAGCTTCCCTATGGGAGGCGACCTACGGCGACCTGTGAGGCGACCAGGTCGCCTCACAGGTCGCCTTAGTGTGAACGGGGGCTTAGGGTATTGGTAAATATCCTCTGTCAGGCGGTTCCTACACACTGGATCCATGAAGAAAGGGATCCCTGGATTATCTCATTCATATAGGCAATGTATATTCAGTATGGTTGATGGAGCCTCATATCCTCATTCATCATATGGTAAATATATGTCCGAGGTGATATGTAAGGAAGAAGCCTCATATGGTGATGTACCGTTTGAAATAATCTTTATTTAGTAAATTAAATCAATGTACTCACATTAAAAACGCTGGAAAACAGGTATCAGAGCAGTAGGGGCCGCAAAACCCTCATTGGCGGCTGCTTTCCGGACGCTATGCGTGTCAGTGGCCGGATCTGCGTTCCAGTGGGGCGGAAATGACGTAGCTACGCACGACGCGTTTCGCCACCATTGACGTCATCAGGAGTGTAACGCCGCCGAGTGCTCCGGGTCCCGTGGCTTCCCCGGAGCACTCGAGGCGTCCCGCGGGCTGCAGCGCTCCGGTCATCGTCCCTGACCGTGAGCGCTGATCCCCCGCATCTGCACTACTTACCCGCCAGGTCCCGTCATCTCGGCCGCTCGGTACACGCCGGGTTCCTTCCTCCTCCCGGTGCGCGCGGCCCCGCCCCCTAGGGCGCTCGCGCGCCGCTGCATTGAAATTTATAGGGCCAGTGCACCACTAATTGGTGCCTGGTCCAATCAGTACCAAACCATATAAAAACCCACTTCCCCTTCCTGTCCTTGCTGGATCTTGTTGCTTTTTGTGCCTTGAGAAAGCATTTGGTGTATTTTTCCCTGCCTGTGTATCAGACCTTCTGCTGTTGCCCCTGACTATGAACCTTGCCGCCTGCCTTGACCTTTTGCTCCGTCTGACCTTGCCTTTGCCTTGTCCTTCTGTACCGCGCCTGAATCAGCTGTCTTTGAGGTTGAGCCGTTACCGGAGGATACGACCTGGTTGCTAACGCCGCAGTCCATCCCGCCGGTGGGCTCTGGTGAAAACCGGTAGTAACTTAGAACCAGTCCCCTGGTACGGTCCACGCCAATCCCTCACTGACACAGAGGATCCACCTCCAGTGCAGTCACCTGCCGCTAGTCCGGACCCTGACAGTAGATCCGGCCATGGATCCCGCTGATTTTCCCTCCGCCTAGTCTCGCTGACATCTCTACCGTGGTTGCCCAGCAGTCCCAGCAGATTGCTCAGCAAGGTCAACAGTTGGCACAGTTGACCACCATGTTGCAACAGCTTCTTCCTGCACGGCAGCAGCCGCCTGTTTCTGCTTCTGCTTCCGCTCCACCTCCGCAGCCGGTGGCCGCCACCTCCGCTAGAATCCGTTTGTCTCTCCCGGACAAGTTTGATGGGGATTCTAAGATGTGCCGGGATTCTTGTCCCAATGTTCCCTGCACCTGGAGATGTTGGCCGACCAGTTTCCTACGGAACGGTCTAAGGTGGCCTTCATGGTCAGTTTACTGTCTGGAAAGGCCTTGGCCTGGGCCACGCCGCTCTGGGACCGCAACGATCTTCCCACTGCCTCCGTCCAGTCCTTCGTTTCTGAAGTCCGCAGTGTCTTCGAAGAACCTGCCCGTGCCTCGTCAGCCGAAACAGCCTTGCTAAACCTCGTCCAAGTAGACGCTACAGTAGGCGAGTATGCTATACAGTTTCGCACCCTGGCCTCCGAACTGACCTGGAATAACGACGCCCTCTGCGCGACTTTTAAAAAGGGTTTATCCAGCCATATCAAGGATGCTCTGGCCGCACGAGAGATACCTGACTCCCTGACGGAACTCATCCAGTTGGCTACTCGCATAGATATGCGCTTTCTTGAAAGACGTCAGGAACTTTGCCAAGAAAAGAATCTTGTTCGCAACAGGCGATATCCACACCTGGCACCTCTCTTCCAACAACCTTTGCAGCCGGTTACTGTGCCTTCCACAGAGGAGGCCATGCAAGTGGATCGGGCTCGCCTGACCCAGCAAGAAAGGTCTCGCCGGAGGAACGAGAATTTATGCCTATACTGTGCGAGTTCCGAACACTTTTTAAAGAACTGTCCAGTTCGTCCACAGCGTCAGGGAAACGCTCGCACCTAGTGAACGTAGGAGAGGCGTCGCTGGGTGTAAAGTCTTCCTCTCCACGCTTGATTGTTCCAGTACGGATTTCTTCTGCCGCTAAAGTCTCCTTCCCTGCAGAGGCCTTCTTGGACTCTGGTTCTGCAGGAAATTTCATTAAAGCCTCCTTCATCAACCGCTTTAGCATTCCTGTGATCCGTCTCGTCAAGCCCTTCTTCATTACTACAGTTAACGGAGAGAATCTGAACTGTACCGTGCGTTATCGCACAGAACCCGTGCTCATGACCATAGGGGTTCTCCACCAAGAGACCATTGAATTTTTTGTTCTACCAAATTGCACTTCTGACGTCCTTCTTGGCTTGCCCTGGCTCCAGCGCCACTCTCCTACCCTCGACTGGACCTCTGGGGACATTAAATCATGGGGGCCTACCTGCCTCACTCATTGCCTCAAGTTGGTACCTACTAGACAAGTCATCATCTCCTCACCCTTGCTCGGCCTTCCTAAGGCCTATCAGGACTTTACCGACGTCTTTTGCAAGAAACAGGCGGAGGTCTTACCACCACATAGACCCTATGACTGTCCCATTGATTTTCTTCCTGGTACCACACCACCCCGTGGCAGGATTTACCCTCTCTCCATTCCTGAAACCAAGGCCATGTCGGAATACGTTCAGGAGAACCTCAAGAAAGGTTTCATCAGGAAGTCTTCTTCTCCTGCCGGAGCAGGATTTTTCTTTGTCGCCAAAAAAGATGGGTCACTTCGCCCATGTATTGACTACCGCGGTCTTAACAAAATCACGGAAAAGAATTGCTACCCTTTGCCTCTCATCTCGGAGCTCTTTGACCGTCTGCGCGGAGCAAAGGTCTTTACTAAGCTTGACCTCAGGGGCGCTTATAATCTCATCAGAATCCGTGAAGGAGACGAGTGGAAAACCGCTTTTAATACCAGAGATGGCCTCTTTGAGTATCTCGTCATGCCTTTTGGCCTGTGCAATGCTCCTGCAGTCTTTCAAGACTTTGTCAACAAGATCTTCCAGGACATGTTGTACACCTGTGTAGTGGTCTATCTTGACGACATTCTAATCTTTTCCTCCACCCTGGAGGAACACCGTCGCCATGTTCGTCAAGTACTCCAGCGCCTTCGTATCAACCATCTTTACGCCAAAATGGAAAAATGTATTTTTGAACGTAACTGTCTTCTGTTTCTGGGATACCTAGTTTCTGGACAAGGTCTCCAAATGGACCCCGACAAACTCTCTGCAGTCTTGGATTGGCCACGCCCCTCAGGACTTCGTTCTATTCAGCGTTTCCTTGGATTCGCCAACTATTACCGCCAGTTTATTCCCCACTTCTCCACTATCGTGGCGCCTATTGTGGCTCTAACCAAGAAAGAAGCGAATCCGAAATCCTGGCCTCCCCAGGCTGAAGAAGCCTTTACTCGCCTTAAAGCCACCTTCGCCTCCGCTCCTGTCTTGAATAGGCCCGATCCTCTGAAACCATTCTTCCTGGAAGTAGATGCCTCCTCTGTTGGAGCCGGAGCGGTTCTTCTTCAAAAGTCTGCTAAAGGAAAAAACATCACCTGCGGCTTCTTCTCAAAAACTTTTTCCCCTCCTGAAAAAACTATGCCATCGGAGATCGTGAACTACTAGCCATTAAGTTGGCACTAGAAGAATGGAGACATCTTCTGGAAGGATCCCCTCATCCAATCACTATCTATACTGACCACAAAAATCTCTCGTACCTTCAGTCTGCCCAGCGCCTTAATCCACGCCAGGCCAGGTGGTCATTGTTCTTTGCCCGATTCACCTTCCAAATCCATTTTCGTCCTGCTGATAAGAACATTAGGGCGGATGCCCTATCACGTTCCACCGATGCCTCCGAGGATGAAACCGTTCCTCAACACATCATTCCTCCTGAGTGTCTAATTTCAACTGCCCCTGCTTCACTGGCACCAGTTCCTCCAGGGAAAACATTTGTTCCTCCACGTCTTCGCCTACGGACTCTCAAATTGGGTCACTCCTCTCACCTGGCGGGTCACGCTGGAATTAAAAAGACGACTCAGCTAATTGCCAGACACTATTGGTGGCCTTCCTTTGAAAAAGATGTAACGGAGTTCGTTCGAGCCTGTACTGTCTGCGCACGTGATAAAACTCCCCGCCAGAAGCCTGCAGGTCTTCTCCTCCCACTGCCTGTGCCTGAACAGCCTTGGTCCCACATAGCAATGGACTTCGTCACTGATCTTCCCGTATCCCATGGCAACACAGTCATATGGGTGGTTGTTCACAGGTTTTCAAAAATGGCACATTTTATTCCGCTTCCTGGTCTTCCTTCTGCGCCACAGCTGGCGAAGCAATTCTTTTTGCACATTTTTCGTCTCCATGGTCTTCCGACACATATCGTCTCCGATAGAGGCGTTCAGTTTATTTCAAAGTTTTGGAGAGCTCTCTGCACCCAATTAAAAATCAAATTGAACTTTTCTTCTGCCTACCACCCTCAGTCCAATTGACAAGTGGAGAGGGTTAACCAGATCCTGGGTGACTATCTGCGACACTTCGTCTCCTCCCGTCAGGATGATTGGGTCGACATGTTGACCTGGGCCGAATTTTCTTATAACTTTAGAGACTCTGAGTCATCCACCAAATCTCCGTTTTTTGTGGTGTACGGCCGTCACCCGCTGCCCCCCCTCCCCATTCCCACCTCTTCTGGAGTTCCTGCCGTTGATGACTTGACTCTGGACTCCTCCATCTGGAAAGAAACTCAAAAGTCGCTCACCCTGGCCGCTTCTCGCATGAAGAGACATGCTGATCAAAAAATAAGAACTCCTCCTGTCTTTGCCCCTGGGGACAGAGTGTGGCTCTCTGCCAAATACATCCGGTTTCCGGTCCCCAGCTACAAACTGGGTCCGCGTTATCTCAGGCCTTTTAAAATCAAAAGCCAAATTAATGCTGTCTCTTACAAACTTCATCTTCCTCCCTCTCTCGGTATTCCTAACTCCTTTCATGTATCCCTTCTCAAACCCCTCATTCTTAACCGGTTTTCCCCCAAGGTCACCGTTCCTGCTCCTGTCTCTGGGTCCTCTGACGTCTTCTCAGTGAAAGAGATCCTCGCCTCCAAGGTCGTCAGAGGTAAAAAAAAATTTCTGGTTGACTGGGAGAATTGTGGTCCTGAGGAGAGGTCAATATTCTCGACAAGGAGCTCATCCACAGGTACCTGGGTTCCAAAAAGAGGGGGAGACCTAAGGGGGGGGTACTGTAACGCCGCCGAGTGCTCCGGGTCCCGTGGCTTCCCCGGAGCACTCGAGGCGTCCTGCGGGCTGCAGCGCTCTGGTCTTCGTCCCCGACCGTGAGCGCTGTTCCCCCGCATCTGCACTACTTACCCGCCGGGTCCCTTCATCTCGGCCGCTCGGTATACGCCGGGTACCTTCCTCCTCCCGGCGCGCGCGGCCCCGCCCCCTAGGGCGCGCGCGCCGCTGCATTAAAATTTAAAGGGCCAGTGCACCACTAATTGGTGCCTGGCCCAATCAGTACCAAACCATATAAAAACCCACTTCCCCTTCCTGTCCTTGCCAGATCTTGTTGCCTTTTGTGCCTTGAGAAAGCATTTGGTGTATTTTTCCCTGCCTGTGTATCAGACCTTCTGCTGTTGCCCCTGACTACGAACCTTGCAGCCTGCCTTGACCTTTTGCTCCGTCTGACCTTGCCTTTGCCTTGTCCTTCTGTACCACGCCTGAATCAGCTGTCTTTGAGGTTGAGCCGTTACCGGAGGATACAACCTGGTTGCTACCGCCGCAGCAAGTCCATCCCGCCTTGCGGCGGGCTCTGGTGAAAACCGGTAGTAACTTAGAACCGGTCCCCTGGTACGGTCCACACCAATCCCTCACTGACACAGAGTATCCACCTCCAGTGCAGTCACCTGCCGCTAGTCCGGACCCTGACAAGGAGGTACCTAACCAGCCACTAGAAGTATGCAGAATAGTGATTAGGGTAATCCATAAATAACATGAAAGTGCCACCCTTGCTCCTGCCAGTATGAGGCACCTTGGGTAAAGGGCTCTGAATATTGTATACGTATAGCCGGATAGGAGTCCACCTGTGGTCTGTTGGTTATGCAAAGCAGTGCATGGACCACAACAGCAGAGATGTAATCAAACACTGGGAAGCAAGTAAGGAGATCTGCAGGACAAATAGAAATGCTCACATCCCTTGGGTATTGGATGTAGGACCGGACAAAATTCTTTAAAGGTGTGGATTGCATCTTTAGTTGGCTCTCTGCTTTGTTGTTATCTGTTTGTAAATGAACCATTGTGCTATCAACATATTTGATGACTGAAGCATATACATATATAATCAACTGTGTTCCAGTAAACTGTTAAAAGGCTATCGTCATTTTGATTTTTCCCTCTTCAAACCTCTGATGGAAACGTCTTCTGGAAACAAAACCTATCCTGGAACAGCTGCTACTGGGGCCCATCTCCATAAGCCTAAAGAAAGTAAGAAATAGGCTACTGGGTGAGGCTGGTAAGGATAGACTGGAGGGGGGGCTCCCGGGGGATGCCTTTGTCACGGGTTCCAGGGAGGATCCTGTGCCCATAATGCTTCAGGTGGCCTAGAGGGCCAACCAATGCAGGGCTGGAATGGGTTAAAGAATACAGATACACAATACTGGTAAATTATTTTGACCAGCTTGGTTCTGTGTAAATAGGAAGTACAAGAAAGAAAAACTAGAACTTGACACTTCAGCACCAGCACTCAGAAATCATTAAGACGCCTGCCTTGAACACCATCTGTAACAGAACCACTGAGCAACCCAGACTGGAAGAGAAGAGACGTCCCCTCCTGCTCGTAGGGGGGAAATCCAACGCTGCAGAAAAACAGGAAAGAAAGAGGGCGCGAACACCCAGTGCATTAGAAGCCATGTAAACTGATAGCAATGACATAGAAGGAGTAGGAGATATGAATTTGATATACAGTATGTGCTATATAGGCTGCTAAAAGAATTAAAAAAAAAATAATCCAAACGATCTATGTGTAATAGTGTAGGGTAATTTTTACTGTGTGCTGGAATCATGCTTTTGTTTTATGTACATTTCTTTTTTTTATTTGGGATTGTACCTATAGAGACCTGTATAGGTGGTGCTATCCTTCAATCCCTCCCCTCTTCTGCCCCTTCCTCATTTGAGAATGATGGGTGTAGTCTTAGTTATTGAATTTTAAAGCGGAACTACACCGGAAGTTTTGCTTGAATGACTCGTCCTCCTTTTACACAATTGGCAATTTTGGGGAGCAGTTGGGGGGAGCAGGTACCCGATTTTGACAGGTACCTGCTCCCACTTCCGTTCCAAGCGACGCGTGCGCTCGGCAACCAAGAAGTCCACATCCCAGAGGACTGCATCAACCAATCACAATGCACTGCGTAACTCGTGCATGCGCAGTGGGCACCCGGCTGTGAAGCCGCAAGCTGTCACAGCTGGGTGTCCATAATGAAGGTGCCAAGGGAGGACACAGGATGAAGATGGGTGGGCTGAGTGCACCGCTGGACCGTGGGACAGGTGAGTGGCTATTTTTTAAAAGTCAGCAGCTACACATTTTGTAGCTGTTGACTTTTATTTTTTTGATAGGTTGCTGTGTAATGGAACCGCGACCCCCAATGCACTTGTGTGCTTCCGTCAGAATACTGCTTCCTTCTTGAACACAGATATCAGATATCCTAGCCTCCCACATACAAAACTAGCTGAGATTAACTTGTATAAGATCTGGAACATATATTGAACATACTCACACAGAATACAGTGGGTACGGAAAGTATTCAGACCCCCTTAACCACTTTACCACTGAGTACTTGAATAGTAGTGCGGCAAAGTGGCTCGTTCCCGTCTGACGACGTAGACCTACGTCGCCAGACTCCTCCCCTGTAGGCGGCGCTCGCACGCCGCCGGAGGCGTGCTCCCGCTGTTTTCATTCACAGCGGGAGTCGGGCCAGGGGAGGAGCAGCGGCGATCGCCGCTGCTCTGCCCCGATCGTCTGGGATCTAGTGTGGAGATCCGCCCGCCTGTGTAAACACAAGCGGGCGGATCTCCTCAGTGACAGGGAGTGACAGATCGGAGTGTTCAGCATAGCTGGACATCCGATCTGTCCCTGTCTCACACAGTCACCTCCCCCCCACACATCAGTAAGCACCAGGCATACATTAACCCCCTCCCTCTCCAATAAAATTAACCCCTTCCCTGCCAGTGTCATTTTTACAGTAACAGTGCATATATATAGCACTGATTACTGCAGTAATGTCACTGGTACCCCCAAAAGTGTCAAAAATGTCAGTCAATGGTCCGATCTGTCCACCGCAATGTCGCAGTCCCGCAAAAAAAATCGCTGATCGCCGCCATTACTCGTTAAAAAAAAAAACACCAAAAATGACATAAATCTTTCCCTTTGTTAGTAAACGCAATAACTTTTGCGCAAACCAATCAAAATACACTTATTGCGATTTTTTTTTACCAAACATGGGTAGCAGAAAACAAATTGGCCGAAAATTTTAAAAAAAAATGGTTTTTACATCTTTTTTGGGGGGAATTTCATATAAAAAAATGTTAAAAATATTGTTATTTTTTCAAAATAAACGCTCTTTTTTTGTTTATAGCGCAAAAAGTAAAAATCGCATAGGTGATCAAATACCACCAAAAGAAAGCTCTGTTTGTGGGGAAAAAAGGACGTAAATTTCGTTTGGGTACGGCGTCGCACGACCGCGCAATTGTCAGTTAAAGTCGCACAGTGCCGAATCGCAAAAAGTGGCCCAGACGTAAGAAAGCAAAATGCTCTAGTGGTAAAGTGGTTAAATTTTTCACTCTTTGTTATATTGCAGCCATTTGCTAAAATCATTTAGGTTCATTCTTCTTCCTCATGAATGTACACATAGCACCCCATACTGACAGAAAAACACAGAATTGTTGACATTGTTGCAGATTTATTAAAAAAGAAAAACTGAAATATCACATGGTCCTAAGTATTCAGACCCTTTGCTCAGTATTTAGTAGAAGCCCCCTTTTGATCTAATACAGCCAGGAGTCTTTTTGAGAAAGATGCAACAAGTCTTTCACACCTGGATTTGGGGATCCTCTGCCATTCCTCCTTGCAGATCCTCTCCAGTTCTGTCAGGTTGGATGGTAAACGTTGGTGGACAGCCATTTTTAGGTCTCTCCAGAGATGCTCAAATTGGGTTTAAGTCGGGGCTCTGGCTGGGCCATTCAAGAACAGTCACGGAGTTGTTGTGAAGCCACTCCTTCGTTATTTTAGCTGTGTGCTTAGGGTCATTGTCTTGTTGGAAGGTAAACCTTCGGCCCAGTCTGAGGTGCAGAGCACTCTGGAGAAGGTTTTTGTCCAGGATATCCCTGTACTTGGCCGCATTCATCTTTCCCTCGATTGCAACCAGTCGTCCTGTCCCTGCAGCTGAAAAACACCCCCACAGCATGATGCTGCCACCACCATGCTGTTGGGACTATATTGGACAGGTGATGAGCAGTGCCTGGTTTTCTCCACACATACCGCTTAGAATTCTATTTTGGTCTCATCAGACAAGAGAATCTTATTTCTCACCATCTTGGAGTCCTTCAGGTGTTTTTTAGCAAACTCCATGCAGGCTTTCATGTGTCTTACACTGAGGAGAGGCTTCCGTCAGGCCACTCTGCCATAAAGCCCCGACTGGTGGAGGGCTGCAGTGATGGTTGACTTTCTACAACTTTCTCCCATCTCCTGACTGCATCTCTGGAGCTCAGCCACAGTGATCTTTGGGTTCTTCTTTACCTCTCTCACCAAGGCTCTTCTCCCCCGATAGCTCAGTTTGGCCGAACGGCCAGCTCTAGGAAGGGTTCTGGTCGTCCCAAACGTCTTCCATTTGAGGATTATGGAGGCCACTGTGCTCTTAGGAACCTTAAGTGCAGCAGAAATCTTTTTGTATCCTTGGCCAGATCTGTGCCTTGCCACAATTCTGTCTCTGAGCTCTTCAGGCAGTTCCTTTGACCTCATGATTCTCATTTGCTCGGACATGCATTGTGATCTGGAAGGTCTTATATAGACAGGTGTGTGGCTTTCCTAATCAAGTCCAATCAGTATAATCAAACACAGCTGGACTCAAATGAAGGTGTAGAACCATCTCAAGGATGATCAGAAGAAATGGAAAGCACCTGTGTTAAATATATGAGTGTCACAGCAAAGGGTCTGAATACTTAGGACCATGTGATATTTCAGTTTTTCTTTTTTAATAAATCTGCAACAATGTCAACAATTCTGTGTTTTTCTGTCAGTATGGGGTGCTATGTGTACATTCATGAGGAAGAAGAATGAACTTAAATTATTTTAGCAAATGGCTGCAATATAACAAAGAGTGAAAAATTTAAGAGGGTCTGAATACTTTCCGTACCCACTGTATATACCCCATCAGGTTAGGTGCCTGATTACATTATCCTATGCAGATGAAATTGTGTACAGAAATACAATTACCATATCAGGGAACGACCAATACAAACAGTATTCTACTTTCCCACTAGCAACTAATAGATGACCGTGATTTAATTAACTTGAGTAAATTAACTAGCAGACTTGCCGTCATCTAGCTCAATAAGTACAATACACATTATTATAAGTGTAAACATATGCCCACAGTAGACAATAGGTGAGTTAATCACAACAATCCACAATGTGTGGAAGACAGGTGGTTGAGCTGATGACATTAGCATCTGCCATGAATCTGACTCTACAGAGCAGTCCCCTATTGGCAATGGGCAGCTAGGCCTTTAACATGGATCCTAGGTCTAGAGTCCCAGAGTCTGTGTGTTTTGGGGAGATGTGAACTTGAATCCAAAGTAACATTACTCCAAGGGACCCCCCAGCATACACCCTCACAAGGCAGGGCCCATAGTCAGTAGGCAAGAGGCTAGCCTGCAGTCCCCTCCAAAAGCCCCTGTCCTGAGTGAGTTTGTCACAGGCTGGAACTCCGCTTTAAGAAGGTGGAGGTTGAGGGTGAACTAGCCACTGTTCTAAAGAAGACTAGCTCCCCGAAATGTGTAAGCTGGCATTGCCATCCGCATGTTCATGAGTTTAGAGAGCAGACTTCTGGATTCTGTATTTTATATGCTATCAGTTTACTTGGCTTTAATGCACTAGGTGTTTGCGCCCTCTTTCTTTCTTGTTTTTATAGGAGGTACAAGAACTTCTCCTGGTGGCTATATTCTTATCACATTGAGAACAATGTCTTATAACTCACCTAAACATTACCACAGCCAAAATTAAAGGTATAGCAACACACAATGGGGTTTATTTACTAAAGATAGAGAGTGCAAAATCAGTCACACTTCTGCAGAGAAGCCAATCAGCTTCTAACCCCAGTTTGTTCAATTAAGCTTTGGCAATAAAACCTGAAAGCTGATTGGTTTCTATGAGGTGTGACTGATTTTGCATTCTCTAGCTTTAGGCTCCTTTTTACACAGGCTTTCCACCCGGCGGACTCAGTTTTGCTCAGTGGGGATCGTTTCACCGATCCCCGCTGAGCAGGCAGATGACAGCTCCATCTCCGCTTACTTTGCAGAGACAGAGCTATCAAATCCCCGCTCTCCTCTATGGGAGATCGTATGAAAATGGACAGGCGGTTAGGGTTTCCATCCGTCTGGATTTCTGACCACATCGGATCGGAGAGCAGCGGGTGTCAGCGGACATGTCACCGCTGACATCCACTGCTCCATAGAGGTACATGGAGCATCCGATCAGGCCCGCCTGAAAAAACTGACAGGCGGACCTGATCGTAAAGCCTGTGTAAAAGGGGCCTTAGTAAATAAACCCCAATATGTTCAGACTCACCCAGTGAAGCTGAAGACATATCATGTGTATGCACCAAACACCACAATAACCTGCAGAGAAAAAAAAGGAATGATAAGCCGGATAAAGGAATTGCCGACCGCCGCACGACTATCTACGTCGGCGGTCAGCCCCCACAGGCAAAGTGACGTAGGGCTACGTCACTAGCTTGTGAGGGTCTAGGGAGCGAGCGCGCGCCGCCGGAGGCGCGCTCCCGCTCCCACGTGGTCACGGACCCCCCTGCACGTGTGACCGGCGGACCCGATGTCCGCCGGTCACTCTGCGATCAGCGGGGGAGAGGGAGAAAGTCAGGCGGCTTGTGTAAACAAGCTGCCTGTCATTCTCCCCTGTGTATGAAGGATGATCATACGGTTCTACTATGTAGAAACATTGATCACTCTTCATACATCTGAAGCCACAGCCAATCACAGTAGAAAGCACGCCCCTAGGGACACACATAGCCCCTCCCTTTAAAAAAAGTTAACCCCTTCACTGCCAGTGTATTTTTACAGTAACAGTGCATATGTATAGCACTGATTACTGTAGAAATGTCACTGGTAACCCCAAAAGTGTCAAAAATTTCAGTCAAGGGTCCGATCTGTCCGCCGCAATGTCGCAGTACCGCAAAAAAAATCGCAGATCACCGCCATTACGCGTTAAAAAAAAAAAACAACAAAAATGACATAAATTTTCCCCTTTGTTAGTAAACGCAATAACTTTTGCGCAAACCAATAAAAATACGCTTTTTGCGATTTTTTTTTACCAAACATAGGTAGCATAAAACAAATTGGCCAAAAATGTTAAAAAATTTTGATTTTTACATTTTTTTTTGGGGAATTTCATATAAAAATATGTGAAAAATATTGCTATTTTTGCAAAATTGACGCTCTATTTTTGTTTATAGCGCGTGATCAAAAAATCGCACAGGTGATCAAATACCATCAAAAGAAAGCTCTGTTTGTGGGAAAAAAGGACGTCAAATTCGTTTAGGTAAAGTGTCGCACGACCGCGCAATTGTCCGTTAAAGTCACGCAGTGCCGCATCGCAAAATACCCCCTGGTCGTTTAGCAGCCAAATCCTCCGGGCTTAAGTGGTTAAAACATGGAAGCATTTTTGTACACTTATTTTTTTCAGCACCCCCTCCATAGCATTAAAGCTGCAAACATGTCTTTGGCATCAAGGTGCATGATCGTTTCAACTGGATACATACAGCTATAATCACATCAAGACAACTAATCATCCTTATAACAATTGTAAATAGAACCTGGATTTGCATAGATGGCAGTATATGTTTCCTGTTGTCTTTGATCAATTAAAATGTTCTTGTGAATCTATAACTTACATACAGCAGTGCTTATATAACATTCTCCAAACACATTCAATGCCCTCTTGTGGAGAACATGAAAAATACACTAATAGGGCCAGTTTACGTTGAAATTACTTACAAGTTACATCAGCCTGTAATGCATTTTTTCCCAGCTTCATCTATTTGAGTAGTTACTGGAGCGGGTGAAACAAATTTTAATCTAAGTGCCATAAAATCCACTTCTATAGTACTGTTATAAAATGCAAGTTAAGTGCTAAAATACTCCACTGAATCAAGAATAATGTTTATAATTCATTTTAGAACACGATCAGTTTGTAGTAATCTTTATATAGCTGTTTAAATGAGACACTTAAGTGAATAATGGATATCTAGTGTACATGTAGGGACATCCCACACAGTAAATTCTTCTCATAGGCCTCTTTAATAACCACAGCCTCTGCAGCTGGTCCTGGCTGTTTGGGTGGCTGGCAATGGAAAGAAGTGGACAAATAGCCCCTTGGGCCACTTTTGCATTTAATAATGAAGGCAGGTGTGGGGAGATTTAGACTGGAGAAGGGCGTATTCATTTTTGTGAATACATAAGGGCTGTACACATGGGCTGAATATCAATAGAAACTGGCCGACATTCAATCTGTGTGTTCGGCCAGCTTCAGTCGCAGGGGCATGACCGAAAAAAGGTCTGTCAATTGGCACCCGATCACTGACTGGTGTGTTCTGGTGGGGAGGGGGGGTGTCCCCCTGTCAGAACACAATAGCGGGGAGATTGATGTACTAACAGCAGATAGTTAGTACAGTGGCTCTTCCTGAGCTCTTCAGTTTTCTTTTTTGGTTCAGCCTGCTGGGTTGAACGAAAAAAAAAGCTGTTAGTGTGTACCAGGCTTTAGACAACAGAACAGTAAACAATCATTGTAGGTGTCATTATTATGTGCTAATTGATGTCATTGACTATGTGTAGGATGCTGAACAATTATGCCTGCTAGTCCTGTAATTTTCCCATTATTCCCTTATACTGTAAAATAGTAGCTGGCACTACACAAATGTGGGTTTCTGAACCCTTGTTTCCTGTGCTACAAAAAGCTAGCCCTCCACTGAGCTGGTCCTTGTTTTAGCCACCATGCTCTGCCCTACTGTCTGCAACTCCCATTCTCTGAGGCTATAATTATTTAGGAATAGGCAACCCTAGCGAGATGAAGATCTGAAGATCTACCTGAGCAACTTGGAAGTGATCAAAGATCACCATGGTGCAGCATGCCATTTTAACCTAGCCAGGCCTAAAAAAAAGTAGGGAAGGTGCCCAGCGTCCAGGGGCCAGTAGTAAGTAGAGCAATCAGCAGTATGTAACACAGAGTATAGAAGTCAGTTTTATGTAACACACAGGGTAGTGGTCAGTAGTATATAAGGCAAAGTGCAGGAGTTATGAGAACAGTGCAGAGGTAAGCAGTTTATAATGCAAGGTGCAGGGGCCAGAAGTAGCTAAAGCAAAGTGCATAGGTCCCTAGCATACAATGCAGGGTGCAGAGGTCAGTAGTTTGTAATGCACAGTGCAGAGTTCAGAAGTAATGCTGAGTGCAGGGGTCAAATGTATATAATGCAGAGTCCAGAGGTCAGGAGTAAGCAAATCAGAGTGCAGGGGTCGGTAGCAAGTAATATAGAGCTTAGAGGTCAGTAGTATGTTGTAGTGTAAGGGTCAGTAGTATGTAATTTACAGTGCAGAAGTCATTAGTATTTAACGTGCAGTGCAGAAGTTGGTAGTATGTAACAAACAGCGCAGAGTTATGTAATGCGTAACACACAGTGCAGAGGTTAGGAGTAGCCAACACATTCCCCCTCTCACAAGCAAAATGACTCTTCTTTCAGTACAAACATCTACACCTCAAGCTAAAATTGCCTAATGCACAAATTCCCCGCTCTTTCTGTAAAATTCACCCACCAGACCAGCAGCCATGCCTAGCAGAGTGAGGGACATAGGTCTCTGCTCTGCTGTGTTATATGACACGTCAGAGCTAGGACTTCCCTCAGCCTACTGCAGCCCTCATCTAAGGTGTCAAACACATACTGTATATATATATATATATCAGTGTCAAATGCATACTGTATATACATAGCTCCCAACTGTCCCTGATTTGGAACAAAGTCCCTCTGTCCCTCTTTCCTACTTATTTGTCCCTCATTTTTGTCTGATCTATATAGTTGTAAATAAAATGCACTATTTATCTATCAAAAGTATTAGCTCTGTTTCCCAGAGCTAAACCTTTCATCCAATGTCTAAATTGCTGCATATGTAATTTTTGAAAGGAACAGACGTGGTAAACAAGCACTTGTGGGTTTAACCAATTTTTTTTTTTTAACAATTCTCCTTTAGGGGGGGGGGGGGGCATAGCAGGGGTGTGTGTCCTATGTCTACATATATTTGCTAATAGGTGTCCCTCATTCCCATCTCAGAAAGCTGGGAGGTATGTATATATATGAGTGTCAAACACATACTGTATATACAAGCCCGATTCCAAAAAAGTTGGGATGCTGTAAAAAATGGTGAATAAAAACAGAATGCAATGATGTGGAAGTTTCAAATTTCAATATTGTATTCAGAATACAACATAGATGACATATCAAATGTTTAAACTGAGAAAATGTATAATTTTAAGAGAAAAATAAGTTGATTTTATATTTCATGGCATCAACACATCTCAAAAAAGTTGGGACAAGGCCATGTTTACCATTGAGTGGCATCCCCTCTTCTTTTTATAACTGTCTGCAAACGTCTGGGGACTGAGGAGACAAGTTGCTCAAGTTTAGGAATAGGAATGTTATCCCATTCTTGTCTAATACAGGCTTCCAGTTGCTCAACTGT
The DNA here is from genome assembly GCF_965119305.1 of Pelophylax lessonae. Taxonomy (NCBI): domain Eukaryota; kingdom Metazoa; phylum Chordata; class Amphibia; order Anura; family Ranidae; genus Pelophylax; species Pelophylax lessonae. The sequence continues at coordinate 89,301,638 of NC_138779.1, read as the reverse complement.
CTTAGGTCTTCTTTATCGCATTTTCCTATTTATGATGCGCCAAATGTTTCCTATGGGTGAAAGATCTGGACTGCAGGCTGGCCATTTCAGTACCCGGATCCTTCTTCTACGCAGCCATGATGTTGTAATTGATGCAGTATGTGGTCTGACATTGTCATGTTGGAAAATGCCAGGTCTTCCCTGAAAGAGACGACGTCTGGATGGGAGCATATGTTGTTCTAGTACTTGGATATACCTTTCAGCATTGATGGTGCCTTTCCAGATGTGTAAGCTGCCCATGCCACACGCACTCATGCAACCCCATACCATCAGAGATGCAGGCTTCTGAACTGAGCGCTGATAAAAACTTTGGTTGTCCTTGTCCTCTTTAGTCCGGAGGACATGGCGTCCCAGTTTTCCAAAAAGAACTTCAAATTTTGATTCGTCTGACCACAGAACAGTTTTCCACTTTGCAACACTCCATTTCAAATGAGCCTTGGCCCAGAGAAAATGCCTGCGCTTCTGGATCATGTTTAGATATGGCTTCTTTTCAGGCCTATAGAGTTTTATCCGGCAACGGCGAATGGCACGGTGGATTGTGTTCACCGACAATGTTTTCTGGAAGTATTCCTGAGCCCATGTTGTGATTTCCATTACAGTAGCATTCCTGTATGTGATGCAGTGCCGTTAAGGGCCCGAAGATCACGGGGCATCCAGTATTGTTTTCCGGCCTTGACCCTTACGCACAGAGATTGTTTCAGACTCTCTGAATCTTTGGATGATATTATGTACTGTAGATGATGATAACTTCAAACTCTTTGCAATTTTGCTCTGAGAAACTCCTTTCTGATATTGCTCCACTATTTTTCGCCGCAGCATTGGGGGAATTGGTGATCCTCTGCACATCTTGACTTCTGAGAGACACTGCCACTCTGAGAGGCTCTTTTTATACCCAATCATGTTGCCAATTGACCTAATAAGTTGCAAATTGGTCCTCCAGCTGTTCCTTATATGTACATTTAACTTTTCCGGCTTCTTATTGCTACCTGTCCCAACTATTTTGGAATGTGTAGCTCTCATGAAATCCAAAATAAGCCAATATTTGATGCATGACATTTCAAAATGTCTCACTTTCAACATTTGATATGTTATCTATATTATATTGTGAATAAAATATACGTTTATGAGATTTGTAAATTAGTCCATTTCTTTTTTACTCACAATTTGTACAGTGTCCCAACTTTTCTTGGAATTGGGTTGTATATCCCTGTCAAACACATACTGTATGTATGTATATATATATATATATATATATATATATATATATATATGTATGTATATATATATATATATGTATGTATATATATATATATATATATATATCAGTGTCAAACACATACTGTATATATATCCGTGTCAAACACACAAGCGTGCACTGCGTGCATGTGTAGGTTAATCAGTAACACAAACTATTTGTTTTTGATGCAACAGTTAAATGTACAAAACAGTACAAAAGTTATAGCTTTGTGTACTGTGTATACAGATACAAAAATATATAAAGCTCAAACAAAGTAAGAGGAGACATTATTAACAACATGGCAGCTTACACCCCAGCCATGACTTTATCCCATTCCTCCCTCCTTACACCCTCCTATTCTTTTTACTATTGCTTTTCTCTTCCTTTGTATATCCAAATACACCCCCAAGATAACTATGCAGATCCTTATCTTTATATTTACACTCAAAAGTAATTACCACATACAGAATGCCAAAAGGTAACCCTTCACATGATTTGCAAATCTCATAGCCAGGTAAACAAAGAGCCGAAACCAGAAGTGACTAAATCCCCATTGCCTTAGTATTCTGGGGTCACAGAGATGGAGGAACAACTTCAGTTCCCCTTTGTGTAGTGCAGCCTTTGCCGCCTGTCGCATCGAGCCCAGCAAAGGTGGCAGCAAGAGGGGGCCAGCCACAGAAGTAATCAAGTGGCTGGTTAGCCCCTCAAATCACTTCTGCCCAACAGAGAATCCTGGGTTCCCTTGCTGGCAATGGCGACGGCAGCACCCGACAGCCGATGGAAACATCAGCTGCAGTGCCGACATTGCTGGACTCAGGGACAGGTAAGTGTCCTAATATTTAAAGTCAGCAGCTACAGTATGTGTAGCTGCTGACTTTTAATTTTTGGAGGGGGGGATGGAACTCTGTGGAATTCTGCTTTAAAGTGATTGTAAAGTCTATTTTTTTTCTATTAAAATAACAAACATGTTATACTTACCTCCTCTGTGCAGTTGGTTTTGCACAGGGCAGCACTTATCCTCCTCTTCTCGGGTCCCTGGCTGGAGCTCCTGGCCCCTCCCTCCTTCTGAGTACCCCCACAGCAAGCAGCTTGCTGTGGGGGCACCCAAGCCGAGCTGCAGCTCAGTGTGTCTATTCAGACATGGAGCTGCAGTTTGGCGCCCCCTCTCCTGATTGGCTAACCGAGTTTGATTGTCAGCAGCGGGAGGCAATGGCAACTCTGCTGTGTCTTAGCGAATCAGCTCAGCTGTGTCTCAGCCAAGGATGGCTGAGACACTCGTGCGCACCTCTGAACAGGGATGTTGCTCAGGTAAGTATTAGGGGGTGCTGAGGGGGCTGCTACACACAGAAGGCTTTTTATCTTAACGCATAAAAATAACAACATTTCTGACTTTACAACCATTTTAAGGATGTCCATGAACGCTCTACCATCGGGAAGTGGTTAAGCTGAGACAATGTACCATTCTAAGGAAAAAAAAGGTAATTTTGAAATTGATGGCAGCCACACATCTCATAAAAGCTGGCACAAGGCCATCTTTATCAGGATGTAGAATCCCCTCTTCTTTTATCAACACTCTGTAAAGTTCTGTGAGCTGAGGAGATCAGTTGGTGGAGTTTTGGGAGACAAATTTTGTTCCATTCTTCTAAGGATATAGGATTCTAACTCCTGAACATTAGTGAATCTTCTTTGTCATGTTTTTTTGTTTCAAGATGTGCCAAATATTTTCAGTTGGTGAAAGGTCTGGACTGCAGTTAGGCCAGTTAAGCGCCCAGACTCTTTTACTATGAAGCCATGCTGTTGGTCATAGATGCTAATATGCAGGTTGGCATGGTCCTGCTGAAATATACAAGGCCTTCTCTGAAAAAATGTCCTCTGGATGAGAGCATATGCTACTCTAAAATCTGGATATATCATTTAGCATTGATGATGCTTATTGTTTTTTTTTCTTAAAATGGTCCTTTTTCTTAGTTTAAACATTTGATATTTTTGCTATTGTTTATATTGTGATTAAAATATGGGTTTATGAGATTTTCAAATCATTGCATTCTGTTTTTATGTAGATATTACACAGCGTCCCAATATTTTTGAAACTGGGGTTGTATTATTTGTTGAGATCTGTATGTATTATTTTTGCAGTTCTTCCCTATGTTCTTTTAAGCATTGTGCTATGGTGGTTTGTTTTTTTTGTTTTTCTTTTCTTTTTTGTTTTTTCTGTAAACTTCTGAAAATTAAAAAACAAATTGTTGAAAAATGTTTGAAGGCTCTATTCTCATTTTCTGCCCTAGTGATGATGAACGGAAATGTAAGGGGTTAGCTCACTATTAGGGACACAATGACAGCTGACCAAGCTTCTAATCCTACGTCACTCAATCTAAAACTAAAAAGAAAGAAAGGTCTTACAAGACAAAGGTAAACCAACTAATAATTGGGGACCCCTGCGCACTTGTAGGAGCATATTCTGCTCCCCTCGGATCTGATTTTCAGGGGATCTGTTCACAACCTCGGGTGGAAAGAGGGCTGTCGGAGTCTGCAGACATAGGGGAGAAGATGGTTAGATGTTGAGGACATGCTACAGGTTTGGTTGGATACTTGGAGCCATGTTGCAAATGACAGTGAGAGATTGAGGCATGTTACATGGTAAAGATCACCACTATTACCTCTGTGCAAATCAGTGCTTCCCCCCTCTGCAGACTGCTGGGGCCTCACAACTAGTACTAATGGGCCACAGGTTGGGCATTAGGGCTCTAAGGCCTCGTTCACACACATTGTGTTAAGTTTGCATATAATTAAATTTTCAAGGACAGGAGAAATTCATTGACAGGAGATAATCCATTGTTTTCAGTGGAGCCTGTTCACTCCAAGATGTTTAATTTTAGTGCACTGTATAAAAGATCTTCCTGCTACATATTGGATGTAGTGAGCTGAAATTTGGCATTTATGTCATTTTTAATTAAAGCGGTATTACGCTAGGTTCACACCTATACGTGTGGCTGCGGGTGCAGTAAGCACAGCGATTTCCGCACCCCTAACCACTTGCAGTGAAAATGCACTGCTCTTAGGAGACAAGCATGGCTGCAATTCATTCTGAATGGCACCCAACGCATCTCAGCCCGCAATTCGTTTGTGGGCGTTAGAATGTTTTTGAAAAGGTGCATGCACCTTTATTTTGTGGAAACGCAGGCAGGGCAGTCAATTTATTTGAACAGGATACCGTGCTCGCGCAAATGCAGGCTGCAAAAACCTAGCGTCAAAGTCAAAAATAAAAATGTATTATATTACTTAAGTGTATAGTGCCATAATAAAACAAACCTTAGTGCTGCGCTAAATAATATCATATAAAACTATATGGCACTATACACTTTAGTATGAGATGGTGATCAGATGGTGATCAGTGCTTGATTGAAATAGTATTGGTCGCAGTAGTTCGCAGGATCCTTTGATATTTGTATCATATTACTTACTAAGCCTTAGATGTGGGCGGTGGCATTAGTTTTCCTTTTTTTAGGTTTCTCCTTTCTTTATTTTGACCTGATGATCAGGCCAGTAACACACTTCCAGTCTTAAGCTGGATACAGACTATACAATTTTCTTTGGATTTTTTCCTTTAGATTTACCAAAACCATATAATATGAGGTCTCAGGTCAGACCTAAACACTTTCAATTTGTATGCAATCAGGCAGGCCCTTGCACTACATAGTTGAAGGTAAAGGCCCGTACACACGTACCGATTGTCGGCCATAAATATTCGGCCAACGTCCGATCGGCCGATTGTCGGCTTGTTAGTATGATGCTTCCGACAACTGACTGCGACTTTTCGGCCAAACAAAATCTGGTGTGCAGGCTATAAAATTTTTGTAGGCCAACAAAGAACGGCCGATTGTTCGTCAGTCAGTACAGATTTCGGCCGACAAAAAGCAGATGAGCAAGACTGGGCATGCTCAGAGAAGAAAAAACACACGGAAAGTAAACCAACACATGACATCACTTCTGCAGTCGGTTGTTGTTGGCCAACAAAATTCGTGTGCAGTCTTTAGCACTTTTCAACCTACACGACAGCACCGGACAAAAGACGGCCGAACGGTCAGCCGACAATCGGTGCGTGTGTACGGGGCTTAAATCTAATGGAAATCTACAAACAAAAGTTGTATAGTGTGTATCCAGCTTTAGGGTGTCTCCGGTCTAAATGGAGGAGCAAAGGAGACACCTTTGGACAGCAGTCTGGGGAGAGAGTAGTGTTGGATGGACAAGCAGACTCAAGCCCAATACAGAGTGGCCAAAAACCGTCCCGCTTGGCAGGAAACAGGCAACTTTCAGTTCATGTTTTCTGCTGTCTGTTCGAAGGTACATGCTAGAAAAACAGAATTTGATCAGGACTTATGGGCAATGGCTGCAAGTGCTGATCTGTGAATTCTGGCGAGGGGGGGAGGAAGAGAGCCTCCCTGCTGTCAAAATTTAAAAGAACAGCAGGGGTGGTCACCGCACCACCAACATCGTTCATGTTGGTATAGGGATCTGTCAGAGTTTTTTTTGTTTGATTCGCTGACTAAACATAAAAAAAAACTAGCAGTGTGTACCCAGCTTTAGATGGACTTTACATGAGTGACTAAGAAATTTAAGTGGTTGTAAACCCTTCCATATACCCAGTGAAGTGACTGGCCTCAGGTGATACACAGAGATGAAACAAACCCTCCTACATAAGTTGGACCTGTTTATCTGCAACCCTCTCCTTTCTACAGCCATTCAAAGTGCAGAATGTATACAGCTTGTCTGAGTTTTTAGAAATCAGGGGACAAGGAGCTTTAGGCGGAACTTTACCCAACAACTTGATAAAAAATATTGTTTAGGAAAGAACATGCATTCCTCATTAATAATTATGCTACCAAAATTAGTGTGTGCTGTAAATTGCCTCCAGCATTGCTCCTGTTTCTTCTTGCCAGAGGCTGCCATTTTACTCAAACCCATAGCCTCTGAACAGCAATAAATCCTAAAGCAAAATTAAACCCATCAATTTTCTGATTTAAAAAACGGTTACATTCCTGGAATGCCAGGATTGCTAACTGTCACATTTGCTTGTGTTCTCAAAAAACTGTCAAACCATCAAATGGCTGGAGTCATAATTGATCACATGTGCAGAGCCATGGCAGTTGCAGATCAAACAGAATCAGCTTCCTTGGCTGTAAAGGATAGGAGGGTTTAGTTCTGCTTTAAGGCTGTCAGCAAATCGGCCTCTACGTTTTCGGCACAGTGCCAAATAAACAGAGAGCAACTGAGCATATGCAGAGCAGGGTGAGACATTTATTACTGGATTTTAAACAGTATAGACAGTTATTTTTAATGTTTTACATAGCTATACCTGCAAAGGGGGCCAGCCTGAAGTCATCTAGCAGGGATTCATTTTCTGACTAAAGTTCCCCTTTAGGTTACACTCTCCAGAACTTAGTGGGAGCTGACTGGTGGGAAGAGACACAACTCCCTTCATACTGTACAACACACAGAAACAGAGCCGAGGCTGTCAATCAGCTGGAGGTCCCTCCCCTGTTATTTTTTTTCTCTTGGTGTCAGGAAATCCTTTCAGAAGTGACTCATGCTGATAGCAGAAGAACAAAGCAGCAGACAGAAATTACACTTGGTGCTCTGGATTGAGACAAGTACACACTATAAAGGGATATGCTTTGTTCATATCAGAGGTCATTTGACTGGCTTCTGTTGAACAGTCCTGCTGGAAAATCAGCATTCGATCAGCGCATTTAGCCAATCAGCTGCAGCGCTGTATGGCCAGCCTTAGAGTCCATTCACACTAATACGACTTGTCGAGCGACTTGTCATGACAAGTCGCGGTCCGTCGCGGTCCATTGTGTGGTACGGGAACCGTTCTAATAGGAGCGACACAAGTCCCTCCGACTTAGAAAAAGGTTCCTGTACTACTTCGGGGTGACCTGAAGCGACTTGCATAGACATTCATTCTGTGAAGTCCGTGCAAGTCGCGCCGAAGTCGCGGTGCACACGACTTCACAGGTCGCCCCCGAAGTCGTGCCGCTTCAGTGTGAACCGGCACTTAGGGGTCTATTTATAAGGCAGTGAATGTGGCGTTCACCAAACATTTTCTGGTGGTGAATCAATTACTGTCATTTAAAACACATGGCCCCAGAAGATTCTCTACCAGAGAAAATTTGGTGAAAGTCACATTCACTTCTCCCTCAGGTCTCATTCACATGGGCGATTAGCTTCTCTGCCTGCAAGAATCTGCAATGGAGAAACTCTGGTCCCATGCACATGTTGCACACAGCAGCTGCGCACCCTTATACCAATTCATGATTGGAGATGCAGTCCATGTTCCTGAGCGTTCCCCTGCAATGCGATCATGCAGCCTGTTCATGTGAATGGACTACAAATCACACCAGAACACACAAAATGTCCAGCATGCACTATGTCTAAAAAAACATGCCGCACCAAATTTCATGGTACTGCGATACAATGTGATCTGGTAGCCACAAACAAACTGGGGTTGATTTACTAAAACTGGAGCGTGCAAAATCTGGTGCAGTTCTGCATAGAAACCAAACAGATTTGGGGCTACCAGTCATCAAAAATTATTATTATGCCGCCTTACTTGATCAGATGAGATTCTGGTTTTTCTCACCTGAAGATAAACTCTGTCTAAATACTGAAAAAGAGATTACTTTGGGCTATAATTTAGCAGCTATATCTATTGAAAGTGTAGCACCCTACAAGGTAGGTGCTAGGCAAAGTATAGTGGGCCTTGGCTGCCTAACAGCAGGGCCATGATTTTTAGCTGGGCTTTCATGTCTCCCAGGTGTTGCTTTTGAGACTGGGGAGTCTCCCCATTGGCCTTATGAGAGGGGTTCTCATTGAGCAGTGGAGGAAACCCAATCAGTGGCACATCCAGGCCTGTATCTACCCCAGAAAGGCAGATTCTGCTGCACAGGATTCTGGGAATGGGTATAAGTTTGAGGGGAACGCATGCTTCAGCGTCTTTGGCGGGAAGCAGAGTCCCAGGAGGGAGAGTACGGCTGTCTCTCCTCCTGTCAGAAGGATTGGGTCTCTCAAGCTGCTTGCCTGAGGATACAGAGAGAGCTGAGCTGAGCTGCAGAGAGGATCCGGTGTGCCGAGGACCAGCGGAGTTGAGAGGGGTCCAGTTCAGGAAAGCATTCCAAGTTCATGAGTACTGTAACTGCCCCTGGGGTCTGCCTAGCTGAGAGGGGACTGCTCCGGTGAAGACCCAAGGGATCCAGGAGCTAGCTAGCAGTAAAGGGGGGTGCCTAGTGAGAGGACCCTGAAGTGTCAGAGGGGGTGCCTAGGGAGAGGACCCTGAAGTGTCAGAGGGGGTGCCTAGTGAGAGGACCCTGAAGTGTCAGAGGGGGTGCCTAGTGAGAGGACCCTGAAGTGTCAGAGGGGGTGCCTAGTGAGAGGACCCAGAAGTGTCAGAGGGGGTGCCTAGTGAGAGGACCCAGAAGTGTCAGAGGGGGTGCCTAGTGAGAGGACCCTGAAGTGTCAGAGGGGGTGCCTAGTGAGAGGACCATGAAGTGTCAGAGGTGGTGCCTAGTGAGAGGACCCTGAAGTGTCAGAGGGGGTGCCTAGTGAGAGGACCCTGAAGTGTCAGAGGGGGTGCCTAGTGAGAGGACCCTGAAGTGTCAGAGGGGGTGCCTAGTGAGAGGACCCTGAAGTGTCAGAGGGGGTGCCTAGTGAGAGGACCCTGAAGTGTCAGAGGGGGTGTCTAGTGAGAGGACCATGAAGTGTCAGAGGGGGTGCCTAGTGAGAGGACCCTGAAGTGTCAGAGGGGGTGCCTAGTGAGTAGACCCTGAAGTGTCAGAGGGGGTGCCTAGTGAGAGGACCCTGAAGTGTCAGAGGGGGTGCCTAGTGAGAGGACCCTGAAGTGTCAGAGGGGGTGCCTAGTGAGAGGACCATGAAGTGTCAGAGGTGGTGCCTAGGGAGAGGACCCTGAAGTGTCAGAGGGGGTGCCTAGTGAGAGGACCATGAAGTGTCAGAGGGGGTGCCTAGTGAGAGGACCCTGAAGTGTCAGAGGGGGTGTCTAGTGAGAAGACCCTGAAGTGTCAGAGGGGGTGCCTAGTGAGTAGACCCTGAAGGGTCAGAGGGGGTGCCTAGTGAGAAGACCCTGAAGTGTCAGAGGGGGTGCCTAGTGAGAAGACCCTGAAGTGTCAGAGGGGGTGCCTAGTGAGAGGACCCTGAAAGTGTAGAGGGGGTGTCTAATGAGAGGACCCTGAAAGTGCAAAGAGGGTGCCAGCGGTTGGGCCCTGAAGAGTTAAGTGTACAGTGTGCAGTGTACAGTGTTGAGAGTTGCAGCAGCACAAGCAGTTACAGAGGAGCTACTTTTAGTCAGTGAAGGGCTGGAGAGAGCTGTTCACAGGACTAATAGAAACTTAGAAAAACTTTTTTACGAAATTTTCTGTCTTTTTTTGCTCTTTTAGCAAAAAATAAAAAACCCAGCGGTGATTAAAGGCCACCAAAATAAATCTCCATTTGTGTGAAAAAAAAATGTAATTTGGGTACAGCATTGCATGACCCCACAATTGCCCTTCAAAGTGTGAGAGCGCTGAAAGCTAAAAATTGGCCTGGGCAGGAAGGGGGTCAAAGTGCCCTGTATTGAACAGCTTTTATGCCCCGTACACACGTGCAGATCGTCGGCCGAACGATCGGCCGTCTTTTGTCCCCGGGCTGTCGTGTCTGTTGAAAAGTGCAAAAGACTGCACAAGAACTTTGTCCGCCGACTACAGCCAACTGCAGAAGTGATGTCATGTGATGGTTAACTTTCCCTGTGTTTTTTCTTTTCTGAGCATGCCCAGTCTTGCAAATCTGCTGTCTGTCGGCCGAATTCTGTATTGACTGGCGAACAATCGGCCGCTCTGGTGTCGGCATACAAAAATTTTAATGCTTGCACGACAGATTCTTTTTGGCCGAAAGTGCGCTGTCGGCTGTCGGAAGCATCATACTAACAAGCCGAAAATCGGCCGATCGGTCGTCGGCCGAATCTTTTCGGCCGACAATCTGCACGTGTGTACGGGCCTTTAGTCTGTTGGGACATGTCTCTGCTAACATTGTACATCTAGATTTTGCAATATTTGCCCACTCTTCTTTGCAGAACTAGAATATAAATAAATCCGCGCTAAGGATGTCAGAGGATAAATTAAATGCGTGCACAAGTAAGCTGCAGCCTCACTTAAAATATAGCCAAAGGCTATATAAATATGTATGTAAATATGAAGTGGTGGCGCTGCTTATAAGGTGCAAACAGGTATATATAAATATATAAAACGAAAAATATAATGTAAAAACACAGATGTGATTGAGAAATAAAAATATAAATATAAATGGTGAATATGTAAGTAATACCACAATATAGTGAAATTCCAACATAAAATGGTATTGGGAATGAGTTAATATGAAATATATGAAAAAATATAAAAATATAATAATAAAATAAAGTGAAATATAAATAACCACCAGAGTGCGTAGTATGAAGAGCAAAGTACTAAAATATATATATCTCTTAGTATATACCTAAAATAATAATATCAGCATGTGGCAATAGAAATACATAGGCAATGATATAAAAGGTGTGCAAAAAGTGCAACAATTAAATTGGGTGTGCAGGAAACTTTTACAGAAAAAAAAAAAAAAAAAAAATATGAATAAAGTGCGGGAAACTGTTTTTACAAAGTGCAACAAGAAGTGATGTGATCTAGATTCATGTGATAAATAGTCCGTATAATAATAAAGGTGCAAACAGTATTATGGGCAAGCTCAATGTGCAAAGAAATATGAACTCCAAGGTAGAAATGAGAAATGGTATTAGATCAGATCAGCTATTAAGATAAGTCCATATATAGATGGTTGTGCCCCGAGGAGTGGTGAATGGATAAGTATCCAGCGGTGACCCCCAAGGTGGGTGACTGGCGAGTGGTGGGGAAACCTCTAGTAGAAAAACCTACTCACCAGATGTACCCACCCCACACAGGGGTATAGGGCAGGTACTGTAGTAATATCCTGTTGGTCCTGGCTCTGGGTAGTGGTTCCCTTCCTGGGGGAGATGTAGTATAGGGTCCGCAGGGATATCCTAAAGTGAAATCCTATCCGGTAGTGGGATATCCAACGATCCGTGGGGTGGACTGATAGGGCCACTCAAAGGTATATGGATGGAGGGATCATATAAATGGAAAAGAACTCGATAGTGTGATACCGTTTTTAAAGTTTATTCCTTCCAGCAGTAACATAAAAATGGGTACTCACATAGATAAAATCAGTAAACAGCGAGGTAATGGCGTCCCGGAACGCAATGCGTTCCAACTGGAGACCGGAACCGGAAGTGACGTGACGGCGTCACTTCCGGTTCCGGTCTCCAGTTGGAACGCATTGCGTTCCGGGACGCCATTACCTCGCTGTTTACTGATTTTATCTATGTGAGTACCCATTTTTATGTTACTGCTGGAAGGAATAAACTTTAAAAACGGTATCACACTATCGAGTTCTTTTCCATTTATATGATCCCTCCATCCATATACCTTTGAGTGGCCCTATCAGTCCACCCCACGGATCGTTGGATATCCCACTACCGGATAGGATTTCACTTTAGGATATCCCTGCGGACCCTATACTACATCTCCCCCAGGAAGGGAACCACTACCCAGAGCCAGGACCAACAGGATATTACTACAGTACCTGCCCTATACCCCTGTGTGGGGTGGGTACATCTGGTGAGTAGGTTTTTCTACTAGAGGTTTCCCCACCACTCGCCAGTCACCCACCTTGGGGGTCACCGCTGGATACTTATCCATTCACCACTCCTCGGGGCACAACCATCTATATATGGACTTATCTTAATAGCTGATCTGATCTAATACCATTTCTCATTTCTACCTTGGAGTTCATATTTCTTTGCACATTGAGCTTGCCCATAATACTGTTTGCACCTTTATTATTATACGGACTATTTATCACATGAATCTAGATCACATCACTTCTTGTTGCACTTTGTAAAAACAGTTTCCCGCACTTTATTCATATTTTTTTTTTTTTTTCTGTAAAAGTTTCCTGCACACCCAATTTAATTGTTGCACTTTTTGCACACCTTTTATATCATTGCCTATGTATTTCTATTGCCACATGCTGATATTATTATTTTAGGTATATACTAAGAGATATATATATTTTAGTACTTTGCTCTTCATACTACGCACTCTGGTGGTTATTTATATTTCACTTTATTTTATTATTATATTTTTATATTTTTTCATATATTTCATATTAACTCATTCCCAATACCATTTTATGTTGGAATTTCACTATATTGTGGTATTACTTACATATTCACCATTTATATTTATATTTTTATTTCTCAATCACATCTGTGTTTTTACATTATATTTTTCGTTTTATATATTTATATATACCTGTTTGCACCTTATAAGCAGCGCCACCACTTCATATTTACATACTTCTTTGCAGAACTGCCCAAGTTTGATGGTGACCATTTGTGGACTGCAGTCTTTAAGTCATTCCACAGATTTTCAACTGGATTTAAGTCCGGGCTCTGATTAGGTCATGCAAGGACATTCACCTTTTTCTCCTCCAACCACCGTTTGGTCATTTTTGCTGTGTGCTTTGGGTCATTGTCATGTTGAAGGTAAACCTTCTTCCCATTGACAACTTTCTGCCAGAGGGCAGCAGATTTTCTTTAGGAATTTACAGTAATTTACCCCATTTTTCCTTCTTTCCTGACAAGTGCTTCAGTCCCTGCTGCAGAGAAACACACCTATAAAAGGATATTACCACCCCCATGCTTTACTGTAGGAATGGTGTTATTTGGATGGTGAGCTGTATTGGATTTCCACCAGACATCGTTTGGTGTTGAGGCCAAATAATTCCATTTTAGTCTCATCTGAGAATAACACCTTTTTTCATGTGGCCTCAGAATCTTCAAGGTGCGTTTTGGTAAAGTTCAGTCGTGACTGCATGTGTCCTTTCCTGAGGAGTGGCTTTTTTCTAGCAATCCTCAAATACAAGCCATATTTGTGGAGAATTTGTGATATTGTTGTCACATGCACACAATGACCACTCTTTGTCATAAATTCCTGCAACTGCTTCAGAGTTGCTGTGGGCCTCTTTTTGGCCTCTCTGACCAGTTTCCTCCTGGCTCTTTCATCCAGTTTGGAGCAACGCCCTGATCCAGGGAGGGTCTGTGTTGTAACAAATACCTTCCACTTCTTAATAATAGACTTCACTGTGCTTCCAGGCATTGATAAAACGTTTGAAATTTTTTTTGTATCCATCTCCTGACTTGTGCCTGTCCACAACTTTATCCCAGAGATCCCGGTGACAGGGCCTTGCAACCCATAGTTGATTGTTTGCTTCAGTTGCACTACCAGGGACAAAAATGTTCCTGGAAAGCTCTTTTCATGCCGAGCTAATCAAAATTACCACAGCTAATCACATTTGAAAGTCAAATGGCTTTGTGTGCCATTGGGGAGATTAGCTTCACCTGATTTAGTGTACAAGTTATTTTTAGGAGGGTAATCCTTTTTCCAACTCAATGGTTCTGTTTTGGATTTTTTTTTGTTGTCTGACATGTTAGTGTTATATATTTTACTTGGATGTTATAAGTTGCACTGAGTAAATACAGCTGGATAAAATGAAAACCTTTTCTGTCTTCATTTCTGACTGCAAAGCAACAAAATGTGATTATTTTAAAGGAGTGCGATTTCTTTCTATGCCCACTATAAATGGCATACACCTATAGAAAGGTCAATATTTAATTCTGGTGAAAGCTGCACAGTTTGTTTTTATCTACAGACCCCCATATCTGCATAGGAGTTTTTTGGGTGAAGTGAACTATGCCTTTCAAATCCTTTACCCAGCAGCACATTGTCACATGTTTTTGTGCAAAATAGTTTCAGCAAGTCTACATTTTCCCCTGGGCGCGCTAACCCAATGCTTCAACCTGGCGCACTAACCCAGTACTTCAACCTGGCACACTAACCAACTACCTCAACCTGGGCGCACTAACCCACTACTTCAACCTGGGCGCACTAACCCAGTACTTCAACCTGGGCACACTAACCCAGTACTTCAACCTGGGCGCACTAACCCAGTACTTCAACCTGGGAGTGCTAACCCAATGCTTCAACCTGGGCGCACTAACCCAGTACTTCAACCTGGGCGCACTAACCCACTACTGCAACCTGGGCGCACTAACCCACTACTTCAACCTGGGCGCACTAACCCAGTACTTCAACCTGGGCGCACTAACCCAGTACTTCAACCTGGGCGCGCTAACCCAATACTTCAACCTGGGCGCACTAACCCAATACTTCAACCTGGACGTGCTAACCCAATGCTTCAACCTGGGCACGTTAACCCAGTACTTCAACCTGGGCGCACTATCCCAATACTTTAACCTGGGCGCACTAACCCAATACTTCAACCTGGGCGCGCTAACCAAATACTTCAACCTGGGCGCTATAACCCAGTACTTCAACCTGGGAGTGCTAACCCAATACTTCAACCTGGGCGGACTAACCCAGTACTTCATCCTGGGAGTGCTAACCCAATACTTCAACCTGGACGGACTAACCCAGTATTTCAACCTGGGCGTACTATCCCAATACTTCAACCTGGGCGCGCTAACCCAATACTTCAACCTGGGAGCACTAACCCAATACTTCAACCTGGGCAAGCTAACCCAATACTTCAACCTGGGTGTGCTAACCCAATACTTTAACCTGGGCGCGCTAACCCAATACTTCAACCTGGGCGCACTAACCCAGTACTTCAACCTGGGTGCACTAACCCAGTACTTTACCCTGGGCAGGTTAACCCAGTACTTCAACCTGGGCGCACTATCCCAATACTTTAACCTGGGCGCACTATCCCAATACTTTAACCTGGGTGCACTAACCCAATACTTCAACCTGGGTGCGCTAACCCAATACTTCAACCTGGGTGCGCTAACCCAATACTTCAACCTGGGCGCGCTAACCAAATACTTCAACCCGGGCGCTATAACCCAGTACTTCAACCTGGGAGTGCTAACCCAATACTTCAACCTGGGCACGCTAACCCAATACTTCAACCTGGGCGCGCTAACCCAATACTTCAACCTGGGCGCACTAACCTAGTACTTCTCCTGGCCTCCAAAGGTCAGATCTATAGACACACTCCAGCCCCTGACATGGGGATGTATGTACAATGTATAAATCCAATGTAAATATTTGCCAGCACACCACGGATCGTCAAACTTTATTGAAGAATGATCACATGACAGAAGACATAGTGCAACGTTTCAGAGCCTCTTCATCAGACATGACGCCCCAGGAAGGGGTCCTGCCCGGCTCTGAAATGTTGCACTTCGTCTTCTGTGATCATTCTTCAATAAAGTTTTGGACATAATTGATGATCCGTGTTGTGCTGGTGAATATGTACATATGATCTGTGATGTTTCTGTTGTTGGTGTAACACCCGCTATTCCTAAAGCCTTATCCAGAAATGTGTGTGATAGGAATATACATAGCAGTATGATGTATGTACTGTGTATATAGATATATGTACTGTGTATGTAGATGTATGTACTGTGTATATAGATATATGTACTGTGTATATAGCTATATGTACTGTGTATGTAGATGTATGTACTGTGTATGTAGATGTATGTACTGTGTATGTAGATGTATGTACTGTGTTTATAGATATATGTACTGTGTATATAGATGTATGTACTGTGTATGTAGATGTATGTGCTGTGTATGTAGATGTATGTACTGTGTATATAGATATATGTACTGTGTATGTATGATGTATGTACTGTTTATGTAGATGTATGTACTGTGTATAGCTATATGTACTGTGTATATAGATATATGTACTGTGTATGTACTGTGTATATAGATATATGTACTGTGTATATAGCTATATGTACTGTGTATGTAGATGTATGTACTGTGTATGTAGATATATGTACTGTGTATAAAGATATATGTACTGTGTATGTAGATGTATGTACTGTGTATGTAGATGTATGTACTGTGTTTATAGATATATGTACTGTGTATATAGATGTATGTACTGTGTATGTAGATGTATGTGCTGTGTATGTAGATGTATGTACTGTGTATATAGATATATGTACTGTGTATGTATGATGTATGTACTGTTTATGTAGATGTATGTACTGTGTATAGCTATATGTACTGTGTATATAGATATATGTACTGTGTATGTACTGTGTATATAGATATATGTACTGTGTATATAGCTATATGTACTGTGTATGTAGATGTATGTACTGTGTATGTAGATATATGTACTGTGTATAAAGATATATGTACTGTGTATGTAGATGTATGTACTGTGTATGTAGATGTATGTACTGTGTATATAGATGTATGTACTGTGTATATAGATATATGTACTGTGTATGTAGATGTAT
Source organism: Pelophylax lessonae (assembly GCF_965119305.1). NCBI lineage: Eukaryota > Metazoa > Chordata > Amphibia > Anura > Ranidae > Pelophylax > Pelophylax lessonae. The sequence continues at coordinate 89,284,905 of NC_138779.1, read as the reverse complement.
GTACTGTGTATGTAGATGTATGTACTGTGTATATAGATGTATGTACTGTGTATATAGATATATGTACTGTGTATATAGATGTATGTACTGTGTATGTAGATGTATGTACTGTGTATGTAGATGTATGTACTGTGTATGTAGATGTATGTACTGTGTATATAGATGTATGTACTGTGTATATAGATGTATGTACTGTGTATATAGATATATGTACTGTGTATATAGATGTATGTACTGTGTATATAGATGTATGTACTGTGTATATAGATATATGTACTGTCTATGTAGATGTATGTACTGTGTATGTATGGGACACTATGGAGGAGCTGCTCCCAGCACTGGCAGGCTTGTTTGGTGTCATAACAACCCCTGTGACATACAGATAACCCCAGGAGGGGTGTACACAACATACACTATGCCCCCCCTCGCACCGAGGAGCTCCTCTCTGGGATTATCTGTCCTCCTCTCACACACTTCTCCGTCACCGCACACTGCAGAGCTCCGGGGGGCCCCGACCCAGAGAGCTGCCTACAACAACCTGCCCGGGCGCACTGCATGCCGGGACTGGTAGTCCGTAATATTGCCTCCAACCAGACGCCTCCGCAGGAAAGAACTACAATCCCAGCAGGCTGTGCGGGGCCGGGGCTCAGCCGCCTCTGCTGTCATACAGATGGAAGAGGGAAGGGAAATGCGGCTGTGAGGAGGATACGTACCGGGAATACACGGCTTCCCCTCCCCCCCCTCCCCAACCACCACCGACCTCCTCTCCACCGAGCCGGTAAGTGCTCTCCACATTCTACTACTACTGTGTGTACTATGTGTATGGGGGAGGGGAGACATCTACTGACCTGGGGGATACATACTGCCAGCTCACTGACACCTTCCACACTCCTCATACCTTACTGACTCCTTCCACACTCCTCATCCCTTACTGACACCTTCCACACTCCTCATACCTTACTGACACCTTGCACTCTCCTCATACCTTACTGACACCTTCCACACTCCTCATACCTTACTGACACCTTCCACACTCCTCATACCTTACTGACACCTTCCACTCTCCTCATACCTTACTGACACCTTCCACACTCCTCATACCTTACTGACACCTTCCACACTCCTCATCCCTTACTGACACCTTCCACACTCCTCATACCTTACTGACACCTTGCACTCTCCTCATACCTTACTGACACCTTCCACACTCCTCATACCTTACTGACACCTTCCACACTCCTCATACCTTACTGACACCTTCCACTCTCCTCATACCTTACTGACACCTTCCACACTCCTCATCCCTTACTGACACCTTCCACACTCCTCATACCTTACTGACACCTTCCACTCTCCTCATACCTTACTGACACCTTCCACACTCCTCATACCTTACTGACACCTTCCACACTCCTCATACCTTACTGACACCTTCCACTCTCCTCATACCTTACTGACACCTTCCACACTCCTCATACCTTACTGACTCCTTCCACACTCCTCATCCCTTACTGACACCTTCCACACTCCTCATACCTTACTGACACCTTGCACTCTCCTCATACCTTACTGACACCTTCCACACTCCTCATACCTTACTGACACCTTCCACACTCCTCATACCTTACTGACACCTTCCACTCTCCTCATACCTTACTGACACCTTCCACACTCCTCATCCCTTACTGACACCTTCCACACTCCTCATACCTTACTGACACCTTCCACTCTCCTCATACCTTACTGACACCTTCCACACTCCTCATACCTTACTGACACCTTCCACTCTCCTCATACCTTACTGACACCTTCCACACTCCTCATCCCTTACTGACACCTTCCACACTCCTCATACCTTACTGACACCTTCCACTCTCCTCATACCTTACTGACACCTTCCACACTCCTCATACCTTACTGACACCTTCCACACTCCTCATCCCTTACTGACACCTTCCACACTCCTCATACCTTACTGACACCTTCCACTCTCCTCATACCTTACTGACACCTTCCACACTCCTCATCCCTTACTGACACCTTCCACACTCCTCATACCTTACTGACACCTTCCACACTCCTCATCCCTTACTGACACCTTCCACACTCCTCATACCTTACTGACACCTTTCACTCTCCTCATACCTTACTGACACCTTCCACACTCCTCATACCTTACTGACACCTTCCACACTCCTCATACCTTACTGACACCTTCCACACTCCTCGTCCCTTACTGACACCTTCCACACTCCTCATACCTTACTGACACCTTCCACACTCCTCATACCTTACTGACACCTTCCACACTCCTCATACCTTACTGACACCTTCCACACTCCTCATTCCTTACTGACACCTTCCACACTCCTCATACCTTACTGACACCTTCCACACTCCTCATACCTTACTGACTCCTTCCACACTCCTCATACCTTACTGACACCTTCCACACTCCTCATACCTTACTGACACCTTCCACACTCCTCATTCCTTACTGACACCTTCCACACTCCTCGTCCCTTACTGACACCTTTCACACCGTTCATACTGCTAACTGACACCTTCTGTACACTCATTCCCCTAAGGCTCCGTTCACATATGTGTGTGAATTGTATATAAAATAAATACTTGCGCTGTAATGAAATAGAAGTGAAAAGGAATTATTAGCAGCAGCTGTGCACCGAGTGTAAATCACTTGTAAACATGAAGGAAATGTATAAAAAATAGCGCTAGCATCATAAAGACATTCATATACACAAAAGGTCCAAATAAACGAATGTAATCCCTATAAAGTGCTGAAGTGCTCCACATGAATACAAATTCATTCTGTGATATAAGACACGCCCCCTTTTCTGTCCCTCCTTCCCAGAAACAATGGACCTCCAGCTTTTCAGTCATAGTTTAGATAAGACTGATGGGTCACAAGGAACGGATCAAGAACTCCCCAGTAGCCTCTAAGATGTTCCATATAATCCTCAAGTGCAGAACAAAGAGAAGGAGCCAATAGTGGAGTACTGTAGGACTGCAGTTTAATAGGGCAAATAAAAAAAAAATACTTATAAAATGGTAGTAAAACCGCATGTAAGCATGTAAGCAGCAGTATGCTTCCGCGAGCTCCTTAACCACTATGCGTTCCACAGCAACCGGAACTGACGTCGTTACCACTCGGAACCGGAAAATACTTCAACGCGTTTTGCCCTCCCACAGGATGTCATCAGGGACCTCCTTATAATACCCCAACCCATTCACCAAAAAATAAAAACACAGAGACCGTTTAAAAAAAAAAAGTCTCCTGGTGTGGATCCATTGTCAATCACGACGCCCACTGTCATCGCCAGACCCGAAAATTGAAAGGAAGAAAAAAATGTCCACTCCTGCCATCTGACAGTTCTTAAATAGCTAAGGGGCGGGGCCTTTTCCCCTTTTTCAGGTCGAGTGCATGCGGTCTGGTACAGTTCAGGAGGGGGGGGGGCTCACTCTCCCCCCTCCCCCCCCCCTACCCTTTTTTCTGGCTTGCCGGGCTGCATGCTCAGATAAGGGTCTGGTATGGATTTTGGGGGGACCCATCCCATTTTTTTTTTTTTTAAATGTGGCTTGGGAGTTCCCTTCTAAATCCATACCAAGGCAAAGAGCCTAAAAAACACAATTTTTTTTATGGCTGGGAATTATTTTTTTTTTCCACATTCAGCTGTCAGCAGGGAAGCCTACTGACAGCCGATGAGTCATCCGTTGTTAAGGATGCAGCAGGCGGCTTCCTGGCTCGCTCCTTAACAACCAGCTAATTTTAACCACTTGCCGACCAGCCACCGTAGTTAAACTACGACAGGTCGGCTCTGTTACGAGAAGCAACAAACCTGTACGTAGTCTCGTGTAGTAGTTAGTGGTGGCGCACGGGTGCAAAGCGTGTGGCACACGCAGATTAGTTAGAGGGGGAGCCAATCAGCGGGTCTGGCGGACAGGACCCCTGCCGGGCACCCGCAATCGCTTTCCATGGAGACAGAAGGGCGGTCTGCCGAAGTAATCACTGCACAGTCCGGGATCCTGAGTTCCTCCTATTTAGGAACACAGGTCTCTGTTTTCATCCAGTAATCCCATCCCCCACACAGAAAGCATCTTAACATTTAACCGTTTGATCGCCCCTGGTGTTAACTACTGATTGACCGATATCGTTTTTTCGTTGCCGATACTGATTCTTTGGTCAATGCATTGCATATCGGTATCAGCCGATATTTTCGTACATTTAAAAAAATGTTTATTTTTTTCTTTGACGGGTACTCTTGTGGAGGGATCTGACCCCAAACCCCTCCTCTGCACTTAAAAACATTCAAAACGCCAAGTTTGGCTGTTTTGAATGCTGTCATTTCTGGAATCTGGTGCCAGTTTTTGCATGGAGACCCGATCAGAGTGGAATGGGGCTTTGATCGGGTCTTCAGCAGCTGTGCAGGCTGGTTGCCCGGGTCTCCCGGGGGATGGGAGACCCGAGCGAGCTGCGGAAGGTGGCGGGAGCTGGAGAACGTCCCCTCCCGCTCCTTGTAATGACAGCCGAGCGGTTTCTCAGCCGCATTGGTTGTCATTACAAGACAGCCCACCATCAGCTATGGACGCCGGTAACGGGGTGATGCCTCTAGCTGTAGGCATCACTCCGGTACAGCACTTTCCTGAAATATCGGCAATACCGGTAACCTCCGGGGCCGATTCTGATATATCAGGGAAAGTGCATATCGGCCCTCGATATATCAGCTTTGCCGAATAATCGATCGATCCCTAGTGTTAACCCCTTCCCTGCCAGTGTCATTAGTACAGTAAAATTGCATATTTTTACCATTGATTACTGTAATAATGTCACTGGTCCTCTCAAAAGTGTCAGTTAGGGGTCCGATCTTTCCTCCGCCATGTCACAGTCCCGCTAAAAATTGCTGATCACCGCCATTACTATTAAAAAAATAAATAAATTACATAAATCTTTCCCCTAGTTTGTAGACGTGATACATTTTGCGCAAAGCAATCAATATCAATATACGCTTATCTCAATTTTTTTTTTTTCCAAAAATATGTAGCAGAATACATATTGGCCTAAAATGATGAAAACATTTGATTTTTTATGTTTTTATTGGGAATGTTATGTAGCAGAAAGTGAAAATATTGTTTTTTTTTTTTTCGAATTGTCTTTATTTTTTTGTTTTAAAGGCGCAAAAAATAAAAACCGCAGAGGTGATCAAATACCACCAAAATAAAGCTCTATTTGTGGGAAAAAAGGCAACCATTTTTTTTTTTTTTTGGGTACAATGTCCCATGACCGTGTAATTGTCAGTTAAAATAACATAGTGCCGTATTAAGGGGGTAAAACCTTCCGATCCTTAAGTAGGTAAAGACACCAGTGGCCGCCGGCTCCAAAAATTTTCATCTGTACCGTATCTAAATCGCAGCTGAATCCGAAAAGCTGCTTTGGTAATTTGCAGTGAAAACGGAGGGGAAATTCGCACCGCACATGTGTGAGCCTAGCCTAACTGACACCTTCCACATCACTAATTCCACTAACTGACACCTTCCTCACTGCTCTCAGACCAGGAACAGTGGTGACTACACCAGTATCAGGGGGAAGGTGTCACCAGGATGGTGTATGTCTGCTGTAAGAGATATGTCTTCCCCCTGGGAGGTCTTCCTCAACCCAGTAACTGAATGCTCAGATCTAAAGGAAACCCATAGTACAAATAATATCCACCTATCTATTGACCCATATCTATCTATAGCTACTTCAGTTTTTGCTATATACAGTGTATGTATGTATATATATATATATAGTGCACCCCTCACATTTTTGTAAATATTTTATTATATCTTTTCATGTGACAACACTGAAGAAATATCACTTTGCTACAATGTAAAGTAGTGAGTGTACAGCTTGTATAACAGTGTAAATTTGCTGTCCCCTCAAAATAACTCAGCACACAGCCATTAATGTCTAAACTGCATGCAACAAAGGTGAGTACCTATGAGCCCCCCCCCCTTTCCTCCCCGTTCCCTTCCCCTTCCCCTTGGGCCCTGTTGGCCTTTTTGTCATGTTTATTCTGCAGTGCCTTCCATTGACCTGGTATATTTTCATTGCCTGTTATATATATATATATATATATATATATTATTTTTTTTTCTTTACTGGCATTGTCTGCACTTGTATTATGTGTTGTTGGTTGAAAATTCATAAATAAACACCTTTCAAAAAACAAAAACAAAGGTGAGTACACCCCTAAGTGAAAATGTCCAAATTCGGCCCCATTAGCCATTTTCCCTCCCGATGTCATGTGACTCGTTAGTGTTACAAGGTTTCAGGTGTGAATGGGGAGTAGGTGTGTTAAATTTGGTGTTATCACTCTCATTCTCTCATACTGGTCACTGGAAGTTTAACATGGCACCTCATGGCAAAGAACTCTCTGAGGTTCTGAAAAAAAGAATTGTTGCTCTACATAAAGATGGCCTAGGCTATAAGAAGATATAGGAAGATTGCCAAGACCCTGAAACTGAGCTGTAGCACGGTGGCCAAGACCATACAGCAGTTTAACAGGACAGGTTCCACTCAGAACAGGCCTCGTCATGGTCTAACAAAGAAGTTGAGTGCACGTCCTCAGCGTCATATCCAGAGGTTGTCTTTGGGAAATAGACATATGAGTGCTGCCAGCATTGCTGCAGAGGTTGAAGGGGTGGGGGGTCAGCCTGTCAGTGTTCAGACCATGCGCCGCACACTGCATCTAATTGGTCTGCATGGCTGTCCTCCCAGAAGGAAGCCTCTTCTAAAGATGATGCACAAGAAAGCCCGCAAACAGTTTGCTGACGACAAGCAGACTAAGGACAGGAATTACTGGAACCATGTCCTGTGGTCTGATGAGACCAAGATAAACTTATTTGGTTCAGGTGGTGTCAAGCATGTAAGGAGTACAAAGACAAGTGTGTCTTGCCTACAGTCAAGCATGGTGGTGGGAGTGTCATGGTCTGGGCCTGCTTGAGTGCTGCCGGCACTGGGGAGCTACAGTTCATTGAGGGAACCATGAATGCCAACATGTACTGTGACATACTGAAGCAGAGTATGATCCCCACCCTTCAGAGACTGGGCCGCAGGGCAGTATCTAAACATAACAACCCCAAACACACCTCCAAGACAACCACTGCCTTGCTAAAGAAGCTGAGGGTGATGAAGCATTTCTGTAGACCTAAACCCTATTGAGCATCTGTGGGACATCCTCAAACGGAAGGAGGAGGAGTGCAAGGTCTCTAATATCCATCAGCTCCATGATGTCGTCATGGAGGAGTGGAAGAAGACCCAGTGGCAACCTGTGAAGCTCTGGTGAACTCCATGCCCAAGAGGGTTAAGGCAGTGCTGGAAAATATTGGTGGCCACACAAAATATTGACACTTTGGGCCCAATTTGGACATTTTAACTTAGGGGTGTACTCACTTTTGGGTTATTTTGAGGGGACAGCAAGTTTATATCCGGTTCACACTAGCGCGACTTGTCAGGCAGTCGCCTGACAAGTCGCGGTGGGTCGCCTGCCATAGATTAGCACAGGACCCGTTCTAATAGGAGCGACACAAGTCGCTCCGATTTAGAAAAAGGGTCCTGTACTACTTTGGGGCGACCAGGAGGCGACCTGCATAGACTTCAATGATATGAGGTCCGTGCAAGTCGTGCCGAGGTCGCGGTGCACTCTGTGCACCGCGACTTCACAGGTCGCCCAGCAAGTAGCGTTGCCTGTATGTGAACGGGGTCTTACACTGTTATACAAGCTGTATACTCACTACTTTACATTGTAGCAAAGTGTCATTTCTTCAGTGTTGTCACATGAAAATATATAATAAAATGTGAGGGGTGTACTCACTTTTGTGAGATACTGTGTGTGTGTGTGTGTATATATGTGTGTATATATATATATATATATATATATATATATATATATATATATATATATTCTTACGGATGTCTGCTATATCTGGTGCCCCTGTTGACACCAGGCGCAGACAAGTCTCTCCCCAGCACTGAAGGCTTCCTCTACCATTCAGCTGTAGGCGATCCTTCTCCAATGCTACAGGGCCCATAATGCCTTGTATCCTGCCTCCCCTCCCCTTTGCATATGAATGTGTGCCTGTCTAGTAGCATCTGATGGCCTTCTGCATCAGGATTAAATGTCCCATGGCTACTTATACCCAGCCTAATTACACATGCGTGTCTTCTATAACAGTGGACCCTCTTCCCAGACCTTAGATTTTCCAGCAGGATATCTGTGGCAAGGGTGGCTCCATAGGCAGTGCCATCTTAAGAGCAGTAAAGGGCCCCAGGCAATGCAGTGCACTGGGGCCCCGCCTACACAATCACCCAGGAGAATAAAAATGCAAATTATCGATAAGGAGATATTTATTGGTACAGCAATGCCAGGCTAATGACGGCTTCCAAGTTGGGTGCCTGGGTCCGGTGAACACACACACGGATGGGAGTCAGACTCGACTTTCCTGTGTGTGCCTGTTCCTGTGGAGGTGGACAGGCATTCCTGCAGTTGTGGGCTCCCCCTCCATGGCCCAAGTGGCCTGACAGCAACGCAGGGCTGACAGGCACTTGCCACCTTTTAAGCAGGATGCACACGGGAATCGGGACTAATGCTTGGCTGGGGCTGGGTCACTGGGCAGGTTGGCCCCCCGGGCGATTTGCGCCCCCGGGCAACTGCCCAGCATGCCCATTCGGTAAGATGGCCCTGTCCATAGGACACTGCAAGATACCAAAGTAACACAGGAAACCTGCAGGTGTGACCTTGGGACCTCCTCATTTAGGAACATGTGCAAAATTGTAAAGCAGATAAGGTAAGTGCTGGCTTCCGCTGCTGTTAAAGTTACCAAAATTTTGGGGATTAATAATCGCCTGAATGCAGTTTTGCATTTTGGAATGTGTCAGTAAAACTGTACATATGTGTGCTACTACTTGCTGTATCCAGGTAGATGTTACTGATTTCTATTTTCAGGGACACACACTCACAGCCACACAGATGTCAGATTGGGAGCGGCGGCTGTGTCTGTGAAACTGCTGCATCCCAATTGATACAAATGGGACTGCCTGAACACAGATTCATGGAAGAGCCGTGCATTAAGTGCAGGCAAAACACGGCTCTCACATGGGTGTACAGTGTGGACAGGCGGGACAGTAACTTTAAAGCAGTTTTAAACCCAAAAGTCCACTTACCAATTCTTAGATGTGATGGCTGCATTTGTTTTCTTTTTTAGGCTTTCTTTCTTTTATTTTCATCTGGTGATATGGCGAGTAAGTCCTGTTTTTTTTAGCTCTCTTCCAGATCTATCAGTTTACATGGATGAGACAAGCCATTTAACACTGACAGGGATGCATACAATGATCCACATTTATGTAAAACCTTTATCCCAAAAGGTAAAAAAAACTGTTTGCTGCAACTGATTATAAAGTGTTAAGTGGAGTTTGGCTTCAGGTTGTTAGTGTATCTAAGTCTGCTAATATATGTAACACTCCTCTCCCCCCAGACTGACAATGCTGCTGTCCAAAGGTGCCCCTGTGCTCCTTCATCCAGAGTGGAGGCACTCTAATACAGGAGGTGTGTTACTGGCCAGATCACAAGGTGAAAACAGAGGGAAAACCCTAAAAAAGAAAACTAATGCAGCCATCACATCTAATGATTGGTAAGCTGCAATAATAATACATTTTTGGTTTGGGGTTTAACACAACTTTAATGCTTCATTAAAAATTCTGCCAGTTCACAATTGTTTTGTATTTTATTTTAAAGTTTCACTTTAAGCCCTGGTTTACACTGAATTGCATGGGAATCACACTGCATTCCTGTGAATCCTAATGTGATTCAGTATGGTGCGATTTGAGCCAATGCATTTTGAATGGGCTTGCATCGCACCAGAGTAGTGCATGCATCAATTTTAGAAATGCACTGCAACCGGATCGCATTGTTTCGTACCATGCAATCTGGTGCAGGCGAAAGCACTGCATTTGCAACCTGCGATTTGGGTGTTGTTAACATTGCAATGACATGAAAGGGCAATGCAGATCGCAAAGGCAGTGTGATTTTAAGGCAGTGCGGGGAAACTTGCATGCATTGCGAGTTTCCTGAACCGTGTTCTAGTGTGAACCAAGGTTAAGTATGCTGCTGTGAATGGGGCCTTACTCTGCTAGTGAGTCTCCACAAAAATACAATGGGGTTGATTTACAAAAGGCAAATATACTCTGCACTGCAAGTGTAGTTTATCTAGATATGAGGGGAAGCTCTGAAATAAGGGAAAGCTCTACTGATTTCTATCATCCAATCATGTGCAAGCAAAAATGCTGTTTTTTTTTTTCCTTGCATGTTCCCATCAGATCTAGAGCAACTGCAGTTGCAGTGCACAGACTATTTGCCTTTAGTAAATCAACCCCAATGTACCTTTTATGTCCTCAGAGAGGAGAATAAAATACAGGAGACTTCTAAAACAAGCGATCACTGTGATTGGCTGTCACAGTGATCATATGAGTGGGAGCCTATAGAACTGGCTTCTGATTGTTAAGCCCCGTATACACGCAACGATTATCGGCCGACCGATCGTCCATCTTTTGTCCAGAGTTGTGTTGTGTTGGTTGGAATGTGCCTAGACTGCACACAAATTTTCTCGCCCAACAAAAATCTACTTCAGAAGTGATGTCATGTGTTGGTTTGCTTTCTTTGTGTTCTTTCTTCTCTGAGCATGCCCAGTCTTGCTCATCAGATTTTTCCCTGTCGAAATCTGTACTGACTGCATGAAAATCGGCCGTGTTTTGACGGCAGACAAACATTTTATAGCATGCACACCAGATTTTTTTCAGCCAAAAAGTCAGAGTCGGTTGTCGGAAGCATCATACTAACAAGCCGAAGATCGGCAGATCGGTCGTTGGACGAAAATTCCCTGCCGCGTGTGTACGAGGCTTTACTCTGAGACCAGGATCTGCCAGTAACAGCTCAGTCCCCATGTTAGGGGCACACATTGGAGCACACCCCAGTACAAACTCAGGTATTCATATACATGACAGCCCAGCATAAGGCCCAGTAGTATTTATTTCATACACAACCAAAATAAAACCAACCTAACGCTATTCTAGTTTTCCTTTAAAGTCATTCCAACGGTGGCAGCCAGCCATATGTCTGACGTGAGTTCTTTTCATTTTGACCTTGATGTAAGTTTGCCACATTCAATTTGGCTGTAGTAGAGCAGGAGAGATTGGATGGATATTTGGCATCATCTTTGCCTGCTGTACATGGATCATTTTGTTACTACATAAACAGCAAAAGCCAGGCTTCCTAGATAGATAGAATCAATAAGAACTTTGCTTTGTTTGTACATTAACCAGGGTAACCCAATCCGCTCTGTACAGTCGCTAGCACAGTGATCTTGGTTCGCTCTCAATAATCCTATCCAAAGTGATGTATGATCAGTATGCTGATAGTGATTAATTGGCAGTTTTTTTTCTGTGGAAGAATAAGATATGAAGTACTGGGAGGCTTAAAAATGTTAACTGATTCTTCGTTTTTATTCTTTTTTTTTTCCTGTTTTAAAAAAAAAAAAATGCTTCCTCTAATTTAAAAAAAGGAATGCTTGTGTTGTTCCATACAGCCTTTCTAGCATTATTATTATTATTATTATTATTATTATTATATTGAAATGATCAACTTGGTGGATAGTGAACTGGACCCTCTTATCCTTTACTGCCAAGGAAGCTGCCATCTTAGCCTCGGTTTGATCTGCAGTTGCCATGGTGCTGCACATGTGATCAGCTGTGACACCAGTCATTTGATGGACTGACAATTTAATTGACAGCTAACCTATGCACAGTATAGTAACTGTAAGAACCTGGTCACACTGTGTGAGGCATTGCCCAAATGCATGTTTCCCACATAGAACAGCCTGTTCATTTCAATGGGCTACCCTACACACGACAAAAGCAGCAAAAAAAAAGTTCAAGTTTCTTTTTTAACAGTTCTTAAATGCATTTTCTACATGCAAATTCACGTCTTGCATGGCATGTTTGGGGTTCCATGAATATGGAATGTCACCGCAAAATGGCACTATTTTCTTTTCTTTTTTTTTTTTTAACATTTAGCAAATGCGAGAAAAGCACACAATGTTGTGCACATTCACACACTACACCTATGTGAATGCAACTTAAAGCAGATCTACACTCAGTGGCGGCTGGTGCTCAAAATTTTGGGGAGGGGGGGGGGCGCAAAAAGAAAAATGTAATAGGTATTGCTTCGTGGCAAAAAACGCAGTAAAAAAATTTAATGACTTTGAGGTCATGGTACAGGCATGGCACAGGTGATGGCATAGGCATGGCACATGTGATGGTACAGGTGATGGCATAGGCATGGCACAGGTGATGGCATAGGCATGGCACAGGTGATGGCATGGCACAGGTGATGGCACAGGTGATGGCATAGGCATGGCACAGGTGATGGCATAGGCATGGCACAGGTGATGGCACAGGTGATGGCATAGGCATGGCACAGGTGATGGCATAGGCATGGCACAGGTGATGGCACAGGTGATGGCATAGGCATTGCACAGGTGATGGCATAGGCATGGCACAGGTGATGGCATAGGCATGGCACAGGTGATGGCATAGGTGATGGTACAGGCATGGCACAGGTCGGCTTCAATCACTTACCTTCTGACGGCGGCGGGATGGCGGGATTCCGGGAACCGAGACGAGCAGCGCCGTGGACGTCCTCCTCTTCAGTCTTCTGTCTACCGGTCCGGGCGGCGGGAAGGAGATCGGGCGGTGACGGTGCGTGACTGACGCACTCACCGGCACCGCACCTATTGCGAGTCAGCGATGTCCTGGATGATGATTGGTCCAGGCTGGAGACTGGACCAATCACAGCCAGGATATCACGAAGGTGGGGGTGGCTCAGCGCTTTTTTCTGCGCCCAGGTTACGCCCCCAGAAGGCAGCCAATCGGCAGCTCTTCTGGGTCGTAAACCCCCCCCCCCCCCCATAGCCACCAGGCCGAGCGCATAGGCCTGCGAACATGATTTTATTTTTTTCAAAACTTTATTTGTTCTTTTTGTCTTTTTTTTTTCTATTGTTTTTTTCTTTTTTTTTATGGGGGGGGGCAGCGCTCTGGCGCCCCCTATGCACGGGCCGCCACTGTCTACACTGTATCCGAACACCACAAAATAAAAACATTATTTAATTTGTTTTGAGTATTCAAAGCAAACTCCCCCATCCCTCCATGTCTCCATGCTTAATTTTGCTGAGAAATCATTTTTAAAAACACCCCCCTAGCATTTCTGGCCATGGCCATCTTGAGTAAGGGCAGTTGATTCATGGAACATTTTACTTCCTGGTATCCATCTGCGCTTAGCTCAGGCATGCAGACAGGAGGGTGAGTTCAGCAGAGAAAGCCCTGCTCCCTTCCTGAAGATGTATGCCATCATTTACCTGGAAATGAAAACCAGGAAGTAACTGAAGAAATGGATAAATAAAAGTTTAATTCAAGTAAATATAATATACCTTCCTATCTATTTACAAATGATGGCAGTATAAGGATTAAACATAGTCAATGTTTTCTTCTTCACGTCTCTACCATTCCAGCTAAAATTTACAAACAATCAATTATTCATCACCTCTTGAACAGTGCTAAGACTTGCATTCTCCTTAATTGGAAACGTCCACAGCCGCCAACCATTGGCCTTTGGCTTTATAACGTGGAAGAAATAAATAAGATGGAGGACTTATTCCACACAGCACAGCATAAACACGAATGGCACTCTAAAGCCTGGATGTTACGGAATATGGTTGTGTACCCTGAAGAGGGGAAGGCTTTTTTTGAAGCATAGTTTGCTGATTGGAAGTTGCTCCACTGAGACATACTTGCAGTCTTCCCCCCCCCTTTTTTTTTTTTCCTTCCCCCCACCTCACCTATTTCCCTCCTTCCTTCAATGCCCCCTTGTCTCTCCCTTGTCTTTCTCTCCCACACTTAATCATGTGACTGTTTTGTTGTTCAGTATGCGTCTGATGTTACCTTTTGCAAGTAATGAAAAATTGCTTACTTTAAGTTTGTGCAGCAGTGAAATTTGCCCTGCCCTAGAATGAAGAAAAAACACACAAACCAATTTGGCGCTCTACAAGGCCCAGCTTTCCCGGAACCAGTCAAAGGCATAAGTACTGTAGGTCTCGGTCAATTCCATATACAAGAGGTCCTGGAGCTCGCCAAAAAAGATCCAGGAAGATCACAACAGCTCAAACCACAAGCAAATAGCAGCTCAGTATCCTCATCAGTAACATAGTAACAATATAATAACAAGAAAAAAAGCAACATGTTGAATTATGTAAGGGCTCTTTCACACGGGCTTTCCGTATGTCCGCAAATCATCCTATTTTTTTTGCGGATGATTTACGGACATAATGTAAGTCTATGGCATTGCGGATGTCAGCGGAATACCATCCGCTGACATCCGATTTTCTTCCTTTCAGTTCTGTTCCGTTTTTTCGAATGGAATAGAACTGTATTTTTCCTCGGTTCAAAAAACGGAAAGGAAGGAAAATCGGATGTCAGCGGTGTCATCCGCTGACATCCGCAATCCCCATAGACTTACATTAGGTCCGCATATCATCCGCAAACGGATGGGATGATATGCGGACCTACGGAGCGGATGACAGAAATGTCATCCGCTCCGTGGAAAAAAAAAGAAAGGACCGCAGCGGAGCTTTCACACGGAAAGCCCGTGTGAAAGAGCCCTAAGGGCTCTTTCACACGGGCGTTCCGTATGTCCGTTTTTCATCCCATCCGTTTGCGGATGAAAAACTGACATAATGTATCTCTACGTAAATACGGATGTCATCGGATGATCATCCTCTGACATCCGTTTTTTGTCAGTTCAGTTAAGTTCAGTTTTTTTGAACGGAGGAGAACCCTATTTTTTCTTCCTTTCAAAAAACGGAACTGAAGCAAAAACGGATGTCAGTGGTGTCATCCGCAGACATCCGTATTTACATAGACATGCATTATGTCAGTTTTTCATCCGTAAACGGATGGGATGAAAAACGGACATACGGACCGGATGACACAAGTGTCATCCGTGTCCGTTAGGCTCCTTTCATAAGGCCGCTCCGTGTGAAAGCTCCGCTGCGGGACTTTTTTTTTTTTTTCCACGGAGCGGATGACATTTGTGTCATCCGCTCCGTATGCCCGCATATCATCCCATCCGTTTGCGGATGATATGCGGACATAATGTAAGTATATGGCACTGCGGATGTCAGCGGATGACACCGCTGACATCCGATTTTCCTTCCTTTCCGTTTTTTACACGGAAGGAAAAATGGGGTTCTGTTCCATTCGTAAAAACGGAACAGAACTGAAAGGAGGAAAATCGGGTGTCAGCAGATGGTATTCCGCTGACACCCGCAGTGCCATTCAGTTACATTATGTCCGCAAATCATCCGCAAACGGATTGGATGATTTGCGGACACACTGAGCGGCCGTGTGAAAGGACCCTTACAAAAAAAAAAAAAAGGACCTGATCGGGCAAAAAAAAAGGAAAGCCCGTGTGAAAGAGCCCTAAGTGTGTGGTTTTTTTTTTTCTTGTTAATAAATATTGTTACTTTTTCACTCTGAGGTTTCTGCACTGCTATTTGTTTGTCGTTTCTGCCCTAGATTATAGGCCTGATGAAATTCTTAGTCAAGGGTCTGGATGTTTAATGACTATCTTGGGGGCTTGCTAATAATGACCATAATTAGCGATGCAACGATACCATTTTTTTTTTTATACAAGTACCAATACTTTTTTTTTTTTTTTTTGTATTTGTCTATACCTACTACAACCGTTTTGCCAGCCGGCTCCACCCTCTGTTGCCACTTGGATAAAGCTGGTTAATAATGTCCTACCGTATGGAAAAAATTGTATATGAACACAGGGATTGCTCTGGAAAATACAATAAGATCTGGAATACATGGTGTGCTTCCCCACTTACCATCAATCATGATTAATAGGAGTTTGGAAATGTACTGGTTTATACGAATTCCTTTGGTTGTTTTTGTAAGAATCTAAAAAACAAAAAAAAAAAAAAAAACTCTTCACGTTGATACACATTCCATTTCTTCTTTTTTTTTTTTTTTTTTTCTGGGCATAAATCCATTTTACTGACAGGGATCCCATACCTGAGTAACCTGAGCAGGAAAGTGTATAGTTCAGCCAGTATATTCTTATTTCTGATGGTAACAGTTGGCTGACGTGAACACGAGATATCAGGCCAGCGCCTCAGGGACCTTCCTTACCAGCTACAAGCCTCATGCCAAGGGCAGCATCAGGTTTATAAATAAAAGTGAGTTCCTTGTTTTATTTGAATCTTCCTTCCACTGCAGATTTATTGTCTTCCATATTGCAAAATGGATTAAAATGTAATTCAGATTCAGCAGTAATTCAGCTCCTTGAGCTAAAAGAACAGCATGCATGCTGACTATGACCTTAAGGAGAGGTTATGATCCTTGTTACAGTTTATAGTATAAAGGGAGAAGACAATTTATGGATTTCAGCTAAAATGCTGCCACCGGTGATGATCATAGCCCAGAGACTGGTGAGCTTGTCCCCAAACCTGATGTAGCACTACTCCCTTGGGAGCTGCTTGAAGCGGATTCCCCTGGGTTACCCATAGCAACAACTCATCAATTCTTAATGCTTTAAGTGCCTGGCTCAGTCAGGAAACAGTCCAGGGGATTTGGTTTTTTGTTGTTTTTATTGTAGCACTTGGCATGGGAGAAGGGATGAGTGGGGTCTAGATCAGGGGTGTCAAACTAAATTTCATGGCGGGCCGCATCAGCATTATGGTTGCCCTCAGAGGGCCGGTTATATCTGTAAGATTAGATGTCCAGAGCACCCCACGCCCCCTTACATGAGATGTCAAAAGCCCCCCCCATCAGAAGTCAAGAGTCACCCACCCTTCCTTACATCACAATGCACCCCCTTACCTTGTGCTGCTGCCAGGAAGAAGGTGCGGATGGATCTGGGAAGAAGTGCAGGGTCTGGAAAAGAACCAGAGGAGAGCTGGAGTCAGCTTCCAGAGTCTGCTGAATGCTGAGACCAGGGGAGGCAGGGGCAAGGTGGTGTTGAGGCTGCACAAAGAGGTGCAGGATCTGTAGGAGGGGGGGGGGGGAGTTGGGCAAAGATGAGCCTTTCTCCGGCTGCACAGAGGAGTGCAGGATCTGGCAAAGGAGTTCTGTCCTCTCTGCTGCCGACTACAGGGACAAGGTGGGGGCAGAGACAAGGAGGGTCCTACAGCTGTGAGGGCCACATGAAATGGCCTGGGGGGCCGCATTCGGCCCGCGGGCCTTGTGTTTGACACGTGCTCTAGATGAACTATGCACAACTTGAGGACTTCTAGCTATGTTGAGTGTGGCAAGGCCGCTGCTTCACCTTGCCACTGTAGTGAAGACCCGGATAAATTAACTGTATAGTGATATACTCTTCAGGGCCCGGCTTGGTACCCCCTTTTACCCTTACTCCTAAGGGTTCTACTTGGCACCCCCTTTACTCTTGCTTACTGTGTGAGCTGACCTTCTGTCCTCTGACCTACTGGAGTGGTCCCCCTTCCTGGGCAGACCCCTTGGCAAGCCCTCTGGTACTCACGGACACTGTTTTTCCCAGTTGACTTCTGCCAGCAGCTCCACCGTCCGCTTTCCAGGACTCTCAAAGTTCAGCTCCACACCTGGCTCACTAGGCTGACTGCCCGTGACCACTTTCCTCAGGCTGCAGGAGGAGAGACAGCTGTCACCCTCCTCCTGGGACTCTGCTTCCCACCAAAGAAGCCCTGTCACATGTGCCCTTGGCTTTTATGGTCAATCCCAGGATGCACTGCAGTGGTTCCCTCCCACTTGGACTGCCACAAAAGCCCGTTTACCACTGGCCAGGTTTCCTCCACTGTCCAACATGCTCCCCCATTGGATACAGTGGGGACACTCCCTCAGACCAAATGACTCACACCTAGACTCATGTAACAGGCATAACTAACAGATCAGGCTTCCCTGATAAGCAGATGGAGCATAACGATGCTTTGAACCTAGCACCTATCTAGGAGGGTGCTACACTGACTTCCTCCAGAGTTTGATAATCCAGCTTTAAGCTGGCCATACTTTATTCAATTCTCTTATTCAATTTCCTTTAGATTTACCTTCAACTATGTAGTGCAAGGGCCTGCCTGCTTGCATACAAATTAAGAGTTTAGGCTTGACCTCATATGATATGGTTTTGGTAAATCTAAAGGAAAATTGGACAAGTCAATTGTATAATGTATGGCCAGCTTTAGTCTATATTGGATATTGCCTGAACGTCATCTATGTCCCTTTCAGGTGCTGTCGATGGGTATCTTCTCCCTTCTGGTTTGTGCGCACAATAACTCCCCTCTCTGCTCTTAAATCTTTATCCACGGTTCTCCTCTCTGTATAGATTACTTCACTTCTATGACCTGCTGCCTAGTGTGTGTCTTCATTTCTACCTGCTGCGGCTTTGTCTTTATTTAGTCCCCCTCCGTTGCCTAATATTTCTCCCCTGCTTAGTTCACTTTCATTTCTTTCTGCCCATTAACCACTTACCTCGGGCTCCACTTAGTGTAGCTATCAAGCTCTATCATCTATCCCTGTTTGCCACTAGAGCAGCATGCAAATTCACATTTGTGTGTGCGTTGGGTCCATTTCACACTAGCAACACTTCTCACATAGATGTGTGCCTGGGCACACCCTAATCACCACGTGCGGTGCAGATTCCCCCAGCTGATATTTTACCAAAGCCCCGCAGCGGGACACTTAAAAAAAAGTATAAAAAAAAAATGACTGACACCGTCCAATGCTCTTCTGACACCATCCTCTGCCCTTATGCAATAGGCTGCGCACACCTATGACTTATCACCAGTGATGGGATGACTAAAAACTGCAGAGAAAATATTTGCCTACTTCTGTGTGTACCATCTGGGTGAGCAAGGTATTGCACCCTCTGTGGAATAACACTCCAGAATAAAGTATGCCAGCAAGGGAGCATCCTCTCACTTATCGAGCTGGTGAGGGAATAACAAATAGAAGTAGGTGGGTACTTCTACCCTTTTGACCATTGTATAGTGAACCTGTCATTGGCAAGTTCCCATTAACCACTTAAGCCCCGGAACATTTTACCCCCTTCCTGACCAGGGCCTATTTTGCGATTCGGCACTGCGTGACTTTAACGGACAATTGCGCGGTCGTGCGACGCTGTACCTGAACGAATTTGACGTCCTTTTTTTCCCACAAACAGAGCTTTCTTTTGGTGGTATTTGATCACCTGTGCGATTTTTTTTTTTTTTTTTTTTTTTTGATCATGCGCTATAAACAAAAATCAATTTTGCAAAAATAACAATATTTTTCAAATTTTTTTTATATGAAATTCCCCCCAAAAAAAAAGTAAAAATCAAAATGTTTAAACATTTTCAGCCAATTTGTTTTATGCTACATATGTTTTGGTAAAAAAAAAAAAAAATCGCAAAAAGCGTATTTTGATTGGTTTGCGCAAAAGTTATCGCGTTTACTAACAAAGGGAAAGATTTTTGTCTTTTATATTTTTTTTTAACGAGTAATGGTGGCGATCTGCGATTGTTTTTTTTTTTTTTTTTTTTTTTGCGGGACTGCGACATTGCGGCGGACAGATGGGACCCTTGACTGACATTTTTGACACTTTTGGGGTTACCAGTGACATTACTGCAGTAATCAGTGCTATACATATGCACTGTTACTGTAAAAATGACACTGGCAGTGAAGGAGTTAACTGTATTGGAGAGGGAGGGGTTAAGTGTGTCCTAGGGGCGTGTTTCTAACTGTGATTGGCTACTATACTACATAGTAGAACCGTCTGATCTCCATTCTTACACAGGGAAGAATGACAGGCGGCTTTGTTTACATCAGCCGCCTGCCTTTCTTCTGGTGTGAAACAGATGATCGCGAGTGCCCGGCGGACATCGGGTCCGCCGGGCACACGTGCGGGGGGTCCGTGACCGCGCAGGAGCGGCACGCGCTCGCTCCCTAGAGCCTCACAGGCTAGCGACGTAGCCCTACGTTGCTTTGCCTGTGAGGGACTGACCGCCGCAGTAAATAGTCGGTGGTGCGGCGGTCAGCAAGGCGTTCGGCAAGCGGTTAGTGATGTGTGACTTGGCTCTTATCCAGACAGTATTGAAAAACCCCAGAACAAAAATATTGCAAATAAATATATAAAACATATCAATATAAATATATATATATATATATATATATATATATATATATATATATATAAAAATTAATAAAATAAAAATGAATAAATAATAAGATAAATATATTATCGCTAATCAGGGTAGCTGCATTTGTTTTCTTTTTCTTAGGCTTTAACATACGTCCTGTCCTAATGTTACATTTACTTACTGTACTGTATTTATGAAGGAGCAGTGTTGTTGCACTGTTGTAGGATAGTGTGTTAGGAGTTGAACTACAGAACATATCCCTCTCTCCTCATTAATATAACATAGGGGGGTTGTGTTCTGCAGTACACAGAGAGACCTGATAATACTGCTGTTTTCAGTGCAGCATGGGAACAGTACAAGATTTTACAAGCTGACTGGATTTTTGGCAGAATCAAAAGATTTTTTTGCTGCACTAATTGAGCTTGCATAAATATACATCACACGGTAACAACTTATGTAATCCATACATACAAAGAAAACAAAACAAATAAGTTCAGAAATTAGGTTATGTGTAATAAAATGGAATGACACAGGGAAAAAGTATTGAACACGCTAACTGAAATTAACCTAACCACTTCTGAACCGGAAGATTTTTCCTCTTAATGACCAGGCCATTTTTTGCGATTCGGTACTGCGTTAATTTAATGGACAATTATGCGGTAGTGCGACGCTGTACCCAAAAAAAATGGCTGTCCTTTTTTTCCCCACAAATAGAGCTTTCTTTTGGTGGTATTTGATCACCTCTGCGATTTATTTTTTATTTTTTGCGCTATAAACAGAAAAGAGCGAAAATTCTGAAAATAAAAAACAATATTTTTCACTTTCTGCTATTTAACATTACCAATAAAAAAAAATCTAAAAATCGAATTTTTTCATCATTTTAGGCCAATTTGTATTCTGCTACATATTTTTGGTAAAAAAAATCCCAATAAGTGTATTTTGATTGGTTTGTGCAAAAGTTATCGCGTCCACAAACTAGGGGAAATATTTATCATTTTTATTTATTTATATTTATTTAGTTTTTTTTACTAGTAATGGCAGTGATCAGCAATTTTTTGCGGGACTGCGACATTGCGGCAGACATTTTTTACACTTTTGGGGGGACCAGTGATATTACTGCAGTAATCAGTGCTAAAAATATGCACTGTTACTGTAATAATGACACTGGCAGAGAAGGGGGTTAACCCAGGGGCGATCAAAGGGTTAAATGTGAGCCTAGGAGGTGTTTTCTAACTGTGGGGGGGGGCTTGTAAAATCAATACAGAGACCTAAATAGGAGGAACACAGGAGCTCTGTATTGATTCCTGAGAAAACATCGGTCTGCTGTGTTTAGAACAGCAGACCGCCATTCTCTCTTCATGGGGAGCGATCGCGGGTGCCAAGCTGCAATCGCGGCCTCCGGTCCTTTGGATCGGCTTCCCCACTGGTATGTGTGCGCACGTGCCCGCCCCCAGGATCGCTACCGGTAACCGCCATATAAATGGTTAATACATCATACAAAATCATTTGTTGGTAATGACGGCTTCAATACGCCTCCTGTATGGAGTGACTAGTCGCATGCAATGCTCAGGTGTGATTTTGGCCTATTCTCCCACACAAACCGGCTATAAATCTTGAAGGTTCTGTGGGCCTTTTCATTGAACTCTGACCTTTTTAGTTCTTTCCATTTTCTATTGGATAGTCAGGTGATTGGCTAGGCCATTCTAGCAGATTTATTTTCTTTCTTTGAAACCATGTGAGCGTTTCCTTGGCTTTGTGTTTGGGATCATTGTCTTGCTGAAATGTCCACCCTTGTTTCATCTTTATCATCCTGGTAGATGGCAGCAGAATTTTATCAAGGATGTCTTGGTACATTTTCCCATTCATCCTTCCTTCAATGGCATGAAGTTTGCAGTACCATATGCCGAAAAACAGCGCCACACCATGATGTTCCCACCTCCAAACTTTACTGTTGGTATGGGGGTGTTTTGGTGTGATGTGCAGTGCCATTTGACCGCCAAACATGGTGTGTATTATGGCATCCAAAGAGTTCAATTTTGGTCTCCTCTGACCAGACTATATTCTCCCAGTATTTCACAGGCTTGTCTAAATGTTGTGCAGCAAACTTTAAACGAGATTCAGCAAGCTTTTGAGTCTTGCGTGGTATGTGCGCATACAGGTTATGGCGGGTGAGTGCAGTACTTATTTTTTTTTCTTTGAAACAATTGTACCTGCTAATTAAAGGTCTTAAGCTTTCCACAAGTGGTCCTTGGCTATTGGACAACTCTTTTGATAATTCTTTTCACTCCTCTGTCTGAAATCTTGTGGGGAGCACGTCGTCATGGCTGGTTTATGGTGAAATGATGTTCTTTCCACTTCTGGATTATGGCCCCAACAGTGCTCACTGGAACATTAGAAGTTTAGAAATCCTTCTGTAACCAATGCCATCAGTATGTCTTCCAAAAAATAAGGTTGCGAAGGTCTTGAGAGAGCTCTTTGCTTTTACCAATCATGAGATGTTTCTTGTGTGACACCTTGGTAATGAGACACCTTTTTATAGGCCATCAATTGAGACTGAACCAGCTGATATTATTTTGCACTGGCAAGGGGCAGGATTGCTTTCTAATTACTGATAGATTTCAGCTGGTGTCTTGGCTTTCCATGCCTTTTTGCACCTCAGTTTCTTCATGTGTTCAATACTTTTTTCCCTGTATTATTCAATTTTATTACACAAAACTTAATTTCTGAACTCATTTGTTTTGGTTTCTTTGTATGTATGGACTGCATGGGTTGCTACTGACATGTGGTAAAAATGTCATGTCAGTAGCACCTTTTATAAATATATTTACCTAGAAAAATGGGGACATGTTCAATACCTATTTTACCCACTGTAGATGGTACGTGTAAATAACAGACCAAATTCTAACATCCACAGTGCTTCCACTTGGAGAAAGAGGTACTTTTGTGGTCAAATGAATGTGATTGGATTATGGTGAAACAATGGGGTTGATTTACTAAAACTGGAGAGTGCAAAATCTGGTGCAGCTGTGCATGGTAGCCAATCAGCTTCCAGTTTTTTTTTGTCAAAGTGAGCAAGCTGTAGCGGAACCTGATTGACTACCATGCACAGCTGCATTCTCCAGTTTTAATAAATCAACCCTATTGATTCATGCAAAGTTTCATTCTTAGGGCTCTTTCACACGGGCGGTCCGATCAGATCCGCCTGTCAGTTTTTTAGGCGGATCTGATCGGATCCTCCATTCAGCCCTATGGAGTAGCGGATGTCAGCGGTGACATGTCCGCTGACACCCGCTGCCATCCGCATCCGATCCTGTCCGTGAAATCCGGACGGATGGAAACCCTATTTTCCATCCGTCCTGGGGATCGGATTGGATGAGAACGGACAGTCGGTCCGCTCTCATCCCATTCCCCATAGAGAGCAGCGGGAGCTGTGACACCTCCCTCTCCGCACTGCAAGCGGAGACGGAGCTGTCATCCGCCGGCTGAACGGGGATCGCGGATCGATCCCCGCTGAGCAGTACGGATACGCCTATGGAGGCGGACCATGTGAAAGGGCCCTTAGTAGGTCACAAAAGTGACTGAATGGAAGGAATAGTATCCCATGGATGGTATCAGTTGGAGGAATAGTGTCCCACGAGTTGATGTCAATGGGAATAATAATGCTACATTGTTGATCTTAATAGGAGGAATATTGCTCCAGGGGTTAGTAAGCAATGGGCTGCATTCAACCTGCAGGCTTCAGTTTGAGGAATCTCTAAAGAGACCATTAGGATGACATACACCAGTTTAAATTCACGGATTCCTTATATAACATATAACGCTGGTCTTTAAAAATGTCCAGAAACATGAAGCAATTGGGGGAAAAAAGCCAGTTTGCAAATCATTGTTTCCAACGTATTGTTTGCTTTAAAAATATTGGTTTACTACAAAATCAGTCCATTCATCAGATTTTGCATGTTCTTTTCTGTATTGCTGTTTCTTGGCAAGAAATGAAGAACGTTTTGTAAGACAGATTGGCGTTCAGTTGTTGAAAGTCAAGTTTAATGCCTGGGCAGACAGACCATAACTAATGCATCTAATTTGACATGAAACACTAGACACAGCATTCTTTGCATTGAAATACTCAGGAGCTACATTCCGAACATTGTTTGGGGCTTTTGAAAGACAACAGCAATGTCATTCTTCCATGCTGTCTGCTCACTGCATTGAAATAATCATCTCTAATGTGAACAGGCTACTGCTTAGTCACACAATTTCATTTTATTACCTGCAAGCCATTCACATTGGCTTGATAGGGAGCTGCTAGGGAAAAAAGTGATACAGCACATTGTATAAAACCAACAATATGGACTTTTTTTTTTAAGAATGTCAGTCTTTCGTCTACCATATTTGTATAAAAGTGGATCACGAAGCACAGTTTTTCCACTTTCCTGGCACCTGCAGGTCATCCTTTATACTATCTTTTCTTTCTGCTGCCAATATTGCAGGCGACAAGGTGTGGAGGATTGTTTGTTAGGTTCTCATACCACTACCACAGTACAGAACTGGGGCAGTTCTGGGTGGATCCAAACTTTGGTGTCTGGGTCCAAGCTGCAGTAAGTGAGGTCGGTGGTTCAGATCTGTGGTGATCGGTCTAAGCTATGATTACAATGCTGCCCATAACTGTACAGGTGGCTTGATGTTGATTTTCAAGCACAGATCAGTTTGAACGATGAGTGACAATGCCGTAAGAAATTGAGAAGCTGTTTTCCAGTATTGTCACCTGTCTGTTTATAATAGGGTGAATTGATTTTGAAAAACAATACAATAGCATAGAAGATATCATAAATAATAATGAATGGCTCTTCTGTAAAGAAGTAAAAAAATAGGCATACAATGAATGCTGGTGCAAAAAAATAATTTTCAAATGTAACTAGGTCCCCAGAGAGCGCAAGGAAACATCAGTCAATATAAAGGTAGTAACCGATAATAGACAGTGAGTGTAGTAGATAACACTTTATTACACAAACGATGAGTAGACTTAAGCCCCGTACACACGTACCGATCGTCGGCCGTAAATATTGTAGGCTTGTTAGTATGATGCTTCCGACAGCCGACAGCGCATTTTCGGTCGAACAGAATCTGTCGTGCAGACTTTAAAATATTTGTTGGCCGTCACCAGAACGGCCGATTGTTCGCCAGTCAGTACAGATTTCGGCCGACAGACAGCAGATAAGCAAGACTGGGCATGCTCAGAAAAGAAAAAAACACAAGGAAAGTTAACCATCACATGACATCACTTCTGCAGTCGGCTGTTGTTGGCCGACAAAATTCATGTGCAGTCTTTTGCAGTTTTCAACAGACACGACAGCCCTGGACAAAAGACGGCCGATCGTTCGGCCGACAATCGCTACGTGTGTACGGGGCTTTACACTGAAGATGACATGTGTCCTCACGGCTCGGGGTATCTTCCTGGTCCTGCGGCTCGTCCCGTCTTCCGACTGTCCGGCTGCTGGACAGTCCGAAGACGGCACGAGCCACAGGACCAGGAATAGACCCCAAGCCGTGAGGACACATGTCATCTTCAGTGTAACAATGAAGAGAGACAACACCACTCAGGCTAGTCAAAGTCCATGATTCAAGGAGGGTGCTGAACCTCGGCTCGCCACCAGGAGAAGCATAAAAGAAGAAAATGGTCGCACAACACCACGGAATCCAATGAAGAAAAGTTCTTTATTCACATAAGGGGTACAAGGTACAGCAGGGTAGGACAGTAGATGCGTTTCACACAACTGCTATGTGCTTGTTCACTACCAGGTATTGAACAAGTCATGTGAAACGCTTCTACTGTCCTACCCTGCTGTACCTTGTACCACTTATGTGAATAAAGAACTTTTCTTCATTGGATTCCGTGGTGGTGTGCGACCATCTTCAGTGTAAGTCTACTCTTCGTTTGTGTAATAAAGTGTTATCTACTACACTCACAGGTGCCTTTCTTCTTCTTTGTCTACTAGTTGGAATTGTTTCTGACTCCTAAGAGCTCCCTCAGTGTTAGTGTGTGGTACACTTGCACACCATCAGAAGTCCATCCACCTGTCTGTTTTTTCCTTCCCCTACCAAGACTAAATTGGAGGACTGTTTTTTCAAGCAGAGGCACCCAACAAACATTCCCCAGATAATAGACAGTGAGTCCACCAAGAGCCATTTGGAAGCAATGCTAAATACAGAAATAAGGATAAGCGAGAGAAGGAAGAGAAAAAGGAGGGATGGGTGGAAGGGAACCGGACTGACAAGCAACGATCTAGTACATGTCGTATATGATCAATGATTTTCAAAACTAAAAAATGAAAAGAGAAGGTGCCAATTAGGCAGAGGACTAGCCAAGAGAGGTGGCCCACACACGAGCAGACTACAGGAGAATTAGCGGGGAAGCAAATTTTTGAGTTTACCAGAGGCTGAGTAGTGAATCAATATGTACCACAAAGTAGTAAATATATCCCACGTGTCCATTTCCCATGCCTTCATCTCCTCCATCAACATGGTGTCATTAAGTATGCTCACCCACAGGCATAGGGGAGGGGTAGTACCCTATGTACAGAATCTGGAAATCCGTTGCTGTGCGGCAAAAAGAAAAAAACGCAGCAAGCTTTTTTTTTTTTCTGGGACGTAACCGAGCACCTGTCTGTCTGTGTTAAAGATGTCAATTTATTATCCAGTTTCGATTTCACAATAGACCATATTCTGGTGGTTGATTGAACCTGTGGTTGGTTGGTAGATTGCGGTTGTTTGAAATTGCTTAAAAATCTGTGTTTTTGGGCAGCTAAAATCTTGCCAATAAAATCTATAAGCCTGGCGACCTACTCCAACCCTGAGTCATGCAAGTTTTTGCTTTTGGAAGAGTTGAACAGTACTGTGGATGTTGGTCTTCCTACCTCGGTAAGGAAGGGATTCATTGTTTTCCTTTTATTTTTCTTCAGTTTTTTTTCTGCTTACCCAAAAGGTACTTTTTCTTACAAAATCCTCTTCATCCAGCCTCATGTGCAATTCAACAATGCCCCGTACTGTGAGTATTATTAGATGTCAGGCTTTGCAGCATTTCAATCACAAAATGTGGGGTTAACTTACTAAAGGAGTATAGGCGTTTCACTTAGAAAAGTGAATTTAGTTAGTTAATGAGATGAAGCTTTGTTGACTTCAGCCATTCAATCACGTACAAGCAAAAATCCCGTTCTTGGCAAAGTGAGTTTTTCACTTAGCTTAAGCTCATTCCCTTTTCAAAGCAAAGATGCTCTACTGCACATGTGTCAAACACAAGGCCCGTGGGCCAAATCCAGCCCGCCAGGCCATTTTATGTGGCCCTCGCACCCAGGCCTTTTTTCAGCCAAAATGTGGCAGAAAGGAGTTTTGCCACCTTCGACTCTCCCTCCGCTCCCCACTCACAACTTTTAAACCCAGAGGAGACACAGAGATGAAGGCTGTGGAGGGAGAGGTGTGCATAGGTGGGGGATGGAGGAGAGTAGTGCAGAGTTCGGAGCTGAGGAGGGGTGAAGTGCGGTGTGCACTCTGTACATAGCGCACCCCTAAACCCTGTAATATGTACTTAGCGCACCCCTGAACACTGCATCTTGTGCATAGGGCACCCCTGAAACTGCACTCTGTACAAAAAGCATCCCTGAACTCCACACATACGGCACTCCTGGTATTGCCCCTTTGAGACCCTCTTACTTTGCAATTTGCCATCCCCGACGTTTAATGCGGTTCGGTGGGTGGGCTTGGTTGAGTTCATGCACCTTGTCACTAAGGGAAATAGGCTCTGGAAAAAATCATATAGTCTTAAAGATACAACCAGCCCTTTGAGGACAACCATAATGCTGATGCAGCCCACAATGAAATTGAGTTTGACACCCCTGCTCTACAGCTTTGTAAATCAACCTCAGAATGTTTTAGTGACTGTGGTAAGTAAAAGTTTGTCTGTGTATGCCTTGATGCAGTATGCCATAGTCTGGGAACACAACATCACATCACAAACAACTACAGATATCTGTACTGCACTATTACCTGGTGTAGAATAGTGGACTCCTTATACATGTAGAGTGCAGGTGTGAAAAAACTGCACTGCAACTCTAAAATGTTAAGCCCTTAACCACTTGCCGACTGCCGCACGACTATTTACGTCGGCAGTCAGCCCCTCACAGGCAGAGCGACGTAGTACTACGTCACTAGCCTGTGAGGGTCTAGGGAGCGAGCGCGCTCCCCCCCCCCCCCCGCGTGTGTGACCGGCGGACCCGATGTCCGCCGATCACTCGGCGATCGTCGGTGCAGAGGGAGAAAGGCAGGCAGCTGATGTAAACAAGCCGCCTGTCATTCTCCCCTGTGTAGAAACAGTGATCATACGGTTCTACTATGTAGGACCGTTGATCACTATTCCTACACCTCAAGCCACAGCCAATCACAGTTAAAATCATGCCCCTAGGGACACACATAACCCCTCCCTCTCAAAAAAAGTTAACCCCTTCCCTGCCAGTGTAATTTTACAGTAACAGTGTATATGTATAGCACTGATTACTGTAGAAATGTCACTGGTAACCCCAAAAGTGTCAAAAATGTCAGTCAAGGGTCCGATCTGTCCGCCGCAATGTCGCAGTCCCGCAAAAAAAAATCGCAGAGCGCCGCCATTACGCGTTAAAAAAAAAAACAACAAAAATGACAAAAATATTTCCCTTTGTTAGTAAACTTTTGCGCAAACCAATCAAAATACGCTTTTTTTTTTTTTTTTTTTTTTTTACCAAACATATGTAGCCGAAAATGTTAAAAAATTTAGATTTTTACATTTTTTTTGGGGGGGAATTTCATATTAAAAAAAATGTGAAAAATATTATTTTTGCAAAATTGACGCTTTTTTTTGTTTATAGCGCATGATCAAAAAATAGCACAGGTGATCAAATACCGCCAAAAGAAAGCTCTGTTTGTGGGATAAAAAGGACGTCAATTTCGTTTAGGTACAGCGTCGCACGACCGCGCAATTGTCCATTAAATCTTCCGGGGCTTAAGTGGTTAAAGTGTATCTATAGTCAACATTTTAAAATACTTATATTTATTTCCACATTGTATTTTTATTATTTCTATCCAACTTCTAATACTGTAATCTGAATGATCTTGAAGTTTGTAAACTTACTTGAACTTGCACACATTTACTTCTTTGAATTCTGTTATAAATATTCACTATGTCCTATGAGGAGACACAACTGTGTCACACATTTCCCAGGGCCTGCCTACGGAGGGAGTTTCAGGAGGCAGAGTCAGTACAGAAATCACGACTAGTTGCAAGGTACTATGGGATCGGCAGCAGGCAAAACTCAAAACATGAAATTAGATTTTTCAAGTAGGCTTATATAGTATTGTCAATCATGCCAATTCTTTGTATTGCTATTACAATGCTGATGTTATAAAATGAAAGTTATGCTGTGACCCTAGATCTCCTTTATTTAGCCTCTGGCTTGGAGCAAGTACAGTATGCATGTTGGTTCCGAATGCACTGGCTACGTGTTTATAGTCCACAACTGAGTAGAGAATAGCAAGACACAAACTGTTTATCTTTTATGAAAGGCGCCCTCCATGGACAGATGTTGTTGTTTTAAATTTAGGATGGCTTTGTGCACATACAAATGTTCAGATGAGATCAAGGAATCTTTTTAACTTTTGAAATGCTTTCGTTGTTTGGGATTGACTGCCAGCTTAGGTTTGAACGTTATTTCAGTTAATTGCAAAAACATTGTTTTAGTGCTTTGGGCAGAAAGTTTGATCAAAACATGTTTTGACTATTTGTAATTCATGAGGAGGATGGAGCGTGGTGTGTGTGTGTGTGTGTGTATATATGTTTTGTGATCTTGGGCAATTTTTAGTTCAGGAGTCATAGCAATTTTAGAGAGATCCTGCCAGTCCCAATTTCGTTTTAGGGGTTGCTGGCTGTCACTAAAGACGAAAGTAACATTTTAACAGAAAACCTGCCCACGCAAGGGTTTCCACCATCAAAACAAGAAACACAAAATAATACCAAGCCACCTGGCTCCCTCTTCAGCACTGCTGCTCTTTTCACTGGTCCCTCAGACTGTCTAACCCAGCTCTCCTGGCTTCCTCAGCCTGTAGTTACACCACCCTGCTGCACTGGCCAACTTTATGGCCTATCAGAAGGGGATCTTCTGGCACCCTGGGTTTTCAAACTCCTCCAAGACCTTCAAATTCCCACAGTCCCCTGGACTCACTTAGTTCTCCCGACTTTCCCAGTCCCCTGAACTTGTTTAGCTGCCTCTACCCTCTCAGTTGTGTGAGTAGGGAGTCTCCCCTCCAACCTGGAGTGCTGTCTCTTGAGTGGAGCATCTCTTCTAATGGGAGCCCACACCTGTCCCTTGACAGGAGAATGTCCCTTGACAGGAGTATGCCAGTCTCCTGGATGGAACACACATTTGTCTCCGTAAGGGTGTCCTGCACTATGGCCAGGCCTCGCTTTAAATAAAGTGCATACCTGTACAATCACACAGCCTGCAGATCTTCAATAAGACTTGGACACAAGATTGAAGGCTTTGTCCCTCCATAGAGTCTTTGAAGCCTTTGTGAACTCCAGACCTTGGTTTGAGGTGAGAAAACTGAAATCTCAGGCTTCTTCACTCAGACACAACGCTCTGAAGCTCCTCAAGCTACAGTGCCTTGCAAAAGTATTCAGCCTCCTTGAACTTTGCAACCTTTTGCCACATTTCAGGCTTCAAACATAAAGATATAAAACTGTAATTTTTTGTGAAGACTCAACAAGTGGGACACAATCATGAAGTGAAACGAAATGTATTGGATATTTCAAACTTTGTTAACAAATAAAAAAATATTCAGCCCCTTTACTTTCAGTGCAGCAAACTCTCTCCAGAAGTTCAGTGAGGATCTCTGAATGATCCAATGTTGACCTAAATGACTAATGATAAATAGAATCCACCTGTGTGTAATCAAGTCTCCGTATAAATGCTATATCAAGGTAAGCCGCGCTAAGCAGTGAATTTGTGCTATAACACACAAAATATTATTATATACAGTATGGTGAAAATACCAACTTGCTTTACACACTTCCTGGTTGGGTGTATGTCACATTCAAGTTGTTGTTGTTATTATTATTTTTATTCACTGTATATTTCAAGTATTTAACTTGGTATTTTCACCATATTTAATAATATTTTGTGTGTTATAGCACAAATTCACTGCTTAGCACGGCTTACCTTGATATAATTTTTGTTTAAGTGTTTGTCACACTATAAGCTGCTGCTTATTTGTACATTAGCATAGCGTGGTTATCTTCCAAATTTACTCCATATAAATGCACCTGCACTGTGATAGTCTCAGAGGTCCGTTTAAAGCACAGAGAGCATCACGAAGAACAAGGAACACACCAGGCAGGTCCGAGATACTGTTGTGGAGAAGTTTAAAGCCAGATTTGGATACAAAAAGATTTCCCAAGCTTTAAACATCCCAAGGAGCCCTGTGCAAGCAATAATATTGAAATGGAAGGAGTATCAGACCACTGCAAATCCACGAGGACCTGGCCGTCCCTTTAAACTTTCAGCTCATACAAGGAGAAGACTGATCAGAGATGCAGCCAAGAGGCCCATGATCACTCTGGATGAACTGCAGAGATCTACAGCTGAGGTGGGAGACTCTGTCCATAGGACAACAATCAGTCATATACTGCACAAATCTGGCCTTTATGGAAGAGTGGCAAGAAGAAAGCCATTTCTTAAAGATATCCGTAAAAAGTGTCATTTAAAGACGCACCAAACATGTGGAAGAAGATGCTCTGGTCAGATGAAACCAAAACCGAACTTTTTGGCAACAATGCAAAATGTTATGTTTGGCGTAAAAGCAACACAGCTCATCACCCTGAACACACCATCCCCACTGTCAAACATGGTGGTGGCAGCATCATGGTTTGGGCCTGCTTTTCTTCAGCAGGGACAGGGAAGATGGCTAAAATTGATGGGAAGATGGATGGAGCCAAATACAGGACCTTTTGGAAGAAAACCTGATGGAGTCTGCAAAAGACCTGAGACTGGGACGGAGATTTGTCTTCCAACAAGACAATGATCCAAAACATAAAGCAAAATCTACAATGGAATGGTTCACAAATAAACATATCCAGGTGTTAGAATGGCCAAGTCAAAGTCCAGACCTGAATTCAATCGAGAATCTGTGGAAAGAACTGAAAACTGGTGTTCACAAACGCTCTCCATCCAACCTTGCTGAGCTCGAGCTGTTTTGCAAGGAGGAATGGGCAAAAATTCCAGTCTCTCGCGATGTGCAAAACTGATAGAGACATACCCCAAGCGACTTACAGCTGTAATCGCAGCAAAAGGTGACGCTACAAAGTATTAACTTAAGGGGGCTGAATAATTTTGCACGCCCAATTTTTCAGTTTTTTATTTGTTAACAAAGTTTAAAATATCCAATAAATTTCGTTCCACTTCATGATTGTGTCCCATTTGTTGTTGATTCTTCACAAAATATTACAGTTTTATATCTTTATGTTTTGAAGCCTGAAATGTGGCAAAAGTTCGCAAAGTTCAAGGGGGCCGAATACTTTCGCAAGGCACTGTATAACCTTGTGTGTCTTCTGCCTATACTCTGCCACAGTGTATATATAAAATAAATATACAAATACTGTATATAAACTTTTCATATACAATAGAATACATTTGACCCTTAAAAATATATAAACCATAATAGTTTTCCTTAAGGATGACTAGATGGTTATACAGTACACAATATGCATTCATGTTTCCTGAGGTTTTTTCCGTAATTATATGCCTATTGTCTATTTTTTTGGAGAAAGTATCGTTACGTTTCCTGGAAGGATCTTTCATACGAAAGATTGTTCATACTGACAATCCTTCCCAAATAGACTGAACACTCTCTAGAGCCTGTGGCTAGTCATAAGCAGGCATGCAGATCTGATGGGTAGCGGCATATCTTCACATCCTCAAATCAGTCACACTGACTGGTATCATATATAGACAGTCACTGCTACTTACCATTGACCTCATACCTGTAAATGTGCATCTCATCATCTTTCTCACAAAGAAAGTGCTAGTATAATTGTTTTCCCTTGCAGGGTTCGGGTGTGTAATAGGACACTTCTATCCCACCCTAATCCACACTCATTTTACCAGACAGTTGTGACTTGTTTTAAAGCAGACCTTTCCCCCTGACTGTCTCAAAGAAAGTAAAGCCCCCATGCAAAAGGTTGTGAAAAGACCTACCAAAAACCACATAACTACTCTTCCTTGCATACTTTTCATTTCAAGAATTTTCTTTTCCCTGTCCAGCACTTTCCTCCCAGTGGCCATTTTAGGAAAGGCTTTTCAGTCACAACTTACCAACCAGCCTGCGACCAACCGAATTAACCTAACAGTTTTTGTTAAAAACAGGGGTTTAGTATCACACATTTGCAAATATATGCGTAAGCTGCAGGCCACGGCAATGCACCCTGATATCTGCAGACCCTAAATCTACCTTTTAAAGGGTCTCCACAGTGGGAGCTGATGCAGTGGCGGAGCTAGACTTTTAAAACAGGGGTGGCAAAGGGGTGGCAAGGTATTATTTGGGGGGTCAATAATAATAAGTTGTATTTGGGTACAGTTTAGCACAACCTCACAATTGTCAGTTAAAGCAATGCAGTGCCGTATCGCAGAAAATGGTCTGGTCATTAAGGGGGAGCTGAAGTAGTTAAAGGGTCAGTTTTTTCAGATAATTT
Organism: Pelophylax lessonae; assembly: GCF_965119305.1. Taxonomy (NCBI): domain Eukaryota; kingdom Metazoa; phylum Chordata; class Amphibia; order Anura; family Ranidae; genus Pelophylax; species Pelophylax lessonae. Next base: position 89,250,884 of record NC_138779.1, on the reverse strand, counting down.
TGCCCATTTAAGACTTTTTTTCTGAGCGGTCAGGGGATGGTAAAAACAGGCAACTAGATCACAGCTGGAACCCCTCTACATGTGCCACAGCTGCGATGGTTTATGTTAGGCCTATGTGAAATTTGGCTATCCAGGTCAATGGGGCCATGCCACAACCATAAGCCAAACACTTGGCTTGCTGTTGTGGCTTATTAGCCCCATAAAAAAAAAAAAAAAAAAAATTAGCAGGATTTAGGAGAATTATTATAAATAATTTTGCCCCCTTTAACCACTTGCCTACTGTGCACTTAAACACCCTTCCCATCCAGGCCAATTTTCAGCTTTCAGTGCTGTCACACTTTGACTGACAATTGCACGGTCATGCTACACTGTACCCATATGAAATTTTTATCATTTTTTTCACACAAATAGAGCTTTCTTTTGGTGGTATGTAATCATCTCTGGGTTTTTTATTTTTTACAAAAAAAAAAGAATAAAGACAGAAAATTTTGAAAAAAAAAAAGTTTTTCTTATTTTCTGTGAGTAAATTTTGAAAATAAATTTTTCTCCTTCACTGATGTGCGCTGATGAGGCGGCACTGATGGGCACTGATAGGCTGCACTGATGGGCACTGATGAGGTGGCACTTATGGGCACTGATGAGGTGGCACTTATGGGCACTGATGAGGTGGCACTGATGAGGAGGTACTAATATGCCGCACTGATGAGCACTGATAGGCAGCATTGATAGGCGGCACTGCTGGGCACTGAGAGGCGGCACTAACGGGTGGCACTGATGGGCACTGATAGGCGGCACTGATGGGCACTGGCGGATGGCACTGATGGACACTGACGGGTGGCACTGATGAGCACTGATGGGCAGCACCATCAGTGCCCACACTCAGTGCCCATAGTGCTGACAGTCAGTGCTCATCAGTGCCTAGATGAGCAGGCACTGATGGGCACTGACTGGCAGCACTATGGGCACTGATTGTGGGCATTGATGGGGGGCACTGAGGCGGGCACTGTGGGCACTGATGGGGGGGCAATTTGTGTATTTTTTTTACCTTTAGTAATCAGGGCACTGGTGATCAGTGCCCTGATTACATTGATGTGTGTCCCCGGCGCTGTGAGGCTCCCCCTCCTTCCTCACACTGCAGGCTCCGTGTGAGGAAGGAGCGCCGGCGATGAGAGATGATCTCATATGTTTACATATGAGATCATCTCTCATTGGACGTCTTGATCACGTGGTGAATGGCCGCTGTGATTGGCCATTCACCACGATCTGTGATCGGCTGTGTCCAAGGGACACGGCCGACACAGATTCTCCCCGATGCGCGCTCGCGGGAGCGCGCGGGGAGAGTCTTTCTGGGAGGCCGTTTAAAAACAGCCTCCCGAAAATTCAAGTCCGCGCTGCAGCCGTATATAGGCTGTAGCACGGAGAGCAGGAAGTTAATAAATCATTGTAATGCCACCCATATTCCTGTCCTTTTAAACAGGGTGACTGACAGTAAGCTGACACTAATAATGCACAGGTGTTAGGGTACTTGTCTTTCACCCTGGTAAAAGGGCAAGAATATGGGTGACATGATTACAATGACTTATTAAAGGGGGAAACATTTTTGATAAGGAGCAGCATAGACTGTACAGGAACAGGGCAGCCTGGGCAGGCGCTTCTACTACTTGGGCAAAAGTACTGTCCCTCACCTCAGTCACTGCAGGCTGCCCAGGAACTCTCCGTTCAGAGCTGATCCATTCCATCCATCCCACACCTAGACAGGAAGACCGCGGGAATCGGGATGAAGATTAAGGCATGTGATTGACAGACAGACAGCGCTTCCGATGCACCCATTGGCTGTGTAAGTAGCAGGAGGCAAGATTTAGGCTGCACCGCCTCCTGCTGCCTCCCCAGCCAATGGGTATTTGAGGTTCGAGTCCTCCCTCCATCTGCCTACCAGCTCTCCATCCGCCTCCCGAGTCCCTCCGCTCCACGGCTCTGAGCTCTCATAGTACGGCGATCCCCTGCGATTCCTCCGCTGCCATGCACCCGCCCAGGATCGGGGTGGCAACAGGGGTGGCAAGGACGTTGTCTGGGGTGGCAATTGCCACCCCAGCTAACCCTCTGGCTCCGCCACTGAGCAGATGGATAGATGGAGGACAGGTGACTGGAGGGAGTCCACCCTTCCTTAAAGGCGCAGGGTCACACTGAACACCCAGCACATTGCACAATGGCAGCAAAGGTGTCAGTGCGTTGCCTGACCAATATAACAACAACAACCATACAAAAAGTGGTCTCTTCCCCCACCTATAACTGGTCTTAACAGCTAGGAGCGCTGGAAGGGCAAACACATGTCAAAAAAAGCCAAGGGGTTTCCAGTCACAAGTTACCAACCGAATGAACGTGTATAACAGTATGCGTTAAAATCAGGGGTTTAGTAGCACACATTTGCAAATACATGCGTAAGCTGCAGGCCACGGCAAGGCACTCTGATATCTGCAGACCCTAATGCCCCATACACACATGCAGATTATCTGCAGACTTTTGTCTGCAGACTTACCAAAACCATATAATATGAGGTCAAACCTAAACATTTTCAATTTGTATGCAATCCGGCAGGCCCTTGTACTACATAGAAAAGGTAAGTCTGAAGACAAAAGTCTGCAGATAATCTGCACGTGTGTATGGGGCATTACTCTACCTTTTTAAAGAGTCTCCACAGTGAGAGCACATGTATTCTGATGGATAGATGGATGACAGGTGAGTGGAGGGAGCCCACCCCTCCTTAAAGGCGCAGGGTCACACTGAACATCCAGCACCATGCGTTTGCCCTTCCAGTGCTCCTTGCTGTTAAGACCAGTTATAGGTGGGGGAAGGGACCACTATTTGTATTATTTTAGGAAAGGGCAGAGGATTCAACCTTTCCTGAAGTTCTTCTAACCCCTCCCCCCCTTGCCCATGTGCCATGGACATCATCCCAGTAAAGAAAAAAAAATGTCTTCTAGAAATCATGCGAGATCTCACAATGTATACACAAGATTTTCCAGGAAGGCACTGGGAGGATGAATATGGCATTCAGTTTTCAGTTAAAATATGAGTTAAAATGAGGTATTTATCTCAAAAGCACAGTAGTCAATTCTTTAAAAAAAAACATGTGTTGTTTACCAAATGTGTTAAATATTTCTGTTCTGCAATATTTATCACTTACACTTTTTTTCGTTCTTTTTGGCGTTTGTTTTTTCACAATTTTTTTTACATGCCAACACTGCATCAGAGGAAGAATTAAATGCAATAAAAATACTATGAAACTGTGAAAACATTCTAGCATGCTTTTATTCGCAGAAGATCCCTCTGGTGAAATGTTACAATTTATTTTCATACCTGAGCTCAGGGCAGAACATTTTCCACTCTGATACATTGTGTACTTTTAACTTACTGGCCAGTGCAGAACTCCCTTTGTAGTTATTTTGTACCTTAGAGCCCTTTCACACGGGCGCTCCGTATGTCCGCAAATCATCTTATTTTTTTGTGGACATAATGTAAGTGAATGGCATTGCGGATGTCAGTGGAATACCATTCTTCCTGTCAGTTCTGTTCCGTTTTTTTGAACTGAACAAAACCCTATTTTTGTTCCGTTCAAAAAACGGAAAGGAAGGAAAATCGGATGTCAGCGGTGTCATCCGCTGACATCCGCAAACCCCCATAGACTTACATTATGTCCGCATATCATCCGCAAACGGATGGGATGATATGCGGGCATACGGAGCGGATGACAGAAATGTCATCCGCTCCGTGGAAAAAAAAAAAAAAAAGGACCGCAGCGGAGCTCTCACACGGAGCGGCCGTGTGAAAGAGCCCTTACAATACGACTGCCTACTGCCAAGTAATAAATATTGAATCTGTGTGTTCTTTAATGATTTCTCTTTTTTTTTTGTTGCTGTATTTATCTCACATTTTTAACAAATGTGTGGTATTTACTTCACATTCAATATTTTACTTTGATAAATTAACTCTTTTATTATCTCATGCGATCTGCAACACACAATAATGCACTACCACACATTCTGGTGTGTTGGGTTGCCAAAAATATTTGCATATCTGTTGCATATCTGTTTCATTTGGTTTTGGAGCATTGTGGCCCACTCATTTGAATAGGCTGCCTTAATGCAATGCACATTAGGGTGTGAAAAAAACACTTGATAGTGTAAAGGCCTGTACACACTATGGATGGAAATCGGACAAAATATTCTCCGATTTTTCTCTCTCTTGCTCAGCGTTCATTACCATTTTTAGTTGACCGTGCATAAATGTTCACGAAATTTCTCGTCCAATTTTTTTTTTTTTTTTTTGGGACATTTGTGTAAAAGGCCTATACACACTTGACGGAAATCGGACGAAATATCCTCCGATTTTTCTCTCTCTTGCTCAGCGTTCACTACCGTTTTTAGTTGACAGTGCATAAATGTTCACGAAATTTCTCGTCCGATTTTTTTTTTTTTTTTTTTTTTTTTTTTGTGGGACATTTGTTCCTAGACTTCCAGGTTGTCAGCAACTTCAGATCATGCGCGGCCTTTCGTATCCGATTTTTCGCAGATGTACTGCATACACATTAAACGAAAATTGGTCGTCTGGGGACAGACGATAAAAAGTTTGGTGTTTGTCCCTCCGTTTTTTTTCCTTGAAAATGTCGGCATCGGCTGCTGAAAGTTGTGTACACACTAGCCGAAAATCGTACGATTTAACCTCGGACGGGAATTTTCGGCAGATTTTCTACCAGTGTGTACCCCACTTAAGAGGGCATCTAGAAACCTGCAGTTTCAACGTGTTTGCACTTAAACAAATGCAATTTTAGTTTTGCTTGAAATTGTTTGCTTACTTTTCAAAGCCCTTCTTTTTTTTTTTTTTTTTTTTGCCGGAAATGCCAGCTCTAACAGAGGGGTCCATTTTTTAATGTAACTTATGTTTTTTAGATTCTTTCCCCGAGTAGTAAATCTGTGAAGAGACAGATAATATACTTAAATAAAGCTTATTGTTCTTCGCTATTTATAGAACACATACTCCCTTAATCATTTCACCAAGACATTTGCTTGCAGTCACTCCTAATTCTCTTATGGCCACTTGAATCCTGATTTAGCCAATAGGCAGACAGCAGATTTTTCTATCCTGTTAAATCCTATAGAGGGATTTAATAATCTATGTGAAGGATTATAGACATGCTATGTCTAGAATAAGATCCAACTCAGCATAGTGTACCATTTGTGTCTGTGGTAGAAAGTCTCAAGCTGCTTATAATGTATGTGGCTGGACAACAGAGGAAGAGGGAAGAGCAGGTCATCTGCCAGTCCAGCTGTATGTGCGTGTTGTGGAGGCATTTACATATTGTGCAACAACTCTGCTAGCCTGCGGCACTGAAAAACATTGCATCCTCCTTTTTTTTATGCATTGTTGAACAAACTGTTTACATGCATCTTTAGGCCCTTTCACACCGGTTACACTGGGGCTGCGCTGGGAACCCTTGCCAAGTGCAGTCCCAACGCAAAACAGGACAAAAAGCCTTGTTCCCTATTGCAGGGCTTGCCAAATTTGCTTTGAATCTAGGAGCCAGCTAAAAAAGTTAGGAGTCAGTTTGTGTGTGTGGGTGGCAATCTGTAACGTCTATCGCAATCAACATTTTCATGTGTAGGCACCCCAACGTGTGCGTTTACTTGTATGTGGGAATGGGGGGATTTTATTTGCTTGAGTGTAGCTTAACATCTTTTTTTACTCAACTTTTTTTTTTTAAGTCCTCTATGATATTATTGTTTGGTGACAGGTTCTCTTGAATGAGCCATGTAGGATCTAAGGGTCTAAAAGATCCTGAATGTCTCCCCTGTGCTCCACTAAATGTAATGCAGTGCAGATGAGATCGCACTGCATTACATTCTTTACCGGCCATGTTGGGCCGGAAAACTGTCAATGGGGACCTGGAAGTGACAACATACACTTAATTTCCAGGTCAAGAACAAGATGGGGAGGAGATCAGACGTGTCTCCACTCTCCTCCCAACCCTTTACCCTGCGGGGCCTGCTATGCCGGTCCCGCAGATGGGCAAGCATAGCCTCGGAGACGTAGCGGGGGGGGGGGGGGGCACTTTACCTGTTTGTGTGGAAGCAATTAGGCAGCAGCGGAGCCACCTGAATGCTTCCAGCTGGCAAGTGAATGCTGCTTTTTGCCCACAGCAGGGCTAAATGTAGATAAAAACGACCTGCCTGGCACCCGGAGCTGCATGCCCCGGGCATTGGGCGATACAAATTGTGCATCCCTGCCACAGTGAATAGGCTGACAATAGCCGAGGCAACAGAACGCAATTTCTAGTCACCATGGAGACCTGGCGTGTGGGATTTGTCAAGCCCTGCCCTATTGAATAGTTCACACTGCTGCTCTGTGGTGGTGTGTGCAGAAAGCAAGTACTTTTTTCAGTGCGATGTTCTTCAACGCAATCCACTGCATTGCACCACTCTGCGGCCAATGGAACTTAATGTATTTTCACTTGTGACATTTCCGTAATGTTTTAATAGATTGTAAGCTCTAACGAGCAGGGTCCTCTGATTCCTACTGTATTAAAGTGTATTGTATTTGTACTGTCTACCCTCAAGTTGTAAAGCGCTGCGTAAACTGTCGGCGCTATATAAATACTATATAATAATAATAATAATAATAATAATAATAATAATAATAAAAAGAAAAGTAAATAGTCCAATGCACCAGGATTGATACATTGATACTGTATGCTTCCAGCACACACCAGTGGTCATGTGGTCATTGCAGCTGCTGGTATTAAAGAGCCCACAATCACAGACAAAAGAATAAGATTTCCTGCCACACTGCATTTATGCCAGCACCCCAGTACAGCTCCATATTGACAGTACTTAGTTTCTGATATGGATCTAGACTGCAAAACTCAATGATGTACAACCTGCTGAGCACTGGTCCGAGCTGTGCCATAGCTTATGCTGAGATTTGTGTTGTGTGCAATTTAGAGGAAGTGTATGAACTGTCATGGCTGCCTACAGAAGGGAGGAATGTGCCCAGTTATGCCTTTTTCATGACTGATTTTCGGCAAGCCCATAGCAGTTGGATATAAGATTTTGTGTCTTTGTAACCCTGTAATGCTGACTTGCTTGTCCTGACTTTGCTTTTGAAGATCAGTCAAGTATGATCTGTAGACAGATGTCAACTGCTGACATACATCTCCCTACAAAGTTACTATTTTACTTCTAAGACTTTCAATTCCCAATACACATGATCTGGTTATCTCCTAACATCTGAAATCTCTTCTCCTGTATTATACATACAATCCTTGTAAATACTGGAGAATTTCTGTAGCACCAGATAATTTTTTTCCAAAGCCAGTGCTACAAAGCAGGTCTTACCAAATAACATCTATCAAATTTCTAAAGAGCTGCATATTCCTAATATAGCTAGGAAGACATCAGTGAAAATTGACAATCATCTTTACGTATTACACAGGAGAGATAACAATGTTTCTGCACCACACTTTTCCAGAGGTGCCATAGGTCTGTTTTTTTAACTGGACAAACCTCTTTAGGCCTTGTTGCTTGTTTTTCAAATCTTTGTTAAGCCCTTTTCTATTTGCAAACGTGGCATGGGTAGGAACCCAGGTGTTTGCGCCTGCTTTTTTCTTCATAAAAACAGCAATGCCATTGTTTAAAACGTGGTGAGAGGCCAAGCACTGCATAGTGGCAAAGCATTGATAATCTTGACTGAAAGCAATGTATGCACAGTGATGATAGCTTCTGTCTGGCAGCACAGAGTGTGCCCTGGAGGAAGGAGAGAGATTTTTTTGGGAATGGGTTCTGGCATTTATATTTGGCACAGCATACGATGCGCTTATGCAATACGAAATCATTAAGACATGGTATAAAGACTTCATTCAGACTCTGGCATCAAAGGTTCAGACTTTTGGTAGAATGGCATCATTCAGACACTGGTAAAATGCCCATAAAATGCCCATGCCTTGCATCAATCAGTGTAAGCCATACATTATCTCCACTGTCTACATTATTTCCTGTAGGTGTCTGGTTTTGGCCATAATAAAATAAAGCACTTCAGAGTTGCTAGAATGCCACAGAGGTCTGACAGGAGCATATCGAATACTATAATTGTAAAGCCTCAGGAAAAGGTTAGATAATCTATTAGGCTTTTCCTTCATGGTAAATTAGCAAACTCTTCGGAAAGATAAGGAGAGACGAAAAATAAATAAAGACAGTGGGGCTTGTTCAGACCAAATGTAGCTAAATATTTATTCAGTATTGCATGTGAACAACATGCTTTTTAAAGTGGATGTAAATCCTAAATGGATTTACTTTGCTAAAGTACTGTAAATCCTAAACCTTTGCTATGCTTTTTACTTTTGGAGAATACTGCTGCCTTTATTTCAGTGCTGCTGATCTCCTGCAGCTCCTTTTGCAGCTACTGTCTGCCCAGCATGAGTTTCCTGATGGTGATAATGGTGGAACTTGCCTGTGCAATGAGCATCAGCACTGCCACTTATAGTATCCCCAGAAGCGCGTTTGACAGGGTGGCAACACTTGAGAGCAATTGAGAGATAGGGACAGAGAGTTGTCGCCCGGAAACAGAAGTGTTGCACAAAGCCTTCCTCACTGGATTACCAGTAATTATTTAAATTAAAGCTTAAGATTTAAAAAGATTGAAAAAGCCATGTACACCCTATACCTCCAAATTTTGTAAATTTATATCAAAACACAAGAATTGGGATGCTACACTAACCCAGCTTGTAATGTTAAAATAAATAATACACCTCAAGAAGCACCCTCATGGTTAATGGTTAACAGAACTACATTTTGAAAAACTTAACATAAATAAATCACCGGGACCGGATGGCTTGCACCCGAGGGTCCTTAACCACTTAACGTAAACTGTCGTAACTGTACGTCGGCTGACTTTAAGTGGGTGATGCCTGCAGCTAGAGGCAGCGGTCGGGTTTCTGGCGGTAACGACCGATGCGGCTCCCCCCCTCCCGCCGCCTTCCGCGGCTCTGCCCGGGTCGCCCGTCCCACCGGAAGACCCGAGCAACCAGCCGGCGCGTCCACCGGCTGGATGGAGTCCCGATCAAAGCCGGATACGGCTTCGATCGGGTCTCCGTGGACGTAACCCGGAGGCGGCGTCCATGACGTCATGTCCGGGTGACTCGGCTGCTAAAGGCGCCAAATTTAAAAAGTGAGTGTATTCAAAAATGCAGTTTTTGGCGTTTTGAATACATGGAAGTGTAGTGGAGGGGTCTAGGGTCTTTTAGACCCCCAATCCCTCCATAAAGAGTACCTGTCAGTGCCTATTGCTGTCACAAGGGATGTTTTACATTGCTTATGACAGCAATAAAAGTGATCAGATTTTTTTTTTAAAACCTGTGCTATTTAAAAAAAAAATGAATTCCATTAAATAGGAAAAAAAAAAAAATTGTAGCCGCCCCCGTCGCCGTAAGCTCGCGCACAAAAGAAAACCCATACGGAAGTTGCGCCCGCAAATTAAATCGCTGTTCAAACCACACATGTGAGGTATCGCCGTGATCGCCAGAGTGAGAGCAATAATTAAAAAAAAGAGCTACAGTACTCTCTAACTCTAAACTGGTAACCGTTAAAAATTTTTAAAACGTCGCCAATGGAGATTTTTAATTGACCGTAGTTTGTCGCCATTCCGCGGGTGTGCGCAATTTTAAACAGTAACATGTTAAGTATCTATCTACTCGACGTGACATCATCTTTTGCAATATACAAAAAAAAATGGGCTAACTTTACTGTTTAGTTTTTTTTAAATGCAGTGAAATTAAATTTTTCCTAATTTTTCCAAAAAAATGGCGTTTAAGAAAGACCGCTCCGCAAATAACGCCTGACAAAAAATATTACAATGACCGCCATTTTATTCTCCAGAGTCTTTGATAAAAAAATGTATATAATGTTTGGGGGTTCTAAGTAGTTTTCTAGCAAAAAAAGCTGATTTTAACTCGTGAACAAAATGTGTCGAAAATCGGCTCGGTCCTTAAGTGGTTAAAGAACTCAGTCAGGTGATAGCCAGACCATTGTTCTTGATCTTTATCGATAGTCTGCTGACGGGAATGGTGCCAGCTGATTGGAAAAAAAGCCAATGTGGTACCAATATTTAAAAAAGGGCCTAGATATATCCCGGGTAACTATAGGCCAGTTAGCATAACATCAGTAGTTTGCAAGATTTTGGAGGGGATGTTAAGGGACTATATACAAGACTTTAGTAATGAAAACTGTATTTTTAGTAGTAATCAGCATGGATTTATAAAAAATCGTTCTTGCCAGACCAATCTATTAACTTTCTAGGAAGAAGTGTGTTACCATCTAGATAAAGATAAAGGAAGGCCTGTAGATGTGGTGTATCTGGATTTTGCAAAGGCATTTGACACAGTTCCCCACAAACGCTTACTGTACAAACTAAGGTACGTATGTATGGACCATAGGGTGAGTACCTAGATTAAAAACTGGCTCCAGGGGCGAGTTCAGAGGGTGGTGATAAATGGGGAGTACTTGGATTGGTCAGGTGTGGAAAGTGGGGTCCCCCAAGGATCTGTCCTGGGACCAATCCTGTTTAAGTTATTTGTTACCGACACAGCGAATGGGGTAAACAGCACAATCTCGGTATTTGCGGACGATACTAAGCTAAGCAGGCTAAATATCTTCTATGCAGGACGTGGTAACCTTACAAGCAGATCTCAACAAAATAATGGGGTGGGCAACTACATGGCAGATGAGGTTTTAAGACACTTGGGTGTCAGAAAAATAAACGCAAGTTACTCGCTAGGCGGTGATCCTCTGGGTGAATCTATGATGGAAAAGGACCTGGAGATCCCAGTGGACACTAGGCTTGGCAATGGCATGCAATGCCAAGCCGCTGCAAGCAAAGCCAACAGAATACTGGGATGTATAAAAAAGGGGATTCACTCCAGAGATAAAGCATTTATTCTGCCACTCTACAAGACTCTGGTCTGGCCACATCTTGAATATGCCATCCAGTTCTGGGCACCGGTCCTCAGAAAGGATTTGCTGGAACTGGAGAAAGTCCAGAGAAGGGCAACAAAGATAATTAGGGGAATGGAGGACATCAGCTATGAGGAAAGGCTGCAAGCATTTAACTTACTCTCTCTGGATAAGAGGGGGAATATGATATCAATATACAAATACCGTACTGGTGACCTTAGCATTGGGAACAAACTTTTCAGGAAATTCAATAAGACACTGGGGCACTCACTAAAACTAGAAGAAAATTGGTTTAACATTAAATTGCGTAAGGGGTTCTTTACTGTCAGAGCGGTAAGAATGTGGAATTCTTTTCCACAAGAAGTGGTACCAGCAGGGAGCATCGATAGTTTCAAAAAACTTTTAGATGGGCACCTTAAAGACCGCAACATTCAGGGGTATACAATGTATGGTTAACGGCAAACACTCACACACATCATAGGTTGAACTGGATGGACTGATGTCTTTTTTTTCAACCTCCCTAACTATGTAAAAAAAAAAACATATACATACATACATACATACATACATACATACATACATACATACATACATACATACATGTGTCCAATTGAATCGGGCACTCACAGGTCTTTTGCGAAATAATTTGGAGTCATAGAACACTTATTACTGTTACTACATTTATTATAAATAGGTAATACAGTACAGCAGTACAATGTGATATGGTTAGCTTCAAAGTGCTCAAAGATCCAGGGCGATTGTGATCTGAATTTTACTAGTTCCAGTCCTTGAAGACCCTCTCCATAAAAGGGGGCGTATGCCCACCTGAAGTAGGTGAAGCTGGGAGTTTCCACCTAGTGGGTTTAACTCTCCAGATGTGTGCCCTTCCACTGTGGGGTTCCCCCCATCTTCTCTCACTGTCCAGTCCAACCCCTCCCCCACCCAGAGTGAGGCCTTTTGACCTCAGTCTCCACACCTTGAAATCCACCCTTATCTCCTTGGTCACCAACCATCAACCCCCCCCCCCCCCTCCAAATGGCTGCTTTTTAACTAAAGAGGAATTTGAGGCCTAGAGGAAATGGGTTGTGGGAATGTGTACGTCCACCCACAGATTCACAACAGTGAAGAGGGGTTTGTTTGTAGACATAGACCCACCAAAAATTGGGACTTTGTAGGAATTGACATGAGGTAGCAAGAGATAGATAATATAGACAAAACAGTTGCATAAAAAATAACATCAACTTTATTGAGATTTACATAATATAATTGTTAAAAGTCAATGATGCAAAAGATTACATCATAACAACATACACATAGTACAAAGACAATTTGTTGGTATATATGAACCAAAAATACAGTAGTGAGGGTCACCAGGCTCCTACATGTTTCGCCGACATAGGCTTCTTCAGGGACCTATGGTAGTAGTGACCTATTTAATGGTTCTAGGCAACAACATAAATAACATTGAATTAGTACTTCAAAATAGCCTTAGAATAATTCACTGCGGACATATACTGACCGCAATGATAAAGCATTCACAAATCAGTATAAAAAAATATATTATAATGCTTACCAGTGATTAAAACTTAAAACATAAATCCATTATCAGCGACAGAGGTCCTGACAAGCAAACCGCCATAGGGATAACCCAACCCAGGTCATAAAATGACAAAGGGCATCATGTCTCCAGAATATGGCAGGTACTGGACCGGGCTAGGGCCAACAGCAGACAGATAGTGTGCCAAAAAGAGGGCAAGGAAAACAGGGAGTCCCAGCCTCTGTAAAGTGGGGGAAGAAAAAAGAGAGGTATGATGATTCTGAGCTTCCTTTGTCATGTAGCAATTTACAGAAATGGAAGTGAGCATAGTGTGCCAAAGAAAAACTGGTATCAAAATGGTAGATAAATGTGATACCATTGTGTATATTGAGACTAAAAAGTAGCCAGGTTTGACTAGTGTCCAAGATATTAATACCAAGAACCAAAAGGGATGTTGCGTAGTGTACCCGGTGAGGACAGACGTGAGGAGTATCAATAGTAAAGGTATATAGTAAAAAAAAAAAAAAAAATTTTTTGGCCATCTACTTTTAGTTATATCTATGGCTCCCATACAACATTCTCAATGTCCATATATTTATATATTCTATTGTTTTGGCCTCAAGTATATTGTACCACACTGTGCTAACATGCAATTCTTTTTAATACCAAAAATATTATATGTGTTGGAAATATTATGTATAATTATATATGCATGTTTTGATGTATATTGCATTGTTATTGTTATACATTGTATGTATTTTTTCTGTTCCCTGTATGTTGACCTTGTCATTTTTGTATTCCAGTGTCTGCAATCGTTACATCTGTGGGTCGTGTCCTTGCTGATATCTATATGCAACAATTACAATCTTAAATTATCTTGATTGATACCATGATACTTTTTATATTCCTCTTGCATTTTTCTAATTTGGTTTTTGTAAACCCTTTTCAGCTATCCATGTTGACTCCGGGTGGTGCCCCTCCTCCAGTGGGCGTCCCGGCACGGGGAGACCTATACCGCGCTTGCGTGGTAACTTGGTCCTATTTCCATCCTCTGTCCCCTTGCGGTTCAGCCCGGACCAATCAGCAGCCGTAGTGCATCCGCACTTCCGGCTCTGACCCCCGTGTCGGTGGAGCGCAGACGCCGATCCCGCCCACGTTGCGTCATGTGTGACGCATGTTGGTTGGGGGCGGGCTCGGCACCGGCGTTCCGGGAAGCCCTTCCCTGAAGCCAGCTGATACACGTCTTCTGCTAATCGGCCAGCACTCTTATAGTGCACCTCTCGCAACACGCAGCCAGCGCATTTGTTTGCTGGCTGTGGTGCTGAGAGGTCGCCGTTTAGCTCTACCATCATTTAACATCCAGGTATTTATCTTTCATCTGATTTCCTGCCTATTCCTTTCAAAAGCGGAAAAATACCCTTTTTGATTGGCTTTGTATATGTATATGCAGTGACATATTTTATGTGACCCTATTGCCCCCTCTTTGTTGGGCTACCTCTTTGGCACATTTTTTGATATTTTGATATAGTGTTTTTTACATATTCACTAAAATATATACAAACATGTGGCCATTTCACATGTCGACATCCATCATTATACATTTCCTCCCCTTTGCTTTTTTGATTAGATATATCAATGTATTTAGTCCTGATCTGTCTACTCTTCAGATCGGTATTACTTACATCCTTGCCATTTATTTATGTTTAAAGGCTGTTCCTGGCTTCTCCTAATTAAGGACTTCAGACGTCCATTGATTGTGGGCCACACACCTGACCTCAACAGCTGTCGGTTTACTGACCAGTACACTCATCTACCACCTTATCTATTGCATTTGGTCGCAAGGACACTCGCACCCACCAGATGGTTTTAACCGTGCAGGCTACCTGAGCACAGCTATTTTTTCAACCCTAGTACCGTTTGAACCATCCCCTGAAGAAGAAGCAAAATTTTCTCTTTGGCTTCGAAACATGTTGGGTGTCTGTTCAGACTACTGTGGTTGATTTACCTGTTCCTCTTCTTTGCCTGTACTGTTTTTAATTATTATATTTTCGTGTTTATAATAAAATAATTTTTCCTATTACCTCTATCATTTACTTTCATATATATTATATTTTATGTGCCTATAAAATCCCACAAGGGGACCCCCATTTTTTGCCTATAGTACATGTTGTAGCGTGCCAATAGTACCAGATCAGCCCACAAGTGCAGTTAGAAGAACAAAAAGTGGAGATGATAATAATCGCTTACCGCGGCTCAGAAGAAGTCAAATTCATTCAGACCTTCAATCTCGCGGAGAGACCGCAGCGTCCGGTAGTCGCGTCCGACTTACCTATGCTTCTGTCAGTCTTTATATAGGCCGGTCCCACCGGAAGTGACGCGGCCGTAACCGGCCTCTATAGGTCACCTCCGGCGCGGGCGCCTTCTTACGGCATATCCAGCGTGAACCGCACAAAGAGCGGAACACGCAGACAGAGCCGCTAACTTCTGCCCCTCAAGAGGGCGGACTCGGGACAGTAAGGAGGA
This sequence comes from Pelophylax lessonae, assembly GCF_965119305.1. Taxonomy (NCBI): domain Eukaryota; kingdom Metazoa; phylum Chordata; class Amphibia; order Anura; family Ranidae; genus Pelophylax; species Pelophylax lessonae. Next base: position 89,235,827 of record NC_138779.1, on the reverse strand, counting down.
GCAAAAAAGATGAAAAAAAACATCACTCCCAACCCCGGCTTGGCGCCCGAGTACCCGCCAAGAAGGGGAGGAGACATGGGGACACCCCGGTAGTAAAATGCAGGACACGAATTGTTGCCGATAAGGGAAGCAAACAATCAAATGGTGCAAAGAAATTTTTACACACATATATAGTCTGTAAATCAGGTTACATCACAACATGATTAAATAAACTTATTCAAAAATGAAAAACAAAAGATATATACAAATACGCATAAAGAGTAATGGTCAATATGCTTAGCATTCGAAAGGAAGACTAATGAAGGGGGAAAAGACTGGAGAAGGGAAAGGGAAGAAGAGAGAGAGGAATATATTTCAATTCACATACACATTTGATCACTCTAAGAAAGGCTTATAGGATACGGCAGTGTTTAATCCAGGGGGCTTAGTAGCTTGGAGCTGGTAGATCCATCTTGCCTCACTTTTAAGTATGGCATTATCAAAATTGCCACCTCTCGGATTGCGTTTGATTGTTTGCAAAACTGAGAATTGGATAGTCTATGGGTCAAATTTTATGATAAAGGCCAACATTTTTACAGATAGGAGTATACATCATGCCAGTGTCAATATAATAGAGATGGTCGTGTATGCGTCGGGCAAACAATCTTAGTTTTTCCAACATAAAATGAACCGCATACACAGCTAGCAAGATATACTACTCCTTCTGTAAGACATGTGGCATAAAATCGAGGTCTCAGCGTGCTTCCACGTGGTAGAGGGAGCAAATGGCCCTCTCTTACCCATGGGCACTCCGTACATTCCCCACAGCGGTAGGTGCCAAAGCCACCTGTAGCCCCTAGTGATGTGCTATCGGGGGCCCTGGTAGTGGCTGTGGACAAGTTTGTCCCTTAGGGAGGGGGCCTTGCGATAGACAATCTCTGGAGATGACCGTACATATTTGGAAATGGTTACATCATCCGTGAGGAAGTGCCAATTTTTTTACAGAAGTTTGTTAATAATTTGATGGTGTGAATTAAACAGACTGTCTATTGTGAGGTCCAAAAATCAGTTTATCCCTTAATTGTGCGACGGTTCTATTATACACTTTTTTAAGTATGTTCTTGCTGTATCCTCGTGCCAATAATCTTTTTTTGTAAAGCTCGGGCCTCCTGCTCAAAGTCCTCGTCCAATGTGCAATTACGCCGGATTCTCAAATACTGAGAGTACGGAATACTGTGCACAAGTGGACGGGGATGTCCACTAGAACAGTGTAATATCGTGTTCCCCGCTGTGGCCTTACGGTACAGTGAGGTATGTAGAATGCCAGTTGGATTTAGGAAAACCAGTGTATCCAGGAAGGGTATTTTGTCATGGTCATATTGAAGAGTAAACCTAAGATTAAAACTGTTGTGGGAAATGTACTCCACAAATTGTAGGAGTACAGTTGCTGATCCAGTCCACACGATGAGTACATCATCGATGTATCTGCGCCACAATGCCAGGTGGCGCAGATACATCGAGGCGGCATCATCGGCGAACAGCTCCCTTTCCCACCCCCCCAGGTACAAGTTGCCGTACGATGGGGCACAACATGTCCCCATCACCACCCCCTGTACCTGGAGGTAGGTGACATCGCCAAACATGAACACGTTTTACCGCAAAATGTGGTCCAGGAGCTGGATGGTAAAGTCGGCAAGTGGCAATTTTGTATGAGTCTGTTCTCTAAGGAAGGTGGAGATCACCTCAACACCTTTCTTGTGAGGGATACTGGAATATAACACCTCTGTCTAGGGCTACCAACAAGGAGCCTGCTGGTACAGTGAGATCCTCCAATACTCGTAACAATTCCAATGTATCTTTAAGGTATGACGGAAGGCAAACCACATGTGGGTGAAGTTGGTCGTCCACAAATTGGCTTGCAGGTTCCGTGATGGAGCCCATCCCCGAAACAATAGGGCGGCCAGGTGGCCTGTCCAGGGATTTGTGGACTTTCGGAAGAGAATAGAATGTGGGTAGTACTGGCCATTTCACATTCAGGAAATCATATAAATCCTGGTTGATTACATGAGATTGTAATGTGTTGAACAAGATGGCCTTAAACTGAATTTTAAAGTCCTCTATGATATCCTGAGATACAGGTAAATACCAATCCCGGTTAGACAAAATGTCCAAACACATGGCTTCATATTGGTGCCTGTCCATGATGACCACGTTGCCATGGACAAGAATTTGAGGCCTATGTGTCAGACAAAATGGATAAAGTCTCTGCAATAATCAAAACTATTGAATATGCAAGGCGTAGGCACCGCCAGTTGTGCGTCCCTTGCTGAGTCATTGTCTGGCTTACCATCATGGCAGTGTTGCTTCCTGATAAAGGTGAGGGGGGAAGCAAAAAGAGGAGAAAGTGAACCCTTGTAGTCGATAGACTCCTCGTGAGGATCTGCGTTCACCGTTATTCTCTCCCGAACATAGAGAAATGTGGTGGCTGTGATGTGCTTCTCTTTGTAAGTAGAACCATCTCCACCTGTTAAACCGAGGGTCACCAGTATGGGATTACTTCTCTAATCCAAAAAAAAAACCTTTTAGGGATTTTCTGATTCACCAACTAGTACAGTATGTGCATTATGAGGGCTGACCAAACCCTGAGAACTCTGGACATTTGAGATCTGTGGGTCAGGAACATGATGTTCCAGCAGTACAGGATGGAGTTGTACTCCCTTTGGGCTTCCTGCTTTTATGCCCTCATACCTGCCTGCTCCACTGTCTAGATTGCAGACCCGTAGAACAGATTTGTTCTTTAGGAGTAATTGTACCAGTTGCCTTTGAAGAATAGTTTCAAGTCTTTTATTCAACCCTATGTTCTATTTGAAGATTCCGAACATCTTGCATGTTCAAAAGTTATAACTGGAGTCCGCTCTTTCTGTAATTGCATTGCTGCAAGAAGGGAAATTTTTAGTATCTGTAGACTTCAAGCATGTTTATTTGTTTATCCCCCATTTTTCTCTTGTATCAGCATCTCCTGTGATTTGTGGTAGGCAAGCAGCACTTCCAATTTGTGCCTCTTCCCTTTGGCCTGTCCACAGACCTCCATGGCTTCAACAAGGAGCTAGCCCCAATATTTGCACTGTTGTGCTCTCATGGACCCTACATTCTCATATATCAGGATGACCTTCTCTTGAAGGAACATTTCGCCCTGATGGGGAATTTGCAGTGGATGACACAAACACTTCAGAGCTCCAGGTAGGTTCTCAATCTTTAGAAGTCCACATTGAATACAACGTACTGCTTGGAGTACCTAGTCTTGAACACAACCCAAGCCCCCAGTGATGAGTGTTGCCCCTTAAAGCCCATGTCTGAACCCTCTGCTCCAAAAAGCTTCCTGCTTTTTAATTTTGCATGTATTTGTGGATTTAATTGTGGCCTTATTTTAGTCTGTGATGTTTGTCCAGTTTCACCTCAGGCTTCTACAGCTCAATGGGAAAACTATGTGGGACAAGCTCCCTCAGTCTTTGGACAAACCTATGTATCTCTTTCTCAAGGCCAGGATATCCTGACCTGGTGGCTGACTAGCCTTGTACTAGAAATGGGGAAGTTATTTTTTTCTGTTGACCCAGGCAGCTGTCTTAAAGGATCCCTGCTGCGTTGTACCAACCAGCTTTAGGCATGACCAGCAATTGTTCAGTCCGACAATGTCACAGTGTTGGCTTACATCAGTCATCATAGCAGCACCAGAAGCCACACAACCCTTTGAGAAACCGATTAAATCCTGAACTTTCCAGCCTTGTCCACTGTCCACATTCCCAGATTAAAGAAAGAAGAAGTTGGGACTTTGACTGAGCTGCGCAACTAACAATGGGTAAAATAAAACGCATGGTCACAAAAATGTATAAGCAACAAAAAAGAATAATATGAAAAACCGGTATTTATTCAATGGCCTCCACAGCAAGTTATAGAACCTTTAAGTACATAATGATTGTAATTCCATTAATACACATCAATGCATTCCTATGGAAAATGGATGATCATTCATTTACATCTGTTTTTTCATCTACTTCCATCAATGTCCGTTTTTTTGAACGTATGAAAGCCCTATTTTTCTTCCGTTTAAAAAAACGGTTTGGACAAAAAATGGATGTAAACTGACAAACGGTCCGTTTTTCATCCGTTTTTTGCATTGGTAGAGGATGTAAAAAAAAGGAAGAAAAATGAATGTAAAATCGATGAATACTTCCATTTTGACGTGACTGAACTGATGAAATGAACGGTCCGTATGTGTGAAAGGGGTCTAAAACTCTGAGCTAGTTACATGCAAGATCTGATGACTATAAAAAGTTAGTACATAATAAAGAACAATTCATGTAAAAAGCCAACATATGTGAGTAAAATCAGACATAGAAGTTGCATCCTAAATTTCTCAATACGTTTCGTGGAATACACTCCACTTCTTCAGGAGTAGGTGCAATCAAACATATCTATAAAAAGTAAATAAACAACAATATGATTAAATAGTTGGCAGAGGGTATATGTAATTCTTTTCTATTTAAAGGGAAGGGAGGGAAAAGAAAAATGCCCACCAGATAAACATGATCCCCTCCACAAGTTTTACTTGCAAAAACCGCTCAGAGTTGTGTATGTGGTGCTGAGGACCGAGGGCTGTCCGAGGACATCCATACGGGTAACTGAGGGAGAGCTATCAGTCAGCACAAGCATGTTCAGGGACTGCAAAAGCAATGCAGGTCTCCATCGTAGGAACCATGGTAGTAAGATTAGCAGTACACAAATAGTTCTGTGAATAATGAACAAAGTTATAGTAAATCATATGTATCTGTTTATTGCCACAATGGCATGTAGTGAGTAGCTGCTAATTAGGTCCCAGAAACCAGGAGAAGATAAGAAAGGAAGTCCATACCCACTGTGAACTAGTATGTCAAATTTATGGTATAGCTGTATAATAAGAAATGAAATACTACAAAAACCCACTAGGAGAACACGAGGTGAGTATAAGGTGCAATTACAGGGTGTATATAGAGGAAGTGAGACCGTATAGATAGGAGGTCCCCCAAGGGGGTCAAGGAAGGTGAATCCCAATTGTGTAAAAAATGGGGGGCAAATAAAGAAAAAGGGTTTAGTCGGTGACCTAAATCACCACCAGCAGTATTACCCATTGTCGCAAGGTGTATCCATAATCCTGCGTGTGATGCCAGTGAACCAAGGAAGAACGTAAAGTGAAAGGTGTAATCCTCGAGAGGAGGGTATATATACCCCCTCATGATTGCCCCGGTGGCCTCCCAGCGTCACGCTGGCACTCTACACGAGGGGATGCATCGTCACCCAAGCGGCTAATGCTGCTCAAGTGTTTGGCACCAAAACTCCCTTGTGAATTGAACGCCGTTGGAACACTCTGTGCTGGCGTATTGGCACCACTGTAGTGACGTCACACATTGGGCATGAGAGGCGTGTCACCGATGGGCTGCGGGCGTAGACCCACCCCCTCCCCTGCACCATAAAGGGATGAGGGGAAAAGGGAAGGCGGGTCTACAGGTTCCCGGAAGTGAAAAGCAAAAGCCCTGTGAGTTCACACCAAGCCAGAAAAAAGAAGACCAAAGACCATGGGGCTGCATAAATGATAGTGATGTTGCCTAAAAGTATATTGGAGTAAGAAAAATATGTCATGACCCCAAGAAAGTGGGGACAGTCACCTAAATTCCCAGATTAGACAATTGGTAGATGGGCTTCCTAAGTCATTAGCGCTTGGAATCAGGGGAATGGTCTCTTTACTCCCAAGTGTTACAAGACATCTGTCACCACTGGGGACACTGGACATATATCTGTTGGTATGCCCATTCAGCAACAAGGGGAACATGTTTGTAAAACCTGTGGGATCAGTCCCTTTGTTTTAGATTCCTCTTCGACTGCCTCACAGGTTCGAGATGTAGAGCATTCTGGTGATCCTGGTGGCACCAAGCTGACCCAGAAGGACCTGTTACTCAGAATTTTTTTTGTCTACTGGTAGACACTTCATGGACATTACCGGACCTGCTGTCTCGGTCTGGACTACGATCCTGCTTCTTGGTCGATGGCCTTGGTGGCTTGACTGTTGAAACCGAAGTCCCGAGGATCTGGGTTTTCCTTACTCCGAAATTCCTATGCTGCTTAAAAGTAGGAAATCAAGCTATCATCACACTTGGAAGGCTTACTTCACATGGTGGGATTTACATACCTGTGGGATGTTGCTGGAGCAACATTTACCCTTGTACACCCTGAATGGACAAGTCTTGGCATTTGCCATTCTCTTTCATGGACCAATGGCCACTCCATGGAAAAAGCTTTTAGTCAGTGGGTTCCTCACATTGCTCCCCCTGATCGGACACCTTTCTTGCCCTGGAATCTTAATTTGGCTTTTCAGCTGTACTAAAGCCCCCTTAGAGCCCATTAGGGTTTGTCCCTTGGCCAACCTTATTGATGTGACTATCACATCAGTGGGATGGGTGTCAGAACTGGCAGCTTTATCCTCTAAATGACCCTTCCTTGTTCTTTATAATGCTAGTTGATTGAGATCCTGGACCTTTTTTTCTCCCTAAGGTGGTTTCCTCATTCCACCCTAATCAGGACATTGCCCTGCCTTCTCTTTAGCCTGCTTCAAAGCACCCCAAAGAGATATATATATACATTGTTTTAGATGTAGTACACGCAGTGTGAGTTTACCTCTCTGGCACTGCCTCCACCTGAACATCCGATTCTCTGTCCTACCTTTGGGCTCTCCCAAGGGCCTTGTGCAGCTTGTTTCACCATCTCTAGGTGAATTAGGCGTTATCTCTAAGGCTTACACATTGAGGGATAGAACTCCTACTTTCCCTGTTAGGCGCATACGACTCATTCATTCAGCGCCTTTTTGGCTTTCTAGCACGAGGCGTCTATTTCTCAGATTTTTGTTTACAATGTTTGTGAAGTTTTATCATGTGAATGTTCAGGCTTGTGCTTAGACTTTGGCTGTAAGGTGCTTCAAGCTGCTCTTTGAGTTCAGTTTCCTGTTTGTTTTGGCCTGCTCGCATAATTTGCTGTATTGCCTACCCCTCACTTGTATTACTTGGGGATGTTCTATATTCAAGATATAGATGTGTCCTGTACTGGTTTTTGACAGGTATCCGCTCCCACTTCTGGCCCTTTTCGTTTCAGCAAGGTCAACAGGAAGTTGGCCCCCACCGCCGGGCCATTCACAAAGCGCAGCTCACTTGGCACATGTGCAGTAGGGAACTTGCTGTGAAGCAGCACCCAACAGGCGATTCGAAAAAATCGGCTTGGTCGAAGACACCGCTGGATTCGTGGACAGATAAATGTCCTAATATTAAAAGTCACAGTATTTGTACCTGCTGACTTTTAATTTTTTTCTGAAGGAGCCTGGAGCTCCACTTTAAGTTAGTACATAATGTGAAGCTTTAAGTGTAAAGGTTGGGTTGTGGCACTGCTCTGTATGCACTATAGATATCAGTGTGCTTGTACAATATCATGAAAAATCCCAATGCCTATTATTTTATCAAACATTTGCAACATATGCAAAATTTGGGTAAAAACTACTCATATCCACTTCCTCAGCCTCTGTTTTTAGATGTCTTTTCCCTTTATATCAGGCGTATCCCGCTTTGGCAGTTGTGTCTGGCTAGTATACCACATCCACAGCCTCTCCTTGCATTCCCCCGCCTTCTCAATGGCACATGAAAGAGCCCCCATAGTGTAAAACCGTATAGGTATGTTTTATTATTAAAATAGTAGTGCACTTACATGTGGTGAAAACAATCACTCGTATCCAGAAACAGGACGTCGGGGACGCGATACGCTCCACGTACCCAAACCGGATGTTTCGCAATGACGCTAGGCTCCGGATGTGGTATACTAGCCAGACACAACTGCCAAAGTGGGATACGCCTGAGATGAGGGGAAAATACATCTAAAAACAGGCTGTGGATGCTGTATACAAGCCAGGCAAAATTGTTAAAGCGAGATACCCCAGTTGCAAGGGGAAAGTCATCTGGTTAGTCTGATATTAAGAGGGGGGCACAAGTGGAAATATTGGGCACACTGCATGTTGTGGCACCACCCTGATTGCAGCAACACCATTTAAGGTCCTGGTGCAGCGGGCACAATAGGGATCAGCAAGATCACGAAGAGAGTGAAATTTAAAGGACACTTGCACATTATTTATGAATGTTTATTAAGCACAGAATACTGTACTTTGTGTGTATTAGTCAAGAAGGTCTATTTACCATAGATCGTTTTATGTAGTAATTATTTATAATTTGTGTTTGAAGGCTTTACTGAATGTAGCACTTGCACTTTTTTGGTGGATTTCGCACATTCATTTTATTTTCACCTTTTGCCAAGTTTGCACAATAATTTACAATATGTATTTTTTGCACAATATGAGCAGTTTTTGCACAATTTTTCCATATGTTGCACATATTTGATATAATAATAGGCTTGTGATGTTTGATGATATTGAACAAGCACACTGATCTCTATAGTGCATACAGAGCAGTGCCACAACCCAACCTTTTCACCCAATTCCTTTTAATAGGCACTACCCAGATAGGAGTCTGATTGGGGGCAGCAGCTCACACCATTTCAGACTGTTAGAATATCCATAGTGGGGATTGCACCTACATTTCAGGTAAAGCTTTGTTCAATTTAAATACCCAATCATCTGCAAAGTAATTACATAAAAATAACCGATTTAATACTCCAATTTTTTGTTAGTATTTTACTTAGTAAATGAGGTGCAGCTGTGCTGACTTCAATCATCCAGTGGTGTGCAAGCAAAAAAATGAATAAATATTCTTTGCAAAATGAATTTTCACTTAGCTGCAGCTCATTCACTATGTTAAGCTTATTTTAAAATGAAATACTGCTTTTTAATGAGTTTGTATTTCCTTTCAAAAAGAAACCTGTACCAAGAGAAATGTATAGGCTGCCATTGCTGAATTTCTGAAAATGCTAGTTGCCTTCCTGTACCAGGCTTTAACCATTTAAGCCCCGGAAGATTTTACCCCCTTCCTGACCAGGGCCTATTTTGCGATTCGGCACTGCATGGCTTTAACGGACAATTACGTGGTCATGTGACGCTGTACCTAAACGAATTTGACGTCCTTTTTTTCCCCACAAACAGAGCTTTCTTTTGGTGGTATTTGATCACCTGTGCGATTTTTTGATCACGCGCTATAAACAAAAAAAGTGCGTCAATTTTGCAAAAATAACAATATTTTTCACATTTTTTATATGAAATTCCCAAAAATAAATGTAAAAATTAAAATTGTTTAACATTTTAGGCCAATTTGTTTTATGCTACATATGTTTGGTAAAAAAAATCGCAAAAAGTGTATTTTGATTTGGTTTGCGCAAAAGTTATTGCGTTTACTATTTAAGGGAAAGATTTTTGTCATTTTTGTTGTTTTTTTTTTTAACGAGTAATGGCGGCGATCTGCAATTTTTTTTTTTTGCGGAACTGTGACATTGCGGCGGACAGATCGGACCCTTGACTGACATTTTTGACACTTTTGGGGTTACCAGTGACATTACTACAGTAATCAGTGCTATACATATGCACTGTTACTGTAAAAATGACACTGGCAGTGAAGGGGTTAACTTTTTTGCGAGGGAGGAGTTAAGTGTGTCCCTAGGGGCGTGTTTCTAACTGTGATTGGATGTGGCTACTGGTGTAAGAACAGAGATCAACGGTCCTACATAGCAGAACCGTATGATCTCCATTCTTACACAGGGGAGAATGACAAGCGGCTGTGTTTACATTAGCCGCCTGCCTTTCTCCCGCTGTAACTGAAAATCGCGAGTGCCCGGCAGACATCGGGTCCACCGGCACACGCGCGGGGGGTCCGTGAGCGAGCGGGAGTGCGCCTCCGGCGGCGCGCGCTCGGTCCTTAGAGCCTCACAGGCTAGTGACGTAGCCCTACATCGCTTTGCCTGTGAGGGGCTGACTGCCGACGTAAATCGAGGTTAGGCAGTCGGCAAGTGGCTAATACTTTGAATCACTGACTCTGTGACCCCTGCATGCTTGTTCTGGGTCAGTGGCTCAAAGCATTGAAGCGAGAGGGTCAGTAACTCAGTATGGTTGTGGGGTAACCAGCATCTGCAAAAGAAGAGGCCAGCAGTGGCAGTCTACATATTTTGTAGTACAGGTTTCCTTTAAGTTAGATTATGTGGGCCCTGCTGTCTGTGGGGATTCACATGGAGCAGTTGCATTGACATATGGAGACATTTTATATTCATGAGCACAACCCGCCCACATCTTGATCTGAAATTAGACCTGGAATTGTCGGAGTCTACAGTGTACCAGGAAAAGAGGTAAAGACAGGCATAGACACTCATACAGAGACCTAGGGTCGTTGGCTATTCGTTTCCTGCAAGGGGAGACAAATGCTGAGCAGTAGTGCCAAGGTTCTTGTTTAATAAGAGGCAGGCACAGGATATGGGGTTTTTACTCCTGCAATATGGTTGTACTACTCTGCCGTAACTGAAAGCGATCCTATCCCAATGGTAACTGTGGTGCAGAGAATTTATTTTGTTTTTCTTCCTTTTTGTTCCAAAGCAAAGAAGATGATTGGTGTTGGTCATAGGGGATTTTCTTACATGTTGGGAGATCACCCTAGGCAATAGTGATCGCTTTCAACAGCCTGGGGCCCTTATCACCCTTTATAGTCCAAAATAGCCTGATAACGAGCAGTTCTGCTGACCAGGAGCAACACTTTTAGTTATTAAGCTATCTATGGCTAGTGTATAATCTTGGATGGACTGTAATATTTGGCCTAGTACAACTGAAATCCGCAGATTGATGGGCTAGTCATGTAATTGTATAGTCTCCTGATTAGACCCTAACTTACTGGGTTTATGGTTTACTTGGTTTACCATATGACTATGGTTTACTTTAGATCCTGTTTAGATCTATTCCCTTTTTAGAAATCGGAAACAAAAAAGAGAGTAGTATTGCTGAATTAACCGTTGAGTGCTGCCATCCATTTATATTTCTGTTGCTTGTTCCTGTTTCATGAAATTAATTTCATGTATATATTTGAACAGATTTACCTTTAGAAGCTATAGAAAATATACAGTGTTTTAGTCTTGCATAAAAAACAACCATAGGAACTCTGTGCATACGTGTCTCTTTAGACCAGGGTTCCTCCTGAGGTTGCTAGGGGTTCCTTGGGCAATGGGCAATTTCTGCCTCTCAGATATGTTCCCAATGACACCATTGTTCCTTTTAGCTGTCTGTAAGGGGGTAATTCTTCCCAATGATGACAAGAGTAATGCCTCGTACACACGCATCGATAGTTGGCTGTGAATTTTCGGCCAACGTCCGATCGGCCGATTTTCGGCTTGTTAGTATGATGCTTTAAACAACCGACTCCGACTTTTCGGCCGAATAAAATCTGGTGTGCAGGCTATAAAATTTTTGTTGGCCGTCAACAGAACGGCCGATTTTCCGTCGGTTAGTACAGATTTCGGCAGACAAAAATCAGATGAGCAAGACTGGGCATGCTCAGAGAAGAAAAAACACACGGAAAGTAAACCATCACATGACATCACTTCTGAAGTTGGTTTTTGTTGGCCGAGAAAATTTGTGTACAGTCTAGAGCACATTTCAACCAACACAACAACACTGGACAAAAGTCGGCCGATCGGTCGGCCGATAATCGTTGTACGAGGCATAAGGAACATTCTTCCGACTGACAGTCCCACGAAAGTGTCATGAGTTGTAGATTTTACATTTTTAGCAGGGGTCCCCCGAGACCAGAAATTTATTTCAAGGGTTCCTCTGTGTTGAAAAGGTTGAGAGGCTGCTTTAGATTGACATGTAGCATACCAGGTAAAACTCAGTGTATTGCCTTCTTTACTTGAACACCTACTTTAAGATTATACATGGAGTTTAAAAATGGCATGCTAAGACAATGCTTTATGGAGCTTTCTTTCACCATTTTCCTCTTTTTTTGCCTGCAGATATAGAACACATTAATATTAATGAAAGGCCAAAAGCAAAAGGACATGCTAATTCTTTTTCACAATGTGAGACTGCTCTGCTTGCAGAAAGATGAGCTATGGAACATCTATATAAGCCACAGTTATCTATTAATTACTCCAGTGACTGAGTATACTATTCCTAGAAGATTGTTTGCAATCAGGGGGATTAATAAAGATTGACACAGAGAAAAATGCACAGATTTTTATATGATGTACATTTTAGAATATTTTTTAATGTAGAACATTGTTGCAAGTGCTTGATTATTTTAGTGAAGGCAATGGAGCAATTAGAGATGCATGCTGTCTAATAGAAAATGTATTCGGTGCAGCTGGTGCAACAACACTAAGCAGTTATGTAATGGTTTTGTTTCTTTGGTGCATGGAAAATATACCTATTTTTACACAGAAAAAATTATGTATTTCCATTTGTTAATCATTCCTCCAATGCCGTTGGCTCCCAGGCCCCTCTGCCTTAGCAGAAAGAGAAACCATTGGGCCTTGATGCTCACTTTTTGCAGGACAATGGTAAAGTCAAATCCTATTGGTTGCTTTAAAATACTATACTTTTCAAAGACCTTCTCTTATTAAAGTGAGTGGCTCAAGTATTAAATCAACTATATACTGTACAGCTCATGCTTTATTCATTGCAAGTTCCTCCCATGCAGAGCCCTTTCTAACTCCACTTTCTACAAGTAGCTTTTTAAACATCCACAGACATTACCCCACATGATATACAAATACACTGCAGATAGGCTGCTTGGATCCCAGACATTGCATGGTGTGATAGAGGGTTGAAGACATTTCATGGAAGAGCGCAGGTCATAATGAAGAAAAAGGTGTAAGTTGACAATCTATGCAGTCAGTACCCAGCTGTAGCTTTTAGCTTGTATGATTGAAGCTTCCTATGTGTATGCTGTAAAGTAAGCTATACCAGGGCTCAAAATGTGAAATCCTGAGCTACTAGCAAGGTCTTAATAGTTACTCTCCATCAGTTGCCCCACCCAACCCCTACCCTGCCTCTGCCTTTTAACACGTCCTCGTAAGCTATCTTTTGAAATTGCAATGTTAAATGTTTTATGCAGAATTAAGTTACAAAAATAAATATTACCAACACCAGCTTCATCAGTGCAGCATATCAGTGCCGCCTCATCAGTGGCAATCAGCACAGCCTCATCAGTGCCCATCAATGCAGCCTATCACTGCATGGGGATCATACAGAGGAATTGGGAGGAGAGCCAGCCGGTGTTCTAAAATTTTCTCGGACCCGTGAAAAAATCGGACCTCGTCACTTCCGGTGATAGGAGTCTCAAGTGCGCATGCGCATAAGACATTATCTTGGTTTGGTAAACTTATAACACATAGCGGGCAGCTGAATGAGAGGAGGCGGGGCTGAGGTGGGACGGAAGACACCGCCGCGTCATCTGCAGAGCTGAATAGAGGAGGCGGGACGGAGGTGCGGCCGTGTAATAAATGCAGGACTTTAGCGACTCCTTGTTTTATTATCTTTAGCAATTATCGTATTATTTATCCTTAGGATTTCATTACATTTAGTATTTCTTATTTTGTATTATATAAATAGTAAATGTAATGAAATCCCAAGGATAAATAATACGATAATTGCTAAAGATAATAAAACAGAAGGAGTCGCTAAAGTCCTGCATTTATTACACGGCCGCACCTCCGTCCCGCCTCCTCCACCAGCTCTGCATATGTGTCCTCCGTCGCACCTCAGCCCCGCCTCCTCTCAATCAGCTGTCCGCTCTCTGTTATAATTTTGCTAAACCTCGAAATTGTCTTCTGCGCATGCGCACGGACGACTCCCATCCGCTGTTTTGTGATGCTCTGTCACCGGAAGTGACGAGGTCCGATTTTTTCACGGGTCCGACAAAATTTTACAACACCGGATCACACAGAGCGTGACACAGCTTGGATCTAAAAAATGCCAGCCAATGTCAAAGTCCTGCCTCCTGGATCAACTCATATGATGGACGTCATACTAGTTTAATTCCCTGGTATTGGACCAATGTGCTATCTATAACCAGTCCAGGAAGCCAGACTTTATTTGACAGCAGTCGGTGTTTCAGATCCAAACTGTGTCACAGCGGGAGATCCCCGCCTTGTGTGATCTTGCCGGCTCTCCTCTCTCTCCTCTCTCTTCCCCACAATTTCCTGCCCAATCGCTGGGAGGAGAATTGGCAAGAAACTAATGGTGAGATGATTTGAGCTTTGTGACATGGTGCATTATCCTGCTGGAAGGAGCCATCAGAAGATGGGTACACTGTAGTCAAAAAAGGATGGACATGGTCAGCAACAATACTCGTTTGGCGTTTAAACCGTTTTCAGTTGGTACTTAGGGGCCCATAGTGTGCCAATAAAATATCCCCCACACCAATACACCACCACCACCAGCCTGAACCATTGATATAAGGCAGAATGGATCCATGCTTTCATGTTGTTTACACAAAATTCTGACCCTGCCATCTGAATGTCGCAGCTGAAAACGAGACTCATCAGACCAGGCAATGTTTTTCAAATCTTCTATTGTCCAGTTTTGGTGAGTCTGCGAATTATAGCCTCAGTCTCCTGTTCTTAGCTGACTGGAGTGGTACCCAATGTGATTTTCTGCTGCTGTTGCCCATATGCTTCAAGATTCGATGTGTTGTGCTTTCAGAGATGGTATTCTGCATACCTTGGCTGTGACAAGTGGTTATTTGAGCTACTGTTGCATTTCTTTCATCTCAAACCAGTCTACCCATTCTCCTCTGACATCAGCATGGCATTTTCATCCACACAACTGCCACTCACTGGATATTTTCTCTTTTTCAGACCATTCTCTGTAAACCCTAGAGATAAAAATCCCAGTAGATCAGCAGTTTTTGTAATACTCAGACCAGCCTGTCCGACACAAACACGTTCCATTCAAAGCCACTTAAATCGCCTTTCTTCCCCATTCTGATTTTCGGTTTAAACTTTAGCAAGTTGTCTTCACAAAGTCTAGATGCCTAAATAAAATGAGTTGCTGCCATGTGATTGGCAGTTTGTGTTAACAAGCAATTTAACAGGTGTACATAATAAAGTGGCCGGTAAGTGTATATTTCTTACTGTAGTGGTACTTCTACATTCTATATTCTTTGGTACCCATAGATGAGAAGTTATCTCCCTGAGCACAAGCAAAGAGATGCATACCCGTCATTGGAAGCTTGAGGACCCCCAAATCTCCCATATCATTAATAATCATGCATGCTCAATGTTCTGTCCCTTCATGTATGAGGGATTGGGTCCACTCACAGATTTTGTAACAGATTGAATATTTCCCTTGCAATAACAAGCACTTTGAGCAATAACAGTGCAATAGTAGCTGACTGTCACATGGTGAAAATAAAAAAATATATATATTTTTTCTTTTCACCATGTGACAGTCAGCTACTCTTGGTTGCTTATTTTCTTTTACTTTTTTTTTTTTACTTCCAACAAAGCTCTATTTGAAGAGTGAAATGTTAGGTTTGGATGATTTGATTTTGGGGGCACCTTCTGACTTTATTTTCATTTAGGTTCACATGATTTAATTTTTGTCCTCCTGACACGTTCTTTCCCCCTCCACATCATTTTTCTTTTTTTGTGGGGTGAGATATGCCTTGTGTCAATGCAGTCTTGATTAAGAGAGAAGCTTTTTTGTGGATATGGTGATATATGGGGCTCAGTCCATCCGTGGTTGTGTCCATGGAGTGTACCCCTATTCCATATCTGAGAGATAGATCATTTCATAGGGTGGAAGACAGCCCACATCTTCAGTAAGTCATTATTTATTAGTATAC
This sequence comes from Pelophylax lessonae, assembly GCF_965119305.1. NCBI lineage: Eukaryota > Metazoa > Chordata > Amphibia > Anura > Ranidae > Pelophylax > Pelophylax lessonae. Next base: position 89,220,012 of record NC_138779.1, on the reverse strand, counting down.
TTTCTCTTTTTCTGTTCATGTCATATGTATATTTGACCAATAGATGGGAGGAGAGACAAATATACCCCCATCTCTTTATACCAGTTGGTGTTGGTGAGTAGACCTTGAGTTTTTATATCCTCTAAACAGCCTGGAGCCTTTATATTGAATGTAGTAGGAGATTATAACCCTCATATTGTATGCATCAAGAGAAGTTTCACCATTTAAACTCGGTAGATGTTAATATTGCCACATGGACATAGAACATTGATTTGTATGTAATGGCATTGACCTCATCCTATAGGTATACCTGTTATGATCAATTACATACCTTTTATGATCTACAATAAAGGTTACGTTTTAGTTAAGTGGCCTTTTGGTGCATAGGGAAGCGCACCCTCGTCTAGTTCTAGTTTATTTTTGCCACAGTTAAGTGTTATCAATATAACAGGCTTTTATGTGTGTGTATAAATCCACAAAATATAACTGCGCTAGTGAAATTTAAATGAAAGCAGCAGCTTCCAATGAGATGTTACCAAATGTCAAATATAATAAATACAAGCTGCGCTAAATGATAAATAAGTGGATAACAAAATCCGTGTAAAAATACAAACACAATATTCTACAATAAAAAGATCAAATATTGACCAATAATGTGTATGAATAATGAACAAATTGTATATTAATAGTCCAAAAAGTCCCAAAAAAGTGACAATAAGTGAAGATTGTAATAAAATAGTTCTGAGTGATATCCACTGCCAGTGCTCAATCCATCGCCAACTGTAGGTCTGCTTACCGAAGCCGAATAAATGAGGCTTATCGATCACCAGGCGATTGGGTTTCAAAAGCAGCAGGAATAGTATGGACCACAAAGACCTGGGGGATGTCCGCCCCGGAGGTATAGGGACCGTCTGTGTCACCTAAATGGCAACACTTAACCAACCTCAGAGTCCACGGCTAACAGGCAACCATCATGGAAAACAAACATAGAAGGCTCCATAGTGTAAACTGTTGCACAACTTATTAACTTAAAGAGGTTGTAAACCTCAGAATTTTTTTTAAAAAGATGAACACCTGAAAGACCAACACATAATGAGCTAGTATGCATCGCGGCACGGTCGCGGCACGGGGCTCTGAAGGAATGGCACGAGCGGCCGTTCCTTCAGAGCGCATGCGCCAGTGATGTCACTGGCTGCATGCAAAGTAAATATCTCCTAAACGGTGCATGTTTAGGATATATTTACAGTACCTATAGGTAAGTCTTATCATAGGCTTACCTATAGGTACAAGTTGCAGAGGAGGGTTTACTTCCTCTTTAAAGGAGAGAAACTTACATAATAGCAGAGTATACGTGCTAAAATCAAAACAGCCGGCCGTCTGGAAAGTCTGCACATCCTTCTGGGTTACGTGGGTGACGTCAGCACGCCGTAACCCAACGCGTTTCGTCACAACTGACGTCTTCCTGGGGTATCCACTTATTCATCATTTAGCGCAGCTTGTATTTATTTTTGTGTGTGTGTATATATATGTATATGTGTATATATACAATTAAGGTGCATATATAATAATCTCACCAACAGGATATACTACAACACACTAGCAGCGCTAAGAGTATAAAAAGTATATATATAAAAAATATATATATAAAATATATAAAATTGCAGTCCACTGGGATAAAGTCCATGTGCTCAAATAATCATGCAGTGTGCCCAGAATATTCTCTCCTGACAATCCAAGGTCGTGAGTATGTTGGTGAATACACCGGACCCTCCACCTCACCAATGTGCTCCCCCAAATCAGAAACACTTACCAGAAGTCTGGTCAATAAGCGCCTGTAACATCAGCCTATCACAGGCTTAGAAACGATCTCCTCAGGAGTTAACCAGGAGCGCCGGCACTTGAACCGTCTCAATCAGATCAATTCAAGCTTTTTTGCATTTCTACAAATCATTGTAGAATCCAGTCACCCTCCAGAGTAGCTATGGTATAGCCTTATTCATCTGCAGGGAAGTGGGAGGATCTTATCTCTGAAGATCCCACTGTAGAAATGTAAGAAGTACAATAGCGTGCTCCGAGCCCGTTAGGTAAACAATCATCTTCCAGCGGACGGAGGCTCTCGGCGCTCCTGGTTAACTCCTGAGGAGATCGTTTCTAAGCCTGTGATAGGCTGATGTTACAGGCGCTTATTGACCAGACTTCTGGTGAGTGTTTCTGATTTGGGGGAGCACATTGGTGAGGTGGAGGGTCCGGTGTATTCACCAACATACTCACGACCTTGGATTGTCAGGAGAGAATATTCTGGGCACACTGCATGATTATTTGAGCACATGGACTTTATCCCAGTGGACTGCAATTTTATATATTTTATATATATATTTTTTATATATATACTTTTTATACTCTTAGCGCTGCTAGTGTGTTGTAGTATATCCTGTTGGTGAGATTATTATATATGCACCTTAATTGTATGTCATTTCATTTATAGCAGCAGCTTTGTTAGATATATTGTTTGTATCAAACATTCATATATCTTTTATATAATATTTTTAAGGTACTTATTTGTTAGCGCCGGTTGAGCAGTTGTTTATAGTCCCTCGTAGTGCCCCGCCTACTTGCTCCTTTTTTTGGATATGTGTATATATATATATATATATATATATATGTATATAGTGTGTGTGTGTGTGTGTGTATATGTATGTACAATGTACTATTAACTAGTGATCGACCGATATCGTTTTTTCATTGCTGATACCGATATTTTGGTCAATGCATATCGGTATGGGCCAATATTTTCGTACATTTAAAAAATGTTTTATTTTTTTTTTTCCTTTGACAGGTACTCTTGTGGAGGGATCTGGGGGGTCTAAAAGACCCCAAACGCCGACTCTGCACTTAAATGTCATGACATCACTTCCGGGTTTTTGCATGGAGATGCGGCTTTGATGGGGTCTTCAAGGGCCGTGCAGGCTGGTTGCCCGGGTCTCCCGGTGGGACAGGAGACCCGGGCGAGCCGCAGAAGGGGGTGGGGGGGGGAAAGTCCCCTCCAGCTCCTTGTAATGACAGCAGAGCGGCTTCTCAGCCGCATCGGTTGTCATTACAAGACATCCGACTGTCGGCTATGGACGCCGGTACCAGGGTGATGCCTCTAGCTGCAGGCATCACTCCTGTACAAGCATTTCCCGAAATATCGGCAATATATCGGTCACCTTGGTGGCCAATTCCGATATATCAGGGAAAGTGCAGATCGGCCCTCTATATATCGGCTTTGCCGATAATCGGTCGATCCCTAGTATTAACCTCTACGCAATCCACCTCTTATGTCCACTTGGATGGTGACATATGGAAATACCATGTATCACAGTTTATGCAATGTTCTACTGGACTTTACTGAATGCCTGGCGCACGCGATAAGATTATTGGATGAATGATCGTCCGTTTTTTTTTTTTTTTTTTTGCATTGTAATCGAATATGAGGTTACTATAGTCACAAATTCTCCTACGACAGAATAAAAATTTGGAAGTGATTTAATGTGTTGTAGTGTATTTTTATTGTATTTTAGAATGACAACTGTACTGATTAAACAAAAATCGTGCGATCTGGTATTGTATGAGAAAAATTTTCATGCTTGTCCCATCAGATAATATTGAATGAACTGTCGTGATCGCCTCTTGAAAGCTGTGTACTAACAATTAGATTATTGTACAATCGCTTGAAAAGCGGTATTTTTCGTATGATTTTTTTGATCGTTTGTACGGCTATTACTCTGTTTTAGCATTTCTGTGAAACCTTTAAAAAATAAGTTAATTATTTTTGAGAAAAAAGAGGAGCTGCCCATACCATCACATAGGGAGCATTTCTATAAAAAAGATTTAAAATGTCTAAAAAAAATATATATAATAATTACATTTTTTATTTTTAAACACAGAGTACCTGTGTAGGTACGCATACTCTGCATCATATTCTAGGTATCCTCACACATCAGAGTTGTGGGTTATCTTTATGGCCATGTTTAGATTTTCATTCAAAACTGATGTGCTGTGAAATGTTCTGATCCTACTGCCTATTTACAATTTTTTATATTTTCCCTATATTTTCACTATTTTATCAGCATGCACAATATTGATTTTAGATGTAAATAAGCATTTGTGTAAAAACCTAAAAATTGTCCTGGTAGAAAAAGAGCTAAAAGAAAAATGTTAAATATGTAGGCCACCATTTTTTCCTTCTGAAAATGCTAGTTCTCTGGTTGTCATTCTGCTCTCATTGCTTCAGTATATGGAGTCACTGATCTTGAACTAGTATGCAAATCAGGAATTCTGTCTAATTAGCATGTGTGTTCCAGGTTAGTGATTAAGAAAGCGAGAATTTGATTTTTCAGGAGGTAAATGTTGCCCGTGTATTACTTCATTTAGAACATATTTCCTTTAAAGTGGTATTAAACCCAAAAGTACATTTATAATACAGTTCAAAAGTCAATATTTTATTGCAACTTATCAATTCTTCGATGTGTGTTCGTTCTGCATTCGTAGGAACCATATCATTGACCAGGCCAAGATTCTGGGCATTAACCAGTGCCCACCATTTCATTCCAATAGTGAGAAGTGATTGGGCACGTCCAGAATATGTAAGAGAAATCCCCCGCCGGGTGGGCACATTGACCTATAAAGGCTTTTAAAGCATTGCCTATGTGAAAGCAGTTTTTAAGACTTGAGGTGCTTGGTATCTGTTTACTCGTTGCAACTTGATATTTTATATTTTACCAGAAAACTTGGTAATATATTGCATTTGTGTGCATTGAAATTACATTTAGTGGTTTTCTTCCAATATTAAAAATATTGGTTAGATAAACCATTATGCTAATATCATGTGACATAAAAAATTTCATATAGTCACAAAAAAGTGCAGCGCTCTCCTTCAATAAAGTGCATTCAAATTATAGTGCATAAATAAATTATCTGAAAAATAAAATAAATATCTGAAAAATAAATAAATAAAATAGCTGAAAAATAAAAATAATCTATGTATAATAAATTAATAATGTGAGTCCATCTTATCTCTTATCTTTTAAATATATATATATATATATATACAATCCATCAATAAATGATTCAATGTCCGTGAAAAAATGGGGTGCAGCCCCATACACCAGAAGCTCTTCAGTAATTGTCTCTGATCACCACAGTGCCCTTCACCCCACCTATGGGTGTCTTCTCACCTGCTTGAATGGACCTCACTAATTAAAGGATGTCTATATGCACTTTGCAGTGTTATAAGTGGGACTGCACCCACTGTCCGTATACTCCAAATCCGTGGCTCTCAGCGTGGTGTCAATCATATAGGAGGCAAGAGGAAAGAACCATAGTGCAAATCGCTAATAAAAAGCATTTCACAATAGATTCCTCTGCATACACAGCTCCCCCCAGTCCCAGCGTGATTACGTCACTGCTCGCCTCACGCGTAGCACTCAACGGGCTTTCTCAAAGGTTCAGGCTCGGTATCTGTTTACTCGTTTCGACTTCATCTTTTATATTTGATCAGAAAACTTGGTAATATATTGCATTTGTGTGCACTGAAATTACCTTTAGTGGTTTTCTTTATTGAAAATATTGGTTAGATAAACCATTATGCTAATATCATGTGACATAAAAAATGTCAACTACCACCGAACCGTATAATTTTTTTCACTAATCTTCATACCTAAAATCGGCTCGGGCAGCCTTTCGTAAAACTGTAATAAATATACACCTGCACACTGTGCATATATTAAATGTTGGTATTCAAGCCTACAGAGAGTTGCAACTGTAATCAGTGCTATGCAGGTACAATGGAATGGTTCTTGTATTGTCTACCTTCAGCCTCTGGTCTATACTGGGGTGCAGACCTTCTGTTATGGAGCTGATAGAAGTAAACAGTGGACTGTTAGCCCCGGTTCACATTTGTGCGATGGCGGAGATCGCATGTAATTCGGAGCGCACTGCTCCTAACTTACATGTGATCTCATGTGCGGTGCAAATTTCAGCCATACACTTTGTATGGCTGAATTCGCACCGCATCCGCACTAAACTCGCACATGAGGCTTTTTTTTATCCGCAGCAGAATCGGATCGCGTAGGGGTTTACACTAGTGTGATCCGATTCTGTGCGAACTTGCAGATCACACTGCGATATGCGATCGCAACTGGGGGTGTCGTTAACTTGTAATTGACACCCCCTGCGTATCGCATATGGCAGTGTGAACTGCCAGAGGTGCAGATGCGATGCGGGATCACGCTGCATATTCGCAGCTTTCCCGCATCGCATAAATGTGAACCGGCAGAGGGAGAAGACCAGAGCAGGAGAAGACCGGATGAAGATTTTTAATAAACTTTCCAAAACGTCTCCTGTCGTTATTCACATACACTGCCTTTTGTGGGGTGAATGGGTAGGGGTACAGTGTACCCCATACCCATTCACATAGGGAGGGGGTCCGGGATCTGGGGGGCCCCCTTGTTAAAGGGGGCTTCCAGATTCCGATGAGCCCCCTGCCCGCAGACCTCCACAACCACTGGCCAACATGGGGGCAAGGTGCTTTGAGGTGCGGGGTGCAGACCTCCCCCTGCCCCAAAGCACCCACACAACCCCCATGTTGAGGGCATGTGGCCTGGTATGGTCCAGGGGGGGTGGGGCCGCTCGCTCGCCCCCTACCCTTTCCTGGCCTGCCGGGCTGCATGCTCGGATAAGGGTCTGGTATGGATTCTGGGGGGGACCCCACGCCGTTTTTTCGGCGTGGGGCTACCCTCAAATTCCATACCAGACCCGAAGGGCCTGGTTTGGGACCCCCACGTCGTTTTTTCCCCCATTTTGGCGTGGAGTTCCCCCTCAAGATTCTCACACCGCAAGTCGCATCATCCTGATCCGACTTGCGGTGCGACTTCCATTCAAATCAATAGGGAACCATTGATTTTGAATGGAGGCAGAAAAAAACACTGCTAAAAGCAACGTGGCAAAACGTGCAATAACGCAAATGGAAAAAGCTACTGAAAGCACGTTTTTACAGCTGCTTTTTCCGGCGTCAGAACTAGCTCTGACGCACGTTTTTTCTAACGCCCCGTGTGCATGGGGCCTAAAGCTGGATACACACTATCCAACTTTTGTGGTTAAATTTCCTTCAGATTTACCTTTTCTATGTAGTGCAAGGGCCTGCCTGATTGCATACAAATTGAAAGTGTTTAGGTTTGACCTCATATTATATGGTTTTGGTAAGTCTAAAGGAAAAAGTCTTCGGAAAATCTTATATTGTGTATGGCCCATAAGGGTAGGTGGTTGGAGAATGTGACCCTTTGTTTTTTTTTGTTTTCTTTTTACCCTAAATTTGGGTGTAACCTGAAACATGGTCTTAAAGGTGGACTAAGACTTTAAGTACATCTGTAAACTGGTGTTTGTAGCATATGCTGCTCATGTAATAATATGTCTTAGCTTCTGCTGTACGGTTTTTGTTTAGGTGCATGTAGAGAGTTTTATTAAATGTCCGTTATCACATTAGATGTGACTTGCAGCCTCCGTCTGTCACACACGTCTGTTAATGCTGCAGATTTGCATTGACAATGAGAGGAGGCGCTAGTGTGTGTCAAATGAACATCCCTTTCTCAAGTCCTGCTTCCCAGATCCCTTCTACTGTGACATCTGTGTGTTGAGCATGCCTTGTGTGCTGTGCCCGGCTCTCTCACCAGGGGTAGCCAAGACTACCACAGTCTAGTGCTTCTTCTTTATTTTCCCAGCTACAGGACAAAAGAATGAAAAGCCCTGGGGTTATTGCACTTCTGTCCTCACTATCTGCTTATTCACAGCCTGATTCAAGGCTCTGCTAGCTTCACTGTTGGTCATGTCTTGCTTGCCCAGCCGGGCTTTTTTTTTTTTTTTGGCTCTTATGTTTTACCCAACAACAATCAGCTAATGGTGCTATACCATGGTGGAATTATAGGACTTAATCTGGACAAGGAGATCATATCTCTCTGCTGTGTCCTGATCCGATCTCTAGGAAATCCAATGACAGCGCAAAAGCCTATCCTCGTCATGACACCTTAGGAAATCCTCAGCAACAGCACAGCAATATTGGTGTGCTTTTTTCCTATTCGCTCGTGCAGTTCCTGGGAGACATCAATGGGCGAAAAGGTAAGAACAGGAAATTGCAGGCAGCTGTAGCTAATAGGAGACACTTTACCAGCTGTTTTTAAGAACTGGAATTGTCAGTTTTTTGCTTTTTTTTGCTTTTATGTTATGTTTTTATTTTTTGCTAAGTGTTAGGCTGAATATGTAAATATCTATGCAAAAACAGGGTAGATTTACCAACCTTCCATCTGGCATTGGTGCACAGGGGCTCTTCTTATTCTTAATAAGGGGATTGAAGCAAGTCTTAGAATGATTGTCCAATGAGCAGGACAATCTCTGCAAGGCACTTCTTGAAAATAGTGCATGCTTGATGTTTGCTTGCCAGCCAAAGGACTTCTCAATGTTGTGTTCTAAAGCCCCGTACACACGTACTGATCGTCGGCCGAACGATCGGCCGTCTTTTGTCCAGGGCTGTCGTGTCTGTTGAAAACTGCAAAAGACTGCACATGAATTTTGTCGGCCAACAACAGCCGACTGCAGAAGTGATGTCATGTGATGGTTAACTTCTGAGCATGCCCAATCTGCTGTTTGTCGGCCGAATTCTGTACTGACTGGCGAACAATCGGCCGTTCTGGTGTTGGCCAACAAAAATTTTAATGCCTGCACACCCGATTCTGTTCGGCCGAAAAGTCGGAGTCGGTTGTTGGAAGCAGGAACATACTAACAAGCCGACAATCGGCCGATCGTTCGGCGGCCGAATATTTACGGCCGACAATCGCTACGTGTACGGGGCTTTAGATGTCATTTTTCATATAGATGCCGGTTAGTCCAAGCATATTTTGTGGGGGTCGTTTTGTTTTTATGTGTCTTAAACTGGTGAAAGGTCAGCTGCACACCGTCGCACACTTTAGAGGTAATTCTGCCTTTCTATACCTTACTGGCTAATCGCAGTTCAAAATAACTAACTTTGTAAATAACATTTATTACCTGCTTATTCGCTTTTACTTATTTGGGGTCTAAACTGTAGTTAACTAATGAACATTCAAATGTATACAGCATGATGTTATAAAGTGTATGTCAAGGCAAAAAATAAAACCTAATGCAGTACATCTCCACAATACGTGCATACTTCTCCATGTTCTACCCATTTAAAGACCCTGTAAGCATATAAAAATAACTGTTGATCTGCATGAAATGTGCTCAGTCCTGTGGGCTGACAACATACAGCAGTTTTGTGGACTAACAGGTGTCAGCCCTGGCCAGCTACTTTTTTTGCTAAGCTGCTTCACCATCTTATTCTCTCTTCTCTACAAATAGACACTAGGGCTGCATTCACATCTGCGCGTAGTGGGAACAAGCGCTCCTGCTAACATTGTTTTTGCACCTTTTTCCATATGTTAACATGTGTCGCACATAGAGTAGCTCAATAACTTGAATGGCCTACCTTACGCATGACAAATGCAAAAAGAAACTCCTGTACTTTTATTTTTGAAAAGGAGCATGGCATAGTTTTTTACTGTGCTTTTTTGATGCATTTACAGTGTGACGAAACACGTTGGCAGAAGGGTGCTTTGAATGCTATTAACATTTACCAATATAGCATGTGTTTACTGTGCAGTTTGCCATGAGATGTTATACGGGGCCTGAATATGCTGTAGTCCAGGATAAGAACCAATGCCCCGTACACACGCATCGATAGTTGGCCGTGAATTTTCGGCCAACGTCCGATCGGCCGATTTTCGGCTTGTTAGTATGATGCTTTCGACAACCGACTGCGACTTTTCGGCCAAACAAAATCGGGTGTGCAGGCTATAAAATTTTTGTTGGCCGTCAACAGAACGGCCGATTTTCCGTCAGTCAGTACAGATTTCGGCAGACAAAAATCTGATGAGCAAGACTAGGCATGCTCAGAGAAGAAAAAACACGGAAAGTTAACCAGCACATGACATCACTTCTGAAGTTGGTTTTTGTTGGCCGAGAAAATTTGGGTGCAGTCTAGAGCACATTTCAACCAACACAACAACACTGGACAAAAGACGGCCGGTCGGTCGGCCGATAATCGTTGCGTGTGTACGAGGCCTAAGAGGCCTATTTAGTCTTGGATTAGACTGGACACAGGACCGCTTTGATTTTCAGACACGATCAACACGTTTTTTTATACTTCTCCAACTGATAATAACAAAAAGCTTCCAAATTTATATTTAACAGAGCAAAAGGTAGAAAATAAAAGTTAATTGCTAGAGTTTACCTACACTTTAAGTATAGATGCTTTAAAACTGCCATCCTAGACTTAAAGTGGAAGCCCAGACTATAACAATCTACTCTTAAATCTGCTCCCACCCGCTTCTAACTCCTCTTCTAACTACCCTGCACAAACCCATACTTAACTATACTCAGGGCCCTCTGGTATGGTCACATGATTGGCTCCCACAATGTTGATGTTAAAAAATAAAAGTGTATGCTGTAACCATAGAACTCCTTTAAGCACTCATGTCAAGCAATGTGTCTATTTTTTTTAGAGAAAGTTCGCATTCCGAATGGACTTGAGTTCATCCGAGTCCCCAGCTCCACTGAAAACTTGCATTACAAAGGATGTAGCAGATATATTAAAGCTGTAGTAAACTCCACTTTTTTATTTATATCTACAGGTAAGCCTATAATGAGACTTACCTGTTTGTACAGTAAATATCTGCTGAAAATGCATCGTTATTTCACCAGCGCTTGCGCATTGCACTCTCGATGGATGGATCCCGACCATATGGTCACAATCTTTACCCAGCTCTGTGACATCAGTCGGCAGAGCGCTTCAGCAGGGTTTACATGCCCAATGTCAATCATTTTTCATGTATATTCTTCATTCATAGAAATGTTTTAGCCTGCTTGCTGTTGCTTTTTCTTCGCTTCCATTTTGAATCTTTTCTTCCCTGCACATACCTAAATAGAAGATTCTCACCACCTTCTCTCCTCACACCAATTCAGAAAGACTCTACCCTTACGTGCTTCATGGCCTGCTGACATCTTGGCTATCCCTTTTCTGTCACTGAATCTAAAATTTGTTGCTTACCACTTCTTTCTGTCTACATCTCAAAGATTGTCTCTCCATCCCTTACCCATATATCCTGCTGTGCTCTTGCCTGTCTGTGCAACTAAGGCTGGTCATACATGTTCAATTTTCTTGCACAATTTCTGTTAGATTTACCACAAACCACATAATATGAGGTCAAAGCTAAACAACACTTTCAATTGTATCCAATTAGGCAGGCCTTTGTACTACATATAAACAAATAATAGTAGCGCAAGATCCAATATAAAATTGTCTCGACAGGACTAAAAGGCAAAGGTGAGCAGTGTATAAATATGGCATAAAACACTAAAATCACTAAAACGTCCCATAGTCCTTTCAGGTAAAGTGCAAAAAGTCCAATAAACAGCCGATAAATCGTGCAGTCTACCAGGATCACCTCTATTTCCACCACCAAGTGTCGGGGATAATAGTAGAAGGAATGACAACTCACCAGACCCTATTGCTCCTTTATTTTCACAAATGAGCAAAAATCGCATTGGGTAAGCTGGACCAGCAGGAAAACATGAGGCATGTAGCATGTATGGTCCACTTTGCTCTGGCTCGCTGTCCACTCCTCTTCATATGCTCCTCACGGTCCCCAAAGCCATGCACTCCACCAGGTCCACTGTGTTTGCTTCTCCTCGTGTCTCTCTCTGGAGTGCATGGCTTTGGGGACCGTGAGGAGCATATGAAGAGGAGTGGACAGCGAGCCAGAGCAAAGTGGACCATACATGCTACATGCCTCATGTTTTCCTGCTGGTCCAGCTTACCCATGCGATTTTTGCTCATTTGTGAGAATAAAGGAGCAATAGGGTCTGGTGAGTTGCCATTCCTTCTATTATTATCCCCGACACTTGGTGGTGGAAATAGAGGTGATCCTGGTAGACTACACGATTTATCGGCTGTTTATTGGACTTTTTGCACTTTACCTGAAAGGACTATGGGACGTTTTAGTGATTTTAAGTGATTTTAGTGTTTTATACTGTTTTATGCCATATTTATACACTGCTCACTGGTCACCTTTGCCTTTTAGTCCTGTTGAGAAAATTTTATATTGGATCTTGCGCTACTATTATTTGTTTACATGTTCTTTATCAAATATTTTCGTTATTTGTGTAAGTAGCAGCACTCATTGATTTTATATCAGCTAGCAGCTGGACCCTCCTTGAGCGCAGAGGTATTTCTATAGTCAGTGCGTGACTTTGGGATTCAACTTTACACTTTGTACTATTTAGTTGAAGGTAGATTTTAAGAAAAATGTACAGAAAATTTTATAATGTATGGCCAGCCTAAATCTCAACGCTCCCTCAACCATTCTTCATACGTTTTTAGTCCCTTGACCTTTCTCCACTTCCCCTACCCCCCTCCATATCCCACTAATTTTATCTTGTCAGTACATTGAAGGAACTGAGAAAGCAACATCATATACTTTCTGCACTCCTATATCTCAAAAGTTTCTGCATTCCCCAGGCCTACAATACATCTGTTGTGTTGTCATCACGGATGATGTCATTGCTCACTACAACCCCTCCTACCCCAAGTATGTCCTACTTAACCACTTTACCACTAGAGCATTTTGCTGTCTTACGTCTGGGCCACTTTTTGCGATTCGGCGCTGTGCGACTTTAACTGACAATTGCGCGGTCATGCGACGCCATACCCAAACAAAATTTACGTCCTTTTTTTCCCACAAACAGAGCTTTCTTTTGGTGGTATTTGATCACCTGTGCAATTTTTACTTTTTGCGCTATAAACAAAAATAGCGTTTATTTTGAAAAAATAACAATATTTTTAACATTTTTTTTATATGAAATTCCCCCCAAAAAAGATGTAAAAACCAATTTTTTTAAAAAATTTTGGCCAATTTGTTTTCTGCTACCCATGTTTGGTAAAAAAAATCGCAATAAGCGTATTTTGATTGGTTTGCGCAAAAGTTATCGCGTTTACTAACAAAGGGAAAGATTTATGTCATTTTTGTTTTTTTTTTTTTTTAACGAGTAATGGCGGCGATCTGCGATTTTTTTTTTTTTTTTTTTTTTTTTTGCGGGACTGCGACATTGCGGCGGACAGATCGGACCCTTGACTGACATTTTTGACACTTTTGGGGGTACCAGTGACATTACTGCAGTAATCAGTGCTATAAATATGCACTGTTACTGTAAAAATGACACTGGCAGGGAAGGGGTTAATTTATTGGAGAGGGAGGGGTTAATGTATGCCTGGTGCTTACTGCAGTGTGGGGGGGGGAGGTGACTGTGTGAGACAAGGACAGATCGGATGTCCAGCTATGCTGAACACTCCGATCTGTCACTGAGGAGATCCGCCCGCTCTGTTTACACAGGCGGGCGGATCTCCAAACTGGATTCCCCGACGATCGGGGCAGAGCAGCGGCGATCGCCGCTGCTCCTCCCCTGGCCCGACTCCCGCTGTGAATGAAAACAGCGGGAGCGCGCCTCCGGCGGCGCTCGAGCGCCGCCTACAGGGGGAGGAGTCTGGCGACGTAGGTCTACGTCGTCAGACGATAATGAGCCACTTTGCCGCAGTAGTACTACGGTACTCAGCGGTAAAGTGGTTAATCAAACCCAAAAATGATTTACCTTTTTTTTTTTTTTTCTTCCAAGATTACTAATATGACATATTCTATGTGTAGAGCAAACTCAAACAATTTACATAAAAGCACTGCAAACTCAAATTACAGCTTCCACCTTCTGTCTAAATTAATCCCAGTAAGAAATAGGCACACATTTGCTAGTCTGAGTTAAAACATTCCCTTTATGGTTGCTTGCATTGGTTTTCTTTTGCACATTACTGTATGTATACTAGAGACAAATCCCACTCAAAGACCTGCCTGCTTTGGATCTCAGAGTATTATCTAGTGGGACCCGAGTTCTTGCTCTACACGGTGTTTGGGGATTACAGGCCAACACATGGACACTGGTATTTGGATATTATGTTTTACGTGATGTAACAAGGCAACACGTGGCTGAAGCCTATGCATCACAGACCATTACCGGAATTCATTGGCCTAATCTTAAGGTCATCGTCTTACTGTGGTTTGCAGTGATTTTATGGGGCCTGTTTCTCTGCAGTGATTGGCAACTGACATCTAAAATCTGGTAAAATATGCCTACTCATTGTATATGAATGTAAACCATCTAAAAACATTAGTAATGTTCTACCTTATTGCAATCTCATTTTTTGGAGTTTGAAAAGGTGGGGGGGGGGGGGCAGCAGGGTATATATTACACGGTCTGAGAATTTTGGAGGATATACACTGTATCATACAGAAGACTGTATAATTTAAAGCTGAGTGGAGTTGTGAGGAGTATGTAATGTACAGCACAGTATACTGGGTATCATAAATACTGCACAGCACATGTATAGAGGGGAGTGGTGAGGATTGGTGTACAGAGTCAAGCTGAGTGAAGTATATGTGTAAATCACAAAATGTATCTATATATATACAGTGGGTACGGAAAGTATTCAGACCCCCTTACATTTTTCACTCTTTGTTATATTGCAGCCATTTGCTAAAATCATTTAAGTTCATTCTTCTTCCTCATGAATGTACACATAGCACCCCATACTGACAGAAAAACACAGAATTGTTGACATTGTTGCAGATTTATTAAAAAAGAAAAACTGAAATATCACATGGTCCTAAGTATTCAGACCCTTTGCTCAGTATTTAGTAGAAGCCCCCTTTTGATCTAATACAGCCAGGAGTCTTTTTGGGAAAGATGCAACAAGTCTTTCACACCTGGATTTGGGGATCCTCTGCCATTCCTCCTTGCAAATCCTCTCCAGTTCTGTCAGGTTGGATGGTAAACGTTGGTGGACAGCCATTTTTAGGTCTCTCCAGAGATGCTCAATTGGGTTTAAGTCAGGGCTCTGGCTGGGCCATTCAAGAACAGTCAAGGAGTTGTTGTGAAGCCACTCCTTCGTTATTTTAGCTGTGTGTTTAGGGTCATTGTCTTGTTGGAAGGTAAACCTTCGGCCCAGTCTGAGGTCCAGAGCACCCTGGAGAAGGTTTTTGTCCAGGATATCCCTGTACTTGGCCGCATTCATCTTTCCCTCGATTTCAACCAGTCGTCCTGTCCCTGCAGCTGAAAAACACCCCCACAGCATGATGCTGCCACCACCATGCTTCACTGTTGGGACTGTATTGGACAGGTGATGAGCAGTGCCTGATTTTCTCCACACATACCGCTTAGAATTAAGGCCAAAAAGTTCTATTTTGGTCTCATCAGACCAGAGAATCTTATTTCTCACCATCTTGGAGTCCTTCAGGTGTTTTTTTAGCAAACTCCATGCGGGCTTTCATGTGTCTTACACTGAGGAGAGGCTTCCGTCGGGCCACTCTGCCATAAAGCCCCGACTGGTGGAGGGCTGCAGTGATGGTTGACTTTCTACAACTTTCTCCCATCTCCTGACTGCATCTCTGGAGCTCAGCCACAGTGATCTTTGGGTTCTTCTTTACCTCTCTCACCAAGGCTCTTCTCCCCCGATAGCTCAGTTTGGCCGGACGGCCAGCTCTAGGAAGGGTTCTGGTCGTCCCAAACGTCTTCCATTTGAGGATTATGGAGGCCACTGTGCTCTTAGGAACCTTAAGTGCAGCAGAAATCTTGGCCAGATCTGTGCCTTGCCACAATTCTGTCTCTGAGCTCTTCAGGCAGTTCCTTTGACCTCATGATTCTCATTTGCTCTGACATGCATTGTGATCTGGAAGGTCTTATATAGACAGGTGTGTGGCTTTCCTAATCAAGTCCAATCAGTATAATCAAACACAGCTGGACTCAAATGAAGGTGTAGAACCAAACAAAGGATGATCAGAAGAAATGGAAAGCACCTGAGTTAAATATGAGTGTCACAGCAAAGGGTCTGAATACTTAGGATCATGTGATATTTCAGTTTTTCTTTTTTAATAAATCTGCAACAATGTCAACAATTCTGTGTTTTTCTTTCAGTATGGGGTGCTATGTGTACATTCATGAGGAAGAAGAATGAACTTAAATGATTTTAGCAAATTGCTGCAATATAACAAAGAGTGAAAAATTTAAGGGGGTCTGAATACTTTCCGTACCCACTGTATATATATATATATATATATATATATATATATATATATATATATATATATATCACCATTAGTAATGAGACAAACATAACTGGGTTCAGTAAACATGGATAAAATTCAGGTGATGAATCTGAACCCCATTGAAGTCAATGGGAGGCGAATGTTAAAAAAACAGTTCTGGCTATTTCCTAGGCTAAAAGGCAATTGATTATCAAACAAATGGCATGGGGGGTGGGGGGATGTATACTGCCATTGGGAACATGTGCCAAAGCAAAAAAATTGTCTGAGAGCAGTGATTTTAGTATTGCTTAAAGATGAAAGTAAAGCTTCCTCTATAACTTAAGCCTATGATAAGGCTTACCTATAGGTACTGTAAATATCTCCTAAACATGCACTGTTTAGGAAATCTTTACTTTGCATGCAGCCAGTGACATCACTGGTGCATGCGCTCTGAAGGAACGACTACCCGTGTGACGTTCCTTCAAAGCCCAGTGTCGTGAATGGCGGCTTCTGCGCAGGAGTGACATCATCGTGGCTCTGGCTAGTCAGATGGCTGGAGGACTAAAACCCAGAAGGAAGACGGGTGAACATGTCGTCTGCGCCAGCAGAGAGCGGGCCACGCTGCGGGGGCTTCATTCTAAGGTAAGTAATACATAATGAGCTAGTATGCGATACATACTAGCTTATTATGCCTTTGTCTTTCAGGTTTGTATTTTTGAAGGAGAGGCAAACCAGCATTTAAAGTGCCTGGATTATATACAAGATTACCATTTATCAAGCTTAATTGTGAGGCAATAAGGTGAAGCACCTACCTGAGTGTGGGAGCACAACATATTGAGGTGATATCGAGCCTGCTCACTACCAAGATACCCCTAGGCACCGGTTATTGGGACACACTTCAGTATATAGGACCACCTTATTTGGACGCATTATATTTTGGACAAAACGCAAATGGGATTGGACACCAATTTATTGCATTGATTTTTTTGCACGGTTGTTATATGCATATATTTTTTAGGGATATTTATATTTGGTTAACACCACATATGGAATTGGATATAAATCAATTAATTTAATTGTGCATATTTTTGCAAGGTTATCACGTAAAAAATTTTTTTACGCAGGATAAATAGAACACAAAGAGTCTCATTGCACATTTACCATTATATAGCAGTGACTTCAAATACATTTTATTAATGTCCACTGTTGCCATAGTTTACACAAATTTGCGCAGCACATTTTACATTATATTATTTCTACCTTTTTGGGGTTAAAAATTTCTGCCGTCCTTACGCAAAGATCCATGGGATGCATTACTTCACAAACCAATTCTTGAACTATCTAGGCGAGAACGTATCCTGGCAACACATATCTTTATGGCCGCGAAGCAAACCATAGCAAAATCATGGAACACGCCCCTCTATTCTTTTAAGGAGGTGAAGTGACAGGTGCATGGTACACTGACAAACGAAAAACTTACGGCAATACTCAGACACCAAAGACAAGTTTAGTAAGATTTGGGAACCTTGGCTGGACCAGTTCTCAAGAATGAGCCCACTGTCCAGCTTTCTGGACTTTTAAGCGGAGACCCTGCTTATCCAGCCAGAGGCGGCCTTAAACCCCCGGGTGGGGTCTTTCTTTATCTTCTTTTTTTCTTTTTTCCTTCACACCAAATTTATTCTTTTGGATCACTTAAGCTAACCCCTCTGCTCCTTTCCTTTTCCTTCTCTTTCTTTTTCTACTTTTCTTTCCTGGTTGACTACAACCAGAGGTCTACGTGTAGAGACTATTATTGCTCTCCAGCCAAAATTTTGGGATTATACTTTTTCCCCTTTGTCAGTCTCGAAGTGGATATATTTTGAAGTCTATTTTATTTTGTTTTTACCCCTTTTTTGTTTTCTTTTTAGCTCTGGATAGATTTCTTGGACTTTACCTAAAATGCTACCATGGGTCTACTTTAGATATCATTCTACACTGGTCATACCATGACTTCTGGAATAATGTCTGTTTAATATGTCCTCTGAGTCCAAACTACTAAAACCTATATATGTCTGGTTAATGCATTTTAGGCTGTAAGGCAGTGGTCCTCAACTAACAGGCCAGATTTTAAGTATTACCTTGGGGAGATGCAATCACTGAGCAGCAAATTATATCACCTGGGATGTATTTCAGTTATCTTGCAAACCTGGCCTGTTAGTGGGCCCTGAGGACCAGGGTTGAGGACCACTGCTCTAAGGAACCGAGATAAATCAATCTAGCTACCCTTAATCCTGGTTTGAAGCCAAAAGATTTAACATATCGAGGGCCTAATTGTCTGTATTATTAACACCGTTTGTTAAACTGTTGTTGACTACTAGCCTCGGCATTTGTTTACTGTTTTATGAGTTTACCGTTACTCAATTAAAATATTGTGAAATAAAAATTGCCGCCGTCCCGTGCCTGCAAATCTTTTGTTTTTCGCATTCAGGGCAGCAGTTGGACATCTTCACAGGCCCCTTTTCAGAAGTGACTTACCCTGCCGGCTGGCGCTGATGGCTGGGTGGGACAGGGGAGGAGCTAATTGGAGCTGTACTGAAATGATTACATAAAAACTGACAGTGGTTTGACATTTGGCTGCACGGCACGCCCTTGTCAGCAAAGCTCAGGATATTGCTGATCGTCTAGCTTAGACTGCAGTTTCTATTCTAGACAATAAGCAATTAAAATAAAGCATAATACATACGGTTTAGTTGTTACACTTACTAAAACAAGGGCACATTAAGAGCCCATTCAGACTAGCGCGACACGACTTTGGGGGGCGACCTGTGAAATCGCGTGCACCGCTGTGCATCGCGACTTCGGCGCGACTTGCAGAGACTTCACATAATGGAAGTCTATGCAAGTTGCCTCCAGGTCGCCCAAAAGTAGTACAGGACCCTTTTTCTAAGTCGGAGCGACTTGTATCGCTGATATTAGAACGGGTCCTGTGCTAATCAATGGACCGCACCGAGCGCGACTTGTCAGGCTGACAAGCCGCCTGACTAGTCACGCTAATGTGAATGGGCTCTTAGATT
This sequence comes from Pelophylax lessonae, assembly GCF_965119305.1. Taxonomy (NCBI): domain Eukaryota; kingdom Metazoa; phylum Chordata; class Amphibia; order Anura; family Ranidae; genus Pelophylax; species Pelophylax lessonae. The sequence continues at coordinate 89,200,751 of NC_138779.1, read as the reverse complement.
TTTAACTGGAATTCCACTTTACATAACATGCTTATGGGGTAACTGGCATATACAAAGAAAAGGGTGTGTTTAAATTGACGGTAAAATGACAGAGTTCCTTCTGTTTGTAAATAAAGTAACCGTAAAGTAAATTCCGGTCATCTTCACCAGCCCCCTATCTTAAAAAAGATCTTCACTGCATCTGAGCACCACAAACCAAAAACACGATTTCATTTATTTTTAATGTTCAAAGCAAATTCCCTGATCCATCCATGTCTACATGCTTTATTTTGTTGAGAAATCACTTTGAAAAATGCCCTTAGCATTTCTGGTCATGCCCAACTTGAGTAAGGGTAAATGATTCATGTAGCATTTACTTCCTGGAATCCATCCAAGCATGCAGGAGAGTGTGCTTAGCCGGGAAAAACCCCTGGTCCTCTCCACCCCTCCTGAAGACTTCTGGAATGTATGACATATTTTTGCCTAGGCAAGAAACCAGAAAGTAACTGAAAACTGTAAAAAAAAAAGTTTTAAAAAACAAGAAAATATGATATACTTTCCTGTCTGTTTACTAATGCTAGCAACATGATTTCAAATAATCAATGTTAATTGGGAGAGTAAAGCTCCACTTTAAATGAGGGCCTGGTATAGATGTTAATGAGGAACCTCCACACATAACAAAAACAGCATGCAGAGCCCCTGAACTCAACTCCATGTACACATAGGCTTTTATCAGAGTTTAGGAGCAGCAGAGTTTGGGGGCAGTTAAACGTCCCTCTCCTGAATGCAGAAGAACCATGTTCAGGAGAGAAACGTTGTGGCAAAAACGCCGTACCACTTTTCTGCCACGTTTAGCATTTTTCTGCTGCCAGGAAGTTAGGTTTAGGGTTGGCCAGTGTAGATGTAGCCTTATTCATAACGCAATGTACAAGGTGGAGTATATCCTATACTGAACAATATAACAGTAAGGAACTGTTTGAAATATTTAACACACAGCACAATGTACAGAGCAGGCTGTATATTGTACAGCACAGTTTTAGCTTGTTACTGTATGCATTGGGCATTGTTTTGACCACTTACAGTGCCTTGCAAAAGTATTCGGCCCCCTTGAACTTTGCGACCTTTTGCCACATTTCAGGCTTCAAACATAAAGATATAAAACTGTAATTTTTTGTGAAGAATCAACCACAAGTGGGACACAATCATGAAGTTTATTGGATATTTCAAACTTTTTTAACAAATAGAAAACTGAAAAATTGGCCGTGCAAAATTATTCAGCCCCCTTAAGTTAATACTTTTGTAGCACCACCTTTTGCTGCGATTACAGCTGTAAGTCGCTTGGGGTATGTCTCTATCAATTTTGCACATCGAGAGACTGAAATTTTTGCCCATTCCTCCTTGCAAAACAGCTAGAGCGCAGTGAGGTTGGATGGAGAGCTTTTTCAGTTCTTTCCACAGTTTCTCGATTGGATTCAGGTCTGAACTTTGACTTGGCCATTCTAACACCTGGATATGCTTATTTGTGAACCATTCCATTGTAGATTTTGCTTTATGTTTTGGATCATTGTCTTGTTGGAAGACAAATCTCCGTCCCAGTCTCAGGTCTTTTGCAGACTCCATCAGGTTTTCTTCCAGAATGGTTCTGTATTTGGCTCCATCCATCTTCCCATCAATTTTAACCATCTTCCCTGTCCCTGCTGAAGAAAAGCAGGCCCAAACCATGATGCTGCCACCACCATGTTTGACAGTGGGGATGATGTGTTCAGGGTGATGAGCTGTGTTGCTTTTACGCCAAACATACCGTTTTGCATTGTTGCCAAAAAGTTCGATTTTGGTTTCATCTGACCAGAGCACCTTCTTCCACATGTTTGGTGTGGCTTGTGGCAAACTTTAAACAACAATTTTTATGGGTATCTTGAGGAATGGCTTTCTTCTTGCCACTCTTCCATAAAGGCCAGATTTGTGCAGTATACGACTGATTGTTGTCCTATGGACAGAGTCTCTCACCTCAGCTGTAGATCTCTGAAGTTCATCCAGAGTGATCATGGGCCTCTTAGCTGCATCTCTGATCAGTCTTCTCCTTGTATGAGCTGAAAGTTTAGAGGGACGGTCAGATTTGCAGTGGTCTGATACTCCTTCCATTTCAATATTATCGCTTGCACAGTGCTCCTTGGGATGTTTAAAGCTTGGGAAATCTTTTTGTATCCAAATCCGGCTTTAAACTTCTCCACAACAGTATCTCGGACCTGCCTGGTGTGTTCCTTGTTCTTCATGATGCTCTCTGCACTTTAAACAGACCTCTAAGACTATCACAGTGCAGGTGCATTTATACGGAGACTTGATTACACCCAGGTGGATTCTATTTATCATCATTAGTCATTTAGGTCAACATTGAGAGATCCTCACTGAACTTCTGGAGAGAGTTTGCTGCACTGAAAGTAAAGGGGCTGAATAATTTTGCACGCTCAGTTTTTCAGCTTTTTATTTGTTAACAAAGTTTGAAATATCCAATAAATTTTGTTCCACTTCATGATTGTGTCCCACTTGTTGTTGATTCTTCACAAAAAATTACAGTTTTATATCTTTGTGTTTGAAGCCTGAAATGTGGCAAAAGGTCGCAAAGTTCAAGGGGGCCGAATACTTTCCCAAGGCACTGCATTATTTTGATGTTAGTCAGTACCATGATCCCAGTCAGTATTATGTTGGCAGTTTAAGTAATGTGAACTCTAAATAGTATTTTTGATGTTACAGACACTTTTATGAGGTGTAATGTGATGTTGGTCATGATTGTAATATTAATTTACAATCCGTATCATGATGTCCTTGTGGCTGCCATCATTTTCAGAAGCAAATCTGCAATCACAACTTTGTGACTGGTTTTCATTAAAGGACACATATACTTAACAACCTACACCACAAGTATAATAATACACGATTTCCAGTTCTTTAGTTGACTTGAGCATGGTTTGTAATTTCTTCATACAGTAGGCAAGTGTTTAATCCTATGTCTGGAAGGATGTCCTCAACAGGTACACAGACAGCAATAAATAAAGAAGGAGAGGAATTCTAGCCCTTCACCACTCAATTCAAAACTAGTAATAAAGATTTGTTTGTTAACTTTTTTAGTGTATCTGATTTCAATATGCTTAATATTTAATATGTTTTCTGCATCATAGCTGGAGGCCCGCCAGTTTGACACCCATTACAGCAAAGCCTTATTTACAGAGCATGTGTCTCTAGGCTAAGCCAAAAGATAAATGATAGCTTTGTGAAGGATATATAAACATTTATTTTTCCCCCGAATTGTATCATTGTGAAACATACCGAAATAAACACCATTTATAAATAGGTGTTGTCTTAGTTTAACCTACACCTCATCTAAGAGGTTTAGTTAATTTGTCTGTATAGAAGGAAAGATTGCTCTCAAGGGGGTCCTTGATAAATGTGCCACATCCCTTGATTGTTGAAAAGAAGAGTGTTTCCCCTAGTAGCGGGACTTTTAAGGCACTTGTAAAAATCACAAAAGTAAGTACAATAACAAGGGCTTTATTTAAAGAGACATAAACAGAACAAACATTTGAAACAATAAAACTTGCAAGCAGTGTGTTCCAGAGTGTACAGAATGCAGATGATAGTCAGACGAAAAATACCCAATGCATGGTTCCCGATCTTTAGTATGAGACCCTGAGCTCTTAGTGAGTCTCTGTGCTGTGCATTTGCTGGATTTACATCATACCAGTTGGATTGTCCACTGCATCCTAAGCCTCCATCTGCTGCCATACGGGATCTGGTCTTCCATTTCTGCACACGCCAGCCATTGATATTTGCCTACTATTTACCATCATCTGGTAAGGTCATTTAGGATTTGTGGTGACACAGTTCTAGCATGTTTGGGATCCTTGGATTTCTTTATGGGCATTTGTGTTAGAGTTTTCTGGTAAGTTGCATTCCTATCGGTGGAGGTGTCTGGTTACTACTTCACATTTTCATTATTCATCTTGTCATCTTTTGCATTTGGTAAGAAGTACCTAATCGGTTTGGTTGGTGGTGGATTCTCACTTCTTTCACATCACTATTATTATTATTTTTATGAGCACTTTTATTATCACTGGATTCCTTGGTGATTCACATCCCTACAAAGTGCTATCTTTCCTCTATTTTGTTCCATATTGTTTTTTTTGGTTTTACGCTATGGCGTTCCTATTTTTATGTCACATATAACCATACCATTGAGGGGGATCGTTCTGGATTGGGAGATCGATCGTGTATAGTCCTTGCTGAATCTTTGGAATCAATGTTTTCATTTGGCACGATTTTTATCGATTTCTGGTAAGCCTTCCATCTACACGGATACCCCACAGTCACGTTTACATTACCTGGTCTTTATGGACTTTATGGACTATCAAATTATTATTTGACACAATTTAATTATTGTTTGATCATTTCCAGCGCGACTTGTAATTATTATTATTTCTCTGCAGTTAAAGCACATTTTGTTTGTTTCATGTCAAATCCATTGTGGTGGTGTATGGAGCCAAAAAGATTAGAATTGTGTGAATGTCCCAATATTTATGGACCTGACTGTAAACTCTAGGCACGTTTAGCACTTCAGCATTTATCTATTTCAATGGCCAGAATAAATTAAAATACTGGCCAATAAAATAAATAAACTCCCAAACTCTGCTAAACTCCTTTGAAAAAATGCAGGGTAGGTGAGTTTATAACGGTGATCTTCTCCTGTCAAAGCTTCTGTAAAGCTTCTACTTTCAGCTTTAATTTGAGGGTATTTACATCCAAATCAGGTGAACAGTGTAGGAATTACAACAGTTTTTATATGTGCCTCCCACTTTTTAAGGGACCAAAAGTAATGGGACAGATTAACAATCATAAATCAAACTTTCACTTTTTAATACTTGGTTGCAAATCCTTTGCAGTCAATTACAGCCTGAAGTCTGGAACGCATAGACATCACCAGATGCTGGATTTCATCCCTGGTGATGCTCTGCCAGGCCTCTACTGCAACTGTCTTCAGTTCCTGCTTGTTCTTGGGACATTTTCCCTTCAGTTTTGTCTTCAGCAAGTAAAATGCATGCTCAATCGGATTCAGGTCAGGTGATTTGATTTGGCTATTCCATAAAATTCCACTTCTTTCCCTTAAAAAACTCTTTGGTTGCTTTTGCAGTATGCTTCGGGTCATTGTCCATCTGCACTGTGAAGCGTCGCCCAGTGAGTTCTGAAGCATTTGGCTGAATATGAGCAGATAATATTGCCCGAAACACTTCAGAATTCATCCTGCTGATTTTGTCAGCAGTCACATCATCAATAAATACAAGAGAACCAGTTCCATTGGCAGCCATACATGCCCACACCATGACACTACCACCACCATGCTTCACTGATGAGGTGGTATGTTTTGGATCCTTTCCTTCTCCATACTCTTCTCTTCCCATCACTCTGGTACAAGTTGATCTTGGTCTCATCTGTCCATAGGATGTTGTTCCAGAACTGTGAAGGCTTTTTTAGATGTTGTTTGGCAAACTCTGATCTGGCCTTCCTGTTTTTGAGGCTCACCAATGGATTACATCTTGTGGTGAACCCTCTGTATTCACTCTGGTGAAGTCTTCTCTTGATTGTTGACTTTGACACACATACACCTACCTCCTGGAGAGTGTTTTTGATCTGGCAAACTGTTGTGAAGGGTATTTTCTTCACCAGGGAAAGAATTCTTTGGTCATCCACCACAGTTGTTTTCCGTGGTCTTCCGGGTCTTTTGGTGTTGCTGAGCTCACTGGTGCGTTCTTTCTTTTTAAGGATGTTCCAAACAGTTGATTTGGCAACACCAAATGTTTTTGCTATCTCTCTGATGGGTTTGTTTTGTTTTTTCAGCCTAATGATGGCTTGCTTCACTGATAGTGACAGCTCTTTGGATCTCATTTAGAGAGTTGACAGCAACAGATTCCAAATGCAAATGGCACACTTGAAATGAACTCTGGACCTTTTATCTGCTCCTTGTAAATGGGATAATGAGGGGAAAACACACCTGGTCATGGAGCAGCCAATTGTCCCATTACTTTTGGTCCCTTAAATAGTGGGAGGCACATATACAAACTGTTGTAATTCCTACACCTTTCACCTGATTTGGATGTAAATACCCTCAAATTAAAGCTGAAAGTCTGCAGTTAAAGCACATCTTGTTTGTTTCATTTCAAATCCATTGTGGTGGTGTATAGAGCCAAAAAGATTAGAATTGTGTCAATATCCCAATATTTATGGACCTGTCTGTATGTGCGTTTTTATGAGCGTTTTTCAGCGTTCGTTTTTTGTGTTTAGAAGACCTGCTATTGAATGTGAGTTTAGGGCGTTTAGACAACAGCCCATAAACTCCCCTGCTGAAAAAAAGAAAAGGTTAAAAACGCCCATGTGTACATGTACACATAGGATAACATAGAGGGGAGTTTAAGGCCTGGTAAAAAAAAAACATTCATACTTACAAAAACTTGAGTTCAACAGTAGCAGTGTGTATGAGGCTTTATATTAGTATGTGTTTAGTTAAAGTATGGCATTGGGTAATGATCTGCCTCTTGTAAAACAACACCCATTTTAAAATGTATGCCTCACCCTTAATTAACACCTTCCCAACCGCCCGCCGCACATTTACTGTGGCAGGCTGGCTCTCCTGCATGAACCGACGTACCAGTCGTGCGCGTGGTGCTGGGGGGCGAGCGCACGATCTAGGATCGCTCCCCGCTGAGAAAGAAAGATGTGAAAAATTATTGTTTTTTATTTTTCAGAATTGTTGCTCAATTTTGTATATAGCGCAAAAACTAAAAATCGCACAGGTGATAAACTACCACCAAAAGAAAGCTCTATTTGTGGGGGAAAAAAAAGGACATGAATTTTATTTGGGTACAGCAGCGCACGACTGCGCAATTTTCCATTAAAATAACGCAGTGCCGAATCGCAAAAAATGGCCTGGTCATTAAGGGAGCATATCCTTCCGGTCCAGAACTGGTTAAAATACATTCTCCACCTACAACAGTTTACAGGATGCACAGTAAAAAAAAAAAAAGAGGTGTCCCTGGAAATTTGTTTTCCATTTTGGTAACTGTAGAATAAAATAGAGAACACCATATAAGCAACCCTTTCACCTTCGTAAACCTTCAACTGTAAATAGTGTAATTGCATTAGGATTCTGCTCAGTGTTTAGCCTTTGTTTACAGTGGGCCTCTACATTGCCCATTCAGTGCAAACTAACAGCATGCTTGATAATGGAGCCCTCACCATGGGAAATATCTAGTACTTCCAAGTACAGGGCGTCCCCGGGTTACAAACAAGATAGGGAATGTAGGTTTGTTCTTAGGTCGAACTTGTTTGTAAGTCGGAAAAGGTACATTTTTTTTAAGTTTAGCTCCAGCTAAAAGAATACTTTTTAGGTTTTCTGGATAGCGTAGGGAAGGGTTAACACCCCATGTACCATTTGTTTTGCTGTCTGTGCCCCATCTTCAGAAGATTTCACCTTACTTTCTGTCCCTATGACAACTGGATTTTGAAAGTTTTGGGTTGTTGTGGAAACCAGGATTGGTGATCGCTTCAGTGGAGACACCTTTTTCCCATGATAACTCTTACAGGAGTGAATTTCCCTTCCTAGGGAGAGATTTCTACTCACTTCCTGTTGTCTCGCTCCATTTGTAAGTAGGAGTCGTTTTGTAAGTCGGATGTTTGTAACCCTGGAACTGCCTGTATAGGGAAGATGTAACTTTCTGGTCATTCTCCCAGAATGCAATGCTCCTAGTCTGGCTGGCCATGTACTTGGGCTAACATCTGTCATGTCAGAACAGGCGTAGAGGTCTTAACTCCATGTATTATGTAAACCAGATCTTCCACTGGTCTTTACTTAGGGCTTTAGAGGGAAAAAAGGGTGGTGGGAAGGTAACTAGCGGCAGTGCAGGGGCTCTGAACCTGTTACTTTCCTGTGAATGGTTAACCACTTGCCGTCTGCTCACGTTGAGCCTACTGCGGCAAAGTGGTTCGTTATTGTCTGGCGACGTAGACCTACGTCGCCAGACACTCCCCTTTCTCGGCGGCGCGCGCGAGTGCCGCCGGAGGCTCGCTCCCGCTGTATTCAGTCACAGCGGGAGTCGGGCCAGGGGAGGAGCAGCGGCGATCGCAGCCACTCTTCCCCGATCGTCGGGGAATCGAGTGTGGAGATCCGCCCGCCTGTGTAAACACAAGCAGGCGGATCTCCTAAGTGACAGGCAGGGTCAGATTGCAGGGTTCAGCATAGTTGAACCCTCGATCTGTCCTTGTGTCACACAGTCACCTCCCCCCACACACGTTAGTAAGCACCAGGCATACATTAACCCCTCCCTCTCCAATAAAATTAACCCCTTCCCTGCCAGTGTCCTTTTTACAGTAACAGTGCATATATATAGCACTGATTACTGCAGTAATGTCACTGGTATCCCCAAAAGTGTCAAAAATGTCAGTCAAGGGTCCGATCTGTCCGCCGCAATGTCGCAGTCCCGCAAAAAAAATCGCAGATCGCCGCCATTATGCGTTAAAAAAAAAACACCAAAAATGACAGAAATCTTTCCCTTTGTTAGTAAACGCAATAACTTTTGCGCAAACCAATGAAAATACGCTTATTGTGATTTTTTTTTTTACCAAACATAGGTAGCAGAAAACAAATTGGCCAAAAATTTTAAAAAAATGTAATTTTTTTGGGGGGGAATTTCATATAAAAAAATGTTAAAAATATTGTTATTTTTTCAAAATAAATGCTCTTTTTTTGTTTATAGCGCAAAAAGTACAAATCGCACAGGTGATCAAATACCACCAAAAGAAAGCTCTGTTTGTGGGAAAAAAAGGACGTAAATTTCGTTTGGGTACGGCGTCGCACGCCCGCGCAATTGTCAGTTAAATTCGCACAGTGCCGAATCGCAAAAAGTGGCCCAGACGTAAGACCGCAAAATCCTCTAGTGGTAAAGTGGTTAAAGTCCAGGTTCTCCTTAATGCTGATTGGTTTATAATGACGTTCAGTAGTATGTTTAACAAGCAGCTTAGTGTTTTGCCTAGTCTTCTCTCCTGGGCTGGGCCATGGTTTAGGTTTCCAGTTTTTGTTAATATAAAAATACACTTCCATGTCCCAGGCTCAGGGAAATTTCCTTGTATTGTTTATTGATTGCGAGATTAGAAGCCAAATGAAGTTGTGCATTTTTCTTCTATGCCTGTAGGCGTTGTTTGGCTTCTGCCATGGTTCTATTTTAGCTGCAAGTCTTTGTTTTCAATAGATAAATGTAGTGTGTACAGGGCACTGATTTCTCATTTCATTCCACAGGCTAGTAGGTCAGCCTTCTTTCTTTCCAGCGAAATCCAGCTGTGTTTGTTAGGACTATATGTGGCCTAAAATTGCTTTCTTTTTCACATAAATGCAGCTGTAAACCTACAATTACCTGCGATAATCCTAAAATGTTGTAACCACAAAGGCACAGTACAACCAAATCCTGACATTGTCACAAGAAAAAACTAGACATACCTATTGAACAAGTGGACAATAATCGTTGAAAAGCAGTCAAGTTAAAAAATAAAGAGCTAATAACTTTAACCACTTCAGCCCCAGAAGGTTTTACCCCCTTAATGACCAGCCCATTTTTTGCCATTCGGCACTACGTTATTTTAATGGAAAATTGCGCGGTCATGCGATGCTGTACCCAAATACAATTCATATCCTTTTTTTCCCCCACAAATAGAGCTTTCTTTTGGTGGTATTTGATCACCTCTGCGTTTTTCTATAAACAAAAAAAGAGCGACAATTTTGAAAAGAAACGCCATATTTTTTACTTTCTGCTATAAAGCATTCCCAATAAAAAATTTGAAAAATTTTATTTTTTTATCAGTTTAGGCCAATTTGTATTCTGCTACATATTTTTGGTAAAAAAAAATCCCAAAAAGCGTATTTTAAATGGTTTGCACAAAAGTTATAGCTTCTACAAACTACGGGATAGATTTTTGGACTTTTTATTTATTTATTTATTTATTTTTAGTAATGGCGGCGATCTGCGATTTTTAATGGGATTGCGACATTGCGGCAGACAGATCGGACCCCTAACTGACATTTTTGACACTTTTTGGGGACCAGTGACACTAATACAGTAATCAGTGCTAAATAATATGCACTGTTACTGTATAAATGACACTGGCAGGGAAGGGGTTAAAACTGGGGGTGGTCAAAGGGGTTAAATGTATGGCTGTATGCTTACTGACTGTGTGTGTGTGGAGGGGGGGTTCTGTGACAGGCACAGACAGATCGCAGTAACAGCTTAGCTGAAACTGCTGAACTGTTCCTGCCTGTCTGACAGAAGATCCGCCTGCTTTGTTTACATAAGCAGGCGGGTCTTCTCTCAGTTTTTTTTTTTACGATTGCGGGAGGGTAGCGGCATTCGCCCACGCTCCTCCTGCGGCCCGCCTCCCACTGTGTCTAAACACAGCGGGAGTACAGCACACGCCGCCGAAACCACATGCACTCCACTCACGTAGTACTACGTGACGACGTAGCCGAGCAAGTGGTTAAATATGAGTAAGGTGTCCTCTGTCTGTAAATTAGGTCCTCCAATATCACAATGGTGATCTGTACTGAATTCACTCTGCTGTCTCTGTCCCAGCATTGAAGTACAGGACTATTGTTGCCATTAACATAAACCTCATGAGGAAACACGGGGTGGTATCCCAATTCAATACAGGAGTCTTTCTACGTTCAGGCAACTCTTTATTCTGCTATGGTCGTACACTGGGTCCTTAGAATAGTCTTCAAATTAAAAAGAAGAGTATCACAAGGATTCAATGGTACAGATTTTTTTTAATGAAATGCAAACATTCTTTTTGAGATGCCAACACAATTTGGGGATACACAACTGCCCCTTCATCGGGTCTTAGTGCCAGTTCATATATATGCGATGCGGGAACCCTGCGAATCCACTGCGGGTTCCCGCATTGCATTCAAATCGCAGTCAGTTCACACACTGCCATATGCAAATTGCTTGGGGTTTTAATACAAAGTTAACAACACCCCCAGAACAGTTCACATATCGCAGTGCGAACTGTCAGTTCCGATATGAATCGGATCGCATATGTGTGAACCACAATGCGATCCGATTCTGCTGCGGACCCAAAAAAGAATCCTGTGAGAATTTTGTCCGAATCCGATGCAAATTCAGCTATACAATCTGTATGGCTGAATTCGCATCACACAGACCTGGCATGTGATTTTCAGAGCAGTGAGCTCCGAATGGCATGCAATGTCTGCCATCGCTATAGTGTGAACCGGGACTTAAAGTGGTTGCAAACCCCAGTCATGAAATATAAACAAAGCATATCCTTTTATAGTGTGTACGTGTCTGAATCCAGAGTACTAAGTGTCATATTTGTCTGCTGCTTCTTTTTTCTGCTATCAGCATGAGTCTCTTCTGACAAGTTTTCCTGACACCAAAAAAAATAAATGGTGACAGGGGAGGGACCATCAGCTGATAGACAGCCTTGGCTCTGTTCCTGTGTGATGTGTGAAGTGGGTGTGTCTCTTCCCTCCAATCAGCTCTCAGACCTCTCCTCACTGAGCTCTGCAGAGTGTAACTTTAGCTCTCTGCTCCCTTTTTTCCAAACTCTCAGACAAGCTTTATAAATTCAGAACTTTGAAGGGATGTAGAGGAGAGAAAGCTGCAGATAAACAGGTACAACTAATGTAGGAGGATTTGTTTAATCTCTGGTGATACCTGAGGATAGTCCCTTCACTGGGTATATGTAAGGGTTTACAATTACTTTACCTTTCTAACTGAGGGAATCTGGACTCAAAAAGAGATCCTTAGAGATATCAGGTAACAAGGAAATGGGTAAAGTCTAAGAAATTACAGATTTGGCAGCAGTTGGAGCCCGATTCTGAAAATGCTACTTGCCTGGCTGTCATGTTAAAACCAACTTATACTCAAAATCTAAAATGTGGCTGTCTGACACAGATTGATTTGCACAATTCAGTTGGATAAAGCAAGTCAGTAACAAGATGTTCTTTTAGTTCATCAATCCTGATTAAAGGCAGCAGAGCACTAATGACTGTGTCTAGGTACACCATGTTCCTCTAACCTCACAGTAACCTATCAGGAGTAATGCATCACTAGTACATGACCTGGCTTGCACTGTGTAATGCATAAGGTTCCCTGAGTCCAGGTCTGCATTTTGTTCTTGCTCTAGTGCTCTTGTCACTAACCTGAACAAGAAGGAAGCAAGTGAAGTCAGGATGAAGTTTGGTTCTGGGCTGTTGGCTGAGAAAGTGTTGAATCCAGAGAAGCAGCATGACATCTGAACAGCAACCATTTCCATAAGGAACTTAGCAATGGCGGCCTGCATATTTATTTCATAACAGGTTTGTTTTTGGTCCTATTAGCACTTCTGTGCTGCAGTGTTAATTTTGATGTCTAATTTCAATTTCGTTTTAGTCATAGTTTTTTTTTACCCAGAATGCCCTTTTAGTTTTAGTCGTATTTTAGTCACCTGGATTGTTTTAGTGTTTAGTCATATTTTAGGCCCCTTTCACACCATTTTCTGCTTGAAGCTTATAACTCTAAAACACTGAACAAGTCAAATCCCATTCATTTCAATGGCCTCTGTTCACATCTGAGCGTTCTGTCGCCTGAAGCAAACGCCAGTCGCTCTAAAGAAAAATATGTGCGCTTCTTTTTGGTAGATTACAAGTGTTTTTGGCCCCGTAGACTTCAGTATAAACGCCTGATTTGAGCATTTACCAGCGTATTAGGAGAGTTTTCTGCTCAAATAGCATCTCTCCACCTCTAATTTCCTCTCCCTTTCCTCCCCTTAGTGCTTTCTATTGGCTAAACAAAAACGTCTGAAGCTGTAAAACACTTGTAAAATGCTTCTAAAATGCTTTACAAATGCTTGTAGAAAGCTGCAAGCATGGTTTAAAAAAATGCCCTAAAAAAACACTAGTAAATTGCTACTCTCAGGTGTGAATGGAGCCTTAGTTGACTAAAATCTAATGGTTTAGTTGCATTGTAATGCATTTTTCAAGCATTTCTACAGAATTGGCAAACTCATCATATACTCCTGGAGTAAAAATCTTTTTTTTCAAAATTCTTTATTAGAAAGAAAACATACAGGCATACCACATATCAACAGCAAGTACAATCAACTGTCGAGTATAGCGAGCAAATAATAAAGTATGGACAATACAAACAGCAATTCAAAATGTACCAACATAGCACTAGTTCGTCAATAGAGCGCATCTGAGACAAAATGTAAACCCTCCATGAAGCCCACGGCCTTAGCTCTCTAGAGCTGGATATTGAACAAATAAATTCGCAGGGCACCTTCAGGCAGACCCCCCCGCCCCACCGGCATCCATCTCATGGCCGGCTACCGGGGAAGGGAGGCCCCCCCAGGCGCCCCGGAATGTCGCGGCAGACTCCAGAGGGCTCTCTGGTGGTACTTCCCCCAAAGGGGTGTCGCACCGCGCCACTCCCGGAAACCGACCGATCCACCGTATAGGAAGTCAACAATACATCAGCCAATACCCAGGAGCGGCAAAGAGGGAGAAAAACCTATAGACGGCATGCCTAGAGCCAAGAAAGAGAAGAAAAAGCTATAGAGAATAAACAAAGAGAAGGGGGAAGGGGGCCAGAGCGAGAAAGGAAGGGGTCAGGAAAGAGCTAAAGAGGGGGGTGGGGGGAAGGCCGGCCGACCCTCGCCCAGCGACCACTAGCGGGTAATCAACTCCGTGTATTCCGAAGTGTATTTAAATTCGTGCCAGTAGAACCAGCGTTTCAGGAACTTTTCTCGTGTACCGTGCGCAGTGGCTACTAGATCTTCCATATTGTTGAGACAAGAAACCTTGCGGAGCCACATAGCTACCGTAGGAGGCTGCGTCTGCTTCCAGAGCGGGGGGATGCAGCTTTTAGCCGCCGTGAACAGAAGTGGCAGAATCGACTTCCGATAGGACGCTCTCGGATATTTATGATGATGAAGGAGGAAGAGGGCCGGGTCCAGGGTGAGGGAATGGTCCGTAAATTTCTGGGCAATGCGTAGGACCTCCTTCCAGAAGGGTTGTAAACACGAGCACGACCAGAAAACGTGTAGGTAGGTGCCCACCTCCTCCCCACATCGCCAACAAACCTCGGGGCAGGGGAGTAAAAATCTAATAGCACATAATTATTTATGGGAATAAAGTTTGAACATGCACTACAGACACAGATTTAGCCCCCATTCACACTGGTGCGACTTATGCGATTTGACAGTTCCAAATTGCATGACAAGTCGCACCGTATTGCTGCCAATGGAACCATTTATATTATTATTATTATGATATGTTTCTGCACTACTTTTTACCAATTTAATTGCGACTTTCAAAGACTTTTGATAAATGAAGTTGCAAGCCGCAATGAAATTGGCAGTGCAAATCACACTAATGTGTGGCTTTGAAATTGCACTGAAGTAGCGTGATTTCAAAGCCACGCTGGTGTGAACTGGGGCCATTGTGATTTTAACAAACAGAAGTGCAACTTTAAAATTAAAAAAAAAAAAACTGTAAACTTCATTGCCATTGCACATATTACCTGAATATATTGCAAACATTAAATATCAAGAAAAAAAATAAGAAAAGCCTTTTTCTTCATTTTTTCTTCTGTCAGCAGATTAGTGGATGCCCCCTACTTATTCCTTTGTGGTGCTGCAGTGTTCATTTTGACATCAAATTTCGATTTAGTTTTAGTCAGTCTTTTGACTAAAATGCCTTTTTAGTTTTAGTCGTATTTTAGTCAACTAAAATAGTGCTAATTTAGTCGACAAAAATATTTTAGACGACAAAATGAACTCTGCTGCACACTCACCCTATATTTACCTTCAGCAGAGAAAAGTTAGGTCACCAGCCGGCTTCTGCTGTCAGGTAGGGCTGTGTAAATCCTAAAAGTGGCTTGACAAAATGACATATCGTTTGGCAGGTAACAGTTCCTGTATATGTATTTTATGTAGCTCTTTACCTGCAGTTCAGAATTAAATATAATATATAGTGTAACAATAAATTTGGCTCCATCCATAATAACTATGCTATTGCAGATAACGGCATAGAAGATTGGTAATTCACACCACATTTGCCGATAAAAATTCACATGGAATTTGCCAGGAATTGACAAGGGCACCAAATTGTTTCATTTTTAATTTGTATGTTTTTCAATCTACTTTTTGTTTTTCCCTTGAATGCCACAGACAGGGACTATATAATATTCTTGCTCTGCCTCGGATTACATACAGGAAGACACACTGTAATGCCATTCCTGGTATTGGTCTGCCTGTGTGTATTTAAGCCTTATTGCTTCAGTGAACTGTACAATATTTAATCTATCTCTGTCTATCCGTGTCTGTTGTTTGACTTTTTTGTTTGAAGAGATGTTGATGTCATGTGAAGTGTTGCAGTGTTTGCAGGGCAGAATACAGTTGAGAGAAAATCTTTCTGTTTCTGTACGCTGTGGAGTCTGTTATAGACTTTTTAAGGGTTTAAAGCGGAGTTCCGCCTTCCCCTCCAAAAAAAAATACTGTAGCTGCTGACTTTTAATATTAGGACACTTACCTGTCCTGGAGTCCAGCGATGTCGGCACCGCAGCTGATGTTTCCATCGGCTGTTGGGTGCTGCCTCCGCCATTGCCGGTAAGAGAACCCGGCAGTGACTTGTGGCTTCATGGCTGGGTCCCTACTGCGCTTGCGCAAAGCGCGCTGCACATTTCTATTGGCTCGGTGGCGGGGGAAGGAGTAGGGGGCCGAACTTCTGGGACGGACGGCCGCTGCGCCGTGTCCTGGAAGGGTACCTGTCAAAAACAGGTACCCGTTCCCCCCTCCCCCCCTGAAAGGTGCCAAATGTGGCACCGGAGAGGGGGGAGGAAGCAAAAGAGCGGAAGTTCCACTTTTGGCTGGAACTCCGCTTTAAATGCAACCTGTGGCTTGACTAAACTGGGCAAAGTGTCAGATACGCATGGCTTTTCTACACTCCCTTGTTGCCCTGATATGTCACTGGAGTGCTCAGACAATTTTACACTAGTTCTGCCTTTTACAAGCTTGCCCAAAGCTAGACACTGTTAAATTTACTAGCAGCCAATTCACACCACATGCAGTCCAGTGCGTTTTTTTTCTGCATCAAAAACTCATGGAAAGTAAGTTTAATAGTTTCCAATGGCATAGTCCACACCATTGCAGTCAGTTCCTGGACGTTCAGTTCCAGAAAAAAAAAAGAACATGCTGCATTTTTCCTACACTAGAATGTGGTAAAGCGCATTAAAAATGCACCAGATTGCCGTTTGATTAGTCTGTGTACCCAAGTTGAGCACCAGATTATGTGCCCAGTTGTTCTTCTAACTTCCCGTTTATGCAGAACATGTTTGAGCACATGCTATATGTCCTAAATAATATTTGTTTTCGCTCTGTTTATGCTATGTTGCCCTTGCATGGGTTTGTTCAATACCTATTCTTTGTAATTTTCAAAAACTTCAATAAAAACTATTTGAAATAAAAAGGCACCAGATCACATAAAAAACGCACTGGACCCCAAAACAGTGGAAAAAAGAAGAAAAAAAGAAGGAAGAAAGCATCTGCAATGCATCTGGAAATGCATAAAAAAATCGCAACAAAAAACGCATCCGGGACAGATCTGGAGCTTGTTCTTGTCATGTGAACCAGCCCTAAAACTGGTGCACTCAGAATCTGGTACAGCTCTGCATGGTGGCCAATCGGCTTCTAACTCAACAAAAAAACCTGGAAGCTGATTGTTTTCTGTGCACAGCTGCACCAGATTTTGCACTGTCCTGTTTTTTCAAATATCCCCAGTGTAAGGTTCACATTACACTGTGTGCATTGATGCGTTTTTGCTGTATTAAAAGGCACCTTTCAGCATGACAAACATGCAAAATAGTTCCCTTTTAATTTTTTTATTTATCTGTTCATACCTCTGCACTGGCTTTTTTACAAAGTGCTCATTGCTGCATCTTTGTTGTCCTGTTTGAAAAACGCACCTTCAATCATAGTCAATGGAAACACACCAAAAATGCCCCACAATGCATTTTTTGGTGTGTTTTTTGAGTCCCGTGTCAATTTTTTCTCAGGTGAGCAGGAATGAAAACACCTCTAAAACACCAGTGTGAATGGTGTTAGGACCTGGCAATTGGGCAACAAAAGGCATCATACGCTGCCCTGTGGGAAGCAGTTGGAGTGCTACATGTACCCCCATATCTGGAAGTGTCAGTTTTTGACTGGCTGTGAAGGAAAAGGAGAACTTTACGTCATGCCTGCTGCCCTGTGAACCGGTTATGTTACTTAGTACAGGCAAAGATACTGGTTGTTTTTAGGTTCCTTCACACCTTTGCATGGATTACCAGTTAATGGAAGTAGTAGCGGTGAAATGTCAGTGATTCTGGCATAAGGGCTTAGGTGATATACTAAAGGTTGAACCCTCAAGCACTTCTTCACCTCTCCCTCCTGTCCAAAGAAGCTGGTTGACGAGAAAATAATTCTTAATTAAATGTTTTGCAAAGCAAATCTTCCTGTATCATTTGACTACTTCGCATTTTACCAACTTAAGCCTCTGAAGCAATCTTTTCTCCTGGACTGCATTTCTTGAAATAGGAAGCCAACCAGCATGATCTTATGTGACCACATTTTAGTAGACAATTTATTGGTACTATCAAAATTTTTTGAACTAGTAACTGCTCACGGCTCAGTAGATTGCTTGTACAATGTCAGGCTCCTACAGGCACGTCCTACAGCTTTTACCCTATACCTCAGTACAGGCATTCAGTGGAAAGCTGGAAGAAATGTTAAGAGTATGAGTGCGCTAATTGGCACATTCATAGTTCTTCTAGATTGACAAGCCATCTGCCACAGTGGCAGACAGGACTTGTAGTCCATTCCTTCACAGATACCTGTGTGTAACTTGTTCCCAAGGGTGAATTTATCCTTTAAATCCAAATTGAAAATGCTGAGGGTAGGACTTTAACTTCATCCCTGGTTTATCTTTTTCTGTCCTCTCTTTTCACGCTGTGTCTCAACCGCTAGAGCCACCCATATGTGCACCCTCGCAGAATACGTACATAGAATAGGCAGTCATAAGAATAGAAAGATTGACGTAATGATAAGTTTGCATACGAGACAGCACTTGGAATGTTGGGACATGTAGTTCCCAGGTGGTTAATCAGAGATTCTTGTTTACATTTAGAGCGCGCGCTTCCCGCTCAGAGGTTCAGGGGAGGAGGAAGCGGGAGGTTGCATTAGTAAAATGTTTTTTTAGTGATTTGCAATGCCATTGCTTTAAAAAAATCAATACTTGTACTGTTGATAGCAGGCCAAGAGGGATAAGAGGGATGTACTTGTAATTAAAATCAGACTTTAGTACTATTTTAAGCTTTTTAAGGCACGTGCCTGGGGTTTCTCTACAGTACTATACCTTAGTCTGATGCCTTGACCTAAATTCTAGCCTTTCTGTGTTGTCACTAGAGCAGGAAATGCAGGGAAAATCACCAACAGAAATGCAACCAACACTAAGTGCCATTTTTTGTTTGAGAAGTAGAATAGGGTAAGGCATGACCTTATTTTAGGTTTCTTTTTACCAGGAACCTGTACTGGCTACTAAAATTAAAAAAATAGCAGATGTGTGCTAATTAAGACAACAGATTGTCTGTAGACAGGACAACCATCAGAAATATTGAGGCCCCTTACACAGCTTTAGGCCTGGGGCCTGACCACCAATATTCCCCTCGGGGATGGGCGGGCCCTTGGGGTTGCCTGGGCCCGTACATGTGTGTCGGTTGTCCCCCCCCAATGGCGGCCCTGTCTGTAGACTCTCCTGTCTGTGCTTCGCTGGTATTGTAGGAATACAATCACGATGTTTGGAGTAAAGAGACTTGCAGAGAAATAATTTATATATATATATATATAGTGTGTATGTGTGTATGAGATACAGTTCACACTCACATACTGTATAATACTATATATCTTACAATGAAATATGTATTTTATGTTGCCGGCTACTACTAATGAGATGGCCTATTTTTACAGAACTGCTCCAGACATGTATACTAATTACATTGATTTTTCTTTTACTTCCTTGAAATATCTTTAAACCACTGACAGCAAGCACAGCCCAGTGTAATGCATTTAAATGAATGAATTATCTGTGCAGCCAGTAGTCCTGATAGAAATAAGCTATCAGCTTTATTTTAGTCCTCAGGCTTGTTGATGTCTAATCAGATGAAAACAGCACAAGTATTTCTGCACGTAGGAAATAGAAATGGAAGCCTTTCTACAAATGCACTTCAGATTCCAATCCACTATTCAGTTGTTGAGGTCCTCCATTTGTATGTAGTGTAATAGGCGTATAAATGCTGTGACCTTAGGAGGCATAATCCTACACCTGTAGGTTCCTAATGAACCCTGTCAGCTACTTAAAACATTTCAGGTAAAATCAGAGAAAAAAAGTTTTAAATTCTTACTAGCAGTGTTTTTCAGAAAAAGGGAAAAGGACCTTTACCCGTGCCGCATCCTAATATATCGATGTATGTGCAAAATGTTTGCAGGACACAGTCCTGCTTGTGGTGGATTTTAATGGCACTAACATGAGACAGATTTGTTATATTTAAAAAAAAATCATCTTTTATTGTACATCATTTAAACATGGTAGACGCCCAAGACTACTACACTTAAAAGAAACACAAATAAATGTGGTAACATAATCCTTATGAGGTTTTTTGTGTGAACACCTATATACGTTCAATCCATCATTTGAGGTATGTATATCCTTGTTGCTGGTCGATGCGTTTCGCAGTATGCTCCCTCAGGACCAACAGCAGGTGTATGACATTCTGGTAATCTTAAATAGATATTATCATTAGTTTCAGTAACAAAATAATATTATATCATTTTCTTCAGAAATATTTTTTATAGAATTTATCAAAGTCATCACTTGCATGCATTGTAGTAAGAGGCATACTTATGTCGCATATGTCTGGGGGCAGACACAGGGGATTAGCATCTCATTGGCGTTGATTTGTTATGTTGTTAAATTTTCACTCACGTTCCCTTTAACAATACATATGTGTATGTATATATGTGTGTATGTATATATGTGTGTGTGTGTATATATATATATATATATATATATATTTATGTATGTATATAATTTTTATTTCCAGCCTATATAAGAGCATATGTATTATTCTTATAGAGGTGTTTTACCTGGTTTTATAGGGGATGAGGATCCAATGTATGTTGATGAAGTGTGGTTTCAATGGGCATAGGATCAGTTTCATTTTAGTTGGTAAGAGTATATATACCTATAGAGAAGGGAGCTATTTTGTTTAAAATTTGATTCATATTGCCTAAATATCCCTATTGTTCTGTAGATCTAAACAAATGTTATACACACCTTCATGCTTTGCTCAACCGAAAATATTGCCGTGCATGTCAACCTAGACATGAAGAAAATGGCCCATCACAGACTTATTTGAAGTCCCACAGTCCAGGGCAGCACATGTGTTCCTATGGGGTAGATATAATTGTAGGCCATAAGTTTCAGAATCTCTCTTATAGTGTTAAAAGTCCCATTTAGTGAAAAAGGAATAGCCTCCTTACCCCTGGATGTCCACCCATCCAGCATGTGTGCCCTCTGCCTCCACGAGCATAATGCATGATGCCTTAATCCCCCACGACCGCCGGAGCCGGCTGGTGACGTCACAGCGTTGTGTGTGCCCCATCAATGCGCATGCGCAAGATGGCGCTTACCGTGGTCAAGCATTTCTCATGTAATAAATGCCAAAACCCGCCCAGACAAGGTGTGTGGGCAATCAAAAAGAGGCCTGATATCTTATAGACAGATTGTCAGGAATGATAGAATGGAGTAATGTCAACCGCTCTCCCAGTATGGAAAAACAATATGGGGAACATGTGCCCTCCCATCAGAAATAAAGACAATACGTAATGTTTAATGCATGACTGAAAAGCAAAAGGAGACAGTAAACAACTATATTTATATAGACATATTAAACCTGTTTTCATATGCATCCTATATTACAGAGTGGTGTATATATATACAGATTGGATAACATGACTCATTTCTCATTGACTACAGAGAATCAAGTGGTTATATTGAAGAACATTGCAATGAATGAAGGTCATTATTTCTTCTAATGCCATTGATACAATGTCTCTGAATGAGCATTTCTGTTTGCCCTTCAATCGTTGTATTTAATAAGGGAGATATTTTTTTTTAGAGAAACAAAGCACATTTCTTATTAGCGGATCGATTTTGATTACGATCAGTGGCTTCATAGTTATAGGAATGGTTATAAGCTTAAAACTTCATTCAGACCGAGTGGCTTAGTAGCTTTTAAAAGATATATCCACCTAGTTTCACGTTGTAGAATCCTCTTCTCAAAATCTCCCCTCTAGGGTCTGGTATTATGCGTTCTAGGGCAGCAGATTTTATGACACTGGTGTTTCGTTTATGATATAATGCCACATGTCTGCCAATAGGTGTATCCGATTGATTTAAAAAAAAAAAATTATGCTTAGTTTTGCCTATATAGAAGGCTCCACATTTGCAGAACATAATATATACAATACCAATGATTTGACAATTCACATGATTTGACAATGCATGTAAATTACCATTTGAATGATAGAAGGTTTGACTTTTAAACACCCATTGGGAGAAATTGAAGGCTCCACATTTCTAGGTTCCCCAGATATTGCATATTCCTGATTTTGATTCCTCAAAATGACTTTTAGTTAGTTTATCTTTGATTGACTTAGCTCTCCTATATGTGATCTCTGGATAATCTTGTATGTATTTTTGCAAAATAGGGTAATTTTTGAGGCGATTACCAATGTTTTTGAAAAATAGGGCGAATGCTGTCTATTAAAAGAGGTAATCAATATAGTTGTCTCAATTTGTTTAGGATCTCTCTTTTTATAGAGGACTTCCCCTCTAGATAATTTTTTTGCTCTATTAAAAGCTTTTTTTTTTTTTGACAATTAAGTGAATATCCTCTTTGTAGCAACCTATTTCTTAATGCATTTGCCTGGTTCTGAAAATCAAGATCCCTTGAACATATTTGGCAAAGCCGAAGATATTGGCTATAGGGAATACTGTGTAGTAGTGGTTTGGGGTGGAAATTTTCTGCATGTAGCAGAGTATTGCACTCTGTGGGCTTTCTATTTAGGGTAGTGCCTATAAAGCCATCATCCTGTCTCATAACCTTAACATTCAAAAATGTTATGACATACCGATCATGTTCCATCGTAAACTTCAAATTGAATACATTATGTTGAAGAGTCCACATAACCTCTTCCAAGAGAGAAACTGTACCAGTCCAGAACATTATCACGTCATCTATGTAGCGATACCAAAGTAGTATTGAATCCAAAATTTTAGTGTATCTTTCTTCTGAAACCACACACCGCTCCCCCCCCCTCCCAAGTACAGGTTGGCATGTGTGGGTGCACAGCAGGTGCCCATAGCTATCCCCTGCACCTGGAGGTAATGGGACCCGTCAAGGACAAATATATTGCTGATAAGAATATGCTCAAGCAGAGACAAGATAAAAAAGCTATATGTCCATGGATCACAGTCCCATTCTTTCAAAAATTCACTGATGACTTGTAACCCCTTATTGTGTGGTATACTGCTATACAATGCCTCAATATCAATGGCTACCATAATGGTATTGGGTGGTGTCGTGATTCCCTCCAGACGTTGGAGTAAGTCTGGGGGTATCCCTAATATATGAAGGTAGGGATGTGACATGAGAACACAGATAATTGTCTGAGACAGCTAGCTAATTCTGTATGAGATCAAATTCCTGATATTGGTCTGCCTGGGGCTGAGTAAGGTTTTTATGGGTTTTTGGAATAGCATAGAATGTAGGTGTTTTTGGGTGCTTGACCAAAATGGACTCATAGACTTTTTTGTTTATGATGTTTCGATGGTAAACCTCCATTACTATTGATTTAAATTCAGTCCTGAGTCTCTCTACCATATTATCTGGGATTTCCCTGTACCACTCCCTGTTTTTAAGTATGTTTAAACACATGGTTCTATATTGATCTTTACCCATTTAGCACCACTTTTCCACCTTTATCTGACGGTTTTATCACCAAATCATTGTTTGCACTTAGCGAGTGAAGGGCTTCCTTTTGTGTTTTAGTTAGATTACCTGTGGAGTAACCTTGTGTGCTTATTTCATTTTTTTCTCTACATACTTTTGTAACAAAAGCCCAAATATTGGGAGTTGTTTGTAATGGAGGAAATTTATCAGATTTTTTGTTTATTGCGAGTTTAACTGAGGGTGTGGGTAGAATGTTTGGAGGTTCAGTCCTTATATTTGATACATCTTGTGAGCCTTCATTTTTATCCAAGAGATCCATCAGATCTCGCAAAGCTTTAAAATCCTTAATGGTGAAATCTTTCCACTGATCTAGTAATGCCTTATCCTTTTTCTTTTTGTTGCGCTCCTTATCAAGTAGAAGTTTATAGGTTAACTTGCGTGCGAAGAGATGGACATCTTTTACAGTCTCAAAGCAAATCTATTTCCTGTATAAGGCAGAAAGTGAGGCCCAGACTCAGTATTTATTTTCCAGATGTCGTTAAAGGGTGTGGGGATAAATTTTATAATTTATCTTTCGTTCATTGATGGATACAGCTCCTGATTCTTCTTAATCATTGGGTTATGCTGCCCCCTATAGGAGTAGGGCACTAGGCAGGAAAAATACTTGATTGCGCCTATAGGGTGGTCCCAGGGGGTATACTCCCACTTTCTGTTATAGGTACTCAGTTTTTTTTCTGCCTAGTCAAGAGTAAGGACCTAGTTCCTTGCTGGGATCCCTGGTCCTGGCAATTTTTCATTTTGAATGGAATTTTTTTCCTCTTTTTATTATTTTGTTCCTGTGAGAACTGCAATCAAGTGCTGGGCGACAAACTGGATAATATAGATCCTTAGGGTCCCCCCAGTCTGGCCAGGGAGCTCGTGCAGACTGCAGCTCCACGCTAGCTCGGCTGCAACATAGCCCCAATGAAGGGGCTGGTCTGCGAGGTAAACATCTCGCGAGGACGCATATGACCTGGCTTTGGCCTGAGTCGCAGCCTCTCCTCCTGACCGACAGCACCCACATTACAATGGAGCGGTGTCCTGTCCGGAGCGGTGCCCACTCTGTTCCTGGTTTGGTAAGTAGCTGTCCCCCCACCACCACTGGAGGGTTTTGTGGTGGACGCGGGCCCCTCCCTGGCATGTTCGGACCCCCGGGTTTCCCTCTCTTCCCCCCCCAGCCCCTTTAAAATGATGGTAATTTTGGGTCTTTTGGCACCCCCATCTCCCTGGGTGAGGTTATAAGCTTGCTGTTGCCACGTGCTCTTAAGAGGGGCTGGTTGGAGTGGCTGCTGACCGGGCTGCTGGGGAAGCTGATAGTTTAGCATCCGCGGGCCTCACGCGGCCAGATCAGAAAATTTAGGCCGCGGATTTGTGGCCTACTACTCGGAAACTACGTAAGGCGGCCCTTGTGAGCATGGCTGAAGCCACTGCCTCCCGTTTGGGCATCCGACTTCCACTCCGCTGCTCCTGGGTGGTCGGCTCCACTGGGGCTCTCGTCCTGGCGGCCGGTCACCCTCAAAAATTTAGGCTTACTAGGCCATGTGGCCGAATCAAGCGCCGCTGTTGGGGGGGGCGGACCCAGTGCATGTAGCTTAAGCCCCCACTCTTCCTTTGGGCATCTGCCGGGCTGAGGATCCGTGCAATTGCTGTTGGGCCCCCATGAAAATTTAGGCCACGGCCTGCTGGGCCATATGGTCAGCTTGGCACCACCCTTCAATCAGGTGGCACTGTGGGGGTGCCTAACTTTTAATGACAGTCCATTATTGTGTGGGGCACCTGCCTTGTTTTAGCGAGGGTACCCTGCCTGCGCGTCCACATCATGGTGGGCGGCCTCCTTTGAAGGGGGGGATCTCCCTATTTTGTCCCCTATGGAGGGCTCGGAGGGTAACCCCCTTGTTTTTTGCCTGGTACAATAGGTGGTCCATTTGTGAACCCTTTGCTGGCGTCCCTTTTGTGGGATCGCAGTCGGCAGCCTCCCCTTATTGTTATGTTTTCAGGATGAGCTCGGTATATAGCGACCCTGCTGGGTCTGCGTCCACGCATCCTGAGTGCTCAGATAGTTTGGATGATTCCTCTGCTCCTCTAGCCACGCTTAAATAGTAGATGCACTGTTTGTGTCAGTGTGGGAAACTTTAAAAATGATGAATGCGGCTGACACCACGTCAGAGGCACCGGTTCCTTTTGGCACTCACAGGCCCTCCAAAGCAGCAAGGGTGTTCCTCTTTGCGCTTACCTTGACAGCATTGTCACATAACAGTGGGGTTATCCAAAACCCAGTATTTGCCAGGCCATTTTTTGCTTGCGGTATCCTTACGAGGATTTACTGCGTAAAGGGTGGACGGTCCCACCTGTAGTGGACTCGCCGGTTTCCAAGTCAAATTGAGTTACCTTCATCCCAGTTGAGGAGTCTCCGACCTTTACAGGTCCAGCTAATAAGAGGGCGGATGCTCTGGCCCGCCATATGTGCGCTGTGGCTGGTTCGGCAATTAGGCCGGTAATTACTATTGCCCTGGTGTCGCAAACTCTGACCGAGTGGGCTAAGCTTTTACGCCAGGACCTTGAGGGAAAATGGCTTCCCCCCTGTCTTTGCGGAGCTGGCAGACCAGTTTGTCTAGGGGCAAAATTTTGTCTGTGATGCCTCTTTGCATGTGGCCCCTTTGATTTCTAGGCTGTCTGTATCAGCAGTGGTCCTTCGGCGTATTGTCTGGCTGAAATGCTGGTCTGCGGACTAGACTTCTAAGAAGGCCTTATCTGATCTCCCTCTTGTAGTGATCGACTGTTTGGAGTTTCCTTGGATTACATCGTTAAGAGTCTCACGGGGGGAAGAGTACTCTTCTTCTGCTGGCTACCAAGAGCAAGGAGCCCCGTCGTAGACGTGGGCCATCCTCCTTGGCTCTTAAGCAGCCTCTTTGTCTCTCAGGATCCCAAAACAAGGCATCAAAAGTCAGGGCCTCCACCGGAGGTTCCAAGAGGACCTGGTCTGGCCAGCCACTAGCGGGCTCTTTCAGACCTGCGGACAAGGCTGCCTCTGCATGAAGGGGCGCCCTCACCCGTATATGGGGTGGGGGGACATCTTCGCTGGTTTCCGGATCCGTGGACCTCCCTTGTACAGGACAAGTGGGTACACAAAGTTATCTGGTCAGGCTACGAGATTGAGTTCGGTCTTGTCCTCCGGAAAGGTTTTTTTTCCCTTCCAACCTGCACTTGTCTCCAGATCACTTACAGGGTCTCTTTGGGGCAGTGCAAGACTTGTTACTTCAAGGGGTGATTGTTCCGGTTCCGACTTTGGAACATTTTCAAGCTTTTTTTACTCAAACCTCTTTACAGTCCCCAGGAAGGAAGGCAAGGTACGTCCAATTCTGGACCTCAAGGTGCTAAGCTGCTTTGCGCAAGTACAGAAGTTTAGCATGGAGTCGGTTCACATGGTAGTGGCTTCCCTACACCAGGGTGATTTATTCTTGCTTCTGTCGAAATCAAGGACGCCTACCTGCACATTCTAATATGTGCTGGCCGCCGGCGCTTCCTCTGTTTTGCCATGGGCGAGGAGCAGTATCAGTTTGTGGCGCTAAAGTTTGGTCTCACCTCCGCACCTCGGGTCTTCACAGGAGTTTTGGCCCTGGTGCTGGCATTTTTTGAGTCAGCGGGGGATCGGGGTACTGGGGTACCTGGACGATCTTCTTCTGTGAGCAGGGTACTGGGGTACCTGGACGGTCTTCTTCTGTGAGCAGAGTCTCCGACTACTCTGATGGACTACTGGAGATTGCTCTGCAAACTTTGAGGGAGTTCGGTTGGTTCCTGAACATTCAGGAGTCTGCTTTGGTTCTGTCCACAAAAACTGGAATATGTGGGTCTGACTCAGCCAGAGTGTTTCTTCCTTGGGAAAAACTACAGACATTGCAAGAGGCAATTCAGCTGCTGTTGTCAGCAGATGGTCATCCCTCCGGGATTGCATGCGCGTGCTGGTCCTGATGGTGTCCACCCTCGTGGCGGTCTGTTTGCACATTTCCACACAAGATCTCTGCTAAAGAGTTTCTGGTGAAATTGATCAAGCATCCACAGTGTCTAGAGGTGGCTTCGGTCTCTGGCACTTCGACAGGGAAAATCCTTCTCCCCTGTACTGGACGGTTGTCTCCACGTAAGCCAGCCTGTCCAGGTAGGGAGGCGTCCTCAGCACAGACGTGCTCAAGGGGTCTGGACTCTCACAGAGCCCAGACTGCCGATTAGTGTACTGGACCTCCAAGCAATCAGACTTTGTTTGGCTCATTGGACAATCATTTTCAGGGCTGTCCGGTACGAATTAATTCCGACAATGCCACGGCAAGTGGCCGGCATTCTAAGGTGGGCTGACTGATTCTTTCCAGCCCACTCAAACTTCTGCCACGACTCCTGTGCAGGACTCAGGCAGAAGGGATTCCGATCCTTCTAGTGGCTCCAGACGGCATCGCCGGTCTTGGTATGACGATCTGGTACGGCTGGTCGCCGATGCTCCTTGGGGACTTCCCCCCCCCCCTTGGAGGATCTGCTGTCCCAAGGACCAATCTTCCATCCTGCTTTACAGTCGTTGGCTTTAACGACTTGGCTGTTGAACGCCAGGTGCTGAAGGATGGAGGTTTGTTTGAGTCAGTGATTCCTACGCTGTTAAAAGCTAGGAAATCTGACTCTAGGTAGATCTACCATCGTACGTGGAAGACATACATTGCATTGTTTGAGTCTCTTGGGGTTTATCCTTGCTCCTCCTCGGTGAATCAGATCTTAACCTTCCTTCAACGGGGGTTGAACAGAAATTGGCCTTGCGTACCATCAAGGGCCAGGTATCGGGTTTTGGCTGTCTTTTTCCAACAATCTTTGGCCACACACTCCCTTTCTTCAGGGTGTCCGACATTTGGATCCTTCAGTGCAGGCTCCCTTGCTGCCCTGGAATTTTAATGTGTTGCTTTCAGCACTACTGAAGCTTCTCTTTAAAAAAATTTGGGAGGTTTCCCTGCTTATGCTGCCCCAGAAGGTGAGCTCCTTGATGACTATCACCTCACGATGCAGGGTGTCGGATCTGACAGCATTATCCTGTCATTCTTATGGTGATTAACAAGGATAAGGTGGTGCTTTGCCTCTGTCCTTCATTCCTTCCTAAGGTGGTCTCTGATTGTCTTTTGAATGAAGACATTGTGTTGCCTTCCCTGTGTCCCAGGCCAAACCATTTGAAGGAAATTGCTTTGCAATGTGGTCCGGGCAATTAGGGTGTACCTGGCAGCTACAGAGTCTTTTAGGAAGTCAGACTCTCTCTATTTGTGCTCATGGGTGGACCTCACAAAGGGATTGTCCGATTCTTTTGCGACCATTTCCAGTTTGATCAGATGGCGGTTCAGGCCTATTGCATAAGGGGTCAGGTTCCTCCTTTCCCTGTTTAGGAGCACTTTACTAGGGCGCTTTGTGTCTCCTGGGCTTTCCGTCATCAACAGTCAGTGACGCAGGTTTGCAAGGCGGCCACCTGGTCGTCAGTGCACGCTTTTGTAAAGTTTTTGTAAAGTGGTTGTGTTGGCATCTGCGGATGCATTTTTTGGCCACAAGGCTTTTGCTGGCTGCTGTTTAGAGGACCTGGTCCTCTTTGAGGGTGTATTGTTTTTTCAGGTGAGCTTTAATTGTTTATGGTTGAGCTCTATGTTAGCTGATTGGCTATGGTTTGCCTTGGGAATTTTTTTCAGCTCTTTCCCACCCCTCATGTTTGACACTGCTTTGGGACATCCCAATGGTTAAGAAGAATCAGGAGCTGTGTCCGTCAAGGAACGAAAGAGAAAATGGGATTTTTGAATTATCGTAAAATCCATTACTCTGATGTTTATTGACGGACACAGCACCTGCCCCTCTATGGAGTTTGGCTTTCTTTTCTTCTGACACTGCTTGTAACAAAACCTATAGCAGGAAGAGGGAGTATCCCCCCTGGGACTGCCCCATAGGCGTAGTTAAGTGTTATTCCTGCCTAGTGTCCTACTCCTGTAGGGGGGAGCATAACCCAATGGTTAAGAAAAATCAGGAGCTGTCTGTCAATGAACATCAGAGAAATGGAAATGGAAGTCAAAAATCCCATTATTCAATCCTAAATGCTTGGGGTCAGTTTTATCACAAGAGTCTAGATTCCCTATTGTCTTCTTGACTTCCTGTGTATTGATTGGTGTTTGTGGATGTCTAAAAAAATCACCTAATCTTGTGAAGATTGTGTAGTGTGTGTACCAATGCCTAATCCAGGCAAGTTAGAAAATAGGTTAGAAGATAGTGTATTGGACAATGCCTGTGAAAAAGAGGATTTGAATGACCTATCACCTTTTTGGGAAGAACCATCACCCCCATGAGCTGAGGTTGATGGTGTGTCTGTCATGCATTTCTTACCAGCACCTTTTGGTCGCTTTTTGGGATAGGGATTCCTCTAGTGAGATCGATTTTAATACCTGTGAAATGTGAGAAAAATTTGAAGTGTTAGAGAAATCTGATTCAGGTTCGTCTTGTTCCGTATGATTAGCAGGTTGATTTTGTACTGTTTTCTTAGGGCCCCAACGCCATTTTGTCCCTCAAAAACTATTGTTCTTTATATTGAAAAAGATCAGTTATAAAGTTGTAGATGTTCCTGTAATATTTCTTGCTTTTCCCCAAAATTTGGGGTGGGCATAAAGACTAAAGTTTTGATAATACATTTGCTTTATCTGTTCATCTAGTTCAGCTATTTCTTTCCAGTATTCTTTTAATATTAATATCATCATTTTTTGTGAACAGGCCAGGAGATTATCCTCCCATGCATTTTTTAATTCAGGTGTTACCTTTTTCATATTCGGGAACACCTGAACCCCTAGACCCATGGGGTTGATTTTCTCAGATGTGTAATGTTCAAAGAATTTGTTGTGCCAGAACAGACTTGATTTTCTTTCTAGAGCCTGAGATATTTTTTGCATAAACAGATCTAGTTCTAATAAAGAGCTTTGATCAGCAGACACATTTTTCAGACATTGAAGCATAAATCCCTCCCATGCTTTGCCAGTGTAATCGTCCATAATTGTATTCATATATTCAAATAATGATTCTTTAATCTTATAATTATACGAATTCAACAATTTACTATATGAAAAAGATGCATACTTAGACAAAACAGGTAGAAAGAAAAAACAAGAGAAGGAAAATAGGGGGAAAAAATCCTTTAGTGTAAAGGAAGTGTCAGCATCACTGCTTTCTAAAATAGAGAGAGTGATAGTTTGGTAATGGCCATGGACTACATATAATTTGCTACCTACTTGATATAAAAGAAAAAAGGGAAAAGGACCTTTACTCGTGCCGCATCCTAATATATCGATGTATGTGCAAAAAGCTTGCAGGACATAGTCCTGCTTGTGGTGGATTTTAATGGCACTAACATGATTTGTTCTATTTAAAAAATCATCTTTTATTGTACTACATCATTAAAACATAGTAGGCTCCCAAGATGACTACACTTAAAAGAAACAAATTAATGTGGTAACAATATCAGTATGAGGTTTTTTTTTTGTGTGAACACCTATAATATTATTATTATTATTATTATTATACAGAATTTATATAGCGCCAACAGTTTGTGCAGCGCTTAACAAAATGAAGGCAGACATTACAGTTACAATACAATTTGGAACAAGAGGAATCAGAGGGCCCTGCTCGTTAAAGCTTAAAATCTAAAAGGGAGGGTCAATTGGTACAAAAGGTAATAGCTGTGGGTGGGATGGGCTGATGGAGAGAGTGAAAGTGTATTAGTTAGTAGCCGGATAGGCTTCTTTAAAGAGAAGGGTAAGGCCTCATGTACACTGCTACTTGTAAACGGGCGTTTAGGAGCAGTTGGGCGTTTTTTTCAGTAGCCCCTGAACCCTCCTCTATGTTATCTTATCTGTCCATGTACACTGAGTCATTTACAGTCATTTAGAGGCAGTTGAGTTCAGTGTTGTTTTTTGGAAAGCAATTATTTGCGTTCCGGATTTTCAGAACGTGTGTTTACAGGCGTTTCAAACGCAAAACGCGACCGAACGCGATCACCCACGTTTAGCGCTTGCGTTTTTCCTGTTTAAAGGGGAATGATTTTTTGACCTCTAAAAACGGATCTGAGCGCAAACGCCCGCTAAATGCTGCTAAACACGGCTGCAAACGCGACACAACGGGCGTTTTAAACGTCATTTACATAGCTGTTAAATTCCAGTGTTCAAAGGACTTTTTAAAACATCCCGTGTACATGTAGCCTTATAAATACGTTCAATCCATTGATTGAAGTATGTATAGCCTTCTTGCTGGTCGATGCGTTTCGCAGTGTTTTTCCTTTCTATAACTTGTTTTGCTCATTTACAATGTGCCGTTGAACTTGGTTAGAAGCTTGACTACTCCAGTAAGAGTCAATTGATTAATGCAGCCCCCTCTCTTCTGGCATGTCCCAGGTCTTTTTCCTTTTCTGGGATTGCCTAATTTCTCTCAGGCTGGGTTCACACTTGGGCGAATTGGATGTGGGTTTCCCCGCATCCAATTCACATGACAGGTGAGTGTGACCGGCTCTAAATGGAGCCAGCTCACACAGCTCCGGGGAGCCTGCGGCCCGCATTAGGAAAGGGTCCTGTGCGTCTTTGGCTCAGTTTCAGGTCCAAATTCAGGCAAAGATTCTTACCTGATTTGTACCTGAAAGGGAGAAGAGGGGTGCACCGAAACACCTGCTGCGAGCCGCGGCCGCGTCCAATGTGAACTCGGCCTCAGTGTTGGCCCAGCTCCTCTGCCCCTCTCCTGACCTCCCTACATAAACTTTCATGCAGTTGCCAGGGGAAGAGCAAAGGTGAATGCTATAGAGTGCTGGTGTTTATCATCCGGTCCTTTGGCACTTTTTGTGCAGCACTCGAGGCCCCTTCTGACACCAATATGTTGTTCTCTGACCATCTCTTGTATAATTTCTGATGTCTCTGTATCCTCATTCTCTTAAATCTCTAGTATCATGTCTGAAGTCTCTATATCCTCATTATCTCTTTATCTCTTGAATTATGTCTGAAATTTCTTTATCCTCATTCTTACTATCTCATGTATCATGTCTGAACTCTGTGTATCCTCATTGTCTGACCATCAGTAGTAAATGGTTTGTCTTCACACTCTGATACATTTTCAGGATAGGTTCTTCTGTTGAAAAATAACAGATTTACTATCTCTCTGTCACCAGTTGAAAATAAAAGAAAGAAAGCCTAAAAACGAAAATGAATGCAGCCATCACATCTAACAGTTGGTTAGCTGCAATATAATAAAGGGTTGCTTTTTGTGTTTAATATCACTTTAATTTGTTGCTTAGAATTGCTATTTAACCTGTTAAAGACTTAGGGTGAAACTCATACGACTTGGTGTTCTTCCTCATGGAGAACACATCGACAGGTGAAGCAGCCAGGACCTTCTGTCATTGTCGCAGCACAGGTCTCTGTAACATAGTTGCTGTGGACACAGATTTGCTATAACAGGTCTCATTGTCAGTGGTTTTTTTTTTAATTATAGGTAATTTATGTACCTTCCCAAAATATGTAAACATGCCTTAAAAGTGCACTTATTTTAAATATATATTTTTGTTTTTCAGGGCTAAATAGACATTTCTGCGCTGGAATTTTGTCCTTACCGTCAGCTTGAGGAACAAACGTTTTTCCTAATGTGCGCTACACTTATCCTGGAGGGATAATATGGACTGGGACTGTACTGCAGCCATGCAGGTGGGAATGCGTGTGGTTCGAGGCGTTGACTGGAAGTGGGTGAACCAGGACAATGGCGAGGGCAGCGTGGGTACTGTGGTAGAAATTGGTCGCCAAGGCAGCCCTACAACACCTGATAAAACTGTAGTGGTTCAGTGGGATCATGGCACAAGAACAAACTACCGCACTGGATTCCAAGGAGCCTACGATCTGTTACTGTATGATAATGCTCAGACAGGTATGTGGCAAATCAAGTGCATCCATATACTTAAAAATCATGTTTGCAGGCCTAATAAAAATCTGCCAGTTGAGCATCAGATCATATTGATAGTTTAAATAAGATCTCTGAATTAAATCGGACATACATTGTAGAGTTAGTTCCAGATAAATGAAACAGGGAGATTTTGGGGAGATGTAGCTCTCCGGTTCAGATCATGTGGCCTGCCTTTAAAGTGAATGACAATTGTGCTGACATTGGTTCCAAGTTTGCAGAGCTGCTGCAGGTCATGTGACCAGTCATGGCAGCTTTAGTACACCTAACCTTTCATGACAGCTTTAGGTTGCCTGAGATAAATAGATTTGGCATCTGTGGTGGTTGGTTTTCTTTCTGTACAGCACAGGGGTCTTGGGTTTAGGTGCTACCAAGTCCACTATTTGCATAGAATTTCCATGTTCTTTAGAAATTTGCATTGACTTCCACCCAAAAACTTAAAGCATGCTGGTTGGGTAATTGGCTTAACCTGGCCATACGGTATACACTTATTCAATTTCTTTTAAACAAGGTATACACAATGCTAACCTGAGGTTGCAGGAAAGAAATTTGCAGGACTTCCCCAACAACACACAGTGCTGAAAGGAATCTCTCCTGCCGAGACATGTTTTCTTCAGGCAAGGGGGCTGGGGAAGCCGCCCCCCCCCCCCCCCCCCGGGAGAAAACAGTGATTATTGCTAGTGGCTGCAGCAGCCGCTAGCAGTAATCGCAAGTAAAATCTGGCAGGCTGTTTTTTCTTAAAGTTGATCAATTTGATACATTCAGCCTGTCTATACACAGATCAAATCTCGGCTGGTTTAGATTTGAACCGTCTATGGCCGGACTTAGATTTGCCCTCAACTATGTAGTGCAAGGGCCTGCCTGATTGCATACAAATTAAATGTGCTTAGGTTTGACCTCATTTTATATGGTGTTGGCAATTCTAAAGGGAAATTGTACAAGAGAATTGTATAATGTGTGGCCAGCCTTACACTCAAAAGGTGGCAAAAAATACATCTGTAGATCCTTGAATAACTGTGATAGGAACATTAGATTGCAAGTTCCTCTGCAGAAAGAAGGTTCATGATAATGCTCGGAAGTATGTGAAAACGCCAGCTATCTGCTGATATAAAATCATGTATATTGTGTTTGATGGGGATCTTTCAATTACACATACAGTATGTCATTTAAAGGAAGTGCCCAGCTTATTGTATAAATGTGTGTATGCAAACGTAACACTGCCCTCCTTTTATATCTCCAAGTGCCTGCACATCAGATCTAGTTTCCTTCAAAGAACTCTGGAACACCAGTAAACCAGCTTCTTTGGGTTAACACTCTGCATCCCCCTATCTCAACACCACATTATTGGTTAGTGTGGTATGCTATTTTTGAAGCTAAAGAGAGTTTGGGCCACAGACAACTCCCACAGGGACTGGTTGCTGTTTGCACATCAGAACGCCCCTGTTTTCTCAGGTCCAGAGTGCTCCATAGGAATTCAGATCTGATGCAGGAAACTGAAAATGCCCACTAGGCAAGTAAAAGTGATGGTTTTTCATTGTTTATTATTTTATTAGTTTGTGTCAAAGGATGACAAAAAAGATATGTACCCTCAAGATGCTCTGCCATGATGCTTGGGGCACAATCTTTATATCAATTCTAGCAGCACTAGGGCAGGGGACCATTAGCAGAACTGTGACATTGGCACCTTGAAACTTCTTGCAGGCAGCATGGCTGTGATGTGGCAAGAATGAGATAGAATTGTAGGTGGCAGTAAGAAGCTGATTTTGTCCCATACCAATGCCTTTGATATTTTTGCTACATCTGGGCAATTTACCATTTGTTACAATTTAGGTCTGTGTAGCATTTCTTCTCATAGGCTTCCAAGGAGCACTGCCTATGGCTATTTAGGAGAACTCTTTGTTGACTACACCAAACAAGTACTACATACTATACCCTCTGATGATATCTGCAGCATGAACAGTACCTGGAGGTCCAAATCTCATATTGACTAGGACCAGCAGTGACCTGCCTGTGCTGTTTTGGATCTCTGAACCAGTTATATCTGCTGTCATTTATCTCCACAACTTAGCTGACTGTACTGTGTGGTGGAAAGCTTGCTCCTATTTCTGTGAAGAAAGAGAATGCTGACAAAGGTTTTCCATAAATAATATGAGGAGCATTTCTTGGTCAGTATGTAGCACTATGTCTTAGAATCTTATCAGATTAGAAGATCTATAGAATGAAAGAGGTTTAGTAAAGAAGGGTGGTTTCCAACACATATCTTTTTATCCTGCCCAGTAATCCCCTCCAAAATTTCTGCCATCTGTTCCTGTTAAGCTATTTTTAGGCTAAAGGTACAGGAATATTGGCCTACAAAGAAGATTGTGTTGTTAATGTCCACTATTTTGTATTATGCCACCAGTAACCATGTCCCGGCTGTAACAGGTTTTCCTGTTCCTCAGGTGTCCGCCATCCAAATATCATCTGTGACTGCTGTA
Organism: Pelophylax lessonae; assembly: GCF_965119305.1. Taxonomy (NCBI): domain Eukaryota; kingdom Metazoa; phylum Chordata; class Amphibia; order Anura; family Ranidae; genus Pelophylax; species Pelophylax lessonae. The sequence goes on along the minus strand of NC_138779.1, from coordinate 89,165,143 downwards.
AGAAGCACGGAATTCGTGGCATGCGCTGGAAGTGCAAAGTCTGCTTTGACTACGATCTGTGCACGCAGTGTTACATGAACAACAAGCACGACCTTTCCCATGCCTTTGAGAGATATGAAACTGCCCATTCCAGGCCGTAAGTAAAGAAGCACAAAAACTTCCTCAAAGAACACCTTCATATAGCCACAGAGCACTTCATTTAGTCCACGTGTTTATTCACCAAAGGATTTCTTACTTATCTTTAAAGCAGAACTCTGCTATGCCCGCACTGCATGGGTTCACTGCTCGTTTTGGTCTAGGAGTTCGAAGAGCCAAAATATACTCATCCAATCCTTCAATCTTCCTAGTGCACCGGTCCCTTCTGCTGCTGCGGCCCCCCCATACACACACTTTTTCTGGTCTTGTGTAGTGGGCTTTTCCTGAGGTCATCATGGCTATAGACTGGCTCTGGACATGAAGTCAACCTCTGGAGGTGGGGGAGTGCTGTTTTCCCGAGGATCCAAGGATCTGATGAGTATAGGCACTGTTTTCGCCCCTAGACAAAATAAGAAGTTAACCCATGCACTGCCTGGGAAAAAGAGAAAATTTACCTGGAGTTGGGCTTTAAAATTTCAACCTACCAAACACTGTTCAGATTTTGAGTAGATGCAACAGTTTTAATTAGCCATATGGGTACTGTAGTAGAAAGATCTCTCTCTGATATTGGATTCCCAGCGCAGTGATCTGCCACTGCCATTATTACAAGTGTTACTATCCATGTTTGATTTCAGAATAATTTTAAAACTAACATGTCATTACAAAAATGCATAAATATTTTCATAGAAGCAGTCACTATAAGCTACCAGTGAGCTCCTTGTTTTTCATACCATATCTACAGTGCTGTGGAAGCCCCTCAGACTTTCCATACAAATAGCAACTTTATAAAAGTTGATTCATAGCTTTCTCAGATGGTAGTTTTTGACTACAGTAGGTGACTCTAGCACTGAGTATTTCATCATAGGATACAGGGGGTTTAAATGTGCTGACTTTTAGAGAGTCAGCACCTTCTAATTTATAAGGTCTCCCAGGGAAATCAGAAGGGATCAAATTGAAAAATCGAAGCTTTGGAAAAAGTTAAAACAGAAAAAAGTGTGGGAATGTGGGTGTATCTTGTACTCAGTTACTCTGTGGGCACCATACCTTCATATAAATTGGACCACAAAAAAATGGGACTTTAATGTGCCCACCACAGAGAACAAACACACATGTAAAAAAGCAGTTACATCTTCATTATACAAAAAAAGAAAATTCTAAAATTTAACAATCTTTAGATTAATTGTAGCTGAGATTCATTAGAAACAACATGTGGTATATGGAACAATCCCTTGTATGGTGTCTAGGATCAATGCGTTTCGGAATTAAATTGCTTTTTATGATCCACACCTATCGCATATATGCCAGATAGTTCTACTAAAAAAAAATACAACTGCTAAATATACAACAAAATACATTCAATAAATAACACAAGTCAAATTCCAAAAAAATTCATGTCATGTCATATAATTAGAAACAAAAAAACAAAAAAAAAACCCAGGCTGCAGGCTGAGGGAAAGCTGCAAATCTAGATCAATCCATACGCACAAGATATTAGAAAAAGGGGACATACGCACAATATCTCTCTATTGCCTACCTCAAATGGTTATTTCCATACTAGAAGACAGATTGCCTTCAGAGCCAACAGATGGATAGAGGGGAAACAAAACCCTGATAATTCAAACATCAAAAAAAGTTAATGAAATTTGAATTATAACCAAGCACAATAGGAAGTTTAAGGGATACCTAACCTAATATGTTAATGTACAAAAGTATAACAAAAATCATCCCACGTTAAATAATGAGCTCCGTTATGTTAAATAAACAACTGTAAATACCCTGTAATACAGTACATTTGAAAAGTCTATAATACCATCAAACCTACATCTAGTGGGCACAAAAAAAAATTATATTGTTAGGCTTACCACACATGAATGTCCAAGAAACTATGCAGCAGGTAATCGAAGTGTACACAGTATGTACAAACAATAGGAATAAAATGACAATACCAACAGAAAAAAAAGTTCAAGATCTCATCAGTTGCACCCTTGCACCATATATATCCCTCAACCAAACCATCTAAAGAAGTCATAAACATACTGTCAGTCCACAAGAGGAACTGCAAGACCTTCTGTAGCAATGCAATATGGCGTCCCTACGTGTTCTGGGTATCTACGATCCTTTTTTATGGGCCGGTAACCTCAGTGTCTCTGATCCACATATGGCCACACCGTTATCCCGAACAATAGGTTCGGACCTATGGCTGGCCGATTATCTTTGTCACCAAATCACGTTTGGCAAAACCACAAGTGACTTCATGCCTAATCAATCTCAACCTGTTTAATGCCATAAAACGCAACCCAAAAGCCCATGATGTTTTTTTGCGAGATGGCTGGGCTTACCAGATATCTATTTCCGATGTCACTCCATGATTTTTAATGCTACCAAAACTTGCATTTGATCTTACCTATGTAGCACCCTTCTAGTTCAGAGTAGGCTACTAGGAAAACTTAGTTTAGCTCCTTTGTACACAGTGGAGCAGGGGTTAATTGCTCAGGTCTGCTCAGTGTTTTATAGGCTGCTGTTCCGCTACTCCTCCATGTCTTTAGAGGCTTCTAGAAGCATAGTGCCAGGGAGGACAGGACAGACAGCTTGATTATTTATGGAACTCCAACCAGTCCCTGGGAAAGTGTGCCCAGATGGTGGAGGGAGAGCCCATAAGTAGTCTTAGGCCTGGCAGCAGAGTGCAGTGTTCATGGGTCCAGTCCTACAGCAGGTGACCCCTGTGCAGGGGCTTTGCCCCTGTGGCAGAAAAGCTAATGAAGTCCGTTTTTCTCAGCAGGAGAGTGGAATGGGCGGAGGACAGGTCCATGTCTGCTCCGCTTATGGAGAGTGGACATGGACACAACCTGCTCTGCTCTCTGAGCAGTCGGATGTAAATGGACCAGCTGTCTGTTTTCACCCGACTGCCCTCTGACCCGATTCAGCCAAACGGAGGTGACACAGATCCATTTCTGTTTGTTTTTGAATGGAGTAGAATGAAGTGTTCCATTGGGTCCGCCCAAAAAACGGACAGGCAAACCGGATCGGAACACTCAGTGAAAGGGGCCTAAAGGAGTACAGGTCACTATCAGTGTACGGAATCCTGTGGGACAGTCAAGTGCAGCTATTAGTGTGTGGAGAGCAGCCACAAGTGCAGCCAGAAGTTGAGGAGTCCCTGAGTTTGTTCCAGTTCCATGTTCACCAGGGATATCTGAAGCTCCCCATCCCCATCAGAGTTCCTGTTCCAATAAAAAATGCTAAAAAGATCCCCTAGATTGTTTCCTGATCCAGTGAAAAAAAATAAAAATCTGTTGTGTGTGCATCAAAGGGGGGGGGGGGGGACCAAATTCACCAGCAGTTCCTTAGGGGGTGCACTACACCTGAGTCATAACCTGAGTCTAACAATGAGTCATAGACATCTCAACATTCTGGCAGTTCACAGAATGCCATGATGTAAATTGTTTCCCATTTGGTAGAATATATGGAGTGGTTCTATCATTAGGTTTACAATTTCCACAGGGAAATCCACCCAGCGGGAGAGGCCACATGGATCCCCCTTCGAATTTGCTTAAAAATTAGTAGACACTAATAAGTTCCTAAGGAATGTATTCCTACTGAATAAAACCCTTGGTGTGGGGTCAACTAATTCATCCAAAACATCATAGTCTTTCAGAATATCCCAATATTTTTTTAAAAATTGCCCACACTGCCTCTGACTGATTACTAAAAGTAGTAATGTATCTGGCTCTTTGGGTCTCTTTCTCTCCCCTCTTTAAGGTCCCATTTCTCCCTCACCATGGTGGGTAGAGGTTTTGTAGTCCTATGTTAAAATCTCTTATTTTTCCTGCCCCTGTTGTTTTATACTTTTTTTTTAAAGCTATTTCCTTTGCAAACCATAATAGATAAAGGTACATAAAAAAATATATATATATATATATATATAATATAATATAATATAATATAATATATATATATATATATATATATATATAGTATCTCACAAAAGTGAGTACAACCCTCACATTTTTGGAAATATTATATTATATCTTTTCATGTGACAACAACACTAAAGGAATGACACTTTGCTACAATATAAAGTAGTGAGTGTACAGCTTGTATAACCGTGTAAATTTGCTGCCCCATCAAAATAACTGAACACATAGCCATTAATGTCTAAACTGCTGGCAACAAAGGTGAGTACATACCTAAGTTAAAATGTCCAAATTGGGCCCAAAGTGTCAATATTTTGTGTGGCCACTATTATTTTCCAGCACTGCCTTAACCCTTCTGGACATGGAGTTCACCAGAGCTTCACAGGTTGCCACTGGAGTCCTCTTCCACTCCTCCATGACGACATTACGGAGCTGGTGTATGTTAGAGACCTTGCACTCCTCCACCTTCCGTTTGAGGATGCTCCACATATGCTCAATAGGGTTTAGGTCTGGAAATATGCTTGACCAGTCCATCACCTTTTACCCTCAGCTTTTTTTAGCAAGGCATTGGTCATCTTGGAGGTGTGTTTGGGATCGTTTTGATGTTAGAATACTGCCCTGCGGCCCAGTCTCTGAAAAGAGGGGATCATGCTCTGCTTCAGTATGTCGCAGTACATGTTGGCATTCATGGTTCCCTCAACTAACTGTAGCTCCCCAGTGCTGGCAGCACTCATGCAGCCCCAGACCATGACACTCCCACCACCATGCTTGACTGTAGGCAAGACACACTTGTCTTTCTACTCCTCACCTGGTTGCTGCCACACAAACTTGACACCATCTGAACCAAATAAGTATATCTTAGGTGTTAGAATGGCCAAGTCAAAGTCCAGACCTGAATCCAATCGAGAATCTGTGGAAAGAACTGAAAACTGCTGTTCACAAACGCTCTCCATCCAACCTCACTGAGCTCGAGCTGTTTTGCAAGTTGGAATGGGCAAAACTTTGAGTCTCTCGATGTGCAAAACTAATAGAGACATACCCCAAGCGACTTACATCTGTAATTGCAGCAAAAGGTGGTGCTACAAAGTATTAACTTAAGGGGGCTGAATAATTTTGCATGCCCAATTTTTCAGTTTTTTATTTGTTAAAAAAGTTTAAATTATCTAATAAATTTCGTTCCACTTCATGATTGTGTCCCACTTGTTGTTGATTCTTCACAAAAAATTACAGTTTTATATCTTTATGTTTGAAGCCTGAAATGTGGCAAAAGGTCGCAAAGTTCAAGGGGGCCGAATACTTTTGCAAGGCACTGTATATATTCTACTTTTATATCCAAAAATAAAAATATTTATCGACACCCTTCCCTCTCCTCCGATCCCCACTGCACTTTATTTGCTCTTTAGGAAGTCCTCCACTGCCCACATCTGCCCATTTACTAAATAATGTTATCAACGGTGTGTGGTCATGAGAATTACTTTTCCTGTCCCTGACGTAAGAAATCATTCTCGTTGATCAGCACTCACGTAACTACAATGACCAGTCAACGCACATCATTGCTGGCATTATTCTGATACATACCCTCCCAAGTAGTGTACGGAGTGAGAGGTGTACAGATTAGCAAAGGGACAGATGTATGCGGCAAATAACTTTATAAGTAGCAAGTAAGTATAGCAGGGACTGAAGGAGAGGGCAGGGTGTGTATAGGTAACATTTACATTTTGGATGCAAAAGTAGAATTACGCATCAAATATATACATTTTACATTGTGGGTGTGCATTTCCAGGAGAGGGCAAACTGTGGCCCTCCAGCTGTGGTGCAACTGCATGTCACATAGGGCCTTGAAAGACTGGCAGCAACTAGCATGACTCCCAGAGGCAAAGGTTCAGCTACTGAGCTTTGTAAGCATTTTTTTTCCAGACAGGTTATTGTGTGAAAGTAGCCTGCTGACTGGAAACAGACAAATAAAAATTATTAAAAAACAGAATTTTCTGTTTGACTAAAAAGTAAATACACTTTTATTTTTAGCGCCGAATATCTTAAAGAGAATATATACGAAAACACAATATGTTCCTTTTAAACTATAGGGAATGCTGTTTGCTTGGAGTTCATCTTTTATTGTACTGACAGACATGGTGCAAAAATGTCTTAAGAGGCCAGTGGGTAAGCAGAGTACCATTCATCCGTAGCTAACGTATTGATTTTCGTTGTGCTCTGCTTAAAAATAAGAATTAAGTTGGCTGGTTTACTATGAAATACAGCTTTTCAGAATTAGATGACTTCCTGAGCTCTGGTGATGTGCCCGTTTCTGTGCAGTCTTTGATCATACTAGAAATCAGAAATGATTAGTGTGACAGCCAAGCCAGGCTACCACCTGCATGGAGTGTTACTGCTGCCACTACAGACAGCCAATCAATTCACAGATATCACTGTGGGATGGAGAGAATCTTGGCTGCACATCAAATCCTACTGCTAAAATTCACAGCACTAGTGGAGCTAATGAAAGAGCGACACTCTCTAAAGCAGCAGTCAGTTAATTGTACTAATGTAGCGTGATCATTCTTCCTGGAAGGGGCATCATTCACAGATGACAAGCTTGATGCACTCTGTATCCAGCTTCTCCATTTTTAGTTCAGATGGCAAAGAAAAGAAACCCATATTGCAGTACCCTGCAGGAATTGCCAAATACATTTAACTGTCAACACAGACTTGCTTTTGAAGTTGCAAGTTCGGGAGCTGTCAGTCCTCTGGTTTTTTAATGTAGCAGGTCACAAACCAGGGGCCAAAATACAGCCAGTGTTTGGACATCTGATGTACTCATGCTTGTTTGAGTTAGTGATTTGGCAAGTAGTGAAGGAAGAGTCAGGATTACAGCCCCAGAGTTTGCTGCCTCAAAAACAAATCTGCAGTGACAACTTTAACTGTATCTAATACTAACCTGACTGGTCTATTATTATAAACAATTGCAGCAGATGACCACCAACCATCAGGAGGCCAGTCAGAAATTCCAGTTTTAATATGACCCTTGGTGATACCAGAAATCAGAGATCTCTTCTCTTATACTGTTAAATACCTGATCTGAGGCTGACTTGACAACAGGGCTTCCCTTGCAGGTGAGCATCCCTGGAGGTGAGAACAGCGAGCACACGGCTCAAAGGTTAAGTAGCTCAGCTGGAGGTTGCTTGCAACTAAGTCCACTGGATAGCTGTCAGCTGATCTTGTCAGGACTGATGACAGGACCTATGTTGCCCTTGGAGGTGCAGCAGTATTAAGGCAGCGGCAAAAAGCAAGATTGCACCAGAAGTAGAAGCGTGGTCAGACTGGCAGGGCCAGGCTGTAGAAGCATAGTCAGGAAAGAAGCCGAGGTCATACATGGAAAGGCAAACCATAGAGAGGGCTGGAACGTTTTTAGGAACAGTAGCCAAGATCATACACGGGAGACAGGTGGAGCAGGCAGAAGAGTAGTCGGGTAACAGGGCAGAGGTACACACTGTAAGGCAGGAGAAGCAGAGTCCTTAAGAGCAAGCCAGCCAGGGGCAAAACCAGGAGCAAAACCAGGAGCAGGAAAGTCTAGAAACAAGCCAGGAGGTCCAAGAAATGCAGGATGCACAGGAGAAAGAAGTACTGGTAGCTGAAGATCATCCAGCAAACTCTAGGTACAGGCACTGTCCTTTTATAGGGTGTATGGTGGCAGTCCTGGCAGCAGGTGTGTGTGTGTACGTGCACCAGTGCGAATGTTTGTGCTGACGCACACATTCATTCGCATGCATGCATTTTTGCGCAAAGGAGCATGGCCATGTATAGTATTGGCAACTATGCCAGATCTTTTCCTCAGCACATGTACACGTTTGTTCTGAATAGCTCCCTGACACATATATTGATTTCCACATAGATGTATTTCAGCTATTTCAAGCCTGCTCCTATTAATTTGAGCAAACTTGACATTTGTAAACTTGCTTTGTGAAAAATCCCACACAGTTGTCTTTGGCATGTATTTACTATGCCCTGTGAATATGTGCTGCTGTCTTAAACATTGCACAGAGAAGGTCTTCTGAACTACAGATGTGCTGAGAGGAGGCATATTAAGAGGCGGAATCGATACAGGAATTACCCCACATCATTACTAATTGCAGGCAGCAAGGTACCATGGGATATGTAGTTCCTAAAAAATGGAAAGTGGATCAAAGGAATAAGCAGAGGAGAAGCTGCACAGCATGCAGAGAATATAGCAAGATGTTGAAAGAGATGGAAAGTACACAGGCAAAACTCACAACAAGAAAGATTTTTCATCTTGACTTATTTTGGTTTGTCAAAAATAACTATTGTTTGAATTGTTATTACGATGCTGATGTTACAAAATGGAAATGTTTGCTATGATCATAGAACTCCCTTAAGCTGCCCACAAAGATTAAATGCCAGGTAGAGATTTAGGAAGCAGCCGGCAACAAAACAAATTTTCTGAATGAAAAGGATGAAAGCTTTTTTTACAAACTTGAAAGTTTGGGCACATGGATGAAGACAGCATAGTCATGAGGCCACAGTGCTTGTCAAGTGAGAAACAATTGTAATCCTGGCAAATCAAATTTACCTTAAGTAGTGTCCTTTAAAGTGGTAGCACAAGGATAACCAGTCATGTAATTTAAAGCTGATTTCCAGGTACAGGTTTTATTGCATAGTTACATTGTTCCAGATTGTGCCAATATACAGTATCTCACAAAAGTGAGTACACCCCTCACATTTTTGTAAAAATGTATTATATCTTTACATGTAACAACACTGAAGAAATTATACTTTGCTACAATGTAAAGTAGGGAGTGTACAGCTTTTAGAACAGTGTAAACTTGCTGTCCCCTCAAAATAACTCAACACACAGCCATTAATGTCTAAACTGCTGGAAACAAAAGGGAGTACACCCCTAAGTCAAAATGTCCAAATTGGGCCCAAAGTGTCAATATTTTGTGTGGCCACTGTTATTTTCCAGCACTGCCTTAACCCTCTTGTGCATGGAGTTCACCAGACCTTCACAGGCTGCCACTGGAGCCCTCTTTCACTCCTACATGATGACATCATGGAGCTGGTGGATGTTAGAGACCTTGCGCTCCTCCACCTTCAGTTTGAGGATGCCCCACAGATGCTCAATAGGGTTTAGGTCTGGAGACATGCTTGGCCAATTCTTCACCTTTACCCTCAGCTTCCTTAGCAAGGCAGTGGCCATCTTGGAGGTGTGTTTGGGGTCGTTATCTTGTTGGAATACTGCCCTGGGGCCCAGTCTCCAAATGAAGGGAATTATGCTCTGCTTCAGTATGTCACAGTACATGTTAGCATTCATGATTCCCTCAATGAACTGTAGCTCCCCAGTGCCGGCAGCACTCATGCAGCCCCAGACCATGACACTCCCACCACCATGCTTGAGTGTAGGCAAGACACACTTGTCTTTGTACTCCTCACCTGGTTGCCGCCACACAAACGCTTGACACCATCTAAACCAAATAAGATTATCAGACCACAGGACATGGTTCCAGAAATCCATGTCCTTAGTCTACTTGTCTTCAGCAGACTGTTTGCAGGCTTTCTTGTGCATCATCTTTAGAAGAGACTTCCTTCTGGGATGACAGCCATGCAGATCAATTTGATGCAGTGTGCAGCGTATGGTCTAAGCACTGACAGGCTGACCCCCCCACCCCTTCAACCTCTGCAGCGATGCTGGCAGCACTCAAATGTCTATTTCCCAAAAATAACCTCTGGATTTGATGCTGAGCAAGTGCACTCAACTTCTTTGTTCGACCATGGCGAGGTTTGTTCTGAGTGGAACCCATCCTGTTAAACCTCTGTATGGTCTTGGCCACCGTGCTGCAGTTCAGTTTCAGGGACTCGGAAATCTTCTTATAGCCTTGGTTATCTTTATGTAGAGCAACAATTCTTTTTTTCAGATCCTCTGAGAGTTCTTTGCCATGAGGTGCCATGTTGAACTTCCAGTGAGTAGTATCAGTGAGTAGTATGAGAGAGTGAGAGCAATAACACAAAATTTAACACACCTGCTCCCCATTCACACCTGAGACCTTGTAACACTAATGAGTCACATGACACCGGGGAGGGAAAATGGCTAATAGGGCCTAATTTGGACATTGTCACTTAGGGCTGTACTCACTTTTGTTGCCAGAGGTTTGGACATTAATAGCTGTGTGTTGAGTCATTTTAAGGGGACAGCAAATTTACACTGTTATACATGCTGTACATTCACTACTTTACATTGTAGCAAAGTGTCATTTCTTCAGTGTTGTCACATGAAAAGATATAATAAAATATTTCCAAAAAATGTGAGGGGTGTACTCACTTTTGTGAGATACTGTAAGTATGTATACAGTAATCCCCCGCTCCATCGCGGTTCAGTTTTTGCGGTCCCGGTAATTCGCGTTTTTTTTTGTAATGTTATTTTACTATATAAATCATTAAAAATGAAATATATTTGTGTTTTCCATAGCTCTTGCTATGTCTCTTAGTATCTTTTATGTGTTTAAATGAGTTTCTATTGTTTTAAAAGTGTGTTTAAAGACCTTAAAATGCTTCTACACGTACAGTGACAGTAAAATAAACATGCCTACAATGCATTTTAATAGGGTTTTTCTATTTCGCGGAATTTCACTTTTCGCGGCTGGGTCCGGAACGTAACCCCCGCAATGGAGGGGGGTTTACTGTATGCCATTCCTGTGGGTTGCCTGCAGGAGCTGGACATCATTGTTGTAACTATGCTAAAATACCTGGAATTCTTCTTTAACAGGTTTACGGTACATCCTCCATTGCGTTCCCTTCACCTCTGAATACCCCACTGTTCTCTGGCATGCTTCTCCTTCCCAGATATCTTTCCAGACCATTGACAAGTTTGTCAGCGGTCATATGACCCATAGATACCGTAATAGAAAAAGAAAACTTTGAGTAATAAAAAAAAACACACACTCTCAATGCTCATCTGTTTTTCCCCAGCCAGCCATTAGCAAGGCTACATCACTTCACATTCACTGTCGCACTTCTTAACCCTCAACCACCAACTAGTTTGTCTGGCCTTCTAGTTAGGAAGGTTTAGCTTACCTCCCCTCCTCCCTAGTTGTGCAAAACCAAAGACATTTTTTGGCCGGAGTTCTGTTTTTAAAAAGCTAGGCTTTGCCCTTTCTTATTGCAGACCATTTGGGGATCCATGATTACACTTGCAAGTTTATTATTTTATTTTTTTTTTTACTACAACACTTCTCTAGTTATAAATCTGCATGTACAGATCTTACCAGTAGAGGGAGACATGCTTCTAAATTAAGGAAAAAAGAGATGCTGCAAAACTGACCTATGAACTCAATAACTTCCCTGCAAGTACAGTAAAACCTTGGATTGAGAGCATAATTCGTTCTGGAAACTTGCTTGTAATCCAAAGCACTCTTATATCAAAATAAAATTCCCCATAAGAAATAATGGAAACTCAGATGATTTGTTTCACAACCATTTATTTATAAGCCCTTCCGTTTATAGTTCATATAAAAAGATTATAGCAATGTAATAGGTTGTGTAACCATAAAATGTCCATCCAACAAATGGCAGCTTTCACAAGAGGATTAGAAGGAAAATCCAGCAGGAGCTACAGAGTGTAAAAGAGAAGAGAGGCGCCTCTAAGTGTAGCAATATGAATACATTTAATGAAGGTTCAACATTTAGCAACTCACATGGTTGATGATTGAAAGAAGCATATCTAAAAATGCAGGCAAAGCTGTCCACATAGACCTTCCTCTGCACCGCCGTCTCTCACCGCCGTCAGTCTGCAATCGTGACTGGGAAAACTACCCTGAAAGCGAGGTTTGAATCGCTCTTGGAGTGCAGTGTGGAAGGGATGACGTTGATGGCGGATGATCTATGTGGGCAGCTTTACCCCAGATGCCTGCATACTTAGATGTGCCTGTTTTAATCATCAACCATGTGAGTTTCTAAATGTTGTACCTTTATTAAATGTTACCATATTGCTACACTTAGAGGCATTTCTCTTCTCTTTTATACTCAGCTGTGACATGACGCTGCTTGTATATCAAGACATTGCTTGTTTATCAAGTCAAAATTTATTTAAAAATTTTGCTTGTCTTGCAAAACGCTCTCAAACCAAGTTGCTCTCAATCCAAGGTTTTACTTGTATCTAGAAAATAAAATTATTGTAATGCTTGGCAACCAATCTATCTAGTCCCATCTAGCACCAGGTAGAGATACTTGAAAGACCAGTTTCCTGGATGTCCTAGTTTTTGGGCAATAGACAGGACGTGCAATAATTGAAACAAAGCAGACCATTTATTATATAAAAACTTACTTTTTTTTTTTGTTCTTTATTCATTTGTTAAACGCTTTTGGCAGAGGGATAATTGTTGCAGTTTGTAAGTGATACATTTTGTCCTTCACTAATTGCCATGTTGTGAAATGAGCAGCGAAGACAATCCCAGAGGTAATTAACATTGCTTGGCAAAAGATAATTCTACTGTTAAAAAGTGGAAATGAGCAGTGCTGAGAATGCCCTTTTGCGCTCTTTCTATTTTGGAGAAAAAGTTCAAAATCACAGCACCAATCACAATGAACATAGCTGCAGTGTAGATGGGACAAAAGGAGGTCAAGCTTGTTGATGACAGAGAGAAGGCAATGGCAGGAGGTCGGCCATTCCATGCACAATGATAATGCAGTCAGAGGAGCTGTAATATGTGTACAAGCACTTGTAGTTTCCTTGCTATTTGTTGATGCATCTAACTTTCTTCAATTTTTTTTTTTGTTTTGTCTTTTTTCATTGTTTGCATGCACAGATATGAAGCTGAAACTTGGCCGTATATGAAGGTTGTAAATGATTTGCAATGGTGGGTGTTCTCACCCACAATTGCATGTTCTAATCACTTTTTTGCATCCCTTATATTAAATAAATGCCATCATGAAGATTTTTAACCTCTTGTAATATGTGCAGCAAACTCAGGAACTTGGAGATCTTGCCACTAGAGTTACTGACTGGTTTACCTCTTGAGCATGACCCAGTATCCAAAATTTTGAGTGGATTGACCCCTTAACTGTAGGGCTGTGTTGTTCAATGATATTATGCTGCTTTATCTTTAATAAAGCTTACTGCTTTATGCCGTTTTATTTTAAGAAAACCTCTGAGGGCAGCTATTGCATATCTCAGCAGGGTCCCCTACCCAGCTCTGGAGGTTGTTTGATTGTGCTAGTTCCAGAGCCAGGTACAACCACTTAAATTTGTCCTAGGATGTGTCTTCCACACAACTTGTACAGCTTCATAGTGTAGGGAAGTGGGGAATTGGAGCTCTGGAAAAAAAAGTCGCCTCTTAGACAGGTAACATCCATCCTGACAGGTTTTCTTTAAATTTGTTAATAACCTTACATCTTGTTTTATTTTTTCCCTCTGCAGGGTCTCATTGACGCCTCGCCAAGGCTTGCCACGCTTAGTGCTTAAAGGAATTTTCCAAGGTGCCAAAGTGGTGCGAGGACCTGACTGGGAATGGGGGAACCAAGATGGTAAGTGGTCAGACGTAGTAGTTCGCAGAGAATTTTAAAGCGCAGCAATTAAGGAACATTACTAGACCTCAAAGGCAAAGCCCTGTTGGGTTTTTTTTTATTGTTACCCCAATAACCTAATAGACCCCTAATGTTCTAATACTGAATATTGTGAAACGAATGTTTACTGTGAAAGCATTTACAAGCATTAGTACAGTGAGATGTGTAGAGAATTGTTAGCATTGTTAGACATTTTCTGTTGGAGAGCTTGTATGTTCACCCATGTTTACAATTAATGATAAGGACATAAATGAGTGTTCACTGAAAGGATATAAGTCAGCCAGAATGTTTTTATAAATGGGTCACCAAAGGAAGCCTCCACATTTCTCAATAACAGGTTTCCTGTGTTTATAAGGCATGTGTAGGTAAACGGTATCTCCCATGTTCCAATGAAGGACACAATCTGATTGGTTGTTTGGAACCTACACAGTTTTCTTGATCTTTCCAGTTTGTGTGCCTTTTTTATCCCTTCTTTCTTTTCTTTCCACTATGGCATAGGAGTGGTAGGAGGCTTTTTCCACTAACAATGACCAATCGGCCAAGGATTTCCAACTTTTTGAAAAATGCCTGTATTCCACTACAAATACTGATGCATGCAAGTACTTCCTATTTCTGTGTTTAATCTTTGCACTCCAAGATTGCAGCAACGGCGTGTAAATCACTCACATCATTATTATTGTGCGTCACATGCTAAGGCTTGAAGTATATAGGAATGCATTATATCACAAGTACATATTTATACATGACATAGTCATAAAGTAACATAATTGTATAGATTTTTATAAAATATAAACATTTTAATACCTCGATTTTGAGCTTTATATGGAAGTTATGTGACTACAATGGTCCCTCTTCCTCACAAAGAGGGTGTGTCAATGTGCTAAGGGGATGGGCATTTATAGAATCAAACCGAGTGTGTGATATTGATGTAAACAATAACAAAGGGAAGACCTAAGTCAGATACATGGCATCTGCTGCCGGTCATTGGAGTATTTTCTCTCTCTTCTCTACATTGCAGTTCCCCTAGCGGTGAGTTGCAATGGCCCCATGAGAATCTCCCTGCCACTCGTAAGGTAAACAGTTGCCTTGGTCACACTGAAATTCAATCACAGCAATAAGGAAAATATCATTCCTTTTGGGTGCTGCTCCTTATCTCTTACCGTATTCTTGCTCCTATCATTATCGCATTGTTGCACACTCAGCCACATGTAGAGGAATTGGGGAGTAGCAAACTTACCACAGCAGCACCGATCTGCTACTGTGCTTGCCGTGGTCAGAATGAAAGGGAACTGGCAGGATTGCCAGGTAAATGTGATGAATTCAAAACTATTTAAGAAACTGCCTAGATTTACTTAAAGTAAAATCAGAAGCCGATATATGAGCAGGGCCACCTGCCCTGGACGCTGTGTGGTCCTGTGAAGGAGGGCTTGCAGGGAGCTTCGCCGTACTCCCTGCTCCATCGGTCTGAATGACAGGAGTGATCATGCTGCGGTCTTAGGCAGCTGGAGAACGAAGCACAGAGTGGGACTGCAACAACTGCTCTAAGGAGGATTCTACTCTCACCTTCCTCCAAAAGCAACCTGACATAGGCGGGAGAAATCTGGCAGAACAGGTGGTGGCTGAGGAAAATATCTTACTAACGGCGAGAGGAAGACGAGGAGGTGAGGGTGGGCGGAACACACCTGTGACCTCATATGTGAACTCAAGCGCGCCCATACGTCGGCTGGTGTGATTGGAGGGGCAGGAGATTTAAGATAGGAAACTGCTCCACCTTTAGGAGGACAGAGGGAACATTTATGCTCTTGAAGAGCACAGGAACTCACATTGAAGAGGCAGTATATGGGTAAGAAGGTGCTTGAGGTTTTGTCTTTTTTCTGTATACTTAGAATTGGACACTATGTCTTTTATTAATGAAAAGGTAGTTGTACTTTGTTTAGGAAGAAGTTTATTTAGGGCTCTGGTAATAGATGTAATCCATCTGTCTTCTCATTAGGGGGCCCACTGTGCCCTTGGCGTTCAAAACACACTGCAGTTACAATCAGCAGCAGGTGTCAGTGTTAAGTTAGCGACACCCCAAATGCAGGTCATAAACGCAGTCTGGTTGCAGTGTGTTTTTTAAAGTAGTGCATCCACTACTTTTGCTGCAGTCCAATGCGATTTAACCTATTCAAATGAATGAGCTCAAATCACAGCACTTTGCGCAGTATGTGAATCGCACAGGAATACGCAGAACTGAACTCTGCATAACGTACTACAGATCTGTGAACTCTGCATCACTTACGACTAAATCCCTAAACAATGCGTCTCTTTTCGTTATGGCTAGGGTTGAGCGGACACCTAGATGTCCGTGTTCGACGGGTTCGGCCGAACTTTAAAAAAAAGTCCGGGTCCGTGTCCCGGACTTTTACCGAACTTTTCCCGGACACCGAACCCCATTGAAGTCAATGGGGACCCGAACTTTAAGGCACTAAAATGGCTCTAAAACACCAAAGGAAAGGGCTAGAGTGCTGCAAATGGCAGCAAAACGTAATTAAGAGCATGGCAAGTGCTCTGCAAACAAATGTGGATAGGGAAATAACTTAAAACAACAAAAAAAAACAGAAAAATAAAACAATGTTCTTCTTCATCTCTGAAGGACGAGGCCCATATGGAGTAGGAGGGAGGTTGAGGTGGTGGTGGATGTGGCGGTGACATAGGCGTGCGCACAGGGTGTGCTGGGTGTGCCTGGGCACACCCTAATCACCTAGGGCACATAGCATTGCCAGTGAGGAGATGGGAAAGATCTCCCTGGGACCTGCTCTGCTCTATTTCTCCTTGCCTACAGGTACATGGCCCCGATACATTACTCTCCCTGCTGGCAAACACATGCATGTGTATTTCAACTTTGGGGTGCACACCTTAATGCAATAGGCTGCGCACACCTATGGGCGGTGTAGGTGGAAGCGGCGGTGGAGGAGGACCAGGGCCGGATTAACAGCATCATGGGCTTGGTGCTGAGGATTTTGAAGGGCCTTAAGGGCCGTGCCTTGCCATGCACCCAGAGGAGGAAGGGTGCAGCCATGCATGCCTAATTCAACATGGGATGCTGTCTCTGAAGCCCATAAACACATCCATGCATCGCCAACTGTCCCTCCTTGTCCGGCATTCACGCTGTGTGGGGAGGTTCTGAGGGTGCTGCCTGGGGAAGCGAGCATAGAAGCCAGACTTCTGTGTTTACAAGTGACAGAAGAGCGGTAACAGTGAATATGGCCAACCCGGGGCCTATATAAAAGGTAGGGGCCTGGAGCTGCAGCTCCAATAGCCCCTACATTAATCTGGCCCTGAGGAGGAGGACGAGGTAGCCAACACTGCTTCTTTTCAAAAATTTTAAATGAGGGTACACCCCAAAAGAGTGAGAAAGAGCAAAAATGGAACAATGGGTGGGTAAGGTCGGTATCCATTGCTATTCTGCATAAGGTACGGAAAAGTCCCGTGGGATCCATGCCTGGTTCATTTTAATGAACGTGAGCTTGTCCACATTGTCTCTGGACAGGCGGCTGCGCTTGTCTGTTATAACGCCCCCAGCCGTGCTAAATACCCGTTCAGATAATACACTGGCTGCAGGGCACGCCAGCACCTCCAAGGCGTAAAGGGCAAGCTCAGGCCATGTGCCCAATTTGGAGACCCAGAAGTTGAAGGGGGCAGACCCGTCATTCACTACATGTAGGCGTGTGCACACATACTGCTCCACCATGTTGGTAAAATGCTGCCTCCTGCTAAGACGTTCCATCTGAGCTGCTGGTGCTGCTGTTTGTTGTGGCGTGCTGACAAAGCTTTTCCACATTTCGGCCATGCTAACCCTGCCTTCTGAGGTGCTGGCGGTGCCCTGGTTGCGTTGGCGACCTCCTCCTCCTCCTCCTCTGCCTTGTGCTTCCACTGTGGCCCCGCTGTCAGATGGGAATGCCAGCAGCATGGCGTCTACCAGCGTGCGCTTGTACTCGCGCATCTTGCGATCGCGCTCCAGTGAGTGAATTAAGGACGGTACGTTGTCCTTGTAACGGGGATCCAGCAGCGTGGCCACCCAGTAATCAGCACAAGTTAGAATGTGGGCAACTCGGCGGTCGTTGTGGAGACACTGCAGCATGTAATCGCTCATGTGTGCCAGGCTGCCCAGAGGCGACGAAAGGCTGTCCTCTGTGGGAGGTGTATCGTCCGTGTCCTCTGTATCCCCCCAGCCACGCACCAGTGATGGCCATGAGCTGGCCTGGGTGCCACCCTGCTGTGAACATGGTTCCATCTCCTCCTCCAGCTCCTCCTCCTCCTCATCCTCCTCATCCTCCAGAACTGTGCCCCTGCTGGACAATTGTGTCCCTGGCGTTTGTGTGTGCAGGAACCCACCCTCGGAGCCCCTTGCGAATGACTGCCCTGAAAGCCTTTGAAATGTTACCTCTTCATCCTCCTCCTCCTCCTCCTCATCCTGTGCCACATCCTCTTCCATCATCGCCCAAATTGTTTTTTCAAGGAGGCATAGAAGTGGGATAGTTAAGCTGAGAATGGCGTCATTGCCACTGGCCATGTTGGTGGAGTACCCAAAACAGCGCAACAAGGCACAATATATGCAAATGTCAAATATGCAAACTATGCCGCAATTTAATGTTTTTTACACCAAAAGGGTGTGTATTGAATAGCGGAATAGGATAAAAAACTGTGTATCTCACACGTACAAACACAGACTAGGCCCGATTAAATTTTTTCCTACCCTAAAGGGAGGATGAGGAAGAGGAGTATGGAACATGCAGCACCCTCAAATCTTCAGAAGTATGAGATGAACCCCAAAAACTTGGAAAGGTGGATCTCTCTCACACGTACCAACACAGACTATCCCCCAATTTAACTGATCCCCAAAGGTTTTTGATTAAATAGCGGAATAGAAAATATGATCCAAAAAAAGTGTATGTATATCACACGTACACAACCACACTAGGCCCCAATTACTATTGTTTGTACCCCTAAAAGGCTAGATGAGGAGTAGGGGGGGTATGGAACAGGCAGCACCCTCAAACCTTCAGAAGTATGAGATGAACCCCAACAACTTGGAAAGGTGGATCTCTCTCACACGTACCAACACAGACTATCCCCCAATTTAACTGATCCCCAAAGGTTTTTGATTAAATAGCGGAATAGAAAATATGATCCAAAAAAAGTGTATGTATATCACACGTACACAACCACACTAGGCCCCAATTACTATTGTTTGTACCCCTAAAAGGCTAGATGAGGAGTAGGGGGGGTATGGAACAGGCAGCACCCTCAAACCTTCAGAAGTATGAGATGAACCCCAACAACTTGGAAAGGTGGATCTCTCTCACACGTACCAACACAGACTATCCCCCAATTTAACTGATCCCCAAAGGTTTTTGATTAAATAGCGGAATAGAAAATATGATCCAAAAAAAGTGTATGTATATCACACGTACACAACCACACTAGGCCCCAATTACTATTGTTTGTACCCCTAAAAGGCTAGATGAGGAGTAGGGGGGGTATGGAACAGGCAGCACCCTCAAACCTTCAGAAGTATGAGATGAACCCCAACAACTTGGAAAGGTGGATCTCTCTCACACGTACCAACACAGACTATCCCCCAATTTAACTGATCCCCAAAGGTTTTTGATTAAATAGCGGAATAGAAAATATGATCCAAAAAAAGTGTATGTATATCACACGTACACAACCACACTAGGCCCCAATTACTATTGTTTGTACCCCTAAAAGGCTAGGAGTAGGGGGAGTATGGAACAGGCAGCACCCTCAAACCTTCAGAAGTATGAGATGAACCCCAACAACTTGGAAAGGTGGATCTCTCTCACACGTACCAACACAGACTATCCCCCAATTTAACTGATCCCCAAAGGTTTTTGATTAAATAGCGGAATAGAAAATATGATCCAAAAAAAGTGTATGTATATCACACGTACACAACCACACTAGGCCCCAATTACTATTGTTTGTACCCCTAAAAGGCTAGATGAGGAGTAGGGGGGGTATGGAACAGGCAGCACCCTCAAATCTTCAGAAGTATGAGATGAACCCCAAAAACTTGGAAAGGTGGATCTCTCTCACACGTACCAACACAGACTATCCCCCAATTTAACTGATCCCCAAAGGTTTTTGATTAAATAGCGGAATAGAAAATATGATCCAAAAAAAGTGTATGTATATCACACGTACACAACCACACTAGGCCCCAATTACTATTGTTTGTACCCCTAAAAGGCTAGATGAGGAGTAGGGGGGGTATGGAACAGGCAGCACCCTCAAACCTTCAGAAGTATGAGATGAACCCCAACAACTTGGAAAGGTGGATCTCTCTCACACGTACCAACACAGACTATCCCCCAATTTAACTGATCCCCAAAGGTTTTTGATTAAATAGCGGAATAGAAAATATGATCCAAAAAAAGTGTATGTATATCACACGTACACAACCACACTAGGCCCCAATTACTATTGTTTGTACCCCTAAAAGGCTAGATGAGGAGTAGGGGGGGTATGGAACAGGCAGCACCCTCAAATCTTCAGAAGTATGAGATGAACCCCAAAAACTTGGAAAGGTGGATCTCTCTCACACGTACCAACACAGACTATCCCCCAATTTAACTGATCCCCAAAGGTTTTTGATTAAATAGCGGAATAGAAAATATGATCCAAAAAAAGTGTATGTATATCACACGTACACAACCACACTGGGCCCCAATTACTATTGTTTGTACCCCTAAAAGGCTAGGAGTAGGGGGAGTATGGAACAGGCAGCACCCTCAAACCTTCAGAAGTATGAGATGAACCCCAACAACTTGGAAAGGTGGATCTCTCTCACACGTACCAACACAGACTATCCCCCAATTTAACTGATCCCCAAAGGTTTTTGATTAAATAGCGGAATAGAAAATATGATCCAAAAAAAGTGTATGTATATCACACGTACACAACCACACTAGGCCCCAATTACTATTGTTTGTACCCCTAAAAGGCTAGATGAGGAGTAGGGGGAGTATGGAACAGGCAGCACCCTCAAACCTTCAGAAGTATGAGATGAACCCCAACAACTTGGAAAGGTGGATCTCTCTCACACGTACCAACACAGACTATCCCCCAATTTAACTGATCCCCAAAGGTTTTTGATTAAATAGCGGAATAGAAAATATGATCCAAAAAAAGTGTATGTATATCACACGTACACAACCACACTAGGCCCCAATTACTATTGTTTGTACCCCTAAAAGGCTAGATGAGGAGTAGGGGGGGTATGGAACAGGCAGCACCCTCAAACCTTCAGAAGTATGAGATGAACCCCAACAACTTGGAAAGGTGGATCTCTCTCACACGTACCAACACAGACTATCCCCCAATTTAACTGATCCCCAAAGGTTTTTGATTAAATAGCGGAATAGAAAATATGATCCAAAAAAAGTGTATGTATATCACACGTACACAACCACACTAGGCCCCAATTACTATTGTTTGTACCCCTAAAAGGCTAGATGAGGAGTAGGGGGGGTATGGAACAGGCAGCACCCTCAAATCTTCAGAAGTATGAGATGAACCCCAAAAACTTGGAAAGGTGGATCTCTCTCACACGTACCAACACAGACTATCCCCCAATTTAACTGATCCCCAAAGGTTTTTGATTAAATAGCGGAATAGAAAATATGATCCAAAAAAAGTGTATGTATATCACACGTACACAACCACACTAGGCCCCAATTACTATTGTTTGTACCCCTAAAAGGCTAGATGAGGAGTAGGGGGGGTATGGAACAGGCAGCACCCTCAAACCTTCAGAAGTATGAGATGAACCCCAACAACTTGGAAAGGTGGATCTCTCTCACACGTACCAACACAGACTATCCCCCAATTTAACTGATCCCCAAAGGTTTTTGATTAAATAGCGGAATAGAAAATATGATCCAAAAAAAGTGTATGTATATCACACGTACACAACCACACTAGGCCCCAATTACTATTGTTTGTACCCCTAAAAGGCTAGATGAGGAGTAGGGGGGGTATGGAACAGGCAGCACCCTCAAACCTTCAGAAGTATGAGATGAACCCCAACAACTTGGAAAGGTGGATCTCTCTCACACGTACCAACACAGACTATCCCCCAATTTAACTGATCCCCAAAGGTTTTTGATTAAATAGCGGAATAGAAAATATGATCCAAAAAAAGTGTATGTATATCACACGTACACAACCACACTGGGCCCCAATTACTATTGTTTGTACCCCTAAAAGGCTAGATGAGGAGTAGGGGGAGTATGGAACAGGCAGCACCCTCAAACCTTCAGAAGTATGAGATGAACCCCAACAACTTGGAAAGGTGGATCTCTCTCACACGTACCAACACAGACTATCCCCCAATTTAACTGATCCCCAAAGGTTTTTGATTAAATAGCGGAATAGAAAATATGATCCAAAAAAAGTGTATGTATATCACACGTACACAACCACACTGGGCCCCAATTACTATTGTTTGTACCCCTAAAAGGCTAGATGAGGAGTAGGGGGAGTATGGAACAGGCAGCACCCTCAAACCTTCAGAAGTATGAGATGAACCCCAACAACTTGGAAAGGTGGATCTCTCTCACACGTACCAACACAGACTATCCCCCAATTTAACTGATCCCCAAAGGTTTTTGATTAAATAGCGGAATAGAAAATATGATCCAAAAAAAGTGTATGTATATCACACGTACACAACCACACTGGGCCCCAATTACTATTGTTTGTACCCCTAAAAGGCTAGGAGTAGGGGGAGTATGGAACAGGCAGCACCCTCAAACCTTCAGAAGTATGAGATGAACCCCAACAACTTGGAAAGGTGGATCTCTCTCACACGTACCAACACAGACTATCCCCCAATTTAACTGATCCCCAAAGGTTTTTGATTAAATAGCGGAATAGAAAATATGATCCAAAAAAAGTGTATGTATATCACACGTACACAACCACACTAGGCCCCAATTACTATTGTTTGTACCCCTAAAAGGCTAGATGAGGAGTAGGGGGAGTATGGAACAGGCAGCACCCTCAAACCTTCAGAAGTATGAGATGAACCCCAACAACTTGGAAAGGTGGATCTCTCTCACACGTACCAACACAGACTATCCCCCAATTTAACTGATCCCCAAAGGTTTTTGATTAAATAGCGGAATAGAAAATATGATCCAAAAAAAGTGTATGTATATCACACGTACACAACCACACTAGGCCCCAATTACTATTGTTTGTACCCCTAAAAGGCTAGATGAGGAGTAGGGGGGGTATGGAACAGGCAGCACCCTCAAACCTTCAGAAGTATGAGATGAACCCCAACAACTTGGAAAGGTGGATCTCTCTCACACGTACCAACACAGACTATCCCCCAATTTAACTGATCCCCAAAGGTTTTTGATTAAATAGCGGAATAGAAAATATGATCCAAAAAAAGTGTATGTATATCACACGTACACAACCACACTAGGCCCCAATTACTATTGTTTGTACCCCTAAAAGGCTAGATGAGGAGTAGGGGGGGTATGGAACAGGCAGCACCCTCAAATCTTCAGAAGTATGAGATGAACCCCAAAAACTTGGAAAGGTGGATCTCTCTCACACGTACCAACACAGACTATCCCCCAATTTAACTGATCCCCAAAGGTTTTTGATTAAATAGCGGAATAGAAAATATGATCCAAAAAAAGTGTATGTATATCACACGTACACAACCACACTAGGCCCCAATTACTATTGTTTGTACCCCTAAAAGGCTAGATGAGGAGTAGGGGGGGTATGGAACAGGCAGCACCCTCAAACCTTCAGAAGTATGAGATGAACCCCAACAACTTGGAAAGGTGGATCTCTCTCACACGTACCAACACAGACTATCCCCCAATTTAACTGATCCCCAAAGGTTTTTGATTAAATAGCGGAATAGAAAATATGATCCAAAAAAAGTGTATGTATATCACACGTACACAACCACACTAGGCCCCAATTACTATTGTTTGTACCCCTAAAAGGCTAGATGAGGAGTAGGGGGGGTATGGAACAGGCAGCACCCTCAAACCTTCAGAAGTATGAGATGAACCCCAACAACTTGGAAAGGTGGATCTCTCTCACACGTACCAACACAGACTATCCCCCAATTTAACTGATCCCCAAAGGTTTTTGATTAAATAGCGGAATAGAAAATATGATCCAAAAAAAGTGTATGTATATCACACGTACACAACCACACTGGGCCCCAATTACTATTGTTTGTACCCCTAAAAGGCTAGATGAGGAGTAGGGGGAGTATGGAACAGGCAGCACCCTCAAACCTTCAGAAGTATGAGATGAACCCCAACAACTTGGAAAGGTGGATCTCTCTCACACGTACCAACACAGACTATCCCCCAATTTAACTGATCCCCAAAGGTTTTTGATTAAATAGCGGAATAGAAAATATGATCCAAAAAAAGTGTATGTATATCACACGTACACAACCACACTGGGCCCCAATTACTATTGTTTGTACCCCTAAAAGGCTAGATGAGGAGTAGGGGGAGTATGGAACAGGCAGCACCCTCAAACCTTCAGAAGTATGAGATGAACCCCAACAACTTGGAAAGGTGGATCTCTCTCACACGTACCAACACAGACTATCCCCCAATTTAACTGATCCCCAAAGGTTTTTGATTAAATAGCGGAATAGAAAATATGATCCAAAAAAAGTGTATGTATATCACACGTACACAACCACACTAGGCCCCAATTACTATTGTTTGTACCCCTAAAAGGCTAGATGAGGAGTAGGGGGGGTATGGAACAGGCAGCACCCTCAAACCTTCAGAAGTATGAGATGAACCCCAACAACTTGGAAAGGTGGATCTCTCTCACACGTACCAACACAGACTATCACCCAATTTAACTGATCCCCAAAGGTTTTTGATTAAATAGCGGAATAGAAAATATGATCCAAAAAAAGTGTATGTATATCACACGTACACAACCACACTAGGCCCCAATTACTATTGTTTGTACCCCTAAAAGGCTAGGAGTAGGGGGAGTATGGAACAGGCAGCACCCTCAAACCTTCAGAAGTATGAGATGAACCCCAACAACTTGGAAAGGTGGATCTCTCTCACACGTACCAACACAGACTATCCCCCAATTTAACTGATCCCCAAAGGTTTTTGATTAAATAGCGGAATAGAAAATATGATCCAAAAAAAGTGTATGTATATCACACGTACACAACCACACTAGGCCCCAATTACTATTGTTTGTACCCCTAAAAGGCTAGATGAGGAGTAGGGGGAGTATGGAACAGGCAGCACCCTCAAATCTTCAGAAGTATGAGATTGTGTTCACTGTACCCCACAAAGATTGAGTTCACTGCACCCCACAATGATTGTGTTCACTGCACCCCACAAAGATTGTGTTCACTGCACCTCACAAAGATTGTGTTCACTGTACCCCCCAAAGATTGTGTTCACTGCACCCCACAAAGATTCTGTTCACTGTACCCCACAAAGATTGTGTTCACTGCACCCTAAAAGGATGTTGTTCACTGCACCCCACAAAGATTGTGTTCACTGCACCCTAAAAGGATGTTGTTCACTGCACCCCAAAAAGATTGTGTTCACTGTACCCCCCCAAAGATTGTGTTCACTGCACCCCACAAAGATTGTGTTCACTGCACCCCAAAAAGATTGTGTTCACTGTACCCCCCAAAGATTGTGTTCACTGCACCCCAAAAAGATTGTGTTCACTGTACCCCCCAAAGATTGTGTTCACTGCACCCCACAAAGATTCTGTTCACTGTACCCCACAAAGATTGTGTTCACTGCACCCCAAAAAGATTGTGTTCACTGTACCCCCCCAAAGATTGTGTTCACTGCACCCCACAAAGATTCTGTTCACTGCACCCCACAAAGGATTTTGTTCACTGCACCCCAAAAAGATTGTGTTCACTGCACCCCAAAAAGGATTTTGATCACTGCACCCCAAAAAGGATGTTGTTCACTGCACCCCAAAAATGATTTTGTTCACTCCACCCCAAAAAGATTGTGTTCACTGCACCCCACAAAGATTGTGTTCACTGCACCCCAAAAAGATTGTGTTCACTGTACCCCCCAAAGATTGTGTTCACTGCACCCCACAAAGATTCTGTTCACTGTACCCCACAAAGATTGTGTTCACTGCACCCCAAAAAGATTGTGTTCACTGCACCCCAAAAAGGATGTTGTTCACTGCACCCCAAAAAGGATGTTGTTCACTCCACCCCAAAAAGATTGTGTTCACTGCACCCCACAAAGATTGTGTTCACTGCACCCCAAAAAGATTGTGTTCACTGCACCCCAAAAATGATTTTGTTCACTGCACCCCAAAAAGGATTTTGTTCACTGCACCCCAAAAAGGATGTTGTTCACTCCACCCCAAAAAGATTGTGTTCACTGCACCCCAAAAAGATTGTGTTCACTGCACCCCACAAAGGATTTTGTTCACTGCACCCCAAAAAGATTGTGTTCACTGCACCCCAAAAAGGATGTTGTTCACTGCACCCCAAAAAGGATTTTGTTCACTGCACCCCAAAAAGATTGTGTTCACTGCACCCCACAAAGGATTTTGTTCACTGCACCCCACAAAGATTGTGTTCACTGCACACCAAAAAGGATTGTGTTCACTGCACCCCAAAAAGATTTTGTTCACTGCACCCCAAAAAGATTGTGTTCACTGCAGCCCAAAAAGATTGTGTTCACTGCAGCCCAAAAAGATTGTGTTCACTGCAGCCCAAAAAGATTGTGTTCACTGCAGCTCACACACAGAAAAATGGATGTGGATCACTGACACCTGCCTATCTCCAATCCCACACCACACAGCAATATCGATTGTAGTTTGTAGAACACAGTTTCCCTAAAATTCAGCAGACTCTGTCCCTAACAGGATTGAGAAGAGATCGTAGATCAGGATTGAGTGCAGATTCACCCCACCCCCCACACAGCAATATCGATTGTAGTTTGTAGAAGACACTGACCCTATAATTCAGCAGACTCTATCCCTAAAATGCCTACAACTCGCCCTGCCTAAACACTCCGACCTGTCCCTCAATTCTATCCGGACACAAATGTTTTTTTCCTGCCTATCTTTCCCTAATCAGCAGCCAGCACATTGATGTGTGCTCTGTCCCTTAGCTAAGCAGCAGAATGACGCTGCTGCGGCGGCTGCCTCGAACTTATAAAGACTTGGTCACATGCTTCAGACGGCCAATCACAGCTACTAAGACATTTGCAGGCATGGCTGGGATGGCTTAAGGCACACCAGTTAAACGATTGTTGATTGGCTGTTGAAAGCCCGCCATGAAAAGAGCGCCAAAGCATGCAAAACCCGGAAATAAAACGACCGAACACGGATTTTTACCCGAACATACAGTAAAGTGTCCGTGTCCGTGTTCGGGTAAAAAAAATCCAATTATTCGGTACGAACACGAATAATACAGTCCGTGTTCGCTCAACACTAGTTATGGCCAGTATTCAGCACAATAAAAACCATGCCCAATTTTTGTTGCGGCGTGTACTACTGACCGCTGAACTCTGCGTCATTTACTACTACTGCAATAAAAAACACACTCAATTTTTGCTGCATAGTCTTTTTATTGCTCAGGAGGACCCAACTTATGATCCTGGACACAGGCCCTATTACTTTCTACATCACTGTTACCCCATATTTTACTGTGGAATAGAAGATTGCATGTTTCAGTGCAGTGTGCTGCATCCCACACCCTATTTCTCCCACCCCACCCGTTTGGCATCTTCACCCTGGGCACTAAATGACCTTGTCCTGGCACTGTATATGAGATACATTTTGTGGGGGTATCATACACTCTAACTACTTCCCCCAAATGGATGTACCCATACATCCTTGGGGTTCAGTGGATATCCCGGGATGATGCCTGCACCTATAGGCATCATTCCGGTATCATTTTATTCAGCCAGCTATTCTGTACAAGGCAGAAGTGATCTGAGTGGCTAGTTAGCCTCTCGATCACTTCTGCGGGTGGCGAAAGGGGGCCCCCCCCCTCCCGCTGCCTCCTCTCCCAGGCTCTTCGGTCCCATTGCGGAGGCCGGGAGCGATTTGGCCGTCACTGATGGCTCTCCTGTTCAGGGAGAGAGGAACTGACCTCATTCCCCTCTCTCTCTAACACTGTTACAGAGTCTTTGTTTACCTGGCCACCAGGGGCCAGAGATGCAGCCCATTGGACCAATCTCAGTCTAATCGGCTGCATTGGGGGGCCAATATACCTATATCTAATATACCCCAAATCTCTCCATAAAGAGGACC
Source organism: Pelophylax lessonae (assembly GCF_965119305.1). Lineage (NCBI taxonomy): Eukaryota > Metazoa > Chordata > Amphibia > Anura > Ranidae > Pelophylax > Pelophylax lessonae. The sequence continues at coordinate 89,137,184 of NC_138779.1, read as the reverse complement.
TGTCATAGTCCATGCTGTCACAAAGGAAGTTGTTCATCCCTTTTGATAGCAATAAAGGTAATATAAAAAGAAAATTAGAATAGGTGTGGTCTGGCCGGGGACGAGAATAGCAGCTTAGAAACAGAGCTCTGGCCGACAGCGGGACTGACACGAAGCTCTGGTCGACAGAGGGACTCCAAACAGGCACAATACAAATCCCAAAGTGCTAATAACATGGGGAGATCTCCCTGCAGTAACTTGGCCTCCTGCTCTCGCTCTCCCCGGGAGCAGGGCACTCAGGGGACGCAGCTAAACCGGCAAATACTGGAGATCTTCCGGACCCAGGCCACCAGCATGGAGGCATCCTACCCCACGAGCATGCAAGTACCCTCTCAGATGCTCCCACAACACCAGCTTGTTTCGGCCCCGACCACCAGAACACTCAATCTCCACATCTCAGCCTGTATGATCTGCACACTGTAGAAGCAGATATAAAAAACACATCTGCTGCATTTTCAGCTGTCATTAACGACCTTAAACAAGATATACAGAACATAGCACAGTGCAGGATGTAGAATTGCTCACATCACGTCAAGAGTCACACATTCAACAGCTCTATACAACACAAGACACCCAGATCCTTCAAATGAGAGACATGTACAGACACCTGGGCCTGGACAATCGAGGCTGTAGAAATAACCTTCGAGTTTGTGGTGTTCCTGAATCCGTGGAACATGATCAGATCCAACAAGTGGTCACTGCCATATTTAACGACCTCCTTGAAAGACCCAGATCCACCACAATAGAAATGGAGCAGATTCTTTTAGCACTGTGGCCTAGGGGTAGAGACACAATCCCGCCAAGAGACATAGTATGCTGCTTGACCAACTTTCGTCTCAAAGAGGACATACTCCGAAAGGCCCACAACTGGATCCATATCTCGCATGATGGCGCAGATATAAAGATTTTCCAAGACATATCCAACATCAACTTGCAGCACCTTAAAGATCTTTGCCCTCTTCTAAATGCTCTACGTGCCAGAGGAGCTCACTGCAGGTGAAAGTTTCCATTCTCTCTCTTTCTGCCTCCCATGTCCGCAAGACAGCCATCTTTAAAGTGCCAGAAGACCTTCCTCATTTTTGCGACAGCCTCAGTATCCCACTAGTTTCAGTTCCAGACTGGTACAGAGAATTCTGCGTACCCACACCTGCAGGAGGAAGACAGAGTGATAACAAAATAGAAATCCAAGCCACCAGACACAGACATCGCAAATCTCCAAGCTGTGGCCCTCATTCTCTCTCTGATCGCAGGCCCCTCAGTGGCCCCTGTCCCACAGCCTCTCCAGCTCATCGCTGAGCCAGACAAGACTCTTTACGTTCAGATGCCTTTGGTGGTTTACCCACGCAACTCGCAATTGGTTCTGATTGTCTCTACTCCTAGGTTACACTTATACAGTGCTTTGCGAAAGTATTCGGCCCCCTTGAACTTTTCAACCTTTTGCCACATTTCAGGCTTCAAACATAAAGATATAAAACTGTAATTTTTTGTGAAGAATCAACAAAAAGTGGGACACAATCATGAAGTGGAACGAAATTCAATGGATATTTCAAACTTTTATAACAAATAAAAAACTTAAAAATTGGGCGTGCAAAATTATTCAGCCCCCTTAACTTAATACTTTGTAGCGCCACCTTTTGCTGCGATTACAGCTGTAAGTCGCTTGGGGTATGTCTCTATCCATTTTGCACATCGAGAGACTGAAATTTTTGCCCATTCCTCATTGCAAAACAGCTCGAGCTCAGTGAGGTTGGATGAAGAGCGTTTGTGAACAGCAGTTTTCAGTTTTTTCCACAGATACTCGATTGGATTCAGGTCTGGACTTTGACTTGGCCATTATAACACCTGGATATGTTTATTTGTGAACCATTCCATTGTAGATTTTGCTTAATGTTTTGGATCATTGTCTTGTTGGAAGACAAATCTCCGTCCCAGTCTCAGGTCTTTTGCAGACTCCATCAGATTTTCTTCCAGAATGGTCCTGTATTTGGCTCCATCCAACTTCCCATCAATTTTAACCATCTTCACTGTCCCTGCTGAAGAAAAGCAGGCCCAAACCATGATGCTGCCACCACCATGTTTGACAGTGGGGATGGTGTGTTCAGGGTGATGAGCTGTGTTGCTTTTACGCCAAACATAAAGTTTTGCATTGTTGCCAAAAAGTTCAATTTTGGTTTCATCTGACCAGAGCATCTTCTTCAACATGTTTGGTGTGTCTCCTAGGTGGCTTGTGGCAAACTTTAAACAACACTTTTTTTTAATGGATATCTTTAAGAAATGGCTTTTTTCTTGCCACTCTTCCATGAAGGCCAGATTTGTGCAGTATACGACTGATAGTTGTCCTATGGACAGAGTCTCCAACCTCAGCTGTAGATCTCTGCAGTTCATCCAGAGTGATCATGGGCCTCTTGGCTGCATCTCTGATCAGTCTTCTCCTTGTATGAGCTGAAAATTTAGAGGGACGGCCTGGTCTTCGTACATTTGCAGTGGTCTGATACTCCTTCCATTTCAATATCGCTTGCACAGTGCTCCTTTGGATGTTTAAAGCTTGGCAAATCTTTTTGTATCCAAATCCGGCTTTAAACTTCTCCACAACAGTATCTCGGAACTGCCTGGTGTGTTCCTTGTTCTTAATGATGCTCTCTGCGCTTTAAACGGACCTCTGAGACTATCACAGTGCAGGTGCATTTATACGGAGACTTGATTACACACAGGTGGATTCTATTTATCATCATTAGTCATTTAGGTCAACATTGGATCATTCAGAGATCCTCACTGAACTTCTGGAGAAAGTTTGCTGCACTGAAAGTAAAGGGGCTGAATAATTTTGCATGCCCAATTTTTCAGTTTTGTATTTGTTAACAAAGTTTGAAATATCCAATAAATTTCGTTCCACTTCATGATTGTGTCCTTCTTGTTGTTGATTCTTCACAAAAAATTACAGTTTTATATTTTTATGTTTGAAGCCTGAAATGTGGCAAAAGGTCGCAAAGTTCAAGGGGGCCGAATACTTTCGCAAGGCACTGGAACTACATTTACACTAGACTTCACCCCAGCTCAGTACTTGCTGCATTATACTGCTCTCCCTAACTCCACCTATTACAAATCATTGGCTTGCCATTTAGTAAACGCAGCCAGACGATGTATCCCTTCCAAGTGCGGTACCACCACCCCCCCCTACAATAACTGGCTGGTCAGACAAACAGCAGAAATGGAAGAGCTGATCAGTGTAGCAAACGACTATCATTCCAAATATGCAAATATTTGGGGGTGCTGGCTTCACTTCCAAGACTTATTGACCAACAAGTCCTCCCAAACGACATTCAGATGACACAATTCCAGCACCTCATCTAATTGATGGCTACCAAAAAATAAGGAGACGGAAATGTTATGCATTGTCCAAATATCCTTATACCCATCCATAGAAAAAAAAAATGAAGGAATCCATATAGACAAACTCCCTATCCCCCATTCTCATAACCCCCTTCCCCCTCCTATTCACCCCCTTGCTACTCCTCTCCCTCCCCCCCCCCACCCCCCTCCCCCTTTAACACCTCCACTGCCACATTTCAGGTAGTCACTTTAACCTGGACCCTGGTAAATATATCATACCCCTGTACTCTGACATGACCAAATAAGAAACACCCTGGCCAATTACTGTCCCTACTACGAGCCAGACCTCCTGCTACCCTAAGTGATACTTCTTTCTTTATAGGCAATATTTAACTTTAACTTTCTTTATAGGCAATATTTTAAGCGTATGTAAACGGTGATCGCGCCACACATGAGGTATTGTCACGAGCATTAGCGCGAGGGCAATAATTCTAGCACCAGACCTCCTGTGCACTTCTAAACTGGTAGCCTGTAAAGGCGTTTATAACGTCGCCTATGGAGAATTTTTTAAGCACTGTAGTTTGCCGCCATTCCACGGGCAGACACAATTTTAAAGCGTGACATGTTAGGGATCTATTTACTCGGTGTAACATCATCTTTCACATTATACAAAAAAATCGGCTAACTTTACTGTTTTTTATTCATGAAAGTGTTTTTTTTCTCCAAAAAATGCGCGTTTGAAAAACTTCATTAAAATGAAGTTATTGCCTAGACTAATTTACTTTTTCAGGACACTTCTCATGGCAGTTCATATATAGGACATACTACACAAACACCCTTGGATAAAAAGACTGACGCTATACGCCTCAAGGTTACACTGAGAGCCTAGGACTCACCATTCTTTTGGCGTATTATAGCAGCCAAAATCTCCAAATTGCTTTATACTACGACAAAAAACCTTCCGCCAGTGTGTAACTATAGAGGCTCTGTTGTGCCCGTCTGTTGATATTAGAGTCTTGATGTGGATCCCCAACAGGCTGTGTCCTTCCATTCTATGACCTACGCTTAGCAGTCTGGGTACGCCCTCCACAGTAACTCAAAACTCTTTCTCGGTCTATTTTTCTTTTTCTTTTCTTCTCCTTTTTTTACTTTTTATGTACTATACTGGCACAAGCTGTTGACCTCCATCAGGGTCATTTTATTACTGAAAGAAAACCAATACTCCTGCGCTTAAGAAGTTATTGTGCGGCTGATTGAAAACGTATGTCTCCACTGGTTAAACTACCACAATGGCTGTGCTGCCACTCACAACAGGTCATGGATACCCAAATGGAACTCTAAAGCAGTGTTTCTCAACCTTTTTTCAGTCGGGGCGCCCTTGAAAAGTATTTTCAGTCTTGAGGCACCCCTACCCAAGGTTTGATTCACGTTACTGTGTATTGCAGAACACACGCAGAATCGTGCTTGTTCCTGACACACAGACAAATGCTCTGCTCTTTAGGGGTGCCATTAATTCTTAATGGCACCCCACACTTTGGCAAACATGCGGTGCTTTGGGTGCGGCACAAGTTTAAAAAAAGGGTCAGTAACTTCTTTCCCTGCATTTCTGCTGGTAGGGAAGCCCTACACGCAGCACACATACAAAACACAGGGCTTGTTCACATGTCAGTTTGGAGGGACAGTAAAACCAGATGGTTGAGCTGTCTTTACTACCCTCAGCTGCTCCCCCTTTAGCTGCAGAGGCAGCATCTGGGGATGTACACATGTGGTGGCTGCAGCTGGAGGTATACCCAGGGTGAATGGGGCTGCACTGCAACCACCCTGCAACTGTGTGCATGGTTGCGGTGTGGTGGTGCTGCATTTCCGGTCTTAAAACAGGTGGTGAGAAGCACCATATTGCCTCTTTACCGCCTGCCAAATGCCTCTGAAAAGTGATCTAAGCAAGGATTGATTTTCAAAGGAGCAGCAGCCCTTGCTGCTATCAGAAACAAGCCCTAAAAAGCAGTTCTGAATGGGGGTCAGGATTAAAAGTAACATACACACACACACTAACACACATATATACAAACACACATACACGTACACACACACAAAAATTTGTACAAACACGCATGCACACACATGTATATATGCACACATACAGACACATGCACACACACACACACATGTGCAAACACACACATACAAATGCACACACATGTGTACATGAACACACACACACATGGACACATGCACACACATACAAACACATGTACAAACACGCACATACATGTACACATACACATGTATACATGCACAGATATAGACACATACAAACACATACACACATACGTATACAGGCACGCATACAGACACATGCACACAAACACATGTACAAACACACACCTACAAATGCACACACATGCATACACATGTATACATGCACACATACAGACACATGCTCACACACACATACAAACACATGTACAAACACACACATACAAATGCACACACATGCATACACATGTATACATGAACACACACAGACGCATGGACACATGCACACACATACAAACACATGTACAAACACACACACACATGCATACACGTGTATACATGCACACATATAGACACATACAAACACATGTATACATGCACACATATAGACACATGTACACACACATACAAACACATGTACAAACACAGACACACATGCACATGTGTACACATACACACACATATACACAAACTTTAAAAATTCTAGAACAATACCTTTCCTTACACAGCCGGGTACTGCACTGTAGGGGGAAGCAGAGAGCACAGCACACTCCCACTCCCTTTACTTTCACTTTCCTGAGGCTGACGGAGCTCCCTCGCAGTGCTGATGTACAGTTCGGCAGGGGATCCGGTGATCGGGCTCATCTGACAGCCCTTCTCTACCATGATCCCGCGGCACACTGGTTGAGAAAGGTTGCTCTAAAGGAAAGGAACAGAGGGCGCACCAGCCTAGCTCTAAAGTAGAGGGGAAATCCCTCAAAATGCGTCAACTTTTTTGGACTCATTCCACGATTGGCGCTCCATCATGCTGGGTGGAACATCTGGTGGAATATTTTCTGCTTGACTTATTTTGTTTGTGAGTATAATTTATACATCCTTTTAAATATTAAATTGTCGCAAAGATAATGCGCTAGGCTGCTGCGCTCCTCGTTTCCTTTAATTTTATTACTGAAATTAAAACAAAGAGGTTCCTTTTTTTTTTTTTTATTTAAATACCTCCTAAAAAACGATTGCACTAGTGGGACTATCTCTAATAACTTTGTACTCTTGAATGCCTGATTTAACTGTTATCGCTCAAAAACAACATGATTGTGCCGAACTAGAGCCATTTGTAGCGTACGCTCTGTATATTTCACTTCTTAATTGTGCTCTTGTACTTCTATTCTAAAACAGAATAAAAAGATTGAAATCTAAAAAGAGGAGGTTGTTTTAGTGTAAAACATTTTTCTTTGTGCTGTGTTACCTAGGTGGGGAATCTAAAGTCGGCCGGGTTGTGGACATCCGTGGATGGGATGTGGAAACAGGACGCAGCGTGGCAAGTGTAACTTGGGCTGATGGCACCACTAATGTTTACAGAGTTGGGCACAAGGGCAAAGTAGATCTAAAGTGCATTGCGGATGCTCAAGGAGGACATTACTACAAAGATCACTTGCCTAAGCTTGGTAAGACTGACAGACAGTTTGCTGACATATTTATTATGTCAGTCAGCCACTCACCAAATAATTGTCATTCTTCATTAACATGGCTTGCTTTGTATTTATGGACAGATTACAACCTCCTTTTTGTGGGGACAAGATGACAACATCTTAATATTTTCCCAGGCTGATCAGTGTTGACCTCCAGCCAAATATAATTTTTTGGGGGATAAAGTGGGAAATAGTTTAATTCTCTGTACTGTAGGATTTTATTGCTTTCTCTGGAGAGATTTACCCTCATATCCTTCAGCAGTGACCACACAAGACGTGGGAAAACCTTATAGCAGGGACACAAATAACCAGAAAAACTTGACAGAGGTTCTACACCTCCTCAGACCTATTCAAAATGAAAATGTTTTGACAGGCTTTTCAAGTTAACCTTTTCATTTTTAGAGCTTTTTTGTACTGTTTTTCACATGTGCTAAAATTCACATTTTTTTTTATTTTTTTGTTACATGTTACATGAAAACACACTTAAAACCTGAAAATATTATGTGTTGTCTAAAATCAGAGGAACCACATAATAAAATGATAGTAGTTGCAATATCTCAATTGTACATTTTAAGACACAGGCAGAGTATTCATAGACTTTGGGTTATAGGCCCATATATTCAGGTTATTGGACTAGCATAGCTTTCAGAGGCGCACCTTCCCTATACTTCTACCTAGTCTGCGAGTTGTCCATTTTTTGCTGGTGTCCTAATCATTTACAGAGAAGTCACTCTTAGTTTTACTTAGCTGAACTCCTTCACTGTCTTCCAACCTATCATTAAAGCAATGCATCTAGATCAGTGCAACCTTGTTAAAACCTTGGGAGCAGTACCCAGACCCCAACGCTGTGGGGACAGCCAATAATGTTGCTTTGGGCATTAAATCCTGCATGGGTACTCACTTTGTGCAATGTGTGTAGTTAACTGCATGGTCCTATATAGGTCCAGGGCTGTGGTATATCCCTATGGAACCCAGACCACGAAGAACCCTCCAGGGGTATGCCTACTGCGACGGGTGAAGCCTTGACTTCTTATAGGGTCCAGCGTTATGGAGAGGAAAGACAGAGTCACCCTGTGTCTCTGACTGTTACTGAAACAACTAACATTGGGAAAGATTTACTAAAACTGGTGCACACATTATGTGGTGCAGCTGTGCATAGTAACCAATCGGCTTCTAGGTTTTATTGTAAAAGCTTAAACAAGCTGAAATTGGAGTTGATCGGTTACTATGCACAAGTACACAGATTCTGTGTGTACCAGTTTACGTAACTCTTCCCCATTGTGTTTGGACTGTGTTCACCTTTACAGTGTAAACTTTTCAAACTTGCTGCTAAATTTCAACCACCCTGATCTCAGTTTCAGGTGCTTGACCAGGTGTTCACTACGCAGGTTAAACACTTTCTCGTCACTTCTGCTTAGTGCACCTTATAAAGTACTTCTTTCCACCTTCTGAACATGAGGAAATTAGCTACAGCACCGTCTGCAGCCAGGTTGCTGCGTTCACCCCTACTGACATGGTTATTTTATCTCTGCATTTTACTTTGTGTGTGCCCCACAGGGATGACCCTCACCCAAAGCAATGGTGGAAACTAAATGAAAGGGAGCCATGGTAAAAGCTTAGGCCAACATTTGGCTCTGTCAAAGCACTGCACAACATTCAACCTCAGCATGATGATGTTTCCCTTGCACCAGGCCATGACCTAATTTTAACACACATCTCTGCATCCAATTCTAGCTCCACCTCAGGCATTTAGCACATGGCCTACCTGACCAAGGAGGAATTTTCTGCATCTGTGTCACTGTTCCTCAGACAGCTAATGACTTTAACACATCCTTCTGTGTCCAGAGCTCAGAGATGCCAGGCTATTTCTCCATCCCCACCATCTCTGCTTGAATCCAATACTGATATGCCTGCCCCAAAATAGGTATAGGACCCAAAAGCAGTGTTGGAGGAGACAGCAGAAGATCTCTCTCTCTCAGGCTTCTACCCAACTGATACTATGGCTTCACTCAAGATGTTTGCCAATAGTGATATGCTCGCTTCTACTGTACGCAAAAGCCTTGTAATTGTTCCACTTGGTCCCCCGCTGTCTCACTATGCCTTTTTTTGGTGCAAAGAGATCTGCTAAGTCTAAAAAGATATTTTCTCCCCAGGAACAAATGGGATGGAGATTTTGATCACTGGATCAATCCTAAAAAGATTTTCCCTCCTCTGAAGGACAACTGCTGTTTCGGTTGTAGATCTTCCCTTCTCAGCCTTAAAACAACATCTCACTGTTTCAACTGGTGTTCCTACATTCAAAGATTTTCCATATACAGTATCTGTCAAAAGTGAGTACACCCCTCACATTTTTGTAAATATTTTATCATATCTTTTCATGTGATAACACTGAAGAAATGACACTTTGCTACAATGTAAAGTAATGAGTGCACAGCACAAAGTGAAAATGTCTAAATTAGGCCCAATTAGCCATTTTCTCTCCCGGTGTCATGTGACTTGTTAGTGTTACAAGGTCTCAGGTGTGAATGGGGAGCAGTTGTATTAAATTTGGTTTTATCGCTCTCACTCATACTGGTCACTGGAAGTTCAACATGGCACCTCATGACAAAGAACTCTATGAGGATCTGAAAAAAGAATTGTTGCTCTACATAAAGATGGCCTAGGTTATAAGAAGAATAACAGGACAGGTTCCACTCAGAACAGGCCTCGCCATGGTCATCCAAGGAAGTTGAGTGCACATGCTCAGCGTCATATACAGAGGTTGTCTTTGGGAAATAGATGTATGAGTGCTGCCAGCATTGCTGCAGAGGTTGAAGGGGTGCAGGGTCAGCCTGTCAGTGCTCAGCCCATATGCCACACACTTCATCAAATTGCTTTGCATGGCTGTCGTCCCAGAAGGAAGCCTCTTCTAAAGATGATGCACAAGAAAGTCCGCAAACAGTTTGCTGAAGACAAGCAGACTAAGGGCATGGATTACTGGAACCATGCCCTGTGGTCTGATACGACCAACATAAACCTTTTTGGTTCCGATGGTGTCAAGCGTGTGTGGCAGCAACCAGGTGAGGAGTACAAAGACAAGTGGGGCTTGCCTACAGTCAAGCATGGTGGTGGGAGTGTTATGGTCTGGGGCTTCATGAGTGCTGCCGGCACTGGGGAGCTACACTTCATTGAGGAAACCATGAATGCCAACATGTACTGTGACATACTGAAGCAGAGCATGATCCCTTCCCTTCGGAGACTGGGCCGCAGGGCAGTATTCCAACATGATAACGATCACAAACAAACCTCCAAGACAACAACTGCCTTGCTAAAGAAGCTGAGGTTAAAGGTGATGGACTGGCCAAGCATGTCTCCAGACCTAAACCCTATTGAGCATCTGTGTTGCATCCTCAAACGGAAGGTGGAAGTGCGCAAGGTCTCGAACATCTACTAGCTCTATGATGTCGTCATGGAAGAGTCGCAGAGGACTCCAGTGGCAACCTGTGAAGCTCTAGTGAACTCCATGCCCAAGAGGGTTAAGGCAGTGCTGGAAAATAATGGTGGCCACACAAAATATTTGCACTTTGGGCCCAATTTGGACATTTCCACTTAGGGGTGTACTCACTTTTGTTGCCAGAGATTTAGACATTATTGGCTATGTGTTGAGTTATTTTGAGGAGACAGCAAATTTGTTATACAAGCTGAACACTCACTACTTCACATTGTCGCAAAGTGTCAGTTCTTCAGTGTTGTCACATGAAAAGATATAATAAAATATTTACAAAAATGTGAGGGGTGCACTCCCTTATGTAAGATACTGTAATAAGTTTTAGGCTTCCATCACACGAGCGTTTACCCATATACATCTCAGCGGATACTTGTAGCTGGAATGACGAGTGCATGTGAATAGCAATGGCCACTTAGCCTGTATCAAGTTATGAACAGTGACAGCTGCTGTGACAGCTGCTGTGACTTCAGCTAACTGAAGTCACGTGTTGATGAAACCGGTCGGAGGAGGAGCCTGCGGTTCGTCGTGCTGAGGCCAGCAAGGAGACACGGCGGCCATTTTATTGGTTGGAAACAAAGGTTCTGAGAGTATAGCTCCGAGACATGCTGTGATTTCTTCATGCAAACGTGAGTTGCCACTCTGCTTTTACTGAATAAACCTGTGAACGTACTTCACTATTGGAGTTGTCCCTCTTTTCCTTATGTTCACTTGTTCCGGTCGGAGCTGCTGAGGGAACACTGGGAATCGATACATGTCGATCTGGGCACTGATTTGATCACACAGGCTGTCTTTGATCCTTGTAATGGGGGTCATTGCAATTTGGTAAGAGGCCATTTATTATCTTGGTGGCGGTTCCTGCACTCGGGGCTTTTTCCAAGTTTGAAGTGGTGGACAGTTTCCCTTCTTTATTGGAGCACTCTCTGATGAACTTTTGTTTACTGCACTTTTGTATTTGATCCATTTGAACATTTGTATGGACTGTGGATTCAATTGTGTTAGCGCTGCACCAATCCCATTCTATATTGCTATTTAGATCTGGTATTTCTGATTCTAGATCAGGTGCTGGCTGCTTTCATTTGGTCTGTTGACTTTTTATTCATGTATGTTTTTATCTTTACATTTTAGCGCAGCAATATCCCCATTTTTAGAGAAAAAAAGATGGCTCTGCAACACTGGACCCCCTTCTGCAAGGATACTCAATCGGGATGTAAGACAATGCCACAGCCTTGACTTCATTGACCACCAAGGGGGTACCAGGAGTCGTGCAGCCTTGAAGGAAACAATCCAGATCATCTCATGTCCAGCAATATCTGCGGTCCACGTTCCTGGATTGGACACATGGAAAGCAAATTGCCCCAGCTGCCCCTGACTGGATCAAGGGGTATGGGCCCTTCAACCTGATTATATCAAGTATGAGGGACCACGGATGTGAATATCCTGGCCTCCAGGTTCAGCAACTATCTACCTCTGATTGTGTTGTGACCCAAGGAGTGTCTAGCACTGCCATTCGAAGCCTTGATTAATCCCCTGGTCTCAGTTCAGGCTAATCTTTGCCTTCTTTCCAGTGTAAATTCCACCCCTTCTGCTGCAAGAAAAGAAGCAGGTGATTCCCCTTGCACCAAATTTAATCAGAAGAACCTGGTAAACAGACATACCCAGACCGCTAGGAAATGACCCCTGGCCTCTCCCGATCAGGCCAGACCTGCTGTCTCACGGCCCCTATTCTATCCTGCTTCTCAGTCACTGGCTTTAACAGCATGCATGTTGAAACCCACATCTTTAGAGAATCAGGCTTTCTCATCCCTCTTCCTGGGATGAACACATGCACTACAATCCTTGGCTATTCTCCCCTTTAGACCTTTCTCATTATTAGGGTGTTTTCACCTACAGAACTATATAAAATGTAGAGAAGGTTTTGTAAAAAATCCTAAGCGGAAAGCAGTTTATGAGATGCAACCACCATGCCTGGCACTAATAAGACTACTACACCACACACTGCTTACATTTTGTAGCTCCTCTCATTTTAATGTTTTGGAAGCAACTCAACCTCTTGACTATTTCTGCATGCTGTATGTTTTGTGTTTCAGCCCTGCTATTCTCTGTAGGACTATACTTAGTGACCATAATTATTTATTGGATTTTGGGTTTTAAAGACATGTTTTTATGTTTTTTGAAAAGAAGACATAAATGGATAGCTTGGCTACTATCTAATCCGTGCTATAGCTTTTATATTAACCTAATTTTTCTAAAACTTGTACCTTAAAGCCCATTATGTGCCAGTTGGCCAGCACGTTTGATATATATATATATATATATATATATATATATATACATCCAGCTTAAAAAATAACTGAAGGCAAAACCTTTTTTTTTTTTTTTTTGGTTTTGGATAGAGTGGAGAGGGAGTAGAACACCTGTCAGGTTTTTATTGCAAACTGTACTCTCATTAAGAAGATTTAGCCTCTCTATTTGTCACGTTTACTGTGATCATTGAAAGTGAAAGTTAAAGAGAAAACCAAATTTTGTGTTGCCCCAGAACAGTAGTAGAGGGGAAGCCTTCCAATGGGGACACTAGTTCTGGTGACCTGGAGGCCCCCTAGGGATTCCCTTAAAGCATAGTTCCGCCCCCCCCCCCCTCCAAAAATTAAAACTCAGCAACTACACATACTGTAACTGCTGACTTTTAATTTTAGGAAACTTACCTGTCCTGGAATCCAGCAATGTCGGCACCGCAGCTGATGTTTCTGTCGGCTGTCTGGTGCTGGCGCCGGCATTGCCGGTAAAGGAAACAGGCAGTGAAGCCTTGCAGCTTCAGGGCCAAGTCCCTACTGTGCATACGCAAAGCGTGCTGCGTTCGGTAACTGGCCTGGAAGCAGAGGGTGGAGGAGGGGCCGAACTTCTGATGTACCTCGCCGTGGCGAGGTCTGACAGAAGTGGGGACAGGGTACCTGTCAAAAACAGGTACCCGTTCCCCCCTGGCCCCCAAAAGGTGCCAAATGTGGTACCAGAGGGGGCGAGGAGACAGATAAGCGTAGGTTCCACTTTTGAGTAGAACTCTGCTTTAATTTGCAGGGATTCCCTCTCACTTTTTGTTTTGGCTATGCGGCCAGAAGTGAAGGGCAATCTCCCCAATGGGACACAGATGGAGAAAAGAAACAACTGACAGGGGTTTGAACGCTCCCTTACTCCTATCCAACGTTTAAAAAATTTTAAATTTAAATGTTATGCCTTTTGACGCTTTTCAGGAAAACCGGCAGAGATTCAGAGGAAAGAGAGTTCAGAACGGCATCCATTCCAGCATGGTGACAAAGTGAAGTGTCTCTTAGATATTGAAATTTTGCGGGAAATGCAAGAAGGGCATGGAGGATGGAATCCAAAAATGGCAGAGGTAATTGTCAGTGTAATGGTAATTAATTTAAGTAACATTTTTTCACTGGCAATGTCCACAGTGGCTATTAGATTTGTTTTGTAACCTTACATAAAATTAGTCTTTTCGTCTGGCTGAGAGCCAACTGAACAGAAAGCTTGAGTGGGAATGTTTGAAACCACATGTTTGAAATCAGATGACCCTAGTAATGGAAACTTAGCAACAGCCCTATGTTTGAGTTTAAGTTATGACTGTATACTCCATCAATCCCAAAGATTGTATGTTTTACTATTTGTGCAATCACATACTACTACAATGTAAGGTGGTGTGACAAGAAAATTTTCAAATGGAACCAAGGTTTTTTGTTACTTTATTTATTTTATGTGATTTGACATAACCATTTAATGTCATAGTAATGCATGTTTCTTAATTAATTGTTTAAGCTTGTTTTGGCTGTGCAGTTTATAGGTCAAACCGGAACAGTTCACAGAATCACAGAGAGGGGAGATGTCAGAGTGCAGTACAACAGTGAAACACGCTGGACCTTCCATCCTGGTGCTCTGACAAAGGTACCGCAAGATGTATGTAGAAAACAACACAGTAAAATATATATAAGAATGGACTGGAAGGAATGAGCAAGCATCTTATCTTGTTTATTTATTTCTCTCTTCTTATCTAAGCTAGGTCCTTTCTCATCTCATTTTGTTTTTAGAGTTTTCCACTTGTTAGAGAAGATGCGCCCCTGGATTAATCATTAGACACCAGAACGTTCTAATAATGACTTGCTAGGACTTCCACATGTATCCTGGAAGTTTGGTGTCATTAGCCTCCCTAAACTAAACTGTTCAGCCAAACCAAACTTAGAATAAGGGCAAGAAGTTAAAGCTTTCTCTCCCTATTCTTTCTAGGTCATCTGGAATACAATTTTATATATATTTATATTCATAATGTAAAATTCCTTTTGCACAATCTGTTGCATGTTGACCATGTTGTTGCTACCACCTCTTTAAAGTGTAGTATGAAGATGGTGAGATAGTAAAAGTCTTATTAGTAGAGAAAAGGTGCAGCTAAGTGGTGGTGTACCTGTGTCAGCTCTGTCTTTCCCCATTTCTTATAAAAATAGGACACAGGTGGCTCTTTTTTTTTTACATTGGTATCAAATTCTGACCCTGACCATGGACATGTAAATAGTGGAGAAGTGAAAAAATCACACGGTCCTGAGCAGACACTAAACCACAGGTGATCTGCAATGACCCTGCTAGTTAGATCTGGTAGTATTATGGCACTTTTCCACTGCAAGTACCGGTTTAGCTCCACTCGGCCCTGCTTGGCTCGGTTTGGTTTTCCACTGCATGGTACGGTGTTGGAACAGTTCGGTACGGTTTGCTTTTCCAATAAAGTAGTAAGTGGTTGGGATAACAACGATTTTCTGACCAATCACTGGCTAGTAGTGACAAACAGTCAAGGCTGCATGCAAAGGATTGTGGGATATGGTATCGGTACAGCCCTCTTGGAACCACAACCGAGGTGGTACTGTTTAAGCGAGCCATACCGTTCGGTTCCATGTAGTGGAAAAGCGCCGCTGTACCGTACCATACCGAACCGTTCCAACATCGTACAATGCGGTACCATGCAGTGGAAAATCGCGAAAGCGAGCCGAACCGTTCGGTTCCATGCAGTGGAAAAGCGCCATTACACTACATGACTGGCAGAGTGGTCCCATTTGTATTGCTTTATAGAGGGGAAAGCGTAATGAAAACCTTTTTTTTTGTTAAGTTGAAATACCCATTTCACATTTTATTTTACCTGTTAGTACTTGACAGAACTTCAACATATTGCATAATTGAAGAGAAGCAGGTAAATTTCACCATATTTGATAGCTGAAGAGTACCAGGGAAACCATATCTGACAGCTGAGAAGCAGCAGTGAGAGCTCACAATATTGTAGTATGTATGTATAATATATATATATATATATATATATATATATATATATATATATATATATATATATCATTTTTTATTTTTTTTTGTGTATATACACACACACATTTCTGCACTCCTAGAACACAAATTTGGCCACCATAGCTTACAACGAATGCATTTGTTTTGTTATTAATATAAGTTTCAAAGGTCAGAAAATGCTGGGATGTAAGATTGTCATCATATCTTAATTGTACAGTATAGGACACAAGGCTTGTATTCATAGACCATGAGTTACATGCAGGCTACCTTCAGGTAATTGGACATGGGCTAGGGCTGCTCCTAGTGCATTCTCATATAACCCCACCCACTCCGTGAGACTCCAGTTTTTTTTTTTTTTTACTACTGTCTTTGGGGAAAGTTTTTTTTCTTCTCTCTTCTGATACTTCTATCAAGATCTAACTGCTTATTGCCCTAGGCAAGAGGTAGGCAACCTTGGCCCACCAGCTGTGCTGAAACTTCAAATACCATCATGCTTCTGCCTTGGGAAGGCATGCCTGTGGCTGTCAGAGTCTTGCAGTGCCTCATGGGACTTGCTGTTCTACAACAGCTGGAGTGCCAAGGATGCCTACCCCTGCCCTAAGATATCTAGCAGCTTCCTGATCAGTAATCCATGGAGTTTACCTTGGGAACCTTACCCAAACCCCACTATATGGGGCTAATCTGTAATGTTGCTTCAGGTACTGGATCCTTAATGAAGATAGCCATACACTGACCGAAACGGTCTGAATTTCGATCAGTGTGGGGCCATTGCTGTTTAATAAACATCTGTTGAAGGGACATGCTGGAAAACCTTTCTTGATCAATGTAATGTGACAGCAAGCAAAGTTACTGGTTGCCTTGCTCCAATTTTAGTCACAAAGGGTGGTGGTACCTATTCCTTTAGAGGAAAGATTCTAATATTTTTATATTGCAGTTCCCAAAACAAATAGGGGCATCTGCCCCATTCTGGACTTGAGTCATTGCTTCAATCAGACAAAGGGAATATCTTTCATCATGTTCCCTCCACACCAGCGTTTTCTGCTCTTTGCTGTGGGAGACCAGTATTTCTAATTTGTAGAATTAGCATTTGGACTCCCTTGTACATCTAGAATGTTCACAAAAGTGCTTTCCCCATTGCTTGCTCTTCTGCAGACACTGGGCATTCATGTCACAGGGTACTAGTACGACTTTCTACCAAAGGTTCCTCAACTACAACATTGCCAGCCAACCTCCAAAAGACTATTCAGTTCCTTCTGACCTTCTGTTTGCTAATAAACTTTCCAAAGCTGGCTCCCCAGCCCTCTCACAATTTGGAAAGGGCCTAATCCAGGGCCTAATCTTGGAAACAGCCAAAGCCAGAATCTTCCTTGCTCCATAAAAGGTTGCTTCTTTAGGGTCTCAAATGCTGACCCTCAGATCCATAAAGTGTCCACCAATTCTCTTTTGCATGAGGGTCCTGGGTCTAATATTGGCCTCCTACGAGGCAGTCCTCTTGGCCCATTTTCACTCCAGGATACTTCAACTCCACATCCTCATGTCATGGGCCAAACAGATCCACCCTGTGGATAGTTCAATATGTCTATCCAACCAGAAAAATCTCTCCCTGGCCTGCTGGATCTCCAACTCTGTCCTTGAGTCAGGAAAGTCAACCTAAAGGCTTCAGATTATCTATAATACACTGATCCAGTCTGGGTGCAGTCTGGCAACACCACAGCTGAGGCCATCATAAAACCATCAGGAGGGCATCAGCAAGCTGCCTTAAGATGAAAAAGTGGCCAAAAATTCACATTCCAGCTCTCTTGTACATCCTTGCCATGGACAATTCGCAGACCTCTCAAGCAAGAAATACCTAGACCCAAAAAATGGTCTCTACACTCCAAGACCTCCCAGACACTCTGTCAGAGATAAGGAAAGCCACATGTGGACATCCTGGCCTCCAGAGTCAACCACAAACTGGAAAGATTTGTATCCAAGGCCAGGGATCCTCTGGATTTCGCAATTGATCACATAGTGCTTCCTTGGATTTGATGTAGGCTGATTTATTCCTTCCCTCTGATAAAGATTCTCCCTCAACTGTTGCGCAAGATAGAGATAGGAAGGGTTCCAGTGATCATCATTGCACTGAATTTGCCATGAAGAATTTGGTACACAGACTTCTGGTGGATGAGTTTTGGGCTCTTCCAAAATTATCAGATTTAGTGGCACATGAACCCCTATTCCATCCTGTTTCTTAGTCACTGGCTTTAGCCAGTTACCAGGTTTTGATGGATAGAGTTATCTTTAACTTAATTATTCCCAACCTTCTAAGAACAAAAAGATCTGCCTCTTATACCATCGCATGCAAAAGGCTTACTTTGCCTGTTGTGAGGACCAACAACTAAGTCCCATGGAATACCCTGTTTTTTCGTATTTTGGCTTTTCTTCAGTTTAGTTTTG
Source organism: Pelophylax lessonae (assembly GCF_965119305.1). Classification (NCBI taxonomy): domain Eukaryota; kingdom Metazoa; phylum Chordata; class Amphibia; order Anura; family Ranidae; genus Pelophylax; species Pelophylax lessonae. The sequence continues at coordinate 89,118,839 of NC_138779.1, read as the reverse complement.
ACCGGTGTCTGACCATGAAGACCCCTTTCCAGAAACCTTTTGCTTCACAGTCCTTAATCAAGACTTTTCTGAAGAGAGCTGCTCATATAAATCCCCCAGTTCGACCTTCTCTCTGTCACCTTAGAATCCGAACCTGTAGCTCTTTGTACCCCTAATTAGAGATCTAGGTTTGGGAGACCGCAGCTGTAAAGTTCCAACCCTGGTGACCATTACATCTGTAAGACATGTTTCTGAGCTGGTGCTTTGTTCACACATTCCCCCAGTTCTACCAGGTGGATGTTCAGGCTTCAGCTGATACAAGCTTTGGCTGCAAGGTGCTTCAAACTGAGTGTTTTTCGGGTTTCTAAACCCTTGGTATTGTTGGCCTGTTGGAAGTTCTGTTTGCTTGTTGCTATGTCGCTGCCCACCCTTCAAGGTATTGCTTGGGGACGTCCCAAGATCTGTCCTGTAGTGTACGATTAGGATAAAGGGAACTTTGACATACTCAGTCCCTTTTTTAGAAGCACAGTGCAGGTCACAGGATCCTCCTTTCTGTTTCCTCTGGTCTCTCATTATTGCTTGTTAAAAAACACGAGTTTCATGGAGTGGGTGGGGTTTATAAGCATGCGCTAGGGGTGGCCCTAGCAAAGTATTGGCCAATCACCTGAAGGTTGCCTGGATAATACTGTACAACTTAAAGCAATATGAAACCACACCAATGGTAAAAATAAAAAGCTTTCAGCACACCATTAGATACCCATGGCTATAATGTCAACAAAAATCAAACAAGTGCTACACTAATTAAAGAAATACCTAACGAATGAACCATCAAATAATCACAACCTCAGGAATACCCTCAAGAGTGTAACCAATCCATACAAAAATACCACACAGATAAAAAAAAAAAAAAATTAAAGGTGTTCTAAAAGATATACAGTGGGTATAGAAAAGAATCGCCCCCCCCCCCCCTTTTTTTTAAAAGAATCAAATTTTGCTGCTTTGCAGCCTGAAATGAAGACAGGGAGTTTTTGCTTTATACAGCTGTATTTACTGAAAGGTGTTTTTACTTTGTTTGTAACGTTGTGGTTCCCACCTCTGCCTATATATAGCGTCTTTTAACACTCTAAATAATTTTCTCACCATCCCCTTTACTCAACTTTTTACAAGCTTGATATTTACAAGCAAGGTTTGTTTTCAGGTACTGACATTGATTTGTACAGTGTGGACAATCTTTTTTTTTTTTTTTTTTTTGTATGAATTGGTTACGCTTTTGGGGTTATTCCTGTGGTTGAGATTATTTGGTGGTTTATTTTTTTAGGTATTACTGTACTTAGCTCAGCACTTGTTTGATTTTTCTGGATATACTTTAACCCAGGGTCTATGAAACCAAACCCTGTTGTCCTGTACTGTCCTGCAAGATAAGGAATTTACAGGTGAGTCAAAATTCTCTATCCTACTCTTACAGTACAGGACAGAGGATATGTAGTCATAAGCCATGGGTTATATGCCACTACATTCAGGTGATTGTACACTAGAAAAGCTTTGCTGGGAATGCCCCCATTGCACCCTCATATAACCCCACCCACTCTGGGACTCCAGTTTTTTTTTTTTTTACATACACTTCTGTCATGATTCAACTGCTAATTGCCTCAGGGCTCACTAGCAGTTCCAGGATAAGTTTCCCTCTATGAATATCTTGGAAACCATACCTGCACCGGCCAACCTGTAATATTTGCTTTGGGTACTAAATCCTGCATTCAGCGCTCACTTTAGCACATAGTGCAGTGAGTGTATTTAGCTACACGGTGCTATACAGGTCCAGGATAGTAGTTCATTTCAATGACACTGAGACCCAGAAGACCCGTTCTGGGTTTTCCCCACTGTGATGGGTGAAGTTTGGTTCCCCTGGGAACTTGTGGAAAAAGTTGGACAGGAACGCCTTGTAATTATGACCCTGTCCTGTTTTACATGCACGGGGGTTATTTCGCTTGGCATGTTAACCCACTCTGTAACTGTCTCTAATACTTTGGCAGAAGGTAACATTTATCTTTTTTAACTTGGTGGGTTTTTCACAAGCAGCATTTCACAGGTCGTTGCCAACACTTTATGCAATTTAACTCTGCCCGCTATTTCTGTTGAGAATGCAAGCAGCACGTCTGCTCTGTGCTTCCTGCTTCTCCAGGGGCACAGAACCAGGATATCAGTCAGAGCATTTTTAATAGCGACTACCTTACTGGATATGACTCTCTTCTGGTGGTGGATCCTGCTATATAATTCTAAACGAGCATCTCACTCTTCCTGTTGAAGATGCTTTGTCCTTTAATGATTCAGTTGACAGGTACTTTGATAGCTTATTGAAGACATCCTTTGCTCCCGCTTGTTCTTGCTTAAATCCAGCCGTTGCAGCCATTACCATCTGTCAGACTGTAGCTTAGTGTACAAATGAATAGTGAACACTATCCTGCCTTTGAGGACCGTGTTCTTCTGGAACAATTGGAGCTCTGCATTCACACTGCTACATTGTATTGATAACCTGGAGAATGTTATTCGCCAGGTCTCTGGGATGATACTGCTCCCTATTCACATGCACAAAAGTATGTGGTTAAATGCTTGGTCTTCTGAACCTTCTTTTTAAAAGCGTCTTTAATTCAAGCCTTTCAATGATGAATGCCTGTTTGGTGAATCCCTTGAATCCTATAAAAGAACAGGCTAGGCCTACTACAAGGCCACTATTCATTTACACTGAAAGGGGTCCCAGGCAACTTTTTTAAGTTAAATTTGAGCACTTCTTTTCATTGCAAGCCTTGACAATGAAGGGGCACTCCAACTTTCTGGAGTGGGGGAATCAGAGACATGCAGGACTTCTGGGTCCACTCCATGGTTTCCAGGTGGTACAAAGTAAAATTTTTATCCTTGCTCCCTCCTCGATATCTTCCCTTCAGCATACTCAAAAAGGTTCTGAGAGATTTTAGATTTGCAAGTGTCATAAAATGAAGACAATTTCATGTACATGCCCCGGGCACCATTTTGAGGGTGGGGTGCATTGGTGATGTAGCCGCTTGTGCCGCTCCTCACTGACAGGAGTTACTGCAGTGTCACTCCTGTCAGAAGGAGCAGCAACTTGCTTTTGCTGAAGAGAGGATTCAGCTTTTCCACCAGTCTCCCTGGGGCGTTAGAGAGCTGACGCTGAGACTGAGAACTCACCTTAGTGTCAGCACGGCGCTGCTGAGAAGTGCGGGCAGACTGCCCTTCTTCCTCTCTCCCTTCACATGACTGGATAGGGCAAGACCAAGCTGCCTGTATGTTATCTGTAAGTACAAGAGGTAAAGAGGGGGGGAGGGGGTGGTAGATCTCGGCCCCAGACCTCCCTTCTGTTTCTCAGACCCCCCAGGACCTCCCTTCCCTTTCATCCTCAGACTTCCCCCCCCCCCCCTTTTCTTTCTTACCCAAGGTAGACATTTGTGTCTTCCAATAATTTGCACAAAATTGCATGTCTCCTGTGATGCACAAAAACACACAGCCCTTTGGCAGGCTTGCAGTGGTGCCATTATTTCCTTATAGCACTTTCATGCACCTTGCTTTTGCACTCAATTGCCCTCACTAAAATACAGGCTAACAAACTACCATGAGTTTGGGTTGCACAAATTTTAAAAAGGTTCTTTTGTGCATTTTTTACATAGGGCAGTATAGTGAAATTAATGGGCTGCCCTATAGGTGCTGCACAAAAAGGCACATGCTCTGTCACAACTGCAAAGATGTGAATGGGGCCCTAAAGCTAGCTTCCACATCTGTTGCAACCCCCAAAACCAGCATAACTGCACTAAAACTACATACATTGCATGATGTTGCAGCTCAGCCCCATTCACTTACAGGGGTCATGTTCAGCGGGCATAACTGCCTGACAAACATGATCATTTTTGCTGCACGTGTTTATACCCCATACGGCCACCATTGCAGCTCAAGAAGGTGTGGGGGGGTGGAGCCAATAAAAGCACAGCTCGGTCTCCTGCTTCTACTGCCTCCATCCCCCCTCCTGAAGGCCTTAGGGTTTATTTACATGGGCTGATGGGGGGCAGTAAGCAAGCAGTTGATTCCAATTTTTTCTGCCCTCCGAACACCCACCTGTACAAGGAGATGCAGCTGTACATATGCCATGGCCTGATTCTTTGGTTCACAGCCACAGCAGCAATTAAATGGAACAGGGCCACACTACAACTGTATGTAATGCAAATGGCTGCAGCACAGTGTATCCGTTGGTTAAAACAGACAGCAGGGGCGGCATATCGCCTCCTCACTGCCTTATCAAACACCCTCTTAAAATTGGTCTGCCGCAGATGGTTTTTCAGAAGGGCCTTAATTATAGCCACACATCTAAACGAGCCGCACATCTGAACGAGTCGCATATCTTCCCCCCTTCCCTACTTCATCCCACTAACAGTCCACCTCAGATTGACACCAGAGAAGCAGCAGCAGTTTTTCCCCACTGACATTGATGCAGCATCATTGTTCCTCTTAGCGTCAACCCTTACACAGAGACATTTTATCTTTCCAGTAACACCACCGACACAGGGACACTTTTTTCTTCGCCATTGTTCTCTCCTTATTTATGCACTATTTGAAAACTATTCAGTTTTCTGCAGTGTACTTGTAACAACTGGACATACATTTTGCTCCATGCGACGCTATTAGCCCTGCCCCTTGCACCAGGGAAAGGGGGGTGCAGTTTGCCATCTTCACCCTGGGTGCTGAATGACCTTGTTCCGGCACTGCTTTTACACCAACAGTCTTCACAAAGGTGCTAGCTCCACTCCTGGTACTGTTAAGATCTTGGGGCATCCATATCATGGGATACCTTGCTGATCTGCTGTTGAAAGACTCCTTAGTCAAAGTCTTGTCTTCAAACATGTAAAGGGCGAAGCAGCTTCATTAGTCTTTCAGATGGTTGATCAACTTCAAAGTCTACCCTTCAGCCTTTCCATTACCTAGCATGCCTGGTATTGATTCTAGATATATCCCAGGCCAAGACTATAAGACTGACTTTTCTGCACTGGACCCCTCTCCTACATGCTCACCCAGTAGGAGTACAGTCAGACAGTGCAATGGCTGTGGCCTAGATATACCACTATGGGGGAACAGGAGTTGGGCAATTCTTGGATGGAGAACCACGTTCCAACACTCGGTCATCTACATACAGGGAATAGAAAATTGACATATGGAGTAGCCAACAACTGGACTCAGAAGAATGGTCCCTTCCCCCTGAGATTTTCCTAATGCTCTGTCAGACGTGGGGGTTACCACATGTGGACATTGTGGCTTCCAGATTTAGCAAGCAATTGGACAGGTTCATTACCAGATCCAGGGATCCCTTGGTCTTCGCCGTGGATGTCCTGGTGGTTCCTTGGACCGTGTTAAGTCAGATGTATGCATTCCCTCCAGTGAAGCTTCTCCTTTGACTGCTGTGCAAGGAGAACAGGTTACGGTGATCCCTCTTGCCCCAAAATGGCACAGGGGGTCTTGGTACACAGAAATGCTCAAACTCCTGGCAGAGGAGTGTTTACCTCTTCTAATCACATTAGACCTTCTGTCACAAGGCTTTCTGTTCCACCCTGCCTCTTAGTTTCTGCCTTTAACAGAAAGGCTGTTGAAATCCAGGTCCAAAAAGATATGGGCATTACTTATTCTGTCATTCATTGCTCAAAGCAAGAAAATATACATCTCATAAAGAGCTACCGTCACACTTGGAAGACCTGTTTTGGTTGGTGCAAAAGCAGCTGCCTCAATGCTCAGGAATATTATTTTTCTCGCATTCTACCCTTCTCCCCAGTCTGCTCTAGACCAGCATCAGATTTCTGCCCTTTCTCACGCAATCTTAAGACCTTCATACAGGTGTGGCTCATGTTAATCCCCCACTTAGATCTTCGGTATCTCCCTGGGATCTTAATCTGTTACTTTGGTTCTTCAGAAACCTCCCTTTTGAAGCATCCCAGGATATTCCATTGGAAGACCTTAACAGTAAAGTGAGTTTTTGGTCGCCATTACCTCCATCAAGTGTGTTTCCAGGTTGGCAGCCCTTTCATGTAAAGAATCTTTTCTTACATAGGGGGTTGATTTACTAAAACTGGAGTGTGCAAAATCGGGTGAATTTGTAAATGTCTGCTTCTAACCTCAGATTGTTTAATTAAAGTGGTTGTAAACCCTTATATATACCGAGTGAAGTGAACAGCCTCAGATGATGCACAGAGATGCAGTGGCGGCTGGTGCTCAAAATTTTTGGGGGGGCGCAAAAACAAAAATGTAATAGGTATTGCTTCGCGGCAAAAAACGAGGTAAAAAAATTGCATGACTTTGAGGTCATGGTACAGGCATGGCACATGTGATGGTATAGGCATGGCACAGATGGTACAGGCATGGCACAGGTGATGGAATAGGCATGGCACAGATGGTATAGGCATGGAACAGGTGGTAGAATAGGCATGGCACAGGTGATGGTATAGGCATGGCACAGGTGATGGTATAGGCATGGCACAGGTGATGGTATAGGCATGGCGCAGGTGATGGAATAGGCATTGCACAGGTGATGGTATAGGCATTGCACAGGTGATGGTACAGGCATGGCACAGGTGATGGAATAGGCATGGCACAGATGGTATAGGCATGGCACAGGTGATGGAATAGGCATGGCACAGATGGTACAGGCATGGCACAGGTGATGGTACAGGCATGGCACAGGTGATGAAATAGGCATTGCACAGGTGATGGTACAGGCATTGCACAGGTGATGGTACAGGCATGGCACAGGTGATGGAATAGGCATGGCACAGATGGTATAGGCATGGCACAGGTGATGGAATAGGCATGGCACAGATGGTACAGGCATGGCACAGGTGATGGTACAGGCATGGCACAGGTGATGGTACAGGCAGGGCACAGATGGTACAGGCATGGCACAGGTGATGGAATAGGCATGGCACAGATGGTATAGGCATGGCACAGGTGATGGAATAGGCATGGCACAGATGGTACAGGCATGGCACAGGTGGTGGAATAGGCATGGCACAGATGGTACAGGCATGGCGCAGGTGGTGGAATAGGCATGGCACAGGCATGGCGCAGGTGGTGGAATAGGCATGGCACAGATGGTATAGGCATGGCACAGGTGATGGAATAGGCATGGCACAGATGGTACAGGCATGGCACAGGTGGTGGAATAGGCATGGCACAGATGGTACAGGCATGGCGCAGGTGATGGAATAGGCATGGAACAGATGGTACAGGCATGGCACAGGTGATGGAATAGGCATGGCACAGGTGATGGTAAGGTCATGGCACAGGTGGTGGAATAGGCATGGCACAGATGGTACAGGCATGGCGCAGGTGATGGAATAGGCATGGAACAGATGGTACAGGCATGGCACAGGTGATGGAATAGGCATGGCACAGGTGATGGTAAGGTCATGGCACAGGTGGTGGAATTGGCATGGCACAGATGGTACAGGCATGGCGCAGGTGATGGAATAGGCATGGCACAGGTGATGGAATAGGCATGGCACAGGTGATGGTAAGGTCATGGCACAGGTGGTAAAATAGGCATGGCACAGGTGATGGAATAGGCATGGCACAGGTGATGGTAAGGTCATGGCACAGGTGGTGGAATAGGCATGGCACAGATGGTACAGGCATGGCGCAGGTGATGGAATAGGCATGGCACAGGTGATGGTAAGCTCATGGCACAGGTGGTGGAATAGGCATGGCGCAGGTGGTGGAATAGGCATGGCACAGATGGTACAGGCATGGCACAGGTGATGGTAAGGTCATGGCACAGGTGGTGGAATAGGCATGGCACAGATGGTACAGGCATGGGGCAGGTGATGGAATAGGCATGGCACAGGTGATGGTAAGGCCATGGCACAGGTGGTGGAATAGGCATGGCGCAGGTGGTGGAATAGTCATGGCACAGATGGTACAGGCATGGCACAGGTGATGGTAAGGTCATGGCACAGGTGGTGGAATAGGCATGGCACAGATGGTACAGGCATGGCGCAGGTGGTGGAATAGGCATGGCACAGGTGATGGAATAGGCATGGCACAGATGGTACAGGCATGGCGCAGGTGGTGGAATAGGCATGGCACAGGTGATGGAATAGGCATGGCACAGATGGTGGAATAGGCATGGCACAGGCATGGCGCAGGTGGTGGAATAGGCATGGCACAGATGGTACAGGCATGGCACAGGTGGTGGAATAGGCATGCCGCAGATGGTACAGGCATGGCGCAGGTGATGGAATAGGCATGGCACAGATGTTACAGGCATGGCACAGGTGATGGAATAGGCATGGCACAGGTGATGGTAAGGTCATGGCACAGGTGGTGGAATAGGCATGGCACAGATGGTACAGGCATGGCGCAGGTGATTGAATAGGCATGGCACAGGTGATGGAATAGGCATGGCACAGGTGATGGAATAGGCATGCCGCAGATGGTACAGGCATGGCGCAGGTGATGGAATAGGCATGGCACAGATGGTACAGGCATGGCACAGGTGATGGTAAGGTCATGGCACAGGTGATGGTAAGGTCATGGCACAGGTGGTGGAATAGGCATGGCACAGATGGTACAGGCATGGCGCAGGTGGTGGAATAGGCATGGCACAGGCCTGGCACAGGTGATGTAATAGGCATGGCACAGATGGTACAGGCATGGCGCAGGTGGTGGAATAGGCATGGCACAGGCATGGCGCAGGTGGTGGAATAGGCATGGCACAGATGGTACAGGCATGGCACAGGTGGTGGAATAGGCATGGCACAGGCTTGGCACAGGTGATGGAATAGGCATGGCACAGATGGTACAGGCATGGCGCAGGTGGTGGAATAGGCATGGCACAGGCATGGCGCAGGTGGTGGAATAGGCATGGCACAGATGGTACAGGCATGGCACAGGTGGTGGAATAGGCATGGCGCAGATGGTACAGGCATGGCGCAGGTGATGGAATAGGCATGGCACAGATGGTACAGGCATGGCACAGGTGATGGAATAGGCATGGCACAGGTGATGGTAAGGTCATGGCACAGGTGGTGGAATAGGCATGGCACAGGCATGGCGCAGGTGGTGGAATAGGCATGGCACAGGCATGGCGCTGGTGGTGGAATGGGCATGGCACAGGCATGGCGCAGGTGGTGGAATAGGCATGGCACAGATGGTACAGGCATGGCACAGGTGGTGGAATAGGCATGGCACAGATGGTACAGGCATGGCACAGGTGATGGTAAGGTCATGGCACAGGTGATGGTAAGGTCATGGCACAGGTGGTGGTAAGGTCATGGCACAGGTGGTGGAATAGGCATCGCACAGATGGTACAGGCATGGCGCAGGTGGTGGAATAGGCATGGCACAGGCATGGCGCAGTTTGTGGAATAGGCATGGCACAGGCATGGCGCAGGTGGTGGAATAGGCATGGCACAGATGGTACAGGCATGGCACAGGTGATGGTAAGGTCATGGCACAGGTGATGGTAAGGTCATGGCACAGGTGGTGGAATAGGCATGGCACAGATGGTACAGGCATGGCGCAGGTGGTGGAATAGGCATGGCACAGGTGGTGGAATAGGCATGGCACAGGCATGGCGCTGGTGGTGGAATGGGCATGGCACAGGCATGGCACAGGTGGTGGAATAGGCATGGCACAGATGGTACAGGCATGGCACAGGTGGTGGAATAGGCATGGCACAGATGGTACAGGCATGGCACAGGTGATGGTAAGGTCATGGCACAGGTGGTGGAATAGGCATGGCACAGATGGTACAGGCATGGCGCAGGTGGTGGAATAGGCATGGCACAGGCATGGCGCAGGTGGTGGAATAGGCATGGCACAGGCATGGCGCAGGTGGTGGAATAGGCATGGCACAGATGGTACAGGCATGGCACAGGTGATGGTAAGGTCATGGCACAGGTGATGGTAAGGTCATGGCACAGGTGGTGGAATAGGCATGGCACAGATGGTACAGGCATGGCGCAGGTGGTGGAATAGGCATGGCACAAGCATGGCGCAGGTGGTGGAATAGGCATGGCACAGGCATGGCGCAGGTGGTGGAATAGGCATGGCACAGGCATGGCGCAGGTGGTGGAATAGGCATGGCACAGATGGTACAGGCATGGCACAGGTGATGGTAAGGTCTGGCACAGGTGATGGTAAGGTCATGGCACAGGTGGTGGAATAGGCATGGCACAGATGGTACAGGCATGGCGCAGGTGGTGGAATAGGCATGGCACAGGCATGGCGCAGGTGGTGGAATAGGCATGGCACAGGCATGGCGCTGGTGGTGGAATGGGCATGGCACAGGCATGGCGCAGGTGGTGGAATAGGCATGGCACAGATGGTACAGGCATGGCACAGGTGATGGTAAGGTCATGGCACAGGTGGTGGTAAGGTCATGGCACAGGTGGTGGTAAGGTCATGGCACAGGTGGTGGTAAGGTCATGGCACAGGTGGTGGAATAGGCATGGCACAGATGGCACAGGCATGGCGCAGGTGGTGGAATAGGCATGGCACAGGCATGGCGCAGGTGGTGGAATAGGCATGGCACAGGCATGGCGCAGGTGGTGGAATAGGCATGGCACAGGCATGGCGCAGGTGGTGGAATAGGCACTTACCTGGCGACGGCTCGGCTCCCGGCGGCGGCTTCTCCCCTCCTCGCGACTCTGATGTCCGTCCTCTTCTGCTCGGCTCCTGGCGGCGGCTTCTCCCCTCCTCTCGACTCCTCTTCTTCGCGGGCTGCGGCGGGAAAGTGACCGGGCGGTGACGGTGAGTGACTGATGCACGCACCGGCACCGCCCCCAACGAGGTCACCATGGATGTCCTGAATCATGATTGGTCCAGGCTGGAGTCTGGACCAATCATGATCCAAGACATCACAAAAGGGGGTGGTGTAGCGCATTTTTCTGCGCTACAGTTACGCCCCAGAAGGCCGCCAATTGGCGCCTCTGCTGGTGGAAAACCCCACCCCCCATCGGCACCAATGCGGCGGACGCCGAAAGAGGGTTGGTGGAGCGCAGAGCTCTGCGCTACAGTTACGCCCCAGAAGGCCGTCTATCGGCGCCTCTGCGGGTGGAAAACCCCACCCCCATAGGCACCAATGAAACGGGCGCCCCTTGTGGGCAAAAATTTTTTTTTTTTTTTTTTTTTTAAATCTTTTTTTTTTCTTTTTCTTTTTTTGGGGGGGGGGGCGGCGCCCCTGCGCCCCCTATGGGCCGGCCGCCACTGCAGAGATGAAACAAATCCTCCTACATAGCTTTTATTAGTTTATCTGCAGTCTTCCCCTCTCTACACCCTTTCAGAATTGTAGATCGTGTTTAAAACCTTTCTTCATCTATCAGCAGTTGAGATAGGCTCTAGCGTGTTCGGGATCGGAGTCCCAACCCAACTGCCGATCCTGCCAGGAAGCCGACACTGCACACCGCTAATCACAGGCAGTGAGATATTTCCCGATCTGTGCAGCTGCGGACCGGGAAATGTCTCACTGCCTGTGATTAGCCATGTGCAGTGTCGGCTTCCTGGCAGGATCGGGCAGGTGGGTTGGGACTAGGATCCAGAGCATGCCAGAGCTCATCTCTAATCAGCAGCACAGAGCAGAGGGTGGAGAGAGTGCAGTTACACTGTGTGGGAGCGGATTGGAGGAAGGGAACACACCCCCCCCCCTCCACACAGCAGAAGAACTGTGTTATGAATAGACAAGCTCCATTTTAAACTCTTCAATTTTAGGAAATGAACCCCACAGAGACAAGGTGATCAGAGACCCAGACCAGGGTCACATAAGTGATCTCTTCTTTTCACCTCAGTGCTGATATTATCCGTCCCCTTCCCTCTATCCTTGCCCAAAGCAGGCCAAGGTGATTTCACTCCATGTCTGGATGTGGCCAGAGCAGTTAGGGTTTACATGGCTGCAACACCTTCAATAACGGATTCCCTTTTTGTCCTTCTTGTCATCCTGCTTCTTCTTCCATCATAGCGAAGTGGCTCAGGCAACTCATTTTTAGGGCTTATGCCCTCAGGGAAAAGGTTCCCCCTTCCCTATTATGGCCCACTCCATCAGATCTGTTGATGTTTCTTGGGCTTTGGCCATCAAGCATGCATTTTGCAGGTCTGCAAAGCTTCCAATTGGTCTTCTGTTCATAACTTCTCAAAGTTTTACTAGGTGAATCTCCAGGCATCTGTTGGTGTAACCTTTGACTGCAAGGTGCTTCTTGCTGTCATCTGAGATTTTTGGGTCCTTTGACCTTTGTTTCCTTTTGGGCCACTTTACTATTTTTTGCTATATTGTAACCTACCACTCAGTTTATTTCTTGGGGACCTCCCATGGTTTGTAACTATTCATTCTGTGCTCTGTACTGTACAATGTGTGTGTTTCCCCAACATTTCATATTTTTAAAATGTGTTACCATGTAATTACCTGTGTCCTGTTCTCCTTGCATTGCTTCCTTTGTGTGAAATATTTGGCGATCCTGCCAGTCCCTCTGCTTTCCTATTGCAAACTGACCATGCCAGGTCACAGAAGCACATCCACCCCAGCGTTATCAGTTTTCTTCTTTGCATTCTTCTTGGGAACACAGCCTGCCTGTAATCCAATGGTCAGACTTTTGCTGGCATGCCTCCCTCACACAGCTAATCACTGAGAAGTGTACTGCTCTCCCTCTGCCTCGCGCTGTCTGCAGTCTCCACCCTCCGCTCTATAAGCCCTTTATGCAGCTGATAAAGGAGGTCATGTGAACACTTTTAAAAAATAAAATAAAAGTATTTAAAATTGATATTTTTATATACACAACGATTTGCCTCACATTTCTATTTTAAAATAATGGATTGTATTATAGGGTAAGGGCCCATACTGTATATATTTCAAGATAATAATTTTGACTTACCTATAAATATTTTATCTTGGAGCACAGTACAGGACACAGGTCCCTTCCCTCTGTTACAAGTAAAAAGGAGCGGGAGCTACACACTACTCCTATGATGTCCTAAAACTGAAAACCTGTTTTTTTTAGCTTTATGGCATCTGAGGGGTGTGCTTCCCCTCTCCTTTTTTATTTAGGTTTTGGAATTTGTTGCTTAATTCTTACATTTACCTTGTGCAGGTGAAAGAGCTGTATATCTCCTTAGATATGAATCCAAATTCCAACAGTGCAGATTTGCTTTTTGTGTGTCTTTTACCCTCCCGTCTGTTCCCTGTTTCTCCTTATTGCATTCTACAAAACTAAATTTCCACATGGGGGAAAGGTTATATGAGTAGGGTTCACTGGGGGGCTTTGATGTACCAAATGTTGTATTTCACACATACAATTTATCAGAGTTACCACTATTGAGTCAACAGGGAGTTAGATTGCTAGATGATTTTTTATTTATTTTTTTAATTCCAACAGGGGTCTTGCTCTACAGCTGGCAAATTTTAATAAAGTGCACCTTTAAAGCAGAAGTAAACCCATCGATTTAACAGTTTCAAAAAACAGTTAAATTTCTGGCACATGCCGGATCGTAATGGTCACATTGGTTGTGCTCTCAACTAAACTGTCAAACCATCCAATGGCTCGTGTCCTAACTGATGCATGTGCCGCATCATGGCAGTTGAAGATAAAACAGAGGCCAAAATGGCAGCTTCCTTGGCTAAAAGCAATAGGAGGGTTTACTTCCACTTTAAAATAGAGAAAACAGGCACCTCTGAGTAAAACTGTGAAAGGTTTAATGTTGCAGGACACAATAAAAGATACATAATGGCGCAAGAAAAGGGCATATAAAATGTTCATAGAGCAGTCTTAAAGACTGTCCTTATTGTCCATGTAGAAGATGGCGTACAGTCTCTGAACTTAGGGCCAGCCTGAAGGGGAGCGGAAGCGATCTCCAAACATGCAATAAAACAGAGAAAATAGGCGCCTCTGAGTAAAACTGTGAAAGGTTTAATGTTGCAGGACACAATAAAGACTCACATATAAGTTAGTGGATTCAGGCACATAGGTGGTCTGGTGTACGGGGTCTGCATGGGGCCGCCTTGTTAGTTTGAAGATGCCACTCAATACCCCATAGAGAATCTGTGGGGTATTGTCAAGAGGAAGATGAGAGACACCAAACCCAACAATGCAGACGAGCTGAAGGCTGCTATCAAAGCAACCTGAACTTCCTCAGCAGTGCCACAGGCTGATCGCCTCCATGCCACGCTGCATTGATGCAGTAATTCATGCAAATGCAGCTCCAGTCAAGTATTGAGTGCATACTATACTGTACATGGACACTTGTCAGTAAGCCAACATTTCTGTATTAAAAACCATTTTCTCTATCGTTCATCGATAGACGCAGCTCCTTATCTTCATGACTAATAGGGTTATGCTCCTCATATCAGGAATAGGCACTAGGCAGGAAAAAAGCTTAGCCACACCTATGGGGGCTGTCCCTGCAGGCATAACCCCTCAGACTCTGCCTTCATCAAACAGTTTGTTCTGCCTAGTGTTAGGAATAGGACCCAGCTCCCTGCTGGGACTTTGGTCTTGGCTTTAACAGGGAAAGTTTTGTCATTTTTTTATTTTTTTAACTAGTTAGTTCCTGAGGATCAAGATCCAGTGGAACTACAAGCAACAGCTGGCTGCAGTTTCGCACTGGATAATCCTAGATCCTTAAGGTCTCCCAGCCTGGTCATCGAGCATGAGCAGGTTATAGTCCAGAACTAGGCCTCGCCACACCAGTGCCCCGATGGATGGGGACTAGCCTGCGAGTGGACAGTCTCGCTGGGACACCCTGAGTTGCACCTTCCCCTTGGCTGACAGCAACCCCATCCCGGGTGGGAGGTGATCTGTTTTGGAGTGGCGCCCACCTGGTACCGTGGTATGGTGAGAAAAAATTGTCCCCCCAAACACCCTTGGCGGTCGTGGGCCCCTCTTTGGAATGGTCAGACCTTAGGGGCTCCCTCAGTTCCCTGGCACCCCGGAGGACTAGTCTGATGTACCCCTTGGCATTCTCCTACACCTAGCAGGTTTTACCTTTGGGGGGCAGTAATAATGCGCCTGTTATGGCGCTTCTATGAGGGGGGTGGATTTTCCTGGGTGGGTCCCTGGCTAGGGACCTTTAGATGCCTATTGTTCTGGGACCCCTTTGGGGGGTCCTGGAGACCGCATGGCGCACCGTGGGGGCTGCCATTTTGCTGTGGTTTATGATCTCTGTGTTCCCATTAGTTTGTATGGGCAGCCATTTTCTATACTTCCCCCATTGAGAATGTATGAGCGGCCATTATTCTTCAATTCCGTGGGATGGACAGGCATCCCCATGAGGTACTGAAACTAATAGACCAGTTGACCCAAGCCCTGGTGTTCATGTGTGATACATCCCTGGGCGTCCGCGGTGGGGATTGCTATTAGGCGCATGGTATGGCTAAAATGCTGGTCGGCTGACCAGGCTTCTAAGAAAGCTGTGACTGATCTTCCTTTTACAGGGGAGAGGCTGTTTGGATCCTCCCTGGACGAGTTGATTAAAGGTATCACGGGGGGTAAGAGCCCTTTTCTGCCCCAATCCCCTAATGGCAAGGCGCCACGTACTTAGCGGGGGCCTTCCTTTACTGCTCACAGACGTCTTTTTCAGGCCTCCGGGTCGCAAAAAAAAGGTAAACCGTTTAGGTTTTCTGGGGGTTCCAAGAAGCCATGGTCGGGTAAATCTAAGTCCGGCCAATCTGGACCTGCAGACAAGTCCTCGGCTGCATGAAGGGGCGCCCTCACCCGAGTCTTGGGTGATGGGATGTCTTTGATTCTTTCCGGAACCCTGGACCTCCTTGATTTAGGACAAACTGATCCGACTTGGATTCAAGATTGAATTCCGGTCTCGTCTGTCGGACAAGTTCTTTCTGTCCAATCTTCAATTATCCCCAGTCCGGTTAAGGGACTTGCGAGGGGCGATACACTACTTGCTGTCGCAAGGAGTGATTGTGCCGGTTCCCGCTCAGGAACGTTTTCAGGGGTTTTATTCAAACCTATTCACCGTGCCCAGGAAAGAAGGCAAGGTGCGTCCCATCCTGGATCTCAAGGCCCTGAACCGCTTTGTGCGGGTACAGAGGTTTCGGATGGAGTCCATACGCACGGTAGGAGCGTCTCTGCATCAGGGAGATTTCTTAGCCTCCAGTTTCTTTGCTTTGCGGTAGCAGAGGAGCATTTATTCATTTGTGGCACTACATTTTGGTCTCGCCTCCGCTCCCAGAGTGTTTACCAAGGTACTAGCACCGGTATTAGCACTGCTGCGCCGGAGGGGGGATTGCGGTACTGTGATACCTGGACGATGGAGTCAAAATAAATGTTTTGGAGCTCAAAACGATAAAGTTTGTCTGTCATTGAACGACTCGTCTGCAAGGTTGTCCGGTTCGGATTCAATCAGACAACGCCACGGCTGTGGCTTACATTAGTCACCAGGGGGGCACCAAGAGTGTCTTTGCGGCCAAGGAGGTGGCCGAGATTCTGGCCTGGGCGGAAAGCTTTGTTCCAACCCTCTCTGCTATACACATTCCAGGTGTGGAAAACTGGCAGGCGGATTACCTGAGTCGTCAGGTGTTGGATCAAGGGGAGTGGTCCCTACACCCGGAGGTGTTCCACCTCCTGTGTGTTCGGTGGGGGACTCCTGAGGTCGATCTGTCAGCCTCTCGCCTCAACAAGAAGGTACAGAGATTCATAGCCAGGTCTCGAGATCCTCTGGCCGACTCCACAGACACACTGGTGGCTCCTTGGGGTCGGTATCGGCTGATTTATGCATTTCCCTCATTGAAACTCCTGTCGAGGCTTCTGCGCAGGATAGAGGTGGAAAACATTCCGGTCATTCTGGTGGCTCCAGACTGGCCTCGCCGGGCCTTAGTACACAGACCTGATAAGGCTGGTCGCCGATACCCCTTGGAGACTTCCTCTCAGGGAAGATCTGCTGTCTCAAGGTCAGATCTTGCATCCTGGCTTTAACGGCATAGCTGTTGAAAGTCATGTGTTGAGAGATAGGGGTCTTTCTGACTCTGTGATTCCTACACTCTTGAAGGCTAGTAAGTCAACTTCCAGGAAGGTCTACCATCGTACGTGGAAATCGTACATTTCATGGTGTGAATCGCTGAAGGTGCACCCTCGATTGTTTTCAATCGCTGGGGTTTTTGCCTTTTTGCAGAAAGGGGTGAGCAGCGGTTGGCTGTGGGTACTGTCAAAGGCCAAGTTTCGACTTTGGCTATAAATTTTCAATACTCGTTAGCCATGCATGTACTATTGTGGACTTTTATCCAGGGAGTGTGTCATATGGCTCCTCCGTGGTGATCCCCGTTATGTCAGTGGGATCTAAATCTGGTGTTATCTGTTCTTCTAAAGCCTCCGAACTATATAGAGAAACTACGCCTATCCCTGATGCAGCAACAAACAGGGGCGTAATGCAATAAAGAATCATGTGCCAGGTCCTGAATCTTAATTGAGCAAAAAATAGGGGGGGGGGGGGGAATGGACTTAAGAGGCACCGTAATAAAAGAACCAACGCTTTATTATTGATAAATGGTAAAACCACAAAGATATGTGTCCACCGACCAGTAAGGGCGGGGACCATTGATCAGGAATGACAGGTGGTGGGTGGATAGAGGAAGCCTAGCCACCTAGGACATACAATACAACATAACAGATACAAAATTGGCATAAAGAAATAAACAAAAAGTTTTTTATTAGGACGCTATGCGTTGCACACAGTGGCACCAAGGTGCAGGCAACGCAGAGCGTCCTGTACAATACAATACAACATATTTTTTGCTCACTTCTAAAGCCTCCATTTGCAAAACTTCGGGAGATTTTGCTGCTTTCTTTGTCTCAGAAGGCTGCCTTCTTGCTGGCGATCACTTCTGCCAGCAGGGTATCTGTATTGGCGTGTTGTCTTGCCATTCACCTTATCTGCTGGTACACAAGGACAAGGTGGTATTTTGACCTTATCAGTCATTCCCTCCTAAGGTGGTTTCATCTGAATGAAGACATTGTGTTGCTTCACTTTGCCCTAAACCTCAGCATCCTAAGGAGAATGCGTTGCATTCTTTGAATGTCGTTCGTGCGATCAGGGTTTATTTAGAGACCACTGAGTCCTTTAGAAAATCAGACGCTCTTTTTGTCCTTCCTGATGGACCTCGTAAGGGATGGCTGCGTCTGCTGTGACCATTTCCAGATGGATCAGGCAGACGGTGGTACAGGCCTATTCACTGAGTTTTCAGGTTCCTCCTTCCCCAGTGAAGGCTCATTCTACGAGAGCGCTGAGTTCCTTTTGGGCTTTTCGCCACCAGGCGTCGGTGCTACAAGTTTGCAAGGCAGCAACGTGATCGCCTGTGCATACGTTCACAAAATTCTACAAGGTAGATGTGTTGGCATGCGCTGATGCTTCTTTTGGCCACAAGGTTTTGCAGGCTGCAGTTTAGAAGAGAAATCTGTTTAGTTTCTCTTTGAGGGTTTAATTTTTGCGAGTGAGCTCAAGTTGTTCCTGGTTGAGCTCCATGTTACCTGATTGGCTAAGTTTAGCCATTGGGGACTTACATTTCTGCGTTGGTTATACTGCTTTGGGACATCCCTGCGAGTCATGAAGATAAGGAGCTGCATCATGCCTGCAGGGACAGCCCCCATAGGTGTGGTTAAGCTTTTTTCCTGCCTAGTGCCCATTCCTAATAGGAGGAGCATAACCCTATGAGTCATGAAGATAAGGACCTGCGTCTGTCGATGAACTTCAGAGAAAACGTTTTTACCGTAAGTTCTTACAAAAAATCCATTTTTTTTTAAGAGCTTGAAAAAGGAGTACGCGCTGGTTGCTTACCACAGTGCGGATGCTCCGAAATGCGTCGCGAGCACGCCGGTGACTCATACATGAAAGACGCTGTGGCCAGCCCTGCAGTCCAGACCTCGGATTCGTCCCTCCACACCATCATTACTTCCTGCTGGACAGGACCATGATACTAGCGGCATCTCCAGACCAACAAGGCGGCCCCATGCAGACCCCATACACCGGACCACCTATGTGCCTGAATCCACTAACTTATATGTGAGTCTTTATTGTGTCCTGCAACATTAAACCTTTCACAGTTTTACTCAGAGGTGCCTGTTTTCTCTGTTTTATTGCATGTTTGGAGATTGCTTCCACTCCCCTTCAGGCTGGCCCTAAGTTCAGAGACTGTACCCCATCTTCCACATGGACAATAAGGGTAGTCTTTAAGACTGCTTTATGAACATTACTGAGTTTTAATATGCACTTTGCTTGCGCCACTATGTATCTTTTATTTTACTTCCACTTTAACTCACAAAGCCATTCAGTGTAAATCCTGAAATGTAAACCACCAGAAGAAAGTAGTTCAAGTCTTAAAATATTATCTTTCATGTAGCAAATGATACAGAAATTATTCCTCACTAAAAATATATAATTGAGTTCATTGGTGACTCCTTGACTTATCCATGAGTGTATCTGGTGGTTGGAAGGAATGAGTGTCACATGATCACTTCAATGCTGCTGCATCCCTTTACTGTGATATGGTGTTTATTTGCGTAGTGTTGCCACCTATTGTCAGAATGTGGAGTTGCGCTTTACAATATCTTGATTGCACTGTTTGTTTTTTATTAGTTGCTCCCTTTTCCTTTTTTGCATACGATGGAAAATGCTTTTTTTATTTTGTTTCTTTCCTTTTTAGCACAACAGCATTTGGGTTGGTGATGTTGTGCGTGTGATGGATGACATGGATACAGTCAAGAAGCTACAAGTTGGTCACGGGGAGTGGACAGATGATATGGCTCCTGTGAGTGCCTAAAATTATGAGTGCCATTTGTCAGCACTGGAAAACTTTCTTCTTCTGGAACTTTTCCAACTATTCATCTGTCTGCTCATGTCTCTGTGTTAACTCCCATTTTGAACAAATAACCCATGTTAACAGTACAATAACAGAATTTACCAGAGATAACACCATAGGGCCATGGAGATTGTTACTGTCTTTAAAGGTTTTTTATGTACAGGTGCATCTCATAAAATTAGAATATTATCAAAAAGTTAATTTATTTCAGTAATTCAATTCAAAAAGCGAAACTTATCTATTTTATATACTGTAGATGTGTTACACACGGAATGATATATTTAAAGCATTTCTTTTTATTTTATCATGATGATTATGGCTTACAGCTAGTGAAAACCCAAAATGCAGTATCTCAGAAAATTAGAACATTACAAAATCCAATAAAAAAAATGGATTTTAATACAGAAATGTTGGCTTACTGAAAAGTGTGTCCAAGTACAGTATAGTATGCACTCAATACTTGGCCGGGGCTCCATTTGTATGAATTGCTGCATCAATGCAGCGTGGCTTGGAGGCGATCAGCTTGTGACACTGCTGAGGAAGCTCAGGTTGCTTTTATGGCAGTCTTCAGCTCATCTGCATTGTTGGGTCTGGTGTCTCTCATCTTCCTCTTGACAATACACCACAGATTCTCTATGGGGTTTAAGTCAGGGGAGTTTCCTGGCCAATCAAGAACAGTGATACCATGATCATTAAACCAGGTATTGGTACTTTTGGCAGTGTGGCAGGTGCCAAGACCTGATGGAAAATGAAATCAGCATCTCCAAAAAGCTGGTCAGTAGAGAGAAGCATGAAGTGCTCTAGAATTTCCTGGTACAGGGCTGTGCCGACTTTGGACTTGATAAAACACAGTGGACCAACACCAGCAGATGACATGGCTTCCCAAATTATCACTGACTGTGGAAAATGTTGCATTTCATTTGGAAATCAGGGTCCCAGAGTCTGGAGGAAGAGTGAAGAGGCACAGAATCCAAGTTGCATGAGGTCCTGTGTGAAGTTTCCACAGTCAGTGATGATTTGAGGAGCCATTTTATCTGCTGGTGTTGGTCCACTGCGTTTTTTCAAGTCCAAAGTCAGCTCAGCCCTCTACCAGGAAATTCTAGAGCACTTCATGCTTCCCTCTGCTGACCAGCTTTATGGAGATGCTAATTTAATTTTCCAGCAGGACTTTGTGCCTGCCCACACTGCCAGAAGTACCAATGCCTGGTTTAATGATCATGGTATGACTGTGCTTGATTGGCCAGCAAACTCGCCTGACCTAAACCCCATAGAGAATCTGTGGATAGCTGTCAACAGGAAGATGAATAACAACAGACCCAACAATGCAGACGACCTGAAGGCCGCTATCAAAACAACTTGGGCTTCCATAACACCTCAGCAGTGCCACAGGCTGCTCACCTCCATGTCACATTGATGCAGTAAGTCATGCAAAAGGTGCCCCGGCCAAGTTTTGAGTGCTTACTATACTGTACTTGGACACACTTTTCAGTAAGCCAATATTTCTGTATAAAAAATAATTTTTTTTTATTGGTCTCATGTAACATTCTAGTTTTATGAGATACTGAATTTTGGGTTTTCACTAGCTGTAAGCCATTATCATCAAACCTAAAAGAGAGGAATGCTTGAAATATATCACTCTTTATGTAACACATCTACGGCATATAAAATATGAGTTTTGCTTTTTGAATTGAATTACTAAAATAAATTAATTTTCTTATGATATTTTAATTTTTTGAGGTGCACCTGTATGTATAAAAGTAGGGAGTAGGGTGAGCTGCCAGGAAGGGGGAGCAGAGCTACTCAGACACTGCTGAGAGGACAGAGCAGGGGGTAGTTGAACTGCTGAGTCACTGCCAGAAGGGGGAAAGCAGGGGGAGTTGAGCTGCTGAGTCACTGCTGAGAGGGGGAACAGGGGGAGTTGAGTTTCTGAATCACTTCTGGGGGAAAAGTCAGCCATACATGGATAAAAATTTGGCCATTCTTTGCCGAACCAGCCAAATTTAATTTCATGTATGGGGATAGTGGTTGTACAGAAGTCTATCTACCGATCGACTTCTGTACTACCAGCCTGTCAGATAAGTGATGCTTGATCAGCACTGCTGGCTATAGCTGGCAGCGCTGATCAGTGTATTCTGATAGCGGGTAAGTCTTCACACTGTCAAAACACAAAATCTTAGCAGGAATAAATCCATTTGAGGTGGAGGGGGAATCTATTGGCTGCTTATGGGAGCAGGAAAACCTGAACTGTTGAGTGAATGATTTGAACGAACAACTTTTACTGCAAACTTAAGGCATGAATTTCTCCACAATGCCTACAGCTACAGAGATCAGTGATGACTTGTTAAAATATCAATTATGGCTTGTTAAGAAGATGTAATTATTTGAATGTCCATAGCCTGACCACAGGTTCATTTTCAGCACCTTTGGCTACAGTATACATAGAGTGACAAGATCACTTGAATTCAATGGAGCTTTAGGCTCCATTCACACTAGCATTTTTTAAGCTCCTGAAAGCTGTTGTTAGCATTTTTTTTCTGCTCCTTGAAGCTAAATAGTGTTATCCTATGTGTCCATACACGCTACTTTAGGCTAAGTTTTTTGGACCATTTTTTCAGCAGAAAGAAAAAGTGCTGAATGCTCCTAAATGCTCTTAAATGCTACTAACAACTTTTTTTTTTTTCTTCATGTGCTGCAAAAATGCTTATAAATTGCTAATACTTCTAAAAGCTACTAAATGGCTACTAGAAGCTTGCACAGAAATGCTTTTATTAGCACTTTTCATCCAGCTTTTTTTCTAGCTTTTTTTGAGCTTATGAAAAATGCTAGTGTGCGTGGAGCCCTTATATTGCCTTATGTCCTGTATTATTTGTTTGATGCTCTTTGGCTCCTTTAACCACTTGCCGACCGCCGCAAGTACATATACTGCGGCGGTCAGCCCCTCACAGGCAAAGTGACGTAGGGGTACGTGACTAGCCTGTGAGGCTCTGGGGAGCGAGCACGCGCTGCTGGATGCGCGCTCCTGCTCGGTCATGGACCCCCCCGCGCGTGGGTCCGCCGGGCACTCGCGATCATCTGTTACACCGGGAGAAAGGCAGGCGGCTAATGTAAACAAGCCGCCTGTCATTCTCCCCTGTGTAAGAATAATGATCATACGGTTCTTCTATGTAGGACCGTTGATCACTGTTCTTACACCTCAAGCCACAGCCAATCACAGTTAGAAGCACGCCCCTAGGGACACACTTAACCCCTCCCTCTCAAAAAAAAAGTTAAAGCCTTCACTGCCAGTGTCATTTTACAGTAACAATGCATATGTATAGCACTGATTACTGTAGTAATGTCACTGGTAACCCCAAAAGTGTCAAAAATGTCAGTCAAGGGTCCGATCTGTCCGCCTCAATGTCGCAGTCCCGCAAAAAAAAATTGCAGATCGCCACCATTACGCATTAAAAAAAAAAAACAACAAAAATGACAAAAATCTTTCCCTTAGTTAGTAAACGCAATAACTTTTGCGCAAACCAATCAAAATACGCTTTTTGTGATTTTTTTTTTTTTACCAAACATATGTAGCAGAAAACAAATTGGCCTAAAATGTTAAAAAATTTAGATTTTTAAATTTTTTTTGGGAATTTCATATAAAAAAATGTGAAAAATATTGTTATTTTTGCAAAATTTACGCTCTTTTTTTTTGTTTATAGCGCATGATCAAAAAATCGCACAGGTGATCAAATACCACCAAAAGAAAGCTCTGTTGGTGGGAAAAAAAGGACGTCAAATTTGTTTAGGTACAGCGTCGCACGACCGCGCATTTGTCCGTTAAAGTCACGCAGTGCCGAATCGCAAAATAGGCCCTGGTCAGGAAGGGGGTAAAATCTTCCGGGGCTTAAGTGGTTAAACCACCTCATAATAACATGCCTGGTTATTCCATTGTGTGGGTTCATAATCCCTTTTACATAGAAGCCAAGGTTTCCATACACTACACAATGGCCATCTAGACTGAAACAGTTGGAAGTAAAAGGTTTATATTACCTGTATATGTACAAAAAATGGCAGTCCTGGATTTACATTTCGCCACAGGGGCATAAAAGAATGATTTCCATTGCTCAGCCCACTATCCCAAAAGTAAGGAACTACCCCCATATTTTTTTGGATCTGGAACAGAAGTGAGACCAGCAAAAACTGTCTGCTTAAGAGGGCTGTGATGTACTTTGATAGTTTCTGAAAGTGTCAGAAACCTCTCTCTGCATTTTGATTCAAAACATACATTTATCATCTTTTTCGCTTTTCAGGAACACCCTGCCCTCACATTCCTTAAAGGGTAACTTCACTTTTATTGAAAAGAAAATATAACAAATAAAAAAATAATCAAGCAATTTCTACACATGCCATGTTGTAACCTAATGTTATTAAAAATCACCTTTCCTTTTCAAACTGCTGCTGCTGTAATTGTCTGAAAAATGCATGCAATATGGCAACCTAGAGGTTTTCTGTACACTGATGGTGTACAGAATGCCCCTAGAAATGTCATTACCTGCTTGTGTGATTAGGTCACTGATTTTCCCAGAAGTCTGCGCTAAGATACATGTCACGTTTTAGGCCCCTCTTGCAATAGGAATTTCACTTTAGGCAAAATACTGGACAAAATGGTAAATACTTCTAAAAGGATGCAGATCATGCAGCTTTAATCAGGAGAACACTAAGAGTGCACTAGCTGATTTTAATAAACCAGACCCTTCCATTCAGAATCAGTCTGCAAAGGACACTGTAGCACAAGCAACTGTTTCTTCAGAGCAAAATAAGGTAGCAATTTGCTACAAAATTTGTTAAAATTCCTGAAATGTACACTGATCACCCAGAGGAGATGTTTTTTTTTTTTTTTTTATCTTATAAAATGTGGAGTTACTCTAACATACAATTCCATCCAGCACAGGGCAGTGGGATATGAACTTCCTTAGGTGTGCTGTATGCAGGGAATCAGGGGGCTCAGGTCTTCAGAGTTAGTGTGACAAATGCTGTATATTCTAGCTCAGCCTTTTTCAACCAGGGAGCCCAGGCACCCTGGGGTGCCTTCTGGTTTCTTCAGGAGGTTCCTTGGCAAAATGGTTAAAAATTGCCCAAAAAATTCTATACAAAATAGTACCACAAAGCCACAGGTTTTCATTTGTGCACCATTACAACCTTCTAGCTACTGATGTCCTGACAACTGGTGATGTCATTGGTTATGTTTGGTGCCTGCACAGCATCCTTGTTTCTCTTACGTCCTCCGACAGTCGCCGCCACTTCATATTCATCACTAATGGGGTTATTGACTTTTGCTCCGCAGGAGTAGCTAGGCAACAAAATAGTTAATATCAAAGCTTTTAACATATCCCACCCCTAGGGGGTGGTCCCCTCAGTCAATACCTCCCTGCTTCCTGCATTCCCAACTCAGTTTCTAATGCCTAGCTCAGGAGTAGGTTAGGCTGTTCCTGTGCTGGGGCTCTTAGTCTCAGCTTCTTTTCTCTTTTTGATTTTATTTGGAGTTTTTTTCTCTTTCTTTTACCTAGCTGTTTATTTTCAGCGTTAGTTAGCTTCTTCTGATGAAGATGATCGTGCGGTGCTGGGTCTCAGTCTGGCCACCCTGGATCCCAGGGCTCAGGGCCAGGGGCTTCCCAGCCTGCCATCGAGCGTTCAGCTTAGGTTTTACCCTGGCACATTGAACGACCCATCCCTGTTCGCTGCAGGGATGCTATCGGTGAGGTGGCTACGTCACTGGACGCCATTGCGGTTTCGCACCGCAGTTCCACTGCGTCATGCTTGCGACACTCCCTGTCCTCAGTGCAGCGGTTTGGTCGCTGGAGCAGGCTCCCCACGCCATCCAGACTGGTAAGTGTAACTCTATGTGGGGACCTGTCTATTTGGGTGTCAGTCTGGGACTGTGTGACCCTGCATGTCTGTGCGGCTGCTGTGCTCCCTGTCAGTTCCTGTGTGGACTTGCTGCCTGTGTGTGGGCTGTGAAGGGGGGGGCTCTCCCGCTCTGCTGGGTGTAAGCATGAAGCAGTCAGATTTTGGGCATGCTGTGCGGCGATCGCTGCGGCGACCCGCCATTTTTTTGCGGCAAAATCATGGTGGCCGGTCCTGTGTGGTAATGCACGGTGTTTTGGCGCCAAACGCCGCCATTTTGGCGGCGATCGATCAGGCCACATGTCGGCGCCATTTTCTATTTGCCCAAGGAATCCTCAGCCGAGCGGCCATGTTTGTGTAGCCTTGCATAGGCTTCATAGGGGCGGTCAGTCTTGCATCACTTCCTTTGCTCTGGGACAGCGATCGGTGGCAGCAGCCTGTGTGATCTCTCCAGATTTTTATCTTCCCTTTTTTCCTGTATTCCTTGCCCAGTTTCTTGTCCCTGTGGTGGTCGGTGTATTCAGTGGGTGCGGTGGGCCACGCTTGCCGCGATCTTAAAGGGGCAGTACTCCTTTTTTTCCTAACACTACTGGGGCATGGATTCTCAGGATTGCAAGTTTCCTCCCGCCTTGGTGGGGGGCCAAGGGGCTGCTGCTTCCCCCGAGGGGGCTGATCTGGCTACTATTGTGGCAAATTTGGCTGCTCAGGTGCAGATGCTGGTGGCTGATCGATCCACAAAACGGCCCAGGGTATCTATTTCCTCTGATTCAGAGGGCGATGGGGCTGCTATGGCTGGAGTGCCCTTCTCAGGGTCTCACTCATCCCTTGACCTTGTGGGGTCTGAGGGGGAGGCTGAGGTGGAAGGGGTTGATAATTCTCCCCCTGGCTCGTCTGAAGAGCTTGCACTCATGGATGAGTTGGTTGCTTCTATCAAACAAACGCTGCATTTGCAGGATGAACCATGTCCTCCTGTTTTGATGTCCTCTTATGGGACGCAAAGGAAACGCAAAACATCGCAGGTTTTTCCTTGCTCTCAGGAATTTCAGCGCGCGGTTGATGAGCAATGGCGCAATTTAAAAAAGCCTTTTGCTGTGCCGAGTAGGTTCAAGCTGCGTTATCCCTTTACACCCGCCACTGATGAGCGTTGGTGTGTGCCGCCTCAGGTGGATCACGCGGTGGCGATTTTGAATAAATCAACTGTGATCCCTGCTGAGGATACCCCGGTGTTCCGGGACCCGACGGACAGGAGATTGGAATCTCTGGCCCGTCATTCTTATACGGTTGCTGGCTCTATGCTGAAGCCTATTTTTGCTTCCATTATGGCAGCCCAGGCTATTGCGGATTGGACGCAGGTGCTCAGGCGCACCCTGGTGGCTGACTCTGCCCCGCCGACAACTTTGGCTATGGTGGATCAGATTCATCAGGGTGTCATGTATTTGTGTGATGCGGACTTAGATTTGGTCCCTTTGGCTGCGCGTCTTTCAAGTGTGGCGGTATTGAACCGTCGCCTGATATGGCTGAAATGTTGGTCTGTTGACCAATCTTCAAGACTTTAGCTAACTTGCCCTACGCGGGATCTCGCCTTTTTGGCGACTCTTTGGATACTCTGATAAAGGGTATTTCTGGGGGTAAGAGCACTCTCTTGCCCCAAACTCACAAGAATAAGTTTGTTCGCGGTAAGAAGAATACCTCGTATAGACCCTCTCAGGGTTCCTTTCGTGCCTTTCGGTTGCACTACAAGGGCAAGCCCTTCAAGGGCCAAGGCTCCCAGAAGAAGCCGTGGGCGGGTAAGCAAAAGTCCGGCCAGTCCGGGTACGCTGCCCATAACAATACGGCCTGAAGAGACGCCCTCACCCAGTTCTGGGGTGGGGGGACGTTTGCTCGTTTTCTTCAACCCTGGCTGGACCGCATTCGGGACAGGTGGGTTCAGGAAATCGTTCGATCTGGTTACAAGATCGAGTTTCTCTCTCGGCCGGCGGGCAGATTTTTCCCCTCAAACCTTCAGCTGACTCCGGAGCGCTTGCGGGACCTGGGGGCCCAGGGAGTGGTGGTCCCGGTGCCTCATCGGGACAGATTTCGGGGGTTCTATTCCAATCTGTTCACTGTGCCCAGGAAGGAGGGCAAGGTACGTCCGATTCTGGACTTGAAAGCTTTGAACCACTTTGTGCGGGTTCGCAAATTTCGCATGGAATCCCTGCGCTCGGTGGTGGCTGCCCTGGTTCCGGGGGAATTCATGGCCTCCATCGATTTGAAGGATGCGTACCTTCACATTCCAATTTTCGAGGGTCACCAGAGGTACCTTCGATTCGCCATTGCGGAGGATCACTACCAATTTGTTGCATTACCCTTCGGTCTCGCTTCGGCTCCGCGGGTTTTCACCAAGGTGCTTGCCCCGGTCCTGGCTTTGCTGAGAGCCCAGGGCATCTCTGTCTTGGGGTATCTGGACGATATCTTGATTCGGTCTGCGACCAGTCAGGGCCTGGTGAACGACCTGTCCATCACGATGCAGACTCTTCAGGAGTTCGGTTGGACGATAAATTTCCCGAAGTCAACGTTGTGTCCGTCCGTTCGTCTTCCCTACCTGGGAATGATACTGGACTCTGTTCAAGCGAAGGTCTTCCTGCCGGAAGACAAGCTCCGGACACTTCAGGACGAAGTCAGGTCCCTCAGGGACAATCGGTGCTCGTCCCTCCGGACGTGTATGAGGTGTCTGGGATTGATGGTCTCGGCCTTCGAGGCGATTCCCTTCACCCAGTTTCACACATGGGATCTTCAGGCGGAGGTCCTGGCCAAGTGGGACGGGCTTCTGCAATCTCTGGATCTGCGGATTTCGTTGAGCCGCCTCACCCGAAGGGGTCTTTTGTGGTGGCTCCAGTCCCCGGCGGTGTCGGGGGGCAAGTCTTTTCGTCCGTTGTCATGGACGGTAATCACCACGGATGCCAGCCTGTCGGGCTGGGGTGGTGTCCTGGGCGTTCTGTCCGCCCAGGGAACTTGGTCGGGGGAGGAATCCTCCCTTCCGATCAACATTCTGGAATTGCGGGCAATTCATCTCTGCCTTCTGCGTTGGACGGACAGGCTTCAAGGCTGTCCGGTTCAGGTGCAGACGGACAATGCCACGGCGGTGGCCTACATCAACCACCAAGGGGGCACCAGGAGTGCCCGCGCGGCTCGGGAAGTGGCCGACATTCTGTCTTGGGCCGAGACGCACGTCCCGGCGATAACGGCAGTTCACATTCCGGGAGTGGAGAACTGGCAGGCGGATTATCTGAGTCGCCAGACCCTGGACCAGGGAGAATGGTCCCTTCACCCGGAAGTCTTTCGGATGCTGTGCGCGAAGTGGGGGTCCCCAGATGTGGACCTGTTCGCGTCTCGTCTAAACAACAAGGTGGAAAGGTTCGTAGCAAGGACGCGCGATCCTCGGGCAGACGCCTCAGACGCGTTAGTGACGTCCTGGAGTCAGTATCGTCTGATGTATGCCTTTCCACCGATTCAGCTGCTGTCCAGGTTCCTTCGCAGGTTGGCCTCGGAACCGCGCACTGTGATTCTGGTGGCGCCAGACTGGCCTCGCCGGTCTTGGTACGCAGACCTCGTGAATCTGGCGGTCGACGCTCCGTGGCGTCTGCCTCTTCGAGAAGATCTCCTGTCTCAAGGACCGATATTCCATCCTGCTTTACAGTCGCTGGCTTTAACGGCCTGGCTGTTGTAAGTCAGGTCCTGAAGGATAGGGGTCTCTCCCCTGAGGTCATTCCCACTTTGATCAAGGCTAGAAAAGCCTCTTCGGGGAAGATTTACTACCGTACTTGGAAGGCGTTTTTTGCCTGGTGTGAGTCCAGGGGGTATTCCCCTCGCTCGTACTCGGTATCGAGAGTGTTGGCTTTCCTCCAGACTGGAGTGGACCAGCGTTTGGCGTTGGCCACGATTAAGGGTCAGATCTCTGCGCTGGCCGTTCTTTTTCAACGCCCTGTGGTGTCTAATTCTTTGGTTAGCACCTTTGTTCAAGGGGTGCGCCACTTGGCTCCTCCTCGGAGGAATCCTTTACCTCCATGGGATTTGAACCTTGTTCTGTCCGTGTTGCAACATGCTCCCTTTGAGAAGATCAGGGAGATCTCATTGCCTCTCTTGTCTAAGAAGGTTGCCTTTTTGGTGGCGATCACTTCGGCTCGCAGGGTATCGGAGCTGGCGGCCTTGTCCTGCAGCTCTCCCTACTTGGTGATTCACCTGGATAAGGTGGTCTTGCGACCTAACCCTTCTTTTCTTCCGAAGAGGATCTCGGAATTTCATCTCAATGAGGACATTGTCTTGCCTTCGCTTTGCGCGACGCCTAAGCATCCAAGGGAGGTGGCTTTGCATTCCTTGGATGTTGTTCGGGCGATCAGGGTTTACCTGTCATCGACGAAGTCCTTTCGCAAGTCGGATTCTCTTTTTGTTCTTCCGGAGGGTCCTTCTCAAAATTCTACAAGGTGGATGTTCAGGCATCGGCGGATGCTTCCTTTGGCCGCAAAGTTCTTAGTGCGGCAGTGCCTTAGGGCCCCTTGTTTTGGGTCCTTGGCTGTTGGGATGTCTTTATCCCTAGGTTACTTGTTTTCCTGGGTTGTTGCTCCTGTTGAGCACGTTTTTTTCCTGTTGCCCAGTTGGTTCTCTTACTTTGATAAGGTTCCTTTCTCTGATGTGGGTACTGCATTGCTTTAGGCGCGGCTGCTCTTTTTCCCACCCCTCATGTCTACACTGCTATGGGACGTCCCCATTAGTGATGAATATGAAGTGGCGGCGACTGTCGGAGGACGTAAGAGAAAACTGAATTTTTGTAAGATCTTACCTGTAAAATTCCTTTCTCTGAGTCCTCCGACAGTCGCCGCCCCCGCCCCTCTTTTGGGGTTTGTTTATGTACTCTACTGCTATGCTACTGAAACTGAGTTGGGAATGCAGGAAGCAGGGAGGTATTGACTGAGGGGACCACCTCCTAGGGGTGGGATATGTTAAAAGCTTTGATATTACCTATTTTGTTGCCTAGCTACTCCTGCGGAGCAAAGGTCAATAACCCCATTAGTGATGAATATGAAGTGGCGGCGACTGTCGGAGGACTCAGAGAAAGGAATTTTACAGGTAAGATCTTACAAAAATTCAGTTTTTCCCCTACCCTGCCACTTTCCATCAGCACTGGGGTCTCATTAGCTGACTGAGGGAGAGAAACTGAGGGAGAAAAGAAACCTTGGAATACTAGTCAGTACCAGTGTAGAAAGGTGTGTTTGCTTTGTAGGAATAAATCGTCTATGGGTGTCCTATGTGTGTGGATGTTGCTGCATTATATAAAACTTTTCGTTTCGTTTGTGACATTTTGGAATGGGGTTCCTCGAGATTGTGCATTATTTTAAAGGGAACCTTGACTGAAAAAAGGTTGAGAGACACTGTTCTAGACTATGGTACTGAAATAAGTACAAAGGCAAATTTGTTCAAAATGCTGGGAGTGTTGGTGTAACAAGTCATAAGTTCTCTAAAAATCTCCCTCTTGTTTTCTGTATTGTCTTCATGCTTTATGCTTCCGACATTGGTCATGAACTGATTTTTTTATTTCCACTAACTGTCTGTTAAAATTAATGTATGATTCCTCTTCAGACTTCTGAGGCTGAATCTCTGGTCCCACTTGACCAGGTATTTTGTATTTGACACAAGACTCTTCTAATTTGAATTGTAATACCAGGTCAGTGTTTTTGACAGAAGGCCCAACTGTTCCTGTAGTCTTCCCGCAGCAATATCTAAATGCAATTTTTATCTTTAGAGCTGTCCAAATCTCAGATGTTTTACTCCTTCGTAGCTATTCTCTTCCTTCCACGCACAGTAAAATAGCCATAATATTCTAGTTACATTATTGTATAGTCTACACCACCTGCCAATACAAGAAAAACTAACCATACATTTCTCATACATGTGAGCATCTCATACAGCTGCAGACTTGCTTATGAAAGATTTATGTTTTTCCTCTTCTCTAGTTTAAAACAGACTTTCAGTGCCAAATGGAGGGTGTTTTTTTGCAAGCCCCATGTTCTCGAATACAAATGGCTTTAAAACAAGCAGGTGACCTTGAAAAATTTACCCCGGCCTCCAACATTTCTGAGAAGCACAGGTTTTATCCCCGTGCTTTACTGCTGCCTCCTAGGATAGCTGGGCACCTGAAATCTAGCAAGAATACACTCTTGCAATGGGTTTGAGTGCATTCTTGTGGATTTTTGAGCTCCAAGCTATCCAGGAAGGAATGGTGACCTCACTCCCCAGAAACATTGAAGACTGGGGCCAAGGTAAGCAGTTTTTTTTTTCTGTGTGATCTGTTGATTTACAAATAGGACAGGGGCTTGCAAAAAAGCAGACCTTACGTTTGGTGTTAAAGGTTCACTTTATTTTTTTCTGAGCCTGTTTTTTTCAATTTGCATGCCACCTAGATGTCACCTAGAGCTTCACAGTTACTATCCTGCTAATTGGCTTACCTTACACACTGAGTACCAACTCCTAAGAGCATGTCAAATAACAGAACCCCATAGTCAGTAGAAATATAAAAAACTACAGAGTAGTGTAGCTTGACACCATTATGTACTACTTTCCTGGGTTGATAGACAACATGTAAGTTTAGGCAATTAAACAGGGCTGCAATTGTACAACTTTGGGTGATAAAGCAGAAATGTCAGGCTCAAACTAAATTAGAAGAGCAGCCAATTCAGGTTTTTATGGACCACATTCTGACAGGACTTCCCTTCTATTTGGGCAACCTGAAGAAGCCAAATAAGTAGTCATGGTCTGAACCCTGAAGATGGCATCCAGCCTAGAACATCCCCCTTAGAATCTGAGTATTTCAGGGTTAGTAGCAGTTAAAACTGCTTGCTTAGTGCTCAAAAAATGGCATAAAAACCTATTGTGTTAACAAATCCTATTTCTCTAAATCTAATGATAATTTTGACATGCATTTTGCTCTGACAAAAACCTTTGCTTATTAATGTTTTTGTCATATGCTGACTTTCAAGTTGCCCAGATTTTGACAAAAGAAAAACAGCAACTCTTTCCTGTGGTTGTTGCCTGTGCTTTACCTGAAATGAATCCCATTTTACATCTCCACTTTATTTTGTTAGGCTCTGGGACAAATTGGCAAGGTTATCAAAGTGTTTGGAGATGGAGACATGAGAGTGTCTGTTGGTGGCCAGTCCTGGACATTTAACCCAGCTTGCCTCACTTCCTATCAGAGAGACAATGATGCCAATTTAATGACAACAGAAAATGCCAAGGAGGCAAAAAGTAAGCCAATAGTACAGCTATGATTAAAGAAGTACTCCTCAGCCACTACTGTGTTCTAACTGGTGTGTTTTCTATAAATTGATTATTTACCCATCACCCTGAGGCCACTGTGTTGCATGGAAGAGGTTGGGGGTGGCTTTTCCAACTCCCTGTACTAGCCAATTGGAATTATTTGCTATGGTTCCACCCCCTACCATATGGTGATTGGATTACAAATCTGCATTTAGCAGGTGGGAATTCAATTGTAACCTTCAAAGTAGACATCAAAAAGAAGTGCCAACTGCACATAACCTGATGTTAGTCAAGTTTGTTGGTGGATTTTTATCAGAGTGAGTTTTTTTGTTAATAACCATGTCTAATTAAAATGCATTTCACATAGTAATTGTTTCCATTGGCAGGTACACTGGTCTCCATTTTAGAAAAGATTTTGGCTCAGAAGACAGATTGCGAAAGTCCCAGTTCCTTGGTGATAGAAGCGGCCCAGGGAAACACTTGCAAAGTGAGGGAGATGCTCCAGAAGCACCCAGACAAGGTACCCCCCTCACCGGAAAAGGCCCCTACTCCTTCCATCATCACACAATCAGGAATGTCATTCATTGAAAGCAACCATGAAATTTCAGCTTTTGAGTAGTGAGTTGAATGGCATCCCACCTTTTTGTACTGGTCATAACAATAGTGAGATTTCAGCACCAAGGTTCCAAGCCTCGTCCATCTGCCCCCACTATTTTATGGAGTTCTCCCTTGTTGGTGATTTCATTTTACATAATAAAAGATGCATCAAGAGTAAAGCTGTGTGAATTTGATATATTTGCAATCCCTTTTTTTCAGCATATTATATATTTTTATTTCCTTAGGTATGTGCATGCAAACATGTTCTTTCTGTGAGGAGTCACTCAGTTTATGAATACAAGCTATTGGAATTTGTGATTGGCAAGATTTTCTTTAGATCATACAAATTTTCATGTATTCTGGTGTGTCACAAATTTCATGTTTTGGCATAAAAAATAGCTTGAACTAGTTTTCTATTCCCCAATCAGTACACAGAGACCTCTGACATGTTAGGTTTGAAATGCCATAGTGTTTTGATAGTTTAAATTTTGAACAAGTATTAGAAAAAAGAGAATAGTTTATTGTCATCAATATCTACCAATTTATTAAATTTTAGTTTTGAATGGGCTAGTCCTTTAAATTTGACGACTCATAGTGTGCACCCAGCAGATTTCTAGTTTATCCCTTTTGCTTGATTATCCAAAATTTAGCTTAGTGGGATTTGGCTGCCATTCAAGCAGGATTCCTCCCTTAAACTTGAGGCAAACCAGAACCTGGTCTGGCTAATTAAAAACCCATGTAACCTTCCAGTGTATAATGCCTTAACTCGTATTTTAGAATAAATGACTGCATCACCACTGGCAAGTGTTCCCACCAGCTGCTGAGGGCGGCCAGTGGTTTACAGCCACAGATAAAATAAAAGTGCTCCGTTCACTCCTCCGTTCAAAGGCTCTGTTCTCACCTTGCAGTACAAGGTCTCTGCTTTGTGTTTGATGGTTGATGCTGTTTTTCCATGGTAGGTGGATATAAGGAACCAGGGCAGGACGGCTCTACAGGTGGCTTCCCACTTGGGACACGTGGAGGTGGTGAAGGTCTTGATTCAAGCCAATGCAAACATCGACCTTAAGGATGATGAAGGGGATTCTGCATTACATTATGCTGCTTATGGGTAAGAGCTGTACAGCTATAAAAATAAAAAATAGGTCCAGTGAGCTAATCGTTTCAGGCTGCAGACAGACAGGGAGGCCCAGAAGACTCAAAGAAAACGACAAGAGAAGGGCGCACCGACCTTGTGCATTACCACTAAAAAAGTTTGTTAAAATCAAAGAAGGTAGCGTACAATATACTCACAAACATAGGATATGTACAAGCATGTGAGTATATTGTATACCTTCTTTGATTTTAATAAACTTTTTTAGTGGTAATGCACAAGGTCAGTGCGCCCTTCTCTTGTCGTTTTCTTGCAGTGCTTTTTGGACACCCTTGGTCCTGAGGAGGGCAGCAAGACCACTCCATTTGTGCCTAAAAAAACACCTAGATCATTTACCTTTCTGTACACCACTCGAGCGCAGGAGAGATACTGTTTTCCATAAGACTCGAAACCAGAGGTGCTTTTTATGCAAAGCTCCTTAGAAACATCCTCCATGTTTGACTATGATAAGGCGTTTCACTGACCAGTAAAGAGGAGATATAAGGGCAGGCTTACAGCTGCACTCTGTGACAAACAAAAAAAACTATATTGGGTCGTTTTGATGTGCAAAAAAAAATTACTTCTATTGATGCCTATCCCACGCTTGACTGCTGCTCTGTTTGGTAAAACTGCCTTAATTATTCAGCACCCACAGCTCTGCAAGCGCTGAACGTCCAATGTTGAGACTTGTAGTTCCAGTTTGAGCACACGGATTATAGCAGGATGCTCATTGTACTCCTCCTCCATTCAGGAAAGCCTTGTAATATTTTCACTGAATGCAAGGCTTTCTGTGATTGGCGAAAGAGAGATTATGACAACCATCCAATCACATAAAGCCTTACATAAACATGGCACAGTTGATTCTATATTCTTGTATTTGACTTGTGATAATGTATTGCAGCTTTTATTTCTAGAGCTTTCTCATAAATTTCCTCTAATTTTATTGTTCTGTTCTCAGTAACCAGGGTGCTATCATCCGAATGTTGCTGGCAAAAGGAGCAAATGCCGAGTTACTTAATAATGCCAAGTGTACTGCTCTGTACATAGCTGTCAATAAAGGCTTCACGGAGGTGGTGCAAATACTCTGTATGCCCAACTGTGCCATCAATGTCCAGGTGAGCTGTGAGAGAATTACAGATATAGATGACAAGATGCCACCCATTCTGTTCTACTCTAAGAATATTCTGTGTTACTTTTTACTTTGTATTTTATTTGGTAAAAATATGAATTCAGGTTGGTTAGACAAAAAAAAATGTTTCACTGGTGCTCCTTTTCACAATAAAGAAAATAGTGGGTTGCTCACTGTGCTTCCTTTCACAGGAGAGTGTACGTGTCAAATTAGAGCACCCCAGAGCTCACGCAGGGCTGTCTGTCTTAGCTACTAGCAGTTGGAACAGGCTGAGGAGAGAGAGAAATACTGTATATGCTGCTGGTGTATATACTGTATATGCTGATGCTTGCATGGGCAAAGCACAGAGGATGCTTTGTGTTTTTATTTTTTTGTTATTACATTCAGGGCTGTTTTAAAAGTCTTAGCTTTAGTTGCTTAAATATAAATAATTGCTTACGAATATTTTTTTCTTAGTAGTTGTAGTGGCAGTTGAAGCTGTAGGCTATCACTAGTTATGTTTAGCCATTCCACTACCATGTCCTCAGTATCTAAAGCATTGTGATTGTCTGTTATTCATATATAATTATGGAGGTGGCCCACTTCTTTCTCAATTTGATAGCACATAGGAAGCCATGTGGATTTTCAGTTACACTGAGTATATTAAATGTGAGGAGGTCGTGCTATACTATATTAGAAAGCCCTGTATGCTTTGCGTGATAAATATCCTGGAAGCTCCCTGTATTTTTATTTGTAAAATAAAGATTTCATACATTATAGAAATCTATACAAAAGGTTCCTATGAATATTTAAATATAGTAGATGAGTGTCTACTATTGCATTAACTTACTCAAAAGAAGAAACAGATTCTCGTATTTTCTTTATCTTACAGTACAGCACATAAGCTTTCAATCTAAACTGATGGGTTATATGCTGCCTTTGGGTGATTTGTACACTGTGAATGCCACTCAAAGCTTTAACACTCCCTCTTATAACCCCTCCCACCATCCAATCTGCAGTTTTTTTGCTAGTGTTCTTAGGTGATGGATGTATCTTAGGTGTGAGAGAATATAGATAACTAGTAGGGAATGGTTAGAGGCTTCACCAGGCCACTTCAGAGAGGGGACTGTATGCACACCCTGCACAAGGAAGGGAAAGGGATTGGTCTGTAATGTTGCGACTGCACTGGACACAGTGTACAGGTACCTGGTACAGCATGTGCATGGCCACTGGGTGATCTCCAGGTCCAGGGCTTTGGTCCACCTATGAGGGAACCCTGTACTTGAAGACTCTACTGTCCCCGGTTCCCCCATTCCCTCTTGGGGAGATGGGCCCGACCAAAATGCACAAAGTTACACAGCATGGGCCCTGGGGATATTTTTCAGGTGTGGTAAGGCAGGTGGTAGCCCGTTAAAAGCTGCACGTGGCTGGTGGTCTGTCAGAAACCAATTACCGATGCAGGAAGTTCAGAGTTACAGGCCCTTTAAAATTACCTTGCCTCACTCCTTATAAGGGCCAGCCACATTTGGCTGGGCAGGTCTCAGAACTCCACACCACACGACGGCACATGTGCAACAGCCATATTGGCGTTCCTAACCTGTTCAGGACAAATGTGCAGAGGCCATTTTGGTGCTCCTGCTTTCCCATGGCGTATGTGCAGGCACCATTTTGTCCTCTGAAGGACAGGCGCGGATGCCATTAACAATGAGTGGGTGTACATGCGGGTGCCCTTTCCATGATAGACCATAAGTATCAGAAGAATACAAGAGGATGGTAGTGGAATGGCTAAACAGAAGAATTGGAGAGTAGCATAGAGCTCCACCTGCTGGCTACAACTGCTAAAAATAAGATTTTCATAAACAATATAGTTTTATATTCATGCAACTTAAGACTCTTAAATAGCTTTTTATTAGCTCTGAATGTAATAAAAATGAAGATAAATACAAAATTGAAAGCCTGCATCATGTACTGTCCTCCAAGAAAAGGAATTTACCAGTAAGTAAACAATCCAGTTTTTGCATAGTTACATATGTCTAGTTTGTACTAATGCAAGTGTCGTACCTGCGGGATCCCCGTGGAAGCTCAAAAACACTGTGGTAGGCATTGATACACCAGTGATTGCCGCTAGCCTCTGGGTCCCTTGCTTAGCGGCTGTCCTCCTGCTTAGTGAACACAGGAGGTTGCTTGATGGTTTGGCACAGGTGCCATTCAGAGAAAACATTGCATTTTCTCAAAGAATGCAAAGTGTTTTCTGAACGGTGCCAGTGCTAAGCAAATGACTTCCTGTGTTCACTAAACAGATGGGCAGCTGCTCTGCACAGAACCCGGAATCTAGCAGCGGTACCTACTATGGTGATTTCTAGCTTCTATGGGGATCAGCCAGGTATGACACATGCATACTTAAATTGGTCCAAGCCTGGAATTCAGCTTTAAGAAGAGTTACTATTTTATCGTTAACCAAGC
This sequence comes from Pelophylax lessonae, assembly GCF_965119305.1. Lineage (NCBI taxonomy): Eukaryota > Metazoa > Chordata > Amphibia > Anura > Ranidae > Pelophylax > Pelophylax lessonae. Next base: position 89,080,556 of record NC_138779.1, on the reverse strand, counting down.
AGAAAGTAAAGACTACGTTTGTTTATCTCCTCTTAGGACTTGCATGGAGACACACCGCTGCATTATGCTATCACAGCAGACTACAGAAGTATAATAGAGATCCTTACTGAAGTACCAAATATTGATTTCACTGTGCAGAATCAGCAAGGCTTCAACCTGCTCCATCACTCAGCTCTGAAAGGGAATGTTTTGTAAGTGTATGCGTTTGGAATTCCTTATCAGTAAACCCTCAGCCATCTTGTTGTCACTGGTCTCTGCTCCGACAGAATATTTCTACAGAGCATGCTTGTGATCTGGTGTATGTTCCATCAGAGCAGGCTAAGAAATTTTCTGATCATTGCATTACTTTTCAGCCCAATGTTGAGGCAGATCTTCTATCTGGGCCCTTGGCTGTCAGAGAATAATCATTTGGGGGATGAATTCTGTCCTGCTTAGCCCATAATGGAAAAAGGTGTGGCCGAGTGCGACACTACCTGTCATTTTCAGGATTGGGGGAGCATGCAACCAGCTTCCCTTTGACAGTGCCAGGTAGTAACAAGGACCTGGGGAGTGATGTGACCATATCCTTGGGTCAGTGACACAGTTGACTTAAAGGCCAGCTGCAGAGGAACAAGGCACTGTGAGGAAGCATGGGTAATGTATGGTGATTGAGCCCCGCATTGGCAAGGTGACAATGTCTCTTTAAATTAGGTGTTGCTGCAACATTTTTTTGTGTCAGGAATGGCCTGCTGCAATGCAGAAACCCTGATATGTATAAAGCATGGAAATGCTGGCTGAAACACTTTCATACACATGCCCTACTGATCATTGGAGGACTGCTGCATTGACAAAAAAATTAAGTATCTAGCACTTCAGATCTGGACTTTGTTTTGGTTGTAATGACAGGCCCACTTGGATTCGTCCATTTAAATGTTTATCGATAAAAAAAAATTATGCAAACTCTTGAACGTGACTGTGTGGTTTGATATGCAAACACATTTTTTGCTGTTAGCATGTTCCTAATAAAGTAGCCACTGAGTGCAGATTGCAGAACTCAAGCTGAAATTACATACAGTATCATTTTTGGTGGGCTATTCCTGCTACCCATCTCTAATCTAATTTATTTTCTTCAAATGTATTTAAATTAATACATTTCTGTGTAAAGTTGTTTGTTGGGGCTGGTGTTTGAATATTACAAGCGTTTACTTAAAGTAGAATGGGGAGTTTAAATTAAAAGATTTTGCACTTACAGCAGAAAATAAATGGCAATGTATAGTTTGAAGTAGTATATAAATCTTTCCTCATATCCACTTCCTGTAATCCTCTGCACAGCGGAGATAGACTGGGAGAGGGAGGTTGAACACTGCAAGACACTCAGGAATTTACTGCAATGCGAAGTATACAGCTTTGTCAGTAAAACTAGCAGGTTACAACAAACTGGAAAAATGTCTAGGAGTTACACTTGTCTGTGAGTCATTAGGACTTTCATGCAGCATTCTTCCACTGGAGGGAGCTGTGACACACAAGGGTTTCCTGATAGTGCAAAGTGACATCTCTGTTGCACAGATGAAAACTAACCAGGCAAATTAACCATTGACTTGATGTGTTCCTCTGACAAATGGCTGTGTTGTGAAATATCATCTTATGTCGTCAACATTTTCACCACATATTTTGGAATCTAGCTAAAAAGGTTTAGCAGCTGCCCTTAATCATCAAGTGAATAACAGAAATATAGAGCTATTTCCAGTTACGGAAAGATTGCTAAAGAGAACCTATATTCAAATGTTAACTGGAAGCTTTGTTAACAGTCTTAGTAGCATGGCAAAATAAAGGATACTAGAAGAACTGCAATGCATATCTTTTGTGGAGAAAATGCAGCTCCAGGCTCCCTTCATTGCTTAAAGAATTAGCAAAAGCGTGGGCATTTGGTGAAATGTGAAGGGTCAGCCAATCTGAACTCTAAATTTCCCTTTCAAAACACTTTAGATCCCATAACCTGATGCTGATCCAAGACATGTAACCTGCATTAGTGGCTTTTATACCTCTGCTGCAGAACATGCATGCAGATCGATAGCACTGATTTCACTGCCTGCATGCTTGTTCTGGGTATTAAAGCCAGGGTCTACAGGGCAACTAGCATTTTCAAAGGTGTTTAATGTTAAACTCCATGCGATAGATACCAGGGTGTTAAATCAAGCCTAATATGAAATAAACTTCGAATCTGCTGTTGCTAATCTCTCTTTTTAAAAATGCTGTCTGGCTATCATGCTGACTCTTTAAGAGCCACATCATACTTTTATCCTGTTGCTGGCAAAAGCTTGCCAGTGACAAGCTCACTTGCAAGGAAGAGACATACCTGCTTGCACATTGTCTCTCCCTCATCGGTAAGATGAGAGAGACGATGTGGACATGTGCCATTCTGCAGCAATTCCATCATTGAGGGAGGAACACCTCATTCATCCGACCAGTGAGGGAGCGGCACTATCAAAGCACTTGAATACTTTCTCTACATTTTGTAGCAGTCCTGATGCTGGAGAGCTCTCTTCAGTTATAAGATTGCATGTGTGCCATTGGGTCCTAATTTAATACTCTTAAACATGAACCTGGGACAACTATGCAGATGTAGCACCACCCCCGCAGGAGCTGCTGATTATATTATTGGGTCTACACCCTGCCTAACAACCCAATCAAATTGGCTCGATCCCTCCTCAGGCACAACTGACCCAGAATAGGACTGGACTATCAAATAGATACACAGGTTGGAATACAATACTTCACTATGCAACAATACCTTGTTACCTTCTTGAATAGTAGTCCTTCTGGGTGACACAATGGAACAACGCACAAGATTGTAATTAACCAAACTTAGTTTACTATGTATCAAATTGAATAGGGGAGATACAATACAATACAATACAAGTCCATAAAAGGTTATTTAAAACAGCTTTAAAAAGGTAAAAGAATACCCCCACACTCCTCCTGCATTAAGGCTAGACACAGTACCAGGTAGGTGGGCCTATCTGAGTCCCTCCCCCAGAGTTCTCTTCTTTCTTGTTGATCTTCGCTAGCAAGGTTATTGAATAGAGCTCATTTGTAATCCAGATTAGGAATAAAGATCAAGAAAGAAAAAAACAACGAGCTGTTAGTTGTCACCGCAGGGTGTCTGCGTAACTGAGCAATAACTTCTGCGAGAGAGATAAGCCTCTGGCGACTCCTTTACAGACCTTATTGTTTGTCTATGAGTCTCCTGAGAGAGTATGGTGATAAACCCCGGGGTTTTATCACCTCCTGCTGCGCTACCGCTATCTGTAGATAAAACTGTCTCTTCAGCAGATAAAGTCAGTTATTGGGCATGTGCCCTCTCACCAACAGAAGTTTCTCCTTCGCGCGCTTCCACTGCGGTCTCAGTCCTTTGGCTATATGCCAGCCGCGCGGGGTCCTTCTGGCGGATGACTTCCGGTCTCGGCAAACAGCAGTATGACCTCCAGGAATGTGCCTCGTGCTTGAGATGGGACGGTTCCACGTCGTCCCTCCAGGCTAAAAGGCTCTGGCCCAATATCCAGTGTCAGTCCTTCACTCTCGCTCGCTGGTTCCTCAGAGTCCAGCGCAGAAAGGCCCCCCCCCTTCGCGCGCTTCTCTCTTCCTTTAAATAACCTCCCCCATAGTGCCGTGCGGTGCAGCCGTGCACCCTGGATCTTGCAAAGCAGCCTGGGAGATGTAGTTTCTTCATCTTGTGAAAAGGAAGTCACAGCCCGGGAAATTCCATGCAGCTACCACTAGAGGGAGCCTAGTTCCTGGATCTTGCAAAGCAGCCTGGGAGATGTAGTTTCTTCATCTTGTGAAAAGGAAGTCACAGCCCGGGAAATTCCATGCAGCTACCACTAGAGGGAGCCTAGTTCCTTCCCACATATCAAACAGTGTCTTTAGGCATGTTTAACCCCGCTACACACTCCCCCCACTTGAGAAACTTTGGTCCCCAAAGAGGTCAACAGTATGTACCCTAGTGCATAGGTTGGCATTATACAACAAAAACATTAACATTTTGCTGAAATAAGTCAATCTGAATACATCCAATTTTGTATTCTAATAGCAGTGCAACAGTAAAACGATAAAGTGCAATTAATAAACAAATAAGTGATTTCTACAGTGTTAATATAGTGCTGATTTCTAGTGCTTTTATATAGTGCTCCTTTAAAAAGCACATGTGCCTTTGCAATTTCTTAAACACTTACATCTTAAAGTTTGTGTTGAAAAAAAACATCAAAAGGTGAGAAAGAGAAAAAAACATATAGTGAGGTCAGAGCAACAAAATGTGCGCAAACATTAACTCACAAAGTAAACCAAATTGTGAACATCAAAAACTGTGCTTATTATAATGGCCAAACCCAATATCCTTATGTACAAACTTAAATGCAAACGTTTTCTACTTCAATACTTTGTTCTCATGATCTCTCACAGACCCCCCAAAACTTGGGTGGCTTGTACAGTTGTGCCTGGGGGTGAGCTAGGGTTGTCCCCCACCAAATCTACAGTGGAGGAACTAGGCTGGTCAGGAGATCTTTTGGAGGTAAAAACAGCTTCTTCCGAACATTCACCCAATTGATCATAGGTCAGTCTCTTAGGTGGGTGAATGACTCTCCTTTCCCTCTGTTCCCGTGGAGGCATGCTCTCAGAGGTGCTAGGATCAGGCACTTCTGAGGATTCTTCAATGTCCCCCTCCTCATGTTCCAACACAGAGGAACCTGATGGTTCAAGAGAGGTCAGTTCTTCTTCAGAGAAGGGTGCAACCTCCTCCTCAGGATCTTCATCCTCAGCTGCTTCTTCTGGAAGCATATGAAAGGGTATGAATTCAGGGGCTTCTGCCCGAAGGGCTCCTCTATCAGCCAAGTCAGATGAAGACAGGGAGGCAGGTGTGGGTTCTGGCAACTGAGATGACCACAACCAGTCGGGTACCTCCTCTTCATCTTCCAAATCTTCAGATGGAGAACTTCCCTCTCCCTCATCTGGGAGCGTCGTCTGAGATCTGGTAACTGGTCTGGACCGGCGAGAAGTCGAAGGGGCCTCTGACAAGTCTTCCACAGGGGGCATACGAACCGCTTCAGAGAGAGGCAGCAAATGGTTCCGATGCCAAGCCTTCAATGGACCCACACTTCCTTCAGGCCGAATTTGGTACACAGGAAGGTTTGGCAGTTGCTTGCAGATAACATAAGGTTGGGACTTCCAGCGGTCTGCCAACTTGTGTTTTCCCGGGACACCCAAGTTTCTCAACAAAACCCTGTCCCCTGGTTGCAGGTCATGGATCCGAACTTTTAGGTCGAAATTTTTTTTATTCCGCAGTCCACGTTGATCAGATGTGGCCTGAGCCTTGTCATAGGCCGCTTTCAGACTCTTCCGCAGTCGGTCCACATATCCTCTATGCGATGCTGAAGAGGTATGATCAGGCGAAATGCCAAAGGCCAAATCCACTGGCAACCGAGCCTCCCTTCCAAACATCAGCCGATAAGGGGAATATCCAGTAGCATCACTGACAGTGCTGTTGTAGGCATGCACAATGGCAGCTACGTGCTTGCCCCAATGCTGTTTCTTCTCTGAGCTCAAAGTCCCCAACATATCCAAAAGAGTCCTGTTAAATCGTTCAGGCTGGGCATCCCCCTGTGGATGGTAGGGAGTGGTTCTAGTCTTTTGAATGCCTAACATATCTAACAGTCTCTTGATCAGTCTGCTTTCAAAGTCCCTTCCCTGATCAGAATGGAGGCGTTGTGGTAACCCATAATGTACAAAGAACTTCTCTACAAGAACTTTGGCTACCGTTGAGGCCTTCTGATCCCTTGTTGGGAATGCTTGAGCATATCTGGTAAAATGGTCTGTTACCACAAGGACATTCCCCTGGCCACTCAGATCAGGCTCTAAGCAAAGGAAATCAATGCACACCAGCTCCATGGGTCCCTGACTTTGTAGATGGCCCATTGGGGCTGCTTGACGTGGCAGAGTCTTCCTCTGTATACACCGGACACAAGAATGACAGTATCCTTCAACTTCGGCCCTCATACAAGGCCAGTAGAACCTGTCCCTGACAAGCTGAAAGGTTCTTTCGGGCCCCAGATGGCCATGATTATCATGAAGAGCGGCCAGAACTCCCTCTCTGTACTTAGCTGGTAAGAACAGTTGCCACTTCTCCTCCAGATCTTCAGATGGACCTCTCCGGTAGGCCACTCCTTCTCTGATCTGTAACCGGGTCCACTCTCTATGCAACAGACGGGCCCCCTGAGGGGAGTCAGTTAGAAGCAACTCAGGGCTCTGGATCTCCAGGGCTTCCAAGAGAAGTTTTCCCAAAGGGTCTTCCAACTGCTCCTTCCGCAAGTCCCTTTTGGACAGCCGGGGCAAACCCTCCCCTTCAACTTGGGTCACCTGGCAGTAGCATTTGGGTACTCCGATAGCCGAAACCCCAATCTCTTCTGCTCTTGACCCTCCTCGGGATCGAAATTCAGTTCCCTGATATAGGGCACGCACCCCTTCTGGAGCCAAATGAGTCCATTCTTCCGCAGGTTCCTGTGGAACATGCAACCTTCTGGATAGGGCATCTGCATCCCTATTTCCGATTCCTGGCCGATACTTCAGGCTAAAATTGAAGCTAGAGAGGGCAGCCAACCATCGATGTCCTGTTGCATCCAGCTTGGCCGTAGTCAACAGATAGGTGAGGGGATTATTATCTGTCTTGACAATGAATTCAGCTCCGTACAGGTAGTCTTTCAATTTGTCAACCACTGCCCACTTCAAGGCCAAGAATTCAAGTTTGTGAGTAGGATAATTCCTTTCAGCAGGCAGTAGGCTTCTGCTCACATAGGCAACAGGTCGCAGATGACCCTCATGCTCCTGATAAAGTACCCCCCCCAGCCCATCTCGGCTGGCATCAACATGCAGTTCATATGGTTTTGTGGGGTCCGCATAGGCCAACACAGGGGCAGTGGTTAGGGTTTCCTTCAGCTGGACAAAGGCCCCTTCGCATTCCGGGGTCCACTGATCCTGGATGGATTCCTTAGCCTTCCGGGGGCCTATGGTGGACTTCGCCGGCTTTACCAACTCAGGGACATCATCTTCTTCATTCTTCAGGAGCTCATTTAGGGGTCGGGCAATCTGGGCGAACCCCTCCACAAACCTCCTGTAATAGGAGCAAAAGCCCAAGAATGACCGGAGTTCGGTCACATTTGTGGGTCTCGGCCAGGAAGCAACAGCATCCAGCTTGTCCGGGTCAGTGGCCACCCCTTCTTCAGACACGATATGGCCCAGGTAATGGACCGAGGACTGATAGAATTGGCACTTCTCAGGAGAAAGTTTCAGACCTTCTTCATGTAGCCTCTTCAAGACCTTTTCCAACCTCTCCTCATGTTCTTCTAAAGTTCTGCCAAACACGATAACATCATCCAAGTATACCAGTACCTCTATCAAATTCATATCTCCAACGGTCCTCTCCATCAACCTTTGGAAGGTAGCAGGGGCCCCGGACAACCCCTGAGGCATGCGATTGAACTCAAAGAACCCCACAGGGGTGATGAAGGCTGTTTTCTCCCGATCTTCAGGGTGCATGGGGATCTGATAATACCCACTCTTTAAGTCCATCACACTGAACCACTTCGCCCCTGACAGACTCTGTAGGGCATCTTCGATTCGAGGAGTGGTATACTGGTCTGGGATGGTTCTTCTGTTCAGCGTTCGGTAGTCGATACAAAGCCTCAAAGATCCATTTTTCTTCCGGACTACCACTATCGGGGAAGCATACGGGCTCCTGGATTCTCGGATAATCCCGATCTTTTTGAGCTCTGCCAGCTGTTGACGTAGATCTTCTAAGTCACCTAAGGGGACTCGCCGGACTCTCTCCCTGAAAGGCTTGTCCTCACTCAGGCGGATCTTATGAGTGGCGCTCCTGGCACATCCCACGTCAAACTCGTCCTTAGAGAATATTTCCCTACATCGAGCAAGTTGTGCCTTGGCCCTCTTCACCCATTCCGGCGGGAGGGCAGCGTTTCCAGAGCAAAGCTCCTCTATAACCGCTTCACCCTGTTCCTTTTCTTTGAAATCAATGGGGGCAACTGGGGTAGCCGGGTTGACTTGGCCCAGGAGCACTCTGGCCGGTACCTTCACTGGTGTAATAGAGGTGTTTCTGACACTCACTAAAACCCTTCCACGGTTTTCCTGTAACACCTTCAAAGGGATCACCTCAGGGATCACTTCTATCCCTCTCTGTCTCTCCTTTTGACCTGATTCAAAGATAATGAAGGGACCCGGCTGTTGCCATGTGAGTTTAACAGAAGCCTTAAAACAGGCCACCTCTCCTGGCTGTAAGACCTTTTCTGCTCTATCCAGCTTCCAGAGTCGTCCAACTCCTTCTGCGGGGGTCTCTTGCTCCAACACTAATCGTTGGTAGGCCTGCCGTAGCATGGGATGGATCCTTGGCGCCTGAGCATCTTGTCCCTGGACCAGTTGTATCAGAAGGCGCCTTACCAGGTCAGTGTTTGTTCCTACGATGAGAGAGCTTTTGTTGGCCCCTGGTGGACGAGGACAGACCACCGCTAAGGTGTCGAAGGTTTCCGCTTCACCAGCCACTGATGGATCAAAGGTCAACTTGATTGGCAGATACCCGTCATAGGGAAAACTTTGGGTCCCAATACCCCATATCTCCAGATCTTCCAACTTCTGCAAAGGTAGATGGGTAAGATATTTATCATAGAAGTCTCTATACAAAAGAGTCACCTGGGCCCCTGTGTCAAGGAGGGCTCTTGTGTAAATTCCTTCCACCTGAACCGAGACCACTGGGGAGGGCCCGACCAAGTTAGTTGGGAATTCTCTTGATGTAGCCTGGTTGTCTGATTCAGTTCTCTGTACCCTGGCCCTCTTCTCCTTTTTCTTCCTTGATCTGGGCCCCCGCTGAACCCGGTGTGCATTGACTTTCCTTCCCTCAGTAACCCGGAGTCTAGAACTGGGGGTATTATATTTGGGTCTGACCCCCTGACTCAGTTTCCCTGATCCTGCACCACTTCTGGAGTCCCTTAAGACTGGCGGACACCCGGTTGACTCCTTCACCGGTGTCCTCTGAAGTTTCCCGCTGGCTCGCGAGGTTTCGCGGCAGCATTTCCTGAGCTGGGACATACCCTTCTAACATGCCCAACTCCCCCGCAGTTGAAACAAGTTAACAATCTTGCAGGCCGTGGCTCTGGATCTGTGCTGAGACTAACAGGTTCATCTGGCCTCTCCGATATACTCCCCTTGGGTAGAGTGGATACCTGACCAGTCAGGATGGACACCATTTCTATCAACTGAGACACTTGGGTCTTTAGGAGTTCAACTTGAGAGTCACCCTCTTCCACACTTATCACTCCAACCCGGGCAGTTGAGTCAAACTGCCGACTTTTCTTCTTGTTGTCCAACATAACCTCTTCCTCTCTGACCATTCGAATCAGATCGGGGTATTCTAGAATGCCGCCATCTCGACGAGTTCGTAACAGTATGGCAATGGGATCTAAAGGTTGAGCCCCTTTCAGAACCTGTCGTGCACGAGTCTCATCTATTTTCCGGTGGTCTATTCCTTTCTTTAACAGAATCTGGTGGATAATCCTATCCAGACGTTTAATGAATTCGGACAACTTCTCCCCCTCTTCTTGATAACAGTGGTCCAACTGGTAGAGAAGTTCAGCCGCGTTCTCCGTCCGACCAAACACATCTTGCAGAATGTCCAAATAATCCTGTGCAGTGCAGTTCTTCTTGCTAAGCTTTAGATTACGTACAGCCTCTAATGCAGGTCCCCTTAAACTCTCTGTGATTCTCTGCTTCTTGTGCTGTTCTGGTACCTCCCATTCCTCCAAAGCCTGAGTGGCGGTATCTAACCACTCTTCGAACCCATCTTCTGCTGAAGGCACAGGCTGTTTCCCAGAGAATGTCCGGAGCTTCCTATATCCAGTCATCAAATAGCTCGAGGAGTCCCTACTACATTTTGCCACAATCTCCCCAAGAACAGCACACAGTTCTGAGCTAAAAGTCGACAAAGGTGATGACTCAGGATGCCCTTCTTGGACACCTTTTTCTTGGCTGGATACCCCAGGGGTGGTGGATGAGGGACCCGCAATAGGAACTCCTGGATGTATCAGGAAAAGTTCTGTTTGGTCAGTAGTTTTTACACTGTTTCCGTTGAAATAATCAGGGACCCCCTTCCTCCACTCACACAGTGCATACGTGTGTGGGACAGTGGTGTCAGTTTTCATGTCAATCACCCAAAATTTCCTGTCTGTGGATAGTGCCCTCAAAACAGGGAGGAGCTTTTCTTCAGTCCAGGCTTCTCCCTTGATTTCAACCACCAGGCCATTTTCCACTATGACATTCTCTTCCTTGCACCACTCAGCAGCAGCGACAGGATCCATTTCTGCGTGGGAGGGAATTCTATGGCTGAGAGGGTTGTATTGCAGGACTGTAGAAATCCCGGACGAGCCCCCACGTGTAGCACCACCCCCGCAGGAGCTGCTGATTATATTATTGGGTCTACACCCTGCCTAACAACCCAATCAAATTGGCTCGATCCCTCCTCAGGCACAACTGACCCAGAATAGGACTGGACTATCAAATAGATACACAGGTTGGAATACAATACTTCACTATGCAACAATACCTTGTTACCTTCTTGAATAGTAGTCCTTCTGGGTGACACAATGGAACAACGCACAAGATTGTAATTAACCAAACTTAGTTTACTATGTATCAAATTGAATAGGGGAGATACAATACAATACAATACAAGTCCATAAAAGGTTATTTAAAACAGCTTTAAAAAGGTAAAAGAATACCCCCACACTCCTCCTGCATTAAGGCTAGACACAGTACCAGGTAGGTGGGCCTATCTGAGTCCCTCCCCCAGAGTTCTCTTCTTTCTTGTTGATCTTCGCTAGCAAGGTTATTGAATAGAGCTCATTTGTAATCCAGATTAGGAATAAAGATCAAGAAAGAAAAAAACAACGAGCTGTTAGTTGTCACCGCAGGGTGTCTGCGTAACTGAGCAATAACTTCTGCGAGAGAGATAAGCCTCTGGCGACTCCTTTACAGACCTTATTGTTTGTCTATGAGTCTCCTGAGAGAGTATGGTGATAAACCCCGGGGTTTTATCACCTCCTGCTGCGCTACCGCTATCTGTAGATAAAACTGTCTCTTCAGCAGATAAAGTCAGTTATTGGGCATGTGCCCTCTCACCAACAGAAGTTTCTCCTTCGCGCGCTTCCACTGCGGTCTCAGTCCTTTGGCTATATGCCAGCCGCGCGGGGTCCTTCTGGCGGATGACTTCCGGTCTCGGCAAACAGCAGTATGACCTCCAGGAATGTGCCTCGTGCTTGAGATGGGACGGTTCCACGTCGTCCCTCCAGGCTAAAAGGCTCTGGCCCAATATCCAGTGTCAGTCCTTCACTCTCGCTCGCTGGTTCCTCAGAGTCCAGCGCAGAAAGGCCCCCCCCCTTCGCGCGCTTCTCTCTTCCTTTAAATAACCTCCCCCATAGTGCCGTGCGGTGCAGCCGTGCACCCTGGATCTTGCAAAGCAGCCTGGGAGATGTAGTTTCTTCATCTTGTGAAAAGGAAGTCACAGCCCGGGAAATTCCATGCAGCTACCACTAGAGGGAGCCTAGTTCCTGGATCTTGCAAAGCAGCCTGGGAGATGTAGTTTCTTCATCTTGTGAAAAGGAAGTCACAGCCCGGGAAATTCCATGCAGCTACCACTAGAGGGAGCCTAGTTCCTTCCCACATATCAAACAGTGTCTTTAGGCATGTTTAACCCCGCTACACAGATATCTGACTTTTCACTTTTCCTCTGAACTTCCTTATCTGCACAGTTGTTCTGAGTCAGTAACACAGAAAGTAATATAGCCAGTGGGTAAAACATTACAGCCATGTTGTTAACATTTTTTTAAAAAGCGGTCAGCCATAGCAGCTCTTGAGTTTCCAAGATCTGCACGTGCGTTGCAGCAGTTATTCCATGTGCTTTGTTGGATTTTCAATTAACCACTGGAGTTCCCATGATACATGAGAAGCCCATGGGGTGACCTGGCTGATAAGACTCCACCAATACCTATAATATGACTTTTGTGTAAACTGACCACCATGTTTTTTTTCTCTTTGTTTGCAGCAATGTTTTTTAGCAGAGTCTAGAAATCTTTTGTTGCTTATGTCCTCAGAGCTGTCCGAAAGATCCTGGAAAGAGCACGGCAGTTGGTAGATTCCAAGAAAGAAGATGGCTTCACCGCCCTGCACCTGGCCACACTGAACAACCATCAGGAAGTGGTGGAGATCTTAGTCAAAGAGGTACACACAGTGTGATAGATAGAGATGTCCTGACAACAGTATATAAAATAGGGGGCACATTTTGGATTACCCAGTCACAGCAAGGTTTATTTAAACCTGTAATAGGAAAGTTTGAAGGCTACCACTACTGACCTTTCCTTCTCAAAATGCTTGTGCCCTGGTTGTCACTCTAATCCAACAGCTTTAGTACTGCCCAAGTCACTGAGCTGGATCAAGTATGCTGATCAGAAGTTCTGATTTCACTCTGATTTTACTGCTCTATATGCTTGTGAGTCAGTGCTTCAAAGTATCAAGGCCAGGGACAGCCAGGTAAGTAGAATTTTCTTCAGCAATGGCAACCCCCATATTCTTTGCATTACAGGATTTCTTTAATTATTTAACTGTGCAGACTTGGTCTACATTTGCCTCTGCATTGACTTTAATTGTGAGGAGCTTGAGAGTCGAGAGGTGAGCAAGGATACAGCATAACTGTATCAAATAACAGGGCCCTGTATTTCTTTACATTTTACTAAAATATTTAAAGTGACAGTTGACTTAGTTTTTACTTGTACTACATTGGCAACGTCCCATTCATGTCAATGGAGCATTAGGGCACAGGCAGCCCAGCACTACATTTTTACCAGCCAGGCTGCAGACCGCAAAGGAGACCACAATGGTCAGAGGAGATGAGAAGGGACCTGGGGAGCAGTTTTTTGTTTTTGTAATTTGTGAACTTTTCCTTGGAAAGCTGTGAGCAGTGTCATCCAATGCAAGGCCAGCAATAGATGTTTTGAATTTTGGCCGGTTCAGCAGGGACTGGTCGAGATTCAGACCATCTATAAGCAGGCGGATTGTAACCAAGCCGATCTATCGATTGACTTGGGTAAAACCAGCATCTCAGTCTGTTACATGCATTTAATGCCAGTGGCTATAGCCACTAGCAATAATCACTGTGTTCTCCCAGGAGGGATGGCTGCCCGGGCCCCCCTCCCCTCATGCTGGGAGAAAATGTGGTTGCAGGAAGGAAAATTGTATCATCTGTTTACTGCCTAGTATAAAGCCTAGAGTTTTCCACAGCCTAAGAACATTTTGTAGGACACCAGGCAACATGTAAGAGCTGTCACTAAACTGTTAACACCGTCAGTTATATTGAGATTTAGAACTCAAGCAGATTTTTGGACAAGCAGTGAAACATCTTCAACATCGTAGAACAAGTGTGAATGAAAATATGACTAAGGCCCCTTTCAGACAAGCTTTCCGATCCAGTCTGTCTGTCAGTTTTTCAGGCGCACCTGAACGGAAGCTCCATGCAGCTCTATAGGGATGAGGATGTAAACAAACTTGTGTTCTTTTACATCTGCCTCCTCCGAGTCTGTCCAGGTTCAGAAAAAAAAAAAATTGAAAAGAATGGAGTTCCATTTTTTTGGATCTAAATATGATAGATCAGAGGCAGCCTGATGTAAACAAACAGTTCCATTTACAGTTCCATTTACATCAGGCCACTCCTAGAGTCATCATGGTCCACCACAATCTGCGGTCAAAATGCAGACAATAACTAATCAGGCATGGGTGTCGCAAAACTGATATCCATCCTGTTCAGCTCAGAATCAGCAGGGGATCTGCTCAGGCATCCCCTGCTCAACATAGTTAATCAGCACTGTGTGACCCAAATGCATGACCGTTAAATTTAACACGTTTTTCACAATGGTTCTGGGTTTGACTGCATCCTGTTCTCAAATGATTCTGTGCTTTTTCTCAAAGGCTAGCCATACATACATAGATTTCTGTTGTTCGGCATGTTGGCTGAATGAGAAGACCAATGAAATCCTCTATTTACGCTAAATAGTATGTATGGAGGAATTTCCACTGCATGCTATTGTATTCAGTCAGTCGTGATACCCGCCTGAATACCTGAACAGTGACTGAATCTGATAGGATGCAGTCATTGGTGCCTCGAGAAGCCGCCATTTTGTTGTAGCCTATTTTCTGTATAGGCTGGTGGTCATGTTTGTGTAGCCGTGGCAGCCATTTTGCGTTAGTTGGTCATTGAATTGCATGGTGATCATTACTGTGGAGCCTTCTGGGTATCCAGTTTAGCCATGGGAGCCCCTTCCTATCCCCTGGTGCTGACTGCTGGGCCTCTTTCCTTCCTGGACGCCGCACGTGGAGTGCTTTGATCCTGGTGGGGTCGTGAGTCTGGTGGGGTCCTCCCCTCTCTCTGCTGCAGGATCAGCGGGTGCTCTGTGGCTGGGGACCCGGTGGTGTTACCAGCGCAGTGGGAGTGTCCCTTAGCAGTGGTTTTTTTTTTTTTTTTTGCACTTTTGTGGGGTACCCTTCTTTCTCAGTTCGCCCACCTGACCCCCTCTCAGAGCCTGCGAGTTCCAACCATCCATTGATGCACTGGCGGCAGGCTTGGAGTCCTTTGGGTCTCGGGTGGAGGTTGCTTTTGGGCGGCTGAGTAGTAAAAAGCGCCCCTCGGCTTACCCTGCTTCATCGGTCCCCTCAGATTCTGAATCTGATCTAGCCACCACGGATGGGGCCCGCCCTGAGGGGTCTGCTGCTACATGCCCTGAGTTCTCAGATAGTGAGGATGATTCCTCCACTCCTGTAGCCATGCACCAAAAGGCGCTGGTGAACGCACTGATTGTGACTGTACGGGAGACTTTGAAAATGGAGGACGCAGCTGAAGCTGCTGTGGAGGCACCGGTTCCCTTTGGCACTCACAAGTCGTCTAGAGGGGGGAAGGTGTTTCTGTTTCCTTCCTATTTTGACAGATTTGTCGCAAAAGAGTGGAAACGTCCCTTTGTGGTCCCTAAGCAATTCACAATGATGTACCCATTTGAAGAGTCCCTCCTTAAGAAGTAGACTGTTCCAATAAGGCAACTATGATTCTGGTAGAAGAATCGCCGGCTTTTAAGGATCCAGCTGACAGACTGCGGGCCACAGCCTCCGCCTTTATGTTCACTGTGGCTGGCTCGGCACTCAGACCAGTCTTCACCATTGCCCTGGTGTCACAAACTCTGACCGAGTGGGCTAAGCTTTTATGCGGTGACTATGAGGGTGAGGAGCTCCCCCCTGCCTTTGTGGAGCTGGCTGACCAGTTGGTCCAGGGGCTGCAGTTTGTCTGTGATGCCTCTTTAGACGCAGCTCCCCTGATTTCTAGACTGTCTGTTTCGGCAGTGGTCCTTAGTCGTGTTTTGTGGCTCAAATGTTGATCTGCGGACCAGACCTCTAAAAAAAAAAAAAAAAAAAAAAGCCTTAACTGATCTTCCTTTTCAAGGAGATCGCCTGTTGGGAGCTACCCTGGATGACATCATTAAGAGTCTCACAGGGGGGAAGAGCACCTTTCTTCCGCCGGCTAGTGTGGGGAAGGAACCTCGTTGCAGACGTGGCCCGTCCCTGTCAGCTCACAAGAAGTTTTTTCGTAACTCAGGGTCAGCTGACAAGGGTTCAAAGCCTTTTAAGGCCATTTCAGGAGGTTCTAAGCAAACTAGGTCTGGCAAGTCCAAAGCGGGTTTCTCCAGACCCGCAGACAAGGCTCCGTCTGCATGAAGGTGCACCCTCACCCGTGCCTGGGGTGGGGGGATATCTTCACTGGTTTCCGGACCATTGGACCTCCTTGGTACAAGACAAGTGGGTCCATGAAGTGATACGATCCGGCTAGAAGATCAAGTTTGTTCTTACCCTCCGGAGAGGTTCTTTCCTTCCAAAGTGCATCTGTCCCTGGATCGATTGCAAGCCCTCTTCGAAGTGGTGCAAGACCTGTTACTTCAAGGGGTAATTGTTTTGGTTCCAACTCCAGAACAATTGCAAGGATTTTATTCAAACCTGTTCACGGTCCCGAAGAAAGAACGCAAGGTATATCCAATTCTGTATCAATAAATGCTGCAAAATAAGTAGTGAACCAAATTAGTGACTAAAAGTGACCCAATAATCAGTGGATGAACAAATAAATAATGTTCATAAGTCCATAAATAAATTATTGTAAACACATATAAAACAATGGTGTTAAAAACAGGGCTGAATGGGCTAGTGTAGGCAAATAGAAACCATTTAAATAAACTAAAATAAATTAAGAATAAAATATTAATAAACAAAGTGCCAAATATGCGATTAGGTAAAAAATCACAAATAAATAGAGACCCCTGGGGCGGAAAGCACTTCATTCATCAAAGAGGTGAGTCCCCCTCCTGTTTGATGGTTTCCTATTCCCCCAATCTCAAGTATATCCTATATCTACAAATTTAAGAAGGTAATAACTGGAGGAACTGTGTGTAAAAAAAAAAAAAAAAAGGGGGGGGGGTAGATTGGGGAAGCACAAAAAAAAAAAAAAACAGGAAAAGGAAGTAAAAAGTGAATAAGATTACAAAGGGGGCTCTCTGAATAAGTACTCAATTGAAGCATTTATTGAGAAGAGAACTATCTAGAGCGAGGAAAAGCAAAGGGAAAAACATAAAAAATATAAACAAAATAGAAAGAAACATTATAATGAGGGGAAAATCAGCAAAAGAAGGAGGCGGGAAGGCCCCAAAAATAAGGGCAAGTCTTGGCACAATTAAAAAATATATGACCCATGAAGGGAATATAGAAAGTATGACCACTGAAAAACAACTACGAGGCAGAAGCAAACAGGCCACAGGAATTAATAAAAACGGGCTAGAAACAACGCAAGAGGAGAAACTAAAAGATATAATGGGAAAAGTGTTTACCCCCCCTACTTAGTAGAGTAATACCAGAGACTTCAAGTATCGAAAGAGTACGAGTAATACCAGAGACTTCAAAGATCGAAAGAGTACACAGGATCAGGAAACTTCCAAATATGGCAGGGGAAATCACAAGAGATTTCACTATTATAAAGACAGCACAAATATGGGAAAATTGAGAAGAGCACCCCCATTAAGCTCTGAAGGAGCAAACATTCATATATTTGCAGATTTAGTGCCAGAGACCTTAGCAAGAGGGAGGCTCCTTAAACCATTACTGGAACAAATGCGCCTGCAGAATATTCAATACTCTTGGTCATTCCCTGCATGTCTGGTAGGTAGGAAAGCTGGTCGTACAGCAAGATTACAATTTCCGGAAGAAATACAAGACTTTTGTAAGAAATTGGACCTACCTATCCCAGACATCCCAGGTTAAGACAGATACAACGGAAAAATGGACAGAATTGGAAGAAGATCAGTGGCAATTAGTCCGCAAGAAGAATTTGATGCTTAAAAGAAAGAAGAAAAGAAGAACAAAATAACTGAATTATAAGGGGATAGGGAAGGGGGAGGTGGGGAGTGGAGGTATAGACAAACACAAAGGAATACAGAAGGATGGAATCCCTGGAGACCTAGCGGGCTCTGGACCTGTACCTCAGTATAGGGGTGTCCGGCCCAGCTGGCGAGCATAGACAGAGCCCGACCTCAAGGGAAAGGACAGGGTGGAGGGAACCAAAGTCAACTGGAAGGTTCAATCATGGTCAAAAACCCCAGGTAACATAATTTTAGTTAGGGCATGGGGAGAGGGAGTGGGGGGGGGAGGGAGCGGTGGGATGGGAAAGGGAAACCAGAAGAGAGATTTTTGTTCCTAAAGAGAAGACTGTATGAAATGGATTGCGCATTAGCAAATATATACTGTCCCAATAAGAACCCAATAGGTTATTTGAATGAGGTTATGAGGAAGTTAAGGAAGTTTAAAAAGTGGCATCTGATCATGGCAGGAGATCTAAATTTCTGTATGGATCCAGCAATGGATAGCACGTCCCATGTACAGTGGATTAGGAATTCACAGTTGAGGATGATAAAGAAGAACCTATATCCATGTCATATAATTGATATATGGAGAAGAAGAACTTTTAATACCAAAATTATGCTCATTTATGAACAGATTAGGAACAGGTAATGAGATGAGGAGGGAAGCATTATTGGCTTCCATCACAATCCTACCAAAGGATGGGAAAGATGTAACCCTATGTTCAAGCTGTAGACCGATATCCTTGCTAAATGTAGATACAACATTTTTTTCAAAAGTACTGGCCACCAGGATGAAAGTGTTAATGCCTGAGTGGGTACATGCAGATCAAGTGTGGTTCATTCCTGGAAGGGCAGGGAATGATAATGGGGTAAGAACACTAATAATTTTACAGCAAATGAGCAAAAGAATGTCCCCAAGATTAATACTGTCAATAGATACTGAAAAAGTATTTGACAGGGTAGACTGGGGATTTATGATGAACACACTAGAAACAATGGTAATAGGCCCAAGGATGATCAGTTGGATCAAAACGTTATATAGCCACCCCACTGCAACAGTAAAAATTAATGGGACCTCATCTAAACCATTCAAAATAATTAATGGAACAAGGCAAGGGTGTCCCCTCTCACCGTTACTGTTCGTACTGTCGCTAGAACCTCTTCTGGCCACTACGAAATAGTCCAGATATAGGAGGTATAAGGATTGGAGATGAGGAACAGCGTGAGATGAGGAACAGTAGCAGCGTATGGGGATGATATTTTGTGCTACATCTCCAAACCCAGGATAACTATACCAAACTTAATGAAAATATTGAAATACTACGGAGAACTATCAAATTTAAAAATGAATCCCTCAAAATCAAAGATCTTGAATATAAATAATATGAGTAAACAAGAAGAACAGGCCCTACAACGAAAATTCCCAATCAAATGGAAGAAAACAGAATTAAAATACCTAGGAATAAAAATAATGCCATCTATGGGGAAAATATACCAAATAAATTACATCCCACTATTAAACGAAATAAAAACAGAAATTAAAAAAATAGCAACAAGGCCCCTGTCATGGATAGGACAAATAAATATTATGAAGATTGTAACATTAAATATTGTGTACAAGTTTCAAATGTTGCCAATTTCTTTACCACAGACATACTTTAAGACATTAAAAACAATAATATCAATGTTTATTTGGCAGAGTAAGAAACCAAGAATGCAATATTCGGTTCTAATTAAAGGTAATTTGCAAGTAGGGCTATTAGTACCAGACTTAATATTATCACGAGTAATGGAATGGGCAAATAAGAAAAGTGAAAAAATATAGAAGGTTAGACACAAATGCACATGTAATAGCATTATATGCACTTAGAATTTGGGATTTAATTTACAAACCAGCAAAATGGAAATATAATTCACCTTTAATCCCATTGAGGGATAGTAATTTTTTTTCAATGGGAAGTTATTTGGGGAATGGATAAAAGTTGAGGATGCTCAGTTGAAGGATATAATGGAAAAAAGGAAACTATGCACACTACAACAATTAAGGCACAAGAAAGATAGGTGGATGATTGATGAATGGTGGTACCCCAGTTGAAGCATTTTGTCACCACTCTACCACAACCATTAAGATCCGAAGAGGATGTGTTGCTTTTTGTCATCAAAGATAAGAAACTGTTTTGGGAGAACAGGGGGGGGGGGGGGGGAGGTGATCGAAAAAAAGAAGAAATTATGAAAATGGTACATAGTTCAGCAGTTGACATTAATGCAGTAGAAATTAATTGTAAATGTGTCTGTCGATGGTATATAACGCCAGACAGAGCACATAAATATCAAACAGGGAAATCCTCAAACTGTTGGCGAGGGTGCAATATAGTGGGAACTATGACCAATATATGGTGGGAATACCCCCAAAATAAAAAAGTATTGGAAGAAAATGTTACAACAAATAAAGGTGATCACAAATATTAAGATACCTGAAGACCCTTGGCAGTGTCTATTCCATGGTGTAAAATGCTCAGTAAAACAATTTAGGAGAACTGTAATACCCCATCTGATTAATGCAACCAAAAGCTTAATACCCTGATATTGGCAAGAAATAGAAACTCCTACAATAGCAGACTGGCTTAAAAAAGTGGAAAATACATATAATATGGAACCTCTACGATGTAGTGGGGAAGACGAGATTGAAAAACTTATAAACATAGGAAAGTTGGACAGAGTTTAGGAAAACAAGGAGATATACTGAAATGGTGGGAGGGTAAGAGAGGAGGAGGTGAGAAGAAAGAGAGAATATAGAATTAAAAAAGAAGAGAGGAAGTAGGGAAGGGGAAGAGTGGGGATGGGGGTGTGAAACTGTCAAAAATAGATACTGATTTTTTTCTTCTAAATTTTTTGTATTTTAATATTTGGAAATTAAAGAAGAGATAATAAAAAAAAAGAATTGCATAGCCTGCTAACACCAAAAAAAGTGCATGCATTATTTTTAGTTACATAGCGCACCAGAAAGCATTGTAATGTATTACTATGCATTGTGGTGTGCTGAAACATATGTGCATGTTTTTATGCATTGCGGTAACGCACACATTGCTGCAGGACAGCAGTGAACATTCAGCCTTGGGATCCATTCACACATGCACAATACAATAACACAGACATTATTGCAAATAATTTGCTCTATCTGTGGAGTTCTTCATTGTGAATGGCATCCTAAGCTACTGTACAGTAGAGGGTAATTCACAATGAATAATGTGGGTGTGGTGTGCTATGTTAGTAAAATTGGTAATGTGTGCTTTTTTTTATATTTTGCACTATGGTGGCAGTCCATTCATTGGGAATATGATACGTTATCATGCAGTGCAGAAGGTGCAAGCTGGTAGAGATAACCATTATTCCTTCTGGATTCCCCTGTAGCAGGGACCTTGTTGGCACTTTTCCTATGCCAGTCATATGTTAATATGTTTTTAAAAGGATACCAACATTAAAAGCCACCCCCTGGACCCTGAAACCACTTTACATGTTTTCCGTTTGTCTCACTTTGCAGGGACAGTGTGATGTCAATCTCAGGAACAACAGAAATCAAACTCCTCTACACCTGGCAGTGACTCATGGGCACATTTATCTTGTGCAACTTCTTGTGACAGAAGGAGGCAATGTAAATGCAGAAGACGAGGATGGGGATACTCCTATGCACATTGTACTAGTACAGCAGCACCTCACCTCTCTGGAGCCTGAAGGAGTTGGCTCAGCTATGCTCAACAAGGTAATACCCGATTAACTGCATGCATTGCAAGGATTATTTTGGTATTCTTAAAGCGGTAGGGGTGGTGCGACCAAGCTGATCATAGAAAATATAGAAGAGTGACAGCAGAAAAATGATTAAGTGTGTGTGTGTGTAAATAACTTTTTGTCTGGGTATAGATCTATGTTTGAGTCAACCTACTATTGACTGGCTCATTAACTCCACTGGAAATCTATTCACTACCTATGCTAGAAGTGCATCAATGAGCACATAAACATGACAGCTTGGCTGGCCTAGCTGAATGTCACTCTTGTTGCTGCAAAGAGGAGTGAGGATGGAGATGGGCAGAGCTGGCCACAATAAAAGGCCACTCTAAAATGTGAAGTTTTATCAAACCGCACAATGCCACAGATGTCGTAAGTTTTGAGGGAGCATGCAATTGGCATGCTGACTGCAGGAATGTCCACCAGAACTGTTGCCCGTGCATTGAATGATAATTCCTCTACCTTAAACCATCTCCAAAGGCGTTAAGAGAATCCCGCAGTACATCCAACTGGCCTCACAACCGCAGACCACGTGTAACCATACCAGCCCAGGAGCTCCACGTCTAGCATCTTCACCTCCAAGATCGTCTGAGACCAGCCACCCGGACAGCTACTGCAACAATCAGTTTGTATAACCAAAGAATTTCTGCACAAACTGTCAGAAACTGTCTCAGAGAAGCTCATCTGCATGCTTATTGTCCTCATTGGGGTCTCGACCTGACTGCAGTTTGTCGTCGTAACCGACTTGAGTGGGCAAATGTTCACATTCAATGGCGTCTGGCAGATGGCAGACAGCGTGTATGGCATTGTGTGGGTGAGCAGTTTGCTGATGTCAACGTTGTGGATCCAGTGGCCCATAGTGGCGGTGGGGTTATGATATGGGCAGGCGTATGTTATGGACAACGAACACAGGTGAAGTTTTTTATTGAAGGCATTTTGAATGCACAAAAGATCCTGAGGCCATTCATCCACAATCATACCTCATGTTGCAGCATGATAATGCATGGCCCCATGTTGCAGGGATCTATACACAATTCCTGGAAGTGGAAAATATGCTCAATGGGTGACATGTCCGTTGAATATGCTGGCCATGCAAGAATTGGGATGGTCAGGATGCTCTGGATCGGCGTACACGACAGCGTGTTCCAGATCCTGCCAATATCCAGCAACTTCACACAGCCATTGAAGAGGAGTGGACCAACATTCCACAGGCCACAATCAACAGCCTGATTAACTTTTTGCGAAGGAGATATGTTACACTGCGTGAGGCAGATACTGACTGGTTTTCGGACAACCCCAGACCTCCCCCAATACAGTAAAACTGCACATTTTAGAGTGGCCTTTTGTTGTGGCTAACCTAAGGCACACTTGTGCAATAATTATGCTGTCTAATCAGCATCTTGATATACCACACCTATGAGGTGGATGGATTATCTCGGCAAAGAAGTGCTCACTAACACAGATTTAGACAGATTTGTGAACAATATTTGAGAGAAATAGGCCTTTTGTGTACATAGAAAAAGTCTTATATCTTTGAGTTCAGCTCTTGAAAAATGGGGGCAATAACAAAAGTGTTGCACTTTATAATTTTGTTCAGTGTATGTGTGTGTGTGTGTGTATATATATATATATATATATATATATATATATATATATATATATATATATATACATATACATACATACACACAAGTGGAAAATAGTTTGTCAGCGCCAAAAAATGTAGTGAAATCAGCAGCATGCAAACAGTGCAAGTATACCAACCCTATCAGTGATCAATTAATAAAAGGTTGTAGCGCTAGCAATAACTATTTAAAAAATGTAATATTACAAATCACAAAACTAAGTGTGACACAATCAGATTAAAAAAAAAAAAAAACCACATCCAATAACCTTAATAGAGTACATGTGTAAGAGTCCAAGTGAAACACAATGCTGTGGTTCCCGGTGGTCAATAATATTTTGGGTGTCTCCACAGTGATATCCTCAACCAAACAGTAAAATTGCGAACTCACCAGAACCATATGCTGTCTGAAGCCCCGTACACACGTACTGATCGTCGGCCGAACGATCGGCCGTCTTTTGTCCAGGGCTGTCGTGTCTGTTGAAAACTGCAAAAGACTGCACACGAATTTTGTCGGCCAACAACAGCCGACTGCAGAAGTGATTTCATGTGATGGTTAACTTTCCTTGTCTTTTTTCTTTTCTGAGCATGCCCAGTCTTGCTAATCTGCTGTCTGTCGGCCGAAATCTGTACTGACTAGCGAACAATCGGCCATTCTGGTGTTGGCCAACAACAATTTTAATGCCTGCACGACAGATTCTGTTCGGCCGAAAATGCGCTGTCGGCTGTCGGAAGCATCATACTAACAAGCCTACAATCGGCCAATCGGTCGTCGGGCAAATAATTACGGCCGACAATCTGTACGTGTGTACGGGGCTTTAGTTATAGGACAGCAAACATGCAATGGTATTATTGTGATATCTCTCTGGAAGTGGTGTCAATGGCAGAGCTTTATGCGCTCCCACGCTTTCAAAACAATGTCATCACACAGGGTATTCAAGCAGATCATGAAGAATAAACTACCAAGCATGAGAAATAAAATCTCATAGTGTAGCATTTATTAAAAACAAATGGTACAATTAAAATTTAAACACTGACTCACTGAAATAAACGTCAGTAGTCAAAGTAATAAAACGGAGTACTGGTACAAATCCATAAACAAGGTCCATAGAGTGCAATACAAGTGGTGCAGATAATGGTAATGCACTTACTGTGAAAGCCGCCAAACGAATATTAGGATGGCAGCTGGAACTCGGACGTATTTCTCAGCTCAACGCACTTGCCACGCGCTTCCTCAGGAGCTTAGAGATATTGTCAGAGGTGTCCATATTTGTAAACAATCCTCACCTAATGACTGATTTCCTTGATTGGGGACAGAACGGGGCAGCGGGACGTCCTTTCCGGTTAAGCATTACATTACATTACAACTTCTGCTTTTGCCGCCATATTAAATAGGTTATTTCCGGGAAGCTAAAATCGTGTGAATGTAAACAACCCACTTTCCGGTCCAGCGTCATATTCTCGGAGACCAGATTAATGGGCAGTGGTGATTATAGAACAGCAGTGATTAAAATAAACAATAGATAATAAATGGGATACAGCATTAGTACCACCTGATACAAATATAATCATAAAATAGTTTCTCTGAATAAATGAATCGTCCTAAAACGACAATATCATTTGTTGACGTTACTCAATATGATGGACAGGTTTATGTATTAATGAGACTCCAATCAAAAAAGAGGAGATCCAATCACTGGTGAGGACTCCACATACCATAATCATACAGAGCAAAAAACTCATATCATACCTAACTCAAAACTGATAAATATAGCTTCACTAGATAAATTAGAAAAGGATCAAAAATATAAAAAGAAAAATAAATACAGTCAGTTCCATAAATATTGGGACATCGACACAATTCTAATCTTTTTGGCTCTATTCACCACCACAATGGATTTGCAATGAAACAAACAAGATGTGCTTTAACTGCAGACGTTCAGCTTTAATTTGAGGATATTTACATCCAAATCAGGTGAAAGGTGTAGGAATTACAACAGTTTGTATATGTGCCTCCCACTTTTTAAGGGACCAAAAGTAATGGGACAATTGGCTGCTCAGCTGTTCCATGGCCAGGTGTGTGTTATTCCCTCATTATCCCATTTACAAGGAGCAGATAAAAGGTCCAGAGTTAATTTCAAGTGTGCTATTTGCATTTGGAATCTGTTGATGTCAACTCTCAATATGAGATCCAAAGAGCTGTCACTATCAGTGAAGCAATCCATCATTAGGCTGAAAAAACAAAACAAACCCATCAGAGAGATAGCAAAAACATTAGGTGTGGCCAAATCAACTGTTTGGAACATCCTTAAAAAGAAAGAACGCATCGGTGAGCTCAGCAACACCAAAATACCCGGAAGACCACAGAAAACAACTGTGGTGGATGACCGAAGAATTCTTTCCCTTCACAACAGTTGGCCAGATCAAGAACACTCTCCAGGTGGTAGGTGGTAGGTGTATGTGTGTCAAAGTCAACAATCAAGAGAAGATTTCACCAGAGTGAATACAGAGGGTTCACCACAAGATGTAAACCATCGGTGAGCCTCAAAAACATGAATGCCAGATTAGAGTTTCCCAAACAACATCTAAAAAAGCCTTCACAGTTCTGGAACAACATCCTATGGACAGATGAGACCAAGATCAACTTGAGTGGTGGGAACAGAAGAGTATGGAGAAGGAAAGGAACTGCTCATGATCCAAAGCATACAACTCATCCGTGAAACATTGGGGTAGTGTCATGGCGTGGGCATGTATGGCTGCCAATGGAACTGGTTCTCTTGTATTTATTGATGATGTGACTGCTGACAAAAGCAGAAGGAGGAATTCTGAAGTGTTCCGGGCAATATTATCTGCTCATATTCAGCCAAATGCTTCAGAACTCATTGGATGGCGCTTCACAGTGCAGATGGACAATGACCAGAAGTATACTGCGAAAGCAACCAAAGAGTTTTTTAAGGGAAAGAAGTGGAATGTTATGCAATGGCCAAGTCAATCTCCTGACCTGAATCCGATTGAACATGAATTTCACTTGCTGAAGACAAAACTGAAGGGAAAATGCCCCAAGAACAAGCAGGAACTGAAGACAGTTGCAGTAGAGGCCTGGCAGAGCATCACCAGGGATGAAACCCAGCGTCTGGTGATGTCTATGCGTTCCAGACTTCAGGCTGTAATTGACTGCAAAGGATTTGCAACCAAGTATTAAAAAGTGAAAGTTTGATTTATGATTGTTAATCTGTTCCATTACTTTTGGTCCCTTAAAGCGGTTGTATACTGAAAAAAAAAAAAAAAAAACAAACCCTGCAAGACAAAGGCATCGCATACTAGCTCATTATGAAATACTTACCTTAAAACGAAGCCCCGACACGGACCCCCGGACACCGCTGTGGGAGCTGACATGCTCCCTCGTGTCTCTTCCAGGTTCGGCGGCTCCAGCGCTGTGAGTGGCCGGAGCCGCGATGACGTCACTCCCGTGCGCACTTTCCGGCAAGCAGCTCTGAAGGTCCGCCGACCTTCAGAGCGGATGCACCGCAGACATCAGCGGCTACATGCAGGGCAAACATCTCCTAAACTGTGCAGGTTTAGGAGATATTAATTGTACCTACAGGTAAGCCTTATTATAGGTTTACCTGTAGGTAAAAGTCACAAAAATCGGTATACTACCACTTTTAAAAAGTGTGAGGCACATATACAAACTGTTGTAATTCCTACACCGTTCACCTGATTTGGATGTAAATACCCTCAAATTAAAGCTGAAAGTCTGCAGTTAAAGCACATCTTTGTTTTATTTAAAATCCATTGTGGTGGTGTATAGAGCAAAAAAGATTAGAATTGTGTCGATGTCCCAATATTTATGGACCTGACTGTATATGAGCGATTTGAAGGATTATAGATCAACCCTCCACTACCACTCCATCCTCTGGTAATACAGGTCAACCTAGTTCAAAATCAGATAACAACTTGGGCAGAATTGCTTGAGTTGCTAATGATAATTAGTGGACATATGTCTAAAAGGTTCTGCTAAAAATACCCCAAGATCCAATTTGGCATAAATCACCTAACAATCATACTCCTAACAATAGAAAATATTACAAACACATCCCTACGCAGAACAGATATGAACCACTGGAGAATTTGGAGGATGAAGATATTCGTGAGAAAGACATACACTGGCACCCGTATAATCAAAGAGGAAGTTTGAGAGGGGGATATTCATATCAATCCAATTGCTCAAGAGGCAGTTTTAGAGGAGGACGGAGAGGTCATTCATCCCAGAATAGACCATCTAGAGAGGGATATGGACAACCACAAGGTTACTCAACACAAATGTTTCATTATGAGATACCTGATAAGAATTTTCCTAAAAAGGTAGATTGGAGAGATATGGATCAATATAATGGTCAGCTCCCCCTATAGATCTTATAATACCTATTTACCTTATACGCATGCACAATCTGAACAAAGTAGTTTTTTAGGACCCAGCCAGAAAAGAAGCATAGACATAGGAGAGGTAGAAGAGGAGGACAGAGGACAATCGGAAAACAAAAAAAGACGCAGATGGCAGCACCACTGGGTATCTTCAATCCTACGTTCAGTTCATCTGAGCACAAAGGAAGAAAATATTTTACATAAAGTTTTAAAGCATGCACCGAAAGCTAGATTAAATAAGTTCCAGACTTTAGTGGATATTCAAAAATTTACCCGACAAATTAGCATTAAAAAATATTTTCTCTTGCGTCCTCCGACAGTCGCCGCCCACTCATACAGTCTTCACCAATGGGGTATTGACTTCATCTCCACAGGAGTAACTAGGCATAAGACTTGTTAAAAAACAAAGCATTTACATAGACACACCTATGGGGGCTGTCCCACTGGTCCAATACCCCCCTGCAATCAGCCATCCCAACTCAGTTTGTCTTCTGCCTAGTTAAGGAGTAAGATAGGCTTCCCTGTGCTGGGGCTACAGTCTCAACCTTTTCTTCTTTTTTTTTTTATGATTTTATTTGCTGCAAATGTGTTTTTTCTTTGCACTACTAGCTGTTTATTTTGTCAGCGTTAGTCTGGTCTTCGGATGAAGACGGCGTTTGCGGAGCTGGGAGTCGGACTGGTCGTCCTGGTTTTCCAGGACAGAGGGCCTGATGGAATCCTAGCCCGCCATCGAGCGTTTAGCAGGCTATGTGTTCGCCCTGGCCTCGCAAACGACCCATCCCTGTCCTCGGGGATGCAGCCTGCGAGGTGGCTACCTCGCCTGGACGCCTCATCCACGGTTCTCCGTGCACTGCTAGCGTCCTGCGTTTTTTGGCTGACGGCACCCCTGCCATCTGAGGGTGGGCGGTTTCCCATCAATGAGAGGCACCCCACGCCATCGAGTACAGGTAAGCACATTCTGTGTGGGGCCTCTTTCTGGGGCTGGCAGTCCTGTGTGTCTGTGTTATCCCTTCATGTCTGTGCGTTTTTTGGGCTCCCTGATCCCGGTCCCTGCGGGGTTTTTTCTCACAGCAAGTGCCCTGTGTGGGGTTGTGGGGGTCCCTCTCCTGTGTCACTTTAGGGTGCTATTTGGAGGTACAGACTCGTGTGGCGACCGCTGCGGGGTTAAACACCGCCGGTCCGCCATTTTAGGTGTGGGCAGCGTGTCTTGGTCAGTGGTGTGTTTTGGCGTCTTGCGACGCCATCTTGTGTGTGGCAAAATGTTCGTTCCGAGCACATGTTGGCGGCCATTTTACCGAAGCCTCCCATACTTTCTATAGGCAACCATTTTTCCTTGGCCTGCAGTCTCAGTTCAGTCTCCTCTTCTGAACAGAAGGAGGAAGTGATATCACCGCAGATCGGCTGCGGTGGTAACACTTGTGGGGGTCTGTCTGCTGTTCTTTTTTTGTGTGCAAATACTTCTGGCTATGAGTTTATCTTGCTCAGGGGTCTGTTTTCTCACAGTCTTGTAGCGGTGTGCTGCGGGGTCCACGGCGCGCTTAAAGAGCCAGTACCTTCCAAAAAAAAAAAAACTTTTTTAAATATGGAATCTCAGGACAGCAAATTTCCCACAGCCTTAGTGGGGGATTCAGGTTCCTCTGAATCTTCTGCTCTGTCTACTTTGTCTGCTGCAGTGGCGACTTTGGTGTCCAAAGTGGATATTCTGATGACTGAACGTGCCGACAGAAAAAGGCCTCGTTTTTCCTTGTCATGTGATTCTGAATCGGATATGGTTGCTGTAGGTGGCGTGCTTCTCTGTCTGAGGGAGGGGTGGATGATTCCCCCCCCCCGGGATGGCCGAGGACCTCGCAGCTATGGATGCGCTAATTCTTGCCATTAAGGAAACACTACATTTAGAGGATGAGCCCAATCCTCCGGGCATTGTGTCCTCTTTTTTGGTACACACAGGACCCCCAAGACGGCGCAGGTGTTCCCTTGCCCCGCTGAGTTTCACGCTACTGTGAACGATCAATGGCATCATTTAAAACGCACCTTTGTGGTGCCTAAGAAGTTTCAACTCATTTATCCATTTGCATCTCCTACGGATTCGCGATGGTGTGTGGCCCCTCAGGCGGATCACACTGTGGCCAGATTGAACAAGGCCACTCTGGTACCCACCAAAGACTCTCCGGTGTTTAGGGATCCTACGGATAGGAGGATAAAATCCCTTGCCCGCCATGCCTACATGGTGGCGGGTTCCCTGCTAAAGCCTATTTTCGCCTGTCATGGCGGCTCAGGCTGTGGCGGATTGGACCAAGGTGCTAAGGTGCACCCTTGTGGCGGATTCTGCTCCCCCTACTACCGTGGCGATGGTGGACCAGATCTATCAAGGAGTTATGTATTTGTGTGATGCGGCCTTGAATAAGGCCCCATTAGCTGCACGCCTGTCCAGTGTCGCGGTGATTAACCGTCACCTGATATGGTTGAAAAGCTGGTCGGCTGACCAGACTTCAAGAAAAATGGTGGCTGACATCCCGTATGCGGGGTCTCGCCTGTTTGGGGAATCCCTGGATGAATTGGTAAAAGGGGTCACTGGGGGCAAGAGCACTCTGCTGCCCCAGAATCCTAAAGGCAAGTTTTTCCTTCAAGGCACAGTACAAGGGAAAACCCTTCAAGGGCCAGGGTGGCCAGAAAAAGCCCTGTGCGGGCAAACCTAAATCCGGCCAAGCTGGTGCTGCGGCCCAGTCCGCCTCTGCCTGATGGAGTGCCCTCACCCGTTTCAGGGGTGGGGGGACGTTTGCGTGGTTTCCTCCAACCTTGGCTGCTCCGAATTCCGGACAGGTGGGTTCAAGAAATCATTAGATCAGGTTACAAGATTGAATTCCTTTCGCGGCCGGCGGACAGATTCTTTCCCTCAAATCTTCATTTGACCCCAGGGCGACTACAGGACCTGCATCAGGCAGTACAAGATCTCCTCGCCCAGGGGGTGATCGTCCTTGTGCCTCATCGGGACAGGTTTCGGGGGTTTTACTCAAATCTGTTCACTGTGCCCAGAAAGGAGGGTTAAGGTGAGTCCTATTCTGGACTTAAAAGCTCTGAATCGCTTTGTACGCGTTTGGAAGTTCTGCATGGAATCGCTTCGCTCGGTGGTAGCCTCCCTGAGTCCAGGCGAATTCCTGGCCTCTATCGACCTGAAGGATGCGTATCTACACATCCCCATTTTCGAGGGTCATCAGAGGTTCCTCCGATTCGCTATCGCGGAGGAACATTATCAGTTTGTGGCGTTACCTTTCGGTCTCGCTTCGGCTCCAAGGGTGTTTACCAAAGTACTGGCTCCGTTCTGGGCCTGTTACGGGCACAGGGCATTGCGGTCTTGGGGTATCTGGACGATCTCCTGTTAAGATCGAGTGCCAGCCAGAGCCTGCTACGTGATCTGTCCACTACAGTTCAGACGCTTCAGGAGTTCGGATGGACCATCAATGTGCAGAAGTCGACCTTGTCTCCTTCGGTTCGTCTCCCATATTTGGGAATGGTTCTGGACTCTGCTCAAGCGAAGGTGTTCCTGCCGGAGGACAAGCTCCGGACCCTACAGAAGGAGGTCAGGGCCCTCAGGGAAAATTAATCCTCGTCACTCAGAAAATGTATGCGGTCCCTGAGGTTGATGGTGTCGGCCTTCGAGGCGATACCGTTTGCACAGTTTCACACAAGGTCTCTCCAAGCCGAGATCCTGACCAGGTGGGACAGGCTCCCTCAGTGTTTGGATCTGAGAGTGTCTCTGAGTCACCAAACCAGAATGGATCTTCTGTGGTGGCTTCAGTCCCCGGCTGTGGCGGACGGAAAGTCCTTCCGGCCGTTACTGTGGACTGTACTTACCACGGATGCCAGCCTGTCGGGCTGGGGTGGAGTCCTGGGCAACCTGTCTGCCCAGGGCACTTGGTCGGAGGAGGAATCCTCCCTACCCATAAACATATTGGAATTGAGAGCGATCAGGCTGTGCCTGCTCCATTGTTCGGATCGTCTTCAGGGCCGCCCTGTACGGGTGCAGACAGACAATGCCACTGCGGTGGCTTACATCAATCACCAAGGGGGCACCAGGAGTGGCCCGGGCGGCCCAGGAGGTGACCAGCATTCTGTCTTGGGCCAAGACTCATGTCCCGGCAATATCGGCAGTTCACATTCCAGGTGTAGAGAATTGGCAGGCCGATTATCTGAGCCGCCAGACCCTGGACCAGGGGGAATGGTCCCTGCACCCGGAGGTATTTCAAATGCTGTGTGCGAAATGGGGATCCCGGATGTGGATCTGTTTGCGCCTCGGCTAAACCACAAGGTGGAAAGGTTCGTGGCAAGAATGCGCGATCCTCTGGCAGACGCCTCGGATGCGCTGGTGGTGCCTTGGCATCAGTATCATCTGATATGCCTTTCCTCCGATTCAGTTGTTGTCCAGGTTCCTTCGCAGGTTGGCCTCGGAACCAACGTGGGTGATTCTGTTGGGGCCGGACTGGCCACGCCGGTCCTGGTACGCGGACATCGCTCACCTGGCCGTCAAGCCTCCATGGCGGCTACCAATGCGAGAAGATCTACTGTCTCAGGGACCGATCTTCCATCCTGCTTTACAGTCGCTGGCTTTAACGGCATGGCTGTTGAAAGCCAGGTCCTGAGAGAGAGGGGTCTCTCCTCGGAGGTCATTCCTACCTTACTCAAGGCTAGAAAAGCCTCGTCTGGTAAGATTTATTACCGTACATGGAAAGTAGAGCTGCACGATTCTGGCCAAAATGAGAATCACGATTTTTTTGCTTGGCATAAAGATCACGAATCTCTCACGATTCTCTGTGTAACATCTTTTACATTATAAAAAAAATTGGGATAACTTTACGGTTTTGTTTTAATTTTTTTATTTTTTTATTCATTAAAGTGTATTAATTGCGTTTGAAAGACTGCTGCGCAAATACAGTGTGACATAAAAATTTACAACAATCACCATTTTATTCTGCAGGGTCTCTGCTAAAAAAAAAATATATAAATGTTTGGGGGTTTTAACGACTTTTCTAGGAAAAATAAACTGATTTAACTTGCAAGCAAAAGTGTAGGAAAAAGGTTTAGTCTTTAAGAGGTTAAACTTCCTTCCTCTGGCAGAGTGAAAGAAAAGCTACAATGTAGTCATTTGTGTTTACAGTTCAGTGGGAGACTAATGCTGATAGGCTTTTGCGGGAGGCTTTTTTTTTTTTTTGACAGCTGCTCCCTCATAGCTATGTAAAGAATCGAGCAAGTGTCATGTTAAGATCGTCAGGGGGAGTGAATCGCGATCTCGATTCTGTTACAATTAATCGTGCAGCTCTAATGGAAAGCTTATTTTGCCTGGTGTGAGTCCAGGGGCTTCTCTCCTCGTTCATACTCGGTGGCGAGAGTGTTGGCTTTCCTTCAGTCTGGTGTGGACCAGCGCCTTGCGTTGGCCACGATTAAGGGCCAGGTATCTGCTCTGGCTGTCCTTTTCCAGCACCCCGTGGCGTCTGATTCTTTTATTCGCACCTTCATTCAAGGTGTGCGTCATTTGGCCCCTCCTCGAAGGGAGCCCTTACCTCCATGGGACTTGAACTTGGTTCTGTCCGTGTTACAACGTTCCCCATTTGAAAACATCAGGGAAATCTTGTTGACTCTGCTGTCTAAAAAGGTTGCCTTTCTTGTGGCGATCACTTCTGCTTGCAGAGTGTCGGAGTTGGCGGCCTTGTCTTGGCGCTCCCCTTACCTAGTGGTTCATAGGGATAAGGTGGTCTTGCGACCTAACCCGTCCTTTCTTCCAAAGGTGGTTTCTGATTTTCACCATTAATGAAGACATTGTTCTGCCTTCGCTCTGTGTGAATCCTAGGCATCCTAAGGAGGTTGCTTTGCATTCCTTGGATGTTGTCAGGGCGATCAGTGTCTACCTGTCGTCAACTGAATCCTTTCGGAAATTGGATTCTCTCTTTGTCCTTCCTGAGGGACCTCGGAAGGGTATGGCTGCGTCTGCGGCGACCATTTCAAAATGGATCAGACAGACAATTGTACAGGCCTATTCTTTGAAGGAACGGGTACTGCCCTTCCCTGTCGAGGCGCACTCTACCAGGGCGGTGAGTGCGTCGTGGGCTTTCCGGCATCAGGCTTCGGTGGCCCAGGTGTGTAAGGCTGCGACTTGGTCATCAGTGCACACCTTTTCTAAATTCTACAAAATTGATGTTCTGGCATAGGCTGATGCCTCCTTTGGCCGCAAAGTTCTCTGTGCGGCAGTACCGTAAGGGGACCCTGGTTTTATTGCGGGTCCCTGGCTGTTGGGGTTGTTTATCCCCTTGGTTATTTGCTTTCCTGGGTTGTTGCTCCTGTTGAGCCTTTTTTGTTACCCAGAGGGTTACCTTTCTGTTCAGGTAAGGTTCCTTTCTCTGATGTGGGTACTGCGTTGCCTTTCTGACGGTTGCGTTTCCCACCCCTCATGTCTACACTGCTTTGGGACGTCCCCATTGGTGAAGACTGTATGAGTGGGCGGCGACTGTCGGAGGACGTAAGAGAAAACTGAATTTTTGTAAAATCTTACCTTAAAATTCCTTTCTCTGAGTCCTCCGACAGTCGCCGCCCCCGCCCCTCTATTGGGGTTCTTATAGACTTAACTGCTTGCTACCAAACTGAGTTGGGATGGCTCATTACAGGGGGGTATTGGACCAGTGGGACAGCCCCCATAGGTGTGTCTATGTAAATGCTTTGTTTTTTAACAAGTCTTATGCCTAGTTACTCCTGTGGAGATGAAGTCAATACCCCATTGGTGAGGACTGTATGAGTGGGCGGCGACTGTCGGAGGACTCAGAGAAAGGAATTTTACGGTAACATTTTACAAAAATTCATTTTTATTCAGAATCCCATTATGAAAAGTAACTCACGTTCTATATATCATCATACCACTCTTAGAAACGCTTCTTTAATGAATCCACCTAACAGTGGAAATCATCATATCAATGTTTTTAGGATTTGGTTGTGCAGGATTTAGAAAAATTGCAAATTAAACAGATTAGAAATAATGTTGGAAATCAGGCGGGGATGAAAAACTATTGGAAAGACATGATCTTGTCATAAGACCTGCAGATAAGGGTGGAACATCGTTCTCTTTGATAAAATAAATTTAATTAAATTTATGCAACTTTACTGAACGATGCCACCACGTACCTACAGATCAAACAGTCGAATATAATAAAATTCTTACTAATCTGGTAAAACATGGATATGAACAGGGTATTCTAAACAAAAAAGAGAATATTTAGGCTCCAATGATACCCATTATTTACTTTCTCCCAAAAAAAAAAACATAAGGATCCCACGGATCCACCAGGCAGACCTATTATCAGTTATCAGTGGGATAAATTCTCTCACAGCTCGAGTGGGAGAATATATTGATTTTTTTTTTTTACAATCTTCGTGACTCAGACCCCTTCATGCCTAAAGGACACAAAACAGGTTTTAAATGTGTTGAATAATATCACGATGGACGAACACACCTTTTTTATAAAAGGAATAGGGGTGATGGCGCTGCCTATATAATTTAGATATAATAAAAAGCTGTGATGCAAAGTGCCTTAAGCTAAAAGCAATAATGTGTAATATTCAAACAATAATATATTCCATAAAAACTTCAATTAAGTGCAAGTGCAAGGTATAAAAGTGCCTGCAGAAAGATTGGAAAGTGACTGGTGCAATAATTGTATGAGCAATAAATAATATTTAACATGCAATATTAATGTGCTAAAAAATACGATGCTATATAAAGTGAGCTGTTCCACTCATACCACGTGTTGGTATGGGGAATAAAAAAGTGCCAACAGAGCAAAAATAGAAAAAAGTTATTATTTTAAAAAATACAGCTTGCAATGTCCAATAAGGAAAGATCCAGTAGAAAAGTCTATATTATGTGCGGTGACTTCAAAAGCAATAAAGGTGACAACACTCGGAACAAACCGACACTCAGGTGAAAAGGTGACCCCGTGGTGGGTGGTAAGGTGCTGGGATTCCTTTGATAAAATTGCACACTTACCAGAGACACCCACCCCACACAGGGGTATAGAGCGGGTGTATTTATGGGTCTGGCAACCTAGCGGTATCCTCCTATCCCTGGGTGGAGGGCGTGTGCCGAGGATCGGGCTGGTCCTGGTGTGGATGTACCCTAGGATGGTCCCCTGTGTGCCTTCCTGCCTAGGTATGTTCCGAGGGATCCACTCAGCTCCACTCCCGATATTTAAACCAGAAAATAAATGGTGGACATAGTGTAATTCCGCGATATGCTTTATTGAGCAAAAATTTGAAAAGGTACTCACATTGAACAGGAAAAAAACGGGCGTGACTGTATTGTCCGAGCGCTTGCGATCCAAGCCTCGTTCCCATATAGGTTTACCGGAAATGACTTGACACGCTGTACGCGTTTCGTAGCTTGTACGTCATCAGCAGCGTCAAGTCACGTACGGCAAGCTTCCCTTAAATATGTATGCGGTAACCAGGCAACCCTGATAGAGCTTCCTGATTTGTTGTGCGGTCCGAGCGGACTACGGAAACATGGCGCCTGCTAGAATGGAAAAAAGCTATATATAAAGCAGAGATGACTCCGTCCGAATATATTAAAAAACTCTTAGCGAGGCGGTATATATAAATATCAGTGTAAAATGGTTCCTGGTCATGCATATACATATTTCCGGAAAAGTAATATACATTCGGTATTCGAATACATAAAAAAGTTTATATATAAACATCAATACATGTCGATAAAAGTAACTGTCAGTAAAATATAAAGAAATATGAAATAAAAAATATAAAAATATATACATAGGAAGAAGATAAATGTAAAGAATATAAAAAATGTGGAAATATTAAAACGGGGGGGGGGGGGGGAGTATAGAAGACGGGTATATGTAATTTTAAACTGTGTTTACGATGGGGGAATTTTTTGGGAGACATCTAGTGGACATGGGCAGAACTACACGAAATAATGTCAATAAATAAATGTATTGAATTCATATGAATTTAGAAATATATTAAATATTTTAAAAAGGATATTAAAATATATTAAAATGTTTAACTAAGAGGCGGATAGGAACTGCATGAGGGTAAAAGTGTTGCAAATATCTAGTGTTGAATCTAATAAATGTAATAATCATATATGGGATTTATTTCCGTATGGCACACATAATTTAAATTAAGTTACACTAGGACATCTCACATGTATGTGTCATGTCCCAATATGTCACAGATGTTAACTAGATCTAAAAACAAGAGTATTGAATAATCCCAAGTTGCACAGATAAAAATGAATACTAAAAATTAGAAATAAAACAATTTAAATCGATATCTAAATTTAGGCCTTTGGGCTGTAGTGTATGTAATCTATAGATCCATAAAGTTTCATTTTTGGAGATCTTTCTTGTTTTGTTGTCTCCTCGCCAATGTGCGGATATACAATCGATGCCACAGAAAGTGAGGCCTCTAGGGTCCTTATTATGCTTCTCCGCAAAATGCCTAGACAGGCTGTGCTTAGGAAAACCTAAACGGATATTTTTAATATGCTCTCTAATTCTGATATATAACGGTCTGGTGGTCCTACCCACATATTGTAAACGGCAGGGACATTCCACCAAATATGTAACATGGTCTGTCTGGCAAGTAATAAGTTTATTAATATTGAAATTTTCCCCTGTTGTTCTCGATTTAAATTGTAATGTTTTCCTCGGTTGTTTTGGGTTAGTCTTACAGGCCAAGCATCTTTTGCACCTAATGAACCCCTTAAGGTCTTTGAACATCTTCACTGGTTTAGGTGGATCCACCACGTTGTGCACCAATTGATTTCGAAGTGAAGGTGCCTTTCTGTATATAAACGCAGGTTTATTGGGTAGCAATTTGGAAAGGGTCCTGTCGGATTTAAGTATAGGCCAGTATCTCTTGATGATGCGTTCAGTCTCTCTGAAATTTTTATGAAATCCTGTAATGAAAGCCATTTCTCCTCTCTTGTTTGTACGATTCTTTTTGTTTAGCAAATCGTCCCTATTCATTTTGGATATTATTTCTCTAGTTTTGTATAATTTCTCTTTGTCGTATCCTTTTTCTACAAATCTATCCAATAGGATTTCTGATTGTGTTAGAAAATCTTCGTGTTTATCACAATTCCGTCTCATTCTTATGAACTGGCCTTTAGGTATATTCCCTTTCCAATTGGGATGGTGGCAACTATTAATAGGTATATATCCGTTTCTGTCTGTGCTCTTAAAAAAAGTTCTACTTTTTAAAACATGTTCCTCCTTAAAAATTTGCAGATCTAAAAAATTGATCGATTCTTGGTTCCAGTTGCCGGTGAACTTTATTCCAAAAGGATTATTATTAAGTATTGAAAAAAATTCTTTTAAAGTGTCTTCAGTGCCATTCCAAATAATTACAATATCATCTATGTAGCGTTTGTAAAAAACCAACTCTGGAATATGTCGCCCATAGACACAAGTTTCCTCTAGTAAGTCCATGAGTAAATTAGCAACACTCGGTGCATATTTGGCTCCCATAGCCACACCCTTTGTTTGCAGATAGTATTCTTTATTATGCCAAAAGAAATTGTGTGACATTGCCAATTCTAATCCCTCAATAATATATTCTATCTGTGTTTGTTTTAATTTACTATGTTGTTGTAATGCCTTTTTTACTGCCCGTAGGCCATCTGATTGGGTGATGCTTGTATATAGCGAATTCGCATCTATAGTGGCTAGGAAGCACTGGTCTGTGATGGGAATGGATTTTAAATCCTTAATAAGTTCGGAGCTATCTTTAAGATAGGATCTACCTTTTTTGACTATTGGTTGTAGATAAGTGTCTATGTATTCACCCAGTCTTGAGAACAGTGAATCTATGCCACTTACTATAGGTCTACCGGGTGGCTTCTGTGCGTTTTTGTGGATCTTAGGTAAATAATATACCACTGGTATCTTATTCGATTCAGATATTAAATATTCTCCTTCTTTTTTATTGAGTATTCCTAGTTCCTTCCCCTTTTTCACGTAGTCTTTAAGTTTCTTTTTGTATGTTTTGGTAGGATTGCTTTTAAGCTTTTTATATGTGTCAGGTATACTGAGAAGGTGGCTCATTTCGGCTTCATAATCAGATTTGTTCAAAATGACCAGGCCACCTCCCTTGTCTGCGGGCCTGATGACTATGTTTTTCTTTTTCTCTAGTTTCTTTATGGTGTGTTGGATGTAGTTGTATTTTCTTGGATTGGTTTTTATCTTACGTAGATCCGCCTCTACCATTTGTTTAAACGCACTAATGCATTCTGCTCCCGGTACTTTAGGGTTAAAGAGGGATTTATTCCGTAACCCTGAATGCTCAAATTTAGAATTGACTGATGTTTGCGTGGAACCTTTCAGACTAAAATGCTTCTTTATTTTGAGTTTTCTTAAAAACTTGTGCAAATCTATAAAAACTTCAAAGGGATCCACTTCTTTATTTGGGGCATATTTAAGACCAAGATCTAGGATAAAAAGTTCATCTGGGGTAAAAACAACATCAGTCAGATTAAAAATGCCCTGTCCTAAAATTCGCGTCTTCTTTTTCTTCTGGCCTCCTCTCTTCCCTCGTGTACGTCTTCGTTTTCCCAGTATTGGTTCTGGTATTGTGGTCTCAAGTATCCTGTTTGTTGTTGACCTCTCCATGTCCCTTGGTATCCTCCTTCTCCTCTGGGTGGGACCGGTCTTCGGTTCCTGGGGTGGAAAGTGTTCCAGTTGTTGAACCTTTGGGGGCCTCCCCAGCCTTGCCTTCCTTGTGGTCTTGGCCATCTTTGAGTTTGTTGGAAGCCATATGGTGGGGGTCTTGGGCGGGGACCCCCCCGAAAAAAACTTCTAGGTACTTGATATTGTGTTCTGTCTTCCCTATTGGGTGTGAAGGATTCTCTTCTTTCCAAAGGGGAATACCTATTGTATGTAGGAATCTGGAACCTTGAGTTTGGTGTATTAAGAATAGAAGGTCTAGACCTGGGTCCTTGAGAGGGAGAGGATCTAGTATCTGGTCTCCTTAAATTCCTGGGTAGATCAAGTCTATTCTGGGGTGGAGTGGATTGCAATTCTCTATGTTCTCTGTTAGGTCTGAAAGAGACGACTTGAGGTGTAACAGAAACAGGTGTTTCTGGTTCCTCCTCAAATTCTCCATCGTCTATTGATGACTCCATTGACGATGGGATAGTGGGTGTGGCGGGAATATCCATTTCTTCCACATCTCTTGATTGCCATTTATATACTTTGTGTTTTTTGTAATCGTTAACGTCTCTGCTAAATTTTTTCTGTTTCTTTAACTGCAATGCTGTATCATACTTATTAATGTAGGAATGTAATTCTTTCTCCTTATTCTTATATTCGTTAAGCTCTGCGTATGGTGTTAGTGCGGTTTTTAGATTGGTGATATTCGTTTCTATATTCCGTAATTTCACTTGTCTCCTTTTAATAATAAGTGTCAGAAGTTCTGTCTCGCACCTATTAAAAAAGACATACCACTCATCTGCCATTAAGGCATCATCTAACCCATCATTGGGATTCACATCCCATCTCAGTCTCCTAGGAGTGATTTTTTCTTTAATATACATTCTAAGAATGGATATGTCCCACCATACTCTGAGCTGTTTCTCTAATGCATGTTTAAGTTGTTTAAATAAACCTTCCATATCATGTCTATTGGCAACTGTTTCTTGATTAAAAATATCTTCTATGTTAATCTCTCTGTTAGTGACATATCCAAATAGATCCATTGCTGCAGAGTTAGTCATACCCCAAAGAGGTATGTAGATATAAGAAAAATAAGAACTTCCGCGCTATGGATTAAGTGGATAGATAAGTGAATAATTAAGTGAAAAAAATGTGTATAAATAAATAAATAAAAAATATGTAGTAAATGTATGAAATATAAAATATATATATATATAGATATATCTAAAAATAGGCTGCAGCCTCCCTGGATGATAGTCCGGAGACTATGCACTAGATATAAAAGGAATAGGGGTGATGGCGCTGCCTATATAATTTAGATATAATAAAAAGCTGTGATGCAAAGTGCCTTAAGCTAAAAGCAATAATGTGTAATATTCAAACAATAATATATTCCATAAAAACTTCAATTAAGTGCAAGTGCAAGGTATAAAAGTGCCTGCAGAAAGATTGGAAAGTGACTGGTGCAATAATTGTATGAGCAATAAATAATATTTAACATGCAATATTAATGTGCTAAAAAATACGATGCTATATAAAGTGAGCTGTTCCACTCATACCACGTGTTGGTATGGGGAATAAAAAAGTGCCAACAGAGCAAAAATAGAAAAAAGTTATTATTTTAAAAAATACAGCTTGCAATGTCCAATAAGGAAAGATCCAGTAGAAAAGTCTATATTATGTGCGGTGACTTCAAAAGCAATAAAGGTGACAACACTCGGAACAAACCGACACTCAGGTGAAAAGGTGACCCCGTGGTGGGTGGTAAGGTGCTGGGATTCCTTTGATAAAATTGCACACTTACCAGAGACACCCACCCCACACAGGGGTATAGAGCGGGTGTATTTATGGGTCTGGCAACCTAGCGGTATCCTCCTATCCCTGGGTGGAGGGCGTGTGCCGAGGATCGGGCTGGTCCTGGTGTGGATGTACCCTAGGATGGTCCCCTGTGTGCCTTCCTGCCTAGGTATGTTCCGAGGGATCCACTCAGCTCCACTCCCGATATTTAAACCAGAAAATAAATGGTGGACATAGTGTAATTCCGCGATATGCTTTATTGAGCAAAAATTTGAAAAGGTACTCACATTGAACAGGAAAAAAACGGGCGTGACTGTATTGTCCGAGCGCTTGCGATCCAAGCCTCGTTCCCATATAGGTTTACCGGAAATGACTTGAAACGCTGTACGCGTTTCGTAGCTTGTACGTCATCAGCAGCGTCAAGTCACGTCCGGCAAGCTTCCCTTAAATATGTATGCGGTAACCAGGCAACCCTGATAGAGCTTCCTGATTTGTTGTGCGGTCCGAGCGGACTATACCCTCATGCAGTTCCTATCCGCCTCTTAGTTAAACATTTTAATATATTTTAATATCCTTTTTAAAATATTTAATATATTTCTAAATTCATATGAATTCAATACATTTATTTATTGACATTATTTCGTGTAGTTCTGCCCATGTCCACTAGATGTCTCCCAAAAAAAAAAAATTCCCCCATCGTAAACACAGTTTAAAATTACATATACCCGTCTTCTATACTCCCCCCCCCCCCCCCCCCGTTTTAATATTTCCACATTTTTTATATTCTTTACATTTATCTTCTTCCTATGTATATATTTTTATATTTTTTATTTCATATTTCTTTATATTTTATGTTTTACTGACAGTTACTTTTATCGACATGTATTGATGTTTATATATAAACTTTTTTATGTATTCGAATACCGAATGTATATTACTTTTCCGGAAATATGTATATGCATGACCAGGAACCATTTTACACTGATATTTATATATACCGCCTCGCTAAGAGTTTTTTAATATATTCGGACGGAGTCATCTCTGCTTTATATATAGCTTTTTTCCATTCTAGCAGGCGCCATGTTTCCGTAGTCTGCTCGGACCGCACAACAAATCAGGAAGCTCTATCAGGGTTGCCTGGTTACCGCATACATATTTAAGGGAAGCTTGCCGGACGTGACTTGACGCTGCTGATGACGTACAAGCTACGAAACGCGTACAGCGTGTCAAGTCATTTCCGGTAAACCTATATGGGAACGAGGCTTGGATCGCAAGCGCTCGGACAATACAGTCACGCCCGTTTTTTTCCTGTTCAATGTAAGTACCTTTTCAAATTTTTGCTCAATAAAGCATATCGCGGAATTACACTATGTCCACCATTTATTTTCTGGTTTAAATATCGGGAGTGGAGCTGAGTGGATCCCTCGGAACATACCTAGGCAGGAAGGCACACAGGGGACCATCCTAGGGTACATCCACACCAGGACCAGCCCGATCCTCGGCACACGCCCTCCACCCAGGGATAGGAGGATACCGCTAGGTTGCCAGACCCATAAATACACCCGCTCTATACCCCTGTGTGGGGTGGGTGTCTCTGGTAAGTGTGCAATTTTATCAAAGGAATCCCAGCACCTTACCACCCACCACGGGGTCACCTTTTCACCTGAGTGTCGGTTTGTTCCGAGTGTTGTCACCTTTATTGCTTTTGAAGTCACCGCACATAATATAGACTTTTCTACTGGATCTTTCCTTATTGGACATTGCAAGCTGTATTTTTTAAAATAATAACTTTTTTCTATTTTTGCTCTGTTGGCACTTTTTTATTCCCCATACCAACACGTGGTATGAGTGGAACAGCTCACTTTATATAGCATCGTATTTTTTAGCACATTAATATTGCATGTTAAATATTATTTATTGCTCATACAATTATTGCACCAGTCACTTTCCAATCTTTCTGCAGGCACTTTTATACCTTGCACTTGCACTTAATTGAAGTTTTTATGGAATATATTATTGTTTGAATATTACACATTATTGCTTTTAGCTTAAGGCACTTTGCATCACAGCTTTTTATTATATCTAAATTATATAGGCAGCGCCATCA
This sequence comes from Pelophylax lessonae, assembly GCF_965119305.1. Taxonomy (NCBI): domain Eukaryota; kingdom Metazoa; phylum Chordata; class Amphibia; order Anura; family Ranidae; genus Pelophylax; species Pelophylax lessonae. The sequence goes on along the minus strand of NC_138779.1, from coordinate 89,037,587 downwards.
CCCCTATTCCTTTTATATCTAGTGCATAGTCAAGAAGTGGATCCCTTTGAAGTTTTTATAGATTTGCACAAGTTTTTAAGAAAACTCAAAATAAAGAAGCATTTTAGTCTGAAAGGTTCCACGCAAACATCAGTCAATTCTAAATTTGAGCATTCAGGGTTACGGAATAAATCCCTCTTTAACCCTAAAGTACCGGGAGCAGAATGCATTAGTGCGTTTAAACAAATGGTAGAGGCGGATCTACGTAAGATAAAAACCAATCCAAGAAAATACAACTACATCCAACACACCATAAAGAAACTAGAGAAAAAGAAAAACATAGTCATCAGGCCCGCAGACAAGGGAGGTGGCCTGGTCATTTTGAACAAATCTGATTATGAAGCCGAAATGAGCCACCTTCTCAGTATACCTGACACATAAAAAGCTTAAAAGCAATCCTACCAAAACATACAAAAAGAAACTTAAAGACTACGTGAAAAAGGGGAAGGAACTAGGAATACTCAATAAAAAAGAAGGAGAATATTTAATATCTGAATCGAATAAGATACCAGTGGTATATTATTTACCTAAGATCCACAAAAACGCACAGAAGCCACCCGGTAGACCTATAGTAAGTGGCATAGATTCACTGTTCTCAAGACTGGGTGAATACATAGACACTTATCTACAACCAATAGTCAAAAAAGGTAGATCCTATCTTAAAGATAGCTCCGAACTTATTAAGGATTTAAAATCCATTCCCATCACAGACCAGTGCTTCCTAGCCACTATAGATGCGAATTCGCTATATACAAGCATCACCCAATCAGATGGCCTACGGGCAGTAAAAAAGGCATTACAACAACATAGTAAATTAAAACAAACACAGATAGAATATATTATTGAGGGATTAGAATTGGCAATGTCACACAATTTCTTTTGGCATAATAAAGAATACTATCTGCAAACAAAGGGTGTGGCTATGGGAGCCAAATATGCACCGAGTGTTGCTAATTTACTCATGGACTTACTAGAGGAAACTTGTGTCTATGGGCGACATATTCCAGAGTTGGTTTTTTACAAACGCTACATAGATGATATTGTAATTATTTGGAATGGCACTGAAGACACTTTAAAAGAATTTTTTTCAATACTTAATAATAATCCTTTTGGAATAAAGTTCACCGGCAACTGGAACCAAGAATCGATCAATTTTTTAGATCTGCAAATTTTTAAGGAGGAACATGTTTTAAAAAGTAGAACTTTTTTTAAGAGCACAGACAGAAACGGATATATACCTATTAATAGTTGCCACCATCCCAATTGGAAAGGGAATATACCTAAAGGCCAGTTCATAAGAATGAGACGGAATTGTGATAAACACGAAGATTTTCTAACACAATCAGAAATCCTATTGGATAGATTTGTAGAAAAAGGATACGACAAAGAGAAATTATACAAAACTAGAGAAATAATATCCAAAATGAATAGGGACGATTTGCTAAACAAAAAGAATCGTACAAACAAGAGAGGAGAAATGGCTTTCATTACAGGATTTCATAAAAATTTCAGAGAGACTGAACGCATCATCAAGAGATACTGGCCTATACTTAAATCCGACAGGACCCTTTCCAAATTGCTACCCAATAAACCTGCGTTTATATACAGAAAGGCACCTTCACTTCGAAATCAATTGGTGCACAACGTGGTGGATCCACCTAAACCAGTGAAGATGTTCAAAGACCTTAAGGGGTTCATTAGGTGCAAAAGATGCTTGGCCTGTAAGACTAACCCAAAACAACCGAGGAAAACATTACAATTTAAATCGAGAACAACAGGGGAAAATTTCAATATTAATAAACGTATTACTTGCCAGACAGACCATGTTACATATTTGGTGGAATGTCCCTGCCGTTTACAATATGTGGGTAGGACCACCAGACCGTTATATATCAGAATTAGAGAGCATATTAAAAATATCCGTTTAGGTTTTCCTAAGCACAGCCTGTCTAGGCATTTTGCGGAGAAGCATAATAAGGACCCTAGAGGCCTCACTTTCTGTGGCATCGATTGTATATCCGCACATTGGCGAGGAGACAACAAAACAAGAAAGATCTCCAAAAATGAAACTTTATGGATCTATAGATTACATACACTACAGCCCAAAGGCCTAAATTTAGATATCGATTTAAATTGTTTTATTTCTAATTTTTAGTATTCATTTTTATCTGTGCAACTTGGGATTATTCAATACTCTTGTTTTTAGATCTAGTTAACATCTGTGACATATTGGGACATGACACATACATGTGAGATGTCCTAGTGTAACTTAATTTAAATTATGTGTGCCATACGGAAATAAATCCCATATATGATTATTACATTTATTAGATTCAACACTAGATATTTGCAACACTTTTACCCTCATGCAGTTCCTATCCGCCTCTTAGTTAAACATTTTAATATATTTTAATATCCTTTTTAAAATATTTAATATATTTCTAAATTCATATGAATTCAATACATTTATTTATTGACATTATTTCGTGTAGTTCTGCCCATGTCCACTAGATGTCTCCCAAAAAATTCCCCCATCGTAAACACAGTTTAAAATTACATATACCCGTCTTCTATACTCCCCCCCCCCCCCCCGTTTTAATATTTCCACATTTTTTATATTCTTTACATTTATCTTCTTCCTATGTATATATTTTTATATTTTTTATTTCATATTTCTTTATATTTTATGTTTTACTGACAGTTACTTTTATCGACATGTATTGATGTTTATATATAAACTTTTTTATGTATTCGAATACCGAATGTATATTACTTTTCCGGAAATATGTATATGCATGACCAGGAACCATTTTACACTGATATTTATATATACCGCCTCGCTAAGAGTTTTTTAATATATTCGGACGGAGTCATCTCTGCTTTATATATAGCTTTTTTCCATTCTAGCAGGCGCCATGTTTCCGTAGTCCGCTCGGACCGCACAACAAATCAGGAAGCTCTATCAGGGTTGCCTGGTTACCGCATACATATTTAAGGGAAGCTTGCCGGACGTGACTTGACGCTGCTGATGACGTACAAGCTACGAAACGCGTACAGCGTGTCAAGTCATTTCCGGTAAACCTATATGGGAACGAGGCTTGGATCGCAAGCGCTCGGACAATACAGTCACGCCCGTTTTTTTCCTGTTCAATGTGAGTACCTTTTCAAATTTTTGCTCAATAAAGCATATCGCGGAATTACACTATGTCCACCATTTATTTTCTGGTTTAAATATCGGGAGTGGAGCTGAGTGGATCCCTCGGAACATACCTAGGCAGGAAGGCACACAGGGGACCATCCTAGGGTACATCCACACCAGGACCAGCCCGATCCTCGGCACACGCCCTCCACCCAGGGATAGGAGGATACCGCTAGGTTGCCAGACCCATAAATACACCCGCTCTATACCCCTGTGTGGGGTGGGTGTCTCTGGTAAGTGTGCAATTTTATCAAAGGAATCCCAGCACCTTACCACCCACCACGGGGTCACCTTTTCACCTGAGTGTCGGTTTGTTCCGAGTGTTGTCACCTTTATTGCTTTTGAAGTCACCGCACATAATATAGACTTTTCTACTGGATCTTTCCTTATTGGACATTGCAAGCTGTATTTTTTAAAATAATAACTTTTTTCTATTTTTGCTCTGTTGGCACTTTTTTATTCCCCATACCAACACGTGGTATGAGTGGAACAGCTCACTTTATATAGCATCGTATTTTTTAGCACATTAATATTGCATGTTAAATATTATTTATTGCTCATACAATTATTGCACCAGTCACTTTCCAATCTTTCTGCAGGCACTTTTATACCTTGCACTTGCACTTAATTGAAGTTTTTATGGAATATATTATTGTTTGAATATTACACATTATTGCTTTTAGCTTAAGGCACTTTGCATCACAGCTTTTTATTATATCTAAATTATATAGGCAGCGCCATCACCCCTATTCCTTTTATATCTAGTGCATAGTCTCCGGACTATCATCCAGGGAGGCTGCAGCCTATTTTTAGATATATCTATATATATATATATATTTTATATTTCATACATTTACTACATATTTTTTATTTATTTATTTATACACATTTTTTTCACTTAATTATTCACTTATCTATCCACTTAATCCATAGCGCGGAAGTTCTTATTTTTCTTAGAACACACCTTTTTGGTTACAGCTGATGTAGCCCACTCTATACCAATATAGCACATAGTGATGGATATAGAGCTGTGGAATGCTATTTACTACAAGATTTAAATCTTTACAAGAATTTATTTTGAACCTCCTACTTTTTTTTGTGCTACATAATTATTGCTGGTTTAACGGCACTTATTCTATACAAAGGGAGTAGCTATGGGTGCCAAATTTGCTCCTAGTTTGGCAAATTTATTCATGGCAAACTGGGAATCGGAATCCATTTATATTAAGCAATGGAACAATCTAATATTATATAAACAATATATTGATGATATTTTACTGTTATGGAGAGGTGATGAAACTTCATTACTAGATTTCATGTCTAATCCTAATGATAATACACAAAATATTCAATTATTTTTTACATATAGTAAAACTACGGTCAATTTCCTTGACCTCAACTTGCTTAGTATGAATGGAAAGATAGGCACTAAATCCTTTTTTAAATCCAACGACTGCAATAGCTACATCCCTTTGGACAGCTGTCATCATCCCACATGGCTTAAAAGTATTCCAAAGGATACATTTTTACGGATGAGACGTAATTGCCATAATATGTAGGATTATTACTTACAAACCTCCATCCTTAAAACTAGATTTTTAGAAAAGGGGTATAGTGCAACCTCTCTAGAACAAACTATCCCCTTCTCAATCGAGTCTCCCTGTTAGCATCAGATAATACTATACACAAAAAGAAAACTATCCATCTATCCAACATTATCACAATAAAAAGATAATTCAAAAGAGATGGAACATCTTACAAGCCGACCCAATATTGAAGGCAACTTTGCCAGAGAAACCTGAAGTATTTTTCAGACATGCACCCAATATTAGAGACAAATTGGCTCCCAACGTTATTAACACCCTCCTTCACTGAACTAAAAGGTTTTTTCCTTGCAATAAATGTATGATCTGTACTGTGAATTCCCATAAAAAGAAAAAGATCACTTGCTTCTCTTCAACCATTACAAGTAGAGATTACTTTATAGATGAATTCATATCTTGTGAATCCACTCACGTAGTATATCTTCTGGAATGTCCTTGCCATAAACAATATGTAGGCAGGATTAGCAGGAGATTGAGAGACCGATTACGAGAACATGTCTATAATATCAGAAAGGGCTATAGACACCATAGCCTTTCTGCCCATTATAGGGCTTGCCATAAAAGAGACCCCAGTTCTCTTAAGTTTGTGGGAATAGCTAAATTAAAACCCCATTGGTGGTGATGTCACTGTACGAGAGAAATCTCTAGAATTGAGATGAAATGGCTACATGAGATAACATTCTATTCCTCGATGGGGTTAAATGTTGAATGGGATGTCAACTGTTTCATCGACACCCGCTGAGCAGGGCTGTGGAGTCGGTAGATAAATGTTCCGACTACGACTCCTCAGTTTTTTGTACTTCCGACCCTGACTCCCCGACTCCTCTGTATTAATATGTATTAATCTTTCGACACTGACTTGGGTGGGTGGCATTGCAGTAACTATTCTGGCCACATCACTAACGATCTCTGGATAAACAAGGATGGCTTCTTCAACAGTAAGTGTTGATGAGCGATCATACTTTTCAACATCTTTTAGTGCTTTATAAAACTCCTGTTGGAATTTTTTTATTTGGACAGTTACTGGTTCTGTAACGCTTATGCGACGTCGCTTTCCTTTAGCAACTTCCATTTTGTCTAAGAAGGAATTAAAGTCTAATTCTTCGTTTGAAGAAGATGATCCTGAGTTACCACTATTGCTTAAAAGAACTGTCGCAGTCCCGCAAAAAAAATTGCAGATCGCCGCCATTACTAGAAAAAAAAAACAATAAAAATGACATAAATCTTTCCCGTAGTTAGTAAACGCAATAACTTTTGCGCAAACCAATCAAAATACGCTTATTGTGATTTTTTTTTACCAAAAATATGTAGCAGAAAACAAATTGGCCTAAAATGTAAAAAAATTTTGATTCATAAATTTTTTGGGGAATGTTATATATCAGAATGTTTTATTAATATCGCAAAAAGAGCACTGGGGGGGCTGAAGAGCACTAAGGGGCTGGAGGGGGGCTGAAGAGCACGGGGGGGCTGGATGGGGGGGGCTGAAGAGCACTGGGGGGGGGCTAGAGAGGGGGGGCTGAAGAGCACTGGGGGGCTAGAGAGGGGGGGCAGAAGAGCCACTGGGAGGGCTGAAGAGCATTGGGGGGGCTGGAGGGGGGGTTGAAGAGCACTGGGAGGGCTGAAGAGGGGGGGGCTGAAGAGAAGAGCACTAAGGGGCTGGAGGGGGGGCTGTACAGCATTGGGGGGGCCAGCAAAAGAAAAAAAGAAGTTTGATAGGAGGAGCGGTGGGGCGGCTGCATATACAGCAATTGATCTTTCCATATTCCTCCTGCAACGCTGAATGCCTGCAGAGAGGAGAATCAGGCATGCAGCCGCTCCCCCTGTCCAGTCACACAGGGAGGCTGCTCAATCCTTGGGCACTCACCTTCTTCCAGCCCCCATGAGCAGCGCAGCAAAGACCAAGGGAGCAGCTGCCTTAACATGAGGAGATGATTGGCAAGAGTACCGGCTTGACACCCCCCATTGGTATGCCACTGCTGGCCGGATAATCCAACTGTAACAGCTTTAATTGTAATTGCCGGGCGCTCGCTGACACACACTGTCCCGCCTCCTAGCCCGGCTTCTTTGATAGACGTCACACATCCTAGTTGGCCAGGTGTTCGGTCTATCAAAGAAGCCGGGCTAGGAGGCGTAAAGCTGTTACAGTGGGATGATCCGCGCTCTGACATTATCCAGTCCGTCGGCTGGCCAGCTTTCCTCTCCTCTCGCTCCCGGAGCTCGCCCTACATAATTTTCCACTCGCAAAATGCGAGCAGGCGAGTGGAAAATTTGAGGGCTGTATATATATATATATATATATATATATATATATATATATATATATATATATATATATACACACACTGTATATATACACACACGCACATACACGTCAAGTATTCATATAATACCAAAACAATTCTTGCTGTATCCAGTTCTCATTGGTAATCCAGCCTGTTTGTGACTCTCGCATGGTTTTTTTTTAGAGCGGAGTCATGTATGAGAATAAGCTTTTGTTTCACTGAAAAAAAAAAAAAGCATTCATGACCTCTTATGGGGAATCAGAGCCTAGAGTGTGTATTTATTTTTATTTATGTATTCTCCTTTCCAGCTGCAAGCTACTGGGTTGCTTGGAAACACAGAATTAAATTTTGGAACAGCAATTGCTTGCTTCTTGGCTTTATCCGGGGCAGACATTAACTATGCCAATCACAGAGGGAAATCGCCTTTGGACCTGATAACCGATGGGAGGATAGCGCACCTTGTGAAAAACTTTGCTCAGAGATTCAGGTACATATGTCTCTTAAATGTTCTTAGGTGATCCCAGGGACCCTTCACCTACTTATATCTGATCAATTGTACCAGCAACAATGAATGCCATGAGTTGCAAAATAAAACTTTACAATAATTAAAATAGACAGCAGGGGCAATTTTTTTTTCTGACATGCTTCATGCTAGGCTCCGTCTTTCTTTGAGAAAGTGCCATGCCTAGTGCAAAACATTTTAAAATTGAACTTGTCCTTGCTGGCTATTTAATAAAGGAAGAATATTATTTTGTATCTCGTGCAGCATTCCTATTGCTGGTACAGTTGGTTGGTTCAGTGGAAATGAGCTAAGACAGTGTATGGGATGTGATTGTGAAGTTTTCAGCCTGATTTCACCTGGAGTGACATATGTAATATTTCACTTATACTTGATGAGATGGTTTCTATGCCAATTCATAGCCACCACACATGCCTTTCAGCTGTTTGCAGAAAAGGATGCGATGTGTCATTGCGACGTCTGCCTGGCTGGCCCTTGTGCTTCAGTGCTTTGAATCATTGGCCTGCCACAAATTTGCAGATGAAGGCTTCTCGTTGTTCTCAGACTTTTTCTAAAATACATGTTTGTTTCAGAACAGTGAATCAAAAAGTGCTGGAGTTAATGGGCTAGCTTAACAGCCAGGCAACTAAAATTTTCAGAAGAAGGTCAGCAATGGCAGCCCATTTGGTTGTCAGATTCAAGAAGTTTTACTGAACTACAGTATATTATCCCCTAAATTCCCCTGTCCTTACAGTCTTATACTTACCTGTCCATGCTGTTCAGCCCATGGAGGACTGCAAAGTCGCTATTGGCAACTTCCAAATGCCCAAAAGTGTGGGCAGACAACATCCAATTTATTTGGAGAGGTCGTCTATTATGTGATGGAGTGCCTGAGATTTGACTATGCATAAATGGAAGACTTCTACACCATCCAAGAGAATTTATATTGGCTGCTGCACAGTTTTTTGTGAGTCAGCCAGGATCATGGGCAGGTGGGAATAAAACCTTGATAGGGACCATTTAGATTTTTTTTTTTTCTTCCCTAGGTCAACTATCTTATGCCTCACTCCCAACATACACACACAGATTAAAAACTACCATGATTTACAATATTGTAAAAATAGGTAGGAAGTTTATAATTGCAGAAGTTGAATCAAAATCAAGGTAACGCAGTCACAATTTGATACATATCTGCAGAAACAAAATAAATACCATATTGACACAACCAGCAAAATATCTGCAAACACATCAGTACCATACTGATGCAAACAGGAACATGACATCAGACAAAATCAGTACCAAACTGACGCAAACCGCAACATGTCCTCAGACACAATTGGTATAGTATAGACGAAAGCACCAATATGTCCATTTCCCAGTCGGCACCGTACTGACGCAGTCAGCAACATATTTGCAGATACGATCAGCACTGTACTGACACAACCAGCAACATAACATGTGTTCAGACACAATCGGCACCGTATGAACGCAATCAGCACATGCCCTTATGTGCAATCAGTGCTATGTGACACAACCAGCAACATGTTCTCGGACACAAAAAGTACTGTATTAATGCAACCAGCAACATATCCGGAGACACAATACCGTAATGACGCAACTTATCCGCAGACACCGTCAGTGCCATATATACTAACACAACCAGCAAACTGTCTGCAGACACAATAAGTACGGTTCTGCAACATGTCCTTAGATACAGTCATACTGTAATGACACAATTTGCAAAAAAACTAAATGTTGGCAGACTACAGACGTTGCTGGAGACTATGAACAAATTCGGGAGGAGTTAAGAAATCTAATTTTTATTATGCTATCATTATAATAGAAAAGTATTTCAGAAATAAACAACTCCGAAATAGTGGATTGTTTTTGGGAAGGTTTAAAACTTGCATATAATGTTTATTGGTGGCAGTGTCATGGGGAATAGTAAATCTCATGTTTATTGCTTTGTCCATGTTAAGGAGAGTCCCCCCCCTTTTTTCTGCCTTGCATATAATGGAATCCGGGACAAGCAAAGAGAATATATGGAACACACAAGATGAATGGTCAGCACCATCCTCCATTCACTATTTATATTATAAAAACATGGCTCTTTTATTGAAGTCCAAGGGACAACAAGGATGTTTAGGGCATTGAAAGAAAAGTCACTGCAATGATGCATTGCCATTATGAAATTGTATACCTTTCTTTGTATTAAATTTTAAAGGACTTCACCAAAATGTGCAATGTTTAATTAAAAAGAATATATAGGGGATGTATGTTCAATCAAAAAATATAACGTAGAAATGGAGAAGGATTGGGGCAGGGGACATCATGTTTAGGGCCGGGGGTGCATCTAGTGAGGACACAGATTTTAAAACCTGACACGGATTCTAACATTTCCACACTTTCCAAAATGCAAGGGAAAATGACTAGGAATTAATATACTGCAGTGTTCTTTGATGAGTTTTTAATGTTTTCTCGTAGTTTTAACTTTATATGTTTCCCTGAAAAACAAAGTTTCTATCATATTTATTCTTTGTTACATTCTTGCTTATCTTTTAGTGTAGTGTGTTGTGACATTTCAAATAACATGCTATTATGCCTCTTCTCGTTCTTTTATTACAGGGAACAACAAGCTGAGTCAGATTCCTCTACCATCAGCTGCACCCTTCGCAGGGTACACACCACCCCTAACACTATGACCAACCTAAGCCTGCCCACTTCTACCAGTCCTGCCGAGTGCCTGGTGTGCTCAGAGCTTGCAGTGCTCATCAGCTTCTTTCCTTGCCATCACAGCATAGTGTGTGAAGGTAAGATCACCTGTCCTATAAACAAAGACCCCTTTGCTTTACAAATTTCTCACATCTCTTATTACACATAAATGTACTGTATATACAGTCATCCCTATGCCATTTCTGTCATTCATTGACAAGTTGTGTATTTTTACTAGCAGAAAACATTTTCTACTACAGTTTTTGGATCTTAGTAGGGCAAAGCCATGACAATAGCTAACAAGGGGAAAGGTGACCTGCCATGATGCTTGGGGGGAGGTAGCTGTAACCACATAAGCACTGGTGCTAGTAGGAAATAATGTTACCACTGCCTAGAGTGCTAAAGTCATCTTTGCTCATCTGCTGAGCTTTACAGGTAAGTGGTTTGTTCCACAGCAAAGGCTGTCAGGAAGAACCTGGTCTCATGCATTTCCTTAAGGACATGGTTTGAGATTTTTAAAGCAACCCTTTAAATAGCAAATGATTACAACCAATTGTTAAAGCAGTAGTAAACTGCTGGGTGTTTTTTTTTTTTTTTTTTTTTTCTAACCTGAAAGGTAATGTCATAATGTTCTAGTATGCATTATTTTAAACTTACCTGAAAACAAAGCCTTCCGCCTCTGAGCTGTCACTGCTGCAGGCGCGTCCATCTTCACTTGGTCTTCCTTCCAGGTCCACGGACTTATGCTGTGTCATTGGCCGAAGCCGCAATAACGTCACTCCCGTGCATGCTCGCAGGAGCTGCTGTTTATGGCACAGAACCCTGCAGGAACAGCCCAGGTGGCCATTCCTTCAAAACGCATGCACCAGTGACATTACCGGCTGTATGTACAGTAAATATTTCCTAAACGGCGCACATTTAGGAGATATATATATATATATATATATAAGCTTACCTATAAATATAGGTAAGCTTTACTATAGGCTTACCTATATTTAAAAGTCAGAGGTGGGAGTTTACTCCCACTTTAAGTCAGATCTTCTCTCCTAGTGGTGTTGCTGTTATCAAACCCTTCCAAGTGAGTTGAGTACTTGGTGCCCCGCTAAGCACTCTGGTTTCTTCCTCAGGTTGCTACATCTCTACATTACCATAATGGGTGGAGGAGGGAATGGATGAAACTCCCATCCTTTTTAATGCCTCTGTGTTCTGTGAAGATTTTATTTTTCTTTCTATCATGTACAAAGCTCTCCAAAGTGGGGGGAGTCCCCTTTCGATCAGTTCTCTTTTGGTGTCCTTTATATTCACTTTTCTGTAAGTGAAGTTTTTTCCGGAGACCATGCTAAATCTGCAGGGCAGTTTTCCTGTACACTAAGCTGACGTCACTCAGCCAGTACAGGCTCAGGAAAGATCCCGACTATATGGTCGGGATTCAAGCAGATGCCTGGGCAGGCACCTGGCTCAGCCTTTCAGCGACCCACTGAAAGCCTGAGCCAGCTCCTCCAATCCCCTCCCCAGCCTAGCACTCCAGTGAGCGCTTAAGAGGAGAGCAGAGAGCCGCTGACTGACAGTCACAGCTCTCTGCTCAGACCGGAGGGAGAGAACTGAGCGATCAACTGTTTTTTTTTGGGGGGGGGGGGGGTTTCGGATAGTTTTTTTATTGACATTTTGTTATGTTTTACGAAAACAAACAAAAAAATACACACAGAATAAAAAAGGGGAAAAATTTGTAAAGGTACATTAAAGAATCTGTAGTATACACTTCCACCACCGTCCTATCATGAGCAGCATACACAAATGAAATAGCAGTATTTTATCAAATATAACAGCTTCAGCTCTTCTGGGAAAGCTGTCCACAAGGTTTAGGAGTGTGTCTATGGAAATGTCTCACTATTCTTCCAGAAGTGCATTTGTGAGGTCAGGCACTGATGTTGGATGAGCAGGCCTGCCTCGCAGTCTCCGCTCTAATTCATCCCAAAGGTGTTCTATCAAGTTGTGGTCAGATCCATGTCTTTATGGACCCTGCTTTGTGCAGTGGTCCAAATCATTTGGTGGAGGGGAGGCTGTGTGGGGTTGTTTTTCAGGGGTTAGGCTTGGCCCCTTAGTTTCAGTGAAGGGAACTCTTAAGGCATCAGCATACCAAGACATTTTGGACAATTTCATGCTCCCAGCTTTGTGGGAAAGGTTTGGGGATAGCCCCTTCCTGTTCCAACATGACTGTGCACCAGTGCACAAAGCAAGGTCCATAAAGACATAGATGAGCGAGTTCGGGGTGGAGGCACTTGACTGGCCTGCACAGGGTCCTGACCGCAACTTGATAGAACACCTTTGGGATAATTTGGAGTGGAGACTGCTAGCCAGGCCTTCTCTTCAACATCAGAACCTGACCTCACAAATGCGCTTCTGGAAGAATGGTCAAACATTCCCATAGACACACTCCTAAACCCTGTGGGCAGCCTTCACAGCAAGGGGTGGCTGTTCTAGCTGCAAAGGGTGGGCCAACTCCATATTGAACCTTACAGACTAAGACTGGGATGCCTTTAAAGTTCATGTGCGTGTAACGGTAGGCATCCCAATACTTTTGGTAATATAGTGTATCTCCCAGCATCTTTAATCCCCTATTATTCATTAGTTAGGCACATTCCAACCTCTGGATTGGGTCTTCATTCTTCTTGAGGACATTCAGATTGCTTCCCCGTACTCTTTAATCAGTTGTGTGGGTTAGCTCTCACCTAGTCCAATAAGGGAACCCTACCCTAGAACTTCACCTACAACTTCTTCCATACTCGCAATATACCTAGCCCTTGCTATCTGGAAAGTCTTGCTTAGATCTTGTAAATCCTCTTCATAATACATTGGCTCTGCACTTCTTGTGCACCCCCTTTTGCAAGAAGTTGCTCTTCTGTTAGGTTAGGACTAAGCTAATTTATTTGTGAAACACGTTAACCATCTTGCTGCCTGTTTGTCCATGATGTTTGTCACTTTGGATACTTTTGCTCAATAAACATCACCATTGCCTTTTTCTCAGAGTGTGGTCAATCTTTCTTGTGCAATCTGCCATGTATTAGCTTGCCAATTGATCTCTCTTTCATTTCTTAGATCCCTCTGGGGCCCTTTCAATCTGACAGGGCCATAAATGAACTTTTCTATAGGGCTTCTGCCTTCCAGGAATAAGTACTTTTTTCTTTATCTGCCCCCGTTCCCCCTGGAGTTTAGAGTTTTTGGGTAATCTACAGCATCTAGCATTGGTTCTTCTCAATGGTTGCAGGGACACTGCCTGTTCTTCTGTTCATGTTTTTAAAACCTTTTCTTTATGATTGAGTGTTTGAGTCTCGGCTGATCACACCTTTAAAAGTTAAAAAAGTGGATCTGCTGTTGTCTGTTTGGGTTTTTTGACCCTTCTTGTTATTTATTTGTCTGTTTTTGTTGCCTGCTCCTTGATTTGGGTACATCCAGTGGCCTAAGAATCAACTCCTGTGTCTTGTACTGTACTCCCAAGATACAGCGGGTAAAATAAGTATTGAACACATGTCACTATTTTTCTTGGTAAATATATTTCTAAAGGTGTCATTGACATTAAATTTTCACCACATGTCAGTAGCAACCCATTTAATCAATACATACAAAGAAACCAAAACAAATACATTCAGAAATTAAGTTATGTGTAATACAATGGAATGACACAGGGAAAAAGTATTGAACGCATGAAGAAAGGGAGGGTTAAAATGGCTTGAAAAGCCTAGACACCAGCTGAAATCTATGAGTAATTAGACAGCAATCCTGCCCCTTGTTAGTGGAAATTAATAACAGCTGGTACAGTTTCAACTTATGGCCTATAACAAAAACATCTCGTGATTGTTAAGGCCCCTTTCACACTTGTGCGACCTGAAAGTCCTGCTCCTTGAAGCAATGCCTGTGTAATCTTGAGGTCGGACCAAAGTAGTGCAGGGACTACTTTGAAGTTGCACAGATATGAACAGTACTCTGCAAATCATGGGGCACAACTTGTCATGTGACTTTGCAGTCCTAAGGCTCCATTCAGACTTGTGTGACTTGTCATGCAACTTTGGACATCAAAGCTGCATGACAAGTCATTCCCCATGTTTTCCAATGATAACCATTCATATATGCGCAACTTAAAGTTTCAGCAAAAATAAAGTAGTTCATGCACTACTTTGGTCCGTCTTTAATGCATTTTGAGGGCCCTAGAACGTAATGTAAACCCTCAGAAGTTGAATGAAAGTCATACCTGAATGTTATACAATGCAACTTGTGTGCAACAGTTGTCCATTATCACTGGTCAAAGCCAAAGTCTTATCCAAGTTGTACCCATCCAAAGCTGGGTCAAAGTTGCATTAAGTTGCACTCCAAACTCGGTGCAACTTTGGAGTCGTACAAGTGTGAATGGAGCCTTAAAGCAAAGAGATCTCTCAAGACCTTCACAACCTTATTGTTGCAAAACATACTGATGGCATTGGTTACAGAAGGTTTTTCTAAACTTCTGACTGTTCCAGTGATCACTGTTGGGGCTATTTAGCCCGGAAGTGGAAAGTAGAGATGTGGCGAAAAATATCAGCCGAAAATGGTTTTATCGCCAAAAAGGTGCCGATAATGACGCAGAAAACGCACACGATTTTGCCGTGATTTTACAGTGATTTATTTTACCATGAATTTGCACAATTTTTCTGCTTATGGTTTGTTTTTTATAGGTCATGTGACTCAAAAACCGCATCAAAAGCTTAATACGGGTGCATTAATGATGTGTTCTTGCTGTGTTTTCAATGCATTTCAGTGGGGAGGTGTGTTTTTTTTTTTTTTTTTTTTTTTAACTGACCAAAAATGCAGCAAGCAGGATTTTTAACACCACAACAGAAGCGAAACGGACCAGTGTGAAGACATCCATAGAATTTAAAGGGATACATTTTTCTTGAGCTTTTCTTGCAATAAAAGGTACCAATTATGGCTGACAATAAATTAAAATTCATTTAAATTGATAAAATTCATTAAAAAGTCAAATATACAATTATATAACAAATATATATATTTTTTAAAAACTGCATCCTGCATTTTGCGATTTTCGGTACCAAAATTTCCATTTGGAGCACCTCTAGTGGAAAGAACATAATTTCACCAAAAACCGGACATGACCAGGTGTTCCTCACAAGATTTCTGACAGAGGAGTAATAAGAATTAGAGGAGTATTCCAAGAGCCAAGGACCACTTGTGGAGAGCTTTAGAAAGACCGGGAGTTAGCAGATACAATTGTTTCAAAGAAAATAATTCACTCACCCGCCATGGCCTCTATGCACGCTCACTACACAAGACTCCGTTGCTGAAGGAAAAGCATGTTGACGCTCATTTTAAAGTTTGCAGTACAACATTTAGACAAGCCTGTAAAATACTGGGAAAAATTGGTCAGATGAGACCAAAATTAAACTCTTTGGATGCCATAATACACACCATGTATTGAGATCAAGTGGCTGTGTTATGTGTTATTCCATTTTTTTACACATAACCTAATTTCTGGACTTATTTGCTTTTGTTTCTTTGTATTTATGGATTGCATTGGTTGTTACCGACATGTGGTGAAAATTTCATGTCAATAGTACCTTTAGAAATATATTTACCTAGACAAATGGGGACGTGTTCAATTTTTATTTTACCCGCTGTATGGAGTTTACATGTATGTCAAAATTCCTATTTTCTTGTAAACAAAGGTTGCATACTAGTTACCAGCATGATATATTCTTTTTGTTTTCTCAGAATGTTCCAGAAGAATGAAGAAATGCATAAAATGTCAGGTGACAATCACCAAAAAGCTTCGGCAAGGTGAGTACTTGTCACTGGGCCATGTTACAGTATATGTGAATGAGCTTTCTGAAAATGGAGGCTCTTCTTTATTTAACCAAAATACAGTATGTAATATATTGCAGCTTTCATTTTCCTCTCTTTTCACCTGTTATCTGGTCAGTAACACAACAAAAGTGAGACACAATTCTCGATGAATGAGCACAGGAGGCACAGCAGACAGCAGCATTGTTAGTCTGGTGGGAAGGGGGGAGCAGTGTTGAATGTATTAGCAGATTTAGATACACTAACACATTGAAGCCAAACTCCAGCTCACACTTCAGTTACAGCAGTTTTTTTTTTTCTTTTGAGATAAAGGTTTTGCACGAATAAATAAAAGCTAATCATTTTAATCACCCCTACCAGTGTTAAGTGGTTTGTCTCATCCATGTAAACTGATACATTGTGCTGGAGAGCTTGTTTTTGAAAAACAATAGACTTGCTGGCTGGATTGCCAGAGGAAAATAGAAAAAAGAAAGCCTAAAAAGGAAACGAATGCAGCCATCACATCTAAGAATTGGTAAGCTGCAATATAATAAATATATAAAAAATTGCAGCACTAGAATGTATAAAAAAAATACATTCTAGCACTGCAATTTTTTATATATATTTATGTTTTTTTTAGAAAGATGTTGATTCTATCTATTGTCAGCCTCTCTTATATCATTGTGCGCAGATTCTCTATTATCTTTTATGCAATATAATAAATGTTTGCTTTTGTGTTTAATACTGCTGTAAATTAGAACTACAAAGAAAATGTTTTTATATTTTGGACAGCATGGGAAGGGTTAGAACCATAGTCAAGCGGATTTAATGTTTAAATTGGAGTTCCGACTCCCCCTCCACCCCCTCCAAAAATTAAAAGTCAGCAGCTACACATACTGTAGCTGCTGACTGCTGACTTTTAATATTAGGACACTTACCTGTCCTGGAGTCCAGTGATGCGTGCACCGCAGCCAACATTTGCATCTACTGCCGCCGCCATTGCCAGTAAGGGAACCCGGCAGTGAAGCCTTGCGGCTTCACGGGCGGGTCCCTACCGCGCATGCACCAAGCGCGCTGTGCATTCCTATTGGCTTGGCGGCGGAGGAGGGGCTGAACTTCCGAGGGGCGGCGCCGCATCCCGGACTTGGAGAAGGGTACCTGTCAAAAACAGGTACCCGTTCCCCCCTCCCCCCTGAAAGGTGCCAAATGTAGCATCGGAGGGGGGGAGGAAACAAAAGAGCGGACGTTCCCCTTTTGGGTGGAACTCCGCTTTAAGTATCTATAAAGATCTTATAAAGTATTATTGTGTAATGACCGTTGGGACATAAAATAAAGGTGGTGGTAGTTTTGGTCACAGGACTTTGTCCCCGACAGTCAACTCCTGGTAGTTCATGGCACAGGACTTGTGCTAAGATCTACCTTGTAGGGATATAATAGAATAATTAATCAATGCACGCATTCAATGTCCATCTGCCAGAGCTGAATTTTTGGTGATTGGCAGTTCCTTTTTTTCAGCAAAGAGGTTAACCTTGGCCACAGCCCCTGCCCCCAAAAAAAAAATGCCCTGAGCTTTTCTAGCCATTCGGAAGGCTCACATTGTTAGTAAAGGGGTACTAAGCAGGTACACTTTAATTAATGTGCAGACGGGTTTCCAGAGTTTCACTTCAGTTGGGGAGGTGGGGAGATTGTTGGGCAGACCTAGCAGTTCTGATTGAATAACCTCCAAGCCCAAGCAGGAAAACATTGATGCAACTCATCCATAATCGAAAAACTGCTTTGGATGAACTTTGCCTTTTAAATAATGTGGTGGTCTGTCAGCAGCTTACCATGTTGTCATCTGTTTGGTAGTACAGACGGGTTGTAGAAATGAAAGATACAGGGAAATAGCAATGTGTTTTTTCTGGGTAGACACATTCCAGCTTACATGCACTGAGAGGAAAAACAAACAGCATAGTGTCCTTGCATACCTCATTAACAGCATAATATGTTTATAAAGTGCTCTTTGTAATCTACCACTTTAGAACTGTCTACGTCTGTTTTAAAATCTTTTAACCCAATTTCAGGCACTTTGATGTTTACAGTTTTTAACCACTTGAAGACATGGCATGTTTACCTCTTTTCCAGTCCAGCACATTTTTCAGTTTTTAGTACAGTGATACGTTGACTGACAATTACTCGATTATGCAACACTGTCCCCAAATTAATTTTATGTCTTTTTTTGTTTTTAAATGACAGCTTTCTTTTGGTAGTATTTAATCAACACTGTTTTTTTAATATACTGTATAAAAGAAAAAAGACCAAAAACTTTGAAAATAAATAAGCTTTCTTAATAAATTTAGACCAAAATGTATTCTGCTACAATTCTTTGGTGTAAAAAAAAAAAAAACAAGAAAAACAAAAACATCAAGTAAGTGTATATAAGTTAGACTGTGTCAAAGTTATACCATGGTATATTTGAAAATTGATCAATCCTGATGTTCTGACTGTTGTCAATTTACCAGGTTTCTTCACATACATAGCATGGGCATACTTACAATTACACCTCAAAACACATTCTCTTACTCCGGAGTATGGGGATATCACATCTGTGAGACTTTTCCTCTGCCTAGACCCATAGAGGGGCCCAAAGGGCATAAATAATGCATTTGCTTTCCCGACTATCTATCACATTTTTCAAGGCCCCGAAGTGCCAGGACAGGAGAAACACCCACAAAAAGATCACATATTTTGCCACAAGTGTTTGGAAAATTATTATTTTTTTTTTATACACAGCTTTCAATTAATACAATATTTGTTGCATACAGCATGGGAATTCTAAGAATTACACCCCAAACCACTACTGTTCCTCCTGATTATGGAGATTGTTGTATATTTATAGGTGTGTTTCTACTTACCTGGCACTCCAGGGCCTCCAAATTTTAGGTCGGTATGAGGCACTACAATCTCTCACTTACAGGGGCTGCCAAGCCCCATACCCTTTCACCTGTACATAAGAGTGACTATGAAAGCAGTTGTATCCTCAATAAAAAAAAAAAAAAAAATCCCTGCAGGACAAAGGCATAATGAGCTAGTATACATCGCATACTAGCTCATTATGAAATACTTAGAATGAAGCCCCGACACGGTCACCCACACACCGCTGAGGCAGCCGAATCTTCGCTCAGGGTCTCTTCTGGGTTCAGCGGCTCCGACGCTGTGAGTGGCCGAAACCGCAATGACGTCAAATGCGTGCGGGAGTTCACTTTCTGGCAAGGAGCTCTGAAGGTCCACTGGACCTTCAGAGCGCATGCGCCGCTGGTGTCAGCGGCTGCGTGCTAGGCAAATATCTCCGAAACCGTGCAGGTTTAAGAGATATTAGTTTTACCTAAAGGTAAGCCTTATTATAGGCTTACCTGTAGGTAAAAGTTAAAAAGTGGAGTATACTACCGCTTTAAAGCTTGATCGAAGATGTCGGCTGCCTCAGCGGTGTCTGGGGGGGCGACCGTGTCGGGGCTTTGTTCTAAGGTAAGTATTTCATAATAGGTGTAAGGTACTCTCAGCTGCTGATTCTGGTCACCAGATATACCCCTGTGGAAAAATCCGAATCTCTCATCTTTTCCAGTTGGCATAACCAGCTATCTGGGCATGGAAGAGCGTCAAGGTTTTAGTGGACTTGTTTGTTGATAACAAAATGCTATCATTCATGGAAGTTGATTCATTAAAGGCAAATATAATGTGCACTGCAAGTGCTGTTGCTAGATCTGAGGGAAAGCTCTGCTGATTTCCATAATCAAATCATGTGCAAGCAAAAACTCTGTTTTTTATTTTATTTTTTTTCCCTTGCATGTTCCCCTCAGGTCTAGAGCAACTGCACTTGCAGTGCACAAACTATTTTCCTTTAGTAAATAAACCCCATGGTGTTACATTCTAAATATTCTCTACCTAGCTGGTATTTTTTATATTATCTTCAACTGTTTCCTGCTTGTGCTTCTCAATTCAATTTGACCGACATCGCTCTATTCACATCTAGTGTTGAAATCTCTCATGCAAACTAAACCCCCGGCCCAAGGAACATTCTATGTAATACAATGCCCTGCGACAGCCCCTCTTCCAGGGATTACATAAATGTCGAGAGAAGTGGTCATAAGATGTACCTAGTATTGACAATGATTGGGAGGGTGTGTGGGACTATCCATTCCAGCAATTGATCTCTGCCAGGAACACATATACAATTTAAGAACATCTACCTTACTCCAGAGAGACTGGTTACGTTTTCTGCCGATCACCCAGTGTGTTGGCGATGCAGCTATCCTAATGCTGATTTCCTTCACGTCTCCTGGGCCTTTCCAGCAATATGCAGTTATTGGTCGCAGGTTACGCAAGAAATTCTAGGTGTCACCAATATCCAGATACCTCTGAACCTGGATATCTGTTTACTAGGTCTTGTGGTCCCTTTGACCCACAGAAACGCCACCAGAACACTGCTAGGCTTACTATTCTACTACGCCAGGAAAATTATTGTGATTCATTGGCGATCCCCTGCCCCTCCAACTGTTGATAAGTGGAAGTCTTTTATAATATCTGCCCTGTCATTGTACAAGGTCGCTTGTAAGTCTGCCTGACTAAATTTGACAAAGTCTGGTCTCCCAGGGTGGAGAACCCCGACACAGCAACTCAGGTTTCATTAACCCCTCATAGGTACTCCTGTGGAATCAGTCGCTTATTACACTGGCTTTTTATTACTATACCCACTCGTGTTATCTGTACAAATGCCCCTTCTGTTTCAAATCTTTCATCTTTGAATCACACCCTCTGCTGTTGTTTGACAACACTACCCCTGCTGGTCCTTTACGCATTGTGACCTTGGGCTGTAGTTTAAGCGGGCTCCTTTCTGGCATGATACGTCAATATTAAGTGCCTCCTAATGCATTACAATGAGGCAGATTTTTTAAATGGAGCACAATTTGTCTACTGCCGGTTCCCTGGTTGAACTGTGAATTGTTGTTTTTTTGTGTTGTACTATACTGTATTTTGTACATGTGGTAATTCTTTTGAAGATTTAATTTTTTTGCTATAAGTTTTAGGATATGGCAAGAAAATGAAACTGTATTTCTCTTTCTATCACTGACAGACACAGCTTCAAGTCTTCAGACCATTGGTCTTATGATCTTGGTCTCTAAGAGGCGGAAACCGTTTTGGCTACGCCCCTGGGGTAGTCCCAGAGGGTATACCATCACTTCCTGCTGTAGGACTTCCATTTTTTTCTGCCTAGTTTAGGAGTAAGGACCTGGCTCTCTGCTGGGATCTGTGGTCCTGGCTTTTTTCCTATTTAAATGGAATTTTTTACTTTATTATTTTTGTTCATGTGTGAGCTATGTTCCTGTGAGAACTACAATCAACAGCTGGACTGAGCGACGCACTGAATATTCTAGATCCTTACGGTCTTCCCAGTCTATGAGGGAAGCGCAACCCAACTACTAACTCCGCGCTAAGTGTGCCGCAACATAGTCCCACTGGGACTGACGGGCTAGTGAGACCTCTCACGAGGTCGCATAGCACTGGTCACAACAGCAGTCATGACCAGAGTTGCAGCGTACCTCAGGCCGCAGCACCCCCATTCCAAGATAGTGTGGTGGACTGCTGGGAGTGGCGCCTGCCTGGTGACCGTGGTATAGCGAGTAGTTTCCCCCTACCTTTCCTGCAGAATTTTTGGGGTGGTCGCGGGGGGCTACATGGTGCTGGGCTGGAGGAGCGGTGGGTGTTGTTGTTGGTCCCGGTTAGGGGTGTCCATACCTGGGTGCTGCGAGGGGATCCCTAGGGGACCCTCTCCTGGGGTCAGTACATTTTTTTTCCTGGGGTCCAGGGTCCTATGCAGCGCTGCGTGGTCTTTTTCAGTGGTCTCTGTGATTCCCGGTTCGGCGGCCAAGTTTCTGTAGTTCAGCGGCCATGTTTTTTGGTTTCCCCATAGACTTGCATTGGTGGCCATTTTCCGGTAGTCGGAGACAGTGCTGAGGCTGTGGGGGCCTCTAGTGTCAGGTCAGCTTTTCCTCTTCCTCTTTCCAGCAGTGTGGCAGATCGTTTTGGCACTTTCCAGCTCAGGTGGTGAGACTCTGGGGGTACACTATCCTTCCTTGCTGTATACAGCACCGTGGGTGCGCTGCTTCTTATAGTGCCACAGCGGTGCACAGGGCCTCCCTTTAAAATAAAATAAAAAATGTTTCTTTGCTGAGCAGCGGTTCTGCTTAACCCTTTATAGTCATGAAGCCTGGGGAGCTCGTTTCACCACCCGAATGCACTTCTGGAAGCTGCGGGACCCTCTGGGTCTCAGTCTGCCCTGGTAGCTATGACGGCAGTCCTGCAGTCACTAGTAGCCAAAGTAGATTTTGCCCTGCAAAGGTGACCTGGCAAGAAGCGCCCCCCACCTTCACCTGTATCCTCTGCTTGCTCAGATTCTGAGGTGGATTTGGCCGCCATGGACGAGAGTCAGCCCACTGGGTCTGCGTTCACGCACGCTAAGTGCTCTAATAGTGAAGATGAGTCCTCCTCCTCTGCAGCCGTGCATGAAAAAGCGCTGGCAGAGGCCCTGATTGTATCAGTGTGGGAAACTTTAAAGTTGGAGGACTCAGCTGAGTCGACGACACCGGTGCAATTTGGCACCTGCAAATCTTCCAAGGTGAATAAGATTTTTCCCTTTCCTGCCTATTTTGACGAGATGACGGTGGGGTACCCCTAAACGGTATACCGAAGCGCTATACTAGAAGATATCCCTTTGAGAAGTCTCTTCTGAAGAAACTGACGGTTCCACCATCGGCGGACTCTCAAGGTTCCAGGCTGAATCAGACTCCCCGTCTTTTAAGGACCCGGTGGACAAAAGTGTGAAGGCTCTGGTCTGGTCCGGTACCTTTTCAAACCCTTCAGACCTTAACGGAATGGGCTAAGGTTTTGTGCCAGGACCTGGAGGGGAGTCCACATCCTTCTGAGCTGGTGGATCAGTTGATTCAAGGGTTACATATATTTGTGATGCATCCCTGGATGCGGCCCCCCTGGCCAGCAGGGTTTCTGTGACGGCGGTGATTCTTCGCCATATGATCTGGTTGAAGTACTGGTCAGCTGACCAGGCTTCTAAAAAGGTACTGACTGATCTTCCTTTTGTAGGTGACTGTTTGTTCGGTGCTTCTATGGAAGAGATCATTAAGGGCCTTGCTGGAGGTAAGAGTACTTTGCTTAAAAGTTTTGATGTTAGATTTTCCTTTTGATTTTTCCATTTGGTATACAACCAGTGGCCACAGATGCTTTGAGGGTTAATGTCTAACAAAGGCGGAGCAAGTTTTTGGACACTGGACGGTCCCGCCCTACTCCCTCTGGGGGAAGGGAGGGGAGGGGGAGGACCTTGGTTCATTTGAAGCTACTATATATATTCTGATCTGCTACTGTTATGACCAGCTCTGAGGAAGGGAGGTTGACTCCCGAAACGCGTTAGCCGTCCTATCTTCAAGGACATGTTCCAGTTCATGTGTGACGTAAATTTGTAACACGATTTTAAATATCTTCATGTCTGAGTATGCATTTGGAATTTTATTAAAAATTTTATAAACAGTGACCACGGGTAATGCACTAGATGTTTGCGCCTCCTTTTTCTTTTCTTTTATGTACCCATTTTGGATTTCCCTGCCTGAGGAGAGCAGCACGCCAGTCTTCCCCTTTGGAGTAAGCGCTTGGCTGAATTGTTTGTTAAGAGTACTTTGCTTCCACAGGCTGCAAAGGGCAAGGAACCTCGCCATAAGAGGGGGTCCCTTCTTTTCGGTTCACAAGCAGCCCTTTTGTCCATCTGGATTGCAGGAAAAGGGCTTGAGATTCACCCCTAACTTTGCGGGAGGCTCCAAGAGACCCTGGAATGGTAAGTCCAAAGCGGGCGTGTCTGGTTCCGCAGACAAGCCTTCCCAAGCCTGAAGGGGCGCCCTCACCCGCATCTTTGGTGGGGGGACGTCTTCATCTTTTTCCCGGATCCGTGGACCTTGCTCATTCAGGACAAATGGGTCCACGTTCTGATTCAGTTTGGTTACAAGATCAAGTTTCGGTCCTTGCCTCCAGCAAGGTTCTTTCCTTTCAACGTACGCCTTTCTCCAGAGCAGCTACAGGGCCTCTATGGAGCAGTGCAGGACCTGTTAGCACTAGGAGTTATTGTGCCGGTTCCAGAGTCAGAATGTTTCCAAGGTTTTTATTCAAACCTGTTTATAGTTCTCAGGAAGGAAGCCAAGGTTTGTCTGATCTTTGATCTCAAGGCTCTGAACTATGTTGTGCGGGTTCAGAAATTTCGGATGGAGTCCATCGGCACAGTAGTCGTTTTCCTTCATCAAGGAGATCTGATGGCTTCTACCGATCTCAAGGACGCTTACCCTCATATTCCAATATATGTCGGGCATCAGCGTTTTCTTCATTTTTTGCCATGGGCGAGCATCCGTGGCGTTACCCTTTGGTCTCGCTTAAGCTCCTCGAGTGTTCACAAAGATTTTGGCTCCAGTGTTGGCCTTGTTATGGCAGAAGGAGATCGCGGTACTGGCTTACCTGTACGATCTGCTTCTGCGTGTAGAGTCTTCTTCAGCTCCAGAAGCCGACTTGGAGGTTACAGTGCAAATTCTGCAGGAGTTCGGGTGGACACTGAATTTTCAGAAATCGGCACTGTCTCCATCCACAAAGCTGCACTACTTGGGTCTGAGGCTGGATTCAGCGTCAGCCCGGGTGTTTCTTCCTCAGACAAAACTACTGAAACTACAGGAGGCTGTTCAGCTCCTGTTGTCCAAGTCTCTAAGGACTTGCATGCAAGTACTTGGTCTGATGGTGTCCACCTTCGAGGAGGTTCCATTTGCATTCCATTCCACACCAGGCCTTTGCAAAGGGAGATTCTGATCAAATGGAACAAGCATCCGCTTTCATTGGACAATCTGATTCTGTTGAGTCAGGGTTTGAGGGAGTCTCTCCTATGCTGGCTTCGCTCCCCGCCCTTCATCTGGGAAAATCTTTTCTTCCCCTGTATTGTACTGCAATCACCATGGGTGCCAGTCTGTCCGGATGGGGAGGTGTCTTGGTAATTTGTTCGGCCCAAGGTGTCTGGACTCGGGAGGAGTCCAGGTTGCCGATCAACATCCTGCAAATTCGGGCGGTCGGACTTTGTCTGTCTCAGTGGACAGATCGTCTGCAGGGGCGCCCTGTGTGGATTCAATCGGACAATGCTACGGCTGTGGCATATGTCAATCATCAAAGGGGCAGAAAGAGTGCCCTGGCATCCCGGGAGGTGGCTGGCTTCTTGAGGTGGGCAGAACAATATGTTCTGGCCCTCTCTGCTGAGCATATTCTTGAGGTGGAGAATTGGCAAACGGACTATATCAGTCTGAATTTTTTTTCTGGTGGTGAGCTCCTGTTTTTCCTAGTTGAGCTCCTGTTGTTACCTGATTGGCTATGTTTAGCTTTGTTGGGTATTCTGCGTTTGCTGTATTTTTTATTCACCCCTCATGTTGCACTGCTTTGGGACATGAAGACTTGACGCTGTGTCTGTCAGTGAACCTCAGAGAAAAGGATTTTATGGTAAGACAAAAATGCAGTTTTTTTTTTTTTTTTTGTGGTTACTTCTGAGTATGAGGATACTACCGATGTGGGAATTTTTCAATGACTTGACTAATTTACTAGACATTGTTTCCTCTGTATTACAATAATCAACCAACATTGTATCAAACACAATGTACTGTAATGCTCTCCTCTGTAAAGTGGTCAGGGAATATAGTTTAGTATAGGGTCACCTATAGGTAGTCCCTGTTCCTATAAGTCAAGCAACCCTAGCTTACTGTACATGGCTTTCAAAATAAGTTAGCCGCGCTCAGAGGAGATACAAAGTTCTAAAAACGATCCCCCAGTGAAGATAAATCAAAAAACGTGCTGTCGGTATAGCCACCACCAGGAAGGTATAAACATGCAGCCTCTTACCAGATGGACTAAAAGAGACAGCATTCAATCAGGCTCAATCGAAATGAAGCGGACTTCTGTCGCAGACCAACAGACGGATCCAGCCAGGTAGCATAAATATATCATACAGAGGTGTATGTCCAAGGGAATGGACCCAACATAAAAAGTAGTTCCTCGTAATAAAAGTGAAATGAGAATATCATTGCGCACTGTACTGTACTGTACATGGCTGCCCCCAGGAATGCTATTTTCACTGGCCAGGAAGTACATGAGGCTGACCAAACAGTGTATAAATAGGTCCTAAGGTTCCTTGAGTGCAGTTGCCTGCAGGGGGTTTCTGGGACAGGAGTCTTGCAGGAACATGTAGATAGGTTCATTCAGGCGGCAGCCAGAGCTGTGATCAATAAACAGACCAGAGACTGTACAGGCAGTGGCAAAACGGCACTGGTGTAGTGGAGATCAGGAACACTGTTGCTGGCTGCACTGTCTCTGTTGACAAGGGCAGTAGTGTGGCCAGCGATCAAGAACATTGTTGGTGGCTGCACTGGTCTGGCAAGACAGGGACTTGTGAAGCTAGCGATCAAGAACACTGTTGTTGGCTGCCATGGTTATGTGACACTGGGACTGGTGTGGCTATATTCAGGAACACTGTTAGCTGGCTTACATAGGATGGTGATCAGAAACACTGTACCGGTCTGTTGACACTAGAACTGGTATAGCAGCTATCAGGGACATTTTACTGGCTTATACTGACCTAGGGACACTGGTACTCATGTGGCAGTCATCATGAACACAGTTATTGGTCTGGTGACACTGTATTGGTGTGGCAATAATCAGAAAAACTGTTGTTGGCTTGCACTGGTACTGGTGGGGTGGTAACACTGTTGCTACTTGCACTGGTCTGGTGACACTTGCTCTGGTGTGGTAGCGATCAGGAACACTGTTGCTGGCTGCACTAGTCCAGTGTAGCTACAATCAGGAACACTGTTGCAAGCTGCATTTATCTGACAACACTGGCTGGCTGAACTGCCACACAGTGTCATCAGAGCAGCCAGACACTGTCCTGATCACTAGCAACCCCAGTACAGTGATACACTACCATGCAAAAGTTATAGGCAGGTGTGAAAAAATACTGTAAATTAGAAATGTTTTCAGAAATAGAAGTGTTAATAGTTAACATTTATCAATTAACCAAAATAAAAGTAAATGAACAAAAGAGAAATCCAAATCAAATCAATATTTGGTGTGACCACCCTTTAAATTAACCACTTAAGGACCGCCCACCGTACATATACTGCGGCAGGACGGCCCTTAAGCGCAAAATCACGTATATGTACATAATTTTACTATAAGGTTCTAGGGAGCGCGTGCCGCCGGAGCTGCGCTCCCGCTGTGATTAGACAGTACCGGCGGCTGCGATAGCTGCCGGCCTCCCACAATTGTCAAGGAGACTGACAAAACAACTGTCTATGTAAACAAGGCAGAATGGCTGTTCTGTCTGACAGGAAGGGAGAGATCATGTGTTCCTACTAATCCTACTAAACCATACTAATCCCCCCCCCCCCCCAGTTATAAAACATTCCTTATCAGCGCATCTAACCCATTGATCGCCCCCTGATGTTAACCCCTTCCCTGCCAGTGTCATTTATACAGTAACAGTGCATAATATTTAGTGTTCTGTTCTCACTACACGTATGCCCCAGGCGTGTGCAGCTCAACATACAGCTAAACCTTTAATCCTATAGTAACCAGTCCTTTTGTAACTTAAGGCTTTATTCCAGTGAAAGAATGGTGGTCACATGACAGGTTACAAGTCAGATGGATATGCAAATAGGATTGTGAATAGGTGAAACTGGAAATAAACAGACAAAGCATACAATCAGTGTACAAACATAAACAATATATGCACTGAGTATATAACTAACAGTTCTCAGCATACCAGCGATGCTTCCGAGAGGGGTTCAGGAATCTTCCCACAGGAACCTCAGATGCTGTCTGGCTGTGTCCACAAGGTGTTCTAAAATGGAGATTTTCTCAGAGAGGGGTGGAACTAATATCCAACAATAGAGAACAGGAAATACCATAAAGTGCTGTATAACAACAGTCTATGTCACAGTGGCATCTTGTGGACAATATTGGTATTGCAAGTTCCACTAACATTAATTACTTTCAAGCTGAAGGCATGACACTCCCCGTCTGGTATCATCAGATACCACTATTTATTCTTCAGATGATAACAACAAGATCAGTTCAGAAACTGGTCTGAGGAACAACTTGGTCTCCTTGTTTTTATAGATTTTGACTTCCAATTTCCTGACCTTCCCATCCTCACTTGGAAAGGTGTTAGTGATGAGACCCAAAGGCCATTCATTCCTTTGAGACTGACAGTCTTTAACAAGAACAAGATCTCCCTTTTTCAAGTTGGGTTTGTTATCTTGCCATTTAGTATGTGGCTGTAAGGTAGATAGATATTGCTTCCTCCACCTGTCCCAGAAGGTATTTGCCAGACTTTGTACTTGTCTCCACTGGCGCAAGTATAAGTCCTTAGTGGTGAAGTTTCCGTAGGGAGCACTGATCACTCCAGTTTTCTGTGTAAGGAGTGCTGCTGGTGTGAGCAAAACAGGCTCATCTGGGTCATTTGAGACTGGAGTTAGAGGTCTGGCGTTGATGATGGCTGAGACTTCTGCCATGAAGGTTACCAGGCTCTCGTGGGTAAGTCTTGAGGTCTCCATTTGCAGAAAGATAGAGTCCAGAATTCTGTGGGCTATGCCTATCATTCTTTCCCATGCTCCACCCATGTGAGAGGAGTGAGGTGGGTTTAAAGTCCATGAACAGCCCTGGTCTATGAGGTATCTCTCTACCCCTTTGGTGTCCATGTTAGAAGGAATATGCAGTTCCCTGGCTGCTCCAACAAAGTTAGTGCCTCTGTCTGAGCGGATGTGTTTTACAGGGCCTCGGATAGCGATGAAGGGCCTGAGGGCATTTATGAAGCTTGAAGTGTCCATAGACTCAATAACTTCAATATGCACTGCTCTGATGACCATACAGGTAAATATTACTGCCCAGCGTTTGCTGTTTGCGTGTCCTTCCCTGGTGTGACGTGCTACAACAGACCAAGGGCCAAAAACATCAAGACCAACATTGGTGAAAGGAGGGTCTGGAGCAAGTCTGTCTGCTGGCAGGTTGGCCATTTTTTGTGTTTGTAACATCCCACGAAGTTTACGACAAATAACACATCTAAAGATCATGTTACTCACGCATCTCTTAGCTCCGACGATCCATAGGCCAGCAGCTCGTAACGCTCCCTCTGTGAACAGTCTTCCTTGGTGCTTGACGTGAGAGTGATGATGTGACACAATCAAGTAAGCGATGTGGTGGTGACCAGGAACTATTAGAGGGTTTCTCTCATCTGAATCTAGGTTGGCTTGTCTTAGACGACCACCTACCCTAAGTAGTCCATTTTTATCAAGGAATGGGTCAAGTTTTCTCAGGGCACTGTCTCTAGGGATAGGTTTTCCGTTCAAGATACAGTCAATCTCCTTAGCATAGGCTTTATGCTGTACAGTGTGGATGATAAGATCCTGAGACTGCTGTAGCTCTAATACTGAACTGATCCTTTGACAATGGTGCCATCCCTTGCGGTCACAGCTGTTTGAGTCACCTTTAAAGGAGCGAGCTATATGGATAAGACAAGAAATAGCTCGAACAAGTGTCTTCCATTTTGAGAATCTGGTAAATCTGTCAGATTTAAGCTGACAACCTGAAGTTGCAGTATGAAATGTTGAGATCTCAGGACGGATGTCAGTATCTGAGTCTGGATCTATTAGTTCGATAGTGTCACTTTTAGGAAAAGTCTGTTCTGCATCGTACAAGAATGCAGGTCCAGTAAACCATGTTGTGTCTTTCAGGTTACATGCAGCAACAGCTCTTGTAGCATGGTCTGCAGGGTTATAGTCAGTAGGTACATAGTGCCATTGTGTTGGACTGGTGGATCTCCTAATCCTCAACACTCTGTTGTTGACATAAACGTAGAAACGTCTGGTCTCATTGTAGATGTAGCCGAGCACTACCTTGCTGTCTGTGTAGAGTTGAACATCTTTAAGGTCAATGTCCATCTCTGAGGTTATTAGTTCTGCAAGTTCAACAGCTAGTACTGCAGCACAAAGTTCTAGCCTAGGAATAGTATGCTCAGGGTGTGGAGCAAGCTTTGCTTTGCCCATGATGAATCCTATGTGGCATCGCGCTGTAGTGTCAACAGTCCTTAAGTAGGCCACAGCAGCTATTGCCTTGACAGAAGCATCACAGAATATGCAAAGGTTTTGACTCTGTATCTCTGTAGAAGGTACAGGAGCATATGGGCGTGAAACATGGAGATCAGATAAGATTGATAAAGAGTCCCTCCACTCTACCCAAGAGTTCCTCTTATCGAGGGGTAGTGGGGCATCCCAGTCAGATGTTTCACAAATCAAGTCTCTAAGCAAGGCTTTACCTTGAATTGTAACTGGTGCCGCAAATCCTAATGGATCGTACAGGCTATTGATAGTAGACAAGACACCTCTGCGAGTGAAGGGTCTTTCTTCTCCATTTACTTGGAAGGTAAAGGAATCGGATTTCAAGTCCCAAAGTAGACCTAGACTGCGCAGTACAGGTAAAGAGTCTGTACCCAGATCTAAGTCCTTTAGATCACTGGAATGGTCTTGAGCGGGGAAAGCTTCCATTACCTCTTTGCTGTTAGAAGCAATCTTGTGAAGCCTGAGATTGGAACAAGCGAGCATTTCCTGTGCTCTTTTAAGAAGACAGATTGCAGACTCACTGGAAGGTAAGGATTTTAAACAGTCATCCACATAAAAGTCTTTCTCTACGAATTGTCTTGCATCTGAGCCAAACTCAAGTTCACCTTCTTGGGCGGAATGTCTGAGTCCGTAGATAGCGACTGCAGGTGAAGGGCTATTGCCAAAGATGTGTACCCTCATGCGATACTCTGAGATATCTTTTGAAGGATCATTGTCTTGGAACCAAAGGAACCTTAGGAAGTTCCTGTCTTCCTCTCTGACCAAGAAACAATGGAACATCTGCTGGATGTCAGCTATGAAGGCAATAGAATCTTTGCGGAAGTGTAAGAGCACTCCCAGGAGTTTGTTGTTAAGGTCTGGGCCTGTCAAGAGGACATCGTTTAAGGAGATACCCTTGTATTTGGCACTAGAGTCAAACACTACTCTGATTTGACCTAGCTTTTTGGGATGGTACACTCCGAATATAGGGAGATACCAACACTCTTCAGAGTCTTTAGGGGTGGGAGCCACCTCGGCATGACCGTTCTCAAAGATCTTCCCCATGAAAGAAAAGAAATGTTCCCTCATCTCTGGCTTTCTTTGTAAATTATGTCTAAGGGAAGCAAAACGTTGTAAAGCTTGTTCTTTGTTATTGGGTAAGCGTTGTCTCTGTGGTCTGAAGGGAAGAGGTGCAACCCAGCTGTTTGTGCTGTCTTTGACTAGACCTTGCTCCATTATTTCTAAGAAGAGTTTGTCTTCCATAGACATTGCCACACGATTGTCATCTTTAGTTCTCTGAAAGACTGTGCACCCTAAATGGTCTTGGTCACTGTCACAGGCAAAGTTGTCACTAGTGAGGCTTGTGAAGGGACAAGATGAGTGGGTGGCGTAGGCTGATTCCTTAACAAGGAAATGGTTGTGGCATGGCTGGAAAAGAGAGGGATGCCCATTCTCTAGGGTATTTGTGAGCATGCTGCTAACGGAGTTAGGTTTGTGCACGCTTCCTAGACAGACATCTCCTATGATGACCCATCCGAGGTCTAACTTCTGAGCATAAGGAGTGTTATTGGGACCATTAATCTGAGCTCTTGATTTATGGGCTTGTAAGATATCTCTCCCGAGGAGTAGGATAATCTGAGCCTGAGGATCAAGTTCTGGTATCAGATGTGCTATGCGTTTCAAGTGCGGGTGATGAGCAGCTACATCTGGTGTAGGAATTTCAGATCTATGATCAGGGATCTGATTGCATTCGATAAGAGTTGGCAAAGACAAGCGAGATCGCCCATCGATGGACTCATTTTGGTAGCCGGATGCTCTCCTACCGACCGTCTTTTTTTTAAGGAGTAGGGAATGCTGGGGCCTTTAATGCCGAACATGTCAAAGAAAGTTGAGCTGGCTAATGACTTGTTACTTTGGTCATCCAAGATTACATAAAGCTTAATAGCTTTTTCTTTTTGGCCTGCTGGGTAGACTCTGACTAGGCAGATTTTGGAGCAGGACCTACCACCTATGGCTCCTTTGCAGATCTCTGTACATTGTGAAGTGACCTCTGGTGTAGTTGTGGTGGTGTGCTCCTTCTCCCCGCCGTGCTCACTAGTGCTGAGGGTGTGTTGTAAAGTCCATGGAGCTGGCCCAGGATGTAACCCTGTGTTGTGATCTGAGCTGTCACATTCTGTGCATTTCAAACTGACCTTGGTGAGATGAGATGTTGAAGAGCAGCACCTGTAGCAGATGTGGTTCTCCTTGAGGAAGGCTTTGCGGTCCTGCAGGGTTTTCTCTCTGAAGGCTCTGCATTTTAGTAGAGGATGTGGCTTCCGATGCAAGGGACACTGCTTACCAGGATCGTTGACCTTTGTCTCTGAGCTAGAGAAGTTGGCAGACCTGTGAAAGGAACCTGGAGGAGACACGTTAGTTTTGTGTACTGCTACTGGAGGTTTGCGAGGGTTAAGTCCCACAGGAGCAGCACACAACAGCGTAAAATCAAAACTTGGATCATTTCTTGTTTTAGCTTGCTGGCACACAAAGTCCACAAAAACAGAAAAAGGAGGGAATGGAACATCATGCTGTCTTTTATATCGGGATCCGTGTGTAATCCACTGCTCTTGCAAGTTATAGGGTAACTTTTGCACAATGGGGTTGACACCTCTGGCTGTGTCAAGGAATGCAAGTCCTTGCAAGGAATGCAAGTCCTTGTAAGTCTCCCTCGGATTTAGCTACTTGAAGTTCCATTAACAAGTCACTTAACTCTCTAAGTTTATGGTAGGCTTTGCTAGGTATTCTGGGAAAGTTATCAAGTCTTTTGAATAATGCATTTTCTACTGCTTCTGCTGAACCATAACACTCATCAAGTCTATCCCAGATTGTTCTAAGACCAGTGTCTGGGTGGTTTATATTTATTGTCCTGATTCGCCTGGCATGTTCGGCAGACTCATTCCCAAGCCATTTGATCAGGAGGTCTATCTCTTCGCTGCAAGATAGCCCTAAGTCTCTGATAGTGTTTTGAAAGGATGACCGCCAAGCTCTGTAGTTTTCAGGGCGGTCATTAAACTTTTCAAGTCCTTTGGTGACTAACTCGCGTCGTGCAAAGAACCTTGCAAAGTCTATGGTGGCTTGGTTAGCCTGTTGTGTGTTGTCATGGTAAGATGGCTGTGTGTAGTCATACCTTTTGCTGGCACCGAGCTGTCCTCTGATGTACCGTTCTGGCTTGGGCGTTGGTTCTGGAGGGCGATTAGAAGGTGATTCTATTATCTCACTTATGGGGAGTCTGTCGTAGGAGACGTCACTTTGCATGGATTTCTCCCGTTTGCAGGCTTGTCGCTGACTTGCGGCGGTACCGTGGAGTGTCTTTGGCTTGTCTCTTTGACACTGCTTGTTTTAAAATGTTGATTGATGTAATCTGAAGTTTGTTGTAGAGAATTTGGAGTTTCAGCTGCTGGATCAAGAATATTGCTGCGTCTGCTGCGTTCACTTCTCAGGTATACAGCTAATTCTAAGGCGTCTGCTTCAGCTATGGCTGCTGCTACTTCCTTCTCCACGGCGAGTTTCTCTAGGGCTACTTCTAGGAGGGCCTCCTCTGCCTCTTTCTGCATTTTTAGGCAGGCTTCTTCTTTCTTTGCTTTTAGGAGGGCTTCTTCCTTTTTTACTTTTAGGAGGGCTTCTTCTGCCTCTTCTTTCGTTTTTTGGAGAGCTTCCTCTGCCTCTTTCTGCAACCTCACTTTCTCCGGTTTAATCTGCATTTCTTGCTCAGCAAAGGCTGCTCGAGCCTTGGCGGCTTCAGCTTTCGCATGTGCTATGGCGAGTGCACTGCTTGAGGAGGAAGATCTAGAGGAGCCGGAAACTCGGGACCTTGTCTTGAGTGAGGATGTCTGGCTATGTGACATGCTGCTTGCAGGAATGCTTGACTGTGTAGAGACTGCTGTATTGCATATGCAGATGACTGCGCTGGCAGGGTAGCAGGCCTCTGTATAATCGCTATCCTAAATCCCACTTGCTGGATAGACGCTGTTTCACTGTTCTGTTCTCACTACACGTATGCCCCAGGCGTGTGCAGCTCAACATACAGCTAAACCTTTAATCCTATAGTAACCAGTCCTTTTGTAACTTAAGGCTTTATTCCAGTGAAAGAATGGTGGTCACATGACAGGTTACAAGTCAGATGGATATGCAAATAGGATTGTGAATAGGTGAAACTGGAAATAAACAGACAAAGCATACAATCAGTGTACAAACATAAACAATATATTCACTGAGTATATAACTAACAGTTCTGAGCATACCAGCGATGCTTCCGAGAGGGGTTCAGGAATCTTCCCACAGGAACCTCAGATGCTGTCTGGCTGTGTCCACAAGGTGTTCTAAAATGGAGATTTTCTCAGGAAGGGGTGGAACTAATATCCAGCAATAGAGAACAGGAAATACCATAAAGTGCTGTATAACAACAACAGTCTATGTCACAGTGGCATCTTGTGGACAATATTGGTATTGCAAGTTCCACTAACATTAACCACTTTAGCCCCAGCCCTATTTCGGACACTTTTTGTTCACAAGTTAAAACCAGTATTTTTTCCTAGAAAACTACTTAGAACCCCCAAACATTATATATATTTTTTTAGCAAAGACTCTGGAGAATAAAATGTCGGTCATTGCAAAATTTTTTGTCACGCGGTATTTGCGCAGCGGTCTTTAAAACGCCATTTTTTTGGAAAAAATTTGAAAAATCACATTTCACTGCATTTAAAAAATACTAAACAGTAAAGTTAGCCCATTTTTTTTGTATATTGTGAAAGATGATGTCACGCCGAGTAAATAGATACCAAACATGTTACGGTTTAAAATTGCGCCCCCCCAGTGGGATGGCGACAAACTACGGTCAATAGAGATCTCAATCTGCGACGCTTTAAATTTATTTAACGGTTACCAGTTTAGAGTTAGAGTGTAGCTCTTTTTTTTTAATTATTGCCCACGCTCTGGCGATCGCGGCGATACCTCACATGTGTGGTTTGAACAGCGATTTCATTTGCGGCTCGACTTGCGTATACGTTTTTTTTTGTGCGCGAGCTAACGGTGACGGGGACGGCTAAATTTTTTTTTTTTTTTTTTTCCTATTTATTTTTTCTTTTTTTTTAAACTTTATTACAGGTTTTTAAAAAAAAAAAAATCTGATCACTTTTATTGCTGTCACAAGCAATGTAAACATCCCTGGTGACAGCAATATGTCGTGACAGGTACACTTTATGGAG
This sequence comes from Pelophylax lessonae, assembly GCF_965119305.1. Classification (NCBI taxonomy): domain Eukaryota; kingdom Metazoa; phylum Chordata; class Amphibia; order Anura; family Ranidae; genus Pelophylax; species Pelophylax lessonae. Next base: position 89,001,976 of record NC_138779.1, on the reverse strand, counting down.
GGATCGAGGGTCTAAAAGACCCTAGACCCCTCCACTACACTTCCCTGTATGCAAAACGCCGAAAACGGCATTTTTGCATACAGCCGTTTTTCAAATCTGCCGCCTTTTGCAGCACAGTAACCCGGACGTGACGTCATGGACGCCGCCTCCGGGTTACGTCATTGGAGACCCGATCGATGCCGTTTCCGGCATTCATCGGGACTCCATCCACCCGGCGGACGTGCCGGCTGGGTGCTCGGGGCTCCCGGTGGGACGGTAGCCCCGAGCAAAGCCGCGGAAGGCGGCGGGAGGGGGGGACGTCCCCTCCCGCCCCCCCGGGTAACGATCGAGCGGCTCCCGAGCCGCATCGATCGTTACCGACGGAAAGCCGACCGTCGGCTTCAAACAACGGTACCGGGATGATGCCTCTAGCTAGAGGCATCATCCCGGTATAACCACTCAGTCAGCCGACGTAGAGGTTACGTGACTGGTAGTAAAGTGGTTAATTACTTCCAAGCTGAAGGCATGACATTTAGCACTGATCACTGTATTGGTGTCACTGGTCCCTAAAAACAGTCACTTAGTGTCAGATTTGTCCGCCGCAATGTCGCAGTCCCGCTAAAAATTGCTGATCGCCACCATTACTAATAAAACATTAAAAAAAAAAAAAGTCCATAAATCTATCCCATAGTTTGTAAATGCTATAACTTTTGCGCAAACCAAATGATATACGCTTTTTTTTTTTTATTATTGGAACTGTTTTATAGCAGAAAGTAAAAAATATATATATATTTTTTTTTTTTAAATTGTCGGTCTTTTTTTGTTTATAGTGCAAAAAATAAAACCTGCAAAAGGTGATCAAATACCATTAAAAGAAAGCTCTATTTGTGGGAAAAAAGGGGCATCAATTTTATTTGGGTACAGTGTCACACGACCGTGCAATTGTCAGTTAAAGCAATGCAGTGCCGTATCGCAAAAAATGGCCTGGTCATTAAGGGGGTAAAACCTTCTGGGGCTGAAGTGGTTAAACAGCATCAATTCTTCTATGTACACTTGTACACAGGACGTGAAAACAAGGCTAAGCGATTCAGTTATGCAGTTTTAGGCAGGTGTGAATAAATGCTGTACAGTATGTATCTCCGCTAATTGGTTATTATCAAGTTAAGAAAGGCTACTAAATTTAGCCTAGGCATCAATGATCTATGGTTACAATAAGGTTAAAAGGCACAATTTAATTTTGAGGGTAGTGGAGTATAAATGTGTAGTTTTTATTTTTTTTTTTATGCTAGCTGTTGAGTCCTTAAATCTGAATGATCACATTGTAAGATCGTAAGGCTATGGAGGGAGGTTTGCTACAGTTAACTTCTGGCACCAACTCTTTGGGTTGGGGGCAGGGGGATAGAATGGTTCCCCAATCACTTCTTGCAAGAACGTTATGTTGGTGTTGACCATGAACAAACAAATCATATCCTCACACTATTTACTATGTGCACACAGAATATAGCATATTAATAAGGAAACATGTATGCCATAATTGCTTGCCTCTTCTTTCAAACTGCCAATTGCCTGGCTTCTGTGCTTATGGCTTCAGTACTTGTTGCTGACCCACAAGTATGTAAATCACATCTTTTTCTAAATGCTTATTCCAGCTCAGTTACTAAAAGCAGAAACAGCCAGTTAACTACCAATTTCACGAGGAGGTTAGCAATGCCAACCTACAGGTTTTTCTCAATACAGGTATACTTTGGGATATAAATAATTCAACGGGGAGATTGAGCACCTTCACAATGGGCAAACTGGGAATTGAAGAATAGAGATCTTTTGGCTCGATCTCCAAGAGAGTGGTCATCTTTCAATTCAACATAGCTTTGTAAAAAGAACAATTTGGAAAAAGGTTCTGGACAGATTAAAGTCATGTATTCAGCCCTCACCAGAGATCCTAGCTTTTTGCTCCTAATCACCTTAAGGTGTTTCCATGCTTGCCGATTTATCCTTCAAAATATAACTTGAATGTTCAGGTGGAATATAGGATAGCTACCACAGTAAGTGTGCAAGCTTGAACATTTAACCACAAAAATCCTGAGAATTTGTAATTTTCTGTTGATAATGTTCACCATTTAAACCAGCAACCTTCAGATCTTAAAAAGCAGAGAGACACAAATTGCAGGTAATGATTTTGTTTTGTGAACTGTTTTTCAGACAGCACAGAGGTGGACGGCGTTCCCAGCCAAGAAGCATCAGGTACACGAAAGATGATGGAAGAGCTTCAGAACAGATATCGTCAGATGGAGGAACGGATCACCTGTCCTATCTGTATTGACAGTCACATCAAGCTTGTGTTTCAATGTGGCCATGGTTCCTGCACAGAATGCAGTACATCCCTCACTTCGTGCCCCATCTGTAGGCAAGCTATCCGGGAACGAATACAAATATTCGTCTGAAACAAGCTTGTTGATGTGACTTCAGTGTTGGGCACCGCTGTATACCCTAAGGACACTATATACGCCTGAGCAAAGCATGATAGGGTTGACCCTCTCAAGGCAAGGTGTTCGGAGACAAGAGAGAGGTCCAACTCTGCTCAAGATGAAAACGTGGCTGCTGTGTGTGTGTGTGTTCTAAACACTAAAAAACAATATCTATCAATATCCACACTGGAAGGGCTAATATAGTTCAGTCTTCCTGAAACTACATTTTTTCAGAGGGACAGAAAAAGCCTACAACATTACCCGTTCAAATTTGCCATGTCTGCCCAATCCTGATATGGTACCAGTCAATCCCATCACATTTTCTTTTTGTACGTTTCTCTACAATGAACCCAAATCATAGCCTTCCAAAAACCAACTATGTTGCATATGTTTTCATCATACCTGACCACAAGATGTAGCATCACAGCAATAACAATAGGTAGACACCCATTGTTGGCCAAGGAATGTCAAACTGTAAAATTGATCTGTGACTAATGTTTGAGAAACAAGAAACTGACAGGGATGGCTCTTTCCAGTTTACAAAGGATGTAATTTGCAAGGCAAATTATATTAAAAAAAGATGGACTGTCATGTTAGATTCTGCCAATCATTAAGTTACATAGGAGTCATACCAGTAGGCAGTAAGAGAGACATCTTAAAAAAGGAAATAAATTATTTAAATTCTCTTTAGGATTCTTCATTGTAAAAACCACACCATGAGGTGACAGGGCTGAGTAGCAAATTAAAAGATGCCTCATTTTTATGTGTACAATATATGAAATGTGTATAAAACCAAAATAAAATATGGCTTGTTAATATTACAAATTTTGTAGCTTCTTATTCTTATGAGACAGACAAAGTTATTGTATGATTTGTAAACTTTCCATCCCTGAAATTGAAACGATGTTCAAAAGTACAGTTCCAGCAGATAAATGTAGCATCTGACGGGTGGGTCAAATATTTTGATAAACTCCAAAAATATACAGTGGGTACGGAAAGTTTTCAGACCCCCTTACATTTTTCACTCTTTGTTATATTGCAGCCATGTGCTAAAATCATTTAGGTTCATTCTTCTTCCTCATGAATGTACACATAGCACCCCATACTGACAGAAAAACACAGAATTGTTGACATTGTTGCAGATTTATTAAAAAAGAAAAACTGAAATATCACATGGTCCTAAGTATTCAGACCCTTTGCTCAGTATTTAGTAGAAGCCCCCTTTTGATCTAATACAGCCAGGAGTCTTTTTGGGAAAGATGCAACAAGTCTTTCACACCTGGATTTGGGGATCCTCTGCCATTCCTCCTTGCAGATCCTCTCCAGTTCTGTCAGGTTGGATGGTAAACGTTGGTGGACAGCCATTTTTAGGTCTCTCCAGAGATGCTCAATTGGGTTTAAGTCAGGGCTCTGGCTGGGCCATTCAAGAACAGTCACAGAGTTGTTGTGAAGCCACTCCTTCGTTATTTTAGCTGTGTGCTTAGGGTCATTGTCTTGTTGGAAGGTAAACCTTCGGCCCAGTCTGAGGTCCAGAGCACTCTGGAGAAGGTTTTTGTCCAGGATATCCCTGTACTTGGCCGCATTCATCTTTCCCTCGATTGCAACCAGTCGTCCTGTCCCTGCAGCTGAAAAACACCCCCACAGCATGATGCTGCCACCACCATGCTTCACTGTTGGGACTGTATTGGTCAGGTGATGAGCAGTGCCTGGTTTTCTCCACACATACCGCTTAGAATTAAGGCCAAAAAGTTCTATTTTGGTCTCATCAGACCAGAGAATCTTATTTCTCACCATCTTGGAGTCCTTCAGGTGTTTTTTAGCAAACTCCATGCGGGCTTTCATGTGTCTTACACTGAGGAGAGGCTTCCGTCGGGCCACTCTGCCATAAAGCCCCGACTGGTGGAGGGCTGCAGTGATGGTTGACTTTCTACAACTTTCTCCCATCTCCTGACTGCATCTCTGGAGCTCAGCCACAGTGATCTTTGGGTTCTTCTTTACCTCTCTCACCAAGGCTCTTCTCCCCCGATAGCTCAGTTTGGCCGGACGGCCAGCTCTAGGAAGGGATCTGGTCGTCCCAAACGTCTTCCATTTGAGGATTATGGAGGCCACTGTGCTCTTAGGAAAATTAAGTGCAGCAGAAATCTTTTTGTAACCTTGGCCAGATCTGTGCCTTTCCACAATTCTGTCTCTGAGCTCTTCAGGCAGTTCCTTTGACCTCATGATTCTCATTTGCTCTGACATGCATTGTGATCTGGAAGGTCTTATATAGACAGGTGTGTGGCTTTCCTAATCAAGTCCAATCAGTATAATCAAACACAGCTGGACTCAAATGAAGGTGTAGAACCATCTCAAGGATGATCAGAAGAAATGGAAAGCACCTGAGTTAAATATATGAGTGTCACAGCAAAGGGTCTGAATACTTAGGACCATGTGATATTTCAGTTTTTCTTTTTTAATAAATCTGCAACAATGTCAACAATTCTGTGTTTTTCCGTCAATATGGGGTGCTATGTGTACATTCATGAGGGAGAAGAATGAACTTAAATGATTTTAGCAAATGGCTGCAATATAACAAAGAGTGAAAAATTTAAGGGGGTCTGAATACTTTCCGTACCCACTGTAAGCTATTACTGCCTTTAGGTGGTTTGGACACTGGGATAATAAAAATATGAAGCCAACCAACTGCTTACCACCATTGCATTTTTGAGCAAGCAGCACATAAGACCAAGAACTTGGGGATTACGATGCCTGGGTCCTTCTATAAATTTCTTTTCTCTTACATCCTCCGACAGTCGCCGCCATCTTCATATTCGTCACAATGGGGTATTAGACTTTGCTCCGTAGGAGTAGCTAGGCAACAGAATATGTCAATATTAAAGCTTTTAACATATCCCCACCCCAGGGGGTGGTCCCCTCAGCCTATACCCTTCTCTCTTTTTTGATTTTATTTGAGTTTTTTCTCTCTTTCTTTATTTAGCTGTTATTTTTACCAGCAATAGTTAGATCTTCGGATGAAGAGGATAATGCGGGCTGCGTCTCGGGCTGGCTCCCCTGGTCGCAGGTTGTGGGTCAGTGGCTTCTCAGCCCGCCATCGAGCGTTCAGTCAGGTACCGCTCCTGAGTTTTCTGAACGACCCATCCCTGTTCCGTGCAGGGATGCTAGGGTGAGGTGGCTACCTCACTGGACGCTGTGCTGTTTCTCAACCCACCTTCTGCTGCGTCCTGGATGCGACTCTCCCTGTCTCATGTACAGCGGCTTGTTCGCCTGTGCGGGTCCCCCACGCCATGTAAGAGGTAAGTGTATTCATGTGGGGACCTGTCTGTCTGGGGGGTGTCAGTCTGGGACTGTGTTACCTTGCCCTGTGTTCACACTATTGATGTTTCCCTATCTCTCACACTGCATGCTGTGGGCTGCAAGGAGGGGGGGCTGTGCTGCACTTCTGTGTCAGTCTGAGTGTGTGAACGGCTGTGTGCTGTGGAACTTGATGCTATCATGTTTGGGGCACATTACAGCGCCGCTGCGGCGGTCCACCATGTTCTTTATAACTATGTGGTGTATTTTTATTCCACCTTCATGAGGTGGGGGAGCGGCGGTTTCGGCGCCAAACGGCGCCATTTTGGCTGTACTCGCTCCGGCCGCATGGTACATGCATGGCGGCCATTTTCTTGTAGCCTCCCATAGGCTTTAATGGAGCGCCCTGAATATCAGCAATTCCTTTTCTACAGGAGCACCGATCTGGCCAGCAGCAGCAGCGGTCTCTCCAGGTTTTTTCCCTCTATTCTCTGTATCCTTGCCTGAGTATAACTTCTCCCTGTGGGGGTCCCTGGTGTGGGTGTGCTTGTGTGGCGGTGGGCTACGTTCGCAGCGCCTTATTTAAAGGGGCGGTCACCCATTTTATTTTACTCATTTTGGGGCATGGATTCTCAGGAAAGCAAATTTCCTGTCACATTGGTGGGAAGCCAGGGGACTGCGGTTTTCCCCCTCGGGGGGGGGGGGGGGGTTTGGCTGCGATTGTGGCTAGCCTTGCGACTCAGGTGCAATTGCTGATGGCTGCTCAATCCTCAAAAAGGCCCAGAGTTTTCAATTTCCTCTGATTCAGAGGGTGTTGGTGATGGGGCTGCTGTTGCTGGGGTCTCCTTGTCGGGGTCCCGTTCCTCCCTGGACCTTGTAGGGTCAGAAATGGAGGCTGAGGTTGAGGGGGTTGATATTTCTCCCCCTGGCTCGTCTGAAGAGCTTGCACTCATGGATGAATTGGTTGCTTCTATCAAGCAAACACTGCGTTTACAGGATGAACCTTGTCCTCCTGCTGCCTTGGCGGCTTATGGGACGCAGAAAAGACGCAAAACATCGCAGGTATTTCCCTGCACTGATGATTTTCAATGCGCTGTAAAGGAACATTGGCGTAATATACGCAAGCCTTTTGCTATACCAAGTAGGTTTAAGCTGCGCTATCCTTTTACGCCCGCTACTGATGGGCGTTGGTGTGTCCCACCTCCGGTGGATCACGCGATAGCGGTTCTAAATAAGCCCACTGCGATTCCTGCTGAGGATATCCCGGTGTTCCGGGATGCCACGGACAAACGGACGGGGTCACTTGCCCATCATGCCTATTCTATTATGGGTTCTATGCTGAAAGCTTTATTTGCTTCACTTATGGCGGCCCAGGCTGTCGCGTGCTGGACGCAGGTGCTTAATCGCGTCCTGGTGGCTGATTCTGTCCTCCAGGCGACTTTGGATATGGTGGATCAAATCCACCAGGGTGTCATGTATTTGTGTGATGCGGACCTGGATATGGTTCCGTTGGCTGCACGTGTACATGGTGTGGCGGTATTGTCTCGCTGTTTTGGTTTGGTTGAAGTGTTGGTTGGTGGACCAATCTTCGCGTAAGACCTTGGCTAATCTGCCCTATGATGGTTCTCGCCTTTTTTGGTGAGTCCCTAGATACGTTAATTAGGGGGATCACGGGTGGTAAGAGCACGCTCTTACCCTAATCCCACAAGGCTAAGACGGCTCCTGGTAAGAAGCCGTGGACTGGTAAGCAAAAGTCCGGCCAGTCCGGTTCAGCGGCTCACAACAGTGCGGCCTGAAGGGGCGCCCTCACCCGACTCTGGGGTGGGGGGACGCTTGCTCGGTTTCCTTCAGCCATGGCTGTCCCGGGTTCGGGACAGGTGGGTTCAGGAAATCGTTCGATCTGGCTACGAGATCGAGTTTCTCTATAGGCCGGAGCGCAGATTTTTTCCCTCAAATCTTCTACTGTCCCCGGAGCGTTTGCGGGATCTGCATCTAGCGGTGCAGGACCTGAGGGCCCAGGGAGTGGTGGTCCCGGTGCCTCATCGGGACAGGTTTCGGGGGTTCTATTCCAATCTGTTCACCGTGCCCGGGAAGGAGGGCAAGGTACGTCCGATTCTGGACCTAAAGGCGCTGAACCACTTTGTGCGGGTGCGCAAGTTCCGCATGGAATCTCTGCGGTCGGTGGTGGCTGCCCTGGTTCCGGGGGAGTTCATGGCTTCCATCGACTTGAAGGATGCGTATCTTCACATCACGAATTTCGAGGGTCACCAGAGGTACCTTCGATTCGCCATAGCGGAGGATCACTACCAATTTGTGGCGTTGCCCTTTGGTCTCGCCTCGGCTCCACGGGTGTTCACCAAGGTGCGGGCACCGGTTTTGGCTTTGTTGAGAGCCCAGGGCGTCTCTGTCCTAGGGTATCTGGACGGTATTCTGGTTCGGTCTGCGACCAGCCAGGGTCTGGAGAAGGCTCTGTCCGTTACGATGCAGTCTCTGCAGGAGTTTGGTTGGACGATAACTTTTCCAAAGTCAGCACTGTGCCCATCGGTTCGTCTCCCTTACCTGGGAATGGTTCTGGACTCTGTCCAGGCGAAGGTCTTCCTACCGGACGACAAACTCAGGACTCTTCAGGAAGGAAGTCAGGTCCCTCAGGGACGCTCCGTCCTCGTCCACTCGGACGTGCATGAGATGTCTGGGATTGATGGTCTCGGCTTTCGAGGCGATTCCCTTCGCCCAGTTTCACACGCGGGGTCTCCAAGCGGAGATCCTGTCCAGGTGGGACGGGCGCCCGCGATCTCTGGATCCGGATTTCGTTGGGCCATCGCACCAGAAGGGTTCTTCTGTGGTGGCTCCTGTCCCCGCCGGTGTCAGGGGGCAAGTCTTTTCGTTCTCTCTCATGGACGGTGGTCACCACGGATGCCAGCCTGTCGGGCTGGGGTGGTGTTCTGGGCGTTCTGTCCGCCCAGGGAACTTGGTCGGAGGGGGAATCCTCCCTTCCGGTCAGCATTCTGGAATTGCGTGCGATGATTCTCTGCCTTCAACGTTGGCCGGACAGGCTGCAGGGCTGTCCGGTTCGGGTGCAGACGGACATTGCCACGGCGGTGGCTTATGTCATTCGCCAAGGGGACACCAAGAGGGCCCGGGTGTCTCGGGAAGTGGCCGACATTCTGTCTTGGGCCGAGACGCATGTCCCGGCGATATCGGCGGTTCACATTCCAGGGGTTGGAGAACTGGCAAGCGGATTATCTGATGCCGCCAGTCCCTGGACCAGGGGGAATGGCCCCTCCGTCCGGGTGTTCTCCAGATGTTGTGCGCGACGTGGGGTCTCCCGGAGGTGGACCTGTTCGCGTCTCGTCTGTACAGCAAGGTGTACAGGTTCGTGGCAAGGCCACGCGATCCTCGGGCAGACGCGTCAGACGCGTTGGTAGCTCCGTGGCATCAGTACCGACTGATGTATGCGTTTTCACCGTTTCAATTGCTGCCCAGGTTCCTTCGCAGGTTGGTCTCGGAACCAAAACACGGTGATTCTTGTGACACCGGACTGGCCTCGCCGGTCCTGGTATGCAGACCTCGTGCATTTGGCGGTCGACGCCCCATGGCGTCTGCCTCTTCGGGAAGATCTCCGGTCTCAAGGGCTGATATTTCATCCTGCCTTGCAGTCGCTGGCTTTGCCGGCCTGGCTGTTGAAACCGAGGCCCTGAGGGATAGGGGTCTCTCCCCTGAGGTCATTCACACTTTGATCGACGCGAGGAATTTTTTCCTCGGGGTAGGTCTTTTACCGTATTTCGGAGGCCTATTTTGCCTGGTGTGAGTTCAGGGGGTCTTCACCTCGCCCGTGGTCGGTGTCTGGGGTGTTGTCCTTCCTTCGAAAGGGTGTTGACAGCGTTTGGCGCTGGCTATGATCAAGGGTCAGGTGTCTGCGATGGCTGTTCTTTTTTCAACGTCCTATGGCATCTATCTCCTTGATTGGCACTTTTGTTCGGGGGCATCTGGTCCCTCCTAGGAGGGTGCCTCTGCCTCCTTGGGACTGGAATCTTGTTCTGTCCGTGTTACAACATGGTTCTTTTTTGAACGGATCGGGTAGATCTCGTTGTCTATGTTGTCCTAGAAGGTCACCTTTTTTGGTGGCGATCAATTCGGCTCGCAGAGTGTCGGAGCTGGCAGCCTGTCCTGCCATTGTCCGTATCTGGTCAATCACTTGGTTAAGGTGGTCTTGCGACCTAACCCTTCTTTTTTTCCGAAGAGGGTTTCGGAATTTCACCTCGAAGAGGACATTGTCTTGCCTTCGCCTTGCGCGAAGTCTAAACATTCGGAGGAGGTGGTGTTGCACTCCTTTGATGCTGTTCATGGCGATTAGGGTTTACCTAAAATCGTCTGAAACTTTTCACAAGTCGGATTCTTTGTTTGTCCTTCCGGGGGTCCTCGGAAGGGCGTGGCGGCGTCGGCTTCTGCCGTCGCCAATTGGTTCAGACAGGCCGTTGAACAGGCCTATGCTTTGCGGGAAAAAGTTTCCCTTATGCCTGTGAGGGCGCACTCTAACAGATCTCTGAGTACGTCTTGGGCCTGTCGTCATGGGGCTTCTGTGGCCCAGGTGTGTAGGGCGGCGACTTGGTCGACCGTGCACACCTTCACTCTGTTCCACAGAGTGGATGTTCAAGCATCGGCAGATGCTTCCTTTGGCCGCAAGGTTTTTAGTGCGGCGGTCCCTTAGGGTCCCTGGTTTTGGTCCTTTGGGCTGTTTGGGATTTCTTTGTATCCCTGGGTTATTTGTTTTTTTCCTGGGTTATTGCTCCCGTTGAGCAAATTTTTTCTCGTGTTGCCCAGCTGGTTTCCTTCCTTTGGTAAGGTTACTTTCTTGATGTGGAGACTGCGTTGCCTTTAGGCGCGGCTGCGTTTCCCACCCCTCATGTTTGCACTGCTTTGGGACATCCCCGAATATGAAGATGGCGGCGACTGTCGGAGGACGTAAGAGAAAACGGAATTTTTGTAAAATCTTACCTGTAAAATTCCTTTCTCTGAGTCCTCCGACAGTCGCCGCCCCCGCCCCTCTTTTGGGGTTTAGGTACTCTACTGCTATTCCACTGAAACTGAAGCAGGAAACAGGAAGCAGGAGGGTATAGACTGAGGGGACCACCCCTTGGGGTGGGGATATGTTAAAAGCTTTAATATTGACATATTCTGTTGCCTAGCTACTCCTACGGAGCAAAGTCTAATACCCCATTGTGACAAATATGAAGATGGCGGCGACTGTCGGAGGTCTCAGAGAAAGGAATTTTACAGGTAAGATTTTACAAACATTCCGTTATTTTTATCCTCCATTGAGGGACACAGAAATAGAAAATTATAGATAATTTGGATGTCTAAATGCAGTCTAGCTGAGAGGTGGGTAATATCCATTTAGAGATCTAACAATGTGGAATCAATACATAGGAAATCAGTGCCTGCAAAGGAGGTTAGATAAAAAAGGAGTCAATCAGATGGGAGAAGTAACAGTCCATTACAAAGTTTAGGTGAAACCAAATAACACCTGAAAAGCAGGTCAACTAGGTAGCCAAGTAGAAAAACAAATATGTCTGAAGAACAATGTTGGTCTATAACTGGTTAAAAAAAAAAAATTGTGGTGCCGATCCACCGTCGATTTGTCAATGGATAGCTGTGGTAAACAAGATTAATGACATGACATGGAATGTTTGACAGCAGCTATGAAATGCAGAGAAAAACAGTCCTGGAAAACGTGGTATTATTGGCATGATTTTCAACTTTCATGGGACTATGTCTCTAAAAATCAAATATTTAATGGCTCCAGTTTTTGTTCGATGCCAGTCTCTGTCCCTTCCTCAGTCTCCCCTTTCCTTTTTTGTCCCCCTTGTCTCTTTCCCCCTTTTCTCTCGGCCCTTTTCCTCTGTTGCCCAATTCTTATGCCCCACTTACCATACCCTCTCGTTCAGCATAGATCTTAAAAATAAGCTCTTTTGGCTTAAGCGCTACTTTATCTGGACACCCACTTACCTATCAGCTGGGAGTGCTCAAGAATACTTATTTATAGGGGATTACTCTATGTAGCAACAGCACAGGTCATTAGAAAGTTAACTTTTAGGAGTCTAAAAAAGATGACTCTGTTCTTGACATAGTTTTAGCATGGTTTTTATTGTAATGACATGTGAATGTTTCTGTCCTTTGTATCATGATTGCTGTTTTTTTCTGTTATGTATGCTTTCCTGAAGAGCGTAATAAAAAAAAAAAAAATTGTGCACCAAGGTATAATAAAAGAATAGCTGCTAGCACACCAACAGAGACAATGGGTAAAACAGAGTATTGAACACGTCACCATTTTTCTAGGTAAATATATTTCTATAGGTACAATTGACATGACATTTTCACTACATGTCGGTAATAACCCATGCAATCCATACATACAAAGAAAGCAAAATAAATAAGTTCAGAAAATAATTTATGTGTAAACAAATGGAATGACACAGGGAAAAAGTATTGAACTCATTAAGAAAGGGATGTGCAAAAAGGCATCAAAAGCAGACACCAGCTGAAATCTATCAGTAATTAAAAAGCAATCCTGCCCTTTATCAGTGCAAATTAATATCAGCTGGTTCAGTCTCAACTGATTGTCTCATTACCAAGGTGTCACACAAGAAACATCTCAAGATGGATAAAAGCAAAGAGCTCTCTCAAGACCTTTGCAACCTTAGTGTTGCAAAACATACTGATGGCATTGGTTACAGGAGGATTTCAAAACTTCTGAATATCCCAGTGAGCACTGTTGGGGCCATTAAACGTAAGTGGAAAGAACATCATTTCACTGTAAACCGGCCACGACCAGGTGCTGCTCGCAAGATTTCTGACAGAGCAAGGAAAATAATTATCAGACGAGTTGTCCAAGAGCCAAGGACCACTTGTGGAGAGCTTAAGAAAGACCTGGAGTTAGCAGATACAATTGTTTCAAAGAAAACAATAAGTAATGCACTTGACTGCCATGGCCTGTATGCACGCTCACCACGCAAAACTATTGCTGGAGAAAAAGCATACTGAAGCTTATTTAACATTGGTTGCAAAACATTTAGACAAGCCAGTGAAATACTGGGAGAATATAGTCTGGTGTGATGAGACCGAAATTTAACTCTTTGAATGGCATAATACACACTATGTTTGGAGGTCAAATGACACTGCACATCACCCCAAAAACACCATACCATAGTGAAGTTTGGAGGTGGGAACACCATGGTGTGAGGCTGTTTTTCAGCATATGGTACTGGTAAACTTCATGTCATTGAAGGAAGGATGAATGGAAAAATGTACCAAGACATTCTTGATAAAAATCTGCTGCCATCTACCAGGATGATGAAGATTTCAGTAGGACAATGATCCCAAACACAAAGCCAAGGGAACTCTCAATTGGTTTCAAAGAAAGAAAATAAAACTGCTAGAATGGCCCAGCCAATCACCTGGCTTGAATCCAATAGACAATCTATGGAAAAAACTAACTAAAGATCAGAGTTCATAGAAGAGGCCCACAGAACCCTCAAGATTTGAAGACTGTGCAGAAGAATTGGCCAAATCACACCTGAACAATTAATGCGACTAGTTTTTCCATACAGGAGGCGTCTTGAAGCGGTCATTACCAACAAATAATTTTGTACAATGTATTAAACAAATTTCAGTTAGCTTGTTCAAAACTTTTTCCCTGCGTCATTCCCTTCTATTACACACAACATAATTTCTAACTGTATTTGTTTTGGTTTCTTTTATGTATGGATTGCATGGGCTCTTACTGACTGACATATGGATTGCATGGGTTCTTATTGACTGACATATGGTGAAAATGGTCAATAGCACCGCTAGAAATACATTTACCTAGAAAAATTGTGAAGTGTTCAATACTTATTTACCTGCTGTATATATTGGTAGAAAGAACTATAAAATAAGTACTGTGCTTAAAAATCATTCAAACATAAATCACCAAGTATGGTATCAAATCAAAAAAACTTTCATAAAGGGTTAACATAAAAAGTCCACCATCCAAAGTGAAATAAAAAGATTGGAGTATCTCTTCCTTTCTCTAGAGTTGTAGGAAACCACACCACAGTGTTTCCTCACCGCATGCTCCGTAAACACTTTTACCAGAATAATTTGACCCTCTTATTAAGAGGCGGCAATTACCGACTGTGTATAAAGATTCCTCTGTGGTACAATGCAATCTTCCTCCTGACCAGGTCTGTTTATTATCCTCCCAGGCTCCACAATATCCATAAAAAGAAAGCAAAGAAATCCACATAGTGAAAAAACGTTTATAGAAATTTTAAAAAAATTATCAATACTCACAAGCGTAAAAAATCACTGTATATATAGCCTTGTTAAGCCACTCCCAAAACGCAGACAGGCTGCTCTAGTACTCCAGGATTCGTGATGATTTAATTTCACACTTGGTGATTTAGGTTTGAATGATTTTTAGGCGCAAAACGTATTTTACTATTTTAAGTTCCAAGCCTTGACTTCAAGGGAAGTGTCAGTGGGATATCTCTGACCTTGACATCAGAAAAAGGAGATGCATAATACTAAAGACAATAAAAAAATAAAGTTAATAAAGGAAGACTTTCAAAGTATCACCCCAGAGCCCTAAAAATGGAGAAGGTAGAGAAATCATCAACCCCTATGTAAAAAGGGGTTAAGCAGAAACTAAAAGAGACAAAATAAACAGTATGTCTGAATAACACCCTGAGGCTGCGTTTAAGAGTGTGTTAAAATACACCCAATTTGCATTTGGATAACATAATGGGACTCCAAAATTACACAGGTTCAAATTAGAAATATCAAACTTTTGCCGAGGAGTGAAGGTAGGCAATGTAGAGTTAACATAAGAAAATTCTTCAAAAAAGAGGAAACAGCCTGAGAAGTGTTCATCAGTTCAGTAGTATTGTCAAAAAGCAGGACCCACAAGGGGCATTCTAAATTAACTTGTTTTAGTAGAGAAAATACATCAAAGCAATAGAATTACAAGTTTTTCAACATTAGAAAAGTATAAGGTTTGCAGTAGAGGTATGATGTAATGGATACAAAATAACAGCTGTAAAATTAGAGGAAACGTGAAGAAGATACTAAACGAAGGTCCCTCTGAGTAAAAACTGGGAGATTTAAAATCCATGTATGTTACATACTCCTGACCCCTTCACTTTGTTAGCTTAGCTATATGTTACTTTTACTCCAGATCCTTGGACTCTGTGCGTCACACACTCCTGACCCCTGCACACTTTACATCAGGGGTGCCCAACCTTTATCCCGCGGACCACCTCTGATGTGGCCCACGACCTCCTGCTCTGGGATAGCCGGTTCCCGACCTGCCATCCCAGAGCATCAGTGTTCTACATGGAGACGGCGCTAGAGGAAGCACGGCTGCAGAGGGAGCAGAGCCCCATAAGCCAATGTTTCCTGTATAGTGCGAATGATACCAATTGCACTCTACGTGGGACAGCAAAACCTGGAAATACCTGTAGCAAGGGAGATTCCTGAATGAAGGATTATTATTAAAAGGTCAGTTTATATTCTAAAATCAGTGTATATGTGGGCATCTCTCTTCTGCAGTGGTTACTGGGCTACTTTCAAACTGATCCGCAGTGCCTGGAGGTTACCTGCACTGAGTAATAGACTTTTGGCATTAACTGCAGGTTTGGTGCGCTTTCTGAAAGTGCACCAAAACTCCTGAATGCAGGACTTTTGATGCGATTTCCGAAAGTGCACCACACCTGCAGAATATAATAGAAGTCTATGGCAAAGTGCAGCTAACCCGCAGGAAAGCTCCAGGTGCACTGCGCTGCACGAGTGGTGCGGGTAAACCACAGCGCATCAGTGTGAAAACAGACTTAAGCCCCTTTTATCCGATCAGTCCAATCGGGTCCACCTGTCTGTTTTTCAGTCAGACCCAATCAGACCCTCCATTCACTAGTGTCCCTTTACACCCGACTACCTCCAACTCGATCTGCTAAAAAAAAAAAGAATGGGATCCGTCTTCTTCCGTCTGGGAGGATCAGATGGGAGGGCCCATAGAGTAGAGCAGGCTGTACATATGCAGGGCAGACAAGGACTTATTGTCTGCCCGCTCTGCTCATTGTGGCCCACGACTGGTTACCAAGTTGCTTAAGTGGCCCTCGCTCTTCAAAAGGTTGGGCATCCCTGCTTTACATTATACACTCCTGACCCCTACACACTTTATACAATCCTGATCCCCGAACACTGTTTGTGAAACACCTCTGAAGGGGGTTGTGCAAATAACTGTGGTTGCAATCGTTTATGCAGGAAGTAGAAATGTTGATTCCTAGTCATTGGGGATTTCATTTCTGAACAGTCTATAGTTGTCAGTGGGATTTGGTTTATAAATGGTTTATAGTAGTCCGTGGGATTTAAAAGTGAAGAAAAGATAGATCTGAGTATTACTGGCTGGCCGCAAGCACGAGGTTCCAACACTCTCTCATTTTGTAGGCCTGGATGTGACTGGGAGGGGGGGGGGGGTCAGGGCTTAATACCTACAAGGCAAACTGTACCGGGCATTTTCTGGATGAGCAAACAGTCAAATTGAATAGATTTAGCCCTCATGGATACTTAAAGTGTGCTATAGGCAGCCAAATTGGTTGCCCTTAGAAATGAGGAGCTGTTAGCTAGACTAGAGCTGAGCCTCAAACAAATAGGTGTGTGGGATTGCTGAGCAATGTGAGCATTTACTAGGAAGTCATGGCAATAGCACAAGCTCAGTTGTGAAACCAAAGGGATGCAGTAGTGGCACCTACAAATTTTTGGCCCCAAGAATTTGCAAGATCACTTTGCATGTGCAGGAAACTAGAAATGTTGGTTTTATGATATATTAAATCAAATAAAAATGAGAGATGTTACTAAAAAAAAGTATATATATATATATATATATATATATATATATATATATATATATATATATATATATACGCACACACACACACACACTTTTCAGTAAGGTCTTGTTCACCCTTGGGGCCAGAAGGTGGGAAAAATAGGTGGCTAAGCCTTTACTGCCCCCTCCTTAACCAAAGACTAAGATAGGAGGGGGTTGTATGCATGCTGTGGATGCTTCTTAGCCTCCTATCAACTGCCCATTTAAAAGTGTTGCACTGGAAGAACACGGTCACTGCTAGGGCACATGGCAAACAATGGTTTCCTTTGTATTCCGTTCCTATTGCAATTTAGCCTGCGTGTGCTGTGCATTAAGCTGAAGTAAAATGCAGACATACTGCATTTTCCTGCAGCTCCCAGGAAGGTACCGCATTTGGTGACATGAATTTAGTGTCAGTTTATGCACATCACACAATGTTGACAAAAAAAAAAAAAAAAAAAAGGAAGGATGTGATGCATTAAAGCGTGCATCACCTCGCCATCTGCCACACCTCACTGCTGCCCACAATGACAAT
Organism: Pelophylax lessonae; assembly: GCF_965119305.1. NCBI lineage: Eukaryota > Metazoa > Chordata > Amphibia > Anura > Ranidae > Pelophylax > Pelophylax lessonae. The sequence goes on along the minus strand of NC_138779.1, from coordinate 88,984,803 downwards.
AGTCCAGCACTCTCCAATTTAGTAGTCCTGGATGTGACTGATGGAAACAGGGCCTATTGACTACAATGTAAAGTTTACAGGGACGTCCCTCGAGTGAGCTAACAATTGAGTTGACTAGAGTTGGCCACCATGCCTTTCTTAGGCTACTTTCACACTGCTCAGTTGCAAAATCATGGTAAAAATGCGTATGCGTTTTTGCCTTGTTTCTGGTGCATTTTCCCCTGTGAAAAACAAACATGTGACTCAAACACCAAAAACGCAACCGTGGGCGCGGCTTTCATGCATTTTTGCCACGGTTTGATGTGTTTTCCATTCATTTCAATGGGGAGTAATTTTTTTACATAACCAAACATGCACCAAAAGAGGCACTTTCCTGCTACAGCCTTAGCTATACAGACCCCCAAAGACTTAATATGCAGAAAATGATCAGCAAAACCACACAAGTGTGTTCATTTCGACAAACCAATATAAAGAAAAAGTAGAGGTCAAATAAGCAAATGCAGTAGAGGTGGGATAAAAGGTTTAGTGCAGCATAACACTTCAGGTAGTAAAATAGGTACACACAGAGCACATTAGAGAAAAAGAGGGACAACTGAGGCTGAACGGTTGGTACTGCTGGTGGGTACAGCTGGCTGGTACTGCTGGTGGTTACTGCTGGCTGGTATTGCTGTGGGTACAGCTGGCTCAGGCTGGTACTGCTGTGGGTACTGCTGGCGGGAAATGCTGGCTAGAGACACGTCACGTCACTTTTTAATTTAGTAGACCTGGATGTGACACAAAGTTCAACGGAGCAAGTGTGAGGACTCAGGAGCGGCACCGCGCTGGCGGAAGATGCTTCCTGTATTGGTCAGTCTCCTCACAGGTTGAATGCATTTGATATCACTCTGCCTGTGACTCACCCACGACAGAGCCGGAACTATACAGGAAGCATCAGCTCCATTCTGACAGCTCAGCTGAGACAGACACAGACTCAGCCGCACCCTGGACATTAAATAAAAAGAAATATTCAGCGCTGGACTCTTGTACACACCACTAATAAATGGACCAGCAGCTAAGCACTCAAGGGCAATATCTCCAAAACACCTTCTGAATACATAATAGAAAAATAGTGCAGCGCAATCCTAGTGGTAAAATTATAAAATCATGCAGAGTCCCAGTGTTAATAGGTGTCCATATAAACAGATAAAAGTCTCCAGTGTAAAGTGGTCCTAGGGCAATTCCATAAGGTGCTTGTCTCCACGAGTGCTCATGCAATCCCACCACCTGTTCACACTGCCGCTCACCTTAACAAAGAGACCCTACAGGGTCAACCAGCATTTCATCTCAAAATCAAAGCATCCTCACACTTTCTTCCTTAAGCGTAGTAAATGATTACACCTCCGATGCACTGTCAGCTCCTCAAACAATGTTACCAATATGTGTAGGAGACAAGAAAAAACGATCTAATGCTCTCTGTATGCAATCAAGCACTCTTTAATCCATATAAGAAAACAACTCACATTTTTGAAGAAAATAACAGCGAGATATTTTTTGCCTTTTTAATGTTCCCATATTCTTATTTTATATTTTATAGGGAATATATTTATTGCTTTGTTCTTTGTCTTTTATAGTATTCACATTGCGGTTTATATTTTGTAATTTTAATAATTTTATGTGCATTATTGTGTATATGTCACTTATTGTTCACATTTATGATTAGGCAATGCTCAGATACGCCATCTAGTGGAGAGTTGAGATTTAGCCGGAGTCACAATGACGATTACCACCCATTGAATCCTTTGGATTATGGGAAGATGTATTATTTTAAATTTGGGCATAGTATATTTATTAAATTGTATTTAATGTATTTCCACAAGCTGGTTCTTGTGGAAAGTTTTTAAATTGCCCGTACACACTGCATATAAGAATACAGGCTGGTCCTGGCTTAAGGGTCATGCAGTGTTTACTTCCTGCCCTTAGTTTACATCACTTCCTGTGTACATCACTTCCTGTGTACATCACTTCCTGTGTACATCACTTCCTGTGTACATCACTTCCTGTTTCCTGTTTCCATTTGGAATCATACTGATTAGTTAATTGAAGACAGGAGGTGGGCAGATCATATTGTCATAAAAGACGGGTCCGCAGTATGGTACGTGACCCTTGCTGAAGAAGTCCCGCTTATTTTCACGGACGTAACGCGTACGAGGGATGTCACGTGACCCGCGGCCGCCTCTCACTCTTCCGGGTTGGTGGACCTGATGCACGCCTGCTTGCAAACTCTGCAGATATGCGCTGTTATTTTCTTCAAAAATGTGAGTTGTTTTCTTATATGGATTAAAGAGTGCTTGATTGCATACAGAGAGCATTAGATCGTTTTTTCTTGTCTCCTACACATATTGGTAACATTGTTTGAGGAGCTGACAGTGCATCGGAGGTGTAATCATTTACTACGCTTAAGGAAGAAAGTGTGAGGATGCTTTGATTTTGAGATGAAATGCTGGTTGACCCTGTAGGGTCTCTTTGTTAAGGTGAGCGGCAGTGTGAACAGGTGGTGGGATTGCATGAGCACTCGTGGAGACAAGCACCTTATGGAATTGCCCTAGGACCACTTTACACTGGAGACTTTTATCTGTTTATATGGACACCTATTAACACTGGGACTCTGCATGATTTTATAATTTTACCACTAGGATTGCGCTGCACTATTTTTCTATTATGCACCCTGGACATTGCAAGGCCCTTGCGGGTGTCAGGGAGCTACTGGCCGCATGCGGGAGACTCCCGCACTCCGCGGGAGACTTGGAATGTCTTGGATTTTTTATATGATAAATTGAATGAAAATGACATATCTACATATATACAGTTACTATATAAAAAAAAAAAAATATTTGAGCTTTTTCGGTAAGAGCTTGGTCACTTTAATGTTTGGGAGAAGTCAGTATAAATAAGTGGATGAGTCTTTTGACTGCCCCCCCCCCCCCAACCCATCACAGTAGCCGGGGGGGGGTTGTTGCTGTACAGCAACTGCCTTGTAACCGCATACGATTCATATGGTTGCTGTGTGGTAGTGCAGGCTTTTCAGGGTTTAAACAGGCGATAAGGAGGCGATATATTGCCTCCCAGCCACCTATCAACCTCCCTCTGAAAATCTATTTATTGCCGGCTGCTTTTCTCAGGGACAGAAAGGGCTGCCATTAGTGTAATGGAGCTCTAAGACTCCACTTTGAGTAACTTTAAAGGGATTGTAAAGGCAGAATGTTTTTTACATTTTAATGAATTCTATGCATTAAGATAAAAAAAAACCTTATGTGTGCAGCAGCCCCCCTAATACTTATCTGAACCCGTCTTTATCCAGGATTGCTGCAGGAGGGTCTAAGCTGCCTGAGACTCCTCTCCTTTTTGGCTAAGACAGCAGCATGGCGTGATTGGCTCCCGCTGCTATCAATCAAAATCATTCAGCCAATCAGGAGAGAAAAGGGGGTGGGGGGCAGGTCGCTGCTTCATGTCTGAATGTACACAGGGAGCTGTGACTCTGCTCGAGTGCCCCCATAGCAAGCTGCTTGCTGTGGGGGCACTCAACAGAGAGGGGCCAGGAGAGTCGAAGAGGGACCCGAGAAGACGAGGATCTGGGCTGCTCTGTGCAAAACCAACTGCACACAGGAGGTAAGTAGAACATGTTTGTTTTTTTTTTTTAAACAACAATCACTTTAAGAATTGCTATGGACAGCCTCCCTGACCTTCTGTATACTGAACAGGAGCACTACAGTAACTGCAACTGAAAATATTTTGCATGTTATATTGTACACATACCGCTCCCGCGATGCTTTGCACGGTTTATAGTAGTCAGTTGGATTTGGTTTTTGAATGGTCTAAAGAAAACGTGTGGGATTTGAATGTGAAGAGAAGATTGATAGATTTGAGCAATAGCATGATGAGTTGCAGAATCAAGGGTCCTGCACTCTGCAATTTAGGAAGGCCCCTTTCACACAAGCTTTCTGATCAGGTCCGGCTGTCAGTTTTTGAGGCGGACCTGATCGGACGCTCCATGCACCCCTATGGAGCAGCGGATGTCAGCGGTGATATGTCCACTGACAACCGCTACTATCCGATCCTGTCCGTGAAATCCAGACGGATGGAAACCCTATTTTCCATCCATCTGGAGGATTGGATCAGATGAAAACTGACAGGCGGTCCATTTTCATCCAATCTTCCATATAGGAGAGCACGGATCTGACAGGTCCATCTCTGTGCGGAGACAGACCTGTCATCTGCCTGCTCAGCGGATCGATTACCCCCACTGAGCAAAACGGAGTCTGCCGGGCGGAAAGCCCGTGTGAAAAGGGCCATAAGTCTGCATGTGATTGATAAGGATAATTAACTACAAGGAACATTTTATTGGGGTGTCCGGAGGGATAACAAGTTGTCAAATTAGGTTAGCCACAATAAAACTACCATAAGTGCACTATAGGCCGACAGCATGGTTGCCCTTGGTATGGACGAAAGTAGTCAACTTCTGTAGAGCTGGGCCCCACATAAAAAAGCCATAGCAGACATGCTCTCAACTGCATCTGGCTAAAACCAGAACTATGCAAAGAAATAAGGGTGTGGCGTCCCCAGGCAATGTCCACATTGACAAGAAGCTCACGGCAATAGCATAACAGCAATATCCTCCTGTAGGTAATCCAATGCTCCTTCAACTAAAAACCAGGCTGGCCAGGTGGTCAGAAACATTCAGTAGAGGCACCTATACATTGTCAACCCTATCATTTGCAAGAAGACAAAGGTTTAGCACTTTTTAATTTAGTAGACCTGGATGTGACTGAAGAGGACAGAAAGCCTATTAAACTACAAAAACATTTTGCTAGGTGAGCAGAAACAGTCAAACCGATTTGGGTAATGAACTATTTTAAAAGTGCAATATTGGCTGACAATATGGTTCCCCTTAGAAGGGAGGAACAGTTGGCTACAGTAGAACTTGTCTCTGCAAAACAAATAGGCCATGGACATGCCTGCAACTGCTCCTTAATAAAACTGGAACTATACAATGAATGAGGGGTGTGGGGTCCCTGGCAGTGTGTGCATTGACTAGGAGCTCACAGCAATAGCACAGGCACAATAACCCCCTGTAGGGGAGCCAATGTGACTTCAAGTAATAACCAGGATATCCGTGAGGTTACGGAGGTGCAGTGGAGCTATGGATAGTCATCCCCATGCACATGAAAGAGGACAGGGCTTTATGTGAAGGAAAGTAGAAATGTTTGTTTTTTTTACAGCTCTACCTTCCCTTTCCCTCTATTCCTTGAGGATGGTCTCCCCCTCTCCCTGTTTCTCTTTTTATGCAAAGTGCTTCATAATAATTGTATGGATGGGGAACCATATTTTAGGTTTGTTGGTATTCACTATTCTCTCCCTGCTCCTACACGAAGGGTGAGAGGAGAAGGGGTTCTCTCTCAAAGGGATGCTTGTTTCTACCCCCCAGTCTATATTTTCACTTGCAACTTGGTTTCTCTTTCTTTCTTCAAGTTTGTAACATTAATGCAAATTCCTACTGGTGATCTTATGACTGTCCATACATATTCCTACGGTTTACTATTGTTTTTTTCCTAGTTAACACTTTATGCCGCCTGCGTCATGGTGTTGCACTGTGTTCACTCTTGGATGATTCAAGCAAGGCCAATTGTAGGCCTTATTTTTGTATGTTTAGGTCTATCTACCTTTTTAACCTTTGTAAAACACTTTCAAGTTTAAGTAAACCCTCTTATCATTTTCAGCCAAGGAAGCAGCAATCTTGCTTGGTCTCGGTTTAATCTTCAACTGCCATGATGCTGCACATGTGATCAGTTATGACACCAGGTATGGAAAGGGCTGCTGGTTAGACGTGACTACGAGCCTCCCTAAGGGTTCCTCTGTAATGGCGTTCAGGGGAGGATCCTATGCCCATAGGGCTTCAGTGAGCCTGAGGGGACCAACCCATGGCGAGCATGAATGGGTTAAAGAGTACTCCCCCATCACATGGCTGTACATGTGGAGGACATGCTTTACAGCACATGGCTAAGCTGTGACCCAACATTGTTGCCTTACCCATGCAGGGCAATGTGACCGTGTGTTTGAAAAAAGGACCCCCAAACCCCATTTCTTACTTTGCCAGTTCTTTCAGCGTGGTGTGGGGAGGTGCAGCATGGTATGGGGAGGTGCAGTAGCAGTAAACACTCAGGGTTAAGTTGCAGAAAACAGAACTGTTTTGAAACTGGGGTTCAGCAACGCACAACTACTCTGTTTCCCCGAAAATAAGCCCGGGTCTTATATTAATTATGGCACCAAAAGACACAGTACGGCTTTTTTTCAGGGTAGGTCTTATCTGTAATGTGCCGTCTTCTCCCTCCCTGCCTGTCAGGAATCCCCTGTGTGAACCTAGTAAAAGTGGTTGTAAAATCCTAGCATCCACTCTATTACTGTGTTATATAATGTCCTGTGTGTTTCTGTAATCTAATTGTGTGAAATATCTTTGGTACAGCGCTCAGCTCATCTCCTGCTCTGCTGTCCTTCTCTTCTCCCCCGCTGACAGCTGGGGGTCATGGAAGCGCCAGCAGAGGGAGGAGAGAGCCGAGATACATTAATGTGTGCTATACCGACAGCAGCCAGCAGAGGGAGGAGAGAGCTTAGATACAGGAATGTGCACGATACCTACAGCGGCCAGCAGAGGGAGGAAAGAGCTGAGATACAGAAATGTGCGTGATACCAACAGCGGCCAGCAGAGGGAGGAGAGAGCCGAGATACAGGAATGTGCTTCCATGACCCACTCTGAACACTGCAGAGGGGAGGGGCTGAGATCCCCTACTGATCGCTATGAGAGGAGGAGAAGAGCAGAGCGGGAGATCAGCTGAGCACCACTGTACCGAAGGTATTTCACATTATTAGATAACAGAAACACACTGGACATTATTTAACACAGTAATAGAGTGGATGGTAGGATTTTGCAAACCCTAAACTAGGGCTTATTTTCATGGTAGGGCTTTTATTGCAGCCCTCCCTGAAAATAATGGTAGGTCTTATTTTCGGGGGAAACACGGTAGCCTAGTAGGAAGACAACCTGATCAGACACATGCACAGAATGTACAGTGATAAGTAGTAGCAGTAGGTCTCAGGTGTGCCGACAGCATCTGTCTCGAGGAATGCAGTCTGGCCAGTTCGTACCCAAAAAGAAAAAATATAGAGGGCGCACCAGCCTAGTGCATTACCTTTGCGATAATGGTTTATTGAAAGTATATGCACATCATACTAACAAATAAGACGAAAAGTCAAGCAGAATATAAAGTGTAACTCCACCAAATTCTCCACTCAGCATAGCCTGCTGGTTAGTGATTTTGGAATGGAAATCTCCAAATGAAGCTGACGCATTTCAAGGGGTGTCCACTCTTCTTCAGAGTTGGATTTGGAATATGGGTAGCTGGTCTTTAAATGATCAAAATGCCATGTGACCTTTAATACAAGCCCCTCCGTACCCAAGTGGGGAGGTTTCCAGGAAAGATGGTGTGTCCCTGCACTTTCCCTATTCATCTGGAACCTCTCTCTAACACTAAGAACTGTTCCTACTCTATACACACCAAACCCTGGGCCAGGGTCTTAAATAGATTCTGCCTGAGCCCTGATGGGGGCCAAGATGCCAGTATCTTATCAGAGCTGCCATTCTGTGACCGAGGAGATAATAGAGAAACGAGGCTGCTCGCGACTTCCTCCTCCACATGCATTGCCCCTACAGATGAGCACCACCTGCAGTAGAGAAAAAAGACTGTGCCTGCCTACAAATGCAGAGCAATTAAAATTGATGGCTCGGTCCTTCAGAATACACAGGGAAAATGCAGCTTTCCCTGTGTAATCATCAGAGCACTGAGCAGGCAGACACTGTGCTCTGTTTACAGAGCAGGCAGCGAAGATGAGTACCGCTGATTATACAGGGAGACCCACAATCTCCTGTTGTAATCTGTAGAACTGATCAGCCAGTTTGACCACTCAGTCCTGCACAGTACAGAACACGGCTGTGCTCCTACCTCAGCTATGCCCCCCGTAGCACGTGACCAAGGTGGTTGGTTTTCTAACTGTGCCCTGTCCCTGATAATATGCATCACCCTACTCATGAGCTCCTCTCTTTATGTACCCAGAAGTACTGTGCCTTGTACCCAGAAGTACTTGGCTATTTTCAAGACTATTGTAGCACTTGAGTGCAAACAAGGCAAGCATTGGCAGTTTGTTGCCTCTGGCAGTGAACCTTTGCAGTAAACATTTGTCTAAAAAATACATTTAATGATTTTGAATTAATACAGTATATAAAATGGGACTAAAGACTTTCTCTCTTTTTGTTGGTTCCATTTTAACTACAGATAGACCAGCAAAGCATAGCAATTTTCTTTTCTTGCTTCAAAGCTGCCCTTTAACAAACAATCAGTTTTGCACAGACTGTAGCAGAAGGGATTGTATTTCTCAGAGGAATGACTGAGGCTTCCCACATCCCATCCTTCTTCCTTCCCCCTAAACAGTGTAAGAATGTTGGATCGGTTATCTAAAGACAAAAATCAGAGGAATTTCTAAAGAAACCTCATAATATCAAGTTTCTGTCCATGCCAAAACTTTCATCTTCAACAAAAATGCAGGCCACTAATACTGGACTGTAGGACTGGCTGTTGGGCCAAATGCACTTGACTGCCCCTCACCACGTCTACTTACAGACAAAGGAGAAGGTTCCCTCAGTCTAGATACTTACTGCTGAAAAAGTTTAGATGTCAGTCTTTCCAAATGTTCCCTGGCTTGTTAAAAGGTAAAAAAAAAAAAATCAGCAAGGATGACTTCTCCCAGACCATGAACATTGTCCTACCTGAAACAAGCTGTGGCCTGCTGTGTTTTCCCTCCCTAATACAGAACCTGTATGTTAGGGATGGGCTCAGGCATGTTCGGATCCTAGCAGTGGTGTAGTGTGGGGGGTGCAGGGGGGGCCGGCCGCACCGGGCGCAACATCTGGGGGGGGGGCGTATCCGCAGTGTCACTCTGTCTGACTCTGACATACACAGTTCACACACTGTCTGCGGCTGCCTCCATCTTTAGGCTGGGAGATGTCCAGCGCGGCTGCCCTATGGCTGAAAATGGCGGGTCGGGCGGGGCTGGACTGTGCCTCACCTGTCCATCAGAGTCGGCTGGTGCATTGGGGGCGCAGGGGCGCTGTCCCCCCTATCCATGCATCTGGCACCCTAATCTACATGCGGGGCGTCGGATGCATGGAGTTCATGGCTCTGATAGGCTTCAGAAAAGGGTGGACCCAGGGCGCAGAGCAGTGCGCCCTGAGCCCGTGTGACAATAGCGAATGAAAATTCGCTATTGCCACATGGATCCTCCTCCTCCTGGCCAATTCTGCATTGAAAGGGGGCACGCTGGTCTCTCTGCATTGAAAGGGGGCACGCTGGTCATTCTGAATTGAAAGGGGGCACGCTGGTCATTCTGCATTGAAAGGGGGCACACTGGTCTCTCTGCATTGAAAGGGGGCACGCTGCTCATTCTGCATTGAAAGGGGGCACGCTGGTCATTCTGCATTGAAAGGGGGCACATTGGTCATTCTGCATTGATAGGGGGAACGCTGGTCATTCTGCATTAAAAGGGGGCACGCTGGTCATTCTGCATTGAAAGGGGACACGCTGGTCATTCTGCATTGAAAGGGGACACGCTGGTCATTCTGCATTGAAAGGGGGCACACTGGTCATTCTGCATTGAAAGGGGCGCGCTGGTCATTCTGCATTGAAAGGGGGCACCCTGGTCTCACTGCATTGAAAGGGGGCAATGTTTGTTTTGTGCTTAGGGGGGTAAGGTTTTTTTTAACTAACTAGTGGAAGAGACTCGAGTGCTAAAATCCCACGGGTTAGGTGGTGCAAATTACTTGCCTTGCCCCGGGTGCTGACAACCCACGCTATGCCACTGGATCCTAGTCCCAACCCACCTGAGCAATCCCACCAGGAAGCCGTCGCTGCACACCACCAATCATGCTGGAACAAAGTGTGAGTTTGGTTACTCACGTGATTGCGCCTAGGTACTAGATTATATCAGTGAAAATCTAAATTTTGTATAAATAAATTATTTGAATAAATGGATACCAAAAGAGATTTAGCAGCTAGTCTAAAACAACAGTGGGTTGTGAAAATTGTGAAAAATGGAGGACAGCGTTCAATGGGGTTCTGTGTGTAAATCAAATTCTAATCAATCACTCCTATTAGATAAATAAATAAATAAATAAATAAATAAATAAATAAATATACGTAAACCACAAATCACAAAACACAATTAACCATTTAAGCCCCGGAAGATTTTACCCCCTTCCTGACCAGGGTTTTTTTTGCGATTTTTTTTACTGCGTGACTTTAAACGGACAATTGCACGGTTGTGCGACACTGTACCTAAACGAATTTGACGTTCTTTTTTTCCCCACAAACAGAGCTTTCTTTTGGTGGTATTTGATCACCTGTGCGATTTTTTGATCATGGGCTATAAACAAAAAAAGAGCGTCAATTTTGCAAAAATAACAATATTTTTCACATTTTTTATATGAAATGTAAAAATCTAAATTTTTTAACATTTTCGGCCAATTTGTTTTATGCTACATATGTTTGGTAAAAAAAAAAAAATCGCAAAAAGCGTATTTTGATTGGTTTGCGCAAAAGTTATCGCGTTTACTAACAAAGGGAAAGATTTTTGGTGTTTTTTTTTAACGAGTAATGGCGGCGATCTGCGATATTTTTTTTTGCAGGACTGCGACATTGCGGCAGACAGATCAGAAACCTTGACTGACATTTTTGACACTTTTGGGGTTACCAGTGACATTACTGCAGTAATCAGTGCTATACATATGCACTGTTATTGTAAAAATGACACTGGCAGGGAAGGGGTTAACTGTATTGGAGAGGGAGGGGTTAAGTGTGTCCTAGGGGCGTGTTTATAACTGTGATGGGACATGGCTACTAGTGTAAAAACAGAGATCAACGGTCCTACATAGTAGAACCGTCTGATCTCCATTTTTACACAGGGGAGAATGACAGGCGGCTTGTTACATTAGCCGCCTGCCTTTCTCCCTTCCCGGCGAACGATCGCGAGTGACCGGCGGACATTGGGTCCGCCGGTCACACGCACTGACTTCTTAGGGAACGACCCGGGGCGGGCGCACGCATCAGCGGGTGCGCGCCCGCCCCGCCCGCTATTGGCTCACAAGCCGGTGACAGGCTAGTGACGTATATATATATGTCACTTTGCCTGGCCGGGGCTGACCGCCGCAGTATATGTACTTGCGGCGGTCGGCAAGTGGTTAAATGAACCACTAGGTTTCCCCTAAAGTGCTTAACCTTAAAGTGATTGTGTTTATAATATTATTTAAATCATATTATATATACAGTCCTTGTATTTCAAAGTGCAGGTGCAAAACGTGCAGCAAACAAGTCTGAGTGATTGTTCTTAAAGTGCTTTGTGTTCAGCAAAAATCTATTTCTTCATGCAAAATAAGGGAGAAAAGGAATCCTTCCCTGAGTACTCAGCCCACTTACCAAACGACCCCTTAGGGTCTAGCTTAGGTAAATGGTGTCTTTTGTAATTCCCAGTATCTCTATTAGACTTGCGTCTCCCCGCTGAAATATATCCAGGATTTCCTTCTGTTGATTTGGAAGAGGGCTGGATAGGGATTCCAATATATACCCCGTTCGGGACTACGGTGGTCTCAGTATGTCATGAAAAAAGCAAGGAAGCTCATGGTGTAGTATGTATAAACTCGAAATTTAATAAAGCAGTAGTCACTTACAATTCAGTATCGGAGGAACAGCTGATTCTATGGAGCAGCACCGCAGTCGGTTTGCGTTCTGGCTGCGTTCCAGAAACCGGAAGTGACGTGGGACGTAGGACAGGACCCGACGTGTTTCGCCATCAAGCGTATGACGTCATCAGGGATCGCCAATCATGAGCGGCCTAGTCAGGGCGTGTGTGTGTGTGTGTGTGTGTGTGTGTGTGTGCAGCTGCGGGCCAGGAAATGCCTCACTGCCTATGACTGGCGGTGTGCAGTGATGGCTTCCTGCCGCGATTGCTCAGGTGGGTTGGGACTTGGATCCAAACATGCCTGAGCCAATCTCTACTGTATGTTTGTAGACTGACTGCACATAGAAATGATCTAAATAGCAAGATTATCCATGCATGCATGGCCGCCATCTAAAAGTGGATAGGAGACCTTGGCAGTACAGCGCCACAACTGTGAAAAAATTTAATGGGTACCATCATGTACTATTGTTAATAACAGGTAATCATTTGCTATATTATTTCTACCATTTGATATCTAAAAATAGTTCTGTAACTGGTGTACTGGACACAGGGAGTTAATCCTGAACAGCAGGTATATTCCCCAATACTTGAGTTGTGGTTCCTTCAAACTGGTTTGCCAGCCAGTTTGAAGACTTGGTTGAGTACTCAGGGGTTCTTACCCATGTAGGGTGAGGAGTTGTGGGGTAGTTTGGTCAGAAAGAGAGAAATGATTGTCAGTACTCTCTGAATTAGTAAGTTCCAATTAGGGACCTTGAATTTTGGAGGTTTGAAGCGTTTTGGGAGGCAACCTCCAAACCCTGACAAATCCTACAAGGATTCCTGAAGGAGTTAAGCCTCAGCATAGGGAGTCTTGAAAGGCAGCAGGAAGAGATCAGCACCTGTGTCAAGGAGGATAGAGTGGAATGGTTTACAGGTTGTAATCAAGGTGAACCCTGCGGAAACTAATGCCTCGTACACACGCATCGATAGTTTGCCGTGAATTTTCGTGAATGCTTTCGACAACCGACTCAGACTTTTCGGCCGAAAAAAATCTGGTGTGCAGGCTATAAAATTTTTGTTGCCCGTTAACATAACGGCCGATTTTCCGTCAGTCAGTACAGATTTCGGCAGACAAAAATGTGATGAGCAAGACTGGGCATGCTCAGAGAAGAAAAAACACACGGAAAGTAAACCAGCACATGACATCACTTCTGAAGTTGGTTTTTGTTGGCCGAGAAAATTCGTGTGCAGTCTAGAGCACATTTCAACCAACTCAACAACACTGGACAAAAGACGGCCGATCGGTCGGCCGATAATCGTTGCGTGTGTACGAGGCATAAGACTGATTGCTGAACCCCTCAGTCTGTTACTGTTACTATTTATAAGTTGTTCGCTGGATTTTGGCTTAAATTTGTTAGATGGACTAGCAGATTTTGATACACTAACACTCCCCTCCCCCAAGAATGACAATGCCGCCCTCCAAAGGTGCCCCTGTTCTCTTTCATCCAGAGTGGGGCACCCTAATACAGGAGGTGTGTTACTAGCCAGAGGGAAAAAAAAAAAAAAAGCATAAAAAAGCTAATGCAGCCACCACATCCAATGATTGGTAAGCTGCAATATATATCATTTTTGGTTTTGGGTTTAATATCGCTTTAACCGCTTGCCACCTGGCCACAGTACATTTACTGCAGCGGGCGGCACGGGCAAGCAGGATCATGTACATGTACGTCATCCTGCCTCTTCCAGTTTGGGGCACACAACGCGCCGGACACAATGGATTGCGGCGGCTGGGGGATTATGTAGCACACTGTCAACAAGGCTGTCATGAATACATTTTATTCAGAGCAGCTGGGATTCATATAGTGATGCGGTGATTGGCCCACAGCTATCACATGGTACCTGGGCCAATCACAGCACCCTGTACCATGTGATAGCTGTGGGCCAATCACAGCACACAATAGTAAATCACAGGTGTTATGAATGTAACCCATTTATGACAGTTCAAAACATTTCTGTTACAATGATCATCACAAGTGTAAGAAAAAAAAATCCCTAATTACCCCCAGAGTAGTACAGTGGGACTATAAACTGTTCTGATGAAAAAAAAAAAAAAAGTAAAAAAAAATAAATAAAATGTTAAAAATAAATGTGAATTTAAAATAAATTAGATGGGCTGTCAGTACATAAGGATTAATCAATTTTCAATATATATATATATATATATATATATATATATATATATATATATATATATATATATATATATATATATATATATATATATACTATTTATGCTATAGCTTTCACACAAAGCAATTATTACACACTTATTGATATATATTTTTTTTTTAACAAAGACATGTAACAGAATACATTTTAGCCTAAATTTAAGTAATTTGATTTTACTGGATATGTTTTATAACAGAAAGTAGAAAATATCAGGGTTATTTAAACATATTTGGTCATTTTTCCTTTATAGAACAAAAAAAATTAAAACTCGTGTTGTGATCAAATACCACCAAAAGAAAGCTATATTTGTGTGGAAAAAAATGACATAAATTTATTTTGGGTAGAGTGTCGCATGACCGCACAATTGCCACCTAAAGTAGCACAGTGCTGAATAACAACAAATGACCTGGTCATGAAGGGGATAAAACATTCCAGAGGTCAAGTGGTTAAGCGACTGTCTCACACAATTAGCGGCAGTGAAACAAATCCCTCTGTCTCTCTTTACTCCTAAGGCTGGGTTCACATATGTACAAATTGACATGCAATGGAGCCCCTTCACACATGTCTGGGGTGGCCACAGTCCACATTTCAAAAGGGTCCTGTGCATCTTTGGGTCCGGTTCGGTGTGAATTCTGGCAAAAACTTAGACCTGATTCGCACCTGAACCGGTGAACGGGACCTCATGCTAGGAACAGTGGCCGCACACATGTGAACCAGGCCTTGGTCATTCCTTTTCTTGCTGTAATATATACAAATGTACTATTTAAATTGCTATACTGGACCTTTGTCTAACCTTCAAAGTTTTGCACTCTTTTTCTTGAAAGCCTGAATAAAAAGAAAAAATAGATTTACAAAACCCTTGTTGGTTTAACCATTTAATTTTTGTGTATTTTTTCTATGTGGTCCATATAACTGGGGACATGGCATTTTTCACCTAAAATTTCTGCTAAATCTCAGAAAGTTAAGAGGGATTTCTGTGTGTCCTCTAAGCAATCATTTAGTTTTAGATTTTTGTACAAACACAAAGGTTAAGTTGGCCATGCGCTATTTCTTGTTTTTTAGAATTTTGCTCAAAATTTTTTGTTTTAAGAAAGTTTTTTTAATTTTATAATCATTAGTGGGGTCAAAATCGATATTAATTTTTCACCACAGTGATGATAAAATTCGAAGTCTATTCGTTCCAAAATCAAATGTTAAAAAAACAAACTCAATTTTGAAGTACTTTCAAACAACTTTGGTCAAGTCTCTGAATGGATTGAGAATTATTGTATAATTGTTCGTGCAAACGTTCATTTGAAGATTTCTAAAAACTTTAGCCTGAAAAAGGGCAAAACATTCCAGCTTTGCAGATCTTTTATTCTCAGTGGGTGTCAGTTGACTTGGAAGAAAAGGAAGAACAGCTAGATTGCAGAGCATCAAATATTTCACATGGCGCACGCTCCAGGCAAGATTAGGTTCCACACTTCGCAATCACACCTCAAATAGTCACTTGGCTTGTTCCAACTGAAGCAATCATGTGGGGAGCAGCAACAGGAATGCCACACAGGGGAATGCAAAAAATAATTTTCTTCCTTTACAAAAATAGCCAGCAAAACAAATACTATTCTGACATGTTGTGGGCTATGCACAGCATTTTCTCAAGAATAGATGGCAGAGTGGTTGAATCTGAGGAAGACAGTGCTGGAGAAGGCCATTATAGCAGCTGCTGCTTTTTGCTAGGGAATCTTTTTTTTTTTTTTTTTTTTTTTTTTTAATGCTAGATTGCAAGAACACATAATCCCTCCAAGTCAGAGTTATTTTGCAGGAAAAATGAATAATATACTACTTTTAATGTGGCCAACAACCTGGGAATAAAAAACAGCTCCGTTGATTTAAAAACATATTTACAGAGTTTGCATTATGCTTCATAATGGGTGGTAAAAGGATACTTAAAAAGGAAAAATCCTAACTTAAAATTCCAAAACACACCAATACATCATCACAGAGCTGATGTCACAACAGCTGCCAAGGCCTATAGCAGTCATGGAGGAGGAGGCACAGGTCATTAATAAAAAAATATACATCCCACATCAGTGTTACT
Organism: Pelophylax lessonae; assembly: GCF_965119305.1. Classification (NCBI taxonomy): domain Eukaryota; kingdom Metazoa; phylum Chordata; class Amphibia; order Anura; family Ranidae; genus Pelophylax; species Pelophylax lessonae. The sequence goes on along the minus strand of NC_138779.1, from coordinate 88,968,701 downwards.
CAATGCACACAAGAAGGGGAGTTAAAAGAGGTGATTTGTACGGGACAAGGAGGCAGCGGCATGAGTCAATGGAAATTCACTCTCAGTTATTCTCTGACCTAGTTCTGTGACTGCAGCCCTCCCCATCTCTGGCACACTACCACCAAATGCTGGATTTGTCTTATTTTGGAACGGCTTGTGCAAAATATTCCACATTCCCCGCCAGCTGGAAAACCTTCTGTTTATAGAGTGCTCCTCATTAAAAGTTGAAGTTCTGTTTAAAGAAGAGGTGTGTGGGGTACTTGACAGAATGACATTATACCTAGAAGTCAGAATGAAATGTCAGTTTAAGGGCCTGTGTCAATGGGCTTTGGACTTGTGTTGATGGCATCAGTTTTTGCAGCTTCTGGGATCATTCAGAATTCATCCACAGGTCAATTTCACCTGCAGTTGACCTTCTGACCTGCTTCAAATGTGTTTCACATTCCCTTAGACATGTATGTGAATACAAAACCCGCTTGAAGCAAACAAAACATATATACTAGAGGAAAAATGGTTTAACCTTAAAATACATAAGGGGTTCTTTACTGTCAGAGCAGTAAGGATGTGGAATTCTCTTCCACAAGCAGTGGTATCAGCAGGGAGCATCGATAGTTTAAAAAACTATTAGATGGGCACCTTAAAGACCACAACATAAAGGGGTATACAATGTACGGTTAACAGCAAACACACACACACACACACACACACACACCATAGGTTGAACTGGATGGACTGTCTTTTTTCAACCTCACAAACTATGTAACTATATAAAAAGTGCAGTGCCTAAGTTTATATGTAACATTACAGTGATAATCTCGCAAGACCATATATCATATGGATCTATAAAATGCACAGTGCAAAAAAATTCATACTAAATATCCAAAAATATCTAATAAAAAGAAAGAAAAACTGGATTTTTGACTTACCGTAAAATCCTTTGCTCTTAAGTTCATTGACGGACGCAGATCCTGATGCATATCATTAGGGTTATACTGCCCCCTACAGGAGTAGGAAACCAGGCAGAAAAAAAAATTCTGGCTACGCCTATAGGCAGTCCCGGAGGGTACACCCTCTCTCTTCCTGCATAGGATGTCAGTTTTGTATCAAAGCAGTGTCAGAGAAGTAACACCAACCCAACTCAAAATAGAGGGGCGGGTAATGCGTCCGTCAATGAACTTAAGAGAAAAGGATTTTTACTGTAAGTCAAAAATCCAGTTTTCTATATTATTCATTGACGGATGCAGTTCCTGATGCATATCAGTAGGGGGACGTCCCAAAGCAGTGCCATAAAATGAGGGGTGGGGACAGCAGAAAAAACAAGTCCCCAAGGCTAAACACACCCAACCAGGCAACAGATCTCATAACTCATCAAAACAGAATCAGAACAGCAAGATGAGGCCCACCTGAAACAAACAGTAAACACCCTCAAGGAAGGCCAAAAAGCCCTCCAAACAGCAGCCTGCAAAACCTTGCGGCCAAAAGAAGCTTCTGCGGATACCAGCACATCCACCATATAATTTGGTAAAGGTGTGAACAGATGACCAGATAGCCGCCTGGCAACCTGAAGCACAGATGCCTATATGGCGAAAAGCCCAGGAAGCACCAAGTGCCCGAGTAGAATGCGCCGAAACACGGAAAGGTGGAAAGCTGACCCTAATTGAATAAGCCTGCACCACCGTCTGTCTGGTCCATCTGGAAATAGTCGCAGCAGACGCAGGCAGCCCATTTCTTGGGCCATCCGTGAGTACAGAGAGTGAATCTGACTTACAAAAAGACTCAGTAGTCACCAAGTACACCTTGATTGCCCGAACTATATCCAGAGTATGCAGTGCACATTCCATAGGATGTTTTGGCTGAGGACACAAAGATGGTAATACAAAGTCCTCGTTCAAGTGAACACTAGAAACCGCCTTCAGAAGCAAGGATGGATCCGGACGAAGTACCACTTGTCTCCATGAACCAACATATAGGGAGAATGGCAGGACAATGGTCGCCAGTGCCTACACCATGCGCGCAGAAGAGATAGCCACCAAGAAGGCCACCTTCTGTGATAAGGTAGGCATGGGAAACCCCCGAATACTTGCAAAAGGAGGTTTTCGGAAGAACCGACAGCACCAAATCAAGGTCCCCAGTTGGTGACGGAGGTCACACCGAAAGTATCAAGTGTCGCACCCCCTGGAAGAAGTTACGCACCAGGGAACGGGTGGCCGATGGCCTTTGGAAGAAAACTGCCAAAGCCAAAACCTGACCCCTGATATTACTCAAGGCCAACTTTTATCAACTCCCTGTTGAAGGAAAGCAAAGATCCAGGCCACCGAGTAAGAGCGAGTGGGAGCCCAAAGAGACTCACACCACGCAATATACGACTTTCTCGTACAATGATAAATCATCCTAGAAGTCGCATTCCTCACTTTAAGTAGACTGGAAATCACTGAAGCAGACAATCCCCTGCCCTTCAGCACCTGACTTTCAACAGCCAAGCCAACAATGCCAGCAACCGTAAAGCAGGATGGAAGATTGGCCCTGAAGACAATAGATCCTCCCTGAGAGGAAGTCTCTAAGGAGCATCTGCGACTAGCCTAACCAGGTCGGCATACCAAACTCGATGAGGCCAGTCCAGAGGCATGAGAATGACCGGAATCCCCTCCGCCTTGATCCTGCGAAGAAGTCTTGGCCAGCAACTGGGAGGAGGAAAGGCAGACAGCAGCTAATACTGACCCCATGGTGCCACCAGTGCATCTGCCAGAGGGTCCCGGGAGCGGACCACAAACCTCTTCAGTGCCCTATCCTTTTGATGCAACGCCAACAGATCCATGTCTGGAGTGCCCCAACGAAAGCACAACTGCTGGAACACCCCCGGATGTAGAGACCATTCCCCTGCATCCAAGGCCTGTCGACTGAGGTAATCCGCCTGCCAATTTTCCACACCTGGAATGTGAACAGCAGGGAGAGCTGGAACAAGGCACTCACAAAGAATGCCTATCACTTCCAAGGCCACAAGGACACCCTTGGTGCTCCCTTGGGGAATGACATAAGCCACGGTCGTGGCATAGTCCGATTGAATGAGCACTGGACAGTGGCAGGTGCCCAGTCCAGTGAACTAGGCAAAGCCGGATTGCTCTCAGCTCCAGGACATTGATCGGTAACCTGGCATCCTCCAGGAACGATACTCCCTGAGCAGAGAACCTGCCGAGGACTCCTCCCCACCCGGACAGGCTTGCATCCGTGATGAAAATTGTCCAGTATAAGGGGAGGAAGGATTTCCTGCTTGGGCATCGGGGACCGAAGCCACCAGATCAGTGACTCCCTGGTCACCTGGCTCAGCTGGATCTGAATGTCCAGACAGTTTGAATTCTAGTTCCATGTAAGAAGGATTGCCTTCTGGAGGATCCTCGAGAAGGATTGAGCGAAAGGGACCGACTCGAAAGACGACACCATCAGTCCCAGAACTTGCATGCAGGTTCGAAGGGACGACAATGTGCTGGACAGCAACAGCTGAACTGCAGTTTGAAGTTTCAACAGTTTCTTCGGAGGCAGAAACACCCTGGCTGAGGATGAGTCCAAAGTCAGGCCCAGATAGTCCAGTCTCAAGGAAGGGACCAGGGACGACTTCTGAAGGTCAGAACCCACCGAACTCCTCCAGAGTTCTCATGGTGACTTCCAAATTCTTTGTCAGCACTGTAGGGGACTCCGCACGGAGAAGCAGATCGGCCAGGAACCCAGGACCGATACCGCACCCCAGGACCGGAGCCAACATCTTTGTGAAGACCCGAGGAGCAGTGGCAAGACCAAAAGGTAACGCCATAAACCGATAGTGACAAAAATGGAGAACCCGTTGGTGTCCGGCACATAACGGGATGTGAAGGTAGGCATCTTTAATGTCTATGGAGGCCAGGAATCCCCCTGATGTAGGGAAGCCACCATTGTGCGAACCGATACCATCTTGAATTTTTGATTCCCATAGAACTATCCAGGGCCATTAGGCCCAGCCTTGTTGAACCAGATCCTGTACTGCCCCATAGAGTGCCAGCAAGCGATCTGGGGACAGCCATAAATTGGAAGGGAAAACCTTACCGGAGAAACGGATCAAAACTCGATCTTGCAACTAAACTGTATGACCTCCTGAACCCAGCTGTCTGGGAGACGGGCCGGCCGCAGGTCGGAGAATCGGCAAAGACATTCCCCCACCCCATATACGGGTGAGGACGCACCTTCAGGCCGAGGAGGCCTTGTCCGAAGGTCTGGAAAAAAAACGATCTTTTGTTTGCCAGACCAGGGTCACTTGGAGCCACCTGAGGAAGTCTTGAAGGACTTCGCCCCATTAACTGTCCCTGATGGAAGAAGAAACTGTTTGTGAGCCTGAAAAGGAGGGACCCCGTCTGCCCTTACACTTGTTAGCCTGTGGAAGAAAAGTACTCTTCCCCCTGTGAGACCCTTATATAATGTCATCCAGGGCAGCGCCAAACAGGCGAGCCCCCTGAAAAAGGGAGACCCGTTAAGGCCTTCTTAGAAGTTTGATCCGCAGACCATCACTTCAGTCAAGTATACGCCGGATAACCACTGCCGAAACCGACAGTTGACCCAATAAAAGGAGCCGTGTCCAGCGCAGCATTGCAAACAAATTGCAGCCCCTGCACCAGCTGGTCCAACAGCTCCCCCAAGGCAGGAGGGACTTGCTCCTTACCAAGTCATGGCGTTGGAACTCCGCCCATCGGTCAGAGTCTGTGTGGCAAGGGCAATCTTAAACACTTCAAGCACAAAAGTAGTGACCGCACTCTGACGTAGATAGAAACATTGAAGTTTTTATTCATCACCACAAATTCCATACAGAACTTGACACATCACAGGACAGGTACATAGGTTGACGCGTTGCACGGACACTATGATCGCTTACTCATAGCCATGTATCTTTGTATGGTTGTGAGTAAGCGATCATAGTGTCGTGAAACGCGTCAACCTATGTACCTGTCCTGTGATATGTCAAGTCCTGTATGGAATTTGTGGTGATGAAAAAAAAATTCAACGTTTCTATCTACGTCGGACTGCGGTCACTACTTCTGTGCTTGAAGTGTTACCTGGATTACGGATCCAAATCACACCTGATCTACATCCTCACCTGAGTGGCTTGTCTGTTTTGAACTTGTCAATCTTAAACACTGTTCTCAGTGCAGACCCTGCCCGGGAGTACAGTTTGTGGGCCACAGCCTCCGCCATCCTATCCCCCAGGTCCTTAAAGGACTGGGATACCTCCACTGGTTGCGTATTGGTCTGTTATGCTTCCTTGAGTAAAAACTTTTTCTGCATTGGACTGATAGTGTGATGCCCATTCTCTACCATTACTGTCTAGTGTACATTCAGGGACCATACTCCTGACTATGTTCTAGCATTAAAAGTATATTTCAAAATGCAGTACATGCGTTGACCAAAAAGATCAATAGCTGCCTACAACCTTAGCTTTATTATTATTTTCTTTATTAAAGGAGGCTCCTACTGCACCATGAAAGTACAGTCTTGTTCAGATCTCCTTTGCCAAGAAAAAAGTAACTTTTTTTTTTGTAAACTAGATGAAAATATTACTTACTAGAGTAAGTTGTTTCAATACCAATACAAAAACAAATTAAAATATATGGCAAAGTAATAAAATCAAATTCAGTCTCCACATAAAAAAGCTACAAACGTGACTGTGTGAACAAAATACAACAAAAACACCTTAGGAACTTGCTGAGGGTTTATTATTCCAGCCAGGGATGCGCATATGGCTGTTAACTCGTGAAACTTGTTAATGATTGGGGTTTTTTTCTTGTCATGGGTAATTATGGACTGGACAGACTGGTGTTGACAGTGCACTGACTTGCACTTTGTATATGGTCAATGGAGCTTAACCTCAGAAGCAGAGCGTTGGTTATGTTAGTTGCAGTCACCATAGGAGGTTAAGCCAAACTCAGTTTATTTTTCTGTCTTCTTCATTCTGGGATCTTTAAAGGGGGAGTAAAAAAAAAAAACCTACAAACTCACCTACAGTAGATGGCTTCAGCATTGATCCGATGCTTCTGCTGTCCCCATCGGCTCTACACTGAGAACTAAGCGATCAAAGACTGCAGATCGCTCCACTCTCAGTTTTCAGTGAGCAGAGAGGGCTCTCTGCTCTGCCCCTCCAGTACTCACTGGAGCATCGGACTGTGGAGGGGGCAGGAGTTGCTGGAAAACACTCTCAGGGGCACGCTGAGCAGAGGAGCCAACTGCCTGTCAGACATCTGTGTGGATCCTGTCATTGTTGCTGGAATCCCTGTAGATCCTGGACCAGCTCTGTGATGAGCATTTGGGTCACAGGAGTGCAGAACTAAGTGCACTCCTCTGATCCATAGGAAAAGTATGGGCAAAAGAGCTTTGGACATACTTCTCCTTTAAAGTGGTAGTAAACACCGCTTTTGATTTATACCTACAGGTAAGTGTATAATAAGGCTTACAGGAATATAAGGATCATAGGGCACTTCTGTGGGAGCAATCATTCTTTAAACACACAATGTTGGACTCCTGTGTAGGTAAATGGTTTCTTGGCTGTCCCTAAGACTGCTCTTCCAGAGAGCAGAAGCACGCTCCAAAAGGTAACATGAAAGGGAAAAAGGAAGGCACCTCGCAGTGTAAAAACATTTAATGACATACAAATAAGGAACACTTACACAATCATTTGTGAGAAGCAGGTATATAGGTACATCACGGGGGTTAGTTCCATAAACTCCCTGTTGGCTTCCTTTCCCTGAAGCCTTCCAGCAGCATAGGGGGATGGAGAGGAGAGGCATGGAGCATTGGAAAGAAGGTCCAAGCTGGAATCACGGTGGAACACACGCCTTGCTCATGGACCGCAGGAACGTGGTGACATCACGGGAGTGGTAACGCATTTTGGAGGATGCACAGTAACGCTCCTTCGTCAGACCAATGGTGGAAAGGGGAAAAACCACAATAGAAAGAAGGGAGGAGGCCGGAAGCAAGCTGAAAAACCGGAAACGAATAGGGAAGAGGGTGGAAGATGGTGGCTGTGATGCCATGAACTTGATATTATGACCATATAAGGGAATCTTGTTAGTGATTCGGAAGATACCTTCAAACTTGTGCTCTTAAAAGAACCGTTAACTGTTTAGGTTTGGAGATACGATTGGCCAGTCCATCACCTTTACCCTCAGCTTCTTTAGCAAGGCAGTGGTCGTCTTGGAGGTGTGTTTGGGGTCGTTATCATGTTGGAATACTGCCCTGTGGCCCAGCCTCTGAAGGGAGAGGATCATGCTCTGCTTCAGTATGTCACAGTACATTTTGGCATTCATGGTTCCCTCAATGAACTGTAGCTCTCCAGTGCCGGCAGCACTCATGCAGCCCCAGACCATGACACCCCGTCCACCATGCTTGACTGTAGGCATAACGCACTTGCCTTTGTACTCCTCCCCTGGTTGTCGCGACACACGCTTGACACCATCTGAACCAAATAAGTTTATCTTGGTTTCCTCAGACCACAGGACATGGTTCCAGTAATCCACGTCCTTAGTCTGCTTGTCTTCAGCAAACTGTTTTTGGGCTTTCTTGTGCATCATCAGTAGAAGAGGCTTCCTTCTGGGAGGACAGCCTTGCAGACCAATTTGATGCAGTGTGCGGCGTATGGTCTGCGCACTGACAGGCTGACCCCCCTTACCGCTTCAACCTCTGCAGCAATGCTGGCAGCACGTCTATTTCCCAAAGACAACCTCTGGATATGACTGAGCACATGCACTTAACTTCTTTGGTCGACGCTGGTGAGGCCTGTTCTCAGTTGAACCTGTCCTGTTAAACTGCTGTATGGTCTTATCCACCATGCTGCAGCGCAGTTTCAGGGTCTTGGCAATCTTCTTATAGCCTAGGCCATCTTTATGTAGAGCAACAATTCTTTTTTTCAGATCCTCAGAGTTCTTTGCCATGAGGTGCCATGTTGAACTTTCAGTGACCAAAATGAGAGAGTGAGAGCGATACCACCAAATTTAACACACCTGCTCCCCATTCACACCTAAGATTTTGTAACACTGAGTCACTTGACACCGGGGAAGGAAAATGGCCAATTGGGCCCAATTTGGACTTCAATTTCTCTTAGGGGTGTACTCACTTTTGTTGTCAGCGGTTTAGACATTAACGGCTGTGTGTTGAATTATTTTGAGGGGACAGCAAATTTACACTGTTATACAAGCTATACACTCACTACTTTACATTTTAGCAAAGTGTAATTTCTTCAGTGTTGTCACATGAAAAGGTAATAAAATATTTTCAAAAAATGTAAGAGGTGTACTTGCTTTTGTAAAATACTGTATGCATTTCTGTCAATTCAGTTCTAAAATGTACACAGCTCCGCCCCCCCCCTTGTTGCCTTCCCCCTGCAATGATGCTGGCTTCCCTCTTCTCCTCTCCCCCCATCTGCTGCGGGATGTTTCAGGATGGAGAGTGGGAGAAGTGGCTAATATGTAATTTACCGGCCCCTTCCTTTTCTCCTTTGAATACACTCAATTACTATACCCATTCATAATGAACCGGAAGCCACTCAGCACAGAACACTTCCCATTCATTCACTGCCCTTTGCAGCTGAGGCTGGAGAAAAAAACATGTGTGTTTGAACATAGGGGTGCACACCTATGTTCTAAAGACAGAATGTTTTTTACCTCAATGCATTTTGTGCATTAAGGTAAACAACCTTCTGTGTGCAGCTCCCTCCCCCAGCCCCCCCATTATAGTTACCTGAGCCCGATCTCGATCCAGCAATGTGCATGAGAGCAGTGGCTCTATCGGCTCTCTCAATTCTCATTGTCTCCTGCTGCTTTCAATCACAGCCAGTGAGGAGGGATCGGGGGCAGGGCCAAGCCATGCTCTGTGTGCCAATGCAGAACACACAAAGCAACCTCGGGAGCGAGACCACACGAGTGCCCCCATGGCAAGCAGTTTGCTATTGTGGGCACTTGGCAGATGGAGAGATGAGGAGTGCTGGCAGGGGACCCCTAAAGAGGAGGATTGGAACTTCTCTGTGCAAAATCATTGCACAAAGCACAGAAGTATAACATGTTTGTTATTTGTAAAAAAAAAATAATAATAATAATAAAATTAAATGTTTACAATAATTTTTAGTGCTGGTTCACACTACCGCGGCACGACTTCGAGGGCGACCTGTGAAGTCTCATATAATGAATGTCAATGCAAGTCACTCCGATGTCGCCCCGAAGTAGTACAGGAACTACTTTATAAGTCGGAGCGACTTGAGTTATTAGAACGGTTCCCGTAGCACTGCATGGACCACGACTTGTCGCCTGACAAGTCGCGTTAGTGTGAATGGGCACTAAAAAGAATGGCCCCAACAAACAAAAATTAACATTAGGATTGTGATTTACAAAAGTGATGACAGTAAATATTTATCTCCTTTACCACTTGCCGTACTTCTACTGCGGCAGGTCGGCTCTGTCTCACGAAACGACGTACCTGTATGTTGTTTCGTGGGACAGCTAGTGGGGGAGTGTGCGCTGATTGGCCATAGGGGGAGCCAATCAGCGGATCCAGCAGCCATGATTGCCGCCGGGCACCCACGATCGCTCCCCGTGGGGACAGAACGGTGGTCTGCTGATGTAAACACGGCAGACTGCTGTTCTGTCAGTAATGAACATAGGGATTCTGTGTTCCTCTTATTTAGGGACACAGGTCTCTGTTTTCATCCAGATAAAAATCCCCCCCCCCACAGTTAGAAAGCACCGCCTAGGGACACATTTAACTCTTTGATTGCCTCTGGTGTTAACCCCTTCCCTGCCAGTGTCATTAGTACAGTAACAGTTCATATTTTTAGCACTGATTACTGTAGGAATGTCACAGGTCCCCCAAAAGTGTAAAAAATGTCAGTTAGGGGTCCAATCTGTCTGCCGCAATATCGCAGTCCCGTTAAAATTCGCTGATCGCCGCCATTACTATTAAAAAAATAAATAAAAATGACATAAATCTTTCCCCTTGTTTGTAGACGCGATAACTTTTGCGCAAACCAATCAATATACACTTATTGAGATTTTTTTTTTTTACCAAAATTATTTTAGCAGAGTACATACTGGCCTAGATGCTGAAAAAAATGTTACTTTTTAATTTTTATCGGGAACGTTTTATAGCAGAAAGTAAAAAAAATATTTTTTTTTTCAGAATTGTCGCTTTTTATGGTTTATAGCACAAAAAATAAAAACCGCACAGGTGATCAATTACCATCAAAAGAAAGCTCTATTTGTGGGGAAAAAAGGACATCAATTTCATTTGGGTACAGCTTTGCACGACTGCATAACTGTCAGGTAAAATAACGCAGTGCCGTATCGCAAAAAAATGGCCTGGTCATTAAGGGAGTAAAACCTTCTGGCCCAGAAGTGGTTAATAGCATCAGCATAAAGCTTTGAAAAATGGAGGCAGAATCAATAGGAAGCAGTAGAGCAATAAGAAAGGAGATTGTGAGAATAGTGGTAACATTAGCCCAGACAGAGATATGAGAACACAGAGCCTCTGTAACTATGATCTCAGTACAGTACGGGTTGTCACAGGAGAATTTCTAATACACAGGAAATGGGAGTTCTTACACAGTATTCCTTTATACCGAATGCACCGGACTGCTCAGCTTGCCAAATGTACGCTTTCCACACACATATTTTAACCTCATTGGCTTTGTTACACTATTTTACAGACATTGCAGCGGCAGACTAAAGTCCACTGAAAATCTATCTGCCTGCTGAATAGCAGTAAATAATATCACAAAATGTTTTTAAGCACTAGACAACTGGAGTGCCAGTGAACAATGGCACATTGTAAACATAGTTTGTTTTCAATTTTTACACTCGTAATTGTATACCTTTCCAAAAGTCCTGGATTCCGTGAGACTGACTGCTCTGGGATTTTAACAAAATCCAGACATTCCATCGATCGGGGCCGTTTCCCACTGCCAAGTACAGGAGCCCAGGTGATTGCACACAGCGCTACAGTGCAGCTATAATATCACAGGCCTATCCAGCAAGCAGAGCCTCTTGGGAATTGTATTTTGAGTCCCTCATAAAGCAGCTTTCCTTGTGTGAAGACTACAATATCCAGCATGCACTGCAGCCCAGGCACCCCTGGATTAATGGCAGTAAATGGGGTGTGTACCCCCCTCTTGCCTAGGTTGCGCGCACAGTTTTGTCAGGGAGAGCGCTGGCATTTTGCACAGGGAAACACATTGTCGGAGGCCCAGAGAGGAGGGGGCACAACGGCTGAAAATCAAAATAATTTCTTGTGGGGGCATCAGGGGGGCCTGGCACCTAATAACTGAGTACTGTATTCAGTTTTTAATCATACAGGCACATGGCTTATCCAGATATTTTATCCTCATAATATCAAATATGCATTTTAATGTATTATGTGGTGGAGTTGACCAGGGGTACACTGTCAGGTGTGCTATAAAGGGCCTCATGGTGGCCCTAGCTGGCTGGGTGCTTCTTTGTTGCTTAGTTAGGCGGAGTGATTTCCTGCCTGACATGAGCATTATAGTTCTGGCAGGGGGAGCCAGAGACTTAGGGCTCAGGAGCATAGACAAGTATTTTCCTCTCTGGTAGGCAGAGAGCAATATAAACCTTACCTTTACCTGGCAATCTCCCTAATAAGCAGAAGAGATCCACAGAGTGCACAGGCGTTTAGTACAGCCCTGGTGATTGGCAAAGGAAAGTGCCTCGGTGCATGCTGGGAGACTGTATAAATACCGAGGGTACATGTGCTCAGGATTTTTCAGCTGGAGAGCGGGGTCCCAGAGGGAGGGGGCGGCTGCCCCTTCTCTGTAGAAGCTGCCATGGTCGACCTGAGGGCCAGAGAGGAGCTGAACCCAAAGGTCCTGGAGAGCTGACTGGAAGGAAGACACTGGAGAGGATCTGATCCTGCCTACAGTGAGTACAGATCTGTGACGTGGGGCCTGTTCTGAGAGGGCCACAACTTCTGAGGAGGAGTCAGTGGATGGGTGTCAGTCAAGGGGATGCTAAAGAGTGTCCTGAAGATAAAGTAGTTGCAACAAGTCTGCTGCTGGAGAGAGGAAGAAGACTTAATTCTTCCATACAAGTGGCAGTATGGTTAAAGCAGTGTCTCTGCTTCCACAAATAACCTGGTGAGGCCAAGTGAGAGTTGTCCTTATCTACTGTAAATAGTTCAAGTTGGAGTATCCCACTATTCCCTTTTCCCATCCAAGTTCCACAATAAATATAAAACCAAAACCCCTGGACTGTTTTTTGAGTAACGAGCCACTGGGAGGAAGGATGGATGTGTGAACTGTCCTTAAGTGACTGTCTGCAGGTAATCAGAGGCCCAAGAAGTCATCATACAGCAATCCCTAACGGGACAGTGCCACACTAGGTATTGTAGTTCTCAAACTGGACAGAGGGCTTGGAGGTGCAGGACAACCAAAAATCCCAAAATAGGAGGATAAATACACTGAATCAAAAATAGATAGTATGAGAGCAACCTCTAAAATGGAGAACAGATACAGTGTTTTAGTGTTCTTAAGGCCCCTTTCACACTTGTGCGACCTAAAAGTCATGTGATTTTGACTGGACTTGAAGCAATGCCCATGTCTTTGGACCTCAAAGTTCATTAAAGTCGGACCAAAGTAGTGCAGGAACTACTTTGAAGTCGTTGCGACTTAAAGGTTGCACAGATATGAACGGTACTCATTGGAAATCATAGAGTACGACTTGTCATGCGACTTTGCAGTCCCAAGTCGCAGGACAAGTCGCACAAGTGTGAAAGGGGTCTTAATTAAACTTCTGTTCTTCTGTAAGCAGACAAATACCTGAGCCCCAGGCAAAAATCCCTCTTCCAAGGCCCAGATGATAGCTTCTTCGCTTCTCCTCTGAGACACTCTTCAGCCAAATGTATCTCTGTTTAGCCCAGCTCTCTTCAGGCATGCACTTCAGCAAGTGGCTTGGTATCTATCACCAGGGCCACCATCAAGTTAGTACAGGTGATACATATGTATGGGGCCTCAGCGTCAGGAGGAGCCCGGGCCTCGGCAACCAGGAAGTGTGCACAGTGCAAGAGAGGAGCCAGAGGAGACATGAGACAGGAGAGACGCCGGAGGCTGCTGGTCCGGTCTTTTTTTTATTCAGCTCTCCTGCCGCATAGCATAGTAAACTAGCTGGCAGGGCTGGGACTCGGGAGATGTTATGGGGGAGAGACCTAAGACGATTTTAGCTACCCATTGGCTGAGGAGGCAGCAGGAGGCAGGCTACTCCGCCTACCACTGCTTCCTTAGCCAATGGGTACACAGGGAGCGCTGTCCATCCCTACAGAGCCTTGGGCTTCCTGTGTTAGTGGAACGGAATACAATTCAACCAGAGTACAACTCCGGTTGCAATTGCAACCCCTGTAGTTTTGCCCCTGCTTATTGCTGTCCCTTTAGCAGGGTGAAAGTAACTTTACACATGTGTAGCATAGGTGTCAGCTTTTGTCACCATGTTAAAAGGACAACAATATGGGTAGCATTACATACACTGTCATAAGTCCAGGTTCGCTAAATTACCCAATGCTCTGCAAAGCAATCCATGCGGATTGCTTTTCGGGTCCCTTTCACATGAGCGGTCCAGTTGGGTCCTCCTGTCTGTTTTCAGGCAGACCTGATCAGACCCTCCATTCTCCTCTATGAAGTGGCAAATGTAAACGGAATTGGGCTTGTTTACATCCGCCTACCTCCATTCCTATCCGATCTGGCAAAAAAAAAAAAAAAAAAATGAGCATCCATTCCCCTCCATCTGGCCAGATCAGTGGGAAGTTGAATGTAAACGGACAGCATGAGCAGACAAGGACCTGTCAGTCACATGCTCCGCTCAGCTCAGCAGGGGATTCGCGGACAGATCCCCTGCTGAGAAAAACTGTTTCGGGCCTGTGTGAAGATTGCAGCTAGAGTGTAATTAAGTCCAGTGTTTTATCAGAATGCCGCTACTAGATTGTGCAATGTAGGTCCAAAAAACACTGCGCATGCGCAATGCGTTCCACCATGCGTTTCACAGCCCTGTGCATTTCAAACACTTCATGATCTGACGGGTAGCAGAAATCTGGTAGAACACCCATGCGGACATCTTACTACACCCAGCTATGTCTTGAATTTCTGAGTATTCTTAGCAATAAAGTGAGCGGCTATAAATAAATATTGTATATTGACATATGTGATGCTGTTTAATTTTGAAAGAAGCTGGATGCCAGCAGTAGGAATGTGGCGGAGGCCATGTTGGTACACCCCACACTGCTCAGCGCTAACATTTTATGCTTTCGCAATGAAACAGCCAAACCGCATAACAGATATCAACACTCTATTTATATATGCTCACTTTATTGCTAAAATTACTCTGCAATGAAAGACGTAGCTGGGTGTAGTAAGGTGTCGACATGTGCCGTAAGGGCTTTTCGGTCCGAACATCACTTCCGTTACACAATCGGAAGTGATGGAGGAATTAGGGAAATTTCCTATAATCCTTGGGAAACAGATGGGGAAAAAAATTAAAGGGGTTTTCCATAATTTAGTCAAAATGGAAAAAAGGGCTGGCTTTATATATACACATTAGTTGTATACATATCTAGAACATCTAACAGGGTTATATCATTGCAGGAGATTTCCCCTCACTTCCTATCTTGGTGTCACCGGGACAGGAAGTGAGGGAATTTGATTGTGGGGATATAGCCAGCAATTGTTTCCTTAAAAAAATATAATATATAATATGGGCATTATAAGGCAACAATGTCCCCACAGTGAGATTCCCCCACTTCCTGTCCTGGTGACACTAAGACAGGAAGTGAAAAGAAATCTCCTGCAATGATATTACCCTGTTAAATGATTAAGTTATGTATAAAACTAAAAAAAGGATTTTTGTAAAATCTTACCGTAAAATCCTTTTCTCTTAGCTCATCGACAGACGTAGTCCTCGGTGATACACCACCTTCGGGTTATGTTACCTCCGCAGGAGCAGGACTAGACAGGAAATTAAAAAGCTCTGGCCACACCCTAGGGGCAGTCCCAGAGGGTATATCCTCTCTCTCTCTGCCTCAGCAAATCAGTTATGTGAAAAAGCAGTGCTTAGAGAATTTAACCCAACCCAACTCCAAAACAGAGGGGCGGGGACTACGTCTGTCGATGAGCTAAGAGAAAAGGATTTTACGGTAAGATTTTACAAAAATCCATTTTTCTCTAGCGCTCATTGACAGACGTAGTCCTCGGTGATACACCACCTTCGGGACGTCCCAGAGCAGTATCACAACTGAGGGGTGGGAAAATGGAAATCAAATCCCAATCTAGAAGGCCCAACCGGTGCCAACTAGAAGTTTACAATGCTCATCCTTAATGATGAGACTCAACAAAAAAAGAGAAAACAATTTTTTTTTTTTTTTTCAAACAGAAAAAAACCCTCGAGGTAGACCACCGGTCTCCTCAAATTGCGGCCTGCAAAACCTTGCGGCCAAATGAGGCATCCGCCGATGCCGTCACATCAATTTTATAGAATTTTGTAAAGGTATGTACCGACGACCAGGTGGCCGCCTTACATACCTGGACCACTGACGCCTGATGGCGAAAGGCCCAGGAAGTACTGAGCGCTCGAGTGGAGTGCGCCCTAACAGGGAACGGAGGACTCTGACCCTTAATAGAATAAGCCTGTACCACCGTTTGTCTAATCCATTTGGCAATGGTCGCGGCAGATGCAGGCAAACCCTTTCTGGGGCCATCCGCGATCACAAAAAGTGAATCCGTCTTACGGAAAGATTCCGTAGCTTTCAGGTATACCCTGATTGCCCGAACCACATCTAAGGAATGCAACGCATGTTCCCGATGATGCTTGGGCTGAGGACACAAGGAAGGTAGTACAATATCTTCATTCAGATGAAAATCTGAAACCACCTTAGGAAGAAAAGATGGCTTAGGATGAAGTACTACCTTATCCCTATGAATCACTAGGTATGGGGACTGGCATGATAATGCAGCCAGTTCTGACACCCTGCGAGCAGAAGTAATAGCCACCAAGAAGGCCACCTTCTGGGATAAAGTAAGCAAGGGAATCTCCCTGATGTTTTCAAAGGGAGGTTTCTGTAGAACCGACAAAACCAAATTAAGATCCCAGGGCGGTAAGGGCGCGCGGACTGGAGGAGCCAGGTGCCGCACCCCCTGGATGAAATTCCGCACCAAGGATTTGGTAGCTAAAGGCTTCTGAAAGAAGATTGCTAATGCTGAAACTTGACCCTTGATGGTGCTCAAGGCTAGCTTCTGCTCAACCCCTTGTTGCAAAAAGGCCAATATTCGAGACACCGAATAGGTACGTGGAGGAAATCCTAAAGATTCGCACCACGCAATATAAGTCTTCCATGTGTGATAATAGACTTTGCTGGAAGTCGCTTTCCTTGCTTTAATAAGGGTAGGAATGACTGAAGTAGACAAACCTCTGTCCTTCAGTACTTGGGTCTCAATGGCCAGGCCATTAAAACCAGTGACTGTAAAGCACGAAGGTAAATTGGTCCTTGAGACCACAGACACTCCCTGAGACGAAGTTCCCACGGAACGTCTGCGACTAACATGTCCAAGTCGGCCAGGCCGGCTTGAAGAGGCCAGCCTAGAATTTCTAGGACCACTGGCGCTGATTGGATCTGAACCAGGCGTCCCTAGAGCTATCTGGCCCCGACCATCCGAGAAAGTCTGGTCGTTTTCTGTTCCCACACATTTATCAGATACCTGATAGTTATCAGGAAAGGTGATCTTTTCTGGTTGAACCTCAGGGACCGAAGTCACCCGACTAGAGGCTACTTGGCCTATCTGGTCAACCAGATCCGATTCCTGTGAGGTATCGGGACTAATCTTAGGAAAAGGTAAAGGAAAAGATCTTTTCAGGGAACGGTAACTACCGCTTCCTGTGGTACTTAAATGTTGGAAGGGAAGAATCGCACCGGTAGTAGTGGTTGATGCTCGATCTAATGTCCTGAATACCGGTGAAAACGTCCCCCCACCCTGAAACCGGGTGGGGGCGCACCTTCAGGCTGTGTACTCCTTTACTTCGGGTTTGGCTGGGTTGGTCCTCTGCTTGTCCGACCAGCCCTTCTTGAACCCTCCTGGAGGAGTCTTGCCTTTCCCGCTAGTACCAGCCGGGCGCCCTTTATGGGCGGTAAAGAAAGGTCCTCGCTTGTTGCAAGGTCCCTTAGCTTTTGCAGCCTGTGGCAAAAAAGTGCTCTTGCCCCCAGTGGCATCCTTAATGATTTCATCTAGGTTGGCCCCAAATAGACGATTCCCCTGAAAAGGGAGATTGGTCAAGGTCTTTTTGGAACCTAGGTCAGCTGACCAGCATTTTAACCACAGCACACGTCTGAGGATCACTGCTAACTTAGATGCATGCCCTAATAGGGGAGTAGTGTCCAAGGCTGCGTCACAGATAAACCGTAGCCCTTGTATGATCTGTTCCATCAAATCAGATGTCTCCTGGGGAATATCTTTTCCCCTAAGATCTTGGCGTACCATTTTCGCCCATTCCGTAAGTGTCTGGGAAACTAGACCAATAACGATTACTGGTCTAAATGCTGACCCTATCAGAGAAAAGATAGTGCGGGACTCTGCTTCTATCTTTCGATCCACCGGATCCTTAAAGGACGAAGTGTCCTCCACTGGAATAACCGTGGCTTTATTCAGCCTGGAAATAGGCGGATCCACGATTGGTGGTACCGTCCATTTCTTAATGATGGATTCCTCAAACGGATAGCGTCTAGCAATACGCTTGGAAATAGTAAAGGTACGCTTAGAATGCTCCCATTCTCCTTTAATCTGATTACCAAAACATTTAGGTACAGGAAAAGCCTTCGCCGTCTTGATGGGCTTATTAGTACCAAAAGGCATCTCTGTTTCAGTTGCCTCTGCCGGTAAAGCCTCAAGTTTTAAGGTTTCTTGCACTGCCACAACTAGTGCGTCCACCAATGCTTCTTCCTGAATAATAGCAAGAGAAGAAGCGTCCTCCTCACTTTCTGAGGGGGCTTTACCTGGGATAGCAGCCCTTGCAGAGGAACCTGCAACTGCCGTGACCATCTCTGAATCTGAGTCAGAGGTGTCAGATAGTATAGGGGTAGGCGGGGGTCGCTTCCTTGACCCCCGTCCCTGACAGGCCGCCTCCACCCGAGCCACCATAGACTCCAAAATTGCTGTAAATGACTCTATACTCTGTGCACCGGCGGGTCCCGAGGCCCCCTCGAGGGAAACGGGTGGGGGAATATGTGTGGCAGGGTCCATGATAACTCCAGTTGCTTCCTGGATAATATAATTCAAAAGTAAAGAAAAAAACTTTTTTTTTTTTTTTTTTTTCTTTTTTGACCCCCAGCGCCACAAAAAGCCCCTTAGTGTTACCTGCTAGCTATCGATCGAGAGAGAGAGAGATAGACCCCCAGGCTCCCCACTTGATGCTCAGAGTTAAACTGCAACAGCTTACAGCGCTGTCTTGACAAACAGGAAGTCTTTTGGCTGGCTGCCCAGGAAGAAAGGAGGCGGCTCCGCCCCTCTGCACGCCTTCCGGCGCCTCCCCCAAGCTCCACGAGGTGTAGGATCACCTCAAACATGGCCGCCCCCATGCTGGAGACACGAGGCTACGCCAAAATGGCGGCTCGTGCGATCCTGCAAGAAAAAATGGCGGCGGCCTGCTGAATGGCGGTGTGCTGCAGGGCACACAACACTGTCTCTGCCTGGGGATGTGGCGTGGTTGGCGGTATCGGCCCTGGCGGACCGCATGGCCGTTCGGGAGGCCTGCTAATAGCTGGAGATCTGATTTGGAAGGCAGTCTACATGTCCGTGGCTTCTGACTGGTAGGTAGCTTATACTTAACCCATAAGATTCCCAGAATGCCACAGATTACATCTTTTAAACATGTATACAATAGATAGTTAGCTCCCAAACCAAGCCTCCTGGCTTTTTGTACACAAAAATCACACTCAAAGTAGGAGGATCTGTGACATGTTATAGGATAGAAAGGACTCTTTCTTACCATACAGAGAGGGGCCCGCGTTCACCACAAAACCCGTCAGGGAAAAAAAGGGGGAACATACTACTCACCATACCGGAACCAGGCGGGCACCAACTCCTGACAGTACCCCTCTCCACCGGGGCGGGAGGGCTGTTGACCGATACGAACGCCGTGACTCATGGTCTTTGGCGTTTCAGCGAGACGTTTAACTCGCGGGTTCAGTCCTTTTAATGGGACTTTGTCGCGGCCGACCCAGCGCGGAGCTATGGCCTGCACGCGCTCGTAGGCTGAACTGGGGTGACCACCGGATCTCAACATCCAGCCCGTCGCCCAGTTCAGCTTTCTTGCTTGAAGATCTCACAGGAACACTGGAGAAAAAAGCTGTCTAAAAATCCTTTAAGAAAAAATTCTTGCCAGGACCTAAGATCCCAGCAAGATATCTAGGTCCTTACTCCTAACTAGACAGAAAATAACTGATTTGCTGAGGCAGAGAGAGAGAGGATATACCCTCTGGGACTGCCCCTAGGGTGTGGCCAGAGCTTTTTAATTTCCTGTCTAGTCCTGCTCCTGCGGAGGTAACATAACCCGAAGGTGGTGTATCACCGAGGACTACGTCTGTCGATGAGCGCTAGAGAAATATATATAAAGCCAGCACTTTTTTTCCCCATTTTGGCTAAATTATGAAAGAGTTAACACCCCATTTATTTATTTTTCCCATACGTGTCCCATTGATAGGTCCCATAGACACAACATGTAGTGAGAGGGAAATTCTCTCAGAGACAGTTGTCACCAGAACTGGAGTTCCCATTGGAAGGTTTCTCTCTCTTGTCCTGCTCAGGGGGCAACTCAACTTTTGGATTTTCCATATGGAGTCACTGGCACAAGGAGTTCTTTGTCCTGGTGACCAAAAGGAAAAAAAATGGAGTTGTCATCAGAAGGGGGAGGGGTTCTAACCCTTCACTACTCCATCCAAAACGAAAGGCCCGTACACACGAGTCGAAATTCGGCCGGGAATTTTCGACCGGCGACCGATCTGCCAATTTTCGGCTTGTTAGTATGGTGCTCTCGACAACCGACTTCAACTTTTCGGCCAAAAAAATTCTGGTGTGCAGGCTATAAAATTTTTGTCGATCGTCAAAACACGGCCGATTTTCATGCAGTCAGTACAAATTTCGATGGGGAAAAATCTTATGAGCAAGACTAGGCATGCTCAGAGAAGAAAGAACACAAAGAAAGCAATCCAATACATGACATCACTTCTGAAGTAGAATTCTGTCGTGCGGGAAACTTTGTGTGCAGTCTAGGCACATTCCAACCAACAGACACCACTCTGGACAAAAGACGGACGACCGGTCGGTGGAAATTAGTTGCGTGTGTACGAGGCTTTAGGAAAAATGTAGATTTAGTGTTTGTAGTGTGATCCGGAGATATGACGCTGTGTTCATACACTGCTGATAGTGTCTGTTTAGAATTTTCCTTCTGGAGGAACAGGACATGGGATAAAGAGGGATAGGACTGAAGGAGGAGGAGGACATGGGATGGAGGAGATGAGACTGCAGGAAGAGGAGTTGGGATAGAGGAGATAGGATTGGAGGAGGACATGGGATGGAGGAGATGAGACTGCAGAAGGAGGAATGGGATGGAGGCAGGGCCAGATTAATGTAGGGGCTATTGGAGCTGCAGCTCCAGGCCCCTACCTTTATATAGGCCCCGGGTTGGCCATATTCACTGTTACCGCTCTTCTGTCACTTGTAAACACAGAAGTCTGGCTTCTATGCTCGCTTCCCCAGGCAGCTCCCTCAGAACCTCCCCACACAGCACGAAGGCCGGACAAGGAGGGACAGTTGCCGATGCATGGATGTGTTTATGGGCTTCAGAGACAGCATCCCATGTTGAATTAGGCATGCATGGCTGCACCCTTCCTCCTCTGGGTGCATGCCAAGGCACGGCCCTTAAGGCCCTTCAAAATCCTCAGCACCAAGCCCATGATGCTCTTAATCCGGCCCTGGATGGAGGAGATGAGACTGCAGAAGGAGGAATGGGATGGAGGAGGACATGGGATGGGGGAGGAGGACATGGGATTGGGGAGATGGGATGAAGGAGGAGGAGGGCATGGGATGAAAGAGGACATGGGATGGGACTTGGTGGGTCAGTGGGGGGCCCTGGGGAATGTTGATGATCAAGTCAAGGTAAAGCTGTGTAAGGGGCCCCAAAATATCAGATGGCTGCCCTGTCCATGACCCTCAACACATGTCTCAAGCTGCGGCCAGGTCCTGCAAGCAGAGATCAGCTGCATAGAGCAGGGTTGCTACAGGTATACCGAACACACAAAAAGGACCACATAAAAAGATTATTGTTAGGGGTTAGGTACGAATTAAAATGATAAATTGAACCTCTGCTTGTGTCTTTGCTAACTTGGTCTTGGTGACCAAACAATCTGTGGTTACTCTGCTTTTGTCCAACAAAAGTGTAACATGGCAAAAAAGTGGAGAGATTTGTTTTCTATGTTCCATCACAGAAAACGGTTTGGAGCAGGGCTGAGACAAGAAGGAAGTGTGTGTACGGGGAGGAGGAGAAGAAGGGACACATACCCCGGGCTCAGCAGCTGTAAGTAGTGAAGGGGCTACACTGGAGGTTTCAGCTGTTACCTTCTCCCCACCTCTCCCCGCTGTCACGTTTTGTAAAAGCAGAAGCCGTCTTCCTGTGCATGCTTCAGTCTTTACAATTGGCAGCACTTCCTCAGTGCAGGAGGAGAAGCTGCCAGGAGACTAGGCTGTCATGCTGCAGAGCAGGGAGCATTTACACAGAGCATGACAGTCCAGCCTTCTAGCAGCTGCTCCTCCTGCACTGACTGGAGCTTTTTAGTGTGGAAGGTGGGGTGTCTTCCAGTGACACCACCGACACGGGACATTTTTTTCTTTTCAGTGACATTTCTGACGCAGGGACATTTTTATTTTCAGTGACACCACCAACACAGGGACTTTTGTTCCTTCCACCGACACCACTGACTAATTTTTTCATTTCAGTGACAACCATAGACTCTGTTTGCCCCATATTTGTTGACTGCTTTTCACTGGTACTATTTTATTGCATGCCAGAAACATCTTGGCACTGGCCCCATCCCCCTTCTCTCCACCTGGGAGTGTTGGGGGGGGGGGGTGTTTGAGAAGCAGGCAGGAGGGTGCAGTTCCCCACCCTAGCCTTGGGCACTTGTTGATTTTGTCCCGCCACTGGGTCAGAATCAAACTTTGGTAGCACTGTCCAGCAAAAATGGTCATCAGTTGGATTTATTATTTACAACTTAGCATGTGCTTCAGGAGTAGTTGTTACTGACAATCAGGTCACAGTACTAATGAGATTACAAGGACAATTTCCTTATCTATGGGGACTGCCAGACTGGATAACTTTAACAGGTTCTCATCCTTGCTTTATTACTTGTTGCTACATCCCTAATTATACTGATCTTCAAGAAATATGACTAAATGTTGCTTTCAAACATCTTCATTAAAAATGTCAAAGGTGCATTCACTTGCTGGTAAAGTCCCAGAAACATTATTTCTCAAGTGTGGTTCAGGATTGAATAGTCCTTGTGTATACCTCTCACTCACCCAATCACTAACCCCATATGTGGAGGACCATGGCAGCTGGTTTCTTCTAGGCCTTACACACACTTGTCTCTAGCAGCCAAGATGTTCAGGGGTTCTTGCCAGGATTGGAAAGCCCTGCATGTTTTCATAGCTAGGCCTAAGGCTTAACATAGACTGAACTTTTAAGGTGACATCCTCACAAGGCAAATACCCAGTAGGCAATAGACAGAACAGGAAGTGTTTCAGATATTTAATAGTTTTCCCAGCATGCATCAGTAGGGTCCCCAGTCCAATTGATTGGCAAGGCTATCAAACACCATGACACGGAATGATACCTCTCTAAAACATTCTGCTATAGCTACATCCCTACACTTGTAAATAGGTCAGGGGAGCTGACACTTCATTGGCTACATCAGGGGTCTCTAAACTTTCAAAACAAAGGACCAGTGTTTGTCCTTGAGACATTAGGGGGGTCAGACTTTGGCCAGTGGGAGTGGAAAATGTCCTGGCATCAGTGGGAGTAAACATCACCCCATTTTGTATTGGAGGGAGGAATAGTGCCCTATGGTTGGCATTATTGGGAGGAAAAGTGCCCAATCGTTGATGTCAAGGAGATAAATGGTTCCCCATTGTTGATGTCAGTTGGCACAATTGTGTCTTGGATCAGTGGGAGGAATAGTGGCCCAAGGGCCAGATACAGGCAAACAAAGGGTCGCATCTGGCCCCAGGCCGCAGTTTGGAGACCACTGGGCTACATCTTGTTCTGGGTCAGTGACCCACTAAGTAGTAAAGGGTAAGAATGATAGCTCCAGAAATTTAACTTTTAACCCTTTTGGTGCCTTGTGTCTTTAAGGTTCCTAGTAACACCAGTCCTACCAACACCTCTGGCCTGTAGCAAGCATGAGATGGTGCTGATATATACTGTAGATTGACAAGTGCAAGTATAGTAAAGCACCTACCCTGTATATGTACCCCCGAGACCTGAATTATTAAAAGTGGGTGCAAAAGTTAAGAGGCACCAGGACAAACCTATTCATTAGTGAAGCCAGCACTCCATAAGTCAAAACTATAATATTTTTTAAGTGAACACGCCAGAAAAATACAAGATTTAAGAACCCCGGAGGACCCCTTGTCTAGCGATTCAACCTGTGGAGTGCTAGCTACACTGATGAATTCGCTATAGAGTGATCCTTTTGTTTAGATAAAGAACTTATTTTTTAATTGAGGCTCTCATTTTCCAGTCTATGTTGAATTGGAGTTCAAACTAAAAATACCTGCCAGAAAACACTTCTTTTTTTAAGTCCACAGATGGCTTGTTAATAGGCATACACTGAACGCCTGGCTTGCATAGAACTTGGGAAGCTCTATGTATACCACATGGCCACCAACAGAGAGCTGTATGGATGCCTGGATTCCGCCTCTCTGTTCTACACACTGCATTAACAATGCTAAGCAAATGTTTCCTTACTGGCTCTAGTTTTAGACTTTCAGTCTGTTTCAAATGATTATGCAGGGAGTTCTCCCGTCAGTCTGCTCGCTGTGTGGAGAGCCATTTAAACAGACCTAGAGCATTAGACAAGGGAAAATACAGGTCTGCACACCACTCCTTAAAGTTCTTTTCTGTCTGAAGTCCTGACATTGAAATGTTTTCAGCATCAGTTACCTAAAGAACTAGAATTTGGGCACATCCTGGGCAATATAAATCACCCATTGACCCCCCTTTCTCTGGTTTTCTGACAACAAGACTGTCCAGATCTTGTTTTTCCAGTTGAATTTTTTTGTTCAAAGGGAAAATCTATGTATAAAAGACACAGATTAATGCAGCTCTGTATCAAAAAAAAACATGAATGTATTATTTTAAATGCATGCAGTCGCTTATCAGTCTCTTGCAGTTACTAAATAGTTAAAGTTCTGACAAGGGGTATGCTGAAAAGAGCACAGTGACAAGGATATGAGGTAATTCAATCTGCTGCTTCTCTGTCATTGTGCTGTCATAGGCAGGGGGCAGGTCCTTGCCTTGAGGACATCTCAGTAAGGGCTGGTGTGCGGTGCGATCCGGAGATGAGCGCAGCGATGATGCACTAAGCTTGGCGAATCAAGCGGTTTCCTTTTTTCTTGATAACAAACTTTTTTAGATGTCGCGCAGACATCTTAACTACTTAAGAACTGCCCCACATAAATTTACTGCGGCAGGGCGGCCCTTAAGTGCAAAATGAAGTGAACACCTGTATACGTACACCTGTTCCAAAAGAGAAATATGATGCTAAGCATCTAACTCCTGCGCTCAGATACAAGGCTCCCAGTTCAATCCTATCACGGGACTCCTACTTAGCAAGGCCTTGCTGCCCGCTACGACCTGGGTGGTTGACCACAAGCTACAAACAGCTCTGAAGAAGAGGCTAAGCTTTGAAACGCGTTAGCCGCTATCTATCATGACTGTGGACTGTAATTTGATGGACTATTCGAATCTGACATGCTGGCTTACAATTTATGTTTGGGAGTATATATATTTTTATCTGATATTAATAAAGCTCTATTGAGGATAATGCTCTAGGCCAGTGTGCCCTCTCTTTGTTTTTGTTTGTAACACGTGTTTATAACACGTACACCTGTACAAGATTCCCCTCATCGGCTCTGGGTCCTGCCTGATGTTGCGCTCCTGCTGTGGATCAGCGGGTCCGATGATGGTGATGGCAATAGCCGCTGGGACTCGCCAATCGTTCGTAGGAGAGACAGAACAGCGGTCTGCCTATGTAAACAAGGCAGACTGCCGTTTTGTCACAGAGGGGGAGAGATCCTGTGTTCCTGCTAATCAGGAATACAGATGTCTCTCTTCCTCCAGTCACTCCATCCCCCACACAGTAAGAAAACACACCCAGGGAACACAGTTACTCTTTGATTGCGTCACTTACTCTGAGTGGTCTAAGTTTATCAGTGCTGTACCCCAAGGTTCAGTGTTGGGACCCTTATTTTTTAAATATCTTTATAAATGATATAGGTTCTGGGATTAAAAGTACCATTTCAGTCGTTGCAGATGACACCAAGCTATGCAGTGGAATAACGTCCTTACAGGATGTCTCCAACATACAAGCCAACCTCAATGCACTTGTGCAACTATGTGGCAAATAAGGTTTAATGTTGATAAATGTAAAGTTATGCACTTGGGGGCTAAGAATATGCATGCATCATACATACTAGGGGGAAGTACAACTGGGAGAATCTATAGGGGAGAAGGATCTGGGTGTTCTGGTTGATCATAAGCTTAATAATAGCATGCAATGCCAAGCTGCGGTTTCCAAAGCAAATAAAGTCCTTTCTTGGATTAACAGAGGCATGGACCAGAGAGCAAGATATAATTTTGCCCCTGTAGAAATCATTAGTAAGACCTCATCTGGAATATGCAGTTCAGTTTTGGGCACCAGTTCTCAAAAAGGATATCGGGGAACTGGAGAAAGTGCAGAGAAGAGCAACAAAACTGATAAGAGGCATGGAGGAGCTCAGCTATGGGGAGAGATTAGAGGAACTGAATTTATTCTCCCCTGAAAAGCGGAGATTAAGGGGGGATATGATCAACATGTATAAATACATAAGGGGTCCATATAGTGAGCTTGGTGTTAAGTTATTCACTTGTCTTCATCGCAGAGGACAAAGGGGCACTCTTTAAGTCTAGGGGAAAAGAGATTTTGTCTCCAAATACGGAAAGGTTTTTTCACAGTAAAAGTTGTAAAAATGTGGAATAGACTCCCCCCAGAGCTGGTTCTAGCAAGCTCTGTAAATTGCTTTAACCACTTAAGGACCAGCCCTATTTCTGACACATGTTTACAAGTTAAAATCTGTATTTTTTTGCTAGAAAATGACTTAGAACCCCCAAATATGTATATATTTTAGCAAAGACTCTAGAGAATAAAATGTCTGTCATTGCAATATTTTTTGTCACGCGGTATTAGCGCAGCGGTTTTCATAATCATTTATTTTTGTTAAAAATACACTTCACTGAATTAAAAAAAAAAAAACTAAAAACAGTAAATTTAGCCAAATTTTTTTGTATATTGGGAAAGATGATGTCACGCCAATACCCATGTTACGGTTTAAAATTGCGCACACTCGTGGAATGGCAACAAATTACGGTACTTAAAAATCTCCATAGGCAATGCTTTGAAACTTTTTAACCATTACCAGTTTAGAGTTACAGAGGAGGTCTTGCTAGAATTATTGCTCTCGCTCTGACAATTGCAGGGATAGCTCACATGTGTGATTCGAACACTGTTTTCATTTGTGGGCGGGACTTACGTATGCATTTTCTTTGGTGCCCGAGCTCATGGGGACAGGGGCACTTTTGATTTTTTATCTTTTTTTTCTCCTATGTATTTTTAACATCCGCATCGGTTGTCCTCTTCAAAAAGCCGACCACCGGCTCTAAAAAAACGGTACCGGGGTGATGCCTCTAGCTTCAGGCATCAACCCTGTCCAACCACTTCTTCAAGCAGAGGTACAGGTACGTTGGTTTGCGGGAAGCAGACTTGTATAAAGTACTCGAAATTTCTACTTGAGTAAAAGTACAAGTGCTCGATCAAAAAGTGACTTGAGTGGAAGTGCTCACAGAAAAAGTTACTTAAGTAGAAGTACTAAAGTATTCAACATTTTTTTTACTTAAGTATTGCAAGTAGTTTTTTCAAAAAATTTGCTACTTAAGTACTAAAAGTAAAAAGTACCAGTAGTTTTGAAAAAAAATTTCTACTCAAGTACTGAAAGTAGAAGTACAAGTACTGTGTTATGTAGTTATTAAAGAAAGAAGTCAAAAGTTTGAACATCATATTGTTTTTTATTATTTCAAATGATTTATTCAAATGATTAACCTGTGTTTGTTAGTAGTTTCTTGATGCACTTTAAGCGCTGTAGCACCATTTATTTGTTTGTTTCATATTTTATTTTTATTGGAAAGATTTGGTATAGCAGCTTTTATTATACACAGCCTTTATTTTCGTATGCGCTGATTTACAAATGACATTATACACATTTTTTTGAGCTTTATGCAACCTGCCATCTACTGTTCTGGCAGTGGTAATTTTTTTAAAAGTAACGAGTAACTATGCAGCACAAAAAAAAAAACACTTGAGTAGAAGTATCGAAATCATCGAAAAAATGTAGTGAAGTAAAAGTAGAAGTAGGAGAAAAAAATTCTACTCTAGGAAAGTACAGATACCGCATTTCGGTACTTAAGTACAGTACTTAAGTAGTTCTACTTCGTTACTATACATCTCTGGCGGGAAGTGATTAAAAAAGCCCTTGATTCTTTCCTAGGTATTCGGACTATAACTGGATACTAATATTTATAGGTAAAGTTGATGCAGGGAGTATCTGATTACCTCTCGGGGGATCAGGAAATAATTTTTTCCCTGCTATAGCAAATTGTATCATGCTTTGCTGGGGTTTTTTGCCTTCCTCTGGATCAACTGTAGGTATAGGATTGTGTATATGGGATTGTATAGTTGTGTTGTCTTTCTTTTTTTTTTTTTTATTGGTTGAGCTACATAGACTTGAGTCTTTTTTTCAACCTGACTAACTATGTAGCTTAGTGTCAGATTTGTCCGTCGCAAAGTTGCAGTCCTGAAATTAAAAAATATTGGGTTTTTTTTTCAAAATTATCGGTCTTCTTTTGAAAAAAAAAAAAAAAACAGATGTGATCAATTATCACCAAAAGAAAGCTCTATTTGTGGGGAAAAAAAGGATATTTGGAAACAGCGCCGCACGTCAGTTGTCAGTTAAAGCAACATAGTGCCATAGCGCAAAAAATGGCCTGGTGATTAAGGGGTAAAACCTTCCAGGGTAAAAGTGGATAATTGCCTGCCACTCACTGCGAGGCAGTGGATTACTTGCATCAGGCTGTGCTGAAAAAAAGGACTGCATGCAGCATTTTTTTTCAGCGCATCATGCCCACACACTACCGCAACACATAGGAGATGAGACATTTTGCATTGTCCATGCAGTGAGACTGCACAGGAATAGCCACCCAAGTAAGCCCCACCACATTTGGTGTGAGCCAGCCCTAAGAATGAAAAAAGTAAGGAAAACCAAATTTACATAACAGAACACCAAATACGGAACTTCAAAAGTTTGCATTTCATAATTGAACCTCAATACACTTTTTAACTTCAGTATGATTCAATATTTGGTGTGTTGGCTATTTATCTAAATGAACTATAATGCAGAATCAATGTTGACTATGCACACCAATAGTGGAATGGACTGTGCAGTAATACAAATCTGACAGAAGCTCTAACCCTTCCCTGCTATGTCCAAAACCCCTTCCTATCCTGGCCATTTTTAAGTTTTTAGCACTGTGACAATTACTCAACATTGTACCCAAATTCATTTTTATAGGTTTTTTTTTTTTTTAGGCAGGTAAAGCTTTCCTTTGGTTGTATTTTTCCCCTAAATATGCACACATACATACACACAGTACATATACACACACAGTTAAGCTTTGATGTTTCCTAAAGAAAGAACGATCTATGGATCGCTCATTCATCAGGAAGGCTCAAAGCTGGGAGCATGCTCTGGACACCTTCTAGGGGAAGGAAGTTCAACTAACAATCTAGTGCAAGTAACCAAGAACAAGTAGCCTTAGGGCACCCGCGTGATGTCTGACATGGAGGGACCCACAAGGGCACAGCTAACATGAAAGCTGTCTGGTCTTCCCATATTTTCGGTTGATTGCAGTGGACCTGGAGGCGATCTCATTTGTTTTTTATGACTTGCTTACCTGTGTCATATGTTTGTGAGTATAACACTTCTTGTTTTTTTTATTTTTCATATGTTCAGTGTTACTATGGTAATAAGCTAGGTCAGTGCGCCCTGGGTTTGGTGTTGTTTTGCAATAAATCATCAGTACCAGATGGCTTGCACCCGAGAGTCCTCAAGGAACTTAGCCAGGGTTTAGCCAGACTGCTATTCCTAATCCTAATTCCTAATTCCTATTCCTAATCTTTAAAAAGGAGGTCCAGCCCCCACATGAAAAAATTAAAAGTCAGGAGCTACAAATACTGTATCTGTTGACTTTTAATATTAGGACACTTACCTGTCCTGGAATCCAGCAATATCAGCACCCTAGCCAATGTTTCCATTGGCTCTCGGGTGCTGTCGTCATTGCCTGTTAGGGAAAACAGCAGTAAAGCCTTGTGGCTTCACAGCCACTTCTCTATTGCGCATGCGCGATGCACGCTGTGCTTTGTGAATGACCCAGCAGCGGGGGGAAGGAGGAGGGGGGCCAAACTTCCAAGTGATCTGGCTGCAGCGAGATCACCCGAAAGTGGGAGCAGGTATCTGTCAAAACCAGGTACCCATTCCCCCTCCCCCTGAAGGGGGCCAAATGTAGCACCGGGGTGGGGAGGAGGCAAATAAGTGGAGTTTCCCCACTTGGATGGAGCTCCACTTTAAACACAGCTTACTGACTGGAATGGTGCCAGATGATTGGCAAAATATGAACGTTGGTATCAATATTCAAAAAGGGTTAAAATATTTACCTAGTAAACAACAGACCAGTCAATCTAACATCAATAGTTCGTATAGAGGGGATAATAAGGGACCATATCCAAGAATTTTCTATTGGATTTATGGAAGATCGTTCTTGCCAGACCAACCTGTTAACATTCTATGAGGCGGTGAGCTGTAATCTGATACAAGAAGGCCTGTAGTCGTGGTGTATCTAGATTTGGCTAAAGCATTTGATACAGTAGCCCATAAGCGCTTATTTACAAAGAAAGGTGTGCTGGTATTGACAACAGTATACAGTATATACCTAAATAGAAAATGTACATAATATAACTGGATACTTACATTTATAGGTAAAGTTTATCCAGGGAATATCTAATTGCCTCTTGGGGGGATCAGGAAGGATTTGTTTCTCCTGCTGGAACAAACTTGTCATGCCTCCAGCCTAAGAAAATAATTAATGTTATTGAAACTTGCAATACCGATATTG
This sequence comes from Pelophylax lessonae, assembly GCF_965119305.1. Classification (NCBI taxonomy): domain Eukaryota; kingdom Metazoa; phylum Chordata; class Amphibia; order Anura; family Ranidae; genus Pelophylax; species Pelophylax lessonae. The sequence goes on along the minus strand of NC_138779.1, from coordinate 88,938,108 downwards.
TCCACAAGATGCCACTGTGACAAAGACTACTAATGAACAGTACTTTGTGGTATTTCCTGTTTTCTATCAGTGGGTATTAGCTCCACCTCTCTCTGGAAAATCTCCATTTTAGACCTCATGGACAAGCCAGGCAGCATCTCATGTTCCTGTGGGAGATTCCTGAACCCTTCTAGGAAGCATCGCTGGTATGCCTATGAACTGTTATCTATATACTCAGTGCATATCTTGTTTATGTTTATATACTGATTGTATGCTTTTTATCTGTTCATTTCCAGTTTCACCTGAAATCAATCCTATCTTATACAATCCTATCTATTCGCAATCCTATTCGCATATGTATCCTGTTTCATGTGACCACCATTCTTTCACCGGAATAAAGCCTAAAGTTACAAAAAGACTGGTTATTATAGGATTGAAGGTTTAGCTGTATGTGGAGCTGCACACAAGCCTGGGGCATACGTGTAGTGAGAACAGAACAAAACTGGATCATGCTTTGCTAGTTTTTTGCCTTCCTTTTGATCAACTGTGTCTATAGGATTGTAAAAAAATTTTTTTCCTTTTTATTGGTTGAACTACATGGACCTGTGTCTTTTTTCAGCCAAACTATGTAGCTTTGTAAGAAAACTGGTTACAGGAGCACATCCAAAAAGGTGGTAATAAATAGCGTTGCAAAGGAACCGCCGACCCACACTGTATTTGTGGTCTTCCGTCAGTTTACGGATGGGGGAAAAAAGTTGGCGCAATCAGACAGTGTGGGTAACTGCCGCAGTGTCAACTGTGGGCAGAAAATGGGGGGCGATCCGATGGCTGTACACTGGGATGGCTGCAGGCTTGTAAAGGGTGAAGTAACCCTGTAAGATACCAAGAAGAGAGAGAGAGAGCCCAGCGCCGATCTGAGTGTAGCACAGCAGTACTTTAATGACACACAAATTACAATGCTACTCACAAGAGGTAGATAAAAGCAGGCATCTAAAATCAATGGGGGGAAGTCTCTGTAGTCACATCCACGGTGGAAGGTCCGGTCAGGCGGGAGCGCTGTGATGAGGGAGGGCAGCCGATGTCCTCATGTGGAAGGCGGGGGACGTGCCGATCCTCTTTGATGTTGATGCAGCGTGGGACCGCCGGTCGGATGGGTGCAGTATGGTGGCTCGGGAGGGACAAAAATGGGGAAAAGCAAACCAGCAATGTGATAATATGTTGAACGAAGGGGGGAGGAGGCTAGAGGGCGGAGGAGGGGAGGTGTGGATGTGTGGGAAAGGGGGAGGGGGGGGGGAAGGGGAAAAATGGATTTTTGTAAGATCTTACCGTAAAATCCTTTTCTCTTAAGCTCATTGACAGACGTAGTCTTCTTGATTCTCAAGAGCTGGGTTATGTTGTCTCCGCAGGAGTAGGACTAGGCAGAAAGACAAAACGTTCTGGCTCCACCTTAGGGGTAGTCCCTGAGGGTATATCCTCCCTCTCTCTGCTACAGGGAATCAGTTCTGTTTTAAAGCAGTACAGAGAATTTAACCCAACCCAACTCAATGATAGAGGGGCGGGTACTACGTCTGTCAATGAGCTTAAGAGAAAAGGATTTTACGGTAAGATCTTACAAAAATCCATTTTTCTCTATCGCTCATTGACAGACGTAGTCTTCTTGATTCTCAAGAGCTGGGACATCCAGAAGCAGTGCCACAAATGAGGGGTGGGATTGACAAAATCAAATCCAATCTAGAAGGCCCAACCGGTGCCAAACTAGAAGTTTTAAAGGCTCATTATAAACAAAGAATGAGACTAAAGAAAAAATTTTCCAACGGAAAAAACCCTCGAGGTAGACCACTGGTCTCCTCAAATTGCGGCCTGCAAAACCTTGCGGCCAAACGAGGCATCAGACGATGCCATTACATCAACTTTATAATGTTTAGTAAAGGTATGCACCGACGACCAGGTAGCCGCCTTGCACACCTGGACCACTGACGCCTGATGGCGAAAGGCCCATGACGCACTAAGTGCCCGAGTGGAGTGCGCCTTAACAGGGAACGGGGGCTCCCGACCCTTAATAGAATAAGCCTGTACTACCGTCTGTCTGATCCATCTGGAAATGGTCGCGGCAGATGCAGGCAACCCCTTTTTGGGTCCATCTGGGATCACAAAAAGTGAATCCGTCTTGCGAAACGAGTCTGTCGTTTTCAAGTATACCCTAATCGCCCGGACCACATCCAAGGAGTGTAAAGCAAACTCCCGAGGATGACTGGGCTTAGGACACAGGGAAGGTAATACAATTTCTTCATTCAGATGAAATTCTGAAACCACTTTTGGTAGGAAGGATGGATTCGGACGAAGAACCACCTTATCTCTATGAACCACCAGATATGGTGAACGACAAGATAATGCGGCCAGTTCTGACACCCTGCGTGCAGAAGTAATAGCCACCAAGAAGGCCACCTTCTGGGACAACGTGGGTAGAGGAATCTCCCTAATATCTTCAAAGGGAGGTTTCTGAAGAACCGACAACACTAAATTAAGATCCCAGGGGGGTAACGGCGCGTGCACTGGCGGAGCCAGATGTCGCACCCCCTGGATGAAGTTCCGCACCAAGGAATGAGTAGCCAAAGGCTTCTGAAAGAAGATGGCTAATGCTGAGACCTGACCCTTGATAGTACTCAAGGCCAGTATCTGCTCAACCCCTTGTTGCAGAAAAGCCAATATTCGACTAATCGAATAAGACCGAGGACGGAACCCCAAAGGTTCACACCATGCAATGTAGGACTTCCATGTGCGATGATAAATCTTTCTGGAAGTCGCTTTCCTTGCTTCAACTAGAGTAGGAATAACTGAAGCTGACAAACCTTTGTCCTTCAGTACCTGGGTCTCAATAGCCAGGCCGTTAAAGCCAGCGATCGTAAAGCAGGATGGAAGATCGGTCCCTGAGACAGTAGATCCTCCCTGAGAGGAAGTCTCCACGGGATGTCCGCCACCAGTTTGACCATGTCGGCGTACCAAGCTCGACGAGGCCAGTCCGGCGCTACCAGGATTACTGGGATTCCTTCCTCCTCTATCCTGCGAAGAAGTCTTGGCAGTAACGCGAGAGGAGGGAAGGCATATATTAGCTGGTATTGCCCCCACGGGGCGATCAGTGCGTCTGCGGTTTCTGCTAGAGGATCGCGGGAGCGAGCCACGAATCTCTGAACTTTCCTGTTGAATCGTGATGCCAACAGATCCACATCCGGGGTGCCCCACCGTAGGCACAACTGGTGGAAAACGTCTGGATGGAGGGACCATTCCCCCTGATCCAGGGTCTGACGGCTGAGATAATCTGCCTGCCAATTCTCCACCCCCGGAATGAACACCGCAGAGATTGCTGGAACAAATCGTTCTGCCCAGCGAAGAATGCAAGCCACTTCTTTGGCCGCTCGGACACTCTTGGTGCCCCCCTGGTGATTGACATAAGCCACGGCCGTGGCATTGTCCGACTGGATCCGAACTGGGCTGCCCTGGAGCTGCTCGGTCCAGTGAATCAGACAAAGTCTGATCGCTCTCAGTTCCAATACATTTATCGGTAACCTGGATTCTTCCGGGGACCAAAGTCCCTGGACAGATAACTGACCGAGAATTCCTCCCCATCCGGATAGACTGGCATCCGTGGTCACTATCGTCCAATATATTGGCAGAAATGACTTTCCCTGGCTGAGCATCGGAGACCGAAGCCACCAGACCAGAGACTCTCTGGTCTGTTTGCTCAATCGGATCTGATTGTCCAGGGATTCCGGATTCCGATTCCATCTGAGAAGAATCTCTTGCTGAAGAATTCGGGTATGGGACTGGGCAAATGGGACTGCTTCGAACGAAGCCACCATCAACCCCAGAACCCTCATGCAAGTCCGAAGGGAAGACCAGCTGTTGGACAGTAACAACTGGACTGCTGATTGAATCTTTCGGAGTTTCCCTACCGGAAGAAAAACTCTTGTCCTGACTGTGTCTAGAATTAGACCCAGATATTCGAGCCTCTGGGTGGGAACCAGAAATGACTTTTGCTGGTTCACCAGCCACCCGAATTCCTGTAAAGAAATCATAGTAATTTCTATGTTTTGTAGCAAGGTCTGAGGAGACTCTGCATGAAGCAGAAGATCGTCTAGGTAACCAAGGATCGATATACCTCTTTGGCGCAGAAGTGCCAACATTGGGGCCAACACCTTTGTGAAGACCCGCGGAGCCGTGGCGAGACCGAAAGGTAACGCCACAAACTGATAGTGGTTCTCCTCTACGGAAAAGCGTAGAAACCGCTGATGTCCTGCGAAAATGGGAATGTGAAGATAGGCGTCCTTGATGTCTATGGACGCTAGGACATCCCCTGGATGCAGGAAGGCCTTGTTGTAGTAAATCTGTGACTGCTCTCCGCAGATCTTCTAAACGATCTGAGGATAGTCGGATATTGGAAGGGAAGAATCGCGCCGGTGGGAGAGATCGAAACTCGATCTTGTACCCTGACCTTATGACTTCGCAAACCCATTTGTCCGGGATTCTGGAAAGCCCTGGATCCGGGAACCGGCGAAGACGTCCCCCCACCCCAGTTATGGGTGGGGGCGCACCTTCAGGCTTTGGATGGTTTATCTTCAGGTCTGGAGGGGGCGGGCTTTTGCTTGCCCGACCAACGACCCCTGACGCCTCCTGCAGGAGCTTTGGAGGACTTAGTTTTTTCACCCGCGGGACGAAAAAACCTCTTGTGAGCAGAAAAAGAAGGCCCTCGTCTTTGACGAGTTCCTCTACCTTTAAAATTTTGTTAAAGAAAAAAAGTCTTGCCAGGACCAAAAGATCCCAGCAAGGAGCTTAGGTCCTTACTCCTGACTAGACAGAAAAAAACTGATTCCCTGTAGCAGAGAGAGGGAGGATATACCCTCAGGGACTGCCCCTAAGGTGGAGCCAGAACGTTTTGTCTTTCTGCCTAGTCCTACTCCTGCGGAGACAACATAACCCAGCTCTTGAGAATCAAGAAGACTACGTCTGTCAATGAGCGATAGAGAAATGGATGTTATTGAATTAAAGGCAATGTAGGTGTGGCCATACAGAATGAAACTGTATGGAGAGGAGAATAATGTACATGAAGGGGCCAAATGTTCTTTTGGGTGCACTCGGGTGCGTGTATAGAGCGACCCGTGGGATGGGAGCGCACTTGTCTAGGTGTCTGTGAATAAGAATGTTGTTATGATGTGAATGGGTATGTACAGGGTGTCAGGGAATGTTGGGAGTTTTTAACATGATAAGATAGATGGAATCCAAGTGATGTTAGTGAGGTATATGGACCTACGCTTGGAGGCATACATGGAGGGATACATGGAGGGGAAGGATGGAAAATGTGTGTGCGTGCTAGCATGCATAACTATGCACGCATGTTGACAGGTTCTAGTTCATGGTCGGAAGTTAGGGATGCCAGCCCACAGGCTTGCATGTATGTGTATATAGAAACGCACACTCACAAGCATGTACGTGGCGCATTGTGCATACAGATACAGAATTAAAAGTCCAACCACACACGCACAAGCACACACATGGGAATCGTTGTGCCAGTGCGCGGGCGGTTATCGAGCGGGGCATGTACAAAAGAGAGTGGTGCTGGAAATGGGATGTTGGCAAAGAAACTGTATGAAAGGGTTAACTTATATACGGTACTTACTTTGGAGTAGGCTTGGTGTAGGGAAGCATATGTAGGAGGGTTCACAAAGATCTCTGGAAGACGGAGGGAAGAACCTGGGCAAAAAATGGTCATGTTAGTAGAAGGGTTAATGCTTGGGGAGATGGGCTACAGCAGCACATTGATTTCAATTTCTTCGTTCAGGCCCCCAGGCGAGAGCGTTTCAAGGGAGTAGATCCAGAAGGTTTCCCTCTGGCACAACCGCTTGAAACGCTCTGTCCTGGGCAAGGTGTTCGGAATTGATTCGATTACCCACACCTTGAGTCCAGAGGGAGATTTGTTGTGGGACTCTGCAAAGTGTCTGGGGACACTGTGTTTGTCCTTCCCTTTTTCGACCAGCCTGCGATGCTCGCCGAAACGTTTTCTGAGGGGCCTGATGGTGCGGCCTACATAGAATAGTCCACATGGGCAGGTTAGGCAATAGATTACATATTCTGTGGAGCAGTTGTAAAATTGTTTGATGGGATATGTTTTGCCTTTCACGGTGAACTCAGTCTGGCCGTGTTGGACATGGGCGCAAGTGAGGCACAGAGGTTTCCGGCACTGGTACATCCCTATGAGGGGGATGAGGCAGATGGTGGTGGTGGGGTGGGGAGTGTTGGGTTTGAGTTTACTCGGGGCAATGAGATTTTTGATATTTGAGGATTTTCTGTAGGAGACTTTGGGTACAGGTGGGATGGAGGATTTTAGATGGGGGTCCTCTGATAGGATGGACCAGTGTTTTCGTAAGATCTTTTCCATTTGTTTGTGTTTGGTATGGAATTGTGTGGTAAAACGGAGTGGTTGGGGCAATGAGTTCTTTGGTCGTGGTGAGGCCTGGGGAGCACTAGGGTCATATTTTGACAGATAATCTGAGTAAGCTTGTTGGACCAGGGGTGCGGGATATCCTTTATCTACGAATTTTTGGGTTAAGAGGGCACTTTGTTCGCGGTAATCCTGTTGTTTTGTGCAATTGCGTTTCAAGCGGCAGAATTGACTCTTTGGGATGTTGGAGATCCACCTGGGATGGTGGCAACTATGGTAATGTAGGAATGAGTTTCCTGCGGTGGGTTTTGTGTAATTTTTGGCTACGATGTTGCCTTCTTCATGATATAGGGTGAGATCTAGAAATGCCAATTGAGCCGAATCACATTCAGAGGTGAAGGATAGATTGAAGGGATTTTGATTGCAATGTTGTACAAACTGTGTGAAGGTGGGAAGTGAGCCGTCCCAGATGACGATGATATCGTCTATGTATCGGCCATAGAATATGATGTGAGGTGTGAAGGGGTTGTTATGCCAGATGTATTGGGCTTCCCAGAGACCCATGGTGAGGTTGGCATAGCTGGGTGCAAAATTGGCGCCCATCGCTGTGCCAGTGACTTGGAGATAGAAGTCTCCGTTGAACTCAAAGTAGTTCCTGGTGAGGCAGAATTCAGTGGCATCTAGGATGAATTGAGCTTGCTGGGGGTGGATCGTAGGGTCTGCAGATAGGAAGTGTGAGACGGCCCTGAGTCCAACTTGATGGGGGATGGAGGTGTACAGGGAATTGACATCCAGGGAAGCCCACATGTAAGTGGGTTCCCAGGAATAGTGGCTGAGGAGGTCGAGTAGGTAGGCTCCGTCTCTGATGTATGAGGGAAGGCTTTGTGCTAATGGTTGTAGGAATAAATCAATGTATTGGGAAAAGGGGCTGGTGATGCTGTCCATGGCGGCTACGATGGGTCGGCCGGGGGGGTGGGTGCTGTTTTTGTGGATTTTGGGTATGTGATAGAAATATGGGGTGGAAAAGAAATCTCTGTTGAAGAATGAGAGTTCATGTTTGTTGATTATTCCCTCTTCCATAGCGTCTCTGGCGAGGGACTGCGCCTCTGCTTGGAACTTAGTGAGGGGGTCTTGTGGGAGGGGGCGGTATGTGGAGGTATCTGAAAGAAGCCGGGTGGCCTCCTGGATGTAGTCGGCCCTGTTTTGGACAACTATGCCTCCACCTTTGTCCGCGGTTTTGATTATGAGGCTATGGCTCTGGGTGAGGTGTTTCAGGGCAAGTTTTTCTGCTTGACTGAGATTGGAAGCTGGAGCATGGGAGGGATTTTTTGATCGTTTGCACATTTTGAGAATGTCCGCGTAAACTACTTGATAGAACGTTTGGAGATACGGACCTTTGGACTGGGTGGGGTTGAATGTGGATTTGGGCCTGAGTGAGGAATGGCGGACTGGGGGGGAAGAGGAGGGGTGGAGGGTAAATGGGATGAGGTCCTCATCATTATGGTGTTCTATGTGTAATTCTTCTAAAATTTGGAGGGCCAGTGCGTCCATGGAGGAGTCAAGATCAGGGGTGGGAGGGGGGGAGGGTTGTGGGTCAGGAGGAGGGCCAAGAGTGGCCTTGGAGGATTGGATGTTGTAATAACGTTTCAGGGTGAGGTTCCGAATGAACCTGTTGAGGTCTTTGAACAGGGTAAATTGGTTTGGTGGGGTGGCCGGGGCAAAGTTAAGGCCTCTGTCAAGTAAGGAGGTTTCTGCAGGGGATAGTGAGTGGGAGGATAAATTGTATATTTTTACTGTGTTAGTAGTTTTGCTCTTTTGTTTATGTCTAAGTCTGCCCCCCCGCTTTCCTCTGTGTCTAGTTTTCTTTTGTTTGTTTGAGGAGTCGGTACATGCGGGGGGGTTGATTCTAAAAAATGGTCTGTGGGAGGGCAACTGGCGAGTTCGTTGGTGTGTTGGTCAGGTGGCCTGTTGGGATCATGTGCTGGGGATGGGGGGACCCTGTCCGTGCCAGTGGAAGAGGGCTCGGATGCGGGGGCGGGGGCCGTATGGGGAGGTGTGGGTTTTATGTGAGCTCTGGGGGAGCTGCTGTAGCCCGTTTTGGGGTTGGATGTCACCACTGCTGGGTTGGAGGGGATTTTTTGGGAGTTGGTAATGCGGTGTCCTTCTTGGACCCTGGGTTGGGGCAGTGTGGTTCTGGGTCTTCTAATTCTTTTCGGTTTGGGGGTGGGGGCTGTGGGATGTATGTTTGCTTGCGGGGTCCAAATGAGATTAGGGCATAGAGGGGGTATAGGCGGGGCAGGGGGTGGATGGAGGGGGCGAGGGAGAGGACCCAGTAGGGATGGGGGTTGGCCTGGGGGGCGTGGAGCTATGGGGCGGCTGGAGGTCTGGGGTGGTAAAGGGTTGGGTGGAATCCCTTGTTTATTCTTTTTCCAGTTGAAAACTCTTTTGTGGTTGTAATCATCCAGATCTCTCCTAATTTTGTTCAGCTTGGTTTTTAGTAATGTATCTTCATCTTTTTTGGTGTGTAATTTTAATGTGGAAAGCCAATTTTTAGGAGCATGGGGAATGTGTTGTGAGAGATTGGATATGGTTAGGATGATGTTGGACAGGGTGTCTTTATATTTTAATTCTCTCTGTTGGGCGATGATCTGCATCCATTTTTTGGTGCAGAACTCGGATATGTGTGACCATTCTCTGTCTAGGTCTGGGTTAAGGAAGGAGCATGTTTTGAGGATGCGTAGGCCCCGGGGGGGGAGATGTTCTGGGAGATGTAATGTTCCAAAAAGAATTTATCCCACCAATGGTGGTTTGCTGTGGATATGAGGTGTTCAATTTTTCTAAAAATGTGGCAACTGCCTTGCAGTTTGTCTGAGGGTATATTGTATAGGGGGCAGAAAAAGTTAGTGGGGAAGAGTGAATAAAGTTCCTCTAAATTTTGGTATTTGGTGGATTCTACTTGTTTGAGGAACTCCATGTGGGATTTACAGGGGGGGGGGCACGGAGTGTGCTGTGGATGGATGAATGGATGGAGGAGCACCGGGATGGGGCTGACAGGGGGAGTGTGGGTGTAGGGGGGGGGGGGGGAAGTTAGGTATATGCGAATAGATGGCCAAATGGGGCGGATGTTTATGTTGGGTTGTCAGTGGGGGATGTAAGGATGCGGATGGATGGAGGGGTGGGTCAGCACAAGGATGTTAGTGCGACAAGGGAGTTGCTGGCAGAGGGATGAATCAGGATGGTGGCAGATGTGAGTACAGTGGTATAAAGGATCAGTGCAATAAACATAATAAATACAATAAAAAAGGTAAAATAATGTCAAATGTTCTTAAAACATGAGAGCAATGAGCATACAATATGTGTGAAACCTTTTCGGGTAAGTCCATATGCTGGTAGGTAAACCATTAGAGTTCTGGCTGGAGAAGAAGGGGGGGGGGGAGGGGGTTATTTTGTTATGGTGGCAGTCCCGTGTCTGATGCTGCTCAACAATAGTACTTCTGTTATTCAGGTAGGCAGATGGGGGAAAAAAGTTGGCGCAATCAGATAGTGTGGGTAACTGCCGCAGTGTCAACTGTGGGCAGAAAATGGGGGGCGATCCGATGGCTGTACACTGGGATGGCTGCAGGCTTGTAAAGGGTGAAGTAACCCTGTAAGATACCAAGAAGAGAGAGAGAGAGAGAGCCCAGCGCCGATCTGAGTGTAGCACAGCAGTACTTTAATGACACACAAATTACAATGCTACTCACAAGAGGTAGATAAAAGCAGGCATCTAAAATCAATGGGGGGAAGTCTCTGTAGTCACATCCACGGTGGAAGGTCCGGTCAGGCGGGAGCGCTGTGATGAGGGAGGGCAGCCGATGTCCTCATGTGGGAGGCGGGGGACGTGCCGATCCTCTTTGATGTTGATGCAGCGTGGGACCGCCGGTCGGATGGGTGCAACGTCACTTCAGGGGACACCAGGGGATCAAACGGCGACGCGTTGCGGAGCTCAGCTCCTTCTTCAGGCCGTGCGGGGGCCATGTTGGTTGTGGTATTTATGCCAGTAGTCCGGGGTAGGCAGTATGGTGGCTCGGGAGGGACAAAAATGGGGAAAAGCAAACCAGCAATGTGATAATATGTTGAACGAAGGGGGGAGGAGGCTAGAGGGCGGAGGAGGGGAGGTGTGGATGTGTGGGAAAGGGGGAGGGGGGGGGGAAGGGGAAATGGATGTTATTGAATTAAAGGCAATGTAGGTGTGTAGGATGTACCAGTGTGTAGGATGTACCAGTGCCGGAAACCTCTGTGCCTCACTTGCGCCCATGTCCAACACGGCCAGACTGAGTTCACCGTGAAAGGCAAAACATATCCCATCAAACAATTTTACAACTGCTCCACAGAATATGTAATCTATTGCCTAACCTGCCCATGTGGACTATTCTATGTAGGCCGCACCATCAGGCCCCTCAGAAAACGTTTCGGCGAGCATCGCAGGCTGGTCGAAAAAGGGAAGGACAAACACAGTGTCCCCAGACACTTTGCAGAGTCCCACAACAAATCTCCCTCTGGACTCAAGGTGTGGGTAATCAAATCAATTCCGAACACCTTGCCCAGGACAGAGCGTTTCAAGCGGTTGTGCCAGAGGGAAACCTTCTGGATCTACTCCCTTGAAACGCTCTCGCCTGGGGGCCTGAACGAAGAAATTGAAATCAATGTGCTGCTGTAGCCCATCTCCCCAAGCATTAACCCTTCTACTAACATGACCATTTTTTGCCCAGGTTCTTCCCTCCGTCTTCCAGAGATCTTTGTGAACCCTCCTACATATGCTTCCCTACACCAAGCCTACTCCAAAGTAAGTACCGTATATAAGTTAACCCTTTCATACAGTTTCTTTGCCAACATCCCATTTCCAGCACCACTCTCTTTTGTACATGCCCCGCTCGATAACCGCCCGCGCACTGGCACAACGATTCCCATGTGTGTGCTTGTGCGTGTGTGGTTGGACTTTTAATTCTGTATCTGTATGCACAATGCGCCACGTACATGCTTGTGAGTGTGCGTTTCTATATACACATACATGCAAGCCTGTGGGCTGGCATCCCTAACTTCCGACCATGAACTAGAACCTGTCAACATGCGTGCATAGTTATGCATGCTAGCACGCACACACATTTTCCATCCTTCCCTCCATGTATCCCTTCATGTATGCCTCCAAGCGTAGGTCCATATACCTCACTAACATCACTTGGATTCCATCTATCTTATCATGTTAAAAACTCCCAACATTCCCTGACACCCTGTACATACCCATTCACATCATAACAACATTCTTATTCACAGACACCTAGACAAGTGCGCTCCCATCCCACGGGTCGCTCTATACACGCACCCGAGTGCACCTAAAAGAACATTTGGCCCCTTCATGTACATTATTCTCCTCTCCATACAGTTTCATTCTGTATGGCCACACCTACATTGCCTTTAATTCAATAACATCCATTTCCCCTTCCCCCCCCCCTCCCCCTTTCCCACACATCCACACCTCCCCTCCTCCGCCCTCTAGCCTCCTCCCCCCTTCGTTCAACATATTATCACATTGCTGGTTTGCTTTTCCCCATTTTTGTCCCTCCCGAGCCACCATACTGCCTACCCCGGACTACTGGCATAAATACCACAACCAACATGGCCCCCCGCACGGCCTGAAGAAGGAGCTGAGCTCCGCAACGCGTCGCCGTTTGATCCCCTGGTGTCTCCTGAAGGGACGTTGCACCCATCCGACCGGCGGTCCCACGCTGCATCAACATCAAAGAGGATCGGCACGTCCCCCGCCTCCCACATGGGGACATCGGCTGCCCTCCCTCATCACAGCGCTCCCGCCTGACCGGACCTTCCACCGTGGATGTGACTACAGAGACTTCCCCCCATTGATTTTAGATGCCTGCTTTTATCTACCTCTTGTGAGTAGCATTGTAATTTGTGTGTCATTAAAGTACTGCTGTGCTACACTCAGATCGGCGCTGGGCTCTCTCTCTCTCTCTCTCTCTCTTCCGTCAGTTTACGGCTTCCTCCCAGTCATGAACATAGATATCGAATCCTTGCCGCCCCCATACAAAGCTAGCCAACCCAACAACTTAGTTCGCACAAGTTTTGGAACCTTCTCCTTTATTGAACAGTTTCACACTCAATTTATACACACATGAGCACATCCTCCTCCTGATCAAATTAGTACACACAGGTCAGGGGTTGCCTAATTACATTATCCTATACAGATGAAACTGTATACAGAAACAGAATTAACCTGAGCCAATTAAGTAGCAGACGGCCGTCCTGGTCCTCCTGCAATACAATACACAAACAATAGGTATAAATACAGAACCTATTGTAGATAACAGGTGAGTACATCATCATATTCAACGATGTCTGGAAGACAGATGGTTGAGCTGATGATATTAGCATATTGTCTGTCTTTCATTCCCAGTGACAGTGAGTCCTGTCACAAGCGTAATTTTTGAATGTATATAGGAAGTAACCGCACTAAGTAAAATTGTAAATCGAAGCAGCAACTTAAAGTGTGACATACACCCAACAAAATATATAAAAAAAACAAGCTGCGCTCAAAAAATGAAAATTGTGCAATTGAGTACAATATTATATGCAATAGTCCATGAATTGAAGTCCTATTCCAAGAAATGTACTTGTAAAAAATATATGTGTATAAATAACAGAAAGTTATTTCTGAGTTCTTAACCACAAAAACCGCTAAAAATCAAATCCAGTAGTCCGTGTGAAATTGATACATCCAAAATATTATATCGTGTATCTCTCTTCAGTGCATATAACAGCCACTAGTGCTGCTTACCAGATTGAGATATATCAAGTGCCTAATTCAATGATGTATACTCCCAGAATTCTCAGTGTGACCAAAGGCTAAGGTGGACACTCCGATAAATTCCAGCCTCAGACAACAGGGTAGACTCAGCAGACGTGAACCACGTACATGTAAAAAATGGCAGAAAATCCAATAGCGTGATACTGTATTATTATTAAAGGGTGCATATATCCCAAATATTACACCCAGCTGTGAGACCTCCACCTTAAGTGCAATCCGATTACCAGATGAAAAAATTAAAATGCTAAAGTGAAAGGATAGTAACCTCCACCGACAATACAGGCTGCTTACCAGACATGCAAGTATGTTTAGCCAAAGGAGGGTATGGAGATCCAAATGTGTACCAGACTCCTAGTAAAACCGTGACCACCACCCAAATACACAAACTGCTTACCAGATGTACACAATTAAGTGCCAAAGACAGATACCAATTCACTCAGGAATATAGAGTCTGGCAGGTCCCAATGAGGGAAGATAAGGTACCTTGAAAACATAATTTCTGATGAAACGTACGTCGGTCACGGCGTGCTGACGTCACCAGTACGAGACGGAGGACGGGCGGAAGAGTTGACCGGCCGGTGGCTCGTTCAAGTGCTCTCTTATTCCTGTTATTTTGTAAGTTGCTTTCCTTTTTTGCTGAATAAATTTTATGGTTTTACACTATGGGGCACCTTATTGTTTTCTATGTGACCCTGTGACTTGACGCCCACCTGGGGACTTCATCTGGAGGCATTATCTTCCCTCATTGGGACCTGCCGGACTCTATATTCCTGAGTGGATTGGTATCTGTCTTTGGCACTTAATTGTGTACATCTGGTAAGCAGTTTGTGTATTTGGGTGGTGGTCACGGTTTTACTAGGAGTCTGGTACACATTTGGATCTCCATACCCTCCTTTGGCTAAACATACTCGCATGTCTGGTAAGCAGCCTGTATTGTCGGTGGAGGTTACTATCCTTCCACTTTAGCATTTTAATTTTTTCATCTGGTAAGCGGATTGCACTTAAGGTGGAGGTCTCACAGCTGGGTGTAATATTTTATATATATATATGCACCCTTTAATAATACAGTATCACGCTATGGGATTTTCTACCATTTTTTACATGTACGTGGTTCACGTCTGCTGAGTCTACCCTGTTGTCTGAGGCTGGAATTTATCGGAGTGTCCACCTTAGCCTTTGGTCACACTGAGGATTCTGGGAGTATACATCATTGAATTAGGCACTTGATATATCTCAATCTGGTAAGCAGCACTAGTGGCTGTTATATGCACTGAAGAGAGATACACGATATAATATTTTGGATGTATCAATTTCACACGGACTACTGGATTTGATTTTTAGCGGTTTTTTTGTGGTTAAGAACTTAGAAATAACTTTCTGTTATTTATTCACATATATTTTTTACAAGTACATTTCTTGGAATAGGACTTCAATTCATGGACTATTGCATATAATATTGTACTCAATTGCACAATTTTCATTTTTTGAGCGTAATTTCTGAATGATCTATAGTTGTCAGTGGGGTACCCCAAGGCTCTGTCCTGGGAAAAATTCTCTTGAACTTATTTATAAAGGATACTGAGGTTGGTATAAATAACTCCATCTCAGTGTTTGCTGATGACACAAATCCAAACAGTGTAAATATTTTAAAACAGAATATAACACGTGTAGAAGACAACCTCAATATGATAATGGGTGGGCAACTACATGGCAAATACGGTTTAATACTGAAAAATGTTAAGGCTAAAAATACGCACTAGGCTCAGAACCTCTGGGAGAATCTAGGATGGAAAAGGATCTCGGGGTCCTAGTAGATTACAGGCTCAACAATGGCATGCAATAGCAGGCTGCCGCATGCAAGGCTAGCAGACTATAAGCATGAATTAAAAAGGGTAAGGAGATAAAAAAATAAAACTATAAAAAAAAAAGTCCACCAATTTTCAAAACTCTGGATCGGCCACATCTAAGTTTGCCATCCAGTTCTGGTTACTAGTCCTCAGGAAGGATGTTGTCAGGACCTAGGTCTGGGTGAAGTGTCTGGCTGTGGCTCTTCTCGCTGTGCCACGGGGGATGCTGGACAGCTCCCTGTCTGATTCCTTAGATAACCTTGCCTTGGGTCTTGTACTCTTGAACTTTTAAATCCTTTCCCCCCCATAAACTTCCTGATTTAAGCTATGTCTCTGCACTTCCTGGTTGCCAGATTATTGTGCTCTCTCCAGATGATATCTTGTTCCCTTGCATACCTGCTGCTGTCTTCCCTTTGATCCCTACCTACTATATTTGAACTGGACTCCTGTTTGCTCACCTTCTAAAGAGCGATCCAGAGGACCGCAAACTGGTACTAACATGCACTTCTCCTGATGGTCAGAGGACTGGAATTAGTTCTGCACTCCTGTGACCCATTGCCCGCTAAAGCACCCACTCTCTGCTGACATCACAGAGCTTTGCCAAAACAGTCCGTGGCCTGGTAATGACCGAGTCACACAGCGGGCTGGGAAGGTCGCTGGTTGCAGGGCTGAGCAGAGTGTCTCTCGCGCACACACACACACACTACTCCCCCCACCCCACCCCACCCCTCCTTCAGCACGGACGGGCAAGCAGAAAGAGCCAATCTGCTCCTCCTCCTCCTCCTCCTGCCTCTCTCCTCTCGTTTCTGCCGTGCGCACACTCTGAGAATGTGTGTTTGCACAGGAGGATGAAACCCAGAAGCGGAAAAGTCCTGACAGTCTATGCTCGAGCCTCCACCCTGGGGTAAGTAAGCTCACTCTCTCTCCTGCCTCTAAGTGAATAAAACGGAATTTTTGTAAAATCTTACCTGTAAAATTCCTTTCTCTGAGTCCTCCGACAGTCGCCGCCTCTTCATATTCGTCACATATGGGGTATTAGACTTTGCTCCGAAGGAGTAGCTAGGCAACAGAATATGTTAACAATAAAGCTTTTAACATATCCCACCCTCAAGGGGTGGTCCCCTCAGTCAATACCCTCCTACTTCCTGCAACCATATCTCAGTTTTAGTGGAATAGCAGTAGAGTATACAATCAAACCCCAAAAGAGGGGCGGGGGCGGCGACTGTCGGAGGACTCAGAGAAAGGAATTTTACAGGTAAGATTTTACAAAATTTCCGTTTTCTCTTACGTCCTCCGACAGTCGCCGCCTCTTCATATTCGTCACATATGGGGACGTCCCAAAGCAGTGCAAACATGAGGGGTGGGAAACGCATCCGCGCCGAAAGGCAACGCAGTCTCCGCATCAAAGAAAGGAACCTTACCAAAGGAAGGAAACCAGCTGGGCAACAGCAAAAAACAAGTGCTCAACAGGAGCAACAACCCAGGAAAAGACAAAAAACCAGGGGATACAAAACTTATCCCAACAGCCAGGAGTCCCCAACAAGGGACCCTAGGGAACAGCCGCACTAAGAATCTTGCGGCCAAAGGAAGCATCCGCCGATGCCTGAACATCTACTTTGTAGAATTTTGTGAAAGTGTGCACGGTCGACCAAGTCGCCGCCTTACACACCTGGGCTACAGAAGCCCCATGACGACAGGCCCAAGACGTACTCAGAGATCTAGTAGAGTGCGCCTTCACAGGCACAGGGGGAACCTTCCCCTGCAAAGCATAGGCCTGTTCAATGGTCTGCCTGATCCATTTGGCGATGGTAGAGGCCGAAGCCGCCATGCCCTTCCGAGGACCCTCTGGAAGAACAAACAAGGAGTCCGTCTTTCGAAAAGACTCAGTCGATTAAAGGTAAACCCTTATCGCCCGAACAACATCCAGAGAATGCAATCTCACCTCCCTTGGATGTTTAGGCTTCGCGCACAACGAAGGCAAGACAATATCCTCATTAAGATGGAATTCCGAAACTCGTTTCGGAAGGAACAAAGGATTAGGTCGCAAGACCACCTTATCCAAATGAATAACCAGGTACGGAGACTTGCAGGACAAAGCCGCCAGCTCCGACACTCTGCGAGCCGAAGTGATCGCCACCAAAAAGGCGACCTTTTTGGACAACATAGACAACGAGATCTCCCTGATCTGTTCAAAAGGAGCACGTTGTAACACAGATAGAACGAGATTCAAGTCCCAAGGGGGCAGAGGATCCTGCCTAAGGGGGACCAGATGCCGCACACCCTGAACAAAGGTGCCAACCAAGGAATTGGAAGCCACGGGACGTTGAAACAGAACGGCCAGTGCAGACACCTGACCCTTTATCGTAGCCAGCGCCAAACGCTGATCAACACCCGTTTGAAGGAAAGACAGCACACGGGAAACCGAGTACGTGCGGGGTGAGAACCCCCTGGACTCACACCAGGCAAAATAGGCCTTCCAAGTACGGTAATAAACCTTCCCTGAGGAAGACTTCCTCGCATTGATCAAAGTATGAACGACCTCTGGAGAGAGACCCCTCTCCTTCAGGACCTCGGTCTCAACAGCCAGGCCGTCAAAGCCAGCGACTGTAAAGCAGGATGGTATATCGGTCCTTGAGACAGTAGATCGTCTCGAAGAGGCAGACGCCACGGGGCGTCGACCGCCAGATTCACGAGGTCTGCGTACCAGGACCGGCGAGGCCAGTCCGGTGCCACAAGAATCACCGTGTTGCGTTCCGAGTGTAACCTGCGAAGGAACCTGGACAGCAACTGAATCGGTGGAAACGCGTACATCAGCCTGTACTGCTGCCACGGGGCCACTAACGCGTCCGACGCGTCTGCCCGAGGGTCGCGCGTCCTTGCCACGAACCTCCTCACCTTGTAGTTGAGACGAGACGCGAACAGGTCCACATCTGGAAGACCCCACTTCGCGCACAACATCTGAAAGACAGCCGGGTGGAGAGACCATTCCCCCTGATCCAGGGTCTGGCGACTCAGATAGTCCGCCTGCCAGTTCTCCACCCCCGGAATGTGAACTGCCGTTATCGCCGGGACATGAGTCTCGGCCCAAGACAGAATGTCGGCCACTTCTCGAGCCGCTCGGGCACTCCTGGTGCCCCCTTGGTGGTTGATGTAGGCCACCGCCGTGGCATTGTCCGTCTGCACCCGAACCGGGCAGCCCTGCAGCCGGTCCGTCCAGCGATGAAGACAGAGACTTATCGCACGCAATTCCAGAATGTTGATCGGAAGGGAAGACTCCCCCTCCGACCAAGTCCCCTGGGCGGACAGAACGCCCAGAACTCCACCCCAGCCCGACAGGCTGGCATCCGTGGTGATTACCGTCCACGAGATCGGAGGAAACGACTTGCCCCCGGACACCAACGGGGACTGGAGCCACCATAGAAGGTTTCCTCTGGTGCGAGAACTCAACGAGATTTGAAGATCCAGAGATTGAGGTCGCCCGTCCCACCTGGACAGGATCTCCGCTTGGAGACCCCGCGTGTGAAACTGGGCGAATGGAATCGCCTCGAAGGCCGAGACCATCAATCCCAGACATCTCATACACGTCCGCAGAGACGAGTGCGGAACATCCCTGAGGGACCTGACTTCCTCCTGGAGAGTCCTGAGTTTGTCTTCCGGCAGGAAGACTTTCGCCTGCACCGATTCCAGAATCATTCCCAGATAGGGAAGACGAACAGACGGACTCAGTGTCGACTTTGGAAAATTTATCGTCCAACCAAACTCCTGCAGAGTTTGCATCGTGACAGACAGGTCCTTCTCCAGACCCTGGCTGGTCGCAGACCGAACCAGAATGTCGTCCAGATAGCCCAGGACAGAAACGCCCTGGGCCCTCAATAATGCCAGAACCGGTGCAAGCACCTTGGTGAAGACCCGCGGAGCCGAGGCGAGACCAAAGGGCAACGCCACGAACTGGTAGTGATCCTCCGCAATGGCAAATCGAAGGTATCTCTGGTGACCCTCGAAAATGGGGATGTGAAGATACGCATCCTTCAAATCGATGGAGGCCATGAATTCCCCCGGAACCAGGGCAGCCACCACCGACCGCAGAGATTCCATGCGGAACTTGCCCTCCTTTCTGGGCACGGTGAACAGATTGGAATAAAACCCCCGAAACCTGTCCCGATGAGGCACCGGAACCACCACTCCCTGAGCCCTCAGGTCCCGCACCGCCAGGTGCAGGTCCCGCAAACGCTCTGGAGACAGCTGAAGATTTGAGGGAAAAAATCTGCTCTCCGGCCGAGAGAGAAACTCGATCTTGTAACCAGATCGAACGATTTCCTGAACCCACCTGTCCCGCACACGGGCCAACCAGGGCTGAAGAAAACCGAGCAAGCGTCCCCCCACCCCAAAACTGGGTGAGGGCGCCCCTTCAGGCCGAACTGTTATGGGCTGCAGATCCGGATTGGCCGGACTTCTGTTTACCAGACCAGGGCTTCTTCTGAGAGCCTTGACCTTTGAACGGTTTGCCCTTGTAGTGCGGCCGAAAGGCACGAAAGGACCCCTGAGGGAGCCGAAAATTAGCATGCTTCTTCCCAGAAGCCCCCTTAGCCTTGGGGAAATGGGGCAAGAGAGTGCTCTTACCCCCGGTGATCCCCTTAATCAACACATCCAGGGACTCCCCAAAACGGCGAGACCATTCATAAGGTAGATTGGCTAAGGTCTTACGTGAAGATTGGTCCACCGACCAACATTTTAACCAAACCAGGCGGCGAGACAACACCGCCACGCTGTGCACACGTGCAGCCAACGGAACCAGGTCCAGGTCCGCATCACACAGATACATGACACCCTGGTGGATTTGATCCACCATATCCAGGGTCGCCGACGAGGCCGAGTCGGCCACTAGGACGCGCCTAAGCATCTGCGTCCAACTTGCGATCGCCTGGGCCGCCATGAGAGAAGCAAACAGAGCCTTAAGCATAGAACCCGTAACAGAATAAGTATGACGGGCAAGAGACTCCAGTCTCCTATCCGTGGCATCACGGAACACAGGGGAATCCTCTGCAGGAATCGCAGTGGCTTTGTTCAAAACCGCAATTGCGTGATCCACTGGGGGAGGCACACACCACCTTTCATCAGTGGAAGGCGAAAAAGGATAACGCAGCTTGAATCTACTTGGTACCGCAAAAGGTTTGCTCAGATTGCGCCATTGATCCTTAACAGCGCGCTGAAAATCATCATTGCAGGGAAAAACCTGTGGCGTCCTGCGTTTTCTCTGCGTCCCATAAGCCGCCAAGGCAGCGGGGGGACACACTTCGTCCTGCAAACGCAGCGTTTGCTTAATGGAAGCAATCAACTCATCCATGATTGCAAGCTCTTCAGGCGAGCCAGGGGGAGAATTATCAACCCCCTCAACTTCAGCCTCCACCTCAGACCCCACTAGATCAAGAGAGGAGCGGGACCCCGATAAGGAGGCCCCCGCCATAACAGCCCCATCACCTTCACCCTCAGAATCAGAGGAAAGAGCAACTCTGGGCCTTTTAGTAGATTGAGCAGCCACCAGCATCTGCACCTGAGCAGCAAGGCCAGCCACAATAGTGGCTAAATCCCCCCCTGGGGGGGAAACAGCGGTCCCCTGGCTTTCCACCAAAGCTGTAGGAAATTTGCCCTCCTGAGAATCCATTGCCCCTGTAATGCCAGACAACAAAGGGTTAACTGTCCCTTTTAAGCAAGCGCGGCAAGCGCAGCCCACCGCACCACACTCGAGCACAATAAGACCCCCACAGGGAATATGCAAACTGAACACAGGCAATGGATAGCAAGAAACAGAAGGATAAAACCTGAGGAGACCCTCGCCGCTGCTGCTGCCTCGATCGGTGTTCCTGGAAAGAGGAAGTGATGCTGCCAGGGCGCTCCATGTAAGCCTATGGAGGCTACAAGAAAATGGCCGCCATGCATGTAAAACATGCGGCCGGAGCGAGTGTAGGCAAAATGGCGTCGTTTGGCGCCGAAACCGCCGCTCCACAGTGCATTAAAACACACATTATATTCCAAAATCAGAATACATGTCAGATCGCCGCAGCGATCGCTGTATATGCCCAAACATGCCAAAAAAACATGCCCCACAGCACTGACCAGTCTGACACACACACAGTGTCATACAGCTCCCCCCCCCCCTTGCAGCCCACAGCATGCAGCCGAGAGATAGGGAGACAAGCAGTGTGAATAGAGGCAGGTTACACAGTCCCAGACTGACACCCCCCCAGACAGACAGGTCCCCACATAAATACACTTACCTCACATGGCGTGGGGGACCCGCACAGGCGAACAAACCGCTGCACATGAGGCAGGGAGAGTCGCATTCAAGACGCACACAATGGGGGTTAAGAAACCGCACAGCGTCCAGTGAGGTAGCCACCTCACCAATCATCCCTGCACCGAACAGGGATGGGTCGTTCACTGTGCCAGGAGCGTTACCTGGCTGAACGCTCGATGGCAGACTGGGAAGCCACTGACCCACGACCTGCGACCAGGGGGATCAGCCCGAGACCCAGTCCGCATGATCCTCTTCATCCGAAGAACTAACGAACGCTGACAAAATAACAGCTCAGTAAAGGTAGAGAGAAAACTCAAACAAAATTTTAAAAAGAAGAAAGAGTCTGGGACAGAAAGTCCCAGCACAGAGAGAGCCAGCCACTCCTGACAAGCTAGACATTAAAACTGAGATATGGTTGCAGGAAGTAGGAGGGTATTGACTGAGGGGACCACCCCTTGAGGGTGGGATATGTTAAAAGCTTTATTGTTAACATATTCTGTTGCCTAGCTACTCCTTCGGAGCAAAGTCTAATACCCCATATGTGACGAATATGAAGAGGCGGCGACTGTCGGAGGACGTAAGAGAAACTAATTTAACCCCTTTATGCCGACAGTACGCAGCCTCTCGGCGGGTGGACCTTGGTGGTGAGGGGCCCCATATTTGTGTACCACACTGCAAACACAGCTGTGCTGACAGCGTGTGCCCTGTATGCTTCAGGCACAATTCCAGGCAGCTAATGGAAAGCCCCTCCCCACTTCGGGGCAACAGAAACTCCTTAAAGGGCCAGGAGGCACCAGTACAAAGGGGTGCCCTGTGGACTCTGATGCAAGGGAGGTGTGAGCAGAGACCCCCTTACATCAGAGTTCCCCTTTACTTTAGATCTCCCTTAAATCAGGGTTCCCCTTTACATTAGAGTTCACAGAGTGCCCCCTTATAGTATAACTGGAAATGATGTGGAATTTAATGTAGGTTGGCTGTGCAGACTCTGATGTAAGGGGGGCTCTGTGGATTGTGATGTAAGGGGGGCTCTGTGAACTTTTATTTAAGGGGGCTCTGTGGAATGTAATGTAAGGGGGGCTCTGTGGACTTTGATGTAGGTGAGCAGGGGGCGCGGGAGGAGCTGGAGATCTGAACAGTGAGCAGGGAGTAAAAGGGGCCACTGCGATTAGAGAGAAATGGGGGGGCATGATTGCAAGGGGCTCTGTGATGGGGTGGCTGTGATTGCTAGGGGTACTGTAATGTAAAAAGGGACACTGTGATATAAAGGGGACTGCACTGTAATCATTACAGTGCCCCTTTACAGTACAGTCCCCTTTATATCACAGTGTCCCCTTTACATTATAGTGTGGAAGGCCGACTCTGTTAATGTCCCATCATCAACCGCCCCTGCGAATGCCTACTCCCCCAGACCCCGTAAAACTGGCTGTTCAGTCTAAAATGCCCTGGCCTATTTTTGTCCCAGTCAAGGCCTGATATGCATAATTGTTCCCCAATGAAACCCACGTTCATAGTTTCAATTTCATTCATTTGAGAGAAAATATTTTATCCTGCTCATTTGGCTTATCAAAACCACAGAAAATGAACTTCGATTTGACCCCATTAACCATTAAAAAATGGAATATATTTGTCTTAAAAACAAAAATTTTGCAACAAAATTTTACTTGGTGTATGGCCAGCTTTAAACTTCTACCGCAAGTGACATTAATCTTTAGAGAACTTTAGCAGCTTTGGTCTGAAAATATGGGAATTTTTGATATTTGGAAGCCGCTGACCTAACTGTCTGGGTCAATGCCATTACAGTTTGGCCTCAGTCGCCCTCTTTGCTTCTGTGCAAACGTTTAGCTTAGAAGAAGAAGTTCCACTCTGTGCCCCTGCCAAGGCTGGGCCCAGTTACATAAGGACTTGGGTTTTTGACTCTGAGCAAATATTAATCCAGCAGAGTGAAAAAGCTAAATGTAACATTTCCAGTAATATGGCAGTCAGGGGATTGGGTTTAATGTGGAGTTTAAAGGAGAGAAGTCATCATTTTATCATCTCTTAAATATGTGCAAAAAAGATCAGCTTAACATAAGTTATTCTATCAGCGCTTGGCAATAACTTAAAAAAACAGTTTACCTGGTAAATCAGTACTCCTATATGTACATGGGGTGATTGTACTATCATTACATATCACAGACCTGCTCTTTGGTAGTTTCTTGCTGCTCCTTTCATCTTACTACAGATCTACTAGACAGCCTTTGTCTGATTGAAAACAGTAGGCTCTTCCGTGTCCTCCCTAGATTTTTTTTAACCAGGTGGGATGAATGAGTAGCTGTCCTCAATTCTAAATTCCTCTTCAGCGATCCCAGACCGGTATTTCAAGGATGAGGAGGGGGGCGGGGGAGATTCTGGACAAAGGCTCGTACACATTAAGAAAATCGGGTGAACATTTTTGTCTGAGGAACGATCGTACGATTTTCTGATAGTGTGTACACAACCTTCGACAGCCGATTCTGACCTTCCGAATGAAAATTTCCAAAGGGACAAACTTCAAATTATTTCTCGTACGGGAACCAAAAGCTTTTGGTTTAATGTGTACCGGTTTCATATGATTTTCGTATGAGAAAACGAAAAAATTTTGCATGACAAGAAACAAATAAAAAAAGCCTTTGTTGTACGAGAATTTTCGTACATTATTTCCTTCCTAGGTTCCAACTTGCTGTGAAACAATGAGAAAAATTGGACGATCGGTCGCTTAATTTTCTTATAGCGCGTACCCCACTTAAGTATGGTAGCAACCAAAAGATGGTAGGCAGATTGCCTGGCAAGAATGACCTGGCGAGAGCAAGCACTGTTCTCTACAGTCTCTAATGAAGTTGAAGTAAAGCACCCACAATTCACAGAGATGCGATCTTTGGCTCGACTTGAGGTCACAGAAAACAGACGTAATGGTGTGTTTAGAATGGTGAGAAAGAGGATTTGGTAATGCTGACATGCACCTAACTTACTCATGTGAAGAATGAGTTTTAACTAAAAAGATCTGGCTAAAGTTTAACAGCAGAACACTGCCTCCTCTGCACCCACCTCCACAGAGAAGCCGCGGCTGACAGCTCAGCGCGGGATTGGGTCAGATCGGCTTCAGAAAAGGTATTTAAACTAATTTGTTTTTTACAGTGTTAGATAGGTTAGTGTTAGATCGTGGATGTCTAAAGGTGTAGAGATTTTAGTGTAAAGGCCCGTACACACGTACCGATCGTCAGCGAACGATCGGCCGTCTTTTGTCCCTGGGCTGTCGGTGTCTGTTGAAAAGTGCAAAGACAGCACAAGAATTTTGTCCGCCGACTACAGCCGACTGCAGAAGTGATGTCATGTAATGGTTAACTTTCCCTGTGTTTTTTCTTTTCTGAGCATGCCCAGTCTTGCAAATCTGCGATCTGTCGTCCGAATTCTGTACTGACTGGCGAACAATCGGCCGCTCTGGTGTCGGCATACAAAAATTTTAATGCTTGCAAGACAGACTCTTGTCGGCAGAATGTGCGCTGACGGCTGTCGGAGGCACCATACTAACAAGCGTACAATCGGCAGATCTTTCGTCCGCCGACGTTTGTATGCCGACGATCGGTACGTGTGTACGGGCCTTTAGGCTGGACTTCTCCTTTAACTCTCAATGGTGAAGGGAGTGTTGGAAGCTTTAAAGGAGAAGCTCACCTTTTGGAACAAGTTACATGTTCCATCCATATTAAGGGTGGAACATGTAACATGTTCCAGCAGCTGCAGATATTTCCCGTCTCCCTCCCCCACTCCCCTCCAAATGACAGCAGGCAGGCTGCTGTCACTGTTTGAAAAAAATTTTGCAGTGCGGGGCTCCGCCCACTCAGCCATGTCATTTGTTCACAGTCCTCTGTGAATGGGAGACTACAAGTACTTACAGCCTTTGTCGGTATCGGTTTATATTTTAATGGACTACCATGGCGCTGTTGAGCGCTCTGGTAATTCATTTATACTTCCTGTGAGCGTACAGGAGAGAGCAGACAGATACACTGCAGGAGTCCTGCAAGGCACCTGCAATCTGTTGATCAGGGGTGCAATGCTTTCCAGGCTCCAAGTAAATAAAATGTTTTAATAATGCTAATATCTTGCCTATTTTCCCTGCTATGCTCTTTTCCTCGCTCCCCCCCCTTTCCTTTCCCTCTCCCTCCCCCCCCTTTCCTTTCCCTCTCCCCCCCCCCCCCCTTTTCTTTCTTGCATAATGGATGAATAATGCCAATTGGAGTTGCAGTCGCTATGGTCATACCTCCCGTTAGCCATCTGAATTGCACGAGCGAGACTATTTGTTTTGGCCAACCTACCTTATAGAATGGTCCCCTTTTGTTTTTACTATTACATACATTCTGATTTTGGTTGCCTGGGTTGGCCTCCTTGATACTGTTCTCATTGTGTTTAGTTGTCAAGCTCATTTTGGATTTTATCTGGATTTTGAAGCACTGTATGTTACGACTGTAATTCCTTCTTGAAAAAGACTTAGCTTTCTGTTTACCTCTCTTTTTGCAATAAAACTTTTATGAAACAAAAAATAAAAAAAAAATAAAAATGTTACCTGCAAAAAGATGTGTTTTTATTCTTTTTTTTTTTTTAAAAAAGTTAAACTTATCCTTTAGGGCCCTTTCACACCGGACGCAGTTGGATGCATTTTGAACTGCACTCAAACTGTATAGACAGCCCAAAATCAAGGTAATCCTATGGACACAGTTCATCATTGCAGTGCATTGAAGTGCAGCACAGTAAAAAAAAAAGTCGAGCACGCTGCATTTTTCCACACCGCAAATGTTGGTAACGCTCTATAAATGCGCTTCAAATGCACTGCACAGTGCCCCTTTAAGCCAAGAAAGCCAAGCCGAAAAACGTATAGGAAAATGTACTGCAAACAGTGCAAAATGCATTCCAGTGAACTTCAAATGATGCTTTAAACGCATGGAAACAGGCATTATGTGCAGTTTCTGATGTGAATGGGCTCTAAAGTAAACCTGTTGTCTTACCCTGCATGGACAAAGCACTAGGGTTGATTTACTAAAACTGGAAAATCTGGTGCAATTGTGCATGGTAACCAATCAGCTTCTAGCTTCAGCTTGTTCAATTAAGCTTTGACAAAATAAAAACTGGAAGCGGATTGGTTTCTATGCAGAGCCACACCAGATTTTGCACTCTCCAGTTTTAGTAAATCAACCCCACATTTAAATTGAATGGATGAAAGTTGTATTACAGATGCACTGCAAATATTAGCAGAGCAGTTTACAAGGTAAACGTAAGTAAAAGAAAACAGGGTTTTAATAACTAATTTGCCAAACCACTCTCCATAATCTGTAACAAATGTGACACTAATATAATATATTAACAGGTATGGACACTGCAGCAAACACAAGGGAATCCATCAACATAATGTTTCCTGTTCAGGGTCTGCTGCTAAGGTAAATTGAACCTCCCTTTCCTTAGATCCCCAATATTGACCATCTAGGGCACATGATGTGTCAAACACAAGGCCTGCGGGCCTAATCCAGCCCTCCAGACCATTTCATGTGGCCCTCGCACTTCTCCTAGAGCTCCAGCCCTCC
Organism: Pelophylax lessonae; assembly: GCF_965119305.1. Classification (NCBI taxonomy): domain Eukaryota; kingdom Metazoa; phylum Chordata; class Amphibia; order Anura; family Ranidae; genus Pelophylax; species Pelophylax lessonae. The sequence continues at coordinate 88,911,104 of NC_138779.1, read as the reverse complement.
TTTGGGCCTCCTCCAGACCCTGCACTTTCTGCTTCCCACCTCAGACCCCAGCTTCTTCCCAGAAGCAACACAAGGTAAAGGGGTGCACTTTGCTGTAAGGGGGGGGGGACCCTTGACATCTGATGTAAGGAGGGTGGGATATTCTGGACATCTAGTATTACAGATACAAACGGCCCTTTGAGGGCAATTATAATGCTGATGCAGCCCTGGATGAAATTGAGTTTGACACCCATGATCTAGGGTCACATCAGGCGAATGCAATTTTATAAATTGGTGAATTCCATACTTCTGCACCCTGTAGTATTTTCACTTAGTGGTTGCATGCCATAAAGTAAGTACACCAGCCACGAGCAACTGGGCAACTAGACCTTTCAGTAATGAGGCAGCATAGGTGCAGGATACCCTTAAGCCCCGTACACATGATCAGATTATCGAACGATCTGTCGTCCGTTTTTTGTGGCATGCTAGTCTAATGTGGAAAGTGAAGAGGTTATTTTCATACGAATTTTCCCGTACGACAGAATTCTACTTCAGAAGTGATGTCATGTGTTGGATTGTTTTGTATGTGTTCTTTCGTCTCTGAGCATGCCTAGTCTTAAGGCCCGTACACACGTACCGATCGTCGGCATACAAACGTCGGTGGACGAAGGATCTGCCGATTGTACGCGTGTTAGTATGGTGCCTCCGACAGATGTCTGCGCACAATCCGCGGACAAAAGTCTTTCTTGCAAACATGAAAATATTTGTATGCCGACACCAGAACGGACGATTGTTCGCCTGTCAGTACACAATTCGGCCGACAGACCGCAGATTTGCAAGACTGGGCATGCTCAGAAAATAGAAAACACAGGGAAAGTTAACCATTACATGACATCACTTCTGCAGTCGGCGGACAAAATTCTTGTGCTGTCCTTGTGCTGTCTTTGCACTTTTCAGCAGACACCGACATCCCGGGGAGAAAAGAGGAACATTTGTAAGCCGACCATCGGTACGTGTGTACGGGGCTTTACTCTTAAGATTTTTTTCTGTCGAAATCTGTACTAATGAAACAAAAATCGGACTTTGTATTACGGACGACAAAAATTTTATAGCCTGCACATCAGGATTTTGTCAGCCGAAAAGTCGGAGTTGGCTGTCGAAAGCACAATACTAACAATCCGAAAATCGGCAGATCGGCAGAGGTTTTCCCTACAGATTTTCTTATTGTGTGTAAGGACCTTTAGTTATACTTAGTAATGTCAGAGTAATGTCCCGTACACACGTGCAGATTGTCGGCCGAAAAGATTCGGCCGACGACTGATCGGCCGATTTTCGGCTTGTTAGTATGATGCTTCCGACAGCCGACAGCGCACTTTCGGCCGAAAAGAATCTGTAGTGCAAGCATTAAAATTTTTGTATGCCGATACCAGAGCGGCCGATTGTTCGCCAGTCAATACAGAATTCGGCCGACAGACAGCAGATTTGCAAGACTGGGCATGCTCAGAAAAGAAAAAACACAGGGAAAGTTAACCATCACATGACATCACTTCTGCAGTCAGCTGTAGTCGGCGGACAAAATTCTTGTGCAGTCTTTTGCACTTTTCAACCGACACGACAGCCCGGGGACAAAAGACGGCCGATCGTTCGGCCGACGATCTGCACGTGTGTACGGGGCATAAGGGTCTTTTTATTATGAACATAGTGTGACCAGATAAGGCTTTGCATTGCATCATCAGTACAAAGTTTGATGGCCTATTGGACTATTGCCAGATGGGAACCCACGCAGTTGAAGAAAGCGTTTTGTCCAAAGCACTCTTTTAGCAAGTAAAAAATCTCCACTTCACAGCGTTTCTTGCAAACCTGTTAACTAATCATTATACCCCTCTCAAGAGTATAAAACATAGGTTTCCCCTAAAGATAAAGTTCTTATTTCCGATAAAAAAAAAAAAAAAGGATACAGAGATACTACTCTCAATAAATTACCATGATTATCTGATAATTTGCTACAGTCCATATAGTTGAATCCTTTAGAAGCCTAAACAGAAATTCAGTAATACAAGGAGGGAGTGGATCTGACATACCTTTAATCCTTAAAATGCTGACCGTAGCTGTATTTTTGCAGAAAAGCAACATTGCTCTCTAGTTCAAAGATTTTCTCAGTCCTGTCCTCTCTTCAGCAGTGAGTGTTGTGCAGATCTCCTATTTAACACAGGTGGTATTATACATGTGTAATCAATATGGGACATCCAGCTGTGCTTCTAAAGTTGATCAGAAACTTACCAGTGCCACAAGATACAGTTTAAGCACACAATCTCTCTAAAATCTACCAACAAGGATCTAATGTAACTTGTAAACAAGCATGCAAACCGGTTCCAGTATGAAGAAAAAAAAAAAAGCTGCCCCTGCCTTTTTCGTGCGGATGCAGTGCGATTTGAGCCATTTAAAATGAATGGCTCAGACCACACCGCACAAAATCGCGTGTGAAACAGGGCTAAATCCACCAACAAGTATGCAATCATAGTGTATAAAATAAATAAATCCTAATCCCCTACCCAGAGTAGTATAGTGTTATTATGGTAACACATTATTGCTCTTTACACTGTATGTAAAAAAAAAAAAATTGTAAAAAAAAAAAAAAAATGTAATAAAAAATATTAAAAAATTTAAAAAAATATATATTTTTACATACGGTTATCAATCAGTGTCCCTGATCACCACCACACCAGTCATATGACGACGCTGTACTGTACTGGTGACACTATGTAAAAAATTGCAAAATAAAAACATTTTCTTTTTAATTAAAATAATTTTTCCAAAAAATGACAACTTCAAAAAACTCACCATGCCTCTTTCTAAACACCTTGGAGTGTCTACTTTCCAAAAGGGAGTCTTTTGGGGGGTATTTGTACTGTCCTGGCATTTCCTGGTCCCAAGAAATGATTGATCGATTTTCTGATATATATATGTATACCATAGTTTATTGACTCTATAGCTTTCCTACAGACTAAATAATATACATTGATTTGGGTTATTTGCACCAAAGAAATGTAGCAGAATACATTTTGGTCTAAATTTATGAAGAAAGATTATTTATTTGCAAAATTGTATAACAGAAACGAAAAAAAAACGTGTTTTTATTTCAAAATTTTCGTTCTTTTTTTGTGTATTTTTAAAAAAAAAACCCAGTAGTGATTAAATACCCCTGAAAGAAAGCTCTATTTATGTAAAAAAAAATGATAAAAATGTAATATGGGTACAGTGATGCATGTGCAATTGTCATTCAAAGTGCAACAGCGCTGAATGCTGAAAATTGGCCTGGGCAGAAAGGGGGTGAATGTACCTGGTACTGAAGCGGTTAAAAAGTAACTCCACTTTTGTTGACAAAGAAAAAAACATTCCCTTTGGGTGATCGATGTACATTTCAAGGATTTTAACAAACTTTGTTGCAGATTTCTACCTCCAGTTTATTCTGGATAAATAGCTGTTTGTTTGCTGTGTCCATGCATGTGAGTAAATGTGTATGGGAGTGCTTTTTTTTTCAAATTTAGATTTTATTGAAACGTTTACAGAACAGAAAAACATTATAAATTATAATAGTTGGGAGTGGTTTTATAATTATCAATCAGCTGCTGCACCTGCAGGACTCTAATGAGGAAAGTGGCAAGGTCTACATCCCTTTAGACACGATTTCTCTTTGATATTTTTGTTGCAGGGGATGCCAAAAATCTGATTTGTATCTTAGTGCAGACTTCTGGGAAAATCAGTAAGCCAATCACACAAGCAGGAAATTACATTTTCAGGGGGAGTTCTGTGTACAAAATAATGCCTCCAGGAGGCCATATTGCATTTTACAGAAAACTACAGCACTGCAGATTGAAAAGGAAAGGTTGTTTTAATGACAATTACAGTATTACAATTTAATTTATTTGCTCATTTATTTTACAGGCCAGTGGGACAGGACAGCCCGGGAAGGCAGCAAAAGGCGGCTGGAAGGGGAACCCCCTTCTGCTACATGTAAGGCCCCCTTTAACACTAAGGCCCCTTTAACACTAAGGCCCCTTTAACACTTATGCAACCTAAAAGTTGCCAGATTTTACAGCAATTTTGTTGCCACGATTTTACCGCTATTTTGCCATGATTTTGACTAGACTTGAAGCAATGTCTATGGACCTCTAAACACATTAAAATCATCCCAAAGTAGTGCAGGTAGTACTTTGAAGTCGCACAGATATGAACGTTACTCATTAGAAATAATGGAGTACGACTTGTCATGCGATTTGGCAATCCCAAGTCGCAGGACAAGTCGCACAAGTGTGAAAGGGGCCTTAAGTGACCTAAAAGTCTCACGATTTTGCCGTGATTTTGATCAGACTTGAAGCAATGCCTATGTCTATGGACTTTAAAACGCATTCAAATCGGCCCAAAATAGTGCAGGGACTACTTTGAAGTTGTTGGGACTTGAAGTCGTACAGATATGAACGGTACTCATTGGAAATCATGGAGTACGACGTGTCATGCTACTTTGCAGTCTCAAGTCGCAGGACAAGTCGCACAAGTGTGAAAGGGGCCTAAAAGCGATTCAGCGTATTTAGCTGCTCAGATTACTTTTACTTTATTCAGCATTGCCAGCTAAAATAAAAATAAACCCGGGTCATGACTGCAGCTGCAGCCATGGCTCTGATATAACCACTTCAATCAGAGGACGTACAGGTATGTCCCTTTGAAGAAAGAGGTTAAACCCAAAACCAAAAATGTATTATATTGCACTTTACCAGACATTAGATGTGGTGGCTGCATTTGTTTTCCTTTCTTTGGCTTTTTAAACTCTGTTTTCACCTGGTGATCTCACCAGTAATACACCTCCTGTATTAGTGAGACACTGCTCTGGATGAATGACACAGGATGTACAGCAGACAGCAGCAATCTCAGTCTGGGGGAAGGGTAGTGTTATAAATATTAACAGATTTGAATGCACTAACAATTAGGCTGCATTCACACTTGAGCGTAGCGTTTTACAGCGTTTTTACCGCGATTTTACCGCGATTTGTACTGCGATTTTCAGGCGTTTTTTTCAGGTGTTATTCATTGACATCTATCAAAAATGCTGGTAATCAGCCCAAAAAGAAGCTCATGTACTTTTTTCAGCTACAGGCGTTTTGCAAAACGCTCAGATGTGAACAGGGGCCATTTAAATGAATGGGGTTTTACTTGTTGGGCGTTTTGGAACGTTTTTTTTGGGCGTTTTTGGAGCTGAAAAACACTCAAAAATGCCCAGGTGTGAATGGAGCCTTATGCCCCATACACACGTGCAGATTATCTGCAGACTTACCAAAACCATATAATATGAGGTCAAACCTAAACACTTTCAATTTGTATGCAATCCGGCAGGCCCTTGCACTACATAGAAAAGGTAAGTCTGCAGACAAAAGTCTGCAGATAATCTGCACGTGTGTACGGGGCATTAAGGTCAAACTCCAGCTCACACTTTATATTCAGTTACAGCAAAACATTTTTTTTTCCTTTTGGGATAAAAGTTTTACATGAATAAATAAACCTGATCATTTAAGCACCCCTGCTAGTGTTAATGGACTTGTATAGCCAAAGCTTTTTTAGCTATACTTCTCCTATGGATCACAGGAGAGCAGTTAGTGATCGGGATCCACCCAGAACCTTGGACTAGCACCAAAGCGATTTGCCGAGAGCCTGAGCCAGACCTTCCCACCCCCTCCACAGCCCAGTGCTTCAGTAAGCGCTGGAGGGGAGAAAAGAGAGCCGCTGACTGACAGTCACTAGCTCTCTGCTCAGAGCAGAGGGGGAGAACTGAGTGATCAGCAGTGTTTGATCACTCGGTTCTCACCGCAGAGCCAGGGGGGACAGATGCAGCATTGATCGGAGTGAGAATACATTTTGTTTTTTTCATGAAGTCATACTTCTTTTTTAAAGTGTTTGTCTCATCCATGTAAACCAATACATTCTGCTGGAGAGCCTGTGCTTTTAGCAAACAACAGACTTGCTGGCTGGATCACCAGATGAAAATAGAAGAAAGCATGCCTAAAAAAGTAAATTAATGCAGCCATCACATGTAAGAATCGTTAAGCTGCAAAATAATGAATGTTTGCTTTTGAGTTTATTACTACTGCTTAACCACTTTAAGACCGGAAGGATTTGCCCCCTTAATGACCAGGCCCTGTTTTGCTATTCAGCACTGCGTTATTTTAATGGACAATTGCGCGATCGTGCGACGCTGTCCACAAATAAAATTGATGTCCTTTTTTTCCCACAAATAGAGCTTTCTTTTGGTGGTATTTGATCACCTGTGCGATTTTAATTTTTTGCGCTATAAACAAAAAAAATATGTAGCATAAAACAAATTGGCCTAAAATGTTAAAAAAAATTTTTTTTTTTTTTGGGGAATGTTACAGTGCCTTGTGAAAGTATTCGGCCCCCTTGAACTTTTCGACCTTTTGCCACATTTCAGGCTTCAAACATAAAGATATAAAACTGTAATTTTTTGTGAAGAATCAACAACAAGTGGGACACAATCATGAAGTGGAACGAAATTTATTGGATGTTTCAAACTTTTTTAACAAATAAAAAAATTGAAAAATTGGGCGTGCAAAATTATTCAGCCCCTTTACTTTCAGTGTAGCAAACTCTCTATAGAAGTTCAGTGAGGATCTCTGAATGATCCAATGTTGACCTAAATGACTAATGATGATAAATAGAATCCAACTGTGTGTAATCAAGTCTCCGTATAAATGCACCTGCACTGTGATAGTCCCAGAGGTCCATTTAAAGCGCAGAGAGCATCAAGAAGAACAAGGAACACACCAGGCAGGTCCGAGATACTGTTGTGGAGAAGTTTAAAGCTGGATTTGGATACAAAATGATTTGCCAAACTTTAAACATCCCAAGGAGCACTGTGCAAGCGATAATATTGAAATGGAAGGAGTATCAGACCACTGCAAATCTACGAAGACCTGGCCGTCCCTCTAAACTTTCAGCTCATACAAGGAGAAGACTGATCAGAGATGCAGCCAAGAGACCCATGATCACTCTGGATGAACTCCAGAGATCTACAGCTGAGGTGGGAGACTCTGTCCATAGGACAACAATCAGTCGTATACTGCACAAATTTGGCCTTTATGGAAGAGTGGCAAGAAGAAAGCCATTTCTTAAAGATATCCATAAAAAGTGTCGTTTAAAGTTTGCCAGAAGCCACCTGGGAGACACACCAAACATGTGGAAGAAGGTGCTCTGGTCAGATGAAACCAAAATCAAAGTTTTTGGCAACAATGCAAAACGTTATGTTTGGCGTAAAAGCAACACAACTCATCACCCTGAACACACCATTCCCACTGTCAAACATGGTGGTGGCAGCATCATGGTTTGGGCCTGTTTTTCTTCAGCAGGGACAGGGAAGATGGTTAAAATTGATGGGAAGATGGATGAGCCAAATACAGGACCATTCTGGAAGAAAACCTGATGGAGTCTGCAAAAGACCTGAGACTGGGACGGAGATTAGTCTTCCAACAAGACAATGATCCAAAACATAAAGCAAAATCAACAATGGAATGGTTCACAAATAAACATATCCAGGTGTTAGAATGGCCAAGTCAAAGTCCAGACCTGAATCCAATCGAGAATCTGTGGAAAGAACTGAAAACTGCTGTTCACAAACGCTCTCCATCCAACCTCACTGAGCTCGAGCTGTTTTGCAAGGAGGAATGGGCAAAAATTTCAGTCTCTCGACGTGCAAAACTGATAGAGACATACCCCATGCGACTTACAGCTGTAATCGCAGCAAAAGGTGGCGCTACAAAGTATTAACTTAAGGGGGCTGAATAATTTTGCACGCCCAATTTTTCCGTTTTTTATTTGTTAAAAAAGTTTGAAATATCCAATAAATTTTCGTTTCACTTCATGATTTTGTCCCACTTGTTGATTCTTCACAAAAAATTACAGTTTTATATCTTTATGTTTGAAGCCTGAAATGTGGCAAAAGGTCAAAAAGTTCAAGGGGGCCGAATACTTTCACAAGGCACTGTAACATTCCCCAAAAAAAAAAAAAAAAAAATTTTTAACATTTTAGGCCAATTTGTTTTATGCTACATATTTTTGGTAAAAAAAAAATTGCAATAAGCGTATTTTGATTGGTTTGCGCAAAAGTTATCGCGTCTACTAACTATGGAAAATATTTATGTAATTTTTATTATTTTTTTTTTTTTACTAGTAATGGCGGCGATCTGTGATTTTTTGCGGGGTTGCGACGGACAGATCGGACCCCTACCTGACATTTTTGACACTTTTGGGGGGACCAGTGACATTACTACAGTAATCAGTGCTAAAAATATGCACTGTTACTGTAATAATGCCACTGGCAGGGAAGGGGTTAACCCAGTGGGTGATCAATGGGTGAAATGTCAGCCTAGGGGAGTGATTCTAACTGTGGGGGGGCGTGGCTTGTGAAATGACCATAGAGATGTGATCCTATATAGAAGGATCACAGGAGCTCTGTGATTAGTTCAGGGAGAAGAACGGCTGTGTTTACAACAGCGGACCATCGGAGCCGCCTGACCCGTGCCTCAGCTCCCCCTGCTGCGCGCTCCTCCCTAACTTCCTGCGCGCGACCGACGTAGGTCTACATCGTTTTGCGCAGGAGAGCCACTCTGCCGCAGTAAATCTGCGGCGGGTGGACGGGAAGTGGTTAAAAGAAGATCTAAAGTCACAGCATACACTTTCATTTCACAATCAATACAAACAATAGTTATTTTTGACAATCCAGTATAAGCTTACTTGAAAAATCTCCTTTCGTGTTGTGAGTTCTGGCTGTCTGCTGGTCATCTCTTTCTACAACTTCTTGCATTCCCCGCATTTGCAGCATCTCCTCTTCTCATTCCTTTGGTTTAGTTTCAATTTCTAAGGACTACATATCCCACATGTGGCATGTTTCCTATACTCCTCCTCTTCAACACCTCTGTAATATACCTGTAGTTCAGACAGTAGGCTCTGTGAAATGTGTGACACAGCAGTGCATATATGTATTACTGCATTCAAGGAAGTAAATGTGCGGGAGTCTTCAAAGAGTAAGTTTTCAAATTTCAAGGTTGTTCTCAATAATAGGAGTAGGCTAATAATAATTGAAATTCAATGTGGAAATGAATAATGGATTTTTGTATATACTGTAAAATCAATTTCTCTGGGTTTTATCAACGGACACAGCACTCCATAGATCATAACTACTGTGTTATATTGCCTCCTCCAAGAGTAGGACTAGGCAGAAAAAAAAAACACCTGACTACGCCCATGGGCCGTTCTTAGCTGGTAAATAACCCCCCTCTCTGCTCTACGTAACCAGTTTAGTAGCAAGCAGTATAAGAAGTATCAAAACTCTTTAGAGGGGTGGGTTCTATGACAGTTGATTAACTCAGAGAAATGGATTTTACAGTAAGTACAAAAATCCCATTTTCTCTTTCGTTCATCGATGGACACAGCAGAAAGAAAATGAGGGGTGGGGAAAAATAACCCAAGGCTAAAAATAAGAGCCCTAACCAGGACACATGAGCCTTAACCGGGTTACAGGAGCCCCATCTGAAAAAATAAAAATGTAAAGAAAAATAACCCTCAAAAGGGAACAGCCCTTCTTAAACAGCAGCCTGAAAAGGCCAAAAGAGGCATCTACAGATGCCAAAAAATGTACTTTGTAGCAAATTTGAGAAAGAATTCACAGACGACCAAGTGGCCACCTTGCAAACTTGAGATACTGATGCGTGATGACAGAAGGCCCAAGAGGTACCCAGCGCCTGAGTAGAATGCGCCGTAACAGGAAAAGAAGGAACCTGACGTTTAATAGAATAGGCCTGAGTTCAGTGGCGGCCTGTGTATAGGGGGCGCAGGGGCACCGCCCCCCCCCCCCCAAAAAAAAAAAAAAAGATTAAAAAAAATGTTTTTAAATTTTTAGCCCACTAGGGGCGCCGGACTTAGTGGTGGCTATGGGGGGGGGTGGGGTTTTCCACCCCACGTGCGGCGGGCAGAGGCGCCGATTGGCGGCCTTCTGGGGGTCACCGGGGCGCAGAGCAATGTGCCCCGACACTCCCCACTTTTGTGATGTCCTGGCTGTGATTAGTCCAGACTCCAGCCTGGACCAATCATCATTCAGGACATCCTGACCCCGCTGATGTCGTTGGGGGCCTCAGTCACTCACCGTCACCGCCCGATCTCCTTCCCACCGGACCTGTGTGGTTTGCCTGCCCGCCGCCGTCAGGAGGACTCGTCTCAGAAGAAGGGAGAAGACTCAGAGGACTCGAGGAGAGGAGGGCTCGTGGACGTCACCTTCTCGCCGGACCGGTTCCCCGCCGCGGCCGTGGTCAGAAGAAGGAAGAAGACTCAGAGGACTTGAGGAGAGGAGGAATCGTGGACGTCACCTTCCCGTCGGACCGGTTCCCGCCGCGGCTGCCATCAGAAGAAGGAAGAAGAGGATTCGAGGAGAGGAGCAGCGCGCCGTGGACGTCTCGCAGGCAGCCCAGGAGAGCAGGTAAGTGATTGAAGCCGCTGCAGCGTGATGACATGACCTGCGACTGTGACATGACCTGTGACGTGCCTGTACCATGACCTGTGACATGCCTGTGATATGCCTGTGACATGACCTGTGGCATGCCTGTACCTGTGTGCCATGACCTGTGCCATGACCTGTAACATGCCTGTACCATGACCTGTGCCATGACCTGTGACATGCCTGTACCATGACCTGTGACATGCCCTTACCATGACCTGTGACATGACTATACCATCACCTGTGACATGCCTATACCATCACCTGTGCCATCACCTGTGACATGCCTGTGCCATGCCCTTACCATGACCTGTGACATGCCCTTACCATGACCTGTGACATGCCCTTACCATGACCTGTGACATGCCCTTACCATGACCTGTGCCATGCCTTTACCATGACCTGTGCCATGACCTGTAACATGCCTGTACCATGACCTGTGCCATGACCTTGGACATGCCTGTACCATGACCTGTGCCATGATCTGTGACATGCCCTTACCATGACCTGTGACATGACTATACCATCATCTGTGACATGCTCTTACCATGACCTGTGACATGCCTATACCATCACCTGTGACATGCCTGTACCATCACCTGTGACATGCCCTTACCATGACCCGTGACATGCCCTTACCATGACCTGTGACATGCCCTTACCATGACCTGTGACGTGCCTATACCATCACCTGTGACATGCCTGTACCATGACCTGTACCATGACCTGTGCCATGCCTGTACCATCACCTGTGCCATGCCTGTACCATCACCTGTGCCATGCCTGTACCATCACCTGTGCCATGCCTATACCATCACCTGTGCCATGCCTATACCATCACCTGTGCCATGCCTATACCATCATCTGTGCCATGCCTATACCATCATCTGTGCCATGCCTGTACCATCACCTCAAAGTCACGCAATTTTTTACTGCGTTTTTTGCTGCGAAGCAATACCTATTACATTTTTCTTTTTGCGCCCCTCCCCCCCCCAAAAAAATTTAAGCTCCAATTAGCACTGCCTGAGTTACCGTCTGTTTGATCCATCTGGAGATGGTAGCTGAAGAAGCTGCCAGCCCTTTCTTAGTCTGTCCGTAACCACAAAAATTGAATCTGACCTCCAAAAGGACTCTGTAGCTGCCAGATACACTCGAATTACAGGAACCACATGCAAGGTATGCAAGGCAAATTCCTTGTGATGAGCCGGCTTGGGACACAAGGAAGGCAAGGAAATTTAGATCCAATGGCGGCAAAAGAGACCGTACAGGCGCATGTCGAACCCTCTAAATGAAGGTGCAAACTGAAGAGTGCGTGGCTAGGGGTCGCTGAAAGAAGATTGCCAGGGCAGACATTTGGTCCTTTGAAGGTACTCAAGGCTAACTTCTGCTTAACGCCCCGTTGAAGAAAGGTTAAGATCTGAGCCACAGAAAAGGATCAAGGATGAGCGCCAATCGACTCACACTAAAAAATTTACGCTTTACACTTATGATGATATATCTTACTGAAAGATGACTTCCTCACCTTTACCATAGAAGGGATCACTGATCCAGACAGACCTCTATCCCTCAGTATCTGGCTTTCAATAGCTAACCCACTAAAACCAGCGACTGTAAAGCAGGATGGTAGATCAGTCCTTGGGACAACTGGTCTTCTCTGAGAGGAAGCCCCCAAGGGACGTTTAGGGCCACCAGAATGATTGTAAGATCCTCACCCTTGATTCCCCGCAAGAACCATGGAAGAAGCCTAAACCAAGGATGATACTGGCCTTACCTTACCTTGATGCTCACAAAAGAAGTCCACAAGGCTGGAAACCAGTGAAGATGTCCCCTCACCCCAATAATGGATGAGGGCAGACCTTTAATGCTGAAGGGGTCTTGTCTGTGGGTCCGGAGAAGCTAGATCTAGGCTGACCAGACCAAGGTTGCTAGGAACCTTCCAGGGGAAGATTTGAAAGATCGATTTCCCTTATTCTCAGTCCCAGAAGCCTGAAATAATTTTCTTTGGGCTAAGAAGGAGGGCCCTCTTCTGCGACGAGGTTCCTTCCCTTTCCTGGATTGTGGCAGGAAGGTACTCCCCCCCTGTGATACCCTTAATAATGTCATTCAAGGTAGCCCCAAACAGGCGATCACCTTGAAAAGGCACATCAATGAGAGCTTTTTTAGAGGCTTGGCTGCAGACCAATTCTTAAGCCACAGCACATGCCAAATCACCACTGCTGAAACAGAAAGTTTGGACAGCACAGGAGCTGTATCCAAAGCTGCATCACAAAAAAACTGCAGCCCATGGACCAACTGGTCCACTAAATCATAATAAGCAGCGGGAACCTGCTCATTCCCCAGACACTGGCGCAAAAGCTTGGCCCATTAAGTTAGGGTCTGAGACACCAGGGCTGAGGCAAAGACTGGCCGCAATGCTGAATCAGTCATAGTAAATATGATGCGGGCCACAGCCTCCGTTTTCCTGTCAGCCGGGTCTTTAACCATTTCCGAACCACCCACCGTGTATTTACTTCGGTACTTTGACATTAAATACCGGGGTTATGGCAGCAGATAGCTGTCATAACCCAGTTATTTTTTTAAATGGCGGGCAGTCCGCTTTGCCATTAAGGTGGTCTCAGTGGCTGATTCACTGCAGGATCACCCTTATGGGCAGAAGGAGAGGTGCTTGCACCCCCGCTGCTTCCCGGACGTTTTCCTCACTTACCGGAGCCGTCGATAGCGGGGAAAAAGATCCAGGTCTGCTCTCCTCTTAGGCAGGAAGTGAAGTGAGGGCAAAATGGCCCCCACTCGACTCTATGACCTTGAGGGACCGGAGCAACGTGGCTTCCTCCCAACGGCCTTAAAGGGCCCATTTTTTTTCATCATGAAACAGCCAGTATAAAGGAATAGTAGTGGTAAAAATGCACATGTGGGTTTGACTAATCTCATTTTTGTATTATTCTCCTTTAAAGGGGCATGGCAGGGGTGTGTGTCCTATACATACATACTTTTGCTAATAGGTGTCCCTCATTCCCATCTCAAAAAGTTGGGAAATAAATGGATTTTTGTAAAATCTTACCGTAAAATCCTTTTCTCTTAGCTCATTGACAGACGTAGTCCTCGGTGATACAGCACCTTCGGGTTATGTCGCCTCCACAGGAGTAGGACTAGACAGGAAATAAAATGCTCTGGCCACACCCTAGGGGCAGTCCCCGAGGGTATATCCTCTCTCTCTCTGCCACAGCAAATCAGTTATGTCACAAAAGCAGTGTTTAGAGAATTTAACCCAACCCAACTCAAAAACAGAGGGGCGGGTACTACGTCTGTCAATGAGCTAAGAGAAAAGGATTTTACGGTAAGATTTTACAAAAATCCATTTTTCTCTATCGCTCATTGACAGACGTAGTCCTCAGTGATACAGCACCTTCGGGACGTCCCAGAGCAGTATCACAAATGAGGGGTGGGAAAATGGAAATCAAATCCAAATCTAGAAGGCCCAACCGGTGCCAACTAGAAGTTTACAATGCTCATCCTTAATGATGAGACTCAACAAAAAAATTTTCAAACAGAAAAAAACCCTTGAGGTAGACCACCGGTCTCCTCAAATTGCGGCCTGCAAAACCTTGCGGCCAAATGAGGCATCCGCCGATGCCATCACATCAATTTTATAAAATTTTGTAAAGGTATGTACCGACGACCAGGTGGCCGCCTTACATACCTGGACCACTGACGCCTGATGGCGAAAGGCCCAGGAAGTACTGAGCGCTCGAGTGGAGTGCGCCCTAACAGGGAACGGAGGACTCCGACCCTTAATAGAATAAGCCTGTACCACCGTCTGTCTAATCCATTTGGCAATAGTCGCGGCAGATGCAGGCAACCCCTTTCTGGGGCCATCCGTGATCACAAAAAGTGAATCCGTCTTACGAAACGATTCCGTAGCCTTCAGGTATACCCTGATTGCCCGAACCACATCCAAGGAATGCAACGCATGTTCCCGATGATGATAGGGCTGAGGACACAAGGAAGGTAGTACAATATCTTCATTCAGATGAAAATCTGAAACCACCTTTGAAAGAAAGGATGGCTTAGGATGAAGTACTACCTTATCCCTATGAATCACCAAGTATGGGGACTGGCATGATAAAGCAGCCAGTTCTGACACCCTGCATGCAGAAGTGATAGCCACCAAGAAGGCCACCTTCTGGGATAAAGTAAGCAAGGGAATCTCCCTGATGTTTTCAAAAGGAGGTTTCTGTAGAACCGACAAAACCAAATTAAGATCCCAGGGCGGTAAGGGCGCGCGGACTGGTGGAGCCAGGTGCCGCACCCCCTGGATGAAATTCCGCACCAAGGACTTGGTAGCTAAAGGTTTCTGAAAGAAGATTGCTAATGCTGAAACCTGACCCTTGATGGTGCTCAAGGCTAGTTTCTGCTCAACCCCTTTTTGCAAAAAGGCCAATATTCGAGTCACCGAATAGGTACGTGGAGGAAATCCTAAAGATTCGCACAACGCGATATAAGTCTTCCATGTGTGATAATAGACTCTGCTGGAAGTCGCTTTCCTTGCTTTAATAAGGGTAGGAATGACTGAGGCTGACAACCCTCTGTCCTTCAGTACTTGGGTCTCAATGGCCAGGCCATTAAAACCAGCGACTGTAAGGCTCGGTTCACACTATTGCGATGCGGGAAGGCTGCGAATTCGCAGCCTGTACCCGCATCGCACACGCACCCCCGGCAGTTCACACTGCCATATGCGATCCGCTGGGGGTGTCAATGTAATCTTAACGACACCCCCAGTTTGATCGCATATCGCAGTGCGATCGTGCAGTTCGCACAGGATCGGATCGCACAAGTGTGAACCGCTGTGCGATCCGATCCTGATGCGGCAGCAAAAATGCCTCCTGTGCGTCTTTGCTGCGGGTGCGGTGCGAATTTAGCCATACAAACTGTATGGCTAAACTCGCACCGCACAGCTGATCGCATGTCATGTCGGAGCAGTGCGCTCCGACATGACATGCGAACCCGGCACACGCAGAAGTGTGAACCGGGTCTCAAGCACAATGGTAGATTGGTCCTCGAGACCGCAGATACTCCCTGAGACGCAGTTCCCACGGAACGTCCGCGACTAGCAAGTCCAAATCTGCCAGGCCGGCTTGACGAGGCCAGCCTAGAATTTCTAGGACCACTGGCACTGACGGGATTTGAACCAGGCGTCCCTAGAGCTATCTGGCCCCGACCATCCGAGAAAGTCTGGTCGTTTTCTGTTCCCACACATTTATCCGACACCTGATTCCTATCAGGAACGGTGATCTCTCCTGGTTGAATCTCAGGGACCGAAGTCACCCGGCTAGAGGCTTCTTGGTCTGTCTGGTCAACCAGATCCGATTCCTGTGGGGAATTGAGACTAATCTTAGGAAAAGGTAAAGAAAAAGATCTGTTCAGGGAACGGTGACTACCGCTCCCTGTAGTACTTAAATGTTGGAAGGGAAGAATCGCACCGGTAGTAGTAGTCGATGCTCGATCTAATGTCCTGAATACCGGTGAAAACGTCCCCCCACCCTCAACCCGGGTGGGGGCGCACCTTCAGGCTGTGTAATCCTTTGCTTCGGGTTTGGCTGAGTCGGCCCTCTGTTTGTCCGACCAGCCTTTCTTGAACCCTCCTGGAGGAGTCTTGCCTTTCCCACTTGTTCCAGCCGGGCGTGCGAACCCTTTATGGGCGGTAAAGAAAGGTCCTCGCTTGTTGCGAGGTCCCTTAGCTTTAGCAGCCTGTGGCAAGAAAGTGCTCTTGCCTCCAGTGGCATCCTTAATGATTTCATCTAGGGTGGCCCCAAATAGGCGATTCCCCTGAAAAGGGAGATTCGTCAAGGTCTTTTTGGAACCTAGGTCAGCTGACCAGCATTTTAACCACAGCACACGTCTGAGGATTACCGATGACATAGATGCATGCCCTAATAGGGGGGTAGCATCCAAGGCTGCGTCACAGACAAACTGTAGCCCTTGTATAATCTGTTCCATCAAATCAGATGTTCCCTGGGTAATATCTTTTCCCCTAAGGTCTTGGCGTACCAATCTCGCCCATTCCGTTAGTGTCTGGGAAACTAGACCAATAACAATTACTGGTCCAAATGCTGACCCTATCAGGGAGAAGATAGTGCGGGACTCCGCTTCCATCTTTCGATCCACCGGATCCTTAAAGGACGAAGTGTCCTCCACTGGGATAACCGTGGCTTTATTCAGCCTGGAAATAGGTGGATCCACCACTGGTGGTACCGTCCATTTCTTAATGAGAGATTCCTCAAACGGATAGCAATACGCTTGGAAATAGTAAAGGTACGCTTAGAATGCTCCCATTCTCCTTTAATTTTATTACCAAAACACTTGGGTACAGGAAAAACCTTCACTGTTTTGATGGGCTTGTTAGTACCAAAGGGGATCTCTGTTTCAGTTGCCTCTGCCGGTAAAACCTCAAGTCTTAAGGTTTCCCGCACCGCCACAACTAGTGCATCCACCAATGCTTCTTCCTGAATTATGGCGGAAGAATGAACGTCCTCCTCACTGTCTGAGGGAGCTTTACCTGAGATAACAGCCCTTGCAGAGGGACCTGCAGCTGCAGTGACCATCTCTGATTCTGAGTCAGAGGTGTCAGATGATATAGGGGTAGGCGGGGGTCGCTTTCTTGACCCCCGTCCCTGACAGGCCGCCTCCACCCGAGCCACCATAGACTCCAAAACTGCTGTAAATGCATCCATACTCTGTGCACCGGCGGGTCCCGTGGCCCCCTCGAGGGAAACAGGTGGGGGTACTTGTGTGGCAGGGTCCATGATTATTCCAGTAACTACCCGGAAAATTCAATCCAAACTTAAATAAAAAACTTATTTATTTTTTTTTTTTTCCAGACCCCCAGCGCCACAAAAGCCCCTCAGTGTTACCTGCTAGGGATCCCTATCGATCGAGAGAGAGAGAGATAGACCCCCAGGCTCACCACTTGATGCTCAGAGTTCACTGCAACAGGTTACAGCGCTGTGTCCACAACCAGGAAGTCTTTTGGCTGGCTGCCCGGGAAGAAAGGAGGCGGCTCCGCCCCTCTGCACGCCTTCCGGCGCCTCCCGGCGCCTCCCATAGCTCCACGAGGTGTTTGAGTCACCTCAAACATGGCCGCCCCCATGCTGCAGACACGAGGCTACGCCAAAATGGCGGCCTCGTGCGATCTACGGCGGTCTGTTACAGCATAGCGGCGTCCTGCAGAGTAACTAGGCATCGCAAAATCTTTCTCTCATGGAGATCAGCTTGACCGGCAGGGTACCGAACCCTGGCGGAACCGCGTGGCCGTCGGGAGACCTGCTTCAGCTGGAGGAATGACCTGGCAAGCCGCATACCTGTCCTGTGGCTTCTGACAGGTAGGATACTTCTAGTAACACAGTAAGATTCCAGTGCTGCCACATATTACAATCATTTAAACATACTTTGTAATTAGATTGTCAGCTCCCAAACCAAGCCTGCTGGCTTTTTGTACACACAAATCACACTCAATATAGGGGGATCTGTGCTATGTTATAGGATAGAGGGGAACCCATCCTTACCATTACAGAGAGGGGCCCGCGTTCACCACAAGACCCGTCAGGGGGAAAAGGGGAACATACTACTCACCATACCGGAACCAGGCGGGCGCCAACTCCTGACAGTACCCCTCTCCACCGAAGTTGGAGGGCTGTCGACCAATACGGACGCCGTGACTCATGGTCCTTGGCGTTTCAGCGAGACGTTTAACTCGCAGGGTCAGTCCCCTCCAGTGGGACTATGTCGCGGTCGACCCAGCGCGGAGCTATGGCCTGCACGCGCTCGTAGGCTGAACTGGGGTGACCACTGGATCTCAACATCCCGCCCGTTGCCCAGTTCAGCTTTCTTGCTTGAAGATCTCACAGTCTAGTCTAGTCCTACTCCTGTGGAGGCGACATAACCCGAAGGTGCTGTATCACCGAGGACTACGTCTGTCAATGAGCGATAGAGAAATTTAAGTGCGTCTATCAGCGCTTTTTCATTTGCTGCTGCAACCATGGAGGAATCATCCTCACTATCAGATGGATCTGGGGGTGTGATATTAAGCCCCCTGGACGGCCGTGTCCATGGCGGCACCAGGATCAGAATCAGATGAGACAGGTTGAGCAGGGGAAGGTGGGGGGGGTCGCTTACTCCTAGGCCTTTGTCTACACACGCCGTCAGTGCAACCATAGGAAAGCTGGGGTTTAGATGGAACTAACACCTCCATGATAGGTCAGTGGGGGAGATGTGACCCTGATGCTTCTTAAGCAAAGAAAGACCTTGCAGTCCAAAAATTCTCTTTTTGCACCACTAAAGGATCCCTCAAAGCTCAGGGTACCTATCAGCAGAGAGAGAAAGATAACAGGGACTCATGCTACCGACCTGGGGGGCGCTGAAAATTCGGTCCCTGCAACACCATGGACTCTATCCCTTTTTCATATGTCCCGGGAACAGGAAGTGGAAACTGAGGAGGAAGAGGAAAAGGAGGAGCTACGACATTCCCACCAGGCTTCGGTTCCCCCCCTAAAGTTACTGTACTTCCACAGACAGGGAGCACATTAGGGAAGACTCCGCTGTACACTCTGCACCAGTCATTGCACTGGGACCTCCCTTCACTACACCCACACTTCAACTAGTAGGGAATGCACCTAGGGGGTCTCCTACACTGGGACCCCTCCTTACTACCAGGGCAGGACACACACTATCCCAGGACCCTTACAGAGGGGGATGGCGGGGGAGACCCCAGGGGTCTCCAATGCATCCTCTGCCTTGGGACCCCCACCAGACTCCAGATCAAGACAGGGGGGAAGGGGAGGGGGGAAGGGAAGTGGGAAAGCCCAGGTCACTGAGGGACTTCAGGATGGGAGGAGGGAATCTACAAGCAGGTCCAACTGTCCCTTGAGGTTACCCACGTCCACCCCAAAAAAAACGCCAAAAGGGGAGAGGGGGGACTGTAATTACACTTTCATGGTGTGGGTAATGCTCCAGACAGAATCCTTGTCACCAAAGTAGGGGAGCTGTTGGCCAAGGGACCGATGTGACTTGGACCAGCGCCGGTCATATGTGACCCTGCGAGGCGTTTAACTCGCGGGCCAGCCTCTGTCCGTGAGGTTATATCACGGCTGACCTAGCGCTCACTGGCTAGGCTGGGTGGACCAGCCCATCGCCCAGCAGCTGATTGTAGCTCTCCCAAGGGAAAAAACAAAAAAGATGCGGGGAAGGAGGAAAACATTTCTAGGACCAGAGATCCCAGCTGGGAGCCTAGGTCCTTACTCCTGACTGGACAGATTAAAACTAATTACCTAGAGCATAGAGGGGGGCTATATACCAGCTAAGGATGGCCCATGGGCATAGCCAGGTGTTTTTTGTCCTGCCTAGTCCAACTCCTGGAGGAGGCAATGTAACCCAGTAGTAATGATCTATGGAGCGCTGTGTCCGTCGATGAATGAAAGAGAAATATGATTATGACTATAGATACACTTTAGACAAATGGGTTGTTTAGGTAGGCCCTTGCGTTAGAGTGAAACATATATGGCCATCAACATAAAAGAAAAACATCAATCCTAGATTTAACCATTTTAAATGATATTTCACTTGAAAACAATCAGAGAGAGAGAGAAAAAGAAAAGATCAATTTGTTAAAATTCAATAGCATTTTCCCCCAGAATGGATCTTTGTGTGATTAAAACGATTTTTCATAGATTAATAGAATTGGTCAGTGCAATGTATTTCTGGAAGTTGCAACCATTTTATAAAAATTATAATTATGTAAAAAAATAATAATGAATGCTTCAGTTGTATAGAAAAGTAGTACTATGACTAGATTACAACACAGAGGGGTGGGACCTGTGTCCCTTAATGAACTCCCCGAGATTTTACTGTAAGTACAGAAATTCTATTTTCTTTATTGTTGATTAAATTAGAATTACAGGATAACCCTAACTAATCTTTAAAATACTCCCTCCCCCCTTCTAAATCTATGATTGCTAACCTGTGTAAGAATGCTAATTATACTTACCTATTTTCATGCCACTCTAGTTCGGTCATGTGATCTCCCTTGTGTCAGCCAACGGTCGGCTGCAGGAAGAGGCGAGAGTGTTGGACAATGGCTGGTAAAGCCTGGAGTGGGGACGTTATCAATAGGCTTCAATGGCCCATCCATTGTCGGCACTCCCTCCACTCCCCTGAACTCACCTCTGACTGAGAACAAGGTAGCTGATCCCATGACCATACCGGAGCTACATGAAAATAAATAAGAATATAAATCTTTTTTTACACAGGTTAGTAAACATAGGTGTTAGGAGGGAAAGGGAGTATTTTTGGGGTTAGTTAAACCTAGTACACACTAGTTGGCTTTTTTTTTTCCCTTCAACCCAAGACTGAATGGAGGAGGAGCTGCTGTGCTAACAATGCAATCTTAGAACAGCGATTTTCCCAGCTGTGCTGATGTGTTCTCACAGGGGGACGCTGATCAGGAGCCGATCGGCAGACATTTTTTGGTTATGCCCCATCTGTTGGACCAGCTGCAGTACACACGGGCTGAATGCTGCCCGACATTTGGCAAGGTGAAGTTTCTAAAAGGTGAAGTTCAGTCCCCCTCTCCTTCTCCTGCAGCCTCTCGAGACCTGTCATATGTTCCGGGAGACTGCAGGACTATGCATTGGGCTCAGCACGTTTCACACATGTGCAGTTGGCAGCTGGCTGTGAAGCCACAAGGAGTCACAGTTGACTGCCCACAGTTAAGGCTCGTACACACTTGACAAAAATCGGACTAAATATCCTCCGATTTTTCTCTCTCATGCTCAGCGGTCATAACTGTTTTTAGTTGACAGTGCATAATGTTCACAAAATTTCTCATCCGATTTATTTATTTTTTTCTTTTTGGGACGTTTGTACCTAGACTTCTGGGACGTCAGCAACTTCAGATCATGCGTGGTCTTTCATATCCGATGGACGTACTGTATACACATTAAAAGAAAATTGGTCGTGCTGGGGACGAACGATAAAAATGTTGGTGTTTGTCCCTGTTTTTTTAGTTGAAAATGTTGACATCGGCTGCTGAAAGTTGTGTGTACACACTAGCCGAAAATTGTACGATTTTACCTCGGATGGGAATTTTTGGCAGATTTTCTACTAGTGTGTACCCCACTTTAGGATGTAAGTGTGTGTATTTTAAAAGTCAGAAGCTACAGTATTTGTAGCTGCTGACTTACATTTTTGTTTACAAGATCTTGTTTAAGGAACAAAGGATTCAGTTATTCATAGACCATTGGGGTGTCCTAAACTAGTACAGCTTAGGGGTGTGTAACAGCAAAAAAACTCTAGCAGGCCCACATAACAAGATAAGTAAAAACTGGAGGCAGTCTGCTGCTCAAAGAGCTGCCTGAAGGACGTTATGCCCAAAGCTGGCATCAGATAAAACTAGAACATCCGTCTGGTAAAACTCAGAGAGCACATAAACAGATGACCAGGTGGTAGCCTGGCAAATCTGAGAAACATTTTTCTGATGCCTAAAAGTCCAAGAAGCATTTACAAATCTATTAGAGTGGACTTTGACAGGAAAATGTGTAACTTTATACTTAAGGCCTTGATCCCTGAGGGGACTCATAATTGTCTCATCATTTATTTTGGGTCACTGAGAAATGGTGGATTGTGAAGCTTTTTGGTAACCATCAGCGATGACAAAATTAGAGTAAGTCTTTCTAATAGAAGCAGTGGCTGAGAGGTAAGCTAGCAGAACATAAACCACATCCAGAGAAATGTCCCCCTGATATACTAAAGCTTGCAAGCGAGACAGAAGAACAATGTCCTGGTTGAGGTGAAACGCTGAAACCACCTTAGTAAGGAAGGAGGCTCCAGGACTCAGTGCCACCTTATCCTTGTGTGAAACCAGAAATGGTTGTGGCCACAAGGGATGCAACACAACCTTGTATGTAAGAAGAGAAAGGGTAATATCCCAGAGAAGGTCAAATGGCAGTCTTTGAAGCGCTAATAGAATCCCATGGAGTCACAGGAGGTTGTACAGGAGGAACTACAGGAGAGAAACCCAGTACAAAGTCTAAATTAAAGAATGAGAGACAGTCTGAAATAACACCAGACAGCTTGAGACTTGCCACTTAATGGTACTCAGGGCCAAATACTGATCCAGGCCTTATTGTAGAAAGGTCAGGATTTTCTTCACAGAGTATTTCCTAGGTTCTGCCTGTGGCACTTTCCCGACCTTTGTGTAAAGTATTAGCTGTGGAGCACTTTCCAGGTCTAGAGCTATTGTACAACCTCTGGTGTGACCTAGTCTCTAAAGACTATTAAATGACTACGTTGTGGGCCAAGGAGCATTGGGAGCTACTACATTTTTAGCAACCACCACCATTATTGGCTAACCACTTCCAGTAATTCCCTATTACATTGGCACTGCAGAAATTGATGAAATAGGGAACTACGTAGTGTTAGCATGCAACACTCCAGCTAGTGACGCAGCACTTAATTTCTCTGTGCAGATAACCCTTTCTGCAAAAACCTATGGACTAGGGAATTAATGGTGGAGGTTACCATTACCAATGATGTCATAGCTCCGGATGTTCAGCCAAATGCAGTACTCATTAAAGAGTTTAGGAGACTGTGTCACTCTAGAGGCTGTGCCATTGCTGTGGACCAAAGGTCACATCATAAGCAGAGCCCAGTTCCTAAAGCTCGCTTTTCAGGCAGGTCCAGCAATTTTCAGTCTAGCAGGGTCCAGGTATGGCCTACAAAGCAAGTGGCAACACACGCCAATCAGGATAGCTGCATAAAAAGCCCAGCTCAGCAACATGTGGATGAAGTCTTGATTGAGCCACAAAAAAACTTGAGAATAACTTAAAATGGCCAATAAAATAGGTAAACATCTCTTAGAAATCTCTAAAGAAAAAACATCTATCCTCTTAAAGTGTTATTAAACCCACAACAGTAAAATCAGTCTGTATATGCAGTAAAGCATGTTTGTTATACTCACTGTGGAACCTAAAGGGTTAATCCTCAGCATTGTGTATAAAGGCTTTTTGATCAGGTCTTTCTGATCCTCCTCTTCTTTCAGTGTCTCCAAAAAAAAAACCCTGTTATTTACAGAGCCAGGGGATGTGCTGCACATGCTCAGTTTGGTGTGTATTGCTAGAGGGTTCTTTTTTTCTTGGGAGAGTGCATGTGATCAGCACAGGGCCAATCAGAACTGTCCAGACAGAGGATCAGGGGACAATAAAAGCTTCTCCTACAAGCTTTACTAGGAACTGGTACAAGTCAGAAGACTGCTATATACTGCTGATGAGAAAGGGAATATATCCATTTGTATTTACTGAAATAATTGCATTTCCATGTTCTGTGTACTGTGGGAGACCAGATATAGTGAATGCAGGATATGGGTTTAGTAACACTTTTAAAAACAAACAAACAAATAGAAGCATGCTGGGAATAGGAGCGGTTATGTCCCTTAAAAAACAAAAAATGTATTCAATTTTGTATTGTGAAACATTTTTTGGATTTATTGATTTTAAGATTTATTTAGTTTAGCAGCTATTCATTTAGCTGAAGTGCACCAAAAGCAACATCGGCTTTAGAATAAACAAGCCACATACAACTCTGCAGTCTTTCTTTTTCCTTCCTTGACCGCGTTACAAGTTATCATTGGCTGTAGCAAAGCTTAAGAGGTGTTCATCCGCTGAATGACAGGTGGTGGCAGATGAGTAAAATGTGCAGAAAAAGCTGCATGGAGCACGGAGACATGAAGTTTGTCTAACTTCTACAGGCAACCTGCATTTTCATAAATGATTTTGCTGAAGCTATTCCATGGATTCTTTACATTTAAAGAGAATGCACCTGAACCGCTGAAAACCTCCTAATTTCATTGTAATATCTATTTTCTTCATTCTAAAGTTCTTATAACTATTATGCCTCGTTTCCACTGAGTGATACGGTACGGTTTAGTTCAGTACGGTACGGTTCGGAACGGTACACATTGCGTTTCCACTGCCAATAGTACCCTTTCATGATAGGCGTGGTGTAGCAGGAAAGCTGTGATAGACGATTCTCTGTCAACCAATCAAAGTTCTGCAGAGTGTAGCTCCACCCTGTTGGTACGGTACTAATGTGCTTGGTACCCCAACGAAAGGGTACCAAAAAGTGGTACGGTACGGTTCGGAATTAGGGTACCATTCATAATGGAAACGACATAAATAGCGTACAGCACCGAACCGAACCGTACCAGAAAGCTCAGTGGAAACGAGCCATTAGTATCCGTTGTTTCTCAATGGCTCTTAAGGTGGCCATAGATGGATTTGGCCTGTTCAACAGAGAGCTACCAATCAACTTCTGTTCAACCGACCTGCCACAAAAAAGCTGCAGCGCTTATCTGTGTATTCTGACAGTGGGGGAGTCTCCCTGCTGTGAGAATATAATAGTTCAGCGGGGAGGATTCCCCCATTCACTTCAAATGTGTGGATTGGGGAATCGGTTCCATTTTTTTTTTTTGTTCAACCCACTGGCTAATTGAAAACAATGCATGGCCATCTTAACATTTGACTTGCGTAAATGTAAAGCTGGCAATACACTGATGGAATTTTAAACAGTTCAATTAGTAATTTATTTAATGTGATCACTCTACAGGACATCCTTCAAATGCAAAAAGTGAAGGAGCTGGGTGGATATTGTTGGTCAAACGCCATCTGTCAGAAGTTGCAGCACGATATTCATCCATCTGTGCCGTTTAGCATGGATAGACAAATCTGTTACGTTTCTTCTGTTCAGCCTGAAATCAGAATGTGGCTGGCTTTAATCAAGTGTTTTGTGGTTGCTGCCACATATTGCCTATGAGCCCACTGCAGCCTTACCCATAAACAATGGAGCATGAGAGGGAGGTTACACACCATGAAATTGTGAAATTGACTACAGTGCCATGAAAAAGCATTGCATTCAGTGAACATCATGACTGCAGCACAGTTGCAACGTTTCCTGCATTTGCAATTTATTGTTTTATTTCCACTTGTTGTTTGGTGTTTCTTTTTAATATCTACAGCCAGTTCCTGACACCATGCACATTAAAATGCTGCTGATACCATCTGTCTTCAAAGATTACACTGTCATTACACAGAATTAAGCTTTTGCTTTTTTTACTTTTTTTTTTTTTTTTAATGATGCTGTGCTTTTTTTGGTTTCCTTACAGCAAGCTGTCAAGCTCAGATTTATCCCTGCTGTTGCTGAGCCAGTCAGCTGGAAGTAGACTGCATACACTGATTCCCCCACACTCGCCCCTACACAGTCCAAGACCAAACCCTTTTTGCCTGTGAAAGATGAGAACATTTGGCTTCAATTGGAAGACTAGTTGGCAGCCCTCAACGCTCAGCTTGGATTTTTAACGAAAGTGAGAGAAAGAGAAGAGTTAGAACAACTTAGAAAGAGCAGTGATGGAGAGGCAGTGCAGCTGAAGTCAGACAGTCTACAGACAGGACTGTATTATCGCTAGACTCTAGAGCCATCTGCAGTCACATAGAAGGAAGACATAACATTGCAGATTAGGAATTTCGATGAAATATACAGATATTTAGGCAGAAGAGTAGAAGTAGGAATTATGCAAAGTATTTTTTGTTAACCTGCAGCTGATAGAGAGATTAGAGTCATTATAGTCAGGTTCTAGCAGAAGAGCTTAGCCAGACAGCATGGACTGCCAAAGAGTGGAGGATGCTGGGAGTGGACAGAGAAGACTCCTCTGTATAATTCTTGGACCATTTGCACTAATGGTACTAGTTGCTGGCTTTTTCACCGCTTCTACCATTGCAGAAAAGAGGACACAGGTAAGAGTTAGCCCCAAACTGGGTTTTTCTTAAAGTAGCTTAACCTAGCCACTAAGATTTCATATAAGTTTTATTTTTTAATGAAATGTCAAGTGTTGATTCAAATATATTTAAATATATATCCATTATTAAAATTATAACTTATGATCCTGCTTTGAAGGTCATTGTTTAAGAAATTCCTGTTATGGGGTTACAACTGTCTCCCTCTTGTGCTTCTGCATTGTCACCCTCTAGTATGCTACCATGGTATAGACCAGATATATGCAAACTGTGGCCCTCCAGCTGTTGCAAACCTACAAGTCCCATCATGCCTCTGGGTGTCATACTTGTGGCTGTGCCTCATGGGACTTGTAATTCTGCAACATCTGGAGGGCCACAGTTTGCATATCCCTGGTATAGACTATAAGCGGCCCCGCTGACACAAACTGTTCAGGCATGATACTTCATTGTCACCATCAGGAAGCTAGTCCAAAGCAATGATGTGCAGCTGATGCTGGAGTGAGTGCATGTAGACAGGAAGTGGAGTGACAACTGTTTCCCAGTTGTGCTTCTGCATTGTCACTCGATTATATGCTCCCATCGTGAAGACTGCAAGCGGCCATGCTGCTGACACACACTGTTCAGGAGCAACATCTCCAAATTTGCTCTCCTGAAAAAACTTATAGCAAATCAATTTATTGCTGCATAATCAGCAGCTCCATATTATTATTTTTTTCTATGTTCTATTTTTAGTAAATCTGTTATCTGCTTACAGTATAAATCTGCAGCAATTGACCAAAAAGTTGTAGCTTGCTGCAAGCAGTGACAACAGGTTTAATTACACTGTGCAAATAGCGAATGTGCATAGTAAGTAATGGCAATCAGAATTCAGAGTGGGCAAATTAACTAAAATTACTTTTGATTGGACAGCATGAGCTAGTGCACTCTTCGCTCCACCCAAAAGGGGAATTTTCACTTTAAGTACCTCTTCCCTCCTGCCCTGCCACATTTGGCATGTCATTTTTTAATTTTTTTGAGGGGGGAGTGGGTACCAAGTTTTGACAAGTACCCCCTCCCAGTTTTGCTCAGATCGCCTAGGTGATCCGAGTGGAAGTCCTCCCTGTCCCCCTCCCTCCCTCCCTGCAGTCCTCTGGGACATGTCACAGGGTCCAGAAGACTGCCGGACCATTAAGAAGGTGTAGTGCAACTCGCACATGTGCAGTGGGCACCTGGCTGTGAAGCCACAAGCTGTCACAGCCGGGTGACCACAGTTGAGATGCTGGGGCCATGGAAAGGTAGAGTAGCAACAGCTCAGAAGAGTACATGGCTGGATCATGGGACAGGTAAGTGTGTGTTAATTGAAGGTCAGCAGCTACAGTTTTTGTAGCTGCTAACTTTTAATAAACACAAAAACGACTGGAGCTCCACTTTAAAGTAAAATATGGCAGTACATTAATGTATTGTTTATATAATTTGTTGCAGTTTGGAAACCAGTAAAAAGACTGGAAAATTATGTTTTAAAATATACATTCTGGTTTGAGATTTTTGTATTTTCAGTATCAATATAAAAAGTTTCTACAACCTTGTTTGAGCACTCGTTCACACTGAACGAGACTTTGAAATTGTGCGAGTTCAGATGAACGATTTCAAAGCCGCATTTCAGTCTGACTTCGGGGATGACTTGAAAGACATCTGTGCAGGTTCATGCACAAATGTCCATTAAAATCGCCTCCGAATTCGCCAAAAGTAGTGCGGGAACAATTTTTAGAAATGGGTGCTGCGCCGCAAAGTCGGGGTTACACCGATTGGGACGCTCCCATTGCCAGCAATAGGCTGCTATCTGAAATGCAATTTGACCTGTCAAATTGCGCCGATGTAAACAGGGGTTAAAGCCCAATGCAGGTTTCAGTTAGTTCAACACATTTCAGGTGCATCAGCAAAAGGTGTGCAAAGGCAGGTAATTTTCTTAAAGAAGCAGTAACAGTAGAAAAGTCCATGTCCTGCTAGCATGCTGCAGAAAAAGGACCCTTTGTTCTATATGGGTAAGTAGTGGCCCGTCTGTAGAGGTCTTTCTGAAAGGTACCCCCTGCTGAGTCAGAGCTAGAATTTTTCAGCAGGCAGCATGTGCTTTGCTGATTGCAGAGCTATAGGTACGACCGAATAGGAGGCATGTTCAATCTCTGCAATAAGGCCACTGCTTCCAGACAGAGAGCAACGATTCTTTTTTTGCAGCATGCTGGCAAGTGACAGACTTTTTTTACTGCTTTATAAATGAAATTATTATACAGCATTAAACATGATTAGTTTTAATGCACCTTGAATTTATATAGCTGATTAAACTGA
The DNA here is from genome assembly GCF_965119305.1 of Pelophylax lessonae. Classification (NCBI taxonomy): domain Eukaryota; kingdom Metazoa; phylum Chordata; class Amphibia; order Anura; family Ranidae; genus Pelophylax; species Pelophylax lessonae. The sequence continues at coordinate 88,882,418 of NC_138779.1, read as the reverse complement.
AGGTTCAACTGGGCTTTAACAGTTTAAAGGTGGAATGGTAGGGACCACGCCTGAAACTAGGCGGGCACATGAACCGGGGGGGCCAACTTGAGGGGGGTGACAAATTGAGAGGGTCCACTGTCTGCAGTGCTGACACTAGCTGGGATTTGGGAGGTTGAAATGGGCTGGACTGACCCGGGTGAGCCGCATTTAAAGGGAGCCAAACTCACACATCACCAGCTGCTCTGCGACCCTGAACTGCCACTGATCACAGGGGAGCCACAGTGTGCACCCCAGGGATTCAGCCTGTTACCTTGCTTCTACTGAATGGCAGGAGCCACGGATTGAGCAAGCCATTTGGCCCCCAAAAGATACTGACATATGACACCTTGGTAGAAATTTCAGAAGAGATTATCTACACAATGCAAAGACTAATGATAAGCCAACCCTCCTTACCACAAATTTGGAAGGGGATGATCTCTACTTGCCCCCCGACACACCCAGGTGGGCAATTCCAATATTGATGGCCAACAAACAAAATACTGTAACCTCCAACCCCCCCCTGACAATTGGTGGCAGATTCCCTTGTTGAAATCAACGAGAATTATTTAGGTCTTCATACATGCTAATTCATGTTTATCTTATGTTACTTGTTTCAGTTTGGTTAAAGTTTTCGTTGGTGGGAGTATGTAGCTAGGTGCTGGGCTACAGTAATATGGAGAAGTAGACATTGCCCTTTATTCTTCTTTCCCTCTACTGAGGTACTGATGGTATGCTGCACAATTCTCTTCCAGCCATCAGGGGGAGGGCCTAAGCCAAGCAAGCCCATAGATTTTTTTATGCATAGCGCTGAGAATTCTGGGAGTTTTACTTTGAGACGGCAGCCATATAACGGGGGCCAATTGGGTCCTTACACTGCAGATCCCAAAATGCACTGTGTAGTAGGAGTAAGAGATGATTTATTTTTAAACTGCCTGGGAAAGTTCTTCCTCTTGGCACAGAGATAGAGAAAGGGCACCTCTGTCTGAATATTCACCTGACCGCAGGAGACCATACCCGGGACAGCGATTTACAGCCCACATCCTAGCACCTGCACCACTGCCACCGGGAGACTGGAGCATCCACTTATCCTCTGCTTCCCACCATTGCTCACTGGAGACCTTCAAGGAGAGATCAAGGGTCTAAAGATTTTTTTTTTTTTGTATGGTTGAGGCAAAGAACCAAAGAGCCAGGTTGAGCCAAAGAGGACCCATCCTAATTAGCAGCTCCTACAGGGGTAGCACTAAACATCACTACAGGCCAAAGTTGCATCTCCTGGGCATTTTATGAAATCACATCTATTTTTAACCTATTTGTAACATTTTACACTGAAGGTCAAGTAGTACTTTAATACACAATAATCCACCAAGTGCTGTCCTTGGTGTATGTGTATATAAGGTCTAATGTGTTAATTATATGGTCCCACTTTGTGGCATGCTGGATATTACCTCATAAAGAAATATAACTGCTCGAAAGCACCAATATTTCAGTTTCAGACAGTTGTCATGGAGCTAAAATAACCTCAGATTCTTGTATTTCTTGGAAAGCCCAATGGCAAGATTTTCCCACACAGGGCTTCTTGTCCCATAAGGCAGTAATAAAACTGTCAGTTTCCTCCAGATTGATTTGGTAATCATCTATTTAGGATTCATGTAGTTACATTGGTTGCAAAAAAAACCAAAAAAGCTTCAGAGGAAGGCATAAAAATCTGTTCGCTAATGGTAATTAGACAAACACTGCTGATTCGGTAGTCATGCCTTTCTTATGGGATGGGGACTTGCATGTCTAATCTCCAATCCCAAATTAAACAAATATAGGAGTCACATTTTGCAGTCCTATTAAACAATACCTAATGTCTGTGGGCTGGTAAAAATTATGCAATATTTAGAATTAAACTGACCTGGAAATCCATGAAACCCTTGGCCGTCAGAGATTAAAGTGCTGTGCCCCATAGAATGTAATAGACAGCAAGGACTATCTGTCTCTTTGTCACCAGGACAAGAACAAGAGCCCTCCAACATTCACCCTCAAAACAAAAAAAAGAATTTGACTTTAAACACATACCTTAGGACACCTTAGGGGCCAATATTACTCACTGCAGGCTTTACCACAATGCATTGTAACAAGTTGTGCATGGTTTGCCATGCATTTTAAACATCCCAATGTAAAAATAAAAATATAAAATAGGCAGAATTGACTCCTGTGTTGGAATCCATTTAAAATAAATGGGATGTGGTAATACAGCATGCCACAATGCACGATAAAGATCACTGCAGCATATAGCATTACTGAATCACAATATAGTGTGTACGAGCCATAAAAATAGAAAAAACTGAGACCTAAAAGAAAAAAACAGACTATAAAAAATCTGAGACCTGAAAGAAAAAAAAAAAAAAAACAGAGCTTGGCATAAAGATTTATTACTCATCTGCATAGTCAGCAAGTGTGACTGCTTTACAAAACTTTTTAGAAACAATCTCACAGATGTTCAGCACATGATGTAAATCATGAGTGTCCGATTTCCTTTACAATCTCCAGGAGACTATAGAACAATAAGAAATGTGTGTGTGCAGCAATAAAACAGTCTCTGCAATGTGTGATTGTGCTCACAATTACCTCCTATTTTTGCATTTTATGATCCTGTAAAATCAAATGAAAGGCAACATGTACACTGAAAACATATACTTGAAAAAAAAAATTACTGCATGGCTCATTTACGAACATGCATTGTAGTGTAAAACCTGCAATAGATCATAACATACTCTGTGCTGTCTCCAGAAACATTGACTTGGGCTAATTTGTCCTTCGAAACAGGTGCAAGTCTAATCATATTTTGACATCAAAGCTCCATGATTGGAAAATAGTAGCACATGTAGACAGGCCATTGTCATGGGCGTCCGCAGGTAGGGGCAAATGCCCCCCCCCCCCTTGGAATCTCAGCTTCCCCTTAAAAGTCTGTCTGGTTTGTTTAATAATCCTGTGTGTCTGTGTTTTTAAAAAAATAAGGCGTCCTTTACCAGTTTTCAGAGCGCCGAGCACCGCTCACGTGACCCACCGGCTCTCTCCTCTCTCTGACAGCTGCCTACAGCGGGTGGGGCCGAGGATTCCTCGCTGTCGTCAGTTGGGAGGGGAGGAGGAGGGGAGAATGGCTTATTTTTATAAAACACAGACACGGGGGCACACAGGATTATTAAACAGACTGTAGACAGGATATGAAACTTTAAACTAAACTTCAGCAGCAGGAGGGGCACTGACAGAAGAGCAGACAGGCAGGGAGTGGGGGGGGGAGAGGACAGAGGAGGACAGGTGAGCTGCGGATGACGGAGGCACGTAAACTGACCACGGTGTCAGGGCTCAGCAGCCATGGTATACCGTGGTCAGTTTACAGAAGGGAGGACATAGCCAGGCAGGATCAGCCAGGTATTTTAGGTGATACTGGGGGGGGGGCAATTTACACAGCACAAGCACTCTGCTGTATAACATGCTTTAAGGGAACAGGATCAATTTTTTTTTTTTTTGGTTAACAAATGCTTCAAAAATAAATACTCAAAATAAGTATAATGACTAAGCCCCTCCCCCTTCATGACATTGTTAAAAAGGGGCGGAGCATGGTTGACCTTAAAATGATGTCCCCCCCCCTGAAAAAAGTTCTGCGGATGCCCATGGCCATTGTGACCCTGATTAGCCAATAATTGTTTTTGTACAACAGAATTCAACTTCAGAAGGGATGTCATGCGTTGAATTGTTTTGTATGTATTCTTTTGTTTCCAAGCATGCATAGTCTTGCTCTAAGGATTTTTTTCGGACATAAATTGTACTAATTAAACGAAAATCGGTTGTTGTGTTCATGTACGATAAAAAATTTTTTATAGCCTGCACATCCAGTTTTGGAATGCATAGGTTTTACGCCTCAAAAGAGCCGTTATCTCAACTCAGAGACACCAGAAATCAGTGCTTAGGCCTGTGCGGAGCTGTAAACAGCTGAGTCCTGGCAGGATGTCTGTTTCTGCTGTCCAGACCTATCGTAAATCTCTGACCAAATCCATTAAGGATACGCAGAACTTATGGGGATTGTAAAAGGCAATAATAGAACTCTGCTCAATTCAAAACTTAACAAATCCGCACAGGACAGGAACATGACACATTAATAATAAGTATATATTTGAATGAGAATAAGATCATACATGACCACACTAGCACACATAGAAGGGAAGATAGCTGTCAGATATTCCCTGGGTGACAAGTTTATCTGAGCTACTCTGTGTTTAGTATCCCCGGAGGTGAAATTCAATGCTGAACAATAATCTATTAGTTTCAAGAAAGCAACCAGTACAGTTTGGAAGATATGAATACTGTTATAAAACTGTGTGAAAAGAAGGGACCTGATATTGTCATAAACCCAGGACAGCCCATGGACACTCCGTTAGATTTTTGTACTTACACTAAAATCCATTTCTCTGAGTTCATCCACAGGACAGCTCTCTAAAAAACATAACTATTGGTTTATATTGCTTCCTCCAGGAGTAGGACTAGGCAGAGCAAAAAAACACCTGGCTACGCGCATGGGCCATCCTCAGCTGGTATATAACCCCCCTCTCTGCTCTAGGTGATTAGTTTAGGAGCAAGCAGTATTAGAAGTATCAGAACTCCATAGAGGGGTGGGTGATGTGTCCGTCGATGAACTCAGAGAAATGGATTTTATGCTAATTACAAAAAAAAACATTTTCACACAGTGCTCCATAAATCATAACTAGTGGGACATCCAAAAGCAGTGCCAAAAGGAAAATGAGGGGTGGGGAAAATAACCTAAGGCTAAACATAGGAGCCCTTAACCAGGACACAGAAGCCCTGTCTCAAAAATGAAAGTTTAAAGAAAAAACACCCCTCAAGAGGGAACAGCCCCTCTTAAACAGCAGTCTGCAAAACTTTGCAGCCAAAAGAAGCATTCAAAGATGCCAAAGTATCTACCTCATTGAATCTTGTAAAAGGTATGCACCGACGACCAAGTGGCCGCTTTGCAAACTTGCGATATTGAAGCCTGATGATGGAACTCCCAAGAAGCACTCAGCCCCTGAGCAGAATGCGCCATGATAAGGAAAGGTGGAACCTGACCTTTAATGGAATAGGCCTGAGTCACCGTCTGTCTGATCCATCTTGAGATAACAGCCAAAGAAGCTGCCAGCCCTTTTCTTGGTCCGTCCATAACCATAAAAAGTGAGTCTGACCTCTGAAAGGACTCAGCAGCAGCCAGATATACCTGAATCACACAAGCCACATCCAAGGTATGCAAGACAAATTCCTTGGGATGAGCCGGCTTGGGCCAAAAGGAAGGCAACACAATGTCCTCATTTAAATGGAAGTCAGAGATAACTTTGGGCAGGAATGATGGACAGGGACGAAGAACCACTTTATCCCTATGGACCACTAAATCGGGACTGCAACAGGATAATGCCGCCAATTCTAATACCCTGCGGGCCAAGGTAATAGCCACCAAGAATATCACCTTCTGGGATAACGTAGGCAAGGGAATCTCCTGAATATTCTCAAACTGAGGTTTCTGGAGAACCGGAAGTACTAAATATAAATCCCATGGCAGCAAAAGAGACCGTACAGGTGGAGCCACATGTCGAACCCCCTGAATGAAGGTACTAACTAAAGAGTGTGTGGCTAGGGGTCACTGAAAGAAGATTGCCAAGGCAGACACCTGGCCCTTGATGGTACTCAAGGTCAACTTCTGATGAAGAAGGGTTAGGATCCGAGCTACAAAAAAGAATCGAAGCTGAGCGCCAATCAACTCACACCAAGAAATGTACACTTTCCATGTACGATAGTATATCTTGCTGGAGGATGACCTATTCACCTTCACCATAGTAGGGATCACTGATCCAGACAGACCTCTATCCCTCAGTACCTGGCTTTCAATAGCTAAGCCATTAAAAACTGTGACTGTAAAGCAGGATAGTAGATCAGCCCTTGGGATGACTGGTCTTCTCTGAGAGGAAGCCCCCCAAGGGATGTTTACATCCACCAGACTGGTTGGAAGATCCTCGCTCTTGATTCCTCGCAGGAGCTGCGGAAGAAACCTTAGCCAAGGATCATTCTGGCCTTACTGTACATGGCATGGTTAAAGAACAGTGTACATGGTTAAATTATGCTGAATAGGAGTGGCTGAAAAAAATCTGGGCCTACTTGTGCATACACTGCACACATATAATGCAGTCTTTGTACTCACAAAATATTCCTTAATTACAGTGACACAAATGATAGTCTTACAGATACAAATAAACTTCAGCACAAAGGATAATTTTTTTTTTAGATTGAAACCCTATGTCGAGCTACAGTGCTGTTATCATCCATAACCAGGTGGGAAGATGTCTCTATGTGGGCAAATGCAGGTCTGGTTCATGTAACTCTATGGAACCAGCATGGTTCCACCCATGATGCTCCAGATTTCCATAGTAACAAGCTGGTGTCACTTGCATGAGGTGAGCATAAGGCCAGTGATGGAACAATTGTGGGACCAGCTGAACTCTGCCTCTAACACAGAGTCCATGATAAAGGAGATATGTCACTTTGACAGAGGTGAACTAAACCTTTGCTGTGGCATGCGTGTTTGGCCAACATTGTTTCACCCAACTTCAAACATAATATGCAGAACTCCACGCTGTTGATTTTGAGTATTGTTTAGAATATTGAATGACCTTTAGCACCCAATGCCTGGACATGGATTGGATCCACGGGAATCTGGGATTAAGTTAAAATGCTGGGACAGTCCTACAGGGGCATTTGGGAATTATCCTTGATAGTTAGGCTTTTCAAACAAAAACTTTGAAAGACTTGGGCTTACCATGACCAGTTTAAAGAAATACAATGAGAGAGGGTAATTTAAAATGTATTTCCACGCGATGAACTTGGCCTGTCGCATATGGCTGGAGGGGTCTTTTACCCCTGATGATATACTCTATACAAGTAGTCTCCAAACTGCAAATGCACCCCTTTGCTTGCCTTTATCCGGCCATAATACCGGGGTTGGGCCATCCAGTGAGCAACTGCCCTTTCTTGAGAAAGTTTGGAGACCCCTGCTCTAGACTTTTCTAAAAAGGAAGCCAGGCACAGTCAAGGCCACAGCCCATTTGGCAGTTGAGCTTTTGTCTAATAAGCCTTGTTTAAGAAAGTTATGGACAACTGCAGCCTTACAATGTAAATATCCACTGTCCCTCTACCACCACAAATGTCATTCAATTCCAGGCAAAAAGCCTCAAAGACTGCAAGAAACAAATGATGCTATGTCAATCCAAACTGGACATTTACAATTATACTGTAACAGCAGAAGTCATCAGTAAATTTATAGTTTGCAACAAAGCCTTATCCGGTATGTAGAGGCCTTGCTCTCAAAAGGCAGACTTTCACCCACATTGTCCTGGCAATTAGCACAGATTAGCAGGCATTCCTTCTGGGGTTTATGGAGTTTATTTACTTATCAGTCATCAAGAGCCAGGTGAGCAGTGGTATGTGGGGGCAATTGCACAAAACATTAAGAGCATTAAGAGCTTCTAACCTGGACGGTGGACCCAAGCATGAAGGCCACCAGGAGTATATGGAATTCACCCTCTTGTACACAGTTATTCTAAACTAATTAAATCCCATTTACAACATGTACAAATGGATAAGAAAAAGGTGGGTTTCAAAGACAGTGGATCCTTTCTGACTTTTGTGAACCTCTGTATTGTTAGACCTGCAGCTATTTAGAGAGACCCAAACATTAAAATGAAACTGGCCAGAAGCACACAGACCTGTATACCTACCTATTGCAAAAGTACTTTTTGGCCTATAGACATGATGAAAAGTTGTGCCGAGTGGGAGTGATGGACATTTTAATAGATGTTCTTCTGGGAATTGATGTGTGGATCTTGCATTAAAACGTCACGTGATTGCTTTATTTACCACCATAACTAGAGAAGCAACCCAGGTAGGTTACTTCTGGGATCCTTTTAGTGGGAGGAGTTGTCATTAATTTTTTAAATAATTTTGTAATGTGTATGTAAAGTGCTATTGAAGGTATTGCAAGATATTGGAGAAACTTTTGCTTTGCTATCTATGGTTTGTTACCTGGCCGGGTGATGGGATAAGATTTCTGTCCTCCTCCTCACAGGGGGTACTCCTGTGAATTGTAAGCAATAGGAAGGAGGGGGACAGTGCAGTGTGTGGAAGGACATGCTGCATGTACAATTTTTGATTAATTCATGAGGAATACTCAAATGAGGAATAGGTTTTATGTTTATCAGCTAAATGAGTGAACAAATCTGGATTTTCAGGTCTAAAATCTCACTCCACCATTTGATTTCAGTGAGTGTTCATTAGTTGGAATGTGGGGTCTGTTTTCACATTACGTAGTGGTACAGGACAGAGGTATCCATGATATGTTTTTAGAAGAACAGCAGCTTGGCCAGTTGTATAAATAGCTGATCCATGTCATAGTCACATTTTCTGCAGAATGGCAGCAATTATTTAACATAATAAAAAGGCCAATTTTACCACAGCTGCAGTCTTGTTCACACACAACAATTATCTATTTTATGTAATAAGATTTTATTGGGTGTGGACAAGATCTTCCAGACAGGATTCTCACCCAGGGCCTCATGACTTAAAATGTTTTAAAAATTGTCCTTCTTTACCCAGCTGTTCCCTTAAATTCTCACAGTGTCTTACTGGAAAGTGAGAAGAAAATTATAGTTGCCCTGAGCAACACAAACAGTTCTTGCTCAGGAACCTTTGTAAATAAGGTACATGGTATACGTTTAGTACCTATTTCAATTTACAAACTGTTAAAGTTAACATAGAAGATACAGGAATTGCAGCCAGTAAGTTAATAAATGCAGGAAAAGGTATTAGGACACTTTCACATTAGCAGAAGTGCTTATCGCCCCCTGAAAAGCAACTCACAGTGGATTGCCTTTAAAAGGCATTATAGCAGCAACTGGCAGGCATGCAAGATGTGATCCTGCCTCCTTCTAAATGTCTTTTTCTTCCCCAAGGAGGATTCTATATTAAAATGTGCACTGCACCCCTAAGCCAAGCTTTCGACTTGCAGTTATGGCGCACTTACAGTGACCCTAAAGGGCAAAATATTCGGGCCATTGAATGTGCACAGCTCTGTACTAGAATTTAGGTGGGTAGCTGGAGGGTGGGTTTGCCCCCCCACCCCCACCTTAGCCTCCCATGTGAAAGCGCCCTTACTGTCTTATGACATCAGCATTTTAAATGCATGATGTCATGGCTTGTGTCTGGTTCTCCAAATCAGAGAATGGCAGCTGGTTAGATTAATTTTAAAAAGGGGTAAGGTGAAAATAGGGAAAAATCTCAAGCACACTTTTAACATCCTATGAATAAAACGAGAAGTCAGATTCAAAAGTCAGATAAAGAACCGCTCACTCGCTACCCAAAAATGAAGGACCATTCTTAGCCCATAACTGTCCTAGAGGCAGAACTGAATTTCCATCACCAAAGGCTGTAAGCCAACAATATTCAGCATTTAAAGCACTATTCTCTAATCCCTTTACCAAAAGGTTGGAGATTTTCATTCACTTCCAGTCTGGGGAATCGGTCACAAAAAATCTCTCTAACAGCACCCCAGGCAACAGTAAAAAAAAAATCCTGCCTTGCTCTACTGAAATTTAAAAAATAGTTTTGTCTGAGCATATACTTGAAGCACTAAATTGTAAGGGCATCCAAACTTCCAGCTAACTCTTAGTACCCCCACAAAGTTTTACAAATGATTTTGCCAGTGGTGTCTACCTAATGCAGCTTTTGTATTGGGGGGGGGGACAATGAGGCTCAACTATTACTAAACTCATATTTTACAGGGAGCGTGGCTGTTAACATTCTGCTGTCAATCAGTACCTGGCACACCTAGTCCCTCCCACTGCTTTATAGATTGACAGCACTGTCTTTGTTGCTTAAACCTCCCTACTGTGTGCTGCAGTGCCTAGGAGGGAGAGCATAGAGGGCACAAATGAAGGAGGATTTGTTTGACTCAAAGTAAGTAAAATATATTTTTTTTACATTTATGAGGCTCTTGCATTACATAGCAGCCGTATTTGAGACCTGTTTAGGACTGTTGCACTGGAGCTATAAGATATTCTATACATTAAAGTGTATGTAAAGCCAAAACTATTTTTTATTAGTGTTGGATAGGGTAGGGAAGGGTTTTTCTGTCTATGTACCATTGGGGAATTATGACTTCACCTCTGCCCCAGAGACGCAACAGGAAGATTCCCAAAGTAAGTGAACTTTTCATGTTAATACATTTGTCCCTGGAACAGATATCCCCCATTGGAAGATTTCACTTTACCTTCTGATCCAGGGACAACTGTGTGTGGTGTATTCACTGGGAACAGAGACAGCAATACAAATTTCACTGGGGCCTAACCCTCCTGTACTCTATCCAAAATTAAATATATATATATATATATATATATATATATATATATATATATTTTTTTTTTTTGCCTAGAAATATATTTTAATTGTCATAGTATACAATCAGATAATAATAGTGTTAGAAGTGTTATGAGGGAAGGAAATACTTGTACTTTAGGCCTTTTGCGCACTGGGCATTTAGCCATGATGCATAAGGCTCTGGCACTTAGCTGCGGGTGGAGGGCACAGGTCCACCATACAGCCCACTGCTGGCAGCCTGAAAAATTCTGAAAGGATGGCAGATGCTGTGGCGGGATGGGGCTGGGCAGTGCACCTAGTGGTACTTACCTTTTTGGCAGTATGCATTCAGGAAAACTTGTTCAGAACTTAGACTGCTTGCATTCCAAGCATTCATCCTGGGTGATTACTGTCCTAAACCTAAAGCCGAGCTCCACCCAAAAGGGGAAGCTCTACTTATCTGCCTCCTCCCTCTCTGCTGCCACATTTGGCACCCTTTGGGGGGGGGGGGGGAGAGCCGGTACCTGGTTTTGACAGGTACCCACTCTCCCACTTCTAGCTGAGTTTTCCGCTTCACGCATGCGCAGTAGGGAACCGGCTGTGAAGCACAGCTTCACTACAGGTTTCCCTCAGTGGAGATGGCGGCAGCACCCGATAGCCGATTGAAAGATTGGCTCGGGTGAAGACACCTCTGGATTCCTAGGCAGGTAAGTGTCCTAATATTAAAAGTCAGCAGCTAAAGTATTTGTAGCTGCTGACTTTTATTTTTTTCTGGAGGAGCCTGGAGCTCCTCTTCAAGTACTGCTAGGTGCACTGTCCAGTCACAGCAGCTGTCAGTCTCTCCATAATATTTGACAGGCTCCCAACAGCAGGGCTGGACCGTGCAACTGTGCCCCCCCCCCCCCCGCCTCACAGATAAATGCCGGAGCTTTTTGTAGCAGGACTAAATGCCCAGTGTGCATGGGGCCTTACAGTGCCATACAAATCAGTGCCCAAATTTAGGCTAAACACCAAAACATTCATCAAACTGATTGTTCATATTAAACTGCCTGCTAGAATGAACTACAATGTTTCTGTTTATTTAACCATTGTCCTAAACACTTTTCTACAATTTGCAATATACAATACAAGGGATGCACTATGCATTTTTACTTGTATTTATACAGCTGGCTTGAATGTACGCTTACACTCCAGTCCTTTCTAAATTAAAAATAATCAAAATTGTAATCCAGTACTGATTTAACTAAAAATCATTGCATTTATTTTAACAAAGAATGCCCCAATATTGGTCTTGTGTTATCTTCAGCACAATGCATATGCTTGCAGGAGAGGAGAACACAGGGGTGATCTCATTGTTGTGGCCCTTTCATGGTGCAACCATGCTGGGGTGGGTCATTGACCACGCTGCTCTGCTTAACTGCAGGAAGATCCATGACCTAGCTGTGGTGTCTGGCTGAGGTGTCATGGAATCACAAGGTTAACTGAGCAGCATTACAAATACTTTGGCAAGTAGCTCAAAATGTGTATTTAACTGTTTGCCCCGAGTTCAGAAAAAGCTGGCAAACTCTGGAAAGATTTATACATTAAGGGCTCATTCACACTGTTTGCAGTGACCTGCATTTTTCCATACTGGATAAAAGCAAATCACTGCTAGAGCACATGGAAAACAATTGTTTACTATGTACCCTATTTAGTCCACAGTGCTGGTGTAATGCAGTGTGGTGCAGAAAAATGCGGCATATCTGTATTTTTCTGCACTGCGCTGAGTGGCACCGCATGTCAGTGCACAGAAGTGCAACAAACAGTGCTGCTGTGAGGTGACATGAACAAAAGGTCCTTACATGACACTTTAAATAATGCAACGAAGCATGCATTGCACTGCTCTCTACTGAAGCCTACCATTGCACCAGCCTTCACAGTAAAAAGCTGCATTTTACGATCCAGGCTAGTGTGAACATAGCCTAACTCCTTTATCTGCTAAAGAACTTTCAGCCAGTTTTGTGATCCAAGCTTTAGCCACCAACCTGTCTTTTGTATATTGATTCTACCATCAGTGTTTCTCCCTTCCTGCATGCAAAAAACATTTAGTAATAAAACTGTGTAAAGCAATAGAACAATAAATGGTTCAGACTGCTAGCCCTACCCTCAGCATCCAACAATGTAAGCACTGCTTTGCATTGCTGTTATAGGAGGCCGATATCAAGAATAACATAATATTACTATTTTCATGTAAAGTGTCATTGAATAATGTTTTGTGACTACATACCTAGAACAAATTTTTTTTTTTTATAACGGTCTTAACCATTTAACTTTAGACTGTATTAACACCTCCTTGCCTGATGCATATTTCTTTGAGATCAACAGAAATGTGTTTCAATGCATGTCAATATGCGCTGTAATGTGCATTAAAACATAGCTCGAAGCACATCGTGAAGCAAGTCAATCCACATCAACGCCCACTGATGTGTAGTGTGATGTTTATTACAACTAGGGCCAGATATAGATCTTAGGGGGCCCAGGGCACTTTAGGTTCTGGGAGGACTTTTATAGACAGAGATGGTCTACATGAGGTGTCTTCAAACTATGGCCCTCCAGCTGTTCAGGAACTACAATTCCCATCATGCCTAGCCATGTCTGCGAATGCCAGAGTTTTCCAATGCCTCATGGAATGTGTAGTTCCACAACAGCTGGAGGGCCATAGTATGAGGATCCCTGGTCTACATTCTCAATGACTGTCACACATTTTTAAAATGCATGACACAATGTAATTCTGAGATCATGCATGCACATACACACACGCAGTCATATCGCTCTATGCATGGTTTGCTTGAGCTGCCAAAATTTGTTTTTAACGGCTTCCCACCTGGCCTATTGTAAAATGATGGCTGAGCAGGGGCCCTGTTATCCTGGGAGGACATCATATGATGTCCTCTCATGATTGCGCCTTGCGCCACCTCCCGGGTCGCACTCCGGCGGGTTCGGTCACCTGCTTTGTCCACTGGACACAGCTGATGACAGATCACTGTACCAGCCCCCTGTCAGTACCATGTGATCGCTGTGACCAATCACAGCAGATGACATGACAATTGTATAGGATGAATAGCTTTGATTCATACCATTCATTGTGTACTATGTACTATTGTGATGTTCTCTGTGATTGGTCACAGTGATCACATGGTACAGACAGGGCCAACCACAGCCCATCTGTACCATGTGATTAGCTGTTGCCAATCCCAGCCTATCACAATAATAAACACTGAATGAGTAGTTTTCATTCAGCAAAAATGGTTGGGTATAACAGTAAAATTAATTGTTATAAGCAATCATATGTGTGTAAAAAAAATCCTGATCACCTCCCCAGAGTAGACCAGTGTTACTATGGTAACAAATAACACTGCATTGCTCTGGTCACTGTGTTTAAAGAAATAAATGGTTAAAAAAAAAAAAAGGATTTTAAAAAATTTAATAAAAAGAAAGAAAAATTGAATCACAAAATTGATCACCAAGATCACATCTTTTTTAAATTGAGACAAAAAAATTACAGCTTCAAAAAACTCACCATGCCTCTTACTAAATACCATGGACTGTCTTCTTTGCAAAAAGGGGTCATTTGGGGGATACAGTATTTGCACTGTACTGGCATTTTTGGACTCAAGAAATGAGATAGGGCATCAGTTCATCAGAATTGATCGATTTTCAGATGTAAATACTATAGTTTGTGGACTCTATAACTTTCCTACAGACTAAATAATATATAATGATTTGGGTTGAATTCACCAAACTAATGTAGCAGTATACATTTTGGCCTAAATTTATGAAGAAAGAACATTTTCTTGCAAAAGGTTTTAACAGAAATGAAGAAAATCCTGAACAACTCTTCCCTCTCTATGCCACAATTGGGCCACTGTATCACAGCACAGACAAAATGTCCAGTTATCCAGTGCTTGGTTCAGCGGTTCTTTCAAACAACCTTACTTAGACTTATGTTGATGATAAAATCCACTGAAGAAATAGGTCTACTAGCTGGATTTACTTTTTTTTTTCCCCCAGCAGTACTAAATCTCCATCTCGAGATCTGTAATTTGGAATTCCTGATAAGTATGCCCACAGCTTGCAAATAATATCAAGGGTATCATAGCATGTAAAATACATGAGCTTGCATTAATCAGAAGCACACTTTATCTGTAGCGCTTTTCCTTTGTACAGTTTGAGCGAAGCTCCAGACTTTGTGCTGAGTCACGCATTCCCTTAATAAAACTCTAGGCTCCAGCATCACCACTTTAGCAAGCATGGGATAATTCCCAAGGCTGGAATAAACATAAGGCTGCCAGGATAAATCACAAGCAAATCCCAGTAAAACAAAGACTTTCCTGTACGCCCACAACGAGATGTTAAATGTTAGTTGTTCTTTGCAGAAGACATGCTAATGTGAGGTCCACATCCATACAAAGTAGAAGCCCATTACATGGATTTTGGTGGTGCTAGGTTATGTGCCATTTGTATGCAAAATGCAATAACCCTAGACATCCTGTTTGTCAGCTCATGCAGATGCCCCTTAATATGATTAGGATCCAGGGGTCTCCACTCAGCATTTTGGCACTTGGAGAGGAGTTCTGATAACTACTGTTACAATAAGCCAGAAACCGCAGGGCAATTTGCTTATAGTTCCAGTTTAAAAGAGAAGTTCACCTTTAGTAACATGTTTTGTTCTCGTAGTTCATTGATTCTTCCTGCTCTTCAGCAACTCTCTGCCCATATCGGAAGTACAGGCAGACAGCTGTACTGAGAGTCAGTAGGAGCAGCATTGCACCTGTGATCTGCTGATCATGGGTGCAATGTCCTGGAAAAAAAAATATGTGCACTTTTTTACCTGTAAAAAAATAGGTGAACTTATCCTTTAAGACATGGGTGTCTAACCTTTTGGCTTCTCTGGGCCACATTGAGTATAGAGAGATTCTCTCGGGCTGCATATAAAATATATACTATAGTTAAGGTATATAAGTAATAAAACGCTGCCGCGCCCTTCCCGTGCTGCCGCGCCCCCCCCCCCAGCACTAATTTAACACAACTAGTGGATGATCCCCTTCAAGGCTGCCTCTGTGGCCGTGCCCCCGACTCGACTTCCTTCCTCCCCCCAGCAAAAAAAATAAATTGTCAGGGGGCAGTGGGCTACATTGCCTGAGGTTCTGGGCCGCAGGTTGGACATGCCTGCTTTAAGACATCAGTTGACCAAGTCAAATATCTCTCCAATGGACCCCCCTCCAGCTTTGGGATTAAGAATGCTTTTTTTACAATGCAAACAAAATGCACTATACAGGGGTATTAAATCTTCTATGTTTTTATTTAGTTATTTTTCTTTTTAAAGTGAGAGACTGACATAAGTTTAATGAGTCAGACTGAGGGGTTTAAGGTTAAGCATTGTACACATCTTTCATATAAAAAAAATATCTATTATGGTCACATTTATTTCATACACTTGAATATTAAATTCTATATAACGCAAGTCTGTACTGAAATAATAACTTTAAGCCAAATTAACAATCTTGCTGGGCTGTAAAATTAAAGACAAATAGAAAGGCGAAAAAACTTACTTCTCCTGGGGAAAATGTTTGAGTACCTTCCAGTGTTTTTCATGTGATCAAGTGATTATGATTTATGGAATACAGGGTCAGATAGACAAAGTCGGCAATAATATTATCCTGTTCGTTCATTAACTTGCAAAAGTGAGCTTCAATGCTTCAAAGAGTTGCGAGTAAATATGCTGATTTCATACCATGGTCTATATAGGGTGAGTTTGTGCTGCTTCTTTTATTTATTTATGTTAAGGTTGGTCTTCAGAGACTTCTGATCCGGTATCAGAACAATAATAGTCACACGTTGTGGTGGTTGTACCTGTGCTTGATGTTATTTCTGTGATCAAATCAAAGTAGTTGCTTCTGTAACACTTTCTGTTCTCTCTAAGGTAGACTCTGTGGTTGCTCCAATCCCATCTCTTCGACTTCCATATCATCTAAGGACAAAGCGGTACACCCTGACTCCTGGCCTACTCAAATGGGACCATTTCAATTTGACATACAGGTATGAAGCAGTTATCGGTCCATACATATCTGTGGTCAGAAAACATATAGAACACATTTGAATACTACCAAGCTGTATTCAGTTAAAGTGTATTTAACCCAAAAACCTAAAAAGTCTAAAGATACGGACTGGTTTTTGAGTTTTTATTGTGCTTTTATTTTCAGCTGGTGATCCTGTCAGTAACACACTTAGGGGTTATTTTACTAGAAACTGGAGAGTGCAAAATCCGGTGCAGCTATGCATGGTAACCAATCAGCTTCTAACTTCAGCTTCTTCAATTAAGCTTTAACAAAAAAAAATGGAAGCCAATTGGTTTCTATGCATATTTGCACTCTCCAGTTTTAGTAAATTAACCCCTTCATGTTCTAGGTTTACCCGCTTACTTTTCGTTCTGTAGATTTGGAGAAGCAGTCCTGTTAGGACTACAGAACATCTACTCCTTTTTCTTTTTTATAACATTGGAGGAGGTGGTGCATTTTAGCTTACAGAGATAACTGGAAACAGAACAAAAGAAAAAGAATGGTGCAAAAACTGGTACAGACACACCGAGATCGATGAGTGGTGTCAGAAAACATAGATTCAAATTCATAGATAAAAATCAGATACAGATTGTAGAAACAAAAGTTCATTAAGTCCATGGAGTGCTATGGCAACACTAGTGGCAGCTCCCTTGAGAATAAAGCAATTCTCTGGAAGACAAAATGAAGAAACAGCAAGGTGAGCCAGACTAAGTGTAGCAAGCAAGTGGATCAGCCAGCCAGGGCCCTGCCTCGTGGTGTGGATACCAGCGTGGAACACACTCGGAGCCATACCGGACGTGATGTCAAGATGTATCAGATGACGCGTTTCAAAGCTTCGGCTTTTTCTTTAGATCTGGATGGCTGTTGGAACTGTCAATCTTATATAAGCTTGCCCAGGACACATTTGTTCTGCGTTATTCTTACGGCACTAGTATGGCATCAGGGTGCCAGGAAACCAGACCACACGAAGATGCAAGTAAAATAAAGCAGTTTATTATAGCAACAACAACAAATGCAAGAGTGAGGAGCCAATTCAGGAACAGCAGGGGTCAAGTCCAGAGCGGGTAGTCATCCAATCCAGGATCGAGTCTAGAAGCGGGTAGTCATCCAAGCCAGGGTCAAGTCCAGAAGCGGTTAGTCAGCTGATGTGGAATCGAGAGCCAGGAAAGTCATCAGCCAAGCCAGGTCATGCACAGAGGACCATGGAGAACAAAAGACTGCTAGCAGTGATGCACCATGGAGCACAATCACAAGGGCAAAGGACTGCAAGCCAACAGGTGATATATATATTGTCAGGTGTGCAACATCATCACTGACAATATATATCACCCAGGCAGCAGGCAAGTGATGATGCAAACAGAGTTTATAAAAGACAGCAGTCTGCACATGCCCAAGATGGCTGCCAACAGGAAGGCAAGGTAAGACCTTGACATATAGTGTCTGGTCGAAATGATAGGAATAAGGAAGAAAAAGTGCAATGATCTGAAAAGGGAGATCCATGTCCACAATCTTTGCAATTTTGTCTTTAATGTCATCCCAATAGGCATATTTTTGGGACACTAGGAAAGATGGAAAAATCTCCAAAAGGCATCAAATTACAGATTAGACATTCTTATAATATGTCAACAAAAGTTAGATTTTATTTCCATCATTGACACTTTCGAAATTACAGAAAACAAAAAAATGGCATCTGCAAAAGTTTGGGCACTCTGCAGAATTTATAACAAGCTGAGACCTGCCAGTGTCATGGATTGTTCTCAATCGTCTGGGAAGACCAGGTGATGTCAATCTCAAAGGTTTTAAATGCCCAGACTCATCTGACCTTGCCCCAACAATCAGCACCATGGGATCTTCTAAGCAGTTGTCTAGAAAACTGAAAATAGTTGACGCTCACGAAGCTGGAGAAAGCTATAAGAAGATAGCAAAGCGTCAATATTCTCTGTTCGGAATGTAATTAAGAAATGGCAGTCATCAGGAACAGTGGAAGTTAAAGCAAGATCTTGAAGACCAAGAAAAATATCACACAGAAAAGCTTGCAGGATTGTGAGAAAAACAATTCAAAACCCACGTTTGACTGCACAATCCCTCCAGAAATATCTGGCAGACACTGGAGTTGTGGTACACTATTCCACTATTAAGAGATACTTGTACAAATATGGTCTTCATGGAAGAGTCATCAGAAGAAAACCTCTTCTACGTCCTCACCACAAAAATCAGCGTTTGAACTTTTCAAATAAACATATAGACAAGCCTGATGCATTTTGGAAACAAGTTCTGTGGATCGATGAGGTTAAAATTGAACTTTTTGGCCGGAATTAGCAAAGGTACGTTTGGAGAAGATGGGGCACAGAATTTAATGAAAAGAACCTCTGTCCAACTGTTAAGCATGGGGGTGGATCAATCATGATTAGGGGTTGTATTGCAGCCAGTGGCACAGGGAACATCTTACGAGTAGAAGGAAAATGGATTCAATAACATTTTTTTGGTAAATTTTGGATGGTAACTTGATGCCATCTGTGAAAAAGCTGAAGTTAAAGAGAGGATGGCTTCTACAAATGGATAATGATCCGAAACACACCTCAAAATCCAAGGGGGATTACATCAAGAGGCGTAAACTGAAGGTTTTGCCATGGCATTCACAATCTCCTGACCTCAACATAATTGAAAATCTATGGATAGACCTTAAAAGAGCAGTGCGTGACAGACAGCCCAGAAATCTCAAAGAACTGGAAGACTTTTGTAAGGAAGAATGGGCAAAGATACCTCAAACAAGAATTGAAAGACTCTTGGCTGGCTACAAAAAGCGTTTACAAGCTGTGATACTTGCCAAAGGGGGCAGTACAAGATATGAACTTTTGCCCAAACTTTTGCGGACACCATTTTTTTTGTTTTCTGTTATTTTGAAAGTGTAAATGATGGAAATAAAATCTAACTTTTGTTGACATATTATAAGAATGTCTAATCTGTAATATGATGCCTTTTGGAGATTTTTCCATCTTTCCTTGGCTTCTTTATGCACATTAATACAAATTTTTACTTGGGGTGCCCAAACTTTCGATCCCCACTGTAGGTATTCCTGCTAAAAAAAGTAGACCCTCAGTACAACTGAATTACCAGTTTGTAGTTTTCTTGTGTCTTAGATTCAATAGAGCTAGAATGTGTCAGTTGATAAAAGGTGTTGCAATTGCACTTTAGAGATGAAGTACAGTTTTTAGGTGGAGGTGGGTTACGCGAGCATGGGAGTAGTTAACAAAAAAGCTAGAGAGCAAGAGGTCTTGGGAGGAGCAGGGAGGACAATTTGGGTGATATCTCAAGATGAGGTTGGTGATGTAGCTGGGGGCAATGTTGTATATGGCTTTGTATGTTGTGGTTAGGAATTTGAATTTTATGTTGGGCTAGTGGATTGACAGAGCCAGTAAGCAGTCACAAATTGGTTAGTAAGGTCTAGCAGAAGCATTCATAATAGACTGATAGCCTGTGTAAAGGTAGGGCAGCGAGAAGGGAGTTGCAGTAGTCAAAGTAGAATATAACCAGGGAATGAATAAGTTGTTCTGTGGTATCATTAGTTAGGAAGGTGCTAATTCTGGAAATCTTGCGGAGGTTAAGGTGGCAAGATTTAGTCAGCGATTAGATGTGGGACCTGAGAGGTCAGAGTCTAGGATTACACCTAGCACCCTTGCGTGTGGGAGAGTCCAATAATTGTGCTATTAATCTCAATGGTAAAGTCATGAGTAGGGGTCGGGGAAAAGGAAATATTTCAAGCTCAGTTTTAGACAGATTGAATTTGAGGAAATAGTGTGACATCCATACTGATGTAATATATATGTATATATGTAATAATTTGTGATATGTGAGCAGAGAGAGGGCGTGAGTTGTGGAGTAGAGAGATAGATCTGGGTGTTGTAGAGGTGGTATTGGAAGCCTTATGAGGTTATTAGCTGGCCCAGAAGAGGTGCAGAGAGATAATAGGAGGGGCCCCAGAACAGAGCCCCGGGGTACCCCAACAAAATAAGGAAGAGGAGCAGAGGAGATAGAGTTGTAGGTGACACTGAAGGTTCCCCGAGATAGGTAGGAGAAGAACCAGGAAAGAGCAGGGTTGCGGAGGCCAAGGGGGTGGGTGGCTGACTGTGTCAAAGGCAGCGGCAAGGTCTAAGTGTATGAGTATGGAGTAACGGCCATTGGTTTTAGCAGTTAGTAGATCATTAGTGAGTTTTAGTATATTATGAAGTTAAAATACAATATACTATAAAGAATGTTTGTGGTTTTTTTTTCTACTGAATGTTACTATGTTCCCCTCCTGACTTTTTTTTTCCATTCAGAGGAGTAGATCTCCTCTGAATGGCACATTTTAAAGCACATTGTTGTGCTTTATAAGTGTGTGGTATCAACTTTTTTTTTAAGATGTGGCTGCAAAAAAAAAAAAATGGACCTCTAAGTAATGAGATGTAAAAAAAAAGGGGCTTATTTTAATGATATGCAGCAACTGATAAAAAATGTGCAGAGGGCAGTAATTCAGGGCAGTCAGATATATTTTGACTTACTGATGTCAAAAAATTGCTATGTTTTCTGATATGTATAAATGCATGTGGTTCATCATGACAGCCCATTGCAGTGAGAAATCCCGATAAACAACACGCATTTAACACTCACCAGTGTTCAGTAGACCAGTGAATGTAAAGTGCAATAACAGTTAACAATCAATCAGAAATTATTGTTGATGTGATAAAATTACTCTAAAACCTGACCTTGTTTTATTGAACATGCTAGAATAGAATTGTATACAGGCAGATAATGTTGCCATGCCTGGCATAAAGCACTGTGTGTAAAATATCCTCCCTGTTGAAATATTTGGAGTGTGCTGCATATCTGGAGAGTGAGAACAGCTGCAGTGATTCACAACAGATGCAGCAGGATAATCAGAACATCCAATGTAAATATTCCACAGTGGAATTTCCACTTTAGATAATGGTTCAGGTCTTGCTTGAATGGCATGAAATGGTCATTACAGTTCCTACATTAAATAATTCCATTGCTGCCTAGAAAATAAGCCTGATGAATGATTTTCAATTTACACTCCTGCCACACTTCATAGCCAGTACCTGACAACACTCTCCTTGTAAAATACTTCGCGTTAAGGAATACAGTGGTGTAAAGTATTGTAGCTGCCCTGTCCCCACCCTCCAATATGACTTGGGCCTGTTAATTGGTCCATAGGGTCCTTGGTTGCACAGCATTGGCTCAGATTGTCCTTTATTTAGTAACATCGTTTTTGTTCCTTACAGAATTGTCTCATTTCCAAGAAACCTAATTAATGAGAGTGAAACAAGAAAAGGCATAGCATTGGCCTTCCGTATGTGGAGTGATGTGACTCCTTTCCACTTCAAAGAAGTCCCTGCAGACCAAGAAAGCGATCTGAAGATTGGTGAGTTACCTTGGAAGTGGGCTCAGAATGAGGTTGGTGCCAGGAAGAAGGGAGCACCAGGCCCTCTTTTTACAGTGCTTGAGAACATATGAATGCTGGTGACTATAGTGGCTTAGCTAGCAGGGCAGCCTGTTGCAGAAGAGCAATATTAACAATGAGAAATAGAGACACTCAGGCTGTGCATTTAAACAGAAAATTCTAAGCACTGCTCTCTGTACCTCCTAAGGTCAAGGCTTACAGGAAAGAAAAGTGACTAAAGCAGGGGTG
Source organism: Pelophylax lessonae (assembly GCF_965119305.1). Classification (NCBI taxonomy): domain Eukaryota; kingdom Metazoa; phylum Chordata; class Amphibia; order Anura; family Ranidae; genus Pelophylax; species Pelophylax lessonae. Next base: position 88,860,176 of record NC_138779.1, on the reverse strand, counting down.
TCAAACTCCACTTCCATCGCGGGCGGCATCAGCATTATGGTTTCCCTCAAAGGGACGGTTCTATCTGTAAGATTAGATGTCCAGAGCACCCCACGCCCCCTTACATCACAATGCACCCCCCTTACCAGAGGGTGGATCTGGGAAGAAGTGCAGGGTCTGGAGGAGAACCAGAGAAGGGCTGGAGTCAGCTTCCAGAGTCTGCTGAATGCTGAGACCAGGGGAGGCAGAGACAAGGTGGTGTTGCGGCTGCACAGAGAGGTGCAGGATCTGTAGGAGGAGTTCTGCCCTCCTCTCTGATGCAGACTGCTTAGGAGGAGGGGGGGCAAAGACGAGCCTTTCTGAACCTGCACAAAGTACTGCAGGATCTGGCAAAGGAGTTCTGTCCTCTCTGATGCCGACTACAGAGAAAAGGTGGGGGCAGAGACAAGGGGGCTGCCACAGCTACATGAGAGGTGCGAGGGCCACATGAAATGGCCTGGGGGGCCGAATTCGGCCCGCGGGCCTTGTGTTTGACACCTGTGGACTAAAGGCTGCCATTCTGTCCAGCAACACTGTAAAATGATGCTGAAGCTTGAAGTGTTATATAAAACATAAATAGAGTAGACTTTCAAACTTTATCTCGGTTACATTGGTATTATACATGCCATCCAACCATTTATTTAACTTTTAGTTGGACGAAGGATTAGAACCTTATTATTGCCATTGATGTCCTTAAAGAGACAAGAAGTGATGGGAAATCTCTCCAATAGGGACTCGGAAAAATATACATGTTTAGTATAATGGCAAAGGGTTAGAACTTCTGACATTTTTTTTAAATTTCAATATTTATTTTTTGAATATAACAAGGAGGACAGGTTTTTACCATGTCCGGGTCAGGTAAAAACATGAACAATTTTGTTATAGTAACGCATATTGTAAATAACAAAGGTGTGATAAATGCTCTGTGTTATGCATAGCATACAATCAAACGTGGGGATTTTTTAATTTCAATATTTCTTTTTTGAATATAACAAGAGAACAACAGATTTTTCTGACAACTTTTTATTGTTGTCTGTACCTTCTTGCTCAGATGACAAACGCAGCCCTCCTATTTTTTATACAGAAGTCACAAGGACAGGGAGTGAGGAAAATTTGTGGCCACAGACGTTAAAAACCTGACAAAGGTAAAATAGTTAAAGACTTGCCTTTGGAATGTTACAAATAAGTTCACCTGTGCTCCTATATGATCTGTTCCAAAGAGAAACAATTCAAACTAAGGCCCGGTTCACACTGGTGTGACATATGCTCTGACTTTGGGAGCACATGTCGCATGACGTGTATAAATGAATGGTTTCCTAAGAGAGTCATCTTAACTTTGAAAAAGGTTCCTGCACTACTTTGGTCTGACTTCAGCCCATTCAATATCCTTGAAGTCGGATAGAAGTCAGATCATAATCTTAACTGATCTGAGGATCTTGAAGGGTAACCCCACGCCAAAACAAAAATGGCATGTGGTTTCCCCCAATTTCATACCAGGCCCTTCGAGTCCGGTATGGATTTTGAGGGGAATCCCCATGCCAAAATAAACAAAAAAGGGGGGTGGTGTCCCCCAAAAAATCCATACCAGACCCTTATCTGAGCATGAAACCTGGCAGGTCAGGAAAGAGGGGGGGGGGGGGAGTACCACCTCCCTCCTGGACCATACCAGGGAACAAGCCCTCAAAATGGGTGGTGGGGGGTAGGTACTTTGGAGCCATTTTGATGGGGACAAGGGCCTCTTCTCAGCAATCCTGGGCAGTGGTTGTGGGGGTCTGCGGGCAGGGGGCTTATTGAAATCTAGAAGCCCTCTTTACCAAGGGGACCCCCACCCTATGTGAATGCGAATACTCATTCACCCAAAACAAGTGTAAAAAAAAAAAAAAGAAACCAGTATGCAGGTTTTTGACAAAGTCCTTTATTAAAGTAGCTCCAACGTGTCTTCTCCTTCCAGTTCTTCTCTCTCCGGTGATGTCTTCATCCTCCGGTTCTTCTTGCTGCGCTGATGTCTAATTCTGCTGGTTCTTCTCTCTCCGCTGTCTTCTTCCTCCAGATGCTAGCTCCCGCTGTAGTGTTAGCTCTGGCATGTGCTATTAGTTATATATGGAGGCGTGGCCATACAGGAACATCATTTCAAGGCCCCGATGCTTGTGACTTCACCGTCCCATCATGCCCCCCCTGCCCCAAAGCACCCACCCCTCCATGTTGAGGGCATGTGACCTGGTAGGGTCCAGGAGGGGGGGGGCGCTCGCTTGTCTCCCCCATTTCCTGACCTTTCGGGCTGCATGCTTAGGTAAGTTTCTGGTATGGATTTTTTTTGGGGGGAACCCATGCCATTTTTTAAAAATTTTGTCATGGGGTTCCTCTTAAAATCCATACTAGTCCGAAGGGTCTGGTATGGTCTTGGGGGGAGGCCCACACTGTTTTTTTTTTTTTACATTTTGGCAAGGGGTCCCCCCTTCAAGATTCATACCAGACTCAAAGGGCCTAGTATTGTCAAATCAAAGTCAATTTCGGTCATTGAAGTCACATGAAAGTCGAACAAGAAGTCGTAGGGCAAAGTCGATGTGGAAGTTGTCCGACTTCCATGTTGGAGCAGTGTGAATCCGGCCTAAGTAAAGCTACATGTCAGAATGATCAATGGATTCAGAGAGGCATCTGAAGTTATGTACATTTTTTTATGTAAAAAGTTGAGCTTGGCCCTATCCCTTCTAACACTCAAGCCTTCTTTTGGTCTATTTAGCCACTTATCACTAAGGTGGCTAACAGAGTTTTGGGAGCTGGGAAGGAGTAGAGACACGCTTGACTTTTACATGAAAGGTCAAGATTTTCATAAAGCTTCCACAATATTTCTGTATCTGTTGATTGTTTTGATGTGCAAACTTGACTGAAGTTAAACTCTTCCATTCAAGTTTTCTTCATATACTTACCTTGGTTTGTGGCTAATTCGTTTTACAACATGACCTGTTGGTGGTCCCTAACAAATGGAGTTGGGAAACTATTAGCCTTTTACTTAGGAAAAAACTGCCACATCATAATGCTTAGACCTTTTCCTGGGAAATGTTATAAAAGCCCCTACTGCACTATACAAGAGAAGGGTAGATCTAATTGTGTAGCACACACAATTCTTGAATAAGACATTGATAAGACCCAATTGCTTTCCTTGTACCAGGTTTCTATGGTATAAATCACACAGACTGCCTGGAGTCAACCATCCACTACTGCTTTGATGGAACAACTGGGGAGCTAGCACATGCCTACTTTCCAAAGACTGGGGAAATTCACTTTGATGATAGTGAATACTGGATTGTGGGGAACACCAGGTTCAGCTGGAAGAAAGGTATGCTCAACCTAGTTGAGAACTTCAATGCATCCATTTCTGCATAAAGGATGTTTTCCATATGCCATTTCTCTACCTGGAAGCATCATTTTTATATTACCAGAATGTATATGTATTTTTAGAGGGAATGGTCTTAGAAGAGATGATCAGTACTTATTATGAAGCAATGAAAAGGTTGTTCTCAAGTTTGATGAGCACGTTCTTGTGTCTAAAAGGTAGCCATTCTGTTTATGACCTAGGCCCATTGGCATTACCCACATTAGCCAAGTTGGTTTCTTTAGCTTTGCAAATACATCATATGCCCTTCAAATGGAAGCATCCAAACTAAGAGGCTGTATATAAACCAATAATGGGGTTTCCTAAATAACAAAAGTGAAGAGAGTAATATGTATTAGACCCCTCTATATCCCAAGTTGAGAGAAAAACAACCTACATTACCATTACTACATAGTAGACAACATGGAGGGAACTTTCCATTGCTACTCCCTATGTGATAGTTATTTGAGATTTGAAAAAAAATTGGATTTTTGTAAGAACTTACCGTAAAATCCTTTTCTCTTAAGCTCATTGACAGACGCAGTCCTCTTGATTAATATCAATTGGGTTATACTGCCCTCTACAGGAGTAGGACACTAGGCAGAAGAAAACGTTCTGGCCACACCTTAGGGGCAGTCCCAGAGGGTATATCCTCTCTCTCCCTGCTACAGGATGTTAGTTATGTCACAAAGCAGTGTCAGAGAATTTAACCCAACCCAACTCAAAAATAGAGGGGCGGGTACTGCGTCTGTCAATGAGCTTAAGAGAAAAGGATTTTACGGTAAGTTCTTACAAAAATCCAATTTTCTCTGTCGCTCATTGACAGACGCAGTCCTCTTGATTAATATCAATTGGGACGTCCCAAAGCAGTGCCACAAATGAGGGGTGGGATAACAGAAATCAAAATCCAATCTAGAAGGCCCAACCGGTACCAACCAGAAGTTTTAAAGGCTCATCAGACAAACAGATGAGACAACTGAAAACCCAACAGAAAAAAACCCTCGAGGTAGACCACCGGTCTTCCTCATACAGCGGCCTGCAGAACCTTGCGGCCAAAAGAGGCATCCGCCGATGCCATCACATCAACTTTAGGTATGTACCGACGACCATGTAGCCGCCTTGCACACCTGAAGCACTGACGCCTGATGGCGAAAGGCCCAGGAAGCACTAAGCGCCCGAGTGGAGTGCGCCTTAACAGGGAACGGAGGCTTCCGACCCTTAATAGAATAAGTCTGTACCACCGTCTGTCTGATCCATCTGGAGATAGTCGCGGCAGATGCAGGCAACCCCTTTTTAGGGCCATCCGTGATCACAAAAAGTGAATCCGTCTTACGAAACGAGTCCATAGCATTCAAGTATACCCTGATCGCCCGAACCACATCCAAGGAATGCAATGCGAATTCCCGAGGATGAGTGGGCTTAGGACACAGGGAAGGCAATACAATGTCCTCATTCAAATGAAACTCTGAAACCACCTTAGGAAGGAAGGATGGATTCGGACGAAGAACCACCTTATCCCTATGAACCACCAGATATGGGGAACGACAGGATAATGCGGCCAGTTCTGACACCCTGCGTGCAGAAGTGATAGCTACCAAGAAGGCCACCTTCTGGGATAAAGTAAGCAAGGGAATCTCCCTGATATTTTCAAAGGGAGGTTTCTGAAGAACCGACAGCACCAAATTAAGATCCCAGATCCCAGGGCAGCAGAAACTCCGCACCAAGGAATGAGTAGCCAGAGGCCTCTGAAAGAAGATTGCTAACGCTGAAACCTGACCCTTGATGGTGCTCAAGGACAGTTTCTGCTCAACCCCCTTTTGCAGAAAAGCCAATATTCGGGCCACCGAGTAAGAACGTGGAGGGAACCCAAGGGATTCACACCACGCGATATAAGACTTCCACGTGCGATGATAGACTTTTCTGGAAGTCGTTTTCCTTGCTTTAATTAGAGTAGGAATAACTGAAGCTGACAACCCTTTGTCCTTCAGCACCTGGGTCTCAATAGATCGGTCCCTGAGACAGCAGATCCTCCCTGAGAGGAAGTCACCAAGGAACGTCTGCAACCAGCCTGACCAGGTCGGCGTACCAGGCCCGACGAGGCCAGTCAGGAGCTACCAGGATGACTGGAATTCCCTCCACCTCTATCCTGCGAAGAAGTTTCGGCAGCAACTTGAGAGGAGGGAAGGCATACAGTAGCTGGTACTGCCCCCACGGGGGGGACCAGCGCGTCTGCAGCGTCTGCTAGAGGATCGCGGGAGCGAGCTACAAACCTCCGCACCTTCCTGTTGAGCCAAGATGCCAACAGATCCACATCCGGGGTGCCCCAACGAAGGCACAGTTGGTGGAATACCTCTGGATGAAGAGACCATTCCCCTTGATCCAGAATCTGACGGCTGAGATAATCTGCCTGCCAATTCCCCACCCCCGGAATGAATACCGCGGAGAGAGCTGGAACAAATCGTTCCGCCCAACGAAGAATGCTGGCCACTTCTATGGCCGCCAGAACACTCTTGGTGCCCCCTTGGTGATTGACGTAAGCCACAGCCGTGGCATTGTCCGACTGGATCCGAACCAGGCTGCCCTGGAGCTGCTCGGTCCAATGAATCAGACAAAGTCTGATCGCTCTCAGTTCCAATACATTTATCGGTAACCTGGATTCTTCCAGGGGCCAAAGCCCCTGAGTAGATAATCTGCCGAGAATTCCTCCCCATCCAGATAGACTGGCATCCGTGGTGACAATCGTCCAGTATATTGGAAGAAATGACTTCCCCTGGCTGAGCATCCGAGACCGAAGCCACCAGACCAGAGACTCCCTGGTCCGCTCGCTCAGTCGGATCTGATTGTCCAGGGAATCGGGATTCCGGTTCCATTTGAGAAGAATCTCCTTTTGAAGGATTCGGGTATGGGACTGGGCAAATGGTACTGCCTCGAAGGAAGCCACCATTAGACCCAGGACCCTCATGCAAGTCCGAAGGGAAGGCCAGATGACGGACAGTAACAACTGAATCGTTGACTGAATCTTCTGGAGTTTCTCCGCAGGGAGAAACACCTTTGCCAGGGATGTGTCTAAAATTAGACCCAGATATTCCAGCCTCCTGGTGGGAACCAGAGATGACTTCTGCAGGTTCACCAGCCACCCGAACTCTTGCAAAGAGATCATAGTGATCTCTAAGTTTAGCAACAGAGCCTGCGGAGACTCCGCACGGAGAAGAAGATCGTCTAGGTAACCTAGAATCGATATGCCCTGCTGTCGCAACAGCGCCAAAACTGGGGCCAACACCTTTGTGAGGACCCGGGGAGCAGAGGCGAGACCAAAGGGTAACGCCGCAAACTGATAATGGTTCTCTCCAAAGGAAAAACGCAGGAAACACTGATGTCCTGCGTAAATGGGAATGTGAAGATAGGCATCCTTGATGTCTATGGACGCCAGAAAATCCCCCTGATGCAGGGAGGCCGCTACTGTGCGAATGGACTCCATCTTGAATTTTTGTACCCTGACAAAATGATTGAGTGTTCTTAAGTCCAGAATTGGACGCACCTTGCCCTCTTTCCTGGGTATTGTGAATAGGTTCGAATAGAACCCCTGAAAACGTTCTGTCCAAGGAACGTGGACCACCACTCCTTGTTGCATCAAATCCGTTACTGCCCCCCGCAAAGCTTTTAAGCAATCCGGGGATAGTCGAATCTTGGAAGGGAAGAATCGCACCGGTGGAAGTGATCGAAACTCGATCGTGTATCCCGATCGTATGACTTCGCAAACCCATTTGTCCGGGATTCTGGAAAGCCATGGATCCGGAAACCGGTGAAGACGTCCCCCCACCCCAGATATGGGTGGGGGCGCACCTTCAGGCTTTAGTGGTCTTATCCTCAGCTCTGGAAGAGCCAGACTTTTGTTTACCCGACCAGCGCCCCTTGAAACCTCCTGGAGGGGCTTTGGAGGGCTTTGACTTATCGCCCGCCCCAGCGGGACGAAAAAACTTTCTATGAGCGGAAAAGGAAGGCCCCCGTCTCTGACGAGGTCCTTTACCCTTAGTATTCTGTGGCAAAAAAGTGCTCTTGCCCCCGGTGAGATCCTTGATAATCTCATCCAAGGTGGCCCCGAACAGGCGATTCCCTTGAAAGGGGAGATTAGCCAAAGCTTTTTTGGAACCTTGATCCGCCGACCAATACTTTAACCACAACACACGCCTGAGGACCACTGCTGAAATCGATACACGCCCCAACAATGGAGTGGCGTCCAGAGCGGCGTCACAGACAAACTGTAGCCCTTGTATCATCTGTTCCAGCAAGTCTGATACTGCCGGGGGGATACTTCTCCCCTCCTAGGTCACGGCGTAACAACTTGGTCCATTCTGTCAATGTTTGTGAGACCAGACCAATGGCAATCACTGGCCTAAAGGCTGACCCTATCAGGGAAAAAATGGAGCGGGATAGCGCTTCCACTTTGCGATCCACCGGATCCCTAAAGGACGGTGCGTCCTCCAACGGAATAACAGTAGCTTTATTTAGTCTGGAAATCGGTGAATCCACCATTGGTGGTACCGTCCATTTTTTAAGGAGGGATTCCTCAAACTGATAGCGCCTAGCAATCCGTTTGGAAATACCAGGGGTTCATTTTGGACGACCCCATTCCTCTTTAATTATATTACCAAAACATTTGGGCAAGGGAAACACCCTCTCCATCTTGGTAGGTTTGAGAGTACCAAAAGGAATTTCAGTATCAGCTACCTCTGCCGGTGTAACCTCAAGTCTTAAGGTTTCCCGGACAGACACAATTAGTGCATCCACCAATGCTTCTTCTAATGCTATGGCGGAGGCAGAAACGTCCTCCTCACTATCTGAGGAGACGGTACCCGAGACACAAGCCCCCGAAGAGGGACCTGCAGCCGCAGCGACAGGCTCAGAATCTGTATCTGATATGTCAGATGAAATAGGGGTAGGCAGGGGTCGTTTCTTCGCCCCCCGTCCCTGACAGGCTACCTCCACCCTGGATACAAAAGACTCCAGGACCGCTGATAATGCATCTATAGTGAGTGGAGAGTTGGAGGGTCCCGTGGTCACCTCGAGGGGATCAGGTGGGGATACATGTGTCGCAGGGTCCATGGCAAAGCCAGGCACCTGTCAGCAAACAAATGACAAAATTTGAAATTAAAGATAAAACTTTTTCTCTTTAAAGTAATCCCTCAGCGCAATGGCGCCCCTCAGTGACCACTTGCTTTGGAGCCCCCACAGCGAGAGAAGAGATACCCCCAAGGCTTACCACCTGATGCACAGAAGTTCCTACCGGACTACTCTCAGCGCTGTCTTTACAGGACAGGAAGTCTTGTGGATTGATCTACCCGGGTAAAGGAAGCGGCCCGCCCCTTCCGGCACTCCCACCGCTGCTCCACGAGGCTGGGTGTATCCAAGATGGCCGCCGCCATAGCGGGGACATCTAGGCTACGCCAAAATGGCGGCCCTGCATGGGCCACGAAAAAATGGCGCTCCACATGTTTGCAGCCTCTGCCGGTGTCAGTGCGATAACCGCGGCCCCATACCTGACCGCTTCATGCTACAGCCGACCGATCGACTCAAAAGGATGGTGTTCCAGGCTGCAACCGACCGATCAACAGTAGGTGTCTGACAATGTTCTTAGTGGGAATGCCTGCGGCGCCATCTCCATCCCTGACAACCCCAGTTTTATGGCTTTGAAAGGATGGTGTTCCGTGCGCTGCAACCGACCGATCACACGGTAGGTGTCCGACAATCTGCCTGATTGTTTTACTGGCCATCCTCCATCCCTGACCAACCTTAGCGATTTAAGCGGTAAGTGTTTGACAATCTGAATGACCGTTCACTAGTAATGCCCACGGCATCATACTCCATCCTTTACCCCTTAGTCATGGATAGGGATAGTAAGTCTCTAACCAAGCCTGGAGCTCAGTGACCAATTGTATATCTTTACAGGACAAGCCTTACTTGCCAACCCCTAATAGGTGGGGAAGATAGGAGGAGTATGTTACAGGATAGAGGGGAACCCGGGATTATGAGGGTCCGATTATCCCACGGAGGGGGCCCGCGTCCACCCAACAGAGGGAGAGGGGGGGACCTTCTACTCACCATACCGGAACAGGCGGGCACCAACTCCTGACAGAACCCCTCTCCACCGCAGTGGGGGGCTGTCGGCCAACCCGAACGCCACTACTCCAATTTCAGATTTGGTCGTAGGCGACCTGACGAGACGTTTAACTCGCAGGGCCAGTCCCTGTCCAGTTGGACTATGTCGCGGCCGACCCAGTGCGGAGCTAGGGTCTGCACGCGTTCGTAAGCCGGCTGGGGTGATCACTGGATCTCAGCATCCCGCTCGCCCAGCTCCAGCATAATTGCTTGAATGTGTCGCGGCCGACCCAGAGCGGAGCTGGAGCCTGCACGCGCTTGTAGGCCGGCTGGGGTGATCACTGGACCTCACATCCAGCCCATCGCCCAGCTCCAGCATAATTGCTTGAATGTGTCGCGGCCGACCCAGCGCGGAGCTGGAGCCTGCACGCGCTTGTAGGCCGGCTGGGGTGACCACTGGACCTCAACATCCAGCCCGTCGCCCAGATCCGGCATAATTGCTTGAAGATCTCACAGGAACAACTGGAGAAAAAAGCTAACTAAAAAAGATTTATCTAAAAAATCTTGCCAGGACCAAAGATCCCAGCAAGGAACTTAGGTCCTTACTCCTGACTAGACAGAAAAAAACTAACATCCTGTAGCAGGGAGAGAGAGGATATACCCTCTGGGACTGCCCCTAAGGTGTGGCCAGAACGTTTTCTTCTGCCTAGTGTCCTACTCCTGTAGAGGGCAGTATAACCCAATTGATATTAATCAAGAGGACTGCGTCTGTCAATGAGCGACAGAGAAATATATATTTTTTGGAGCTTAACAACACTAAATCGATATAAGAAGAATTAAGGAAAAAAATGTGTTGAGTTTAATAAAGCCCCTTTGGATTCTGGTTTAGCATGCAGGGAAATTTAGTATTAGAACCAGGTGGAAGAGAATCTAGTAGTACAGTCACACTCACGTAATATGAAAAGTAGGTCAGGTTTGCACGGGATGTTTACAAAAGACAGAAAAATGCTTTGTTGGAGTCATCACCGTTCTTTGTGGTTTTTCTTGCTGGAATATTGGTCAGCCCCCCCCCCTTGACTATTGTGAAATCTGTATTGCGTGAGTGTCATAGATTCAAATGTCATCTTAAGCAATTCTCTTCCAAATGTCCTGGATGATTGCAAGCCCTGCTGGCATTGACTTGCTTTGTTTGCTAAATAGAATGTATAGGGATAACCAGAAATGTCTACATTGCCAATATGCTCATCTGCAATCCATATTAAAAAAAATGGCAAGTTTTATTTAAGGTGTAAATATATTTTAATGATGTACCACAACTGTTAAAGCACTGTTTCAGTCAAGATATACATCAGTATTAAGCCTATACAATATCTGTCTGGTACTCATCACAAGGAATCTCCCCAGACAACAATCCAACGTATGCAAAGGTTCTAACACTTCTTCACTTTGTCTAAAACTAGAAAATGTTTTTAGAGGCTTGTAGCTGCCTATAGACATGTGGAATGTACAGTATGCTTATAGGGTAGCAGATATTCTGAACACAGCTCATACACTTTCATATTTATGTCAGTGGAACAGGAGGTAGTGAGTGGCTGGCACTAGTCATCTTGAGGCTGGGGGTACACAAGCCATGTTTTCTAATTTGCCCCATTGTTACTCGCTTAAGAGCTGGCAGATTGCTACTACTGATCATTGCTCTATCGCCAAACATCTAAAAAGCAAACATGTTGATAGACTGTCATCCCATGTCTATAAGTTGCTTAAACCATACATGGATCAAAATTCAGCCGTTTTAACAGGGACTGGACACATTTTAAACCATGTATGCGCACTATGGATGTACAGAAGTTGATCAACCGATTGACTTCTGTACAACCAGCCATTTTGTAAAAATGCTGTGTGATCAGCGCTACCTGCTTTAGCTAGTTAGGGCGAACAAAACTGATCAATGTATTCTGGCGGTAGGGAAATCTCCCTGCTGTCAGAGTACAATAGCTCAGCGGGAGTGATTCAGGTATTTTTGTTCAACCCTCTTGCGGAATTAAAAATTTGTATGGGCTGCTTTAACCACTTGCTGACTGCGGCAGTGCGGCTCCCCTGGGTCCAGCGACGTAGACCTCTGTCGCTGGACTCCTAGTGGTCTCGGCGGCACGCGCGCGCCGCTGGAGGCTTGTTCCCGCTGTGTACAAACGATTGCCGCCTCTCTTCCCCGATCATCGGGGAAAGTGTGAGAAGACCCGCCTGCTTATGTAAACAAAGATCAGCTGAACCTGCGATCTCTGTCTGTGTTACAGAACCCCCCCACGTCAGTGAGGCATACATTTAACCCTTTGATCACCCATAGGGTTAACCCCTTCTCTGCCAGTGTCATTATTACAGTAACAGTGCATATTTATAGCACTGATTACTGTAGTAATGTCACTGGTCCCCCCAAAAGTGTCAAAAATGTCAGTTAGGGGTACGATCTGTCCGCCGCAATGTCGCAGTCCTGCAAAAAAATCACAGATCGCCGCCATTACTAGGATACAGCGTCGCACTACCGTGCAATTGTCCGTTAAAGTAACGCAGTGCCGAATCGCAAAATAGGGCCTGGTCAGGAAGGGGGTCACACCTTCCGGTCTTAAAGTGGTTAAAGTGAGTTTCTCACTGGCCCACCATCCGACACACTTAGGCGTCTTGCACATGGGTGAAAAAATGCTGCAGTTGTTGCCTTGTACCTTTTTGTTTATGAATCTAAACACATGTACATTATCTTTGACATAATGCACACAGCTGCGTAAAGATGTAGTGTAGTAGTGTAAAGATGTAGTGTAATGTAGCAATGCATTCAGAGCTGTAAAATAAAAATAGAAAATGTTATGTTTGAGTTTAGTAATTTACACATATACACGTATATGCAAGCACATACAATCATATACTTGTAAATTCAAACACTGGCAGCTAGAAGAGAATGAAGAAGAATTTTACGCATGTACAGTTATATACATTTGCACATTTATGGAGCATAGATCACGCCAGCAAGATCCTGCATATAAAGCTCATTTAATTATTATGTCTGTGTCCAAGAGACTTCTACTCACCTTTTGAAGCGCTCCTTCCTCCATCAATGTTACCGCCAAATACTCTGTAAGTAGGACAGGTAAATATTAAGCAGTTACTTTTCTAGGCAGCTTTGTTTTCTGGTGTCCACTGGTAGGCCTGGCTTACTAAAATGTATGTTGTACAATGAAAGAGACGTGAAATAACTAACTTGTGTCTGTCTAGGAGTGTGGCTGACAGATCTGGTACATGTAGCAGCACATGAGGTTGGACACTCTTTGGGATTAATGCACTCTCTGAACAGGAACGCACTGATGCATATTAATGCCACGCTGACTGGGAAGAAGATTATCTCCCAGGATGACATGTGGGGGATCTACAGCCTATATGGTGGGTAAAACGAATATTTCTTAAGCATATTTTTTTTTTACACACTTATGTATATGTGTAAACCAAAACATGATATTCACCAAACATGCACTGCATGTGAATGTGTTTTACACAGTGATTTACCTGCAGTGAATTTCACACTCAATGCTTTTTTTTTTTTATTTATTATTTTTTTTATGCAATCTTTATTTTGCATTTTTAATGATTACAAAACATGAAGTAGAAGAAAAAAAAAAAGGAGAAAGAAATCCGCATCAATAATACCAGGTATTACTTGTTTATGTACCAATGTAACATCCATAGCATTACCATGTCCCAGACTTTCGGTCGAAGGAAGGGAACATGAAGGGACCAGCATGGGGAGCGGATTTGAATTATTTCAAATTTTATAAAAAGGAAACAAATTTTTTGTAAACAACGGCCCTTAGATGCTTTTAAAAGTTTACCAGTGGAGCGCATAACCAGGTGTAAGCCCGGAATGGCTCTCAGCCGCTCACCAAGTGGTTCAAAGTCGGTACCAGCCACTCTCAGGGCAAAAGCAGCACCGAGCAGTGCATTGCCTCTCACTCAATACTTTATAAATATGCCCCACATTTACTGTATTGGAATGTCAGTACTGTAGTTACATTTTTGCCTGGATAATACTCCTTTTATTCTTGTAATTTTAAATGTATTTCATATTCTCTTACACTGCCGCTTCACACTGGAATGCAGTGCGGGAAACCCGCACTCCTTGTGCGTTTCCACACCGCGTTCAAAGCACAAAACATGCTGTGTCTGCAATCTATAGGGTGTCAGTGTAAAGTTTTTTTTTGTTTTTTTTAATCAGCTACTTTTTATTGAAAAATATTTTTCATGGTTTACATACAAACAAGACACAAAATAAAAAAAAATAAAAATAAATAAAAATGATGTAAAACAGATAAATAACAAAAAGGTTATAAAACCAGTGTATAAGAGAGGACATTGTGCAATCCAGAGTAGTACAACATATTAAAAAAGAAAAACACATCAAAGCGAGAGCGATTCTGAGACCGACTGCCAAAGAACGAATGCACAAATGGGGTGCAGATTTTCAAAATACAGGTAAAAATACAGATATAAAGTCTGCATAATTCATAGCACAGGCAGCACAACTCTCTATCTCCCTAAATTGCCATCTACAAGTGGGGAGGTATGGGTTGATTCAGTAGAGGACAGCCATAGAGACCACATCTTATGATACTTCTTGGGAAAACCCATATATATATACATATATATATATATATATATATATATATATATATATACAGTGCCTTGCGAAAGTATTCGGCCCCCTTGAACTCTGCGACCTTTTGCCACATTTCAGGCTTCAAACATAAAGATATAAAACTGTAATTTTTTGTGAAGAATCAACAACAAGTGGGACACAATCATGAAGTGGAACGAAATTTATTGGATATTTCAAACTTTTTTAACAAATAAAAAACTGAAAAATTGGGCATGCAAAATTATTCAGCACCCTTAAGTTAATACTTTGTAGCGCCACCTTTTGCTGCGATTACAGCTTTAAGTCGCTTGGGGTATATCTCTATCAGTTTTGCACATCGAGAGACTGAAATTTTTTCCCATTCCTCCTTACAAAACAGCTCGAGCTCAGTGAGGTTGGATGGAGAGCGTTTGTGAACGGCAGTTTTCAGTTCCACAGATTCTCGATTGGATTCAGGTCTGGACTTTGACTTGCCCATTCTAACACCTGGATATGTTTATTTGTGAACCATTCCATTGTAGATTTTGCTTTATGTTTTGGATCATTGTCTTGTTGGAAGACAAATCTCCATCCCAGTCTCAGGTCTTTTGCAGACTCCATCAGGTTTTCTTCCAGAATGGTCCTGTATTTGGCTCCATCCATCTTCCCATCAATTTTAACCATTTTCCCTGTCCCTGCTGAAGAAAAGCAGGCCCAAACCATGATGCTGCCACCACCATGTTTGACAGTGGGGATGGTGTGTTCAGGGTGATGAGCTGTGTTGCTTTTACGCCAAACATAACGTTTTGCATTGTTGCCAAAAAGTTTGATTTTGGTTTCATCTGACCAGAGCACCTTCTTCCACATGTTTGGTGTGTCTCCTAGGTGGTGTGTGGCAAACTTTAAACGACACTTTTTATGGATATCTTTAAGAAATTACTTTCTTCTTGCCACTCTTCCATAAAGGCCAGATTTGTGCAGTATACGACTGATTGTTGTCCTATGGACAGAGTCTCCCACCTCAGCTGTAGATCTCTGCAGTTCATCCAGAGTGATCATGGGCCTCTTGGCTGCATCTCTGATCAGTCTTCTCCTTGTATGAGCTGAAAGTTTAGAGGGACGGCCATGTCTTCGTAGATTTGCAGTGGTCTGATACTCCTTCCATTTCAATATTATCGCTTGCACAGTGCTCCTTGGGATGTTTAAAGCTTGGGAAATCTTTTTGTATCCAAATCCAGCTTTAAACTTCTCCACAACAGTATCTCGGACCTGCCTGGTGTATTCCTTGTTCTTCATGATGCTCTCTGCGCTTTAAACGGACCTCTGAGACTATCACAGTGCAGGTGCATTTATACGGAGACTTGATTACACACAGGTGGATTCTATTTATCATCAATAGTCATTTAGGTCAACATTGGATCATTCAGAGATCCTCACTGAACTTCTGGAGAGAGTTTGCTGCACTGAAAGTAAAGGGGCTGAATAATTTTGCACGCCCAATTTTTCAGTTTTTTATTTGTTAACAAAGTTTGAAATATCCAATAAATTTGGTTCCACTTCATGATTGTGTCCCACTTGTTGTTGATTCTTCACAAAAAAATACAGTTTTGTATCTTTATGTTTGAAGCCTGAAATGTGGCAAAAGGTTGCAAAGTTCAAGGGGGCCGAATACTTTCGCAAGGCACTGTGTGTATATATATATATATATATATATATATAGATGTGTATATATGTATATATATATATATATATGTCAATTCTTCCCTTCTTAGGTTCAAGTTAACTGCATCTCGCAAGTGGGAGCCGGGAGGGGGTGTGGGTGAGAGCCATTTCTGTAGTATTAACAGTGTGAAGTTAACGACACCCCAAATGCAGATAGCAAGCGTTGTGCATTTGCCTGCACTGCATCGCATGGTACCAAAGTACCATACGATCAGGTTGCAGTGCATTTTTAAAAGTAGTGCATTTCCTGTTGTGAGCCAGACATCAGTTTTTTCATACCATTTACAATATATAAGTCCTAACTGTACATGTGTTGTGTTTTTGTTTTCTTTAATACTTTACAATCCAACAATCTAAAGCAGGGATCTCTAAGGCTCCGTTCACATCTAGGCGTTTTGGGGCGTTTTTGGGGAGTTTTTCTGCTCTAGGATCAGCTCTCAAAACCCCCAACAAGACAAATCCTATTCATTTCAATGGCCCCTGTTCACATCTGAGCGTTTTGACGCTGTAAGAAAAACGCCCAACGCTCAAAAAAGTACATGAGCTTCTTTTTGGGCAGATTACAGGCGTTTTCCATTGGTTTCTATTCAATCTAAAAACGCCTGCACAAAAAACGCCTGTAAAAACGCCTGTAAATCGCGGTAAAAATCGCGGTAAAATCGCTGTAAAAAACGCAACAGGTGTGAATGTAGCCTAAACCTTTTAGTATGAAGGCAACATTGTATATTTTACAAATACTTGTGGGCTGACAAAAAACATTTTTTTAACTGTTTTAGTTTTAATAGTTTAATAACTGAATAATTAAACAGGATGCAAGAAATACCCACCTCAGAAGCCCCCATCACATTGGAGTCCCTGTTCACATCAGAGCACCGTTTCACATTAGAAGATCCCCATCTCTTTAGAGTCCCCCTTTCAAATCAGAGCACTGTTTCAAATCAAAAGCTCCTCCAACACATCAGGGGCCCCTGCTTGCACATCAGAGTCCTCAGTCCTTAGATCCTGCCTTACAATCCTCACTGCAGCGGTAGAATGGCACAGGGCTAAAGACAGAGCGGTTCTAGACAGAGGGCGGGAGGCAAAGCAGATCCTCTTCTAAATGCTGGAATGGACCTGAATGCCACCACCCTGGATCAACATTATGTGTTTCCATAGTACTGTCCTGACCGGACGCCAGCACCACATTTACTAATGATGCTGTGTCCCCTGGTCATTCAGTGTTATGGTGCTGGCAGCCAACCTGACTGCACAATGGAAAAACATGGCACAAATGTGGGACAGGTTGTGGCATGCCATGTCAAATTTTATAGTTGATTGGATGTGACCCTGTCGCTGTAGTTTGGAGATCATTGAGCTATAGACATACTAATATCTTAACTTCAGTCAGGTACAAGAGATTACCATTTAACTCAAATATATATTAATTTTAAAATGAACACAAGACTGCACAGGTCTGTTTGTTGGGGGGGGCGCAGCAATGTAGATCAGTCGTTTTGTTCTGCATTGCACACCCTTCAATCTACTGGGAACTTTCTGAAAAACAGCTAACACAGTATCCACCTCATCACTGCCCTGATCCGTTTTCTCCTGACAATATCCAATCATCAGACTAGGCAGCTCACCAACTTGGTCACCAGCAAGTCCCCAACTTTCTAGAAGACATGTATCCCAAAATTAGTATTCTACCCGTGTAATTGGCTGTTTTCCTGGAGTCCATCTTTAAATGAATGTCACACAAGAAGGACACAGAGGTTGCCATGGTCAGCCTACCCTTCTAAAAGGTTTAATTACCTTTCTGTGAAGTGGACCCTCTGCTTCAATACTTTGATTCCCTAACCAGAACATGTTTTGGAATCAGGAAATGTGACTTTCCACCAACATTTCCAATTTACATATGTGTTCTGGGTCAGTGACTCAAATTATGAAAGTTTAAGAGTCAGCATAGGGCAGCTGGCATTGCCCATATTTCTCTAATGATAGGTTTACTTTAATAATAAAAATACTTGAGAAAACACAATACACACTAACCATATATTTTTACATTGTCAAAACACTCCATGTGTTATGGGACAGATAATCATGAGCAAACCATTATAATCTACTAACACATTCCTCCTTGTTTTGCAGGGTGCAGGGACAGATATCTGGTATGTGCCAGCTGGGCACAGAAAGGGTATTGTGACTCCAGAAGGAAACCTATGAAGAAGTATTGCCCATACAGCTGTGATTTCTGTTACGGTAACCATTTTAGTTTTGTGGATAAATTGGTAGATTAATAAGGAGGAGGCGGTTTCTGTGGACAGCATAAATAATTATTCTAGATGTTGTTTTAAATTGCTCATTTGTCATTAGAATAGATTTAGATAGGAGTCTCCCTAAAGTGAAACTCTGCTTCTGTTGAGAAAAAAAACAAGAGTTAGAAAATCTAACTTCAACACTTGCTTGTGTTAAGAGTGATACTGAGAAAGGCCTTTCCCCGAACTAAAGAAAGTTAGAGTTCTAAGTAGGAAGGACTGTGCTATAAACACAGTAAAAGTGTTGTGATAAAAATGCATGGAAATGCGGTAAGCCAATCAAGTGTAATAAATTAGATTTGTGAAGGCATTTTGTATGCAGTGTACATCAGTGTACATCATGTCCCCAATATCTATTGGCGACATTTGCTGCCTTTGTGAAGTTTAGATGGTGATACCTCTGCGCTGTGCTGTTTGGAGGGAGAGATTGATTCATGGGGATTGTCTTGGCTTACTCCCAAGACCATTGGATTAAGGTAGTCTTTAATCCATTTCCTGTTTTCTTCATTTGGGCTTGTGGTGTGGTACATCACCCCTTCTGAGTCCGCTGATCAATTTATGGAATTTTTTTTTTCCCCAAGTGGAATTCTTTTTATTTATCTAGTTGGTGGCATGGTGAGACCACTTGTTATTAAATTGCGTAGGAGGTTTATCATTTGATTTTATTGATGGATACTATGACATTTTGAAAATCTGTCTGATATGCATGCACTGTTTGGATCCTGAAGAAGCGAGTTGAGCAAAATGCGTTCCATCAGCAGATTACATGATATACATTGAGGTCAAGTGACCGGTTATGTACATGCACTTTCATATCTGACTTTGTATCTATTTTGGCGGATTGTATATAAATCTCAATAAAATATATATTTTTCCTTTATATTATATGTAGACATATATGTTTCCAGTAATTTAGAGGCCCATTTAAATCCCCATTGTCTAGGTCTGGTAGATAATTATCCCTTTTGTTTCCTCTCCCCTTTTCCTTTTAGTCCACCACCACACCTGGTTTCTACTTTTTTGGTTCACTATTATTTAGGGGACAGTGCCATTTATCTGTCATACAGTCCATCCCTCTCCATACAATTTTTTGAAATGGAAAGGTAATTTTTAATAAATTCTGAAAGTCTATGATCTCACAGAAAAGATAAAAAGAACAACAGACTTTTATAATGAAGTAGCTACCATCTTTAATGGCTCGTTTCCACTGAGCTTTCTGGTACGGTTCGGTACGCTATTTATGCCGTTTCCATTATGAATGGTACCCTAATTCCGAACCGTACCGTACCACTTTTTGGTACCCTTTCGTTGGGGTACCAAGCACATTAGTACCGTACCAACAGGGTTGAGCTACACTCTGCAGAACTTTGATTGGTTGACAGAGAATCGTCTGTCACAGCTTTCCTGCTACACCACACCCATCATGAAAGGGTACTATTGGCAGTGGAAACGCAATGTGTACCGTTCCGAACCGTACCGTACTGAACCAAACCGTACCGTACCACTCAGTGGAAACAAGGCATAAGGTGCCATTCAAACCTGAGTGTTTTGTAGATTGAAGTTCCAAAATGCGCAACATACAAAACCTCATGGTTTTCAATTGAGCCTGTTCCCAGGCATAATGTCACTTGAAGCTTGTAGTTCAAAAAGTACATGAGCTTCATTTGAGCAACAAGCGTTTTTGCCCTCAATAGATTTCAATGGGAGCGCCTGAAAAAATGCATGAAAACACACATGTAATGCTGCTTGTCCACTAGCGGATGGGACTAGAGAGAAAAAAAGGCACCGCAGCAAGTCGTCTGCAGCTGTGAACACACTATTTTGGGTGGGTGAACCTATATTCTATATAGGCGATGCCTTTATTATAACTGCAACCTGCATATTATATTGACAGTTAAGCATGCACAATCTGCTTTTGTTAGGTGAGGTGGGTGGAAAATCCAGAACAGGGAATGACAGAAAAAGTTTGACAATCACTGCACTGTGTAATTTTAGCAGTCTGGGACCAGGGAGATTTCCTAGAATGTATCTAATAATATTTTAATGTTTAATGCAGATTTTCCATTTCCTACAAGAATGCCAACACCAATACCACCCAGAACCAAAGTTCGTCTGGTTCCAGAAGGCAGAAACATGACCTTCCGATGTGGGAAAAAAATTATCCACAAAAAAGGGAAAGTTTAGTAAGTATATTCTGCATCCCAATCAGAAATGACAATAAAATATTTGGGTTATTGTATGCCTGTAGTTGCTCATGGTAAGCCACTTTGACATTGATGCATATTTAAATGGGACATCAAAATAAAGGTGATCACCCCCTACTAAAAATATCTTCTTACTCCAAATAAGATCACAAATTTATCAGAAAAAAAAAAACATTCAGTCATTAGTAAAGATGAACTTGCCTCACTGTCATCCGTTTGCAAACAAATTTGCATCCTCCTCCATCGTCCCCCCTTGGTGTCTAATACAAGTAGCTGGAATGCACGTTTAGCGTCATTGGAGCACAACCAAAACCCGGAAGCGCATTGTCCCCCGGAAGTACGTCATACACAGAGGACGCTCTGTTAACAGAAGAGAGTAAACGAGAGATAACAAAAGCAATCAGGCACTAGTGAGAAGGTCAAAATCAATTATTGGCACTTTTGCTCTCAATATTCACTCTGCTGCAATAGGGACAAATTAATAAATACATATATATTTATATATATATAATCACCAATTTAAATACATACTGTGACATATAATGAGGAGATGGGAAGTGTAAAAAAATCTATACGTATTGAAGAATATAAATTAAAAAATTTTAAAAGCAGAAGTAAATACCATTGCTTACTTGTACCTACAGGTATGCTTATAATAAAGCTTACCTGTAGGTACAAGAAATTTCTCTTAAACGTGCACTAATTAGGAGGTATTCATTACTACTGCAGCCAGTGACATTCCCGGCGTATGTGCACTGCACTCTGAAGGGACGATATGCCATCTATTCAGAGCGCTGGGCCATGGTTGTGGCTTTGGTGTGTAATCACAACTCGGCCAAGTGGCCAGAGCCCGCAACTTGGAAGGAATACTGGGTGAAAATGGAAGCCCTGTTCGCCTAAAAGCATGCTGCGGGAGCGCTTCGTTTTAAGGTAAGTCTCTCATAATGTGCTATGGGATGCTCTGCCCACTAGCCCGAAATAAAGATGAAATCAGCTATAAGGCACTGCATAATATCTTGGTTCTATATAGATACCGAAAATAATTATGTCATCATAATCATCTAAAGCTGACTTGGTGCAAAGAAAAAAAATATGTCTGGAGCTTTCATTCTCTAGTCCAGAATGGGATTAGCTGATGTGGGCGTAGGCAGTCTTTAAAAAGTAACTCTGCTTTCATGGGGAGGGGGGGGGGGCAAATAAGAAAAAAAATATATAGCATATACAACTGCTACAAAAATCACATTGTAATTGAATGCAACGCTGCAATTTTCTGTAAAATGCAATATGGCAACCTGGAAGTCTTCTGTACGCAGAAAGCGTACAGAACACCTCCCAGAAATATAATTTCCTGCATGTATGATTGGCTTACTGATTTTCCCAGAGGTCTGCACAAAGCTACAAGTCAGATTTTGGGTATCCCCTGAAACAAAAATGTAATTTTTGGTAAGATACTCCCAAAGGGAAATTACGCCTAAAGGGGCGCAGAGCTTGCCACTTTCCTCATTAGAACCCTGCAAGTGCAGTAGCTGATTGATCATTATAAAATCACTCCCATTAACGTTCACTTTCCACATGGACACAGACAGACAGCTATTGCTTCAGAATAACAAAAAGTAGGAATCTACAATAAAGTTTGGTAAAATCACTGAAATGTACAAAGATCGCCTAGAGGGAAATGTTTTTTTTTTTTTCCTTCTCAACAAAATTAGAGTTAGGCTGGCCATACATTATACGAAATTCATGTACAATTTTCCATTCGACTTACCAGCCACAAGGCACATTATATGAAGTCAAACCTAATCACTTTCAATTTGTATGCAATCAGGCAGGCCCTTGTACTACATAGTTGAAGGTAAATCTAAAGGAAATGGAACAAGAAAACTGTATAATGTATGGCAAGCTTTACTCTTTAGGTTTCCACTGATGAGGCTCATTGTAGTAAAGATTATTTTATCCCTGCAGCTGGTACAAAGATAACGAGCTCCTGGAATACTCTTATCCTGGATACCTGTCCCTAAACGATGACCACATGAGTATAATTGCCAATGCAATCAATGAAGGCCTCTACACCTGCATCGTGAGGAAGAGGGACCGAGTGCTGACAACCTATTCCTGGAATATAAGAGTAGAAATGTGAGAACTCTTGTAGGTAAATGCAGATTTGGACTACACGGGACCAACAGTTCCACATATTAAAAGGAGGCACCACCGTTTCTTTGCAGCTAGCCACATGCCATGTCTAATTACAAGAGCGTCTAGACTCTCTGAACTTGGCTGGGTATGGTGGTGATAGAATGGAAAAATTTCTACTGAGGAACCATTGTATTATTAGGCTTTGCACATTTTACCCCTTATAAACATCTTTAATTGCTAGGGATGTAAAATGCCCCTTACTGGGGTGGATTTAGTAGTATTTTTGTACAGCATTATGATCAACATTTTAAAATTAGAAATCCAAAATGCTTATTCAGTATGGCAGTGCAAAGAGGAGAGGGAATGCAGTCACTCATAGCAACTAGATTGCAGAAAATTGAAAATTAAACTTGGTTGCTGTGGGTTTCCACTTCTTTCCTTACTGAATAAGTTCACCAATTGGTTTGTCAATAGACTAAACTACAAGCGTTATTTTTACCACAAGATGTGTTTCTCAATAATATATCTAATAAATCCTGGAATTTGATAGGAAAATGTGTTCAGTTCCAAAGTATAATTTTTCCTTTCTTCTTGTTTGACAGATTTGACAAGTGAAAGAAGGAAAATGATGAACTTTGTGAAAAGTATTCTTTACCTACATTTTCATTAATGCCTGTAGAGCAGGTGGGGTAAAACTGATGTATTCAGGGTTGAATGCAGCCCTCTCACTCGTTGCGGAAACAAGTACCAATTACAACTGCAATTTGGCCCAATTCAAGGTTCTCTAACTCTGTTCTACTGCCAGAGGTTTCAACACTTAGATTTAGTTAACAGCTGCACAAATGCAGAGCTATGTATAGTAGCAGCAGCTCTCTACCAAGGTCTGCACTTAGACATTGTACATTTATGCTTCAGCTTGTATAAGGACAGTGTGTACAGCAATCTGATAAGTTTTTGTTTTTGGGTTTAATTCCACTTTAAGCAACAGCTACCAAAATGTCCCTGGACAACTGGTTCAACCCATCCTTGTAGGCAGCAAAAACAAAAAAAGGTGTATGTTTAGTTGACAAGGTGTATATTTTACAAATCTGTGGAAACCTTTTTAGGAACAATTCTGTGCAGGCACATATGTAATGACTATTAAAAACTGGAAACGAACAGTGTATTTTACTATGGCTTTTGTACACTGCTTGAATACAATAAATGTAGTTTCTGCTTAAAGCCCAACTCCAAGCAACTATTAACCCGGTCCTTGCTCCTCCCCCACACTCCAGTGGTCTAGGGTCCTGATGTCATCAAGACCAGAGCCCTGTATTGGACGTGATGACAGCAAGAGACAGTCCACTGCTGGAGCGTGGGGGAGCGCTATGTGCCAAGGGAGAGGAGGATAAAACTTTTTCCTTCTCCCCTATACAAAACAAGCTGCAAGGGCGCAGATCCACTGAAAGTGATCATTTGGACTCTAAATCTGTAGCTTGCTTCGAGCCAAGTTGTCTCTAAATTCACATATAAATCCTTTCCTTGATTTCCATTGTAATGCTTCCAGTAGGTTATGGCTACATGGTGATTAAATCCCTTTTACTAATGAGAGATTTAAAGGAGATGTAAACCCTAAACGAATGGGCATTCCGTTTTCTAAAGAGCTATATATCTTAAGCAAATGCCATTTTATTTTAAGGTAATACTGTTTCACCTTTTTTTCCAGTCCTTTGTTGCATCTCAGTACTGGTTTTCTGCAGCTTTTTTTCAGCCACTTCCTTTCTACATGCATGCACTTCAGGAATGGCTGCATGGCGTTTCTCAGGATGGGTTTACTGATTGTTACAACAGTGGACCATGCCTGCCTAATCTGTGTTGAAAACGTCAACTGTGGTCTCTTTAGACAGCCCATAGGTCAGAGTGACAAAACAAGCAAAAAATTTAAGAGACTGGGACAGACCTTTGTCACTCCAAACAAGGGCTTTCATGGCAACCAAGAGTCATTTTAAAGGAGACGTTTGGGATTTTTAATTTCTTTTTAATATATACTTACCTAGGTGGATGCAGCATCGATCAAATCTGTCCCCCGGCACCTCTACACTGAGAACCGAGCGATGGAACACAACTGATCGCTCAGTTCCAACAGCTCCATGAGCTCACTCCTCGCTCATTGGAGTACTGGGCTGTGGAGGGGGCGGAGCGGCCGGCTCAGGCTCTCAGCGGTTCGCTAAGAGGCTGGCGGATCCCGACTCTGTGGTCGCAATGACGCAGTGCCTGGACCGACATCAGCAGAGAGCGGACTCTGCACACAGCCCACTCTCTGCTGAAAACGGGTCACACAGAACCAAACTGCACTCCTGTGATCCATAGGAGATGTACAGTCAAACAAGCTTTGGCTCTACATTTCCTTTAATGAAAGCTGCAACAATGGAAATGCAAGATAGAAATTACCACTGAAATGAAAATACTATTTTACAACATATATGAGATTTAAGTTCATGGGTTTACATATACTTTAACCACTTATTTACAGTCCCTGGAATTGCAAATAACTGAATCAATATGATGCTGATACAATACCTGTCAACAAGCAGTCAAATCTCTCAGTAGCAGAGATTTATTTGCCAGTGTTGCCCTAGCCCAGGGATCCTCAAACTAGGGCCCTCCAGCTGTTGTGGAACTACACGTCATTGACATTTACAGACATGACTAGGCATGATGGGAATTGTAGTTCCTGAACAGCCAGAGGGCCATAGTTTGAAGACCCTTGCCCTAACCTAATGCTTACTTACTCATTTGTCACTGGTCACCTCAGTTGCCTGCCAGTAGACAAAGCTTATAACACAACAATGAAGAATTCAAGCAATATCAAATGTGTTCAGGGACAACTTTGTTGAAAGCAAAATGCCAAAGCCGTTAGACATGTAAAGGATTAGGAGCTTGGCTACACCATCGATATTCGTTAGTGCTATTGCACATTGCAAAACAGGTGTAACCAATCTCTAGAAGTAGTGCAACAAAATGTGCATTTCAAATATGGATAGTGTTTTGCACCTGATTGCACTCTGCACTTCAGTTATGTAATGCCCCGTACACACGTGCAGATTATCTGCAGACTTTTGTCTGCAGACTTACCAAAACCATATAATATGAGGTCAAACCTAAACACTTTCAATTTGTATGCAATCCGGCAGGCCCTTGCACTACATAGAAAAGTTAAGTCTGCAGACAAAAGTCTTCAGATAATCTGCACGTGTGTATGGGGCATAAGAGTTTATCCAAACTCTGTTCATGCAGAGTTCTGAGATCTTCAGCAACTCCTAACTTTCAGTTCCTTTCATCTGTATGGTGCTACATTTTCTATTGTAACAAAAGAAAGAGTATTTCTAGCTTGCTATATATATATATATATATATATTGTATGGTAGATTTATGTCATTCGGGCAAAAAAAAAGAGTAACAATAAAGAATGTATTTAAAAAATTGGCCAATGAGGATTTTTTTCCAGTCCTTATCACCTCTGCAGAGCCACCTTTGGTTTAGTATAGGTCTTCCTCATAAGGAACTACAAATCCAAGAACAGTGCAACTTTTGTGATAGTTTGGACCTATCTAGTGTTTATACATGTACGCCGAACATCCTAAACACAAAGATTTTAAATGCAGGGTTCAACATTTATGTCAATGCAACACTAAAAAAATATCACAAGTGGCAGGTTATATAATGTCCTTTTCAAATAATAAAAGAAAGCAGCAAGCATCAAGCTTTTATATTGTTCAAGACATTTACATTTAGAGTTCCCCCATCACTGGCTACCCTAACCTAACCTATAAACCTTGATCCCAGCTACCTGCTAACGTGTGACAGCCACAGACTTCCTACAGGGGGGAATTTCCTTGGCACTGGCCACAGCCATTCAATTAGCCCCATAGTCTTTGAATTAAACTGTACTGAAGCATCACCAGGCTCTATTGAAGTCTACAAGGACATTCACATAAACAGAACTGTAGTCTTACCTCCTATCCTATACACAGCACTGTTCACTCAGATTCCTGTACTCACAAAATAGTAATATCACCTATAGCTTTAGCAATCACCTCTCTTATTTTGCACA
This sequence comes from Pelophylax lessonae, assembly GCF_965119305.1. Lineage (NCBI taxonomy): Eukaryota > Metazoa > Chordata > Amphibia > Anura > Ranidae > Pelophylax > Pelophylax lessonae. Next base: position 88,833,586 of record NC_138779.1, on the reverse strand, counting down.
AAGCATTGTGTGAGTGTGATCTGATTGTCTAGATACTATCCCCGCAAAAAACATTCATCCTGTGCTCTGATTTCGGTGGTCAAATACAAAGAAGCCCCTGGCTGTATGCTTGAATGCAAAAAAAATCCTTTTTTCTAGTCTTTATATATGCAATTTTATTTCACTAGAAGTTGCTGATGTCATTCAGTTGCAGAAATAAAGTCACCATTTAAAAACATGGAACCATAAAAAAGGAGAAAATTTCTCACAGCTTCTGTTTTGGGGTTTGCAGATTTCTGTTCCAGTGTGCCGGTGCCTCTCCTCTCCTCTCCTCTCCTCTCAGTTTGTCTCCCAATTCCTTCCAGGTTGTTTCTCAGTGAAGGTGGAAACACCCCTTCCTGTCCAGATACTTTTTATCTACTTGGGGTTCTCAACACTCCTCCACGCTCTCTCTATAAGTGCAAAGGAAAGAAAAAAGGCGCTTCTCCTTGTGAATTATATATAAAAAAAAAACACCATCAAACTTTGTATGTAAATGAACTCACGTGTTTCTTTTCTTTCATTCACATTTAGTGCAGTTTATTCTTTTGTTCAGGTGTATCCACTCTTTCCTCTCCAGATTAGTTTTCTGTCTGCTTTTGTAGGTCTGGGTCCAACACTCCTCCCTGCTCTCTCTATAGGCTCAGAAGAAAAGAAAGGGACACTTTTCCTTGTGTAATATGTAAAAAAAAAATCACTCACACTCACAGGATACTATAGCTTTCATTCACATATCAACCTGCCACAGTGGGTGCGGATTTTATCCATTCAGATCCACTGCGGGCGGCTACCACAATGTCACTTTGGACTCCGCATTAGTTCCCAGAATGTTCTACAGAGTGATATGATTTTCAAAAAAGTCCATACAGAGGGATTTATATTGAAATTAAGTATCTATGCTTCTTGAAAAGGGTGTATACAGGAGTACTTGTGTTCATGATTTTTATAAGCCTAAACAGACTAGGTGTTTTTAGCTATTTTTCTATAGTTTTTTTTATGTGTTTTATTGAACTCTCCAGATGGACTTTTTATACAGTATATAACACAAGGAGAAGCACCTTTTTTCTTTCCTTTGCACTTATAGAGAGAGTGTGGAGGAGTGTTGAGAACCCCAGGTGGACAAAAAGTATCTGGACAGGAAAGGGTGTTTCCATCTTCACTGAGAAACAACCTGGAAGGAATTGGGAGACAGACAGGGGAGATACACAGGCACACTGGAACAGAGATCTACAAACTATACTGCTCAAAAAATTAAAGAAACACTTTGAAAACACATCAGGTCTCAATGGAGAAAAATCTCATGCTGGATGTCTATACTGATATGGACTGGGTAATGTGTTAGGAATGAAAAGATGCCACATCGTTTGATGGAAATTAAAATGGTCAACCTACAGAGGGCTGAATTCAAAGGACAACCCAAAAAACAAAATGAAAAATGATGCAGCAGGCTAGTCTAATTTGCTGAAATTTCATTGCAACAACTCAAAATGGTACTCAGTAGTTTGTATGGCCCCCATATGCTTGTATACATGCCCGACAATGTCCGGGAAAGCTCCTAATGAGATGACGGATGGTGTCCTGGGGTATTTCCTCCCAGATCTGGACCAGGGCATCACTGAGCTCCTGAACAGACGGGTGCAACATGGCGACATCAGATGGACCAAAACTTATTGTCTCAGAGGTGTTCTATTGGATTTAGGTCAGGCGAGCGTGGGGGTCATTCAATGGTATCAATTCCTTCATCCACCAGGAACTGGCTGCATACTCTCGCCACATGAAGCCTGGCATTGTTGTACACCAAGAGGAACCCAGGACGCACTGCACCAGAGTAGGGTCTGGCAATGGGTCTGAGGATTTTATCCTGATACCTAATGGCAGTCAGGGTGCCATTGTCTAACCTGTAGAGGTCTGGGCGTCCCTCAATGGATATGCCTCCCCAGACCATCACAGACCCACCACCAAACCGGTCATGCTGAACAATGTTACAGGCAGAATAATGTTCTCCATGGCTTCTCCAAACCCTTTCATGTCTGTCACGTGCTCAGAGTGAACCTGCTTTCATCTGTGAAAAGCACAGGGCGCCAGTGGCAGACCTGCCAATTCTGGTGTTCAATGGCAAATGCTAATCGAGCTCTACAGTGGCAGGCAGTGAACACAGGGCTCACTAGAGGATGCTGGGCCCTCAGGCCACCCTCCTGAAGTTTTTTTCTGATTGTTTGGTCAGAGACATTCACACCAGTGGCCTGCTGGAGGCCATTTTGTGGGGCTCTGGCAGTGCTCATCATGTTCCTCCTCGCATAAAGAAGCTCATACCAGTCCTGCTGATGGGTTAAGGACCTTCTATGGCCCTGTCCATCTCTGCTAGAGTAACTGCCTGTCTCCTGGAATCTCCTCCATGTTCTTGAGACACAACAAACCTTCTGGCAATGGCAAGTATTGATGTGCCATCCTGGAGGAGTTGTCCTGTGCAAACTCTATAGGGTCTATCGCCTCATGCTACCAGTAGTGTCACTGACCCTAGCCAAATGCAAAACTAGTGAAAAACAGTCAGAAAAGAGGAGTAGCGAAAAAAAATGTCAGTGGCCTCCACCTGTAAAACCGTTCCTGCTTTGGAGGTTGTCTCATTGTTGCCCATCTAGTGCACCTGTTGTTAATTTCATTAACACCAAAGCAGCTGAAACTGATTAACAACCCCCTCTGCTACTTAACTGACCAGATTATTATCCCAGGAGTTTAATAGACTTGATACTTTACTCTGATTAAAAAGTGTTCCCTAAGTTTTTTTGAGCAGTGTACAAACTTAAGCTGTCAGACATGTAAAGGATCAGGAGCTTGGCTACACCTCCTTTTCTATGGTTCCATGTTTGAACAATGACTTTATTTCTGCAAATGAATGACAGCAGCCACTTATATTAAAAAAAGACTGCATATACAAGAACTAGAAAAAATAGGGATTTTTTTTACATTCAAGCATACAGCCAGGGGCTGTTTTTTTTTTGTATCTGACCACAGAAATCAGAAAGCAGAAGGAACGATTGTTAAACCTACATGTTTTTTGTTGAGATAATATCTGGACAATCAGAATACACATTGCTTTAGGCAAACATAAGAGAGGTGATTTTCTAAAGCTATAGGTGATATTACTAATTTGTGAGTACAGGAATCTGAGTGAAAAGTGCTGTGTAAAGGATAGGAGGAGTGATTGTTCTGTGTATGTGCATGTGGAAGTAAAACATTGAGAGAGCGGTGCAGCGATTGTAGCAATCCCTCAAGCCTGGTTCACACTATGAAAACAGTCTGCTCCGGATAGAGCGGTTGTATTAACGATCTGATGTTAGAACAAAGATATCCCCCGCTAAACTGTTGTGTTCCGACAGGGGTACGGCCCCCCTGGCAGAACACTCGGTCAGCGCGCTCAACCACTAGTTGAGCACGCTGATCGGGAGCTGGTCGGCTACTGGTTTTCCAGTATGTTCATCCCTTTGAAGTCGTTTATGCCATCTGGCATAAATACAGGCCGAAGGTCGGCCGATTTTTATTGAACCAGCCAATATCGCCCAGGATTCAGCCCATGTGTACGAGGCTTAAGGGTGTGCGCAGACATCCGAAAAATTATAGTTGTCTGTGAGGACATTGCCAGAATTTAAAAAAAATCAGTCAGGAAAAAGTAAAAGCAGAGGAGCTAAATAAAGCAGCTGGATGGGGGTGCCTCATGCGTGCCTCATAGAACACTGGATATTTTTACAGCTGCTGTTTTTGGCTTCAGGCGTTTTGTACAGCCAATAAACTCCCCAGCATGTTATCCTGTGTGTCCATGCACACATAGGCTTTTATCAGCAGTTTTTGGCAGGGGCATTTTCTGGCTGGAATAAAAACCCCAGAACTAGTAGGTTTGAAGAGGATTTTTTTCAGCTGTAAAAACGCTAAAAAAGGTTGTAAAACACAGCTATTCCGCATTTATGAACCTTTTCGAGCCATAAGATTTGTAGGAATATAGTTTTTCCTTAAAACGCTAATGCATAAAATGCTAAATAAATACTGTATTTTTACAGCGGCATTCTACAGCTAAAGCTACTGGCGTTTTTATCATGTCCAGTGTGCATGAGTCCTAAGAGGAGTTTTTCAGCTGTAAGATCGCTCTAGCTTTGATAAAGACTTAAAACCGCATCTATTCAGCGTTTTTGAGCCAAAAGCTTTTGGGGGAGTATATACAATACAAATAAAAAGTGCAACGCAAATGTTAAGAGTCCAAATGCTTCCCCGTAGAACCACAAAGCCCAGAGAGCAACAGACACATCCATGTGGGGAAAAAGATACAGTAGCAGAGCATAAATGGGAATCCCTCCACCAAAGAGTATCTTGCTCGCTCACCTCAATGGATGGACCCCTGAACTAACAGAAGGTCACGTACGCATGTCCTCTCTAAGATATTGGGGTAACCTTGGAACCAGCGATGATGTAAAGACTCCGACAAATCCCAAGAACATGTGGATCAGAAATATATTAAGTGCTCTCTGTTTTCTAAAAATTAAGACTTTATTAAAATATAAAATGTCCCACTCACATGTCATGCTAAAGTGGGGGCCCACAATTACAGCCTACCTCACCCAAACAATGCCTATGATTGAAATATCTACATAGGTGGGGACCAATATTTATAGCCTCAACACCTTAAAATAAAAAGCAAACCATAAAAAAAAAAAAAAAAAAAAAAAAAAAAAATCACGCTGCCATCCTTCACAAATTTATTAAAGTGTTACTAAACCCATATCCTGCATTCACTATATCTGGTATCCCACAGTACACAGAACATGGAAATGCCATTATTTTAGCAAATATAAACTGATAAATATCTTTTTTCATCAGCTGTATATAACAATTAGAGCAATCTTGGGACTTGTATCAGTGAGTGCTAATTGTAGGAGGAGTTTTTATTTCTCCCATGATTGTCCTTATCAGGGCTCAAGACCCTTGATTCTCTGTCTGAACATGTCTGGACAGTGCTGATCACATGTACCTTCGCAAGAAAAAAATACTCTCTAGTAATACACACCAAACTAGGCAAACTGACTCTATAGACTGTAAATATTAGGTTAATTTTTGGACTCTGTGGAAGGAGATGATCAGAGAAGACAGGATCGAACAGCCTTTTTCCACAATGCAGAGGATTAACCCCTTCGGATCCACACTAAGGGGGTCTAACAAACATGCTTTACTGCATATACAGACTGATTTTTACTGTTGTTGGTTTAGCAACACGTAATCATTCACCTGGGGTGGCATCTTTATTGTTAACATAGTGTTCCATAATTCAATATGCCCCCATCCACAGTCCATGTTACCCACCACCAAACATTTGTGGGGTAGAGACCCTTGTCCTCTCAACATTGGAATCCGCTGCTTTCTCAATGCAGGTGTTTGGAAACTGGCAGTGGATTATAGGGGGGGGGGTGAGGATGACAGGGGGGGGGTGTATTAGGAAGGTTGCAGTGGGGTGCCAGGTGTGATGAAGATGACAGGGGGTAGGTTGTTAGCAAGGTAGCAGTAGGGTACCAGGTGTGATGAACATGAGGAGGACAGTGGTTGGGGTTTTATCAAGGTTGCAGTGGGGTGTCAGGTATAATTAGGATGACAGGGGTGGGGTGTTTACAAGGTTGCAGTGGGATGCCAGGTGTGGGGTGTTGGCAAGGTTGCAGTGGGGTGCCAGGCGTGATGATGATGAGGATGCAGATGACAGGGGGTGGTGTGTTAGCAAGGTTGCAGTGGGTTGCCAGGTGTGATAAAGATGAGGAAGGCAGGGGGTAGGGTGTTAGTGAGGTATCAGTGGGTTGCCAGGTGTGATGAAGATGAGGATGACAGGGGATGGGGCATTAGCAAGGTATCAGTAGGTTGCCAGGTGCAATCAGAATCAGAATGACAGAGGGTGGGGTGTTAGTAAGGTATCAGTGGGTTGCCAGGTGTGATGAGGATGACAGGGGGTGGGGTGTTAGCAAGGTATCAGTGGGTTACCAGGTGTGATGAGGATGACGGGGGGTGGGGGGGTGTTAGCAAGGTATCAGTGGGTTGTCAGGTGTGATGAAGAAAAGGATGATGATGACAGGGGTGGGGTGTTAGTTGCCAGGTGGGATGAGGTTGACAGGGGAGAGAGAGAGAGAGAAAGGAAAGGCACAGAAAGAGAGAAAGAAGGATCACAAATATGAAAAAAATAAAGTGTAACACATTTTTGGCATGATCTGTATTATTTATGAATTTAGAAATTGGGAAATAATCTTTGAGATTTCGGCATTATTCTTCCGCCTTGTGATTTGTTCATTCTGCTGGCTTGCTGCGGAAAGGTTCTTGGTGTATTCCGAAAAGTCTGTACTTCCTTTAGATGCTGTTAACCATTGGTTTTACTACATACACCTTCAGATCTATATGTCCAACCAAGGAGATGATTGCTATTTTTATTTCTACGCTACATGCTCTAAGTTGAGTAGAGGAAGGTCCAAGCTGATCCAGGTCCATTGCTGGGAGAGGAAAGATCTGGCTATCTTATTGTGTGTTTGAGTGTCATCTAGAGGATCTGTGGAGCCTGGTCTGTTTGGAGTTGACCCAGGATTACACCTTTCATAAAGTGGATTATTGGGCTTGTCTTGTATGGCTCTGAGGTGAGAGGCCAATCCTCATGGTGGTGGGCGATCGTGCACTTTTAAGCACCTGTGTTTCCCATATAGGATCAGTCTGATTCACCTATGCTTCACGGGCTTTGTATGGACTTTCTACTCAGCTAAATGCCATTTTCGTTATTTATGTCAGATGTGTATAAGAAGCGCTGCACTATTTCTTTTTATATTGTCTGTACGGGTGTTGTAATTTTGACCTGAGTGTTCAGCAGCTAATTATTTATCATTTTTTCTGTGCGCTGATATTTTATTTTCCATGTACCAATCTTAGCATATACCGTTTCTGTGGCTCTGTAAAGTGGCTGTCCAACTCTGTCCCCACTCCCCAAAAAATCTAAAGCCCGTGGATACATTACGTTTATTTAGCAGTTTAGAAGAGGTGAACAGAAAGCCTCTATCCGTAGGCTGTTTATACCATAGAGATTCAAAATCGGTAAGAGATTCCACCTCTCTAATTCCTCAAAGGTGAGCAATACAAAAATGCATCCATTGGAAACCCGCCAAATGCCTGACATCTCTCAGCGTGAACAATCTCCCATTCCGCAAAAAATTTAAGGCAACTGGTGTCTCATTGGTCGCTCAATATTTGAAAAAAAAGACAATGACTCGCCTGGAGGAAACCAACAGAAACCAGGTAGTAATGTCCTTGTTTATTAATTACATGCCAAAGTTTTAAAGTATAGGTAGTGAGGCAGGAAACAGAGTTGGAGAGCCCCCTGAATGGATATGGAACCCCCGGGGCTCGAGCTAGATCCTGGCCTGCCAGTGTCTCTTCTAGTTTCACCCAGGCCTTTTGAATAGTGTGGTGTCTCCACCTAAGGATCGTAGTTAAGGCAATTGCCCCATATTAATTCCTTAAATCAGGGAGACCATGTCCCCCATCCAGTTTAGACCCTGTACAGACATGATACGCAAGTCTTGATTTTGTTTTTAGCTATACAAAGTCCACAAAGATCCGCAGAACATTGACAAAAAAAAAAGTTTGGGAGTCAGATAGGTATCATCTGCATAGCAAATAACATTCTTGGCAGCACGCCCATTTTTAAAATGTTAATTTTTCCTAGCCAGGAAAAGGTGGCTCTATCCCAATCTGCCAGATCGCCCTTAATTCTTTGAAGACATGGGATATAGTTTTCTTCATATAACTTTGATAAATCTGCCATCAGATTGATTCCCAAATATCTAATAACCCATTCATTCCACGTGAAAGAGAAGGACTGTTTAAGAGAGTCCTCTATGATTTGGGGTATATATAACAGTAGAATTTTGGATTCAGTATAATTATTTTTGAAATTCGACAACACTCTGATTTCCTTTAAGTCTGCCATTAAATTATGTAATGTTATTAATGGATCCATGGACTAGAATAAAATCTTGTCCGCAGAGCCCACTTTAAACCCATGAACATTTCGAATTCTCTCTGACTTTGCGCAACAGTGCTTCTATAAGGCGAACAGCAAGGGTGACAATGGACACCCCTGCTGAGTTCTGTTCTTTATTCAAAAGGAGGAGAAGAGGACACCATTGACTTTAACCCTGGCTGAGAGTTTCCCATATAGGCCCATGATTTTATCCAACCCAACATTTTTGGCCCAAGGCCCATAGCGACCAGTGTTTCCTCTAAGAATATCCAGTCTACTCTGTCAAAAGTAAGATTTTAATCAATATCTCAATGAACACAAGAACAATTTCCAAAATGTTGACAAAACTGAGTTTTATAGAACAGTTGTTTAGCTCAATACATGAGTAAGGTTAATAATATAACTTAGATTACAAAATCTTCAGTTTTACTCAAACTATTTGATGCAAAAATGAATACACCCCACAACTAAAACTACTACATCTACTATTTTGTATGACCTTTATGATTTGTAAAGACAGCCCCAAGTCTTCTAGGCATGGAATAAACAAGCTGGCAACATATTGCAACATCTATCTTTTTTCCATTTTTCAAGAACGACCTCTTTTAGAGCCTGGATGCTGGATAGAGAGTGATGCTCAACTTATCTTTTCAGAATTCCCCATAGGTGTTTGATTGGGTTCAGATCAGGTGACATATTTGGCCACTGAATCACTTTCACCCTGTTCTTTTTCAGAAATGCAACAGTGTCTTTAGATGCGTGTTTTGGATCATTGTCATGTTGGAAAAGTGCACGACAACCAAGGGCAGAGTAATGGTGGGATGTTCTCTTTCAATATAGAGAAGTACATCTGTGAATTCATGATACCTCCAATGAAATGCAGCTCCCTGACACGAGCAGTACTCATGGAACCCCACGGGAGGACACTGCCATCACCATGCATTTTTCTTTGTACTCCTAACCTTTGCAACGCCATACAGTTTTGAAGCCATCAGTTCCAAAAACATTTATCTTGGTCTCATCATGGTACAGATTCTCAGTAGTTGCCTTCTTTTTCAGCATAGACCCTGGCAAATTCTAGGCGGGCTTTTTTGTGCATGGGCTTTAGGAGAGGCTTCCTTCGTGGACGACACCCATGCATGCCATTCCTCTGCAATGTACTTGGTATTGAGTCATGAGAAACAATCACCCCAGTTTGGCTTTCTATTTCTTTAGCTAATTGCAGTGAACTTACATGGCAATTTTCTTCAACCCTTCTCATCAGAAGGAGCTCTTGTCGAGGTGTTAACTTCCATGGATGGCCTGGACATCTCTGTGAGATGGTTGCAGTTCCATCTTTGTTAACCACTTGCCGACTGCCGCACGACTATATACTGCGGCAGTCAGCCTCTCCTGGGCAAAGTGACAGATGGGTACGTCACTCTCCCATGAGCCTGTAGGGAGCCCCCGCTCGTTTACTGACGTCCCCGTGCGTGTGACCGGCGGCTCCAATGTCCGCCGGCCACTCGCGATCTCCCTCAGGAGAGGGAGAAAGACAGACGGCTGATGTAAACACAGCCGTCTGTCATTCTCCCTTAGATCATGACAGAGGCTATGCGATCCTGCTATGTAGGATCGTATGTCTCTGTGATGATCTAATAAACCACGCCCCCTGACAGTTAGAATCACGCCCCTAGGAACACACTTAACCCCTTGATCACCAATAATTCCCTTCCAGTGTAATTTTTACAGTAACAGTGCATATTTATTAGGCCTGCGGAATATAATCGCTGAATCGATGCATCGCAATGCGACCCTTTGCGATTCTGCATCGATTCGTGGTGACTGCAAAATCGATTAGCTTGACGTCACTTCCGGGGTGGGCAGCGCTGGCGCTTGATGAGAATGGCCGCAACGGCGGCCGGGCTTGCGAACACGGAGCTTCTCGTGGGAGAGGAGAGGAGGAGAGCGGAGCCTGCAGAGCAACCCGACCCACAGACTGCCGTCCCCCCCAATGGACTGGCCGAGGAGGCCCTGCTTTCCGCCTGTACCGTGCACTGCACGAGTCCGAGCTCCAAATGCCCGACATGAGGCTCATCACTCGGGACCTGTCCATGTCCGAGCCCTACTCCATACACCTACCGGCTACCGCTACTTCACCCACAACTGGCTGCAGCTCTGCTTCCTGGTAAGTTGGGGCACTACAGGGCCCAGCATTACTCCTTACCAGGGCCTGCTATAATACAACTAGGGGCACTACAGAGCCCAGCATTCCTCCTTACCAGGGCCTGTTATGCTACAACTAGGGGGACTACTACAGACTCTGTAGTCCCCCTAGTTGTAGTATAACAGGCCCTGGTAAGGATGAATGCTGGGCTCTGTAGTGCCCCTAGTTGTAGTACAGTAGGCCCTGTTGTCCCCCTAGTCGTAGTACAGTAGGCCCTGGTAAGGAGGAATGCTGGGCTCTATCTCTGTACAGAGCCCAGCATTCCTCCTTACCAGAGCCTGTTATATTACAACTAGGGGAACTACAGAGCCCAGCATTCCTCCTTACCAGAGCCTGCTATACTACAACTAGGGGGACTACAGAGCCCAGCATTCCTCCTTACCAGAGCCTACGGTACTACAACTAGCATAAGGTAACTCTTCTAACCTGATGTGGCCTGCTCTAAAGGGGGATCTATGGGGGGACCTGCTCTACTAAAGGCGGATCTCTGGGGATGCTGGCCTGCTCTAAAAGGGGATCTATGGCGACCCTGCACTAAAGGGGATCTATTCCATAGATCCCCCTTTAGAGCAGGGTCCCCATAGATCCCCCTTTAGAGCTCAGTTCCCCATAGATCCCCCTTTAGAGCTCAGTTCCCCTGGATCCCCTTTAGGGCAGGCCCAGGCTCCCCATAGATCTCCTTTAGAGCAGGGTCCCCATAGATCCCCCTTTAGAGCAGGGTCCCCATAGATCCCCCCTTTAGAGCAGTGTCCCCATAGATCCCCCTTTAGAGCAGGGTCCCCATAGTAATCGTGATGCATCGCGGAATCGAATCAAATCGTATCGAATCGCGACCCTAATAATCGTAATCGCATCGAATCATGAGGTAAGTGAAGATGCGCAGCCCTAATATTTATAGCACTGATTACTGTAGTAATGTTACTGGTACCCCCAAAAGTGTCAAAAATGTCAGTCAAGGGTCCGATCTGTCCGCCACAATGTCGCAGTCCCGCAAAAAAATTGCAGATTGCCGCCATTGCTAGTTAAAAAAAAAACACTAAAAATGACAAATCTTTCCCGTAGTTAGTAAACGCAATAACTTTTGCGCAAACCAATCAAAATACGCTTATTGCGATTTTTTTTTACCAAAAATATGTAGCAGAAAACAAAATTGGCCTAAAATGATTTTTACATTTTTTTTGAGAATTTCATATAAAAAAAATGTAAAAAATATTGTTATTTTTTCAAATTGTCGCTTTTTTTTTTTGTTTATAGCACAAAAAATAAATATCGCACAGGTGATCAAATACCACCAAAAGAAAGCTCTGTTTGTGGGAAAAAAAGGACGTCAATTTCATTTGGGTACAGTGTTGCAGGACTGTGCAATTGTCCGTTATAGTCACCCAGTGCCCAATCGCAAAATAGGGCCTGGTCTTTGAGCAGCCAAATCCTCCGGGGCTTAAGTGGTTACATTTTTGTATTACTTCTGCTACAGTATTCTGACTGATAAGTAAAACTTTGCTGATCTTCTTGTAACCTTCATCTTTCTTGTGTAAAGAAATTATTTTCTTTCTCTGGCTTTGTGACATTTCTCTTCCATGTGGTGCCATTGCTGATAGGGCTGGGGAATATAATCGAAAGATCGATGCATCGCGATTCGACCCTTCGCGATTCTGCATCGATGCGGGCTGCCGGCATAACCGATTATACGAAATGACGTCATCAGCCGCAGCCACGCCCTATCGTGCAAGGGAAAAAAAAAAAAAATCACAAGATCGCAGGATTGGCAGCTGATTGGTGGGTTAGTGGCGGGAGCTTAATAAAAAGGCTCCGCCCCTCCCCTTCCGCCTCTTTGACCCGGGCCGAGGCGCAGCAAGACATCCCCCGCGTGTATCGGCGTCCCACCTGCGGCCTAGAAGCCAGCCAGCCAGCCATCCATCCAAGCCAGAAGCCGCCAGTCCAGTGAGTCCACACACAGGAGCGAGGAGCCCCAAGTGCGTCCCCATCGCAGCCAGCCAGCGCCGCCAGCCTCACCTCACCGTAGCCGACAGTAGCCCAGCCGCCACGCCACTGCCAGTGACGCCAGCCGCCCGCCACAGAGCCCAGAGAGCAGCACAGCACCTGTCCTCCTCTGCAATGCAGTGCACAACAACCCACACAGTCACACAGCAGGTATGTCCGAACAAATAATTGTGTAATCATTCATGGGGGTCTCTCGTCTGTATCTCTGGGGGATGTCTGTGATGGGGGGGGCCTGGGACAGGGGACGGTCGGTCGGGGCCCGGGGGTACTGTTCTGCTGTGGCAGTCTGGCAGCCAGGGGGGTCAGTCAGTGTCAGTGGGGGCCTGGGGGTCTCTGTCAGTGTCAGTCAGCTATGGGGGTCTGGGCAAGGGGGGGACTCACAGTGTTTGTCAGTGCTGTGGGGGATTGGGGAAGGTGTGGGGGACATCCAGGTCTCTGTCAGTGTGGGGGTCTGGGCAAGGGGGGGACTCACTCACTCTCAGTGTTTGTCAGTGCTGTGGGGGATTGGGGAAGGTGTGGGACATCCACCCAGGTCTCTGTCAGTGTGTCAGGCTGCAGTCAGCTCAGCTGTGGGGTCTCTGTCAGTGTCACTGTCACAGGCAGCTGTGGGGTAACAAACATCACGGTGAACATGGAAGTTATGCAGCAGTGCACTATTGCCAGGTTCACCTTTGATATTTGCTACTAGTCAGGAAGTGCTCTGTTTTGTAGAGGACAGGTTATGGCACACACCTGGAAATTATTGCAACGCATGTCTGTCTGCTGGTCTGTTGTACTCTGTAGCAATAGCAAGTGTAGGGGGTTCCCTCAACCAAACAAATACTAAAGGTAAAAGTGTATCTAGACAACTGAAGGCAAGCCAGGCAGCCACGGTACAGGAAAGGACATCCTTGAAAGATTAAATCAATCATACATTGAAGCGTAAAACCTTGATTAAATCTTTACTGGATCACAAATACACACAAACCTGACCTAACCTATATGCCTTGAGTTGTACCAGTGTGGCAATGCCAAACCTTTCTTCAGTTCTCATGATTCTGATGCAGACAATCGTGTTGTGTGTTTTTTTTGTGATCCCATGAAGATTTACTCAAGGTTTAAGCTTTAGTTGATGATTTACTCTGTCAAGGGTTTTCCTTCCTCTAATGGTGGCTTTGGCTTGGCTTCAATTGGGTTTAATCGTGGTAGAGACAGAGACTGTCTGCAGGACCGGTAACGTTTTCTGTAAAGTAAGTGACATAAAAGTGACATAAGTGAATTGATAAGCTTAAAGCTTATATTTGTAACTCCCCTCTAGCAGCCAATCCATCAACTCACTTGAGTTGACTGGCAGTTGCAGAGGGAAACAAACATCACGGTGAACATGGAAGTTATGCAGCAGTGCACTATTGCCAGGTTCACCCTTGATGTTTGCTACTAGTCAGGAAGTGCTCTGTTTTGTAGAGGACAGGTTATGGCACACCTGGAATTTATTGCAATGCATATTCACATAAAAGGATTTATATATAATGTTTTGTGGGAATTTATGATGACCATTTTCACAAGAATATTAGCTTGGCTGGCTGGCTTCTTCTATCTTGGCTTGCCTTAAAGTACAACTATAGGCTAAACTTTATCCAAAATCCAAAAAGTTTGGCCTTTAGTTGTACTTTAAATGGTGGTAGGCCTGGCTTATATTAACCACTTAAGCCCCGGAGGATTTGGCTGCTAAAAGACCAGGGGGTTTTTTGCGATTTTTTACTGCGTGACTTTGACGGACAATTGCGCGGTCGTGCGACGCTGTACCTAAACGAATTTCACGTCCTTTTTTTCCCACAAACAGAGCTTTCTTTTGGTGGTATTTGATCACCTGTGCGATTTTTTGATCATGCGCTATAAACAAAAAAATAGCGTAATTTTTGCAAAAATAACAATATTTTTCACTTTTTTTTATATGAAATTCCCCCCCAAAAAAATGTAAAAATCAAAATGTTTTAACATTTTCGGCCAAATTGTTTTACGCTACATACGTTTGGTAAAAAAAAAAATCGCAAAAAGCGTATTTTGATTGGTTTGCGCAAAAGTTATCGCGTTTACTAACAAAGGGAAAGATTGTCATTTTTGGTGTTTTTTTTTTTAACGAGTAATGGCGGCGATCTGCGATTTTTTTGCGGTACTGCGACATTGCGGCGGACAGATCGGACCCTTGACTGACATTTTTGACACTTTTGGGGGTACCAGTGACATTACTGCAGTAATCAGTGCTATATATATGCACTGTTACTGCAAAAATGACACTGGCAGGGAAGGGGTTAACTTTATTGGACAGGGAGGGGTTAAATGTGTCCTAGGGGCGTGTTTCTAACTGTGCAGGGACATGGCTATTGGTGTAAAAGCAAAGATCAACGGTTCTACATAGTAGAACTGTCAGATCTTCATTTTTACACCAGGGAGAATGACGGGCGGCTTGTTTACATAAGCCGCTCCGCCTTTCTCCCTTCACAGGAGCGATCGTAGTGTGACCGGCGGACATCGAGTCCGCCGGACACACGCACTGACTTGTCTGTGAACGAGCCGCGGCGGGCGCGCGCCCGCCCGCAATAGGCTCGCAAGTCAGTGACAGGCGAGTGACGTATCGATACGTCACTCTGCCTGGCTGGGGCTGACCGCCGCAGTATATAGTCGTGCGGCGGTCGGCAACCGGTTAATATTTTCTTTTATGAAGCAGTAAACTGCACTACTACAGTTTTTTACTAATTTTACTGTTACTTCTAGTAAAATACTAGTGTTATTGTCTGTCTCTGCTATGCTGTTGCATTTTCAGACCTTCCTATATGTTTGCAGTGCAAGTGCACTAAAGTATGCAGGGCTTGCAGGCCATGACAGGGTCCAGGAAAGTGTCCTTTGAAGCAAATGAAAATAAAAAGGATTCTTTTATTTGTGACTGCTTGATTGTTTGTTTTTTTTTATAAAGTTTTGAAAACCATTGGGCAGTGGGCTGGGCATGGGCATTGGGCAGTAATCGTGATGCATCGCGGAATCGAATCGTATCGAATCGCGACCCTAATAATCGTAATCGCATCGAATCGTGAGGTAAGTGAAGATGCACAGCCCTAATTGCTGACAGCATGAAATGGGAAGGTGTTTTCATTGTTAACCCCTTGGAGCCTAAGCCTTTTTCTGACATATGTTTCTTACAAGGTTAACCCTTGCAAATTAACCCTCCTAGTATTATTGAGGTTGCTGGACTTTTATCTAACACCCATCTAACCACCTGTCCCCTGGATCCTGCTCCCTCGCACATGCTACGCTCATCCTCCAACTCTATTCTACGCTGCGTAAAACATACGCTAATCACTCCCATCTTTAAAAAGATGGTCCTGTCCCTCACTGGACCCCATTAATCTTCACAATCTACGCCCCATCTCCTTACTCCTCTTCTCCTCCAAACTCCTTGAAGGATTGGTCTACATCCGACTGAGCGACCATCTAACTAAGAACAAACTTCTTGATCCCCTTCAGTCCCGATTTCACCCTCAACATTCCACTGAAACTGCTGTCCTTAAACTTTCAAACGACCTACTAACAGCAAACACCAATGGACACTATTCTGTACTACTCCTCCTGGACTTTTCTGCTGCCTTTGACACAGTGGACCACCCCCTTCTCCTCAAAAAACTCCACTCCCTTGGTCTCCATGACTGTACGCTTCCCTGATTCTCATCCTACCTATCCCAACGCACCTTCAGTGCTACTTATTCTACTACCGCCTCTCCTCTTCTTTGTCGGGGTCCCCCAAGGTTCTGTTCTTGAACTGCTCCTTTTCTCAATCTACACCTCCTCCCTGGGTCAGCTAATTGCCTCCCATGGCTTTCAATATCATCTTTACACTGATGACACCCAATATATATCTCCCCACCCCTCAGCTCACTCCATCAGTCTCTTCACGCATCACCAACTTACTAACAGACACATCAGCCTGGATGTCACATCACTTCCTCAAACTCAACCTATCCAAATATTTCCTCTCCACGTTCCTCTTCCCCGGGATTTCTCTGTCAAAAAAAACGACGCACCTATCAACCTGTCCCCCCATGCCAAGGTCCTAGGTGGAATCCTGGACTCTGAACTATCCTTTCGGCCACACATCCAGTCACTGTCCAAAGCTTGCCACCTCAACCTCTGCAGCATCTCCAAGATACGCCCCTTCCTGAACAATGATACCACAAATTATCTTAGGTGTTGGTGGTGGAAGACACACAGATTCACTTGTAATACACTGGCTGGATTATCGTCATCAAACTAATTTTGCACCAATTCTAGCACAAGACCACTGGACATTTTGGATCTATCAATTATTTATATATTATATGAATTTGATTTATTACAAGCACTTTATTTCTATTATAGCACCTTAATATTGCACAGTTATTTGTACTATGGCACTTTAATACTGCACAGATTTATGTATTATAGCACCTTAATATTCCATAGATATATGTTCTTTTATTTTTACATATTATCACTGAATGCACCTTATTAGCGCTGTACCGTTGTTTTGGATTATTGAATTGCTTTGTAGTGGTAAACTCAGTTGGTATAGCAGCTTATTTTAGCACCTTTAGTTGATTGCATACAGCCAATTGTTTGCGCCGATATATTCACTTTTGCACAATGATACCACAAAGCTTCTAATCCACTCCCTGGTCATCTCTCATCTCGGTTACTGCAACTCCTTTCTCATTAAAAAAACAGGAAGATCCTGCGCTAAGTGGTGAAAAATGATGATAATGTGAAGCAGCTGGTACACTTGATCTATATAAATCAAAAATCATGGAAAACAAAATAGTGCAGCGCTGTCGTGAAAAATTATGAACATTATTAGAAAACTAATATTCAAAGATTGTGCAGAAAATTAATTGGTAAACAAAATGGAAATGGTGCAACACTGGCATAATATAATATAAACCATGTGACAAATAAATTAATAATCATCAAGTGTGCCTAAAAAGTGAACAATAACAGTCCATAGAAAAGTCCAAAATTGAATACACAGGTCCCAGAATGGGCGATGATAGAGAGGCTTGAATCCCAAGGAGATGTTACAGTAGGAATACACCCGTGACAAATATCTGAATAGCCTGCTTACCAGAAGCTGCGGCCCCCAGGTAAATGGTCAGGCCACACATGCTTAAGATATTGTGTCAGTAGGCTCCTTCACTTGAAACCCTCAGCAAGGAATCTATCTCCACCAAGGCTTATGTATATCAACTCCAGGCACGTAAACATCAAAAGTTAGGGGAGGAGATAAAAAGATCCATAGCGTAATCCCGTATGATACAGCCAAAAAGATTTATTACATATTGAACTTACATTGAAAAGGTGATACAATCGTATCAATGAATTCTTTAAAATCCGCGGGGTCCCGCGTGTAGTGAGACAGACGCCTAGGGGGCGTGGTAGTTGAGCGTCAGGTACCGCCCGACCGATTTCATCATACGTGACATAGTTCGGGTCATGGTTCACCAATTCAGACAAACTCCGTGACAGGGCATCAGCCTTGCCATTTCTTGAGCCAGGTCTGTAAGAAACGATGAAATTAAACCTGGAGAAGAATAAAGACCAGCGTGCTTGTTGTGAGGACAGTCTCTTTACAGAACGGATGAACTCTAAGTTCCGATGATCGGCAAGAACAGTCACTAAATGCTCAGCCCCTTCCAACAGATGCCTCCATTCAGAGAAAGTTTCCTTTATTGCCAGAAATTCTTTATTCCCAATATCATAGTTCCTTTCAGCAGAGGACATCAACCGGGAAAAGTACGCACAGGGATGAAGCTGCATCTTTCACCTGTACGCTGAGAAAGGATAGCTCCAACAGCAGAATCTGAGGCATCTACTTCTACAACAAAGGGCAGTTCAGAGTCAGGATGTACTAGAATTGGTGCAGAGGTAAAGAGTGTCTTTAGTTTACAGAAAGCAGCTTGTGCCTCTGGTGGCCATGTGAAGGGCCATCCCTTCTTGGTTAACTCAGTAATTGGTGCAACCACACTGGAAAAGTCCCTTATAAACTTTCTGTAGAAGTTGGCAAATCCCAGAAATCGTTGAATCTCTTTAACATTCCTAGGAGCAGGCCACTCCACCACTGCTTTAATCTTATCAGGGTCCATGCTCAACCCTTCAGGGGAGATTATGTACCCCAGGAACTGAATCTTGGTCTGTTCAAATTCGCATTTCTCCAATTTGATATACAGTCGATTCTTCCTCAGACGCTCGAAAATAATGGATACGTGTTTGCGATGTTCCTGTAGAGAATCTGAAAAGATAAGAATATCATCTAGATAAGCAATCACAAATTGATCCAATAGATCTCGCAGCACATCATTAATAAAGTGCTGAAAAGTTGCTGGAGCATTGCGAAGACCGAAAGGCATGACCAAAGACTCGAAATGTCCATATCTGGTTCTGAAAGCAGTCTTCCATTCATCACCATTACGAATGCGAATGAGGTAATATGTACCCCGTAAATCCAATTTAGTAAAGATCTTTGCAGAACGAAGTCTTTCCAAAAGCTCGGGAATTTGTGGGAGGGGATAGCGATTCTTGATAGTGATTTTATTTAATTCCCTATAATCAACGCATGGTCTCAATGTCTTATCCTTCTTCTCAACAAAGAAGAGAGCTGCCCCAGAAGGAGAGGTGGAGTGTCTTATGAACCCCTTTGCCAGGTTTTCATCCAACCACTCCCTTAACACCTTTAATTCAGGTTCGGACATAGAATAGAGACGGCCAAAAGTAATCTCTGCCCCAGGTAAAAGTTCAATAGGACAGTCATAAGGGCGATGTGCGCGTAGCTGATCTGCATTCTTCTTATCACACACATCATGAAATGCTCTGTATTGAGGTGGCAGGCCTTCATATACAGGAACCATGTATTCCTCCACCTGGAGATTCCCGACATGGGAGGAGTCAGGTTGACAATGTCCTTTACAGTACATGGAGGCAAAAGTTAAAACACGTGTTTCCCAGTTGACAGAGGGGTTATGAATAGAGAACCAGGGGATACCTAGAATGATAGGAAACTTTGGTGATGAAATCAACTGAAAACATATTGTCTCCTGGTGATCAGGCTCAAAAAACAGACTAAGAGGAGCAGTCTCATGGGTAACTGGCCCGGAGGATAGGGGGGAACCATCAACAGTCTCCACATCTACAGCTGAGGATTTATTCCTCAATTCAATATGATAAGTCTTGAGCAAATCCAATTTCCATAAAATTTCCACCAGCTCCAGAGTCCAACGTGGCAGAGCAGGAAATGTCATTAGCCCCCATCAGAGAGTCGAAAGGGAATTATAAAGTGAGAGGGCGGAGCTTGTATAAGATTGCTTTCTTCAAGTATTGGAGAAACTGACTGGGCGATGGAACTAATTTGTTCAATGTCTTTAACATCAGTTGCAGCAACAGTTCTCCTGAGCTTATTTGGACAGTTAATAGCATAATGTCCAGAGTCCCCACAATAAAGGCATACATTTTTAATCCAACGTCTTTCCTTTTCCTGAGTAGTGATACCCCTTCTAACGGAATCAATCTGCATAGGTTCAGGGTTACTGGAATCATGAAAAACCTGAGAACTCTTCCGAGGAGGTTGACTAAAAGAAAAACGCATACCTTCTGTTATTTCATAGTATTCCCAGTCTCTCTTTTCTCCTTTCAGAAAGTCTCTGGTCAATACGGATGCACAATTGGATAAAGTTCTCCAGATCATCAGGGGTATCACCTCTAGCCAGTTCATCCTTTATTTGCTCAGAAAGTCCCTGCCGAAACTGGCTTCTTTGTGATGCTGGATTCCAGGTTGTATCTGTGATCCAGCGTGTGCTGTTACACAGTTAATATTCTCATTATTGTAGATGCAATTTACATAGTATATTCTGTGATTTATTTACCATGTATTTTTCTATGGGTAGGTATTTGCTGCCACCTTCTGGCCTTTTTTGGTAATGCTCTTGTTCCTCTTGTGAGCATGATACATCATTTCCTTGTATGTAAACTCCACCCCCTGCTCTTGCTGTACTTCCTGTGTCATGGCTGCTTGCATTTGCCTCATGTAACAGGCACTCTTGTATTCCACATGCTAAGCTAAGGAAAGCATCATCTTTTGACCGCATAATACTGAAATCCATTCATTCTGCTGTACTCCTGTTGTGTGATGTTCAGAATAAACCAGCCTTTGGATGAAACCAGTATTGGTGAGTTCAGCTATCTGAGGAGGATTGTCCGCAGTGACCGTATCTGCTTATACAGGCCAGGCACAGAGGTCTCACAAGGGTTAGATCACTATCACAACAATCCGAGTCAGAATACAGCGCCTGAATTCAGTAGTGTATTTCGCAACGGAGCTTCGTCCCTGGCGCAAATTATGCAGTTTGGCCTCAGCGGTAGCACATCGATTTGGATCGTCAAAAACTTGGTCCATAGCTTTAGTAAAGGATTGAAGATTATCTAAAATTATGTCATCCTTTTCCACATAGGGAGAAGCCCAAGATAACGCTTCCTCTGTCAGGAGATTGATAATAAATAGGAACCTTCTTTCTTCAGAGAAAAACAGAGCAGGCTGCATTTGGAAGTAAATGCGACACTGATTAAAGAATCCTCTGTAAAGCCGGCGGTCTCCATTGAATTTTTGTGGAAATGGCATTCGAGCACTGGACTCAGAACTGACGGCATTTACGGAACTAAGATCCAACACCAGTTTCTTTAAGTCCCGAATTTCTGCTTGTTGATCCTTCACCACATTTTGCAGTTCTTTAAATTTTGCCTGATAAGTGACACCAAACTCTTGCAATTCAGAAATTTGCTTAGCAAAGGTAGTTGCCACTGCGGACTGCATTGTGGCCAGATTATTCTGTCACGATTACTGGGTCAGGCTCAGAGTCCAGTCGCAGGAATCAGCAGCACAACCGTGGTCAACAAGCAGGGTCTGGTACACAAGAGATCAGCCGGAGTGAGGGAGCAAGCAGAAGAGTAGTCGTAGTCTTATCCGAAGATCGGTACACAAGCAGTGAAGAGCAAAATGGCAGCAGGCAGAGGCGTAGTCCTGGAACGTACCCGGAGGTCGGTACACAAGTAGAAGATTCAGGAGGATGAAGCACACAAAGCTAGATCTTGGCAAAAGCACAATAATCTGGCATCAGGAAGTTCCCAGACAAAGTTGACATCTGAAAATTGATGGTCCACCCGAAATCCTGGAGCGTCTGGACCGTGATCGCCAGATCGCGCAGCAGGGTGGCACTTGAACTCGACCTTAACAGGAGATCGTCCAGATAACCGAGGATTGCAATTCCCTGGAGCCAACACCTTGGTGAATACCCTTGGAGCCAAAGCGAGGCCGAAAGGCAACGCCACAAACCGATAATGCTCCTCCGCAATTGCGAAGCGGAGGTACCTCTGGTGACCCTCATAGATAGGGATGTGTAGATACGCATCCTTGAAATCGATGGAGGCCAGGAAGTCCCCTGGACTCAGGGATGCCACCACTGACCAGAGGGACTCCATCCGGAACTTCTGAACCTGCACAAAGCGGATCAGGAACTTCAAGTCCAAAATCGGGCGCACCTTGCCCTCCTTTCTGGGCACTGTGAACAGATTGGAGTAAAAACCCCGAAACCTTTCCCGCCGTGGAACTGGGACGACCACTCCTTGGGTGAGTAGATCCTGAAGCTCCCGGCGGAGATCACGAAAACGATCGGGAGTTAAATGAAGACCGAAACTCGATCTTGTACCCTGAATGAATGAGTTCTTGAACCCACCTGTTCCAAACTTTGGAAAGCCAGGGTTCTGGAAAACAACGCAGACGTCCCCCACCCCAGAAACGGTAGAGGGCGTCCCTTCAGGACGAAGTGGACTGGGCCGCTGTGCCAGCATTGCCGCCCTTGAACTTACCCGCCCAAGGCTTCTTCTGGCTACCAGAGGCCTTGAAGGACTTGCCCTTATCCTGCGTCTTGAAGGCACGAAATGCCCTGATTAGGCTTAAAGGAGGGACCCCGTTTATTTTCCCCTAGTCACCTGGGGTAAAAGAGTGCTCTTACCCCCAGTGAGCCCTTTGATCAGTTCATCCAGAGAGTCCCCAAAAAGATGACTTCCCACAAAAAGGATGTCAGTCACCGTCTTCTTTGAAGACTGGTCGGCCGACCAACTCTTCAACCAAGTAATACAGTGGATAGCGACCACGACCGCCGACAGACGTGCGACTAATGGGCCCTCGTCCAAGGCCACGTCACACAGGTACAACACGGCTTGGCCAATTTGATCCACCATCTCCAGCGCAGCAGAAGAGGCGGATTCAGCAATGAGAGTGCGCTTAATCGTCTTTGCCCACTCAACCACAGCCTAAGAGACCATGACCGAAGCGAACACGGGCTTCAGCAAGGACCCCGCCACCAGATAGATGTGGATGGGAAAGCGTCTCCACCCGCCTATCCGTCAGGTCTTTAAACACTGGGGAATCCTCCACGGGCATTAAAGTGGCTTTATTTAACCTGGACACAGTGTGGTCCACCTTAGGAGCCGCAGTCCAGCGAGAATCCACCGGATCCGCAAAGAGATAACGGTACTGAAATCTCTTGAGCACCACAAAATTATGTTTGATATGGCGCCATTGGTCATTCACGGTTTCGCGAAACTCCTCGGAACAAGGAAAAACCTGACCCGACTTTTGGGCCTTGCGGGTCCCAAAGGAAGACCGCTTACCCGACAGGTGGGGCTCATCATCCAAATTCAACATTTCCTTCACAGGGCTGATAAGTGCGTCCACCGCAGCGCGGTCCCGCGCTGACCTTGAGGATGAATCCTCCTCCTCCACATCCGACAGAGGACTGAGACCCTTCAGGGGGGACGTTGTCCGTGGCAACCAAATCTGGCTCTGAATCCGAAGACTGAGAGGGCATAGGCCTTTTCTTAGAAGCCCGGTCAGACATCAGCAAATCCACTTTTGCCGCTAAAGTCGAAAGTGCAGCAGTTAACGAGACTATGGCAGAGGATTCAGGAGTACCTGAACCCTCCACCAGATCTGGGGGGAATTCGCTATCCTGGGACTCCATAATAGCAATATCAATTTAAATGACGCTGGCCCTTTAAATCGGCGATTCCCGCGGTCCCACCACAAACCTGCGCCGCAAATGGAGCCCTTGTCCCTTGCTACAGGAATCTGTAACAATGAGTGCTAGCAGGAATCCAGGCCAGAGAAAAACAGTAAAACGCCCCCCACAGTGTGTTATACTTGCCCGCGCTACTGAGGATCTGAAGGAAAGAAGGAGGAAGTAACCTCACGCCCCTAGAGGCAAAGCCAGCCCTGAGCCACAAGAAAATGGTTGCCAATAGAAGTCAATGGAGAGAAAGCCCTGGAAAATTGGCCACTGCCCACAAAGGACATCATGCCCACACTAAAGATGGCGCCAAAAGGATGACAGAAAATGGCTGCTGCCCACACTATGAGGCCGAACAGCCTGCCCACACCCAAAATGGCGGCCGCGCGGTGTAGCGCTAATTGCAGCCCCAAAACACCATGCACTGGCCCCCACAGAGTACCACAAGCACCCCAGGGACGTAGGAGACCCCCGCACCCCCCCCACACTGCGGTTAAAACGCGACAGCGCCCCCGCAGGGACCGGGAAGGGACACACAGGAACCGTACCTACAGCCATGAGGGGGACATCACAGAACCCATACTGAACTGTCATCCCCAAAACAGAGGGCCCACATACACACCCCGACAAATATGGTCAAAGACAGAGGGGTAGCCGGGTACTCACCGGTCCAGCGAACGTGGGCACCACTCTGAGACAGGAAACCTCCCACCCTGAGTGGGGGCGACGTCAGCCGAAAGGGACGCTGGCAACACACGGGCGTACCACGGATGAGACATCCCAGCGAAGATAACAACTTCGCAGGCTTATCCCTGAAGTCAGGGACATTGTCGGTTGCGAGGCCTGGGCATACCAATAACCTGCTAATGCTCGATGGCAGGCTGGGCTCTAGAATAACCAGTGCGAGTCCCAGCTCTGCAAACACTGTAGTCTTCTAAAGTCCGACTAACTAAGCGAAGGAGAAAATAAACTATCTTTAAAAGAAAAAATACTTTTTCAGAGAGAAACATAAAAAGAAGAAAAAAGCTGAGACCGAAGCCACAGCCAGGGAAAGCCAGCCTACTCCTAAGCTAGGCAGCAGAAAACTGAATTGGGAATGAAGCTAGCTGGGGATATTGACCAGAGGGACAGCCTACTGTAGGTGTGTCTACCCAAAGGTTTTGTGATTATTCTAACAAAATCTTCTGCCTAGCTTACTCCTGTGGAGAAGTCCAATACACAGACGTGCAGATTGAACGAGTGGGCGGCGACTGTCAGAGGACGCAAGAGAAAAGCAGTCTGTCAATTTTCAAGTAATATCAGATTTGCCAGAAACCTGCTCTTAGTAATGAGATATTCTCCATCCCCTAAGGACACTGGCAAAATTAAGGATTGCTGGTCTCAGCAGGGGTTACACATATATATATATATATATATATATATATAAAGCACAAAATGTTCAACTCATAAATTAAGGAGGATTTCATATCAGCATGTAGATCTGTCCTCGGGTTACAAACAAAATAGGGTTGGGTCTGTAGGTTTGTTCTTAAGTCGAATTTGTAAGTCGAACATGTACCATACTTTTTTTTTAAGTGTAGCTCCAGCTAAAAGAATTTTCTTTTTGGATAGCATAGGGAAGGGTTACACCCCTGTACCATTTTTTGCTGTTTGTACATCTATTCAGAATATTTCACCTCACTTTCTGTCCCTAAGACAACTGGATTTTGAAAATTTGGGGTTGTAGAAACAAGGATTAGTGATAAAGCTTCAGTGGAGACACCTTTTTCCCATGAGAACTCTTACAGAAGTGAATTTCTCTTCCAAAGGAGGAGATTTCTTCTCACTTCCTGTTGTCTCCCTCCGTTTGGAAGTAGGAGTCGTTTGTAAGTCAGATGTTTGTAACCCGGGGACCACCTGTATACGGATGTGATGTTTAGTGAAAGGAGGGAATGGTCCATGTTAATTGCGCATGCCACAATGCTGCTTAATAACCAACATATATTTGCTACCATACAATAACTAACTAGGGGTCACTGGCAAAGATATTTTTGGGGGATAATTTGTGATAGCTATGTCAAGCTTTCGATGTAGATGTAACCCAACACAAAGCAGAGTTTTGGCAGAAAAATACCATTAAAAGAGGTTCTTGGCCCTACCTGGAGAATTGAACCCTCAACGAATGATAGGGCCATGGAAACAAAGACACTAAAAGCATCTGGGAGTGTATTTAAAGCTAATTGTTTATACTTTTCCTTACAATTTCTAGCTGTCTAGAGTACAGAATGGTTAAAACCTCTGTCAATTTTATTTTGCAGTCTGTGACCCATTGACTCCTAACTCACTGTTACAGAGACACAGCAGTAAGTGGGAGAAAAGTCCATTACCTGAGGTGTCCCCGTTGGAAGATTTCTCTTCACCTTACGTTGCAGTGACAGCTGTAAAGTTTTATATTAACTATCACTTTCTGTTCAAGTAACACAGGACAAACTGCAAAGATGAATTACCCCAGCATTAACAGACAGCATAAAGACATAGCAGGGGTCTGAAAATTGGCAAAGCTGTTTAGCATAAAAAGCCGACCGTTAGGACTTACCGGTAACAGTGTTTCTACGAACTTTCCAGGACGGCAACACATGAGAGATGAGAGGCTCCACCCTACAGGAAACACAATCTGTTCACAGCTGTTAAAAGCCCCACCCTTCCCCTTGTCCCTCAGAGCAGTGGTCCTCAACCCTGGCCTACAGGGCCCACTAACAGGCCAGGTTTTCAAGATAACTGAAATACATCCCAGGTGATATTTGCTGCTCAGTGATTGCAGTACTCTAGTCTGCATCTCCCCAAGGTAATACTTAAAATCTGGCCTGTTAGTGGGCCCTGAGGAGCGGAGTTGAGGACCACTGCCTCAGAGCGTTTTACCTCCACTCCATTATGAGTGATGCAGATATTTTGGATCAAGAGGCGGATCAGCAGGTTTGCCCCTCCGAAGTATCTGCCTTCTCTGCTTCGGATGCAAGACCTATCTGGAGTGGAACTTAAAGATGAAATCAGAAAACCTGTGAAATCAGTAGGTTAGCAAGATTGATGCTTTAAATCATCCAGCAATCATGGTCTATCATGTCTGTATCACTTCTTAGGACCACTAAAAGGACTAATCCAAGACTTGTTCTGTGAAACAAAGATACTACTTTGATCAACAAAGCAGATCTGGCTTAAAGACTACTCTGTTCAGGAGAATGAATTAAAAGGAGGCTCCTTGATGGACACACCTTGCAGGCCCCTTTAAATTACTATTTATTTATTTTCCATAGTGATGGGTAAAGGGAAGCACACTTAAGGGAAATCGATTAAGGGAAGGTTATTACCTGGGCTCAGAAGCTGGACAGGTATGTAATCAAAGTACACCAAACCTAGAACTTCCCTCACCTCTGAATGTTGGCATGTCAGTTGTGAAAAATGCTCTATATACCAGAAACTCCCTATACACCTGCCCGCAAATGCAATAAAATTAAGCGTAAAGGAGCTTGGAAAAACTGAATTTTTGTAAAATCTTACCGTAAAATTCCTTTCTCTGAGTCCTCCGACAGTCGCCGCCCACTCATACAGTCTTCACCAATGGGTATTGACTTCCTCTCCACAGGAGTAGCTAGGCATAAGACTTGTTAAGAACAAAGCATTTACATAGTCACACCAAAGGGGGCTGTCCCACTGGTCCAATACCCTCTTGCAATAGCCATCCCAACTCAGTTTGGTAGCAAGCAGTTAAGTGTATAAGAACCCCAAAAGAGGGGCGGGGGCGGCGACTGTCGGAGGACTCAGAGAAAGGAATTTTACGGTAAGATTTTACAAAAATTCAGTTTTCTCTTATGTCCTCAGACAGTCGCCGCCCACTCATACAGTCTTCACCAATGGGGATGTCCCAAAGCAGTGTAGACATGAGGGGTGGGAAACGCAACCGTCAGAAAGGCAACGCAGTACCCACATCAGAGAAAGAAACCTTACATGAAACAGCAAGGGAACCTCCTGGGCAAAAAAAAAAAAAAAAAAAAAAAACTCAACAGGAGCAACAACCCAGGAAAGCAAATAACCCAGGGGGTAAACAACCCCAACAGCCAGGGAACAAAAAACAGGGTTCCCTACGGTACTGCCGGCCAAAGGAGGCATCAGCTGATGCCAGAACATCAAGTTTGTAGAATTTGGAAAAAGTGTGCACTGACGACCAAGTCGCAGCCTTGCACACCTGGGCCACCGAGGCCTGATGCCGGAAGGCCCAGGACGAACGCACCGATCTGGTAGAGTGCACCCTGACAGGGAAGGGCGGTACACGTTCCTTCAACGAATAGGCCTGTACAATCGTCTGTCTGATCCATTTTGATATGGTCACCGCAGAAGCAGCCATACCCTTCCGAGGTCCCTCAGGAAGGACAAAGAAAATGCGATTTTCAAAAGGATTCAGTCGACGACAGGTAAACCCTGATCGCCCTGACAACATCCAAAGAATGCAAGGCAACCTCCTTAGGATGCTTAGGATTCGCACAGAGCGAAGGTAAAACAATGTCCTCATTAAGGTGAAAATCCGAAACCACCTTTGGAAGAAAGGAAGGGTTAGGTCGCAAGACCACCTTATCCCTATGAACCACCAGGTAAGGGGAGCGGCAGGACAACGCCGCCAATTCCGACACTCTGCGAGCCGAAGTGATCGCCACCAGAAAGGCAACCTTTTTAGACAGCAGAGGTAACTAAACTTCCCTGATGTTTTCAAACGGGGAACGTTGTAACATGGACAGAACCAAGTTCCAGTCCCATGGAGGTAAGGGCTCCCTTCTAGGAGGGGCCAAGGGACGCACACCTTGAATGAAGGTGCGAATCAAAGAATTAGAGGCCACAGGGCGCTGTAAAAGAACAGCCAGTGCAGATACCTGGCCCTTAATCGTGGCCAGGTAAGAACGAGGAGAGAAGCCCCTGGACTCACACCACGCAAAATAGGCTTTCCATGTACAGTAATAAATCTTACCAGACGAGGCTTTTCTAGCCTTGATTAAAGTAGGAATGACCTCTGAGGAGAGACCCCTGTCTCTCAGGACCTGGCTTTCAACAGCCATGCCGTTAAAGCCAGTGACTGTAAAGCAGGATGGAAGATCGGTCCCTGAGACAGTAGATCTTCTCGCATTGGCAGCCGCCATGGAGGCTCGACGGCCAGGTGAACGATGTCCGCGTACCAGGACCGGCGTGGCCAGTCCGGCGCCACCAGAATCACCAATGTTGGTTCTGAGGCCAACCTGCGAAGGAACCTGGACAACAATTGAATCGGAGGAAAGGCATATATCAAAACGATACTGATGCCAAGGCACCACCAGCGCATCCGCGGCGTCTGTCAGAGGATCGCGCGTTCTTGCCACGAACCTTTCCACCTTGTTGTTTAGCCGAGACGCGTACAGGTCCACATCCGGGGATCCCCATTTCATACACAGCATTTGAAATACCTCCGGGTGCAGGGACCATTCCCCCTGGTCCAGGGTCTGGCGGCTCAGATAATCGGCCTGCCAATTCTCTACACCCGGAATGTGAACTGCCGATATCGCCGGGACATGAGTCTCGGCCCAAGACAGAATACTGGTCACTTCCTGGGCCGCCCGGGCACTCCTGGTGCCCCCTTGGTGGTTGATGTAAGCCACCGCAGTGGCATTGTCCGTCTGCACCCATACAGGATGGCCCTGAAGACGATCCGACCAGTGGAGCAGGCACAGATTTTCCTTCCGACACAGCCGGGGACTGAAGCCACCACAAGAGATCCATTCTGGTTTTGCGACTCAGAGACTCTCAGGTCCAAGGACTGAGGTAGTCTGTCCCTCCTTGCCAGGATCTCCGCTTGGATAGATCGCGTGTGAAACTGTGCAAATGGTATCGCCTCGAAGGCTGATACCATCAACCCCAGGGACCGCATACAGGTCCTGAGTGACGAGGATTCCTTGTCCCTGAGGGACCTGACCTCGGACTGCAGGGTCCGGAGCTTGCCCTCCGGTAAGAACACCTTTGCTTGAGCAGAGTCCAGAACCATTCCCAAATATGGGAGGACGAACCGAAGGAGACAAGGTCGACTTCTGAACGTTGATGGTCCAACCAAACTCCTGGAGCGCCTGGACCGTAGTGGACAGATCGCGCAACAGGCTCTGACTGGCACTCGATCTTAACAGGAGATCGTCCAGATATCCCAAGACCACAATGCCCTGTGCCCGCATCAGGCCCAGAACAGGCGCCAACACTTTGGTAAAGACCCTTGGTGCCGAAACGAGACCAAAAGGTAACGCCACAAACTGATAATGATCCTCCGCGATAGCAAATCGGAGGTACCTCTGATGACCCTCGAAAATGGGGATGTGTAGATACGCATCCTTTAGATCGATAGAGGCCAGGAATTCTCCCGGACTCAGGGAGGCCACCACCGAGCGGAGCGATTCCATGCGGAACTTTCGAACGCGCACAAAGCGGTTCAGAGCTTTAAGTCCAGAATCGGACGCACTTTGCCCTCCTTTCTGGGCACAGTGAACAGATTTGAGTAAAACCCCCGAAACCTGTCCCGATGAGGCACCGGGACGATTACCCCCTGGGTGCGGAGATCCTGTACTGCTTGATGCAGGTCTTGTAACCGCCCTGGGGTCAAATGAAGATTTGAGGGAAAGAATCTGTCTGCCGGCCGTGAAAGAAATTCGATCTTGTACCCTGATCGAATGATTTCCTGAACCCACCTGTCCGGAATTCTGAGCAGCCAAGGTTGGAGGAAACCGCGCAAACGTCCCCCCACCCTTGAAAAGGGTGAGGGCGCCCCTTCAGGCAGAGGCGGACTCAGCCGCCGCACCAGCTTGGCCGGATTTTGGTTTGCCGGCCTAGGGCTTTCTCTGGCCACCCTGGCCCTTGAAGGGTTTTCCCTTGTTCTGTGCCTTGAAGGCACGAAAGGACCCCTGATTTGGTTTAAAGGCGGGACCCCGCTTGCTGCGGAAAAACTTGCCCTTAGGATTCTGGGGCAGCAGAGTGCTCTTGCCCCAAGTGACTCCTTTAACCAATTCATCCAGGGAGTCTCCAAAAAGGCGAGACCCCGCATAGGGAATATCAGCCACCGTCTTTCTGGATTTCTGGTCAGCCGACCAGCTTTTCAACCAGATCAGTCGACGGTTAATCACCGCGACACTGGACAGGCGCGCAGCCAATGGGGCCTTATTTAAGGCCGCATCGCACAAATACATGACCCCTTGATAAATCTAGTCCACCATCTCCCCGGTAGTAGGGGGGGGGGGGGCAGAATCAGCCACGAGGGTGCGTCTGAGCACCTTGGTCCAATCCGCCACAGCCTGAGCCACCATAACAGAGGCAAAAATAGGTTTTAGCATGGAAACCGCCACCATGTAAGCATGGCGGGCAAGAGATTCCAGCCTCCTATACGTAGGATCCCTAAATACCGGAGAATCTTCGGTGGGAACCAGAGTAGCCTTATTCAATCTGGCACAGTGTGATCCACTTGAGGAGCCACACACCAGCGCAAAACCGTAGGAGACGCAAAAGGGTAAAGAAATTGAAACCTTTTTGGCACCGTGAAGGTGTATTTCAAACTGCGCCATTGCTCATTCACTTTGTGATGAAACTCAGCAGGGCAAGGAAAAACCTGCGCCGTCTTGCGGGTCCTATGTGTACCAAAAGAAGACACAATGCCCGGAGGATTGGGCTCATCCTCTAAATGTAGTGTTTCTTTAACGGCAAGAAGAAGAGCGAGACCCTGAAAGGGGCACGCTACCTACAGCAACCATGTCACATTCAGAATAAGAAAAAGAAATCCTAGGCCTTTTTCTAGCAGCACGTTCAGTCATCAGCACATCCATTTTGGACACCAAAGTCGCCACTACAGCAGACAAATTAGTCAGGGCAGAGGATTCAGAGGAACCTGAATCCCCCACCAAGGCTGGAGGAAATTTGCTGTCCTAGGATTCCATTGCAAAAATTTTTTTTTTTTGGAAGGTACTGGCCCTTTAAGCACGCACACCGCTACAATGACAACACAGTGGAACACAGACCCCCCGCAGGGCCAGGAAGATTGTACAAGGGAGGACAAAAGGACAGCAGAACAGAGCCCCACAAGTGTGTTACCACTGCAGTCGGTCGCTCCTGAGTGAAAGAAGGAAGTGATGTCACCGCCAGAGACTGAACTGAGGCTGCAGGCTAAGGAAAAATGGTTGCCTATGGAAAGTAATGGGAGGCTTTGGTAAAATGGCCGCCGACATGTGCTCGGAACGATCGTTTGCCACACACAAGATGGCGTCGCAAGGCGCCAAAATACACTACATACCATGCTGTATAAGCGCCCATAGTGAAGCCAGACATGCTGCCCACACCTAAAATGGCGGACCAGCGGTTTTTAACCCCGCAGCGGTCGCCGCACGTGTCTGTACCTCCAAGCACCCTAAAGTGACACAGGAGATGTACCCCCAAAAATCCACACAGCGCTGGCTGAGAGAAAAAACCCCCGCAGGGACCGGGATCAGGGAGCCCGAAACACACAGACATAAGGGGACACCACAGACACACAGGACTGCCAGCCCCAGACAGAGGCCCCACACAGAGTGTACTTACCTGTACTCGATGGCGTGGGGTGCCTCATATCAAACGGGAAACCGCCGCCCTCAGATGGCAGGGGAGTGCCGTCCGCCAAAAAACGCAGGACACCAGTAGTGCACGGACAAACCGTGAATGTGTCCGGTGAGGTAGCCACCTCACAGGCTGCATCCCTGAGGACAGGAATGGGTCATTTGCGAGGCCAGGGCGAACACATAGCCTGCTAAATGATTGATGGCGGGCTGGGATTCCATCTGACCCTCTGTCCCGGAGAACCAGGACGACCAGTCCGATTCCCAGCTCCGCAAACGCCGTCTTCATCCGAAGATCCGACTAACGCTGACAAAATAAAACAGCTAGTAATGCAAAGAAAAAATTACATTTGCAGAAAATAAAATCATAAAATAGAAGAAGAAGGCTGAGACTGTAGCCCCAGCACAGGGAAGCCTATCTACTCCTTAACTAGGCAGAAGACAAACTGAGTTGGGATGGCTATTGCAGGGGGGTATTGGACCAGCCCCCATGGGTGTGTCTATGTAAATGCTTTGTTCTTAACAAGTCTTATGCCTAGCTACTCCTGTGGAGAGGAAGTCAATACCCATTGGTGAAGACTGTATGAGTGGGCGGCGACTGTCGGAGGACGTAAGAGAAAAGAATGCTTTTAACCATATTGTAGAGATCAGAACCATAATTCACTTCAATACCATTGGGTGCCTTTTGGTGCTGATGAGGGATACATTACCCTACTTTAGAGTAAGTCCATAGCAGTAGCAGAACACTCACATTGACTTACCACAACCAGTTATGCGAAGAGAGTGATATAAGGGATACATATAGATCTGTAAACTAATTGAGTTGGGTATACGGGTCAGATAAGCTCTGATACCACATCTTTATGCCACAATTCCTCTATGAACAAAGTTCTTAAAGGAAAACTGGATTTTTGACTTACCATAAAATCCTTTTCTCTTAAGTTTATTGACGGACGCAGTTCTCTCTGATTCATATCAGTAGGGTTATACTGCCCCCTACAGGAGTATGACACTAGGCAAAAAAAGTCCTGGCTACGCCTATGGGCAGTCGCGGAGTGACTCTTCCTGCATAGGATGTCAGTTCTGTATCAAAGCAGTGTCAGAAAGTAACACCAACCCAACTCAAAAATAGAGGGCGGGTGCATCGGTCAAAGAACTTAAGAGAAAAGGATTTTACGGTAAGTCAAAAATCCAGTTTTCTCTATCATTCATTGACGGCCGCAGTTCTCTCTGAGCATTGCCATAAAATGAGGGGTGGGAACAGCAGAAAAGAACAAGTCCCCAAAGCTAAACATAGCCAACCACGCAACATAGGCCTCATCAGAACAAAAGATGAGGCCCACCTGAAACAAACCGTAAACACCCTCATGGAAGGCCAAATGCCCTCCAAACAGCAGCCAGCAAAAAACCCTGCGGCCAAAAAGAGGCATCTGCAGATGCCAGCACATCCACCTTATAAAAAGTGGTAAAGGTGTGAACAAACGACCAGGTAGTTGACTTGCAACCTGAAGCACAGATGCCTGTATGGCGAAAAGCCCAGGAAGCACTAGGCGCCCGAGTAGAAAGCACCGAAACAGGGAATGATAGGACCTGACACTTAATTGAAGAAGCCTGCACCACCCACTGTCCGATCTACATGGAAATAGTTGCAAAAGACGCAGGCAGCACTGTTCTTGGGCCATCCGTGAGCAGAGAGCGCGAACCTGGCTTACGGGAAGACTCAGTAGTCGCCAAGAACACCTCGAGTGCCTGAACTCTATCCAGAGTATGCAGCGCACATTCCGTAGGATGAGGGGGCTTAGGACACAAGACGGCAATACAATGTCCTCGTGCAAGTAAACACTAGAAACCACCTTCAGAGGGAAGGATGGATCAAGACAAAGTACCACCTGGCCCCAAGAACCAACATATAGGAAGAACAACATGACAATGTCGCCAGTGCCGACACCCTGTGTGCAGAGTGACAGCAAACAAGAAGGCCACCTTCTGTAATAAGGTAGGCAGGGGATACCCTCGATAATCCCAAAAGGAGGGTCTGGAGAACTGACTGCACCAAATCAAGGTCCCCAGTTGGTGACGGAGGTCGCACCAGAAGAACCAAGTGTCGCACCCGCTGGAAGAAGTAACGCACCAGAGAACGGGCGGCCAACGGCCTTTAGAAGGAAAATAGCCAAAGCCAAATCCTGACCCTCGACAGTACTCAAAGCCAACTCCCCGTTGAAGGGAGCCAAGATCCGGGCCACTGAGTAAGAGCGAGGGAGAGCCCACACAACATACAACTGATGAAAAAAGCACCCTAGAAGTCGCTTCCCACGCTTTAAGCAGGGTGGGAATCACTGAAGCAGACAATCCCCTGTCCTTCAGCACCTGGCTTTCAACAGCCAAGCTGGCAAAGCCAGTGACTAAGTCGGAGGGGAGATTGGCCCTGGAGACAATAACTCCTCCCTGAGAGGAATTCTCCATGGCGTGTCCACGGCTAGCCTGACCAGGTCGGTGTATTAAGCTCGGCGAGGCCAGTCCGGAGCCACGAGAAAGACCAGAATCCCTTCCGCTTCCATCCTGCGAAGAATGCTTGGCAGCAACTTGATATGAGGAAAGGCAGACCGCAGCTGATACTGACCTTGGCCAATCCATGAGCACACCCACACGACCAGAAGCCACCTGAACTCCTCCAGAGTTCTCATGGTGAATTCCAAATTTGTCAGCACTGTAGGGGACTCCACACGGAGAAGCAGATCAGCCAGGAACCCCGGACCGATACGCCCCTCTGCCGCAACAGCGCCAGGCCTGGAGCCAACACCTCTGTGAAGACCCGAGCAGCAGAAGCGAGACCAAGGGGTAACGCCACAAACCGATAGAGATCCTTCCCCACGGCAAAAAATGGATGACCCATTGGTGTCCTGAACACAACGGGATGTGAAGGTAGGCATCTTGATGTCGATGGAGGCCAGGAATCCCCCTGAGGTAGGGAAGCCACTGTCGTGCGAACCTATACCGCCTTGAATTTTTGATCCGCATGGAACCATCAAAAGGGCCAGAAGGTCCAACTTGTTGAAGCAGAGCCTGACCTGCCCCACAGAGTGCTGCAAGCGATCCAGGGACAGCCATACATTGGAAGAGAACAACTCAACGGAAAAAAAATGGATCGAAACCCGATCTTGCAACTGGATGGCAAGACCTCCTGAACCCTGCGCTGCCTGGGATCCGGGCCAGCTGTAGGTCCGACAACTGGCAAGGATGACTCCCCACCCCATAGACGGGTGAGGACGCACCTTCAGGCCGAGTAGGCCTCGTCCACAGGCCTGGAAAAAAAAATCTCTCATTCGCCAGACCAGGGTTGTTGGGAACCACCAGAGGAAGGCTTAAAGAACTTGGCCATAATGACTGTCCCCGAGGGACGAAGAACTGTTGTGAGCCGAAAGGGAGGGACATGTGAATGCCAGATGCTACCTGCGCCCCGGGTGCAGCCGGTGCTGCGGTCTCCAAATCGCAGGGTGTCACACACCGAAACAACCCAAGCATCCATCAGCGCTTGAATCATGCGAGGCAGGGGAGGCGAAATGTCGTCATCATCCAAGGAGCGCGAGGTACCAGACCCGGTAGGGAGGCCCACATCTGCAGCGGCTGATTCAGATTCAGAATCCGAGACATCAGATGGGGCAGGCGTAGTTGGAGAAACGCTTCAGCGCACCCCCCACCTCCACCCGGGCCCAAATGCTTCCTGAACCGCCGAAAAAAATGCATCGATGGACAGTGGAGATCCGGAAGACCCTGCGGCCTCCGTGAGGGGGTCAGGTGGGGATACATAACCTGCAGGGTCAATACAGAACCTGAGGAACCCGCCAGCACAATTTGCAAAACATGCCAAAAATTATATATATATATATTTTATTTTGTAAAAAGAAGCAGCCCCACAGCGCCCCCCGGAGGTCAGGCACATGCTAATTAAGCCCCCCAAAAGAGACTACCCTCAGTAACCCACTGTCCCCAGATAGCATTCGGATTAGAAGGGTCCCAGCGGTGGCTCAGAGAAAAGAGTGAGCTAGGAAACAGCCCGGGATGAAGGGAGGGGCTCCTCCACCACCGGCCTTCACAGCAAAATAATCCACCACAAAATGGCCGAAAACTGCCCCCCTCCCTAAGATGACCGCTGTCACAAATGCAGACAGGGCTACAACAAAATGGCGGACCCCGTGCGGCAATGAGACCCCCGACAGCCCTACTACACCATCCAGCCCTGGAGGGCCCGACCCAGGCCCCCCTCCTGGCACCATTGACCAAGCGCCGTGAATGTCGCACCCCCCCCCCCCCCCCGTGCGGCCTGCACACAAGGCCCCAGCCTCAGGTAGGCCCAAAACAGTCCCCCAAGCGGGAAGAGGGGGGCGGGGAGAGGAGGGGGGGTTTACAACAGGACAGAGGGGAAACCAGAAGTGTGAGGGTCCGACCATCCCAGAGAGAGGGCCTGAGTCCACCCCAAAATCTGCCAGGGAAGGAGGGGGGGTCATTTACTCACCATACCAGGGACACAGGCAGGCGCCATCTCATGAGAGGACCCCACGCCCCCGGAGTAGGGGGCTGTCGGCCAAATAGGAACGCTGCAACATAAGCCTAGACCCTGTGGTGTGCGTCCTGGCGAGATGTTTAACTTGCGGGGCCAGTCCCCGTCCAGTTGGACTATGCCGTGGCCGACCCAGCGCGGAGCTAAGGCCTGCACGCGCTCGATGGCCAGACTGGGTTGACCACTGGATATAGGGATCCAGCCCGGCATAATTGCTTAAAGATCTCACAGGAAAAACATTCCGGAGAAAAAAAAGACGATCTAAAAAAAAAAATCTACTTATAAAAATTACTTCTATGCCAGGACCAAAGATCCCAGCAAGGAACTAGGTTCTTACTCCTGACTAGGCAGATTAAAAACTGACATCCTATACAGGAAGAGAGAGGGTGTACCCTCCGGGACTGCCCATAGACGTAGCCAGAACTTTTTTCTGCCTAGTGTCCTACTCCTGTAGGGGGCAATATAACCCTACTGATATGAATCAGAGAGAACTGCGTCTGTCAATGAACAAGAAAGAGGATATTTTATAACCTTCTTCTAGTGTCCTACAACTTTACCAGGTTTCCAAAAACTTCTGGAAAAAAATTACATGTTCAAAAGACTCATTATGCCTCATAGAATATACGTTGGGGTGCTTGCTTTCCAAAATGGGGTCATTTTGTGGGCAATTCCATTGTCCTGGTGCTCCAGGGCCTTCAAAAGTGTGATAGGTCGTTAGGAAATTACATGTGTAATTTATGCTCCTAGAACACCTGACGGTGCTCCTTGAGTGTTGGGCCTCTGTATGTGGCCAGGCTGTGTAAAAGTCTCACACATGTGGTATTGCCATACTCAGGAGGAGTAGCAGAATGTATTTTGGGGTGTAATTGCGAGTATGCATATACTGTGTGTGAGAAATAACTTGTTATTATGACAATTTTGTGTAAAAAAAACCTGAATTTTTGTAAAATCTTACCTGTAAAATTCCTTTCTCTGAGTCCTCCGACAGTCGCCGCCTCCTCTTAAGTCATCACTGTTGGGTATTGTCTTCCCATCCGCAGGAATAGCTAGGCATATAGACTTAGTCCAAAGACAAAAGGCATTAGCATATACACACCCATGGGGGCTGTCCCATCTGGTCAATACCCACCCTGCATCACCACTCCCAACTCAGTTTGGTAGCATAGCAGTAGGTAATAAGAACCCCAAAAGAGGGGCGGGGGCGGCGACTGTCGGAGGACTCAGAGAAAGGAATTTTACAGGTAAGATTTTACAAAAATTCCGTTTTCTCTTACGTCCTCCGACAGTCGCCGCCGCCTCTAAGTCATCACTGTTGGGATGTCCCAAAGCAGTATAGACATGAGGGGTGGGAGATGCAACCGTAGAAAAGGCAACGCAGTACCCACATCAGAGAAAGGAATCTTACATGCACCGTAAGAAAACCAACTGGGCAACAGAAAAAAAACAACGCTCAACAGGAGAACCAGCCCAGGAAAGCAAATGCCAACAGCCAGGGACCCAGAAAAAAGTCAAGGGTCCATCATGGCACTGCCGCACTGAGAACTTTGCGGCCAAAAGAAGCATCAGCTGATGCCAGAACATCTACTTTGTAGAATTTGGAAAAGGTGTGCACCGACGACCAAGTCGCCGCCTTTCACACCTGGGCCACCGAGGCCCGATGCCAATAGTCCCAGGATGCACTCAAAGACCTGGTAGAGTGCGCCTTAACAGGGAAGGGCGGAACCCGTTCCTTCAAGGCGTAAGCCTGCTCAATGGTCTGTCTGCTCCATTTGGCAATAGTTGCTGCGGACGCAGCAATGCCCTTCCGAGATCCCTCAGGAAGGACAAACAGGGAATCCGTCTTCCGAAAGGATTCCGTAGACGACAGGTAAACCCTGATCGCCCTGACAACATCCAAGGAATGTAAAGCAATCTCCTTCGGATGTTTAGGCTTCGTACAAAGCGAAGGCAGGACAATGTCCTCATTAAGGTGGAACTCAGAGATCACCTTGGGAAGGACGGAAGGGGGTGGTCGCAAAAACCACCTTATCAAGTAAGGGGAGCGGCAAGACAACACCGCCAGCTCCGACACTCTGCGAGCCGAAGTGATCGCCACCAGAAAAGCAACCTTTTTCAACAGCAGAGACAACGATATGGGAGGAGCCAAATGTCGCACACCTTGAATGAAGGTGCGCACGAAGGAATGAGACGCCACAGGGCGTTGGAAAAGGACAGCCAGTGCAGACACCTGGCCCTTTATCATGGCCAGCGCCAGGCGCTGATCCACTCCAGACTGGAGGAAAGCCAAGATTCTCGACACCGAGTAAGAACGAGGGGAGAACCCCCTGGACTCACACCAGGCGAAATAGGCTTTCCAGGTACGGTTATAGATCTTACCAGAGGAGGATTTCCTAGCCTTGATCAGGGTAGGGATAACCTCAGGGGAAAGACCCTTGTCCCTCAAGACATGGGTCTCAACAGCCAGGCCGTTAAAGCCAGCGACTGTAAAGCAGGATGGAAGATCG
This sequence comes from Pelophylax lessonae, assembly GCF_965119305.1. Classification (NCBI taxonomy): domain Eukaryota; kingdom Metazoa; phylum Chordata; class Amphibia; order Anura; family Ranidae; genus Pelophylax; species Pelophylax lessonae. Next base: position 88,794,544 of record NC_138779.1, on the reverse strand, counting down.
GACCTTGAGCCAGGAGATCTTCCCGCAGAGGCAGACGCCACGGAGGCGCCACTGCCAGGTGAACAACGTCGGCGTATCGGGACCGGCGAGGCCAGTCCGGCGCCACCAGAATCACCATGTTCGGTTCCGAGACCAATCTGTGAAGGAACCGGGATAGTAACTGAATCGGAGGAAAGGCGTACATCAGACGATACTGATGCCAAGGGGCCACCAACGCATCCGAGGCGTACGCCAACGGATCGCGTGTTCTTGCCACGAACCTTTCCACCTTTCGATTTAGCCGGGATGCGAACAGATCCATGTCTGGGGATCCCCACCTCGCACACAGCATCTGAAAGACCTCCGGGTGTAGGGACCATTCCCCCTGGTCCAGGGTCTGGCGGCTCAGATAGTCGGCCTGCCAATTTTCCACACCCGGAATGTGAACTGCTGAGATCGCCGGGACATGAGTCTCAGCCCAAGACAGAATGTCGGTCACCTCCCGGGCCGCTCGAGCACTCCTGGTGCCCCCCTGGTGGTTGATGTAAGCCACCGCGGTAGCATTGTCCGTCTGTACGCGAACAGGCAGGCCCCGGAGACGGTCCGACCACTGGAAGAGACAGAGTTTTATCGCTCGTAATTCCAGCACATTTATCGGGAGGGAGGACTCCTCCTCCGACCAAATGCCCTGGGCAGACAGGTTGCCCAGGACTCCACCCCAGCCCGACAGGCTGGCGTCCGTGGTAACCACTGTCCACACCAACGGACGGAAGGACTTGCCTTCCGCCACCGACGGGGACTGGATCCACCATAGAAGAGCCAATCTGGTCTGGCGACTCAAGGAGTCATCCAGATCCAAGGACTGAGGTAGTCTGTCCCACCTGGCCAAGATCTCAGTCTGGAGAGCCCGCGTGTGAACTGGGCAAAGGGAATCACCTCGAAGGCCGACACCATCAACCCCAGGCCCCGCATACAGGTCCTGAGTGACAAGGACGGATTGTCCCCGAGGGACCCGGGTTCGTCCCACAAAGTCCAGAGCTTGTCCTCCGGCAAGAACACCTTTGCCTGAGCAGAGTCCAGAACCATTCCCAGATAGGGAAGGCGTAGCGATGGAGACAACGCCGATTTTTGAACGTTGATGGTCCATCCGAACTCCTGGAGCGTCTGTACTGCGATGGACAGATCGCGCACAAGGTCCTGGCTGGCACGCGATCTCAGAAGCAGATCGTCCAGGTACTCCAGGACCGCAATGCCCTGGGCCTGCAGCAGGCCCAGAACCGGCGCCAACACCTTGGTAAACACCCTTGGTGCCGAAGAGAGACCGAAAGGTAACGCCACAAACTGGTAGTGGTCCTCTGCGATAGCAAACCGAAGGTACCGCTGATGACCCTCGAAAATGGGGATGTGCAGGTACCATTCCTTCAGATCTATCGAAGCCAGGAATTCTCCTGGACTCAAGGAGGCCACAACCGAATGGAGAGACTCCATTCGAAACTTCCGAACACGCACGAAGCGGTTCAGCACTTTTAGGTCCAGAATAGGACGCACTTTGCCCTCCTTCCTGGGCACAGTGAACAGATTTGAATAAAACCCCCGAAACCTGTCCCGATGAGGCACCGGGACAATCACTCCCTGAGCAAGCAGGTCCTGCACCGCTTGATGCAAGTCCTGCAGACGCCCCGGAAGCAGATGGAGATTGCAGGGAAAGAATCTGTCCGCCGGCCGGGAAAGGAATTTGATCTTGTAACCTGATCGAACGATTTCCTGAACCCACCTGTTCGATATCCGGAGCAGCCAAGGTTGGAGGAAACCGCGCAAACGTCCCCCCACCCCTGAAACGGGTGAGGGCGCCCCTTCAGGCAGAGGCGGAATGTCCCGCCGAGCCGGCCTTCTGCTTACCCACCCAGGGCTTCTTCTGGTTGCCCAGAGCCTTGAAGGGCTTGCCCTTGGATTGGTTCCGAAAGGACCCCTGATTGGATCTAGGCGGAGAACCCCGCTTGCCTCGGAAAGAATTGTTCTTCGGGTTCTGGGGCAGCATAGTACTCTTGCCCCCCGTGACGCCTTTCACCAAGGTGTCCAACGCCTCGCCAAAAAGGCGAGAGCCAGCATAGGGAAAATCAGCAACAGTTTTCCTTGAGGACTGGTCGGCCGACCAGCTCTTCAGCAATATCAGTCGCCGGTTAAGTACCGCGACACTAGAGAGGCGAGCCACCAAGGGGGCCTCATTTAAGGCTGCATCACACAAGTACATGACTCCTTGGTGGATCTGATCCACCATTTCCAGCCGGGCAGGCGGCACGTCATCAGACACGAGATTGCCCCTAAGCATCTTAGTCCAATCAGCCACCGCCTGAGCCACCAGAACGGACGCGAAAACGGGTTTGAGCAACGAACCCGCCACCGTATAGGAATGGCAGGCTAGAGACTCCAACCGCCGGTCCGTGGGATCCCAGAAAACCGGGGTATCCTCAGTAGGAACCAAGGTAGCCTTGTTCAACACGGCCACAGTGTTATCCACCTGTGGAGGCACACACCATCGTGATTCCGTAGCCGGCGCAAAAGGATAAAGCAATTTGAACCGACTAGGTACCAGGAATGGACGTTTCAACGTGCGCCACATTTCATTAACAGTGTAATGGAATTCCGCTGGGCAGGGAAAAAACCTGCGCAGACTTGCGGGTCCTGTGCGTCCCAAATGAGGACACAACGCCCGGAGGACAGGGCTCATCCTCTAAATGCAAGGTTTCTTTAACAGAAACAATTAACTCATCCATGGTCGCCCGTTCTTCAGGTGACCCTGGGGAGGATGTATCAACACCCTCCATTTCAGCCTCCCCCTCAGACCCCGGGGGGGTCTAAGGATGAGCGGGACCCTGAAAAGGGCACGCTCGCAGCAGCCATATCCCCATCTGAATCAGAAGAGAGAGACAACCTGGGCTTCTTTCTCGCAGCCCGTTCAGACATCAGCATTTCCATATTAGCCACCAAAGTCGCTACCACAGCAGCCAGATCGGGTCGCAGCGGAGCCACAGGCGAACTGGGGACCCCCACTAAAGCTGGAGGAAACTTGCTTTCCTGAGAATCCATGGCTCAAGTTATCAGAACAAACTACAGTGCAAAAACAGTGTACTGTCCCCCTTTTAGAACGCTGCGGTGTGCGCAGCCCACCGCTACTGCTACAGTGATGAAAAGACCCCCAAAGGAGAAAAGAAACTGAGCCAGAAGCGATATACAGAGGGAAATTGAGAGTGATAACCTGCAGAGCCCGCAGAGCGTTGCTACCAGTGTCCTTGCTGCTGATGGAAAGGAAGTGCTGCTGGAGAGGGCTGGACTATATGCCAGACCCTGGGAAAATGGCTGCCCCATAGGGATGCATTGGAGGCTACGCCAAAATGGCCGCCGACATGCGGCCGAACCGATCGTTCCACCGCCCACAAAATGGCGGCGAATGGCGCCAAAATGACATGCAGGATCGCCCCAGAGGAGCTACACATGTGTGCCCATAGCAAATATGGCGGACCGCGCGAAAATGCACCGCTGCGGTCGCCGCACAATCACAAACGTCTGCACCCCCAACAATGCACCTAGGTGACACAGGGACAGGGACCCCCAGGCAACATACAGATCTGCACAAGCGATCCCTACAGGGAGTCACACAGGCACAGACACGGGGAACACACAGCAATACAGACTGCCACCCCAGACAGAGGCCCCACACAGAAAAGTACTTACCTGTACCAGATGGCGTGGGGAGCCTCTATGCACGGAAAACCTCTGTCCTCATCTGACAGGGAGTGCCATGAGCCAGGGACATGACGCTGCAGCACCGCAGACTAGTCCTGTGAGGTAGCCACCTCACGGATGCATCCCTGTAACAAACGGGGATGGGTCCTTCGTAATGCCAGGGCGAACCATAGCTGAGCGCTCGATGGCGGGCTGGGGGTCCATCTGACCCTTTTGCTCTGGAGAACCAGGGCGGTCAGTCCGAATCCCAGCACTGCATGATCCATCGTCATCCGAAGAGAAGACTAACACTAGAAGCTGACAAAATAAACAGCTAGTAAAGTAAGAGAAAAAAACATTTTGACATTTGCATTGACATTTTCAAAGAAAATCAAATAAAGGAAGGCTGAGACTGAAGCCCCAGCACAAGGGAAGCCTGACTATTCCTGACGCTAGGCAGATTAAAACCGAGTTGGGAGTGGTGATGCAGGGGAGGTATTGACCAGATGGGACAGCCCCCATGGGTGTGTATATGCTAATGCCTTTTGTCTTTGGACTAAGTCTATATGCCTAGCTTTTCCTGCGGATGGCAAGACAATACCCAACAGTGATGACTTAAGAGGAGGCAGCGACTGTCGGAGGATGTAAGAGAAAAAAAAATTATTTCTTAATTTTCCCAAGAATTGCGGGAAAAAATTACAATTTCAAAAAACTCACCATGCCTCTTACTAAATACCCTGGAATATCTACTTTCCAGAAAGGGGTCTTTTGTACTGTCCTGACATTTCAGGGCCTCAAGAAGTCACCTCTTGTGACACAGGGAAGTCTGACACAGCTTAACAAGTGTGATCAATTTTCAATGATTGGCACCATAGCTTGTAGACTCTAACTTTTACACAGACTAAATAATAACCACTAATTTGGGTTATGTTTACCAAAGATATGTAGTAGTATAAATTTTGGCCCAAATTTATGAAAAAAATTACTTATTTGCAAAATATTTTATAATAGAAACTTCAGAATTTTCGCTTTTCTTTTCCAATTCTATCGCAAAAAAAAAAAAAACCCAGTGGTGATTAAATACTACCAAAAGAAAATGGAAAATTGTTACCAATACTTACCGTAATTTTCCTTTCCTGGCCAGTCCTCACGTCAGCACACCTGGGTTTGCTCCTCCTGCGAACCCTCAGGACCACCCTTATCCTAGCTTATAAAAGAGGGCCCTCCCATTCCCTCTTGTTCTGTATTTAGCGGCGACAGGCCACTTAGGGAGGGTTCCAAGGTTGTGCTGACGTGAGGACTGGCCAGGAAAGGAAAATTACGGTAAGTATTGGTAACAATTTTCCATTTTCCTGGCCAGCCCCACGTCAGCACACCTGGGATTTACCTAGCTATGTAGGGCGGGATAATGACATAAAAGAACAGTCCGTTTTAATGCTCTATGAATAGACTTTATTTCGTCTGTAAAGGTGCCGTCACTACTGCCGTTCCAAATCTTGTTGTATTGGTTGACATCACGTCCAAGTTATAGTGTCTGGCGAAGGTCCCGCAGGAGCTCCAGCTGGCTGTCTTGCATATTTCCTCCACCGACACTTTGGCGAGTGCTGCCCATGAGGTCGCCACACCTCTAGTTGAGTGCGCACTTAATATTTGTGGAGGAGCTAGGCCCTGTTGCTTGTATGCCAGGTTAATTGTCCTGGTAATCCAAGTCGATATGAGTCTTGTTGATGCAGCTTTCTAGTACCTGCTGGCAGAATAAATAGGCCATCTGACTTTCGTATTTGCTGGGTGCTAGGTATGTCGCAAATAAGCTGACCATATCTAGTGGCCTCAGGTCTAGCTCATCTGTCTGTTCTGGTGGTTGTGTGAAACTTGGTAGGATCGATTCCCAATTTAAGTGGAACTCCGAGACTACCTTAGATATTAAGGCTGGTGAGGGCCGCAGGATAACTGTCTGCCAGAACAAGACAAAATGGCTGTCTGCAAGAAAAGGCTGCTAGTTCAGAAACCCTTCTGGCTGATGTGATAGCTGTAAGAAAGGCTATCTTTGATGTTAAGAACCACAAGGGGCATGTCTCAGTGGGGATGAACGGAGGTTGAAGCAGGGCTTTTAGCACTATTCCCAAGTCCAAAGTTGGGAAGAGGTTCTTTCTCGGAGGCCGTATTCTCATTGTCGCTTTGAGGAATTGTCTTATTAGGGGTTCTTCCGCCCACCTGTGAATGCTGATAATGCAGACACTTGTACTTTGATTGTATTGTAGGCCAAGCCCACTTCTAGGGCTGTTTGCAAGAAGCTTAGTACATTCTTGATCTTTGGCATGGACGGGGAAAAGCCCTCAATAATGTGGTGATTACTTCCTCGGAGAGTCCCTGCGACCGCAATCTGGCCGATTCAAGAGCCAAGCCGCTAGTTGCAGCCTCCCTGGATTCTGATGTGTCCACTGTCCCTGTTTCAATAGGTCTTTCTTCAGGGGCAGAGCTATTGGCGGGGCTGCCGCCATCTGTAATAGCAATGGAAACCAGGGTCTTCGAGGCCAGATGGGTAGTATGAGGATGGCATGTGTCCCCTCTTTTGCGATTTTCAATAATGTCTTCAAAATGAGTGGAAACGGAGGGAAGATGTATACTAGTGGGAACGTCCATGGAATTGAGAATGCATCTTGTGCTATCGCTTTGTGGTTCTTGAACCTTGTTACAAATTTTGGCAGCTGTGCATTCTCTGATGTTGCCATTAGATCCACGGAGGGTGTTCCCCATTCGGCGAAAATTGGTTCCAGGTAGCATCTGTTGACCGCCCACTCGCTGCTGGTGGGGAAATTTTGACTCAGCTGATCTGCAAGGATGTTCTGTCTGCCTGGAATGTAGATCGCTGTCAGGGCCTCCAGGCGTGTCTTGGCCCAGACAAAAATCCTGGTTGTCAATTGCAGTAAAGAGAGGCTTCTGGTTCCTCCTTGTCGGGCTATGTAGGAGACTGCCGTTTGATTGTCCAACCTTAGTTGGACTTGGGCTCCTTGAATCAAGTCTTCAAAAGCACGCAGGGCTAGGAAGGCTGCTTGCAACTCCAGGAGATTGGAGTGTCTTGTCTCGATTGTTTGCCATCTGCCTTGAATCTGCCTGCCGAGGCAGTGGGCCCCCCAGCCCCGGAGACTGGCATCCGAAGTTATTGTTATCCACTCCCCTGGGCTGAGGGGCATGCCTCGCGACAGGCTGTCCGGTGAACTCCACCCTACTAGGTTCTGGCGGATTCGAGTTGGCAACCTGATCCTCTGATCTAAGGATGCGCCATAACACTGACAAAGGAATGACGTCTGAAAAGCTCTTGCATGGAATCTTGCCCAAGGTACTGCGGGAGTCGCTGCCGTAAACATTCCTAGAAGTGTCATGCAGTCTCTTGCTGATAGTGCAGGAGCACTCATTATGCTGTCGATACAAGCCATCAGTTCGGCCACCTTGCGATTGGGTAAGAAGATCCGTCCCTTTTGTGTATCAAATATTAGGCCCAGGTACTCCATTCTTCGAGATGGTATTAATTGACTCTTTCACCAGCCAACCAAAATTGGCGAGAATCTGTAATACTTGATCACGATGTCGCGTTAATTCAGTAATTGATTGGGCTACCACCAGAATGTTGTCCAAGTAGTGGTAGATCCTTATCCCTTTTAGACGAATGTTTGCAATGGTGGCTAACAGAACCTTGGAGAAGACTCTGGGAGCCGTGCTGATTCCGAAAGGCAAGCATCTGAATTGATAATGGTTTTCTCCCAAAGTGAACCTCAGATACCTCTGGTGGTGTTTGTTGATTGGAATGTGCAGATATGCATCTGCGAGATCGATTGATATCATCCAATTGTCTGGCTGTATCACTGATATGATCGTATATATGGACTCCATCCTGAATCCCTGAGGTTCGATGAATAGGTTTAGCGATCTCAGGTCCAGGACTGGCCTGAGGTCTCCCGATGCCTTGGGAACCAAGAATATTGGGGAATAAACGCCTCTTCCCTGCTGTTGTGGCAGTACTGGTATGATTGCCTGTTTCTGACACAATTCTTCTACGTATCCTATTAAAAATTCTTGCTTCTTTCGGTCCTGTGGCCATCTTGTCTGGACAAATATGTTCGGTGGTTTTTGCCGAAAGACTATCTTGTAGCCCGTCTTTATCGTACTTTGGACCCATTGGTCCTTGACTTCGTCCGTCCATACCCTCCAAAAGGCTGTCAGCCTGGCCCCCACCTGGAGGGGTCGGACGGATGCACCGTCAAAAAGACTTCTCGGCCTTCTTCGCCGCTTGCGCTGCTCGTGACTTTACACCCCTCAAAAAGGAGCTCTGCGTTCCTCTCCATTGGCCCCTTGCATATTCTCGACCAGGCCTATATGATCTTGCCTCACGCGCTCTTCTGAAATCGGTCTGTCCTGGACGGAAGGATGGTTGTCTCTTCTTTGCTCTCTGTGGTAAGAGTCCCGTCTTACCTCCCGTTACACGCTTAATTGCTTCCTCTAAGGTCCTTCCAAAAAGTATCTTACCGTTAAACGGAATATTGCAAAGTGCCTGTTTTGATGCACTGTCAGCCGCCCAGTGCCGCAGCCAGAGGGCTCTCTTTGCTGTCACCGAGTGCACCATAAGCCTCCCTAACAGCTTTACGAGGTCTATGGAGGCCTCCGCCAGGAAGGCTGCTGTCAGATTTAATTCTTCCAAAGCTGTAACAATCCTGGCTCTCTCTACTCCTGAGTTAAGTGCGGTCTCCACATTCGTGACCCATACCTTAACGGCTCTGGAGATGGAGGCCAATGCTATGCTCGGGAAGCAGGCCATACCAGCAACCGAGTAGATCTTTTTAAGATCCGCATCCGCCCGTCGATCCATTGGGTCCCTGAAGGTTGCGGAGTCTTCTAAAGGAAGAGACATCTGCCTTGCCAAACGCTGTAGGGCTGCGTCTACCCCCGGCGGAGATTCCCAAAACTCGGCATCCACGGTCTTAAAAGGGTATAACTTAGAAAAACGATTCTGGGTGTTCGTTTTCTTCTCTGGTTTCCCCCATTCTTCTTCCAACAATTCTCGTATTTCGGTCATGAAAGGAAAAGCCGCTCCCTGCTTCTTCAGGGTCGGGAAATATCTCCTTACTTTTTGTGGTGGCTGGGAGTCTTGCTCCCATTCTATGGCTTCCTTTACCGCTGTGACATATGGTTCTATGAACTGAAAATCAAACATATGTTCCTCTAGATCCTCTGATTCCGAAGAGGTTCCTGAAGAAATTTCCAGCACTGGCGGTGATCCCTTTCTGTACTCTGGGTTACTCTCTGTTTTAGGCCTGCTTCTAGGCGTACTTGTACTAGCCACCAGGTGTATGCTATCTGCCACGGCTTTGTGGATATATTCTTTAATCTTGTTTGCCTCTGCCTCCTTGTCTGTGGCCACATCTTTAATGCACTCGGCACACAGGAGTTTTCCAGGAGCAGTAGGAGCCGTACAGGCCCAACATAAGCCCTCTGCGGGTCGACCTTTGGACCTCCTTGGCTCCATGTCTGGAGACTTACTAGCGTGCGACCTGCTCGGAGATTGAGGCGCCTGGCTAGAGCGTGGTTCAGGTGGAGGTGAACCAGATTGTTGGCGGGTCTTTTCCTTATGCGAATGCTTCTTTTTAGGGCTCTTGCTCCTAAAAGACAAACACCCTTTAAATATGGTGTATGCACTCTTTTCACCGTCTAGTCCCTCGTAGCCCCCTCCTACCTTTCCGACGATCTTCGTGCCCTCTGTGGCTGTGGCGAGCTCATGCTAAAAAAGAGGAACGTAAGATAAGCCTATTTCCTCCGTTTCCCCTCACCCTAACTTTCTCTAACTTAACATATAGATGAAATATGTTAAATACACAGAGATAAGAAAAATAAAAAGACTTTTTTCTAGCTCCATCTCTTTTTTTTTTTTCATAAAAAGATACTGCTTACCTGTATAGAAAAGACAGCACCAGCAGGTGGCAGCAGAGAGTAGACGAGCTTGAAAGGAAGAAACTGTCAAGTCTGGGAACCACTGGGTGGCAGCAGAGAGCTACTACAAGGCAGACGAGGATAGGAGAGAGAGAGTGAGTCATAGGAAGTAAACACAGCCATACGGAACCTAGTTATCTCTCTGCACTGACCTGCACATGGACAGAAAATGAAATGGCTCTCTGCATCGCTGCCATTGCGGCTTCCCCTCTTATGCAGGGCGGTTGCTAGGCTACACCCTCAGCTCCACCTCCTGTGATATCACTGCCAGTGAATATATCAGCCAGGGAGAGCGGCTGGTGCATCCCTAATAGCTGCAAACAGGTGAGGGGAAACGAGCTGAGCACACCACAGCCTCTCCACCATACTCTTAGGCTCTTTAAGCCATTCATGCCTGCGGCCCCGGCACTCAGGGCGTCCAGGGTTTTAAGAGGATTTACCTCTATCAGTCTGGACCTACCAATCCCAGGAGAGGCTAAACCTGGGTGGGAAGGTTCGGCAGGGGGGGATCCATTCTCACTTGTAGCTTGCTTCAGGTGGCCTGGAGACCAAAAAAAGGAGAACAAGAGGGAATGGGAGGGCCCTCTTTTATAAGCTAGGATAAGGGTGGTCCTGAGGGTTCGCAGGAGGAGCAAACCCAGGTGTGCTGACGTGGGGCTGGCCAGGAAAGGTCTATTTGTGTGAAAAAAAATGATAAAAAATTTGATTGGGTACAGCGTTGCATGACTAATTATCATTCAAAGTGTGAGAGTGCTGAAAGCTGAAAATTGGTCTGGGCAGGAAGGGGGTGTAACTGCTCTGTATGGAAGTGGTTAATGCTGTGCATTTCTGAATAGTAACATGGTATAGCTATGTAACAAAATTTAAAAGTTGTGCACCTTGATTAGTAACGGTGTAATCATAACAGAAATGTCACACTATTCTGAATAGTAACCTGGTACAGCCATGTAACAGAAATATTACTAACACTTTAAAATCGCGCAGAAATGACACTAGGGACCTTTGTGCATTTCTGACTTAGCAGCCCGGGTACAGCCATGTAACCAACAGAAATGTTACCAACAACTTCAATGTAGTGCATTTCTAATGTACAGAAAAATAAGGTATAATAGAAAGACACCCCCAACTTTCAATGTGATGTATTTCTAGTAAGCAAGAGAGTCATATAGCTAAAATAAACATCAATATTGTGTATTTCTGATGCTCAACAAGGCACAGTCAACCCAGAAAAGACAGGCAATTTAGTGTTGTGTATTTCGGACGAGCAGCAAAATTACCAGAAAAGACACAAACTTCCACATTGTGTATTTCTGAGATGCAGCCAGACCAGGCATAAAGTCAGAGTCATGGTGAATTCAACTAAAAAATAGCCAACGGAGGGCAAGATTTATCCTAGGCATAGCTTGGACTCTTGATACTAAACCTTCATCCACCAGAGAACCAGGGTAGTTCCAAATAATGTAAGTCTAAGGTGGGTGCACTGCATACACTAGAGTAGTAGTAGCTGTTACCCTACCATTGCATAAGTACGAGTAGGTGTAGTAAGCCCACACACAGGTGGGAGTCCAAGTCTCCCAGCATCTAAGGGCTTAGCGAGCACAGACCTGGAGATCATTTAAGTCAGCCTCAGGAAGAGGTGGACACAATTTTAGTTTGGAGGCAATCAGACGCCTAAAGGGCTTAATAAGCAAACATTAAATACAGGTTATTATATGTAGCTCTTGTATAGAGGTTTTGCAGCCCGAAATCCATCAATCAGGGTTACAGAAAACATTAGGATTCTGGTCCATCAAGGGGTGGGCGGCTACATTTTATATGTGACCATTCAGGGGCACTAATGCTTGCCATTAACACATGCCAATTTCAACTGAATGTTTCATGATAATCTACCATCAATACTTTAGAACAGGGGCATCAAACCTTTTGACCCTCCTGGGCTACATAAAAACACACCAAGAATAAGGATACTGATGAGCACAAAAAGTCGGGCAGATCACAAGGTAATAATCACCGATGTATATATCATGTACATAGCTGAGTAATAAAACTTCATTTTTTTAATAATATTTTTTATTAGAAAAATAAAAGAGGGCAACATAAAACGAGTGCGATATTTGACAGTGTTTTTGATAAACTAAAGCATCAATATTTGGTTCTATGGATGTAGTAGCAATTCTCAATGATTTCTCATGATGCTCATCAGATATTTTGGTTCTAATTTTGCCGTTCATTTGGTTCATCCTTGAAAAGATGATAATGCGGCCACAAACTGGTGACATGAATAAGGCGTGATTGTGAAGAGTGGGTTTTTTTTTTCTTTCAACGATAAAAATGTAAGTCCAGTGAAGAGACAGTCAAATTTTTCTTCAGCTGCATGTTGCCCGCTAAGTGTAAACGCATTTTTACAAAAAAAAAAAAAAAAAAAACACACCCAACATTTTTAAAGTAAGTTTACGATTTTGTGTTGGGTTTTATTCATAGCCGTCTTGGCCTGCAGGTTGAACACCCCTGCTTTAGATCATTGCAATTGTTTGGGTATTTTGTGATATCAGACGCATCAGCACCATAACAGTCCATGTGAAATGAGCCTTAATGGGCTACATACTAGAACTGGAAAATGTAGAACAAGTGGGCTTAGAGAGTAGAGAAAGACAGGCATGACCAGACCCGGGCCACACGCTCTTGAAAATACCATCCCAAAACACAGATTATACCATTAAAAATTGTATTTTAATTCTACAAATATACAAGTGTGAAAAATAAATAAGACTCCAAGTCCTTGCTCGAGTCTCATGTTCCTGCTTTGGAAAGCAACAGTCTGCATTGTTGTGAGTTAGGTGCAGTATGTAAATTGTTCATCTGTATTAAAAGTTTAACTGCCCATAACTCTTTCATTAAAGAAAAACATTTCTGTTCACTGTGACGGGCTCAAAATTTGAGGCTGAAGCCAGGCCCAGCAGCCGATGCTCCCTGGTTGGTGGTGGTCAGATGAAAGCCTGTGTCTTTTAGGTCATCATCTCCCTAGAAAGAGAAAAAGAATAAAGTCTATGAAAGAGGGCAGCATACACAAAAATGGAGTAAACTGGAGACTGTATGAAGAGGAGGGATCAGCTTTGAATATGATGGGCACCTGCTGAATACTGCGCAGTGAAAGCAAAAAATGTAGTCCGTAAACAGATGAATGCAGTGCTGTTTAATCCGCATACTGCCATTGCTGAAGTACTAAGGTGGGGCAGTAATATGATGTAAACAAGATGAGGTATCAGCTGTGAGCTTTATCTTATAGAAGTGATCTGGGCAACTGTAAATCCTCCAGATCTGTCTCTACATGTCATGATATATGGATTATCAAGATCATATTCAGTCTTAGTGCAATTTATTTTCAATCACTCCATTTTGTATGCATGTACATGTTGTCGAATTCCCTAATTGCACCTAAGGTGCTCATTTTTTTCCTGAATGATAACAGGAAAATTTTCAAAATAAATATTAGACAAAAATATTTTATTCATTCATAACTATACTTTGACCGCCCTGTGAACTTCTGGTCAGCTTGTAATAAACTTGTAATGACAAGGCTGAACATTGATGTAACAAGGGAATAAAGCTGCAAGAATGTTTTACTTGTGAATCCTAATTATCTTTTCTGTTCCTGGAGAAAATGAACGTCTGGATTAAACATCTGGATTTGATTACCCGTGGGTCTAAGCTTTCAGTGTGCACACATATGCCTCCATTACAGCACAAAAAAAGCTGTATTTTAAAACGACTGACAAAAGTGGTTATTTGAGAAAAAAATGGTGATGAACCAAAGCGAACTGCGCAAATGGGTGTTCACACACTAATTACAGTGTACTAAAACTTTCTATTAATCGTGAATACATGAATAATTAAAATAAATAAATAAGTGAATAAATAATTCTAAATAAATATGTGGGAATGCCTTCCACACTGCGAGCAGCAAACAACCAACGTGTTGACGTGACGAATGTGAAATTTGAAAGTATATATTGCGCTCAACAATATTTACATAAAGTGCATTGGTGCAAATAAATAGGTAATTAAATAATTAAAAAACAGTCCATTTGTGTTTAAAACCATCAATGGTGATTGAAGACCACAATTGATAAAAGCACAAGCTCAGCATAAATAAATAATTAAAGTCCTTTGGTGCTTGAAATATCAAGGTGATTAAATGGTTAACCCCAGCAGTGATTAAAAGCACAGACCTGATAGAAGTGGTATTTAAAACCTTCACCTCCACACCTTCACCCAGTGATCTTAATAAATACTCCTTACCAGAAGGATATGACCCCTTGATTATAGGGGGTCACAATAAGCATTGGTATCCCACAAAGAATCCAGACCATCCACATATCTTTTCCTCTCACCAGCAAGGATGTATGACCAGATGTTAATGGAACTCCAAATTAGAGGACCTTTACATTGAGATGCTTGGAGTGTTCTTTTGTCTTCATGGCACAGGTTATGCTATGACACTGACTCAATGGAAATAGGAACTTACAGATATGTGTATATTTATACTACAGTCACTTGAAACCTTTGACCACAGAAAGGTAAATTCAATTTCAGAAATTATGTGACTATGGAAAAGAACCAATGTGTCATATCAAAGGGGATGTATACAATCAGTTATTTTGTATGTTTTCTTATAATTTATTTAAATCACTTTGCAGAGATCTGTTATTACGTTGACATTAAAGACCATATTTCTGTTGATCATGTTCTGTGGGTAAGAATACCGCGGATAGCGGGGTGACTCTGGCTGGTGCTATAAGAAAACATACAAAATAACTGATTGTATACATCCCCTTTGATATGACACATTGGTTCTTTTCCATAGTCACATAATTTCTGAAATTGAATTTACCTTTCTGTGGTCAAAGGTTTCAAGTGACTGTAGTATAAATATACACATATCTGTAAGTTCCTATTTCCATTGAGTCAGTGTCATAGCATAACCTGTGCCATGAAGACAAAAGAACACTCCAAGCATCTCAATGTAAAGGTCCTCTAATTTGGAGTTCCATTAACATCTGGTCATGCATTCTTGCTGGTGAGAGGAAAGGCTATGTGGATGGTCTGGATTCTTTGTGGATACCAATGCTTATTGTGACCCCTTATAATCAAGGGGTCATATCCTTCTGGTAAGGAGTATTTATTAAGAGCATTGGGTGAAGGTGTGGAGGTGAAGGTTTTAAACACCACTTCTATCAAGTCTGTGCTTTTAATCACTGCTGCGGTTAACCATTTTTATCACCTTAATATTTTAAGCACCAAAAGGACTTTATTTATTTATACTGAGCTTGTGCTTTATCAATTGTTGTGGTCTTCAATCACCAGTGATGGTTTTAAGCACAAATTGACTGTTTTTTAATTATTTAATTATCTATTTATTTGCACCAATGCACTTTTTGTGAATAATTATTGTTGAGCGCAATATATACTTTCAAATTTCACAAAAGTGGTTATTTGTTCAAAATAAATGGATATAAAAAGGGAAAGGAAACATTGTCTTATTTAAATCTGTCAAAATATTTTAGGCTTAGGGCAGATCCAGAAAACATCTAAAAAAAAAAAAATGGAGAGCGCCCTCTACTGGTCTTAAAGTTCAAGAAGCTGCTCAAACAGTTGAGACCCTCAAAATAGCAGAATGTTGCATTTTCGCTCAGACTCTGTTTTTATCACATCAAAAAATTGTATTCATAGCTTTACTTTGGTTAAATAGGATCAGTCACATAACAATATACCCGAGAGAGAAGCTCCAAAATGTAGTAGTCACTCTAATTATTGGCTTATATAGCAGTTATAGAGAAGTAGCATCACTTACAAAGAAGCTGAAAAGGTGCTGCTTATGATGTAATATTTAGCCTAGGAGTCTGCGAGAAGTAAGAATTTTACTTTGTGACTGGGAATTTGATTTATAAAAGGCAAATAGTCTATTTGCATGGACATCTTTTTCATGAGCTTAGTGAATGTGGTGCAGTTGCACTTTGCAAAGAATAATGTGTAAGGAAAATAAAAGAAAATACTGCATTCACCTCATTTACTAAGATCTTAGGACTGAGAAAAATTAGCTTGGAAAAGTACAACTTCACTTTCAAAGTGAACAGTCTATTTAAGCCTTATTACATCAACCCCTTGGTCTATAAGTACTACCCTAGGCTCTGTTTATATTTAATGAGGGTATGCAGCATAATTATGGTTTGACCTATTTTCCTTTCTCTGGGAAAATGAAGCAGTCAGAGCCTTCTCTGTTCTGTTTTTGCAAGCACCTATACAGTTCATTGTGATACAGTACACTAGGTAATAGCAGACATCCAGTTAGCCAGGGTTTAGCTCCTGGATAGCTACAATGTGCCTGCAGCTACTTAGCACCTACATGGCTTAAGAAGACACACAAAAGGGGAAGAATCTTTGCAAGATACCAGAATATTCCAGTGAAGGAACTCTGGAAAGTGTAGAAGGATTATGGAAAATAGCGTTAAACATTAAAGGCCAAGTTCACCTTTTGGGTAAAAATACAGGGAAAAAAACGTGCATATATTTTTAACCTCAGGAGCCTGCAAAGCATTGGACCCGTGATCAGTGGATCAGGGGTGCAATGTCAGGCTGCAGACAGGCCCGGCAGGTTTCAGCCTGTACCTCTGATACGGGCTGGCTGTTTACAAGCTGCAGGGCTTGTGAATGAACTATGTGAGCGTTCATCAGTGCCCTTGCAGTCCATTGAGAACTGCAAGCCGTCAGCCCCAATGAATGTAAATGAATGACTCCACCCACACGACCACGCTATTTTCAAAATGTGACAGCAGGTGCGGGGAGAAAGGGGGGAGGGGTCAGAGGTGCAAGGGACAGGTCTGGAGCATGTTACACAGGAATTATGGGTGTAAAATGCTGTGAAAGGTGAACTTAGCCTTTAAATTTTCCTTTAGAATGGAAATGTTCTGTCAGTTCAACTAATTAAACTAACTATTATGGGCAAAAGGAAGAGACTCAAACTGATAGCTTTCTTAAGCCACTAGACCTTACATAGTCGTGATACTATGCTACTGTGGCTCAACGGTTAGCACACCTGCCTTGCAGCACTGGGATCCTCACTAAGAACCCCCACCAGGACAGTATGTGCATGAAGTTTGCATGTTTTCCAGTTACTCACACTACAAAACATGTTGTGGACTCCTTCATTCATGGACTCCTGTCTAAATGGCTCTAGTATATGTGTGCATGCGTGACATAGACCTTAGATTGTAAGCTCCTTGAAGGCAGGCACTGATGTGAATAATATGTAAAAAGCTGTGTAAATGGACGGCACTATATAAACAGCTGTAATAGAAAATAAATTAAATACTCCATGTTTAACCACCTCCCACCCGGCCATTGTACATATACGGCCAGGTGGGAGTCTCGTCCTTCTGAATGGACGTTCCGGAACGTCCTTCAGAAGGAGCGAGATCGCACCGCAGCGTGCATGCGCAGCGGCGCGATCTCGATGTGCCTGTGTCCCTCGGACACAGCGCAACAATATGCGTCAGGAGGGCCCTGTGATTGGCCCTCCTGATCACATGACGGCTGTATCCAATCACAGCCGTCATGCAATGTAAATACAGTAGTTGTAACGGCTTCGATCTCTTCACCTCCCTGACAGATCCTGTCAGGGAGGAGAAGAAGAGGATCGATACTGGAGCTGGGGTGATCAGTGAGTATTTCTAAATACTCACTGATCACAGGGGGGGTCTGTGCTGGTAATCAGAACATTGATTACCAGTGCAGCCCTGGGGGGAGGGGGGGGGGGGGGAGTGGGGTGCCACTAGAGCCACCAGGGATGCCCACCCATGACCACCAGGGATGCCCACCAGGGATGGCAAACAGCCTGCCAGTGATGCCCTCCTATCAGTGCTGCCCACCAATGCCATATATCAGTGCTGCCCACCAGTGCCCGTTATTGCCATCCACCAGTGCCGCCCACCAGTGCCCACCAGTGCTGCCTATCAGTGCCCCCCATCAGTGCCCATCAGTGCCCCCCATCAGTGCCCATCAGTGCCCCCCATCAGTGCCCATCAGTGCCCTCCATCAGTGCCACCTATCAGTGCCCATCAGCGCCGCCTATCAGTGCCCATCAGCGCCCATCAGCGCTGCCTATCAGTGCCCATCAGCGCTGCCTATCAGTGCCCATCAGCGATGCCTATCAGTGCCCATCAGCGCTGCCTATCAGTGCCCATCAGCGCTGCCTATCAGTGCCCATCAGCGCTGCCTATCAGTGCCCATCAGCGCTGCCTATCAGTGCCCATCAGCGCTGCCTATCAGTGCCCATCAGCGCTGCCTATCAGTGCCCATCAGCGCTGCCTATCAGTGCCCACCAATGCTACATATCAGTGCTATCAGTGCCCATCAGTGCTGCATATCAGTGCTACCTATCAGTGCCCATCAGTGCTGCATATCAGTGCCACCCAATCAGTGCCTCCTCATCAGTGCCTGTCAGTGCGGCGTCATCAGTGCTCATCAGTGCAGGAAAAAACGTATCTATTCACAAAATTTTATAACCTAAACAAAAAAACTTTTTTTTTTTTTTCAAACTTTTCGGTCTTTTTTTATTTGTGCACCAAAAAAGAAAAAACCTGGCAGTGATCAAATACCACCAAAAGAAAGCTCTATTTGTGGGGGAAAAAATGACACAAATTTGGTTTAGGTACAATGTTGCATGACCGCGCAATTGTCATTCAAAATGCAACAGCGCTAAAAGATGAAAATTGGTCTGGGAAGGAAGGGGGTTTAAGTGCCCAGTATTGAGGTAGTTAAATACTGATCGCTGAACTCACCAACTGACTGTAGCCCAGACCTCCTTCGGGAGGACGAGGACTTGTGCCACGTTTCACCCTCTGCTGTTCGCTCTTTGCTGGCCATGTTGGGAACACGGAAGGATCGATTGGCAGGGGGGTTTCCCGGAAATATTCATGCTTCAAGCCGTCTTCTGAATTAATTCTCTTGGCTGGGCAGTAAGTCAGAAACCTGTAGGAACGGAAAGTAATCAAGTAGCAAAATAGCTCACAGAAAAAACAGCAAACTTCACTACAAACGCTAAAACAAAACTTCCATACAAATAATATTACTGAGCAGCACTATGCAAAGGGACAAAAAATAATAAAATCCAATCTAGTGTTTTATATTTTAAAATCATCCAAAAAAGTAAAACGGTACAAAAAAGGCTTAGATTTGACATGGTATAGAAACAGAACCGACATGGTGGCTGCCATTACTGAGCTACACTCCTCAAATTTCTAGTTAACTGGCTGGTATGCTGATCCTTTGGTGACCAAAAGTATTAAAGTTAATGGGTCAGCAAAACAGCCAACCAACTCACATTTCCAGAAGGCGACCAGCAATGGCAGTCTGTTTATTATTATAGGTCTTACTTTAAAAATAAACATTTTCGTAAAGGTGAACTTTAAAGCAGAGCTCCACCCAAAAGGGGAAGCCTTGCTTGTTTGCTTCCTCCCCCCTCCATTGCCACATTTGGCACCTTTCGGGGGTATCCCTTTTTGACAGGTACCTGCTCCCACTTCCTGGTGACTTTGCCACAGTGAAGTCACCTGGATATGTTTGGCTACCTTCCTCCTCCTTCCCCCGCCGGCAGGCTATTTACAAAGCGCAGCAGTAGGAAACTGGCTGTGAAGCCGAGAGGCTTCACTACCAGTTTTCCTTACAAGAAATGGCAGCAGCGTCAGCCCCACCCAAGAGCTGACTGAAAAATCGGCCCGGGTTGCCAACATCGCAGAATACCTGGACAGGTAAGTGTCCTAAAATTCAAAGTCAGTAGCTTGTCTGATTTAGGACAAGCAAGAAAAAAAAAAAAAAAAAAAAAAAAAAAAAAAAAACTTTAGACATACTTGTTCATGAGGTCAAATCCTTGGTCGGAGAGGAGAGCTCCAAATCTCTTCCGTAAGTTGTTGTAGGGGTAATCTGCAAACGTCATTTTCTTGATTGCAGGGAGTTCATTGTAACCTGGCCAGATCTTTTCACTAGGTGTTCCCAGATCCTGAAGTCAAAAGAAACATGTTTTAAGAGGACTGTGCAATTTGTCTGCTCACATTGGAAAGCCACCTACCAAATTTATTCACAAAACACATTAATAAATACAAAAAAAACAAACAAAAACACACCTAGATCAGTGGTTCTCAACTTTGGTCCTCAGGACCCACTAACAGGCCAGATTTTAAGTATCACCTTGGGGAGATGTAGACTAGAATACTGCAATCACTGAGCAGCTAAATATATCACCTGTGATGTATTTCAGTTATCTTGCAAACCTGGCCTGTTAGTGGGTCCCAAGGCCCGGAGTTGAGAACCACTGAACTAGATCATCCAGCCAGAAAAGCTGGCGGGAGGACCCGAGAAGAGGAGGATCAGAGCTACTGATTGTATGAAAAAAAACCTGATAAGCTGGTCTGTATAGAAGTCGATTAATAGATCAATTTCAGTACAACCAGCCTATCCCATAAATGGAGCAAAATTTATCTGGTCCCTGCTGAAATTGACGAATTTTGAGCTGTCTATGGCTGGATTAACTCGGACACTGCTCAAAAATCCAATCCAACCTTTTCCTAAGAAACGTCAAAAAGTTTTTTTTTTTTTTTTTAAGGATTGCTGTGTGAATGGGAACACAAAAATATAGTGGGGTCGTCTCAAAATTTGACTGCAAAAGTAAAAATGTGCTTTAAACCTAAGACTATGGTACTGGAGCATGTTACATCCAAAAAAGAGCCTATCTTATAAACCTTACCTTAAATATCCTATTAATTTGGTCAATCTCGGATTTGCCTGGGAAAAGAGGTTTCTGGGTCAGCAGCTCCCCAAAAATACATCCTACTGACCACAAATCTATGGCTGTAGAGTACTCCTGGAGAAGAAAATGGTAGACAATGTAGGATTAGGAAACTAAAGCAGTAATGTTGAAGAACACTATACTATATAAATCATCAGGATTTGGAGAATAGGAGGTATTTGGAAGGTAGGCTCAAAACCTGTTTTTTTTTTTTTTTTTTTGCCACAACATTTTTTAATGGATTAACCACCAATAACTCTTATGACCAGTTCACTGCTGCCTAGATGCCAAGACCAAATTTATCAGCATGGGAGCACTGGTTAACGTGACAATAACTATATGACTAATATGTGTACCTAAATGCTTAACAATAACTATATAACCAATACGCATACCTAAAAATACTTTAATTTATATATTTTAAGAGCATTTTGTTTTGTAAACTGTAAAAAAAAAAAAAAAAAAAAAAAAAAGGTGGGGGGGGGGGGGGGGGGGGATTTTTGACTTACTGTAAAATCAATTTCTCTGATGTTCATTGAAGGACACAGCTACTGATCTTCTTAACCGCTGGGTTATATTGCCCCCTACAGGAGTAGGACACTAGGCAGAAAAAAAAAGTCTGGCTACGCCTATGGGCAGTCCCAGGGTGTATACTCCCTCTCTCTGCTATAGGTATTCAGTTTTGTTACAAGCAGTATCAGGAGAAGAACAACGCCACAGAGGGGTGGGTGCTGTGTCCATCAATGAACATCAGAGAAACAGATTTTACGGTAAGTCAAAAATCCCATGTTCTTTTGTTCATTGATGGGCACAGCTCCTGATCTTCTTAACCATTGGGAAGTCCCAAAGCAGTGTTAAACATGAGGGGTGGGAACAGCGAAAAAGAAATTCTAAACTAAAGTATAGCCAACCAGGTAAACAGGAGATCAACCAAAACAACTGGAGTCCACCTGAAAAGAACAATACACCCTCAAAGAGGACCAGGTCCTCTAAACAAGCAGCCTGCAAAACATCCACTTTATGAAATAGTGCACCGATGACCAGGTGGCCGCCTTGCAAACCTGCGTCACCGCTGCCTGATGACGGAAGGCCCAGAAGGCACTGAGCGCCCAAGTAGAATGTGCCTGGACATTGTGCTCACGGGATGAGCCTCGGAAAGGGTTGTCCGCTTCCTCGGCGACCAAATAGTGAGTCGGCTTTCCTAAAAAAAGACTCCGTAGCTGCCCGGTACACCCTAATCGCACGGACCACATCCAAGGCATGCAAAGCAATTTCCTTGGGATGTTTTGGCCTGGGACGGGACAGGCAACATAATGTCTTCATCAAAATAAAAATCAGAGACAACCTTTGGAAGGAACGACGGACGGGGCGAAGAACCACCAAAAAGGCCAACTTCTGGGACAGCGTAAGCAGGGAAATCTCCCAAAGATTCTCCAAGGGAGGCTTCTGGAAGACCGAAAGCACCAAATTGGGGTCCCAAGGCGGTAACGGAGACGGCACTGGAGGAGCCAAGTGCCAAACTCCCTGAAGAAAAGTATGCACCGGGGAGTGTGTGGCCAAGGGCCATTGAAAGAGAGCCATTGAAAGAAAAACACTAAGACCGACACCTGGCCCTTGATCGTACTCAAGGCCAGTTTCTTCTCAACCCCCCGTTGAAGGAAAGCCAAGATCTGAGCCAAAAAAAGAACGTGGATGAACCCCAAGAGACTCACACCACCCAATGTACGTCTTCCACGTGCGATGGTAGATCTTCCTAGAAGTAGATTTCCTAACTCTCAACAGCGTTGGAATCACCAACTCAGACAAACCTCTATCCATCAGCACCTGGAGTTCAACAGCCAAGCCGTTGAAGCCAGCGACTGTAAAGCAGGATGGAAGATTGGTCCTTGGGACAGGAGATCCTCCCTGAGAGGAAGCTTCAAAGGAATGTCTAAAGCAGAAGCTTTAGAGGAGGAAAGGCGTAAATCAAACGATACTGAGGCATCCGCCAAAGGATCCCATGACCGAGCCACAAACCTCTGCACCTTTCAGATTCACCTCGGGAATGCCCCACCGGAGACAACTAATGAAAGACCTCCGGGTGAAGGGCCCACTCCCCTTGGTCAGCACCTGAAGACTGAAGTAATCTGTTGCCAGTTTTCCACCCCCGGAATGTGTATGGCAAAGAGGGCTGGAACGAACCGTACTGCCCACCTTAGAATACCGGCTACCTAAAGAGCCGCCAGAACCCTTCTTGTGCCCCCCTGGTGATTGACATAAGCCACGGCCGTGGCATTGTCCGATTGAATAAGCACTGGACATCCCTGAACCTGATCCGTCCAATGTTCCAGGCACGGTCTGATCATTCGGGGGACCAAGACACTGATTGGTAGTCTGGACACTTAGTGTCCAGACCCCCTGAGCAGAAATTTTCAGAGGACGCCTCTCCAGCCAAACAGGCTGGCATCCGTGGTGACCACTGTCCAATACAAGGGGAGGAAGTATTTGCCCAGCCGAAGTGCAAAGTCACCATATCAGGGACTCTTTCGTTCTCTGGCTCAGCCAGATCTGATGTCCAGAGACTGCAGATTTTTTATCTCATTTGGCCAGAATCTCCCTTTGTAGGGACCTCGTATGGAACTGTGCAAATAAAAATGGCCTCAAAGGTAAACACCATCAGGCCCAGCACCCGCATGCAAGTCCAGAGGGATTACTATCTGCTGGACAGCAGAAGACGAATTACAGCCTGCATTTTCTGGAGTTTGTCCAGAGGAAGCCCCAATCAATCCTCAGCAGAGAGGGAGAGGATCCCGGGGGTCCGACCGCCCATGGAGGGGACTGCATCCACCCCAAAACCCTCCAGTAGGAGAGGGGGGACAGCTACTCACCATACCAGGAACCAGGTGGGCACCACTCCAGACAGAACCTTCTCTCCATCAAAATGGGGGGCTGTCAGCCAGGAGGAATGCTGCGACTCTGGCCAAGACCTGGTCGTATGCGACCTCACGGGATGTTTAACTCGCAGGCCAGCCCCTGTCCGGTGGGGCTATGTCGCAGCCGACATAGCACATGGCTGAGCTCTGCAGCGCTCGCTGGCCAGACTGGGGTGACCACTGGATCTAGATTATCCAGGCTGTCGCTCAGTTCGGCAGTTAATTGTAGATCTCCCAGGAAAAAATCCAGGAGAAAAAATTGAATCCAAAAAGAAAAAAATTGCCAGGACCAGAGATCCCAGCAAGGAACTAGGTCCTTACTCCTGAGTAGTAGAAAAAAAACTGAGTACCTATAGCAGAGAGAGGGTCCCCCTGGGACTGCCCATAGGTGTAGCCAGACTTTTTTTCTGGCTAGTGTCCTACTCCTGTAGGGGGCAGTTTTAACCCAATTTTTTAGAAGATAAGGACCTGGGTCCATCAATAAACGAAAGAGAAAAAGTATGTTTCACTTTTTTTTTTCTGGTTACATTTATTTCTCCTATAATTGTAATTGTATTGGACAAATACAGTATTAAAAGTAATGCATTGCCGATTTCACTGCAGCCTGAGGATTTTTTTGCAGTCTTATGTTCTCAATGAAGCATCCAACCTGCATATCATCACTTTCATTTGTTCATGGGGTCCCAAACTGTTACTGATAGCCAGAATTGAATAAGACCCACCAACTATGCAACAAAAAACCAAAAAAAAAAAACACCACATTTACCCGACAAGGGTGCCTGTCTCTCTCAACTCATTAGCATTCAGCACTAGGAGACCGCTCTCTACACTGAGAATAATGCTCCACCCTAACCCTGACCTGAACGCTAATCTTCTCTGTATTCTCACTCCTAATAATAACCTTCCTAATGTAAGCTTAATCTCTTGTTTTCATACTTCTCTCACCAAGATCCTCCAACCTAAAGACTTACCCATCTATGCTGAAAGATAACATTGCCAGGATTCCATTTCAGAATCTACCATTTGGATTTCTTTGACCACTTGAACAGGTCCCTTTTTTTTATCAGCGGCTCGTAAAATCATTTTGATATCAAACTGCTATTATAACCTAACCTCGTTATAGCAGTCAAATATAAAGTATTAGACTTAACAATAATTAACTAGTTTTATTAATCAGTTCAGGAGTAAGAACTTAATATGTCCACTACACCATAAAAACGTTATAATTAAACACCACAACAAGAAGACATACCGTGCTGACAAATGGCAACATTTTTAATGTACTTACCTTAGTTCCAAGTAAAAGCTCCGGGGCTCGGTACCACAGAGTCACTACGATGGGGGTGTAAGGTTTAAGAGGAGAACCATACTCACGGGCCAAACCAAAGTCCCCAACCTGTAAGAACAATTATAACTCAAACACTACAGACAACACTGATCCAATTACAGTTTACTAGTAAATACAAATGAAGGAACAAATACAAATGAAGGAACATGTCAAATCTTTGGTAAATGTGTGCTGAATACATAGGAGATGAGGGTATATTCGATAGGGTAGTCAGGCCAACGTCCCAAGTAAATGGAAAACAAATGACCCCCCCCAAATGGGGACTATAGTGCCCTATAACACTTTAACAAATCATAATAAAAGTATGAATTATCAGGGAAATGTTTAAAAAAAAAAAAAAAAAAACTGTACAAATTTTATTAGAAAAATCATTAATAAACAAACAATCAAAGTCTGGTGGACAGTCGAGCCAACATAGTGTAAATTACATAAAAATGCATACAGATCTACAAATTCCATAGACTGCCGTGATAAGAACACTGGCAGAGCATGCCTGGAAGACATCCAACACATTTCAGAGATTCGTTCTTTGCTCAGTGCTTTAATAGAACAGGTCACTTATGTTAACAAGAATTGGGACTTACATACATCAGCCAAAGAGGTTTAAAAACAGTTGCTCATTTGCATAAATTTTCGCATGTGGTAAATTAGGTCCAATTCACACGATTATGCGGTATTTACCGAGAAAAAAAAATGTATTGCATTAAAAGCTCTTAAGTCCAATTGACAAATGGACCAGAGTGCAAAAAAGCATGCAATATTTACCACCAGGGTTTTGTTGGCGATATCACAAGCAGTATTTGTCAAAAAACATCCAGGGGGTTGGGGGTAAGCATATTCATTACTATCTGGGTTATACGCCACCTATAAGTGACTGGACACTGGCAACCAACAAGACAGGAAGTCCCCCTCTATATAACCCCTCCCATATAGGAAATACCTCAGTTTTGTAGCAAGCAATAAACATCCCAGACAAGAGGGGAGGGACCTCTGTGTCCCGTGATGTACTCCAAGGAAATAATTTTACAGGTAAGCTGTAGGAAAAATGGGATTTTTGACTTACCGTAAAATATATTTCTCGGACATTGATTGAAGGACACAGCTCATGTCATTCTTGACCATTGGGTTATGCTGCTCTCTACAGGGGTAGGACACTAGGCAGAAAAAAACTTCAGGCTACACCCATGGGCAATCCCAGGTAGTATACTCCCTCTTCCTGCTATAGTCACTCAGTTTTGTTACAAGCAGTGTCAGGAGAATTATAACTCCACAGAGGGGTAGGTGCTGTGTGCGTCAATGAACATCAGAGAAACTGATTTTATGATAAGTCAAAAATCCCATTTTCGCTTTCGTTCTTTGACAGACAGTCCTGCTCCTGTCATTCTTGACCATTGGGACATCCAAAAGCAGTGTTAAACATGAGGGGAGGAAAAAGGAAAACAAAGGCTAAACAGTAGCCAACTAGACAACAGAGGCTCAACCAAAACAACTGGAGCCCACCTGTAAAAAACAATACACCCTCAAAGAGGATCAGGTCCTCTAAACAGCAGCCTGCAAAACCTTCAGCCAAAAGGAAGCATCCACAGATGCCAACGCATCCACTTTATAAAACTTTGTAAAAGTGTGCACCAACGACCAGGTGGTCGCCTTGCAAACCTGCGTCACTGAAGCCTGATGACGGAAAGCCCAGGAGGCACTAAGCGCCCAAGCAGAGTGCGCCTTGACAGGGCAAGGAGGAACCCGACCCTTGATGGTATAGGCCTGAACCACCATCTGTCTGATCCATCTGGAAATGGTCTCAGAGGAAGCGGACAATCCCTTGGGAGGTCCTTCCTTGGGCACAAATGGAGAGTCTAACTTTCTGAAACTCTGTAGCTGCCAGGTAAACCCTTATAGCCCGTACCACCACCAAGGCCTACAAGGCAACTTCCTTTGGATGTTTAGGCCTGGGGACACAGGAAAGGCAACACAATGTCTTTATTCAAATGAAAGTCAGAGACAACCTTAGGAAGGAATGACGGACAGGGGAGAAGCACTACCTTATTCTTGTGAATCACCAGATAAGGTGAACGACAGGATAATGCCGCCAGTTCCGACAACCTGCGCACAGAAGTGATAGCCACCAAAAAGGCCCCTTTCTGGGACAGCCTAAGCAGGGTAATCTCCCCAATATTTCAAAGGGAGGGTTCTGTAGAGCTGAAAGGATAACGCAGTCAGATCTGACACTCTGCATGGAGAGGTGATAGCCATCAAGAAGGTCACCTTCTGGGACAGCGTAAGTAGGGAAACCTCCCAAATTTTTTTAAAGAGAAGCTTCAGTAGTGCTGAAAGCAACACATTAAGATCCCAAGGAGGCAACAAAGCCTGCACTGGAGGAACCAAATGTCAGACACCCTGAAGCAAAGTACGCAGCAGGGAGTGTGTGGCGAAAGGTCGTTGGAAAAAGACTGCCAAGGCCGATACCTCGCCCTTGATGGTGCTCGAGGCAAAAAATTTTTCAACCCCCCCGTTGAAGGAAGGTTACAATGAGCCACCAAGAAGGAGCAAGGATGAACCCCAAGAGACTCACACCACACAATGTAAGTCTTCCACATACAATGGTAGATCTTCCTAGAAGTAGATTTCCTAGCTTTTAACAATGTTGGAATCACCAACTTAGACAAACCTCTATCCTTTAGCATCTGGCGTTCAACAGCCAAGCCGACAAGCCAGCGACTGTAAAGCAGGATGGAAGATCGGTCCTTGGGACAGAAGATGCCCAATGAGAGGAAGCTTCCAAGGAATGTCGGCGACCAGCATTAGATTGGCGTACCAAGCCCGGTGAGGCCAGTCCAGAGCCAGTAAGATGGCCGCAATCCCTTCTGCCTCGATCCTGCTTAGGAGTCTGGGCAGAAGCCTGAGAAGAGGGAAGGCGTAGATCAGACAATACGGAGCCCACGGGGCAAACAGCGCATGTTCCAGTGGATCCCTTGCACCATTCTGTTGAGCCGAGATGCCAACAGATCCACCACGGGAGTGCCCCACCGGAGACACAGCTAAAGAAACTCCGGATGAAGGGACCACTCCCCTTGGTCCAATGCCTGCCGACTGAGGTAATCCACCTGCCAATTTTCCACCCCGGGAAAGTGAACGGCGGAGAGGGCTGGAACTAACAGTTCTGCCCACCTTAGAATGCTGGCTACCACCAGAGCCGCTAGGGCACTTCTTGTGCCCCCTGGTGATTGACATAAACCACGGCCATGGCAATTCTCTGATTGAATGTGCACTGAGCATCCCTGAACACAATCCATCCAATGATTCAGACACAGTCTGATCGCTCGGAGTTCCAAGACAATGATCGGGAGTTTGGACTTTTCTTGCGTCCAGATCCCATGAGCAGAAAGCTTGCAGAGGACAGCTCCTTAGCCGGGGAGGCAGGCATCCGTGGTGACCACTGTCCAATACAAGTAGAGAAAGGATTTTCCCCGCCGGAGAGCGAAGCCACCATATCAGGGACTCCTTCCTTCCCCCACTCAGCCGGAGCTGATTGTCCAGAGACTGCGGAGTCTTGTCCCACTTAGTCAGAACCTCAGGAAAAGCCTGAGGATTTTGAGGAGGGCGTAATGAGCCAAATGAGAAAAAAAGAGACTTGAGAAATCTCTAAGGGGGAGTAATTTAAATCCAGACTGGACCATTTAAGTGAGAGACTGAATAATCTCTTGGGATTGAGATGCCGAGAATGGCTCCTCAGACCCCAACTCCCTAGAAGTGGAATCCTCTGCTTGGCTGCCTTCTAAGCCATTTACAGCTACCGTACTTCTTTAACATCTTCTGCCCAATCCTGAATTATACAGGAGGGGGGCTCAGGTGAGGGGGATCTATCACGTTTCCTCCCTCCTTGTGACGCTGAAGCAATCATGCCAGCAATTTTACCCTCAAGGCCGGCTAAAGCCGATGCCAAATCATCCTTAGTGACATAGGCTGAGACAGAAGCACTAGATGTGGCTACTATGCCTGAAACCGTAATGGCTCAGACTGCCTCTGGACTCTCAGGGGAGGTAAACACGGCTAGGATCTTCCAATTCTGACAGCGGCACACTTGTGCCCCTTCCTGCTGTGTCCCCCCCACCCTCCTCTTACGGGATGACATTGCTTTATGCAAGAAAAAACTTGGGAGGTACTAACTTTAGTGTACTCAAGGACTTGTGCCAAGCTGAATATACTATCACATACAGCACAGTTATCCCCAAAGTAGCAGAATCTGTTAGTGCCTGTAAGCACACACCCACAGTGACTCGCGCACCCAGATGCCGCTGCTCTGAGTCCCCTCCAGCATCTAAAAGAAGCTTACACTGTCGGAAACACTCCTGAAATGGTGGGCCGTTTGTGCTGCCTCCTGCGCATATGCGGTGTGTGCACGCCTGCAAGCTACGTGCACGCCAAGGCATTACAGACACGCCCCTTCCCAGCTCCATGTGCACGCTCGTGCAGATAAAAGAAGCAGAACTTGTGTGCGCAATCACCTGCTACTGAAAGCAACGCTGACTTTGCCATGCTTCTGACCTAGAGACACAGAGGGGAGCGAATGCGCAGGCGGGATGCATCAGGTAACAGAACCGGTCAGTGCCTGTTCCTGCACACTAAGCATCAGGTTTTGAAGAGCAGACTGTAAGGCATCCAAGTTACGCTTGTCACAGTAAATACATACACTGCCCCTAGGGGAGACATGAAAAATGTCACCCGGTATCTGTTAAATTAGAAGGTAACAGTGCAACATAATTTAAAGCCAACTTACTATTCCCGCCGCAGGGTTTTATCTATAACAAGAATCCAATCTTCACCCATCACGGCGGGTCCTGTCATTTGTCGACCATCAAGGACCAGTCCCCTTAATTTTTGGGGCCACTCCCTTGGACCTGTAGAGCACCCAAGGGTCTGGATCCCAGGGTCCAGTGCCAAAGAAGGTCACATTACAGGCAATATCTAGTTTTTTCTTTACCGAGGCTCAGGTACCATCCTTTTAGTCTTCCACTTTCAGATGGATCTGATTACCAATCCCCCCCTTGGATCCAGAGATCTTAACCGGGATTATAACACAATCTTTTTTCATCTTCTTTAAAACAATTAAAAGCTGGCAAGCTTCTCCAAATGTGGCCATCACCTCTAAGACACTGGCGAAAAAACAAGGTACTTCCTGTATGGGAGGGGTTATGTAGAGGGGGACTTCCTGTCTTGTTGGTTGCCAGTATCCATTCACCTATAGGTGGCGTATAACCCAGATAGTAATGAATATGGTTGCTCTGTGTCCCGTGATGTACAATAAAGAAAGGACAATTAAAAAGTGTGAAAAAAAAAAACCAGTGTGAGGTCCTACCCCCAGTCCAGTCCATGTCAGGCCCCCAAAAAAAGTGTCAAAAAGTAAGAAAAATGCCCGAAACTGTTTTTGACAGATCCTTTATTAGAAAATAAAAAAGCAATGTCCCCCAATAAATCCATCGCAGATCACAACAATTGTCGCACGTGGAAAAAAACAAACTCCGCTCCCGAGGACAGCTGGCCGCCAAATGCCTCCTTCGCCATTTGACAGCTCTTCTATAGGTAAGGGTGGGACCACCTAGCGACATCCCCTGGTGGCTCCACCCCTCGGGACGTCACTGACCCAGGATGCACTGGTCCGTGACTTTTACCAGGTGGCCCCACCCTCACCTATGAAAGAACTGTCAAACCGTGAAGGAGGCATTCGGCAGCCAGCCGTCCTCGCGTGCGTAGCTCTTTTTTTTTGTTTGTTTTTTGGTCCCGGCGCCGTGATTTGAGGATGGATCTACATCTGCGGACACTGTTTTTTCAATTTATTTTTCTTTTACTAAAGGATTTGTCCAAAATTTGTCTCCTGTTTTTATTTTTAGTACACTTTTTTGGTGAAAGGGTAGGGGTACTATGTACCCGATACTCATTTACAAAGGGGGGCATGGGCGGCATCTGCGATTCTGGAAAGCCCCCCGCCCACCACAACCTTCGGCAACGGTTGTGGGGATGAGGCTGTGTGCTCGCTAGTCCCCTCCCCCCACACTGTTTTTCACACTTTTAATTGCCTGCTTTTTTTTTTTTTACAATCAGCTGTTAGTGAGGAAGCCCGCTGACAGCTGATAAATCATCGGTTGTTAAGCATGCAGTGCCCGGCTTTCCGTCCTACTGCTTGGCAAACAGCAATGTCAAAAAACCCGGTCTGCTCCTTAGCGACTAGCTCAATGCGGTAAATTACTGCATTAAATAATGCGGTAATTAATGCTAAATCAAACAAATAACGCATTCGGTATTTAACAGTAAATTCTTAGAGAACTGATCTTTCACAACCAATTTTATTTGCAGTTATTTAACTCCTAGTGTATTGACTCAAATGTCTTTTTAGTGTATTGTCCAGATGTTTTCATATATACATGGAAGGTGGTTTTGCTACATAGCATTTCTGTTCAATCTCAACCTTGTATTTGTTACCTCAAATACTTGCATAATACCTGGTATAAATATATCTATCTTTTACTTTTAATTTAAATAACCTAAAAATAAACAATCGTTTTAATTGAATAACACCCCCAATCCCCCGTTATATGGTTCCATCTCGTACATATGACATAATTAACCTAAAAACCTCACAATCGTTCCATAGAGCAATGGTCCTCAACTCCGGTCCTCAGGGCCCACTAACAGGCCAGATTTTAAGTATTACCTTGGGGAGATTCAGACTAGAGTACTGCAATCACTGAGCAGCAAATGATATCACCTGGGATGTATTTCAGTTATCTTGCAAATCTGGCCTGTTAAGCCCCGTACACACGTACCGATTGTCGGCCGTAAATATTCGGCCGACGACCGATCGGCCGATTGTAGGCTTGTTAGTATGATACTTCCGACAGCGCATTTTCGGCCGAACAGAATCGGTCATGCAGGCATTAAAATTTTTGTTGGCCAACACTAGAACGGCCGATTGTTCGCCAGTCAGTACAGATTTCGGCCGACAGACAGCAGATTAGCAAGACTGGGCATGCTCAGAAAAGAAAAAACACACGGAAAGTTAACCATCACATGACATCACTTCTGCAGTCGGCTGTTGTTGGCCGACAAAATTAGTGTGCAGTCTTTTGCAGTTTTCAACAGACACGACAGCCCTGGACAAAAGACAGCCGATCGTTCGGCCGACATTCGGTACGTGTGTACGGGGCTTTAGTGGGCCATGTAGGCCAGGGTTGAGGACCACTGCCATAGAGGATACCTATTATAAAGTAATCTGGCTAAAAGTCAACCTATCTATAGGAACCTTAAACATCCAAGTACCTTTAAAATACCAGCATGACTGAGCAGCAAATTGGAGGTCTTGAGATCCCTATGAAGAATCCAGTTATCATGCAGATGGCGGACTCCCCGTAACAGCTGGATCATTAGAGTTTTCACCTCACCTATGGAGAGAGTAAATGGATAAGAACTGGTACTCTGTAACAGTTCACAGCACTCCTAGCACACAAGCTAAATACACAAGTGGTATGAAGCTTTCTGTATCTGAACTAATCAGCAACAGATGTCAATTAACAGGAAAAAAAAATGTAAACCTAACTTGCAATGAACCATACAAAACTCTGGATGTAAGAATTCGTTTTCAGTTCTGAGAATTATCAGTGTCCAAAACGGATAATTTTGCAGTCCCTTCAGTGTTAGCATATGGACCCCCCAGGTTTGGATTACATTAAAAAAGGGCAAAAGAAACTGGTTAAATAACAATGCTCAATAATTACTGGCCAGTTTGTAGCAAATGTTTATATAATCTTCCATTATAGAAAAGCAAACATAATTTTGGTCAAATATAAAAGCTTAGCTTGCGTGTTTTCTTTTTTTTTTTGCAAACCTTTTATTCAGGGTAAAAAAGGTGGTACAAGTACATGCAACATAGTAAAAGTAATATATTGTAAAATAACAATGAGGATTGATAAGATATAATACATTATCAATGCAATACACCAAGTTTGTAATAAAGGGTTGACATATACGTATGTTACCAGAAACTATATATTAATAAAAGACAAGGAAGTTTTATTAGGTCTTATAATTCCATTAATGACAGCGAAAAATTGGATTTTTTGCCTTACCGTAAAATCCTTTTCTCTGAAATTGACGGACGCAGTCTCTGTTCTTCATAACAGTAGGGTTATACTGCCCCCTACTGGAATAGGACACTAGGCAGAAAATAAGTTCTGGCTACGCCTATCGGCAGTCCCAGGAGGTATACCCTCTATCCCTCTATGCCAGTTTTGTATGAAAGCAATGTCAGAGAAAACAATACCAACCCAACTCAAAATGGAGGGGCGGGTACTGCGTTCGTCAATGAACATCAGAGAAAAGGATTTTTACAGTAAAACAAAAATCCAATTTTCTCTATTGTTCTACTATTCATCATAACAGTAGTGACGTCCCAAAGCAGTGCATTGAAGATGAAGGATGGGAACAGTAGAAAATAATTCTCCAAGGCCGAACCACAGCCAACCAGGCAACATGGGACTCTTTAGAACAACAAGATGAGACCCACCTGAAAAAAGCCTAAACACCCTCAATGGAGACTAAGAAACCACCTTAAAACAGCAGCCTGCAAAACTTTGCGACCAAAAGGAGGCATCTGCAGACGCCAGCACATCCACCTTATGAAACTTTGTAAAGGTAGGAACAGACGACCAGGCCTTGCAAACCTGAACCACAGATGCCTGATGGCGAAGGACCCTTAATCGAATAAGCCTGCACAACCGTCTGTCTGATCCATCTGGGAATAGTCACAGCAGACACAGGCAGCCCTTTCTTTGGTCCATCCGTGAGAACAAGATCGAGCCACCGAGTAAGAGGGAGTAGGAACCCCAAGAGCCTCACACCATGCAATATACGACCTCCACGTACGATGATAGATCCTTCTAGAAGTTGCTTTTCTCGCTTTCAGCAGAGTGGAAATCACTGAAGCAGACAATCCCCTGTCCTTCAGCACCTAGCTTTCAACAGCCAAGCCATCAAAGCCAGCGACTGTAAAGAAGGAGGGAAGATCGGCCCTTGAGACCGTAGATCCTCCCTGAGAGGAAGTCTCCAAGGAACGCCTGCGACTAGCCTGACTAGGTTGGCGTACCAAGCTTGGGGAGGCCAGTCCGGAGCCACAAGGATGACTGGAATCCCTTCCGCCTTGTTCCTGCGAGGAATTCTTGGCAACAACTTGAGAGGGGGAAAGGCATACATCAGCTGATACTTACCCCATGAAGTCACCAGCGCATCTGTGGCGTCTGCCAGAGGGTCCCGAGAGCAGGCCACAAACCTCTGCACTTTTTTGTTGATCCGAGACATCAACAGATCTACGTCTGTAGTGCCCCAACGTAGGCACAGCTGCTGGAACACCTCCGGATGGAGAGACCATTCCCCTGGAGCCAAGGCCTGCTGAGGTAGTCCACCTGCCAGTTTTCCACTCCTGGAATGTGAACGGCAGAAAGAGCTGGAACAAAACGTTTCGCCCAACGAAGGATGCTCTTCACCTCTAAGGCCGCCAGGACACTCCTGGTGCCCCCTTGGTGATGGACATAAGCCACAGCAGTGGCACTGTCCGATTGAATGCGCACTGGACACCCCCGAAGGTACTCCGTCCAGTGAACTAGGCAAAGCCTGATCGCTCTCAGCTCCAGAACATTGATCGGAACCGGGATTCCTCCAGCAACCAGACCCCTTGAGCACAAAGCTTGCCTAGAACACCTCCCTACCCAGACAGACTGGCATCTGTGGTGATCACTCAACAATATATGGGAAGGAAGGATTTTCCTTGTTTGAGCGTCGGGGACCGATTCCACCATAACAGGGACCCCCTGGTCACCTGGCTCAGCTGGATCCGATTGTCCAGGGGATTTGGATCTTTGTTCCATTTGAGGAGGATTTACTTTTGGGGTATTCTCGTGTGGAATTGAGCGAATGGTACCGCCTCTGAGAACGACACCATCAGTCCCAGAACTCTCATACAAGCCCAAAGGAACGACCAGTTGCTGGATAGCAACAGCTGAATCGCAGCCTGGAGCTTTTGAAGTTTTTCCGGGTGAAGAAACACCCTGGCTGAGGACTATTCCAAAGTCAGGCCCAGATTGTCCAGTCTCATTGAAGGAACCAGAGACGACCTCTGGAGGTTCACAATCCACCCGACCTCCTCGAGAGTTCTCATAATGATCTTTAAATTTGTTACCAGTGCCGTGGGAGACTCTGCACAGAGAAGCAGATCGTCCAGGTAACCCAGGATCGATATCCCCGCTGGCGTAACAAAGCCAGGACCGGAGCCAACACCTCTGTGAAGATCCGAAGGGCAGAGGCGAGACCAAAGGGTAACGCCACAAACTGATAGTGATCCTCTCCCATAGCAAAATGCAGAATCCTTTGATGTCCTGCACATATTGGAATGTGAAGGTAGGCATTTATATGTCTAGGGAGGTCATAAAATCCCCCTGGTGTAGGGAAGCCACCACCGTGCGAACGGATTCCATCTTGAATTTGTGAACATGCACAAAGCAATTTAGCACTTTTAGGTCCAGAATTGCACGCACCTTGCCCTCCTTCCTGGGGACCATAAACAGGTTTGAGTAAAGGCCCTTAAAAAGTTCCGAATTCGGAACCAGAATTATTACTCCTTGTTGTAACAGGTCCTGCACCGCCCCAAAGAGAGCTTGTAAGCAATCCGGGGACAGTCGTACATTGGAAGGGAAAAACCTTACCGGAGGGACAGATCAAAACTCGATCTTGTATCCGGACCGTAGGACCCGACTTGTCTTGTAGTCAGGATAGCCACAGGTCTGGAAACCGGCAAAGACACCCCCCCTACCCCCTAGATACGGTTGAGGGCACACCATCAGGCCGAAGGGGCCTTATCCGTAGGTCTGGAGAAACCCAACATCTGCTTTCCAGACCACGGTCGCTTAGAGCCACCCTGGGAAGCCTTGAAGGACTTTGATCCTTTATCACTGAGGGACAAAAAAACTTCTTGTGTGCTGAAAAGGAGGGACCTCGTCTATGACAAGGGTCCGTACCCTTGTTAGCCTGTGGGAGAAAAGTACTCTTACCCCCTGTAAGACCTTTGATAATGTCATCAAGGGAAGCCTCAAACAGGTGATCCCCCTGAAAAGGAAGATCAGTCAAAGCCTTCTTAGTAGTCAGATCCCCAGACCAGCATTTTAGCCAAAGTATATGCCGGAAGACCACTGCCGAAACAGACAGTCGGGCCAATAGTGAAGCCACATCCAGCGAGGCATCCCAAACAAAGTGCAGCCCCTGAATCAACTGGTCCACCAGCTCTGCAAAGGCTGAGGGAAGTTTTACCCCCTCCAGGTCACTGCGTAGTAACTTAGCCCATTCAGTCAAAGTTTGTGACACAAGGGTAATAGTAAACACCGGTCTGAGCGCAGAGCCCCGCCAGGGAGTACATATTGCGGGCCACAGACTCCGCATTTCTATCCGCCGGATCTTTAAAGGAAGGGGAATCGTCCACTAGGATCATGGTAGCTCTATTCAGTCTGGTGACTGGAGGGTCCACTGTAGGTGGTACAGTCCACTTTTTAATAAGGGACTCCTCAAAGGGGTAGCGCCCGGCAATCTGCTTAGGCACGCCAGGGGGGCGCTTCAGGCGGTCCCACTCATTTTTGACCACGTTGTCAAAATATGTGGGAAGGGGGAAAACCTTAGGCACTCTGGATGGCTTGTGAGTGCCAAACGTAACCTGCGCCTCAGTCGCAGCTGCGTCCTCCATTTTTATGGTCTCACGCACAGATACAACCAGTGCATCCACCAGCGCCTTTTCTTGCGCGGTGGCGAAGAGAAAGCTGTCATCCTCATCAGAGGAGACAGGGCGCGAGGAGGTAGACCCCGGCAGGGAGACCCGTGTCTGCGATGGCTCAATCAGATTCAGAATCTGACACATCAGACGAGGCAGGGGTAAGTTGGGGGGTGTTTTTTTGGAAACTCGCTCTTTACAGGCCACTTCCACATAGGACAAAAAAGATACCAGGACCGCCGACAGTGCATCTATGGATAGCTGGGATTCGGAGGGCCCTGCGGCCTCCTTGAGGGGGTCAGATGGGAAAGAATGTTCCGCAGGGTCCATGTTGCACCAGGGGAACCCCACAGCAAAAAGTCTAAATAAAAAATGTTTATTTTTTTTTTTCTAAACAATCCACCGCGTTATATCGCCCCCAAGAGGTCAGGCAGAACGCACAGGGAACTCAGCAGAGAGTGAGGGAGAGAGAGACCCCCCCAGGACTCACCACTCGCACCAAAGATGCACCAGGAAGGGCCAGAACATCTGCACAGCACGTGTAGGAGGACAGGTGAGGGGGGGGGGAGCGAGGACAGGTGAGGGGGGGGGAGCGAGGACAGGTGAGGGGGGGGGGAGCGAGGACAGGTGAGGGGGGGGGAGCGAGGACAGGTGAGGGGGGGGAGCGAGGACAGGTGAGGGGGGGGGGGGAGCGAGGACAGGTGAGGGGGGGGGGGAGCGAGGACAGGTGAGGGGGGGGGGGGAGCGAGGACAGGTGAGGGGGGGGGAGCGAGGACAGGTGAGGGGGGGGAGCGAGGACAGGTGAGGGGGGGGGAGCGAGGACAGGTGAGGGGGGGGAGCGAGGACAGGTGAGGGGGGGGGGGAGCGAGGACAGGTGAGGGGGGGGGGGAGCGAGGACAGGTGAGGGGGGGGGGAGCGAGGACAGGTGAGGGGGGGGGAGCGAGGACAGGTGAGGGGGGGGGAGCGAGGACAGGTGAGGGGGGGGGGAGCGAGGACAGGTGAGGGGGGGAGCGAGGACAGGTGAGGGGGGGGAGCGAGGACAGGTGAGGGGGGGGAGCGAGGACAGGTGAGGGGGGGGGAGCGAGGGGGGGAGTGGGGAGACAGGTGAGGGGGGGGGGGGAAGTGGGGAGACAGGTGAAGGGGGGGGGGGGAGTGGGGACAGGTGAGGGGGGGGGGAGTGGGGACAGGTGAGGGGGGGGGGGAGTGGGGACAGGTGAGGGGGGGGGGAGTGGGGACAGGTGAGGGGGGGAGTGAGGACAGGTGAGGGGGGGAGTGGGGACAGGTGAGGGGGGGGGGGAGTGGGGACAGGTGAGGGGGGGGAGTGGGGACAGTTGAGGGGGGGGAGTGGGGACAGTTGAGGGGGGGGAGTGGGGACAGTTGAGGGGGGGAGTGGGGACAGGTGAGGGGGGGGAGTGGGGACAGGTGAGGGGGGGGAGTGGGGACAGGTGAGGGGGGGGAGTGGGGACAGGTGAGGGGGGGGGGGAGTGGGGACAGGTGAGGGGGGGGGGAGTGGGGACAGGTGAGGGGGGGGAGTGGGGACAGGTGAGGGGGGGGAGTGGGGACAGGTGAGGGGGGGGGGTGGGGACAGGTGAGGGGGGGGGGGTGGGGACAGGTGAGGGGGGGGGAGTGGGGACAGGTGAGGGGGGGGGGGAGTGGGGACAGGTGAGGGGGGGGGGAGTGGGGACAGGTGAGGGGGGGGAGTGGGGACAGGTGAGGGGGGGGGGAGTGGGGACAGGTGAGGGGGGGGAGTGGGGACAGGTGAGGGGGGGGGAGTGGGGACAGGTGAGGGGGGGGGAGTGGGGACAGGTGAGGGGGGGGGAGTGGGGACAGGTGAGGGGGGGGGAGTGGGGACAGGTGAGGGGGGGGGAGTGGGGACAGGTGAGGGGGGGGGAGTGGGGACAGTTGAGGGGGGGGGAGTGGGGACAGTTGAGGGGGGGGGAGTGGGGACAGGTGAGGGGGGGGAGTGGGGACAGGTGAGGGGGGGGAGTGGGGACAGGTGAGGGGGGGGGGAGCGAGGGGGGGAGTGGGGACAGGTGAGGGGGGGGGGAGCGAGGGGGGGAGTGGGGAGACAGGTGAGGGGGGGGGGGGGAAGTGGGGAGACAGGTGAAGGGGGGGGGGAGTGGGGACAGGTGAGGGGGGGGGGGGAGTGGGGACAGGTGAGGGGGGGGAGTGGGGGAGTGGGGACAGGTGAGGGGGGGGAGTGGGGACAGGTGAGGGGGGGGGGAGTGGGGACAGGTGAGGGGGGGGAGTGAGGACAGGTGAGGGGGGGAGTGGGGACAGGTGAGGGGGGGGAGTGGGGACAGGTGAGGGGGGGGAGTGGGGACAGTTGAGGGGGGGAGTGGGGACAGGTGAGGGGGGGGAGTGGGGACAGGTGAGGGGGGGGAGTGGGGACAGGTGAGGGGGGGGAGTGGGGACAGGTGAGGGGGGGGAGTGGGGACAGGTGAGGGGGGGGAGTGGGGACAGGTGAGGGGGGGGGGGAGTGGGGACAGGTGAGGGGGGGGGGGAGTGGGGACAGGTGAGGGGGGGGAGTGGGGACAGGTGAGGGGGGGGAGTGGGGACAGGTGAGGGGGGGGAGTGGGGACAGGTGAGGGGGGGGAGTGGGGACAGGTGAGGGGGGGGGGGTGGGGACAGGTGAGGGGGGGGGGTGGGGACAGGTGAGGGGGGGGGGTGGGGACAGGTGAGGGGGGGGGAGTGGGGACAGGTGAGGGGGGGGGGTGGGGACAGGTGAGGGGGGGGAGTGGGGACAGGTGAGGGGGGGGGGAGTGGGGACAGGTGAGGGGGGGGGAGTGGGGACAGGTGAGGGGGGGGGGGAGTGGGGACAGGTGAGGGGGGGGGGAGTGGGGACAGGTGAGGGGGGGGGGGAGTGGGGACAGGTGAGGGGGGGGGAGTGGGGACAGGTGAGGGGGGGGGAGTGGGGACAGGTGAGGGGGGGGAGTGGGGACAGGTGAGGGGGGGGGAGTGGGGACAGGTGAGGGGGGGGGAGTGGGGACAGGTGAGGGGGGGGGAGTGGGGACAGTTGAGGGGGGGGGGAGTGGGGACAGGTGAGGGGGGGGAGTGGGGACAGGTGAGGGGGGGGAGTGGGGACAGGTGAGGGGGGGGGAGTGGGAACAGGTGAGGGGGGGGAGTGGGGACAGGTGAGGGGGGGGAGTGGGGACAGGTGAGGGGGGGGAGTGGGGGACAGGTGAGGGGGGGGGGAGTGGGGACAGGTGAGGGGGGGGGGGAGTGGGGACAGGTGAGGGGGGGGGGGGAGTGGGGACAGGTGAGGGGGGGGGAGTGGGGACAGGTGAGGGGGGGGAGTGGGGACAGGTGAGGGGGGGGAGTGGGGACAGGTGAGGGGGGGGAGTGGGGACAGGTGAGGAGTGGGGACAGGTGAGGAGGGGGGGAGTGGGGACAGGTGAGGAGGGGGGGAGTGGGGACAGGTGAGGAGGGGGGAGTGGGGACAGGTGAGGAGGGGGTGGGGACAGTTGAGGGGGAGTGGGGACAGGTGAGGCGGGGGGGGGGGGGGAGTGGGGACAGGTGAGGGGAGTGACAGGACAGAGGGGAACCTGGGAAAATGAGGGTCTGACCGTCCCAAGGAGGGGCCCGCGTCCACCCCAAAACCCGCCAGGGGGAGAGGGTGGAACATTTACTTACCATACCTGGAACAGGCAGGCGCCATCTCCTGACAGAATGCCTCTCCGCTGAAGTGGGGGCTGTCGGCCAATAGGAACGATGCAGCTCGAGCCTAGACCCAGTGTTATGCGACCTGGCGATACGTTTAACTCGTAAGTCCAGTCCCCCTCCAGTAGGACTATGACGCGGCCGACCTAGCGCAGAGCTGGGGTCTGCGTGTCCGCTGGGGTGACCACTGGATCTATATATCCAGCCCGTCGCCCAGATCCGGCATAGTTGCTTGTAGATTCCACAGAAAAAAAAAATCCAGTGAAAAAACTAGCTTAAAAAACCCATCTAGAAAAAAACTTTTGCCAGGACCAGAGATGCCAGCAAGGAACGAGGTCCTCACTCCTAACTAGGCAGATTAAAACTGACATCCTATAGCAGGGAGAGGGTATACCCCCTGAGACTGCCCATAAGTGCAGCCAGAACTTTTTTTCTGCCCAGTGTCCTACTCCTGTAGGGGACAGTATAACCCTACTGTTATGAAGAACAGAGACTGCGTCCGTCAATGAACGATAGGAATTAAACATACATTGCTTAAGTTGAAAGAGAATCTCTGAATGATTAAATCAAGGATCCCAGCTTGCGTGGTTTTTCAAATTATACTTTAATTTTATAAACAAAGTGCATCTCTCTAGTATATTTTTAGAAAGACATCAGGGGTCTATTAGACCCCAAAGTCACCTATGCACTCAAGGAAATACTGGGTCCCTTAACTTCTACTAAAGAGCCAGCAGCCAGCATAAAAAATGTAAACAAGCACTCCTCTGCTTTAGCGGCTGGAGGTTTGATTACATGTCAGTGCAGCCACTGTTAACCACTTCAGCCTAGAGCTGCACGATTCTGGCCAAAATGAGAATCACGATTTTTTAGCTTGGAATAAAGATCACGATTCTCTCACGATTCTCTGTGTAACAAAAAAAAATTGGGATAACTTTACTGTTACGTTTTTTTTTTTTTTTATTCATTAAAGTCTATTAATTGCGTTTGAAAGACTGCTGCGCAAATACAGTGTGACATAAAATATTATAACAATCACCATTTTATTCTGTAGGGTCTCTGCTAAAAAAATATATAAAATGTTTGGGGGTTCTAAGTACTTTTCTAGCAAAAAAAAAACTGATTTTAACTTGCAAGCAACAAGTGTCAGAGAAAGGTCTAGTCTTTAAGAGGTTAAACTTCCTTTCTCCCTGGCAGAGGGAAGGAAAAGATACAATGTAATCATTTTGTTTATTACATTGTATCTTTTTAATGCTGATAGGCGTTTGCCGGGAGACTTTTTTTAATGCTGATAGGCGTTTGCCGGGAGACTTTTTTTTTTTTTCCACAGCTGTTCTCTCTGCTATGCAAAGAATCGAGCAAATGTCAGGTTTAGATCGTCAGGGGGGGTGAATCGAGATCGCGATTTTCATACGATTAATCGTGCAGCTCTACTTCAGCCCCAGAAGATTTATCCCCCTTCATGACCAGCCCATTTCTTGCAATACAGCTCTGCGTTTCTTTAACTGACAATTGCACGGTCGTGCAACTCTGTGCCCAAATAAAATGTTCTTTTTTTCCCACAAATACAGCTCTCTTTTGGTTGTATTTGATTCCCTCTGTGGGTTTTTT
Organism: Pelophylax lessonae; assembly: GCF_965119305.1. Classification (NCBI taxonomy): domain Eukaryota; kingdom Metazoa; phylum Chordata; class Amphibia; order Anura; family Ranidae; genus Pelophylax; species Pelophylax lessonae. The sequence continues at coordinate 88,752,695 of NC_138779.1, read as the reverse complement.
TTTGCACTAGAAACAAAAAAAAAAAATCCAACAATTTTACAATCCAACAAAAAATACAATATTAATTTTGTTTAGGCTATAAAACATACCCAATAAAATTTTTTTTTTTTTTTTTTTTAAAAATCAAAAATTTCTTCATCAATTTAGGCCAATATGTATTCTGCTACATCTTTTTGGTAAGAAAAATCCCAATAAGTGTATATTGATTGGTTTGCGCAAACATAGCGTCTACAAATTATGGGATATATTTATTGAATTTGTATTTATTTTTACTAGTAATGGCGGCGAACAGGAATTTTTAGCGGGACTGCAACATTGCCGCTGACAAATCGGACACCAAGTGAATGACACTTTTTGGGAACCAGTGACACTAATACAATGATCAGTGCTAAAAAATAAAAAAGCAGTCACTGTACTATTGACACTGGCAGGAAAGGGGTTATCAGGGAAAATCAAAGGGTTAAATGTGTTCCCTGTGAGTGCTAACTGTGTGGGGGTTGCTTTGACTGGGGGAAAACAGAGATCCGTGTTCCCACTTAGGAGGAACACAAGATCTCCAGATTCTCCTCTCACAGACCACCATTCTGGCTCTCCTGAGAATGATCAGCGTGTTTCGGCGGACATCATGTCCGCCAGACCAGCTGATTGGTTCCTGCTCTATCAAGTCAAAGAGGGAGCGGGTTGCCTCTGGCGGCGAGCCTGCGCGCCCTAGACCCAGTGCACAAAATCACGTACAGAATTTCGCTCAGGAGGGCTGCCCTGCCGCAGTATATCTGCGTGGGGCGGTCCATAATAGGTTAAGCTGGTGTCAGAGAAAGGGACACTGGAACGAGAGTTTAACTGAGGCTGCCATTATTGTATTCTTCTTTGAGAGTGCTAGTTCTCTGGCTGCCAGTCTGACAATTTGACTTTATGCGCTTTGAGTCGCTTACTCAGAAAAAAGTATAGATATACATAGATCTTAAAAACAGCATGCCTTTTCTGGGTCTGTGACCAATATACTTAGGCCAGAAGTCTAATACTTACAGAAGGCCTGCAATGGCAGCCCCCACATTTCTCACTTTTAACCACTTAAGCCCCGGAGGATTTGGCTGCTAAACGACCAGAGGGTATTTTGCGATTCGGCACTGCGTGACTTTAACGGACAATTGCGCGGTCGTGCGACGCTGTACCTAAACGAATTTGGCGTCCTTTTTTTCCCACAAACAGAGCTTTCTTTTGGCGGTATTTGATCACTTGTGCGATTTTTTGATCACGCGCTATAAACAAAAAAAGAGCGTAAATTTTGCAAAAATAGCAATATTTTTCCCTTTTTTTTATATGAAATTCCCCCCAAAAAAAATGTAAAAATCAAAATTTTTTAATATTTTCGGCCAATTTGTTTTATGCTACCTATGTTTGGTAAAAAAAATCGCAAAAAGCGTATTTTGATTGGTTTGCGCAAAAGTTATTGCGTTTACTAACAAAGGGAAAGATTTTTGTCATTTTTGTTGTTTTTTTTTTTTAACGCGTAATGGCGGCGATCTGCGATTTTTTTTGCGGTACTGCGACATTGCGGCGGAAAGATCGGACCCTTGACTGACATTTTTGGGGTTACCAGTGACATTTCTACAGTAATCAGTGCTATACATATGCACTGTTACTGTAAAAATACACTGGTAGTGAAGGGGTTAACTTTATTTGAGAGGGAGGGGCTGTGTGTGTCCCTAGGGGCGTGATTCTAACTGTGATTGGCTGTGGCTTCAACTGTATGCAGAGTGATCAATGGATCTACATAGTAGATCCATGTGATCAGCTCTCATACAGAGAGGAGAATGACAGGCAGCTTGTTTACACAAGCTGCCTGACTTTCTCCCTCTCCCCCGCCGATCGCAGAGTGGCCGGCGGCGATCGGGTCCGCCGGTCACACGCGCGGGGGGGTCCGTGACCACGCGGGAGCAGGAGCGCGCCTCCGGCGGCGCGCGCTCGCTCCCTAAACCCTCACAGGCGAGCGACGTAGACCTACGTCACTTTGCCTGTGAGGGGCTGACCGCCGCCGTAGATAGTCGTGCGGCGGTCGGCAAGTGGTTAAGAGTAACTCTACTTTTGTTGACGAAAACATTCCCCAATGGGTGAATAATATACATTGCACTTCACTGTTTGTCTGTGTCCATGTGGAAAGTGAATCTAGTGGAAGTGGTTTCATAATTATCAATCAGCTGCTGCACCTGCAGGGTTCAAATGAGGAAAATTGCAGGGTCTGCATCCCTTTAGACAGGATTTCCTATTGGGAGTATCTCACCAAAAATGAAATTTTTGCTGCAGGGAATACCTGTAATCTGACTTGTATCTTAGTGCAGACTTCAGGGAAAATCAGAGAACCAATCACACAAGCAGGAAATTATGTTTCTGGGGGGTGGTCAGTACACATTCTACAGAAAATTACAGCGCTGCAGATTAAAAAGGAAAGGTAATTTTTAATAACATTCAGTTACAATATCACTTGTGCCACAATCGTATATATTTTTTTTTTATTTGCCATTTCCCCCCCCATGAAATAGGAGTTATCCTTTAGTTTACATACAGAGGGACCTGACACTGCTATGCATAGTTGTTGTCAAAGGGAAAGTGGCTATGGGTTGAAACAATTTGTTTTCATTAGCGTAAAACTGAATTTTTGTAAAATCTTACCGTAAAATTCCTTTCTCTGAGTCCTCTGACAGTCGCTGCCCACTCATTCAGTCTTCACCAATGGGTATTGACCTCTTATCCATAGGAACAAGCGAAGCATAAGACTTGTTAAAAACAAAGTGATTTACATAGACACACCTATGGGGGGCTGTCCCACTGGTCCAATACCCCCCTGCTATCAGCCATCCCAACTCAGTTTGGTAGCAAGCAGGTAAAGTCCAAAGAACCCCAATAGAGGGGCGGGGGCGACGACTGTCAGAGGACTCAGAGAAAGGAATTTTACGGTAAGATTTTACAAAAATTCAGTTTTCTCTTACGTCCTCTGACAGTCTCCGCCCACTCATTCAGTCTTCACCAATGGGATGTCCCAAAGCAGTGTAGACATGAGGGGTGGGAAACGCAACCGGCAGAAAGGCAACGCAGTACCCACCGCAGAGAAAGGAACCTTAACGTAAGCAGAAAGGTATCCTCTGGGCAACAGAAAAGCTCAACTGGAGCAATAACCCAGGAAAGCAAATAAACAAGGGGGAAAACAACCCCAACAGCCAGGGCCCTGCAAAACTAGTGTCCCCTTAAGGCACTGCCGCACACAGAACTTTGCGGCCAAAGGAGGCATCTGCCGATGCCAGAACATCAAGTTTGTAGAACTTTGAAAAGGTGTGCACAGACGACCAAGTCGCAGCCTTGAACACCTGGACCACCGAGGCCTGATGTCGGAAGGCCCATGACGCACTCACCGCTCTGGTAGAGTGCGCCTTGACAGGGAAGAGCGGTACCCGTTGCTTAATTGAATAGGCCTGCACAATCGTCTGTCTGATACATTTTGAAATGGTCGCCGCAGTCGCAGCCATACCCTTCCGAGGTCCCTCAGGAAGGACAAAAAGAGAATCCGACTTCCGAAAGGATTCAGTGGACAGGGGAACCCTGATCGCCCGGACAACTTCCAAGGAATGTAAGGCAAACTCCTTAGAATGTTTAGGATTCGCACAAAGCGAAGGCAAAACAATGTCCTCATTAAGGTGAAAATCAGAAACCACCTTTGGAAGGAAGAACTGGTTGGGTCGCAAGACCACCTTATCCCTATGAACCACCAGGTAAGGGGAGCGGCAAGACAAAGCCGCCAACTCCGACACTCTGCGTGCAGAAGTGATCGCTACCAGAAAAGCAACCTTTTTCGACAGCAAAGAGATCTTAAGGATGTTTTCAAAGGGAGAACGTTGCAAGACGGACAGAACCAAGTTCAAGTCCCAAGGAGGTAGGGGCGTCCTCCGAGGAGGGGCCAAGTTATGCACACCTTGCATAAAGGTGCGAATCAAAGAGTTGGACGCCAATGGGCGCTGGAAAAGGACGGCCAGTGCTGACAACTGGCCCTTAATCGTGGACAACGCCAGGCGCTGCTCCACACCAGTTTGTAGGAAGGCTAACACCCTCGCCACCATAGGAATGAGGAGGGAAGCCTCTGGACTCACACCAGGCAAAATAAGCCTTCCAGGTACGGTAATCGATCTTACCGGACGAGGCTTTTCTAGCCTTGAGCAAGGTAGGAATGACCTCAGAAGAGAGACCCCTGTCATTCAGGACCTGGCTTTCAACAGCCATGCCGTTAAAGCCAGCGACTGTAAAGCAGGATGGAAGCTCGGTCCCTGAGACAGTAGATCGTCTCGTAACAGTAGCCGCAACGGAGGCTCGACGGCCAGTTGAATGATGTCCGCGTACCAGGACCGGCGTGGCCAGTCCGGGTCCACCAGAATCACCAACTTCGGTTCCCAGAACAACCAGCGCAGGAACCGGGACAACAACTGGATCGGGGGAAAGGCATACATCAGACGATACCGGTGCCAAGGCACCACCAGCGCATCCGAGGCATCTGCCAGAGGATCGCGCGTTCTTGCCACAAACCTTCCCACCTTGTTGTTTAGCCGGGACGCGAACAGATCCACATCCGGGGATCCCCACTTCGCACACAGCATCTGAAAAACCTCCATGTGCAGGGACCATTCCCCCTGGTCCAGGGTCTGGCGGCTCAGATAATTGGCCTGCCAGTTCTCCACACCCGGAATGTGAACTGCCGAAATCACCGGGACGTGAGTCTCGGCCCAAGACAGAATGCTGGTCACTTCCTGAGCAGCCCGGGCACTCCTAGTGCCCTCTTAGTGATTGATGTAAGCCACCACAGTGGCATTGTCCGTCTGCACCCGTACAGGGCGGCCCTGAAGACGATCCGACCAATGGAGCAGGCACAGCCTGATCGCTCTCAATTCCAAGATATTTATCGGTAGGGAGGATTCCTCCACCGACCAAGTGCCCTGGGCAGACAGGTTGCCCAGGGCGCCACCCCAGCCCGACAGGCTGGCATCCGTGGTAATCACCGTCCACAGCAACGGCCGGAAGGATTTCCCCTCCGCTACAGCCGGGGACCAAAGCCACCACAGAAGATCCACTCTGGTTTGGTGACTCAGAGACACCCTCAGGTCCAAGGACTGAGGGAGCCTGTCCCACCTGGCCAGTATCTCCTCTTGAAGAGACCGCGTGTGAAACTGTTCAAACAGTATCGCCTCGAAGGCTGACACCATCAATCCCAGGGACTGCATACCGGTCCTGAGCGACTAGGACTCGTTGTCCCTGAGGGACCTGACCTTGCTCTGCAGGGTCCGGAGCTTGTCCTCCGGCAGAAACACCTTGGCTTGGGCGGAGTCCAAGACCATTACCAAATATGGGAGACGAACCGAAGTAGACAAAGTCGACTTCTGAACGTTGATGGTCCATCCGAACTCCTGGAGCGTCTGAACCGTAGTGGACAGATCGCGCAGCAGGCTCTGACTGGCACTCGATCTTAACAGGAGATCGTCCAGATAACCCAAGACCGCAATGCCCTGTGCCCGTAATAGGCCCAGAACAGGAGCCAGCACTTTTGTAAACACCCGTGGAGCCGAAGCGCGACCGAAAGGTAACGCCAAAAACTGATAGTGTTCCTCCGCGATAGCGAATCGGAGGTACCTCTGATGACCCTCGAATATGGGGATGTGTAAATACGCATTCTTTAGGTCAATAGAAGCCAGGAAATCTCCCGGACTCAGGGAGGCCACCACTGAGCGGAGCGATTCCATGCGGAATTTTGGAATGCGCACTAAGCGGTTCAAAGCTTTTAAGTCCAGAATCGGACGCACCTTGCCCTCCTTTCTGGGCACAGTGAACAGATTCGAGTAAAACCCCCGAAATCTGTCCCGATGTGGCACCGGGACGATTACCCCCAGGGCGAGTAGATCCTGAACCGCCCGATGAAGATCTTGCCGCCGATCTGGGGTCAAATGAAGATTTGAAGGAAAGAATCTGTCCGCTGGTCGCGAAAGGAATTCGATCTTGTAACCTGATCGAATAATTTCCTGAACCCACTTGTCCGGAATCCGGAGCAGCCAAGGTTGGAGGAAACTGCGCAGACGTCTCCCCACCCCTGAAACGGGTGAGGGCGCCCCTTCAGGCAGTGGCGGACTGTGCCGCCGCACCAGCCTGGGCGGCTTTGGGCTTGCCCGCCCAGGACTTTCTCTGGCCACCCTGGCCCTTGAAAGGTTTACCCTTGTCCTGCGCCTTGAAGGCACGAAAGGACCCCTGATTTGTTTAAAAGGAGGGGCCCCGCTTACCGCGGAAAGACTTACCCCTAGGATTCTGGGGCAACAGAGTGCTCTTGCCCCCAGTGACACCTTTAACCAATTCATCCAGGGATTCTCCAAAAAAAAAAAAAAAAAAGAGACCCAGCATACGGGATGTCAGACACCGTCTTCCTGGAAGTCTGGTCAGCCGACCAGCTTTTTAACCATATCAAGCGGCGATTAAGTACTGCGACACTAGATAAGCGTGCAGCTAATGAGGCCTCATTTAAGGCCGCATCGCACAAATACATGACCCCTTGATAAATCTGGTCCACCATGCCCAAGCTAGTGGGGGGGCAGAATCAGCCACGAGGGTGCGTCTGAGCCCCTTGGATCAATCCGCCACGGCTTGAGCCACCATGACAGAGGCGAAAATAGGTTTCAGCATGGAACCCGCTACCATGTAGGAATGTCGGGCAAGAGATTCCAGCCTCCTATCCTATCTTTAAACACCGGAGAATCCTCTGTGGGTACCAGAGTGGCCCTGTTCAATCTGGCCACAGTGTGATCCACTTTAGGAGCCATAGACCAGCGCAAATCCGTAGGAGACGCAAAGGGGTAGAGGAGTTGAAACTTCTTAGGCACCACAAAAGTGCGCTTCAAGTTGCGCCATTGTTCATTCACAGTTTCGTGGAACTCAGTGGGGCAAGGAAATACCAGCGCCACCTTAGGGGATCTGTGGGTACCAAAAGAGGACCGTTTTCCCGGAGGATTGGGCTCATCCTCTAAATGTAGTTTCCTTAACGGCAATGATCAGCGCATCCATAGCTCTGCGGTCCTCGGCCGTCCCAGGGGGGGAATCATCCACCCCTGCATCCTCCGCCTCCCCCTCAGACTAAGAGCGAGACCCTTTAAGGGGCACACTATCTATGGCAACCATGTCAGATTCAGATTTAAAAGAAAGAGAGAGCCTTGGCCTAGCATCCCGTTCAGTCATCAAAAGATCCACTTTGGACGCTAAAGTCGCAAGTGCGGCAATCAAAGCAGAAGATTCAGAGGAACCTGAATCCTCCACCAAAGCTGGGGGAAATTTGCTGTCCTGGGACTCCATAATAAAAAAACTTTTTTTTTTTTTTTCTCTCAAAGTACTGGCCCTTTAAGCGCACCGCGATCCCCCGCAGTACACCGCTATGAAGGATTCTGCAAGCAGACCCCCAAACAGGAATAAGCTGAAAAAAAAACAGCAAAGAAAGACCCCACAAGTGTTACCACACGCCTGCCGATCTCCTCTGTACAGAAAGGGGAAGTGATGTCACCACAGGAGGCTGAACTAGGACTTCAGACTAAGGAAACATGGTTGCCCATAGAAAGCAATGGGAGGCTCCGGGAAAATGGCCGCCGACATGTGCTCAGGAGAACACATTGCCACACACAAGATGGCGCCGCAAGGCGCCAAAATAAACTACATACATCGCTGCAGAAGCGCCCACAGTGAAGCCAGCATGCTACCCACACCTAAAATGGTGGACCGGCGGTTTTTAACCCCGCAGCGGTCGCCGCACATGTCTGCACCTCCACACACACCATAAAGTGTCACATAGGAGAGGGACCCCCACAACCCACATAGCGAACTAGCTGAGTGAAAGTCCCCGCAGGGATCGGGAGAAAGGGAGCCCCAAAAACGCACAGACATTAGGGGATACCACAGACACACAGGACTGCCAGCCCCAGACAGAATGTACTTACCGTACCCGATGGCGTGGGTGCCTCACATCGACGGGAAACCTCCCACCCCAGATGGCGGGGGTGCCGCCAGCCAAAAACGCAGAACGCTAGCAACGCACGGAAACCGTGGGAGAGACGTCCAGGCGAGGTGGCCACCTCGCGGGCTTTCATCCCTGAGGACAGGGATGGGTCGTTTGCGAGGCCAGGGCGTACGCATAGCCTGCTAAACGCTCGATGGTGGGCTGGGATTCAAGGACGAATCCAGGACGACCAGTGCGACTCCCAGCTCCGCGACGCCGTCATCATCTTGAAGAACTGACTAACTAAACGCTGATAAATAAACAGCTAGTAATGCAAAGAAAAAAAACACATTTGCAGAAATAAAATCATAAGAAATAGAAGAAGGCTGATACTGTAGCCCCAGCACAGGGAGAGCCTATCTTACTCCTAACTAGGCAGAAGACAAACTGAGTTGGGATGGCTGATAGCAGGGGGGTATTGAACCAGTGGGACAGCCCCCATGGGTGTGTCTATGTAAATCACTTTGTTTTTAACAAGTCTTATGCCTAGCTTGCTCCTATGGATAAGAGGTCAATACCCGTTGGTGAAGACTGAATGAGTGGGTGGCGACTGTCAGAGGACGTAAGAGAAAGTGTCTTTGGGCAAGCCTTATAAGCCATCCCTGAGGTCTTCTAAATGACGGGCAAAGAAAATATTAAGCATAAAACATAACAACCTACTCTTACTGACACTGCTCAATTTACCTGGTAGAAAAGGCTGTTTCATGGTCTCCATGAGGCTCTTTAAATCATGTTCCACATAGTTCATTACAATATAGATTTTGTCCATGTTACTCCCAACAACAATTTCCTGCCAGTGGATAGAAAGAGAAGTATGAATATACCAAACGCATAACAAGTCGGCAGACACAGACTGTAAGAATGAGTAGGAAAACACTGCAAACAGAAAGCAAATCCTGTATGTAATGAGTAGGTATGGCCGCCCCATGTACACATTCAAGTACAGGAACAGGGGGTTTTGAAATCATTAACACACAAGGGAATAACTGGATTTTTAACTTACCTTAAAATCCTTTTCTCTTAGGTTCATTGACGGACGCAGTTCTCTGATGCATATCAGTAGGGACGTCCCAAAGCAGTACCAAAATGAGGGGTGGGAACAGCAGAACAAAGAAACAATCACCAAGGCCAACATGGCCAACCAGGCAACATAGGACTCATCAGAACAACAAGATGAGGTCCACCTGAAAACCAAACAGGAACACCCTTAAGGAAGGCCAAGGGGCCCTCTAAACTGCAGCCTGCAACACTTTGCAGCCAAAGGAAGCATCCACCGATGCCAGCACATCCACCTTATAAAATTTGGTAAAGGTGTGAATAGACGACCAGGTCGCCGCCTTGCACACCTGAAGCACAAATGCCTGATGGCGAAAAGCCCAGGAAGCACTAAGCGCCCGAGTAGACTGCGCCTTGACAGGGAAAGGTGGAACCTGACCCTTAATGGAATAAGCCTGCACCACTGTCTGTCTCATCCATCTGAAAATAGTCGCAGCAGACGCAGGTTGCCCTTTCCTTGGGCCATCGGAGAGAACAAAGAGCAAGTCAGACTTGCGAAAAGACTCAGTGGACGCCAAATACACCTTGATCGCCGAATAACATCCAGGGTATGCAGAGCAAATTCCTTAGGATGTGTAGTCTTAGGACACAAAGAAAGTAACAAGATGTCCTCATTTAAAGTAAAAACTGGAAACCACCTTCGGCAGGATGGACGGACCCGGCCGAAGCACCACCTTATCCCTGTGAACCACCAGGTAAGGAGAACGACAGGACAACGCCGCCAGTTCCGACACCCTGCACGCAGAAGTGATAGCCACCAAGCAGGCCACCTTCCGAGACAAGGTAAGCAGGGGAATCTCCCGAATACTCTCAAAGGGAGGCCTCTGGAGAACTGACAGCACCAAAATTAAGGTCCCAAGGTGGTAGCGGTGGTCGCACTGGAGGTACCAGGTATCGCACCCCCTGGATGAAGTAACGCACCAGGGAATGGGTGGCCGAAGGCCTCTGGAAGAAAATAGCCAATCCAGAGACCTGACCCTTGATAGTACTCAAGGCCAGCTTTTGATCAACTCCCTGTTGAAGGAAAGCCAAGACCCGAGCCACCGAATAGGAATGAGGGTGGGTCCCAATGGACCCACACCGCGCAATGTACGACTTCCACGTACGATGATAAATCTTCCTAGAAGTCACTTTTCTCGCTTTCAGCAGAGTGGGTATCACTGAAGCAGACAATCCCCTGTCCTTCAGCACCTGGCTTTCAACAGCCAAGCCGTCAAAGCCAGCGACAGTAAAGCAGGATTGAAGATTGGCCCCTGACACTGTAGTTCCTCCCTGAGAGGAAGTCTCCATGGGGCGTCTGCGACAAGCCTGACCAGGTCGGCATACCAAGCTTGACAAGGCCAGTCCGGAGCCACCAGAATAACCGGAATCCCTTCCGCCTCTATCCCGCAAAGAAGTCTTGGCAGCAACTTGAGAGGAATAAAGGCATACATCAGCCGGTACTGGCCCAGGGGGCCACCAGCGCATCTGCAGGGTCTGCCAGAGGGTCCCGAGAGTGGGCCACAAACCTCTGTACCTTCCTGCTGATTCGAGACGCCAACAGATCCATGTCTGGAGTGCCCCAAGGAAGGTACAACTGCTGAAACACATCCGGATGCAGGGGCCAACCCCCTGCATCTAAGGCTTGGCGGCTGAGGTTATCCGCCTGCCACTTTTCCACTCCCGGAATGTGGATAGCGGAGAGACCTGGAACATGGCACTCCACCCAAAGTAGAAAGCCTGCCACTTCCAGGGCCCCAAGGACACTCTTGGTGCCCCCCTTGGTGATTGACATAAGCCACGGCCGTGGCATTGTCCGATTTAATGCGCACTGGGCAACCCTCCAGCCGTTCGGTCCAGTGTGTCAGGCAAAGCTGGATCGCTCTCAGCTCCAGGACATTGATTGGCAATAGAGATTCCTGCAGGGACCAGACTCCCTTATCCGAGTCCTGATTGAGGACTCCCCCCACCCGGACAGACTCGCATCTGTGGTGACAATTGTCCAGTATATGGGGAAAAAGGATTTTCCCAACTGAAGCATCTGAGACCGAAGCCACCAGATCAGGGACTCCTTTGTCCTGTGGCTTAGCCAAATCCGAAGGTCCAGAGAATTCTGGTGTTTGTCCCACTTGAGAAGAATTTCCCTTTCAAGAACCCTCGTGTGGAATTGAGCGAATGGGACCATCTCGAAGGAGGACACCATCAGTCCCAGCACTCTCATACAGGTCCGAAGGGACGACTGGTCGTTGAACATCAACAGCTTAACCGCTGAATGGAGCTTCTGGAGTTTTTCTGGAAGAAGGAACACCCTGGCTGAGGACGAGTCCAAAGTTAGGCTCAGATAGACCAGTCTCATGGAAAGGGTCAGAGACGACTTCTGAAGATTCACAATCCACCCAAACTCCTCCAGAGTTCTCATGGTGACCACCAAGTTACCTCAAATCGTCCAGGTAACTCAGGCCTGATATCTCCCGCTGCCGTAACAGTGCCAGGACCGGGGCCAACACCTTTGTGAAGACCCAGGGAGCAGAGTCGAGACCAAAAGGTAATGCCACAAACTGATAGTGATCCTCTCCCACGGCAAAACGGAGAAGCCGTTGGTGAGCGGCACAGATTGGTATGTGAAGGTAGGCATCCTTGATGTCTATGGAAGCCAGGAAATCCCCCTGATGTAGGGAGGCCACCACCGTGCGAATAGTATCCATCTTAAACTTTTGAGCGTGCACGAACACATTCAGTGCCTTCAGGTCCAGGATCGGACGCACCTTGCCCTCCTTCTTGGGAACCGTGAACAGGTTGTAAAAAAAAAACTTGTGTAAGCGTTCCGCGTGCGGAACAGACACTATCACTCCTTGCTGTAGCAGGTCCTGCACTGCCCCATAGAGCACCAGCAAGCGATATGGGGATAGGCGGTCATTGGAAGGGAAAAACCTGACCGGAGGGATGGATCAAAACTCGATCTTTTATCCGGACCGCACAACATCCCGGACTCACCTGTCTGAGATCCGGGCCAGCCACAAGTCCGAGAACCGGCAAAGGCATCCCCCCATCCCATTTACGGGTGAGGGCGCACTTTCAGGCCGAGGGGCCTTGTCTGCAGGCCTAGAGGAACCGGACTTCTGTTTTCCAGACCAGGGACGCTTGGAACCACCCGAGGAAGCCTTAAAAGGCTTTGCCTTATCGGCTGCCCCCGAAGAGCGAAAATACTTTCTGTGAGCCGAAAAGGACGGACCCAATCTACGCCGAGTCCTTACCCTTGGAAGCCTGTGGGAAAAAAGTACTCTTACTCCCCGTAAGACCTTTAATAATATCGTCCAGGGTAGCGCCGAACAGACGGTCCCCTTGAAAGTTCCGTCAAGGCCTTCTTAGAAGCCTGATCCGCAGAACAACACTTTAGCCAGAGCATTCGCCTGATGACCACCACCGAAACCGACAGGTGACTCAACAGGAAAGCAGTGTCTAGCGCAGCATCGCAGGCAAATTGCAGCCCCTGCACCATCTGGTTCAACAGCTCCCCAAAGGCAGGAGGGACAGGCTGGCCCTCCACGTCACGGCGTAGCATCTTCGCCCATTCAGTTACCCTCTGTGTGACAAGGGCCGCAGTAAAAGTAGGCCTCATTGCAGTCCCCGCCAAAGAGTACATGTTGCGGGCCACAGCCTCCACCTTTCTATCCTCTGGGTCCTTAAAGGACGGGGAATCTTCCATCGGAATAACGGTAGCCTGGTTAAGCCTAGAGACCGGAGGATGCACCTTAGGTGGGACCGACCACTTTTTCACCAGAGACTACTCAAAGGGGTAGCGTCTAGTAAACCGTCTAGACAGGGGAACTTCTTGGCCGGTCCCATTCTTTTGCGACTAGGCCAGCAAAATAATGGGGAAAAGAAAAAAAACTTTTCCACCCTGGAAAACTTGTGGGTGCCGAAGGCAACCTGCGCCCCCTGGAGTGACGACAGTCGAATCCTCCAATTTTAGGGTTTCATGCACAGAAACAACCAGTGTGTCCACCAGCGCCTTATCTTGCGCAGCAGAAGTAGAAATCTCATCCTCACTATCAGAGGCAGCAGGCCAAGGGGTACCAGACCCGGCCGGGGTACCCACGTCTGTGGTGGCTGAGTCAGACTCAAAATCCGAGACATCAGGGGTATGAGATGGTTGTTTATTCACACCCTGCCCTCTAAAGGCCACCTCCACCTGGAACACAAATGCTTCCAGAACCGGCAGAATTGCATCGGTGGACAGTTGAGATCCGAAAGGCTTTGCGGCCTCCGTGAGGGGGTCAGGTGGGGACACATGGTCTGAGGGGTCCATGTTGCACTAGTAGAACCCGCCAGCAAACTTTGAAAAAAAATGACAGAAAAAAAATGACAGAAAAAAAAAAAAGCTTTTTTTTTGTATATTAAAAAAGTGGCCCCAAAACGCTATAGCTCCCCTCGGAGGTCAGGCACGCGCTGAAAAACCCCCACAGAGAGAGAAAGCTTATGCCCCCAGATAGCAGCAATCGGATTAGGAAGGTCTGCACGTGTCAGCAGCAGCTCAGCAAAAGGAAGTGAGCCAGGAAGTTGCCCGGGGTGAAGGGAGGGGCTCCTCCCACCAAAAAACGCCTCCAGGTACACCCACCAGCCTTCACAGCAGAGAATCCACCGCAAAATGGGCGAAAATGGGTGTACCAAGATGGCCGCCATCATAGTAGCAGGCTACAAGAATATGGCGAGCGCTGTAACCAGGACCCACAGGGGGGGACCCCCCGCCAGCCCTCCTAACACCATCCAGCTGGAGAAACCCACGGAGCCCCCCCCCCCCTGCACATGATCGGCCGAGCGCCGCGGACGACACACACCCCCCGGACCCCCATGCGGCCTGCAAACGAGGTCGCAGCCCCAGGTAGGCCCAAACAGTCCCCCACGCAGGAGCGGAGGGGGGGGGGCACAACAGGACAGAGGGAAACCCAGGAGTGTGAGGGTCCGACCATCCCGGGGGAGGGTATTATTTACTCCCCGTACCAGGAACACAGGCGGGCATCATCTCCTGACAGGACTCCTCTCCACAGAAGTAGGGGGGCTGTCGGCCAAACAGGAACGCTGCGACATAGGCCTAGACCCTGTCATGTGCGACCTAGCGAGTAGTTTAACTTGCGGGGCCAGTCCCCGTCCAGTGGGACTATAGCGCGGCCGACCCAGCGTGGAGCTAAGGCCTGCACACGCTCGCTGGTGAGCTGGGGTGACCACTGGATCTAGATTATCTAGCCCATCGCCCAGATCCGGCATAGTTGCTTGAAGATCTCACGGGAAAAAATTCAGAAGGAAAAAGGCTAGCTAAAAAAAAAAAAAAATCTACATAAAAAATACTTTTATGCCAGGACCAAAGATCCCATCTCCTGAGGTGGAAAAAAAACTTGACTATGCCCCTTGGGCCGTCCTAGGGGGTATACTTCCCACTTCCTGCTATAGGACTTCAGTTTGTAACAAGCAGTGTCAGAAGATTACATATCCCAACAGAGGGGCGGATGCTGTGTCCGTCAATGAGCATCAGAGAAAAGGATTTTACAATAAGACAAAACAAAAATCCAGTTTTCTCTTTAGTTCACTGACAGACACAGCTCCATAGCTTCTTTGACTCTGGGGACGTCACAAAGCAGTATCAACAAGAGGGGTTGGAAAAAACACAGCAATGCACATAACTCCCAAAAAAGGGCTAAACATAGCCAACCAGGTAAACCAAGAGCTCAACCAGGAACAACTGAAGCTCACCACCCAGAAAGAATACACCCTCAAGAGGCAGGAGCCTCTGCAACAGCTGCCTGCAAAACCCTGTGGCTGAACGCAGCATCTAGGACATCCCCTTTGTAAAACTTGGTGAATGTATGCACAGACCATGTGACTGCCTTGCGCACACCTGAACCACTGATGCCTGATGACGGAAGGCCAAGGAGGCACAGAGCGCTCGTGTAGAATGCGCCTCAACAGGGAAAGGAGGATCCTGATCCTTAATGGAATAGGCCTGAGCCACCGTCTGCCTGATCCATCTGGAAACGGTCGCAGCAGGTGCTGCCTTGGCCCTTACGAGATCCATGCGTAAGGACAAACAAGGAATCTGATTTCCGAATCGCCTCAGTCGCCGCCAGGTACATCCTGATTGCCCGAACCAAATCCAGGGAATGTAAAGTCATTTCTTTAGGATGTTTTAGCTTAGGACACAAGGAAGGCAACATGTCTTCAATCAAGCGAAAACCTGAGATGACCTTAGGAAGGAACGACTGACAGGGACCACTTTGTCCCTGTGAACCACCAGGTAAGGTGACCGACTGGACAACGCAGCCAGTTCAGACACCCTGCGTGCAGATGTAATAGCCACCGAAAAGCTACCTTCTGTTACAGAGTAAGCAAAGGAAGTTCACGAACATTTTCAAAAGGTGGTCTTTGAAGAACCAACAGAACCAAATTGAGATCCCACAGAGGTACCAGAGACCTTACCGGAGGAGCCAAGTGGCGTACCCCCTGAACGAAAGTGTGAACCAAAGAATTTGTAGCCAACAGCCTTTGGAAAAAAAGTTGCCAAAGCAGAAATCTGGCCCTTGATGGTGTCCAGAGCCAAACGTTTATCTACACCTTGTTGTAGAAACTCCAGCAGACAGGACATTGAAAAGGAACAGGGTTTTAGAAACCCCCCGGAGATTCACACCAAGAAATGTACGCCCTCCAGATTCTATGATAAATCTTCCTAGAAGTAGTTTTTCTAGCTTTTAACAGTGTGGGAATCATCGAATCCGACAACCCTCTATCATTCAGTACCTGGCTTTCACTAGACAGGCCATTACACCCAGTCTAGGCAGAAAAAACTGAAGTCCTATAGCAGGAAGTGGGAAGTATACCCCCTAGGACAGTCCTAGGGGCATAGTCAGGTTTTGTTTCCACCTAGTCCTACTACTATGGAGAGCAGCATAACCCAGAGTCAAAGAAGATATGGAGCTGTATCCGTCAATTAACTATTTTTTTTTTTTTTTTACTATGCAGTCTTAAGCCGCCCATACGAGGATCGAAATTTGTCCGGTCCCCGCTGAATCAGTCAAATTTTGATCCTTGTATGAGCATCTATCAATTGACTCGTGTACAACCAGCCTGTTGGGTTTTTCCCCAAGGCAGAACACAATAGCACTGCAAGAGGGATTCTCCGAATGTCTCTCTCTCTCTCCCTATATATACACACACACATACAGACAAGGGTTCTTCAAAGGGTTTCCGCACTTTAAAAAAAAAAAAAACTCTATTAAACACAAAGTGCAGAAACTTTTTGAAGACCCCTCGTATATAACACTCAATACATACAGGCTTTTCCTTCATGTGAATAAATTATCTCATGACTGGATAATTGAAATGAATCAATTATAAGAACAACTCCAATTCCTTTAAGTAAATCAGATTATATGTGTGTCCAAGTTATCACCAGAATACATCTATAGATAGGATCACTGGAGCAGTTCTGAACTTTGTGATAGGTGGCTAAGCAGAGAAAAGCATGAAAATAGTTGGGGTAATGCAAAAAGTTAGCATGCCCAAAGTAAAGCCAAACCTAACACAATACCCTCTTAATCATTCCAATTCATTCTGCAGTGATATTCAAATTCTTACCCTGACCCGAACAATGTTCTCATGCTGGGCTTTTAATATAGTGTTGATTTCACGGAGTGAGGTTATAGGAAATCCTTCCTTCTCTTTTTCCATTTTCAGTCGTTTGAGAGCCACAATTTCATCTACAAATAGAGGCAGAACATTCATCACTAGTGTAATTCAAAAAATCGGACCAGGTGGGAGGACATCTAACTAAGAATGAAAGATGTTAAGAAATCTACCTCTCCTTGACCAAAACACTTAACTGTCAGATGGATCAAAGAAGCAGCACAACAAAAAAAGAACATATCTTTGAAGTAAAAAACAGAAACTGGTACTCTGGTTATTAGAATTTTTAGAGTGCAGTAACAAGTCCACTCAGCATTACAATTTGAACCTACACATGGCCAGATGCTCGAAAAATACACTGAGTAAAACCAGTCCGACGTGACAAAAAGCCTGTGAATACAGGCTCTAGTGTGGTGTGCCGACAGAGAAGTGACAAATCGACAAATCTCAAAATGGATGTATTTGGCAATATGGAACAGCAAGCAAGTACATACATACACAAAAGCCACTTTAAGGTGAATAGGAGATGAAATGCCTCCATCTCAATATTGCAGACACAACACAATGGCTACAATGTGCAAAAGGGAAAACTTGAACAACAAATTTTGACAGTACAGCATACACACCTGTTTTCTTGTCCTTTGCTCTGTACACAACACCATAAGTCCCCTCTTCAATACGATTCAAGCACTGGAACTCCTCAACACTGCGGCAGCCCTGCCAATTAAATTTAAGCAGAGGCATTTACACACAACAGCAGTTTCAGCAACAAGTCTACATTCCATTCAGAGCCATTGTGCCAAGTACCTGTAGTGCTGGAAGATATTTGGGCAGCTCTTGCTTCAGCTCCACAGGAGACATAACTGGAGAATCAGGAACATAGTCACCATCTGTCTGTGCATTGGAATGGGGACTTGCATCCTTGACATCATCTTCCTCCTCATCCTCCTCACTCCCAGCAGAGTCATGGTCAAACCTGGATTCTGGCACTGCAGTAGATGAAAAGAACAATTTATTTAGGATGACCAGCAAGAATCGATTCAAACTTGAAGAAGAAAATCTTAAACCAGCTTTCTCTTTTTGGATAGCACTAAACAAGGTTTTACCACTCACTGGGGCTGCTGGAGCTTGTTTACCCATTGTGATAGCTTAAATTAAGGTTAATAAAGTGTAAAAAAAAATTGATTTTTTGGTTACCGTAAAATCCCTTTCTCTGAGTTCATTGACAGACAGACAGACCTTCTATTTTTTCTTGTCCATTAGGTTTATAGCAGAATCTACAGGAGCAGGGTATTGGGTAGAAAAGGAGCATAGAACTGCCTATGGGCAGTCCTAGTTAGTATAAGCCCCCTCTCTGTAATAGTCAAGCCAGTTTGTCAGAGAGCAGTACTAGAAGAAAAAAAAAAAAAAAGACCAGAAGAGGGGTGTATGCGGTATCCGTCAATGAGCTCAGAGAAAGGGTATGAGTAACAAAAAAAAAAAAAAGGATTTTTGTCTTGACCAATGGGTTTATGCTGCTCTTCAGAGTAGGACACTACAGTAATCCCCCGCTACATCGCGGTTCAGTTTTTGCGGTCCCGGTAATTCACGGTTTTTTTTGTAATGTTATTTTACTATATAAATCATTAAAAATGAAAGATTTTTGTGTTTTTCATAGCTCTTGCTCTTTCTCTCAGTATCTTTTATGTGTTTAAATGAGTTTCTATTGTTTTAAAAGTGTGTTTAAAGACCTTAAAATGCTTCTACACGTACAGTGACAGTAAAAAAATCATGCCTACAATGCATTTTAATAGGGTTTTTCTATTTCGCGGAATTTCACTTTTCGCGGGAGGGTCCAGAACGTAACCCCCGCAATGGAGGGGGGTTTACTGTAGACGGAAAAAAATTGACCACGCCTATAGGGCAGTCCCAGGGAGTATACTCCCACTTCCTGCTATAGGACTTCAGTTTTGTAACAAACAGTGTCAGAAGAACATAAAACCCAACTTAATAGAGGTGTCCATCAATGAACATCAGAGGAAAGGATTTTACGGTAAGACAAAAATCCAGTTTTCTCTTACGTTCATTGACGGAAACATTTCCATATCTTCTTGACCGATGGGACATCCCAAAGCAGTGTCAATATGAGGGTTGGGAATAACACAGCAAGAAAAAAACACTCTTCCCAAAGGCTAAACATAGCCAACCAGGCAAAACAATAGCTTAACCAGGAACAACTGGAGGTCACCTGACAAAAAATATCAAATACAACCTCAAAGAGGACTAAACCTCTCCAACAGTGGCCTGCAAAACCTTGCAGCCAAAAGAAGCATCTGCAGAGGCCAACACATCCACCTTATAACATTTTGTGGAAGTGTGCACAGACGACTATGTGGCCGCCTTGCATACCTGCATCACTAGCGCCTGATGATGGAAGGCCCAGGAGGCACTAAGTAGAATGCATCTTAACAGGGAAAGGAGGATCCTGACCTCTAATGGAATGGGCCTGCACCATCATCTGTCGGATCCATCTGGAAATGGTTGCAGCAGACGTGGCCATCCCCTTACGGGGTCCATCCTTAAGGACAAATAGAGCATCTGATTTTTGGAACAACTCAGTTGCTGCTAGGTACACCGATTGCCCGAACCTCATCCAAAGAATGTAAGACAATCTCTTTAGGATGCTTAGGCTTAGGACACAGAGAAGGCAACACAAAAACCAGAGACGACTTCAGGAAGGAACGACTGACAGGTACGAAGCTGTCAGTGAACCACCAGGTAAGGTGAACGATAGGACAACGCAGCCAGCTCCGACACTCTGCGCACACAAGTAATAGCCACCAAGAAAGCTACTTTCTGTGTCAAAGTGAGCAGAGGAAGTGCAAATATTTCCAAAGAGCGGTTTCTGAAGAACCGACAGCACCAAATTGAGGTCCAACAGAGGCAACGGAGACCTCACAGGGGGAGCCAGGTGGCGGACCCCCTGAACAAAGGTTTGAACCAAGGAATTTGTGGCCAACAGGCATTGAAAGAAAAATCGCCAGGGCCGATATCTGGCTTTTGATAGTACCCAAGGCCAAACGCTGATCTACACCTCTTTGGCAAAACTCCAAGACCGAGAAAGAATGGGGGAACCCCCCCCCCAGGACTCAGACCAAGTAATGTACACCCTCCAGACTAAGTGCTAAATCTTCCTAGAAGTAGATTTTCTAGCTTTTAATAGCATAGGAATCACTGATTCAGACACCCCTCTATCCTTCAACACCTGGCTTTCAATAGCCAGGCCATCAAAACCAGTGACTGTAAAGCAGGATGGAAAATCGGTCCTTGAGTTAACAGATCTTCTGAAAATGGAATCACCAAGGGACATCGGAGACCAGCCCTACTAGGTCTGCATACCAGGACCTACGAGGCCAGTCCGGTGCCACTAGGATGACGGAATCCCTTGTGCCTCAAATCTTTGCAGAAGTCTCGGCGGAAGTCAACAGAGGAAATGGGTACATCAGACGATTTAGGCTCCAGGGAGCTACAAGAGCGTCCATGGCATCGGCCAGAGGATGCCGAGACCTTGCTACGAACCTATGCACCTTCCTGTTGAGACGAGAGGCCAACAGGTCCACATTAGGAGTCCCTCCACCTGAGGCACAGTTGATGAAACACCTCCTGGTGGAGAAACCATTCTCCCTGATCCATCTTTTGCCAACTGAGGTAATCCACCTGCCAATTTTCCACCCCTGGAATATGCACGGCAGAGATGGCTGGAACAAAGCGTTCTGGTCATCTTAGAATGCCAGCTACTCCCGGGCCGGTAAGGCACTTTTTATTGACCTTTGATGATTGACATATCCCACTGCCATGGCATTGGGATCCGATTGAATCCTCACCGGGCGCCCCTGCAGACGATCCGGCCAATGGATTAGGCTAAGCCTGATCATCCAAATTTCCAGGATATTGATGGCAAACTGGACTCCTAAAGAGAGTGCAAACCCAAGACACCTCCCCATCCAGAAAGGCCGGCGTCCGTTGTGACCACCGTCCAGTACAGGGGGAGAAAGGATTTTCCCCTGTCAAAGCGCCGGAGAGCAGAGCCACCAGATCAGGGATCCCCTCGTACTCGGGCTCAACAGGATCAAATTGTTTAGAGTCTGTGGGTTCTTGTTCCATTTGACAAGGATCTCCCTCTCTAGAGACCTGGTATGGAACTGAGCAAATGGAACTGCCTCGAAGATGGAGATCAGGCACAGCACTTGCATGCAAGTCCTGAGGGATGATCGCTGGTTGGACAATAGAAGCTGTGTCGCATCCTGCAACTTCTTAAGTTTCACCTCCGGAAGTAACACCCGGGCTAAGGTCATGTCCAGGGTAAGGCCCAGATAGTCTAGTTTTGTGGACAGAACCAGAACATATTTTTAGAAATTCAGTTTCCATCCGAACTTCTGCAAAGTTTGCACCGAAATGTCCAGATTGTCTTCCAGGGGAATTCAGAGACTCTGCTCGCAGAAGGAGATTGTCCAGGTACCCCAGCACTGCAATCGCCTTCTGCCTCAGTAAAGCCAACATCGGGACCAACACTTTTGTAAACACCCGAGGGCCGAGGCAAGACCAAAAGGAAAAACGCCAAGAATTGATAGTGCTCCTCGTCCACGGCAAAGCGAAGAAAACGCTGATGCCCGACATATATTGGGATATGAAGGTAAGCGTCCTTGATATCGATAGAGGCCAGGAAATCCCCTTGATGAAGGGATGCCACCATTGTGCGAATGGACTCCATTTGAAATTTCTGAACCCACACAAAGCGGTTCAAAGCATTTAGATCCAGATTGGGACGGACCTTATCATCCCTTCCGGGAACAGTAAACAGGTCTGAATAAAACCCCTGAAAGCATTCAGATTCCGGAACAGGTACAATGACTCCCTGTGAGAGCAGATCCTATACCGCTCCAAGCAGACCTTGTAGATGATCTGGGGACAAACGCAGATTGGAAGGAAAGAACCGAAACTCGATCTTGTACCCAGACCGAATCAACTCATGGACCCATTTGTCTTGAATCCAGGAGGTCCACAGATCCAGAAAGAAGCGAAGACCTCCCCCCACCCCAAGCACGGGTGAGGGCGCCCCTTCAGGTAGAAGCAAGCTTGTCTACGGTCCCGGAGGGGCCCGCTCCTGACTTACCCGGCCTGGGCCTCTTGGAACCTGCTGCGGAGTTTCTGGTGGATTTTGATCCCTGGTCCATAGATCCCGAAGGACGAAAGGACCGCCTATGGGCCGAGAATAAAGGACCACGCTTGCGACGAGCCTCTACTCCTGGCAGACTGTGGAAGCAGAGTACTCTTACCTCCTGTAAGACCCTTAATGATCTCCTCTATGGAAGCTACGAACAAGCGGTCTGCTACAGAAGGGAGATCAGTCAATACCTTCTTGGAAGCCTGGTCTGCAGACCAGTATTTCAACCATCTCATGCGGCACAGAGTCAACCCTGTCATGGACACCCTGCACAGCCCCTGGACCATTTCCACTTTTCCGCATTGTGGAGGCAGCAAGCTGGATTGCACCTTCTCCATAGCCGCCAGGTGTCCGCCACCGAGGCCAGCGAGGATTTGTCCCAGAATTCTTGGTTGGACCTTGACTAGTGATTTCCATACACACTTGACTGAATTAAAGTCTGGTAAGAGGCGACCCCTACTGGTGTTTTTCTGACATTACATCCTGTGTCACTTGGAGTTACTTATACACACTTACCTTTACTTGATTTTGGTAAGAGGCTTGTCTAGCTGGTGATGGTCCAAGCACTTATCTTCAATATTGTTATCATTCACTTGGGTTTATAAGATAATTTGGTCTGGTAAGAGGCAACTCCAACTGGATATTTTTTTGCACTTTATCTCACATTTGTTTTGGTACGGTTTCACACTCCAAAAAAATTTTTTTTCCTAGCTATCTTGGTGGTAGCTTTTTACACTTTTCCCAATTTCTATTATAAGTCACACTCAAGGTGATACTATTTTAGTCGTTGGGTTTTACACTATTGCGTTTATTTGTATTTTTACATGATCCAATGACCTCCGAGTTCAATGCTTACACGGGCCTGGATCTTCTATCAAATTGACAAGATTAAGCATATCAGCTTCAATTTTACCTCAATCTGGTAAGCGTACACTCTTAAGGGAGTTGGGCTCAGGACCTTACCAAGGATACTTTCCATTTGTTATCAACATTGGGACTTTGTGGACTTTATACCTCCATAGATCATATTAGCGCAACTTAATTTACATACAGCCCCTGGACCAACTGGTCTGCCAGCTCCGCCAGGTCAAGAGGAGGTTGTCTACCTTCCAAATCCTGGTGCAGGAGCTTAGCCTATTCTGTTAATGTGTTTGAAACCAAGGTTATGTGAAACACCGGCCACAGAATGGAACCGGCCATAGTGAAAAGGTACCGTAGCAGATATTCAGCACTCTTGTCAAAGGGGTCCTTAAACGACGGTGAGTCCTCCACCAGAAGGAGGGTGGCTTTATTCAACCTGGAAACCTGAGAGTCCACCATGGGTGGTACTGGCATTTTCTTTAGCAGGGACTCTTTCAAACGGATACCTTCTAGCAAAGCGCTTAGGGACCCTGACAGTGTGTTTGGGGGAATTCCACAATGTTGTCAAAATAGGCGGGAAAGGGGAACACATTTGCCACCTTGTAGGTTCTGCTGGTACCAAACTGCACCGCCGCAGCCAACGCGTCTTCCAATTTTAAAGTTTCACGCACTGATACAAACAATGCATCCACCAGCGCCTTTTCATGCGCGACTGTAGTGGAAGCAGAATCCTCCTTACCATCAGAGCACTCAGGGTGCATGGGCGCAGACCCAGTAGGGTGACTGGCGTCCGCAGCGGCCGAATCCACCTCAGACTCTGAGGATGCAGGTGAAGGCAGAGGACTCTTTTTACTCGTCCTATTTTGGAGGGCCAAATTTACTTTAGGACACCGGTGACTGCAAAACCGCAGTCATAGTCAAGGCGAACCGAGACTCCGCAGCCTCAGAGAGGGTGGTCAGGTGGTGACATGTGCTCCAGGTACTCCACAGGTTAACCTGGAACCACCAGCAAAATGTGTAAAATTGCTGTGAGAAATACCAACCAAACGCTTCCCCAGTGGTACAAGTCCCAGTGCACCAAAATCACTAGAGCAGCAAGATAGAGCCAAAAAAAAAACTACAAAAAAACCCTTAGGGACTCACCACCCCTTCTCAGATGTGTATGCAGAGTGTCAGGCTGATCAGAGAGGAAGAGGAAGTTCATAGAACTGCCACTAAAGGCGACCGCCGAATCACCTCCCCAAAGGCCCAAAAACATACCTGCCGATTGATAGTAATGGGAAACTACAAGAAAATGGCCACCAAACTACACAAACATGGCCACCAATAGATACAGCAGAGATCCACAACAAAATTGCGGCTCCCGGGACCCTTCAAGGACCACTAGGTACATCTGGAAAGCAAAGGCCCCCCCCCCCGCTAGGTATGGGTGAATGGGTGCTGGCCCACAGAGGGACCCCCGATATGGAGGGGGTGAGTAAAGTGGTAAGGAAGGGCACTTGGGGGGCCCACGTCCAGCCCCAGGGGCCAACACAGGGGCGGGGGGGGAGGTAAGACACTACTTACCGCACCATGGGACAAGCGGGCACCACTCCAGGCAGACCACCCACCATCTTAGCATGGGGGTGCTGCGGGCCATTGGTACGCTGCGATTCAGGTCATGACTAGAATCGTGACCAGGGCTATGCGTCCTCGTGAGACGGCCAGCCCCCATCCAGTGGGGCTATGTTGCGGCCAACCAAGCACGGAGCTAAGGTCGGGTCGAGCTCACTGGCCAGACTAGGAAGATCGTAAGGATCTAGGATGCCCAGTCTGGCAGTTGATTGTAGTTCTCACAGGAACAGAAAATAATAAAAATAAAAAAATTCAGTTTAAAAAAGAAAAAATGCTAGGACAAGAGATCCCAGCAAGGAACTAGGTCCTTACTCCTGACTAGGCAGAAGTCCTATAGCAGGAAGAGGGAGTATACCCCGTTCGGACTGCCCTATTGGCATGGTCAAAAATGTTTCCACCTAGTGTCCTACTCCTTCGGAGAGCAGCATAAACCCATCGGTCAAGAAGATATGGAGCTGTGCCTGTCAATGAACGAAGGAGAAATCCAGTTTTTCTATTACATTTATTGACGGACTCAGCTTCTTTTCATTCTTGGCCACTAGGATGTCCCAAAGCAGTGCCTCAATGAGGGGTAGGAAAACAAAAACAGGAGCCAAGATGCAAAGCAGGCAACCACCCAAAAAAAACCCCACAAGGGAAAAAGAGAATCTCAACACCTGCCTACAAAAACCTTGAGCCCAAAACAAACATCCAGACACACAAAAAACATCAACCTCATAAAAAGGTGGGTAAATAGAAGCAAAAATGACCAGGTAGCCGCTGTACAAACCTGGGACACAGGCGCCTAAAGTCAGAACCCCAGGGGGGCGTGGCCAGCATGTGAGACGCTCGTCACATGGTGCTGGAGCTTTGATCCTGACAATTCTCCATCAACCCTAATTCTCTACCAAAACTGCTCCCGGTGCATTACCCTCCGTGACAGGGAACCCAGGAAATCAATATTTAGTCTCTCATGGCCCCGCCGAAGTCCTGTTCTGCCTGATCCCAGCCCAGCATTCTCCACCTTCCTTCCTTAGCGGCAGCAATATTGGGAACGAGTTCTCCTACTCACACGATGTCTGCCAGCACACAGACCTCTGCTGGGGATGGCATAGTCTTATCCCCATACACCGCAGATCTCATGGCTGCAATTACTGCAAGCAGGGAAGCCCTGACTAAAAAAAAAAAAAAAATTACTTTCCGGACACAGACATCCGCTTAATCCGACAAAACCTGGATAAATTCCACTCCAGAGTGTCTGAAGTGGAGGACAGGGTCTCTGGCCTAGAAGATACAGTTCACTCAGACTCAAGAGACCTCCATCCTCTACAGCTCCAAGTCCAGGCCCTTCAAGAGAAAGCCATTGATACAGAAAACTGGCTTATTAACAACATCCGTAATATTGGCCTCCCAGAAAAGGCAGAGGGGAACAGGCCTGCCGAATTCGCAGAGCAACTGTTCCACATGGTCCTAAACTTGGAGGATATGCCGTCTACCTTTGTTGTGGAATGGGCCCACGGAGTCCCCCGGCCCCACCAATACCAGGTGTGCCTCCACGCCCTTTTCTCCTAAGGCTCTTTAACTACCTCGACATAGACCGCACATTCTATCTGAGGCTCGTGCTAAAGGGGAGATCCTGTCTGAAAATAAGCTCCTCTTTTTCCCCGACTACTCCCCAGAGATACAGCAACGTTGCAGATCCTACACTTCTGTAAGGAAACACCTTTGTAATAAAGGTATTCGATTCAGCCTCCTCTATCGAAGCAGGCTGCGTGGTGTTGACAGTGACTGCGTCTGGTTCTTCAAATCTTCTGAAGCAGCGTCAAACTGGCTGGACTCCAGATCATCGCCAATCTCCAGTCATTAGGAGGTCCCTCCACATGGTTTCAGGAAGTATATCATCTTTACTATATTCATACCTGTCCCTCTCTGCTAAAACACATTTTTTCATTCTTTTTTTTTGTCTGTTCTTCCCTGGAATAATAGCACCTGATGTTCTTTTGGGATCCAGCACTGCCCAATTTATGCTGCCTACTATCACCCCTATAACTGTTATAAGTACCGACAAGGTCCACCTGTTTTTTTCACCGGGACAATCTCATTCACCGGACAGTGGTTTTTGGCTGGACTTTGGGATGCGATCCCCCTGCTAGGTAAGGTGTCACTACTGGGGCGTTGTTCCTGGCTACCCCCACACTGGACGTAGTTTTTTGTCTATCACTAGTTTTTGTTCAGTTCTAGGGTACAGGCCCTAGCCAGCTTCCCCTCTATGGTCTCATTTATCATGAGGGCCCGGCCTGGGCAGGGTTTGTACCACTGTGCAAGGGACTTGTTTCTTGTTTTTACTTTTTCTTTAGTTCTTTTAGTTTCCCCAATGTCAACATGGTTCATGTATGTACTATTACACTCATGTGTGTGGTGTTGGTTGCCAATTGCTTTGCTGCTCCTGAAGTGGTCCTGTCCCATAGTATCTCATCCTACAGTTATTTCCCCCAAATTGTTTCCCATGGCATCGCCTCCCGATGAAATATGCTAAATAATCTCCTGTAATGTCCATAGCCTAAACTCTAAAATTTAAACATGCCTTGTCGTGGCCTTAACTCTCAAATTTAAACATGCCTTGCTATTCCAATATCTGAAACGCCACAACCCATAGATAATTCTACTACAAGAGACCCACCTCATGGGCAGCAAACTTATCAAAAAGCCCTGGATCCAAAAGGCTTACCATGCATCTTATTCATCGTTTGCCAGGGGGGTCTGTATACTTATTGAGAATGCTCTTCCATGCGTTGTTGATGCAATCCATACAGAACCCCAGGGCAAATATGTCATGGTGGTCCTTACACTTTGGGGCCACCGCTATGTCATCGTTGCAGTGTATATTCCCCCACCTTTCTCCCTGGAGGTACTTGGAGTCATTCTGGAGAGGATTGCCACTTATTGCCCAGACAAAATAATAATCATGGGAGATTTTAACGCAATTCTATCACCAGACCTGGATAGACCAACTCAGCCCAAGAACGGCTCCGGTGTCCTCCAATCTTGGACGCAAGCAGTCGGCCTCACTGAGGCCTGGCGGTGGAAGCACCTGACTTCCCGCACTCTTGTTTCTCTACCACTTTTTAAAACTTCCTCAGGTATTGACCTGGCATTCGCCAACTCCTCCCTGTTGTCTGATATACAATCCGACCATACCCCATTGGAGCGGCTTATACGCACTTCAGCCTCTCGTAATGCGTCTTTTTGGCGCTTGGCCCCTCATTGGATCTCCCATATGGATAGAGTAGAGAAAATGCCCTCCAAATTCTTGGGAGTACTGGGAGCGCAACCGGGGGGTCCTCCTCTCCAGAGGCCACCTGGGATGCCTTTAAGGCTTTAACCAGAGGCCATTCTATTTCCGCTATCTTGGCAATCCATAGAAACCTTGGGGTGGACACACAATCCCACCCTGAATGGGTGGCAAACCAGTTGAAAACCTACGATAACCCTGATACAGACAACTTCATACATCTTTAAGCACCCTCAAAGAGAAATAATTTACACTAAGCAGAACTGACCTGTCTAGAACAATATAGGTCAAAAACGAAAAGATTTTGAACAGGGGGTTAAAAATGGTCACCTACTAGCCTTACTGGCCCAAAATGACAAGTCCCTTACCTCTACTTCTGAGATTCCGCCACCAGGAGGGTCTCAGCATGAGGGGACATCCTAGAGGCCTTTGCCCATTACTACCAAGCTTTGTATACTTCTACCCTCCCACACCATTTCAACCCCCAATCATTTGCTCACCTGTTGGATCAGGTAGCTCTGGGCTGGTTGTCTGATGAGGAGAGGCGGTCCCTAGTGTGCCCCATTGCTCCGGAGGAGATAACATTGGTCATCCAGTCTCCCCATCGATTTTCACAGGACCCACTGCAAAATGTCTAGCACCTATTCTAGCAGAACTCTTCACCCACTGCCTGGCTGAGGGATTTTAAAATATTGACAAAACTCCTAACCATGAGGCTCCAGCCAATGCTCACTGCGGTGATTGATCCTGACCAAACAGGTTTCATGGTTTACAAAGCTACAGACATCAATCTTCATAGATTTCACACAAACATACATGTGCAGCATCCAGGGTGGTTGCATCTTTGGAGATCGAGAAGGCCTTTGATACAAATCAGTTGGCCGTTTCATGGAAGGCATTCCAATACTTTTTTTATACAATGGCTCCAAATCCTATATCCTAGTCCTACAGCTTGTCAAGTTGGGTGGGGGTTTGTCGGCCCCATAGAGGTACACGCCAGGGATGCCCTCGATCTCCGGCCCTTTTCTCCTTGGCCATTGAGCCGGTGGCGGAGGCGCTTCATACATCCTCTGATATAAGTGGGTTGCGAATCGGCTGGCTGGAGGAGAGGGTTGCCCTTTTTTCGCTGATGACATCCTACTTTTTCTCAATGACTCGGGCCCCTCCCTCCAGGGTGCACTGCAACTACTGAATACTTACTCAGAGGTCACCGGCCTTAAGGTTAAAGAGGTTGTAAACCCTCTCTTGGAAATTGTACCTATAGATACTGTAAATATCTCCTAAACTTGCACCGTTTAGGAGATATTTACTTTTAATGCAGCCGATTACGTCATCTGCGGAAGGAACGGCCACCTGTGAACGGCGTGATGAGCAAGGGAGTGATGTAATCGCGCCTCTGGCCAATCTGATGGTCGGAGGACGTGAAACAGGACGGCTGAACATGTCGGCCGTCCTGTCGTTGTGCGGGCGGCACTGCGGGGGCTTCGTTCTAAGGTAAGTAATTCATGAGCTAGTATGCGATGCATACTAGCTCATTATGCCTTTGTCTTACAGGTTTTTTTTTTCTCATTTTTTCATGCAGGGTTTACTTCCTCTTTATTTGGACTAAGTCTCTGCTATTCCCAATAGACTCAGAAGCCCGTAGTTAAGCCCCACAGGATCTACCACTTCAATGGGTAGAAAAACTGGATTTTTTACTTACCGTAAAATCCTTTTCTCTTAAGTTCATTGACGGACGCAGTTCCTGATGCATATCAGTAGGGTTATACTGCCCCCTACAGGAGTAGGACACGAGGCAGAAAAAAGTTATGGCTACGCCTATGGGCAGTCCTGGAGGGTATACCCTCTCTCTTCCTGCATAGGATGTCAGTTTTGTATCAAAGCAGTGTCCGTAACACTAACCTCACTCAAAATAGAGGGGCGGTTACTGCATCCGTCAATGAACTTAAGCGAAAAGGATTTTACGGTAAGTCAAAAATCCAGTTTTCTCTATCATTCATTGACGGACACAGTGTCTGATGCATATCAGTAGGGACGTCCCAAAGAAGTGCCATAAAATGAGGGGTGGGAACAGCAGAAAAAACAAGTCCCCAAGGGTAAACATAGCCAACCAGGCAACATAGGACTCATCAGAACAGCAAGATGAGACCCACCTGAAACAAACAGAAACAACCCCAAGGAAGGCCAAAAGCCCTCCAAACTGCAGCCAGCAAAATGTTGCAGCCAAAAGAGGCATCTGCAGATGCCAGCACATCCACCTTATAAAATTTGGTAAAGGTGTGAACAGACGACCAGGTAGCCACCTTGCAACCTGAAGGCCAGATGCCTGTATGGCAAAAAGCCCAGGAAGCACTAAGCGTCCGAGTAGAGCGCCCTGAAACAGGGAAAGGTAGGACCTGACCCTTAATTGAATAAGCCTGCATCACCATCTGTCTGATTCATCTGGAAATAGTCGCAGCAGACGCAGGCAGCCCTTTTCTTGGGCCATCTGTGAGTACAGAGAGCGAATTTGACTCACGAAAAAACTCAGTAGTCGCCAAGTACACCTTAATTGCCCGAACTATATTCACAATGCACATTCCCTTAGGATGTATGGGCTTAGGACACAAGGATGGTAATGCAATGCCCTCATTTAAGTGAGCACTAGAAACCACCTTCGGAAGGAAGGAAGGAAAGATCTGGACGAAGTACCACTTGTCTCCATGAACCAACATATAGGGAGAATGGCAGGACAATGTCGCCAGTGCCGACACCCTGCGCGCAGAAGTGACAGCCACCAAGAAGGCCACCTTTCGTGATAAGGTAGGCAGGGGAAACCCCCGAATACTTGCAAAAGGAGGTTTTTAAAGAATCGACTGCACCAAATCAAGGTCCCCAGTTGGTGACGGAGGCCGCACCAGAAGTAGCAAGTGTTGCACCCCCGGGAAGAAGGTACGCACCAGGGAACGGGCAGCCAACGGCTTTTGGAAGAAAGTTGCCAAAGCCAAAACATGACCCTTTGTAGTACTTTAGGCCAACTTTTGATCAACTCCCCTTTGAAGGAAAGCCAAGATGCGGGCCCCCGAGTAAGAGCGAGGGAGAACCCAAAAGACTCACACCACGCAATATAAGACTTTCTCGTATGATGATAAATCATCCTAGAAGTCGCTTTCCTCGCATTTAGCAGAGTGGGAATCATTGAAGCAGACAATCCCCTGTCCTGCAGCACCTGGCTTTCAACAGCCAAGCCGAGAAACCCAGCGACCACAAAGCAGGATGGAAGATAAGCCCTGGAGACAATAGATCCTCCCTGAGAGGAAGTCTCCAAGGAGCGTCTACGACTAGCCTAACCAAGTCGGCGTACCAAGCTCAGCGAGGCCAGTCCGGAGTCCGAGAAAGACCGGAATCCCTTCCGCCTTGATCCATTGAAAAGGACTTGGCAGCAACTTGAGAGGAGGAAGGCTGACAGCAGCTGATACTGACCCCATGGTTCCGTGCCACCAGTGCATCAGCCAGAGGGTCCCGGGAGCGGGCCACAACCTCTGCACTATCCTTTTGATGCGACGCCAACAGATCCTTGTCTGGAGTGCCCCAAAGAAGGCACAACTGCCGGAACACCTCCGGATGTTAGGACCATTCCCCTGCATCCAAGGCCTGTCGACGGAGGTGATCCGCCTGCTAATTGTCCACACCTGCAATGTGCCCAACGAAGAATGTCTGTCACTTCCAAGGCCGCAAGGACACCCTTGGTGCCCCCTGATAAATACCATAAGCCACGGTGGCATCATTCGATTAAATGCATACTGGACAGCTGCAGGTGCCCGGACCAGTGAACTAGGCAAAGCCGGATTGCTCTCAGCTCCAGGACATTGTTTGGTAACCTTGAGTCCTCCAGGGACCATACTCCCTTAGCAGAGAAACTGCCGAGGACTTTTTGATTCGCACGGAACGATCCAGGGCAATTAGGTCCAGGCTTGTTGACTCTACTGCCCCATAGAGCGCCAGCAAGCGATCGGGGACAGCCATACAGTGGAAGAAAACCTTACTGGAGAAACTCGATCTTGCAACTGGGCCGCATGACCTCCTGAACCCAGCTGTCTGGGATCCGGGCCAGCCACAGGTCCGAGAACTGGCAAAGACGCCCCCCCACACCCCATATACGGGTGAGCTCAAACTTTCAGGCCGAGTAGGCCATGTCCGCAGGTCTGGGAAAAAAAAAAAAAACTATCTTTGTTTGCCAGACCAGGGTCGCTTGGAGCCACCCGTGGAAGTCTTTAAAGTGGAGTTCCACCCATTTTAATAACTTGGATTACATAGATGTATGTAATCCCCTTTAAAACGACTTTTACCAATGGAAACTTTTTTTTTTTTCTCGCTAGGAAATACCTTTCTTTCTTCTTTATTCATCCTCTCCTCACTTCCGGGTCCGGCCGCCGATCTGCGATTACATCATTCGGCGATTCGCAAGGGCTGCTGGGATGTCCGTGCTCTGCCCCGTCTCCTCTCAGTGAGCTGTACTCGGATGTATTGGATTGAGTCCATGCTCCGCCCCGCCTCCTCTCAGTGAGCTCTACGGAATAGAATGCTTTCAGTCCTCGCTGAGAGGAGGCGGGGGCGGAGCACGGACTCAATCAAATACATCCGAGTACAGCTCACTGAGAGGAGGCGGGCGGAGGTGGGGCCAGGCACGGACTCAATCCAATACATACAGTACAGCTCAGGACACCTGTGTAATAATGCGAGATTTCATCCCATGAGATACATCCCAGCAGCCCTTGCGAATCGCCGAATGACGTAAATCGCCGATCGGCGGCCAGACCCGGAAGTGAGGAGAGGATGAATAAAGAAGAAAAAAAGGTATTTCCTAGCAAGAAAAAAAAAAAAAAAAAAGTTTCCATTGGTAAAAGTAGTTTTAAAGGGGATTACATACATCTAAAGTTACTAAAATGGGTGGAACTCCACTTTAAGGACTTCGCCTCATCTACTGTCCCCGAGGGACAAAGAAAACTGTTTGTGAGCCGAAAAGGAGGGACTCCGTCTGCGACGAGGGCCCTTACCCTTGTTAGCCTGTGGAAGAAAGGTACTACAGTCATTGAGCATGGACTCCCATATTGTTGAGTGGATTAGGCAGTGGCTGAGTGACAGACAACAGAGGGTTGTAGTCAATGGAGAACATTCAGAACAAGGTCATGTTACCAGTGGGGTACCTCAGGGATCTGTACTGGGACCAATTTTGTTTAATATCTTCATAAGTGATATTGCAAAAGGCCTCGATGGTAAGGTTTGTCTTTTTGCTGATGACACAAAGATATGTAACAGGGTTGATGTTCCTGGAGGGAAATGCCAAATGGAAAAGGATTTAGGAAAACTAGAAGAATGGTCAGAACTCTGGCAACTGAAATTTAATGTGGATAAGTGCAAGATAATGCACCTGGGGCGTAAAAACCCAAGGGCAGAATATAGAATATTTGACACAGTCCTGACCTCAGTATCTGAGAAAAGGGATTTAGGAGTAATTATTTCAGAAGACTTAAAGGTGGGAGGACAATGTAATAGAGCAGCTCGAAATGCCAGCAGAATGCTTGGATGTATAGGGAGAGGTATAAGCATAGAAAGAGAGAAGTGCTTATGCCGCTGTACAGAACACTGGTGAGACCTCACTTGGAGTATTGTGCGCAGTACTGGAGGCCATATCTCCCAGAAGGATATAGATACTCTAGAGAGAGTTCAGAGAAGAGCTACTAAACTAGTACATGGATTGCAGGAAAAAACTTACCAGGAAAGGTTAAAGGACCTTAACATGTATAGCTTGGAAGAAAGAAGAGACAGAGGGGATATGATTGAAACTTTTAAATACATAAAGGGAATCAACTCGGTAAAGGAGGAGAGCATATTTAAAAGAAGAAAAACTACCACAAGAGAACACCGTTTTAAACTAGAGGGGCAAAGGTTTAAAAGTAATATGAGGAAGTATTACTTTACTGAGAGAGTAGTGGATGCATGGAATAACCTTCCTGCAGAAGTGGTAGCTGCAAATACAGTGAAGGAGTTTAAGCATGCATGGGATAGGCATAAGGCTATCCTTCATATAAGATAGGGCCAGGGACTATTCATAGGATTCAGATATATTGGGCAGACTAGATGGGCCAAATGGTTCTTATCTGCCGACACATTCTATGTTTCTATGTTACTCTTCCCCCTGTGAGACCCTTATATAATGTCATCCAGGGGCCAGTCCCCGTCCAGTGGGACTATGTCGAAGCCAACCCAGCACGGAGCCAAGGTCTGCGCTTGCTCGCTGGCCAGCTGGGGTGACCACTGGATCTAAATATCCAGCTCGTCGCCTAGATCTGGCATAGTTGCTTGTAGATCTCACAGGAAAAACTATCTACATAAAAAAAAAACACACATTTATGCCAGGACCAAAGATCCCAGCAAGGAACTAGGTCCTTGCTCCTGACTAGGCAGATTAGAACTGACATCCTATGCAGGAAGAGAGGATGTACCCTCCGGGACTGCCCATAGGCTTAGCCAGAACTTTTTTTCTGCCTAGTGTCCTAATCCTGTAGGGGGCAGTATAACCCTACTGATTTGCATCAGGAACTGCGTCTGTCAATGAACGATAGAGAAATTCAAAATACTTGGAAGTCCAAATCTCCCATAATGCTCCAGATTACCTCTCCATTAAACTTTTCCCAGTATTGCAAAAAAAAAAAAACAGAGGTTAAAGGCATGGGAGTCACTGCTGCTGTCGCTTTTGGGCCTTATCAATGTAATTAAAATGAAAATTCTCCCTAAATTTATATATCTATTTCGCCATTCACCTTATTGGATTCCAAAGTCTTTTTTCAACTGTCTTAACCAAATTTTCTCCTCCTTTCTTTGGGGTCCCAGCTCCCCACGACTCAAATTGTCCACATTAATGCTCCTGCTAAATCAGGGGGTTTAGCCTTTCCTGATTGTCATAAAAATTTTGTGGCCACACAACTGGTGACGGCGGTATGGTGGTTCTGTCCTCATTGCACAAATACCTCAACGGTACTGGAGGCTGCGGTGGTCTCTTCTTTCGAGGCACTGCAGCTGCTTCTATTTAGAGGCCCCAAGGCTCCATACCCACTTACCCCTTTAATGCTCACCAGCATCAGAGCCTGGGATTCTGGTCTTACCTGTGAACACCTTCTGGAGGGGGGCGTCTCTCCTTCTACTCCTTTTTGGCTTAACCTGGCAATGTCACATTTTTATGGGTTGCCGGATCCGTCCACTTGGGCCAAATTTACTATTGAAAATATCTCCCAAATAACAAATGGAACCACCTTGAAGCCCTGGCCACAATTATTCTCAGAGTTCAACCTTCCCCCTCATTTGTTTCACTACCTGCAGCTCTTCCATGCCTTTTCCACTCAATTTTCCCATGCCTCACTAGTTTTGGCTCAAACTATCCTTCAGTCAGTACTCCGGGTAGATTGCACGGAGAAACCCACATCCACCATATATGCCCACCTAATATCCGTTTCTCTTTCCACATTGTCTAAACTTAGAACTAAATGGCAGCAGGACATCCGGCGCCTGGATGACGATTGGGACGATATTTGGGGCCTCCCTTTTCGTACTCTGTTATCCTCACTGGACAAATTGATTCAATTCAAGATAACCCACAGGGCCTATTAAACGCAGTTGAAACTTCATTTCATAAGTCCCTCTCATCCTTCAGAGCGCTGGAGATGCAGTCATACCCCCGGTGATTTTTGTCATATATTCTGGTCTTGTCCGGCTATTGGTTGGAGGTGTGGGCGGTTATTAACGGGGTGTCAGAGACTAAGTTTCCCCTCCACATGGAAAATCTGTATCCTGGGCTTGTTGGAGAATCCGATTCCATCTGTGGCAGAGAGAACACTGCTTGGCCTCTTACTTTTCTATGCAAGGACGGCAATTGTGCTACATTGGAAGAAACAGACCCCTCCCTCTATTGTTTTTTTTTGAGAACCTTAGTAAATAACAGTCTTCCGCTATACAAAGATACTTGTATAAATAGAGGTTGCCCTGCAAAATACCACAAGGTATGGTCCAAGTGGTTAGCTGACCCTACTACGGCCACCATAATGGGCCTCATCTATGCCAGGGACACGTATCCCTTGTTCTTCTGTGCCTTGATGGACGGGTCTACCTTAGGAGCCTCCATTTCCAATCTGTTCTATCATCACAAGTTTTTCATGCTCCACTTTAGACAGTAATACTATACTCAGCCACACCGCACATTTTCTAAAGTTATCCAGTCGAAGTAGTACTGTTGGCAGTGTTTAACTTTTAATGCCCCTGCGTCTGAGACACAAGTGTTCCTTTTTTTGTAGTTTGTTTTATTTTTGTGTTTTAATGTAAAGGAGAAAAACTTTCAATAAACATATTTCCAAAAAAGTCAGAACCCCAAGAGGCACTAATTGCCCTGGCAGAGTTCAGTGACCAGGAAGGGAGGAGCCAGCCCTGAATTTCATAAGCCTGCACCACTGTCCTACAAATCCACCTAGAACTGGAGACAGTGGAGGCCGCCAGGCTTGGCCGTAAGCACAGAAACAGAAACCAACCTCTGGAAGGAAGCTGTAGCAAACCACGTCCAAGGTGTTCAGAGCAACCTTCAAAAGGGGCAAAGGATGTGGACACAGGAGAGGTAGGACAACGCCCTTATTCAACTAGAAATCGGATATCATGTTCGGAAGGACGGACAGACACCCACCATATCCCTGTGTAAGACCAAATAAGGGGACGTACAGGACAAGGCTGCTAGCTCCAACATCGCTAACAAAATAGGCAACCTTCCAAGAGAATTCCCCGAAAGCTCACAAAAGGATTCTGAAGGACCGAAAAAACCAAGAGCAGTTTCCAACGTGGCAACCAAGAATGCACTGGGATTGCCACATGGTGAACCCCACAGGGAAAAGTAAGAATCAAAGAGAGCTTGGCCAAAGGACATTGAAAAAGGACCACAAGGGCAGAGACTCCTAATGGTACTCAAGGCAAGCTTGTGCTGAACAATGCATTGAAGTAAAGGCCAAGATCTGAGCCACCAAGACAGCTCGTGGAGAGACATCCGTAGCCTCGTAACACGAACTATAAGCCTGCAAAAGGTTGACAACAAATCTTCCGGGGGTAAAAGTTATGGCCCTACAGCAAGGAAGAAATCACGGAATCTGACAACCAGTCTCCCAGAACCTGGCTTCCAATAGCCAAGCCGACAAGTCAGAGACAGTAAGCAGGGTGAAGGATCGGCCCCCAAGACAGAAGATCCACCCTTAGAAGCCACCACCCAGAAGTGTCCGCTATCAGCTGCACCACGCCGGCATACCAGGGTGGACTAAGCCAATCAGGGACAATCAGAATGCTCAGAATATCTTCAGCCTCTATCCTGTGCAGAGAAGGGAAAAGTTCAAGAGGTGATGCAGAAATGAAACAATAATAGCTCTACGGCACCATCATCGTTGGATTCTCCAGAGGATCCTGTGCGCTTATAATATAGAGGAGCAATCTGCGCTACGCTAAAATGAGTCTATGAATGAACAGATAAAAATCACCACGCAGCCAGCATAAATTAAAAAAAAAAAAAAAAAAAATGTGCAGTCAATATGCAGTGCTAAAACATATCCAGTTATAGGTGTCTATAAGAGAAGGGATGAATATCCTTCACCAACTTCTGTGTGAAATTGAACAGCACACCACCGTGAACCAATCCAACCTCCTTACCAGACAATATACTAAGATGGGCAGTGTACGATACAACTCTCAAGAACAGCAACAGAGCGGTTCAGCACCCAATCAGCCAGCCTGTGATCACAACGCCACAGAAATCAACACTGTTATGGTCCAAACAGTTAACCATGGAAATTACTCCGCTCGACCCGACTGACCAATCACAGTTGTTCATCCCCAAAAATAAGAGGCTCGTAGTGAAGTCTGTAAATCAGGGAGTACATTTAAAAAATATACTTACAAGAATAAATGAATCAGAGGCAGTGATTATTCAAAAAACGCTGCGGCTTCAGAGCACTTGTGTCGTCACAGGTAACTGCTGACGCATTTCAGCCAATTGGCAATCGTCAGAGGTGTGACCAATCAACACAAGCACGCTCTTTTGTCTGAATCAACAGGAACTGACGTCAGCGCCGCAACTTGTGTCACTCCGGAGCTAACCCTCAGACTGTCAATACTTCCGCATCATGCGTTCCAGATGCCGGAAGTGTAAGAACATTCCGAGCCCAGATTAACCAACCACAAGGCTTTTGTATGTATTACAGATAACGGAATTCCTTAAAGACATTTCCCAAAGGAATTCAAAAAAATAGAATCATCAAGGAGTAAAATAATATTTTAAAGCCAACCAATAATATTTCAGATAAAACTCCATTAGAGACCCATTACAGGTCTCCACCTAGTGGACAGGGAGTAGAAAGCCCGCTCCAGTTCTAGAAAAAGTCCACATACGCCAAAAAGGGAATACAATAAAATATACAAATACATAACATTTAATTTAATTTTTTTTTTTAAACATCTAAATTTCAAGTTGTTATCAAGCAAATGGATTTTAAGGAAGATACAAAGAATGAAGAGAATACTGCAGTTCAATTATTGTTAAAGCAGTTAACATCCCACTCAACATTAAGTCCATGGGGAACATAACATTTTAAATTATAAATCCAGCAGGTTTCAAGCCTCGAGATTTCTCCTCTAAAAAACTTCCCCTCCAATGTGGAGTAAATCTGTGAATGGCATTAAAAGTAGTACCAGCTGGATTTTTGCCATGACATTCCAAATAGTGTTTCAAAACACTAGGTTTGGAAAATACCTTCTTCATGTTGGCCACATGCTTACCAATCCTAACATTCATGGCCCTAACAGTATGTCCAACATACTGGAGGTCACAGGGACAGATGAGCATGTAAACATGACGGGATGTACAGGTGATGAACGTATCAATGTCAAAGACCTTGGAAGTGACCGCAGACTGAAATTGACTAACTCGTCTATCTTTGAGGTGGTTGATGTTACAGATCCCGCATTTGTGACAGGGAAAGAACTAGGGATGCACCGGTCCGATATTCGGATCAGAAATCGGCCACGATCCGGGCAAAATAGCTGGATCGGAGATTGGTAAAATTTAGCCGTCCCACTGGCCGATCCGGGGCGTGGCAGCACCTACGTCATTAATCAGCCTCACGTGTGTGTGTGTCGGGTATGGAGCGCGCCAAAGAGTCGGCAGTGTGGAGATATTACACGCTCGCCACGCCGACGAGTTCCACAGCTGTTTGCAATGTCTGCAAAGTGAATGTTTCGAAGGGAGGTGGTATAACTGCAAAGTTCAAAACTACAAATTTAATCAGGCACATCCAGAAACACCATGCTAAGGAGCACGCTGAATTCCTGCAGCTCAACAAAACCAAAGTAGCGGACAATACAGCCCAGCAGCAACAAACTTTGCAGGATGCATTTCAACGACGAGAAAAGTTTCCGATGGAAAGTATGAAAGCATCAGCAATAACACAGAAAGTTTTGGAATTCATTGTTTTAGATGGTCAACCAATGTCAGTTGTTGAAAATGAGGGCTTCTGTCGCCTACTGGAACACTTGGAGCCGAGGTACTCTCTTCCATCACGCAAGTATTTTTCTGAGACCACAGTGCTAGAACTGTACAAAAAAGCTTGCCAACACGTCTCAAAAGAGATTAAAGATATAAAGGCTATGAGCTTTACTACAGATGTATGAAGCTCTGATGCGTGTCCAATGTCGCTTTTAAGTTTAACAGTCCACTGGTTGGACACAAGCTGTACACCGCACGGTGCAATGCTTCAAGCTAAAAATTTTCATGGTTCACACATCAGCGATACAATTTCAGCTACAATTAAGGCTATACTTGACCAGTGGCACATTCCTTTGAATAAAGTGCATGTCATACTCTGAGACAATGCAAGCAACATGAAAAAGGCCATAGACAAAATGAGTGTGAGCAATGCCATTGCAATCGGTAGACAAATTGTGGGGCATTTTAAAAATTCTCAACTTGCGTATTCAAGGCTGCAAGATATCCAGCTCCAGATGCAAATGCAACCTAAACGCCTGCAACAAGACGTCAAAACAAGGTGGAATTCTATGTACTTGATGATACAGAGTCTTCTGGAACAGAAGCAAGTCCTTTGTGCTTACATTGCTGACCATGATGACCTGCCCAGTACACTGACCACTAACCAGTGGGCTTTGCTAGAAAAAAATGAGCATTGTTATAGCACCATTTGAAGAGCTAACAAGGAAAGTAAGCTCATCAACTACCTCCACCACTGACGTCATTCCAGCTGTCACCGTCCTCAAACGCATCCTTGCTAAAGAAGGCAATGCGGATACTGGCATCAAAACAATGAAAACAACCCTGCTTCAAGCTGTCAACAAACGCTTAGACACTGTGGAAGATGAACCCCTATATGCACTTGCCACCCTGCTGGACCCGAGATATAAAGACAGGTAAGTGAAGATTGTGTAACCTAACTAATTACATTAGCCCATCAAGTGTTAGAATTTTTCTATGTCCAAAATCACAGTCAGCACTGCAGGATGGCATCCCATCAAATACAGCAGAAGACAGTGTTCTTGTGGAGAGGAGAATAAAATATATCTATCATATAAGAAATTTGAATGACAATGATAATGAATTACAATGACATAAATAATTCATTTATTTATTTAGGTCTATATATTAATATTATATAGACCCAATAAATGAACCAATGTCATTGTAATTCATCATTATCTGATTCTTCTGACTATTATAGATTTGTTACTCTCCACGACTGCAATAACACGTCTGCTAGTGCTACTGTATTTGATGAGATGCCATGCCATGCTGCTGCAAATTTAAAGATTTTGAAATTCCAACACTTGATGACACTAAAAAACCTGAGGCTGATGGTTGATTAAAGTTTTATATATATATATATACACACACACAACTTACTTTTCAGCCTCAGGTTAGTGTCATGAAGTGTTTCATAATTAGCCTAACCTACGTTTTTATTTCTGTTTCAGATACTTTACAGGTGCACAATCTGCAAAGCGTGCAAAAGATGCACTGACAGCGGAACTAGAGGAAGACTTGAGGAACAGCAGAGCTGGAGCATCACAGGCCACAGAACCACAAGACAGGGTCCCTCGGGTGGAAGCAGCATTGAGCAGCTTTATGCAAGAGTTTGACCACATTGTGGAGGAGTTTGAACTAGATCCCAATGCAGCAAGCAGCTCAAGCCCTGCAGTCCAACTGCATGGATATTTTGCAGAGTAAACCATAGCTGCCTCAGACAACCCATACCAGTTCTGGGGAGTCAACAAATACAGATTACCTAGTCTTGCTGCCACTGCCACAAAATACCTCTGTGCCCCCTGCACTAGTGTAGAAAGTGAGAGTGTGTTCAGCACCGTTACCAGCATTGTGGATGAGAAGAGAAATAGACGTACAACAGAGAGAGCAGAAATGCTTGTCTTTATGAGAAAGAATTTGCCATTGCTAATTAAGTGACCATACTGGTCATTTTTTTGTCATGTGCGATCACACAAACAAATGGCATTTGTATGTAAACAGGTAGTCCAGTGTCACTGTCACATGCCACCATCAAATTACTGTGTGATGATGCTGGTGTGACACTGGACTACATGTTTACAATATGCCATCTGTATGTGTGATCAAGTTGTTGTTGTTCAACAAACTTTTAGTCAGGTCAGACTCCGGCTGCTATGTTGTATTGCCAATGCC
Organism: Pelophylax lessonae; assembly: GCF_965119305.1. Lineage (NCBI taxonomy): Eukaryota > Metazoa > Chordata > Amphibia > Anura > Ranidae > Pelophylax > Pelophylax lessonae. The sequence continues at coordinate 88,711,216 of NC_138779.1, read as the reverse complement.
CCCCTGCACTAAAAAGTGAGAGAGTGTTCTGTTCACAGTTTGTGCTTGTGGATGAGAAGAGAAATAGCCTTACACAGCAGAGAGAAGAGAAAAAATGCTTGTCTAGTGTCTACAAATCTTCTTGAGGAGCTGAGAGAGAATTAAGTTCAGAGAAAGTGGTTGTTGGGCGCTTCTGACCAGGCAAGAGGGAAGGAGTCCACCGCTGTAGAAGGGGCGCAGGGGATGCTCCAAATTCTTGTTGGGGACTGTCCTGAATGGCAAAGTACGAGGCAGCACTGACTAGGAAACTCCGAGGAATCCTCTGGCACAAGTAGAAAGAAGAAAACAGGCGCCACTGTAGTTAGCCAGAAAATTTATTGCACAAAATACATACTGACTTACATATAAGTAAGCTCCAATCCGTATCGCAGCGTCTCCAGCGCACGATCCGGCCGTCCACCGGTCCGGAGGTGACGTCACAGGAAGCTGGTCGGAGACTGGGTTAAACCGGAAGCCGCAAATGGAATGCAGGCTCCCGGAAATGACGCAACGCGTTTCGGAGCATGCGCACTCGGCTCCTTCCTCAAGCGTAAGTGACTGCCACCTGGTGCCAGGTTTAAATACAGCAGTCCACGATCAATTAACATTACAATCAACACAAGGGGCGGCGCAATACTCTGCAGGACCAGCTATAAAGCCAACACTTCCGGAGAGTCCGCACAACACTTTTAAATAATATAGTGGATTTCATACTGGGGCTTATCCATATACAAACAGCTTTAAACAAACAATATACATTACAAGTATTATTCCGTCCTCTACAATAGATGTACCGAAACATGACTTTCACTCAATATGCTAAAAATTAAAAATAAAAATAAATTATATATACACATATGTCCCTCTGTATTGGGGTACACTGGAAAAAGGGGGCTACCTTATAAATAAGAAGGAAACATAGGCTCCTGAATCCAGAAATCATGAACTCACCAAGGAATTCATTTTCCATGATCCGAAATGCATTATGAGAATATATATATATATATATATATATATATATATATATATATATATGTAAGAGAAAGAATTACACATACTAGATAAAAGATAAAATCTTTTTAAAAAAACGATAAGATATATTAAAAAGCATACCTATATGTGTGCAGGTGTAAAGCACGTGCAGACACATATGTACGTATGCACCCTGGGATAGGGGGAGGGGGGGGGAAAAAAGGAGGGGGAAGGAAAGGTAGCCCCCTTTTTCCAGTGTACCCCAATACAGAGGGACATATGTGTATATATAATTTATTTTTATTTTTAATTTTTAGCATATTGAGTGAAAGTCATGTTTCGGTACATCTATTGTAGAGGACGTAATAATACTTGTAATGTATATTGTTTGTTTAAAGCTGTTTGTATATGGATAAGCCCCAGTATGAAATCCACTATATTATTTAAAAGTGTTGTGCGGACTCTCCGGAAGTGTTGGCTTTATAGCTGGTCCTGCAGAGTATTGCGCCGCCCCTTGTGTTGATTGTAATGTTAATTGATCGTGGACTGCTGTATTTAAACCTGGCACCAGGTGGCAGTCACTTACGCTTGAGGAAGGAGCCGAGTGCGCATGCTCCGAAACGCGTTGCGTCATTTCCGGGAGCCTGCGTTCCATTTGCGGCTTCCGGTTTAACCCAGTCTCCGACCAGCTTCCTGTGACGTCACCTCCGGACCGGTGGACGGCCGGATCGTGCGCTGGAGACGCTGCGATACGGATTGGAGCTTACTTATATGTAAGTCAGTATGTATTTTGTGCAATAAATTTTCTGGCTAACTACAGTGGCGCCCGTTTTCTTCTTTCTACGAGAGAGAATTAAGTGACCATTCAGGTCAGGTTAGTGTCATTGTCATCATGTGTGACTGTGAATCAAGTCAACTTCTTGATCACACAAACAAAAGGCATTTTAATGTGAACAGGTAGTCCAGTGTCACTGTGTCACACGCTGACGCCACCATCAAATTACTGTGTGATGGTAAGTGTGTGACACTGGACTACATGTTTGCAATATGCTATTTTGTAGGTGTGATCAAGTTGTTGTTGTTGTTATACCAACTTTTGCTCAGGACAGGAATCAGGCTACTATGTTGTTGCTGCTGGTGTTGTATTGCCCCCTGCAGTGCCTGCCCTGCACTGTCTGCCACAAATGCAGAAAGTGAGAGTGTGTTCTGTTCAGCACAGTTTGTGCTTGTGGATGAGAAGAGAAATAGCGAGAAGAAATGCTTGTCTACAATCTTCTTGAGAGAGAATTAAGTGACCATCAGGTCATGTTTGTGTCATTGTCATCATGTGTGGCAAGTCAACTTCTTGATCACACAAACAAAGGGCATTTTGTGTGAACAGGTAGTCCAGTGTCACTGTGTCACACGCCGACGCCACCATCAAATTACTGTGTGATGGTGGTGTGACACTGGACTACATGTTCGCAACGTGCTATTTTGTATGTGTGATCAAGTTGTTGTTGTTCGACCAACTTTTGGTCAGGACAGGAATCAGGCTGCTATGTTGTTGCTGCTGGTGTTGTTGTATTGCCCCCTGCAGTGCCTGCCCTGCACTGTCTGCCACTAATGCAGAAAGTGAGAGTGTGTTCTGTTCAGCACAGTTTGTGTTGTGGATGAGAAGAGAAATAGGCCTTAGGGCTCTTTCACACGGTCCGCCTCCGTAGGCGGATCCGTGTTGCTCAGCGGGGATCGATCCGCGATCCCCGCTGAGCCGGCGGATGACAGCTCTGTCTCCGCTTGCAGAGGGGAGAGGGAGGTGTCTCAGCCCCCGCTGCCCTCTATGGGGGATCGGATGAGAGCGGACCGCTTGTCCGCTCTCATCAGATCCGATCCGATTACTGAACGGATGGAAAAATAGGGTTTCCATCCGTCCAGATTTCACGCACAGGATCGGATGCGGATGGCAGCGGGTGTCAGCGGAGGTGTCTCCGCTGACATCCGCTGCCCCATAGAGCTGCATGGAGGATCCGATCAGATACGCCTAAAAAACTGACAGGCGGATCTGATCGGATCGCCCGTGTGAAAGAGCCCTTACACAGAGAGAAGAGAAGAAATGCAATATTCTTGAGAGAGGCTCAGGCTGCTACTATGTTGCATTTTTTTATTTAAATTCCTGTTTGCACTTTCCAGGATTTTGCACTTTAGTTTACAATGTTTACTGTTTGATTGCTATTGTATGTTCAAGCAATAAACAGTTTTTTTTCTTGTGACTACATTTTATTCTTTGTGTTTGATGATATTTTACATTTTGAATGCACATTTGTTATAAGGTATCTGCCGATACCGATCCGGAAGTATTATTTTGTTATGAGCTCACAAAACAGTACTTCCGGATCGGACTCGGCGATTTCACAAAGCAAAAGATCGGGACCAAAAAAGTTGGATCGGTGCATCCCTAGAAAGAACCCTTTAAGTTTGTGAAAAAATTTAACTCTATTAGGAGCATTCAAAATATTTGGAGCTACCTGGAGTGTCAAAGGAGCTACTCCCCGAAAGATCACTTCAAGGGAATCTGGAAGGACTGGACCTAACACTCTATAGCTTATAACAGTGTTTCTCAACTCCGGTCCTCAGGGCACACTAACAGGCCAGGTTTGCAAAAAAACTGAAATACATCACAGGTGATATAATTTGCTGCTTAGTGATTGCAGTATTCTAGTCTGCATCTCCCCAAGGTAATACTTAAAATCTGGCCTGTTAGGGTGCCCTGAGGACCGGAGTTGAGAAACACTGGTTTAGAATACCTTCCGGTGTCTGGCCATTCTCTTTTTGATGTCAAAATGTTGTCTAGAATAGGTGGTGATAAAGGCAAAATTCAATCAGCACAAACCAATAACACACAATAAAAATTTGCAAGCTGAACACCATGGGTATTTTAACAAAAAGCCCCCTCAAGACAATATTAAAACAAACAGTGCAGCTCAAATAAGAATAGAACATTTAGGCATCAGTGTATTGTATTTAAGACAGTCCAAATGCCCAAATAGATTCACTAAAAAATGTCCATGTTAGTAATAAATTCCACGTGAGAAGTAATCAGATGCGGCAACCCCTTAGGTGAATAAGCCCACCACCAGCACACAGAATGTTCGTTCACCTCAAGAAATTGACCCCTGAAGCAACAGGAAGGTCAATAATCACTTGTTCCCAACAAGGGGATATGTACTGCAGGATACAAATGGTCCAGATGGTCCTGATGCTCACATCCACCCAGAACAGAAAAGGAAATAAAAAAATCGAAGTGCTTTACATTTTAAAAATCGCTCTTTAATACATACACACTTACGAGAGATTCTGCTTGTTTCCAGCATAAAAACATATACATAAACAAAACGCCGGATCGACTCTTTCAGATAGCAGTGAGTGACGTTACAGATTGTGTATCCTCCCGCATGTGTTACGTCCTACAGGACGTCATCAGCACTGACGAAATCCCGTAGGACGTAAGGCTTACAGGAGAAAGAGCCCTGATCTGTGACATCACCCGCTGCTATCCGAAGGAGCGGATCTGGCATTTGGCTATGCATGCGCTTTTGTGCTGGAAACCAGAGGAATCTCTTGTGTTTTTATATCCCCCTGATAGTGGGAATAAGCGATTATTGACCTTCCTGTTGGTTCAGGAGTCAATTTTTTGAGGTGAGCGAGAATTCTGTGTGCTGGTGGTGGGCTTATTCACCTAAGGTGTAGCTGCATCTGATTACTTCTCATGTAGAATCTATGCCTAAATGTTCTATTTGTTTTTGCGCTGCACTGTTTTAATAATGGTATACACAGTGTGAGCGACCAATTTTGCCTCCTGGCCCGCCGGATCCGTTGGAATCACAGTTGCCTGATTCAATCTAAAAATGGCTGATACACCACAGGAGGAGAGGTTCACTACTTAGAAGGGCCTCCTCAAAAGGGACAACATACCAAAAAAAAAAAAAAAGTCTACAGAACCACAAAGGGGCGATGCGAATGTTTCCATTCTGCAAGAAACGTTGCAGAACTACAGGAGGACACTGAAAAATAGAAATCATGGAGACTGACCATGTAGTCCTGGAAGGGAGGAGAGGATGCCGCAAGAACCGACCACCCTATGGAGTTCCTACAGCCCAGCACCACGCCCGGGGGGGGGGGGGGGGGGCTCTTCTTACCATTCCAGTGAAAGTAGCAGGTAACTGTCCTAAGACAGATCCTCCTCACCACCAAAGAGGGGGGCTGTCAGCTAGGGTAACATTGAGACACAGACTCTGGTGCCTGGTTTAGCTTGCTGGCCGCCTCAGGCCAGGATGGAGTTTGCCACAGCCAACCCAGCGCTTAGCTAAAGGTCCGCATGCACTCGTTGGCCAGACTGGGGTAACCACTGGATCTAGATGATCCAGCCTGTCGCCCAGCCCAGCTGTATATTGAAGATCTTTGTAGGTAAAAAACGAAAAATAGTTACAGAATCACAGATCCCAGCAGGGAACTAGGGCCTTACCCCCGAAACAGTAGGCAGAAATAACTGGCTTCAATGAACATAAGAGAAAAGGGGTTTTTTTTTGCTACTCAACATAAAATCCCTTTCTCTGAGTTCATAGATGGACACAGCATCTACCCCTCTTCTGGCCCTTTTTTTCTGGTAATGCTTTCTAACAACCTGCCTTGCCTATAACAGAGATGGGATTTATACCCACTAGGACTGCCCGTGCAGTGCTCTTTTTCTGCAGTGTCCTACTCTAGAAGGTGGTGCTATAAACCCAATGGTCAAGAATGACTAGAAGCTGTGTTCACCTATAAGTGTAAGAGAAAAAACACTTTTACATAAAAACCAAAAATTAAATAATAAAACAACAAATTTTAAAAGCACCCTGACCCCTGTGCTCACACACAAATGCAAACACGCATGTAGGTCTGACATGCATTCGTAAATGGTGACTGCACCACACATGTGAAGCACCACCAGAAACATCAGAGTGAGAGCAATAGTTCTAGCACCATAGCCAAAATTGAACTCTAAAGTGATAACCCATAAAGGCTTTAAAAGCATCGCCTATAGTCAAGTTTAGGTACCGTAGTAGTTTAACGATATTTCACAGGCATGCGCAGTTTTAAATGTTGACATGTTTGGTATGGATTTACTTGACATTTTATTTTACCAAAAAAATTATTATATAGTGTTTGTTTGCACTAAAATGCATTAAGTGCCAATATTTTCAGAAAATATATAATGTCTGGGGGTTCTAAGTAATTTCCCAACAAAAAAATGCTGATTTTAACATTAAAAATTTCAAAATTGAAACGGCAGACGAGCAGGTAAGACAGGCGGATGCACCAGCAGAATAGTAAGCACCTACCAAAGTCAAGACACGGCTGGATCCATGGTGGGAATAGGTTCATTTTTGTACATAATCTTCAACAAATGAATACAAAGCTAATTGGTACTTGGGAGAAGCAAACGGCTTATCGGGATGATTCCAGTCTCCATAGAGTAATAGTTGGAAAAGCAGGTGCAAAGGGAAAGTCTTTAAGGTCCTAAACGACCTAAGGCTGGAAACATGTGAACAGCGAGTCACTTACTGCAAGACATTATCTTACCAAGAAGTATGTGATTTCCATTCTCCCTTTCATCATCATCACTCATCTCCTCTTCACTGACCTCTTCTGCAAAGAAATAAATCAAAGTACATGGCTCAGTTTTTGTGGACCTGGAATAAGTACACAGCCAGTGAAGTCAGAACTTCTGATCTGCATTTTTGTTCTCATACAGTGATTCAAAGTACTGAACCCAGAGAATCAGCAGAACAGTCCCTCAACTAGGATTTTCAGAAGGGACATATGCCAGCTTCCATTTTTTCTCCGCACAGGCTTCCTTAAAAGTGGACGGCTCAATAAACCGGCATAATCTCATCACAGGTCCCCAAGAAACAAAGGTTAGCCTAGCAAAGTGTTTCTCAACCTTTTTTCAGTTGCAGCACCCCTTCAAAGTAAGGAAAATATCGGGGCACTCAAGTCTAAAATGCCCATGTTACTTATCAACAGGGCTTTTTTTTTAACCGGAATGTGGGCGGATTTTTGAAATGGTGAGAGCTTTGGGCGGGGGGGGGGGGGGGTGAAAAGGTGAGAGCTGTTGGGATAAGATGTGGATGGGGTGAGCTAGGTGAGCAGGGGACTGCAGGTGTAACCTGTGGATGGAGGGGTGCAGAGTTGAGCTCTGAGCAGAGGTGCAGAGTTAAGCTCTGGGCAGAGGTGCAGAGTTGAGTTGTGGATGGGGGGGGGGAGAGCAGAGTTAAGCTGTGGATGGGGGGAAAGCAGAGTTAAAGTGATTGTAAAGCCTCTCTAAATATGTTATACTTACCTCCTCTGTGCAGTGGTTCCTCCTCTTTTCGGGTCCCGCGTCAGCTCTCCTGGCCCCTCCCTCCTGTCGATTGACCCACAGCAAGTAGCGAGCCGAACTGCAGCTCCCTGTATCCATTTAGACACAGAGCTGCCATTTGGCCCCACCCCTCTCTCTCCTGATTGGCTGACTTAGATTGACAGCTATGGGAACCAATCAGGGGGGAGAGACCCGGGTGGCAGAGGGACTCGTGGACATCGCCGGATAGAGATGGGGCTCAGATGAGTATTAGGGTTGCTGGGAAGGCTGCTACACACAGAAGGCTTTTTATCTTAATGCATATAATGCATTAAAAAAACCAAAAACCTTCTGACTTCACAACTCCTTTAAGCAGTGGATGGGGGGGGGCACAGAGTTAAGCTGTGGATGGGGGGCGCAGGGTTAAGCAGTTAATGGGGGGGCGCGCAGGGTTAAGCTGTGGATGGGGGGGGGCAGGGTTAAGGCGGGGATGGGGGGGGGGGCAGGGTTAAGCCGTTGATGGGGGGGCGCGCAGGGTTAAGCCGTGGATGGGGGGGGGCAGGGTTAAGGCAGGGATGGGGGGGGACAGGGTTAAGGCGGGGATGGGGGGGGGGCAGGGTTAAGCCGTGGATGGGGGGCGCAGGGTTAAGCCGTGGAGGGGGGGGGCAGGGTTAAGCCGTGGAGGGGGGGGGGGGCAGGGTTAAGCCGTGGATGGGGGGGGGGGGGGGCAGGGTTAAGCCGTGGATGGGGGGGGGGGGCAGGGTTAAGCCGTGGATGGGGGGGGGGGGCAGGGTTAAGCCGTGGATGGGGGGGGGGGCAGGGTTAAGCCGTGGATGGGGGGGGGGCAGGGTTAAGCCGTGGATTGGGGGGGGCAGGGTTAAGCCGTGGATTGGGGGGGGGCAGGGTTAAGCCGTGGATGGGGGGGGGCAGGGTTAAGCCGTGGATGGGGGGGGGCAGGGTTAAGCCGTGGATGGGGGGGGGGCAGGGTTAAGCCGTGGATGGGGGGGGGGCAGGGTTAAGCCGTGGATGGGGGGGGGCAGGGTTAAGCCGTGGATGGGGGGGGCGCAGGGTTAAGCCGTGGATGGGGGGGGGGCGCAGGGTTAAGCCGTGGATGGGGGGGGCGCAGGGTTAAGCCGTGGATGGGGGGGGCGCAGGGTTAAGCCGTGGATGGGGGGGGCGCAGGGTTAAGCCGTGGATGGGGGGGGCGCAGGGTTAAGCCGTGGATGGGGGGGGGGGCACAAGGTTAAGCTGTGGATGGGGGGGCACAAGGTTAAGCTGTGGATGGGGGGGGCACAAGGTTAAGCTGTGGATGGGGGGGGCACAAGGTTAAGCTGTGGATGGGGGGGGCACAAGGTTAAGCTGTGGATGGGGGGGGCACAAGGTTAAGCTGTGGATGGGGGGGGCACAAGGTTAAGCTGTGGATGAGGGGGGCACAAGGTTAAGCTGTGGATGGGGGGGGGGGGCGCACAAGGTTAAGCTGTGGATGGGGGGGGCACAAGGTTAAGCTGTGGATGGGGGGGGGGCACAAGGTTAAGCTGTGGATGGGGGGAGCACAAGGTTAAGCTGTGGATGGGGGGGCGCAAGGTTAAGCTGTGGATGGGGGGGGCGCAAGGTTAAGCTGTGGATGGGGGGGGCGCAAGGTTAAGCTGTGGATGGGGGGGGCGCAAGGTTAAGCTGTGGATGGGGGGGGCGCAAGGTTAAGCTGTGGATGGGGGGCGCAAGGTTAAGCTGTGGATGGGGGGGGCACAAGGTTAAGCTGTGTATGGGGGGGCGCAAGGTTAAGCTGTGTATGGGGGGCGCAAGGTTAAGCTGTGTATGGGGGGGCGCAAGGTTAAGCTGTGTATGGGGGGGCGCAAGGTTAAGCTGTGGAATGGGGGGCGCAAGGTTAAGCTGTGGAATGGGGGCGCAAGGTTAAGCTTTGGATGGGGGGGCGCAAGGTTAAGCTTTGGATGGGGGGAGCAAGGTCAAGCTGTGGATGGGGGGAGCAAGGTCAAGCTGTGGATGGGGGGCGCAAGGTTAAGCTTTGGATGGGGGGCGCAAAGTTAAGCTGTAAATGGGGGGGCGCAAAGTTAAGCTGTGGATGAAGGGCGCAAGGTTAAGCTGTGGATGGGGGGGCGCAAAGTTAAGCTGTGGATGAAGGGCGCAAGGTTAAGCTGTGGATGAAGGGCGTAAGGTTAAAGAGGAAGAAAACCCTCCTCAGGAAGTTGTACCTATAGGTAAGCCTATGATAAGGCTTACCTATAGGTACTGTAAATATCTCCTAAACATGTACGGTTTAGGAGATATTTACCTTTAATGCAGCCAGTGACGTCACTGGCGCATGCGCTCTGAAGGAACGGCTGATCGTGCCGTTCCTTTAGAGCCCCGTGCCGTGACCGTCGGCTCCCGCGCGCGTGAGTGACGTCACCGCGGCTCCGGCCAATCAGATGGCCGGATGCCGCGATCCCGGAAGACGGGCGACTGAACATGTCGCTCGTCATACAGGTAAGAGAGCGGCACGGCGGGGGCTCGTTCTAAGGTAAGTATTTCATAATGAGCTAGTATGCGATGCATACTAGCTCATTATGTCTTTCTCTTGCAGGTTGTAAAAAAAAAAAAATTTTTTTGAACGAGTTTACAACCTCTTTAAGCTGTGGATGGGGGGCGCAAGGGGAAGCAAAGAGGTTATGTATGCACAGTACCATACTCCTGACCATAGTCTCTATGCTGTGCTGTGTTGTACAGTCAGGTCCATAAATATTGGGACAACGACACAATTCTAATCTTTTTGGCCTTATACACCACCACAATGGATTTGAAACGAAACAAACAAGATGTGCTTTAACTGCAGACTTTCAGCTTTAATTTGAGGGTATTTACATCCAAATCAGGTGAACGGTGTAGGAATTACAACAGTTTGTATATGTGCCTCCCACTTTTTAAGGGACCAAAAGTAAATGGGACAGATTAACAATCATAAATCAAACTTTCACTTTTAAATACTTGGTTGCAAATCCTTTGCAGTCAATTACAGCCTGAAGTCTGGAACGCATAGACATTACCAGACGCTGGGTTTCATCCTTGGCGATGCTCTGCCAGGCCTCTACTGCAACTGTCTTCAGTTCCTGCTTGTTCTTGGGGCATTTTCCCTTCAGTTTTGTCTTCAGCAAGTGAAATGCATGCTCAATCGGATTCAGGTCAGGTGATTGACTTGGCCATTGCATAACATTCCACTTCTTTCCCTTAAAAAAAACTCTTTGGTTGCTTTCGCAGTATGCTTCGGGTCATTGTCCATCTGCACTGTGAAGCGCTGTCTATTGAGTTCTGGAGCATTTGGCTGAATATGAGCAGATAATATTGCCCAAAACACTTCAGAATTCATCCTGCTGATTTTGTCAGCAGTCACATCATCAATAAATACAAGAGAACCAGTTCCATTGGCAGCCATACATGCCCACGCCATGACACTACCACCACCATGCTTCACTGATGAGGTGGTATGCTTTGCATCATGAGCAATTTCCTTTCCTCTTCCATACTCTTCTCTTCCCATCACTCTGGTACAAGTTGATCTTGGTCTCATCTTTCCATAGAATGTTGTTCCAGAACTGTGAAGGCTTTTTTAGATGTTGTTTGGCAAACTCTAATCTGGCCTTCCTGTTTTTGAGGCTTACCAATGGTTTACATCTTGTGGTGAACCCTCTGTATTCACTCTGATGAAGTCTTCTTTTGATTGTTAACTGACACACATACAGCTACCTCATGGAGAGTGTTCTTGATCTGGCCAACTGTTGTGAAGGGTGTTTTCTTCACCAGGGAAAGAATTCTTTGGTCATCCACCACAGTTGTTTTCCGTGGTCTTCATCGTCTTTTTGTGTTGCTAAGCTCACCGATGCGTTCTTTCTTTTTAAGGATGTTCCAAACAGTTGATTTGGCCACACCTAATGTTTTTGCTATCTCTCTGATGGGTTTGTTTTGTTTTTTCAGCCTAATGATGGCTTGCTTCACTGATAGTGACAGCTCTTTGGATCTCATATTGAGAGTTGACAGCAACAGATTCCAAATGCAAATAGCACACTTGAAATGAACTCTGAACCTTTTATCTGCTCCTTGTAAATTAGATAATGAGGGAATAACACACACCTGGCCATGGAACAGCTGAGCAGCCAATTGTCCCATTACTTTTGGTCCCTTAAAAAGTGGGAGGCACATATACAAACTGTTGTAATTCCTACACCTTTCACCTGATTTGGATGTAAATGCCCTCAAATTAAAGCTGAAAGTCTGCAGTTAAATCACATCTTGTTTGTTTCATTTCAAATCCATTGTCTTGGTATAAAGAGCCAAAAAGATTAGAATTATGTCAATGTCCCAATATTTATGGACCTGACTGTATATACCTTTTACTGTCATGTACGGTACTGTGCATGTTTATGGCGTCTCCATTCTGTACCCTGGGCTGTAAATTACATATCCTTTAAGACTGCACTCTATATGTTAAATTTTACATCACATACATCAGACCACTGCACTCAAAACATTATAGCCTCCTGCTTCCTACACTGCATTTGCTATATTGTAGTTACACACTGCTGATTAAACTGTTAATTACCTTAACAGTTTCCAGTTGTAAGTCCAAGTAGTCTAACTATTTTAATACATTTTTTTAATGTAGGTTTAGACAAAGTGTTAGCTCCCTATCTATATTCTGCTTGCATATGACATATATGGGTTGTGGGGGATAATAGAGCTGTTACAGGGAGCAGAGGACTTCAAATTTCAATTAAAATAGCAGCCAGCTTAAACAGTAAGCAAGTACTGTCCTTTGTGCCAAATGTTTTTTTGCACCCTGTGTGATAAAGCACTGCACAATACACACTCCAGAGCCCTGTGCCCTGTGTGTTATTATGCACTCCTGAGTTCTGTATACTGTGTACTTCACATTCCTGAACCTTGCTTAATACGCAGCTCTAAGCCTAGATATGGTGGGAGGCATGGCTGAGGTGGGGAGTTGGCAGGGGGGGGGGGGGGGGAACAAGTTCCTGCAGCTATTCTCTGAGAAAAGAAGCCCTGCTTATCAATAGAAAACCTGAGTGTGGGGACAACGCACACAACTGCCTTGATTAAACTTTAACTTTAAACTTCAAAGGGCCTGCTACACATGAGAGGTTCCCCCATACATGAGAGCTTTCCATTGCATCAGAGTAGCCCCTTTCCTTCATCAAAACAGGGTTCCCCCTTCACAGATTACCTCCAGTCACACAGACCTTCCCATCACATCAGAGTTCTACCTTTTGGCTCTGGCAGAGGGCAGGAGGTGAAGGTGGTCTGGAGAAGAAATTGCATCGCCAAAGTGCAGGGGAGTCGCCCGCCATCACAATAGCAATGAATTATGTTCTGACTCCAGAGCATCGTTGGTGGTTATGGTGTTGGTGGCTGGCCCACCCACACCATGGCAACTGATGCTGCTGATCCAAGGCAAACTGGGCCCCATGCTCAGGACACCCCAGGGGAACCCAAATGGCACCCAGTTAAAAATTGGCCTAGCACAATACATTCTACATCTCCATACTCAGCCATCAGCATATCACATTTTAAAGTGGTTATAAACCCTAATGATGGTTTGCACTCATAAGTAGGTCATTTCTTCCTGAAAAATAATTAACAAGGAAGTAAAAAAATATTTGCAATACTTTAAATTTCCTGCCTTTCTTATGGTAATGTGACCTTCTTGCTTATGTTCTCTAAATGGCCTGAGCGTTGGGCAGGACCTAGCAGCGTATCACGGAGGCATGAATAGTGTTTTAAACACAGTCCACCAACTGTTGTCAATTAAAGCTAATATCTGTCCCATCAGTCAGTGCTACTGGCTTCATAAGCAACTAGGAGACAGAGGAGAAGAGTAAGCTGTAGATGGTGCTTTATTTTATTTTTTTGCCTGGAGCGAGCACACAATCGGTGGCACTCCAGGTCGCTGCCACTGCCAACAAGGAAGATGTCGTCACTGGCAGGATTAACAGGTATTTCTATCAGAATTACATTTATGAAAATTAGGTACACAATGTTATAAAGTTATTGTGGAGACTGTAGTGAGTTGTATTTATTAAGGCTTTACAGACACTTTTTTCTGCTATACCATCACCTTTTCTGCCATCTTTTATAACTACCCACTGTATACTCCTCTGGGATAGTATATTCATATTCCAAATTAGCCAGACTAGTATTCCCTGAAGCCACAATGTAAAACACAGGAGCACTAAAAGGACGGGCTTGTGGGTGAAGTGAAGCCCAATGATAATTGTCCAAAATCAAAGTTGTGGATGACAGGCAGGAGCTCCACAATCAGTCATAAGAAAACAGTGTTTATTGTATTAAAAATGTTTAAAAAGGTGTAATTAGGTTAATAAACCATAAGGTGGCAGCCTCAAACAAACCCCCTATGTCACTGTGGCTTTCATGTGCATCCTTACCAGCGGTTTGTGACATAGGGGGTTTGTTTGAGGCTGCCACCTTATGGTTAATTTACTTAGTTACGCCTTTTTAAGCGTTTTTAATACAACAAACACTGTTTTCTTATGACTGATTGTGGAGCTCCTGCCTGTCATTCACAAATTTTGATTTTGGACAATCATTGGGCTTCACCCACAAGCTTGTCCTTTTAGCGCTCCTGTGTTTTACAATGTGGCTTCAAGTTATCAGCTCTCCTCCCCATGGAGAGGTTGTGGAGCAGCTAGGAGACAATAGGCTGTATCATTTGACCGTCAACTTTGTAGCAGGCGCTAGATCACATTTTTCTGTGAAACTTAAAAAAGACTGGTATTCCCACCTGGGAGTCAAAAAGAAAAAAAAAAGCTATTTTTTTTCTACTCACACTGCCTTCTCAGGATATCAGTTTAATTTTGTAATTCAGTGTGAACAAATCTGCTGCTAATACTTTCTGCCTGGCTGTTCTGGCTTACATACTATTTAACCACTTTACAACCGGAGGATTTTGCTGTCTTCCGTCCAGGCCACTTTTTGCGATTCGGCGCTGTGCGACTTCAACTGACAATTGCGCGGTCGTGCGACGCCGTACCCAAACGAAATTTACGTCCTTTTTTCCCACAAACAGAGCTTTCTTTTGGTGGTATTTGATCACCTGTGCGATTTTTACTTTTTGCGCTATAAACAAAAAAAGAGCGTTTATTTTGAAAAAATAACAATATTTTTCACATTTTTTATATGAAATTCCCCCCAAAAAAGATGTAAAAACCAATTTTTTTAAAAGTTTTTGGCCAATTTGTTTTATGCTACATATGTTTGGTAAAAAAAATCGCAATAAGCGTATTTTGATTGGTTTGCGCAAAAGTTATTGCGTTTACTAACAAAGGGAAAGATTTCTGTCATTTTTGGTGTTTTTTTTTTTAACGCGTAATGGCGGCGATCTGCGATTTTTTTTGCGGGACTGCGACATTGCGGCGGACAGACCGGACCCCTGACTGACATTTTTGACACTTTTGGGGGTACCAGTGACATTACTGCAGTAATCAGTGCTATATATATGCACTGTTACTGTAAAAATGACACTGGCAGGGAAGGGGTTAATTTTATTGGAGAGGGAGGGGTTAATGTATGCCTGGTGCTTACTGACGTGTAGGGGGGGAGGTGACTGAGTGATTCATGGACAGATCGGATGTCCAGCTATGCTGAACAGTCCGATCTGTCACTCCCTGTCACTATGGAGATCCGCCCGCTGTGTTTACACACAGCGGGCGGATCTCCAGACTCGATCCCCGACGATCGGGTAAGAGCAGCGGCGATCGCCGCTGCTCCTCCCCTGGCCCGACTCCCGCTGTGAATGAAAACAGCGGGAGCGAGCCTCCGGCGGCGCGCAAGCGCCGCCCAGAAGGGGAGGAGTCCAGTCACGTTAATACTACGTGGCTGGACGATAACGAACCACTCTGCCGCAGTAGTATTACTGTGAGCGGTTGCAGAGTGGTTAAACTAAATACCTGAAACAAGTATGCAGCATGTGAAGTCATAAACCCGATCACACATTTAACGTGCTGAAACTAGAAGATCAGCATAGCAGACAGACAAGAAGCATTTTCAGAAGTAAATTAGTAAATGGCACTTCTGTAGTTATCTTTTGACAGGTTTACTTGCAGACTGTAGCAAGGAAGAAGCAGTTTTTCCCAGAGGTGAACCATACAAGAAGGGTAAAAAGCAGATTCTATTTAATTCATGGAAACTGTATAACGGCTTCTATGAATGGAGGAGCTAGGTGGAAAATAGGGAGGGCATAGTCAGGCACTCTTGAGAGCCTGTGACAGCCCCCACAGTTCTATTAACCCCTTGCTAACCCAGCCTTTTTCTGACATTTGTTGCTTACAAATTAAAATCAGTATTTTTTGCTAGACAATTACTTAGAACCCCCAAACACTATATAAATATTTTTTAGCAGAGATCCTAGAGAATAAAATAGTGATAGTTACATTTTTTTATGTCATACTGTTTTTGCGCAACGGTTTTTCAAAGGCAATTTTTTTTATAATCTGAAAGATGTTATGCCAAGTAAATACATACCTAACATGTCATGCTTTAAAATTGCGTGCGCTCATGGAATGGTGCCAAACTACGGTACTTAATCTCCATAGGTGACGCTTTAAAAATTTCTACAGGTTAGCAGTTTAGAGTTACAGAGGACGTCTAGTGCTAGAATCATTGCTCTCATTCAGACGTACACGGCAATACCTCACATATGTGGTGCAAACCTAATTTACATATGTGGCCATGACATACGTATGTGTTCACTGCTGCGTGCATGCACGCAGGAACGTGGATGCTTTAATATAGTTTTTTTTTTATTTTATTTTTTACTTTTTTCACTGTCCCTTTCAAAAAGTTTTTAATCACTTCTATTGCAAGGAATGTAAAAAATCCTTGGGATAACAATACAGCATGACCGGTCCTCTTTACTGAGAGATCTGGGGTCAAATCTCTCTTCTAACCTTAAAAGCAAGAGATAAAAGCAAAAAAAAAAAAAGTTTTTATCTTGCTTTAAAAAAAAAAAAAAATAATGTACATGCCTCGAAAACTGGAAGTGAAGTCATTCCGGTCATCCATGGGCATAGAGATGAGCAGTGGCCATCTTGCCAGCGCCCATCTCTATATGAAAATACAGCCGACACCGGATGGTTCCCGGGCTCGCTGACCAGTAAGCCCAAAAAGCAGCAGAAAGGGGGGGTCACCTCTTCCGCAGCTTATAAAAGTGATCCTGTGGCGAAACCGCCGCTGGGATCATTTTTATTTGAAAGCCAACTGCCTGATAATCTAAAAAAAAAAAAAAAAAAAAAAAAGATACTGGGGTTATGGCATCCCCGGTATTTAACGTCAAACTAGTGACGTATATTACCAGGCAGTCAGCAAGTGGATAATCTCTGCTGCTCTGGAAGATTATGACAGCAGGGAAGGTGGGGCATGAACAGAGAAGGATTTCACCCAACAGAAAAGGCATCAGAACAAGGGACACGTCCTAAAGATTGTGAGTTATGTCCCTTGTGCTGAATGTTATGTTTTGTTGTATTTTGGCTGCACTTAGACCAACGGCAGATGATCCCTAAAAATTATTCTAAAATGATTGTAACAGTGTTCCTCAGACCACACTGTGCTGTGCTAACATTCTATGAACAGGATGCTAGTGTATGATAAGCACACCAAATTATAGCAGAAGGTGGATGTAGCGAGATTACAGATTAAGCACATAGAGTTCAACTTGTTTTCATTGCAGAAAGCAATGCATTATGATTGCACTGGAATGACATATGTGTTTCTATTCTTACAAATGCCATTATTCACTATTAATTACCTGCACTATGCTCTGAGGCGGCTTCTGAGTTACTAGCAGTTTCCTCCTCTTCTTCCTCCTCTTCCTCTTCTTCCTCCTCCTCTTCTTCCTCTTCCCCTTCCTCAGACTCCTCAGAACTGGTTTCTTCTTCTTCCTCAGACCCTGAAGCAGATCCTCCTGAAAATACAGAAAATCTATTGGAACCGAGTTTACAAGGCTTGAGAGAGGAATTTCATGAAAATTGAGCATCAGTGCAGTGATAGGAGTGGATTAGAGATATAGGGGTTGATTCACTAACATTTACCGCATGCGATAAGGGCATCATGTTACTAATTTGCATAAATTATTGCATGCAGCAATCCCATGTTAACATATATATTATTAATATACAGGCTTTATATAGCACCAACAGTTTGTGCAGCTTTACAAAACAAGGGCAGACAGTAAAAACTGGATTTTTGACTTACCGTAAAGTCATTTTCTCTTAAGTTCGTTGACAGACGCAGTTCTCTGATCCATATCAGTAGGGTTATACTCCTGTAGGGGGCAGTATAACCCTACTGATATGGATCAGATAACTGCGTCTATCAATGAACGATAGAGAAAACTGGATTTTTGACTTACCGTAAAATCCTTTTCTCTTAAGTTCATTGACGGATGCAGTTCTCTGATCCATATCAATAGGGTTATACTGCCCCCTACAGGAGTATAATCCTACTGATATGGATCAGAGAACTGCGTCCATCAAAGAATGATAGAGAAAGTTAAAATACCATTTAATACAGGAGGAAATCAGACAAAAATCTAGAAAATTGGCAGTCCTGCATATCTGGCAAATGTAGTCCTTGCATTCATGCAATAAAGCAGATACATTAAGTGCTTCTGTACCTGAAGAAGATTCCGCAGAACTGGTCTTCCTCTCGCTGTCACTAATATCTTGTAAGTCAGACAAAAGATCCCTCACATCTGGTCTATCCTCTTTGACTGAAGGAAGGAAAAGTGAAAGGCAATATAAACACTTGGAAGAAATTCACTAAGTTACAGGCATTGATGCAGGGGTACTGAAGTGAACAAGGGTTTGATAATAAAGTTCATCATGTTTTATTGGTTTTAAACTATAACTTCTCTATAACTTTTCATAATTTTGCTTCAGAGTGCTAAAATACAGAAGGTCAAGTTATAATTTTCATGGGTTAGATGTATCCTTAAAAAATAACATTACTTTTAGTCAGTGTTAAAGGGTCTGATATTTCAGTTACAAGTGCAAATGGTGGGATGAGTAACCCCTTTACTTGTATATGTTAGGAGATAGGATCTCGTCTATGGACCTCCAGGTGTGAACACCCATGCGATCCGATTCCAATGCGGACCAAAAATAAAAGGGTCCTGCACCATTTTGGTCCAAATGCGATGCAAATTCAGCTATGCGAACTGTTCGGCTGAATTTGCATCGCACAGACAACGCATATGATCTGCACAGTAATGCGGTGCAAATCATGTGATGTCTGTCATCTCAATAGTGTGAACCCAGCCTAACACCACAATGGTAGCGCAACAGACCATTGTGAAGACATACATAGAATTTAAAGGGATACGTTTTTCCTGAGCTTTTCTTGCATTAAATGTGCCAATAATGGCTGACAAATTCATTATTATTTAAAAAGTTAACAATAATGCAATTATATATAAAAAAAAATTTGTTTTTATAAACTGTAATTTTCGGTTTTTGGCCAAGTGCATTGTGCATATTCGGTTTCGGCACCAACATTTTTATTCTGTGCACCTCTAGTTTTTAGTTTACATTGTCAAAAATAAAAAAACATTAGGCATGAATATGTTCAAACCTGGCACCATTATTGCCACCTTTTTCTCTTATCTGTAAAATACCAATAACACCATTTGCGGCCGATATGTTTTGGCAGCCATATTTTGGTGCATTTCTACTAAAAGCCCTTCAGGGAGCATGGCAACCCCTTGTGTGGGCTGCAGGACGTGTACAGACCTAAGGACTCAGGAAAAGAGATATAACCAATATACTCCAAGAGATCAATATTGATTTCTCAGGCAGTTTTATACGCCAACATTTTCCAAAAACCAATGTAATCAGTTCTGGGTTTACTGACCTTTTTAAAAACATACCAATTACTGGCTGGAAGGTCTCATGCCCTTTCATGTGGCTATAGTTAGAGATACCAGTATGGCAACACTAAAGCCAATACATTCAAGTTTACACACTATCACCCATAAATACAAGTCCCCAGGTAGCCTTTGAAGAAAAAAAATACATTTGGGCATATGCAAGACGCTGAACATTCAGTATTTAAGTGTTACTATACCCAGTACCCTGCATTCATTATGTCTGGTCTCCCACAGTACACAGAACATGGAAATGCAATTATTTGTAGATATAAACTGCTAAATAACTTTTCTCATCAGCAATATAAAGAAATATTGTGACTTCTGTTAGTGTCTGGTTAAAGCTTGTAGGAGTTTTCCTACTCTTACTGTTCTATGAGGCTGCAGGACCCCTGACCCTCTGTTTGGACAGTGCTGATTGGCCCTGTGCCGATCCAATGCACACTTCCAAGACAAAAAAAGAAAAACTCTGTAGCAATACACACCAAACTGAGCATGTGCAGACTGACTCCAAAGGCTCTGTCTTATAAGGAGATGGATTGGGGGCAGTGGAAGGGGGGAAATAACATGGAAGACAGGATCAAACAGCCTATTTACATAATGCACCGGAATACCCCTTAGGTTCCACAGTGAGTATAAGAAGCATGCTGTACTGCATATACAGACCAATTTTACTGTTGCGGGTTTAGTAACACTTTAATAATTATAATGCTGATAACCTATTTTGGTTAATGCAACCCCAATTCCAATAAATGTTAGAGCACTGAAAAACCTACATACAAACAGAAAGCAATGGTTTGCAAATTTCATAAACCCATTTTTTATTCACAATAAAAAACAGAATCATGTCAAATGTTTAAACTAAGAAAATGTCCCATTTTAAATAAAAAATAAGGTTGAAATTGATGGCAGCAACATGTCTCACGAAAGCTGGGACAGGACATGGTCTACCGCAGTGTAGCATCCCCACTTCTTTTAAAGTAATATTAAAGGCAGATTTTTTTTTTTTTTTAATAATAAACATTTCATACATACTTACCTGCTCTATGCAGTGGTTTTGATCAGAAGCAGCCCCAATCCTCCTCTTTTCGGGTTCCCCCGGCGGTGCTCTTGGCCTTTCCCTCCTGCCAAGTGCCCCCATAACAAGCAGCTTGCTATGGGGGCACCTGAGAAGGTTTGCTCCTAAATCATTGCTCTGGGTGTCTATTCACACACCGAGCTTGGCTCACCCATGCCCCACTCTCTCCTCATTGGCTGTGAATGACAAAGAGGAGAAAGACCCGGGAGAGCCACTGCTGCTCGCATGCACATCGCTGGATTGAGATGGGGCTCAGGCAAGTGTTAGGAGCGGCTGGGGGGCTACTGCACATAGAAGGCATTTCACCTACATGCATAGACTACATGAAAGTTAAAAACCTTGAGCCTTTACAACCAACTGATTAGACAAGTTGTTGGAATTTTGGAAGAGGAACCTTGTCCCATTCTTGCCCGATATAGGATTCTAACTGCTCAAAAATCTTGGGTCTCCTTTGTCCTATTTTGAATTCCAAGATGCGGCAAATATTTTAAGTTGGTGAAAGGTCTAAACTGCAGGCAGGCTAGTTAAGCCCCTGGACTCTTAGTATGAAGTCATGCCGTTTGTCATAGAAGCAGTTTGCGGTTTTGCATGGTCCTGCTGAAATATGCAAGGTCTTCCTTGAAAAAGATGCCCCCTGGATGAGAGCATATGCTGCTCTAAAACCCGGATATATTTTTAAGCATTGATCGTGTCTTTCCAGATGTGCAAGCTGCCCATTCCATACGCACTAATGCACCCCTATACCATCAGAGATGCAGGCTTTTTAAACTGGAAGGTCCCCCTCCGCTTTAGTCATGGTTGCCTAAAAGAACATCAAATTTCAACTCATCTGGCCAAAGAAGTTTTCCACTATGCAACAGGCCATTTTAAATGAGCTTTTGGAAAGCGGTGTTTTTGTATTGTGCTCAGATTTGGCTTCTTCTTTGCATTATAGAGCTTTAACTTGCCTTTATGGATGGCATGGCAAACTATGTTTACATACAGTGATTCTTGGAAGTATTCCTGAGCCCATGCAGTGATGTCCATTACAGAATCATGCCTGTTTTAGTGCAGTGCCGTCTGAGGGCCTAAAAATCATGGGCATCCAATATTGCGTTTCTGCCTCGTCCCTTGGGCACAGAGATTTCCGGATTCTTCTAACCTTTGCATGATATTACATACTGTAGATCATACTATATTTTAAGCCTTTGCAGTTTTACAATAAGAAACATTATTCTGAAATTGTTCGACATTTTTTAGAAAATCTAGCTTTTCGCAGTTGAACCTCTGCCAAGTTTTACTTCTGAGCCACTCTGACTCTCCAACATGCCCTTTTGCTTGCGTATACTCATTTAGAATGTGCATTACACCCAAAAGAAATAATAGAAGTTTAAGGCAAAGTGCAGCCAACCCACAGGAAACCCGCAGATGCACTGTACTGTGGGTAAACTGCAGCACATCAGTGTGAAAGCAGCCTTATGGAGGGTTGAGAAAAGTAAGGGCTCGTTTCCATTTGTGGTTTGGTGGGTGGTAAAAACACCATTGTTGAGACATGTCTCCCCACCGAAACCACTGATGCAGCATCAGGAGTCACAATGGTGGTGACCCCATCCCATGCTTCAGGGAAGGCCTGTGTGGCCTCCCTATCACAATCTGTTTTACAGTTGGGCAGGATGGGGAGCATATACAAGAACTGATCCTCTCCTCTCCATTTTCCCCCTGCAACTGTTAAAAGTCAACTTCTCCTTCTCTCCCTTCCATCGGCATTCAGCAGCTGCAGGAGGAAAATGTTTGCTATGCTACTCAAAAATAATAAAATTCTAAATTCTGAAACCACTTCATTACATTGTGGCCCGTGACCTATTACCAAATCATTTAAAGCGTTTATTATCCTAAAAAAAAAAAAAAAAAAAATGGATCCCGTTCCCCTAAAGCAGTGTTTCCCAACTCCGGTCCTCAGGGCACACTAACAAGCCAGGTTTGCAAGATAACTGAAATACATCACAGGTGATATCATTTTCTGCTCAGTGATTGCAGTATTCTAGTCTGCATCACCCCAAGGTAATACTTAAAATCTGGCCTGTTAGTGTGCCCTGAGGACCGGAGTTGGGAAACACTGCCCTAAAGCATAAATAACAGCACAGTGCTTGTGCTGTGCAATGTGGCCCCTTCTAACATCTAAAAATCCTGGCTGATCCTGACAGTTTCTAGCATCCCCTCTGTACACTGACCACAGTGTAGCATGGCTGCTGAGCCCTGACATCGTGGTCAGTGTTCATGCCTTCGTCAATCTCAGCCCTGCTATCCTATGTCCTCCTCCGTCGTCCTCCCTGCCTAGCAGCTCTGTGTCAGCAGCCCCCTTCCCCCTCCAGCTGAAATAACTGTTAATATGTTATGTAATCCACTGTTTTCTAAGCTTGTGTGCCTCTGTCTGTGTGTTTTATTAAAAAAAAAAAAAAATGCTGCGAATACCTTATTTTAGTGTGCTGCTTTGCAATCATGTGACTGGCCGGCTCTCTCTCCCCTCTTCTCCTCCCGAGTGACATCAGCAGGGGAATCTCAGCCCCGCCCCCTACAGCTGTCAGATGGCGAGAGGAGAGCGCAAGCCAGTCACATGATCGCCAAGCAGCACACTAAAATAAGGTATTCACAGGATTTTGTTTCATAAAACACAGGCACACAGGCTTAGAAAACAGAGGATTATAGAAAGTCATACAAGTGGCTTAACAACCACTTTAAGTGGCCCTTGCTCTTCAAAAGGTTGAGCACCCCTGTCTTAGCCTATATCAGGAGTTATAGGCCAACTTTATGTAGAACTGTGGCCAGGGTATTAATATTCAAATATTTACATATTCTTGAAAAGCAGCTCTGAAAAAAAAAGCCTCACAGTCCTTTGTGGATTTTTTGCTTACAGAAAAACACTTTTTTAAACATTTTCTCTTTTTTTTTTACATAATTCTGCTTCCCCTTTTAGAATGGATACGGCAGGCCTTCTTTTCTTTAATGTAAACGTAGCACATGTACTGTAAAAGGGGGACTAAGCCGACTTGGTGGACTTCACTGCTTCTGTTGTAAACTTTGAGATGAATTGCTCCACATTGTCTGCTGCTACAGAGGTTAGCCAGGGCTTATTTTAAAGCTGGTTTTCGGCTTATTAAGAAAATATAAAAAATGTAAATATTTGAATGTCTCTAGCTTTGTCACAGTTCAACTTTGGGTCTCAAATTCCTTCCTTGATAACTACATGATCTCACCCACTGCACTGGAAAACTGTAAGATTACAGAGTAGACAGTAAAGCATCTGAAAGATTTTAGGGGAACTCCGAGCCCTCGCAACTGGTTCGGTTAGGCCTCTTACACACTGCAGCTTAAAAAACCTCAGTAAAGTATTATTTTTTTTTTTACTAAACTAAAATGCAACTCATTGTTTACAATGTGCCTATACACTCAGGTGCCTAACTGAGCCCTGCTTATTCTTGAGTAATAAAGAAAAAATAGATCTTTGTTCCCGGTCAGTATTTTGCACCGGTACGTGCAAATCCGCGCATATGTGCATAAATATTACTGAATTTTCCTCGGGAACGTATTATATGCGTATAAATAAGTACGAACACATGCAAAACAAATGCCTGAAATTATGGCCATAAAAGCAGATGCTCATTCATCAGTACCATGTGCAAGAGGCCCTAGAAATGCAACATTTGTTTACACCTTCAACAGGTCCTGTTTATGGAGATCTAAAATTGGTCAATGTAGGATTATTCATTACAACACACAAGCTGTTGCACATATATAACATACAGGTATGAGTGTGGAAAGTATGAAAAATACATACGAAATAAAGAATATGTAAACCCAACGTTCCTTATTAAAGATATGTGCCTGCTGTACCATGTATTTGTAAGAAAAAGCATCCTGTTCTCTTTGTTTTGCTTCCTTTGTGTGAAATCCCTGGTGTTTATGCCAGTCTGTCTGCATTCCCATTAAAAACTACACTAGACAGGAGCACACAACAAGGTCAGTTCTCTAGTAAACCAGGGAACTCAGCCTGCTTCCCTCCAATAGCCAGACTTGTCCTGGCACAACAACCTGCACAGCAATTGACAGGCAAGATCACTGTGCTGCTGTTTCTCCTCCCCCAGCACGTATGCAGCTGAGAACAGAGGTCATGTGATCACTTCCTTAATATCTCTTCTCCACACAAATGTTTTGCCTATCCTTTCGGATTTAAACTACCGTAAATAATAGCTTGTTTTACAAGGTGAGGCTTTACTTAAAGTTTAAAACCTGAAAGTGAATACAACTTGCCTTGCTTCCTTCCATCTGCTGATTCTAGTTTTTCACGTGGCTGACGCATGGGGCTACGACTGCGGTAGCTGCTTTTTGATTTGTCACCATGCTCCTCCCTGGCAGTTCTATGATGAGCTGCTGCTGTAGAATGAAGAGCCATCAGAAAAGAAGTAAATATTAGAAGCATTAAGGTACAGACAAGTAGACCAATATGATTGCTCTGTGTTTAGAAGACTCAAGACTACCCAATTACAAAAATGTTAACTGTACATTAAAGCTTCCTACTCAGCAGTTTAAGGTGGAGATGCCCTTTAATGACTGCCAAAGACTAATATTAGGCAGGTTACTTTCTGATAACTTTAAACATAGGCATAGTTTCCAATAAAACAGATTGTTCTGAAAGTATGGGGATCTGACAGTTCCTCATGAAACAACTGGTCCTGTTCAGTGTACATTCAGTGATTGGATCACAGATTTTTCCTAAGGGAAAGAGATTGAATGAAAAATGCTTCAAAGAGATGGACCGACTGCCTTAGTACTCTTAACCATTGCCGTGGACACAAATGTATCTGTTAAGATATGTAAATCTTTGTAATCTATAGAAAAAAAAAACCCTGTGTACTGCAGACCTAACAGAGAAATTTGTGTGTACAGTGGATTAGAAGGGATGTTTATATGTGTCAGGTAATAGATTTTTTTAATTTCCAGAAATTGAACATCTTATGACAGCACAACTTATACAAAAGGGCATACATGTGCCTTCCAGCATTTGACCCGTGCTTCCCTTGAAAACAATGAAAGAGACCTTCCACTAAAAACTTAATAGCCCCTGAAAGCTATAATAAAAAAGAACCTATACTAAAAATGTATAGTTGTTTTCAAAAGAAAACAAAGCCAGTAAACTAGGCAACACTATCCCCTTCACATTCTTTCACTCCTTAACTGGTATTCATACTATGACCAACCATGCTATCCCTCGTTTTCCCTTCCAACTAGGAGAATGGGTGGCAGAAAATGTGTTAGTGCTCTTGTCATTGTCTATAGTCATTTCGCAGCTGGGGGTATGGGCAGTACACATAATAGGTCATCAGAGGAAACAAGCTGGTGGAACGCTGGTCAAGAAGCCAGCAGTACAAGAAAATAAAGGCAGAAATCCAGGCACAAGAAGAATACACAGCTGAATTACATATATGTAAATTATTTTCACCTGTGAAATGAATGAGAAGTCTTGTCATCTGGTCTTGACATCTAGGTACCCTGCCAGGCAATATAGCTAGATTATGGCCCTCTCTCAGGCTATACTAAATGTAAGCATCACAGCCTGGTCTAGAACCCACCACAACTTGTGAGTGGTCAATGAAGAAACAGCAGCACACTGATAAGACTACCCTCCTGAAAATATCACCCCCATCATAGTGTACAGGGGATTGATAGAAGACAGATTCACATGCTATAAATATATAAATATAAATGTACTGATTTTAAGTGAATCATCATAGAAGGGATAAATAATGAAGCTTTGGTCTAAGTGAAAGCAGAGGGAGAACCCATCAATCAAGTAAAACAATGCAGGACATGCAATGTTCAAGATTCAGGATTGCAAGTGATGTGGACCAGCACCACAATACTGCTGAGATGAAAAAAAAAAAAAAAAACACATCTGGAGTTTTATCTGACTGAACCATTTTATTGGGTTCAAGTCATCTAGATGACACAGTCAGGGTAAGCAAAAAGTGAAACACACACACACATTTTTCTCATGAAATCAGCAATAGGTGGAAGTGAAAATGAAGGAATAATTTAAACGCCAATCACTTTCATATTAGGAGCCCCTGCAAACTTTAAGGAGCATTGGAGCATAAACTCTGAATGATAATATAAGTCTAACAATGCCACAATTAGAGTTTTCTGGGCTGACCGGTCACTTGGCTCCTGGGATTTGTGAAGACCAGGTCTACTGTTTCTATCAGGAAAGAAACAAGCAAGTCAGCATTTTGGATTGATGAAGTAGCTGAACGTTATCCACACCCATTTTCTTAAGGTTAGCAGACAGCATCATACATTTTTTTCTGCCCAAGTATGGCTGTATCTGGCAGAGAAAGGAATAAAGAGCAACTCCAGCTAAACTGCTAAATACAGTTAAGGAATGGTTTTATCTTAAAAAAATTAAAATAAAAGGTTTGTAAAGTATTAAAACATTATTTTGTGATCTTCTCACCCCTGTTGTGCTATATGGCTGCATAGCATAAGGAGGGTGACAACTCTTTTCAGACCCTGCAAACTATGTCACTACCCTGCTTGCTAATGGACGTGAGCACAATAACATCCACAACAAGCTCTCTCCTTGTAAGCCCCCTTGATTATTTTGCCATTTATTCCATAAAATTACAGGAGACACTACCAGTGCAAGATTGATTTCAATTTTTAGTTGATGTGCTCACCATAGACCGGCTGCTAAGCTTGTCTGAAAATGATCTCATTAGGCTTGAATACACACAGTGCCTTGCCGAAATATTCTGATCAAATTCTAACCCGAAATGTTCTCTTTTTTTTTTAAATTTTAAAAGTATTCATACTCAGAAGTAAAATGTTTTGTTAGGAAAAATAAAATAAGCTATCTGTTCAAGTATTTAATAGCCATCAATTTACAATGTTTCTTAGCTTCAGCACATTGTGAGGAAAAGCCAACACAGGAGAACCCTCTGTGGGCACACATGTGCTCCTTGAGACGACTAGGTTTATTCTTTGTACTCCTTACATGTACACCAACGCTTTTGAGAGAGAAATATGGAGACTGCTATTACTGAACTCAAAATGTAATCTTTTCCAAGAAGTACCCTGCAGGCTCAGTATAGCTTTCACTCTCTTAATTAAGACAAAAGTGACCGCCAGGGACATTTAAACACTGGGATACAGATTTGTAGGCTTTCCTAATAAATATTTTTTAAATAACATTTCCTTGCTAATTTTCTGTTGAGATATTTTCTCACGTATGTATGAACATACAGTAAGAAACACTTCCAGCCATTTACTACCTCTCACAGAGCGCACAGTTTCCCCCCTGAACAAGAGGCTGATTTATTAAAGAAGTTGGAAATCTCACATAAATTGGAGTGGTGGTCAAACTGTATACCCAATTGTGTGAAGATGAAATAAACCAGATATGATTGGATAACTGAAATTACTCATTTTAAATGAGTGAAGAATGCTAACCCCCCTATCAAATCAACCCCAATGCCTTCATCTGCTTTTCCTCACTAGACAGCCGAAGCCACCTTTGTACAGGCGTCATTCTGGGATACCATCTACTTCCGTCACGGAGATGCTGGCTCCGCTATTACAAAATCACGTCAATCCTGGTACCTGTGAAATGTTATGTTCACAAATGTCTGGCACAGATCAGCCACTGCTGCCACTTTTTACTTGACTTGCTACAAAGATGCAATGTTGCAGTTGTAAGAGGAGGAGACTGAAGAAAAGTTTTCTCCTGCCTGCAGCAGAATACTTACATCATCTCAGCCTGGGCAATATCAATTGACTAGAGCTTAATAACTGCTTTTTAATGATAAAAGGTAGAGCTTTTTTTGAAAAAGTATATTGTTGCTGTAATACTGTGAATTGCAGACTTGTAAAAGGTTAACTTTAACAATTCACCATGGAAGGCCAGAACCATGTTAGGCAGCTATTTTCTATCTGCAAAGGCTCAAGATTTTCCACAACTAAGGGTCCATTCACACAAGTGTTGCGGCAACACATGGCACATGGTGTGCTTTTATTGCCCATTACCGTAACACACAAAAATGCATGAAGCACAGTGTAATTACAGTGCTATAATGGCACAATAAAACTCAGTGTGGTGCCCTACAACACAAGTGGTGTGCTGCATTAAAAACATTGCTTCATATCCACTTTTATGTGCTGCAGAGCTTTGGCAATTTAATCAAAATGGTGTGAGCAGGGCTTTATGAAAACAACATCCCTAAGATGTTTTTTTTTCTCTCCTCTTTTCCAAAATAATTTCAAAATGAAAAAAAGTTTTGAAGATTTAAATTAAAAAAAAAAAAAAAGTATCACAGAGAGTACAATTTCAGTCTTCAAATGTATTATTCAAGAAACAGACTGGATCAAGGTTGTGAATACTTTGGCAAGGCTCTGCATGTTTTATTCATTTGCCTGAAGTTCTGTAAAAGGTACAATACATTGCAGGAGCTGTTTACAGTTATAGCTGTAAAAAATAGGTTTAGAAAGCCAGAACTTACTTTGAGTGCTAAACTCTACAGTTATTCTTGAATCTGCATAGTGTACATCGTACTGCATTTTCTCAGTCTCTTGCAAGAGCCCTGGCTTCCTGCGCTGAGGAAGCGCAGATCCTTCCGGCCCTGGAAGGCATGTTGTACAGGTTGGTATAACTAAACTGGCAGATGTAAGACTAGGAAGTTACATGCTTAAAAGAATGTAGAAGAGGCGTTTACTTTACAAAAAAACAAAACTGTATACAAGTCACAAAAAAAAAAAAAAAAAAAAAACTCTCCTTTTAGTGATGAGGAAACTCCCAGGATGAGGAAGTCCCAACATGCCTTAATGGTTTTTATAATGTAACCAGTAGACATTTTTTTTTAAGACTACATTTTGAATATTTCGATGTTGTCTCCTTCAATTACACCACCTAATACACTAGTTACCAGGTTAAATTCTGTAACAGAGTATCAAAGCTGTACATGTCTGTGCCCAGACACAATTTAAAATTGGTGTATGAGACACTGGCATTGTACCTCCAATCAAATTTCATTTCCCAGATGATTCCTGTTGGTTCAAATAGTGGGTGTAGATTTTATTTTGTCCCTATTTTCATAAACTATTATCAGAGCAATACAGATTTGTTGTTGGAACTCACAGGGAGTGGTGATCTCATCCCTTCCATCTAATGACAGTACTTGATTCAGAGAAGGAAGGAGCAGCAGGCAGGTGCAGGAGATGTGAGAATAGTAAGGTTGGAGCGTGGATTTATATAGTCCCTGTTACTGTGCACTAAAAAGGTAAAAGTGACATAGTCCTCTCTAAGCACGGGTTGGGGTTTCTACCAAGCCCTTCTCTAGATTTCTCTCCAAAATACACAGCCAGAATGCTGCTGCAGAAGAGCTACTCTGATCCACACATTGGAAACATCACTTGCCATTTCAGAAACAGCCACAATAGTACTGCTGTGAACCTACATGTTCTACCTACAAAGCCCTCATTTTTTTTTTTTAAATAGGTCACTCACTGTGGGTGCATCAAAAATAAATAGCGGCTAGCGAAGGAATAAGCACTCCAACCTGTCAGCCTTGTCCGGCACAGAGATGGGTGACCACAATCAGGGAATGCATTTAACTGTCTTTAACAACACTGCAGAGGAAAAAAGGTGTCTGATAAGGAATTATACAAGTGGTTCAGGAGTTCTCTATTATACATGACACTCACTTTAAGAATTAAAAAGGTATCAATTTGTGGCAGCCCAAGACATTGTCAAATTAATAGACTTTTTGACTTACCATAAAAAAAATGTTCTTTGGACTTCATTAAGGGACACAGGGTCAGAAAAATTCGGAGACAAATTGATACTGCTGCCTAAAGGTGAATTAGACTTTGGCAAACAAAAAGGTTATGGTTGGCCACCAATGAACTCCATGAAAATTATTCTAAATTGTTCATTAAAAAAGGACACAGTCAGGTGATTTCTGAGACATTTAAAACATCAAAACCAATTCTTACTAAGGGGTGGGAAACAGCAATGAACACTCCAAAAGTCCCATGAAAACAGAAAAAGTAGTGTGCATCAGCCGATGCCCAAACATCCATCCAGCAGTGCTTAGAAAATGTGAAAACTGTGGATGGGTTTATCCAAGACTGCAAGGTTGTTTTCAGTGCAAGGAAGAGTTGCCCACAGGCTTGGAGGATTCTAGAGTACAAAGTTTGTAAGGGAACAACTTAGGTCTACGTCGTCAGACGGTATCGAGCCACTTTGCCGCAGTAGAGCTCTAGTGAGCAGCGGTAAAGTGGTTAATGTGAACTTAAAATAAAAGCTGGGCACGTCATTGGCAGATTAGTTTGGTCTGTCATAGAAAGTTTTTTTATATATACTATGAATATAACATTCTGGTTGCTCTGTAAAAACATTTCTGAATATTGTTGGATATTTCTGAAGATCTTTGTATATTCTGGAAGAAGCTGACGGTAGTGAGCTGTCTGTTAATTAAAATTTTATGTATTTGACTTATTTGTTATAAAAATCTTCAAAATAAAAACTAAATGTTGTAAACACAGCTGACCGTTCTTCTCCCTGGAATGATCACAGAGCTCCTGTGATCCTTCTATATAGGAACACAAGTCTCTGATCATTTCACAAGTTCCGCCCCCCCACAGTTAGAAACCCACCCCTAGGTACACATTTAACCCCTTGATCACCCACAGTGTTAACCCCTTCCCTGCCAGTGTGATTATTACAGTAACAGCGCATATTTTTAGCAATGATTACTGTAGTAATGTCATAAAGTGTCAAAAATGTCAGTCAGGGGTCCGATCTGTCTGCCGCAATGTCGCAGTCCCGCAAAAAAAAAAAAAACAAAAAAAAAAAAAAAAAAAACGCAGATCGCCACCATTACTAATAAAAAAAAAATAAAAAACAAACAAGAAAAATGACATAATTCTTTATAGTTAGTAAACGCAATAACTTTTGTGAAAACCAATCAAAATACGCTTATTGTGATTTTCTACCAAAAATATGTAGCAGAAAACAAATTGGCCTGAAATGTTAGAAAATTCTGATTTTTAATTTTTTTTTTGGGGAATGTTAAATAGCAGAACGTAAAAAAAAAAAAAATATATATATACATTATATAATTTTTTTTTTTTTTTCAGAATTGTTGCTCTTTTTTTGTTTATAGCTCAAAAAATAAAAAAATCACACAGGTGATCGAATACCACCAAAAGAAAGCTCTATTTGTGGGAAAAAAAAGGACGTCAATTTTTTTTTTTTTTTTTTTTTTTTTTTTTTTTTTTTTTTTTAGGTACAGCTTTGCACAAACCATGCAATTGTCCATTAAAGTAAAGCAGTGCCGAATCGCAAAATATGGCCTGGTCATTAATGGGGCAAATCCTTCCGGTCCAGAATTGGTTAAAGAAATCCCTCTCAATGGGGTACTACTGAGCAAAAACATCTGGGAGGAGTAAAGTAAAGGAGTAAAGACTTATTCAGGATTAGTCCAATTGCCATACAAAAGCTGCAGTAATGAGTGTGTTGGGAAGGTTTTTACAGGTCAAGGACTATGGGAACCCAAGCTAGTAATATTAGAAATTGTGGACACAGACTGCTCTAGGTCAAAAGGCGTGTACTGTATCCAGGGCCGGGACAAGGGGTGGGCAGAAGGGACAGTTGCCCTGGGCACAATGGTTTATTGCAGGGATGGGGAGGTGCCCTGACCCCAACCCTAAGGGAAGGGGGGACGTAGTTTGGCATCCTTGCCCTGGGAGCTGTATGACCTTGTCCCGGCACTGACTGCATCAACAGAGAACATAGTGGTATCCTTAAGCCTGGGAGCTGTGTTTGGCAAAGTGGCCTCAGCTGAAGGCAAAACAAAGACAGACACTGAAGGAAAGGGCGTAGAAAGACACTTGCCTCCCCTTGTCTGCTATCAAGGCAGAAACATGCTCAACAATTCTGGATAACTCAGAAGAAACCACACCTGAGGAAACTAGACAGATGCTGAAGTGGAGGTCAACTCTAGCAGGGAGCAAATGATCCAGGCTACCAGGGTCAAGATCTTCGGGAGGGACACTGTAAACCACACTGGAGCTCTTAGTGATCATAAGCTGGAGGGGCCTGAAGGACTGCTTCCATTTGTGATCTAACATACTCACAGTACATTAACCACTTGCCGACTGCCGTAAGTACATATACTGCAGCGGTCAGCCCCTCACAGGCAAAGTGACGTACCGGTACATCACTAGCCTGTGAGGCTCTGGGGAGCGAGCGCGTGCCGTCGGAGGCGCGCTCCCGTGCGTTCACGGACCCTACCCCGCGCGTGTGAGCGGCGGACCTGATGTCTGCCGCTCACTCACGATCGGCCGTGACAGCGGGAGAAAGGCAGGCGGCTAGTGTAAACAAGCCGCCTGTCATTCTCCCCTGTGTAGGAACAATGATCATACGGTTCTACTATGTAGGACCGTTGATCATTGTTTCTACACCTCAAGCCACAGCCAATCACAGTTAGAATCACGCCCCTAGGGACACACACAGCCCCTCCCTCTCAAATAAAGTTAACCCCTTCACTACCAGTGTCATTTTACAGTAACAGTGCATATGTATAGCACTGATTACTGCAGTAATGTCACTGGTAAACCCAAAAGTGTCAAAAATGTCAGTCAAGGGTCCGATCTGTCCGCCCCAATGTCGCAGTCCCACAAAAAAAAAAAAAAAAAAAAAAAAAAAAAAAAAAAAAAAAAAATCGCAGATCGCCTCCATTACGCATTTAAAAAAAAAACAACAAAAATGACAAAAATATCTTTCCCTTTGTCAGTAAACGCGATAACTTTTGCGCAAACCAATCAAAATACGCTTTTTGCGATTTTTTTTTACCAAACATAGGTAGCAGAAAACAAATCGGCCGAAAATGTTAAAAAATTTAGATTTTTACATTTTTTGGGGGGGAATTTCATATAAAAAAATGTGGAAAATATTGTTATTTTTGCAAAATTGACGCTCTTTTTTTGTTTATAGCGCATGATCAAAAAATCGCACAGGTGATCAAATACCACCAAAAGAAAGCTCTGTTTGTGGGAAAAAAAGGACGTCAAATTCGTTTAGGTACAGCGTCGCACGACCGCGCAATTGTCCGTTAAAGTCACGCAGTGCCGAATCGCAAAATATCCCCTGGTCGGAATGGGGGTAAAATCTTCCAGGGCTTAAGTGGTTAAATACCAAATGGGTGTATCACAGTCCTCATTTGGCACGCGCATTGTCTGCAGAGTGCCATTAGCAGAACCTAGTGCCCACAGGTCACATTACAAGCCGACCCTGCACCTT
This sequence comes from Pelophylax lessonae, assembly GCF_965119305.1. Classification (NCBI taxonomy): domain Eukaryota; kingdom Metazoa; phylum Chordata; class Amphibia; order Anura; family Ranidae; genus Pelophylax; species Pelophylax lessonae. The sequence continues at coordinate 88,677,522 of NC_138779.1, read as the reverse complement.
TTCTCACAAATCGGGTCTGGGTAGAGTCTCCATGGCTATTCCAAGGATCAGTCAATCTGGAAAGCTTCAAACTGACCTCTTCTAGCTCTGCGGCATCTGGAGAATCTTGACAAAGAAAAAAAAATTAAAGAAGTGGGTTTGCTTCTCTTTGAGGGTAGAACATGTTTATTCTTCCAGGACACTAGCTGGAAACTAAAGCATGACTGATGTGAAAGAGGTTATACAGGATGACTGAAACTTTTTTTTACCAGTGTCCAATACTCCTGTAGGAAGCAGTTTAACCGCTACATCGAAGGAGTTTTCTGACTTTGTGTCTCTTAATGAATGATTAGGCAACTATATACTGTTTTGAGGGTAGATTGATATATCTGATTTTCTATTTGATGCCGAAAGTTTTGGTAAATGTTTGTGAGATTATGATAATATTAGGAACCTGCATAAAAAAGTGTGAAACCTACATACAAAAGAGCAGAGACTTAGGAACAGAAGCATATCTATATGAAACCTTACTCACATCAGTTTGATATTATTCCCCAACAGCCTGCATTATAAAAAAGGTCTACAAAGACATTTCTTAGTACCTTTCAATATCGGAATAGCTGTCTGAAATAGACCGGACAATGTGAGAAGCTAGGCCTCTGGAACATTAGCGAATAAAGTAGAAAAGTTTTTTTAAAGACTCAGGCTTCCCCAATATACGAACACAGCAGATGGAAGTACCTTCTCTCCTTGCCTCTCGCTCTTTTCGTCTTTCCTCTGCTCTCCGCTCTCTCTCTTTTGCCTCTTTCTGTTGTTCTCTTATTTTCCTCTCCCGCTCTCTATTCCGTTCCAATTGTTCCAATCGATCCCTAAAAAAAATTAAAACAGCTTCTAAAAAATGTGAGATGCAGAGTTAGATCAAGAGAGAACATTACACTGCATTAAACAGTACCAGAGAACACTATACAGAGAAAATGCAAACAATATGTTGATTTCACAGTGGTACTCTGGCAATGTGTTGAACATGGATACTTTTACAAATAAATGTTTTACGGTAACTGAAATAATTAAAGTATAACTAAAGGCAAAACTTTTTTTGTTTTTTTTTTTTGTTTGACAGTGGAGAGGGACTAGAACAGGGATCCTCAAACTACGGCCCTTCAGCTGTTGCAGAACTACACATCCCATGAGGCATTGTAAAACTCTGACATTTACAGACATGACTAGGCATGATGGGAATTGTAGTCCCTGAACAACTGGAGGGCCATAGTTTGAAGACCCCTGGATTAGAACATCTGTAAAATTGTATTGCTGCCTGTGTCCCTGTTAAGGAGATTGCCCTATTTGTCCCGTTTACCATTATCATTGAAAGTAAAAGTAAAAGAAAATCCTAAATTTTTGGTTGTCCCCAAAAAAGTAATAGGGGGGAAGCCTACTTATGGGGACACTAGTTCTGGTGACATGGGAGTCCCCAAGGAATTCCCTTAATTTGCAGGGATTTCCCCTTACTTCCTGTTTGGCTATGGAAAATAAAGTGAAGGGAAATCTCCGCAACGGGACACCGATGGCGAAAATAAATCTTACAGGGGTTATAACCCTCCCTTGCTTTATCCAAAATGAAAAAAAAAAAAAAAAAGTTTTGCCTATAGTTCCACTTTCATCTTTCAGGGAATACCTTATCTGGGGGTTCTTTAATAAAGTAGTTCCCAGGTTAAAGATAGGTTCTCCTTTAAGTTATTGCTTGCAGTGAAACTGTAAAGGACGACCTCCCTATAAGCGATTTTTGGTTATGAGATTAAAATGGAAAGTTGTACTGAGGAAACTATGTAGATGCAGTTGCAGATTTTTCCTTTTTGGCAAATGTTAGGGAAAAGCTGTAATGCTGATTGAAATATCCTCAGTTCTACAAGTAACTACCTCAAAACTACCTAGTATTAAGATCAGGAGTACCAACTAAATTGCAGCTGGTTTCTTTTTTGGGTGTGACTCAAAATAAAGAAGCTAAAGACAGCCAGGTAACTAAGGCCCCGTTCACACACTCCGTCTGTCGGACGGAGTCCGTTTTTCTCAGCGGGGGATCGATCCGCCGATCCTCCGCTGAGCAGGAGGATGACAGCTGAGTCTCCGCGTTGTGTGTGGAGACACAGCTGTCAGTTCCCCATACATCTCTATGGGGGAAATCGGATGGGAACGGATTGCCGGTCCGTTCTCATCCGATCCCATCCGATCCGCTGGATGGACGGAAAATAGGGTTTCCATCCGTCCAGATTTGACGGATCGGATGTCATCGACATGTCTCCGCTGACATCCGATGCCCCATAGGGATGCATGGGGGGACCGTTCAGATCCGCCAAAAAAAAAAGCCAGGCGGATCTGAGCGGTGAAAGAGCCCTAACACTTTTGGAAGGAAATCAAGAATTGCTGTGTGCATATTTCCCTCAGTAAAGATGTTCTAAAAAGAAAGATAAACATGTTCTGTAGCAAAATTTACAATGTTCAGATTATCCCTTATATGCTGTGATGTCAATAAAACAAAACCCTTTGAAGTGACAATCTTCAAAAAGAGAATAAATGCTTGTTGTACATATGTTTATTTCAGAACCTTACAGTGTAACTGCACTTTTATAGTAATTTCACCTACAAGGGGATGCACCATCCGCCCCACCTCCACATCATATACACACCTGTCCCCGTTCCGCGGAGTCCTTGGCTGTGTAGCCTCCTCATCGCTGCACAACCTATTCTCATAATCTTCTCCACTGAGTCCCGCACATACACGCTGCAATTTCTTTTTAATCCTATGGAGAGTTCGGAGTACAAATAGGACTGAATTGTTGGTGTCTACACCATGTACTGATGAAGCATGGATTTTGTTATGTCACAAAAAATGCAAGTACAATTATGATCCCATTTGGTCTGAATGTGTAAAAGGACGACTGCCCTTCTTTAAAAAAACAAAAAACAAATCTGTAAAGACCCTAGAACACTTATTAAATCAGTAAACAAAATGCTATATTTTTTTCCACACGAAATGAAGGTTATGCCATGGTCTATCTAAATTACCAGTGTTGCTAAATTCAACCAAAAATGGTGGCTACTTACATCATCACTACAACATCCCGACTACATGGGAAGTACTATTGTGTGCTCTATTAAGTCCCAGCATTCAATGCCCCGGAGGAAATTGAGTCAGTCAATCACCTAGCATATGAATGGGAACAAATACAGAGAGATGTATCGCTCTTTCGCATAGCACTGCTGAGATTTATAGAATTGAGAGTGTGTGAACGCTGCTAAATCTCATCAGCATATCTATCATTTGGCTAATAGGTAGGCAGAAATAACAGGAGTGGGTGGGAGCAGGTCTCCTCAGGTACACGGAATTGTGTGTCTTGTAGTGCACAAGATAGTATTTCCTTTGTACTTGTTCGTTTGAATTGAATTGTCATTTTGTATTCTTGTAAGCAGCCACTATTTCGGTTAATTCTAGAGTTAGGTTAGATAGACCATAGCAAAATCTTGGTTTAGGTAACAAAACAGTTTAGTATTTACAACACTAGCATCCCCTCATGATGATATCACTTATTTTCTGGCTCCTGAGAGATCCAACCGCTGGACAGTTATGTGAACATCCAAAAAATAACCAGAACAAAACAGGTAGAGTATTTTTTTTCCATTGCAGTGAGCAGTTATTTTTCTTAAAATTGGGATTTAAAGTGGAACTTCACTCTCCCAATCGACATTAATTATTTTTAATCCTTATGCTGCTAGCTTTAGTTAACCACTTAAGCCCCGGAAGATTTTACCCCCTTCCTGACCAGGGGGTATTTTGCGATTCGGCACTGCGTGACTTTAACGGACAATTGCGCGGTCGTGCGACGCTGTACCTAAACGAATTTGACGTCCTTTTTTTCCCACAAACAGAGCTTTCTTTTGGTGGTATTTGATCACCTGTGCGATTTTTTGATCACGCGCTATAAACAAAAAAAAGAGCGTCAATTTTGCAAAAATAACAATATTTTTCACATTTTTTTATATGAAATTCCCCCCAAAAAAAAAAGTAAAAATCAAAATTTTTTAAAATTTTCGGCCAATTTGTTTTATGCTACATATGTTTGGTAAAAAAAAAAAAAATCGCAAAAAGCGTATTTTGATTGGTTTGCGCAAAAGTTATCGCGTTTACTAACAAAGGGAAAGATTTTTGTCATTTTTGTTGTTTTTTTTTTTTAACGCGTAATGGCGGCGATCTGCGATTTTTTTTGCGGTACTGCGACATTGGGGCGGACAGATCGGACCCTTGACTGACATTTGTGACACTTTTGGGGTTACCAGTGACATTTCTACAGTAATCAGTGCTATACATATGCACTGTTACTGTAAAAATACACTGGTTGTGAAGGGGTTAACTTTATTTGGAAGGGAGGGGCTGTGTGTATCCCTAGGGGCGTGCTTTCTACTGTGATTGGCTGTGGGTTGAGCTGTAAGGACACTGATCAACGGATCTACATACTAGATCCGTTTTATCAGTGTCTTTACAGCGAGGAGAATGACAGGCAGCTTGTTTACACAAGCTGCCTGACATTCTCCCTCTCCCCCGCCGATCGCCGAGTGACCGGCGGACATTGGGTGACCACGCGGGAGCGCGCCTCCGGGGGCGCGCGCGCGCTCGCTCCCTAGACCCTCACAAGCTAGTGACGTAGCCCTACGTCACTTTGCCTGTGAGGGGCTGACTGCCGACGTAGATCGGCGTTAGGCAGTCGGCAAGTGGTTAATACATGGTAAAGAATATCATATTTACTTGTTTTAACCTTTTTTTTTTTGTACACTTCTTCAGTTACTTCCTGGTTTCTTGCCTAGGCAATGTCATCAAACATCCCAGGATACTCTCCTGCATGTATGCCTGAGCTAAGGGCAGATGAATTCCAGGAAGTAAATGCTACTTGAATCATTTGCCCTTACTAAAGATGGTCATAGCCAGAAATGCTCGGGGGTGTTTTTCAAAGTGATTTCGCAACAAAATAAAGCTTGGAGACATGGATGGAGGGGGGAAGTTTGCTTTGAATATTAAGAATGAATTAAAATAGTGTTTTTGTTTTGTGGTGCTCAGATACAGTGAAGATTAGCTTTAACTATTCCCTGTAATTTTGGCACAGAACATTTAGGATTTATTATGTGTGTGCTTACATGTACAGCTATCTTTATTGAGTCTTGAGTAAGTACCTATGAAATATTCCTAGTTTAAACTGCTCAGTTTCTGACAAATTGATTATAGAGGCAAATTCTCGCACCAAATGTCTTCAAATATTCCGGGATGTATTTTGACATTCTACAGCAGTCACATACCAGCTTTACATTGAACTGGAGTTTGATGCTTGGCAATGCTGCCAGGATGCTACTGCTATTTATTCAATTGTTCCTTTACAGAAAGAAGCACACAAGTAAATACACTGTATTACCAAAAGTATTGGGATGTCTGCCTTTACACAAATGTGAACTTTAATGGCATCCCAGTCTTAGTCCTTGGAGTTCAATATTGAGTTGGCCCACCCTTTGAAGCTATAACAGCTTCAACTCTTCTGGGAAGCCTGTCCATAAGGTTTAGGAGTGTGTCTATGGGAATATTTGACCATTCTTCCAGAAGCGCATTTGTGAGGTCAGGGACTGATGTTGGGCGAGAAGGCTTGGCTCGCAAAGGTGTTCCATCGGGTTGAGGTCAGAACTCTGTGCAGGCCAGTCAAGTTCTTCCACCCCAAACTCCCTCATCCATGTCTTTATGGACCTTGCTTTCTGCACTGGTCTAAATCATTTGGTGTAGGGGGGATTATGGTGTGGGGTTGTTTTTCAGGGGTTGGGCTTGGCTCCTTAGTTCGAGTGAGGGGAACTCTTAAGGCATTAGCAAACCAAGATAATTTGGACAATTTCATGGTCCCAACTTTGTGGGAACAGTTTGGGGATGGCCCCTTCCTTTTACAACATGACTGCGCACCAGTGCACAAAGCAAGGTCCATAAAGACATGGATGAGCCAGTTTGGAGTGGAGAAGCTTGACTGGCCTGCACAGTCATGACCTCAACCCGATAGAACACTTTTGGGATAAATTAAAGCGAACACTGTGAACCAGGCCTTCTCATCCACATCAGTGCCTGATCTCACAAATGCGCCTCTGGAAGAATGGTTAAACATTCTCATAGACACACTCCTAAACCTTGTGGGCAGCCTTCCCAGAAGAATTGAAGCGGTTATAGCTGCAAATTTTTTTTATTTCTTTAGGTACAAAGAATGGTGAAGTTATTTACAATGTAAATAAAAGCATTCTTACATTTTGCAAGGGTTTCCTAATGTTTTCCCTACAATTCAATATGTTTTTTATGTCATTTTGCCCTGACATACTGTACACTTTAATATCATTCGCTTAGCCCACAAAGCTGCCCAATATCCCTCACCTTTCTCTTCTGGAATGCTCTCTGGCTAGCTCTCTCCTCTTCTGTCTCTCGCGCTCACGGCGTACTTTATCTTGTTCCTCTCTGTGTCTTTTTCTCCGCTCGTGCTCTCTGTCCTTTTCCTTCACCCGAACATATTTACCTGTCCAATGACCAAAAACATAACTGCATCAGTCTCTTAATTATGCCAGCAAGTACATGTTCATCTCCTACAAACATATTTTCTGCCAGAACAGGCTTTGGCCTATGATCAATAAATTACTTTTTACTGCTTCAAAGCTTGATGTTATCTTGTTTGGCAAACACATAGTTTACAACAAAAATATACTATTATGCTTTAGCCCCCGTTCACACTAAGGCGACCTGTGAGGCGACCTGGTCGCCTCACAGGTCGCCTCCCATAGGGAAGCTGCGGACCAGTTCTAATAGGAGCGACACAAGTCGCTCCGACTTAGAAAAAGGGTCCGGAGCTTCTTTGGGGCGACCGCCATAGACTTCAATGTTATGAAGTCCGTGGCGGCCGCTCCGAGGTTGCGGCGCGCTGCTCGCACCGCGACCTCGGAGGTCGCGGTGCGAAGTAGCGTCGCCCCTATGTGAACGGGGGCTTAATGTCCTCTCTGGGGACCTAGACAGTACTAAAATACTACAAACAGGGAGGCAAATAGAAAAAAGAAAAAAACAAAACATAAGAAGCTCTTTACAAGGAGAAAATCAGAGGAAAACACCCTGACTCCTAAACAAAGATTAGTATAGCAATAAATATATAAAAAGCTTCAGGTGTCCTCAATTAAAAAAATATACAAAAAAAATAATAATATTGTATTAAAAACTACCTTTATTCAGTGTGCCCCCCCCCAAAAAAAACCCAACTTACGATTAAAATAACTCAAAATAAAATATGAAACGGCACATATACACAGGACATTAATCCATATAAGACATTTGCAAATAAAAGAAAAATATTCAAAACAAAATCAGAATATAGTAAGATCTTAAAGCGGAGCTCCACCCAAAAGGGAAAGCTCCGCTTGTTTGCTTCCTCCCCCCTCCGCTGCCACATTTAGCACCTGTTTTTGACATGTACCTGTCCCCTTTTCCGGGAGACTTTGTCACGGCGAGTTCCCTCAGAAGTTCGCGCCCCCCCCTCCTGGGCCATACACAAAGGACAGTGCGCTTCGCACATGAGAGGTAGGGAAGCGGCTGTGAAGCTGCAAGGCTTCACTGCCGGTTTCCCCTTACAATGAATGGCGGGGGCAGAGGCACCCGAGAGCGGACTGGAAAATCAGCTGGAGTGCTTACATTATGGGATCCCTGGACAGGTAAGTGTCCTAATATTAAAAGACAGCAGAACAGTATTTGTAGCTGCTGACTTTCAATCTTTTGGGGGAGGGGGGGGTGGGAGACAGAACTCATCTTTAATAAAGCAAAGCTTTAATCTAGGAAAGAAAATCTATAGCGCCTCGGATATTGATGAGAAACTCTAGGTTTAAATGGAAGATCGCTGCCACCTGTGTATTGGTGAATCACCAAACAATGTAGAAATAGAAGAGAGCAAGCGGCATAGATCCATGATCTCAAAAATCGAACCTCTAATCATGATGCACCCAACCCAACCAAAATCCAATCATGAATAACAATCTCAATATGTGCAATAATAAATCAATTCAACATATCTCACATAGTGCATATCATAATAATGCCATTCAAAAGACATTCAAATGACAAATACTTTTTGAAAGTGCAAAACTGCTGGAAAAAGTGCAAGAAAATATGTTAAAAAAAAAAAAACATATTACACATACAGAAAAAAAGTGCACAGTGCAAGCTTAAGAAATATGAATAAAATCCAGAAACATTTTATATGCTGTACCTATTTCCCCTCCACAGACTTTCTTTAAACGCTTAGGTAGGGCCTTTATGACTTTTATCTGGCACAATAAGCACCCTAGGCTTTCATATGACATCCTTAGTCGGACGAAACTAGATGGTGGACTTGGTCTTCCTGACATTGCTGTTTACTATAAGGCTATGGCCCTAGTTCAGATATTGAACTGGCACCACGACACGTCGTTCAAATTATGGGTCCCTCTAGTGAAATCAATGGGGGTAGGAATAGGGCAGGGGCCCCTTGGATTCCATCCACGTCCAGCGGTCTCTCAGACTTGACTTCTCCCCTGACTAGAGCAACCTTGAATGTTTGGGATATGGTTAATAGGACTAATCCTTACGCCCATCAGACATCTCCGCTAGCCCCACTGGGGGGATTCCCATGATTTTTGCCAGAGGAGGAGCCTGGATTCTTTTGTTCATTGAGAGCGGATGGCGATACGATAAATACGTGTAATTGGCTCCTCAAGGAATTCTATTACCCCTTCAGGCTCTGCAATCTTCCTAGGATACCTTTCCCTCTCATGACTTGGAGATATCGCCAATTGACTGATTTTATCTCTAAATTAGAACGCAAACCACGCCCTATGACGAGTCTTACCACGTTTGAATCAATGTGTACACACGTCCCCGACTCCAGACATTTATTGTCCCAAATGTATAAACTGATTATAGGCGACTTCTCAACAACAGTTCATTATTACATTAGGGAAAGGGAGAAGGAGCTTGGACCTGAATTAACCCCACCCCAGATTCAACGGATCATTAAATACTTCTTCTATTAACTCCCCCACACAAGAATCTTATTTTAAATTCCTTACCAGATGGTACAAGACCCCTTCCCGCGTAGCCCAGATAATTCCTACTGTTAGTGACTGTTGTTGGAGGGGGATGTGAGCAACGAGGCACGTTCCTTCACAGTTGGTAGTCCTGCCCTAAGATTATAGTATTCTGGGAAGCGGTCACCCACTTGGATTAAAAAATTGTCCCTTAGACCGATCACAAATTCTCCGTTCCATCTTTCTTGAATGCTAATGAAAGAAGTGTAATACCACCTCTATTAAATGCTGCAAAGATTTTAATTCCCAGATTCTGGAAACAATGTAATCTACACTGTCTGATTGGAAAAGGGAAGTGGGTGTCATTATGGAGGCTAAACAATCGATCCACATTATTAGGGACCAACAAGAAAAATTTAGAATGTATGACAGGGTGGATGTACTATGCGCAAGAGATACCAAATGATTGAATGTGTCTTCTCTCTTGTCTTATAGTAACCAATTTGTATGTCACAAAACAGATTAATATCATGTTTAGGGGGGGAAGAACCACGCTTCAGGGTGATATATAAAGTAAAGTGGCTAATAATAAATATATGTAAAAAATATTCCAAAAGGTGTTTAAAATATGTAGTTATATAAACTGAATATTTATAAAATGTGTATACAATTAAATCTGTGCCATATATATCCAGATCATAAGCAATCTTCCAAAAAAAACAAATAAACAAATACGTATGTTGATATAATTATCAATAAATAAAGTGCTTATGGTGGTTGTGTATTTATACAGAATTAAAAGTGACAATCGTGATACAATAAGGTGAACTGTGCAAATCATAAAAGTGTCATAATATATTTCTCCAGTATTTTATCAATAAGATTATTGAAAAAATAAAAATCATAAGAATCATATATTGTGCTCAAGTGTCCAAATCAACAACAAAAATCAAATCAAATCTTCCTCTCCTGTGAATTAAAATTGCCTTTCTTCCACCTTTACACCTTGTGAAACAAAGTGCTCATCACCTATAGGTGTGCTAACTTCTCACCTCAATGCTGTAAACAATGCGCTTTTAGATCTATTTACAGATCAGATCCTCTATCCTCTCTTCTCATAGATTTGTTAGATCAAGCATGGGGGGTGGTGGTATATTCCTCCTTTCCAAGTTCTAGCCCAGGCTTGTACTCCGGTGCCTCGTCGTATCTCAAAATAATGGGGTCAACATAGTGTAGTATTCCACATGTTTATTGAAAAAAATATGTAGCAACTCACAGTTAAAATCCCTGTTGTCCGCTTGTATGCCACGGGACTTCTCCTCCGTGTCCCGTAACGTCACTTCCGGTGCTGTGTCTGCCCTACACGTTACGTCACGCTATCACGTGACTTCTTCAAGCAATCAGTGCTAAAAATATGCACTATTACTGCAATAATGACACTGGCAAGGAAGGGGTTAACCCAGGGGCGATCAAAGGATTAGGTGTGAGCCTAAGGGGTGTTTTTTAACTGTGAGGGGGATGGGCTTGTGGAATCAACACAGAGACCCGTGATCCTAAATAGGAGCGCTCCCGCGAACTGACGTATCTATACGTCGGTTCGCGCAGCCGAACCAGCCTGCCGCAGTATATCTGCAGAGTGCGGGCTACAAGTGGTTAAAATTGCACTGTGTACTTTTTGTTTTAAACATATAAACCAGTTCAACTGTCACACGCTGTTTAATCATGAAGGAGCCAATAACATATTATTTGACCGCCTACACATGATGTATATAGATATAGGTTTGTCCAGGAAACCACAATAACCAACAAATGCGCATGATTTAGCATCCAATGAAATACAATCTATATAAGGAATGCTGTTCTATGCTTATATTGTAGGCCTTTTAGAGTCATAAGCATATACAGTACATCAGTAGGGTGAAACTCATCATGAAAATGAAACTGCACTTAACAGCAACCAAGCATTCTTCAGCAAGGCTGCAATGGAGGAATAAATAACTTGGGGAAACAAACAGGTAGCTGAATCCCAGCAGCATAAAATTGTAAATGTAGAAGTCAGACGTATAGGAGTTACCAGCATAAATGCAAATGTAGCAGTATCCAAAATGTCCAAACATACAAATTATCAGTAAGGACTCCTAGGTATGGAAATGAGATAATCACTGATATTGCCAGAGCTAATCATCTCAAGATTCTATGAATGTCGCTCCACATATCTGCTTAATAGTAGAAAACTATCCAGGAGATATGGCCATGGAGAACAGCGCCAGTAGACAGTGACATGTTTTTGTTTTCTCAAGTAGAGCGTTTTTTTTTTTCCATTCAACTGAGTGACCGCTATACAGATTGAAAGAAATTTGTTCATCCACATTTTGAGGACTACTTGACTGGTTTTCTATTAGATTTATACAACCATGCATTAGTTCTTCACTGAAGAGGAGGCATATAGTATTCTATTTTATTTATGGGTTAATTGTGTGGCAAACTCATCTGAATAAAAATATTTATAGCTTAAACTTGTTTTTAGTTTTGAATACAATACTTTAGAACCCCTGTAAAGTTTTGATTTCAGTCTGTGTCCTCATTAGCGAGGCTCAGCCTCTATTTTTCATAATGACTATTGTTTCTGGTACAGAGACTGATGGTAGATACAACATTTTAGAGCGGTCATAAAAAAAAAAAGAAAAAAAAAAAAAAAAGGTGAGGGGAATTGCAGGGGAATCTTTTTTCACTTTGAAGAGGCTTCCTCTTACTTCCTGTTGCATCACAAAGACAAGAAGTGAGGGGAAATCTCCCCGACACACAGACTGTAAAAACAAAATGACTGGCAGGGATTCAAATCCTTCCTTACACCATCCAAAGCATAATGTTTGGCTGTACATACACAAATATATGAAACACAAATATATGAAACTCTACCACATTCCAGAAACCAGTAAGCTAATAAAACTACAATGTACCTCCAGCTCCTTCGGCAGAGTGGCTGCGATGTCGGCGCTTCTCTTTTCTCTTCTCATCTTTTCTGTGATGGGATTTTTCTTTCCGGGAAACTTGTTGTGGTGGTTTAATAGCAAGTGAATCATCCTCCTCACCTCTGGAAGAATTGAATATATTTAAAGAATTACCCTTTCTTGACAATCCCTCTACACCAGTGTATGAACGAAAGATTTCTGGTAAAAATAACTGGGTCAGAAAAAAAAGTTTAAAAGGCTCAATCCCTACCATCCTTTCCTAATGCAATACAGAAACAGCGTTATTTGGAGAAGATGACATCACTAGCATTTCCTCCTTTTCCTCCTGCAGCAGCAGGTGGGTGGGGTTCATTCATCCAGGGCTGAGCAGTGCTACTGTGATGCCAGCCTGTTTGATGACGTGCCCAAGGGAGGGGCCTGTAAACAACAAGCTGGGCTCACAGGAAGTGGGCAGAATGACATGTCTGTCATTCTACCCTAAAGAGGAGTGTCAGTGCTGGACCAAGGAGAAAGTCAAAGACAGCACTGGAGATGGTAGGTAGAATGCCAGTATGTGTTTTCTTTACTAGGTGATCAATGCAGAAAATGATGTGTAGCCTCAAATCTCAGCCAAGGAAAAAAAACGCTTTTAACTCTATGAAGTTAGTACTCGTTTGTGTTTAGCCCAGGGTTTTTTAATCAAGAGAAAATGGCACAGAAGACATACCTGTCCTCCATTGAGTCCTCTCGTCTGTAAGGTGAATTTCGAATAGTGATCTCCATTCTTTGATCTCTCAGCTCTCCTTCCTCCAAGGAATCTCTCTTGGAATCTCGATCATCTGCCTACCAATGGAAAATCAGAAAGGAATTTTTGGGACATCTTTATGTATAAATATAGCTTTCTTCACAATAAACGCCAAAGAGATCAGAAATCTGCTATAGATCAAAAAAAGATCTTTCACTAAGCACATATCTCCATGTAGAAGACTCGTAAACATATAAATATATAGTCACTTTCACCCTTTGCTGTTTTTTTTCATGGACCTGGAACTGCATCTTTATACTTCACATGCCCTGACAAAGAAAGAAAAAAAGTACTATTTGTGCTCTTCCAATTAGGGCACATTTCTTCTGAGAACCTTTTTATCAGAATAAACACACTTGTTCAATTAGGAAAACCGAAATATTTTAGGTGGTCTGTTTTGTTTTTATTTTGGGGGGGGGGGGGGGGTCTTCTTTTTCCATATACAGCGATCACAAGCAGAAAGCCACTTTTATAGGCAGAGATGAAAATGTATTTAAAATCATCTGTGCAGTTTTAAAAGCTTATATTCTGGCTTAGGGCAGACTACTCCCAATGCCTGCAGTCTTGGTTTATTTGTAGAATGCACCATTTCTTTAAAATTCAAGTATACTTATTTAAAACCCATCCGGCTATGGGTTGTGGCTCTAAATATAGGTTGTGCGCAATCCACAACTGCATCTAGGACCTGCAGCCAAATGGAGACTAGATGAAAACACAATTGAACCCTAAACCAAAACTCTTCCAACAGCTTCCTCATACAGTAAAATGGTAAAAGAGCAGAGTCTTACTGTTCATATAGATCAGGCATCTGAATGGCGGACCCCAGTCTGGATTCAGATCAAGTGACAGACCCACTCAGTCCAGATCTGGAAAGGGAAAGGGGAGTTGATGTGAAGGGGGCTAGAACCCTGCTGTAAATGGGTGGAGGGGGTGGTGTAATGTAAAGGGGGCTGAGAACAATGCTGTAAAGAGGGGGGGGGGTGTAATGGAAGGGGCATTGAGAACAATGCTGTGAAGGGGGAATGTGATGTAAAGAGGGGCTGAGTACAATGCTGTTAAAAAATAACTGAAGGGGTGGGGGTTGTGATGTAAAGAGAGATATTGATGTGAAGGGGGACTGTGATGTGGAGGATGGTGACTGGGGATACTGATGTAAGAAGGTGACTGTAAACTGAAGGATCTGAGCCATTGCACAAATATGAGATTTGGAGCTTTGCTGGAAGAAAATTTTAGTGACCGGACCTCTTTGAATTTAAATTCAATATCCATGATATAGATGGTGCAGCAGCCCACCAACTTAGCAAAATGTGTCCTGCTTTCATGCAGCATACTCTTAATGCAGCTGCTCTTTGCCTGTAAGCTGTGGCCCTCTGCTGAAGTCCGATTTGCCTCCTGTGAGTAAAAACTGCAGCCCTCTACATTACTGCTGAGTGAGGGACTCCAGCTCTTTTAAAGGGGGGAGTCGTGAAAGGGTCCGGCTCTGCCATGTGAGAGTGGAGGACAGATTTTCACTATAGCTGTGGGCTGCTGTACCATCGAAATATGCGGTAACACTGTCCTGCAAGTAAGCAGTGGCACTTTCTGCTGCAGTCCAACACACCCACTCAGCCCCCCCCCCCCCCCCCATGCTGTGAGTTCAGAGATGGAGCCCGCCACTCGGCAAGGGACATGAGCTTTGCTAAGTGGGGACAGAATGATGGAGAACAGGTTCTTAGTATGATTGTGGGCTACTGCACCATCTACTGTAATGAACGATAAAGACTGCTCACTTATCATTATACTATACAAGAAAGTTATGGGAGGAGTTTTAGTCCAGGTATTTACTGGGCTTAAGGTTAGTACTGAAAACAGTTCAGCACAGTGGGGATGTAGTGAAAAGGGTTTCTATTTAAATGTAGTCTTTTAGAACATGAGCTATGTGGCTTGTGAAGCCTGCCCAGCCCAGATAGAACAGTTGTTGCCATGCTCTGACATCATTTAGATCTGTTTAATGAAGCACAGGGCAAAAGGCTTACATTTCTATGTTTAGAATCTCCTTTCTCTTCTTGTTCTTTCCGCCTCTTTTTTTCTTGCAAAATCTCATCCAGTGTTTTTACCTTCCAGTTGTCTTTTTCATCCCCCATTTGGAGTAGATCAGTCTGCAAAACAAATTAATGCAGTTAGCTTTTGTTCTAAACATTAAGGATAACTTCATTAAAACTGATTTTTTTTTTTTTTTATAGGAAACCTGTCATGAGGAAAAAAAATAAAAGTTACCATAATTGACCTCGTCTAATAATGCTAGATTTCTGGCTGCCATTTGTTCTATACTTTCAAACCATCTACCCAGAACAAGTTAGGACTTCAGACTTTTTTTCAGCCTTTTAGATCTGACCACTCCTTTCACGTAATGGTCTTAAATTAAGGTTCAGCAAACGGATGGCCACATGGACCATACTAGCCCACTCCTGTCGTCCTCCTGGCCCACCGGATAAATCAGTAGTAGCAGGAAAGTGGCAGTGAAAGCAAGCACCATTGTCCTGATACTACTTTTATATCTGGTGTGAGGGAAAAAAAAAAAAACCAGCAGCAGGCAATGCCAAATTTCTACCTAGGCTATCAGGGGTGGCACCTGGCGGCTCATCTCACCACAAAATTGTGGTGATCACCACTAACCACAACTACAAAAGGGCAGCCTTCATTTTTTTTAAGACAGGATTCCTTTAATAAGGCTATTGCAACTTTTCTCCAGCAGCACTGTTACTATCAGGACACTAGATGGTGCCAGAATACAGGAAAGTATCATTTTACGGAGAATGATACATTTAGTTACAATAAACTTTGTTTCTGATTGTTTTTGGTTGGAATAATCTTTACAATATAAAATTCACATCACTACCATGTGTTATTTAATCAATCACACACATATTTACCAAAAAGAAGTTGCCTCTAGCTTTACCACTGACTTCTGGGGCTCATTCACACTAATGGTTGGGGGAGCAGCAAAGCCTTGCGGGTGAGCCGTCCTTTTTTATCCCCCAAACTGCTAGCCCCTTGAACTGCAGAGGCAGTGGCCAGGGATGTACACGTTATGACCACGATACTTTGCCATGCTGCAGGAAATATACTCCCTTTCAGTAGCTCTAGTGTCCACTGAACATGACCCATTCAAGTGAAGGGGGCCTCTCTGCAAGTGTTCCACAACTGCATGCAAGTGTGCAGAGATCAAGGGGTTAAAGCAGGTGGTGATACAATACTGCCTGCCAAATGCCCTCTGAAGTGCAATTCAAATGCTGATTGCTCTTCAAAGAGCACTGCAAGTGTGGATAATCCCTTAGGGTAGCTGACAGGAAACTTTAACGCTAAGAAAGTATTGTTTTACATAAAGAGTAGTGAATGATTGTAACAGACTTCCAGCCTAGTGTGTGTGAGTGCAGGTAAGAGTGGGGAGGACCACTTGGTCTGTTTTCTGCCCTTACTGTTCTGTGTTCCCATTGGAAGATTTCCCCTCTATTTTGGGATTTTATTTTACAGGAAAAATGGAGAGGGTAAATCTCCCTAACAGGGACACAGAAAGCAATAACAATGTGATGCGTTATAAAGCTTCTCCACTTGGTCCTAAAAAATGCCTTTAGTTATACTTTAATATATTGTAGCTTACCAATAGTTATGGGGTTGCTGCATTCGTTTTTTTTTTTTCTTTATTTTTACCAAGTGACCCAGACAGTCTTAGGTTGTCTCCATTTTGAAGTGACAAAAACTGTGTGATCAGATGGCAGTGCTAGACTGGAGCAGGGGACAAAAAAAAAAAAAAAGTGGATCACAGCAGGACAATGCTAAATCTGCTGAGTGGGTAAGTACCTTAACTGTGCAGGACCTGGAACCAAGTAAGCATAGGTTAAAAAAAAAAAAAAAATGGGGAGGGTACGTTAAAGATCCCCTTTAAAGAAAAAGAAATGTTTGAGCCCTCCCACCCGCATGAATGTAAATGTACACATTCTTCCGCTCAAACTCCTGTGTGAGGAGTAGAGGGAGTGTTGCTGTAAAGTCTGATCACAGTCACACAATCATTGTGCTGGATCCAGGCTGGGCTCACACCTCTAGGTCTCATTCTGGGGTACTGCAGGAAGTGAATATTTAAACCCTTCAATTAATTACAATATTACCTTCAACATGTATTATAAGCACAGTCGAACTAAAACAACATCTGTGCATTGAGTGTGCGTGCCTCCCCCACACTCTCCTTTATTACTAGGCTCCATTCATACTGAAGTGTTCCATGAACAAGAAAGAATAAATAAAGGTTGTCATGTTTGCAGTGCAGATACACATTAAAACGCCCAAAGCTCAACACCTGCAGGAGCTTCCTTGGGGCACAAAGGGGTGTCCATGCATCAAAAACACACATAAAAAAAGGAGCACAAAAACAGTTAGGTACCTGGTAACTCTTTTTCTAAGAAGTCTCCCAGGGCAGTATCAGAGATACCCCCCCCCCCCCCCAACTTGAAACAGGAAACAAAATCCACCGATATAAAAACTTTAGTCATACCTTCTGCCTCAGTAATATTAAAGCACCGAAGGAACCCTCAGTAGCTAATGAATCCTCAGAAAACCCTATTCCTATTGTTGTTTAGGGTGGGAACAAGTGCTGCCCTGGAAGACTTCTTAGAAAAAAAAAGAGTTAACAGGTAGCTAACTGTTTTCTCTACTCGTCTTCCAGGGCAGTATCTGAGAGGATGTAGCAAGCAATACTTACTAGGGAGGGGATAAAGACTGGAGCAAATTGTGACCAAACATCTGGTCCTGCTTGGACAGCTGGTCAATGGGTTAATGCCCAACAAAGGTATTGAAGCTCGACCACGTCGCTGCCCTGCCGATCTGCTCCGGAGATGCTCAAGCTCTGGTCCAGTGAGCCGTGAGTTTGCTAGGCTGGGCAAGGTTTAAAGCCTGGTTAACGCTCCTAATAGCAAGCTTAATCCATCTGGCCATGATACTCTTTGAGGCCTGTTTACCTCTGTTGAAGCCTGCATGGAGAATGAATAGCGAGGTTGATTTTCGCCAATCTTTTGTTCTCTCTAGGTAAGCCATCAGGAACTTTCTTACATCTAGCTTGTTATAAGTCACTCTTGTCCTGCTTTCCATTGAGATCGGAAGAAAGGGAATAATCACCTCCTGAGTTCTATGTAAGGTAGAACAGACTTTTGGTAGAAAAGCTTGGTCTGGAGTGAAGACAATTTTGTCTGTCAGGATTAAGCAGTATGGTTCTATCATGGATAAGGCCTGTATCCCGCTGACCCTTCTTGCGGATACGAGTGCCACCAGGAGCACGGTTTTCAGTGTAAGGCACTTGTCCAAACATTCCTCTAGTGCAGTGGTTCTCAACTCCGGTCCTCAGGTGATATAATTTGCGGCTCAGTGATTGCAGTACTCTAGTCTGCATCTCCCCAAGTTAGTGGGTCCTGAGGACTGGAGTTGAGAACCACTGCTCTAGAGAATCAAAGGGTGCGGAGAGGAATCCTTTCAGTACCATAGAAAGGTCCCATGTCGAAGCTCTGCTAAATTTTACAGGACCAGCTTTCTTCAGGGATAGAAGAAATCTCTTGATAAATGTATCCTCTGCCAGCCTGACGTAGAGTTGGGAAGACAGGGTTGCCACTTGTACCTTTAGTGTGTTATGCGAGATCCCCTTATCCGCCCCCTATTGTAGGAAATCCAGGATTGCAGGAATAGCTCAGCTCCCTCCTTGTTCTTGTGCCAAAGAAGAAATTTCTTCCTCATTTTCTCATAGATGGCTCTGGTCACCGGTTTTCACCTAGCTATAATAGTGTTGATCACCCTGCTAGACAGACCCCTATTCTGCAGCCTCATCCTATCAGGAACCAAGCTGAGAGCCTCATGACCTTGTGGTTTCGGTGGTTGACTGGACCCTGTGATAGGTAAAGCCGTGCGCTGAGATTTTTCAAGTGGCTAACCAGGGCCACTGATGCCAGTGAGGTGAAATGAATATTACTGTTGCTCTTACTTTTCTGACCTTTTGTACAAGCTTTGGTATTAGGGCAGTTGGGGGGGGGGAATGCGTAACCTAGATGGGGAGCCCAGCTCTGGCTGAACGCATCCACCCTGGTGTTCACATCCATCTGGTTTAGCGAGAAAAACTTTGGGAGTTTTTGTATTCGACTTTGCCGCAAACAGATCCACCTCAGTGTGTGGTCTGTCCCTTTTAGATGGGGCGAGGAAAACGGCAGATCCATCCCTGCCATTCATCCCAGAGCTGCTACTGTCAGTTCCATGAAATGGGACGACTTTGTACCCCCTTGTTTGTTCAGGTATGCCACCGTTGTGGCGTTATCTAAATGGATTCTGACATCTTTGCCCTGAATCTTGGTTTGCGACCCTGTCCAGGGAGGCATTTCACCCAGGGTTTGGTGTCCTCTGGTGAAAAGGGTATCTGCGTTTAATCGCAGCCAGGGAAAGGAGCTTCTTTTCCGGCTCTTCCCATTCTTTGACCAGGTTTTTCAGGGTCTCTTGTACTGGAAAAGTCCTGGGTTTTTTCCGCTGTAAGCCTTTCTACATTTTGTCATGCAGAGAGTTAAGCGACTTTCTGCTCTTTAATGCCCAGCGTGTCTGCTATGGCTCTTAGCAAACTATCTGTGTCCTCTAAAGGAAAGAGTATTTTCAGCCTCTGGATCTTCGTCATCCGAGTTCGAACTTGGGTCATTTGCAGATTCGGAATCGGAGACATCCGAACCCTCCGCCCCTTGATTCCCCTCCTCTCCCATACTAGGGGGGATGGGGGTTTTTCTGGTTGATGGGCTAATGCCCCGGCTGCAGCTTTCTGGGGCCTCCAGCTTCCCTATAGCCATACGGAGAGGACCAATTGTGCTTTTGATCTCTTTTTTCAAAGAGTCAGGATGTCTTTAAGGAACCCCTGCAAATAATGTCTTTAAGGAACCCCTGCGATTCCTCAGCCACCATTTTCTTGATGCATTTTTGGCATAGAGGTTTTTTCATTCTGGAGGAAACCTGTGACCGCAAGAAGCACATGCTTTGCTGCTGGACTTTGCCTTTTTCTCTTCTTAGGCTTTTGCCTGTAATAAAACAGAAAGAGAGGGCCCCATGAGGTAGACAGTTGCCATATACCACCATCAAGGACGTTTGTGGTGAGGTTAGGACAGAGGGAACTTCAGAGTGCTCTGGCTTACCTTGGAGCTTTCCTGACTAGCAGGATCTGGAGGGCAGGGTGGTGAGGCATCCGACATGGTCAGTTCCAGGAAAAGGAACCCAACATTGGGACCAAGCTTTTCTACTCTGCCCCCAGCTGCCCCTGTGCAGGTTGGTGGACGTACCTGCACATCCTTCCACTGGGTTCAGGTAGACTTCCTTCTATTAGGGTTTTTCTCTTTATTGGTCTTTTTAATTCAAAGGTTAATTCGTTTTTGCCTTTTTTCGAAATTTGCGGTGTCGCCCAGCAGTGACGTCAGCGGAAGAACACCATTCTTTGGGCGCAAGGCTTGTCCTTTGAGACCTCCTTGCCGACTTACGCCATTTCCAAAATGGCCGTGGCCGGAAGCACGTCATCGGCAGGTCGCAGCCACCTGAATGCCAGATAAGGGGGGGGGGACTTTTTTTTTTTTTTTTTCACAGAGCGGATGACATTTGTGTCATCCGCTCCGTGTGCCCGCATATCATCCCATCCGTTTGCGGATGATATGCGGGCATAATGTAAGTATATGGCATTGCGGATGTCAGCGGATGACACCGCTGACATCCGATTTTGCTTCCTTTCCGTTTTTACACGGATGAAAAAATAGGGTTCTGTTCCATTCGAAAAAACGGAACAGAACTGAAAGGAGGAAAATCGGATGTCAGCGGAATACCATCACTTGCAATGCCATTCACTTACATTATGTCCGCAAACCATCCGCAAAAAAATAGGATGATTTGCGGACACACGGAGCGGCCGTGTGAAAGGACCCAAAGTCAATAGACCCAATTCACTGAGATGGAAGAATTTATATTTACTGTTGCACCTGTTGGGTTCAGCAATCACAGCCAATAAAGTGAGCGATAAAGTAAAGATTGTTACAGCAAAAAAAAAGCAGGCCACCTGACCTCACCAATGGGCAGCTCAGAACATATGCTTGTTAGCAATCTGTTGAAGACAGTAGACACACCAGATTATCAACTTAAAGCGGTGTTCCAGCCTCACCCCCTCCCCCTCCAAAAATGAAAAGTCAGCAGCTACACATACTATAGCTGCTGACTTTTAATATTAGGACACTTACCTGTCCTGGAGCCATCGGCTGTCGGGTGCTGCCGCCACCATTGCTGGCAAGGGAAGCCGGCAGTGAAGCCTTGCGGCTTCGCTGGCAGGTCCCTGTGGCGCATGCGCAAAGCGCGCTGCGCATTTGGATTGGCTCGGCGGCAAGGGAAGGAGGAGGGGGCCAAACTTCAGAGGAACGTTGCCGCTGCGCCGTCTCCCGGAAGTGGGGAAGGGCATCTTGTAAAAAAACAGGTACCCGCCCCCCCTCCCCCCTCCCGAAAGGTGCAAAAAGTGGCACCGGAGGAAGGAAGCAAATGAGTGGAAGTTTCACTTTCGGGTGGAACTCTGCTTTAAAGCGGAAGTAAACCCATCGATTTACCAGTTTCAAAACACAGTTACATTTCCGGCATGTGCTGGGAATGTAACTGTCACATTGGCTGTGCTCTCAACTAAACCGTCAAACCATCCATTGGCTGGTGCCATAACTGATCACATGTACCGTACCATGGCAGTAAAAAATTAAAACAGAGGCCAAGATGGCAGTTCCCTTGGCTGATAACGATAGAATGGTTTACTTCCACTTTAAAAGGTAGACTGTGCATGAAATGCTAGAGGAGCCGACAGCGGGCATGCGGGCGCTCTACCAGAAGCTGGCAGCCATCACTGCAATTCCAATCTTTATAAATCAGTGCTTGCAGGTCTGTGTTCCCTACAGACCCCTGAAATCCACAGGAGCCACACCTGATCTTCTCTCAGTGAGCTCCATTATAAACAGGAGAGGAGATTTCCTATACAGAGAAGAGGAATAAACAGAACACATACAGTAGATCAGTGTTTCTCAACCTTTTTTCAGTCAAGGCACCCTTTAAAAATTAAGGACAGTCTTGAGGCACTCCTTTGTAAAATGTAAAATCTATTCTAACAATGCATAATGTAGCAACAAAGTAGGACACCCAATGTTAGAGGTGATTTATTCTTCCAAAGCAAATACACTCGCAAACTGGTACTGACTAGTACTCCAATGTTTCTCTTCTCCTTCAGTATTTTTCCATCACTCAGCTGATGTGACCTCATCACTGATAGAGAGGGGCAGGGGAGGGTCAAACAAGGATGCTATACAGGCACCTGACATCCTCATCAACTAGGTTACTAGGACTCCGGCAGCTAGAAGGTTGTAATGGTACACAATGAAAACCTGTGGCTTTGTGTAACTAAAAGGCAGGCTTCATCCACACACGCTTGAATACAACTGTTGGGCATTTTGCCCAGGCACCCCTGAAGAAACCTCAAGGCACCCTGGTTTAAAAAGACTGCAGTAGAATAGTGTGAGCGAAATACACGGAGCCTTCTACTATTAGGACCAGAATCCACCCCCCCACCCCCACACCCCCACAGGCCGCAGAGTGATCCCAGCCTGAAGTGAGTCAGGTTGGAAGGATTATGGGAATTGGTGCCTATTTGTAGGCTGTGTCAGTCAGGAACGCTATGCAAAGAATAGAGAGCCCGGACAACCAGCAGTACGGATGTGGCCGGACACATAGAGCGGAGCACTCTCCCGCCTACACACCGGTCACATGTTGCGGCAGAGCCCGCCTTCCACACGTACACGGCCGGTGTAAGGACCCCCAATTACACGTTTTATAAACCACCACTTACCCCTCTTATAGGAAAGATTTCCTCCCAGTCAGCCGCGCTCTAGTCACAACGAGCCACCTCCGTACAGGGAAGCCTCCCGGCTCACAAACCGGACGTCACTTCCGGCGCGACTCAGTATGACGCTAAGAGAACGTCGGGGTGTTTTTTGTGCACAATAAAGTTCATTCGAACGGTCGGCAGCTTGCTGTGTCCGCCATTTTGTTGGAGGGAAATACAGAAGTTGGTTGCTGAATGTTTTGAGCTGTGATAGCTATTGGCAGCCAAGCGCCACCCTCAACAAATTTATGTTTTGAAACAGTGTTAAATATAAAGCACACTGGGCTATAATAGTGAAATGCTTTTATGCCCATGGTTGAGCCATGTTTTTACTGACACACAACCACCCCAACACATTTTGCTGCAGAGGCAGTGGTTGGGGGGTACACACATACCGCAATCATAGCAGGAATTTTCACGCGCGGCCGGTGTTCCGTTAAAAAACCCTACCCGTGAAAATTCCCTACCCTCGTCACTTCCAGTGAGGGTACGTCAGGCATCAGCTGAGCCGCTTCCCAGTGCGCATGCGCGCACAGTACGCCCCGGTTCACACTTCTGCGAGTGCCGGGTTCGCATGTAATGTCGGAGCGCACTGCTCCGACATTACATGCGATCAGCTGTGCGGTGCGAGTTTAGCCATACAAACTGTATGGCTAAATTCGCATCGCTCCCGCAGCAAACACGCACAGGAGGCATTTTTGCAGCCGCATCAGGATCGGATCGCAAAGCGGTTCACACTTGTGCGATCCGATCCTGTGCGAACTGCACGATCGCACTGCGATATGCGATCAAACTGGGGGTGTAGTTAAGATTACATTGACACCCCCAGCATATCGCATATGGCAGTGTGAACTGCCGGGGGTGCGTGTGCGATGCGGGAACAGGCTACGAGTTCGCAGCCTTCCCGCATCGCATCAGTGTGAACCGGACCTAAATGATCTCGGCTTCCGTGAAAAAACCCTACCCTCGTTCCCAGTCCTTAAAGCAGCAGCTTCCCATGAAAATACCCTACCCTCGTTCCCCGGCGGGTCCATAAAAATTACAAAGTGCGTCCTAACAGAAGAAAATGTATATATATATTAATCAAAATGGAATGATAAAAAAAATATTAATATATTTTAAATTTTCCTCCATTAGGACACACTTTTACATTTTCCTCGACCCGCGGGGGAACGAGGGTAGGGTATTTTCACGGGAAGCCGGCATCATTTGCTAACCCAACGCTTTAAGCACTGGGAACGAGGGTAGGGTTATTTCACGGGAAGCTGTTGTAACGTTAAAAAAAATTCCCTACCCTCGTCACTTCCGCTGTGAGCCGATCATTTACTGCCTGAGCATGCGCACTGGGAAGCGGCTCAGCTGATGCATGACGTACGTGCACAGGAAGTGATGAGGGTAGGGAATTTTCACAGGGTAGGGTTTTTTAACGTTACACCGGCGATACGGTCCACCTTGTCCTGATTATTCAAGTGAATGAGGCTGATACTTGGGGGATTAAAACAGGGAGGTGATACAACACCTCCTCACTGCCTGCTATTACTCTCTAAAGAGCAAACTGAATGCAGATCATTTTTCAAACAGGAAAGCAGCTGTAAAAGATAGTGGTGCACCAAATTGAAAATTCTGATACCGTAAATTCAGGATGCACTTGGCCGAAACCGAAATTGACCGTTTAAAAAAAATATATATTTGCTGTCTGCAAAATCTGAGGGAGGATTGGATCCATGATAGCGTGAGCACTGCTGTGATTGTACGTTCGGAGACCATTGCTGCACTGAAATTATCTGTCCCACAATATCCTGACTTGGAAAGGCTATTTCAAAAACACAAATTGACCTTACCTTGTGTTTGGTCAAATTGATCTGCCTGTTAATCCATGAGAGGAACGTTGGACCCACTGGAGAGAGGATAGTGAGGTCTCTTCCTGACATTACTTGCTTTCTGCTGTCTATAAACCCTGTAATAAGGATCATAGAGTTTCGGTAAGAGGCTGATTAAACCTGTTTGGTTGCGGCTTTCCTTCACGTGGTTTTCAACATTGAAGAGGCATATCATTTTCTATTTGGGAATTGAGCACTACAGTATCTCTGTGGATTTCTTCCTTTCCTGGAATGACTCATTCTATTTGATTGGATTTGATATGTAATTTTTAGTCATAACTTTTAAAGGACGTTAGCGCTGCACCATTTCTCTTATTTAGATCTGGTTTCTTATTCAGGATCAAGTGTCGGCAGCTTGTTATATCAATTTGTGTAATTATGTAATTTTATCATCAGTAAGCGCAGCAATTCCTCTATTTATATATATATATATATATATATATAGTGCTGGGGGACAAGTGTGCGCCACCACCAGCTTGCTCCCATCCCCACTAGGCAGTGGGGATGCCGATGCAAGGGGGCAATGGCCACGACTGCCGCTGGTCACCTACGATCGCTCCCCACTGAGAGAGAAGAACGGTTAGCTGTTGTAAACACAGCTGGCCGTTCTTCTCTCTGAAATGATCACAGAGCGCCTGTGATCCTTTTTTATAGGATCACAGGTCTCTATGATGATTTCACAAGCCCCTCCCCCCCAGTTAAAAAACACTCCCCTAGGCTCACATTTAACTCTTTGATCACCCACTAGGTTAACCCCTTCCCTGCCAGTGTCATTATTACAGTAACAGTGCATATATTTAGCACTGATTACTGTAGTAATGTCACTGGTCCCCCCAAAAGTGTCAAAAAGATCAGTTAGGGGTCCGATCTGTCCACTGCAATGTCGGAGTCCCGCTAAAAACCGCAGATCGCCGCCATTACTAGGGAAAAAAAATGAAAAATCTTTTTCCTAGTTTGTAGACGCAATAACTTTTGCACAAACCAATCAAAATACGCTTATTGCAGTTTTTTTTTTTTACCAAAAATATGTAGCAGAATACAAATTGGCCTAGGAGGATGAAAAAAATTGGATTTTTGTCTTACCGTAAAATCCTTTTCTCTGAAGTTCATTGACAGACGCAGTCTCTGTTTTTCATAACAGTAGGTTTTACTGCCCCCTACAGGAGTAGGACAATAGGCAGAAATTTTTTTTCTGGCTACGCCTTTGGGCAGTCCCAGGAGGTATACTCCCCCTCTCTTCTATAGCATGTCAGTTTTGTAATAAAGCAGTGTCAGAGAAAACAATACCTTCCCAAACTGCGTCTGTCAATGAACATCAGAGAAAAGGATTTGACAGTAGACAAAAATCCAATTTTCTCTATCGTTCATTTACGGACGCAGTCTCTGGTCTTCATAACAGTAGGGACATCCCCAAGCAGTGCCATAAAAATGAGGGGTGGGAACAGCAGAAATTAATTCCCCAAGGCTGAACCATAGCTAACCAGGCAACATAGGACTCATCAAAACAACAAGATAAGACCCACCTGAAAAAAACATTAAACACCTTCAAGGGAGACTAAAAAACACCCTTAAACGGCAGCCTGCAAAACTTTGCTGCCAAAGGAGGCATTTGCAGATGCCAGCACATCCACCTTATAAAACTTTGTAAAGGTATGAACAGACGACCAGGTAGCCGCCTTGCAAACCTGAACCACAGATGCCTGATGTCCACCGGGACACAAAAGATTCCAGGACTGTCGACAGTGCATCTTTGGATGGCTGGGATCTGGAGGGCCCTGCTGCCTCCGGGAGGGGGTCAGGTGGAGAAACGTGTTCCACAGGGTCCATGTCGCACCAGGGGAATCCGCAGAAAAAGTTTGAAAAAAACATTTTTTTTTTTTGTTAGAAGCGTCCCACCGTTGCTAAAGCGCCCCCAAGAGGTCAGGAATAGGTAGGGGCTCCGCCGCCGCCAAAAAAAAAAAAAAAAAAAAACCTCTAGGGACTCCAAAAACATGGCCGCCATTGATTTTCAATGGGGATCCACGGCAAAGTGGCTGCCAGGCTACAGAAACATGCCCACCAATCCTATGCAGCACATGGGCTACAAAAAAATGGCAGCCACACCCGGCCTGCAGAGCTTCTGGGGACCCCCGACCCGGACCCCCCAGCCTCCTGGATGGGATGGACAGGATGGGGGGCCCTGGTAGTGACAGGTGAGTACCCCCTGCACGATCGATCGTCCGGTCGTTGGCAGCGCCTTCCCCCGCCCCCAACATCTGCATGGCGCCGGGTCCCAGCGCCTAGGGTTCGCTGTAAGCCCCCATATCCCCAGTAGGTGAGGGGAGGAGGGGGGGTGCGAGACAGGACAGAGGGGAATCCCAGGGATCCGACGGTCCTAGGAAGGGGCCCGCGTCCACCCCAAAACCCGCCAGGGAGAGAGGGGAGAACAATTACTCACTATACCTGGAACAGGCAGGCGCCATCTCCTAAAAAACCCCTCTCCACCCAAGTGGGGGGCTGTCGGCCAATAGGAACTCTGCGATTTGGGCCTAGACCCGGTCGTGTGCGACCTGCCGAGACATATTACTCGCAGGGCCAGTCCCCGTCCGGTGG
Source organism: Pelophylax lessonae (assembly GCF_965119305.1). NCBI lineage: Eukaryota > Metazoa > Chordata > Amphibia > Anura > Ranidae > Pelophylax > Pelophylax lessonae. The sequence goes on along the minus strand of NC_138779.1, from coordinate 88,650,276 downwards.
GACTATGTCGCGGCCGACCTAGCGTGCAGCTGGGGTCTGCACGCACTCACTGGCCGGCTGGGGTGACCACTGAATCTATATATCCAGCCTGTCGTCCAGATCCAGCGTAGAGGTTTGTAGATCTCAAAGGAAAAAAATCAGGAGGAAAAAAATCAGGAGGAAAAAAACTAACTAGAAAAAAACTTTTTGCCAGGACCACAGATCCCAGCAAGGAACTAGGTCCTTACTCCTGACTAGACAGATTAAAACTGACATCCTATAGCAGAGAGGGGAGAGTATACCGCCTGGGACTGCCCATAGGTGTAGCCAGAACTTTTTTTCTGCCTAGTGCCCTACTCCTGTAGGGGGCAGTATAACCTACTGTTACGAAGAACAGAGACTGCGTCTGTCAATGAACGATAGAGAAATGTGATTTTTAAATTTTGTTTTTTGGAAATGTTATATAGCAGAATGTTAAAAATATTGTTTTTTTTTTTTTTTTCAGAATTGTCACTCTTTTTTTGTTTATAGCGCAAAAAATAAAAATCACACAGGTGATCAAATACCACCAAAAGAAAGCTCTATTTGTGGGGGAAAAAAAGGACATCAATTTTATTCCTTGTTCCTGCTCCTGGCCCCTCCCTCCTGTCCAGTGCCCCCACAGCAAGCAGCTTGCTCTAGCTCAGTGTGTCCATTCAGACATGGAGCTGCTGTTCGGCCCTCCCTGCCTCCTCTCTCTCATAATTGGCTCACTGACTTTGATTGACAGCCATGGGAGCCAATGGCGGTATCTCAGCCAATCAGGGGGAAGAGTACCAGGACGGCTGAGGGACTCCTGGACATCACTGGACAGAGAGGGGGCGCACAGGTAAGTATTAGGGGGTGCTGGGGAGGCTGCTACACACAGAAGGCTTTTTATCTTAATGCACCGAATGCATTAGGATAAAAAAACCTTCCTGACTTTACAACTCCTTTAACTGAACAAGCTGGAAGCTGGTTGGCTACCATACACACCTGCACCAGATTTTGCACTCTCCAGTTTTAGTAAATCAACCCAACTGTGTTGGTGTCCGCTTTGTGAAAATTAAAGCCTCGTACACACGATCAGATTATCGAACGATCTTGCATTGGTTTTTTGTGGCATGCTAGTCTGATGTGGAAAGTGAAGAGGTTACTTTCATACGAAAATTTCCGTACGACAGAATTCAACTTCAGAAGTGATGTCATGTGTTGAATTGTTTTGTACGTGTTCTTTCGTTTCTGAGCATGCCTAGTCTTGCACTTACGATTTTTTTTCAGATGAAAACAGTACTAATTAAAATGAAAAGAAGCGGACGTTGTGTTGACGTACGATAAAAATTTTATATTTGCACATCCAGTTTTTGTCGTCCGAAAATTCGTAATCAGTTGTCGAAAGCACTATACTAACAATTCGAAAATCGGCAGATTGTTCGTCAGACTAAATTTTACTTCTGATTTTCGTATCATGTGTACGGGCCTTATGTGGTACATCTGAATACAGCACAATACTGTACAAAACATCACAGGGTGCTGCAACACACTTTAGGGAAAAGAGAAATTATGTATTTTAGCTCCTGCTGTAAGCAACAAAATCTGCACATTAATGCGTAAAAAAAAAAAAGTTTGTGATTGGAAGTCAATTGACACAAGTACTATACACATTCACTACTGCGAGCTATATGCAACAGATGTGGTATGAATCCAGCCTTTGTGAAACACACCCAACACATTGGTATTTATACCAATTTATAACATAGGCATCGGATGTGGGAAACACTAGTGTGAACCCAGCCTCAAAGTTCCAGCACACTCCCATCCACTTGTGTAGGTACAAAAAGACTTTTCTTCCACAGGTGCCCTTCACTCCACACCATGTGCCTATGGTAATGCTCTCACCTCAGGTAATGATCTTCTAAATCACAGGTGGTCATCAATGCATGAAACAGCTTTAGGCCCCTTTCACACAGGCGCACCGTTCAGATCCGCCTGTTCGTTTTTTTGGTGGATCTGAATGGTCCCCCCATGCATTCCTATGGGGCATCGGATGGCAGCGGAGACATGTCTGCTGACATCCGACCCAATCCGATCCGTCAAATCTGGAGGGAACCTTATTTTCCATCCGTCCAGCGATCGGATGAGAACGGACTGAGGGTCCGTTCCCATCCGATTTCCCCCATAGAGATGCATGGGGAACTGACAGCTGTGTCTCCGCACACAGCACGGAAACACAGCTGTCATCCTCCTGCTCAGCGGGGGATCGGCGGCTCAATCCCCCGCTGAGAAAAACGGGATCCGTCCGACGGACGGATAGTGTGGAAGGAGCCTTAGGCTCGTTTCACACAAAATACGTTTTTAATGCTTTTTGCAGAAATGCATTTCATTTTTTTTTTTACATTGTTTCCCATGGAACTTATTCACATCAATGCATTTTTGTGCCTCTGTGGTTTTGGAAAGGGTCGGGGACTTTTTTCCCGCAAAATGCAGCGTTTTGCATGTAATAGACTTTAATGAACCTGCATACAAAAACGCAAGTACTACATTTTTACCGCAATTTGCGATGTGTGTTTTTTTTATTTTTGACTTTACATTCATGTATAGCTGGTTGCTAAGGAGCGGGCCAGAAAGCTAGCCACCACGTTCTTAACAACCGATGAGTCATCAGCTGTCAGTGGGTCCCCGCTGACAGCTAAAATGTAAAAAAAAAAAAAAGAAGATTGCAGGGAAAAAAAAATTCCGGCCTTGTATGGATTTCGAGGGGACACCTCCACGGCACAATTAAAAAAAAAAAAAGCGTGAGGTCCCCTCTCCAAAAAATCATAGCAGACCCTTATCCAAACATGCAGGTCAGGAAAGGGAGGGGATGAGTGAGCGCCTACCCCCCCCTCCTGAACCATACCAGGCTACATGTCAACATAGGGGGGTGCGGTGCTTTGGAGCTCTGCCCCCCTCCCACCCCAAAGCACCTTGTCCCTTTCCTCTTTCCAACAACCCTGGGCTGTGGTTGTCAGGGTCTGCGGGTGGGGGGGGCTAATCGGGATCTGGAAACCCTCTTTAAAAAGGGGGCCCCCAGATCCCGACGCCCCAATTTAATGAGTATCGTACCCCTACCCATTCACCAAAAAAGTAGTGTAGTGTGACAAAAGACAAACAGTTTTTGACAAGTCCTTTAATAAAAATGCCTTCAGCCCCTACTCCTCCTCTTCTTCCTCCGTCGTCGTCTTCTTCCCCCGCTTCTTCCTCTGGTCTTCTTCTTTCTCCAGTGTTCTTCTTCTCCGCCTCCGCTCCAGCAGCTGAAAAAAACAAAAAACAAACCTCCTCAGACACTGCAGATGACATCATTCATATACCCCAACCCCCTTGTGAACATCGACATCCGGGGCATGATGGATCTGTGATGTCACAAGGGGGCAGGGTCTCGGGATGATACAATCATATGGCCACGCCCCATAGTTATATATGAAATGTGTGACATCGATAAAGACAGACCGGTGGGGCGCAACGTCGGAGGATCTTTTTTTTTAGCGAGTCGGCAGCGGCGGGGGAAGAACCCCACCGGAGAAAGCAGGGGAAGAAGAAGATGACCAGAGGAAGAAGCGGGGGAAGAAGAAGACCAGAGGAAGAAGAAGTTGACCGGAGCAAAGAAAAAAAAGAAATTTTTAATAACAATTACTTATCAAAAACTGTCTATTGTTTTTTGTCCCACTACACTCCTTTTTGGTGAATGGGTAGGGGTACAATGTACCCCATACTCATTCACATGGGGGGGCCCTTTTTAAAGGGGGATTCCGGACTCTGATAGGCCCCCCACCCGCAGACCCAGACAACCACAGCCCAGGGTTGTCGGGAAGAGGCCCTTGTCCTCATTAACATGGGAACAAGGTGCTTTGGGGTTGGGGGGCAGAACCCCACCGCAACATTGAGGGCATTTGGCCTGGTATGGTTCAGGAAGGGGGGGGTGCTCACTTGTCCCCTCCCCTTCCTGACCTGCATGCTCAGATAAGGGTCTGGTATGGATTTTGAGGGGAACCCCACTCCATTTTTTTTTTTTTACATTTTGACGTGGGGTGTCCCCTCCAAATCCATACCAGACCCAAAGGGCCTGGCATGGACCTGGGGGAGGACTCCACACCATTTTTTTTTTCACTAATTTTTTTTGCCTGCAATTTTTTTACATTCAGCTGTCAGCGGGGACCCACTGACAGCTGATGACTCATCGATTGTTAAGGACGCGGCGGCCAGCTTCCTTGCCCGCTTCTTAGCAACAGGATATATACAGGAATGAGGACAGACATGTGAATGGCTCAGCTGGGTTTCAAAGCACTTTGTGGACTGGACTGTGAGTAGGTAACAAAACCATTGGATCATCCAAGATTTCAGCACCTTGTAACTCTCACTTTTACAGAAGCACAGGGTAGATCTGCTACGATGTGAGAGGGAACTGAGCCAAGGTCCAGGGACCACAATAGTGAAGCTTTTCACAGTCTTGGCATTTCATATTTCTTCTGGCTTTTTCCTGAAGGGAGGACATATCCAGGTGCCACTGACACATTGGTCACGGAGACCACCTGAGCCTCTGATTCCCCCTGCCGTAAGGCAAGGGAGGATCAATTCTACCTGGGAGTTCTTCTTACATCCCCGTGGACAGTGGTGACTCTGGCTTCCACTCCCTGCATGAAGCAGTGTTCAACATTTCTTCTGGGACCAACATCACTCCTTCTTTCTCTACTTTACAACTCAGATTTGGACTATTTCATGCTATTGGACTTTTTTATCACAAATTTTTATTGTTAACTTTTTTTTTATTTTTGTATTTATTAACGAGCTGGTGCAGTTGCAGAGCACTAATGAGGAAAGCTGCTGGACCTGCATCCCTTTAGGCGTGTTCCTATTGGGACTATCTCACCAAAAATTACATTTTTGTTGCAGGGCATGCCTGAAATCTGACTTGTATCTTATGCAGACTTCTGGGAATATTGGTGAGCCAATCACACAAGCAGGAAATGATGTTTCTGGGATGTGGTCGGTACACAGTCTGTGTACAGAACAGCTCCAGGTAGCCATATTGCATTGCATTTTCAGAAAATTACAACAGCTGCAGATTGAACAGGAAAGGTCAATTTTAATAACATTCAATTACAATATGATTTGTGTCGCAATTGTATTTGCTAAATAGTTTTTTTTCTTTATTTGCTTTTTTTTTTTATCCCCCCCCCAAAAAGTGCAGTTACTCTTTAAGGCCTGGTTCACACCTATGCATTTTTTTAGTGCTTTTTGCAGAAACGCACTACAGTTCATTTACACTGGTTTCCTATGGGACACGTTGACATCACATGTAATGTGAGTTCCAGCCAGTCTCATTACTTTCACATGTGCACTCCCAGGGGGAGTGGCTGGAACTCACATGAGAAACAGACTGGTGCAGAGAAGCAAGTAACAAACTGCAGTGCAAAGGGAGACACGGAGGTAAAGGATGACGGAATGCAGGAGCGTGAGGTGGCGGAGGAGTGTGAAGCTTTTTTGGTATACAAGCATTTGTGGAGTGGATGCTCGAGGAGGGATCGGTCTTTCACTTTGGATTCTGGTCACTTTGATATCATTCTGCTTGCATTGACCCCCTGTAATTAAGGGGTCGGTGCATTCCGGTAAGCATTCCCACACATCGGGTGCCTATGTGGTGAAGGGAGTGAAGATTTGTTTCATGAGGAAGAATCATCCCTTGGAGACTGCACCATTTATATATATATATATTTATTTATTTATTGGTGCATGGGACTTTACTTATGATTCATGTATTCACTGACTATTGATGCACTTTTTATTGGCTATATGCACTTTTATAAGAATATTTGATGTAATATCTATCTAGTCTAGCACTTTATATTCATAATTTGTGAGTTATAGGTCATTTTATCTTGCAAATATTGGCTTTGCCACTAATTGATGCACTTTCTATTTTTTGCACCTTATATTTTAGAGCTTGTTGTTATTTATTGCACATTGCACTTTTAGGTGAGCGCAGCTTAGTACACCTTAGGTGTATCATCTATCAAAGTTTCTTCAGTAGCCGGTTTCCCTCGATACTTCCATGTTGGGATTATAATGAGCCGGTAAGAAGATCTGAAGGGTGCGGTAACAGAGAAGTACTTTAAGTTCTGGAAACATCTAACTCATGAATGCTCTTGGAAGTTGGGCAACGCCCAAATACCTGATTGGTGGAAGGAAATCCCCACCTTTGTTATAAAGTGATCAACCGGCCTTAACTGGACTCGATCTGGAAAGAGCCTTATCTGTTGTGGTGAGGCTCGCAGGGCCTGTAGCTCCGAAAGTCTACTGCCGGAGGTTATGCCCGTTAAGAAAATTGCTTTGTAAGTTGTGCTCCAAGAGAACAGTCCTCAGTTGGAGCAAACAGATGTTCTGACAGAAAGCCCAACAGTACTGACAGATCCCATTGAGGAAAAACCCTTTTATTCGGTGTATGAAACTTGATGACTGCTTTTAAGAAAGGTCTAATTAATGGATTCTCAGCTCATCTAACTCTGGTTATTGCTGAAATTGCAGATATCTGCACTTTTATTGAGCTGTGGCCAAGGCCCATATGCAAGCCTGACTTAAAGTCTAGTACTGCTGATAGAGGGAGGGCTGTAGAAACCAAGCCATTTTCCAGCCAGCAGGAGTGCAAACCTGACCCAGATCTTGGTGTAGACTATTAGTAGAGAGTTTTCTGGCTCTCAGTAAGGTGGAAATCACTTCAGAGGAGCAATCTAGGCTCTCCAGCCTCCCCCTTTCAATAGCCAAGCTCGTAGTTTCAGCCTGCATATATTCAGATGTAGAAATCTGCCCTGCACCAAGAGGTGCGGGAACACTGGCAGAGGAATTGGTAGTTGTTTGCTGAGGTGGATTGCAAAGGGAAACCAGAGTCTCTGTGGCCAGAATGGGAGAATGGCAATGTCTGTCACCTGTTCTTTCAATAGTCTCAGGAGAAATCTCATCAGAGATGTAGGAGGGAAAGCGTAAGCTAAGCTGAAATTCCAAGGCGTGCCCTATGCATTTGTCCCCTCGGCCTGGGGATGCTGAAATCTGGACAAGAATCTCTGAAGCTTGCGGTTGTTGTGGGATGCAAAGAGGTCAATTTGAGGTAGACCCCACCTGTGGACCAACGGAGAGAAACACTTTGGGATGCAAAGCCCATTCTGAAAATTGCCGTGATAGATGATCTGTCTGTGTATTCAACCTCCCAGGGAGGTAAATTGGCCTTAGAGAATGCAGGTGGACTTCCACCCAGGCCATTATGGGTTCTACTTCCCTCAGCAAGGTACTGCTGCAAGTTCTTAATCTTGTGATGCAGGGCTCAGAGCCAGAAAGGCTGCCTGCATCTCCAGTACATTGGAAATCATTTCTTTGGTGGGAAAGTTCCATCTGCCTTGGACTGATAGATCTTAGCATTGCACCCCCCCCCCCAGCCTGTTTCGCTGGCATCAGTCATAACACTGGTCTAACTTAACAGACTTAAAGGCCGCGATTTCTTCAGGGACTCTGCCTTTAGCCACCACATTAGGTTCATTCTCCTATCGAAAGACATTGCTATTAGTTGCGCCAAATTCTGCTTCCTCCACTGCGCTAGAAAGCCTGACTGAAACTGCCGAAGATGCCAGTGAGCCCAGGGGATCATTGTGATGCATGACGACATGGTGCCCAAAAGACTGAGGCACTGGGAGGTTGACAAGTGGGTAGCAGTTGCCACTGCTAAGATCCTCCTCCTGATTGTCACCGATTTCTCTGCTAGAATAGAGACAGATGCTTTGGTTGTATCGAAGAGTGCTCCTAGGTACACTAACTGCTGGGTTGGGTTGATTTTGCTTTTTTGAAGTTGATAATCCACCCGAACTTCTGCAGGGTGTGGATGAGGACTTCCCTGTGTGACAGTAGTTCCTCTTGAATCCCAGGCTAATTGTAGAATATCGTCCAGATAGTGGTAGACTGGAAGCCCCTGCACCCTGAGTGGGGCTAATATGGCACAGGGGACCTTTGTGAAGGTCCTTGGGGATGTGCACAGACCAAATGTAAGACTGGTTAACTGTAGGTTCATCTGACCAATCGCACATCGCAGGTACCTCTAAAAGGCAGGTAAGAGTGGGATGTGTAGATATGCGTCTTGTAAATCTAGTGAGAGCATCCAGTCACCCGGCTGTATGGTATGAATGATTGTGTCAACGGATTCCATCTTGAACTACTCCAGACGAATAAAGCGATTCAATCTCTAAGTCGACAACTAGGCACCACCCACCGTCCTTTTTGCGGGCCATGAATAGGGTGGATTAAAACCCTGTGTACATGTCCGAAGAGGGAACCAGTGCTACTGTTTGCTCTACCTGGAAGGTCTCTACGTCTGAAAACAGAACAGCCGCCTACTGTTGTGTCTCTGGGACCTTGGTGGGCAAACAATGATCTGGCGTGGAGTGTGCTGAGGAATCTCCAGGAATGGCCCTGAGTGACTGTGGTTTTTACCCAAGAGTCTGTACAGCCTGGCTCCTACTGGGAGCATCTGGGACTGCACACCATCAAAAAGACTTGTTGGGTTCCTGTGGGGCACTAGGCATCTTCTGTTTGTGAGCTCTGAGGAAGGTCACCTGTGTCTCCTTCCACCCGCTGCCTGCGGTCCTGGACTAACAGGGGGACCTCAAATCTCTAGCCCTGGAGGAATGGAACCTACTGAAAAAAAGTTTTGACCTCCTTGGTTTCTTGTCCTGTGGTAGCAAATCAAGATTAGCCCCCCAACACTCTCGAGATAGCAGTCTCCATCTTGGTACCAAAGAGAAACTTGCCATTTTAGGGTATCTTACACCAAGACTGTTTCCAAGACGCATCTGCTGACCATGGGATCAACCATAAGACTCTTTTTTGTGACCGCATGTAACATTGCTCTGGCGGAGCATTTAACTGCATCGATTGCGGCCTCGCCTATAAAATCTGCTGACACCTTTAGCTCGTCCAAGGCATTTATGATATCTTCTCTTGGCACTCCTTTCACCACCGTTTCGATGTTTTGAGTCTACACCTGCAGAGCGATAGCCACCGACGCAAGGGTCACGGCTGGGTGGCAGGCTGCTCCGGCTGTTAGGCCTGATAATGACGAGACCTGTGCAGTCTCTTGTTCTCGGTCTACTGCAAATTGTTCAAGACGGTTCTTGCACACCAGTTTGTTGTTCGGCAATGGAACTGCGCCACAGGCCCAGCAGGATTTTTTGAAGAGGTGGCGTGACGTCTTTTCTTGGACCTCTCCCTGGAGAGGTAGGGACGCCTGGAGTTATGCTCTCTTAAAAACGCCTATCCTCCCTTGATCCTGATCCCAGAGAGCGAAAGTGTGTGAGGCTGAAATAGATCAAAGCAAACCGAATCAAAAGGCACTCTTTTCAGTCTCTGAAAACTTACCATTTTGGTGGTTCCCTACCTTAGAAATAAAGGGTCTTTCATAAGTGGTGACTGACTCATGGTAGCAGAGATAAAGGGACGGCCAGCGGAAATGGAAATTACGGAAATAATAAGAGCTAGAGACCCCTCAGGGTGACACTAACCCCTATCCCTCCCCACCCCTTGCATTCCTTTTTATTTCTCCTTTAAAAGAAAAAAAAAATGGTCAGAAAAAAGGAAAATACTATCTTCTTTTTTTTTAAACAAACAAAAAAAAACATTTTGCTACCATACCTGCAGAGGGCACCACAGGAAGCCTGCTGAATAAGGACCAAAAAACAAAAAGGTCTAATACTGCCTACTGGCCCATTTTTAATTGGTCCTGGGGATAAGAGAAAAATTCATACCTTTCTCTGAATCAAGATGACGCCCGGGTCTGCCACCGGCCAGTGCACATTCATGAAACCAACATGCCTCGATGACGCCAAAGACAGCATTCTGCGGTCACCCCACACCTACAGGTCAGAAGTTTGGCAGAACGAAGCGGCCTGCACCCCAAACCATAGTCAGGAGGTATGACAGATTTCATTTAGAGGAAACACTGCAGGAGGCCCATCAAGACCCACAGATGACGGCTCCCAGGCTATTTAGCACATTTAGCAGTCCAAGCACTGGGACTTCACACTGGGAGAGGCTGAACCCAGATGACTACTGCACTAAGGCAGAGGTGGGGGACAAAATACTGCTTACTTCATCACTGGTGCATGGAGGTATGAGTAAAAAAGAATAGGGGGGGAGACTAACAACTCCTTTTTTTATGCTATTCACTGGTCCTGAGGGAGTGGTTAAGAGGCGGAGCTCTATCACTAGTATGCTGCCATGTTGGCGTCAGGAAAACCCTTTATGTAGCTGCTGGGGTAGGAGTGAAGGGGAATACTACAGAGTCCGTTAGGGCTGCTGGCAACACATTCAAGATGGTGGTGCTCAACAACAGTCTCAGTCCTTTTTGTATGTCTACACAAGGAACATTATTACAAGTAAAATAATATGCATTAAATACATTAAATGTATATGTAATCGTATGGGAAGAATACTTTATTAGAAGGAGAAGTGTTCTTTATTTCTTCAAAATAGTAACCATGTAAAAAACACCATACTATTGTATTGTACAAAAATTTAAAATTAAACTAAAAACTTTTAAACTCTGATGGGAAGGGACATGCATAGGGGAATATGTGTCATACCTTGTATGCAAAGTATGACTTTTGAGATCCTAGGTACAGAGTTCTATTTTTAGGAAAACAAAGCTATCTTTTAAAAAATAAAATCTCCTTTTTGATGAATAACTATTTCAGCCATGTGACTGTAATTTTCAAATCTTTTTGGGTACAGCTTAAAATTCCTTTATATTTTTAAATAAGGATCCTTATCTTAGTGTGTTTGCTTAAAGAAGTAAGCTGTATGCAGAATATACCAATTTGCAGGTTTAGAAATAAAATAAACAACATGCATTAAATATAACAATAGTCACATTTATTTGTACAAGGCAACTTAAACAGTGAAGCCTTCAGACTAACAAGCAGATGTAATACTATAGATAAGTGACATATAACATAAAACTATGTTGAGACAACTTTCCACATTTGTACATCTTCTTCAATGCATAACATAAATTATATACTGTATATTTAAACCAAAAATTAATTAACTTTACACAGGGATAAAGGAAAAAGAACTAAAAAAAACCAAGTCCACTCAAAAACCGATTTCAGTTTGAAAGCACACCAGTAGGTGAAAACCCATCAGCATCTCATATTCTTAAAAAGTGGTTGTAAACCTCACACATGAAAATATAAAACAAAGCATATCCCTCTATAGCGTGTACTTGTCTCAATTAACAGCACTAGGTGTAATTTCTATCTGCTGCTTCATTATTCTGCTATCAGCATGAATCACTGCTGAAAAGTTTTCCTGACACCAAGAGAAAAAAAACGTGACATGGGAGGGATCTCCAGCTGATTGACAGCCTCAGTTCTGTTCCTGTGTGGAGGTGGGTGTGTCTCTTTCCTCCAATCAGCTCTTCTCGCAGAGCTCTGCAGAGTGCAACTTCAGCTCTCCACACCAGTGTTAATTTTGGCAGCAAATTTCCATTTAGTTTTAGTCATAGTCCTTTGACTAAAATGCCATTTTAGTTTTAGTCGTATTTTAGTCATCTGACCTTTTAGTTTTAGTCAACCAAAATCTCCAGTACATTTTAGTCAACTACAAATTGAATGGGTTTAGGTAAATTGTAATGCATTATTTAAACATTTCTCTATAATTTCCAAACTAATTATATACTCCTGGAGGATAAATCTAATAACGTTATTATTTATGGTATTATGGTTTGAACTTGCACTACAGACAGATTTAGCCGTTGTGATATATAAAATCTCTTTATAAATAAAACCGAGTTTCATAAAACAAACAAAAATATTGCTTTTTGACAAACAGAAGTGCAACTTTAGAAATACAAAAAAACTGTAAACTCCATTGGCTGTAATGTCTTTGCACATATTACCAACATTAAATATTAAGAACAATTATAAGAAAAGCCTTTTTCCTAATTTTTTCTCTTTCAGCAGCTTAGTAGATGCTCCTTACTTATGCCTATGCAGTAGTGCAATACATGTTTAAACTTTAATGTGCTATTCTTACAGGCTCTGGATGGAATTGTGTTGCTGATTTAGAAATGGCCAACAGAGTAGTGTTAATTTTGATGTCAATATTCAATTTAGTTTTAGTCATAGTATTTTGACTAAAATGTCATTTTAGTTTTAGTCTTATGACTAAAATGCCATTTTAGTTTGTCATATTTTAGTCATCTGAATTGGTTTAGTTTTGGTCATATTTTAGTCGACAAAAAACATTTTAGTCGATGAAACACTGTTCCACACCCTTTTTTCTGAACTGTCAGACAAGCCTATAAATTCAGCACTTTGAATGAATGTAAAGAAGAGAGGACTGCAGATAGACAGGTACAACTTATGTAAGAGGATGTGTTTAATTTCTGTGTATCACCTCAGAATAGTCCCCTCACTGGATACATGTAAGGGTTTACAACCACTTTAAGCTGCCCTTAGCCAGGTAGATAGATTTCTCTAGAACAGAGAGCTAGATAAACAGATCTGCCCTTCCTTGCTGAATTGGACCCTTACTGGAAATCTCCCTGATAAGTACCTTTAAATGTCTGACACACACACTGCCCTATAAAAATATAAAAACAAAAAAACACCACAGCAATGGTGTTGACATAGGAAAGAGCACTGTTTTCTTTTATTGCTAATTATTACCAAACCTCTGTAGAGAGAAATAATGGACACAAATGGTTACTCAGATCTTCCAATCAAAGCTATTCTAAATGAAACTAGATTAAAAGGTGGATCCACACGTTCATTGTGCTGCATTAAAAGAAATTAATGAATGCCGGATGACAAAAACAAGTTGTGTCTATCAACATGAAATTCTATCCATGTATAGGCGAACTGGTTGTACTGAATTTAATCCACTGATAGACTTCAGTACAACAAGCTTGTTAGATTTTTTGCATGTGATCACTGCCATCGGCTATAGCCGCAAGCAGTGACCATTGTATTCTGATGACTAGGAAACCTTCCACTGTCAGAATACAACAGATCCACAGGAGGGATTTCCCCATCAACATTGTGCTGTAGTTGAAGAAAAAAAAAAAACTGGGTATTGTATGGCCTGCCTAAAGCCTCGCACACTACTTTTTTTTTTTTTTGTTAAAAAAAAAAACAAAAAAAAAACTGATAGCTCAGGTTGGAGCCACTGTACTAACAATCCGATGTTAGTACAGCGCTCTCCTCTGCTGTGCTACTTTGTTCTGCCAGGGGGACAGCACCCCGCTAGAACACTTCGGTCTGCGCTCTCAGCCATGGACTGAGAGCACTGATCGGGAGCCGACCGGCAAGCTAACGACCGTCTTCTTTGGGACAGACTCCAGTGCACACAGGCCAAATGTCGGGTCGATTGCTATTGAAGGCCCGTGTGTAATAAGCTTTAGGGTGAAGACTTACAGCTACAGTGGACATTATTATTAAGTGGTGCTCATTTGAGAGATAAGATGGTGGGTCATGCAACTTACTGGGTTAATTTTGAGTGGACTGGTGAATTACAGGACAGTGGCTCTGAATGAAAAAAAATAAAAAGTCAAATTATTAGACGAACAGAAAGATTTGATTAATTGTAGACTGAAGTTAATTCTTTATTACTATGAGAACAAGCTAACAAGAGTAATGATTTTGACTGCATTAATTAACACGCATTGATAGATCTGTTAGGGTTTGCAATTTTTTTTATAGGATTTCTTTATAATAGCATTGGATTTTACTATCCTTAAATCTCTTTTTGACAACTAAATTATACTGTACTGGGTCCACCTCTAGCTCTTTGGATCAGAAACACATGGCAAAGTCAACTAAAGGAGAATTCCAGCCTGACCCACAAATAATGAAAGTAATAAGTTGCAGTGAGTAACAACATTTAAGTCCTGAGTAATTCAGGACTTGGCACTTTAGTTATCTAGAAGATGATGGATATACAGGCAAAGTAGAAAACCCCTTTCAGGGATAGCATGTACCCATTTCTATTGACAAGTTTGATGAAAACATGAAAATGCTGTAAGACAGGGGTCTCCAAACTTTTTAAACAAAGGGCCAGTGTATGGTGCCCCATTGTTGGTGTCAATTGGCAGAAGTGTGCCAAGTATCAGTGGGAGAAAAAGCATCTCAGATAAATGCAAGCAAAGGGCCAAATCTGGCCCTGGGCCGCAGTTTGGAGACCACTGCTGTAAGACATTAAAGCAACTGCAAAAATATTCTTGTCTTTGAAATTAATCATAGCATGTTATTGGTGTCATAAAATGGCTTTAACATTGGACTAAAAATGCACTCAACATTATTTAAAAAAACCAACAAAAAAAAACCAACACAATAATTACTTCTGAAATTGGTATGAGGGTCCACAGCAGAGTTTAACTCCAGTCCTCAAGGCTCCTTAAGTGAAATGTCCCCCCAAGTTATCCTGCGGCTTTTGACAAGTTAAATTAACATTATTCTACAGAGTCTCTCAGTTGTGGTTCAAACCAGCAATATGTTACTGAATCACTACTCACCCACCAGCAATGGTGCTTTAACAGTGTTATGGGCAGTTATAGCCTATTCTACCACTAGTGATATTGGAATCTGAATTTGCTGGCAAGAGCTCACCAGAGATAGAACTGGCATTTTGGCATTGCCCTAACAGTTTACAAGGGTGAGATAATAACGGCTATATTCTTAGAACCATGTCATACCAGGGAACCGGTTGCTGGTGGCAATCAACTTCTGTGATAACACTCTCTCGCTGGTTAGTATGACATTGCTGATGTCACAATGGTGATTCTGCTGCTGGCGAAAGGGGGCGAGCGGATTTTAGGAAATGTGGTCATTGGTGATTTCTTGCCAGCGAAACAACTGCTGCCATGACATGGGCCTTATGCAGGTTATAATGCACCTGGTGCAACTGTGCCCCTACCTGGTAGAAGGGAAAACACATATTGTCAGTGAGCCTTGATAACCAGAGTTAAGTACTACTGGTTCCCAATACGGACATCCAAACACAAAGAATGCAGAACTGTTTTTTTTTTAATTGCTACTTTTCCATTACCGTAAGATGGGAAATAACAGCAAACATTTCACCTGTTTGCAGGATGTAGATTGTATGGATAATGTGCTAAGAACAGTAATCCATAGAAATCCAATTTTCAGTCAATTACAGGTAAATCTACTGTATATCCTGCTTTGCTGAAAGAAAAATGAACAAAATCAACTTCCCAGGCGTTGGCTTCATCCACAGAAGACAATGACAACTAGTCAAGAATATCCAATATGGCTGATCTTTAGTTAATCATTGGACAGTGTCTGTTGTGGTCTGCTGTTATTCATAAGTGAGGGTTATCAATGTAAAATGCAAATCAGGCAACGAAAGACAAAAACAGAAAAGCACACAATTCTGATGCTCTCTACCTTAATTTGTTCCCCTCAAATACAGCCCAGGCTGCTGAGAAGTACTTAGTGCACATATTAGTATGTTCTGTACATTTACTAATAACTTAATATCTTAGCTGGAGTTCTCCTATAGTTTAGGGGGCTCTATGGAGCAATAAGCAAAAGATAACAGTTCATTAAGAAGATTCAAGTAATTACTTTCTCTCTCACAAAAATCTATCTCTCTCATAATTAAATGTAACAATCTACCACAGATTAGGAATGTATGTGTTCTACAAAAGGTTTCAAACACATTTCATAAAAATATATAGATTTCTGTACAATCCACAGGAGAAAAAATTACACTGCCGTCATAATATAACTCATTGAAGAGTTGCATTTGAACTACAGTCTGTGCTCAGCCACCTAAGAGACTTTTTAAAGGAGTCGTCTTCTTTCATAATTTTGTAGCTACCAGAGTCGTGCCAAGCTGGCAGCAGTCATAAAACAGTAAATAACTGCAGGCCAGAAGGATACGTTAACAGTGAACAGATCCATGAAATGCATTTTGAAAAAAAGGCAACTAAATGTCACAATAGATTTTAAGGCAATTACATTGAATTACTTTGATTCCGAGGCTCTATTGGTATGACTTTAGGTGTCATAACTTCATATTCCATGCACATGATTTCTGCCTTCTAAAAGTACACTTTATTATGAAGGCGGAAGGACTGATGGTGTTTCTCCACCATTACAACCTCATGCAAATACTCAGGCACGTTATATAATGTAAACCTGTTCAGCCTGGAAGTTCAACTGTCCAATACACTAGCTAGCCATTTAAATTCCTCTTGTCCAGCCCCGTAAGAGCCGCTAGTATATAAATGAAAAAAACTTGCATCTGCAATACGACTGCATTAAGATTTACAACCCCAGAACCAGCACATGCCTGACTCTCCTGCAGTTGGACTAATTGTCATGCACATAGCAGGGACTTTACAGGCAGAAAGGGTCATGTAGACCGATCAGCCATTAAATACTTCATGGGTCTGTGAGGACCTTTCCTTACTATATAAAGGAGTTCAGTGCTAAACATGGGACTTGGACAGATTAATTAGCCATCTAGTACTTTTTCTGCTCCTAAAGAATTAAAATGCTTCATTATTTTCACAAGAGATGTCATGTCAAGTATTTCGATCACATTGCTCAAAAGCAATTTAATCCAAAATAAATGGTTTCACCTGCTCTATTTCAAATGCCTCTTTACACCTTTAGATAGTATATGCCATATAAATGAATTCCACAAATAAATAAAATCAAATGTTAGGGTCTCCATGAGTATATTACTTAGTGTACTAAACCCCATACAGTGAAATACAATCGTTATCACAGACACACACTTCTACAGGCAGTCCCCGAGTTACGGACATCCAAGTTACGAACGACTCGTACTTACGAACGGATGTCAATTTTGCTCTATGTTGGTCCCGGATACCGCTGAGCAGCCATCTTGCACCGCCAGACACATTCCACACTGCAGTAGTGTATGTATTGCATGGCCAGAAGAGCCCCAGATAACATGACTGGACCCCCAGAAGCACCCGAAACATCCCACATCCCTGCACAGGCTGAAGTTACACTTAAAAATGCACCGTTTCAACTTAGAAACAAATTCGACTTAAGAACAAACCTACAGTCCCCTATTGTGTTCGTAACCCGGGGACCGCCTGTATACCTTTAAGCTGGCCATACACTAGAAGAATTTTGTTAGAAAACTTATGATTCTGAAAACGTTTGTGCAAATCAAGAATGAGGTCAAAATCCTGCAGTTAAGAGGAAATTTGGAAAACTTTTCTCGTATGAACCAATTTCTAACAGTGAATGTGGAGATAACATTCCTTCCAAAATTGCATGTTAAAAGCAAATTAAATTTTAACAGCATTTTTGAACATTCGTCATGTGATTTTATGTACTGATGAGAATTCTATACAAATCTACTAGTGTTATGCCAGCTTTAGATTACTGGTCCCTTAGCACTCCACCTTCCATTAGGTGGCATTTGGACGGTTTCTTACTTCAACTGTTTTTTGCACTGGCATTTGCAGCAGTAAGGTGGGCTTAATAAACTGTGCAAAAACAGCAACAATGCATACAGTGCAATAACCCACAGTAGCAAACAAAAACCGACCATTAGATTAAAGCCCAACAGAAATTTAAAGCTGAACTCCAGCTTTTGATATACTTTACTATGTCCCTCAATAACAGGTAAGGCTGCTGGATGTGCTGTATGAACTGTATGTAGCGGAGGCTACATACAGCATTCCGCACAGTATTCCAGGTTCGAGCCGACATATACGTCCCATACCCAAAACACAATAGAGTCTACCTGATCAACGCTCAGCCATTCAGAGAAAGCAATGTATTCTAGCAACAAATAAAGAGCTTCTTCTGATTGGCTGAGTCAGTCAGAGAGGCGGGCTGATGATGTAACAACCTCTGACTCAACCAATCAGAGGAAGCTTTGCTAGATTACATTGCTTTCTCTGAATGGCTGAGCCCGATAAGATAGACTCGTGTTCAAGGTATGAGACAGTAAGGTCTCGGCTCAAATCCGGAACACAATGCGGTATGATGTAGCCGAATCTACATACAATTTATACAGCACTTCCAGCAGCCTCACATGTTAGTGAGGGACATAGTTTGTTTGGGCCAGCTTTCCCCAAAGTGTATCAAAAGTTGGAATTTAGCTTAACGTTTAAATCAGCTAAATACATTCCAGGTGCATCACAAGGTGTGCAAAGTCTCACAGTTTATTTTCTTTGAACAACATCCACAGCCTGAATAGAAAAGCCTGTCCCACCCCCTGAATGCTACAGGGTGGGAGGCTTGTGCTCTGTAGACCAGCAGTGATCTTTTTGAAGAAGTTAGATACCCCTGCTGAGTCAGAGCAAGAGCTTAAGCTCTCCAATCAGCGGTCTGACCTCTGCAGAGAGATCACTGCTTCTCCACACACAGCAAGGGTGCCACTCCACAGCGGCTAGTAGGATATTTCTACTGAGACTGTGGCTGCTTCAGAAAGAAATCAAAATGCTTTTGAACCTTCTTTAATGTATGCAGCTGATTAAAGATTTAAGTGAACTTTAATGAGGTCTGAGCAGTTTAGGATGCATTGCGTTTCCTTAATAAATAAATAGTGGCAGATCCTTTACTCTGGCTACTGGGTCCAAATAGTTTTGTCTGTCTGGCTACCTAAGTTTTATTAACTTTTACCCACTTTTTTTTTTATCTACAATTAGAAAATACACTCAAATAATGTCTATAAATGCCAGAAGAGGAGGCACTACCTATGCTACAAACAAAAGGACAATTTTTAGTGCATCCAAGAAGCTCTGTGAGGTAAGTAAATTTGGCCCTAAAAAGAAGAAGAAAAAAAATATTTAAATATGGATGTTCATGCTGCTTACAGTAAGCAGTTCTTTCAAACTTGTTTTTAACAATTTTTTTTTTTATAAAAGAAGAATTTATAAAAGAAGAATTAGGATCCTAAAGCCCCTTTCAAACGTGTATTCCAATCAGGGCCACCAGTCAGTTTTTCAGGCAGACATGATTGGCCTATGGAGCCCTATGGACAGGAGAGTGTAAACGGACTTGTGTCTGTTTATACCCACCTACCTTTCGGTCCATCAAAAAAAAAAAAAAAAAAAAATACAAAGGAAAAAGGACTGCATCCTTTTCCATTTTTGAGGACCGGAGACAGCATTATGTAAAAGGGACAGTAGAGTTTGTTTATATTCAGCTGCCTATAGAGTTGACAGGGGTCTTCCGGGCAGTTGTGAAAGGAGCCTAAGTGAGCCTCAAACATTGCTAATGATTTTTTTAAGCTGGTATCAAGCAAAAATTGAAGAGGCTAAAAAATGTTAAAGAAAACTTAAGGTCTAAGGTCTGTATTTTCTTACAGTGAACCTTGAGCTTTGCCCATGCTAGGTGATGTATTAAATTCACTCAACTGCCCAACTCCCTACCCCAGCTGCTTGTATTCACCTTTAGTATCTATCCCATTTGCACACCGGATCAAAATGAAAAAAACCCTGGGTGCTCCAAGTCTAGTAAGATCTTAAACCAAAATAATGTTTCCCTTCCCCCTCAACACTCAAGTGGTAGTGCGCAAGGATGGCAATTAGGCTTTCAGGCACCATCCATTGTGGTTGGTAGCAGTTAAGAGTCAATTTAGCAGGCAGGCCTATACTCAAATGTTATCATGGGCCTAATGCCCTGGATAGAAAATGGCCTGTGCCTTACCACCTTAAAATAAAAGTGGTACTGTGCTGCTATACAATTAGGGTTTGATATAAGAGGAGATATTAACCCTACAAAATCAACTAAAATCATTAGAAATTGTAACTAAGCTTACTTTCTATACCTGCCTCATGTCAGCATATAATTTCCCTACAGAAAAGAAGGGGGGGGTTGACTGAAAATGAATTGGATGCATGTAGTCTGATGGAAGAGCACCACATTCCTGCCTTTTGCAGGCTATAATCTCTTGGTACTCTCTTGTATTCTCTTTCCCCATGAATATTTTACACTGTGTCAGTAAAAAAGCAAGCAGCAAATTAGTCTAGTTACTGAGAGACGTAAAGAACAGTTTAACAGTGAAAAATGGGCTCTGTGTGAAATAGATGTACCCTGATATTCTAGTTTTAAAGCATTAAAAACTTCTCTCGTTGGTATCTAATAAGTATGGTCATGTTAGGAACAGGCTCCTGGTAACACAGTGAAAGCAGATAGTCTCCTTAATTTCCGGGGTGGCAATGAAGTTATATTCGTTCTATTTTCCATGAGATTTCTGCTCTTGTCCCTTGTGTGGCTCAGCATCCTCCGAGTTAACTGGCACAGTCATCATGCGGATAGTTTCTCGCTGGTGCTGTTTGGCTTTATTGTAGAGCATAACACCAATTATTACCAGGACAGTCCCAATGGCTGAAAGGCTAGTAATCCTATTACCGAACACAATAATACTGAGCCAGATTGAAAGTGCGTGTTTCACAGTGCTGGCGACACTGAAATGACAAGAAAGCAATGGATAAATATAAATCACACAATTCCTCAAAGCTAAACTCCAGTCAAACAGCTAAATATACAGTTGAAATACATATACAGGGTCGGTTTTACAGCACAGTCCCGTCTGGCAGGACTTTTTATCATTGCCTGGGTCTCCCCAATATTGAGATTGCCAAATTTTCTTGATCACCAATGAAATCAGGAAAGAAAGTGAGGGTAAACCCAAAATTCTGAGTTGCCACCAGAACAGAAAGACATATAAAAATATTCCATTAGGGACACTTTTTCCTATGACAACTGTCTAACAAGGGATTTCCCCACATTGGAAAGATATCTCCCCACTTCTTGTCGAGTGTACAGGACAGAAGCGAAGGGAAATCTTGCCAATGAGACACAAATGGCAAAAACAGGAAACAGATTTTAACCCGTACTTACTCTATCCAAAATTAGGAAAAAATGTTTTGGCTTTAAATATACTGCACTTGAAGCAACACTTAGCAACAGGTCTTATTTGCCCACCTTGTAGCTGGATTGTGAAAAGAGAAGCAGCACATTGATGAGCTCTGCCCGGTAACTCTGCTCTGTTTTCCTACCAGCATGATCCCTGTTAGTACATGAAAACACAACTAAAATTCTTCTTGTGCTACTTCTCTATCTTCTAGTCTGAGGTCCGCTATACTAGGATTGTAGGAGGCTGATATGAAGTCAAACTGAGGCACCTATGCTGCTTGTATTTATACAAAAATGGATTTTTGTAAAATCTTACCGTAAAATCCTTTTCTCTTAGCTCATTGACAGACGTAGTCCTCGGTGATACAGCACCTTCGGGTTATGTTGCCTCCACAGGAGCAGGACTAGACAGGAAATTAAAATGCTCTGGCCACACCCTAGGGGCAGTCCCAGAGGGTATATCCTCTCTCTCTC
The DNA here is from genome assembly GCF_965119305.1 of Pelophylax lessonae. Taxonomy (NCBI): domain Eukaryota; kingdom Metazoa; phylum Chordata; class Amphibia; order Anura; family Ranidae; genus Pelophylax; species Pelophylax lessonae. The sequence continues at coordinate 88,628,854 of NC_138779.1, read as the reverse complement.
TGCCTCAGCAAATCAGTTATGTCAAAAAGCAGTCTTTAGAGATTTTAACCCAACCCAACTCCAAAACAGAGGAGCGGGGACTACGTCTGTCAATGAGCTAAGAGAAAAGGATTTTACGGTAAGATTTTACAAAAATCCATTTTTCTCTATCGCTCATTGACAGACGTAGTCCTCGGTGATACAGCACCTTCGGGACGTCCCAGAGCAGTATCACAAATGAGGGGTGGGAAAATGGAAATCAAATCCCAATCTAGAAGGCCCAACCGGTGCCAACTAGAAGTTTACAATGCTCATCCTTAATGATGAGACTCAACAAAAAAGACATTTTTCAAACAGAAAAAAACTCTCGAGGTAGACCACCGGTCTCCTCAAATTGCGGCCTGCAAAACCTTGCGGCCAAATGAGGCATCCGCCGATGCCGTCACATCAATTTTATAGAATTTTGTAAAAGGTATGTACCGACGACCAGGTGGCCGCCTTACATACCTGGACCACTGACGCCTGATGGCGAAAGGCCCAGGAAGTACTGAGCGCTCGAGTGGAGTGCACCCTAACAGGGAACGGAGGACTCTGACCCTTAATAGAATAAGCCTGTACCACCGTCTGTCTAATCCATTTGGCAATGGTCGCGGCAGATGCAGGCAAACCCTTTCTGGGGCCATCCGTGATCACAAAAAGTGAATCCGTCTTACGGAATGATTCCGTAGCTTTCAGGTATACTCTGATTGCCCGAACCACATCCAAGGAATGCAACGCATGTTCCCGATGATGCTTGGGTAGAGGACACAAGGAAGGTAGTACAATATCTTCATTCAGATGAAAATCTGAAACCACCTTAGGAAGAAAGGATGGCTTAGGATGAAGTACTACCTTATCCCTATGAATCACTAGGTATGGGGACTGGCATGATAATGCAGCCAGTTCTGACACCCTGCGAGCAGAAGTGATAGCCACCAAGAAGGCCACCTTCTGGGATAAAGTAAACAAGGGAATCTCCCTGATGTTTTCAAAGGGAGGTTTCTGTAGAACCGACAAAACTAAATTAAGATCCCAGGGCGGTAAGGGCGCGCGGACTGGTGGAGCCAGGTGCCACACCCCCTGGATGAAATTCCGCACCAAGGACTTGGTAGCTAAAGGTTTCTGAAAGAAGATTGCTAATGCTGAAACTTGACCCTTGATGGTGCTCAAGGCTAGCTTCTGCTCAACCCCTTGTTGCAAAAAAGCCAATATTCGAGTCACCGAATAGGTACGTGGAGGAAATCCTAAAGATTCGCACCACGCAATATAAGTCTTCCATGTGTGATAATAGACCTTGCTGGAAGTCGCTTTCCTTGCTTTAATAAGGGTAGGAATGACTGAAGCTGACAAACCTCTGTCCTTCAGTACTTGGGTCTCAATGGCCAGGCCATTAAAACCAGCGACTGTAAAGCACGATGGTAAATTGGTCCTTGAGACCACAGACACTCCCTGAGACGAAGTTCCCACGCAACGTCTGCGACTAGCCTGTCCAAGTCGGCCAGGCCGGCTTGACGAGGCCAGCCTAGAATTTCTAGGACCACTGGTGCCGACTGGATCTGAACCAGGCGTCCCTAGAGCTATCTGGCCCCGACCATCCGAGAAAGTCTGGTCGTTTTCTGTTCCCACACATTTATCAGATACCTGATTGCTATCAGGAAGGGTGATCTTTTCTGGTTGAACCTCAGGGACCGAAGTCACCCGGCTAGAGGCTTCTTGGCCTGTCTGGTCAACCAGATCCGATTCCTGTGGGGAATTGAGACTAATCTTAGGAAAAGGTAACGGAAAAGATCTATTCAGGGAACGGTGACTACCGCTCCCTGTAGTACTTAAATGTTGGAAGGGAAGAATCGCACCGGTAGTAGTAGTTGATGCTCGATCTAATGTCCTGAATACCGGTGAAAACGTCCCCCCACCCTCAAACCGGGTGGGGGCGCACCTTCAGGCTGTGTACTCCTTTGCTTCGGGTTTGGCTGAGTTGGTCCTATGTTTGTCCGACCAGCCTTTCTTGAACCCTCCTGGAGGAGTCTTGCCTTTCCCGCTTGTTCCAGCCGGGCGTGCGAACCCTTTATGGGCGGTAAAGAAAGGTCCTCGCTTGTTGCGAGGTCCCTTAGCTTTAGCAGCCTGTGGCAAAAAAGTGCTCTTGCCCCCAGTGGCATCCTTAATGATTTCATCTAGGGTGGCCCCAAATAGACGATTCCCCTGAAAGGGGAGATTCGTCAAGGTCTTTTTGGAACCTAGGTCAGCTGACCAGCATTTTAACCACAGCACACGTCTGAGGATTACCGCTGACATAGATGCATGCCCTAATAGGGGAGTAGTGTCCAAGGCTGCGTCACAGATAAACTGTAGCCCTTGTATAATCTGTTCCATCAAATCAGATGTTTCCTGGGGAATATCTTTTCCCCTAAGGTCTTGGCGTACCAATCTCGCCCATTCCGTAAGTGTCTGGGAAACTAGACCAATAACAATTACTGGTCTAAATGCTGACCCTATCAGAGAGAAGATGGTGCGGGACTCTGCTTCCATCTTTCGATCCACCGGATCCTTAAAGGACGAAGTGTCCTCCACTGGGATAACCGTGGCTTTATTGAGCCTGGAAATAGGTGGATCCACCACTGGTGGTACCGTCCATTTCTTAATGATGGATTCCTCAAACGGATAGCGTCTAGCAATACGCTTGGAAATAGTAAAGGTACGTTTAGAATGCTCCCATTCTCCTTTAATCTTATTACCAAAACACTTGGGTACAGGAAAAACCTTCACCGTTTTGATGGGCTTGTTAGTACCAAAAGGAATCTCTGTATCAGTTGCTTCTGCCGGTAAAACCTCAAGTTTTAAGGTTTCCTGCACTGCCACAACTAGTGCGTCCACCAATGCTTCTTCCTGAATTATAGCAGGAGAAGAAACGTCCTCCTCACTGTCTGAGGGAGCTTTACCTGAGGTAACAGCCCTTGCAGAGGGACCTGCAACTGCAGTGACCATCTCTGAATCTGAGTCAGAGGTGTCAGATAATATAGGGGTAGGCGGGGGTCGCTTCCTTGACCCTCGTCCCTGACAGGCCGCCTCCACCCGAGCCACCATAGACTCCAAAATTGCTGTAAATGCCTCTACACTCTGTGCACCGGCGGGTCCCGTGGCCCCCTCGAGGGAAACCGGTGGGGGAATTTGTGTGGCAGGGTCCATGATTATTCCAGTAACTTCCCGGATAATATAATTCAAAAATAAAAAACTTTTTTTTTTTTTTTTTCACAGACCCCCAGCGCCACAAAAGCCCCTTAGTGTTACCTGCTAGGGATCCCTATCGATCGAGAGAGAGAGAGAGAGAGAGAGAGAGATAGACCCCCAGGCTCACCACTTGATGCTCAGAGTTTAACTGCAACAGGTTACAGCGCTGTCTTGACAAACAGGAAGTCTTTTGGCTGGCTGCCCAGGAAGAAAGGAGGCGGCTCCGCCCCTCTGCACGCCTTCCGGCGCCTCCCCTAGCTCCACGAGGTGTTTGGATCACCTCAAACATGGCCGCCCCCATGCTGGAGACACGAGGCTACGCCAAAATGGCGGCTCGTGCAATCCAGCAAAAAAAATGGCGGCGGCCTGTACCGAATAGCGGTGTGCTGCAGGGCACACAACACTATCTCTGCATGGGGATTTTTGGCGTGGTTGGCGGTACCGGCCCTGGCGGACCTCATGGCCGTTCGGAAGGCCTGCTATAGCTGGAGATTTGACTAGGAAGGCAGTCTACATGTCCGTGGCTTCTGACTGGTAGGTACCTTATTCTTATCACAGTAAGATTCCCAGACTGCCACTGATTACAATCTTTTAAACATGTATACAATTAGATTGTTAGCTCCCAAACCAAGCCTCCTGGCTTTTTGCACAAAAAATCACACTCAAAGTAGGGGGATCTGTGCCATGTTATAGGATAGAGGGGAACCCATCCTTACCATTACAGAGAGGGGCCCGCGTTCACCACAAGACCCATCAGGGGGAAAAGGGGGAACATACTACTCACCATACCGGAACCAGGCGGGCACCAACTCCTGACAGTACCCCTCTCCACCGGGGCGGGAGGGCTGTCGACCAATGGTCTTTGGCGTTTCAGCGAGACGTTTAACTCGCGGGGTCAGTCCCTTAATGGGACTTTGTCGCGGCCGACCCAGCGCGGAGCTATGGCCTGCACGCGCTCGTAGGCTGAACTGGGGTGACCACCAGATCTCAACATCCAGCCCGTCGCCCAGTTCAGCTTTCTTGCTTGAAGATCTCACAGGAACACTGGAGAAAAAAGCTGTCTAAAAAATCTTTTTAAGAAAAAAATCTTGCCAGGACCGACGATCCCAGCAAGGTATCTAGGTCCTTACTCCTAACTAGACAGAAAATAACTGATTTGCTGAGGCAGATAGAGAGAGGATATACCCTCTGGGACTGCCCCTAGGGTGTGGCCAGAGCATTTTAATTTCCTGTCTAGTCCTGCTCCTGTGGAGGCAACATAACCCGAAGGTGCTGTATCACCGAGGACTAAGTCTGTCAATGAGCGATAGAGAAATATATATTTTATTGCCAAAAGCATTGGTGACGTCTGCCTTTACACGCCCATGATATTTACTGGCATCCAGGCCTTAGTCCATAGTGTTCAATATTGAGTTGCCCCACCCTTTGCAGCTATAACACTTTCAACTCTTCTGAGAAGGCTGTCCACAAGCTTTAGGAGTGTGTCTATGGGAATGTTTGGCCATTCTTCCAGAAGCACATTTGTGAGGTCAGGCACTGATGTTGGACAAGAAGGCCTGGCTCGCAGTCTCCGCTTCAATTCATCCCAAAGTTGTTCTAATCGGGTTAAGGTCAGGACTCTGCACAGGCCAGTCAAATTCCTCCACCCCAACTCGCTCATCCATGTTATTATGGACCTTGCTTTGTGCACTGGTGAGCAGTCATGTTGATACAGGAAGGGGCCATTCCCAAACTGTTCCCACAAAGTTGGGAGCATGAACAATTGTCTAAAATGTCTTAGTATGCTGGCGCCTTAAGAGGTCCCTTCACAGGAACTAAGGGGCCAAGCCCAACCCCTTAAACAACCCCACACCATAATCCCCCCCTCCACCAAATGGGATGCCATTAAAGTTCATGTGTGTGTAAAGTCAGGCGTCCCAATACTTTTGACAATTTAGCTGTACCAACTTGGTAGTTGCTATTTTACATAACCCAGACATCACTGTGATGGGTTTGCACTAGATAAAGCTTTCCCCTGATAAATTGTGCAACACTGTTCCTGTGTCAGTCCAACCTGTCTGTAGATCTTTTGTACCCATAAAAGGATTTGCCTTTGCTTTTTTAGCCATCAAATGAGCAGTTCTCTCTGAAAGTTTTCTTGGTCTTCCAGAAATGCAAAAAAACAAAAATGTAATATTTTAGTTTATCAATCCTTAGATGTGGTGACTGCATTCGTTTCCTTTCTTGGGCCTTTTTTTTCACCTGGCAAATCAGCAAACATCACACTTCCTGTCATAGGGTGTCTGCATTCTGGATGAAGCTGTAAAGCAGAAACCTTTGGACAGCAGCATTGTCAGTCTGGAATGAGGGCTGTGTTAGACTAGAGGATTAAGATGGACGTGACTGACAAACTAAAGCTAAACTCCAACTAATACTTTATAAGCAGTTACAGCAGTTTGTTTTTTCCTTTTGGGATAAAGGTTTTACATAGATAAATAAAAACTGAACAGAACTAAGCATCTCTGTCAGTGTTAAATAGTTTGTCTCAACCCTCTAACAGCTACTTTTTCTGGACAGCTTGGTCTGTTAAAATAAGTTGAAAAATAACAGACTTACTGGCTGGATCACCAGGTGAAAAGAAAGGAAAAAAAAAAAACTAAATAGAAAATGAATGCAGCCACCACATCTAAGAATTAATGAGCTGCAACTTAATTTTTTTCTTTTTGGGTTTTCTTCCGCTCTAATATTTGTGTCTTTTATATCTGCCTGGAGTTCAGCTGTAAGCATTTAATATATCAAGTGCTTCAACAGAAAAAGAACATTTGATTTACTGAGTCTTCTACAGCATTACACTAGATTTTTGAAGAAGGGGAACTAGTTCAGAATGCACAAACTGCATACTACCTAGTCTTTGAGCTATTAGCTGCTCCACTCTGCTCACTACAACGTTTTGCACAGACTTGCCTATCTCCTCCTCTGGTGACACATTCAGAAGAAACCCCGTTAGTGTGCATCTCTGTGGTATAACTGTACCTGAATGTTACTGGAGAGATCTTCCCCATCAGGGCGTATGCTGTGACACTTTGTAGGTGGAATAAGACACCATCAATAAGTAGTAAGACAATAATGTCCCAGCTGTAGTTAAAATTCCTCCCATTTTTCCCCATCAGTGGTACATCCTGCAGAGAGATTAGAGATATGAGTAAGTTTAGTATACATTTGTATAGAAAGTGATCTCCTTTCCTTAAACTTTCAGGATTTTTTTTTTTCTCTATTATTTTTTTGCTCTTTTTTACATTCAAAATATTTCTACATAAATATTCCCATTATTTTACCCAAAAGGCAAACTCCAGTCAAAACAGAACCTACAAAGCATATGAAAAATACATCCCCCCCCCCGACACTGCTCTAGTTCATGTCCACCCACTCCCTTCGTATTTGCAAACCCCACTTTTGTAATAAAGGAGATATAGTCGCACAACTATTCGCACACATATTTCATTCCAGCTGCAGAAATTTGCATATTCCTGCCACTGGAATTTGCAGGTTGTGCTAATTGCCCCTGCGAATGTAGCTTTATATTTGCTCTGCTGTGGCCTGTATATATAAAGCATAATTGCATATTCAGACAAAGTGCACTTATTCACCCCGGGCCGTACTCCTGATCCAGGCTAAGCTAATTCATTGCAGCCCTGCTAACATCAAAAGACTCCTCATTTTAGTTTTTAAGATACAGCAAGGAACAGGCAGTTCCCTCCAAGACAGGGAAAGTTGCCAACATCCAAGGAGAGACCACAAAAGGAATAACCGGATGCTCAAGACCAGGATAGAGGAGACCATCCCCTAAAGAAACTGATAAATCACTCTTGGAGATACCTGGTCCCAAGAAATGGAGTATGGGGATGAGATAGGCTGAGGGTCTATGAGAGAAAGACTGTCCCTAGAGGGGGACAGTCAACCTACACACCACTGACAGGTAGAAGTGTGTTAACTGTTGAAAAAAGGTCCAACAGCACACAGGGTGCAGACCTTTTTAGCGAGGGCTTTTGCAGTACAGCTTCACTTAGAGGCAGTAGCTACCAATGACAGACACCTGCAGTTGAACCCTGCAGGTATTATGCCTTACCGAAGGGAGCCGAAGGCAAAAGGCCAAGAAACCGATTCTCTTCAGAGAATCAGTTTGCCAGTATCCAAACTGCCTGTAGGTGGCAGTAACTGTATATGAATTCCTGCATCCCTCAATGGACAAGAAAGAAGAGTACTGTGATTTTTCTGATCTGCATATTTTTCCCAGCTCAGTGACCCATAAAGAATGAAAGTCACATCATCAAAATAACAGGCAACATGCATTCCTAAGAAAAGTCAGCATTGGTGACCCCCAAATTTACCTCATGACAGATGTGCCTTAAGGCTATACATCCTATGTAATCTAAGGGAATAAAGGACCATCTTAAAGTGTATTTTTTATTAAATGAAAGAAGAGTAAGTATCTAAATCTGACATGGTATCAGACTCTGTACAGCAAAGCTCAGGCTGGGGGAGGGAGAAGCCGCACAAGTTGCCAACTAGTTGTGCTGCAGTGCAAGGAATATGCAAATCAGTGGAGAGAGTAGAGCGACAGATGAGCCATTTACTCTGCTGCTTCTCATTTCACTGTCCAGTCACAGGCTGAGAGATCAACAAGGTCTGTAAAGGTCCTCTTACACAGGCGGTTTGCGTTCTGATCAGCAGGGGATCTGTTCACATCGAATCGGAGCTGAGCAGGGCAGATGACAGTTCTGAGTCTGCTCAGTTTATCCACTTATTTATCATCAGGGCACGGATAATCAGTGTCCCGATTATGAGTGCAGTCCTCACCGGTGCTGTCAATCTGTGCCCACCAGTGTCTCATCAGGGTCACCTATCAGTGTTGCCTACCATCGTCCATCAGTGCCTCCTCAGTGCCCACCAGTGCTGCCTTATTAGTGCCCACTAGTGCCGTCTCATTAGTGACAACTATCAGTGCCCATCAGAGCAGCCTCATCAACGCATATCAGTGGAGAAAAATTACCTGTTTGCAACATTTTATAAAAAAACGATGAAAAGGGTTTTGTTTTTTTTTCTTCAAAATTTGCAGTCTTTATTTAGCATAAAAGAAAAAACAGTGGTGATTAAATACCACCAAAAGAAAGCTCTATTTGTGTGAAAAAAAAATGATAAAAATGTAATTTGGGTATAGTGTTGCATGACCGCGCAATTGTCATTCAAAGCCTGACAGCCCTGAAAGCTAAACAAAATTTGCCTAGGCAGGAAGGGAGTAAAAGTGCCCAGTAGGCAAGTGGTTAAGTCGCGTGGACTTGGACAGACAATGCTCTGCTCTATGGCTGGCAGGAAGTAAACAGACCCTGTCATCTGTTTACACCCGGCTGCCTCCAATCCAGTCTGCCCAAACAGAAGACACAGTTCTCCTCAATTTTTTTTTAGCAGGCCTGATCAGACATGATGGTAGGTGGGTGGACACAAGTCCATTTAAATCTGCCAGTCCATAGGAATGCATGGTCCATCCGATCAGGTCAACCTTAAAATCTGACAGAGGGACCTGCTTGGATTGCCCATGTGAAAGGACCCTAAATGTTACTGAACTGCAGCAGAGATAAATCAGGTCTCCTACTCCTAGCTAGAAAGTATTGTGCTGTGTGGCAGAGCTGTATAAATCTTAGAGCTGGATGAACAAAAATTCAAATCCTTTGGCAGGTATATCCACTTTAGTAAATATAATGTACTTAGCTATCCATTTGGAGTTCACCTTTAAGAAAAAAGTTTAACTAAGAGTGTGCACCTTTATGAGCCCAAAAGTGGATCAAAGTGCAGTGGTATTTTTAAGTATATCCATATATCCAAAGCATTTTTTGGCTTGGATAGCGTAGGGAGGGGTTAAAATCTGTCAAATGACCAAAATGCTCATTCAATACCACCACTCTCGAGGCTTCATATAAAGTGCTCCTGCGGTGGTACTGGGTCCTGAGAAGGCTTGCTCACGCTTATCCTGGCAGCAGTGACAGAGGTTTTCGGGATTGCCATCAGAGTGGGGATGTCTTACATACATGGCAGTCATGCCCACGTCTGATCAGCTTCTGGTCCAGGGTCTTTGGCCTACTGCAATCCTTATTTCATGTAACGGTACGTAAAGATGTCCGACTGGTTCTTTTACATTGCCCTATACCGGGTCCTTTCAAACCCCAGCGGAAATTGACCTCACCTTTTCATATCTGCCATGCAAACTATAGCTCAAGTCTGGAAGACTTCATCTGTTGCAGCCTGAGAATCAGGATGACTGCTCTGATGGTTGATGAGGAGATGTCCAGTATTTTGAAGGATTCACGTGTGAAATTCTTGAAAGTTTGGGACCCCTGGATAAATTATTCCTGCCTGTCCCTGCCCTGACTAGCTATGGTCGACTGTAAACCTCCCTTGTGCAGGTCCCACGTCCGTGGTACTCGCACTCTTCTGGGGCCTCTCTCCTTTCTTTCTTTCTCCTTTTTCTTCATTCCTGATATGAAGGCTATTAGACAAGGGGACAGTAGAGTATTGCTTGTGATACTTACCTCCACCCTGTTCCTCTTTAGTCCTGGTAACAGTTTATAGTTATGTTATTTATCATACGTACATACGCTGTTTTTTGTATGTACCTGTTCAATGTCGCCCCTGCGTGGGCAAACCATGGCTTGTCATACCCTCTTTGAAAATATTGAAACAGAAAATCTGTCAAGTGAGAGAAAATCTCTCCAAAGCTAAGTAAACCAATAAGATGGTTGTCACTGGAACAAATATTCCCACTAGAAAATTTTTTACTCTATTCGTGTTTGGGTGGCAACTCAAGTTTTTGGATTTTCCCTCACCTTCGGTCCTGGTTAATATGATCACCAGGACAATAGGAGAGGGTAAATCACCCTTAGCAGGGACACAGACCGTAATAAAAAATCTGACAAGGACTCTAACCCCTCACCACTTTATTTTGAATTGCAGGTCTTGGCAATCGCTATGCTATAAAGAAAACCAAAAGTATAACAGGGAAAGTGTAACATCTTTAGCTCATCTAGGACACGTGAATATTTACTAGGCCACTAGTAAACTAGTTTACTAGTGGAGTTCCACCCTAAATTTATACTTGCCTCCATCTTCTCGCTCCGGGTCACCTGAAAAACAAATGGATAATCGCAATTTTTTTTTTTTTTTTTTTACTTACCTTGCAGAGAAAATATACTTACCTTACTTCCTTCTTCCTCCCCTCGGCGGCCACGGCAATTCGTCACTTCCTGGCGTTTGCAATGATTCCTGGGAGCTGAACGTCATCGCTCCCAGGAATCAATCGCCTGCACCGGCCCCGACGTCAGTTCCGGTGCGCGCGCGTCATTCCCTTCTAAACAGCTTCTGGGCATGCCCAGAAGCTGTGGAGGGATGACGCGTGCGCACCGGAAGTGACGGCGGGGCCGGTGCAGTGCATCGTGGGACCGAAGGAGGAAGAGGATGCAGAAGAGGATCGCGCTGGCTTCAAGCTGCCCATACCTGAGATGGCAGCACTGAAGAATACTTTTTCAAGGTAAGTATTTCTCCTAAAAGGTAAGTGCAACCCGGGACAGATCAGAGGCTAGCCATTGTGGAATGTACTAGCCCTGACTGTCCCGGGGGTATTTTTATTAAAAAAAGTATCCCCTGGGTGGAACTCCGCTTTAAGTATTTTACATATCACTGTTGTAATTACAGCTTATAATTTCATTACATATGGCAAGAGCAAAGCCTTGATTTGGTTTATCCACTAATTAAGTTGTGTGACAGCCTATTATGTTCTCTACCTTTATATTGATTGCACAGCAACTTGGTAAAACCTGCCCTGACAGATTACTCCCAATACAAGAAATATATCCTGATACTGAGCACTCACTAGTAATTAAACTGCGTAATCAATAAACAGGACTGTAGCCAGGTGACAAAGTCTACTGCAAACACACACAAAAAAAAAACACAGATACAGCTCAATGCGGCTTGTTTTACATCATTCATGCCCCACACACATCTGATAATAATTTTAGGGTTTTAGCCTTCGATTCCATAGGACCTTGTCCCAGCACTGTAAACAATACCATACTATATTGCAAGTCATTTCATTTTCTTCTAAATTCTGGTAAACTGAGGTGCTGTATCACATTAAGTATATTGCTAATGTCTACCCTTGTGGTCACAGATATGCACCGAAATACTGAACAACAAGTTAAACCTGTCCCACTTCCCACAGTCTATCTACTGGCACTGTCATAGTAACAAGACTAAAAACTTTACACAGGATACTTCCAAAGTACACTGATATGTACAAATTCAAAAAGACTAAAGTATTGTCTGCCTTCCGAACTATCACAGCATTCAGCTTTCTGCAAAGTTACATTGTAAGCTATGGTGGCCATACACAGTCCAAGTACCAGAACATACTTACTGTACTGATAATGTGGTCAGGTATGAGGCACAAAGGACTACTAGGGCCAACAAACAATTGCTTTGATAGACAGGAGAATTGGTGTAGTCATGAAAAATCTACATTTGCATCTACAATCAGTCATCTTATGATTACTGCAATTTTTCCCAACATGATCTGGAAGCCTGGACCAGGCCAACAAAGATAGGTTACAGTACAATACTTTTTGGTGCCAGGAGTCTGGTGCAGGCAGCATCACTTCAGAACCTTCATGCTATAATACTGAAAACTATTGTAATTATTGTTCCCAACTTACAAAGCATCTTTAAAGTAATATTTAAGGCAGTTTTTTTTTTTTTTAAAGAACAAACATGTCATACTTACCTGCTCTGTGCAATGGTTTTGCACAGAACAGCCCCAATCTTCCTCTTCTCAGGTCCCCATTGGAGCTCCTGGCCCTTCCTTTCTGCTGAGTACCCCATAGCAAGCAGCTTGCTATGGGGCACTTGAGCAGGCTTGCTCTTGAGCCTCTGTTCTGGGTCTATTCACACATGGAGCACAGCTCCGCTCGCCCCCTCTCTCCCCTCATTGGCTCACTGGCTGTGATTGATAGTAGCGGGAGCCAATAGCTTCCGCTGCTGTCTTAGCCAGTGAGGAAGAGACTTGGGAGAGTTGCTGTTCCTGTGCACATCACTAGATTGAGATGGGGCTCAGGTAAGTTTTAGGGGGGCTGATGAACACCGTTTTTGTCTTTAAAACCACTTTAACCACTTCCCGATCAGCATACATATTGTAAATATACGTCCTGATCTGAAAGTGGTTATACAGCTGCAGCCGTGATCCTGGGGCCATTTTTTTCAGCCAGCAAAGGGCTTTACAATAAAAGTGATACAGACAGCTCTACAGCCACCCAATCATTTTTACAGGGCTCAGAAGGGGGGTCCTACACCTGCCCCCTTCCCACCGCAGAGAATTTTGTCACTTCCTGTTTGGGCTGTTTATTAGCTGTTACCGGCTAGTGAAGCAGTCAATCAAACCAATCTCAGTTTGATTGACTGTTTTGGAGGGCAGAGGAGAGATCAGAAGTCTAATAGACCCAGATTTTTCCATAAAAAGAGCCAGTCAATGCCCATGAAATCACAAGGAATGTGGTTCATCCCTTGTGATAGCAATAAAGTTAAATTTAACCACTTGCCTTCTGTGCACTTAAACACCCTTCCCATCCAGGCCAATTTTCAGCTTTCAGTGCTGTCACACTTTGACTGACAATTGCGCGGTCATGCTACACTGTACCCATATTACATTTTTTTCACACAAATAGAGCTTTCTTTTGGTGGTATTTAATCATCTCTGGGTTTTTTATTTTTTACAAAAAAAAAGAAAAAAGACAGAAAATTTTGAAAAAAAAAAAAAGTTTTTCTTATTTTCTGCGAGTAAATTTTGAAAATAAATTTTTCTCCTTCACTGATGTGCGCTGATGAGGCGGCACTGATAGGCTGCACTGATGGGCACTGATGAGGTGGCACTTATGGGCACTGATGAGGTGGCACTTATGGGCACTGATGAGGTGGCACTTATGGGCACTGATGAGGTGGCACTTATGGGCACTGATGAGGTGGCACTTATGGGCACTGATGAGGTGGCACTTATGGGCACTGATGAGGTGGCACTTATGGGCACTGATGAGGTGGCACTAATATGCCGCACTGATGAGCACTGATAGGCGTCTAACTCTATACAGGTAACCTGTGAAAGCTTTTAAAGCATTGCCTGTGGGTAATTTAATGTATCATAGTTTGCCACCATTCCATGGGGGTCCTCAATTTAAAAGCATAACATGTTTAGAATCTATTTACTTGGCATTTCAGCTTTTATATTTTACAAAAAAAAAAAAGGTTTATATTGTTTTTGTGTACAATAAATTCATTAAAGTGTATTTTTTCCTGAAAACGTGCATCTGATAAACCGGTACAAAAATTCCACCATTCTATTCTACAGGGACTTTGCTTTCAGATAATAATGTTTTGGGGTTCCAAGTAATTTTCTAGCAAAAAAATAAATAAAAAATTGCAGATTTTTACATATAAGTGAGAAATTTTGTAATTGGCCTGGCAGGCAAGTGGTTAAAGCTCAACTTTGGGCAAAAAAAATAAATGTTTCTCATGCAGTAGAGCTGTGCCCACAACTGCATGGGTCAACTACTCATCTTGTCTAGGGGATTGGAGAACCGAGTTATAATTACCTAATCCTTTGATCCTCCACGCACAAGCCCAGTCCCTGTGGCTCCTGCTCGCGGTCTAGTATGGTGGAGTGTTCCTGACATCATCAAGCCCACAGACCTGCTCTAGCCGTGAGGACATTAAAAACAGTCCACCGCTGGATCATCGGGGAGCGTCGTTTGTTGGTGGAGTGAAGGATCGGGTGAGTATACAGCCTCCTCCTCTCCCCTGGACAAAGCAGGAGACCCGCACAGTGTTGACACAGCCCCGCTGCACGGGAAATGTTTTGGTTTTTTTTTTTTTTGCATGGAGTGGGGCTTTAAATATAAAGCACCCAGTAACGAATACACCTGTACTTACCCTAATCCTCTTTATGCATACCTAAAAGCAGTTGAGGTCAAGGACCCCCTGGGGCCAGAACCTAAGTATCCTATATCCAACATTATTCCCTCTTACTCAACTGTCTAATGAAATTGCTTCCCCTCCAATGTATCTTCACCTTTATAGCCCCCAGAACAGTAGTTCTCTTGAATCTTGGCTGTGGAGAGGATTAGGCTAATATAGTCTAAATAGAGGTGTATTGATTATAATTAATCCTTTATAAATTTATTTAGTGCTTCGTGTCATAAATCTTGTTTTAAGGTGTGGTCTACCAAAAAAGAATTACATACATACATGTGTATATATATATATATTATATATATATATATATATATATATATATATACACACACACACACACACACACTTTTTTTGACTTGTTTGATCCTATTTTTATGTATAGTTGCTATTTAATTACATAAAATTGGACATATATTATTTTTTCTATGTGCAGTACATTTGAAATAGACCATAATAAAATATAATCTATTATGAGCGCTTTAAGAAAAAAAATATAGCAGTTTTAGGATTGGGGGTATTGACCTTTCATTCGTATGTGTTTCTTACCGGTCTAAAAGTGCGGAGTGTAGTGATGTGTCATTGTTTACTGTTTTTTCCAAGATAACTCCTGGCCACTCCTATATATGTAGCTATAGCACCTCCTACGCGGAGGCACGCATCTCTCGGGTCCCCCACTGGCGCTCTGGGTCCCCATAGCAAGCCCCTTGCTGTGGGGGCACTCCTGTGTGCTCGCTCCCAAGCCGGCTCTCTGTGTCCATAAGACACAGTGAGTGTGGATCAGCCCCGCCCCCCTTCCTGCCTCAGTAGCTGGGATTGACAGCAGCAAGAGCCAATTGCTCCTGCTGCTGCATCTCAGCCAATCAGGAGGGAGAGGTCCAGGAGAGGCTCAGGTCTCATGCACATTGATGGATTGAGATCAGACTTAGGCAGGTATTAGGAGGGGCTGAGGGGGGAGCTGCACATTAAAGGTTTTTTTACCTTCATGCATAGAATGCATGAGGTTAAAACCCTTCAGCCTTTACAACCACTTTAAATCAAAATTATGTTTGCTATTTTCTTAAATAAAAAACAAATGCTCAATAGAAAATTCAGCACTACCGCAATAGGGAATACGTTATTACAAAACCCACAGGTAGTGAAATGTAAAATCAACATATATCTCTTTAAATACTGGTCAACACAAATCATCAGTGCAAGTCTCTTTAAATCAGTGAATGATATCAGTTGAATCCTATGAAGCTAATGTGCTCTAAAACCACAAGGCACTGGTGTTTACTGCATAGTGTCCTACTGGTAAAAAAATAAATAAAACCTCCTTAGTGGATGAAAGGGATCTCTGTATTATAAAAGGGATAAACAACGCCTGGCTGGCTTTGACACGCAGGTTCTCCAGCTTTACCAGCTCTGCTCAGCTCTTATGGAACATAAGAGGAACAAAAGTGCGGACCTCATTGTGTAATATGTAAAGTAATTGCTAGTTTTATTTAAAATAAATGTTACTCAGATAAGGTGTGCCAAGACTGGTTTGTAAAGCAAGAAAGCTCCATGTGGTTTACTGATGTCCTCCCACTAGGCGGGCCCTTGATGAGACCAAGGAGTGTTCCAACCTTGCAACTATTGCTGACTCGAGATATGCATATATTTACAGATTTTAGTGGAATAATTTAAGATGTGTATTAACAAATAAATCGGTGAGCACTATGAAGTCTTTTTATGTTTCTATGTAATTGTATTGTATTGAGTTCACAAGCAGCAGCAGGATGCAATGAAAGAGTAAGATCTAGGGAATCTGTTCCTTAAAGCGTTTGTTACCACAACACTTCATATTCCTAATATGTGCCTGCTGTACCATGTACTTGTATGAGAAAGTATCATGTTCTCCTTGTATTCCTTCCTTTGTGTGAAATCCCTGGTGTTTTTGCCAGTCCCTCTGCTTTCCTATGAAAAACTGACCATACTAGGCAGGAGAGCACAACATGGTCAGTTCTCTAGCTATGCTGAGTGAAGATCTGTCAATGGTGACAGAGTGCCGCTGAAGAGCTTCGTTCTAACGTAAGGATTTAATAATGTGCTAGTATGCAATACACACTAGCACATGACATTATCTTACAGGGTTTTTTTTTTTCTTTTTTCAAAAAAAGGTGCGGTTTACTACCACTTTAAGTCCACAACTGGGCGGGATGCCCCCATTTGGTTTTGGGGCTGTGAATGGGTTTGAAAATAAACCTTGAAAGTGTTATTCTGAAGGAACTGCTACAACCACTCCTTGTACCTAAAGTTAGACGGTGTTCTGTGTTGCTATTTGGCACCTTTGTCCCAGCTCCCATGTGCCAAAAATCTGCCACTGTGGAATGAATAGGGTTTGTGTGTCTAGAGAAGGAACCACTATAACTCCGGCACTGACCAAGTTTCTGTGGCTGTGTCTTTGCAGAAGATGGCCACAGGAACGCAATATACTGTATGCATTCTCGGCAGAAGAGGCGGGTGGTAGGATGTCATCTGGTAATCATGATGAAGTTACTGTATCTCATTCTTCTGAGATTAAGTCCAAATAAGAGGGAAAAAAAATGGATTTTTGTAAGATCTTACCGTAAAATCCTTTTCTCTTAAGCTCATTGACAGACGTAGTCTTCTTGATTCTCAAGAGCTGGGTTATGTTGTCTCCGCAGGAGTAGGACTAGGCAGAAAGACAAAACGTTCTGGCTCCACCTTAGGGGCAGTCCCTGAGGGTATATCCTCCCTCTCTCTGCTACAGGGAATCAGTTCTGTTTAAAGCAGTACAGAGAATTTAACCCAACCCAACTCAATGATAGAGGGGCGGGTACTACGTCTGTCAATGAGCTTAAGAGAAAAGGATTTTACGGTAAGATCTTACAAAAATCCATTTTTCTCTATCGCTCATTGACAGACGTAGTCTTCTTGATTCTCAAGAGCTGGGACATCCAGAAGCAGTGCCACAAATGAGGGGTGGGATTGACAAAATCAAATCCAATCTAGAAGGCCCAACCGGTGCCAAACTAGAAGTTTTAAAGGCTCATTATAAACAAAGAATGAGACTAAAGAAAAAATTTTCCAACGGAAAAAAACCCTCGAGGTAGACCACTGGTCTCCTCAAATTGCGGCCTGCAAAACCTTGCGGCCAAACGAGGCATCAGACGATGCCATTACATCAACTTTATAATGTTTAGAAAAGGTATGCACCGACGACCAGGTAGCCGCCTTGCACACCTGGACCACTGACGCCTGATGGCGAAAGGCCCATGACGCACTAAGTGCCCGAGTGGAGTGCACCTTAACAGGGAACGGGGGCTCCCGACCCTTAATAGAATAAGCCTGCACTACCGTCTGTCTGATCCATCTGGAAATGGTCGCGGCAGATGCAGGCAACCCCTTTTTGGGTCCATCTGGGATCACAAAAAGTGAATCTGTCTTGCGAAACGAGTCTGTCGTTTTCAAGTATACCCTGATCGCCCGGACCACATCCAAGGAGTGTAAAGCAAACTCCCGAGGATGACTGGGCTTAGGACACAGGGAAGGTAATACAATTTCTTCATTTAGATGAAATTCTGAAACCACTTTTGGTAGGAAGGATGGATTCGGACGAAGAACCACCTTATCTCTATGAACCACCAGATATGGTGAACGACAAGATAATGCGGCCAGTTCTGACACCCTGCGTGCAGAAGTAATAGCCACCAAGAAGGCCACCTTCTGGGACAACGTGGGTAGAGGAATCTCCCTAATATCTTCAAAGGGAGGTTTCTGAAGAACCGACAACACTAAATTAAGATCCCAGGGGGGTAACGGCGCGTGCACTGGCGGAGCCAGATGTCGCACCCCCTGGATGAAATTCCGCACCAAGGAATGAGTAGCCAAAGGCTTCTGAAAGAAGATGGCTAATGCTGAGACCTGACCCTTGATAGTACTCAAGGCCAGTTTCTGCTCAACCCCTTGTTGCAGAAAAGCCAATATTCGACTAATCGAATAAGACCGAGGACGGAACCCCAAAGGTTCACACCATGCAATGTAGGACTTCCATGTGCGATGATAAATCTTTCTGGAAGTCGCTTTCCTTGCTTCAACTAGAGTAGGAATAACTGAAGCTGACAAACCTTTGTCCTTCAGCACCTGGGTCTCAATAGCCAGGCCGTTAAAGCCAGCGATCGTAAAGCAGGATGGAAGATCGGTCCCTGAGACAGTAGATCCTCCCTGAGAGGAAGTCTCCACGGGACGTCCGCCACCAGTCTGACCATGTCGGCGTACCAAGCTCGACGAGGCCAGTCCGGAGCTACCAGGATTACTGGAATTCCTTCCTCCTCTATCCTGCGAAGAAGTCTTGGCAGTAACGCGAGAGGAGGGAAGGCATATATTAGCTGGTATTGCCCCCACGGGGCGATCAGTGCGTCTGCGGTTTCTGCTAGAGGATCGCGGGAGCGAGCCACGAATCTCTGAACTTTCCTGTTGAATCGTGATGCCAACAGATCCACATTCGGGGTGCCCCACCGTAGACACAACTGGTGGAAAACGTCTGGATGGAGGGACCATTCCCCCTGATCCAGGGTCTGACGGCTGAGATAATCTGCCTGCCAATTCTCCACCCCCGGAATGAACACCGCAGAGATTGCTGGAACAAATCGTTCCGCCCAGCGAAGAATGCAAGCCACTTCTTTGGCCGCTCGGACACTCTTGGTGCCCCCCTGGTGATTGACATAAGCCACGGCCGTGGCATTGTCCGACTGGATCCGAACCGGGCTGCCCTGGAGCTGCTCGGTCCAGTGAATCAGACAAAGTCTGATCGCTCTCAGTTCCAATACATTTATCGGTAACCTGGATTCTTCCGGGGACCAAAGTCCCTGGACAGATAACTGACCGAGAATTCCTCCCCATCCGGATAGACTGGCATCCGTGGTCACTATCGTCCAATATATTGGCAGAAATGACTTTCCCTGGCTGAGCATCGGAGACCGAAGCCACCAAACCAGAGACTCTCTGGTCTGTTTGCTCAATCGTATCTGATTGTCCAGGGATTCCGGATTCCGATTCCATCTGAGAAGAATCTCTTGCTGAAGAATTCGGGTATGGGACTGGGCAAATGGGACTGCTTCGAATGAAGCCACCATCAACCCCAGAACCCTCAAGCAAGTTCGAAGGGAAGACCAGTTGTTGGACAGTAACAACTGGACTGCTGATTGAATCTTTCGGAGTTTCCCTACCGGAAGAAAAACTCTTGTCCTGACTGTGTCTAGGATTAGACCCAGATATTCGAGCCTCTGGGTGGGAACCAGAAATGACTTTTGCTGGTTCACCAGCCACCCGAATTCCTGTAAAGAAATCATAGTAATTTCTATGTTTTGTAGCAAGGTCTGAGGAGACTCTGCATGAAGCAGAAGATCGTCTAGGTAACCAAGAATCGATATACCTCTTTGGCGCAGAAGTGCCAACATTGGGGCCAACACCTTTGTGAAGACCCGCGGAGCCGTGGCGAGACCGAAAGGTAACGCCACAAACTGATAGTGGTTCTCCTCTACGGAAAAGCGTAGAAACCGCTGATGTCCTGCGAAAATGGGAATGTGAAGATAGGCGTCCTTGATGTCTATGGACGCTAGGACATCCCCTGGATGCAGGAAGGCTGCTACCGTGCGAATGGACTCCATTCTGAATCTTCTTATGTTGACGAAAGAATTGAGTGCTCTTAAGTCCAGAATTGGACGTACTTTGCCCTCTTTCCTGGGTATTGTAAACAGGTTTGAATAAAACCCTTGAAACCGTTCTGTCCAAGGAACGTGGACTACCACTCCTTGTTGTAGTAGATCTGTGACTGCTCTCCGCAGATCTTCTAAACGATCTAAGGATAGTCGGATATTGGAAGGGAAGAATCGCGCCGGTGGGAGAGATCGAAACTCGATCTTGTACCCTGACCTTATGACTTCGCAAACCCATTTGTCCGGGATTCTGGAAAGCCATGGATCCGGGAACCGGCGAAGACGTCCCCCCACCCCAGTTATGGGTGGGGGTGCACCTTCAGGCTTTGGATGGTTTATCTTCAGGTCTGGAGGGGGCGGGCTTTTGCTTGCCCGACCAACGACCCCTGACGCCTCCTGCAGGAGCTTTGGAGGACTTAGTTTTTTCACCCGCTGGACGAAAAAACCTCTTGTGAGCAGAAAAAGAAGGCCCTCGTCTTTGACGAGTTCCTCTACCTTTAAAATTTTGCGGTAAAAAGGTGCTCTTTCCACCGGTGAGATCCTTAATGATCTCATCTAAGTTGGCTCCAAATAGACGCTCTCCTGAAAAGGGGATATTAGCCAATGCTTTTTTGGAACCTTGGTCGGCTAACCAACCTTTTAGCCACAGTGTACGCCTGAGAACCACTGCTGAGACTGATGCTCGCGCCATTAATGGAGTGGCGTCTAACGCCGCATCACACACAAACTGTAACCCCTGTATCATTTGTTCCAACAAATCTGATACCGCCTGAGGGACCTCTTCTAAGTCCCGGCGTAACCACTTGGTCCATTCAGTTACAGCCTGCGAAACCAGACCAATAGCTATTATAGGTCTGAAAGCTGATCCAATCAAGGAAAACATGGTGCGAGACATAGCTTCTATCTTACGATCCACTGGATCTTTAAAAGACGGAGCGTCTTCTAAAGGAATAACCGTGGCTTTATTCAATCTAGCAATTGGTGAATCCACCACAGGTGGTTCTGTCCATTTCTTAATAAGGGTTTCCTCAAACGGATAACGCCTGTCAATGCGTTTAGAAATAGTAAAAGTGCGTTTTGGCAGACGCCATTCTTCTTCGATTGGATTGCCAAAACATTTGGGCAATGGAAAAATCTTTGCCACTTTGATGCGTTTTTTAGTCCCAAAAGGGATTTCAGTTTCAGCTATTTCCGATGGAATACCCTGTAACCTTAAGGTCTCTTGAACAGATACAATGAGTGCGTTTACCAACGCTTCCTCTCGGGCTATGGCGGATGCCGAAACATCCTCCTCACTGTCTGAAGAGACAGGACCCGAGACACCAATACCAGATGAAGTACCTGCAACTGCAGAAATAGGCTCAGAGTCTGAATCCGAGGTTTCAGATAATAAGGGGTTAGGCGGGGGTCGCTTTCTTGCGCCCTGTCCCTGACAAGCCACTTCCACCCGGGACACAAAAGTTTCCATAATAGCTGACAATGATTCAATTGTCAATGGGGTGCTGGAGGATCCCGCAGACCCCTCGAGGGGATCCGGAGGAGATACATGAGTGGCAGGGTCCATGTTAATACAGGACACCTTTGCCAGCAAAACAAAAAAACTTTTTTTTTTTTTTTTTGTGTGTCTCCCCCTAGCGCAATAGCGCCCCTCAGAGTACCTGCTTCTCGATCCCAGAGAGAGAGAGAGGGACCCCCAAGGCTCACCAACCGATGCAGTGAAGTTTCCAACCAACTGCAGTCAGCGTCTGTCTTACACAGACTGGAAGGAGCTGTTTGCTTTTCCCGGGTAGAAGGCGTGGCTCCGCCCCCTGTGTACGCCTTCCGGCGTTCCCAGCCCTCCACGAGGTAGCTGGGCTCACAAAACATGGCCGCCCCCATAGAAGAGACATAAGACTCCAAAAACATGGCGGCCAGCGTGACCTGAGGACATACATGCATTCGGTCTACGGCAAAATGGCGGCGGACCGCCGATATCGTCTTCCCCGCACATCCACCTGCACTCTGCTAAGAGGTGATATATGGATCTACAGAGATACACTACACATAAGGTAGGATTATACCTCCTATGTCTGCTGTAATGTTACAGTCTGCTGGGTAGAGTGTTAGCTCTTGAACCAAGTCCACTTCCCACAAACACATGCTGTATTACAAGGGGGACTTGTAAGTATCAGATATATACTGACCATATATGGAGGGGCCCATAATACATACTGCCTCATAATGAGGAAAAAAGGGAACGTTTACTCACCATACCGAACCGACAGGCACCCTCTCTTCACAATACCCTCTCCACCGGGGTGGGGGTTTGTGGACGCCTCGACTCTCTGGTACCTGGCGTCCAAGCGAGACTTTTAACTCGCAAAGTTAGTCCCTTCACTGGGACTCCGTCGCGGCCAACCCAGCGCGGAGCTCTGGTCTGCACGCGCTCGTAGGCAGAAACCGGGGTGACCACTGGATCTCAACATCCAGCCCGTCGCCCGGCCCCGCATACTTACTTGAATATGTCGCGGCCGACCAAGCGCAATGCCATGGTCTGCGCGCGCTCGTAGGCCGGCTGGGGTGACCACAAGTGTCGCCCAGTCCGGCATTTTTGCTTGAAGATCTCACAGGAAAAAAACACTGGAGAAAACTACCTAAAAAATGTCTTTTTCTTAAAGAAAAAAAGTCTTGCCAGGACCAAAAGATCCCAGCAAGGAACTTAGGTCCTTACTCCTGACTAGACAGAAAAAAACTGATTCCCTGTAGCAGAGAGAGGGAGGATATACCCTCAGGGACTGCCCCTAAGGTGGAGCCAGAACGTTTTGTCTTTCTGCCTAGTCCTACTCCTGCGGAGACAACATAACCCAGCTCTTGAGAATCAAGAAGACTACGTCTGTCAATGAGCGATAGAGAAACACAAAATTTAAATAAAGTAAACACCCAACTCTCTGCTCACTAAACCACATAATGTGTCATGACCTGCAGATAGTGTTCTTACAGCTAGGAACTAGAATCATGTACAGGAAACCCTCTCCTACCTTACCCATAATGCTGGGCCATAAAAAGGTATCAGCTTTGTTCCTCATGAGCATACCCCTGAAAAGGTCTTCAGGGTCTTGGAACCATACAAATGGATCACGACCATGACCTGTATAGTACCCTGCAACTAACTTCACTTGGCACTTCATGCCAAGGTAAGCACTGCACTTAAAACCAGTGCCAGATGCAGACATTACAGGCTTGTGGGGTCTGGGTATGGTCCCTGAGGAACACACAGAGGGTAACTGATCAGGAAGCTAGGTAGTACAAAGCAATAAGCAGTCAGGCAGACTAAAAAAAAATGTATTGGTTGAAAAAGAAAAATACTTTTACAAAGAAGAATGGGTCTGCCACCTATTGACACTAGTAAAAAAAAAACTGAAGCCTTACGAAGTGGGTGGGGTTATATGGGTATCCTCTAGGGGCGACCATAGCAAATGTTTTTGCTAATGTCCGATCACCTGAAGGTAGCAGCATAAAACCCATGGTCTATGAATACCAGTCCTGTGTCCTGTATGGTTTGTAAAAACCTTTAGTGACTGCCTTATATTTGCATTAACCCCCCTGGCAGTATTCCCGAGTGTGGCTCGGGGTTAACTTTCAGTACCAAAAGCGATAACACCGAGCCACACTCGGGATTACCCCGCAATGTTATTCACCTTCCCTGCGATCCCCCACCGTCCTCACGGTCTCTCCCCGCTCTGTGCACGGCCGATTCCCGGCACTTGCCTTCTGGTTCCCTCCCTGCGAGCGTTGCGACGCAGGGGGGGGTGGAACCGGCGGCAAATTCAAAAGTGTAAATACACAAAATAGCATGATACAAAGCTGTGATCCTAATGGATTACACTGTATCAATGCCATTTCACCACAGGAATGCACCTGGTGACTTTTCCAGTGCCCTGCCTGTGCTTTTCCAGTGCTTTGTGCCTGGAAAATTATAAACGACCACGGCGTCCAAAAAGCGCTTTTAGACGAACTGGAAAACAGCGACAGCGAAACTGAGTTACTTGAAGAACTGAGCGATAGCGATTCCTGGGAAATTTCGTCATTAGGTACGGAAAGTGACAACAGCGACGATTCTGATGCCTCTTTCTGGCACATAGCTTGCTGAATTTGGGAAGTATATCAAATGATTATTCAGAATTTCCAACAGAGCTATGTGTCAGAAAGAGACATCAGAATCATCGCTGTCATCACTTTCAGTACCTGATGACAAATTTTCCCACGAATCACTATCGCTCAGTTCTTCAAGTAACTCAGTTTCGCTGTCGCTGTTTTCCAGTTCGTCTAAAAGCGCTTTTGTGCAAAAATAATGCTTTTTGGACGCCATGGTCATTCTCAATTTTCCAGGCACAAAGAACTGGAAAAGCACAGGCAGGGCACTGTGAAAGTCACCAGGTGAAATCTTGTGGTGAAATGGCATGATACAGTGTAATCCGTCATTTGTGTATTTTCATTTTTGAATTTGCCGCTGGTTCCGTCGCAACGCACGCAGGGAAGGGAACCGGAAGACAGGTGCCAGCATTGGCCGAGCACAGAG
Organism: Pelophylax lessonae; assembly: GCF_965119305.1. Taxonomy (NCBI): domain Eukaryota; kingdom Metazoa; phylum Chordata; class Amphibia; order Anura; family Ranidae; genus Pelophylax; species Pelophylax lessonae. The sequence goes on along the minus strand of NC_138779.1, from coordinate 88,604,305 downwards.
CGGGAGGACAGCGGAAGGATGGCAGGGGATTGCAGGGGAAGGTGAGTTTTAAAATGTAAAACAACAGATTTCCATGCAAAAGAATGTACCACTTTTAGCAAAGAAATCCTGACATAATCAGACCGCCAGGGAGGTTAAAGTGGTATTAAACCTAAAACCAAAATTGTTATATAAATTGCAGCTTACCTATAAAGTATATGTGGTGGCTGCATTCGTTTTCTTTTTTTTTTTTAGCCCTTTTCCCTCTGTTTTCACCTGGTGATCTGGCCAGTAACACACCTCCTGTATTACAGTGCATTCACTCTGAATGAAGGAGCACAGGGGCACATTTGGACAGCAGCATTGTCAGTCTGGGGGAAGGGGAGTGTTAGAAGTATAGCCTCAATACTAGCAGATTTAGATACACTAACAAATTAAAGCCAAACTCCAGCTAACACTTTATAGGCAGTTAAAGCAAACAGATTTTTCCTTTCCGGATAAAGGTTTTACATAAAACAAATGCAGCAATCATATCAAGAATTGGTAAGCCGCAACATAACAAATGTTTGCTTTTGGGTTTAATGTTGCTTTAAACCACTCCCACTGTTCTTAGTAACGGCCATCCTATTACTCTTTACAAATTTGGTGAGCATTCACAATGCACTGGCTTTATGCCTGCTTGGTCTAAGAACTGCCCTTGCTGCATCTGCAGACAGAGGCATGTATCTCAGACTTGTTTGAATTAGTGTATACCCGGTCACTCCTCTCCAGTGACTGTTTTCCTCCAGGCTGCTTTCCCATCTCTGCCCATGGACATGCCTTATCCATCCCCAAACACAAGGATTTAAAAAAATGTAACCTACAACAGGCTACTGTGTCACAGTATCACCACCATTTTTTTTCTCTGTGTTGGCACTGATTAACTTCTAAAGCTAGAGGAACATATGCGCATTATGAAAGTTCCACTTTGAAGGAGAAATAAAAATACAGATTTTAGAAGACTGTTTTACTGGATGCACAAATTAAATCGAAGGACTATGCAAGCAGCTAACTGCACAACTGAAATACAAAGGAACTGTATTACCTGCCAAAGAATTTGCAATTCTGGGCAGCCAGTTTTTTGATCCAGATACTCCTGCTAGACAGCACATTCAGGTTCTGAATCTCAGCTGCAGCATAAGTTCAGCTTTGTCAATTACACCCAAACTGCTGACCAGATACTGAAGGGGCAGCAGAAACGCAATGTTACATCCTCCTGCCTAAAGCTCCTGTCAGCTAATTCAATGTCTGCACATGTTCACTGCAGCTAAGTCTGACTGGCTTCTAGTACTGACCCTCCCTCTCCTGCTAAGCAGGGGATCATAGTAATAAAATATGAATATACATTTGTTTTCACATATTGGCTATATATATATATATTAGGGCTGAACGATATTCAATGTAAAATCGAATATCGTGCTGCGGGCGTGGGCGTTAGTCACATCGCCGGATCATGCGATATTGGGGACTCTCAGTGAAGGTACAAGAATACAGCCCGACATCCGTCCCACATATTAAGTCCGTCCTGCAGCTCTCCTGACTGAGTGGTGAGCAGCGGCACAGGGAAACAATCACGCGTGCCTGCACACCCGATTGGTTCGCTGTGCCGCTACTCACGACGTGATTGGTTCACTGTGCTGTGGGGCGGAAGTGTATTGTGGGGACTGGGAGTGTGCTTCCGGTGCGAAGGAGCTGCCTGGTGGAGAGGACTACAACTCCCAGCGTTACCCCCACTTCCCGCGTTTCCGTCTGCCCCCAGCCAGAGAGATTCCCCCTCCCTCCGGGAGAACCGACTTCACAGCCCGATCATGAGGGAGCGCACGTGGACCGAGGCTGCAAAGAAGGTACCAAATACGGAGGGGAGGCGACTGTACCATGTACACCAGGAAGAGGCGGGTATAAATATCGCAATATATATCGTTGGGGTAAAAATATTGCACTGTGATTTTTTCCCCAATATCGTGCAGCCCTAATATATATATATATATATATATACACACATACATACATACATACACACACACACACACACACACACACACACACACACACACACACACATACATACATACATATATATATATATATATATATATATCTTTAGCCTCAACAGAAATGATCACTACTTACCATTAGAAAAATCCATGTTGGGATCAACAGGATTACAGCAGCAGCGCTGGTGTAAAACTGAAGCTCAGGGGGTCTGTATATAAAAAAACAAGATTATAAACCAAGAAAATAATGCCTAATGTACAAACACATGAAGAAGGATAAAGTGAGAATGTTTCTCATATAAAACAGATATTTGCTATAAATTGCTAAATGATAGCTGAAGACTGAATGGTTGCAGTAGCTACAACAGAAACTTTTATCCACTATGTTCACATGGGACCACTTTTGGCAGAAAGGACAATAGACAGTAGATTAAAATCTTTTTGTTGTGATAATTTGATTAGAATAGATAACTTAAAGTGTCACTAAACCCACATAATAAAAAAAAAATAAAACCTGATCAGTAAATGCTGTATCACATGCTGTTCAAACTCACTCAATGAGATTAGTTTTCTGTATTCTGCAAAAAAACCTGGTTGATCCTTCTGCTCTTTATCTCCACCTTCTTGTTCATGTCCCCAATTCAGCTAGGGATTTTGCAGAGCTGTGGTGGAAGCTCTTCACATGCTCAGTTTTCAGTAAGTTTCCTCCCTATCACATCTGAGCAGTCCATGTCACTATAGAGTCAAACATGTGTGTTGTGCATATACACAATGCTAAATGACAGCCCACTCCGTCCCTCCTCCATGGCCACTAACCAGCTAAGCACAATGAGGGTGAAATATTACATGTAGTTTGATAGAGGCTTCACCTCTCTCTAAAGCCTCGTACACACAAACAGATTATCGGACGAATATTCGTCCATTTTTTTGTTGCATGCTAGGCTCAAATCGAAAGTGAAGAGGTTACTCAACATATGAAAATTTCATATGACAGAATACAACTTCACAAGTAATGTAATGTGTTGAAGTGTTTTGTATGTATTCTTCAGTTTTCGATCAAGCGTAGTCTTGCTCTTACGATTTCTTTTCTGTACATTTTCTGTTCAGTACATTCAATAACGTCTACAGACGTGATGAATGTCATTCTAAAGTACTTCAAAATTTTGTCTGCTTTTAACATTCAATTTTAGTGTGAATGTAATTTCCCAAACAAAAACCATATATATATATATATATATATATATATATATATATATATACTGTTAGAAATGTGTTTATTCAAGAAAAAATGTCATCCTACTCCTTTTCTTAAACATTCTTATCACTATTGTCGAAACTAAATGTCGATCTGACTCTATAATTAGAAAATCAAATAAATTCTCAGAAAACAAAAAATTCTACTAGTGTATGGTCTGCTTAGCTTTAGCAAGATATGCTTTGGAGAAAGACAGACAGACAGACCTCCCAGTTTTTTGCTACACTGATTATGGTGCATAACTGACATATTAAGGGTCATCTTTCTAGTTAGAAAGCTCTAAAACTGCATGCATCAAAGCATAACTCAAAATCACTAAAGATCACTAAAGTACTGTATATTTTTTAAAATGGAAACTACACTAGATAAGCACTGTTTCTCTGAAAATAAAAATAAAAGTGTCCCCCCACCCCTGAAACTTCAGGCCAGCAAATCACTTAAAATGGGCACATCAATCCTTCCTAAACTGCTGGAGCCAGTAGCAAATGGTAAGAAAACCTGACCCACTAGTTGCATAATTTGTTAATGCTGTGCCTCATTCTGCTATATCGTCAATCTAACCATACTTCCTGTTACCGGATTTAAGCTAGAATCAAACCCACCCTTCTTGGCAAATGCCTATGGTAGGGGCACCCCTAAGAGCAAGCAGCTGCTCTCACCTGATCCCACACACCTAACCACACATCTCCTTAAGGAAGTACGTTAGTATTTCCTTTAGCAGATGTACCTATAAAACAAAGATAAAATACTCAGACGTGTGCATGCCGGTGTCTGCTGTTTTCATAATATTTAACAGAAAATTCCCTGTTGAATGTTGTGATAATCTGCATTACCCATCATCTATTTGGGAAAAACATACAAGTCAAAAAAACATTTTATACTTACGACAATTTGTACTTATCCCCACTGAGAAGCTTCTTTGAAAAGACGTTCTGCAAACTGAAATAAAATGTAATAATTTTCTTTATTTAAGAGGCAAACGGTAATCGCTTTGTCCATTTAATGCCAATTTGATCAAATAATACCTCTGCAGCCCATTACAAACAATATCCTGATTTTAAATGAGTGTTCCTTTAAAGGAAACCTGGCAAGGCACACATATGGGAACTGCCACTGTTTTTAAATAACAAAAGTTAAAGTCCTCCTTCTGTGCCCTCTTCTGTCCCTGATCCAGCTAGATATTGACTGTGCAACTATATAAGCCCTGCACAATTGCTGGTCAATATGTTACTGGCCAGGCCCACTCATGCACTCCTATTAATATCTATATGGATCGGGGACAGGTGAGTATAAGCCTGGAAGAGCTGTACAAATAGCAGGGCAAGGGTTTTTTTTTCTTCCGGAGGGGGGGGGGGGGGGGGTGTTCAAATTCAAAGGGCAACAACATTTAACATGAAGTTGTCGTTTTAGCACCAAAATACTTATAATGGGGTATTTCACTGTCTGATACACACCAATCAGCCAATACTTAATAATCACCCACCCTAAAGCATGGTACACACACAGCTAGGTTTTTTTTCCATTCCAATTCATTTTTTTAAATTTCATTCCTCCGCTGAGCTGTTGTGTTCTGACAGGGGGACTGCCCCACTGTCAGAATATACCAGTCAGCTCTCGCAGCCATTGGCTGCTGCGGGCTGATCGGATGCTAGTTTTCCAGCATGCCCATTAAGCCAGCTTCTGTTGGGCGGGCTGCTGGTTTATTTCACTGCCACTGTGAGAGATACAAGTTATCACCTGATTTCATTGTGGTAGAGGGCCACCTATATGCACAGGATTATTACTTGAAGTACACCTTGTTTGAACCTTTGATTACATCACTTCACTACTTCATCACTGGTTTTTTTCTCATCACTCATTTTTTGAAGTTGAAGAAGCCAGCGTCTTCATTTATTTGAGAGACTTTATTTATATCACCAATTTTATTTGGTTATCTGCACTTGAATTATTTATTTCATTTGTACCCGATTCATTTTAGGTCATAATGTTATGGCTGATTGTTGTATAAATAATATAAGATAAATTGTCAATCCAAAGGAAGCGGAAATTTCTCTATGAATAATTTTCTCAGAGAAGGGTACTACAATGATCTTACCAGTCCATGATGTTTGTAGATAAGGCTGCAGAGAAGCCAAGAACATTAAAACTAATTTCGGTTGCAGTGCAAAGTGCAAGACCACCCATCACTGGCAGAAGGGACAGATGCACCATCATTCCTGCAAGATAAGAACATTAACATTGTAAGGAAATGAGGATTAAAAACAAACCAAAATCTTGCCACAACCCAGCAAAAGAAGCTGTAGCTTTCATGAAGTTATTTACTTTCTGTAGCCAGCCGTGATGCTGGCTAAATCCTAATCACTGTTGGTTTCCCTTATCACCAAAAAAGCCCAAATCAGAGCTTGCAATTGTACAAGAACCACCGTACCACTGCCACCCATGTACTGAGGCATAGAAACAAGGCTCCACAGCACGAAAACACATGACAAAAGCCTGCAGTGTAATCCAGAAGCTTTTAAAGCCTGATGACAATGGCTTAAATGGATTGTGTAAATCTCAAATAAAAGAAATCCATAATAAGTGGCCCATCCATGGGTGATCCCTTTCTTAGTTGCCTGCCTTTAAGTTAATTCTCTGGTTTCAATACTTTTTAAGTGACTGGCTCAGAACATGATTGCAGAAAAGCCAGACTTCCTAGTTTTCATACTTTTTTCGGTTATTGTGTCAGAGTAGTAAAGTCAGAGAGTCAGCAAGAAAGCTTGGCAGGTGGCAATTTAGGGAGAGTTCAGCAATAGCAGCACTCTACATCTCTCAAGAGCTTTCCTTTTAAAGGATACCTGTACTTTCATAGAAAGAACAATTCTCTTTTTTCACCTTAAAAGGAGAAGTACAGCAAATGCTTGTTTGGTTGTACTTCTCCTGTGGATCACAGGAGTGCAGTTCGTTCTGCACTCCTGTAACCTGTTTTCAGTGGACAGTGGGTTGAATACCACTGTCGGCTGACATCACAGGCAAGATCGTGACAATGAAGTCGGGATCTGCCCACATGCCTGGACCGGCACTCGGGATCTGCCAACATGCCTGGACCGGCACCCGGCTCAGGCTCTCAGCGAGCCACTGAGAGCTTAAGCCGGCCACTCCAGCCCCCTCCACAGCTCAGTGCTCCAGTGAGTGTGGAGGGCAGAGCAGAGAGCTGGTGACTGTCAGTCACCAGCTCTCTGCTCAGGGAGCGCTGAGAACTGAGTGATTGGCAGGGTTTGATCGCTCGGTTCTCAGTGTTAGAGCCAGTGGAGGGGCCGATGCTGCATCCACCTAGGTAAGTATGATTCAGAAACAAAAACCCCATATTTCGATTTTAACCTCTCAGACTTAAGCTAAACCCTGCTTGCCCACCTGGGACATATACTTGCCTGAATCAGACGACTGCAGGCATATTCTTTCTCATGACTGCACTGGAGCACTAAAACCCCATCAAGTTCTATGTGGCTATTTTCCAAGTGGTATCAGATTAGCTTATAGAAACCTATGGGGTTCTTTTGCACAGATATGGCAAATGGAAAGAACACATTGGCTGAAGGTGCTAAAGAGTCCTGCGGACTGCGCTTGTCCAATACAGTATAGTATGTATCAAAGACAGGCAAGGGAGGAAGGGATAGTTTGGGCAAGGGGTACAAAGAATAACTGTACTTTCTACAAAAGTGCAGGTAGTCTTTAAAATCCTTTCAAAAGTCCTTTTGGTTTTTGTACGACGAAGATGAAATATATGGTATACAGTAAAAGTAATCATGTACTCACCAGTGTACTCTCCCAGTATCAGCCTGGACATTATAACTGTAAAAATAGGTGCTGAACTTTTAACAGTTTCTGCAAAAGACACAGCTACATTCTTCAAGCTGACAAGACCTAGGACCACAGTGGAAAATCTGGAAAAAAAAATGGAGCATGATGGCAAATCTCAAACTAAAACAATGCAGTTTAGGGAGTAGATGTCATAACTTAAACAAGTAAATGCTAATATATGACTTTATCCCAGGAATAAACAACAGCGTGCAATCAGCTTTCTTCCAGGACAAAAAGAGCACAGTAATTGAACAGAACAGTGAGGTCCTAGGATAGGGATGCCAACTTCTGAAAGTCACTAAGAGCAGGTAGGGGTCTAAAATTTTAAGTTGCTATAAGTGGAAGTTCAACCAAAAACTTTAACACCAAATCTACTCTTAGCCACAGTCTAAAACGAATCGATCTATTGCTGTAAAGACAAAAATAAATAAAATCGTTATACGTACCTTTTCTGAAGCCAATCCAGTTCGGTCTCCAGCAGCAGATGCTGTGGGCAGGAGAGAACTGACAACGGCTATGAAGCTTCTATTGTCGGCTGCATCTCCTGCCCATTCCCACACACTGAAGCCACCACTGACAGCTCAGCTCTGGACCGGACTGTGGCGGCTACAGAATAGGTAAGTATAGCTCTGTAAAAAACTATTTTTACTTAGGAAGAATGGAAGGGTTTGCGCTAGAACCTGGATTATCTTACTGTTATGAAAGTAATAGTAATGTTTGGCTAGGACATCTGGATTTTGGACAGGCGCCTTCTTCACGCCAATAGATTTTCACCGTTAGGCTCGGTTCACACTGCCCGTTAGGCTCGGTTCACATCTTTACATTACATTTTGAGGGTAATTATAGTGCGAATTCACAGTGCAATTTTTGTGTCAAGCAGAATTTGAATGTGAATTTGATGCAAATTTGTGAGGGGATTGGTCACAGCTGCAATTTTATATCTGGTCACTAGAAGCCAAAAAATTGGATTTTTGACGTACCATAAAATCCATTTCTCTGATGTTCATTGACAGACACAGCTTCAGATCTTCATAGCCGTTGGGTTATGCTGCCCCCTACAGGAGTAGGACACTAGGCAGACAAAAAGTCTGGCTATACCCATGGGCAGTCCCAGGGAATATACCCCCTCTCTCTGCTATAGGCACCTCAGCTTAAGTAGTGTTAGAAGAATTACAACTCCACAAAGGGGTGGGTGCTGTGTCGATCAATGAACATCAGAGAAATGGATTTTACGAAAAGTCAAAAATCCAATTTTTGCTTTCGTTCATTGACGGACACAGCTTCAGATCTTCATATCCATTGGGATGTCCCAAAGCAGTGTTTAACATGAGGGGTGGGAAGAGCAAAAAAATTCCCAAGGCTAAAAAGTAGTCAACCAGGCAACAAGAGCTCAACCAAAACAACTGGAGCCCATATGAATAAAAACATTGTGGCCAAAAGAAGCATCCGCAGACGCTAAAACATCTACTTTAAGTAACTTTGAGAAAGTGTGCACCAACGACCAAGGGGCCGCCTTGCAAACCTGCGTCACTGATGCCTAATGACGGAAAGCCCAGGAGGCACTAAGCGCCCGTGTAGAGTGCACCTTAACCGGGAAAGGAGGAACCTCACCCTTAATGGAAAAGGCCTGAATCACTGTCTGTCTGATCCATCTGGAAATGGTCGCAGAGGAAGCGGACAACCCTTTACGAGGTCCATCCTTCCTGAAAGACTCCGTAGCTGCCAGGTACACTCTAATTGCCTGGACCACATCCAAGGCATGCAGGGCAATTTCCTTTGGGTTTGTTTAGGCCTGGGACAAAGGGAAGGCAACACAATGTCTTCATTCAATTGAAAATCAGAGACAACCTTTGGAAGGAACGACGGACAGGGGCAAAGAACCCCCTAACCTCAGTGAATCACCAGGTAAGGTGAACGACCGGATAATGCCGCCAGTTCTGACACCCTGCGTGCAGAGGTGATAGCCACCAAAAAGGCCACCTTCTGGGACAGCGTAAGCAGGGGAATCTCCCAAAGATTCTCAAAGGGAGGATTCTGGAGGACCGAAAGCACCAAATTGAGGTCCCAAGGTGGCAACGGAGCCTGCACTGGAGGAACCAAAATGTCAGACACCCTTAAGAAAGGTACGAACCAGTGAGTGAATGGCCAAAGGTCATTGGAAGAAGACCGCCAAAGCCGACACCTGGCCCTTGATGGTACTCAAGGCCAACTTCTGTTCAACCTCCCATTGAAGGAAGGTCAAGATCCGAGCACCTGAGAAGGAGCAAGGATGAACCCCATCACGCAATGTACGTCTTCCACGTACGATGGTAGATCCTCCTAGAAGTACATTTCCTAGCTTTTAACAGTGTGGGAATCACCAACTCAATTAAACCTCTATCCTTCAGCACCTGGCATTCAACAGCCAAACTGTCAAAGCCAGCGACTGTAAAGCAGGATGGAAGATCGGTCCTTGGGACAGCAGATCCTCCCTGAGAGGAAGCTTCCAAGAAACGTTGGCTTCCAGCCACACCAGATCGGCGTACCAAGCCCAGTGAGGCCAGCCCGGAGCCACCAAGATTACCCGAATCCCCTCTGCTTCGATCCTGCGTAGAAGTCTGCAACTGTGCAAACTGAACCCCCTCGAAGGTAGACACCATCAGACCCAGCACCTGCATGCAAGTCCGGAGGGATGACCATCATTTGGACAGAAGGAGACGAAGTGCAGCCTGCAATTTCTGGAGTTTGTCCAGAGGAAGGAGCACTCTGGCTAAGGCCGAGTCCAGAGTCAGGCCCAGATAGTCCAGCTTTGTGGACGGAACCAGGACAGACTTCTGAAAATTCAGAATCCAGCCAAGCTCCTGCAGAGTTCCTATTTTGATCTCCAGGTTTTCCACCTGAGCAGAAGGAGACTCTGCTCGCAGAAGGAGATCGTCAAAAGGAGCCCAGTACCGCGATCCCCCATTGGCGTAGCAAAGCTAGCAATGGGGCTAACACTTTTGTGAAGATGGGAGGAGCAGAGGAGAGACCAATGGGTAACGCCACAAAGTGATATTGCTCCTTTCCCACAGCAAAGCAGAGGAAGTGCTGGTGACTGGCATATATTGGAATGTGAAGGTAAGCATCCTTGATGTCCATAGAGGCGAGAAAATCCCCTTGATGCAGGGATGCTACCACTGCGCGAATGGACTCTATTCAGACTCTTTAGCAGTTCAGCGCCATGAGGTGCAGGATTTGATGCACCTTGCCTTCCTTCCTGGGAACTGAAAACAGGTTTGAGTAAAAACCCTGAAAACGTTCCGAAGTCAGAACTGGAATAATCACCCCTTGATGTAACAGGTCTTGTATAGCCCCAAACAGACCCTGTAAGTGGACTTGGGACAGGCGCAAGTTGGAAGGAAAGAACCTTGCCAGGGGACAAGAGCGAAACATGATCTTGTAGCTGGTTTGAATGACTTCATGGACCTACCTGTCTTGCACTAGGAAAATCCAAGGGTCTGGAAATCAGCGAAGAAGTCCTCCCACCCCCGATACGGGGGAGGGCCCACCTTCATGCTTAAGGAGCCATGCCCACGGGTCTGGAGAAGCCCGCTCTTGGCTTGCCAGACCAGGTTCGTTTGGATCCTCCAGGGGAGGCCCTGAAAGGCTTCGAGCCCTTGTCAGTCGACCCGGAGGGACAAAAAAAACCACAAATTTTTATGTGCCAAAAAGGAAAGCCCACGTCTACGACAAGGTTCCTTGACCTTAGTAGCCTGAGGAAAAAAGGTACTCTTCCCCCCCTGTGAGACCTTTTATGAGGTCATCCAGGGTAGCTCCAAACAGGCGATCTCCTTGAAAGGGAAGATCAGTAAAGGCCTTTTTAAAAGTCTGGTCCACAAACCAGCATTCGAGCCAAAAAGACATGCCGAAGGACCGCTGTCAAAACAGAGAGCCACTAGGGGAGCCGCATCCAAAGAGGCATCACAGACAAACTGCACCCCCTTGACCAGCTGGTCCGCACGCTCAGAAAAGGCAGGGGGGAGTTGTTCTCCCTCCAGGTCACAGCGTAAAATGTTTAGCCCACTCAGTCAGAGTTTGCGACACCAGGGCAATGGTGAATACTGGCCTCATTGCCGAACAAGCCTCCGCCTTCCTGTCAGCCGGATCCTTAAAGGCCAGAGACTCTTCAAACGGAATTATGGTTGCCTTGTTTAATCTGGAAACTGGAAGGTCCACCACTGGATTAACAGTCCACTTCTTAAGAAGGGACTCCTCATATGGGTAACACCTAGTAAAGAGCTTAGGGATCCCACAGGGACGCTTTCATGTCAAAATAGGCCGGGAAAGGGAACACCTTTACAGGTCTGGATGGCTTGTAAGTGCCAAAGGGAACATGCGCCCCTGTCGAAGCTGCATCCTCCATCTCCAAGGTCTCACACACAGATACAATCAAGTGCTTCCACCAGCACCTTTTCGTGCACGGTTGCAGATGTGGAGGAATCATCCTCACTAAAAAAGGATTCAGAGCATGTGGTTGCACACCCAGCAGGGTTACCCACGTCCGCGGCGGCCAAGTCAGATTAAGGATCTGATGAGACAGATGAGGCAGGGGGGTGCTTTTTGCTAGCCCATCGCCCGAAGACCACTTCCACCCGGGACACAAAGAACTCCAGGACTGACGTCAGTGCAACGATAGATGGTTGGGACCCCCCAACCTCATAGAGGGGATCAGGTGGGGAGATGTGCTCCAAGACTCCATGAGTCACCAGTGGGACCCCACAAAAAGTGCAAAACACTGCAAGGGACAACCCCCACATCGCTGGCAGCACCACCCAGTCGCCAGGCACAAGCACCACCAGAATGATCCTCAGCTGAGAGGGAAAGAACCCCACCAGACTAACCACCCAGCAGAAACAGGCACCCGCAGCCACCAGAATAATCTGCACTGCACGCGCGGCGATCAGGAACTGAAAAGGGTTCAGGAATCAGCACCAGGGGATGAGGAGGGGCTCCCGCTGCTGAAATTACCGCAAACCACTGCAAAATGCCCACCGGACTAAACAAACATGGCCACCGTGTATAGAAAAACACAGGCTACCCCCACCCCAGGAGGTGGATCAGACCACCCAAACAACCCCAATATATGTGGAGGGGGGATGTGGAACAGATGACAAGGGGGAGTGCCTGATAGGAAGGAGGGGAACCTGGGGGTCCGACTGTCCCAAGGAGGGGGCCACGTCCACCCCAAAACCCTCCAGGGGGAGAGGGGGGACAGCTACTCACTATACCAGGAACCAGGTGGGCGCCGCTCCAGAAAGAACCCTTCTTTATCGAAATGGGGGGTGTTGGCCAGGAGGAGCGCTGCGACTCAGGCCAAGACCCGGTTGCATCCGACCTCACAATCGGTTTAACTCGCAGGCCAGCTCCCGTCCAGTGGGGCTTTGTCGCGGCCGATCTAGTGCGGAGTGGAGGTCTGCGCATGCTTGCTGGCCAGACTGGGGTGGTCACTGCATCTAGATTATCCAGCCCATCGCCCAGTCCGGCAATTGATTGTAGATCTCACAGGAAAACCCCAGGAGAAAAAAAAATGTATTACTTTTTAAATTATAAATATAAATTATACATTTCTAAAAACAAAAATTGCCAGGACCAAAGATCCCAGCAAGGAACTAGGTCCTTACTCCTGACTAGGCAGAAAAAAATCGGAGTGTCTATAGCAGAGAGTGGGAGTATACCCCCTGGGATTGCCCATGGGCGTAGCCAAACTTTTTTTCTGCCTAGTGTCCTACTCCTGTAGGGGGCAGTATAATCCAATGTTTATGAAGATCTGAAGCTGTGTCCATCAATTAACGAAAGAGAAAAAAAAGCTGGATTCGCAGTAAAGTGAACACAGGATTGTGATTTAAATCCGGCCTTGTTAAAGTTTATGGAGCTGAATTTGCATCAAATCAAACTCACACATGACCCTTTTTTTAGCCGCATCAGAATCACATCTCATTGATGTGAATGGCCTTCATTAAAATCATTGTTATTTCAGATGACATGTGAATCTATGCATTCGGAATGGATCAAATTCACATCAGTGTAAAACAGGCCTTAAACTGATTTGTAAACAGAGAGAGACTGAGAAGGAAGTGTCAAAAGATACAGATCTATTAAAAACAAAGATAAAAGACTTTAGCCAAAACTTTCAGACCTCAGAAAACACCTTATTCATCAGGGCTTGAAGCAAGAGATAGTACTGGACCAAATGTGGTTTTTAACACCTTTATACCTGCCCCAAAATCCCTTTTAAAAAGTTCTGAATGCTGGGGGCAGAAAGACTGACCGATCACGTGACCACCATTATTAGCGGTCACAGTGGTCACATGATCAGGAGCTGGTCTTGCCAGCTACCAATCATTAGCAGGGAAGAAGAGCTGCCTGAAACATCAGCCACCCAGTGACACATAAGTGCTGCGTGTAGGCAGTATAGTCCCTTTCTTTTGCAGCTGCACATAGGCGGTCGTGAGGGAATTAAACAGGGCAAACATTGAAGCACAAAGTCCGTCAGCAGCTGGTTTAGGCTTTCTGACCCCAGAAATGTGTTAGCTTTCTGATATAAGCTTTTATCCCAGTTTGGAATAAATCTATATCTGGATGATTAACTTTCAATGTAGTGCTTCAATCTCAGACCCTCTCATAAAACGTAGGTGACAGTTTCCTGCATGGATCAGACATACAATCTAAAGTCTAAGAACTACCTGCAAATACTGGAATAGTGAACGGATACATTAGAAAACCTGTATAATCTGGGCAAAAGGGTCAGTTCTCTATTATACAGGTGTTAGGGAATGCACCCCTGTCCATAGAAGATGTCCCAGATTACCCCTTTTCTCAGCAGGAGTTTCACTGTCCTGGAAACTTTGTACAATAAGAATAACTACTTTTTAAATTTACCTCATGAGACCAACAAACAGCATAATCATTAGGAAGTTTGGAGGATAACTGAGTCGTGCTTTGTGCTGGTACAGACAGCAGGGAATGAACATCTTGATGCAGCCAATAAAAGTGGTCATCAGCATTTGTACAGCACCTGAAACAGAAACCGGAAATGTATTCATTTATATATCATTAAAAAAAACATTTTTTTTAAATACAAGAAATGTGCTGTGTAAATCTTTGCTTGGAATTCAGCTTTAGATTATACTTAATCACTTTTCTTTCCATTTTTTTGTGATCTCCTTTTTACCAGGTGCTCTGCCAAGCTGGTTCTATTAGCCATCTAGTCTATGTGACATCTCTGGGAAAAGCCTGTGCATGCTTGCTTGTCACCAAACACTGGAGTCCTGTGGACTAAGGAACAGCTTTCTGCTCAGTAAAGCGTAGTGCACATCAGCCGAATGTCATGTGGCATCGGCCGATTCAATAGAAAGTGGCGGACATTTGGCCTGTGTGTAAAGGGACAAGACCGAAAAAGGTCTACCAACCGGCTCCCGATTAGTGTTTTCAGCACTGACCAGTGTGTTCTGGCGGGAAGGGGGGGCTGCCACCCCCCTGTCTGATCACAGCAGGAGAGATCGCTGTACTAACATCACAGTTAGTACAGTGGTTCTGACCTGAGCTGTCAGTTTATTTTTCAGCCTGCTGGGTTGAAAATAAAAAATAATAAAATAGTAGTGTGTACTTGATTTAAGCGGGTGAGAAGCACTGCAGTCGGGATCAGTGAGCTGGCAAGAGACACCGCAGTCGCATTCTATCTGCTTTGTGTCACCCTGTCAGCAGTTATTACCATTTGTGTGGATCTGTCAAATGTGAGAAGGAAAGCTGCAACTGGATTGGTGCAGTGGATGATGAAGGGGAATTTCCTGTGCTTTCAAATGCTGTTTTGTCTGTGCTTATTCAGCACACTTTGTGAGTATTTCATATAATTTTAAATTAAAGTGTTTATTTTAGGTACACTATTGTGAGCATTTTCTCTGTGTTGGAAACACCAAGAATTTATGCACACTGTTTTATTGTAAATGCACATTATTACTGTAAACTTCTGACAGGAAAAATCAGCATTAAACACGTTCAGGGGCATTTGGACGTTCATTTATAATGGCCAAAATTTGAGTTTATTTTTGCCACTGAAATGAATAAATGCTCAAGCACTTAACACAAGGAGGAGCATCAAGATGCGCTTAGGTGCTTTGCCAATTTCGGTGCTCAAAAGCTCCTCTCTTGAACCCAGATTCTTCTGCATTCAGAAGGGGAGCTTTTTGGCACAAAAAACGCCAAAGTGCCTAAACGCATCTTGACATTCCTAAGCCTTTGAACGATGCTGCTCCTAAACTCCTCTAAAAGCCTATGTGTGCAAGAACCTATAGCCTTTTACTGAGGGGAGTTTGGGGGCTTAGGCAAAAAAGTGCCCACAGCAAGGAGCAACAGAGTGCAAGAATCCCAGTTTTCCTGCACCATGGGTATAGCACAGCATACCCACGGCTTTTGTGCGGGTTACTGGCACTTTGCCATTGACTTCTTTGGCAGCAGGATGTAAACAAAAGAGCTGGCATTAAGTGCCGGTTCACATTTGTGCGATGCTTGAACGCTGCGAATATACAGCATGTTCCCGCAACGCATCCGCACCTCTGGCAGTTCACACTGCCATATGCGATACGCCGGGGGTGTCAATTAAAAGTTAACGACACCCCCAGTTGAGATCGTATATCGCAGTGTGATCTGCAAGTTCACACAGAATCAGATCGCACTAGTGTGAACCACCATGCGATCCGATTCTGCTGCGGATTAAAAAAAGGGTCATGTGCATATTTTAGTGCGACTGCGGTGCAAATTCAGCCATACAAAATGTATGGCTGAAATTTGCACCGCACAGAGATCGCATGTAATTTTAGGAGCAGTGCGCTCCGAATTACATGCGATCTCTGTGATCGCACAAATGTGAACCGGCACTAAAAAAAAAAAAAAAATTAAAAAACAGCATTGGGGTCTCTCCCAATCCATACCAAGCCCTTCAGGTCTAGTATGGATTTTAAGGTGGGCACCACGTAAAAAAAAAAATAAAGCGTGAGGACCTCCTTAAAATACCCCTAACTATTTCATGCCCTCAACACGGGGGGCACCTTATTGGGGGTTTAAGAAAAATGAGACTTTACAATCACTTTAATATCTGCTGTGATTAGAGAGTATCACTGGAACACCCTCCAGTTCAATTCTTGCAATGCAGATAAGGAAAAGGCTTCAGAGGCGTATAACAGGAAAACGAATGCCGCAGAGTCACAAGGGTATCCACTACAAGAACTAGAGAATTCCTGGACATGGAATGAAACCAGCTCAGTCTGTTATTCATATACAGTGTTCACAACTTGCTACTGAGTTCCTAAACACCTGTGGGCAGAGACCAATCTCCAGAGTCCAAACATTGAGAAAATTCACCTACCACTTTTCCATGTCTAGAATGTGCACAGTGGATAGAGTTGGAACATGAAATTCCATCCAAACCAGAATCTGATCAACCGCTCTTTGAGAAGCAAGACATCTGCTTCCTTCCTTCCTTATGGTTGATTTACAGCCACTGCCCTGGCACCGTGACTGAATCCTAGTTAGGGAACAATGCAGCCAAGAGGTCCAGCTTTGAAGGGATAAGCAGATCGTTTTGAGTATCAGTATGTTAATAGTGGGGCAGGCTTCCTCCGGTGACCAAGTCTCCAGCACTGAAAGGGTGTCTGACTCCTCCTCAGCCTGTTAGGCTTGTGTCCATTGTGAGGATCTTCCAGACTCCAGGCACAGATTCGTTAACCACCAAGCCAAGGACAGCCCACTCCTGGGGGTCAGGTGATTGTCTAGAGAATTTGCCCATTGGTCCCACTTAGCCAAAAATGTTGAGCAGCAACAGTCTGGAATACAATAAGGCATAACAGATTGCCCCAAAGAAGGCATTCATCAAGCCCAGAACCATCATGAAAAAGGTTCAGGACCCCACAAAACCACTGTAGAGTCTGCACAGTTTGACGGACATTGGCAGACCAGTTAGTTTTGTCAGGGGAAGGTCCTCCAAATATCCCATTATAGGGATGCCCAGTGAATGAGGAAGAGTAAGCAAAGGGACTAGACACCTCGGAGAAGACCGAAGGAGCTGTAGACAGGCCAAAGGCGAAGTATATCAACTGGTAGTGTTTATAAGCCTAGTGCAAAATGCAGGTTTTGTTGACATGCTGGATAGATAGGGATGTGCAAGGATGCATCCTTGATGTCCACCTAGGCCATAAAGTCCCCTGGGTGGAAATAGGCAATGTCTGACCTGACAGATTCAATATAAAGCTTTTGCACTTGAACGGGTGAATTTGAAGGCCTTCAAATCCACAACAGGGAAAATGCCCACTTTTGCTTTGGGGTGAGTAAACAGGTTGTAGTTGAAACACTGAAATGATGACTCCCTAAATGAGGAGTTGTGCCAAAGCAGTGTGGAGGTCGGCTAGTCTCTGTATGGATATTAGCAGATTAAGCAACATGAAGCAGGCAAGGGTAGAGCTTAAAATTTTAGCATGTAACCCCTAGACACTACATCCATCAACCACGAGTCCAAGATGTTTTTAGACCAGGTGGTAGCAAGCACCAATAAATGTGCCCCACTTAGAAAACTTTGGTCGCAACTTGGAGGCTATGGGAGTCCAAGCCTTGTGATAGAAGAGAGTCCCAGGTTTGGCCTTGGGCCTATGAGAAACAAAAGGAATTCTTCTTAGTTTCATGTGTGGTGCATTTTCCAATATGAGGTTTAGCCTTCTTTTGTTGCAGCAAAAGGGTGCTCTTCCACTTTGTGACTAATAATGGCTAATTAATTATTAGGTGCTTGCCATCAAACAGCATACATAGCAAGCGCTTCTTACACTGGTATTCTGCAGATCAGCATGGGAGCCAAAGGGTGCTTAGCATATGCACAGATGGACCTGTTGTAGGTAGAAGGAGCATCGCATCAACACAATAGTGCATGGCTGCAGTCAAGCTCCAAAGGGATCAGGGAGTGTGGATCATGGGTCCCCAGACATATTCCTTGGGTCATACTCTCAGGGTCTTGCAGATGGGCATGACCGGAATAACCGCCTGAAGGGTAGGACCTGCTTGGGAAAAAAAAAAAAAAAAAGACATTAGGAGGGGTTTCCATTCTTTTATTCACAGGTTCTTTAAACACTGGAATGTCATTGACTGTTATGGTCAGATTCTTAAGACAGAAAATGGGAATGCAGCACTTCTAAAGGAACTATTAAGGATTAGGTCAGTCACCAAACCAGTTTCAAGAGCTAATGTACTGGGCAGGTTTTGACAGGTTAGGAAATTTATTGAGCTCATGTTGGGGACCGTTGTCAAGGCTGTTGGCCTTGAGCCCAAGGCAAGGGACACAGGAGGCTTCCCCTAATCTGTAGGTAGATCATGAGCTGAGAGGGTCCATAGGACCACCCCCTCTGCTTCAATGATACAACGTATTGTGCAAAAGCGGTCACACAGTCCCCAAAGAGGGTAACTCACAAAACCTGCCACAAGTGCAGAGAAAGGTATCTGTCCATCTGTGACCAAGTGCCTGTAGGCAGTAGACAGGAACCTGATGTGTGGTTCCAGGAGAGGAGGATGTCAGTACACAGTCGAAAGCGAGAGAGGCAGTGAATGCAACGGGAAGGCAAGGCAAAGTGCGCAGAAACTTCATCAGATGAAGACAGCTGCACAGGCACTATAGAAGTGCGCAAGCAACACAATTCAAGCTTATGGCATGGCAATGCTGGTGAAACACACACACAATAGCTCCCAGAAGGGAAAAAATCCGACTTACTGTAAGACCCAGGGGGCAAACCACGGTTCGTGGTTCCTGAAATTTATCTAGAGGAAGGACCACCCTAGTCAGAATTAAAATCAGACCTAGGTAATTCAATTCTCGGGACAGGGATAGGGGGGACCTTAGGTAGTTCGGACATTACCTAAACCTCTGCAGGAATTAATTGCGCACAAGGAGACTCAGGATCTAAAAAACCTGAAAAGAATAAACTTTGCCCCCCTTTCTGAGTACCCCCAAAATAAACATTTTGTGGATCTCCTTGATGCTCACAAAAGAAGTCCACGGGCCGGAAACCAGCGAGGATGTCCCTCCACCCCAATAATGGGTGAGGGCAGACCTTCATGCTGAAAGGGTCATGTCTGCAGATCCGAAGAAGCTACTGTAGCTTTAGGCTTACCAGACCAAGACTGCTTGGAACATCCCGGGGAAGTCCGCATCTGCTACGAGGCTCCTTCCCTTTTCTTGACTGTGGCAGGAAGGTACTCTTTACCCCCATGATACCCTTAATGATGTCATCCAGGGTAGCCCCAAACAGGTGATCGCCTTGAAAGGGCAGATCAATGAAAGCTTTCCTGGAGGCTTGGTCTGCAGACCAATTCTTAAGCCACAGCACACGTCTAATCACCACCACTGAAACAAAGTTTGGAAAGCACAGGAACTGTATCCAAAGCTGCATCACAAATAAACTACAGCCCATGGACCAACTGGTCCGCTAAATCAACATAAGCAGCGTGGGGGATCTGCTCAACCCCCAGGCCCTGGCACAAAAGCTTGACCCATTCAGTTAGGGTCTGAGACACCAGGGCTGAGGCAAAGACTGGCCGCAATGTCGAAACAGTCATAGTAAACATGCTGCGTGCCACAGCCTCTGCTTTCCAGTCAGCCGGGTCCTTAAAGGACGGGGATTCCTCTACTACTCTCATGTTTGCTTCATTTAACCTGAAAACAGGAGGGTCCACCACTGGTGAATTAGTCCACTTTTTTAAAAGGGACTCCTCAAAAGAGTAACGTACAGCAAAATGTTTGGGGACCACAAAGGGTAATTTTGGTCGTTCCCATTCTTTACAGGAAAACCTGTCAAAATAAGGCACATAAAAGGAAACACCTTTGGAGTATGAGGTGACTTATGTGTACCAAACAACACAGCCACATCCGTGGCTACATCAGCTGCATCCTCCATTTATAAAGTCTCACGCGCTGCACAGATAAGTGCGTCTACCAGCTCTTTTTCATTCGCTGCTGCGACTATGAAGGAATCATCCTCACTATCAAATTGATCTGGGGGTGTGATATTAAGCCCCTCTGGACAGGTAGAATCCACAGCGGCATCAGGCTCAGAATCAGATGAGAAAGAATGAGCAGGGGAAGGCAGGGGGATGCTTCCTCCTGGGCCTTTTCCCACATGCCACTTCCACCTGGGACATTAAGGACTGCAGGACCGCCATCAGTGCAACCATGGGAAGCTGGGGTTCCAAGGGACCTTCAACCTCCATGAGGGGGTCAGTGGGGGAGATGTGACCCTGAGGCTCCATAGGGAAAAGAAGATCTTGCAGTACAAAAACAATCTTTTGGCACCACTAAAGGATCCCCTCAAGGCTCAGTATACGTTTCAGCAGAGAGAGAGAGATAACAGGGATCCCCCCCAAGGGCTCACCCTACCGACCGAAGGAGCGCAGAGAAACCCAGCATCATCATGGATGCCATCCCTGTTCATATGTCCCGGGCACAGGAAGAGGAAACTGAGAAGGAAAAGGAGGAGCTTCGGCATCCCCACGAGGCTTCGGTTGTCTCCAGCGTCTCCCGGACTAAGGGAAAATGGCCTCCATGACAGGCTACACAAACATGGCCACCAACCTGAGACCAGACAGACTAAAGGAAAAAGGTCGCCATCAGCTACAGCATTGCTGCCAGGATCTTCCCTGCGCCCTCTGCAAGAGCCCCTTCCTGAAGGTAGGACACACATTAGGGAAGACTCCACTGCGCACTCTGCACTGGGACCCCCCTGCACTATATCTACACTGCAAATAGTGGGGCATGTACCTAGGGGTCTCCTACACTGGCAGCCCTCCAGACTACCAGGGTAGGACACACTATCCCAGGACCCTTACAGGGTGGGGATAGTAGGAGAGACCCCAGGGGTCTCCGCTGCATCCTCTGACTTGGGAACCCCACCAGACTCCAGGTCCAGACAGGGAGGAAAGGGAGTGGGGGAAACCCAGCTCACTGAGGGATTTTGAGGATGGGAGGAGGGAACCTGCAGGCAGGTCAGACTGTCCCTGGAAGTTATCAGTGTCCACCCCAAAAAAAATGCCAAAAGGGGACCGGGTGGGGGGGGGGGGGTGGGGTTACTGTGCTTGCCCTTCCATGGCGCGGGTAATGCTCCAGACAGAATCCTTGCCACCGATGTAGGGAGGCTGTCGGCCAAGGGACCGCTGCGACTCAGACCCAAGCCCGGTCGTATGCGACCCTGCGAGACGTTTAACTCGAAGGCCAGCCTCTGCCTGTGAGGCTATGTCGCGGTCGACCTAGCACGTAGCTGCAGTCTGCACGCGCTCGTTGGCTGGGCTGGGGGGACCACTGGATCTAGATTATCAAGCCTGTCACTCAGCCCAGCAGTTAATTGTAGATCTCCCAAGAGAAAAAACAAAAAAGATGTAAGGAAGGAGAAAAAAAATTGCTAGGACTAGAGATCCCAGCAGGGAGCCTAGGTCCTTACTCCTGACAAGACAGATTAAAACTGATTACTTAGAGAGAGGAGTTATATACCAAGCTGAGGACAACCCATGGGCGTAGCCAGGTGTTTTTTGTTCTGCTTAGTCCTACTCCTGGAGGAGGCAATATAACCCAGTAGTTATGATTTATGGAGCGCTGTGTCCGTCCATGAACAAAGAGAAAAATGGAGGCATGATGGGAGTGGGTGGCTGTTTATCAGGTTTTTTTTTTTTTTTTGCCAGTGTCCATTTCTGGAGGAGTGAAGCATGGTCACCCAGGGACAGGAACTGTGTTACTTGCAGGATCAACAGATAAAAATAAAGAAAAAAATTGCCTGAAAACAGAAAACTAATGCAGGCAACTCATACAAGGAATGGTAAGTTGCAATATATTAAATTTCTATTTTTTAATTTAGATACACTTGAAAAACTTAGCAAGAAGATATTAACTGCTAGCAAATGTGCTGTTAAACTGGAAACACTTTGTGTCAAGTGATATATTAGCAAACCACAGAAGCTTACCTAACATGCTCGGCTCCCCCTCCAATAAGGTGAGGATGTATTTATTGAGGAATAGTGTACAAAAGCTGAAGAAAAACCATAATGTGAGGTAGATGAGGGCTCTAGAGTTGAAAACTCCTAAGTCAGACTCGATAATGGTCGTTTCTGTGATGGTAATCTGCAGTACATTTTCTTCTGGAACACTGTCACTTCGGGTGATGACAATCCTCTCAGCCCGATGCGGAAAGAGAGGTCCAACATGATAAGGACCTTTACTTTTCAATTTCTCCTGAGGCAGGAGAGCTTTAGACTCCTCCGGGAATTGCGAGTTACCAGACGGCATCTTGACAGTCATATCCCAGAGAAATATGTCATCTGTTCAATAAACCCCATCTGGCATGAAAGGACACCAGCATGCAGTGACATAGCTTGACTCCACACAGCCCGAACAGTTTTCCATCTGTTCCAATTCTCCGTACGTCTTAGGAGTTATGCTTTGTGCCCTGAGAAAAGAAAATATAATGAAGTGATATAAACCAAATTTTATTAAGGAATACATGCTTAAAACTGGAATAGAATAGGGTGACTAACTGGTTAACCAGTACAGAAGCAACACAGTAAACATGTTTCCTGGCTGCACTGGGAAAGTAGGTTCAGAGCCCACCAAGGGCAGAACATGCAAAACGTTTGAATATTCTACCCATGCATCTATGCGTTTTCCTCTACAACCTAGTCTGATAGACACCTACACTTGAGGTTGAAGGTGTTTAAGGCTGGCTATACACGGAGCAAATTTATTTCCTGCAATCACGGGTTGCAGCCGTCCCGCCAGGAGAAGACCGTGATTATTGCTAGCAGCTCTAGCAGCCGCTAGCAATAATCGTAGGTAATGCATGCTGGTTGTACCCAAGTTAATCGATCGATCAATTTGGTTCATTCAGCCTGCCCATACACGGTTCGTTCTGAAGCGGCTGAGAATGGAACAGTGTATGGCCTGCAGCTCAATAGTCTCTAGAGTTAGATCAATTGCACTCTGCAGTCAGCGCTCAGAACTGTTCAGACACCCCCCTAACCTTTTATACAATACAGGTCTGTGGAAAGACATTAAACCTGCCTTTTCAATAAGAGAGACTACTACAAAAAAAATCATAACATGTAGGAGTAAAGAACTAAAAAAGTTAAAAAGTGAGACATTAAAAAGAGAACTATAGCCAAAGTTTGTTTGGCTGTACATCTTCTATGGACCACAGAAGTGCAGTTCGCTCTGCACTCCTGTGACACGTTTTCAGCTGACAGAGGGTTAAAGCCCACTGTCGGCTGATGTCACAGAGCCGGTCAAGGCCTGGGAATCTGGACAGGCAGCTGGCTCAGCCTCTTGGCAAGCCGCTTGGGGACTGAGCCAGCCCCTCCCACCCCTCCACAGTCCAGCGATCCAGTAAGCGCTGGAGGGGAGAGCAGACAGGGACTAATAGTTTTTGCTCTCTGTCCAGAGCGCAGGGGATGAACTGAGCGATCAGTGGTGTCTGATCACTCAGTTCTCAGTGCAGAGCTGGCGGGGGACAGATGCAACATCAGATCAATGTTGCATCCACCTAGGTGGAGTATAATGTTTTTGTTTTTTTCTGTATAGCCCATACTCCTCTTTTAAATTAACTCTGTGTATAACTGTGGTAGGTACATCAGATTGAAAGCTCCTCCAAAGAGTGGACTCTTTAAAAGTGGTTCAAAACACTCTGTAAGGTGCTTTGGAATACATCAATGATATACTGAGAAGTTGACACAAAAATGCTAGTGTTAAAGACACTAAAGACACTCTAGAGTATGGGTGTCCAACCTTTTGGCTTCTCTGGGCCACATTGAGTGTAGAGAAATGTTCTCGGGCCGCATATAAAATATAAACTATAGTTAAGGTATATAAGTAATAAACCGTCGCCGTGCCCTTCCCACGCTGCTGCCACCCCCCCCCCCCCCACAAGCACTAATTTAACACAACTAGAGGATGATCCCTTCCAAGGCAGCCTCTGCCTACCGTAAGTTGGAAGCCGCTGTGGCCGTGCCCCTGACCCGACTTCCTCCTTCCCCATCAAAAAAAATAAAAATTGTCAGGGGGCAGTGGGCCGCATTGCCTGGGGCTCTGGGCCGCATGTGTCCCCCGGGCCGCAGGTTGGACATGCCTGCTCTAGAGTGAGTTTTAAGTTGACCTGATCTTTTGGAACTGTGCCCAAAAATGCAAGTAAAAGGCAAAGGACTGGTCACTACTATTGCCAGTGGGATCCCTGAAGCTGATCATTTCTCATTAGTGACTTACGATGTCTTGTTCCACAATGTCTCTTAGTAAAAAAAAAAAAAAAAATACCCGCAATATTGGTAGAGGCAGGCCTCTGCAAAAGGTAGTCAATCCTAATAGCTACAGTACATTGCATCTTCATTTCAGAGCAACCTCCCTTTGACTGGTGATCTGATGACTGGAGGAGGAATAACCAAGAAGCATAAGTGAAGAAATGTCTGCAGAATTAATATATCGGAAGAAGGGAGATACATACAGCACAGGTCCGCAGGTATAGCTTTCTTTTTAAGGGGAACAGTGAGCAGCACAGTGGTGTCATCACCAATTCTCACAAGACTAGGAGTAAATTGCCTTGGGCATACAGCTAAGAGCCTGTAAGCATAAGAGTATCTAGGACAAGTCACGTCAGCAAGTGCACTACTAATTTTCAGGAGAAATTTAAGGCAAAAGGTAAATTTCTTCAGGGTAGTGTTTAGTGACAATTAACATTTCTAGATAAAAACACTAAATCTTCACTTTTTGAGTTCAGGTACATAATCATTTACAATGCTATACATGACAGTAAAGCCTTTTAAAAACAGAAGGCATCTCTGCATAAATCACTTCTCTGGAAAGAGTATGCAGACTACCAATGCTGACTTCTGTAGCCTGACTGGGTGCATGCTTGTTTTGGGTCAGTGATTCAAAGTTTTGATGCCAAAGACAACCAGGCTTTAAAGTGTTACTAAACCCAGGACCCTGCATTCACTATATCTGGTCTCCTACAGTACACAAGTACATAGTACTTTTCTCATCAGCAGTTAGAGCAGTTTTGTGACTTCTATAAGTGTCTGGTTAAAGCTTGTAGGAGGAGTTTTCATTCTCCTACGATGGTCTTATGAGGATGCAGGACCCCCGATTCTCCGTCTGGAATGTGCTGATTGGCCCTGTGCTGATCACATGCACTCTCCCAAGAAAAGAAAAAAAAAACTTTCTAGCAATACACACCAAACTGAGCATGCACAGCTTGTCCCTGTAATATCCAGAGATTGTTTGGGGGCTGTGGAAGAACGGGAGGGTCAGAGAAGGCAGGATTAAACAGCCTTTTTACACACGGCAGAGGATTAACCATTTAGGTGGCACAGTGAGTATAACAAGCATGCTTATTGCATATACACACTGATTTTACCATTGTGGATTTAATAACACTTTAAATGAGTTGTAAAGGCAGGAAGGTTTTTTATTTTAATCTTTAAGATAAAAAGCCTTCTGTGTGTAGCAGCCCCCCTAAGCCCCCTAATACTTACCTAAGGTCCCTCTCTGTCCTGCGATGTTCATTAATCCCTCGGACATCTGGGACTCTCCCTCCTGATTGGCTGAGATACAG
The DNA here is from genome assembly GCF_965119305.1 of Pelophylax lessonae. Classification (NCBI taxonomy): domain Eukaryota; kingdom Metazoa; phylum Chordata; class Amphibia; order Anura; family Ranidae; genus Pelophylax; species Pelophylax lessonae. The sequence continues at coordinate 88,578,569 of NC_138779.1, read as the reverse complement.
TTGCGGCATCATTGGCTCCCGCGGTTGTCGATCAAAGTCAGGAGAGCAGGGTGGGGCCAAACAGCAGCCAGGGGTCTGAATGGATACACAAAGCTGCAGCTCGGCTCGGGTGCCCCATAGCAAGCTGCTTGCTGTGGGGGCACTCAATAAGGGGGGAGGGGCCAGGGGCAGGAACGAGGGACCCGAGAAGAGGAAGACCCAAGCTGGTCTGTGCAAAACCAACTGCACAGGGGAGGTAAGTATAACATGTTTTTTATTTTTTTGTTTAGAAAAAAGGAGACTTTACAAATCACTTTTAGCGCCGGTTCACATTACCGCGACGCTACTTGCAGGGGCGACCTCCGAGATCGCGGTGCGAGTAGCGCGCCGCGACCTCGGAGCGGCCGCCACAGACTTCATAACATTGAAGTCTATGGCGGTCGCCTCCTGGTCGCCCCAAAGAAGCTCCGGACCCTTTTTCTAGGTCGGAGCGACTTGTGTCGCTCCTATTAGAACGGGTCCGCAGCTTCCCTATGGGAGGCGACCTGCGGCGACCTGTGAGGCGACCAGGTCGCCTCACAGGTCGCCCTAGTGTGAACCGGCACTTAAGCATTTCCAGAAGGCAGCCTCCTTTATATCTTGAGGTCCAGGTCTCCTTTAATATTTAGTAATGTGTACATTATGCAGAGGAAGGTGTCAGTATATCTCCAGTCATCTATTATTGATAGATCACTAAACAACTAGACCCAACATGTCTTACTCATGCACCAATTTCTCAAGGGACTAGAGTGAAGCAACCACAAAATTCACAAGCGGTTTCTACTTACACCTTAGTTCAAAGCAAGCCAGTATTTAGTGATACATTAGTAAAGCGGATAAGGCAACTGCTTTGGTCTGTTCGTTTTAATGAATACGTACGCTGGGACCACAACTGCCCAAAACAATGCGCATTGTTCCTGGACTGGATGAATTCATTTTATGATCAGCAGGTAATGTATAAACATTCCCTTCACAATTTTTGTTGCCAATTTTGCTTTTTTTATCATGTATATGTAAATTTTTTAAGCATCATGCACAATGGGCATTTGGCATTGCTCTTTCAGCCTGTAGTAGTAACTCTTTGTTAGCCTATGTGTCCATGCATATCTTGGCTTTACATGCAAACTTAAAGAGAAGCGATTACAGGCTATATAACAAAAAAAAAAAAAAAAAAAAAAAAAAAAAAAAAACACACACACACAAAACACATCCCAAGCACGTTTTTTTTTTTTTTTTTTTTTTTTTTGAGAGGAGCTTTTGGGCAGAAAAAAAGAATTATGCACCTAAAGGCAGTGTTTAGGCGTGTCAAGCATTTTAGGTGTCCATTTCGTCTAGTTGCCTATTCACATAAACACACCTGAAACAGGTTTTTTTATGTGTTTTTTTGCCAGTAGTTCTGACGTTTTTTGCTGCCTAGTGTGTATGGAGTGACCCTGAAATTTGCGTTTGTTCCTGTTTGTAGTGCCAGAAAAAAAAATGCCTTGTACCAGAAATATTATTTAGTGCCTTTTTAAAGGGACAAGTTGCAGAATACAAATTGTGGTTAAACCCTAAAGGTTTGTTAAACCCTAACATTAGTTAACCCCTAGATCAAGGGTATCCAAACTTTCTCAACACAGGGCCAATTTAAGGTCAGGCTTCAAACTTTAGGGGGACCAGAATGCAGCTAGTGAGAGTAAGGCATGCCTTATATTTGGTTTCAGTAGAAAGAATAGTGCCCCATCATTGGTGTCATTGGGAGGAATAGTGCCCCATCATTGAGGTCATTGGGATTCGCCTCATCATTGTCATTGGGAGGAATTGTGCCCTTCGGTAGTGTCATTGGGAGGAATTGTGCCCTTCGGTAGTGTCATTGGGAGGAATTGTGTCTCTTCATTGGTATTTTAGTTGGATTAATAGTGCTCCAAGCCCTGAATAATGGTGAACAAGGGGCCAAATCTGGCCCCTGAGACACAGTTTGGAGGCCACTGCCCTAAATGTTTCATCAACCCCTTAATTTCCTTCTGTAAACACCAGTTTTACATTTAAGTCAGTTTTATGTAGATGGTTGGGAATGCACTTTGGCATCCCCACCTTGGATATCAGAGAACTTCGTCCCAGCGCTGGTTATTGCTTATCCAGCCCCTGCCTTAAACCAACCCTTAAAGTTCCATATTGTATCTATCTTTTGCCAACCCTATACTTTAACCTGCACCCTGTCCTTTTATGTCCATTATACTTTGCCTGATACGCAATGCCACATCACTAGCTGTGCCACAAGACTGTAAACCCTGCAAATCACACTATAACCCTACAAATCACCATGGCTAAATATAAAAGCATTCCAGTTCATACAATCATTTTTATGCACTCTGTCACAACAGGCCTTGATATTCAAGGGCTTCCAAATTAACAGAAACAGAAAAACATGTATTATTAATCTAGTAGGAGGATCAACTTATTCTAGGTAGGACCACAGATCCATACATACATTGCACAACATTTCAGGTATAATTCTGCCCTTCCTCAAGCAGTTGGAAGAGATGACTTTTTGAGCGTTCAATAAATGGGTTGACCCAATAATGAACTGATATTTTATTTTAGGAAATGGAGTAAATAATTCAACTGACAAAGCGTCCTTAGTGATCAAATATATATATATATATATATATATATATATATATATATATATATATATATATATATATATATAAAAACTCGTTATGAGGTGTATAATAGTGAGTGAGAAAAAAAATCAGACACAAGACTTCATTCACAAACCAAACACAACAGGAAAAGGATACTTACTGTATTTCCAAAAACAAAAAAGTTATTTTTAATCAAGTACAAGCAGATTTGAATGTTAAAGTCACATGGCTTGTTTGCCTTACAACAAATAGAAGTGATTAAACTTTTCTTTCAATAACTGAGGCAAGAGCAACCTTTCAATAAATGAGGACAAGCATCATTACCCTTAGTCTTTTAAAAACTTAAATCCAATCTGTTTATGAAACCTGTGCGGTTTAAAAGTTAGGCCCTAGCCACTTCGGACTAATGCTGGCGTTGCAACAGAGCAACTGCAACATATCTGCATATCTGGTGGGAATGCGAGACGATGCGACCCTTCTGGAATCAGGTATTTAATGCTTATAATACAATCTATGATGACACTTTGATACCTACCCCAGCAATTGCTCTAATCTCAATGCTACCTGGCGCTGTGACTGCCCAAAAGCGGAGCTTATTGCGCTTTTTGTCAGCAGCTCATCAGCCTATACCATAAGGCTCCGTTCACATGATAGCGTATGGATCACGGGCAGAACCGCCGCGGTTCCGCCCGCGATCCGGAGATTATTGCAAATCGCGGGACGCCTGTGCGTTGCCCGTTGATTTGCAATAGACCCCCAAACGCTGAGCGATGTTGCCGCGATTTCCGCCTGCCGAATCGCGGTAACATTGCGCAAAAAAAATCACGGGATGCATTACGACCAAAAAAGTACAAGAGCTTCTTTGGAGCGTATTGCGTCCCGCGATTTTTTTTGCGCGATGTTACCGCGATTCGGCAGGCGGAAATCGCGGCAACATCGCTCAGCGTTTGGGGGTCTATTGCAAATCAACGGGCAACGCACAGGCGCCCCGCGATTTGCAATAATCTCCGGATCGCGGGCGGAACCGCGGCGGTTCTGCCCATGATCCATACGCTAACATGTGAACGGAGCCTATATTGGAAGACAGAACAGACATCACCTCTAGCCGCTTGGGTCTCAACCATGAATGACATTATGCGTATGGAGGAGATGTTTGCACAGGATAATAACACTTTTGCTAAATGTATGGCTTTATGGCTTGTTTGGACCCATCTCTTCTCATCTAACTCCCTTAAAGATATGCTTTCCTCTTCCTAAATAAAATGCTGACCCACGCGGCCGGGGGCTCAGATGTGGTCTCTCCTGGTTCCAACACTCAAGATTGTCTCATATTTACAGAATGACACTTCCCGATACCCTTGCTGTACTTCTCCCCCCTTCTTCCTAACTTTCTCTTTTCTTTCCTTTCCTTCTCTTCCCCATACTCACACTGGATGACTTACTTTTCTTACAGACCCTTTCCTCTATTATCTTTTAAACGTTTCACTTCTCTCTTCTTTCTTATCCTCTCATGAATAGCAGTTGACCATTAAAATCAGCACAGCACCTTTCTTTACTCCAGTTTGGGCGTGGAGTGATGGCTTCTGCTCGCTCAAAATTAGTCTATTTGTTGGCTGTCTGTCTGATGTTTCAAATTATTTCTGTTTTTAGATGTGTCATTTTGGAAACACTGTGTGACTGTCCTCTATAAATTTGATAGGGTTGTTAACCCTTAATTATTATTACTCCAACCTCTAAATACTACACAACTGTTGTCTGTAAGAGTCGGTTCACACTGGGGGGCGACACGACTCTGCATGACTTGGGGAAGCGACTTGTCAGTCCCGAGCAAAACGACTTCGGAGCGACTTGCAGGGACTTCACATAATGGAAGTCTATGCAAGTCGCTCCGAGGTCGCCCCAAAGTAGTACAGGACCCTTTCTCTAAGTCGGAGCGACTTGTGTCGCTCCTATTAGAATGGGTCCTGTGCTAATCAATGGACCGCGACTTGTCAGGCTGACAAGTCGCGCTAATGTGAATGGGGTCTTATACATGACTTGTTTAATGTTGATTTGCCGACAATAAAAATATTTTCATCTCTAAAAATTAGGCCCTAATGATCTCAAATGGAAAACCTGCCTTTTGCTAAGAAAAAAAACAGAGGAAAAAGGATTAAATTACACCAGTTAACATCAGTTTGCCCGTCCTTCAGTTTACATCAGTTTTCACTTCAGTTCTGTTCCGTTTACATCAGTCTACATCCGTTTCTGCATTCTTTTTTTTTTAAGTTGTTGCAAACACTAAATAGAGGTGACAAAAACAAACAAAAAAAGTTTCTTGCCTAAAAATGGACATAAATGGAACGGATGTAAATGGACAGTATTGGTTTACATCTGTTCTGTTTCAATGGATCTGGTCGTTGGCTTTGCTGTTTAAAAACGTAACTGAATGGATGTGGATATAAACAGATGATTACCCGTTTACATCCGCTTGTCCGTAGAAATTATTTGATGTCCATTTTGCATTCGTCAATAGGAGGCTGAAAAATGGACAGACGGAACACCCCTGTAAAAACGGCCTTACTGCTAAAACTCTGTAGCATCAGAAGTGATAAAGATGTACGTTTATGAAACTGAGAATTTTTCTCTCAGTTCACTTCTCGACAGTTAGAGGAAAATTATCTCCTCTGGCACCCCCTGTTTATGAAGTCGAGAACTTCTCACAGGGAGAACAAAGGAGAAGTTTTCCCTCTGAAAACAGCTCAGATCCATGTAAACATGAATGGGCCGCCTATAATCTCATGAGACATAGCAAGATGACAGTACGAGAAAATCACTGAAACACTCGGTGGCTGTTTTTTACCACTTCAGCTCCGGAAAGTTTTCCCTTCTTCCTGACCAGGCCATTTTTTGTGATACGGCACTGCGTTGTTTTTAACTGACAATTGCGCGGTTGTGCGCCACTGTACCAAAATAAAATTGATGTCTCTTTTTTTTTCCCTACAAGTAGAGCTTTCTTTTGGTTGGTATTTGAGCACCTCTGCGTTTTTTAATTTTTTGCGCTATAATCAATTTGATTCAATCATCATTGAAAAAAAATATATATATACTGTATATATATATATTTTTTTAACTTTCTGCTATAAAACATACCGAATACAAACATTTTAAAAAATCTGATTTTTTTCATCATTTTAGGCCAATATGTATTCTGCTACATATTTTTGGTAAAAAAAAAATCCTGATGATAAGTGTATATTGATTGCTTTGCGCAAAAAGTTATCACATCTACAGAAGCGCCCCTTTCATCTGCCCCTTACATCTCATGCATAAAGTCACGTACATGTACATGATTTTGCGCAGCCTGCCGCAGTATATATGCAGTGGGCGGTCTGGAACTGGTTAAGAAGCGTTACATTACCACTGCTGAATACAAGGGCATTCTCAGAGACCCACCACCTCATGTTAATAAAATATTTATCCCCCCCTACACAAAAAAATGTGTGTATATATATATATATATATATATATATATATATATATATATATATATATATATATATATATATATATATACACACACACAGTACGGACCAAAAGTTTTGACCCACCTTCTCATTCAAAGAGTTTTCTTTATTTTCATGACTATGAAAATTGTAGAGTCACACTTCAAGGGGTAGTCACCTGAAATGGTTTTCACTTCACAGGTGTGTCCTGTCAGGTTTAATAAGTGTGATTTCTTGCCTTATAAATGGGGTTGGGACCATCAGTCGTGTTGTGCAGAAGTCAGGTGGATACACAGCTGATAGTCCTACTGAATAGACTGTTAGAATCAGGTCTTTAACACAGGGCAAAAGGGGCAGCTGCCCCGGGTCTAGTCATTGTTGTGGGGCCCAAAGCAGCTGCCCCTTGAGCCCCCAAATAGTTGATAAGTGGATTCAAGAGGGCCCAAGAAAATTTTTGCCCAGGGTCCAATCAAGAATAAAGACGGCCCTGGTTAGAATTTGTATTATAGCAAGAAAAAAGCAGCTAAGTACAGGAAAACGAGTGGCAGAAGAGACTTTTGGGCTAAAGAACACAAGGAATGGACATTAGACCAGTGGAAATCTGTGCTTTGGTCGGATTAGTCCAAATTTGAGATCTTTGGTTCCAACCACCGCCTTTTTGCGATGCAGAAAAGGTGAACGGATGGACTCTACATGCCTGGTTCCCACCGTGAAGCATGGAGGAGGAGGTGTGATGGTGTGGGGGTGCTTTGCTGGTGACACTGTTGGGGATTTATTCAAAATTGAAGGCATACTGAACCAGCATGGCTACCACAGCATCTTGCAGCGGCATGCTATTCCATCCGGTTTGCGTTTAGTTGGACCATCATTTATTTTTCAACAGGACAATGACCCCAAACACCTCCAGGCTGTGTAAGGGCTATTTGACCAAGAAGGAGAGTGATGGGGTGCTGCGCCAGATGACCTGGCCTCCACAGTCACCGGACCCAAACCCAATCGAGATGGTTTGGGGTGAGCTGGACCGCAGAGTGAAGGCAAAAGTGCCAAGTGCTAAGCATCTCTGGGAACTCCTTCAAGACTGTTGGAAGATCATTTCAGGTGACTGCCTTTTGAAGCTCATCAAGAGAATGCCAAGAGTGTGCAAAGCAGTAATCAAAGCAAAAGGTGGCTACTTTGAAGAACCTAGAACCGGGGTCCTGAATAGGTGGACATGGGCGGCCTCCGGACCCACACGGACTTCAATCTGGACCGCCGAAGCGGTCTCCTTCCTTCTGTCATCAGCGGGGGTCAGAATGGAGAGGATCGGAGTGGCTGTGTGTTACACTGGCAGCGCCGCATTATTACAAAAAGTAGAGTTCTTCTGCTTACCCGGGGAAGAGGCTGTCCTACAAAGTCCCGTCTCCTGGGCCGGCTCTTACCTATGATAGACAGAAAACTGGTGACGTCTATCATAGAAGCCGGTCCAGGAGGCGGGACTTCGAATGACATCCTCACCGGGTAAGCAGAAGAACTCGGCTTTTTGTAATCATGCAGCGCTGCCAGTGCAAGACACAGCCACTCCGATCCTCTCCATTCTGCCCCCCCCCCGCTGATGTCACTGGTCACTCTTCATTAATGGGGGCATGGGTCATTGGTCGCTCTGCATTAATAGGGGCATGCACATGGCCACTAAGCATTAATAGGGGCACGCACATGGTCACTCTGCATTAATGGGGGCACGCACATGGTCGCTCGGCATTAATGGGGGCACGCACAATGGTCACTCTGCATTAATGGGGGCACGCACACTGGTCGTTCTGCATTAATGGGGGCACGCACACTGGTCGCTCTGCATTAATAGGGGCACATGGTCGCTCTGCATTAATAGGGGCACATGGTCGCTCTGCATAAATAGGGGCACGCACACTGGTCGCTCTGCATTAATGGGGGCACGCACATGGTCACTATGCATTAATAGGGGCACGCACATGGTCACTATGCATTAATAGGGGCACGCACATGGTCACTCTGCATTAATGGGGGCACGCACATGGTCACTCTGCATTAATGGGGGCACGCACAATGGTCACTTGGCATTAATGGGGGCACGCACACTGGTCGCTCTGCATTAATGGGGGCACGCACATGGTCGCTCTGCATTAATAGGGGCACGCACATGGTCACTCTGCATTAATGGGGGCACGCACATGGTCGCTCTGCATTAATGGGGGCACGCACATGGTCACTAAGCATTAATAGGGGCACGCACATGGTCACTAAGCATTAATAGGGGCACGCACATGGTCACTCTGCATTTATGGGGGCATGCACATGGTCGCTCTGCATTAATGGGGGCACGCACAATGGTCACTCTGCATTAATGGGGGCATGCACACTGGTCGCTCTGCATTAATGGGGGCACGCACATGGTCGCTCTGCATTAATAGGGGCACATGGTCGCTCTGCATTAATGGGGGCACGCACACTGGTCGCTCTGCATTAATGGGGGCACGCACATGGTCGCTCTGCATTAATGGGGGCACGCACATGGTCACTAAGCATTAATAGGGGCACGCACATGGTCACTCTGCATTTATGGGGGCATGCACATGGTCGCTCTGCATTAATGGGGGCACGCACAATGGTCACTCTGCATTAATGGGGGCATGCACACTGGTCGCTCTGCATTAATGGGGGCACGCACATGGTCGCTCTGCATTAATGGGGGCACATGGTCGCTCTGCATTAATAGGGGCACATGGTCGCTCTGCATTAATAGGGGCACATGGTCGCTCTGCATTAATAGGGGCACATGGTCGCTCTGCATTAATAGGGGCATGCACACTGGTCGCTCTGCATTAATGGGGGCAAGCACATGGTCACTAAGCATTAATAGGGGCACGCACATGGTCACTCTGCATTAATGGGGGCACGCACATGGTCACTCTGCATTAATGGGGGCACGCACATGGTCACTCGGCATTAATGGGGGCACGCACATGGTCGCTCTGCATTAATAGGGGCACGCACATGGTCACTCTGCATTAATGGGGGCACGCACACTGGTCGCTCTGCATTAATGGGGGCACGCACATGGTCGCTCTGCATTAATGGGGGCACGCACATGGTCACTAAGCATTAATAGGGGCACGCACATGGTCACTCTGCATTAATGGGGGCATGCACACTGGTCGCTCTGCATTAATGGGGGCACGCACATGGTCGCTCTGCATTAATAGGGGCACATGGTCGCTCTGCATTAATAGGGGCACATGGTCGCTCTGCATTAATAGGGGCACATGGTCGCTCTGCATTAATAGGGGCACATGGTCGCTCTGCATTAATAGGGGCATGCACACTGGTCGCTCTGCATTAATGGGGGCACGCACATGGTCACTAAGCATTAATAGGGGCACGCACATGGTCACTAAGCATTAATAGGGGCACGCACATGGTCACTCTGCATTAATGGGGGCACGCACATGGTCACTCTGCATTAATGGGGGCACGCACATGGTCACTCGGCATTAATGGGGGCACGCACATGGTCGCTCTGCATTAATAGGGGCACGCACACTGGTCGCTCTGCATTAATGGGGGCACGCACATGGTCGCTCTGCATTAATGGGGGCACGCACATGGTCGCTCTGCATTAATGGGGGCACGCACATGGTCACTAAGCATTAATAGGGGCACGCACATGGTCACTAAGCATTAACAGGGGCACGCACATGGTCACTCTGCATTTATGGGGGCATGCAGATGGTCGCTCTGCATTAATGGGGGCACGCACAATGGTCACTCTGCATTAATGGGGGCATGCACACTGGTCGAAGCTCTGAGAAAGGGGGCCTGACCCCCGAAACGCGTTAGCGGTCCTGACTGAAGGACTTGTTCCAGTTCACACATGGTGGATTCTTGTAACATGTTTTTATCTCTGCGTCTGTGAGTATGCATTTGGCATTTTTTTAATTAAACAATTTGCAACATTGACCACGGGTAATGCACTAGGTGTTTGCGCCTCCTCTTCTTTTCTTTTCTATGTACCCATTTTGGAGTTCCCTGCCTGAGGAGAGCAGCACGCCAGTCTTCCCATTCGGAGTGAGTGCTGGGCTGAATTTTTGTACTGGTCTCTCTGCATTAATGGGGGCACGCACATGGTCGCTCTGCATTAATAGGGGCACATGGTCGCTCTGCATTAATAGGGGCACGCACACTGGTCACTCTGCATTAATGGGGGCATGCACACTGGTCGCTCTGCATTAATGGGGGCACGCACATGGTCGCTCTGCATTAATAGGGGCACATGGTTGCTCTGCATTAATGGGGGCACGCACAATGGTCACTCGGCATTAATGGGGCACGCACACTGGTCGCTCTGCATTAATGGGGGCACGCACATGGTTGCTCTGCATTAATAGGGGCACGCACATGGTCACTCTGCATTAATGGGGGCACGCACACTGGTCGCTCTGCATTAATGGGGGCACGCACATGGTCGCTGTGCATTAATGGGGACACGCACACTGGTCGCTCTGCATTAATGGGGGCACGCACATGGTCGCTCTGCATTAATGGGGGCACGCACGCTGGTCACTGTACATTGGATGGGGGCAAGTTTTGGGGAATGCCTTTTTTTGTTGTTGGCGTTCTGTATTTGGAATTTGATGGTCACTTTTCCGGACCTCGGACTGAATGGAAAATTTGTAAGTGGACCTTTCAAGTTTACATTTGAGTACACCTGACCTAGAATATGACATTTTTTCAGTTGTTTTACACTTTTTTTGTTATGTATATAATTCCACATGTGTTAATTCATAGTTTCGATGCCTTCAGTGTGAATCTACAATTTTCATAGTCATGAAAATAAAGAAAACTCATGGAATGAGAAGGTGGGTCCAAACTTTTGGTCTGTACTGTATATATATATATATATATACACACACATATATATATATATATATATATATATATATATATATATATATATATATATATATACATACACATAGCAGGGGGACATGTTTACCCCACTCACCCCACTCAGTTCTCTGGGGATTCGGCCTTCCCTCCACCTATGGGCTGGTGAATCTGGAGTGTGAATTCTGGCAAAGATCACCAGTGAAGTGCGGAGATCGCAGCTTCATAAACTGGTCATTTCTGTGTCAGTCAATGATAGATTCTCCATGTGTGGATGTTCTCCTCTGATCGTCTCCGTTTCATAAACAGATAATGATCCGAGATGAGCTGCGATCATCAGGATCGCTGCTCATCTCAGTTTCTTAAACGGACACCTAATAAGAGACTTTACTTAACACTTATTATTTTTAACACTCACACTGCTAGCACTAGTAAATAGATAGTAAAGTATATCATACTTACTTGTTTAAAACTTAAAAGGGGTGGGTTTTCTCAACAAAATAAAGCATAGAAACATGGAAGGATGGGGAAGTTTGCTTTGAATATTAAAATGAATTAAAATAGTGGTTTTTGGTTTGTGGTGTTCAGATGCAGCGAAGATCTGCTTTAACAGCTGTGCAAAAAAAATCGACATATGCTGCAAAATATGTACTGCAGAAAAAAACTTTGTGTAGGGGCTATGCACACTACTAGCACCCCAATGTACCTTCTCAACACACTTGCGTTGTAGCAAAAACACACTAAAGTGTGTTATGCTGCCAAAAATACTGCATGCACCTGGATCCTCCTCTTCTCAGGTCCCTCTTCTGCTCTCTTGGCCCCTCCCGCCCTTTGAGTGTCCCCACAGCAAGTGGCTTGTTATGGCTGCACCCGAGCCGAGTCACAGCTCCATGTATCCATTCAGACACAGAGCTGTGGTTCGACCCTGTCCCCCCCCCCTCTCTCTCCTCATTGGCTACCTGCCTTTGATTGACAGAAGCGGGAGCCAATGGCACCACTGCTGTGTCTTAGCCAATGAGGAGGGGAGTCCCAGACGGCTGAGACCGTCGTGGACCTCCCAGGATCGGGAGGGGGCTCAGGTAAGCATTGGTGGGGCTGATGCACACAGAAGGTTTTTTTATCTTAATGCATAGAAATCATTACGATAAAACCTTCTGACCTTACAACCACTTTAAGGCAATGCACGTTAATGTAGTGTGACCCAATGAGGCTCGATCCTTAAGGCCTGGTTAACACTGATGCAAATTCTGATGCAATTTTGATCCCTTCCGAATGCATAGATTTGCATGTCATCTGAAACAACATTGTTTTTAATGAAGGCCATTAACATTATTGCGGTGCGATTCTGACGAAGCAAGCAAAAGCAAAAAAAAAAAAAAAAAAAAGTGTGTGAGTGCAAATTCAGCTCAATTGACTTCAATAGAACCAGATTTAAAAATCGCAATCCTGTGTTTACATTATTGCGAATCCAGATTTTATTGGCCAGACTTAATATTGCAGCTGTTACCAATCCCCTCACAACTTCACAGGAGAATCACATTTGACACAAGAAAATCACACTGAATTCGCTCTGTAATCACACTCAAAAATTAATGTAATTCGCACAGCAGCAATGTGAACTGAGCCTAAATGTGAACTGAGCTTTTAAAAATTGGGAAAGGTTTATCCCTACTTATGATTTGTGGGTCTTCTCTTGCAGGCTTTTTATTCTTCGCTTTTTTTTTCCTTAAACAGTGTTGCTTTACTGTGAGCCTTTCCCACCTTAGTGTTGTCACCTTAAGACATGCAATTCAAGATGATGTGAATGTACACAGAATGCCAGAACATTCAGTTTGACTGAGCCAGGCTGACACTAGATGTGGTGCAAATTCACAGCAAATTCGCTGCAGATTCTGCACTGCACCAAAATCGCAACCCCTTCATTCGAACTGATTGTGGAGTGTATGTTAAACTAAAGACACCCTAAAATCGGTTTGCAAAACACAGTGCGATTTACAAAATCAGATTGCATTGGTGGCCATCCGAATGCGATCCGATTCTGGTATGGACAAAAAAAAAGTCCTGCATGAGTTTGGTGCGAATGTGGAGCGATTTGAGCCAAACAAATCCATGACTTAAATTGCACCCCAGAGACACCGCACGCAATTCCTGTTACATTCAGTGTCCTGCACAGCATGTGTGCGAATTCAGGCTGAAACATTTAGCAGCCGTCCTTCAGTGCGGCTGCAGCATCAAGAGGACCACCTGTGAGCTGGACAGGACACTGGGATACTGCAGACTGGAAACAAAGCCCCAAAAGTTGTGGACAATGTGGGGAATTAAAGTCACAAAAAGCAAAATAAAACGTAAAAAAAAAAAAAACAGGTGCACATTAAACCGATATATTTTATGGAATTACAGGCTTTTAATGATTTGAGTTCAGTTATACGTTAATGGTAAAAATAAATTTCAATTTCTTTAAAAAAAAAATAAAAAAAAGTCTATACATTGAAAGAGATTTCATGAGAGCACAGAATAGATTCTGAGGTTATGCACATAACCCACAGCTATTTTGCTGTTGTAACCTCCCTAAAGGAAATCCTCTCTAAGACGTGGCAGTACAGTACTCAGCAATCACTGCCAAGTCTTAAATATATTCAGGGGATGTTGGCTTGAGGCAAGAGAGCACCAGAAACCACAAAACTTTCATCCATTCTACAAACCAGCAAGCCCACACATAGCCTTAGATACCCTGGGCGTTCTTCTGTCAGCATCCCAAAACGTCTCAAATTCCTTGAGAACGACGTTCGTTCCACAGCGGACTGCTACTTATGAAAATTATTTTATGCACAGATGTCTTCCTGCCTGCTAAAAATAAATCTCTACAACAGATGCTACTAGAATGCACGTCATCAATTTTTATTCAAAATACTGATGAAGTATAACAAGCAAGCCCAACAGATTTGTGCATCAGCTGAAAAATATTTGACTACTTCTAGAATTTTTGGAATTATTTAGCCATTTGTTTTCTTTATGCTGGTAAGGGTTTTGTTCAGGCTCTCGATTTCTCTTTCAAAATTTGAAAACATACTAGTAGGGTAAATTACTGACCAAACCGGTATGTCTGAGTATACGTGTGTGCCCAGGGAACCGGCTGCACGCTCCGCTAAAAGCAAATACTTAGGAGAATGGATCTACTTACTCATGCATATTTAGCAAAGCTTTGTGCTGTGTATAATAAGAAATATACATTATATACACACACACACACATATATATATATATATATATATATATATATATATATATATATATATATATATATATATATATATATATATATATACACACACACACACATACTAATAAAACACTGCTTGTAACTGCGTTTTATTTATGATCATGAAAATATGCTACAATATTTACCATCTGGATTAACTGCCATGGTAAACTAGTGCTGACTGTTTACTACAATATGCATGTACGTCATACTCACTTGCTGTTGTGTCTGTTGTCCTCCCCCCTGACCTGTGCAGCACAATCTGGTTTGTCTTGAAAGGTTACAGCAACTCACAGATAACCAGTTCTATCTTCAGTCTGTTTGCAGTCAAGCTTCTATTAGCACTGGCATTGCAGGACGGCCCATCAGTGCTGGCCACTCCCACATACAGTTCACTATACCCCCCTACTGCACTATACTCCCCCCCCCCTACTGCACTATACCCCCCCCCCTACTGCACTATACCCCCCCCCTACTGCACTATACCCCCCCCCTACTGCACTATACCCCCCCCCTACTGCACTATACCCCCCCCTACTGCACTATACCCCCCCTACTGCACTATACCCCCCCCCTACTGCACTATACCCCCCCCTACTGCACTATACCCCCCCCTACTGCACTATACCCACCTTTCTACACTATACCACCCTACCGCACTATACCCCCCTACCGCACTATACCACCCTACCGCACTATACCCCCCTTCTGCACTATACCACCCTTCTGCACTATACCACCCTTCTGCACTATACCACCCTACTGCACTATACCACCCTTCTGCACTATACCACCCTTCTGCACTATACCACCCTTCTGCACTATACCACCCTTCTGCACTATACCACCCTTCTGCACTATACCACCCTACTGCACTATACCACCCTACTGCACTATACCCCCCTACTGCACTATACCACCCTTCTGCACTATACCACCCTACTACAGCACTCACTTATCTCTCTAACTTTTCATGACCTGGTATTGAAGGCTAAAAACCATATGTTCACTCCGCCCCGGTTCACATTAGTGCGATCACGGAGATCGCATGTAATTCGGAGCGCACTGCTCCTAAATTACAGGCGATCTCATGTGCGGTGCAAATTTCAGCAATACACTTTGTATGGCTGAAGTCGCACCGCATCCGCACTAAACACGCACCTGACCCTTTCTTTTTTCGTGCAGAATCGGATCGCATAGTGGTTCACACTAGTGCGATCCGATTCTGTGTAAACTTGCAGATCGCACTGCGATATGCGATCGCAACTGGGGGTGTCGTTAACTTTTAATTGACACCCCTGCGTATCGCATATGGCAGTGTGAACTGCTAGGGGTACGGATGTGATGCAGGATCACGCTGCATATTCGCAGCGTTCCCGCATCGCACAAATGTGAACCGGGACTTAGGCTAAACACACTGCAAAGTATGTAGCCATTTAATTAGAAGTACACATCATAAAATCTACCAGTTCATCCTTTTTTCTCCGTTACTGCAACTGTCAATCATACAGTTTGTTTTATTAAAATGTATATTCAGATAATGTTTTCTTTTTTAAGTTTTAGCTAAAATTGGGAAGGATCTGAACCCCCACATTGTTACTGCTGTCCTGGGCTTCATTATAGTGATTTCCCCTCACTTAAGGGGTCATTAAAAGTTCAGAATTAAAAACCAAGAAAACAATTGCACTCACCTAGGTGGATACAGTATCGATTTGATGCTGCATCTGTTCCTTGCCGGCTCTGCAGTGAGAACTGAGCAATCAAACACTGCTGATCGCTCAGTTCTCACCCTTCGCTTTGAGCAGAGAGCTGGGATTGTCAGTCTCTGGCTCTCTACTCTCCCCTCCAGCGCTCACTGAAACGCTGGGCTGTGAGGGGGGCAGGAGGGGCTGGCTTGGGCTCTCATCGGATCACTGTGAGGCAGAACCAGGTGCAAGTCCAGGGTTCTGGGTGGATACCGACCATATGTTTGGGATCTTTTCTGAACCTGGACTGGTTGAGTCACGGAGATAAGAAGCAAACAAAGAGAGGAGCCGCTCAGGTGCAAGTTCAAAGCCTGGTGCAGGTCGGATCCGCCGTCCAAGCATAGAGATTTCCAAAAGATAGAGACTGCACTCAAGGTGTTTTAAGATGAAACCAATCGAACTCCTTTATTCTTCATAAATACAGCAGACAGACAGTACAATGCACGAACAGACGTGTCGGGTTGACGCATTTCACGATGTAAATCGCTTATTCATAACCACACACGATGAGACTGTGGATGCTGGCAAGCATTTGTAGATAAACCAAGAAAGTGGTGGCCAGGAAATGTAATCACTCGCACCTTGAGTTAATTGGTAAGAAAACAGGTGCGAGTTCAGCCATCCACAATCCCATAGTGAAAACAATTAGTTACAAAAAACTCCCTCCCTCCATGGGGAAGGGGAAATGTGCATACAAACAATATAAAATCATATAATAAACATAGTCAAAACATAAGAAGACAACAGGCTATATGTAAAAAAGTAAGAACATAGAAATATTGTATTCCTATAGTTTGACCTCTGGTGGAAAAAAAAAACAGAGATACATGTATAAAATAGCCGGGAACGTTGAAAAAATCTCTCTAATTTATCGGTGGCTGTATGGAGCCTACATGATATGGAAGAGAGAACACACAGGTATATATGTAGATATTAATCCTGTCAAAAAACTGGTTGAGTCACGTCAGCGGACTTTAGCCTGCTGTCAGCTGAAACTGGGTCACAGGAGTGGAGAAAGGACTACACTCCTGTGATCCATAGGAGAAGTTCAGCCAAAAAAAAAAAACTTTGGCTATACTTCTCCTTTAAACCCTCATCATTAGAACTTGTCAGTACACACTGTATTACATACTGTTCATACTCAGTCACTATGGGATTCTTTTGCTGTATTCTGCCAAAAACCTGGTTGATCCTTCTGTTCACTGTTACTTCCTCCTTGTCTGTGTCCGCTGCCGCAGCATGAGATTGCATAGACCAGCTGTAGCCACATCTACGGAGCATGCTCAAATTTCAGTTCCCTTCTAAGCTGTTCATTTCCACCTTTTTCTTATCTGTGCAAGCCACATGACTATAAAGTTACACATGTGGGCGTAAACACAGGGATAACTAACAACCCACTCCCTCCCTCCTCCTCCATGCCCACTAAACACTATGGGGGTGGGATATTAAATGTTGATTGATGGAGTTGTCACCTCCCTGTAATTCTAAGCACAACAGACACAAGCTGGAGGGGAAAAATCAAGTTGATCTTACAGTGGGGCTCCCGCAAAATTGCAAAGGTTAAATATGCTTGTTTTTCTTTATGGGGAACATAAAAAGCAAATATACATTATCCCTTGATCCTGTAGGCTTGATCCTGACTGAACAATCAATTCCCCACAGCCTGCACTCTTTGCGTCTTCATTGTTGCAGACACTGACATCATCCTGCATAATGTAGGACTAACATCCCTGCATTGTAAGTAAGGACACCAACATTAACATGCAACCTAGAGCACACGGGTAGAATGGAAATTTGGTGCCAAAACTAAAAGTTGCACTTGGCAGAAATGGACAGATTTTAATACAATATATATATATATATATATATATATATATATATATATATATATATATATATATATATATATATTATATTCAACTTTTTAATATCATTAGTTTAATTGAATAGGACTTTGTCAGCCATTATTGGCACTTTTAGCTCAAGAAAAACGCATGCCTTTAAATTCTATGTATGTCTTCATACTGGTCCGTTGCGCTTCTGCTGTGGTGTTAAAATCCTGCTTGTTGCATTTTTAGTCAGTTAAAAAAAAAAAAAAAACATACACCTCTCCGTTGAAATGCATTAAAAACGCAGCAAGAACACATCAATAATGCACCCGTGTTATGTTTTTGATGCAGTTTTTGAGTCACATGACCTATGAAAAACACGCCATAAGCACAGTGAATTTGGGACAAAATCGCGTGCATTCTCTGCACCATTATGGCTATTGGCAAAATGCCAAAAACACCATTTTCAGCTGCCAAACTTTTGGTGCATCTCTCTACAAAGGGCGCTTCTAAGCTTCCCATACTTTACTAAAAGATCTTTTTTTTTTTTTTTTTATTTCGGACTTGCTGTTGGAGATTTTTCTTCATTTCCTGTTGGGTGAAACTGTTGTCAGATAGAAAATGATGGGAAATCTCTCGAACGGTTCACCGGACTGAAACTCAAATCAGACAGAGGTTCAAATACTTCCCCTCTCTATCCAAAACCTAAAGAAGTCCAGCCGATTCCTAACTAATGCCTCGTACACACGCAACAATTATCGGCCGACCGATCGGCCGTCTTTTGTCCAAGTTGTGTTTTATTGGTTGGAATGTGCCTAGACTGCACACGAATTTTCTCGGCCAACAAAAATCAACTTCAGAAGTGAGGTCATGTGATGGTTTACTTTCCGCGTCTTTTTTCTTCTCGGAGCATGCCCAGTCTTGCTCATCAGATTTTTGTCTGCCGAAATCTGTACTGACTGACCGAAAATCGGCCGTTGTGTTGACGGCCAACAAAATTTTATAGCCTGCACACCAGATTTTATTCGGCCGAAAAGTCGGGGGTCGGTTGTCGAAAGCATCATACTAACAAGCTGACAATCGGCCGATTGGACGTTGGCCGAAAATTCACGGCCAACTATCGATGCGTGTGTACGAGCCATTAGCGTACACCTGCTCCCACCCCTTCTAAACCCTGTTCTATCTACCTTGTGAAAGGAAAATATGCATACTTACCCAGCCTAAAAGCAATCTGGTCCGCTCACATGATCTCCCCAGAATCTTCCAATGACAGGGTTGATAGAAAGGGGTTTAGAGGGGGGGGGGGGGGGGGGGACAAATGTATGCTTAGTTAGGAATAGGCTGGGCTTCGTATGAATATATACTTTAATGTGCTTTCAACGTCATTCTCATTATTTTGAAATCTGCAGCTTTCATTAAAATAGCATCTGGCGATCCTGTCATGAAGGTCCTGTTACAGGGTGATAATCGGATTTTTGTAAGATCTTACCGTAAAATCCTTTTCTCTTAAGCTCATTGACAGACGTAGTCTTCTTGATTCTCAAGAGCTGGGTTATGTTGTCTCCGCAGGAGTAGGACTAGGCAGAAAGACAAAACGTTCTGGCTCCACCTTAGGGGCAGTCCCTGAGGGTATATCCTCCCTCTCTCTGCTACAGGGAATCAGTTCTGTTCTAAGCAGTAACAGAGAATTTAACCCAACCCAACTCAATGATAGAGGGGCGGGTACTACGTCTGTCAATGAGCTTAAGAGAAAAGGATTTTACGGTAAGATCTTACAAAAATCCGATTTTCTCTATCGCTCATTGACAGACGTAGTCTTCTTGATTCTCAAGAGCTGGGACATCCAGAAGCAGTGCCACAAATGAGGGGTGGGATTGACAAAAATCAAAATCCAATCTAGAAGGCCCAACCGGTGCCAAACTAGAAGTTTTAAAGGCTCATTATAAACAAAGAATGAGACTCAAAAGAAAAAATTTCCAACAGAAAAAAACCCTCGAGGCAGACCACTGGTCTCCTCAAATGGCGGCCTGCAAAACCTTGCGGCCAAACACGGCATCAGATGATGCCATTACATCAACTTTATAATGTTTTGTAAAGGTATGCACCGACGACCAGGTAGCCGCCTTGCATACCTGGACCACTGACGCCTGATGGCGAAAGGCCCTTGACGCACTAAGCGCCCGAGTGGAGTGCCCCTTAACAGGGAACGGGGGCTCCCGACCCTTAATAGAATAAGCCTGTACCACCGTCTGTCTGATCCATTTGGAAATGGTCGCAGCAGATGCAGGCAACCCCTTTTTGGGTCCATCCGGGATCACAAAAAGTGAATCCGTCTTGCGAAACGAGTCTGTCGTTTTTAAGTATACCCTGATCGCCCGGACCACATCCAAGGAGTGTAAAGCAAACTCCCGAGGATGACTGGGCTTAGGACACAGGGAAGGTAATACAATTTCTTCATTCAGATGAAATTCTGAAACCACTTTTGGTAGGAAGGATGGATTCGGACGAAGAACCACCTTATCTCTATGAACCACCAGATATGGGGAACGACAAGATAAAGCGGCCAGTTCTGACACCCTGCGTGCAGAAGTAATAGCCACCAAGAAGGCCACCTTCTGGGACAACGTAGGTAGAGGAATCTCCCTAATATCTTCAAAGGGAGGTTTCTGAAGAACCGACAACACTAAATTAAGATCCCAGGGTGGTAACGGCACGTGCACTGGCGGAGCCAGATGTCGCACCCTCTGGATGAAATTCCGCACCAAGGAATGAGTAGCCAAAGGCTTCTGAAAGAAGATAGCTAATGCTGAGACCTGACCCTTGATAGTACTCAAGGCCAGTTTCTGCTCAACCCCTTGTTGCAGAAAAGCTAATATTCGACTAACCGAATAAGACCGTGGACGGAAGCCCAGAGGTTCACACCATGCAATGTAGGACTTCCATGTGCGATGATAAATCTTTCTGGAAGTCGCTTTCCTTGCTTCAACTAGAGTAGGAATAACTGAAGCTGACAAACCTTTGTCCTTCAGCACCTGGGTCTCAATAGCCAGGCCGTTAAAGCCAGCGATCGTAAAGCAGGATGGAAGATCGGTCCCTGAGACAGTAGGTCCTCCCTGAGAGGAAGTCTCCACGGGACGTCCGCCACCAGTCTGACCACGTCGGTGTACCAAGCTCGACGAGGCCAGTCCGGAGCTACCAGAATTACTGGAATTCCTTCCTCCTCTATCCTGCGAAGAAGTCTTGGCAGTAACCCGAGAGGAGGGAAGGTATACATTAGCTGGTATTGCCCCCACGGGGCGATCAGTGCGTCTGCGGTCTCTGCTAGAGGATCGCGGGAGCGAGCCACGAATCTCTGTACTTTCCTGTTGAATCGTGATGCCAACAGATCCACATCCGGGGTGCCCCACCGTAGGCACAACTGGTGGAAAACTTCTGGATGGAGGGACCATTCCCCCTGATCCAGAGTCTGACGGCTGAGATAATCTGCCTGCCAATTCTCCACCCCCGGAATGAACACCGCAGAGATAGCTGGAACAAATCGTTCCGCCCAGCGAAGAATGCAAGCCACTTCTTTGGCCGCTCGGACACTCTTGGTGCCCCCCTGGTGATTGACATAAGCCACGGCCGTGGCATTGTCCGACTGGATCCGAACCGGGCTGCCCTGGAGCTGCTCGGTCCAGTGAATCAGACAAAGTCTGATCGCTCTCAGTTCCAATACATTTATCGGCCACCTGGATTCTTCCAGGGACCAAAGTCCCTGGACAGATAACTGACCGAGAATTCCTCCCCATCCGGATAGACTGGCATCCGTGGTCACTATCGTCCAATATATTGGCAGAAATGACTTTCCCTGGCTGAGCATCGGAGACCGAAGCCACCAGACCAGAGACTCTCTGGTCTGTTTGCTCAATCGGATCTGATTGTCCAGGGATTCCGGATTCCGATTCCATCTGAGAAGAATCTCTTGCTGAAGAATTCGGGTATGGGACTGGGCAAATGGGACTGCTTCGAAGGAAGCCACCATCAACCCCAGAACCCTCATGCAAGTTCGAAGAGAAGACCAGCTGTTGGATAGTAACAACTGGACTGCTAATTGAATCTTCCGGAGTTTCCCTACCGGAAGAAAAACTCTTGTCCTGACTGTGTCTAGAATTAGACCCAGATATTCGAGCCTCTGGGTGGGAACCAGAAATGACTTTTGCTGGTTCACCAGCCACCCGAATTCCTGTAAAGAAATTATAGTAATTTCTATGTCTTGTAGCAAGGTCTGAGGAGACTCTGCATGAAGCAGAAGATCGTCTAGGTAACCAAGAATCGATATGCCTCTTTGGCGCAGTAGTGCCAACATTGGGGCCAACACCTTCGTGAAGACCCGAGGAGCCGTGGCGAGACCGAAAGGTAACGCCACAAACTGATAGTGGTTCTCTTCTACGGAAAAGCGTAGAAACCGCTGATGTCCTGCGAAAATGGGAATGTTAAGATATGCGTCCTTGATGTCTATGGACGCTAGGACATCCCCTGGATGCAGGAAGGCTGCTACTGTGCGAATGGACTCCATTCTGAATTTTCTTATGTTGACAAAAGAATTGAGTGCCCTTAAGTCCAGAATTGGACGCACTTTGCCCTCTTTCCTGGGTATTGTAAATAGGTTTGAATAAAACCCCTGAAAACGTTCTGTCCAAGGAACGTGGACTACCACTCCTTGTTGTAGTAAATCCGTGACTGCTCTCCGCATCACACACAAACTGTAACCCCTGTATCATTTGTTCCAACAAATCTGATACCGCCTGAGGGACCTCTTCTAAGTCCCGGCGTAACCACTTGCGAAACCAGACCAATAGCTATTATAGGTCTGAAAGCTGATCCAATCAAGGTAAACATGGTGCGAGACATAGCTTCTATCTTGCGATCCACTGGATATTTAAAAGACGGAGCGTCTTCTAGAGGAATAACCGTGGCTTTATTCAATCTAGCAATTGGTGAATCCACCACAGGTGGTTCTGTCCATTTCTTAATGAGGGTTTCCTCAAACGGATAACGCCTGTTAATGCGTTTAGAAATAGCAGAAGTGCGTTTTGGCAGACGCCATTCTTCTTCGATTGGATTGCCAAAACATTTGGGCAATGGAAAAACCTTTGCCACTTTGATGCGTTTTTTAGTCCCAAAAGGGATTTCAGTTTCAGCTATTTCCGACGGAATACCCTGTAATCTTAAGGTTTCTTGAACAGATACAATGAGTGCGTTTACCAACGCTTCCTCTCTGGCTATGGCTGATGCCGAAACATCCTCCTCACTGTCTGAAGAGACAGTACACGAGACACCAATCCCAGATGAAGTACCTGCAACTGCAGAAATAGGCTGAAGGTTTCAGATAATAAGGGGTTAGGCGGGGGTCGCTTTCTTGCGCCCTGTCCCTGACAAGCCACTTCCACCCGGGACACAAAAGTTTCCATAATAGCTGACAATGATTCAATCGTCAGTGGGGTGCTGGAGGATCCTGCAGACCCCTCGAGGGGATCCGGAGGAGATACATGAGTGGCAGGGTCCATGTTAATTCAGGACACCTTTGCCAGAAAAAACAAAAAAACTTTTTTTTTTTATGTGTCTCCCCCTAGCGCAATATGCCCCTCAGAGTACCTGCTTCTCGATCCCCACAGAGAGAGAGAGGGACCCCCAAGGCTCACCAACCGATGCAGTGAAGTTTCCAACCAACTGCAGTCAGCGTCTGTCATTTACAGACTGGAAGGAGCTGTTGCTTTTTCCCGGGTAGAAGGACGTGGCTCCGCCCCCTGTGTACGCCTTCCGGCGTTCCCAGCTCTCCACGAGGTAGCTGGGCTCATGAAACATGGCCGCCCCCATACAAGAGACAATAGACTCCAAAAACATGGCGGCCGGCGTGACCTGAGGACATACATGCACTTGGTCTACGGCAAAATGGCGGCGGACCGCCGAAATCGTTTTCCCAGCACATCCACCTGCATCTCTGCTAAGTGGCGATTTATTGATCTACAGGAGATACACTACAAATAAGGTAGGATTATACCTCCTATGTCTGCTGTAATGCTACAGTCTGCTGGGTAGAGTGTTAGCTCTCAAACCAAGTCCACTTCCCACCAAACACATACTGTATTTACAAGGGGGACTTTTAGTGTCAGATATATACTGACCATGTATGGAGGGGCCCATAATTCATACTGCCTCATAACGAGGAAAGAAAAAATGGAACGTTTACTTTACCGAACCGACAGGCACCCTCTCCTCACAATACCCTCTCCACCGGGGTGGGGGGTTGTGGACCACTCCGGACGCCTCGACTCTCTGGTTCCTGGCGTCCAAGCGAGACTTAACTCGCCAGGTCAGTCCCTCCACTGGGACTCCGTCGCGGCCGACCCAGCGCGAAGCTCTGGTCTGCACGCGCTCGTAGGCAGAAACCGGGGTGACCACTGGATCTCAACACCCAGCCCGTCGCCCGGCCCCGCATACTTACTTGAATGTGTCGCGGCCGACCAAGCGCAATGCAATGGTCTGCGCGCGCTCGTAGGCCGGCTGGGGTGACCACTAGTGTCGCCCAGTCCGGCGTATTTGCTTGAAGATCTCACAGGAAAAAAACACTGGAGAAAAACTGCCTAAAAAAAAAAAAAATCTTTTTTTTTTTTTTTTTTTTAAAAGAAAAAATCTTGCCAGGACCAAAAAGATCCCAGCAAGGAACTTAGGTCCTTACTCCTGACTAGACAGAAAAAAACTGATTCCCTGTAGCAGAGAGAGGGAGGATATACCCTCAGGGACTGCCCCTAAGGTGGAGCCAGAACGTTTTGTCTTTCTGCCTAGTCCTACTCCTGCGGAGACAACATAACCCAGCTCTTGAGAATCAAGAAGACTACGTCTGTCAATGAGCGATAGAGAAAACACTTTTCCCTGTCTCCCAAACATGCTCATGTTCTGTCAACCTGTCATCATAGGGCCTTCTAAAGCAGACTACAATTGGTTGTTCCAATTTACATTACACAGGCATGGTCCACTGTTATCATCATGAATACTGGCCTGTGAAATGCTATGCAGCCATCACTGGAGTGCATGTAAATATAAAGTAGCTACAAAGGGGCTGCAAGAGATCAGCAGCTTTACATTGCAAGAAAGGATGACAAAGAGCATTTTAAAATGTGATTTTTTTAAGCTATACACAGCATAAAACGTTATTCAGTTAGGACCCATTTACATTTAGCTGATGAAGTGCGTTGCGGTAGTACAGGGGTGTCAAACTCAATTTCATTGCGGGCCGCATCAGCATTATGGTTGCTCTGAAAGGGCTGGTTGTATCTGTAAGACTAGATGTCTAGAGCTCTCCACTCCTCCTTACATCGGATGTCAAGATTCCCCCACCATCCCTTACATCAAAGTGCACCCCCTGTTGGGAAGAAGCTGGGGGCAGACCTTGGAAGAAAAGAGTGTAGGGTCTGGAGGAGGACAAGAGGAGGGCTGGTGTCAGCTGCTGGAGCCTCCTGAAAGTTGAGACAAAGGGGGTGCTGCGGAGATGTTATGGTCTCCTCACTGCTGCCAACTACTGTGACAAGGTGGGGGTAGAGACGAGGCTGGTGCTTCAGCTGCAGGAGAGGTGCAAGGGCCACATGAAATGGTCTGGAGGTCCGCATTTGCCCCGCAGGCCTTGTGTTTGACATGTGCAGTAGTACCTTCTTATGTGTTGCAATCCAATTTGTTTTGAATGACATCCCAATGCATGAAGGCAACACAGCTTTGATGCACATACATTGCAGCTCACCACAATGCAAGATAATGTATTACCCTGCATTATGTGCTGCATCACAAAAAATGTTGCATGTCAATTTTTCTGTTCTTACTGATGGCTTAAAGTATAACTAAAGGCAAAACTTTTTTTTTTTTTTTTTAGTTTTGGATAGAGTGGAGAGAGATTAGCACACCTGTCAGTTTTCATTGTTGTCTGTGCCCTCCCAGATTTATCCTCTATTTGTCCTGTTTACCATTATCACTAAAAGTAAAAGAAAATCCCAAATTTTGGGTTGTCACCAGAAAAGTAATAGAGGGGAAATCTTCCAATAAGGACACTAGTGCTGCCAACCTTGGGGGGCACAAGGGATTCCCTTAATTTGCAATGATTTCCTCTCAATTCCTGTTTGGCTATAGGACAGGAAGTGAAGGGAAATCTCTGCAATGGGACACTGATGGCAAAAAAAAAAAAAAAACCTGACAGGGGTTATAACCCTCACTTACTCTATCCAAAATGGAAAAAAAAATTGCCTAAAGTGCCTTAAAAGTGTTCTCCTCAGCTGTTCTGCAGCCGCTCTGGTCCGGTCTCCAGCGGGGCCCTCTGTGTGCAGGAGAAAGCAGACAATGGGTGTGAAATGACGTCAGACTTACTATGAGGCTTCCGCTACTATACAGCTCAGCCTGAGACTGGAGTGGCAGTAGAATAGGTAAGTATAGAGATTTTTTCCTTACAAGGCTAGATAGATAAGGCATAGAATGTGTCAGAGATTAGGTTTGGTGTTAAAGTGGAAGTAAAGGCAAAACCTAAAGGCCCGTACACACGTACCGATCGTCGGCAGACAAGCGTCGGCCGACGAACGATCTGCCGATTGTACGCTTGTTAGTATGATGCCTCCGACAGCCGTCAGCGCACATTCTGCCGACAAGAATCTGTCATGCAAGCATTAAAATTTTTGTATGCCGACACCAGAGCGGCCGATTCTTCGCCAGTCAGTACAGAATTCGGCCGACAGACCGCAGATTTGCAAGACTGGGCATGCTCAGAAAAGAAAAAACACAGGGAAAGTTAACCATTACATGACATCACTTCTGCAGTCGGCTGTAGTCGGCGGACAAAATTCTTGTGCTGTCTTTGCACTTTTCAACAGACACCGACAGCCCGGGGACAAAAGACGGCCGATCGTTCGCCGACGATCGGTACGTGTGTACGGGGCTTAAGACAGCCCATTCACACAAAATAGTGCTCATTACCACAATGCCCCAAAATGACAAAGTGTAGAGGAACCCTTTAGGATTTAACGTTGGACTCATTTACAAGATCCTGAGTAAAACATTTTCCGCACCCTATATGCACGTAATGTTTGTGGTAATGCTTACATGCATACAGCGTTAATGAGTAACAATTTCTCATAAATGAAGAGCGCAGGCAGCAATATACCGTAATCTTCTTTTACAAGTATGAAGTTGTTTAGTATAGCAAAAGAATCACTTATAGAGTCCATAGGTCTACATTAAAAAATGACTGTGTCACTCTGGGATAATAATTCCATCTATAAAAAGGTACAGAAGACGTAAATGTATTCATAGGTAAAACAATTCCTGTAGGTTCTTCCAAAGGGCGTGTAGCCATTTGGCTGGAATTATTTATATAATTATTTGGCTTATTATAGAACATAGAATTGTTCTAAGCAAAACAGCTTGCGTGTTACATCAAACATAAATAAAATCCTAAAAATAACATTGTGACCAATTAAATAATAAAACACAGAAGTGGAACAAGCAACGTAACTGCAGGCCAGCCGTGGCTTTATATACACAATAAAACAGGATGGGTGTTTACAGTCCTTTTTAATTAGGGTCACCATACAAAATCAGAACACAGATTGATTTCTTTATATCCTAGAACTGGTTTTCAATCCCTGTGTGAGGTTAGCAACAATTAAACCATGATGACATAACAATCATTTTTATTCTTTCAAGAATGCTTATAACATAGGAGAGCTAGTAAACCAAGTCAATAATGCATACTATGAAATGCCATACGGCATGCCCATCCAGCAGTTCCTGGCTCTGGCACCTTTCTGCACATAGGGCAAGGATGAGTTACAACATCTGGCAGGTTTTTATTGCTAGCTATTGGAAATGTTACAGAATCATGTGCAACACAAAATCAATATCAGTGTAAGAGCCGCTTCACATCTGTGTGGTGTAGGGATGCACTGGTGCTGAGTACTGGTGAAAATGCTCCCAATACCAAAACCAATACTTTGCGGTGCGATTTGCGTTGATACAAAATGAATGGGTGCAAGTTGCACTACAAAGAATCGCATGCGAATGGAACAGGATTGTGATGCGATTCCTGTCCAAAACTAATGCGATTTTTCCCCCACAGCTCCTGTGTAGTAAGGGAAGCATCCTCTAGTGGGAAGTTTATTAAAAAGGTTAGAACTCACATTAAGGACATATCTGGTCAAATGCAAATTTGCAGTGTCCCAATTCCACCGATAATAGCAAATCACAGCCACTGGAGGTGCCCACAGGACTGGAGGAGATGTAGAAGCGGTCCGCCTCCAAACTAACATCACTTCCGCCCTATACCCACAGGGGTCCTGGAACTTCTCCAGCCCTGTGAGCACCTCCAGCGGCCGTGATTTTCTATCATTGGCTAGACCGGGACACTATGCAGATTTTGCATTTGACCAGATATGTGCATAAAGGAGGAGATGTACAGTCAAAGCTCGTTTGGTTGTACATCTCCTATGGATCACAGGAGTACAGTTCGTTCTGCACTCCTGTGACCCGTTTTCAGCAGAGAGGGGGCTGAAGTCCTCTCTCTGCTGACATCACTGAAGTCAGTCCAGATACTGCGTCATCACGACAATGGAAGTCGGGATCCGCCAGGTGCCTGGACTGACACCCGGCTCAGCCTCTCAGCGAGCCGCTGAGAGGCTGAGCTGGCTGCTCCCTGCCCCTCCACAGCCCAGTACTCCAATGAGCGAGAGGGGGCAGAGCAGAGAGCTGTTGACTGACAGTCAGCAGCTCTCTGCTGGGAAAGCTGTCAGAAGCGAGCGATTGGTGGTGTTTGATCGATCGGTTCTCAGTGTAGAGACTCCGGGGGACAGATGCAGCATCGGACCAATGCTGCATCCACCTAGGTAAGTATGACTGGGGAGAAAAAAAGAGAAACCCCATACTTCTCTTTTAATGTGAGTTATAGCAATTTTATTAAACTGCCCACTAGATGGCGCTTCCCTTTCTATACACACTCACATACAGGAGCGGGGGGGGGGGGGGAGGGTTAGGGGGAATCGCATGCGATTCGGACAGGAATTACACCACATTCCTGTATAAATCACATGCAATTCTTTGCAGTGTGATTTGCTACATTTATTTTGTATTGACGCAAATCGCACCACGAAGTATCGGTACTGGCATCATTGCAAGCCTAGTTTGGTGTTTTTTATATGCGAGATAGGCTTGTTACCACTGAACTATATAGGAAGTTCATTTCAATGAAAACCCATCAAGGATATAGCATGTAGGACTTTTTTTTTTTTTTTTATAAACACATTGCACCAAAAATGCACATAAAAGCACACAGGTGTGGATGGATTCTAATTGGAAAATATCATTGGTACTGACTAGGAAACTACTGTAGGAAAGAACATCGCATAATCTATGGCCTGCCAACGTCTTGCATTCCTCTACACTGGAGACAGACACCCCACCCAACCTCTCCCAACAGAGTCAGCCTTTCAAAATCAATAGAATAAAGCAATAGTAAACCACATCTGAAAAAATAAATCCCCTCCAAAGCAATGTCATTATGTGCTAGTATGCATCACATACTAGCACATTATGCAAGACTTACCTTAAAAAGAAGTCCTACAGCGTCGTGATGGCATACGCACAGGAGCTCTCATTCACAGCATGAGCTCTAAAAGGTCCGACACGGTATGCCAGATCTTCAGAGCACATGACCTGGGGATTAGGATATATTCACTGTACCTAAAGGTAAGCCTCATTATAGGCTGTCCTGAAGGTACAAGTAAAAAAGTGAGTTTACTGCGGCTTTAAGACTATGGAAGATGTTTTGGCCTCCTCGAATTACAGAGACAAACAATTTTGAAAGAAGTTATAGAACTGGCCTGACTCCACTAGTTCTCCTGAATACCGAACTTTGATAGCGAGCCCTGAGGATATACTCCCCCTTCTTAATGCCCTTCATCCAACCCCTCTTCCCCACCAAATTTTAATTTCTCTCGAGAAACCCCCATCGCCTGATTTTTGCCCTCTCTCTCTCTCGCAGTGCCTTATTTCTTCATTGTCCTTTCATACAGGAGGTTTTATGTGTGTTTTGGCAGAACCCTTCTACCTTTACCTTTTTACTCTATATAATGGTGTACAGGTAAAAAGTATTATTGGAGCCCAGACAGACATACTTATGTAGTTTGCAATCTACAGTAACTATCTGTAATCTAGAGAAATCACCTTTTTGTGTTAAAGGGGTTTTAAAGTCAGTGCTCACAACAACTGCAAGCCCCTCTGTTATAACACAATATACCACACAGTGTATGTTGTTTTTTTGGTTAATTACCTTGCT
This sequence comes from Pelophylax lessonae, assembly GCF_965119305.1. Taxonomy (NCBI): domain Eukaryota; kingdom Metazoa; phylum Chordata; class Amphibia; order Anura; family Ranidae; genus Pelophylax; species Pelophylax lessonae. Next base: position 88,548,361 of record NC_138779.1, on the reverse strand, counting down.
AAATACCTTTTTCCTCATCGCTGGCCGGGACCGCTCGCCACTCTCCTTCCCCGATCTAAGGACTACAGAGGGAGGGGTTGAGATCCCCTCGGACGTCAGCCGGACGGTCATGTGACCCCACATTGACAATGTAGAAAAAGGTATTTTGCATGAGAATTTAAAAAAGGATAAAACACTGTGTGGTATATTGTGTTAGAACAGAGGGGGTTGCAGTAACTATACTGCCACTTGGAATAGCAGCAGGAGGGGGCGGATGGTTTTTGATTTAGGCTCACTCACAGGAGCTGACAGGCAGGGGAGGGAGGAGGGGGAAAGACTGCAGGCTGACGGACACACGTAAACTGACCACAGTACCATAGCTCAGCAGCCCTGATTACCGTGGTCAGCACGTCTAAGGGGACACAGGGACAGGCAGGATCAACCAGGTTTTTTTTTTTTTTTACAGCATAGGAAAGGATAGATGACACTGCACAAGCACTATGCGGTTTAACATGCTTTAAAGGAACTTGATTTTTTTTTTTTTTTTTTTTTTTACAACCTCTAACTGTGAAAACAGAGGGACAGGTCTACGTGAAATAATAAGAAGCATGCTCCAAACCCCTATTCTTTTGAATTATGCCCTTAAACCTACTGTTCTACCTAGTTTATTTGGCTCTGTATCATGATGTGCATTTACTTGTAGACTATTTTCTTCTGTATTGTTATTTTTTTAAATTTAGAAAATAACGATAGATAGATAGATAGATAGATAGATAGATAGATAGATAGATAGATAGATAGATAGATAGATAGATAGATAGATAGATAGATAGATAGATAGATAGATAGATAGATAGATAGATAGATAGATAGATAGATAGATAGATAGATAGATAGATAGATAGATAGATAGATAGATAGATAGATAGATAGATAGATAGATAGATAGATAGATAGATAGATAGATAGATAGATAGATAAAAAGTACACAATTCTATAGTGTATTTTTGGAGTATTGCAACTTTTAAAATTCTTTATATAGTTTGCCCAGTAAAAACGTTTTTATTACTCTCCAACACCAAAAAGTGATGGCAAACCCAAAACGTTTCCACTATCCCCGGGACAGGAGAGAAAATCTTCCAATGGGGAAACCTGTCCTGATAACATTTTTACGTAAAGGGCTTTCCTGTTACTTAAAAGATTTTCTCTCACCTTCCATTGTGTCTCCTGTTATGAACTCCTTTGCTGGTGAAAACTCTTTGGAAGGTAGGTCACTGTCAAGATAATGAATATCCAGCAAGAGAGGGAGCAACATATGTAAGGGGGGGGCACAGTGAAAGGGGAAGGTGGGGGGGGATCAGAAGCAGGCAGAACAGGGAGGGGGATTGGTGTCAGAGAAGCAATTACAGGAACGATACCCTGTGTCTGTCTCTCAGCAGCAGCTGAAAGCTGGCAGGAGGGGAAGAAACTGGCTTTCAGCTGCTGCAGAGAGCTTTCCTTCTCTAATTGCCCCGCTTCCCGACTGCCCCAATTCCCCATGCTGTTGGGGCCCCCCTGTGTTCCCAGGCCCCCTACATGAGGACTGGTGGTCCCCCCCTATCAGTGGCCCTTGGTACAGCCTTATGCACAGAAATATTGTCCAAAGGAGACGTCAGAAATTATCTCTGACAAAGCCAATAGCAGAAGCCAAAACAAACAAAATTTTTTATCACTCTTCTTATGTACTTATAAACCTGCTCTACTGTTCTATCTGAAAGGTTCACTTTAGGCAAATAAAAAATTATAATACAGTGTGTGAGTGCTTGCATTCTTCGCCACTCTTCATACGCACTGTCCATTCTTGCCTCTCTGTCCACAATGCCTTCTCTCTAAGGTCCCTCCTCATTGTCCAAGTCATTTTCTACCTCTCCTTGCTGTTTGATAATTAGTTCTCCTAAATCTACATCACTAAATTTACAAAGAAATTCTTCCATTACTTTTTATTCTTCCATATCCAACTAAGTCAGGGGTGTTAAACTCAATTTCATTTTGGGCCACATCAGCATTATGGTTGCCCTCAAAGGGCCGGTTATATCTGTAAGTTTAGATGTCCAGAGCACCCCACAACCCTTTACACCCTTACATGAGATGTCAAGATGCACCCAACCTTCCTGACATCACAATGCACCCCCTTACCTTGTGCTGCTGCCAGAAAGAAGATGTGGGTGCATTTGGGAAGAAGTGCAGGGTCTGGAGGAGAACCAGAGGAGGGCTGGAGTCGGCTTCCAGAGTCTGCTGAATGCTGAGATCAGGGGAGGCAGAGGCAAGGTGGTGTTGCGGCTGCACGGAGAGGTGCAGGATCTGTAAGAGGAGTTCTGTCCTCCTCTCTACTGCGGACTGCTGAGAAGGGGTGGGCAACGACAGCCTTTCTGCAGCTTCACAGAGGAGTGCAGAATCTGCCAAAGAAGTTCTGTCTTCTCTGCTGCTGACTACAGAGACAAGGTGGGGGCAGAGACAAGGGGGGTGCCACAGCTGCAGGAGAGGTGCGAGGGCCACATGAAATGGCCTGGGGGGCCACATTCGGCCCGCGGGCCTTGTGTTTGACACCTGTGAACTAAGTCATCCGTATTTGTATTACTATATGTCCAAAGTCAAATAGCAGCATCACTGCCTATTCCTCTGGACCATTCAATACATTATTATCACCATTCTTCACCTCCATGGTCTAATCCTGGAGCTCCCTGAAGTATAAACCAGCAGCAGCGGTCTATGTATGGCCCGCTCCCCTCTACTGCTCTTTATATTCCTGCTCACGCAAAACACTGCTCCCCTCCTCTGCCCACTGAAACTACTTGCATCCCAGTCTTTGCTGCCATCACTTTAATTGTCTTTATTGCTCCTCTGCTCACACTGCCTTCTTTCCTTCTTCTGCCATCCTACCCATCATCTCTGACTGTGCAATCATCTACCCTCCACTGTTTATCACACTTGTTCTAACATTTACCATCTCTCCCTTTGACTATCCTCCAGCTCTGCTTTTCTTTGCCTACCCCACTCTCTTGTAGCCACCTGCCATTGCCTTGCTTCCCCTCCCCTTTTTTTATTTTTAACCCCCATTTACCTGGTTGCAGGTCCTGCACATTTAACCTCCCTGGCGGTATGATTGTTTCCGATTTTAGGTGCTGAAAGCAGTACCATTATTTTGCATGTAATTCTTAAGGACAAGCAGCCCAAACCAACGATTTCCATATAATATATTTTTTACTGAGCGTTCTTCTATAGAACATCTCGGGTAGGATAAAGTTTTAAACACAAAATCATAATATAATAAATAACTATAAATAAGTTAAAGTGTGTATATATATATATATATATATATATATATATATATATATATATATATATATATATATATATATATATATACACACACATACATACATACACATTATATATATATATATATATATATATATATATATATATATATATATATATATATACATACATATACACACACACACACACACACACATATTATATATATATATATATATATATATATATATATATATAGTAAAACTGCAGGCAAGGGCACTGGGGGGCAAACTAATGTCAATTTATTTTATTTAGTAATGTATTCTAATAGGATTACAATATATCAGTGTGTTTGTGTGTTTTACTTTTCAAATTTGCCGCCGGTTCCACCCCCCCTGCGACATGACGCTCGCAGAGAATGGAAGCCGGGGCACACAGCATTAGGCGGAAGATCCGGCCGCCGTATGCTGCAGGGACACATTGCAGGATCCCGGGGACAAGGTAAGTAACCCCTTCCAGGCTCCAGCGATGCTCCCTGGCAGTACCCCGAGTGTGGCTCGGGGTTACCGCTAATGGCACTGAAATTCCACCCTGAGCCACACTCGGGAATACCGCCAAGGAGTTTAAAGTACTCACCCACCCAGCGGATCCAGCATTGTCCTGCTGACATCTGCTTCTTTTCTGCACCCCCTCGGTCCTGTGATGGCTTCACTGATGAGGAGGCACCTGCCCCACTCTCTCTTTTCCCAAAAGAGGACTATGCTTCCTGGGATATGAAACATACATATCGCAGGAGGAGATGCGGTGAGAGTGCACGTCATTCACCTAGACGAATGACATGCACAGGGGGGGGGGGGGCTATTTTACAAAAAATAAACAAAGGAAGGAAGAAAAATGCCCATTTATGCAGCAGAGGTGAGGAGGAGAGAAGGGGCTGATGGGAGGCAACATGCCCTGGAGGGGGAAGTTCCACTTTAAGAAGTCTCTCTCCCCTTATCAGTTTTAGGCAGTTGCACATGGATGTAATAATTTACTGATGCTTATACTCAGGATCTTGTTGGCAGAAAATTCCTGAGTATAATGTTCCATAAAGACCTTGAGTAAACAAGCGTATGCTTAAAATTCTTCATTACCAGTGTATACAATATACACTACTAGACCAGAGGTCTTCAAACTATGGCCCTCCAGTTGTTCAGAAACTATAATTCCCATCATGCCTAGTCATGTATGTGAATGTCAGTTTTACAATGCATCATGAGATGTGTAGTTCTGCAACAGCTGGAGGGCCGAAGTTTGAAGATCCCTGCACTAGACGTACAGATACATAAAGACGTGACGCTCATAAATTACTGCACTCAAATATAACATTTTCTATTTTTGTTTTATGGCTCTGTACTCATTTCTGTATTGCTGATCTTTGCACAGCTGTGGGCATTGTTTCATACAGTGCTTCTATATTCAGAACAGTAAAAATGTGGTGTTTTTTTTTTTTACTCCCATGTGCGGGAGGCCTAATGCATGTTGCAGAACTGGCTTAAAACTGATATGATGACACATATCCTGGGTTGCTCACTTCTGACCTGGAGGACAGACCATGAATAAATACAAAATGTATTATTTAAGTGGAACATAAAACAAAAGAAAAAACAGGTAGGCATGTTAGAAATTAAAATGCAGCTCTAGCCTCAGTGCTTGCTCTTCATTACATTACACCCCACAGAAACTCTGGCCAGTGTCACTCAACCAATTCCTGTGAGCCCAGGCTGTCATGGACACGCCCCATTGGGATGCACATGATCTCGGGCTCACAGTACAATACTTCAAGCAGGATAAGTGACGATGCAATGTTAGTGCTGCTCTGCACAGTATTGAAGACAGCCAACCGTTGCCACAGGAAGAAAAAAACAAGCCAAAAGACTGCTTGATTTGGGTTCATTTACACCAGCCCACGCATAATATGCACCATATAACATGTTTATCCTGGTGTACAATATAAGCCTCCTTTAGGATTCTCTCCCTGATAGCTGGCTCCTGTATGAATCTTTACATTGGTTTCAAATTACCCTTCGCGGCTGCAACGAATCAGGAACCCATATGCATGTTAGGTGGACATATCCAATAGTCCACAAATACAGGACTGAGATTTTGTAACTCCTCTCTAAAGTGCTTAACAGGGCCATCACCTTAGACCACGTGTGTCCAACACAAGACCCGCAGGCTGAATGCCGCCAGCCAGGTCATTTTATGTGGCCCTCAAACCCAGGGGAAAAGGTGGAAGTTAGATGTTGACAGTCCGTAAAAGAGAGATAAACTGTACAGCACAACCCTAAGCCCTGCACTCTGTACGTAGCGCACCCCTGAACCTTTAACTCAGTACAGAACGCACTCCTGGTATTTATTGCCCCGTTGAAATCTTACCACTATTAGTGTAATTTGCCCACACTCACTGATCAATTCAGTTTGGCAAGGGGTTGGTTGAGTTCCTGCACCTAATACAGATACAACAGGTCCCTTCCAGACAACCATAATACTGATGCAGCCCACAATGAAATGGAGTTCGACACCTGCGACACCCCTGCCTTAGACCTTACAATAACCATCCTAAACTTGCTCCTCAAGACATCACCCCTGCGCAATTTAAACTTCTTCCAAAAATTACAACTGCAGCAAAACAAACAGTAGCTGCTGCTTGGAAAACCACACATTTTAGTTTAATTAAAAGATAAAAACTGGGTTATCTGCTCTATGATCCATGGCAAACTTGAATCAATGCTGCAAGATAACATCCCTGAGTACACTAAAATATGGCAGCCTTGGGTAGATAATTTCCATCCAGTAGGATTAGATTCTACACTCCTTGAACCCTATAGTATCATTTATGACTATGTCCTGAGCTGCTGTTATTCTTATACCAGATCCCTCGGGAATCCTCCTACCCCTCCTCATCCCCACTTTACCCTACCTTCGACCCTTACCCCCAATCTTTAAAGAATTTCTTGAACTGGAAGCAAATGCATGAGTACAATGTTGAGTTAGGGTCCGTATGTCCGTTTTTCCTCCCATCCGTTTGCGGATGAAAAACGGACAATGTATGTTTATGGGATTGCGGGCGTTAGCGGATGACCATCCGTTTTGCGTCCATTCTGTTCAGTTCCGTTTTTTGAGACGCATGTCAGCGGTGTCATTCGCTAACGTCCGTAATCCCATAGACATACATTATGTCCGTTTTTCATCCGCAAACGGATGGATGAAAAACGGACATACGGAACGAACACTACAAAGGTGCATCTGTGTCAGTTTAAAAAAAAGAAAAAAAAGTGACTGAACGGATAAAAAAAACAGAACTGACCGTGTGAAAGGACCCTTAGGGCTCTTTCACACGGTCCGCCTCCGTAGGCGGATCCATGCTGCTCAGCGGGGATCGATCCGCGATCCCCGCTGAGCCGGCGGGTGACAGCTCCGTCTCCGCTTGCAGTGCGGAGAGGGAGGTGTCACAGCCCCCGCTGCTCTCTATGGGGAATCGAATGAGAGCGGACCGCCTGTCCGCTCTCATCCGATTCCATCCAATCCGATCCCCAGGACGGATGGAAAATAGGGTTTATTTCACGGACAGGATCGGATGCGGATGGCAGCGGACATGTCTCCGCTGACATCTGCTGCTCCATAGGGCTGAATGGGGCATTCGATCGGATCCGCCTAAAAAACTGACAGGCGGATCTGATCGGACCGCCCGTGTGAAAGGACCCTTAAGGAAGTTAAGGGCCTACTGTTCATAATTATGGATTGGTATACTAGCTACAACCACTTTGTTCTCGTCATCTCTAGGTTATTTTTCTACTCAACAAAGTGCATCCTATACTACGTTGTATTTGAGTGGGAAAATATTAAAACAATTTTGAAGTGGACATGCTGCATTTTTAAACAAGCACTAAGTATAAGGGATTTTTTCTTAAAACTGGAAATGTGTACTAAACTTGTGACCAGAGATTTAGTTCATTATAAGTAAGTGTCCCAGGTCGTCATTCAGTGTCATAAGACAACAGGAAACATTTTGGATTCTCTATTTTCTACATTTCACAGGGGCTTGGTTACATTTCCTATGGACATTACCCTGCTCTTGAATGGGAACCTATTAGCTATTGTGCAAGAAAGTGGCCATCCTGCAGCAATAAAAATAGAGAGCTATACAAAAAGGTGTCATAGGGTAAAGGCAGTCACAATATTTTTAGTCTTAAAACAGCAGATCAAACATGGGACACACTTCCTAAACTGCAAATGTAAAACAGAAAGAAAGGGCATGCTGATCTAATGCAGTGCAATAAATTATTGCACATACAAAAGTAAAACCTGGGTTAAAGCATACCAGAGCCAGGTCAAAGATGAAGAACCAGTAACTGACCTGGGCTCACGTAAGCTTCTCTAAATCTTCTTTTTGCACTTGCAAACATATGTTCCTTTGCTAGCTTATTATAATAAAATATGCTATACTGGGTCAAGGCACTCTGTTTATAACCAAGAAAACTTGGTTTAAAGAGACGCAAGAAATACAATTTACCTGTATAGTGCTGCCAGTTTTCATCACTGGCCTTATTCTCGGGCACCAACACCTTAGCTACCTGAAAGTCCCTAATTTACTGATTCCTGAAAGACTGATCATGTAGGCTAAAGCCTAGTACACACCATGAGTTGGCTGAACGGCCGGCTTCTGTCAGACCGGCTGCCATACACACGGGCCAAATGTCGGCTGTTTTTTATTGAACCGGCCGATGCCCCTCAACATTCTGCTCGTGTGTACCTAGGCTTAAAAAGGAAACTCATGTTCTTACCTCCTCCCATCTGAAAATGCTGGGGAAGCATATATTTTAGAATGCACTCCTAATCTAATGATGCACAGCACTGATCAGAATAATTTAAAATGATAAATTGACCTTTTAAAAAAAATAATAAATGCACATCTGTTTCAGGGTAAAAAAAAAAAAGGAAATGGATTTTTGACTTACCGATGCAGTTCCTGATGCATATAATTAGGGTTATACTGCCCCCTACAGGAGTAGGACACTAGGCAGAAAAAAAGTTCTGGCTACGCCTATGGGCAGCCCCAGAGGGTACACCCTCTCCCTTCCTGCATAGGATGTCAGTTTTGTATCAAAGCAGTGTCAGAGAAGTAATACCAACCCAACTCAAAAGAGAGGGGCGGGTACTGCGTCTGTCAATGAACTTAAGAGAAAAGGATTTCACGGTAAGTAAAAAATCCAGTTTTTCTCTATCGTTCATTGACGGACGCAGTCTCTGATGCATATCAGTAGGTACCTCCCAAAGCAGTGCCATAAAATGAGGGGTGGGAAATGCAGAAAAAAAAGCCCCCAAGGCCAAACATAGCCAACCAGGCAACATAGGACTCATCAGAAAAACAAGATGAGGCCTACCTGAAACAAACAGTAAACACCCTCAAGGAAGGCCAAGAAGCCCCCTAAACAGCAGCCTGCAAAACTTTGCAGCCAAAAGAGGTATCAGCAGATGCCAGCACATCCACCTTATAAAATTTGGTAAAGGTGTGAACAGATGACCAAGTAGCCGGCTTGCAAACCTGAACCACAGATGGCTGATGGCGAAAAGCCCAGGAAGCACTAAGCGCCCAAGTAGAATGCGCCTTAACAAGGAAAGGTGGAACCTGACCCTTAATTGAAAAAGCCTGCACCACCACTGTCTGTCTGACCCATCTGGAAATAGTCGCAGCAGATGCAGGCAGCCCTTTCTTTGGACCATCTGTGAGTACAAAGAACGAATCTGACTTTCGAAAAGACTCAGCAGTCGCCAAGTACACCCTGATTGCCCGAACCACATCCAAAGTAAGCAGTACAAATTCCTTAGGATGTTTTGGCTTAGGACACAAAGAAGCTAACAAAATGTCCTAATTTAAGTGAAAACTGGAAACCACCTTCGGAAGGAAGGACGGATCCGGACGAAGTACCACTTTATCCCTGTGAACCACCAGATAGGGAGAACGACAGGACAACGCTGCCAGTTCTGACACCCTGCGTGCAGAAGTAATAGCCATCAAGAAGGCCACCTTCTGGGATAAGGTAAGCAGGGGAATCTCCCGTATATGTTCAAAGAGAGGCTTCTGGAGAACCGACAGCACCAAATTAAGGTCCCAAGGTGGCAACTGAGGTCACACCGGAGGAACCAAGTGTCGCACCCCCTGGATGAAGTTACGTACCAGGGAATGGGTGGCCAACGGCCATTGGAAAAAAAAAAAAATTGCCAGGGCCGAAACTTGACCCTTGATAGTACCTCAAGGCCAACTTTTGCTCAACTCCTCACACCACGCAATAGACTTCCTCCACGTACGATGATAAATCTTCCTAGAAGTCGCTTTCCTCACTTTAGGCAGAGTGGGTATCACTGAAGCAGACAATGCCCTGCCCTTCAGCACCTGGCTTTCAACAGCCAAGCCGTTAAAGCCAGCGTCTGTAAAACAGGATGGAAGATTGGCCCTTGAGACAGTAAATCCTCCCTGAGAGGAAGTCTCCAAGGAGCGTCTGTGACTAGCTTGACCAGGTCAGTGTACCAAGCTCAGCGAGGCCAGTACGGAACCACAAGAATGACCGGAATCCCGGAGGAGGAAAGGCATACATCATACACAATTGCTGGAACAACTCCGGATAGAGGGACCATTCCCCTGCATCCAAGGCCTGTCGACTGAGGTAATCCGCCTGCCAAATTTTCCAGTCCTGGAATGTGAACAGCGGAGAGAGCTGGAACAAAAGCATACCGCCCAACAAAGGATGCCTGCCACTTCAAAGGCCGCAAGGACACTTTTGGTGCCCCCTTGGTGATTGACATAAGCTACGGACGTGGCAATGTCCAATTAAATGCGCACTAGGCAACCCTGCAGGCACCCGGTCCAGTGGACTAGGCAAAGCCAGATCGCTCTCAGCTCCAGAACATTGATCGGTAACCTGGATTCCTCCAGGGACCAGACTCCCTGAGCAGATAACCTTCAAAGGACGACACCATCAGTCCTAGAACTCTCATACAGGTCCGAATGGACAACCATTTGCTGGACAGCAACAGCTGAACCGCAGCCTGGAGATTTTCCGGAGGAAGAAACACCCTGGCTGAAGACGAGTCCAAAGTCAGGCCCAGGTAGTCCAGTCTCATGGAAGGGACCAAGGACTTCTTACGTTTCAGAATCCACCCGAACTCCTCCAGAGTTCTCATGGGGATTTCAAAATTTGTTTCCAGCACCGTAGGAGACTCCGCACAAAGAAGGAGATCGTCCAACCCAGGACCGATATCCCCCACTGCCGCAACAGCGTCGGCATCGGAGCCATCACCTTTGTGAAGGCCCGAGGAGCAGCAGAGGCGAAACCAAAGGGCAACGCCACAAATTGGTAGTGATCCCCTCCCACAGCAAAACTGAGAAATCGGTGTCCTGCACAGATTGGAATGTGAAGGTAGGCATCTTTGATGTCTATGGAGGCCAGGAAATCCACCTGATATAGGGAGGCCAGCACCGTGCAAACCGATTCCATCTTGAATTTTTGACATTGCACAAAGCAATTTAGTGCTTTTAGGTCCAAGATTGGACGCACCTTGCCTTCTTTCCTGGAAACCATGAACAAGTTTGCATAAAAGCCCTGAAAAGGTTCTGTACACGGAACCAAAACTATTACCTCCTGTTGAACCAGGTCCTGAACTGGCCCAGAGAGTGCCAGCAAGCGATCCAGGGACAGTTGCACGTTGGAAGGAAAAAACCTTACAGGAGGGATGGATGGAAACTCGATCTTGTAACCAGACCGTATGACCTCTTGAACCCATTTGTCTGGTATCCGTGATAGCCACAGGTCCGGGAAACCTCCAAAGACATCCCCCACCCCAGATACAGGTGAGGGCGCACCTTCAGGCCGAGGAGGTCTTGTCCGCAGCTCTGGAGAAACCAGACTTTTGTTTGCCAGACCAGGGTCGCTTTGAACCAGCCCGAGGGAGTCATAAAGGGCTTTGCCTTATTGACTGACCCTTCAGTCTTGAGACTGGAGGGTCCACCATAGGTGGCACAGTCCACTCCTTTATCAGGGACTCCTCAAAAAGATAGAATCTAGCAATCTGCTTAGGCACCCCAGGGGAATGCTCTGGATGGTCCCATTCTTTTTTGAGCATGTTGTCAAAATACGCGGGAAAGGGAGAAACATTTGCCGCTTTGGATGGCTTGTGAGTGCCAAACGTAACCTGCGCCCAAGTCGCAGCCATAGCTGCGTCCTCCAATTTTAGGGTCTCACGCACAGATACAACCAGTGCGTCCACCAGCACCTTATCTTGCGCGGCAGTGGAGGTAGAATTGTCATCCTCACTGTCAGAGGAGACAGGGTGCGAGGTAGCGGACCCGTCAGGGAGACCATCGTCTGCGGTGGCTGAGTCAGACTCAGAAATTGAGACATCAGATGAGGCAGGGGAGAGAGAGAGAGAGAGAGAGAGAGAGAGAGAGAGAGAGAGAGAGAGAGAGAGAGAGAGAGAGAGAGAGAGAGAGAGAGAGAGAGAGAGAGAGAGAGAGAGAGAGAGAGAGAGAGAGAGAGAGGGAGAGGGAGAGGGAGAGGGAGAGGGAGAGGGAGAGGGAGAGGGAGAGGGAGAGGGAGAGGGAGAGGGAGAGGGAGAGGGAGAGGGAGAGGGAGAGGGAGAGGGAGAGGGAGAGGGAGAGAGATGGAGATGGAGATGGAGATGGAGATGGAGATGGAGATGGAGATGGAGATGGAGATGGAGATGGAGATGGAGATGGAGATGGAGATGGAGATGGAGATGGAGATGGAGATGGAGATGGAGATGGAGATGGAGATGGAGATGGAGATGGAGATGGAGATGGAGATGGAGATGGAGATGGAGATGGAGATGGAGATGGAGATGGAGATGGAGATGGAGATGGAGATGGAGATGGAGATGGAGATGGAGATGGAGATGGAGATGGAGATGGAGATGGAGATGGAGATGGAGATAGAGATAGACTCACAGTACCAAAGATGCACCAGGAGGCCCAGAACGGCTGCACAGCATGTGTCAGCAGCAATCTTGATCCAAAAGAGGAGGATCTGAGGAGCAGCCCAGGGTATAGGGAGGGGCTCCGCCCACATAAAATGCCTCCAGGAACTCCCATCCTAAATCTTATTAGAAAAAGGCACCGCAAAATGGTTGTGCCGGGTGTACCAAGATGGCTGCCGATCTCAGCAACAGGCTACAAGAAAATGGTGGCCCCGAGTGGCCTGCAGAGTAACTGAGGACCCTTGTTGGGACCCCCCAGACTCCAGAGCGGGATTGATTGGAAGGTGGGCCCTAAAATGACAGGTAGAGATCCCCCTGCACGATCGTCCGTCCATCGCTGTCCGTTCCAGTGGGACTATGTCACGGCCGACCCAGGGCATAGCTATGGTCTGGGTGCGCTCGTTGGCCGGCTGGGGTGACCACTGGATCTATACATCCAGCCTGTCGCCCAGATCCAGCATAGTTGCTTGTAGATCTCACAGGAAAAAAAAAATCAGGAGAAAAGCTAACTAAAAAAAAATTAACTAGAAAAAAAACTTTGCCAGGGCAAGAGATCTCAGCAGGGAACTAGGCCCTTACTCTTGACAAGATAGATTAAAACTGACATCTCATGCAGGAAGAGAGAGGGTGTACCCTCTGTGACTGCCCATAGGCGTAGCCAGAACTTTTTTTCTGTCTAGTGTCCTACTCCTGTAGGGGGCAGTATAACCCTACTGATATGTATCAGACTGCGTCTGTCAATGAGCGACAGAGAAAAGTGCATTTAATTTTTAAAATTTTTTATTTTTTTTTTTTACTTGGAATGTGGAAAGCATTGCATCCATAATCAGCAGATTGTGGGTGCAATGCAGGACTCCTGCAAACATGTCTGTATCTAAGAATACTGGAACCTTCTGCGCACTGCTTTACCCATTCAAGCAAACTTTAAAATAAATAAAAAATAGAGATATTAAGTTCACACATATTGCAATACATGTTTAAGCTGGCCAACAGCGTCAAACGAATCCCTCTTATGGCCAGCTCTACTCTGATTTGCCACTGCAAATGCTACTGTGGACACAATGCCAACCTGAGCAAAACAGCATGTACAAGTTAATGGGATCTGAGGCCAGGTATATCTTGTTTCTATTGTATTGCAGGTCAGTGGGCCAGACCTAAACCATGTAGCTCCCCCATTTGTGTCTGCTTGCCCCAGGTTGGCATTGTGTCCACAGTAGCATTTGCAGTGGCAAAACAGGGTAGGACTGGCTAAAGAGGGATTACTTTGATGCAGTTTGCCAGCTTAAACATGTATTGCAATATGTTTGAACTTTGAACTAAATATCCCTATTTTTGTATTGCAAAGTTTGCTTGAAAGTGTATTTTAATTGTTTGCGACTCTCTTGCCGCCTCTTACATCCATTTGGTATGCAAATATTCAGTTCCTCTAGCGCTTTTACATACATACACATATATAGTATGAATTGTAGCGCTTATAGTAATAAAAAGTCTGCATACATTTTAAAAGGAAATGTCCTTTAAAATCCACATAACAGCAGATATCCACGTGTTGATTAACGATGACATCCACCAACACTCCCACGAAAGACCAGGTGACACAGAACCACCACCAAGAGAGGCATATTAAATACCCTTACCAGATCTCAAAATCTTATAGGCATAAGTATCAGCTGATATCAGCAGGCACAGAACATCCTCCCAGTAGATATCCGTGATCAATCGTACTCCAAATGCTAGTTATCCCCTGTGGACATGGTTCTCAAAGACACAAAGGGAGCCTCTCATAGTGCAATATATCCAAAACAGGATGGCGGACGCATGCGCAGTAGAGGGCGATGGCGGCCATCTTTTTGGATTGAAACAGCTACATCCATGTGGATATACCAAACGCTACTACCACTCTGCTAAAATGTGAGTGTAATATATTTGTTTTATCACAATAAACGGTCTGTTTTGGATATATTGCACTATGAGAGGCTCCCTTTGTGTCTTTGAGAACCATGTCCACAGGGGATAACTAGCATTTGGAGTACGATTGATCACGGATATCTACTGAGAGGATGTTCTGTGCCTGCTGATATAAGCCGATACTTACTGCCTATAAGATTTTGAGATCTGGTAAGGGTATTTAATATGCCTCTCTTGGTGGTGGTTCTGTGTCACCTGGTCTTTCGTAGGAGTGTTGGTGGATGTCATTGTTAATCAACACGTGGATATCTGCTGTTATGTGGATTTTAAAGGACATTTCCTTTTAAAATTTTATGCAGACTTTTTATTACTATAAGCGCTACAATTCATACCCTCTATATTTATGTGTGATTATTTCAGAATCTCTATGTGTAGCTGCTTTTTTTATTTATTTTATGTAATTTATTTAATCATCCTAAATACTTGACTGTTTACATTGCGGTGCATAGCGCAGCTATTCTATATATATATATATATATATATATATATATATATATATATATATATATATATATATATATATATATATATATATATATATATACACATGCAATCGATGTTCTCAACTATTTTTCAATCAAAGTGATGATATTTACTTTCTATTAATACAATCTAGGAAATCAAATCACTTCATTGACATACTCCTGAAGAAAGGTATCCTTACCTGAAACGCATCTGGTCTGAAGGATTTCCACATGCTTGTATACTTTTGGTGATCCACACCATATACCAGTTACCATTACTTGTGGTTTTATTTTCGATTTTAGGCTTATGTTTATGTATGTTTTGTATTATATTTGCTTGTTTGTAATCATTTGTATATTATGATCTATTGATTTTCTTTTTAATATGATTAATAAATCTATATTTTTATACTTTTGGATGTATGGTTGCCTACATAATTCCAACCCGAGGGGGACTTTCTTGCTCTTTGTACTGATTTAGGGACGATGGCAACCCACATCCCGGGTTTCCTATAACTGACTTTCTACAGCTTGAAAAGTGTATATCAGTGTGCAGAGGCTTCATCGAGTATTTTTATAGTGATAATGTGGTCATACCCCTTTAGCATCTGGTAGAATAAATGTTTGTACAAGCTATTGGGATCTAGGCACAGGTATATCTTGTAGCTATTATCTATGTGCATCTGACTGCTCGAACCTCATACAGGCAGGCAGAAACACATGAATAGGAAGAAAGAATGAACTACCAGAGTGGTATAAAAGGATATGATCTGCGGTATTCACAGCAATGAACCTCTATTCCTAATGCGATGTAATAAAAAAAAAGAGGGTAATGGGACTTTGAATGAGGTAGGTTGATAGAAAAAACCCTAAAATGACCAAATAGAATAAAATCTCAAAATATTGATTTATTATATATTACAGGATGAACGAAAACATATAACAAACAGGAAATCACATATTCGTGATGGAATTGCAGACAGTACAAATGCAGAACTGACATCAAAAAGATAGCGAAAAACATATCTTGCCATGCATACACACAATTCATATTTTAATAAATAATCATATATAATAGCAGATAAATATCATTAAAAACCTATAAATATATAATATCTCATAAATAGTACATGGTCAATATACCAATAAATATATCTTCATATCTAATGGCTCTACGCAATCAGACTTTTGCCCACACCGTGTGCACTGTTAATGTCCTAAAACTGAGCCGTCCCCAGATTGTTCCATTCAAACACTGTGCACGGATCCAATCCAACCAGCTCTGTACCACATGATTGCTGCAACGACCAATCACAGTGATAACACGATAAAAACAGTGTAGTGTTTATATCTGTGAGCCCTCTGCTTCCGCTAACAAGGGAGGAAGGGGAGAGAGCAGGAACTAATGAATGAATTAGCTCCTTTTAGTGGCTGTAGCAATTTTTACCCTTTCACCCCCTCCCCCCAATACATCTGCTCCCCTGTGTCTCTGCTGTGATCTGCATATTCACACCTTCACCTCCATTATATTTTTTTTCCGGATCTAAATCTGACCTAGTATCAGCCTTGTGCAGTCCCTGAAGGGCAGAACTTGGGTGTGAGAGGAAGTGGCAGTACAAGAGGTCCATACGTTCACATGATGGCAAGGAGCATACTGATTGAATCTCATGACTATGCTGCTTCTCCATTGATGACCTGGGCTCAGCGGACTCGGTTTGAATGATGCTGCCCAGCAAACAGTGAACAACCAGCAGCAGAAAAAAAAAAAAGAAGTACTGCAGGGGAATTATCTGAAGTGATAGTGAATAATGCAACAAAAGCTTTTTTTACATCATCATCTTTTAAAGGGCTAATTATTTTTTATCTTATCTTGTTTTTTCCAACTGAAGTTCTGCTTTACTGGTGCAAAAATCAGATAAAAAGTAGCAAAGATCCCCAATGTTTCAGAGGCACTCTGCCTCCTTTCTTGCCTATTGCCCATTTCCTTGGCTAAGGCCCCCTTCACACTTGTGCGACTTCAAAGTCGCACGATTTTACCGCTACTTTGTTGCCGCGATTTTGATGCGAGTTTGACTGGGCTTGAATTGTCTTTTCCTCAAAACACATCAAAATCGTGCCAAAGTAGTACAGGGACTACTTTGAAGTCGGTGCGACTTCAAGTCGCACAGATATACATGGGAATCGTTGGAAATACTGGAGAACGATTTGCATGCGATTTTGCGGTTCCAAATCGCATGACAAGTCGCATAAGTGTGAAAGGGGCCTAAAGCACAAACGTGCTAGTCTCTTCAGTTGGATTATGATTTTATTTATATAAATAACAAAGCACTCTGTTAGTCCCGGTTCACACTACCGCGACTTGTCAGGCGACTGGTCAGCCTGACAAGTAGCGGTCCATTCAGTGCTACGGGAACCGTTCTAATAGGAGTGACTCAAGTCACTCAGACTTAGAAAATAGTTCCTGTACTACTTCGGGGCGACATCGGAGCGACTTGCATTGACTTCCATTATGTGAAGTCCGTGCAAGTCGCGCCGAAGTCGCGGTGCACACAGGTCGTCCCCGAAGTCGGATCGCCATAGTGTGAACCGACACTTAGTAAAAATGTCCTTGAGGGAAAGGTGGAAGAAAAGAATACACAAACAGGGAAAGCAAAACAATGAATGATTTTCAAATATTTGCAGGGCTCTATTTACTCGGCAGCTGGCGCAGGCAGATGACAATCTAGTTGGTTTACAATGTGAACTCTAAGAGCAAAGTACATTTGGCATAACCCGATGAGGACAAACTGCATGAGTTAGAATATACAAGTACTGATAGCAGATAGGCAGACAACTGTCATTTCAGGTAGAATTCCATCCAAAACAGTTGGAGCCCATTTTAGTATATGCATAGCCAGGGCTTTTTTTCTCAGAGAATAGGTGCAGGAACTCCCCCTTTGAGTCGCCCCTTGTCTCCACCCCCTACCCACCTTTGAGCACTGTCCCTTGTCTCCACCCCCTACCCACCTTTGAGCACTGTCCCTTGGTTCCTCACCCTACCCACCTCCCAGTACCATCCCTTTTAGAAAAAACAGAACCAAGTATCATCTTGTTGTGCTAAATAATTTGTATAAAATGTGTTAATGATAACCAAAAAAAAAAGCAGTAAAATAGATCCCCTGCAGCCAGCAACAACAGATCCCCCACACACAATAGACTCCCCAGCAACAATTGGCTCCACCCCAGCAGCAATAGATCCCCATCCCAGCAGCAATAGACCCCATCCCAGCAGCAATAGACCCCACCCCCACCAACAATAGATCCCCACACAACAACAGATCCCCCCACACAACAACAGATCCCCCCACACAACAACAGATCCCCCCACACAACAACAGATCCCCCCACACAACAACAGATCCCCCCACACAACAACAAATCCCCCACACAGCAACAATGGACCATCCACAACAAAAGATCTATTCCAGCAACGTTATAACCCCCCAGCAGAAACAACAGATCTACCAGCAGCCAGCAACAATAGACCTCTCCATCAACAGTAGATCCCTACCAGCCACATAAGATCCTCAGCAACAATAGACCCTTACACAAAAACAGATCCCCACCAGTGACAATAGATCCCACAGCAGCCAGCACTAATAGACCCTCCAGCACACCCCTTGCTATGACATACATTTAGTGCTGGAGGTGCCGGAAACTGCGTTCTTCCAGCTGAAAAAAAGCCCTGTGCATAGGAAATTTACACGTGTAAATTGCCTTTCAGCACAGAGAACAATGATAGTTTTTAGTTAACCACTTAAGGATAAAGCCTATTTCTGACACTTGTTGATTACATTTTAAAATCAGTATTTGTTTTCTAGAAAATTACTTAGAACCCCCAAACGTTCTAGATATTTTTTTTTTTTAGCAGAGACCCTAGAGAATAAAATGGTGATCGTTGCACTACTTTACATCACACCGTATTTGCGCAGCAGTCTTACAAACGCAATTCTTTTGGGGAAAAAAATAATTTTTTTGATTTAAAAAAAAGAAAACCGTAAAATTAGCACAATTTTTTCTATAATGTGAAAGGTAATGTTACGCTGAATAAATTGATATCCAACAAGTCATGGTTTAAAATTGTGCATGGCTCATGGAATGGCGACAAACTTTGGTACCTAAAAACCTCACGTGCGGTTTGAACACAGTTTCCATATGTGGGCGCAACTTGCGTATGCATTCGCATCTGCGCGCAAGCTTGGAGGAATAAGGCAATTTAAAAAAAATGTTTTTCTTATTTATTTTACACTGTCCATTTTACTTTTTACAATGTCCATTTAAAAAAAATATTTTTTTTAATCACATTGATTACTTTTATTACTATTACAAAGAATATAAACATCCCTTGTAATAGAAATAAGCATGAAAGGTCCTCTTTAATGTGAGATCTGGAGTCAAAAAGACCTCAGATCTCACATTTACACTTAAAAGCAATACTAGAGAAAAAAAAGTTATTTTTCTATGAAAAAAGTGGGCCCTTTAAGGCCGAAGGGCGGAAGTGATGCTTGACGTTGTTCCAGTCGTCC
This sequence comes from Pelophylax lessonae, assembly GCF_965119305.1. NCBI lineage: Eukaryota > Metazoa > Chordata > Amphibia > Anura > Ranidae > Pelophylax > Pelophylax lessonae. Next base: position 88,529,055 of record NC_138779.1, on the reverse strand, counting down.
AAGGGCATAGAGTCGAGTGGGAGCCATCTTGCCCTCACTCGAATTTCTGCCAATCTGTACACAGGATTGGATCATTTCCGCCGCTGTCGATCCCTCAGGTAAGCGGCAGAAACAACTGGGAACCCATAAAAGTGATCCCATGGCGAATCCACCTCTGCCCGCCGTTTAAAAATATTCGGGGGTTATTGAAGTTTTTCTTTGTGCAGCAGCCCCCCTAAGGTCAATTTCTGTCCAGCGATGTCCATGAGTGCCTCGTCCGTCTGGGACTCTCCTTCCTGATTGGATGAAACACAGCAGTGGTGCCATTGGCTCTCATTGCTGTCAATCAAAGCCAGTTAGCCAATGAAGAGAGAGGAGGCTGAATGGATACACAGAGCAGCGGCCCAGGTGCCCCCATAGCAAGCTGAGGAACCCGAGAAGAGGAGGATCTGGGCTGCTCTGTGCAAAACCATTTCACAGAGCAGGCAAAGTAGAACATGTTTGTCATTTTTAGAAGAAAAATAAAGGAAAAAAAAAATGAGACTTGACAATAACTTTAGAGCATATCTAAGACCAATTTTGTTTTCATTTTGAATGGAAAGAGTATAGAATGGGTAAACATCTATGGCACAATAGGGAGATTTTCCTTCACTTCCTATTGTGTAAACACAACAGGAAGTGAGACGGAAACTATCCAAGGTGAAGGAAATCCCATATTAGATAGAGCAAGTGTCCTCATAGGAAGATTTTTCTTCATGCCCGCTTTGGTCATAACTACTTTGGTGACAATTTTGGATTGTCCTTTATTTTCAGTCGCAGTGAGAGCGGTCACATATCTCTTCTGCCTGCTGCCAGTCTTTTGGGCTTTCAATTTGCGGTGAATGATAATGGATATCCCCTGATTTTTTTTTTTCCCAAGAAAAAACTGTGCCAAAATGGTAAAAAAATATATATTTTTTTTTAAATTTAGCTGTATATTTCTTGTTACTACCATAACCTTCCACTAGAGATGCAGAATTAATCGTATGAAAATCGCGATCTTGATTTCTCCCCCCCCCCCCCCGCAATCTCAATCCCCAATTTTCACGATTCTCAGTGCAGTCATAATGAGTTAAGATGACATATAGCCAGACATCCCAAGTCTCCAGCATGCAGGTTGTTGCGGCTGCCTGACACCGGGGGGATATCCCGGCTGTCTGTGTCAAAGCTCAGTTAGAACGGAGCCGATGCTTCCTGTGTACCTGAGGAGAGCTACAAGAAGCATCGGCTCTGCGCCGCTCCTCATACTCACTCTTCACCAGCATTTCCCGCAGCAGTGCCCGCCAGTCAGCAGTGCCCGCCAGCATTCTTAGAAGCAGTACCTGCCAACAGTACCCACCAGCCAGCAGTACTGGGGTGCAACTAGCCCCCAGCACATGATTGTAAGTATCCCAACATGTGCAGCGTTTCTAAATCCTATCACCATGACCACTTCAAATCACTGAAGTGGTCATGGTGGTTAGAGTGTTCCTTAATTATCTCTCAGAAGAAGTAAGCCTCTGTAAAACTAAACTGATTGCATTTCATTTGATCATCCTCTAGTTGTGTTAAATTGGTGGGGGGAGGGGGTGCAGAGTGGCACCTCCCTGAAATTAGTTTTTGCAGGTTGGGACCCATGTCTGCATAGTAAAAATTACAATTACATTTGTGTAGATGCTGGGATCAAGGGTGTCCCCTGGCATCGGTATTGTGGTGGGATTGCTACGGTAGCTGGTACCAGAGGGGAAGCCATCGGCCACAGCGGAGTCAGCGTGGAACGCAAATGGCGCAGATACAGGAACGGAGGTCAGCTGAGAGACAACGTGATGCGGTGGATAGGCGGTACCGCATTTCTTCTTCAGACATAGGCCCCGGGGACACTGCACCCTTTATCACTCTCTGTGACGTGTATATTCATGCCATGCTTTTTATAATGTGAGCTGTCTTTATTTAACCCATTATTATCATGACAGAGGATGGGGGTAATGCTAGTCACTGCTTTAATTCAAATGGTAATAAAAAAAAGAAAAAAAAAATTATAATATATATCTTTAAAATAAAAACGAATTTTGAGAATCATGAGAGAATCGTGATCTTCATTCTAATCAAAAAATTGTGATTCTCATTTTTGCCAAAATCGTGCAGCTCTACCTTCCATCAAAGAATAACCTGAAATATGTTCTCCTGTTCCTGACAATTGCAGCAATACCACATATGTGTAGGTCAGTTGTTGTTTGTACCTTTTAAAACTTACTGACACTGATACTAATTTTAAAAAAAATTGGAAAAATAAATACTGCCCAAAATATACTGACTTTTGGCTCTTACTTGACCCAAACCCTAACACTGACCTACATCAAACCGAGAGAGGAGAGAGAGGGACACACTGGGTTTCATAGTGACTGATCACTTTGACAGCCAATCAGAGGCTATCGCAAGGATCATGTGACCCGGGAACCGGCAGTTCTAGGTCCTGATCATTAGTACGGGAACCGGGGCTCCTGCTGAGACCCCAGTCTTTGTGCTGGCAATGCACCTTGCGGCACACACAGATATGCAGCCCCACGGAAGAAAGCACAGTCCCCTAAGGCCACATATATGCATACTGTCAGCATCAAGGGGTTAAAGTAGAACTAAAGCCCCGTACACACGTACCGATTTTCGGCCGATCGGCCGATTGTAGGCTTGTTAGTATGATGCTTCAGACAGCCGACAGCGCATTTTCGGCCGAACAGAATCTGTCGTGCAAGCATTAAAATTTTTGTTGGCCAACACCAGAACGGCCGATTGTTCACCAGTCAGTACAGATTTCGGCCGACAGACAGCAGATTAGCAAGACTGGGCATACTCAGAAAAGAAAAAAACGGAATTTTTGTAAAATCTTACCTGTAAAATTCCTTTCTCTGAGTCCTCCGACTGTCGCCGCCTCTTCATATTCGTCACATATGGGGTATTAGACTTTGCTCCGAAGGAGTAGCTAGGCAACAGAATATGTTAATAAAGCTTTTAACATATCCAACCCTCAAGGGGTGGTCCCCTCAGTCAATACCCTCCTACTTCCTGCAACCATATCTCAGTTTTAGTGGAATAGCAGTAGAGTATACAACCAAACCCCAAAAGAGGGGCGGGGGCGGCGACTGTCGGAGGACTCAGAGAAAGGAATTTTACAGGTAAGATTTTACAAAAATTCCGTTTTCTCTTACGTCCTCCGACAGTCGCCGCCTCTTCATATTCGTCACATATGGGGACGTCCCAAAGCAGTGCAAACATGAGGGGTGGGAAACACATCCGCGCCGAAAGGCAACGCAGTTTCCACATCAAGAAAGGAACCTTACCAAAGGAAGGAAACCAGCTGGGCAACAGCAAAAAACAAGTGCTCAACAGGAGCAACAACCCAGGAAAAGGCAAAAACCAGGGGATACAAAACTTATCCCAACAACCAGGAGTCCCCAACAAGGGACCCTAGGGAACAGCCGCACTAAGAACCTTGCGGCCAAAGGAAGCATCCGCCGATGCCCGAACATCTACTTTGTAGAATTTTGTGAAAGTGTGCACGGTCGACCAAGTCGCCGCCTTACACACCTGGGCTACAGAAGCCCCATGACGACAGGCCCAAGACGTACTCAGAGATCTAGTAGAGTGCGCCTTCACAGGCACAGGGGGAACCTTCCCCTGCAAGGCATAGGCCTGTTCAATGGTCTGTCTGATCCATTTAGCGATGGTAGAGGCCGAAGCCGCCATGCCCTTCCGAGGACCCTCTGGAAGAACAAACAAGGAGTCAGTTTTACGAAAAGACTCAGTCGATCGAAGGTAAACCCTGATCGCCCGAACAACATCCAAAGAGTGCAATCTCACCTCCTGTGGATGTTTAGGCTTCGTGCACAACGAAGGCAAGACAATGTCCTCATTAAGATGGAATTCCGAAACACGCTTCGGAAGAAAGGAAGGATTAGGTCGCAAGACCACCTTATCCAAATGAATAACCAAGTACGGAGACTTGCAGGACAAAGCCGCCAGTTCCGACACTCTGCGAGCCGAAGTGATCGCCACCAAAAAGGCGACCTTTTTGGATAACATAGACAACGAGATCTCCCTGATCCGTTCAAAAGGAGCACGTTGTAACACAGACAGCACGAGATTCAAGTCCCAAGGGGGCAGAGGATCCCTCCTAGGAGGAACCAGATGCCGCACACCCTGAATAAAGGTGCCAACCAAAAGGTTGGATGCCACGGGACGTTGAAACAGAACGGCCAGAGCAGACACCTGACCCTTTATCGTAGCCAGCGCAAAGCGCTGATCAACACCCGCTTGAAGGAAAGACAGCACACGGGACACCGAGTACGTGCGGGGTGAAAACCCCCTGGACTCACACCAGGCAAAATAGGCCTTCCAAGTACGGTAGTAAACCTTCCCAGAGGAAGACTTCCTCGCGTTGATTAAAGTATGAACGACCTCCGGAGAGAGACCCCTCCCCTTCAGGACCTCGGTTTCAACAGCCAGGCCGTCAAAGCCAGCGACTGTAAAGCAGGATGGTATATCGGTCCTTGAGACAGTAGATCGTCTCGAAGAGGCAGACGCCACGGGGCGTCGACCGCCAGATTCACGAGGTCTGCGTACCAGGACCGGCGAGGCCAGTCCGGTGCCACAAGAATCACCGTGTTGCGTTCCGATTGAAACCTGCGAAGGAACCTGGACAGCAACTGGATCGGTGGAAACGCATACATCAGTCTGTACTGATGCCACGGGGCCACTAACGCGTCCGACGCGTCTGCCCGAGGGTCGCGCGTCCGTGCCACGAACCTCCTCACCTTGTTGTTGAGACGTGACGCGAACAGGTCCACATCTGGAAGACCCCACTTCGCGCACAACATCTGGAAGACAGCCGGGTGGAGAGACCATTCCCCCTGATCCAGGGTCTGGCGACTCAGATAGTCCGCCTGCCAGTTCTCCACCCCCGGAATGTGAACCGCCGTTATCGCCGGGACATGAGTCTCGGCCCAAGACAGAATGTCGGCCACTTCCCGAGCCGTTCGGGCACTCCTGGTGCCCCCTTGGTGGTTGATGTAGGCCACCGCCGTGGCATTGTCCGTCTGCACCCGAACCAGGCAGCCCTGCAGCCGGTCCGTCCAGCGACGAAGACAGAGACTTATCGCACGCAATTCCAGAATGTTGATCGGAAGGGAGGACTCCCCCTCCGACCAAGTTCCCTGGGCGGACAGAACGCCCAGAACACCACCCCAGCCCGACAGGCTGGCATCCGTGGTGATTACCGTCCACGAGATAGGACGAAACGACTTGCCCCCGGACACCATCGGGGACTGGAGCCACCACAGAAGATCTTTTCTGGTGCGATGACTCAACGAGATCTGAAGATCCAGAGATTGAGGTCGCCCGTCCCACTTGGACAGGATCTCCGCTTGGAGACCCCGCGTGTGAAACTGGGCGAAGGGAATCGCCTCGAAGGCCGAGACCATCAATCCCAGACATCTCATGCACGTCCGTAGAGACGAGTGCGGAACATCCCGGAGGGACCTGACTTCCTCCCGAAGAGTTCTGAGTTTGTCTTCCGGCAGGAAGACCTTCGCCTGCACCGAGTCCAAAATCATTCCCAGGTAGGGAAGACGAACCGACGGACTCAGTGCCGACTTTGGAAAATTTATCGTCCAACCAAACTCCTGCAGAGTTTGCATCGTGACAGACAGGTCCTGCTCCAGACCCTGGCTGGTCGCAGACCGAACCAGAATGTCGTCCAGATACCCCAGGACAGAAATGCCCTGGGCCCTCAATAATGCCAGAACCGGTGCAAGCACCTTGGTGAAGACCCGCGGAGCCGAGGCGAGGCCAAAAGGCAACGCCACGAACTGGTAGTGATCCTCCGCAATGGCAAATCGAAGGTACCTCTGGTGACCCTCGAAGATGGGGATGTGAAGATACGCATCCTTCAAATCGATGGAGGCCATGAATTCCCCCGGAACCAGGGCAGCCACCACCGACCGCAGGGATTCCATGCGGAACTTGCGAACCCGCACAGAGCAGTTCAGAGCCTTCAAGTCCAGAATCGGACGAACCTTGCCCTCCTTCCTGGGCACGGTGAACAGGTTTGAATAAAACCCCCGAAATCTGTCCCGATGAGGCACCGGAACCACCACTCCCTGAGCCCTCAGGTCCTGCACCGCCAGGTGTAAGTCCCGCAGGCGCTCCGGAGACAGTTGAAGATTTGAAGGAAAAAATCTGCTCTCCGGCCGAGAGAGAAACTCGATCTTGTAACCAGACCGAACGATTTCCTGAACCCATCTGTCCCGCACACGGGCCAACCAGGGCTGAAGAAAACCGAGCAAGCGTCCCCCCACCCCAAAACTGGGTGAGGGCGCCCCTTCAGGCCGAACTGTTATGGGCTGCAGGTCCGGATTGGCCGGACTTCTGCTTACCAGACCAGGGCTTCTTCTGAGAGCCTTGACCTTTGAACGGCTTGCCCTTGTAGTGCGGCCGAAAGGCACGAAAGGACCCCTGAGGGGGCCGAAAATTAGCATGCTTCTTCCCAGAAGCCCCCTTAGCCTTGGGGAAATGAGGCAAGAGAGTGCTCTTACCCCCGGCGATTCCCTTAATCAACACATCCAGGGACTCCCCAAAAAGGCGAGACCCATCATAAGGCAGATTGGCTAAGGTCTTACGCGAAGATTGGTCCACCGACCAACATTTTAACCAAACCAGGCGGCGAGACAACACCGCCACACTGTGCACCCGTGCAGCCAACGGAATCAGGTCCAGGTCCGCATCACACAGATACATGACACCCTGGTGGATCTGATCCACCATATCCAGGGTCGCCGGCGAGGCCGAGTCGGCCACCAAGACGCGCCTAAGCATCTGCGTCCAACTTGCGATCGCCTGGGCCGCCATGAGAGAAGCAAACCGAGCTTTAAGCATAGAACCCGTAACAGAATACGTATGACGGGCCAGAGACTCCAGTCTCCTATCTGTGGCATCACGGAAAATGGGTGACCCCTCTGCAGGAATCGCAGTGGCCTTGTTCAAAACCGCAATCGCATGATCCACTGGTGGAGGCACGCACCACCTTTCATCAGTGGCAGGTGAAAAAGGATAACGCAGCTTGAATCTACTTGGTACCGCAAAAGGTTTGCGCAGATCGCGCCATTGATCCTTAACAGCGCGCTGAAAATCAGCATTGCAGGGGAAAACCTGTGGCGTCCTGCGTTTCCTCTGCGTCCCATAAGCCGCCAAGGCAGCGGGGGGACACACTTCGTCCTGCAAACGCAGCGTTTGCTTAATAGAAGCAATCAACTCATCCATGATTGCAAGCTCTTCAGGCGAGCCAGGGGGAGAATTATCAACCCCCTCAACTTCAGCCTCCACCTCAGACCCCACTAGATCAAGAGAGGAGCGGGACCCCGATAGGGAAGCCCCTGCTAGAACAGCCCCATCACCTTCACCCTCAGAATCAGAGGAGAGCACAACTCTGGGCCTTTTGGTAGATTGAGCAGCCACCAGCATTTGCACCCGAGCAGCAAGGCCAGCCACAATAGTGGCTAAATCCCCCCCTGGGGGGGAAGCAGCGGTCCCCTGGCTTTCCACCAATACTGTAGGAAATTTGCCCTCCTGAGAATCCATTGCCCCTGTAATGCCAGACAACCAAGGGTTAACTGCCCCTTTCAGCAAGCGCGGCAAGCGCAGCCCACCGCGTCACACTAAGCACAATGAGACCCCCACAGGGAATATGTAAACTGAACACAGGCAATGGATAGCAAGAAACAGAAGGATAAAACCTGAGGAGACCCTCGCCGCTGCTGCTGCCTCGATCGGTGTTCCTGGGAAGAGGAAGTGATGCTGCTAGGGCGCTCTATGTAAACCTATGGAGGCTACAAGAAAATGGCCGCCATGCATGTAAAACATGCGGCCGGAGCGAGGGCAGGCAAAATGGCGTCTTTTGGCGCCGAAACCGTCGCTCCACAGTGCAGTAATGCACACATGTCTGTATGTAAAAAAACAGAACCGATCGCCGCAGCGATCGCTGTAAGTGCCCAAACATGCCATAAAACATGCCCCACAGCACACAGCTTTCCACACTGATCATGCTGACACCCATAGTGCCACACAACTCCCCCCCCCCCCCCCTTTGCAGCCCACAGCATGCAGCCGAGAGATAGGGAGACAAACAGTGTGCATAGAGACAGGTTACACAGTCCCAGACTGACACCCCTCCAGACAGACAGGTCCCCACATAAATACACTTACCTCACCACGGTGTGGGGGACCCGCACAGGCGAACAAGCCGCTACACATGAGGCAGGGAGAGTCGCATACAAGACGCTCCGAACGTGGGTTAAGAAACCGCACAGCGTCCAGTGAGGTAGCCACCTCACCAAGCATCCCTGCACCGAACAGGGATGGGTCGTTCACTGTGCCAGGAGCGTTACCTGGCTGAACGCTCGATGGCAGACTGGGAAGCCACTGACCCACGACCTGCGACCAGGGGGATCAGCCCGAGACCCAGTCCGCATGATCCTCTTCGTCCGAAGAACTAACTAACGCTGATAAAACAACAGCTAAGTAAAGGTAGAGAGAAAAACTCAAACAAAATATTAAAAAGAAGAAAGAGTCTGGGACATAAAGTCCCAGCACAGAGAGAGCCAGCCACTCCTGACAAGCTAGACATTAAAACTGAGATATGGTTGCAGGAAGTAGGAGGGTATTGACTGAGGGGACCACCCCTTGAGGGTGGGATATGTTGGATATGTTAAAAGCTTTATTAACATATTCTGTTGCCTAGCTACTCCTTCGGAGCAAAGTCTAATACCCCATATGTGACGAATATGAAGAGGCGGCGACTGTCGGAGGACGTAAGAGAAACACACGGAAAGTTAACCATCACATGACATCACTTCTGCAGTCGGCTGTTGTTGGCCGACAAAATTCGTGTGCAGTCTTTTGCAGTTTTCAACAGACACGACAGCCCTGGACAAAAGACGGCCGATCGTTCGGCCGATGATCAGTACGTGTGTACGGGGCTTAAAGGTAAATAATAAAAACTGCCAGCAGGCAGCTCTTTATTGCAGGAGACACGCAATGTCTCTTCAGCAAGTAATAAAAACTGCCTGCTTGCACTCTTCTACTGCATACACACTGAGCTGCGCATGTACAGCTCAGCGTGCCTTTCTGGCACATTCTGGCTGTGCTGGAATGGCAGACTCGCTGGTGCAGGCGCGGGATGACATTCTGTCACTGGCCAATCCAGAGGCCAAAAAGAAAAAACAGGCACCCGGATATTACAAGGGAGGAGAGGACAACGGCCGTCTAATATTTCTGAGAGTTTGGTTCTGCTTTAAAGTGGAACAAAACTTACATTTGCTCCAATGGTCCAATCCCTCACTGGCATCTTCAATGGCCAGCACAGGATGACGTCACTTCTGTGCATGCGCAGGAGACTGCCATTCCAGCACAAACAGACCGGGCCAGCTCAGTTCACATGCCGAAGAAGATAGAGAGCAGGGAGGTAGAAGCATCATTTTGCAGGTCTCTTCAGCATTAAAGACCCTGCCTGCTCGCTGTCTGTGACAGAGGAAATTTAGGTCCGCTTTGAGCCTAGGTTCACACTGATGCGGTACAGGATTAGCAGCGATTCCTGTACGTTTCCCATACTGCATCACAATCGCACTCATTCACTTCTCTACACTTATTCAAAGTGCTGAATTTAAAAGCTTGTGTGAGAGTTTAGAAAAAAGGGAGTGGAGAGCTGAAGTCACACTCTGCAGAGCTCCGAGAGCAGATTGGAGAAAAGAGACACACCCCCTTCACACAGCAGCAGAGCTGAGGCTGTCAATCAGCTGGAGGTCACTCCCCCGTCACCTTTTTTTCTTTTGGGGTCAGGAAAACTTGTCAGAAGTGACTGATGATGATGATAGTAGAGGAAGGAACCAGAAGATAGAAATTACAATCAGGCCCCTTTCACACTTGTACGTGACACGACCTAAAGCAATGCCTGTGTAATCTTGAGACCCTTTGGACCTCAAGTCGCATCAAAGTCGGACCAAAGTAGTGCAGGGACTAATTTGAAGTCACACAGATATGAATGGTTCTCACTGGAAACCATGGGGTACAACATGTCATGTGACTTTGCAGTCCCAAGTCACAGGACAGGTCACGCAAGTGTAAAAGGAGCCTTAAGGCTCATACACACTAAAAGAAAAAAAATCGGGCAAAATTTTTGTTCAAAGAACCTTCGTACGATTTTAGTGTGTCCAGAACTTTCAAACAGCCGATTCCAACTTTTTGTATGAAAATTATCGAAGGGAGAAACTCCCAAATTTTTCTCATATGGGAACACAACAAATGATTTTCCTTTAACCACTTAAGCCCCGGAGGATTTGGCTGCTAAAAGACCAGGGGGTATTTTGCGATTCGGCACTGCGTGACTTTAACGAACAATTGCGTGGTCATGCGACGCTGTACCTAAACTAATTTGACGTCCTTTTTTTTCCCACAAACAGAGCTTTCTTTTGGTGGTATTTGATCACCTGTGCGATTTTTTGATCATGCACTATAAACAAAAAAATAGCGTCAATTTTGCAAAAATAACAATATTTTTCACATTTTTTTATATGAAATTCCCCAAAAAAAATGTAAAAATCAAAATTTTTTTAACATTTTCGGCCAATTTGTTTTATGCTACATATGTTTGGTAAAAAAAAAAAAAAATTCGCAAAAAGTGTATTTTTATTGGTTTGCGCAAAAGTTATCGCGTTTACTAACAAAGGGAAAGATTTTTGTCATTTTTGTTGTTTTTTTTTTTTAACGCATAATGGCAGCGATCTACGATTTTTTTTGCGGTACTGTGACATTGCGGCGGACAGATCGGACCCTTGACTGACATTTTTGACACTTTTGGGGTTACCAGTGACATTTCTGCAGTAATCAGTGCTATACATATGCACTGTTACTGTAAAAATACACTGGTAGTGAAGGGGTTAACTTTATAAGAGAGGGAGGGGCTGTGTGTGTCCCTAGGGGCGTGATTCTTACTGTGATTGGCTGTGGCTTGAGCTGTAGGAACACTGATCAACGGTCCTACATTGTAGAACTGTGTGATCAGTGTTTCTACACCGGGGAGAATGACAGGTGGCTTGTTTACATAAGCCACCTGACTTTCTCCCTCTCCCCCGACGATCGCCGAGTGACCGGCGGACATCGGGTCCCCGGTCACGCGCGCGGGGGGGGGGGTCCGGGAGCGCGCCTCCGCCGCCGCGCGCTCCCTCCCCAGAGCCTCACAGGCTAGCGACGTAGACCTACGTCGCTCTGCCTGTGAGGGGCTGACTGTCGCAGTAAATATACTGTGAGCAGTCGGCAAGCGGTTAATGTGTACCTTTTAGTATGACTTTCGTACAAGAAAAATCAGAAGAGAAATGACGATCAGAAACAATAACAAAAAAAGCCTTTGTCGTATGAGAATTTTCGGACAAATTTTCATTCATCGGTTTTCCTTTTGCTGTGAAACTAGGAAAATCGGATGATCGTTCGCCTGATTTTCTTATAGTGTGTACTCCACTTTAGGCTCCATTCACACTTGTACGATTCCAAAGTTGCGCCGACTTTGGAGTGCAACTCTGATGCAGTTTTGGATGGATGCAACTTGCATAGGACTTTGGCTTTGACCAGTGATAATGGACAACTGTTGCATTGTAGAACAGTCAGGTACTTCTTTCAAGCATTGAACTCTATGGCCCTCAAGCTGCATGAAAGTCGGACCAAAGTAGTGCATGAATTACTTTCAATTCGCTGCAACTTTAAGTCGCGCATAAATGGTGATCATTGGAAAACATGGGGAACGACTTGTCATGCAACTGTGATGATCCAAAGTAGCATGACAAGTTGCACAAGTGTGAATAAAGCCTTAGTCCCGGTTCACACCGGCATGACTTGTCATGCAATGTGACAGTCTCAAATTGCATAACAAGTCGCAGTCTATTTTCGGCAATGGTACTGTTCATGTCGCAGCAATTATGGAAAAAGGTTCCTGCACTACTTTTTGGCAATTTAATTGTGACTTGCATAGATTTCTTTACGTAGTTACATAGTTAATCAGGTTGAAAAAAAGACAAGTCCATCTGGCTCAACCAATAAAAAACAAAAAAGAAAACCCAACCATACAATCCCATATATACAATTCCATATATACAATCCTATATATACAATCCTATACTGTACGCACACAGTTGATCCAGAGGAAGGTGAAAAACCCCAGCAAAGCATGATCCAATTTGCTTCAGCGGGGGAACAAATCCCTTCCTGATCCACCGAGAGGCAATCTGATATTCCCTGAAAGTTGATTCCCTGAATCAACTTTACCTATTAATATTAGTACCCAGTATATTATGTACACCTAGGAAAGAATCCAGGCCTTTTTTAAAGCAATCTAGTGAGCTGGCCAGAACCACCTCTGGAGGGAGTCTATTCCACATTTTCACAGCTCTTACTGTGAAGAAACCTTTCCTCATTTGGAGATGAAATCTCTTTTTCTCTAGACGTAAAGAGCAGCTCCTTGTCCTCTGATGATCTTAACCACTTTCCGCCCGCTCACCGTCAAATGACGACGGAGTGGTGCGGCTCTCGTTCTGGGAGGACGTCATATGATGGTGCCCCAGAACGACCGCTGTAACGCGCCTGTGGGGGGCGCACAGCGTGGCAATCGCGCCATGTTCCTAGGACACGGCGCGACCCCGATCTTGGTAAAAAGCCATTGACGTGGCTCTTTACCAATGTGATCGGCTGTGTCCTATCACAGCCGGTCACATGTAAATTAAATGCGGAAGGGCCGTTTATCGGCACACCTCGCCTCACAAACTTTCAGAGTGTGTGACAAGAAGAGCCGATCAGCGGCTCCTCCTCAAAGGGGAGCCCAGGACAAGTTATCAGGGCACTGAATATCAGTGCCCTGATTACAGTAAAGCAAAAGCAGTGCCCATCAGTGACAAATAAGTGCCCATTAGTGATGCAAATCAGTGCCTGCTCATCTGTGCCGCCCCTCAGTGCCACCTATCAGTGCCTCCTCATCAGTGCCCATAAGTGCCACCTCATCAGTTCCTATCAGTGCCGCCTCATCAGCGCCGCCTATCAGCGCACATCAGCGCCGCCTATCAGCGCACATCAGCGCCGCCTATCAGCGCACATCAGCGCCGCCTATCAGCGCACATCAGCGCCGCCTATCAGCGCAGCACATCAGCGCACATCAGCGCCGCACATCAGCGCACATCAGCGCCGCCTCATCAGCGCACATCAGCGCCGCCTCATCAGCGCACATCAGCGCCGCCTCATCTATCAGATCCTTCACTATGGATCCCCCAGTTCTAATCCCCCTAGTATGTATGATGCATGCATATTCTTCAATTTCTGTGAAAAGATGTCGCAAGCTGCAATCAAATCGCCAGTGCAAGTCACACTGATGTGCAACTTTAAAAATCGCGCTGAAGAGGTAAAACAAGCGGAAAGGCTGCAACAACACCAGTGCTCTATCAGCAAACTAACAAGCAATAATACAAAGGGGAGAACTGACATGAGTGGCCAGAGCCAGCACTGTGTATATCTGCCCTCATATACACCATAGAACTATCCATTACCTGTGTGCAGACAATGCCAGGCCTGCCTGTTCATCCTAGGTTCAGGCTCCCCCGGATACGGTTGGATGAGCTGGCAGCGGCCTAAGCCTCCTCCAGAAGCCGGGGACTTTCCTGGCTGACGTGAACTCTCAAGCTCGTCCACAACTAGAAAGAAAGCGCTCTTCAGCGATAAAAGAAAGCAGAAGGAGCTCAGCGTGCAATCACCTCCCACCACAACACACAACGCCTGACCCTGTCCTCCGTAGTGACGCGACAAGCGCACACCAATCAGAATCATCGGCCACTGACAACACAAAGCCCGAGCACCAGGCTGCTGCCATAGACTCGCATTACAAGCCTGACACCTAGTGGCAGCCTTTATGTATAGCACAATGAAGTTTACTTATAAATACGTCATATGTTCTGCGACTTAAAGAGACCCTGTCACCAACTCAACACACTGCAAATAGAAGCACAGAAAAATTAAAGCGTAACTCCACTTTTGTTGAGAAAAAAAACATTCCCCTCTGGGTGATCTCTGTACATTACAAGGATTTTAACCACTTCTGGACCAGAAGGATTTGCCCCTTTCCTGACCAGGCCATATTTTGTGATTCGGCACTGCGTTACGGACATTTGCGCAGGCGCGCGACGCTGTACCTAAATAAAATTGATGTCCTTTTCTTCCACAAATTGTGGGTGGTATTTGATCATGTGTGCAATTTTTATTTGTTGCGCTATAAACAAAAAAAAAAAAAAAAGGAAAATTCTGAAAAAATATATATATATTTTTCACATTTTGCTATATAACATACCCCAAAAAAATTTAAAAATCCAAATTTTTTTAACATTTTGGGCTAATTTGTTTTCTGCTACATATTTTTGGTAAAGAAAAAATCACAATAAGCGTATTTTGATTGGTTTGCGCAAAAGTTATCGCGTTTACTAACTACGGGAAAGATTTATGTCATTTTTATTGTTTTTTTTTTTTTTTTACTAGTAATGGCAGGGATCTGCGATTTTTTGCAGGACTGCGACATTGCGGCGGACAGATCGGACCCCTAACTGACATTTTTAACACTTTTAAGGGTACCAGTGACATCACTACAGTAATCAGTGCTAAAAATATGCACTGTTACTGTAATAATGACACTGGCAGGGAAGGGGTTAACAGTGTGGGTGGTCAAGGGGTTAAATGTCATAGTTGCCGACATTTAAAAAACATTTCCAGGGACACTTTGCAGCCCAGCTATCAATTACCACACCCACTTCCCTGAAGCTCCGCCCACTCAGCATAATTAATCTCCGCCTACTTATCAGATTATAAGGTCTACTCAATATAGAGAGAATTGCAGGAAATTAAAAAGGGAATTTCAAATTTAAGGCCAAAGTAGCAGAGTTGGAATAATTCTCCTATTCAGCTGCACTACTTCTGTGTAACATTTATGGGCAGCCTGATTAACAGGCGCTTCTAGGGACAATATAAATTACCTGGGACAGGCTCCTATCTGCAGGGACTGTCCCAGGAAAAAAGGGACAGTTGGCAAGTATGAAATGTGAGCCTAGGGGAGTGATTCTAACTGTGGGGGGCGTGGCTTGTGAAATGACCATAGAGACCTGTGTACCTATATAGAAGGATCACATGGGCTATATGATCATTCCAGGGAGAAGAACAGTCAGCTATGTTTACAACAGCTGACCGTTCTTCTCTCTCAGCGGGGAGCGATCACGGGTATCAGGCGGCCTTGGCTTCCCCGCTGACGAGCGAGAGCACACGCCCCCTAGCCTCCTGCGGGCGACCAACGTATAGGTACATCGGTTTGCCCAGGAGCGGCTGCCTGCCGCAGTATGTTGTAGGGGGTTGTGATTCTCAGAACCTAGATTGTTTCCCATGTATGTGAATGTTTTGAAAGGGTTTTGGTGCCTCAGGCCAAAATGTAATTGGGACTTTATCGGCTAATAGCAAGATTTATATAAGAAATTATAATAACATATAATAATTTATTATAATTATAATTATTAAGTAAAGACACAGGAAGCATTATTTACACACAGTGGTGGTGTGTTGGGTTATAGACCCATTTGTGAAAGTGAATACGTTTAGAAGTTGGTGACAAAGTGATATGGTGACTTTGGAATATTGCTCTCTGCTGTTCCGTGCTTGAAGACCAGCTTGGAAATGTGCAGAGAAGGAATATCCTGAATTCCAACGCGTTTCGGCTTTTATATACAGAAATGCCTTTGTCAAGGATGGTTTCACCATATCTGTAATCATAATAAGCACGGTCAAAAAATATGCATGCCAAAGGGGTAGAATCCCATTGTTGCATAGTTTTAGAATACATACATTTTTTGTGTGCCTGATCCAAGGTAAGTGATTTTCCTCTGATCCTAGACTTCACACTGAGAACTGTGCAGATACTGCTGTTAGTAATATATAATGGTAGTAGGTGTGTTAATGCCAACCAAAATCGGTATATCCCTTAAAATGGTAATAACGATAATAGTAGGTACTTACTAACAGTAGAAAGTATTTTCAGCTATACTGGTCCAATCCAAAAAGGATTTTCAGTTGTATAACGTTTTTGCTATCAAAAATGAAAGAAATAATAAATAATGAAATGAAAAAATTGAAAAATAAAAAATAAAAAATAAATAATAATAAAAAATAAATAAATAAATGAAAAAATGGGGGGTTGGCAGTATTCAAAACAGAAGTTTTTTTATTTCGGTGAAGGAATAAATGTATTGGTGAGCTTTTGTAAAAAGAAAAATGACTGGGAAGGCTCCACAGTTTTTTAACTAACTCACTTTTGTGGTCCGCATAAGTCATCAGAAGGGTTAATCCAGGAGCAATGTTCCGTGAGGTCTGCCTCTCTCCCTCACCAAGAGGAAAGTGGCGCCTTTCTCAGTTTCCCGGCCTTATATCGGCGGGCGCTGCGTGATGCCACGTATACACATCCGAGTTGCGGGTGTGTGTTCTGGTGCGCATGCGCCAAACAGGGCTGCGCGCGCAACCAGGGTCCGTGTAGTGTTGAAGCCGCCGGAGCGACCGCCGACACAAGGAAAGAGACCCATCCCCCGTGGGGGATGAGAGGGAAGAAAATGTGCCGCCCTCTGCTGGTTCTTGGTGGCCCCGGTTTGAAAAAAGACCGGGGCTACTTGTGCCGGGTGTGATTGTGCTGATCAGAGAAAATGTTTTTTTCTTAGAATCGGCATAAAATACAATGAGTATCTATGAAGTATAAAGTAATTTCTTGTAGTACATTCTGAATAGACAAAATAAACAAGATATATATATACATATGAGTTTATAAACAGCAGTAGTAGTTGGGGGAGGGGGATAACAGGTATTATGGGGGCTTGCTGATAGGGGTCAAAGAGGTACCTACAGACGTGGGGCATATAAACCATGTAGGATTTTTGCAAAGTAAGTGGAGGTGGGGTTAGCTTTGATGTTTTAAAGTTATTCTGAAAGAAAAATAGGTTTTAATCCATTTGTTATTGCTATAGCAATTGGGATAATGAATCAGATACTGCCAAACCATGAAATAATTCTGCAGTATATATACATCACTTAAAGTGGAGTTCCACCCGAAATTTATACTTACCTCCATCTTCTCGCTCCCGGTCACCTGAAAAACAAATGGATAATCGCAATTTTTTTTTTTTTTTCACTTACCTTTTAGAGAAAATATACTCACCTTACTTCCTTCTTCCTCCCCTCGGTGGCCACGGCGATTCGTCACTTCCTGGCTTTTGCAATGATTCCTGGGAGCTGAACGTCATAGCTCCCAGGAATCATTGCGCCTGCACCGGCCCCGACGTCAGTTCCGGGGCGCGCGCGTCATCCCCTTCTAAACAGCTTCTGGGCATGCCCAGAAGCTGTGGAGGGATGACGCGCGCGACCCGGAAGTGACGTCGGGGCCGGTGCAGTGCATCGTGGGACCGAAGAAGGAGGAAGAGGACCGAAGAGGACGCGGAAGAGGATCGTGCTGGCTTCAAGCTGCCCACACCTGAGATGGCAGCGCTGGAGAAGACAATTTCAAGGTAAGTATATCTCCTGAAAGGTAAGTGCAACCCGGGACAGATCAGAGGCTAGCCATTGTGGAATGTGCTAGCCCTGACTGTCCCGGGGGTATTTTTGTAAAAAAATGTATAACCAGGGTGGAACTCCGCTTTAATTTGTTGGTGTTAGTTACCCTGTATATTATATTGCTGTATTAGTGCATTTTGTGTAAGTTTAAGTAGTGTGGTTAATCTTATTATGACGTGATGATAAATTGGTTAGTTTTTTGCATTTTATTGAAAACAAGGTATATGATGATTGGATCTGGTTGTGAGGTTCTTTCATTTTATTCAGGACCCCTGGGTCTGTTTTGGGGTATAGTTTTTTGAGCTATGTTATGCATGGGGTAGATTTTCTTACTTCTACATTATTTTTTTGTCAGACTAGATATCTCTTAACTGGATCAAATTTATTTGTCCGGAAGCTGTTTAATCAGTTTTTCCAGAGACAAAGCCTTCTAGGAAGGGACGCTAACTTTCAGCTTCATTTAAGCCAGGTGGTGATGTGGCTTTAAGCTTTTTTATCCAACCCCTTTTCGAAAAGGAGAAAAAAAATTCCAAGGCTAACCATAGCCAACCAGGTAACATGGAGCTCTACCATAAAGAACTGGAGCTCACCTGAAAAAAACAATACACCCTCAAAGGGGACCCGGTCAGCCTGCAAAAACTTGTGGCCAAAGGAAGCATCTGCAGATGCCATCCACTTTATACAAATTTTGTAAAAGTGTGCACCGACGACCAGGTGGCCACCTTGCAAACCTGCGTCGCAAACCTTGCTTACAGCTTGGTGGCTCATATAAAGTCCCACCGTGCGATTTTCGTGCGTTCTTGGTGGATGCAGTTTTGATTTGACCTTAGTGTTTTCCATATACAGGGATGGAGACCAATAGCATGACCTGCTTGTCTCACATAAAGTCCCAAAAGGAAATTAGGGATTTCAAAGGCAGTGTGCTTTACAGGCCATGCCCCATACATAAAATCCCTTCCTATCTATATGCTGCATTCACCAAGGGGATGGAGGTGTAATGATTTTCAGCTGCTCTTTTCCAGTAAGAGGTATTGTACTTAGCTATGGTCATTTTAATTAAATGAATTGTCATTTTTGTTCTTTCTTTAGTATTTTATTAAAAATATACATATTTTTTTTTCATTAAATTAACCACTTAAGCCCCGGAGTATTTGGCATTTTGGAATTTTTTTTTTTTTTGCACATATGTTCTGATACCTATGGAAGTGGAAAGCCAACCAGGGATGGAGACGCCTTGCTTACAGCTTGGTGGCTCATATAAAGTCCCACCGTGCGATTTTCGTGCGTTCTTGGTGGATGCAGTTTTGATTTGACCTTAGTGTTTTCCATATACAGGGATGGAGACCAATAGCATGACCTGCTTGTCTCACATAAAGTCCCAAAAGGAAATTAGGGATTTCAAAGGCAGTGTGCTTTACAGGCCATGCCCCATACATAAAATCCCTTCCTATCTATATGCTGCATTCACCAAGGGGATGGAGGTGTAATGATTTTCAGCTGCTCTTTTCCAGTTTGCACCATGGTTATAATCTAATCATTTGAGTCTTTGAGACAACTGCCAGTTTGTGGATGGGGATGGGTTGGGGGAGGTTGGGCTGTCTCCCTCTCACCTGTTTCCCCCATCCACCCATTAGCGGCCATGTGCCTCCAGTGGAGGACACTAAATTAAGAGTGTAGGACTTCAGATATAATGGGGTGCCGTGCAGTGGCTCTGCAGCTTTCACATGCGTTTGCAAATGTGTGTCAACTAAACCCCTATTCTTTGTACCAAAAGACAGGTTTTATTTGGTTGGTGACAGACTGGAAGGTGAGTGTATCAGACTGGGGGCTGGCTGACTTTCATACACCTCTTACAATCCTTCAACCTTATTTTGTGTTTTGTTATAGGGATGAAGACGCCGGACAACACCAGCTTGGGTCTCATATAAAGTCCCACCTAGTCCAATATGTTTAAGGCATTGTACTTAGCTATGGTCATTTTAATTAAATGAATTGTCATTTTTGTTCTTTCTTTAGTATTTTATTAAAAATATACATTTTTTTTTTCAAAAAAACAAGATATTATAAAAACTGTTAAAAAACTAAAAAAAAAAAAAAAAAAAAAAAAAAAATTTTTACTTGCAGTAGCCAGGATTCGAACCCGTCGCTCTCCGTATGGGAGGCAAGACCGCTAAACATTGTACCAGCGAACTACTGCACTTAAATAAGCTGCAAAACTTCCCTAAATCTTCAATTATGCAGTGCCATAGTGAAAAGGTATTGTACTTAGCTATGGTCATTTTAATTAAATGAATTGTCATTTTTGTTCTTTCTTTAGTATTTTATTAAAAATATACATATTTTTTTTTCATTAAATTAACCACTTAAGCCCCGGAGTATTTGGCATTTTGGAATTTTTTTTTTTTTTGCACATATGTTCTGATACCTATGGAAGTGGAAAGCCAACCAGGGATGGAGACGCCTTGCTTACAGCTTGGTGGCTCATATAAAGTCCCACCGTGCGATTTTCGTGCGTTCTTGGTGGATGCAGTTTTGATTTGACCTTAGTGTTTTCCATATACAGGGATGGAGACCAATAGCATGACCTGCTTGTCTCACATAAAGTCCCAAAAGGAAATTAGGGATTTCAAAGGCAGTGTGCTTTACAGGCCATGCCCCATACATAAAATCCCTTCCTATCTATATGCTGCATTCACCAAGGGGATGGAGGTGTAATGATTTTCAGCTGCTCTTTTCCAGTAAGAGGTATTGTACTTAGCTATGGTCATTTTAATTAAATGAATTGTCATTTTTGTTCTTTCTTTAGTATTGTATTAAAAATATACATATTTTTTTTTCATTAAATTAACCACTTAAGCCCCGGAGTATTTGGCATTTTGGAATTTTTTTTTTTTTGCACATATGTTCTGATACCTATGGAAGTGGAAAGCCAACCAGGGATGGAGACGCCTTGCTTACAGCTTGGTGGCTCATATAAAGTCCCACCGTGCGATTTTCGTGCGTTCTTGGTGGATGCAGTTTTGATTTGACCTTAGTGTTTTCCATATACAGGGATGGAGACCAATAGCATGACCTGCTTGTCTCACATAAAGTCCCAAAAGGAAATTAGGGATTTCAAAGGCAGTGTGCTTTACAGGCCATGCCCCATACATAAAATCCCTTCCTATCTATATGCTGCATTCACCAAGGGGATGGAGGTGTAATGATTTTCAGCTGCTCTTTTCCAGTAAGAGGTATTGTACTTAGCTATGGTCATTTTAATTAAATGAATTGTCATTTTTGTTCTTTCTTTAGTATTTTATTAAAAATATACATATTTTTTTTCATTAAATTAACCACTTAAGCCCCGGAGTATTTGGCATTTTGGAATTTTTTTTTTTTTGCACATATGTTCTGATACCTATGGAAGTGGAAAGCCAACCAGGGATGGAGACGCCTTGCTTACAGCTTGGTGGCTCATATAAAGTCCCACCGTGCGATTTTCGTGCGTTCTTGGTGGATGCAGTTTTGATTTGACCTTAGTGTTTTCCATATACAGGGATGGAGACCAATAGCATGACCTGCTTGTCTCACATAAAGTCCCAAAAGGAAATTAGGGATTTCAAAGGCAGTGTGCTTTACAGGCCATGCCCCATACATAAAATCCCTTCCTATCTATATGCTGCATTCACCAAGGGGATGGAGGTGTAATGATTTTCAGCTGCTCTTTTCCAGTAAGAGGTATTGTACTTAGCTATGGTCATTTTAATTAAATGAATTGTCATTTTTGTTCTTTCTTTAGTATTTTATTAAAAATATACATTTTTTTTTTCATTAAATTAACCACTTAAGCCCCGGAGTATTTGGCATTTTGGAATTTTTTTTTTTTTGCACATATGTTCTGATACCTATGGAAGTGGAAAGCCAACCAGGGATGGAGACGCCTTGCTTACAGCTTGGTGGCTCATATAAAGTCCCACCGTGCGATTTTCGTGCGTTCTTGGTGGATGCAGTTTTGATTTGACCTTAGTGTTTTCCATATACAGGGATGGAGACCAATAGCATGACCTGCTTGTCTCACATAAAGTCCCAAAAGGAAATTAGGGATTTCAAAGGCAGTGTGCTTTACAGGCCATGCCCCATACATAAAATCCCTTCCTATCTATATGCTGCATTCACCAAGGGGATGGAGGTGTAATGATTTTCAGCTGCTCTTTTCCAGTAAGAGGTATTGTACTTAGCTATGGTCATTTTAATTAAATGAATTGTCATTTTTGTTCTTTCTTTAGTATTTTATTAAAAATATACATATTTTTTTTCATTAAATTAACCACTTAAGCCCCGGAGTATTTGGCATTTTGGAATTTTTTTTTTTTTGCACATATGTTCTGATACCTATGGAAGTGGAAAGCCAACCAGGGATGGAGACGCCTTGCTTACAGCTTGGTGGCTCATATAAAGTCCCACCGTGCGATTTTCGTGCGTTCTTGGTGGATGCAGTTTTGATTTGACCTTAGTGTTTTCCATATACAGGGATGGAGACCAATAGCATGACCTGCTTGTCTCACATAAAGTCCCAAAAGGAAATTAGGGATTTCAAAGGCAGTGTGCTTTACAGGCCATGCCCCATACATAAAATCCCTTCCTATCTATATGCTGCATTCACCAAGGGGATGGAGGTGTAATGATTTTCAGCTGCTCTTTTCCA
Organism: Pelophylax lessonae; assembly: GCF_965119305.1. Taxonomy (NCBI): domain Eukaryota; kingdom Metazoa; phylum Chordata; class Amphibia; order Anura; family Ranidae; genus Pelophylax; species Pelophylax lessonae. The sequence continues at coordinate 88,506,668 of NC_138779.1, read as the reverse complement.
GTAAGAGGTATTGTACTTAGCTATGGTCATTTTAATTAAATGAATTGTCATTTTTGTTCTTTCTTAAGTATTTTATTAAAAATATACATATTTTTTTTCATTAAATTAACCACTTAAGCCCCGGAGTATTTGGCATTTTGGAATTTTTTTTTTTTTTGCACATATGTTCTGATACCTATGGAAGTGGAAAGCCAACCAGGGATGGAGACGCCTTGCTTACAGCTTGGTGGCTCATATAAAGTCCCACCGTGCGATTTTCGTGCGTTCTTGGTGGATGCAGTTTTGATTTGACCTTAGTGTTTTCCATATACAGGGATGGAGACCAATAGCATGACCTGCTTGTCTCACATAAAGTCCCAAAAGGAAATTAGGGATTTCAAAGGCAGTGTGCTTTACAGGCCATGCCCCATACATAAAATCCCTTCCTATCTATATGCTGCATTCACCAAGGGGATGGAGGTGTAATGATTTTCAGCTGCTCTTTTCCAGTAAGAGGTATTGTACTTAGCTATGGTCATTTTAATTAAATGAATTGTCATTTTTGTTCTTTCTTAAGTATTTTATTAAAAATATACATATTTTTTTTCATTAAATTAACCACTTAAGCCCCGGAGTATTTGGCATTTTGGAATTTTTTTTTTTTTTGCACATATGTTCTGATACCTATGGAAGTGGAAAGCCAACCAGGGATGGAGACGCCTTGCTTACAGCTTGGTGGCTCATATAAAGTCCCACCGTGCGATTTTCGTGCGTTCTTGGTGGATGCAGTTTTGATTTGACCTTAGTGTTTTCCATATACAGGGATGGAGACCAATAGCATGACCTGCTTGTCTCACATAAAGTCCCAAAAGGAAATTAGGGATTTCAAAGGCAGTGTGCTTTACAGGCCATGCCCCATACATAAAATCCCTTCCTATCTATATGCTGCATTCACCAAGGGGATGGAGGTGTAATGATTTTCAGCTGCTCTTTTCCAGTAAGAGGTATTGTACTTAGCTATGGTCATTTTAATTAAATGAATTGTCATTTTTGTTCTTTCTTTAGTATTTTATTAAAAATATACATATTTTTTTTTCATTAAATTAACCACTTAAGCCCCGGAGTATTTGGCATTTTGGAATTTTTTTTTTTTTTGCACATATGTTCTGATACCTATGGAAGTGGAAAGCCAACCAGGGATGGAGACGCCTTGCTTACAGCTTGGTGGCTCATATAAAGTCCCACCGTGCGATTTTCGTGCGTTCTTGGTGGATGCAGTTTTGATTTGACCTTAGTGTTTTCCATATACAGGGATGGAGACCAATAGCATGACCTGCTTGTCTCACATAAAGTCCCAAAAGGAAATTAGGGATTTCAAAGGCAGTGTGCTTTACAGGCCATGCCCCATACATAAAATCCCTTCCTATCTATATGCTGCATTCACCAAGGGGATGGAGGTGTAATGATTTTCAGCTGCTCTTTTCCAGTAAGAGGTATTGTACTTAGCTATGGTCATTTTAATTAAATGAATTGTCATTTTTGTTCTTTCTTTAGTATTTTATTAAAAATATACATATTTTTTTTTTCATTAAATTAACCACTTAAGCCCCGGAGTATTTGGCATTTTGGAATTTTTTTTTTTTTGCACATATGTTCTGATACCTATGGAAGTGGAAAGCCAACCAGGGATGGAGACGCCTTGCTTACAGCTTGGTGGCTCATATAAAGTCCCACCGTGCGATTTTCGTGCGTTCTTGGTGGATGCAGTTTTGATTTGACCTTAGTGTTTTCCATATACAGGGATGGAGACCAATAGCATGACCTGCTTGTCTCACATAAAGTCCCAAAAGGAAATTAGGGATTTCAAAGGCAGTGTGCTTTACAGGCCATGCCCCATACATAAAATCCCTTCCTATCTATATGCTGCATTCACCAAGGGGATGGAGGTGTAATGATTTTCAGCTGCTCTTTTCCAGTAAGAGGTATTGTACTTAGCTATGGTCATTTTAATTAAATGAATTGTCATTTTTGTTCTTTCTTTAGTATTTTATTAAAAATATACATATTTTTTTTTCATTAAATTAACCACTTAAGCCCCGGAGTATTTGGCATTTTGGAATTTTTTTTTTTTTTGCACATATGTTCTGATACCTATGGAAGTGGAAAGCCAACCAGGGATGGAGACGCCTTGCTTACAGCTTGGTGGCTCATATAAAGTCCCACCGTGCGATTTTCGTGCGTTCTTGGTGGATGCAGTTTTGATTTGACCTTAGTGTTTTCCATATACAGGGATGGAGACCAATAGCATGACCTGCTTGTCTCACATAAAGTCCCAAAAGGAAATTAGGGATTTCAAAGGCAGTGTGCTTTACAGGCCATGCCCCATACATAAAATCCCTTCCTATCTATATGCTGCATTCACCAAGGGGATGGAGGTGTAATGATTTTCAGCTGCTCTTTTCCAGTAAGAGGTATTGTACTTAGCTATGGTCATTTTAATTAAATGAATTGTCATTTTTGTTCTTTCTTTAGTATTTTATTAAAAATATACATATTTTTTTTCATTAAATTAACCACTTAAGCCCCGGAGTATTTGGCATTTTGGAATTTTTTTCTTTTTTTTGCACATATGTTCTGATACCTATGGAAGTGGAAAGCCAACCAGGGATGGAGACGCCTTGCTTACAGCTTGGTGGCTCATATAAAGTCCCACCGTGCGATTTTCGTGCGTTCTTGGTGGATGCAGTTTTGATTTGACCTTAGTGTTTTCCATATACAGGGATGGAGACCAATAGCATGACCTGCTTGTCTCACATAAAGTCCCAAAAGGAAATTAGGGATTTCAAAGGCAGTGTGCTTTACAGGCCATGCCCCATACATAAAATCCCTTCCTATCTATATGCTGCATTCACCAAGGGGATGGAGGTGTAATGATTTTCAGCTGCTCTTTTCCAGTAAGAGGTATTGTACTTAGCTATGGTCATTTTAATTAAATGAATTGTCATTTTTGTTCTTTCTTTAGTATTTTATTAAAAATATACATATTTTTTTTTCATTAAATTAACCACTTAAGCCCCGGAGTATTTGGCATTTTGGAATTTTTTTTTTTTTTGCACATATGTTCTGATACCTATGGAAGTGGAAAGCCAACCAGGGATGGAGACGCCTTGCTTACAGCTTGGTGGCTCATATAAAGTCCCACCGTGCGATTTTCGTGCGTTCTTGGTGGATGCAGTTTTGATTTGACCTTAGTGTTTTCCATATACAGGGATGGAGACCAATAGCATGACCTGCTTGTCTCACATAAAGTCCCAAAAGGAAATTAGGGATTTCAAAGGCAGTGTGCTTTACAGGCCATGCCCCATACATAAAATCCCTTCCTATCTATATGCTGCATTCACCAAGGGGATGGAGGTGTAATGATTTTCAGCTGCTCTTTTCCAGTAAGAGGTATTGTACTTAGCTATGGTCATTTTAATTAAATGAATTGTCATTTTTGTTCTTTCTTTAGTATTTTATTAAAAATATACATATTTTTTTTTTCATTAAATTAACCACTTAAGCCCCGGAGTATTTGGCATTTTGGAATTTTTTTTTTTTTGCACATATGTTCTGATACCTATGGAAGTGGAAAGCCAACCAGGGATGGAGACGCCTTGCTTACAGCTTGGTGGCTCATATAAAGTCCCACCGTGCGATTTTCGTGCGTTCTTGGTGGATGCAGTTTTGATTTGACCTTAGTGTTTTCCATATACAGGGATGGAGACCAATAGCATGACCTGCTTGTCTCACATAAAGTCCCAAAAATGGAAAATTGTATCATACTTACCGTAATTTTCCTTTCCTGGTGCCTATCCATGGCAGCATACCTGTGATAGAGCTCCGCCTCTACTCCGTCTTCAGGACTAGTGAATAGCATAAAAGAAAGACGCCCCCTATTCCCAGCATTCTCCTGTAATATAGAATACCGAGGGAGGGAGCGTATGCTGCCATGGATAGGCACCAGGAAAGGAAAATTACGGTAAGTATGATACAATTTTCCATTTTCCTGGTGCCTCCATGGCAGCATACCTGTGATAAATAACTAGCATAACAAGGGTGGGTAATGCCAAATAAGTAAATTTTTAATTGGAAAAAGACATTGCTGATTGAATTGCTCTTCTTCCAAACTCAACGGTTGTGAGTGACCCAGGGTCGATACGGTAGTGTCTGAAGAACGTGTGTTGAGAAGACCATGAGGCGGCCCTGCAAACCGTCTCCAAAGACACATTAGCCCTCGCCGCCCAAGAAGCTGAAACTGCCCTGGTAGAATGAGCCCTCACTCGAGAAGGAGGATCCAAGCCCTTGATTTTGTAGACCTTTTGGATTAGCTTGATTATCCAAGATGACAGAGTCCTGCTGGTAGCTTCCTTGCCTCTGTTCTTTCCGTAGGGAACAATGAACAACCTTTCTGAAGATCTGAAAGATTCTGTTGCTCCTAAGTAGGCCCGAATAACTCTGGAGATGTCCAGGTTATGATGCGTGTTTGACTCTGGATCCAACAGAACAGGTAGTGCCCATGGTTCAAGAAGATGGCTTGAGGACGATACCTTAGGGATGAAGCTTCGTAATGGACGAAGCTCAACTCTATCAGGGAAAAAGGTGATATGCTCTTCACCTATCCCTAAGGCATGCAGTTCAGAAACTCGTTTTCCAGAGGTGATGGCTACAAGAAATACCGTTTGTAGAGTCACATTCCACAAGGTTGCTTGCTCCACAGGGGCAAAGGGGGTTCCGGATAGAGCTTCCAAAATTAAAGAAAGATCCCACTGAGGAAAAGGGTGTCTAGTGGGGGGGCGAATTCTTCGTACCCCTTTAAAGAAAGTGATCACCAAAGGATCTAATGCCCATCTTATATTGGTTGCTGCTGAGATCGCTGCGACCTGTACTTTTAGAGAGCTTAGACCTAACCCCAAATCCAATCCTGATTGAAGAAAGGATAGTAAATTGGAGGAAGAGGGACTGATCGGGTTGAATTCTTGTTCTGTCGCAAATTGCAGAAATTTATTCCAAATCCTGGAATAGATTGCATTTGTAGAGGGTTTTTTAGCCTTCAAGAGTGTAGAAATGACTCCGGGAGTACATCCTAAAGACTGAAACCTCCTCCTTTCAGCCTCCACACATGAAGGTCCAGCCTCTGCGGGTCCGGGTGGCATAGACCCCTCTGAGAGAGCAGATCTGGAAAGGGAGGAATCTTGACAGGAGGTCCCAGACTGAGTTGTACTGCCAGAGGGAACCATGGTCTCTTCGGCCAGAACGGAAGAACTGCTAAGATTTGAACTGGTTCTCTGAGGAGTCTCCTGAGAAATTTCAGAATTAACGGACGTGGAGGAAAGGCATAAGCCATGGAAAAGTTCCAAGGGCACGTCAGGGCATCTACCGCCTCCGCCTGAGGGTGGGGGAGACGAGAGAAAAACCTGGGAAGTCTTGAGTTCTCCGGGGTAGCGAACATATCCAGTTGTGGGGGAAACCAGAGGTTGGAGATCTGCAGGAAAATGTGTGGATGGAGACACCATTCGTTGTTGTCCAGAAAATTCCTGGACAGGGAGTCTGCTATGGTGTTGAGCTTGCCTGGAAGGTAGACCGCTCTCAGATCCATCAGGTTCCTCTCCGCCCAGAGCATTATGGGTTCGACCTCCAACAGGAGGGATCTGCTGCGTGTTCCCCCCTGTTTCTGTAGGTAGGATACTGCTGCTTTGTTGTCCATCCTGAGAAGAACTCTGTGTCCTTGGAGGAGTGGTGTTAAGGATGTTAGGGCTAAGAAGGCCGCTCTTAACTCCAGCACATTGGATACTATTCCCCTGGTTGAACAGGACCATCTCCCTTGAAGATTTGTATCTCCGCAATGGGCGCCCCAACCGTATCCGCTCGCGTCTGACGTAACAATGGTCCATGAAAACGAACCTAGATAGTGAGGCTTCTCGAGGTTCTTCCTCTTTGTCCACCAGTGTAAGCTCCTGCGCATCACTGAGGTTATTTTGATCCTCTGGCAAAGATGTTCCTTCTTCCACTGCGCTAGGAAGCCTGTTTGGAAGAAACGTAGATGCCAATGGGCCCATGGCACCATGGGGATGCAAGATGACATCGTACCCACTAGGCTCAGGCACTGGGAGGCCGTCAGATGAGTACTTTCGATGACCTTGTACATTCTCTGGATGACAATGTCTCTCTTCTCGGGAGGTAAGGATACCGTTCCCTGTCGAGTATTGAAGAATGCCCCGAGATAAACCATCTGTTGTGTTGGTGAAAGATGACTCTTCTTCAGATTTACCAGCCATCCGAAATCTTCCAGGGACTGAAGAAGAATCTCCCTGTGGGACATTAGCTGTACTGGATTGTCTGCAAGGAGAAGGATGTCGTCCAAATAATGGAACACTCTTAAACCCCTCTCCCGGAGGGGGGCGATAACAGCTATCAGAACCTTGGTAAATACCCGAGGTGAGGTACAGAGGCCGAACGGAAGGGCCTTGAATTGTAAATGTATTCCCCCTACTGTAAACCTCAGAAACTTCTGGAAGGATGGAAGGATGGGAATGTGTAGATAGGCATCCTGGAGGTCGAGTGATATCATCCAGTCTCCTGGCTGGATTACCTGGATGATTGTATTTAGTGATTCCATCTTGAAGCTTTCGAGTGTTATATAACGATTTAGCTTCTTGAGATCTATCACAGGTCTCCATCCTCCTGTCTTTTTTCTGACCAGAAAGAGCGGGGAATAGAAGCCTGTATAGTGTTCTGCCGATGGGACTGGAACAACTGCTCCCTGGAGCTGAAGTTCTGTCAGAAATTGTAGTAGTGCCGAAGCTTTTTCCCGAGAAGCTGGGATTCTTGTTTTCTGAAAGACTTGAGGTGGTGAATGGGAGAACTCCCAATGATGCCCTAACTTGATCGTAGACAAGACCCAAGGGTCCTGGCAGCGGGCAGCCCAGACCGGGTAGAAAAGTTGCAGTCTTGCTCCGACTGGGAGGGACTGCAGACCCCTGGCGTCAAAAAGACTTTGTGGATTCTTGGGGAGCTGTAAGGGACTTATTTTTGCGTGCCCCCAAAAAAGAGGCCTGCGTGCCCCTCCAGGGTCTTCTGTTCTCCCCTTGTTGTCTTGGCTGCCTGTAGTCTCTGTATCTTGATGGGCGAAATCTTGAAGAAACCACTCTGGATCTCTTGGGTTTTCTGTCCTGGGGGAGTAATCCGGACTTCCCTCCTGAGACTCTGGAGATAGCTTCATCCAATCTCTTCCCAAAGAGAGCCTTTCCATCAAAGGGTATCCTACACCAATTTTGTTTGGATGATAGATCCGCCGTCCAAGATTTTAACCAAAGGGCCCTTTTCGCCATTACTGCGTGAAGCATTGACCTTGCTGAACAGCGGATTGTATCGATTGCGGCTTCTCCGACAAAGTCTGCTGATATCTTGAGTTCTTCAAGCGCCTTGATGATGTCTTTTCGGGGAACATCCTGACGCAAGGCTGTCTCCACATTATCTGTCCAGACTCTGATGGCGTTGGACACCGATGTAAGTGCAATGGCCGGTTTACAGGCAGCGCCTGAGGCCAAGTAGCTTCTCTTTAGGTCAAAATCGATTTTGCGGTCTAGAGGATCCCTAAAGGAAGTCGAATCCTCCATGGGAAGAGTCACATTCTTTGCAAGGCGTGCCACTGCTGCATCAACTACCGGCATAGAGTTTAAGGATTGTGCATCCGATTCGGCCAGTGGGTAAAGTTTATTGAGGCGACCCAGAGAAAACTTCTTATCGGTTTTCTTCCATTCTTCCTCTATAATCTCTCTGATCTCACCCATTAGTGGGAAAAAAAACCTGCTTCCTTTTAAGGAAGGGGAAGTAAGTCTTGGATTTTGCCGGGGGATCCTCTGTGTCTTCCCAGGCAATGGCTGTCTTCACTGCCTGGATGAATGGCTGCACCAAGGTATAACTGAAGCCTGATGGATCTGCTTCGTCTGAGGACTCCTCTGAGAGTGAATCCGCGGAATCGTCTCTGGCCGGTGGGTCTGAGGACGGCCGAGAGGTGTTGGGGCCTGAAGGACCTGGTGCATCAGGATCTGTGCTTTGCGCTAATGCCCTAGAAGGGGCTGTCTGCGCGGGAATCAGGGTTGTCAACTCTGCGAGGGAGTCCTTCATAGTTTGTTTGAGCATATCTACCACCTGGATATTTTCTGCTTCCCGATTGGAGGCATACTCGCGGAAGCAGTCTTTGCAAACCAGCTTGCGTGGCAAGGGTATTGCTCCACAGGCCCAACATTTTTTGGAGGAGCGAGGTGGTGCAGAGGGCGAGCGTTGCCTTGATCTTGATCTTTCTGAAGATCTATGGCGGGATCTGCGATCCGGGCTGTCATCTTCGCGGTGTCCTGAAGATCTTCCTGATCTTCTAGAATGAGTAGGGCTGAAATAAAGTACCCTTGTCAGCCAATTATGCACTCTTTTTTTAGTACCTAAACATACTCACGATAAGGTGGTCCTATACCTATTGTGAGGATCTTGTGCACGGGATGAGTGGCTCATTGCAGGGCGTTACGGGAGGACCGACTAAAAAGAAAAACGTAGAATAGATCAAAAAGATGGCAAGACGATGAGCACAAAAGGTGATTAGAAATAGGGTGGGCATAGGGTCTTCAATAAAAGGGGGCCGGGGAAAAACGGAAGAAAAAACGTAAAGAAAAGCGATACCCCCATTTTTTTTTTTTTTTAAAAAACATATACACATATATATATATATATATATATATACATACATACATACATGTAAACACACATATACTATCATACGCACCGTTCCCTCACCCCTCTTTTTTTTTTTTTTTTTTTTACCAATTTTAAGAAAAAAAATTTTTTTTTTTTTTACTATATAAATAAAGTTTTTTTTTTTTTTTTTAACCATATAAATAAAGTTTTTTTTTTTTTTTTTTTATATAAATAAAATCCTTTATTGCCCTGCAGAGAGCAATAACTTACCTGGGGCTTTTTGCATAGAATAATGCAGGAACCATCAGCCTGGATAACTACCAGGCTAATGATTCCTTTAATACTAATAGGAGGAGGGAGGGAACTCAAAATCCCTCCTCCTCCATTAATTGGAATGTTAAGGGAAACTGTGGGCAAAAGCCCTACCTGTTTCTCTTAACCAAGATGGCCGCCCGCGCTTCGATCGTACTGCGCATGCGCCCGCGCATGCGCACACGCCCTAGCTACCCGACCGCCGGAATCCCCGCCTCCCCACACTGGAACGCCAGCGAATAGGATAAGGAGGGGAGGAGCGGAGCGGCCGAAGGCTGCACACCCTACACAGCCCCAGAACGCCGTACGCCGATGAGGCAGGAGCCCGGAGCGGGACAAACAAGCCAAAGAACAGGTATTTAAAAAGGACGGTATAAAACATATAAGGGGCTTATCATTATATGAACCTAGTAGAAAAGGGAAATGAGAGAAAATATAGGAAGGGGAGAGCAAAGATATGACCTATCTGTGACAGGAAAGGGGGAAGGAAAAAATACAAGAGAAAAGAAACTACTTTAAGGTAGTGGGTCCTCCTGCAAAACCCTGCGGTCAAATCATCATAAAACTGTTCCATTGCAGGCAGAATGCGTTCCTATGAGGAAACTCTGCGCCTTACCCCAAGATCCACAGAAGGGGTTCCCAGTCTTATCAGTGCTTTGAGCGACCCAAGAAGCAGGGACTGCGCACGGGAGAGGCTTAACCCGGCGGAAGCTGCCAGATGGTCAGCAGGTAAGGACATACTGCTACTCTTCACCAGTCAAGAAGGTATGAGGAAAAAAAGGAGAATGCTGGGAATAGGGGGCGTCTTTCTTTTATGCTATTCACTAGTCCTGAAGACGGAGTAGAGGCGGAGCTCTATCACAGGTATGCTGCCATGGAGGCACCAGGAAAGGAAATTAGGGATTTCAAAGGCAGTGTGCTTTACAGGCCATGCCCCATACATAAAATCCCTTCCTATCTATATGCTGCATTCACCAAGGGGATGGAGGTGTAATGATTTTCAGCTGCTCTTTTCCAGTAAGAGGTATTGTACTTAGCTATGGTCATTTTAATTAAATGAATTGTCATTTTTGTTCTTTCTTTAGTATTTTATTAAAAATATACATATTTTTTTTCATTAAATTAACCACTTAAGCCCCGGAGTATTTGGCATTTTGGAATTTTTTTTTTTTTGCACATATGTTCTGATACCTATGGAAGTGGAAAGCCAACCAGGGATGGAGACGCCTTGCTTACAGCTTGGTGGCTCATATAAAGTCCCACCGTGCGATTTTCGTGCGTTCTTGGTGGATGCAGTTTTGATTTGACCTTAGTGTTTTCCATATACAGGGATGGAGACCAATAGCATGACCTGCTTGTCTCACATAAAGTCCCAAAAGGAAATTAGGGATTTCAAAGGCAGTGTGCTTTACAGGCCATGCCCCATACATAAAATCCCTTCCTATCTATATGCTGCATTCACCAAGGGGATGGAGGTGTAATGATTTTCAGCTGCTCTTTTCCAGTAAGAGGTATTGTACTTAGCTATGGTCATTTTAATTAAATGAATTGTCATTTTTGTTCTTTCTTTAGTATTTTATTAAAAATATACATATTTTTTTTTCATTAAATTAACCACTTAAGCCCCGGAGTATTTGGCATTTTGGAATTTTTTTTTTTTTTGCACATATGTTCTGATACCTATGGAAGTGGAAAGCCAACCAGGGATGGAGACGCCTTGCTTACAGCTTGGTGGCTCATATAAAGTCCCACCGTGCGATTTTCGTGCGTTCTTGGTGGATGCAGTTTTGATTTGACCTTAGTGTTTTCCATATACAGGGATGGAGACCAATAGCATGACCTGCTTGTCTCACATAAAGTCCCAAAAGGAAATTAGGGATTTCAAAGGCAGTGTGCTTTACAGGCCATGCCCCATACATAAAATCCCTTCCTATCTATATGCTGCATTCACCAAGGGGATGGAGGTGTAATGATTTTCAGCTGCTCTTTTCCAGTTTGCACCATGGTTATAATCTAATCATTTGAGTCTTTGAGACAACTGCCAGTTTGTGGATGGGGATGGGTTGGGGGAGGTTGGGCTGTCTCCCTCTCACCTGTTTCCCCCATCCACCCATTAGCGGCCATGTGCCTCCAGTGGAGGACACTAAATTAAGAGTGTAGGACTTCAGATATAATGGGGTGCCGTGCAGTGGCTCTGCAGCTTTCACATGCGTTTGCAAATGTGTGTCAACTAAACCCCTATTCTTTGTACCAAAAGACAGGTTTTATTTGGTTGGTGACAGACTGGAAGGTGAGTGTATCAGACTGGGGGCTGGCTGACTTTCATACACCTCTTACAATCCTTCAACCTTATTTTGTGTTTTGTTATAGGGATGAAGACGCCGGACAACACCAGCTTGGGTCTCATATAAAGTCCCACCTAGTCCAATATGTTTAAGGCATTGTACTTAGCTATGGTCATTTTAATTAAATGAATTGTCATTTTTGTTCTTTCTTTAGTATTTTATTAAAAATATACATTTTTTTTTTCAAAAAAACAAGATATTATAAAAACTGTTAAAAAACTAAAAAAAAAAAAAAAAAAAAATTTTTTACTTGCAGTAGCCAGGATTCGAACCTGTCGCACTCTGTATGGGAGGCAAGACCGCTAACCATTGTACCAGCGAACTACTGCACTTAAATAAGCTGCAAAACTTCCCTAAATCTTCAATTATTCAGTGCCATAGTGAAAAGGTATTGTACTTAGCTATGGTCATTTTAATTAAATGAATTGTCATTTTTGTTCTTTCTTTAGTATTTTATTAAAAATATACATATTTTTTTTTCATTAAATTAACCACTTAAGCCCCGGAGTATTTGGCATTTTGGAATTTTTTTTTTTTTTTTGCACATATGTTCTGATACCTATGGAAGTGGAAAGCCAACCAGGGATGGAGACGCCTTGCTTACAGCTTGGTGGCTCATATAAAGTCCCACCGTGCGATTTTCGTGCGTTCTTGGTGGATGCAGTTTTGATTTGACCTTAGTGTTTTCCATATACAGGGATGGAGACCAATAGCATGACCTGCTTGTCTCACATAAAGTCCCAAAAGGAAATTAGGGATTTCAAAGGCAGTGTGCTTTACAGGCCATGCCCCATACATAAAATCCCTTCCTATCTATATGCTGCATTCACCAAGGGGATGGAGGTGTAATGATTTTCAGCTGCTCTTTTCCAGTAAGAGGTATTGTATTTAGCTATGGTCATTTTAATTAAATGAATTGTCATTTTTGTTCTTTCTTTAGTATTTTATTAAAAATATACATATTTTTTTTTCATTAAATTAACCACTTAAGCCCCGGAGTATTTGGCATTTTGGAATTTTTTTTTTTTTTGCACATATGTTCTGATACCTATGGAAGTGGAAAGCCAACCAGGGATGGAGACGCCTTGCTTACAGCTTGGTGGCTCATATAAAGTCCCACCGTGCGATTTTCGTGCGTTCTTGGTGGATGCAGTTTTGATTTGACCTTAGTGTTTTCCATATACAGGGATGGAGACCAATAGCATGACCTGCTTGTCTCACATAAAGTCCCAAAAGGAAATTAGGGATTTCAAAGGCAGTGTGCTTTACAGGCCATGCCCCATACATAAAATCCCTTCCTATCTATATGCTGCATTCACCAAGGGGATGGAGGTGTAATGATTTTCAGCTGCTCTTTTCCAGTTTGCACCATGGTTATAATCTAATCATTTGAGTCTTTGAGACAACTGCCAGTTTGTGGATGGGGATGGGTTGGGGGAGGTTGGGCTGTCTCCCTCTCACCTGTTTCCCCCATCCACCCATTAGCGGCCATGTGCCTCCAGTGGAGGACACTAAATTAAGAGTGTAGGACTTCAGATATAATGGGGTGCCGTGCAGTGGCTCTGCAGCTTTCACATGCGTTTGCAAATGTGTGTCAACTAAAGCCCTATTCTTTGTACCAAAAGACAGGTTTTATTTGGTTGGTGACAGACTGGAAGGTGAGTGTATCAGACTGGGGGCTGGCTGACTTTCATACACCTCTTACAATCCTTCAACCTTATTTTGTGTTTTGTTATAGGGATGAAGACGCCGGACAACACCAGCTTGGGTCTCATATAAAGTCCCACCTAGTCCAATATGTTTAAGGCATTGTACTTAGCTATGGTCATTTTAATTAAATGAATTGTCATTTTTGTTCTTTCTTTAGTATTTTATTAAAAATATACATTTTTTTTTTCAAAAAAACAAGATATTATAAAAACTGTTAAAAAACTAAAAAAAAAAAATTTTTTACTTGCAGTAGCCAGGATTCAAACCTGTCGCACTCTGTATGGGAGGCAAGACCGCTAACCATTGTCAGGGCCGGCCTTAGGTGTTCAGGCGCCCTGTGCGAGCTAATCCTGTGGCGCCCCCCCCCCCAGCGCACAGGTGACCCCCCCCCCCGCACATTTTCTTGCACTTTTTTGCACTTTATTTGACTTTTCTTTTTTATGATCACTGATAACTTAGCCCCCCCTTACATTAGAGACCCCTCACAGAGCCCCCCTTACATCAAATACCCCTTTACATTAGAGATCCCCACAGAGCCCCCCCTTACATCAAAGACCCCCACAGAGCCCCCCCTTACATCAGAGACCCCCACACAGAGCTCCCCTTACATCAGAAACCCCCCCACACAGAGCCCCCTTACATCAGAGACCCCCACACTGAACATCCAGGCCGCGGTCACCGCTTACCTCCCGCGCTGCGGCCTGATCATCTGCGAGCTGTGATGGCCGCACGGCGCCCCTGTTGCCCATGGCGCCCTGTGCGGCCGCACAGCTCGCACACCCCAAAGGCCGGCCCTGACCATTGTACCAGCGAACTACTGCACTTAAATAAGCTGCAAAACTTCCCTAAATCTTCAATTATGCAGTGCCATAGTGAAAAGGTATTGTACTTAGCTATGGTCATTTTAATTAAATGAATTGTCATTTTTGTTCTTTCTTTAGTATTTTATTAAAAATATACATATTTTTTTTTCATTAAATTAACCACTTAAGCCCCGGAGTATTTGGCATTTTGGAATTTTTTTTTTTTTTTTGCACATATGTTCTGATACCTATGGAAGTGGAAAGCCAACCAGGGATGGAGACGCCTTGCTTACAGCTTGGTGGCTCATATAAAGTCCCACCGTGCGATTTTCGTGCGTTCTTGGTGGATGCAGTTTTGATTTGACCTTAGTGTTTTCCATATACAGGGATGGAGACCAATAGCATGACCTGCTTGTCTCACATAAAGTCCCAAAAGGAAATTAGGGATTTCAAAGGCAGTGTGCTTTACAGGCCATGCCCCATACATAAAATCCCTTCCTATCTATATGCTGCATTCACCAAGGGGATGGAGGTGTAATGATTTTCAGCTGCTCTTTTCCAGTAAGAGGTATTGTACTTAGCTATGGTCATTTTAATTAAATGAATTGTCATTTTTGTTCTTTCTTTAGTATTTTATTAAAAATATACATATTTTTTTTTCATTAAATTAACCACTTAAGCCCCGGAGTATTTGGCATTTTGGAATTTTTTTTTTTTTTTGCACATATGTTCTGATACCTATGGAAGTGGAAAGCCAACCAGGGATGGAGACGCCTTGCTTACAGCTTGGTGGCTCATATAAAGTCCCACCGTGCGATTTTCGTGCGTTCTTGGTGGATGCAGTTTTGATTTGACCTTAGTGTTTTCCATATACAGGGATGGAGACCAATAGCATGACCTGCTTGTCTCACATAAAGTCCCAAAAGGAAATTAGGGATTTCAAAGGCAGTGTGCTTTACAGGCCATGCCCCATACATAAAATCCCTTCCTATCTATATGCTGCATTCACCAAGGGGATGGAGGTGTAATGATTTTCAGCTGCTCTTTTCCAGTAAGAGGTATTGTACTTAGCTATGGTCATTTTAATTAAATGAATTGTCATTTTTGTTCTTTCTTTAGTATTTTATTAAAAATATACATATTTTTTTTTCATTAAATTAACCACTTAAGCCCCGGAGTATTTGGCATTTTGGAATTTTTTTTTTTTTTTGCACATATGTTCTGATACCTATGGAAGTGGAAAGCCAACCAGGGATGGAGACGCCTTGCTTACAGCTTGGTGGCTCATATAAAGTCCCACCGTGCGATTTTCGTGCGTTCTTGGTGGATGCAGTTTTGATTTGACCTTAGTGTTTTCCATATACAGGGATGGAGACCAATAGCATGACCTGCTTGTCTCACATAAAGTCCCAAAAGGAAATTAGGGATTTCAAAGGCAGTGTGCTTTACAGGCCATGCCCCATACATAAAATCCCTTCCTATCTATATGCTGCATTCACCAAGGGGATGGAGGTGTAATGATTTTCAGCTGCTCTTTTCCAGTAAGAGGTATTGTACTTAGCTATGGTCATTTTAATTAAATGAATTGTCATTTTTGTTCTTTCTTTAGTATTTTATTAAAAATATACATATTTTTTTTTCATTAAATTAACCACTTAAGCCCCGGAGTATTTGGCATTTTGGAATTTTTTTTTTTTTTTGCACATATGTTCTGATACCTATGGAAGTGGAAAGCCAACCAGGGATGGAGACGCCTTGCTTACAGCTTGGTGGCTCATATAAAGTCCCACCGTGCGATTTTCGTGCGTTCTTGGTGGATGCAGTTTTGATTTGACCTTAGTGTTTTCCATATACAGGGATGGAGACCAATAGCATGACCTGCTTGTCTCACATAAAGTCCCAAAAGGAAATTAGGGATTTCAAAGGCAGTGTGCTTTACAGGCCATGCCCCATACATAAAATCCCTTCCTATCTATATGCTGCATTCACCAAGGGGATGGAGGTGTAATGATTTTCAGCTGCTCTTTTCCAGTAAGAGGTATTGTACTTAGCTATGGTCATTTTAATTAAATGAATTGTCATTTTTGTTCTTTCTTTAGTATTTTATTAAAAATATACATATTTTTTTTCATTAAATTAACCACTTAAGCCCCGGAGTATTTGGCATTTTGGAATTTTTTTTTTTTTTGCACATATGTTCTGATACCTATGGAAGTGGAAAGCCAACCAGGGATGGAGACGCCTTGCTTACAGCTTGGTGGCTCATATAAAGTCCCACCGTGCGATTTTCGTGCGTTCTTGGTGGATGCAGTTTTGATTTGACCTTAGTGCAAACCTGTGACGCTTGATGATGGAAGCCCAGGAGACACTAAGTGCCCTAGTAGAGTGCTCCTAGACAGGGAAAGGAGGAACCTGACCCCTGATGCAAAAGGCCTGAACCACTGTCTGTCTGATCCATCTGGAAATGGTCACAAAAGAAGCGGACAACCCTTTGTAAGTTCCGTTCATGAGCACAAATAGAGAGTGACTTCCTAAAAGACTCTGCAGCAGCTAGGTACACCCTAATTGCTCGGAACACATCCAAGGCACGCAAGGCAATTTCCTTTGGAGATTTGGCCCGGGAACAGGGAAGGCAACACAATGTCTTCATGCAAATGACAGTCAGAGACCACGTTAGGAAGGAATGACGGACAGGGGCGAAGCACCACCTTATCCTTGTTAATCACCAATATGGTGAACGACAGGATAACGCCGCCAGTTCTGACACCCTGCGCACAGAGGTGATAGCCACCAAAAAAGGCTACCTTCTGGGGCAACATAAGCAGGGAAACCTCCCGAATATTTTCAAAGGCAGGCTTCTGTAGAGCGGAAAGCACTACATTAGGAACCCAGGGCGGCAATGGAGCCTCTACTGAAGGAACCAAATGTCATACACCCTGAAGAAAGGTACCCACCAGGGAGTGTGAAGCCAAAGGTTGTTGGAAAAGACCTCCAAAATAGACACCTGGCCCTTGATGGTACTCAAGGCCAATTTCTGTTCAAACCCCCGTTGAAGGAACCTTAAGATCCGAGCCACCGAGGAGGAGCCAGAATGAACCCCAAGAGACTCGCACCACGCAATGTAAATCTTCCACGTATGATGGTAGATCCTCCTAGAAGTAGATTTCCTAGCTTTCAACAGCATAGGAATCACCGACTCAGACAAACCTCCATCCTTCAGCACCTGGCGTTCAACAGCCAAGCAATCAAAGCTAGCGACTGTAAAGCAGGATGGAAGATCGGTCCTTGGGACAGCAGATTCTACCTGAGAGGAAGTCCCCAAGGAGCATCGGTGACCTTTTGTACCTGATCAATGTACCAAGATCGGCGAGGTCAGTCTAAACGGAATCCCTTCTGCTTTGATCCTGCACAGGAGTCGTGGCAGAAATTTGAGAGGGCTGGAACGAACCAGTCAGCTCACCTTAGAATGCCTCCTACTTACCGAGCCACCAGGGCACTACTTGTGCCCCCCTTGGTGATTGACATAGACCACGGTGGTGAAGTGAAGTGAAGACGAATTGTCCAATGAGCCAGACAAAGTCCGATCGTTCGGATTTCCTGAACATTAATCTGCAGTGTGAACTCTACCAAAGTCCAGACCCCCTGAAGCTGGCATCCGTGGCGAGAACTACCCATTATAGGGGGAGAAAGGATTTTCCCTGTCGAAGTGCCAGTCAGGAGGGTGACAGTGTAGTTGAGGATGGGCACCCAGCGACTTGGGACTGGAAGAAACAGGGCTGGCCAGAATGGGCACCGGCGGGGCCAAGAAGGGATCCACTAGCTCAGAGGGTGAACAGACCTCCGGACCAAGGCTGGAGGGCTCTGTTGAAGCTGAGTTCAAAAGTTCAGAGTCCTCCCAATCATCAGTCCCAGTGCATCCTGATCCACTAGGCGCAAACCCTTGAGACACTGGTGGTTCAGCTGATGTCAGGGATTCAGGCAGCTGAGAATGAGGATGCAGTTGGTCCACATGCCGTCTGCAAATGGAACCATCTTCCAGGCAGACCCTATACATTTTGGGTTCCAAAGTCTCTGCAACAATAGCAGGAAGCCAATGAGTGTTGGAAAACCCATAAGATTGGGCCCATACCTTTTGTTGGGCTGTGAACCAGGGGACCTCATCGTGTTTGACCATCTTGTCTTGGAACTGCAGTACATGTTCCTAGACTGTTTGAGGGCTAAGCATGTCCAAAACAGTCCATGGCTGCCGACCCAAAAGGAGTTCAGCTGGAGTTTTCCCGGTGGTTGCATGTGGTGTGTTTCTGTAAGCAGAAAGGAAGGAGTCCAGCTGCTGGGGTGACAGGGACTGACATTTACTTGTAGCCACTGTAGCTTTGAAATAGCATTTGAAAGCCCGCTTGATCATTTGTAGCCGGGTGGTAAGGTGCGGTCAACTTGTGTTTGATGTTGTGGGCTGTCAGGAAACCCTGAAACTCCTGGCTTGTGAATTGTGCACCGTTGTCTGTGATGAATTCTCTGGGGTATCCAAACGTAGCAGCGAGATGTAACAGTATGGAAATCGTCGCCTTAGTCGTTGGCTGAGTAACGGGAATGACCTCAGGCCACTTTGAATGGGCATCAACTATGATCAAGCAGGTGTGTCCTCTGATCGGGCCTGCAAAGTCCAAGTGTAGGCAAAACCAGGGAACCGTGGGCCAAGTCCAGGGCTGTACGCACCCTCAAGGGTCTCTTGCAGTTTGTGCACATCCAGCACAAGCATTCACATATGTTGTGATATCTGAGTTTAGGTTTGGCCACCACACATAGCCTCGGGCCTTTTGTTTCATACATGTACCTCCGGGATGACCAGTATGTAGCAAGTCCAGAATGTGTCTCCGGAGGGTCTGTGGAATGATCACTCGGTCTCTCCATAAAACACAGTTGCCAGCCACAGTTAATTCCATACGCCTACAGAATTAAGGTTCATAATCATCTGTGACGGTTGCAGGCCAACTGTACCGTACCCAGGAGAGTATTGTTTTCAGAAAGGTATCCTTGGCTGTATGGGCTGCTATCTCCCCAGAAGACAAGAAGGACAGGCTGGTGTAACGACAACTCTTAACTGGTGGAGAAGAGGCCATTGACGTCCCTGTCAGTCGGGACATTACGTCCGCATTAGCATTGGCATTGTGACCGCGATATTGGATTTTGTAGCTGTATGCTCCCAAGAATAGGGCATAGCGTTGAAGGAAGGCCGCAGTCATCTGAGAGATGCCTTTGTCAGGGCTAAAGATCTGAAGAAGTGGTTTATGGTCGGTCAGTATGGTGAATTCCCCTACCATACAGGTAAAGATGAAACTTCTTAATTGCCCGTATCAGCACTAGACATATGCCGGTTTTCCGTTATGCGATATATCGCGGTATCGCATATCCGCAGTATTGCGATTGCCATCTTTTTTAAAATACCGTCTGTTCTGTCTGCCAAGCTACCCCCCCCGTGTCTCTACGCTGTGTCATTGTGTCAGGCTGCCGGCTGTGTCCCCGTGTCAGGCTCCCAGCTCTGCTCTCCTCCTACTAGAACAGAGCCGCTACTTCCTCTATAGTTCCGGCTTACAGGCGGAGTGATATCAGAGGCACTCCTCCTGTGAGGAAGAGCCATACACAGGAAGTAGCGGATTTGCTCTATACTGCAGCCGCATGCTTCCCGGGCTCAGCAAGACACAGTGACAGTAAAACAGCCTAGTGGCTACTGCAAGCAAATCAGACTGCAAGTACCTACCCCCACTATATACCGTTACTATAGATAAATAAATATATATATAAGCACAGGCATAGCAGCACACATTACATTATATAGTCATCAAGCAGTGTCTGGCCTACCTGGTGATGACTGGTCCTGACGCTTGGCTCTGATCCAATGGCCTGGTCATTAAGGGGGCAAATCCTTGCGGTCCAGAAGTGGTTAAACCTGCAAAAGAACCAGTGTTTTTAATTTATAAATGACTTTACTATTGCTTTAGGTGTAGTTCACATGTATGCGGGTTGGCGGCCCACATTTGCACAGGCATAGCAGCCCATTGATTCAAATGGGCTTGGGCTGCTATGCCTGCATTTTCGGCTGAAAGAAGGCGCATGCAGAATTTAAAAAAACGCAGTGGCCGTGAAATCCATCCTGCTTTTGCACCATGCGACTTACCTGCACACGCAAACTGT
Source organism: Pelophylax lessonae (assembly GCF_965119305.1). Taxonomy (NCBI): domain Eukaryota; kingdom Metazoa; phylum Chordata; class Amphibia; order Anura; family Ranidae; genus Pelophylax; species Pelophylax lessonae. The sequence continues at coordinate 88,486,597 of NC_138779.1, read as the reverse complement.
TTTTAAATGCTGGGCCCACGGATATAAAAACGCAGAAAGCTTGCCAGAGCAGGAACTGCAGGTAAGTCGCATGGTGCAAAAGCAGGATGAATTTCAAGGCCACTGCATTTTTTTTAAATGCTGCATGCGCCTTTTTTTTTTTTTGCGGAAAATGAGGGCATAGCAGCCCATTCAAATCAATCGGCTGCTGTGCCTATGCAAATATGGGCCGCCAACCCGCATACATGTGAACCAGGCCTAAAGCAATAGTAAAGTAATTTATAAATAAAACACTTCTAGACCGCAAGGATTTGCCCCCTTAATGACCAGGCCATCGGATCGGAGCTGAGCGTCATCACCAGGTAGGCCAGACACTGCTTGATGGCTTATTTTAGGCCTGGTTCACAGAGTCTGTACTGACTGACTATATAATAATGTGCAAAAGTGAACCAAAGTCTCTAAATTCAGCAACGAAATTGAAGTGAGGTAGAAACTTAATAATTTTAATTTAATAATTGAATACCGTGATAATACCATATACCGTGGCAAAACCTTAATCAATTAATGGCAGCATGGAAATCTGTTACCGTCACATGCCTAATCAGCACAAGAGCCTCTTTGTCAATATGAGAGTAATTGCTTTCTGCTTTTGTCAAGGACCTGGAGGCGAATGCCACTGGTTTTTCTGACCCATCTGGTAAGATGGAGATAGTACAGCCCCCAGACCATAGGGTGAGGCATCACAAGCCAAGGTGAGAGGCTTCTGGAGGTCATAGTGCACGAGCATGTGTGATGCCAACAGCTTCCGCTTAGAAACTTCAAAAGCACTATGGCATGCAGCCGACCAGTCCCATCTGGAGTGTTTCTACAAAAGCTTGTTTAATGGAAACAAGGTGTGTGCCAGATCTGGCAGGAATTTGTGGTAATAGTACAGCAAGCCAAGGTATGATCGCAGCTGTTGGACGTTGGTTGGGGGTGGAGCTTTGACTAAAGTATCAACCTTGGCTTCCGTGGTGTGTATACCCTCCGCATCCACAAGGTGGCCACAAAACTCCAATTTAGGCACCATGAATTGGAATTTCGCTAAGTTCACTTTTAGACCCCGCTCTTGGAGTCTCGTCAACACAAGCTCCACGTTCCACTTGTGTTCCTGGTCCGTCAGTCCCGTGATGAGCATATCATCTAGCAGGCACTGCGTGAAAGGAATATCCGCCAAAATCTCGTCCATCTTTCGTTGCCAAATGGCTGGGGCGGAGGCTACACGAAACAGCATCCGATTGTATTCATACAGCCCCTTGGGGGTGTTGATGGTTAGAAACTTGTGGGAGGAAGGATGGACCTCAAACTGTAAATATGCTTGCCTGAGATCAAGCTTGGTGAACTTTTGACCTCCAGCAAGAGAGGCAAAAATGTAATTTACTCTGGGTAGGGGATACTGGTCTATCTCCAGTTGAGAGTTCAGTGCCATGCGAAAATCACCACAAATGCGCAAGTCCCCATTCGCTATTTTTACTGGTACAACTGGTGATGCCCACTCGCTGTGCTCTACCTTTGAGATGACACCTTGTTCCTCCAGCCAACTTAGTTCAGCTTTCACTCCTGCTCATAGAGGGAAAGGTACTGTCCGAGCTTTGAAGAACTTAAGCTGAGCGTTGGGTTTCAGCCTGAGTCTCACACAGTCATGCTTTATTTTCCCCAACTGGTTATCAAAGATCTTTGGGAACCGCTGCTGCAGGGACACCACCCATCCTTCATTATCTTCTAAGGGAATTGTAACGGTGTTACAGGGGTTTATGGCGATGTCTGGCATACCAAAGTGAGCAATCCAGTCTCTCCCAAAGAGAGGGGGTCCCCCATGTTCTAGGACAGTGATGGCGAACCTTGGCACCCCAGATGTTTTGGAACTACATTTCCCATGATGCTCATGCACGCTGCAGTATAGTTGAGCATCATGGGAAATGTAGTTCTAAAACATCTGGGGTGCCAAGGTTTGCCATCCCTGTTCTAGGATATACAATGGCAGTCTCGTTGTCTGACCCTTGTAGAATACCTGTATTTTCACGTAACCCAGTGGGTGGAGTATCTGCTTTGGAGTATGTCTGCAGTTTAACTGGTGTTGGCCGGACAGTTTTTCGGATCTGAAATTGTCTCCATTGTTTCTGGGTGATAAACTGCAGCTCCTGTGTCTACATCCATCTTGAGTTTCTTTCCTTCAATGATTACCTCTACAGTCATTGCAGAGGGTGCTGATTGCATATGATGTATGTCCAATCTGTGGAGCACTTCCTCATCCTCTGATTCAGAGGATGATGTTTATCTTCCCACCATATATGTCTTTGTCTTGGGGTTCAGAGGTTGTTTATCTTACATAGTTACATAGTTACATAGTTAGTGAGGTTTAAAAAAGACATCAGTCCATCCAGTTCAACCTATGATGTGTGTGTGTGTTTGCTTTTAACCGTACATTGTATACCCCTGTATGTTGTGGTCTTTAAGGTGTCCATCTAATAGTTTTTTGAAACTATCAATGCTCCCTGCTGATACGACTGCTTGTGGAAGAGAATTCCACATCCTTACCGCTCTTACAGTGAAGAACCCCTTACGCACTTTAAGGTTAAACCGCCTTTCCTCAAGTTTTAGTGAGTGGCCACGTGTCTTATTGTATCTCCTTACTCTGAATAGTTTTTTCCTTATGCTCGGGTCGCCAGTACAGTGTTTGTACATTGATATATCCCCCCTCAATCGTCTCTTCTCCAGAGAGAATAGGTTCAGTGCTTGTAGTCTTTCCTCATAGTTGATGTCCTCCATTCCCCTAATTATTTTTGTTGCCCTTCTCTGGACTTTCTCCAGTTCCAGCACATCCTTCCTGAGGACCGGTACCCAGAACTGGACAGCATACTCCAGATGTGGCCGGACCAGAGTCTTGTAGAGTGGGAGAATAATCTCTTTATTTCTGGAGTGAATCCCCTTTTTTATACAACCCAGTATTCTGTTGGCTTTGCTTGCGGCGGCTTGGCATTGCATGCCACTGCCAAGCCTGTTGTCTACCAGTACCCCCAAGTCCTTTTCCATCCTAGACTCACCCAGAGGTTCCCCCCCTAGTGAGTAGCTTGCTTTCTGGTTTCTGGCCCCCAAGTGCATTACTTTACATTTTTCAACATTAAATCTCATCTGCCATGTAGTTGCCCATCCCGTTATTTTGTTCAGGTCCGCTTGCAAGGTTTCCACATCCTGCATAGAAGATATTGGCAAGCCTAATTTAGTATCATCTGCAAATACTGAGATTGTACTAGATATCCCCTCCTCTAGATCATTTATGAATACATTAAACAGAATTGGTCCCAGGACAGAACCCTGGGGGACCCCACTTTCCACACCCGCCCAATCCGAGTACTCCCCATTAATCACCACCCTCTGTACTCTCCCCTGGAGCCAGTTCTCTATCCAGGTACTCACCTTATGGTCTACCTTCCTTAGTTTGTACAGTAAGCGTTTGTGGGGAACGGTGTCAAAGGCCTTTGCAAAGTCCAGATACACCACATCCACAGGCTTACCTTTATCTAGGTGGCAGCTCACTTCATCGTAGAAGGTTAATAGATTGGTTTGGCACGAACGATTTTTCATGAATCCATGCTGATTACTACTTATAATACCGTTTTCATTACTAAAGTCTTGTATGTGGTCCCTTATCATCCCCTCCAAAATTTTGCAGACTACTGATGTTAGGCTGACCGGCCTATAATTACCCGGGATATATCTCGGCCCCTTTTTAAATATTGGTACCACGTTGGCTTTTTTCCAATCAGCTGGTACCATACCCGTCTGTAAACTATCCTTAAAGATCAAGAATAATGGTCTGGCAATCACCTGGCTGAGCTCATTAAGAACCCTCGGGTGCAAGCCATCCGGTCCCGGGGATTTATTTATGTTAAGTTTCTCTAGTTTAGCTCTAAGTCTATCCTCTGTTAGCCATGGCGGCACTTCCTGAGGTGTATTATTTAGTTCGGCCTTACAAGCAAGGTTCGTGTAGCCCCCCGATTCCTTTGTGAAGACTGAAGAAAATAAATTATTTAACACTTCCTCCTTTTCTCTGTCCTCTGTGGCCATTTTTCCTTTATCATCTTTTATGGGGCCAATGTGCTCTGGCCTTGCTTTCCTACTGTTTATATACTTAAAGAACTTCTTGGGGTTCTTTTTACTCTCCTCCGCTATATGTCTCTCGTGTTCTATTTTAGCCGCCCTGATTTCGTCTTTACATTTCTTATTACACTCTTTGTGGTGCTTAAATGCTGCCAATGACCCCTCAGTCTTGTATTTTTTGAAGGCCTTTTCTTTAGTATTAATATGCATTTTTATGTTGGAGTTTAGCCACCCAGGGTTTAGTTTTGCTCTTTTAAATTTATTTCCCTTTGGAATGCACTGGCCAATCCCTGTGTTTAGTATGCTCTTGAAGCACTCCCATTTTTCCTCCGTGTTCTTTGTTACCAGGGTTCTATCCCATTTGATATTTTCTAGCAGAAAGCGCAGTTTTGGGAAATTGGCTCTTTTGAAATTCAGTGTCCTTATATTACCCTTGTGCTTCCTATTACTATGATAAATTCTGAATCTAACTCTAATTGACCTATGGTCACTGTTTCCTAAGTTGCCCCGTATTTCTATAGCAGTAGCAGGTCTGTATTGTTGGTAATCAGTAGGTCAAGTACTGCATTGTTTCTTGTCGGTGCATTCACCATCTGACCCATAAAATTGTCCTGCAAAAAACATTTAGGAACTGCCGAGCCTTGGCTGAATGCACCTCCCCTCATTATAATGACACTTCCCATCCTTGCTGCCAATCCTATCTGTAAAAGGAGGCCCGCCTCCCCCTCCGCCCTCTGGTTGGGGGTCCTATAGCATACGCCCAATATTACCTTCCCCATAGTGCCTTCCCTTTTAAGTTCTACCCATAGGGATTCTGCCTCGTCCATAGCTCCATTATTAATATCATCCCTCATATTTACCTGTACACTGTTCTTAATATACAGACATGTTAAATAAAACAATTTTTTATTTACAAATAAACTCCTGAGCAGAGATAAGTGCTGGAGGGGGGGGGGGGGGGCACACAAGGGAGGGGGATTAGTGAGGGACGACTGTCTCTTTCTCAACAGATAAAAGCTGATAGCAGGGAGAGGGACAGATCAGATTCAGGTGCTGGAGGAAGATTTCTGTAATTGTTATCCATCACTAATCCCCCTCTCTGTGTGGGCCCCCCTGTGTGCTAGGGCCCCCTACAAGAGGGCTGGTGGTCCCCCCCTATCAGCGGCCCTACATACTCCTCCCCCTTTTTTACCTTCTCTATCCCTGCGATAAAGGGAATACCCCTGAATGGTCGCCATCCAATCATGAGAGCTGTCAAACAAAGTTTGTTATCCCCACAAAATCTAAGTCCTCCTCGTACCTCAGTAGCTCCAGCTCTCCCATCTTGTTGGCCAGGCTTCTGGCATTGGTAAACAAACCTTGTAATTTTGACCGGTTGCATATATCCTCCTTTGATGTTGTTTTTAGGCTGCTCTTGTGAATTTTCCCCATACCCACCTTAGGTTTAGGGGCTCTGAACACCCTACCGCTAATGTCCCCCTTTGTGCCCTCTGAATCTTGCTCCCTGCTGGCTAATTCTATATCTGTACCCCCCCCCCATCACCTAGTTTAAAAGCCCCTCTAACTTTATGGCCATCCTCTCACCCAGTACGGCTGCACCCTCCCCATTTAGGTGCAATCCGTCCCTACCAAAGAGCCAGTGGCCGACTGAGAAGTCGGCTCAGTTCTCCAGGAACCCGAAACCCTCCTTACTACACCAGCTCCTCAGCTACTTGTTAACTTCCCTAATCTCCTGCTGCCTCTCTGGTGTGGCTTGAGGTACAGGTAGTATTTCTGAAAATACTACCTTGGAGGTCCTATTCCTCAAACTTAGCGCCTAAGTCCCTGAAATCGTTTAGGACTCTCCATCTACCTCTGCCTATGCCTATGTCATTGGTACCCATGTGTACCAGGACAGCTGGGTCTTCCCCAGCCCCGCCCAGTAATCTGTCCACCCGATCCGTGATGTGCCGAACCCGAGCTCCCGGTAAACAACAGACTGTTCGGCGCTCACGGTCTTTGTGACAGATTGCACTGTCTGTCCTAATAATGGAGTCCCCTATCACCAGAACCGGTCTTTCCTTTCCCTTTCTCCCGTCCTCACTGGAGGAGTTCTTCCCCTGGCAGCTAGGGGCGTTGCTCTGCTCCAGCAATGCTGGTCCCTGACTGGTTTCCCCAACATCACGCAACGGGGCGTATTTATTGGTGTGCTCCAGCCCAGGATCGACCTCCTTGCCTTTTTCCCTTCTACCCTTCCTAACTGTCACCCATCTTCTCGGCTCTGATGCCTGCACCTCCGTTTCTCCGCCCACCTTTGTGCAAGCCCCAGCCTGCACCTGTCGGGTACGATCCCAGCTCTCCTTCGGTATTTACATTCGTCTCAGTGCTGCCAGCTGCTTCCCTAGATTCAGGACCTGAGCTTCCAGGGAAGCAACGTGCTTACATTTTGTGCATTTGTATTCGCCGTTGATCGTATGATCAAGGAACGTATACATACCACAAGATGTACACCGAATCGCATCTCCACACCCGCCGGGCATTGTACCTACTAATCTAATGGGGATTCAGTAATTTAAGTCTATCCTGTGTGGCTGTTTCCTATCTCAACTTTTTCACCCTCTGGTACTCCACTACACTCACTGACACCCCAGACACTCAGGTACTCACAGGTCCTCCCAGAGCACAGTCAGTCACAGAGCACGCAGAGTACGGTCAGTCGCAGAGCACGGTTAGTTGCAGTCGCAGAGCACGCAGAGCATGGTCAGTCGCAGAGCATGTGATGTAGCAATAGAGTTGGGAGGCAGCAGTAGCAGCAGGTAAAGAATTGTTGGATTTCTATGCCTTTTTAGAGCTTACCACTAAACAAAAAAGCATTTCATTGAAGAAATGGAAAAGCATGGATCTTGCTGTATTGCTTCAAGGTATCAAAATTTTGAAACTGAACAATATATATATATATATATATATATATATATATATATACATATATACACACACACACACACACACACACACACACGTGCATCTCAAAAAAAATTAGACTATCAAAATGTTTAATTTATTTCAGTAATTCAATTCAAAAAGTGAAACTCCTATATTATATAATCGATGTGTTACACACAGAATGATGTATGAATGATCTATGAATGAAATATTTCAAGTATTTCTTTTAATTTTGATGATTATGGCTTACAGCTAGTGAGAACCCAAAATTCAGTATCTCTGAAAATTTGAATATTACATAAGACCAATAAAAACAAAAAAAAAAAGGAATTTTAATAAAGAAATGTTGGCTTACTGAAACGTATGTTCATATACAGTATAGTATGCACACAATACTTGGTCGGGCTCCCTTTGCATGAATTACTGCATTAATGCGGCGTGACATGGAGGCGATCAGCCTGTGGCACCGATGAGGTGTTATTGAAGCCCAGGTTTCTTTGAGAACGACCCTCAGCTTGTCTGCATTGCTGGGTCTGGCGTCTCATCTTCCTCTTGACAATACCCCACAGATTCTCTATGGGGTTTAAGTCAGGTGGGTTTGCTGGTCAATCAAGCACAGTGATACCATGAACATTAAACCAGGTATTGGTACTTTTGGCAGTGTGGGCAGGTGCCAAGTCCTGCTGGAAAATGAAATCAGCATCTCCATAAAAGCTGGTCAGCAGAGGGAAGCATAAAGTTCTCTAGAATTTATTGGTAGATGGCTGCGCTGACTTTGGACTTGATAAACACAGTGAACCAACACTAGCAGATGATATGGCTCCCCAAATCATCAGACTGTGGAAACTTCACACTGGACCACAGGTAACTTGGATTCTGTGCCTCTCCACTCTTCCTCCAGACTCTGGGACCTGGATTTCCAAATTAAATACACCATTTTTCACAGTCCCTGATAATTTGGGGAGCTTTTGTCAAGGTCTTACCTTGCCTTACTGTCTGCAGCCTTCTTGGACATGTGCTGACTGCTGTCTTTTATAGACTCCGATTGCTTCATAATTTCCTGCTGCTTTCTGGGCATCGCTTAGTGATGAGGTTGCACACAGGATATATATACCACCTGGGGGCTTCCAGTCCTTTGTGTGTTTGTGCTTCTAGGTGCATCCCTGCTGGCTATCTACTGGTTTCCGTGGTCCTCCTTGTATGACCTGGCTTTGACGGACAACCTTCCTGGCTCTCGATTCCCATTGGCTTAAGACTTTCTTTGACTACGGCTCCATCTATTCCTATTATTCCTCCCAGATACAAAATCGCTCACCTCATGGTGGGGCGACCCTGAGGATCGTGACCTGGTGCCAACAAGCAGTGAAGTCAATCTCCACCATCAGTAGCTCTGGTGAATACCAGTTGGCGCTTAGACTCCGCACCTCAGGTTAGCCTACGTTTTCTACCAAGGTGACCCCGCTGTACACTAGGCTCAGCTAGGGGAGGGGTGAGAGCCTTGTCATCTGGTGTTGGTCCACTGTGTTTAGGTCCAAAAGTCAGCGTAGCTTTACCAGGAAATTCTAGAGCACTTCATGCTTCCCTCTGCTGACCAGCATTACGGAGATTGGTTTCATTTTCCAGCAGGACTTGGCACCTGCCAACACTGCCAAAAGTACCAGTACCTGGTTTAACCCTCAGCAGTGCCACAGGCTGATCACATCCATGCCACCCCGCATTGATGTAGTAATATACGCAAAAGGAGTCCTGACCAAGTATTGAGTGCACACTATACTGTACATGGACATACTTTTCAGTAATCCAACATTTCTGAATTTAAAATTTTTTTTTTTACTCCAAGGAGCCACCAGAGCGCGTCTGCTGAGGCGTCGGCCAGAGGATTCAGAGACTTCTGAACTTTCCTGTTGAGAGGAGATGCAAACAGATCCATCTCCAGTGTCCCCCACTGGACACACAGGAGAGAAAAACAGCTCTGGATGAAGGGACCATTCCCCTTGATCCAACACCTGACGACTCAGGTAATCCGCCTGCCAATTCTCCACACCTGGGATGTGGACTGCGGAGAGAGCCGGAACATTGTGTTCCGCCCACACCAGAATCTCGGCCACCTCCTTGGCTGCCAGGGCACTCCTGGTGCCCCCTTGGTGATTGATGTAAGCCACGGCTGGGGCATTGTCCGACTGAAGCCAAACCAGAGAGCTGCGTAAGCAGGCAGAGCGTGATCGCACTCAGCTCCAGAATATTGATCGGCAAGGAAGATTCTTCCGTCGTCCAAGTTCCCTGGGCACAGAGCTTCCCCAGCACTCCACCCCAGCGCAACAGGCTGGCGTCCATGGTGACCACCGTCCAACACATGGACAGGAAGGACTTGCCTTGGCACAGGACAGGTGACTGGAGCTATCAAGAGAGAGCCTACTTCCTGAGATGGCTCAAGCGAATCTTCAGGTCCAAGGACCGAGGATCTCTGTTCCATTTTGCCAGAATCTCTTTCTGCAATTGTCTCATGTGAGACTGAGCAAACAGGACCGCTTCGAAGGTCGAGACCATCAGACCCAGGGCCCTCATGCAAGCCCGCAATGAGGACTGATCAGTCTCCATCAGCAACCCAACTGCCCTTTGCAACTTCTGAAGCTTGTCCAAGGGAAGAAAGACACTCGCCGGAGCAGAGTTGAGGATCAGCCCCAGATAAGTGACCCGCACGGACGGTGTCAGGGCAGATTTGTGGAAATTAATCATCCACCCAAATTCCTGAAGGGTCTGAATGGGGATGGAGACGTTTTCCAGCAAATCCGAATGGGAGACTGCTCGCAACAGGAGATCGTCCAGATATCCCACAATGGAGATATCTCGTCGACGTAACAAGGCCAGCACAGGGGCTAGGACCTTGCTAAAAACTCTGGGAGCCGAGAAACCAAAGGGTAATGCCACAAATTGAAAGTGCTCCTCTGCCACCGCAAAGCGGAGGAATCGCTGGTGTCCCTCGAATATGGGGATGTGGAGATACACATCTTTGATATCGATGGAAGCCAGAAAATCCCCCTGATTCAAAGATGCCACCACCGCCCGAATGGACTCCATTCAAAACTTCTGCATCCGCACAAAGCCGTTCAGAGCCTTGAGGTCCAGGATTGCACTCACTTTGCCCTCCTTTTTTAGGCACCGTGAACAAGTTTGAATGGAAACCTTGAGAGCATTCCTGCGTAGGAACCAGCGTAATCACCCCTTGAGCCAGGAGATCTCGCACAGCCTCCCGCAGATCCTTCAAACACTCCGGAGACAGGTAAAGATACGAAAAAGGACCGGTCCCCTGGCCGGGACCGGATTTCGATCTTGTACCCAGTACAAATAAGTTTGCGAACCCAATCATCCTGAATGAAGGAAGTCTAGGGTTCCTGGAAGCAGCGCAGACATCCCCCCACCCCTGAGCCAGATGAGGCCGCCCCTTCATGCTGAAGAGGACTTGTCAGCAGCACCGGACTGACCGACTGACCTTGGGCTTGCTCCAAGGCTTCTTAGTTCCCCCAGAAGTTCTGAACGGCTTACCTTTTTCTTGCGCTCCGGAGGCATGAAAAAACTGTTTACCCTTGGAGGATTGAGGAAGAAGAGTTCTCTACCCGCCAGTCAGGCCCTTGATTAAAGAGGAGTTCCGGGCACAAAAAAGATTTTTTTTTTTTGTGCCCCTCCGCTAGGTATGCCGCACCTGAAAAGGAATTGGATAGTTATTTTTTTTTTTTTTTGTTTACTCACCTTTTTATTGACGATCGTAAATACTCACCTATGACAGCTTCCTCCTCCAGCGCCGCGGCTCACCCCGTCACTTCCTGCCTCGCGATGATTCCTGGGAGCTAAACGTCATAGCTCCCAGGAATCAATGCGCCGCACCGGCCCCACTCGTCATTTCCGGGCGACGCCGCATTCCCCTGCTAAACAGCTTCTGGGCATGCCCAGAAGCTGTTTAGGAATGCGGCGCCGCGCCGGAAGTGACGAGAGGGGCCGGTGCAGTGCATTCTGGGACACGAAGACGCGGAAGAAGACAGAGAAGAGGACCGCACCGGCTTCAGCTGCCCACAACCGAGATGGAAACGCTGTGGAAGAAAATTTCTAAGTAAGTATTTCTTCTAAAAGGTAAGTGCGAACCGGGACAGATCAGAGGCTAGCCATTGTGGAATGTGCTAGCCCTGACTGTCCCGGGGGTATGTTCAACAAAAAAACGTTTCTCTGCCCGGAACTCCGCTTTAACTCATCCAATGATACCAGCTAGCTTTAATCAACAGTTTGTTGTTTTACCTTGCTATTGCTCTTGGCTTCCACTCCTTCGCCCTCTTTTAGTCACACTCTTCAACTAGAGAATTATGGATTTACCTAGATGCTTTAATGTTTGCACTATTGCTTGTTTCTTTTAAACTCGTGTTCTACTTGTTGGATCCTTTAAATGGTTGATCTTATTTTTAATTTCCTGTTAGTTTGTACTATTGTAAAACTCAAACCATGAGTCTTAAAACAATGCCCACGGCCGAAACCCTGGCCACCAGGGGAGCCACATCCATAGACGCATCACACAGGAACACCAGAGCCTGGATCACCTGGTCAAACCGTTCCAGCTGTTCTGGAGGAACAGTCTTGGGGTCCAAAGACTCCTGCAAACCCCTAATCCATTCCGTCATCGTCTGTGAGACTAACACAGACACGAAAACTGGTTTCAAAATGGAACCCGCCAGCACATGAAGATGGCGGGAAAGGGATTCCGCCTGTCCACTGGATCCGTAAAAAACGGGGAATCCTCCACAGGCACAAGGGTAGATTTGTTTAATCTGGAAACAGGATGCAAAAGGGTACCGGCGTTTAGGCACCACTAACACGTGCTTAACGCGCCGCCATTGGTCATTCACAATATCGTGGAAAGTGTCGGGACAAGGGAAAACCCTGTCAGCTTTTGGAGACTTCAGGGAGCCAAAAGCCACCCGCATCCCTGGCGGCGTGGGCTCATCAGCCAATTTTACAATATCCCGTACTGAAATAATCAGGACTTCCACTAATGCGCATTCCCGTGCTGCAGCTGAAGAGGACAGATCCTCTTCACTATCTGACTGTGAAGACAGCGACCCCTCGGGTAGGGGGGTGTCCGGGGTGACCCCATAAGCCTTTGAACCAGAGGACACCTCCATAGATTCAGAAGTAATGGCTGTTTTCCCGCTATTAACCTTTTTCATTAATAAATCAACTTTGGTCCCCAGGCTTTCCAGGGCTGCTGAAATTGCGGTCAGCGACTGCGATACGGACTGTCAGGGAGTCGCACAGGGTGGGTCTGAGGGCGATTGCAAATTACAATATAGAGTCCAAAATTGTGCAAACAAAATGGAGTACTGTCGCTTTAAGAGTGCAGATCGCGGTATCCAACATCGATCGCAGTGGTCTTCAGGGAACCCCTTTAAACTAAACTGACAGTGGAACGCAGCGGTCTGCAGGGAACCCCTTTAAACTAAACTGACAGTGGAAATGGCAGGAATATGCCCGCAGGGACCCCAAGTATTCTACTACCTCAGACAAACCGTCCTGATTCTTCCAGCAGTGTGGAGAGAAAGACAGGAAGTGACCTCAACTAGTAGCAGGAAACAACTGGACAGGAAGTGATATTGCCTGAGGAAGGTCCCACTGCCCAGCATAGCACAAGGGCTACACAAAGATGGATGCCCATACATAGCAATAGCAAGCTACAGGGAAAATGGCTGCCCCATACAAGTCTATGGGGAAAAATTCACATTGCCCACACTTAAGATGGCGGCGCCCACGGCAAACCATGTGGCTAGGGACCGACACATGAAGGCCTCAGGAACCACAACAGGGACCAGCAAGCCCAATGCTTCATGTCACCCCCCCCCCCCCTGGGACAGGGAAGGATAGAACACACAGACCAGGCACCAGGCAGGCCAAGGGGATCTTTTGGGAGGCACAAATACCATTATCCCCCAGAGAGGGCCCACATCCCCCCAAGGCCAGCAGGGGCAAGAGGGGCACATTTATTCACCATACTATGGACAGGGTGGGTTCCGCTCCGGGCAGACTGCCTCCCACTCCAAGTGGGGGTGCTGCCAGCCGAGGGGTACGCTGCGACTCATGGCTTTCCAGGTCATCCCGTCCCGGTGAGGCATCCGCTCACAGGCTCGTCCCCATCCGGAAAAGGGCACAGTCATGGCTAGGCCTAGCTCGGGCCTATAAGCTGCTCATGCTCGTAGGCCAGACTGGGGGAACCATAAGGATCTAGATTATCCAGTGCGAAGCCCCAGCCGGCATTGTTGCTTGTAGATCACCAGGAAAATTCTTCCCTGAACACTAGCTATTGAGGGAGTAAAGAGAAATTAAAAGAAAATATTCTGAAAAGAATACAAAACTGAGAACGGAGTCCCAGCAGGAAACCTAGGTCCTACTCCTTCTCTAGGCAGAAACAAACTGATGAGTTGGGCTGTGGCAGTGGGGGTTATGCCTGGAGGGACGGCTCCGTGGGCGTGTATATGTTAAAAGTATTGTACTAATGTACTGCCTAGACTACTCCTGCAGGTGGCAGCATAACCCACTCAGCTCATGGAGATGAGGCTGCATCTGTCGATGGACGATAGATAAATAACAATTTGATGATATTCTAATTTTATGAGATGCACCTGTATGTATACATATACAGTATATACACACTTAGGTTTCCGGCTTAGTACCACAGCTAATTTCAGAGAGATGCAATTACAAATTACAAAGTGTTAACAAGTCTAGGTACCTTTATAGTAGTCATGTAGCTGCAATTTTTAAATTCCATTTAACTGAAAATAGGTATCCATATCCTAATGTGTCATCTTTGGGAGTCTGGTCTCTGGGTAACGAAGTACCAGTTCAAGATGTTTCCGAAATCCTTCAGGGTTCTGCATTTAGGCTGGCTTCAAGTGGGTTTAGCATTTTCATATATTTGAATGTGAAATCCATCTCATGCAATCAAAAAGCGGAAACACAGGCCCTAAAGGCTTGTTCACACTAGCTTTGCTCTCTGAAGAGTGAGCAGCATCCATAGCACGTGGCTGTGGGGTGCATGCAGAGTAGCCCCATTCATTTGAAGGACAGGTGGTACAATTCCTGCTTAAGCATGTGTACACCCCCAGCCTCTGCCTCCACATCTAAAGGGGATAGTGGTTGAGGGGCGATACAAGCGCAACTCAACTGCAGAGTTTTACAACCCCCCACCCACTAGTGTGAACGAGCCCTAAGTTTTTTTTTTTTTCCTCAGCAGTAATTTAGTATGAATACAGATTTCACTGTTTGAAATACATATGGCGACCAGAGGGAACACTAACAAATCTGTACAAAAAAATGAGAATGAAAGAGTTGAGAAAAAAAAACATTCCCCTTTGGGTGATCTATGTACATTACAAGGATTTTAACAAACTTTTTTGCAGATTCCTACTTTTTGTTATTCTGAAAAAATAGCTGTTTGTGTCCGTGTGCACAGTAAATTTTATTGGGAAGTTTTTTTTTTTTATCAATCAGCTGCTGCACCTGGGCAGGGCTCTGGAGGAAAGTGGCAGGGTCTTCATCTCTTTAGATGAGATTTTCGTTTCAGAGGGGTTGTTCTGCACTCTGCACACCATCTGTGAACAGAACACCTCCAGGTAGCCATATTGCATTTTACAGGAAATGACAGCGCTGTAGATTTAAAAGGAAAGGTATTTTTTAATAACATCTATTCACAATATGACTTGTGTTGCAATTGTATATTTTTTTTTATTTGCCAATTTCTTTCCCTGTGAAATTGGAGTTGATATTTAAATGTAAACTGTACAATAATTAGCACTCACTGATTATAAATGATTGTATCAATTTAATTGTTTTGAAAAAAAAAAAAAAACAGTTTGCTAAGTTTTTACAAAGGAAAATTTGTGGAATACAGTCTGTTAACCCTACTAATGAAATCGCATTTCCTTTTTTTGGTCTGTTTAATATACTATTTGAATAATTTTGTTATTACTATTGGATACATGCAAAAAAATCCTGCCAAGCTTGTCAAAAATTCATAGTTTTCCTATGTCCTCTCCACACTTCCTGTGCTATCTTAAAAAGACTATGTAGCCTGATGTGAATGTGCAATGTATATGTAAAAGCGCTGCGTAAATTGACAGCGCTATACAAGTACCTGAAATAATAATAATAGCCTCTTTGTAGTTCTTATCTTGGACTACAGGATGATTAGCCTTTATGTTGTAGAGACCTAGGAGTGGTGGAGTGGTTTAGCACAACTGGGCGGGCAGGACTGACACCATTTAGTCCACAATAGGGCTAATTAGCTGAGTGCATCTCTGGAATATCAGCAGGTTATTTTTCAGTATGTGCAGAGTCTATAAAGAGATAAAACAAGTGGAAATGCTTAGGAGTTGCTGCATATGTTTTTTATTTTTTTTTTTTGCCTTGATATTCAGCTTAAAGTGGTTGTAAAGCCTTAAGGTTTTTCTATAGAATGCATTAAGGCAAAAAAAAAAAAACTTTTACAACCACTTTAAGGCGGTTTAAGGATCTCTTGAGGACTGCAATTTAAGAAAAAAAAATTGAAGACTTTCCAAAGGCCTGGGATGACAGAAAATGTAATTTGGAATAATGAACAATAAATGAATTTTGAAAGCCAATCCATTTTTGGAAACTTGGAAACATGCCCCCAAAAGACACAGCCACTTCAGTAATCTCTGCCTGCTTCTGGAATCTGTGCTGAGCAGCCAGCCTGACCCATTGTGAATACAGGATATCGGCCACTCTGCTCGAGCTCTATTCAGAGAATGATTTGCATCTTCTGAATGAAATCAAAGCATTCTCTGATTGGACAAGGTGGAGAGTGTGACATCACAGCCCGGCTTATCCACCTCAATCAGATTGCATGGTGACAACAGGGATTCACACATTGCAATTGTACCTTACAACTATTGAACGAAATCCACTTCCCTACATGTGGGGGCATACTGATCAAATGGGTTATGGACTATAGATCGATTATTTCCATCAGGAGAGGTTGATGAGAATAGCAATTAATCATTTATGCAAGAGTGTATGGGCCATCGTGAAGTAAAGATCCTCATGCTTGTGTTAAAGATTTGTGAATGGAGCCTGTAATGGAAGGAGTGAGATTCACTTATTTAGCTTCATAGATACTTCATTCCCTTCTGGCATTTTGGTGACTTCAGGCTCAATTCATAAGGTTTTAAAACAAACATAAGGGTCTTGACCCTCATGTTTCTCCAGGGGTAAATCTTCTCCAGAAGATTTACCCCCTTCATGACCAGGCCCATTCTTTGCGATATGGCACTGCGTTACTTTAACTGACAAATTTATGTCCTTTTTTCCCCCCACAAATAGAGCTCTTTTGTTGGTATTTGATCACCTCTGCAGTTTTTATTTTTTTACGCTATAAAACAAAAAAGACCAACAATTTTGAAAAAAAAAAAAAAAAAATTTTTTTTACTTTACGCTTTATACCTATCCAATAAAAAAAAAAAATTGTAAAAAAAAAAAAAAAAAAAAAAAAAAAATCAAATTTCTTCATAAATGTAGGCCAACATGTATTCTACATATTTTTGGTAAACAAAAACCCAATAAGCATATGATGAATGGTTTTCCAAAAAGTTATTGCATCTATAAACTATGGCATATTTTATTTGTTTTACTAGCGACTTATAGCAGGACTACGATATTGCGGCTGACATTCTGACACTAACACTCTTTGGGCACCAGTGACACGATTGCAGTGATCAGTGCTAAAAATATGCACTGTATTAATGACCATTGGCAGACGCAGCCTCATCTTCATGAGCTGTGTGGGACGTCCCAAAGCAGTATAGGCATGAGGGGTGGGAAAAACGCAACCAGAAAGTAACGTAAACACCAAAAGGCTAAACCTAGCCAACTGGGTAACATGAAGCTCAATCAAAACAACATGAGCTCACCCAGGTTAAAGACCCCTAAGAGAAACAAAAAACATTCTCTTATGAAACAGCAGCCTGCAAAACCTTGCAGCCAAAACGGGCATCCGAAGAAGCCAACAAATCCACCTTGTAAAATTTGGAAAAGATCTGCACAGACGACCAAGGCCTGATGGCGAAAAGCCCAAGAGTCTCTCAGCGTTCTAGTAGAATGAGTCTTCAAAAGGGAAGGGAGGAACCTGACCCTTGAGTGAATAAGCCTGAACAACCGTCTGACTGATCCATCTCGAAATGGTCGCAGCCAAACTTTTGAAAGGACCGTACGCAAGGACAAAGAGTCAGAGTTCCTAAAGGAAGGGGTGATATAAGGGGGCAGTGGTGTGTGTGTGTGTGTGTGTGTGTGTGTGTGTGTGTGTGTGTGTGTGTGTGTGTGTGTGTGTGTGTGTGTGTGTGTGTGTGTGTGTGTGTGTGTGTGTGTGGGGGGGGGTGATGTAAAGAGAGACAGTGCTGATGGGGGGATATATGAAGGGGACAGTGCTGATGGGGGGGATATATGAAGGGGACAGTGCTGATGGGGGGATATATGAAGGGGACAGTGCTGATGGGGGGGGATATATGAAGGGGACAGTGCTGATGGGGGGATATATGAAGGGGACAGTGCTGATGGGGGGATATATGAAGGGGGCAGTGCTGATGGGGGAATATAATTTGTTCAGCCCATAACAGAATCTTGGCCACCAAGACAGTCTTGGTACCCCCTTGATGATTGATTTAAGCCACTGTGGCATTGTTCGACTGTATCCGAACCAGAGAGCCGCGTAGCCGACCCGTCCAGTGAAGCAGGCAGAGCTTGATCGCTCTCAGCTCCAGAATCTTGATCGGCAAGGAAGATTCTTCCATCGCCCAAGTCCCCTGGGCACAGAGCTTCCCCAGAACTCCACCCCAGTCCGACAGACTGGCGTCCGTGGTGACCACCATACAAAACATTGGCAGAAGGACTTGCCCTGGCACAGGGCAGGTGACCGGAACCACCAAGAGCGAGCCGATTTTGTAAGATGGCTCAAGCAAATCTTCTGGTCCAATGGCTGCGGATCTCTGTTCCATTTTGCCAGAATCTCCTTTTGCAAAGGTCTTGAGTAAGATTGAGCAAACGGGACTGCTTCGAAGGTTGAAACCATCAGACCCAGGGCCCTCACAAGCCCGCAAGGAGGACTGATCGGTCGCCATCAGCAACCAGACTGCTTTTTGCAGCTTCTGAAGTTTGTCCAGGGGGAGAAAGACCTTCGCCAGAGCAGATTTGAGAGTCAGCCCCAGATAAGTAAACCGTACTGATGGCATCAGAGCAGATTTTTTTAAATGGATCGTCCACCCGAATTCGTGAAGGGTCTGAATTGTGATAGAGATGTTACCCAACAAATCTGTGTGAGAGACTGCTCGCAACAGGAGATCGTCCAGATATCCCACATTGGCGATACCTCGCCGACGTAACAAGGCCAGCACAGGGGCCAGGACCTTGGTAAATACTCTGGGAGCCGAGGCGAGACCAAAGGGTAACGCCACAAATTGAAAGTGCTCCTCTGCCACCGCAAAGAGGAGGAATCACTGGTGTCCCTCGAAAATGGGGATGTGGGTATATGCATCCTTGAGATCGATGGAGGCCAGAAAATCTCCCTGATTCAAGTGGTGATGCCACCACTGACCGAATGGACTCCATTTGAAACTTCTGTACCCGCACAAAGCGGTTCAGAGCTTTGAATTCCAGAATTGGATGCACCATGCCCTCCATTCTGGGCACAGAGAACAGGTTTGAATAGAAACTTTGAGAGTGTTCCTGCTGGGGAACCGGCACAATCACCCCTTGAGCCAGGAGATCTTGCACAGCCTTCTGCAGATCCTTCAAACGCTCTGGAGACAGGCCAAGATTTGACTGAATAAACCTGTCCCCTGGCCGGGACCAGAATTCGATCTTGTACCCGGAACAAATCAGTTCACAAACTCAATCGTCCTGAATGAAGGAAGTCCAGGGTTTCTGGAAGAAGCACAGACACCCCCCCCCCACCCCTGAGCTGGGTGAGGGCGCATCTTCATGCTGAAGGGGACTTGTCAGCAGCACCGGACTGACCGGCCTTGGGCTTACCCCAATGCTCTTTAGCCCCTCAAGAAGCTCTGAACGGCTTACCTTTTTCTGGCGCCCCGGAGGCACGAAAAAAAAAAAAAAACGCTTGTGAGCAGAAAAGGATGGAGTCACCAAACAAACCCTCTCCCAGAAATGGGAGGTCAGCTAGGGCTCTCTTAGAAGCTTGGTCAGCCAACCAGCTCTTCAGCCAAACCATGCGTCTCAAGGCAATGCCCACAGCCGAAACCCTGGCAACCAGGGGAGCCGCATCACACAGGAACACCAGAGCCTCGATCACCTGGTCCAACAGTTCCAGTTGTTCTAGAGGAACAGTGTCGGGGTCCAAAGACTCCCACAAACCCCTAGTCCATTCCGTCACCGTCTGAGACTAAAACAGACACAAACACCAGTTTCAAAATGGAACCCGCCAACACGTGACGATGGCAGGAAAGGGATTCCACCCACCTGTCCACCGGAT
The DNA here is from genome assembly GCF_965119305.1 of Pelophylax lessonae. Lineage (NCBI taxonomy): Eukaryota > Metazoa > Chordata > Amphibia > Anura > Ranidae > Pelophylax > Pelophylax lessonae. The sequence goes on along the minus strand of NC_138779.1, from coordinate 88,467,021 downwards.
CCGTAAAAAATGGGGAATCTTTCACAGGCACAAGAGTAGATTTGTTTAATCTGGAGACAGGATGGTCCACTTTAGGTGGCACTTTCCAACGGTTGGAGACCTTTTCAGCAAAAGGATACCGGCGTTTAAAGCATTTTGGTACAACCAACACGTGCTTAACGCGCCGCCATTGGTCATTCACAATATCGTGAAAAGTGTCAAGACAAGGGAAAACCTTGCCAGCTTTCTGAGACTTCTGGGAGCAAAAAGTCACCCGTGTCCATGCCAGCGTGGGCTCAGCAGCCAATTTTAAAGTGTCCCGTACTGAAAAAATCAAGGCTTCCACTAAAGCGCGTTTCCGCACTGCGGCTGAAGAGGACAGATACTCTTCACCATCTGACTGCGAGGACAGTGACACCTCAGGAAGGGGAACATCCGGGGCAACCTCATCATCCTCGGAATCAGAGGACACCTCCATAGACGGAGAAGGCAGCGGTCGTTTTCGGCTAGCAACCTTTTTCATGACTAAATCAACTTTTGTCGCCAGGCTTTCCAGAGCTGCTGAAATTGCGGCCAGTGACTGCAATCCGGACTGTCCAGGAATTACTCAGAGTGTGTCTGAGGGTGAATTCAGTTTGGGACTCCATATTGCAAGTTGCAAATAACGGAGTACTGTCACTTTAAGAGGCGCCGATCGTGGTTCCCACCACCGATCGCATCGGTCTGCAGAGATCCCCTTTAAACTAAACTAACAGAAGAGCGTGCAGGGATATGTCCGCAGGGACCCCAGTACTGTACCACCTCAGAGAAAACGTCCTCCTGTTCGTTCCAGCAGCATGCAGAAAGACAGGAAATGACCTCGGCCAGCAGCAGGAAACAGAGCACAGGAAGTGATCTCGCCTGAATGAAAGGTCATGCTGCTCAGTGCAGCACAAGGCTACACAAACATGGTTGCCCATACAGATGCAATAGGAGGCTCAGGGAAAATGGCTGCCCCATACAAGTCTATGGAACATTGCCCACACTTAAGATGGCGGCAGCCACGGCGAGCCATGCGGCCAGGGACCGACACTATGAAGGCCTCAGGATCCACAACAGGAACCAGCAAGCCCAAGGTACCATGCCACCCCCCCCCCCAGGGCACCCGGCACCTCAGCCACATAGCCCCCCGCAGAACAGGGAAGGGGGGGTAAGACATACAGACCGGGCAAGACCAGGGGGATCTTTCAGAATGCACAAATCCCATTATCCCCAGGAGAGGGCCCACATCCCCCCAAGGTCAACAGGGGCAAGGGGGGCACATTTACTCATCATACCATGGACAGGGTGGGCTCTGCTCCGGGCAGACTGCCTCCCACCCGAAGAGGGGGGTGCTGCCAGCCGAGGGGTACGCTGCGACTCAGGGCGTTCCAGGTCGTTGTGTCCGGCGAGGCATCCGCTCGCAGGCTCGTCCCCATCTGGAAAAGAGGCACCGTCGTGGCTAGGCCTAGTGTGGGACTATAACCTGCTCACACTCGTAGGCCAGGCTGGGGGGACCATAAGGATCTAGATTATCCAGTGCGAAGCCCCAGCTGGCATTGTTGCTTGTAGATCACCAGGAAATTCTTCCCTGAACGCTAGCAAGTGAGTAAAGAGAAATAAAAGAAAATATTCTGAAAAGAATACAAAAACTGAGACCGGAGTCCCAGCAGGAAACCTAGGTCCTACTCCTTCTCTAGGCAGAAACAAACTGATGTTCTGGGCTGTGTCTGTGAGGGTTATGTCTGGAGGGACAGCCCTGTGGCCATGTATATGTAAAAACTTTGTACTAACGTACTGCCTAGACTACTCCTGCAGGAGGCAGCATAACCCACACAGCTCATGGAGATGAGGCTGCGTCTGTCAATGGACGATAGAGAAATAATTAATAAATATCCTTATATTATGGTGTCCTAGCATTGTGAATTGAGGGTTCAATATACAAAGCTAACACATAAAAAATGTAAGGATCCAAAAAGATATGAACACTACAGTACTATGGCTCAAATAAAGAATCCTTGTGTTAAAGTAAAAGGGGTAAACAAACTCGCAAAAATAACCACCCTGTTTAAACATACCAGTCCATCCCCCTATCCTCTACAACATGAAGATTTAGGACACGGGAAAACCGATAGGTATGCATAAACCCATTTCCTTCACATATTAATTCTTTAGTGATTTTGCTGACCCCGACAGTGTAATTTTGACACTTTGTGAATTGAGTCTGCTGCAGGCTCCAATCGGCAGCTCCCTAGCTTTCCCAAGTAAGCAGCCACTAGATACTTCTGCTGGTACTTCGTGTCTTCTATAGGACATCTCTGACACTCAGGTAAAGGGACCTGGAAGGGAGAGCAGTTATCAATGTAGAAATTGCCAGTGAATGTATAAAATGTCAGGTCATTTGCAGTCATTGCACTATTTTTTTCCCTGTGAGATGCAGCAGTACTGCACATTACTGCTGACAATCTACAGATCAGCTGTAGCTAAATAGTGTCAAAATATTGCTGGGGAAGGACTCACCACTGGATAGGTTTGAGCAGTGTACAAATGGTAGGTCATCGAGAAGCCTCAGGAAGGAAGGTCTGCTTTATATAATGTTCTGCTTCTATGAAATGTCTATGGAACATAGTGCACCATTGTGGATAAATGTCTAACACTCTATGGAACTTTGCATTTTGTGTGATTTTGGCTGTTGAGAAGAAAACAATCAAATGCTCCTTTTCCCCAATTTACCACTTCTCTATTCTACAGCTAGTGTGTGTGTGTGCAGCTATGATTAGTTGGATATGACTTTGCAATGCTGCAACTCAGTTCTTAAAGATAAGCTCTGGGCACAAATACTTCTATTCAAAAGAAAAGTCCAAGTTTCTGTCACTTTAAATAGTTTGTTTAGACCAAACAAGCGATTTCTATTACCAAGTTATTCAGACGTCGTGAGCACCGTTTCATAATGTAGTAGCATAAGATACAAACATTATGCAGAGCTGTCCTCTGGCACCAGTACAGGCATCTTATCTGCTGTCGGAACAAAAATGAGTCGGGTTGAGTGTTCCTCAATAATTCAGATGTGTCCTTGTATTTTTATCAATGAATACAAGGCCTTTTCTGATTGGTTGAAGTGGAGAACATGACATTATTGACTGGTCCCCTTTCCACTTCGGTCAATTAGCGGAATCCTTGTGTTAAAAAAAAAATGAGAAGCACTTAGCCCAACTCAATTTTGTTTCAGCAGCAGAGGGCAAGTTGCCCAGACTGCCACTGGGAACTCAGAGCTGCATACTGTATGTATAGTAGCTGATGCTACAACAGAACAGTACAGTGGTCATAGCAGCAACATCACAGAAAAGACCCCATTTATCTACCTATCAACTATAATAAAAAACAAACAAACAATATCTCACCTTTCTTAACACCCATAGTTCTAAGCTTAGGTCACGTAACCCAAAAATGGAGCATCATGGATCTGCACAGCTGATTGGTAACGATTTGGGGACTTATTTCCTTCCATACTATATCTGATTAAAGCAAACCTAAGTTTACAGTTTAGATCAGCTTTATTTGCATTTATTTTACTATAGATGTATTTTAACATGGAACTGTACTCCTTGTAATAATTGGCAAGGCATATACTTCCACATTATGGCACACTTACCTCTCGGTGAATCTCTGTTCATTGCTCACATTCCCCCTTGTAACTCCCATCGCTGCCATCTTCGCCCAGTCTCCTTCCTGGTCCGCAGTCTTCTTTCTCTGCCTTTGCTTTTGACTGGCCAAAGATAATGCTTACATATTACAGGACTGTACACTGAGCTGCACATGCATGGCAGTCAGCATACAGTTGAAAAAAATATTGCTAGCAGACAGAAAAAAAGATCTTATGACAAAAGGAGACAAACAGTCGCTTCTGCCATAATAGCTTACAGTAACATCTAGCAATTATTAAAATTGCAACTCGTTTTGCTTTAAAACTGAACTACAATCTTGCCTTCAGTATTGCACAGTTGTACAGGCTCCTCTCCTATCCTGAAATTGCTTATTCAGATTTCACAGCACAATGTGAGCCTTTTATAGTGTATATTAGATGCTGCAGTAGGTCAAGTGGAGCCAGCCTTATTTCCTAGCTGGAGGACATTTAGCATCATCTAGCCTTTTCTTCCCAGCCTGAATGCAGATATGGGGAAGAAAGGATATACCAGAGAAGGCAAAAGCAGATTATTTTTTAGCTTTAAAGTAAACTTGTGCAAAGAAAAAAGTTTCTTTTTAAATTTCCTATAAATCTCCAACATACACTTTCCTTCTGACCACTGCTACTCTATTCATGTAGAAGTACTGCCAGGTATGGAGGAGGAAGTAACAAGGCCATCATATATCAACCGCCCTGCCCATGAGCCACCCACGTAAACTACGAATCCAGCAACCTAACTTATGCAGGGCTTTCTTTCTCTCCTGGGAGCTGAACTGAACAGAGTGGGAGCAAAAGGGAAGGCCAGGGTATGCTGCTAGGAAGGTCTGCATTAAAGTGAACCTGGTGTTTGGTTCTGCATTGCAAAGTAGAGATTCACTTTAGCCTAGCGTATGGTGAATGCAAGATTAACTTCATGGTCTGCGATTGACAATAGGTGTATCTTCAGCCCTAAAGTGCATTTGCAATCAAAAAGAAAAATGCAATATATTGTAGCTCTCAAGTCCTTAAAAGGGGTACTGCATTTGTTTTTTTTTTTCAGGCTTTTCTTTCTTTATCTTCACCTGGTGATCCTGCGCCGACTCTTCCTGTCCCTGAGTGACTACACTTACTCCACTGTAACTATTGAGAGGATGGTGGCCACTCAGGCCAGACTTCAAATAGGTCTGACTTTGTTCATCACCATTACACAGAAATGGGAAGATTAATACTTAACAGAATAAACACGATATATTATTTTATGCTTACAGGAAGTAACATGGAAACTGCATTTCTAACGAGATTAGGATGTATTTCTGTACTTGCTAAATATGTTCTTAGCCTGAAAAAACAAAACTAATGCAGTCGCCACATCAAAGGACAGTTATGAAGCAATAAAGAATACATTGATGTTTTTAGATTGTTATCCTTTAAGTCTCTACCAGATGAATAGGTCATGTAGGTAAAATACTATTCAAATATTCAGTTTCCTACGTTCAATATCACTGAATAAACCTTTTTAATATCCACTCCTAACGGGATATAAATCAAGTGATACAATCATTCCATAGTTGATTTTAAAATTTCACCTCACTTTCAGAGCTAAAACTTACACACTAAAACAGGGAAAAATAAAAATAAAAAAAGAGGACATGTAAAAATGTCAACATTAAACTTTCAGACTTTATCACTGGATAGCGGATGTACAAAACTGGACCAATCTTTTTGGAGCCTGTATGCTGGAATTGACCAGACTGTCTACAGCAGATGACAGGCCCACATCTCATCACGGATCCAGTACAGAGAACATAGCCCTCTCCTTGACAGCTTTTAAAGAAGAGCTTGAGGAAATTCATTGGATTAAAGCAGATGTTGGAAATGAAGATGCCCGGCTGATTCAAGCACCAGAGGCTGCAGTGAACATAGTACAGGGTCTCTGTTTAGTTTGCTGTCATGGAAAATACACAACCACTCATCTCATGTTCTAAAAAAAAAAAAAAAAAGTTCATATTATTATATATATATATATATATATATATATATATATATATATATATATATATATATATATATATATATATATATATATATTATTATTATAATAAACCCATGAGCCAACTGATATATCACTTTGCACAACTGTAGCACAAATAGAAATGACCCGAGCGTGGTGCTGAGCGAGTCTGTCTTCTAGCAGTTCATTTGCTCTTTCCCGACTATTGCTAGTTTGGTCTCAGATTCTTCTTGATGCCCCTGGTAAATCCCATCATTCCTGGGCTATGCTTCTCAGTACATACTTGACTGTGTAGGCGAAGGCTGCAAATCCCACTATGACAAAGACATTAGCCAATGCACCCCCTAAAAGTCCATGGTTACGGTTTGGCTGTTGTAGACCGGGGTGATTTGCTGCTGCTAAGGGGGCATGACCGTTCAACAGTGGAGCTCCATTCTGACCAAAGTGGGCTTCTGTATCTGGCACTACGTCTGGGAGAGGAAGGGACTGTGGCCGGTTGGTTAGTTCTTCTTGTGCCCGCTGCTTCTTCTTTATTTCCTAACAAAGCACAAAAAAACTGTCAGGCAGGCAAAACAAAATGGATAATTATTCACACAACGCATTAAAAGCTGTTATGGCCACTACTCAGAGTATTTATTTTTCGAGTTGATTCATTGGCATGGTTTGTTTTTATGGTGCAGAACTGTTGGTTTTTAATGTTGGGGCTCAGGATGAAGGTGAAAAGGCTGCTGTATAGTTTAAATAATAGTGTTAAAGATTAAAGTAGGTTAGTATTAGGGTCAGGAGCTTAAAAGGTTAAGGCCTTGTGCACACTGGATGTTTTTTCTGCTGCTCCTAGGGGCGTTTGGCGTTTTTTTCCTGCCTATAAACTCCCCGGTATGTTAGCCTATGTGTCCATGCACACACAGACGTTTAGAGGAGTTCACTGGCAGAGGCGTTTAGAGGCAGAATTAAAAAAAACGCAACCAGTGAGTCCAGGAGCAGCAGCAGTGTGGAAGAAAAAAATGGGTGTTAACATTAGGTGCGTTTAGCGCTTGGGCAATAATTCATTTTAATACCCAGAATAAAGTATTATTCTGGCCAATAAAATATACACCTAAGTGCTTGATGAACCTAAACATGTTTACACACGTTTACAACTGTCAAGCATTTTTTCCCTGCCAAAACGCTGCTGCCAGGAAGCAAGGAGTCCAGGAGAGTTCACAAAAAACATTCATAACGTGCATAAGGCCTAAAAGTTATAATTAAGCATTAGGAGTTATGTTTTAGGTTAAGAGTGGGGGGGACTTGGTAAGTATTAACAGTGGCAAGAAAAAGTATGTGAATCTCTTAATCTTAACTTTATTCTTTTTATTTTTGCAGTTAGTGATGCACCAAAATGTTCGGCCGAAAATGGGCTTATTCCATTTCGTCCGAAAATGGGTTAAATATGCCGATACTAAAGATGGCCGCCGCGGGCACAGCGCAGGTTTAAAAAAAAAACCCACCTCTGGCCGCCGGCCCGCCTCCCGGTGATGTCACTACTACTGCGATCTGTGCATGAATGAACACACCGGGCGGGCGAGCGGCCGCTAATAGCTATAACTATGTGATCGCTTCACTTCCCTGTCAGCGGAGATACATGCCTGCCTACACTGCTGAGATCTAACATCTGATAGCTTGTACTGGAGACTCTCAGTGACTGCTAAGTGAACTGTCTGCCAGGTGCTGGGGGAATTCTCCCCTGTCAAAGTACATCAGAAAAGTGCGTTTCAAAAAACCTGCCTCTGGCCGGCGGCCCGCCTCACGGTGATGTCACTACTACTACAATGTGCATGAATGAACTAACACGCAGGGCGGGGCGGGCGAGCGGCCGCTAATAGCTATAACTATGTGAGCGCTTTACTTCCCTGTCATGCATCTATCTCCGCTGACAGGGAAGTGAAGCGATGCACAGATGCACAGATCATAGTAGTAGTGACATCACCGGGAGGCGGGCCGCCGGCCAGAGGCGGGTTTTTTGAAAGGAAGGACACCGGAGGAGCCGAGTGAAAGTAAGGAGATTGCATTGGGGTGGTGAGGGACGCTGAGGCAGGGGGGTAGGGACGCTGAGGCGAGCTTACCAATGGTATTTGTATTATGCAGCATGAGGGGGTTAATGTATTGCCACTGCTGGTCACTGATGAATTAGTGACTGACCAGTGGCAGTTAATTAACCCCTTTGTGCTGCATTAGTGCAACCAGTATCAGTGCAACCAGTGTTAATTAACACTGATACTGGTTGCACTAATGTAGCACAAAGGGGTTAATTAACTGCCACTGGTCGGTCACTAAATTCATCAGTGACCAGCAGTGACAATACATTAACCCCCTCATGCTGCATAATACAAATACCATTGGTAATTCAATTAACCACTATACTGCGACAGGGTGGCAGCTACAAGTGTACGCCTGCCTGTTTTTGGTGTATGCCCCTGTTCTACATATTTTAAAATTATTTGGGGGAAAAAAGTCATTTTCGGTTTTCGGCCAAGGGCATCCTGCATTTTCGGTTTTGGTCCAGAAACCCTATTTTCCATCCGTCCAGCGGATCGGATGGGAACGGACCGACGGTCCGTTCCCATCCGATTCCCCCATAGAGATGCATTAGGAACTGACAGCTGTGTCTCCGCACACAGTGCAGAGACACAGCTGTCATCCTCCTGCTTAGCAGGGGGATCGGCGGATCGATTCCCGCTGAGATAAACGGAGTCCGTCCAACGGACGGATAGTGTGAAAGGGGCCTTAGTCAACCCAGACTTATTACTTTAACAAAAGCTAATTGGAGTCAGCAGTTTGCAGACCTGGAGTGCTATTAAAGAAATTAGTTAGGAGGTGTGATTAAGGCCAGATTCACATATGTCCAGCTGCGGTTTGCAGTCCGGGATCCAGTGCGTTTCTGTTCACCAGTTCATGTGCAAATTCAGGCTAACACCAGACCCAAAAAACGCACGGGACCCTTTATGAAATCGCACCGAGGTTACCCCGGACAGATGTGAACTGGTTCCATTAAAAGCTGGTCACATTCCCATGTCATGTGAGTTGAATGTGGTTTAACCAGTTCTGGACCGGAAGGATTTGCCCCCTTAATGACCAGGCCATTTTTTGAGATTTGGTACTGCGTTAACAGAAAATTGCGCGGTTGTGCGACGCTGTACCGAAAATAAAATTGATGTCCTTTCCCACGAATAGAGCTTTCTTTTGGTGATATTTGATCACCTGTTCGATTTTTATTTTTAGCGCTATAAAACAAAAAAGAGCGACAATTCTGAAAAAATAAAAAAACAAACAAAAAAAACCAATATTTTTTACTTTCTGCTATATAACATCCCCCCCCCCAAAAAAAAAAAAAGTAAAAAATCTAATTTTTTTTATCCATTTAGGCTGCTACATATTTTTTGGTAAAAAAAACAAAGTATTTTGGTTTGCGCAAAAATCACGTCTACAAAACTAGGGGAAAGATTTATGTCATTTTTATTTATTTACTAGTAATGGCGGCGATCTGCGATTTTTAGCGGGACTGTGACATTGCGGCAGATAGATAAGACCCCTAACTGACCTTTTTGACACTTTTGGGGGGAACAGCGACATTACTACAGTAATCAGTGCTAAAAATATGCACTGTTACTGTAATAATGACACTGGCAGGGAAGGGGTTAACCTAGTGGGTGATGAAAGGGTTAAATGTAAGCCTAGGGGTGTATTTACTAACCGTGGGGGGGGGGGCTTGTGAAGTGACCATAGAGACCTGTGATCCTAAATAGAAGAAGGATCACAGGCGCTCTGATCATTTCAGAGAGAAGAACAGTCGGCTGTGTTTACAACAGCTGACAGTTCTCTCTCAGCGGGGAGGGATCGCGGGTGGGCGGCGGCAATCTGTGCCGCCAGCCCGGTGCATCTGCATCCCCGCTGCCTAGTGGGAGCGAAAGCGCACCGACGGTGGCGTGCACGCTCGCCCCCCAGCACCACGTGTGCGACCGTCGTAGTACTACCCCAGTTTGCGCAGCTGAGCCAGCCTGCCACAGTAAAACTAGGTCCCGTTTACACCTCAGCATAGCAATTTACTGGCTTTTTTTGTAGCTTTTCACAATCGTTTAAAAGGAGTTTTAGAAGTGCATTACAAGCATTTTACAACTTCAGGCATTTTTGCTTAGCCAATACAAAGCACTAGGGGGAGAGAAGAGAGGAAATTAGGGGTGGAGAGCAGCTGTTTAAGCAGAAAACGAGAGACAAAACGCTCGTAAAAAGGCTGAAGTCAGACATGTCTATTGAAGTCTATGGGGGCCATAAATGCTTGTAATCTTCCAAAAAGAAACTCATGTACTTTTTTGAGTGAGAGGCATTTTGCTTCAGGGGACAGAACACTCATACAGTATGTGAACAGGGGCCGTTGAAATGAATGGGTTTGGGCTTGTGGAGTGTTTTAGAGCTACAAGCTGAAAATTGCTCAGGTGTGAATAGGGCCTTAAGAGATATTTTGATCGATAAAAGACACTCAAACATATTAAAATATTAAAGGCTTTTTTTTTTTTAAAACAAACTTGTCACACTGGCCTACTCCGTGCAGTGGTTCTGCACAGAGCAGCCCCAATTCTCCTCTTCTCAGGTCCCTTGCCAACGCTCTTGGCCCCTCCCTCCTGCCAAGTGCCCCCAGAGCAGGCACGTTCCCAAGCCGCGGCCCTGCCTGTCCATTCACACACAGCCGCGGCTCAGCCCCACCCCTTCGCTCTCCTCATTGGCTCACTGGCTGTAATTGACAGCAGCGGGAGCCAATGGCAAAGAATGCATGAAGGTAAAAAACCTTGAGCCTTTAGAACCACTTTAAGATTGTAGTTCATAAGAAGCATCAGCTGAAGTGGACCATGCCTCACATCAATAGTAGCTGATATACATAAGGTTGGAAAGGGATGCTCTAACTTCTCCCATTGTATTGAAAAACAACAGATTTTCTTGAGATCCACTTTTGGTGTCAGGGAGATTGAGGCATTAAAGGATCTCTAAGCTCAAGAACCAAACTCGCAATGTATTGCAGTTTACCAATTCCCTCTCCGGTTGTGGTCATTGGGTGTACTACACACACCCAAAAATCATCAAAGTGCCCAGAGCGTATATAGATGTAGTACTTCTTTCCTTCTGTTCCGAAGACACTCCCCCACCCCTTTGCACTATTCAGCGATTCCTAAATGTCATAATGATAGAGAATTGCTCTGCAGCGCAGAAGCAGCTGCTGTGAATAAAAGAACTGAGACACAATGTTTATAAACATTGTTAAGACATAAAATACAAAAAAACAAGGTCTAAGTAGCATTGTTACTTTTGTATTTATTCTGCTTCTGCTTCTATTCTGCAGATCAAAGGGATGAGCGTCAATCTTAATATGATTATTATTTTTTTTTAAACCCCAAGTTTACCCTCATCAGCCCTAATTAACTCCTTCCTCCCATACAAGTTGTAAAAAAGCCTAAAATAAGCATGGTTTAAAATGTTACCCTTTATTAGGTCTTTTATTTTCAGCAGATACCAAGATGCTGGCCTGTGTACAAAATATTGACCAAGTGGTAGAGAGCTCCAGCGTTCTTGTATAAAATGTTCCCCCTAGTAACCTCTATGTATTGGAGGTGTAATCAGGTTAAAAGGCAAGCTACACGTTTTTTGGAAAGGTCTGTTGCTATGACCCTACTGGGAAGACAAAATTAAAGCGGAACTTTAGTCAGAAAATTTAGTCCTGCTAGATCACTTCAAGCTGGCCCGTTTGCAGGTATAGCTATGTAAAATATTAAAATAAGTATCTAAAACAATAGGATTCTCCTTTCTGTTATAAAACATATCCAATTAAAAGAAAAAAAAAAAATCAAATCTTTTCATCAATTTAGGCCAACACGTATTCTGCTACATATTTTTGGTTAAAAAAAAAATCCCAAAAAGGGTATATTGATTGGTTTGCGCAAAAGTTATAGCATCTGCAAACTATGGGTTATTTTTTTATTTTTTTTTTTTCCACTAGTAACGTAAGCGATCAATGACTTCTAGCGGGACTGCGATATTGCGCCGAAAAGTCATGACACTTGACACTTTTTTGGGGACCAGTGACACTAATACAGAGATCAATGCTAAAAATATGCACTGTGACTGTACTAAGGACACTTGCTGGGAAGGGGTTAAACATCAGGGGCAATCAAAGGGATTACACTGTGCCTATCCAATGTTTGTGGGAGGTGCTTTCACTAGGGGGAAGGCATTGATCCATGTTCCTGCTTTGCAGGAAAACAGGAACAATTCCTTCCCTGACAGAACGGTGATCTGCCTTGTTTACATAAGCAAATCGCTGTTCTGGCTCTCTGCCCAATGATCGGTGGGTGCCAGTTGACATCTAGTCCTCAGTATTCGTAGATCTGCTCCCGCTGTCTAATCACAAAAGGAGCAGGTCGCCAACAGCGATCATGCATGCTCCAGACCCCGAGTTATCGATCACGTACTAGGTACGGGATCCGGCGCAGAGCAACTGCCCTGCCGCAGTATATGTGCGGTGGGTGGTCATAAAGTGGTTAAAATACAGTAATACACTGTCTCACCCTGCTTTGCACATGCTCAGTTGCTTTCTATTACACATACTGTAGCTGCTGACTTTTAATAGAAGGACACTTACCTGTCCTGGAATCCAGCGATGTCGGCACACCCGACCGAGGTTTTCAGTGGCTATCGGGTGCTGCTGCCGCCATTGCCGATAAGGGAACCTGGCCGTGAAGCCTTAGGGCTTCACGGCCGATGTTCCGTGAAAAAACCCTACCCGTGTCACTTCCGGTGCACCTACATCATTGAACAGCTGAGCAGCTTAGCAGTGCGCATTGCTCTAAGCTCCAGAGGGTAGGGAATTTTCACGGGGTAGGGTTTTTTAACGTTACCCTGCATCAGCTGTTGCCGCGGTTACATTAAAACATCTCGGCTGCAACATGAAATCATCACCGCTCCTACCCGTGTGACTTCCCTGATCTCCACTACTAAATGTAAAAGCGGCGGCGGCTCTATGAAAATATAAATCACGGAGCCGAGATCTCCGTGATTTATATTTTCATACACCCGCCGCTTTTACATTTAGTAGCCGAGATCAGGGAAGTCACAGGGGTAGGAGCGGTGATGACTTCATGTTGCAGCCGAGATGTTTTAATGTACCCGCGGCAACAGATGATGCAGTGTAACGTTACAGTGAAAATTCCCTATCCTCCGGAACTTCGAGCATGCACACTTCTAAGCTGCTCAGCTGTTCAATGACGTATCCGGAGCTGTGAGCATGCGCAGTGGTAAGCTGTTCCATGACATATGTGACAGGAAGTGACGAGGGTAGGGAATTTTCACGAGGTAGGGTTTTTTAACGCTACACCGGTTCCCTACTGCGCATGCACGAAACACACTGCGATTCTGAATTGTGCGGCGGTGGGCAAAGGAGGAGAGGGGCCGGACTTGACGTGCTTTGCCGCAGCCGAGTCTGCCGGAAGTGGAGATGGGTACCATTCAAACAACAGGTACCCGCTCCCCCCGAAAAGTGCCAAATGTGGCACCGGAGGGGGAGCAATCAGATAAGTGGAAATTCCACTTTTGGGTGGAACTCCGAGTTAAGAAAAGACAAATTTGTAGAGGCTGATCTGCTGACAGCTTTAAAGCAGAATTAAACCCTCCTATCCTTTACAACCAAGGAAGCTGCTTCTGTTTGATCCTCAACTGCCATGGTGTTGCACATGTGATCAGTTATAACACCAGCCATTTGATGATTTGGCAGTTCGGTTGAGGAAACAAGTAAATGTTACAGTTGGCATTCCAGGAACATAACTTTTTTGAGACTGTTAAATCAATGGGTTTAGTTCTACTTTATTATTTACTGCTGTTCAGGGGCTCTGGGCTTCAACAAAATTGCAGCCTCCAGCAAAAAGAAACAGGAACCATGCAGCACCAGTAATTTTGGTAACCTATTAATGTGAAATGTATCTTCCTTGCTAAAGAATATTTTAGATTTTCATCTGCTTCCCAAGAACACGACATTCCCTCCAATGGTAAATGCGCCAAGTGTATCTGTACTTCTGAAAAGAAAGTCAACAGACCCGCTCACCACTGACTAGCGAATCTGTGTGGTTTATGACAAACACATGGGAGATCTTACAGCTTCACTAAAATGTAAGAAGAGCAATTTTGTAACACCTGCTTTTATTGAAAGGATTTTCAATGTTCTCAGTGTAGCTCTTGCTTGTCTCCAATTAGTTCAGACCTCTCTGGGCCTTAAAGGAGTAGTAAAGTTTATCTAAATGCAGTCTATGCACTAAGATAAAAAGCCTTCTGTGTGTAGCAGCCTCCCCAGCACCCTCTAATGCTTACCTGAGGTCCATCTAGCTCCAGTGATGTTGTAGGTATGTCTCGGCTGTCTAGGACTGCCCTCCTCATTGGCTGAGACAGCAGCGCGACGCCATTGGAATAGAAAGGGGGCGGGGCCAGGCTGCAGCTCAGTGTCTGAATGGGCACACAAAGCTGTGACTCGGCTCAGGTGCTCCCACAGCAAGCTGCTTGCTCTGGGGGCACCCAACAGGTGGGGAGGAGCCAGGAGAGCAGAAGAGGGACCCGAGAAGAGGAGGATCCAGGCTGCTCTGTGCAAATCCACTGCAACAGAGCAGGTAAGTTCCACTGCAACAGAGTAGGTAAGTATGAAAAAAGCGAGACTTTGCAATCACTTTAAGCTTGTCCTTTTTGAATGCCTCTGTCGAGACTTGACGCCCATGTCCCCGAGCCCCCACTGGAGTGCAGGGCAGGATTTTTCCCCTACTTTTTACCTTCACTCTCCTGCTCCCTCTTTATAGTCTTTAGACTACCCCTTCTTAGTGTTCTATTCGTTGTAAAAACAAGTGTTGTCCCCCAGGATACAGATTTGAAGTCTGTTACTACCTACCAAACAAAAAAAAACAACAAACACAATACATGCAGATCCCAAAAAATAAAGATTACTATAGTATTTTTCGAGATTTTAAAAAGGGCTCTTTTAGTAAAGCCTAGAAAGACTGTTTCAACAAGAATGTTTCTTTAAGTCTCACAGATCAGATCTGAAATCATCCTATGAACAGCCAGGCCAGATGTTTACTACTTACTTACAAATGAGACTTAGGAAATTTGATGTGTGTATGATAAAATATGAAGTCACTGGTCTAACATGGTACTTACCTCAACTACTTCTGGAAACAGCTCACAAAAAACTTTATCCTTTAAGTTAAACGCTAAACTTTGTGCTGCGAGTTGCCGTTTCTGTGAAGACAAGCAGAAAAAAAAAAAAATTATCTTGTAAATGATGCAATTTGCCCAAAATGCTCTATTGTTAAAAAAATATTTATGATGGCTCATACATGTCGCATACTAATATTTGTAATGTAGTTACCAAAAGAGTAATGGATGCCTGGAATAGACTTCTGGCAGAAGTAGTGAGGCAGTCAAAAGTAAGTGGAAATGTAAGGGGAAAAAAAAAAAAAATAGCATATACACTCACCGGCCACTTTATTAGGTACACATGTTCAATTGCTTGGTAACACAAATTGCTAATCAGCCAATCACATGGCTGATTGAATGCATTTAGGCCTCTAGATGTCGTGAAGACTTGCTGTTCAAACACCCTTTTGCCATCAGAACTGCCCTAATTCTTCATGGCATAGGTGATGGAAACATTCCTCAGAGACTGGTCCATAGTGACATGATAGCATCGCAGTTGCTGTAGATTTGTCGGTTGCACATCCATGATGTAAATCTCCTGTTCCACTACATCCCAAAGGTGCTCTAGTGCAGTGGTCCTCAACCCTGGCCTACAGGGCCCACTAACAGGCCAGGTTTGCAAGATAACTGAAATACATCCCAGGTGATATCATTTGCTGCTCAGTGATTGCAGTACTCTAGTCTGCATCTTCCCCAAGGTAATACTTAAAATCTGGCCTCTTAGTGGGCCCTGAGGACCGGAGTTGAGGACCACTGCTCTAGTGGATTGAGATTTGGTGACTGTGGAGGCCATTGGAGTACATACAGTGAACTCATTTTCAGGTTTATGAAACCACCAGTTTGAACTAATTTGAGCTTTTTGACATGGTGCATCAGAGGATAGGTACACTGTAGTCATAAAAGGATGGACATGGTCAGCAACAACACTCAGGTAGGCTGTGGTGTTTAAACTATGCTCAATTGGTACAAAGGGGCCCAAAGTGTGCCAAGAAAAATTGGATTTTTGGCTTACCGTAAAATCCATGTCTCAAATGTTTGACGGAAACAGCTCCTTAGATTCTTGACCAGTGGGTTTATACTGCCCACTACAGGAATAGGACACAAGGCAAAAAAAAAAAAAAAACGACTACGCCTATGGGCAGTCCCAGGAGGTATATTCCCCCTCTCTGCTATATATAATCAGTTTTATTACAAGCCGTGTCAGAAGTATTACAACTCCATAGAGGGGTGGGTGCTGTGTTCATCAATGAACATCTGAGAAATGGATTTTACGGGAAGTCAAAAATCCTATTTTCTCTTTTGTTCATGGACGGACACAGCTCCTTAGATTCTTGACCAGTGAGACGTCCCAAAGCAGTATCAATCATGAGGGATGGGAACAGTAAAAGATTTGCTGGTGGAATAGTCCACTTAAGGAGGGACTCCTCAAAGAGGTACCTAATCGCAAAGCGTTTAAGAACCGCAAAGGGACGTTTTAGACGTTCCCACTCTTTTGCGACAAATCTGTCAAAATAGGGAGGGAAAAGGAAACAACTTCGCCGCTCTAGAAGACTTAAGTGTCAAAAGGGGACCCGCACGCACCTCCACCGCAGCCTTCGCTGCGTCCTCCATTTTTAAAGTTTCACGCACAGACACAGAGTGCGTCCACCAGCGTGCCTTTTTGTGCGCAGCTACAGGAGCGGAGGAATCATCCTCACTATCCGAAAAGCCAGGGCACGTGGCTGAATCAGATTCAGGATCTGAGGGTGGGCCACGTCCGCTGAATCAGATTCAGGATCTGAGGAGACAAGAGGAGGCAAGGGAAGTGCTTTTTGCTAGCCCGCTGCCCAAAAGCCATGTCCACCCGGGACTCCAGGACCGCTGTCCATGCATCAATGGATGGTTGAGACCCGGAGAGCCCTGCAGCCTCAGAGGGGGGTCAGGTGGGGAAATGTGCTTCAAAGACTCCATAAGTAAATAAGTAGACGCCCACAAAAAGTGCCACACACTGCTAAGGGACACCCCCACCGTGCTGGTAACACCACCTGGTTGCCAGTAACCGAGCATCCCACAATCCTGCAGCAGAGAGAGGGAGGGCCCCACCAGACTGGCACCAGCAGCACCAGGATAAACTGTACTCCATGTGTAGCATCCAGGAAAGGAAGAGACCCAGAAGTCAGCACCAGGGGAGGAGGGGCTCCCACAGCCAAAATTGCCGCCCAGAGGGTCCTCTGTAGTAGCCGCCACCAATTTCTTTGCCGAACCAACAGAAAATGGCCACCGGCCTGTACACTATATAGGCCACGACAATATGGCAGCTCCACAAGGCTCCCAGGGACCCAGGGGGGATCCCTGGGGCCCAGGAAAGGCACTAGAAGGAAGAGGGGAACTGGGCAGGAGCCCCCACCAGGTACTGTCCCCCCTCCTCAGCGGATAGCCCGGTCATCGACATCGTACCCCCCCCCCCCCACCGTCAGTACACCACCATGTCCCAGCTCCCAGGGAGGGGCCTGTGTCCACCACAAAACCCTCCAAGGGGAGAAGGGGGACAGCTACTCACCATACCGAGAACCAGGCGGGCACCGCACTAGACAGAACCTCCTCACTATTGAAATGGGGGGGCTGTCAGCCAGGAGGAACGCTGTGACACAGGCTGAGACCTGGTCGTATGCGACCTCGCGAGGCGTTTAACCTCGCAGACCAGCCCCTGTACGGTGGGGCTATGTCGCAGCAGACCTAGCACTGAGCTGTGGTCTGCACGCGCTCGCTGGCCAGACCGCTGGATCTAGATTATCCAGCCCATCGCCCAGTCCAGCAGTTGATTGTAGATCTCACAGGAAAAACCGGGAGAAAAAAGCGATTTAAAAAAGAAAAAATTGCCAGGACCAGAGATCCCAGCAAGGAACTAGGTCTTTACTCCGGACTAGGCAGAAAAAAAATTGGGCAGTCCCAATGAACGAAAGAGAAATATCCCCCACACCATTACACCACCACCGCCAACCATTGATACAAGGCAGGATGGATCCATGCTTTCATGTTGTTTACGCCAAATTCTAACCCTACCATTTGAATATTGCAGCTGACATCAAGACTCCGATATTCTATTGTCCAATTTTGGTGAGCCGCGGGTAGACGCGTTTCACACACTAGCAAGTGTGCTTAATCATTATGTGGGAAATGGTAATGATTAAGCACGCTTGCTAATGTGTGAACCGCGTCTACCTGCATTGTTTGCCACACTGGGATGTTCGGTTAATAAACCAGAAACTTGATGATACTTAGAGTGCAGCCATTTCTTCTACACTGATTGTCTGCAGAGGCGAGCACCTGTAACATCATTAGGCTTCTTGGTTCACCTGGAGCAGTGAGTCTTCCTTGTCTTTGTGAAAGTGCCTTAATTGTAACAAGTTATGCAATATGTATATATATATATATATATATATATATATATATATATATATATATATATATGTTGCGGCTTTGAAATTGTTTACCAGGGAAGATTATCAGCCTTAACCTCGTTATTGTTTTTTACAGCCGGCAGCTAGCTTTTTCTATAAAGCGTTCCAAGCGGCTCTTGAGCCAATGGCATGCTTTCAGAAGCGGTGGGAAGGGGATGTTCCCCCTTCCCACCCGCTCACCCAACAATCCATCCACTGGTGCGGCCAGCTAGTCCCAGAGGCAATGAAAGAGTTGATCCTCTTTGATTGCCTCTATGGCCTTGCTGGAGTGACGTCATGACATGACATCACTTCCGGACCAAGCTGGAAGACAAACTATTTTTTTTTTTTTTTTTTAAAGCAAAAGATCAAAAAATTTATTATATTGGTCTTTTGCTTTTAATAGGTAAATTAGAGATTTGGGGTCTTTTTAACTCCAGATCTCTCCATAAAGAGGACCTGTCATCCTTATTTCTATTACAAATATGTTTACATTCATTGTAAAAAGGAAAAAAATTGATAACAAATAAATGATTAAAAGGGACAGTGGAAAAGAAAAAAAAAGTAAAATAAATAAAGACAAAAAAAATGTAATGTGTAGATGTAATGTTCCGTGCTCACGCACAGAAGCAAATGGATACACAAGTTAGACATTTTGGTTGTTGTGCCTTGAGATTCTGTCAGATTTTAAAGGGTGCCTTGGTTGAAGAAAAAAAAAAAAAAAAAAAACGCTGTTCTAAGGGAATGCTGATCCTGCAGTTTTCCTCATTCAAAGTACACCAGGGACATGCAGTCAGGGGAGACAGAGGAGCCATGAACATAAAAAAAAAAAAATGATCAAGCTTCTAGGGTCGTAGCTCAGCGACCTGGGGTCACAGAGGGGGTAGGTAGCCAAAGTCCTACCCCACTACTGGTCGAAATTTGGGGCTCCTAGCACCTATGGTTCCGGAGATACGGGAGCTCCTTGCACAGCCTGTGAGAAGCTACATACAGCCCGGCCAGCTTAAATACAAGCTGGCACATGATGTTTGCAGCAGACAGAGGATGAGCTCACAGTGCCTTGTCAGATGCACTATGCTCAATGGACAGCTTGGAGCCTTGGACCAACAAGCTGTCCAATAAAAATGCTGCAGTGGAGGCTCTCCTCTCACTGCAGAGTCATAGAAGAGGGCATGTGTCTAAAAGACAACCCTCTTACCTACAAGGAATAAAACATGGGATTATGGGTATAAGGTTTACCCATAATCCCATGTTTTTCTCATTCATAATATATTATGCTATATGTTATAACATAATTTATTATCTATTTACTGTGAAATTACTGGTTTGAAGTTAAAACTTCAGAAATATGTCCGTTAAGCCACCTGCTTGAGTAGTTTTTGAAAATATAGAAAATTACCTTAAAAACAATATATAATAAGTATTTGTATATTACTTACTTATGATAATTAACCACTTGCTACCCAGGCCAATTCTGACACTTCTCTCCTACATGTAAAAAATCATTTTTTTTTTCTAGAAAATTATTCAGAACCCCCAAACATTACACACACACATATACATATATATATATATATATATATATATATATATATATATATATATATATATATATATATTTTTAGTTGGACTGTTTTACTGTTTATTTTCATGCATTTCACCTTTTAGTAAATAACACTGAACCCTTTATGGTTTACTTGTTTATTACTGAATATTACTGTTCTATTTCTGGCTTCAGAAAATAAAGAGACATGTTTCATTTTTTCTACAATCTCTTTATTGTCATCTTTGCTAGGAATATTGTTTCCAGCATCAACAGAAAGGGTGACTGAAAAACATCTTAACCTCCCTGGCGGTCTGATTATGTCAGGATTTCTGTGCTAAAAGCGGTACATTCTTTTGCATTGAAATCTGTTGCTTTATATTAAAAAAACTCACCTTCCCCTGCGACCCCCCCCCCCCCCCCGCCGTCCTCCCAGCCGATGCCGGCACTGGTCTTCAGGTTTGCTTCCCTGCGAGCGTTGCGACGCAGGGGGGTGAAACCGGCGGCAATTTCAAAAATGTAAATGCATTAAATGACATGATACAATAACACGATACAAAGTTGTGATCCTAACGGATTACACAGTATCATGCCTTTTCACCACAGGATTGCACCTGGTGACTTTGCCAGTGCCCTGCCTGTGCTTTTCCAGTCCTTTGTGCCTGGAAAATAGAGAACAACCATGGCGTCCAAAAAGCGTTCTTTTTGCGCAAAAGTGCTTTTAGCGGTCGCTGTTTTCCAGTTAGTCTAAAAGCGCTTTTGCGCAAAAAGAACGCTTTTTGGACGCTATGGTCATTCATAAAATTTCCAGGCACAAAGCACTGGAAAAGCACAGGCAGGGCACTGGAAAAGTCACCAGCTGCAATCCTGTGCTGAAATGGCATGATACAGTGTAATCCGTTAGGATCACAGCTTTGTATCGTGTCATTTGTGTATTTACACTTTTGAATTTGCCGCCGATTCCACCCCCCTGCGTCGCAATGCTGGCAGGGAGGGAACCAGAAGGCAAATGCAGGCAATCGGCCATGCACAGAGCGGGGAGAGAGTGTAAAGACGCCCGGGAGGACAGCGGGGAGGACAGTGGGGGAGTGCAGGGAAGGGGAGTAACATTGCAGGGTAATCCCGAGTGTGGCTCGGGGTTACCGCTTTTGGTACTGAAAGTTAACCCCGAGCCACACTCGGGAATACCGCTAAGGAGGTTAAAGGGACAACTGCAATCGCCTACATAATGAGAATCAAATACGTAACTTGTGAATATATAACCTGTGTGTATCTGGCACTGATAGTAGCCAGTGCCTCACCAGCCACTGACCTCACCGCACGTCCCTGAAGTACACTGCTCAAAAAAATTTAAGGAACACTTTAAAAACACATCACATCTCAATGGGAAAAAATATCATGCTGGATATCTATACGGATATGGAATGTGTTAGGAAGGAAAGGATGCCACATCGTTTAACAGAAATGAAAATGATCAACTTACAGAGGGCTGAAATCAAAGAAACCCCCAAAAATCAAAGTGAAAAAATGATGCAGCAGGCTAGTCCATTATGCTGAAATTTCATTGCAGCAACTCAAAATGGTACTTTGTAAGGCCCCCACGTGCTTGTATGCACAACTGACAACGTCGGGCATGCTTCTTTTGAGATGACGAATGGTGTCCTGGGGTATTTCTGCTTAGATATGGACCAGGGCATCACTGAGCTCCTGAACAGACTGAGGTGCAACCTGAAGGTGTCAGATGGACCAAAACATAATGTCCCAGAGGTGTTCTATTGGATGTAGGTCAGGTGAGTGTGGGGGGGCCATTTAATGGTGTCAATTCCTTCATCCTCCAGGAACTGGCTGCACACTCTTGCCACAAGGCCGGGCATTGTCGTGCACTAGAAGGAACCCAGGACCCACTGCACCAGTGTAGGGTCTGACAATGGGTACATGGATTTCCATTCTGATACCCAATGGCAGTCAGGGTGCCATTGTCTAGCCTGTAGAGGTCTGTGGGTCCCTCCATGTATATGCCTCCTCCCCAGACCATTACAAACCCACCACTAAACCAGTATTGCTGAACAATGTTACAGGCAGCATAACGTTTTCCACGGCTTCTCCAGACTCTTTCATGTCTGTCACATGTGCCCAGGGTGAACCTGCTCTCATCAGTGAAAAGCACAGGGCGCCAGTGGCAGACCTGCCAATTCTGGTGTTCAGTGGCAAAAGCCAATCGAGCTCCACGGTGCCGGGCAGTGAGCACAGGGCCCACTTGAGGACATTGGGCCCTCAAGCCACCATCATGAAAACTGTTTCTGATTGGTCAGAAACATTCACACCAGTGGCCTGCTGGAGGTCATTTTGTAGGGCTCTGGCAGTACTCATCCTGTCCCTCCTTACACAAAGGAGCAGCTACCGGTCTTGCTGATGGGTTATTGACCTTCTACGGCCCTATCCAGCTCTCTTAGAGTAACTGCCTGTCTTCTGGAATCACCTCCATGCTCTGGAGAGACGAAAACTGTCTGGCAATGGCACGTATTGATGTTCCATCCTGGAGGAGTTGGAATGCCTGTGCAACCTCTATAGGGTCCAGGTATAGCCTCATGCTACCAGTAGTGACACTGACCCTAGCCAAATGCAAAACGAATGAAAAAGTCAGAAAATAGGGAAACAAATTTAAGTGGCCTCCACCTGTAAAACCATTCCTGTTTGGGAGGTGGTCTATTATTTTGCCAATCTAGTGCCCCTGTTAATTCCATTAACACCAAAACTGCTGAAACTGATTAACAACCCGCTCTACTTAACGGACCAGATCAATATCCCAGGAGTTTAATTGACATGATTCTATACTCAGATTAAAAAGCACTCCTTTAGTTTTATTGAGCCGTGTATTTAATCCTTTTAGAGTATCTCATCCAAATTAAAATTTTCCAATTGCTTATAACTGCAATTGCTTACAATTTGACTTGTATCTTTTTGCAGACTTCTGGGAAAATCAGTGAGCCAATCACACAAACAGGAAATTACATTTCCGGGGGGCATTCTGTATACCAACTGTGTACGGAAGGCCTCCAGGGTTGCCATAAAAACCTAATAGTAAAATGCCCTATACCAAGAACGTTTTTTTCTATATAGGGCCTATCTTATGTGATATAAATCAAATGGATTATTTGGACAGGCTTGCTTAGAACAAATTAAAATATTTTTTTTCCCCACAGCCAAACTTTCAAATTCCTTTTGTGCTTTACCATAACACCAGAATACAGCTATTAGTACTGGGAACTTATTTCTCCATAGCCGACCTATTGTCACGAGTGTAAATGGGCTCTTGAAACAAGCCTAAAGCATAGTCTGATCAGGAGTTAACGCAACCCTTCTACCAGTTGCTTCTGAAGATTCACTGAGCCCATGGGGCAGCATTCATGATGTGTAAAAGTACAATGGACAGTATCTCAGCAGGACATAGTTGTACAGTTAATATTGTTGGAAAAAAAAAAAAAAGTCTGCCAAATTCAAACTACTACAAAACCTAGATTGTGGTCTACAGAAAAGCAAAATAAATCCCCACTACAGCAAATGCTGCTAATCTCGGCATGCAGAAACAAATAAATTGCTTTCTGATCCCCTCCAGGGTCAGTCTAAATTCCCAGTATGCATATATTCTTAGATTATTCCCTATTAATTAGAACGCTGGATATTATTCGTTGTAGAATATTGATTTTGCCATAACTATCAAATGTGGTAAACCATTTTACAAATTGAAGCTAAAACTACAGGCCAATATTAAAAAAAACAAAAACAAAAAACACACACACAAAAAAAACAGCAATACATTACTAAAATATATATTTTTTTTAAATCCAAGCAGTAGAAGTACCTAGATGTGATTTGGTATCAGCGTTGTACAGTCCCTGTAAAGCAAAGCTCAGACTATGGGGGAGGGGAAAGAAGCTGCATATGTAGCCAATGAGCTGTGCAAAGAACATGCTGATAGTAAGAGAGAGCATATTAACCGGGGGGAACTCTTCTGTGTGCAGTTTCTTCTTTCACTGTCTAGTCACAGGCTGGGAAATGGGAAACACCTGTAAGATTTAATTTACTCCAGCAGAGAAAAAAAAAAAAAAAAAGAAGAGGCAGGGCAATGTGATTTACCTAAATTTCTCATGCATCCTGCGAGAATGCTAGAAGAGGTCGGTGGGACGAAGCTTCGCTTGCAAGTAATTTTGTTCGGATATATGCGAGCTTCTGCAGAAACCTCAATGTGCTTTTCATCTAAAAGGCTGTGGGCAGAGCTTGGTGTGACTTTTCACTGACTGGGCCATCAGTGCTGCCAAAATCTATAGCAGCTACAGAGGCAACAAGGATGACACTGCAGAAGAAAAAAGGGTTTCAACCTATCAGTGAAAGTACCTATCCATCCATTGGAATGTTTTAGGGGATACCTACAAAAACAGAGCCAGGGTTTATTGGTATGGGTAGCCTACAAAATGAAATGTACACAACATGTAAAAAGATGGGAAATGTTAAGGGCTAGCCTAGCCATTGTTTTTGCACAGCCACATACTGAAAGGTCATCAAGAACTCTACTGTCTGACAAGAAGAAGAAGAAGAAACAACCTGCCCTTCAGGATGACTATGCAGCCCCAACAAGCTAGTCTTTTCAGGTGGTAGTGGGTCTTTACCCTGCCTAGCTTCTACAAGTGTCACTGCAAGCAACAAGTGGAATGACCGTCATTTTCCAAGGGGTGTTCCAGGGAAGCAAATCACACTTCAACGCCAGAACTACAATAACATTCCTTTGACTAGAGATCCTCTATCTTAAATCTGTAATCACACACTTACAGTAAAGTCTGAGGTCTCTATGCTGCCCAGGGTGGGTCCTTTCTCCACCATGAAGCTGAGTAGACCTGTGAGGATTGTCGATACCGACCACGCTGGATTCCATGTGTCTGGGTGGAAGTCTGTGATCGAAAGGCAGAGTCTGCAGAAGGCAAGGGAAAAACACATCAGAATGCCAACGTGGTCATTAAATGCTAAAACAATTGGGATTTTTTTTTCAATCTTAAATGGAGGAAAAACATTGTATTTGTTGGGCTTGGCCTGAAAAAGGAAGGCAATTTAGATTTGAGTATTGAACTCTGACTACCAGTGAATACCAGTAGCTTCATAGACTCTACACACCCTATTACACTTGCAGGCAGCTTTGTGGGTCCACAATCCCAACCTTGCTAGCTCATAACACTCCTTATCCAAACGCAGCGCCTCTCCTTGAGGAAATTGCATTATTTGAAGTTGGCCTTAATGTCACAGGCTCCTATTTGAGGTTGCGCTTCCTAAAACATAAAGCTCTGGACAAAGCTGAGTGAATTACACATTTCGAGTATATACACATTTTGAATATATATATATATATATATATATATATATATATATATATATATATATATATAGCATTCTTAGTGCTGGTAATTACACATCAGTCCTACCAATCATGCCAAGCACAGTTGAGTGCACTGATCATCCAGTCATACGCATATACCTGTCTCCCACTGCCAGGCAAGCTACAGTATGTGCCTCTTTAATTTAATGCCATGTGACACATCTTTATACATTCAGCCATTTGCGCTGCAATAGTAGCAAGCTCTTACTGGAGTGTCATGCAAGGCCTTTCTGTCTCCTGGCTTCAAGTAGCAAGGGATTTTAGAACACAAACTTCTCTTCAACAAGATGAATGCCTGTATAATTATGTCATTTGTTATCATAGCTTTCCTACATCATAATGCTTAATAGAGAGATTGACTCTTGACCTCTTTAAAGGGTTTGTAACTGTAAATTTTGCTTTGCTGCCAGCCCCTCACTTTCAAGCTCCCATCCTGCACTGTATACATTTTTACAAGAACCTAAGGCTCTAAATACCTTTTTGCAAAGTGTCTTCAGGCCGGTCACTTGACTCCTGGCCGCTCTGCTATTACTATTCAGGGCTACAGCAGGAGGAGCCGAGCTTTTCCTCTAAAGTCAACCGGGAGTCACGTGACCGGCCTGAAGCTACTTCACAAAAAGGTATTTAGAGCCTTAGTTTCTTACAAACCATTCTATAGTTCAGGATGGGAGCTTGAAAGAGAGGGGCTGTCAGTAACATTGTACTTTTTTTATTAACAGCAGCAGAGGGAGGCAGAGACAGACACAGGCTCCCGAGTTGACAGGCAGGGAGGGGAGAGAGGAAAGCAAAGCTGCGGATGACGGAGGAATGAAGGCAGACCACGGTAGTCCGAGCTCAGTAGCCATGATTATCATGGTCAGCACTGAGCGGGGAGGGCAGAAACTGGTAGGATCAGCCTGGTTTTTTACAATTTCCAGAGGGGCAGGTTAGAAAACACAAGCACTGCGCTGTTTTACCTGCTATAAGGAAACAGGATCTCTAGTTTTGATTTATTTATTTTTTAAGGGTAACAAACTTTATATGGCTATATTTAGGGTTTTCCACAATTTTTTAACGCGTATGTACTGTAACCACTTGCTGACCATATACTTAACATATATGGTGGCAAGGATGCTCTCCTGCACTACCGGGTTTGGGGCCCACTCCGGCTGTGATTATTCACAGCAGGAGCCTGTCAGCAGGTACTGTGGACTTGATATCCGCCACCAACCGCCGATTGTTCGTTACACAGGCAGAATGGTAGTTTGCCTATGTAAACAAGGCAAATTGCCCTTCTGTCAGTGGGGAAGGTATTGATCCTGTGTTCCTGCAAAACAGAGACACGGATTTATGCCTTCTCTTAATTCAATCACCTCCCACAGTTTGATAATACACCAGCTAGGAACACATTTAACCCTTTGATCGCCCATGTTAACCCCTTCCCAGCCAGTGTCATTAGTACAGTGAAAGTTTATATTTTTAGCACTGATCACTGTATTAGTGTCACTGGTCCCCAAAAAGTGACAAGCGTCAGTGTTGGACTGTCCGCTACAATATTGCAGTCCCGCTATAAGTCACTGATCGCTGCCATAACGAGTAAAAAATAAATAGAAATTCCATTAAAAATAACCCATAGTTTGTAGAGGCTATTACATTTGCGCACACCAATCACTAAACGATTATTGGGATATTTTACCAAAAAATATGTAGCAGAATACATAGTGGTCTAAATTGATGAACAAAATAGTTTTTTTTTTTCACATTTTTTTTTTCAATTTATGTTCTCTAGCAGAAAGTAAAAAATATATTTTTTATTTTTCCAAAATTGAAAGTCTTTTTTGTTTATAGTGCAAAAAATAAAAAAAGGCAGGGGTGATCAAAAAGCATCAAAAGAAAACTATTTGTGGGGAAAAAGGGCATCAATTTTATTTGGGTACAGTGTTGCACGACTGCCTAATAGTCAGTTGAAGTAGCGCAGTACCGTATCGCAAAAACTGGCCTGGTCATGAAGGGAGGTATATCTTCCAGAGCTGAAGTGGATCAAAAACATTTTTTTGCATTTTTAATAGAGACGAAGAGCAAGCTTAAAACATCACCTATTTTTTATTTTTTTTTTTTGCTTCTTGTGTCCCATTAGAGGGATTTCCCTTCACTTCCTGCATCAAAGACGCAACAGGCAGTGAGAGGAAAGCTCTATAATTAGAGGGTAATCTCAATTCCCAACAGCTCCCATATGGAAGATGTTGCCTTGCCTCTTTTCCTGTTGACAACTATTATTTTGGGGTTTTTCCACTTTCTGTCCCAGTGACAATGGGCAAAGGAAAATTAGAAAGGAGAATCTGTGGAGTCACAGATAGAAATAAAAACTTGACTGCTTAAAATCCTTCTCTACTCCATTAAAAAAAAAAAAAAAAAAAAGCTTTGGCAACAAAATTCATTTTAATACTCTATTTTATAATTGGGCAAGAGCTCTTCTATGACCATATTTCTCAACTCATCCCCTGACAGTTTGATGTTGAAAAAGAAATATTCCTACCGTGTGTTACATTTAAACCGTCCATTAGGAGTGATCATATAAATACTAGGTGGTTTAAAGGGGAATTCTCTTGGAAATATTAGTTTCCCATGATAGTAACCACCTGCAAAAGAGAATACATACTATAATTAGAAGACAAAAACATCTCAGATGCACAATAAAGTCTCTGAAATAAGACAAAGCGATCAGAAGACATTAAAGAGTATCCTTAATCAAATCAGAAAAGAAAAAAAAGCTTCCACATCTGCCCTGACCAAGATTTTATTCTGCAACTGAAATTCAGCTCATTATTTGTTCTTTGCAGCACAGATTCATTTAAAGCATAGTCCACCTTTAGGGCTCTTTCACACGGGCGCTCCGTGTGTCCGCAAATCATCCTATTTTTTTGCGGATGATTTGCGGACATAATGTAAGTCAATGGCATTGCGGATGTCAGCGGAATACCATCCTCTGACATCCGATTTTCTTCCTTTCAGTTCTGTTCCGTTTTTTGGAACGGAACAGAACCCTATTTTTTCATCCGTTCAAAAAACGGAAAGGAAGGAAAATCGGATGTCAGCGGTGTCACCCGCTGACATCCGCAATGCCCATAGACTTACATTATGTCCACAGATCATCCGCAAACGGATGGGATGATATGCGGACTTACGGAGCGGATGACACAAATGTCATCCGCTCCGTGAAAAAAAAAAAAAAGTCCCGCAGCGGAGCTTTCACACGGAGCGGCCTTGTGAAAGAGCCCTTAGGAAAAATGTAACAAATGCAGCAATAATAATAACATTTTTGCCTTCAGGCCTGCAGATAATTGCTACTGCAATCAATGTTATGTGGGTGCAATGCACAGGCTCTTGCAATGTGTACCCCCAGCCCCGGGTCTGTACGGCAACTTGCCATTACCACCCTGCTGCTGGAATTCTCGAAGTCCTTGTACTACGGTTGTAGATAAGACATGCAATCTTTTCATTCAGCAATTCCTATGAATGGATGACGCAGATGTGTGGAAAGAATGAAGACACAAGAAGCACTCAGATTATGGTAAGGAGTGAATGGCTTTGTGATTCTGGGCATTATGTAAGCTACAATGCCTCTAAGCTATTACACTCCTAATAGGAGTAGAGTATGAAATTAGGTCCAAAAGGTTGACTTTAATCCTGATCTTTCTCTAAAATGCCACATTAATCGAAGGAAAGCCATTATAAGAGAATATGACTCGCTGTCATGCTGATGCTATGGCTTCAGTATGCTGAGACAATGCACCAAAACAGGACGTAACAAATTCTGACTTTTCTCAGACTTGCATTTGCTGCATGCTTGTTCTAGGTCTCTGACTGAAAAGTATTCAAACCAAACCCAGCTAGGCAACTAGCATTTTCAGGAGGCCAAAAACTGCCAATTTTCCAAACATAACATATGTGCTTCTTGTTCCTCTCCTGCCAACATCTAATCTGTATAAGGCAGCCCATAGAGGAGTCAGTTTTTTTCATTCAGCAGATTAAACGAAAAAAAAAAAAAAAAAAAACTGACCCGATTCCCCCATTCAATGCTATTGTTTTCTGCCAGTGGGGAAATTTCGATCTTTGCAAAGCTGGCATAAAACACCCTAAACCATGGGTGTCCAACCTTTTGGCTTCTCTGGGCCACTGAGTGTAGAGAAATTTTCTCAGGCCGCATATAAAAATATATACTATAGTTAAGGTATACAAGTAATAAAACGCCACCGCGCCCACCACCCCCCCCTCCCCCAGCACTAATTTAACACAACTAGTGGATGATCCCCTCCAAGGCTGCCTCTTTGGCCGTGCCCCCGACTCGACTTCCTTCCTCCCCAGCAGAAAAAAAAAAAAAAAAAAAAAAAATTTTCAGGGGGCAGTGGGCCGCATTGCCTGCGGTTCAGGGCCGCAGGTTGGACATGCCTGCCCTAAACCAACATGTTCGGGGCCCTCCCCTAATCCTAGGAGAGAGGGAGACTAGATCGG
The DNA here is from genome assembly GCF_965119305.1 of Pelophylax lessonae. Taxonomy (NCBI): domain Eukaryota; kingdom Metazoa; phylum Chordata; class Amphibia; order Anura; family Ranidae; genus Pelophylax; species Pelophylax lessonae. The sequence goes on along the minus strand of NC_138779.1, from coordinate 88,437,216 downwards.
ACCAATGCAGATCCAGATAAGAAAGTAGTGATTTTTATTGTGATGATGCAAAATGAAAGCTAAATATTACAATTATCTTACCTTCATAAGGGGTCATCTCGGGTCCTCGAACCACGTAGTGCCTAAAGAAATGAAAACAATTAATGAGTCTGAACCCAGGGTCTACTTTTCCTAATTCTTCATCTTATAAACTAGTCAAAATTAAGATGTTTTATGGAGTTTTCTGTTGGAGAATAAGGCAAACATACAAATATAGATTCAGAACTTCTATTTCCAGACCATCATCCTATTGTACCTTTATTTTGTGTACATACCCTCCTTGACTGAAACTGTGCTTATATGCCTGCCACTATCTGCCTGGAGTTTGCATGTTCTCCATGTGTGGGTTTCCTCCGGGTACTCCAGTTTCTTCCCACACTCCAAAGACATGCTGGTAGGTTAACTGGCTCCTGTCTAAATAGGCCCTAGTATGTGTATGTCTGAATGTGAGTTAGGGACCTTAGACTACGCTCCTTGAGGGCAGGGACTCATGTGAAAAAAAAAAAAAAAATAGGATTTTTTGACTTATCGTAAAATCCATTTCTCTGATGTTCATTGACATGGACAGCTCCTGATATTCTTAACCATTGGGTTATACTGCCCCCTACAGGAGTAGGACACTAGGCAGAAAAAAAAAAAAAAAAAAGGTCTGGCTACGTCTATGGGCAGTCCTAGGGGGTATACTCCCTCTCTCTGCTATAGGTACTCAGTTTTGTTACAAGCAGTGTCAGAGAAAAAACAACTCCACAGAGGGGTGGGTGCTGTGTCCATCAATGAACATCAGAGGAAGGGATTTTACAATAAGTCAAAAATCCCATTTTCTATTTTGTTCACTGACAGACACAGCTCCTGATATTCTTAACCATTGGGACATCTCAAAGCAGTGTTAAACAGCAAAAAAATTCCAAGGCTAAAAACAGTAGCAAACCAAGCAACAGGGGCTGAACTAAAACAACTTTGAGCCCACCTGAAAAAAAAAACAAAAAAAACAAAATACACCCTCAAAGAGGACCAAGTCCTCTAAACATCAGCCTTCAAAAAGGTAGACACCATCAGTCCAGCACTCGCATGCAAGTCCGGAGGAATGGACATCTGCTGGACAGCAGGAGGTGAATTGCAGCCTGCAGTCTCTGGAGTTTGTGCAGAGGAAGGAGTACTCTGGTTGAGTCAGACCCAGATAGTCTAGTTTTGGGGAAGGAACCATGGCAGACTTCTGAAGATTCAGAATCCAGCCAAACTTCCTCAGGATCCGTATGGAGATGTCCAGGTTTTCCACCAGCGCAGTAAGAGACTACTCATCCAAGTAGCCCAGGACCGTGATCCCCTGCTGACGTAACACTGCTAGCACCGGTGCCAACACTTTCGTGACGACCCGAGGAGCAGAGGCGAGACCAAAGGGTAACGATACAAAACGGATAATGCTCCTCTCCCACAGCAAAGTGGAGGAAGCACTGGTTACGGCCACATATTGGAAGGTGAGGGTAAGCATCCTTGATGTCGGTGGAGGCAAGAAAATCCCTCAATGCAGGAGAGACACCACTGCGCAAACAGACTCCATTCCAAACTTCTGCACTTGCACTAGCAGTTCAGCACCTTGCTTTCTGGGGACTGTAAACAGGTTTGAGTAAAACCCCTGAAAACCTTCCTAAGTTGGAACAGGGACAATATCCTCTTGAAGTAACAGGTCTTGTCCCGCCCCAAACAGACCCTATAAGCTGTCTGGGGACAGGTGCAAGTTGGAAGGAAAGAACCTTGCCGGGGGACAATCACCCCTTGCAGCACAAGGTCTTGCACCGCCCCAAAGAGAGCCTGTAAGCGGACCAGGACAGTCGCACGTTGGAAGGCAAGAACCTTTCCAAGGGGAAGAACAGAACCCGAACTTGTAACTGGACCTGGAACCAACGGAGACGTCCCCCACCCCAGATACGGGTGAGGGTGCACCTTCGATCTGAATGGGCCTTGTCCTCGGGTCTGGAGAAGCCCACTCTTGACTTGCCAGACCAAGTTCGCTTGGATCCTGGGCTTTGATCCTTTGTCATTCGACCCTGAGGGACAAAAAAAACTTCTTATGAGCAGAGGAGGAGGGCCCACATCTAGAAAGAGGGTCCTTGCCCTTAGTAACCTGTAGAAGAATGGTACTCTTCACCCTGTGAGCCCTTTAATGATGTCATCCAGGGTAGAACCAAACAGGCGATCTCCTTAAACGGGAAGATCAGTCAAGACCTTTTTAGAAGTCTGGTCCGCAGACCAGCATTTGAGCCAAAAAGACACACTGAAGGACCACTGTCAAAACAGAGCCGAGCCACTAGGGGAGCCGCATCCAAAGAGGCATCACAGATAAACTGCAGCCCCTGGACCAGCTGGTCCGCCAGCTCAGCAAAGGCAGGGGGGAGCAGTTCTCCCTCCAGGTCAGGGCGTAAAAGCTTAGCCCACTCAGTCAGAGTCTGCGACACCAGGGCAATGGTGAATATAGGCCTTAGTGCCGAACCAGCTAGGGTGTACATACTGCGGGCCACAGCCTCCGCCTTCCTGTCAGCTGGGTCCTTAAAGGCGGGGGAGTCTTAAAATGGAATCATGGTTGCCTTGTTCAATCTGGAAACTAGAGGGTCCACCACCAGTGGAACAGTCTACTTCTTAAGAAGGGACTTCTAATAGGGGTATCGCCTAGCAAAGTGCTTAGGGACCCCAAGGGGAAGCTTTAGTCTTCCCTACTCTGTAGTGACTATTCTGTCAAAATAGGAGGGGAAAGGTTACACCTTTGCTGCTCGCGAGGCGTTTAACTCGCAGGCCAGCTCCCATCCAATGGGGCTATGTCGCGGCCGACCTATCGTGGAGCTGAGGTCTGCGCACGCTCGCTGGCCAGACTGGGGGGACCACTAGATCTAGATTATCCAGCCCATCGCCCAGTCCAGCAGTTGATTGTGGAAAAACCAGGAGGAAAAAAAAAAAAAAAAAAATCTAGCTAAAAAAAAAAAAAAATTTTGCCAGGACCAGAGATCTCAGCAAGGCCCTAGGTCCTTACTCCTGACTAGGTAGAAAAAAAAAAAAAAAAGAAGGAGTACAAATAGCAGAGATAGAGAGAGTATACCCCCTGGGACTGCCCATAGGCGTAGCTAGACTTTTTTCTGCCTAGTGTCCTACTCCTGTAGGGGGCAGTATAACCTAATGGTTAAGAATATCAGGAGCTGTGTCTGTCAATGAACGAAAGAGAAATCTAATATTATATTAGTATATATGCATGTAAAGTGCTGCGTACATTAATGAGCTATATACAAGTACCTACAATAAATGTACGTTTACACACCTTTAAAAAAACATTTATAAAAACTGAAAAATAGCAGTTATAGTTAAAACAACACTAACATAAAAACTAAAAAGTGAGAAATAGCTGCCGATAACATGCAAAACTATATATACACACAGTGCCTTAAAGTATTCATACCCCTTGACATTTTCCACATTTTGTCATGTTACAACCAAAAATGAAAATGTATTTTATTGGGATTTTATGTGATAGACCAACACAGAGTGCCACATAATTGTGAAGTGGAAGGAAAACGATAACTGGATTTTTGTCTTACCGTAAAATCCTTTTCTCTGAAGTCCATTGACAGATGCAGCTCCATATAATTCTTGACCATTGGGTTATGCTGCCCCTTACAGGAGTAGAACACTAGGCAGGAAAATGCTTTACCAGGCCTATACCAACACACTCCACTATAAGCTTCAGTTTAGCTGCAAGCAGTGTTTAGAGGAAAAACCCCAAACCACTCAAGATAGAGGGGCGGGTGCTGCGTCTGTCACTGAACTTCAGAGAAAAGGATTTTACGGTAAGACAAAAATCCAGTTTTCTCTATCGTTCATTGACAGAGGCAGCTCCATATAAATTCTTGACCATTGGAACGTCCCAAAGCAGTATTTGCATGGGGGGAAAACAATGCAGAAAAAGAACGTAATTCCCAACAAGGCTAAAACCGAAGTCAACCAGAGAATATAGAGCTCAACCAGGAACAACAGGAGCTCACCTGGACAAACCCCCTCAAAGAGACAAAGTCTCTTTTAAAATAGCAGCTTGCAAAACCTTGCGGCCAAAAGAAAAATCCAAGGATTTCAACACACATAAAATTTTGTGAACGTGTGCACAGAAGACAAAGGTGCCTCCTTGCAAACTTGGATCACTGATGCCTGATGGCGAAAAGCCCAAGAAGCACTCAGCAACCTAATAGAATGCGCCTTCACAGGAGAAGGTGGAACCTTCAGTGAATAAGCCTGAACCACCGTCTGCCTGATCCACCTACAGACGCATCCAATCCCTTTCTAGGTCCTTCCATAAGGACAAAAAGGGAATCTGATTTCCTTAAAGATTCAGTAGCCGCCAGGTAAACCCTAATTGCCAGAACCACATCCAGAAAATGCAAAGCCATATCTAAGAAAGCAGCAAAATGTCTTCATTTAGATGGAACTCAGAAACCACCTTAGGAAGAAAGGACTGACTAGGTCAAAGTACCACTTTATCTCTGTGGGCCACCAAATAAGGCGAACGTCAGGAAAGTGCCACCAATTCCGATACTCTGCGAGCAGAATTAAAAGCCATAAAAAAAGTAAACCTTCTGAGACAAGGTAAGCAAAGGAATCTCCCTAATGTTCTCAAAAAGGAAGTTATTAAAGAACAAACAATACCAAATTCAGATCCCACGGAGGTAACGGGAATTGCCTCGGAGGGGCCACATGACGGACCCCTTGGATAAAAGTGCAAATTAACGCATGCGAGGCTAAAGGATGTTAGAAAAAGACAGCCAAGGCCGACACTTGGCCTTTAATAGTAGCCAAGGCCAACTTCTGTTCGAGACCTCTTTAAAAAGGAAAGTCAAGATCCTAACCACCGAAAAAAGGCGAGGATGCACCTTCATGGACTCACACCATGAAAGGTACGATTTCCAAGTACGATGATAGATCTTCCTGGAAGTAGACTTCCTGGCCTTCAACAGTGTAGGAATCACAGAGTCAGAAAGACCCCTATCCTTCAACACCTGGCTTTTTAACAGCCATGTCATTAAAGTCAGCGACTGTAAAGCAGGACGGAAGATCGGTCCTTGAGAAAGCAGATCTTCCCTGAGAGGAAGTCTCCAAGGAGCATCGGCGAACCAACCTTACCAGATCTGCATACAAAGACCAGTGAGGCCAGTCTGGGGCCACCAGAATCCCTTCCACCTCTATTCGGTGCAGAATCCTCGGCAGGAGCTTTAGCGTTTTGGTTATAAAATTTAGCAAAAATTGGATTTTTGACTTACCGTAAAATCCATTTTTCTGATGTTCATTGCCGGACACAGCTCCTGGTATTCATAACCATTGAATTATACTACCCTGCAGGAGTAGGACACTAGGCAGAAAGAAATTCTGGCTACACCTTTGGCCAGTCCCAGGAGTTTTACTCCCTCTCTCTGCTATAGCCACTCAGTTTTGTAACAAGCAGTGTCAGAAGAATAATAACTCTGCAGAGGTGTGGGTGCTGTGTCCATCAATGATCATCAGAAAAATGGATTTTACAGCAAGTCAAAAATCCAATTTTTGCTAAATTATATAACCAAAACTAAGAAAATGCATTTTCTTTTACAAAATTGTCAGTCTTTTTTCATTTATAGCGCCAAAAACACACAGTGAAGAATAAATACCACCAAAAGAAAGCTCTATTCGTGTGAAAAAAGGACAAAAATTTTATAAGGGGACATGATGCATTGATAGTACTCAAGGCCAGTTTCTGCTCATCTATCTGTTGAAGGATAGTCAAGATCCGTGACACTGAGAAGAAACCCAAGAGACTCGCACCACGCAATGTACCTCTTACACGTACGATGGTAGAGCTTCCTAGAAGTAGATTTCCTAGCTTTGAACAGCGTTGGAATCACTGACTCCGATAAATCTCTATCCATCAGCACCTGGTGTTCAACAGTGTTCAACAGCCAAGCCGTCAAAGCCAGCGACTGTAAAGCAGGACGGAAAGTTGGTCCTTGGGACAGCAGATCCTCCTTGGGAGGAAGCGTTGAAAGAACATCGGCGACCAGCTGCACTAGATCATCATACCAAGCACGGCGAGGCCAGTCTGGAGCCACTAACATGACCAGAATCCCTTCTGCCTCCATCCTGCATAGAAGTCTTGGCAGAAGCTTGAGAGGAGGGAAGGTGTAAATCAAACAATACTGACCCCAAGGGGCCACCAGCGCATCTGTGGCGTCAGCCAGAGGATCCAGTGACTGAGCCACAAACTTCTGCACCTTTCTTTTGATCCGAGACGCCAACAGATCCACCTCAGGGATGCCCCACTGGAGAAACAATTGATGAAACCCCTCCGGATGAAGGGACCACTACCCTTGGTCCAACACCTGCTGACTGAGGTAATCCGCCTGCCACCTCGGCAATGTGTACAGTGGAGAGGGCTGGAACGAACCATTCTGCCCACCTTAGCATGCCAACTACCTCCAGAGCCGCCAGGACACTTCTTGTGCCCACTGATTAACAACATAAGCCACGGCCGTGGCATTAGGAAAAAAGGTGTAGCGTTAAACAATGATTAAAAGCGAGTTTAGTATCCATATCCCAGGGGAAAAACAAAAGGGTGCACTTCTTCTGATGAAAAAAGGCCTCTATAAGTGCTGCAGGTACCGGCCACCAACACCTGATCACACTGCCTCTTACTGGATAGTATTGACCCTCATTACAAAGGTCTATGCAGTCATCTGGTTCTATCTGAGGGTATGGAGCCTTAAAATCCGTCCGACTGAATACACACTGGCCATCCCTGAAAACCATCTGTCCAATAGTCCAGGCACAGTCTGATTGCTCGGAGTTCCAAGACATTGATCGGTAGTTTGGACTCTTCCAGTGTCCAGAGCCCCTGAGCAGATTTTTTGCCGGACAGGCTGGCATCTGTGGTGACTACTGTCCAATACAAGGGGAGGAAGGATTTGCCCAGCCAAAGCACAATGCCGCCATATCAGGGACTCTTGTTCCTCAGCTCAGCCGTATCCGATTGTCCAGAGACTGCAGAGTTTTGTCCCATTTGGCCAGAATCTCCCTTTGCAGGGACCTCATATAGAACTGTGCAAACGGAACTGCCTCGACGGTAGACACCATCACGTCCAGCACTCGCATGAAAGTCCGGGGGGCTGACCATCTGCTGGACAGCAGGGGACGAATTGCAGCCTGCGATTTCTGAAGTTTGGAAGGATCACTCTGGCTAATGCAGAGTCAGACCCAGATAGTCCAGCTTTATGGATGGAACTAGAGCAGACTTCTGAAAATTCAGAATCCAGTCAAACTCCCTCCGAGTTTGTATTGCGATTTCCAGGTTTTCCACCAGAACAGTAGGAGACTCCACTCGCAGAAGGAGGTCATCCAAGTAGCCCAGTACCGCTACATAGTTACATAGTTAGTGAGGCTGAAAAAAGACACAAGTCCATCCAGTTCAACCTATGTGTGTGTGTTTGCTTTTAACCGTACATTGTATACCCCTGTATGTTGTGGTCTTTAAGGTGTCCATCCAATAGTTTTTTGAAACTATCAATGCTCCCCACTGATACGACTGCTTGCGGAAGAGAATTCCACATCCTTACTGCTCTTACAGTGAAGAACCCCTTACGCACTTTAAGGTTAAACCGCCTTTCCTCTAGTTTTAGTGAGTGGCCACGTGTCTTATTGTATTCCCTTACTCTAAATAGTTTGTTCCTTATGCTAGGGTCGCCAGTACAGTATTTGTACATTGATATCATATCCCCCCTCAAGCGTCTCTTCTCCAGAGAGAATAGGTTCAGTGCTTGTAGTCTTTCCTCATAGCCGATGTCCTCCATTCCCCTAATTATTTTTGTTGCCCTTCTCTGGACTTTCTCCAGTTCCAGCACATCCTTCCTGAGGACCGGTGCCCAGAACTGGACATCATACTCCAGATGTGGCCGGACCAGAGTCTTGTAGAGTGGAAGAATAATCTCTTTATTTCTGGAGTGAATCCCCTTTTTTATACAACCCAGTATTCTGTTGGCTTTGCTTGCAGCGGCTTGGCATTGCATGCCACTTCCAAGCCTGTTGTCTACCAGTACCCCCAGGTCCCATTCCATCCTAGACTCACCCAGAGGTTACCCCCCTAGTGAGTAGCTTGCTTTCTGGTTTCTGGCCCCCAAGTGCATTACTTTACATTTTTCTACATTAAATCTCATCTGCCATGTAGTTGCCCACCCCGTTATTTTGTTCAGGTCTGCTTGCAAGATTTCCACATCCTGCATAGAAGATATTGGCATGCCTAATTTAGTATCATCTGCAAATACTGAGATTGTACTAGATATCCCCTCCTCTAGATCATTTATAAATAAATTAAACAGGATTGGTCCCAGGACAGAACCCTGGGGGACCCCACTTTCCACACCCGCCCAATCCGAGTACTCCCCATTAATCACCACCCTCTGTACTCTCCCCTGGAGCCAGTTCTCTATCCAGGTACTCACCTTATGGTCCATACCTACCTTCCTTAGTTTGTACAGTAAGCGTTTGTGGGGAACGGTGTCAAAGGCCTTTGCAAAGTCCAGATACACCACATCCACAGGCTTACCTTTATCTAAGTGGCAGCTCACTTCATCGTAGAAGGTTAATAGATTGGTTTGGCATGAACGATTTTTCATGAATCCATGCGGATTACTACTTATAATACCGTTTTCATTACTAAAGTCTTGTATGTGGTCCCTTATCATCCCCTCCAAAATTTTGCAGACTACAGATGTTAGGCTGACCGGCCTATAGTTACCCGGGATATATCTCGGCCCCTTTTTAAATATTGGTACCACGTTAGCTTTTTTCCAATCAGCTGGCACCATACCTGTCTGTAAACTATCCTTAAAGATCAAGAATAATGGTCTGGCAATCACCTGACTGAGCTCATTTAGAACCCGCGAGGCGGGACCAAATGGTAACGCCAAAAACTGATAATGCGCCTCTCCCACGGCAAATTGGAGGAAGCGCTGGTGACCGGCACATATTGGAATGTGAAGGTAAGCATCCTTGATGTCGATAGAGGCAAGAAAATCCCCCTGATGCAGGGATGCCACCACCGTGCGAATAGACTCCATCCTGAACTTCTGCATCCACACAAAGAAGTTCAGAGCTTTGAGGTCCAGGATTGGACGCACCTTGCCTTCCTTCCTGGGAACTGTAAACAGGTTTAAAGAAAAACCCTGAAAACATTCCAAAGCTGGGGCCCTCCAGCTGTTGTGGAACTACACATCCCATGAGGCTTTGGAAAACTGACATTCACAGACATGACTAGGCATGATGGGAATTGTATTTCATGAACAACTGGAGGTCCATAGTTTGAAGACCTCTGCTGTAAGCGGTCCGGGGACAGGCGCAAGTTGGAAGGAAAGGACCTTGCAGGGGGACAAGAATAAAACGAAATCTTGTAGCTGGACCGAATGACTTAGTGGACCAACTTGTCTTGTACCAGGGAAATCCACGGGTCTGGAAACCAGCGAAGACGACCCCCCACCCACGATAGAGGTAAGAGCTAGCCCATCGCCCGAAAACCACCTCCACCCAGGACACAAAGGACTTCAAGACCGCCGTCAGTGCATCGATGGATGGTTGGGACCCAGAAGGCCTTGCAGCCTCAGAGAGGGGATTAGGTGGGGAAATGTGCTCTAAAAGACTCCATGAGTCACCAGGGGGACCCCAAAAAAACACTGCAAATGGACAACTCCAACCGTGCTGGCAGCACCACCCGGTCGCCAGTCACAGAGCACCAAGCGATCCCCAGAGGGAGAGGGAGATGACCCCCACCAGACTCAGGCACCTGTAGCCACCAGGATAATCTGCACTTCACTTGTGGCGATCAGGAAAGGATTTAGCACCGGGGGATGAGGAGGGGGGTCCACCGCCAAAAATCGCCACCCACATGGCTCCACAGTCATGGCCGCGGCTATTTTTAACAGCAAAACCATGGACGCCAGACTACACAAACATGGCCACCGTGCATTAAGCACACAGGCTACAGCAAAATGGCGGCCCCCACCAGGTGTAACCCCCCCCCACCGCACAGCTGATCGTCCCCATCACAGCACCCTGCCCCCACCCAGGAGGTGGACCAAACCACGCACACAGCCCCAGCATAAGTGGAGGGGGGGGGGGGGGGGAGGAGGATAGTAGAATGGGGGGACAGATGAAGGGGGGTGCCTGACGGGAAGGAGGGGGGACTGTCTCAAGGAGGGACCCACGTCCTCCCCAAAACCCTGCAGAGGGAGAGGGGGGGGGGGGCACAGCTACTCATTCCATACCAGGAACTAGGCGGGCACCGCTCCAGACAGAACCGCTCACCATCAAAATGGGGGGCTAGCCAGCAGGAGGAACGCTGCGACTCGGGTCGAGACCCAGTCATATGCGGCCTCACGAGGTGTTAAACTCGCTAGCCAGCCCCCGCCCGGTGGGGCTATGTCGCAGTCGACCTAGCGCAGAGCTGAGGTCTGCGCATGCGCTCGCTGGCCCAGTCTGGCAGCTGGTTGTAGATCTCACAGGCAAAAAAAACCTGGAGAAACATTTCTATCTTAAAGAAAAAAATTGCCAGGACCAGACATCCCAGCAAGGAACTAGGTCCGAGTACCTATAGCAGAGAGGAGGAGTATACCCCCTGGGACTGTCCATAGGTGTAACCAGATTTTTCTTCTGCCTAGTGTCCTACTCCTGTAGGGGGCAGTATAACCCAATGGTTAAGAAGATCAGGAGCGGTGTCCGTCAAAATAAAAAATGTGCTTTTATCTTTCATGAGCCTGTAAAGCATTGCAACTGTGATCAGTGGATTGTGGGTGCAATGCCAGGCTCCCACAGGCTGCTCCTCCAGCTCTATGTCCATAGGGAGGTACAAGCTTCCAGGTAGAGAGCCTGAGGAAGTGTCAATGGACTAAAAGTGCAGTGATCCCTGTACTTGTGTTTCACAAAGAACTACAAGTTCATCTGCTGCATTGGCAAACAGAACCTGCAACGTATTTATTCACAGAATTCTGTAAATGAATGATGCGGATGTGTGAGTGGAGCCTTGTATAACTGCGCAGGTTTCAAAAGGGACAGCCGCTGCAGGGAGAAGAATCCTTGCACGCCATTATGGGAGAAAAGGGGGATTAATTTGCACCATGTTACATCTGTATTAATAATGTAACATGATCCTAAAAAGGTAGAGAGTTAGCCTTTAATATTTAAAGCTGAAGCCCCATATACAGTCTAAGATTAGGATCAATAGGTCCTATGTAGGGACAAAATTACTGGTTAGAAAACAAGCATAGCCACTTGCAGGCACCAAGATGATCCTGCACTTTCACAGTGATTTGGTCAAAAAAAAAAAAAAAAACACACAACAACAGGGGGGGGGGGGGGGGGGATCAAGAAATCTCAACCTCCTATTCAGCAAGGATCACAAGACCAAATGCCTATATTCTAGATTTCTTAGCAGCAAAAAAAGAAAAAGGGAAAAAAAAAAAAAAAAAAACCAAATACAGAAGTAACCAGACAGCAGAGCAAAATAACTGGGAAGAGCTCACGCTGACCTGACAAGAAGCTGCCACACAATAGAGCTGTCAGACAAGCCAACAGCCACAACTGTTTGTGCGAGGTAAACAAACCTTACACACATACACATGGCCTTTGGGATTGTTTGTGCCACGTGTGAGTATACATGCATGCAACTGTTCTCTGGCCTTCTCCCAGCCATAAGACAACTGACACGCTGCATACCAAACTATTCTGAGTGATGTAATGCAACAGGCCCTCCTCTGCCATGTTATTAACTAAAGGAAAACTTTTTTTTTTTTTTTTTTTAAATTAGAGTGGAGAGGGATTAGAACCCCTGTCAGTTTTTATTGCTATCTGTGCACCCATGATAGAGATTCACCCTCTCTATTTGTCCTGTTTACCATTATCATTGAAAGTAAAAGTAAAAGAAAATCTCAAATTTTAGGTTGTCCCCAGAAAAGTAAGAGAGGGCAAATCTTCCAATGGGGGCATTAGTTCTGGGGGCTGGCTCAGTCTCCTAGAGCCTCTCCTTGAGAGGCTGAGCCAGCTGCTGCTCCAGGCATCTGGGTGGATCCCGACATTAAAGTCAGGATTGATCCAGAGCCTGGACTGGCTGAGCGACGTTTCATTCTGCACTCCTGTGACCGGTTTTGAGCCGACAGTGGACTAAAGGCTTTGGCTCTACTTCTGCTTGAAGCTGGTAAATTTCATTATTTGATTGGCATGAATGTGTGCATAGGCCAAAGTACATAAGCAGATAAGAAGGCAGTTATCACAGAGTTGGGAACTAGGGCAATTTCGTCTACAGGGTAATTAAGTTGGTAGCAAGCTGGCTGGAGAGTTGAGCTGGGAATTTTCTCTGGGTTTGTTTTACATGCATTGCCCTTCCATGTGCTCCTTGCCGCTAAAGTCAGTTATTGGTGGGGGCACTGGCCAATTGGTTGTACTGTTGGAATACTGGTGAGGGGACGCACTGGACACCTTTACTGCCACCATGTTGGTCTACTGGACAGCATGCGATTAGTGCGGAGTCTGTCTATACGGGAACATGGTGCAGCTATTAAGGAGCCAAAGGCTTAAGATCCACTGAGGGATTGGATACCATACAGGAACATATACTCCTAGGCTACTTTATGTACCTCCTATTTATATATTTTGACTTTCATTAAGTTGAAATGATGGTCCTTTGTAAATCAACGGGCATGCTCTAGGGACGATTTTATCACTGGTGACTCTGCACCCCCCCTAAGCATTTGGATACCATTTTACTCCATGACAATTACCTTAAATAAAATTAATATTTGCCTAAGGAAGCGCAGGTAGGCATAACATGTAGGGCTACATCATGCAACATCAAGACTATCCATTATAATGCATGTGCATCTACTATGGAGGCTCTCAAAAAGTCAGGACTGCAGATAATAATGGGATGCCTTGTTGCAGCCTGCCCCCCCCCCCCTCCTCCCCAAAAGTTCTGTTTCACAAACAGGAGTCGGGGAGGAGGGCTTAAAGCGGAAGTTCCACTTTTGGGTGGAACTCCACTGGCCTAGAAGCAGTTCATCCACTCCTATGAAGGTAGATACATGGGACACAATCATTGCATGCTACTCAAACAAGTAATACATCCGTCGCCCTGCAAGAATGGATTTATCCCCACTTGTATAAACCAATAACATTTGCAGCCCCATTTGTATTATTTATTTAGTGGAAAAGACAAGAGAAACGTTTATACCAATTAATTAACAATATCTGCAAACACAAAGACAGAAAATAAATCTTGTGAGAACAGTATATTGGCTCAACACTACTTCTAAAACTTTTGAAGGCCAATAAATTAGTCTACCCTAACCTTGTGTGTCAGACATTCCAGGATACAGATGTCGCTGCTGGTCAGAAAAGTGAAATAAGAAATGGGTATCATGCCCTTTATACTATAAGTATACAAGGGCAATTGGCTACACATTCATTTTAATGGAAAGAAATTCTTGCTTTCTACCCGCAGTTTTATTTAGGCTGATGGCGGTGCGCTGACTTAGGCTCCTATTTGCCCAAAATTACTCAAAATAGTTGGCGCTTGACAGGATCTCTAAATATATAATCCTTTTTTGATACATAGGGTTAAAATCCATATTAATAGTTCTGCTTATGCGTTTCAGCCTGCAGAGCCTTAGTCATAAATTCATAGCATATTTTAAATATGCCAAGAATTAAATGTTTTCCTAACTAGTCCCTGTCTATGAAGCGGCGCAGAAATATATATGAATAAAAAGGACATGCAAACATAGACTATGAACATGGCTTATTCAGTAAAGCAGCAAAGAAAGGCACTAAAGGTAAGCATTTCTCTGAGGCAAATGACGACACATAATACATGGACACATAAAAAAAAAAAAAGAAAAACCACACACACACACACACACACACACACACACACACACACACACACACACACACACCACTGTCTGCCGACAGCACCTTGTAGAGCTGCACGATTCTGGCCAAAATGAGAATCACGATTTTTTTGCTTGGAATAAAGATCACGATTCTCTGTGTAACATCTTTTACATTATAAAAAAAGTTGGGATAACTTTACGTGTTTTATTTTTTTTTATTTTTTTTATTCATTAAAGTGTATTAATTGCGTTTGAAAGACTGCTGCGCAAATACAGTGTGACATAAAAATTTACAACAATCACCATTTTATTCTGCAGGGTCTCTGCTAAAAAAAAAAATATATATATATATATATATATATATATATATATATATATAAATAAATAAATGTTTGGGGGTTCTAACTACTTTTCTAGGAAAAATAAACTGATTTAACTTGCAAGCAACAAGTGTTGGAAAAAGGTTTAGTCTTTAAGAGGTTAAACTTCCTTCCTCCGGCAGAGGGAAAGAAAAGATACAATGTAATCATTTGTGTTTACAGTTCAGTGGGAGACTAAGGGCTCTTTCACACGGCCGCTCTGTGTGTCCGCAAATCATCCTATTTTTTTGCGGATGATTTGCGGACATAATGTAAGTCAATGGCATTGCGGATGTCAGCGGAATACCATCCGCTGACATCCGATTTTCTTCCTTTCAGTTCTGTTCCGTTTTTGGAACGGAACAGAACCCTATTTTTTCATCTGTTCAAAAAACGGAAAGGAAGGAAAATCGGATGTCAGCGGTGTCACCCGCTGACATCCGCAATGCCCATAGACTTACATTATGTCCGCATATCATCCGCAAACGGATGGGATGATATGCAGACTTACGGAGCGAAAGACAAAAATGTCATCCGCTCAGTGAAAAAAAAAAAAAGTCCCGCAGCGGAGCTTTCACACGGAGCGGCCGTGTGAAAGAGCCCTAATGCTTTTTTTTTTTTGACAGCTGCTCCCTCACAGCTATGTAAAGAAACGAGCAAGTGTCATGTTAAGATCGTCAGGGGGAGTGAATCGCGATCTCGATTCTGTTACGATTAATCGTGCAGCTCTAGCACCTTTTTTTTTGGCAAAGGATGCTAGAGGTGCCAGGCCTCCTGACAGCATAAGCAGTACCTACAAAACTGTTTTTTTTTTGGGTCTCCAGCCTTCTGACAATAAAAAAGTACAAAGCAGTCAGCAGAGGAAGTCTAGAACAGCAACCAGGCAGAGAAGAGCAAAAAATGGTCCAGAGAGAACAGACCAGAGCCAAAAGCACCGAAAGGTAGTCACAGGATATTGAGAGACAACGAAAGGCACCAGCAAATGTTGTATCCAGCACGATGAGCCACCTTGACCCTCTGAGTGTTTGTCCAGATCAATGGTCAGGGTTAGGAACATTCAAAAAAGTCCAGCAAGTTATAAAGTTCTCACAATACCAGACTACTAGCAGCAAAGTGGAAGGAGGGTGGCCTGGTGCACAATAGTTATACCTACATGAGAAAGTACTAGGGCTATAGGCTTATTCTGCTGTTTACATTTTATGCCTTCACTTGTAGTTTGGATTAGGGACATACCTTTACCCAGAGCAAAAAAGCCAAACTAGGTTGGAAGTTACAGCTATCTTGGAAAACTCACCATTCTAGAATATTTGAAGGAAGGGGTTCAGCACAGATATAAGGCACTGGGTCTTTTTTGATGCGCAGGTAGTCTTGTTTTAACCGTTGTGTTGCAGTTGTTGGTGCTCTTTTATTACTGTTGCTGCTCATCTGTATGGAAAAAAAAAAAAAAGTATACTTGAACATATGTAAAGTAAATCATAAGGCAATGGAACAGACAGTTGGCTTTGTACCAAAATTGCATTTATCTTTTTTGCCATTTTGTGGTAACGTGACCACAAAGTATTCTTTTTTACTTCTTCCTGATTGCGGTTACCTCTAATGGTGTCCTATACCCGCAGTGCTGCTGGATACGGTACAAATGACAGATTTCATTCATGCCAGATATTACAGTCAGTGCTCTTTTGCTGGCACTGTGACAGAGTTATGGATATAATACAGTGAAGGATTATGTTGTTCTCTCCCTTCAAAAAGTGTGTATGGTTTTTACTGACTACCACAGGTACGGAAAACGAATGTGGAGCAATCCTGTCATTTATTTACCTGTCCCTTCTCTCCCAGATCTGTGAAAAGAATACAGAGCTTTTTATGAATGGCTGATGGGAGAGTGAACAATGCAATCCCTGCGCTGTGCTATACTGGAACTCCCAGTCACAGCGCGCCAGAAGTTGAGCATTTTTTAGAGTTCCACTTTAGGGGGAAAAAAAAAAAATGGTGCGCTTTTTTTTGTCACCTGGTCCTACCCATACAAATCTGATCCCAGTTATGTTTCCACTAAACGTGGAATATATGCTCATTTTTTAGAAAAGCAAGCCATGTAGTTACATCATTACTCTCTCTTGTGATAATATTTGGAATTCTGCTGATATTTTGATACAATCACAAATACTAAATTCAAATTTTACAAAAAAAAGTGACAAATGCAGGATAAAGTGCGGTAAAAAGAGTAAACAGAAAGAAAATGATAAAAACAACTAAAGGGATCAAATAAGCAAGCAAAATACATCACAAACTGTTGTGAAACTGGATCAGAAGTCAGGCCATCCCTAGACTTCCATGTACTGAAAATCTGCAAGCAGCTTCGTCATTCACCATGTCTGACAAACACAATAACGTGGTCAGATTTCTTTGGACCATTTTGCACAATGTTTGGGGAACAAATGTATAACCAATGCGCTTCCTTATACTAGTTCTGCATTGCATTTCACATTTTTAACCACTTAAGCCCCGGAAGATTTTACCCCCATTCCGACCAGGGGGTATTTTGCGATTCGGCACTGCGTGACTTTAACGGACAATTGCGCGGTCGTGCGACGCTGTACCTAACCGAATTTGGCGTCCTTTTTTCCCCACAAACAGAGCTTTCTTTTGGTGGTATTTGATCACCTGTGCGATTTTTTGATCACGCGCTATAAACAAAAAAAGAGCATCAATTTTGCAAAAATAACAATATTTTTCACATTTTTTTTATATGAAATTCCCACCCAAAAAAATGTAAAAATCTAAATTTTTTAACATTTTCGGCCAATTTGTTTTATGCTACCTATGTTTGGTAAAAAAAAAAAAAAAAAAAAAAAAAAAAAAAAAAAAAAAAAAAAAAAAAAAAAATCGCAAAAAGCGTATTTTGATTGGTTTGCGCAAAAGTTATCGCGTTTACTAACAAAGGGAAAGATTTTTGTCATTTTTGTTGTTTTTTTTTTTAACGCGTAATGGCGGCGATCTGCGATTTTTTTTGCGGTACTGCGACATTGCGGCGGACAGATCGGACCCTTGACTGACATTTTTGACACTTTTGGGGTTACCAGTGACATTTCTACAGTAATCAGTGCTATATATATATATGCACTGTTACTGTAAAAATACACTGGTAGTGAAGGGGTTAACTTTATTTGGGAGGGAGGGGCTGTGTGTGTCCCTAGGGGCGTGCTTTCTACTGTGATTGGCTGTGGCTTCAGCTGTAAGGACACTGATCAACGGATCTACATAGTAGATCCATGTGATCAGTGTCTTTGCAGCGAGGAGAATGACAGGCAGCTTGTTTACACAAGCTGCCTGACATTCTCCCTCTCCCCCGCCGATCGCCGAGTGGCCGGCGGACATCGGGTCCGCTGGTCACACGCGCGGGGGGGGGGTCCGTGACCACGCGGGGGCGCGCGCTCGCTCCCTAGACCCTCACAAGCAAGCAACGTAGCCCTACGTTAGTTTGCCTGTGAGGGGCTGACCGCCGACGTAGATAGTCGTGCGGCGGTCGGCAAGTGGTTAAAGGCAAACAAGTAAGGGACACACAGAAGCTGCCATCAAAGACCTTTCCCTTAAAGGAGACGTAAATCCAAAGCTTGCCTGGCTGTAATTCTCCTATGATCACAGGAGTGCAGCTCATTCTTTACTCCTGTGACCCATTTTCAGCAGAGAGAGTGGGCTGAAGTTCGCTCTCTGCTTACCTCATAGAGCCACTCCAGGCTCAAGCGTCATTATGACCATAGAGTCAAGATCCGCACACATGCCTGGACCGGTATCCCTCTCAGCGAGCCGCTGAGAGCCTGAGCCAGCCGATCCATCCCCTCCACAGACCAGCGTTCCAGTTAGCAAGGAGAGGGGCACAGCAGAGAGCACTGAGTGATCGGTGGTGTTCGATCACTCGGTTTTCAGTGTAGAGGCGCTGGAGGACAGATGGTTTTGCCAGCCAGAAGATACTTTTGTGCCCCTTTCTGATCTGGTTTCACTTTGTAACTAGGGCTTGAATTTCAGATTTTACAGGCAAGCTATGTCAGCACAGAGAAGAGCACAGCGGAGACTTTTCTGGCAAATATAATACAAGCACGTTGTGGTGTCTGCTCTCAGGAAGATGTTACTTTTAGGAAATGTAAGTGCCTGTTCACATGCAGTGCAGTGTATGTGCATCAAAAACACATGGAAAGTAGGTTATATGGAGTCCAATGGCGTAGTTCACACAAGTGCAGTCATCCAGTGCTTTTCAGTTTCAGAAAAAAAAAAGTATAACATGCTCCTTTAATTCTGCACAGAACTGGACTGCAACAGAGTAAAAAGCATCAAAAACGTACCCTAGTACAGTAAAAAAAAAAAAAAAAAAAAAAAAACCGCATCTGGAATGCATCCAGAAAAGCATTAAAAAAAATGCACTAGAATGCATTAAGTGTTAAAACTTGCATGCAGAAATGCATTTCAAAACCGATCTGGAGGACTTTTTTTGCGATGTGATGAAGCAGGCTCGTGTACACTACAGTCACTGCAAGGGCACATTGAGATAAATGGTTTTCTACGTACCCCATTTTTCCACAGTACACTCTATTGCACCACATGCTGCAATTCAGAGACATACAGTGCCTTGAGAAAGTATTCAGCCCCCTTGAACTTTGCGACCTTTTGTCACATTTCAGGCTTCAAAACAAAGATATAAAACTAAATTTTTTTGTGAACAACCAACAACAAGTGGGACACAATCATGAAGTGGAATGAAATTTATTGGATATTTCAAACTTTAACAAATAAAACTGAAAAATTGGGCGTGCAAAATTATTCAGCACCCTTAAATAAAAACTTTGTAGCGCCACCTTTTGCTGCGATTACAGCTGTAAGTCGCTTGGGGTATGTCTTTATCAGTTTTGCACATTGGGAGACTGAAATTTTTGCCCATTCCTGCTTGCAAAACAGCTCGAGCTCAGTGAGGTTGGATGGAGAGCATTTGTGAACAGCAGTTTTCAGTTCTTTCCACAGAATCTCGATTGGATTCAGGTCTGGACTTTGACTTGGCCATTCTAACACCTGGATATGTTTATTTGTGAAGCATTCCATTGTAGATTTTGCTTTATATTTTGGATCATTGTCTTGTTGGAAGACAAATCTCCGTCCCAGTCTCAGGACTTTTGCAGACTCCATCAGGTTTTCTTCCAGAATGGTCCTGTATTTGGCTCCATCCATCTTCCCGTCAATTTTAACCATCTTCCCTGTCCCTGCTGAAGAAAAAGCAGGCCCAAACCATGATGCTGCCACCACCATGTATGACAGTGGGGATGGTGTGTTCAGGGTGATGAGCTGTGTTGCTTTTACGCCAAACATAACGTTTTGCATTGTTGCCAAAAAGTTCGATTTTTGTTTCATCTGACCAGAGCACCTTCTTCCACATGTTTGGTGTGTCTCCCAGGTGGCTTGTGGCAAACTTTAAACAACACTTTTTATGGATATCTTTAAGAAATGTCTTTCTTCTTGCCACTCTTCCATAAAGGCCAGATTTGTGCAGTATACGACTGATTGTTGTCCTATGGACAGAGTCTCCCACCTCAGCTGTAGATCTCTGCAGTTCATCCAGAGTGATCATGGGCCTCTTGGCTGCATCTCTGATCAGTCTTCTCCTTGTATGAGCTGAAAGTTTAGAGGGACGGCCAGGTCTTCGTAGATTTGCAGTGGTCTGATACTCCATCCATTTCAATATCGCTTGCACAGGGCTCCTTGGGAGGTTTAAAGCTTGGGAAATCTTTTTGTATCCTAATCCGGCTTTAAACTTCTCCACAACAGTATCTCGGACCTGCCTGGTGTGTTCCTTGTTCTTCATGATGCTCTCTGCGCTTTAAAATGGACCTCTGAGACTATCACAGTGCAGGTGCATTTATACGGAGACTTGATTACACACAGGTGGATTCTATTTATCATCATTAGTCATTTAGGTCAACATTGGATCATTCAGAGATCCTCACTAAACTTCTGGAGAAAGTTTGCTGCACTGAAAGTAAAGGGGCTGAATAATTTTGCAAGCCCAATTTTTCAGTTTTTTTTATTTGTTAAAGTTTGAAATATCCAATAAATTTTGTTTCACTTCATGATTGTGTCCCACTTGTTGATTCTTCACAAAAAAATTACAGTTTTATATCTTTATGTTTGAAGCCTGAAATGTGGCAAAAGGTCGCAAAGTTCAAGGGGACCAAACACTTTCGCAAGGCACTGTAACTGAGGTGTCACTTTTTGCACTTCAAAGCTTTTTTAAAAAATAAAAGCTCCATGGGCAAAAAAACGAATCACACCGCTTTAGGATCAAGGTCATTCTGTGCCCATACTGCCGCCACTGCCTACACATTGCTGATGTTTACATGTTGGCCCCGAATACACGAGGCAGGGGCCCATAAGTTAGTATAAACGTTTACATGCCTACAGCATGAGATGGAGAAAATCAGATGGCAGACACAAATTTTCTAGTTTTGGTTTACACAGCTAAATGACTGAATCAAAACTGGCCTATAGCATACTAGTACATATAAATTAGGAGTCTGAATGCAGCTTGCTGCCTGCCTGCATGACTCCTAAAAGTGAGAGAATTAATTGTATGAAATAATAACAGAAAAAAAGTTCTATGCCTGTTTATATCCACAATCCAAACACATGTATTAAAAGCGGTCTTCCTCCCAAAACATTGGCTATAAAGTGTGTAGGACCGCAGTAAGGACATTAGTCTGTGAGCTCCTTTGTGGGACTAATGTGAATGGCTCAATGTTCTCTAGAAATAAAAAAGGAGTTGCTTTAAAAGGAGTGAAATACTTTTTCCACAGTGTCAAGTAGTCAGTGTTATATATGTATAATATGCAGCCTATTTCCTGGAAACCATAATTAGAAAATTCTAATATGCAAGTAATGAAAACACAAGACACAAAAAATATGGGATATAAACATGAGCTAAACATACCAAAGGTCTGTGACAAACCCAAACCAATGGGCCAGGGGCCTAAAGCCCCGTACACACGCGTCGAAAATCGGCAGGGAATTTTCGTCCGACGACCGATCTGCCGATTTTCGGCTTGTTAGTATAATGCTTCCGGCAACCAACTCAGACTTTTCGGCCGAAAAAAATCTGGTGTGCAGACTATAACATTTTTGTTGGCCGTCAACACAACGGCCGATTTTCGTGCAGTCAGTACAGATTGACAGGGAAAAATCTGATGAGCAAGTCTGGGCATGCTCAGTGAAGAAAGAACACAAAGAAAGCAAACCAACACATGACATCACTTCTGAAGTAGAATTTTGTTGGGCGAGAAAATTTGTGTGCAGTCTAGGCACATTCCAACCAACAAAACACAACTCTGGACAAAAGACGGACGATCGGTCGGCCGATAATCGTTGCGTGTGTACGGGGCTTTAGAGTGGAAGGAAAGGTTTACAAGGGCTACACAACAACATAGCTGGTAAATGTTGTTCTCCCATTGCTTGATACTCCCCGCAGACATGCTCTACTAAATCATCATCCGAATACATTTTCTAGGTTTTTCCTCTTTGCGGTCATGTAACCACAAAGCTTCAGCACTATCCCCTGTTTTTAGTTGTTGCAGCTGGTGGGCATTAATTCCCTGCCACCCGACAACACCCTGGAATGATGGATGTGGGCAGGTGACATACCTCAACTATGGGATTCAACAGCGTTGTCAACCAGTGAAGACACATGGCCCACAGTCATTTGACAACATAGAAAAACGTATTAGATGGCGATTTAGTATAAAAGGACTGCGGACAGTAATAGAAGCAACATTTAACAGGTTTGTTATTCTTTAGCTTTTCCTATTGCACCCGTTAGCGATAATCACAAAAGAATCCGGCCAGCTGGTTATACCCAAGTTGATAGCTGAACTTGGCACATTCAGCCTGCCCAATAATAGTTTGTTACTTGGCTGGTTCATGCTGAACCGGCCGAGATTCAAACAGATTTTTGGCAGGCCTAACAGCAGTGGAACCATACTTGCACAATGTGTATCAGCATGGCCGCTTGTAGACTCCTCTAGGGCAGTATGTGACAGAATAGCAACACAGGAGCACAAATGGAAGACAGCTATCCCCCCATAACAGAAAAAGCCTAAGCAAGGAACCAGCCATTTATAGTCTCTGTTGGAAGCACAGATGACAACACAAGAGCACAACTGGGGGACAAGGACAAGGCATAGTCATCCCATAGCATGAAGAAACCGAATAAGGGCCTTTAAGGCAGGATCATCAGATGTTATTTCAATCTAAAGTCAAAATATTTTTTTTCCATAGAGTATTAGAGGGGTAAAACCAGCGTCATCTTTTAATGCCATTTGTGTCTTAATATACACCTTGTCCTGTAGACAACAGGAAGCAAGAGAATATTTTCCCAATGTGAGGGAAGTCCCTTATTAGAGAGTTGTTACAGGAATAAGCGTAGCATAAAACCGAGGCCACAAAACACTTTGATCCCGAGTTGTAAAAAAATGGTTACAGAACACCTTGATCCCCGAGCATCATAAAGTCACAGAGCACCTGATCCTGAATAGTACAAAAAACTGTGGTTTTATGCATTTTAGGATCCAGATACAAATAAATAATGGACTTCTCTTTTCTTGAGACACTAACAAGTCAGGAAAGTACAAATATCCCCTATTTGGAAAGTAGACATTTCAAGGTATTTAGTAGTAAGAGGCATGGTGAAGGTTTTGAATTTGTCATTTTTTCCCCATGATTCTTTGCAAAATAAAGATTTATTTTATTTTGACAAAATTGTCACATTAACAAGTTATTTCTCTATTATGGCATATGCATACTTGCAACTAAACCCCAAAACAGATTCTGCCACTCACCCTGAGTTTAGCAATACCACATGTGTGAGATTTTTACACAGCCTGGCCACATACAGAGGCCCAACATCCAAGGAGCACCGTCAGGCATTCTAGGAGCATAAATTACACATCTAATTTCCTGACTACCTATTACACTTCTGAAGGCCCTGGAGCACCAGGACAATGGAAACGCCCACAAAATGACCACATTTTGGAAAGCAAACATGTATATTCTATGAGGCATTATGAGTCTTTTGAAAATGTTATTTTTTTTCTGCAAGTTTTTGAAAAATGTAAAAGGAGAAAAAAAAAAATGAAAACGCATTTTTTTTAAACATATTTTTTACACATTTTAATGGCACTGACGTGCACTGTAGGTAACTGTTTTGCACTGATAAGCACTCACTGATGGGAAACAATACATGTTATGCTCACCTGCTCTGTGCAGTGGATTTGCACAAAGCAGCCCCAATCCTCCTCTTTTTGAGTCCCACACCCGCCCCCCAAACAGCTTGCTATGGGGGCACCCAAGCCGTTGCTCTGCATGTCCATTCACACACACACACACACACAGCTGTGGCTTAGCCCGCCCCCCCTCTTCTCATTGGTTCATTGGCCGTGACTTGACAGCAGCAGGAGCAAACGGCTCCCACTGCTCTCTCAGTCAATGAGGAGGGACAGGCACATCACTGGATGGTGCAAAAGCAGGATGGATTTCAAGGCCACTGCATTTTTTTTTTTAATGCTGCATGCACCTTTTTCCTGCAGAAAACGAGGGCATAGCAGCCCATTTAAATCAATCAGCTGCCATGCCTGTGCAGATGTGGGCCGCCAACCCGAATACATGTGAACCAGGCCTAAAGCAATAGTAAAGTAATTTATAAATAAAAACATACCGGTCCTCCTGCAGATTTGAAGCGGAGTTCCACCCTAAAATTAAACTTACCTCCATCTTCTCGCTCCGGGTCACCTGAAAAACAAATGGATAATCGCAATATTTTTTTTTTTTACTTACCTGGTTTAGAAGAAAATATACTTACCTTACTTCCTCCCCTCGGTGGCTACGGCGATTCGTCACTTCTTGGCTTTGCAATGATTCCTGGGAGCTGAACGTCATCGCTCCCAGGAATCAATGCGCCTGCACCGGCGCCGACGTCAGTTCCGGTGCAGGCGCCATCATACCTTGCAAAACAGCTTCTGGGCACGCCCAGAAGCTGTGCAGGGATGACGCTGCGGCCCCCGGAAGTGACGGCAGGGCCGGTGCAGTGCATCGTGGGACCAAAGAAGACAGAAGAGGACGCAGAAGAGGATCGCGCTGGCTTCAAGCTGCCCACACCTGAGATGGCAGCGCTGGAGAAGACATTTTCAAGGTAAGTATTTCTTCTAAAAAGGTAAGTGCAACCCGGGACAGATCAGAGGCTATCCATTGTGGAATGCACTAGCCCTGACTGTCCCGGGGGTATTTTTATAAAAAAAAAAAAAAAGCTTTCCCAGGGTGGAACTCCGCTTTAAAGAGGTTGTAAACCTCCGGATTTTTTTTTTTTTTTTTAAAAAAGCAAACACCTGAAAGAAAAAACACATAATGAGCTAGTATGCATCGCCCTTCTTCCGGGTTTGCGGCATCCGGCCATCTGATTGGCTGGAGCCGCGATCACGTCACTCCCGCGCATGCGCACGGGAGCCGACGGTAACGGCACGGGGCCCTGAAGGAATGGCACGAGCGGCCGTTCCTTCAGAGTGCGCTCTGAAGGTCCGGGGGGACCTTCAATTAACTTGCCGGGAGCTTGCCGGAAAAATCACTCCCGCACGCATGCGCGGGAGTGACGTCATCGCGGCTCCGGCCAATCAGCGCGCTGGAGCCGTCTCTTCCGGCCAATCAGCGCGCCGGAGCCGCCGAACCCGGAAGAGACGACGAGGGATCATGGCAGCGCCCGCATCGATGTCCGGGGGTCCGTGTCGGGGCTTCGTTTTAAGGTAAGTTAAACATAATGGGCTAGTATGCGATGCATACTAGCTCATTATGCCTTTGTCTTGCAGGTTTTTTTTTTTTTATAGGGTTTACAACCGCTTTAAGGCTTACCTATAGGTACAAGTTGCAGAGGAGGGTTTACTTCCTCTTTAACCACTTTTGGACCGCAAGGATTTGCCCCCTTAATGACCAGGCCATCGGATCAAGGCCACTTGAAATCATATAATTGAATACCATGATAATACCGTATACCGTGGCAAAACCTTAATTAATCACTGCATGGAAATCTGCTACCGTCACATGCCTAATATTTACACATGCACTTGTGGGTAGCAGGCACGTATAATTACAGTGGGAGCCAATCAGCAGGTACCATGGACTCGATGTCCGTTGACATCCATCGATCATTCAGTACAGAGACAGAACGGCAGTCTGCCTTTGTAAACAAGGCAGATCGACGCTCTGTGATTAGGGAAGGCATGGGTCCTGTGTTCCTGCAAAGCAGAGACACGGATCCATGCCTTTCCCTAGTAAAAGCACCTCCCACACAGTACAAAAACACTGGCTAGGCACACAGTTAACTCTTTGATTGCCCCTTAGGTCTAACCCCTTCCCAGACAGTGTCATTAATACAGTGACAGTTCATACTTTTAGCACTGATCACTGTATTAGTGTCACCGGTTCCCAAAAAGTGTCAGTGTCTGATTTGTCTGCCAGTTGCTGATCGTCGCCATTACTAGTAAAAAAAAATAAAAACCTAAACATTTCATAATATATCCCATAGTTTGTAGACTATATAACTATTGTGCAAACCAATTAATATACACTTATTGGCTTTGTTTTTTAATCTAAAATATATAGCAGAGTACATATTGGCCTAAATTTATGAAATGTTTTACAGCACAGAGGTGATCAAATACCACCAAAAGAAAGCTCCATTTCGGGTGGGGGGGTTGACAGTACAGTGTTGCATCACTGCGCAATTGTCAGGTAAAGTAACAGTGCCATATTGCAAAAAATGGGCTGGTCATGAAGGGGGGGGGGGTAAACCTTCCAGAGGTCAAGTGAAAGTTGCAGACTGAAGAAGAGTGAATAGACTTGTGAATGAGCAGGTAATGTCATGAGGCTGGGCTCTACCTTCCCCTTATATACAGGTGTCCTCCTATATACAGGATGAGATAATGGAGGAGGAAGAAGAGGATTCCAGTATAATGTGTGATCACAAGGCACAAAGACATGGGAGTGATCAGGAGATGAGGGGGGTCTCCATACCTCTGGGATCTAGGAATAATGGACTCAGATCTGGGGCTGGGCTCTACCTTAGCCTTATATAAAATCTTCCCCTTATATACAGGAGTCCACCTATATAAAACACTTCCCCCTTATATACAGGTGTCCTCCTATATACACACTTCCCCCTTATATACAGGTGTCCTCCTATATACACACTTCCCCCTTATATACAGGTGTCCTCCTATATACACACTTCCCCCTTATATACACACTTCCCCCTTATATACAGGTGTCCTCCTATATACAGGTGTCCTCTTATATACACAATTCCCCCTTATATACAGGTGTCCTCCTATATACACACACACTTCCCCCTTATATTCAGGTGTCCTCCTATATACACACACTTCCCCCTTATATTCAGGTGTCCTCCTATATACACACTTCCCCCTTATATACACACTTCCCCCTTATATACAGGTGTCCTCCTATATACAGGTGTCCTCTTATATACACACTTCCCCCTTATATACAGGTGTCCTCCTATATACACACTTCCCCCTTATATACAGGTGTCCTCCTATATACACACTTCCCCCTTATATACACACTTCCCCCTTATATACAGGTGTCCTCCTATATACAGGTGTCCTCTTATATACACAATTCCCCCTTATATTCAGGTGTCCTCCTATATACACACTTCCCCTTATATTCAGGTGTCCTCCTATATACACACTTCCCCCTTATATTCAGGTGTCCTCCTATATACACACTTCCCCCTTATATACAAGTGTCCTCCTATATACACACACTTCCCCCTTATATACAAGTGTCCTCCTATATACACACTTCCCCCTTATATACAGGTGTCCTCCTATATACACACTTCCCCCTTATATACAAGTGTCCTCCTATATACACACACTCCCCCTTATATACAGGTGTCCTCCTATATACACACACACTTCCCCCTTATATACAAGTGTCCTCCTATATACACACTTCCCCCTTATATACAGGTGTCCTCCTATATACACACTTCCCCTTATATACAAGTGTCCTCCTATACACACACACTCCCCCTTATATACAGGTGTCCTCCTATATACACACTTCCCCCTTATATACAGGTGTCCTCCTATATACACACACTTCCCCCTTATATACAAGTGTCCTCCTATATACACACACTTCCCCCTTATATACAGGTGTCCTCCTATATACACACTTCCCCCTTATATACAGGTGTCCTCCTATATACACACTTCCCCTTATATACAGGTGTCCTCCTATATACACACTTCCCCCTTATATACAAGTGTCCTCCTATATACACACTTCCCCCTTATATACAGGTGTCCTCCTATATACACACTTCCCCCTTATATACAGGTGTTCTCCTATATACACACTTCCCCCTTATATACAGGTGTCCTCCTATATACACACTTCCCCCTTATATACAGGTGTCCTCCTATATACACACTTCCCCCTTATATACAGGTGTCCTCCTATATACACACTTCCCCCTTATATACAGGTGTTCTCCTATATACACACTTCCCCTTATATACACACTTCCCCCTTATATACAGGTGTCCTCCTATATACACACTTCCCCCTTATATACAGGTGTCCTCCTATATACACACTTCCCCTTATATACACACTTCCCCCTTATATACAGGTGTCCTCCTATATACACACTTCCCCCTTATATACAGGTGTCCTCCTATATACACACTTCCCCCTTATATACAGGTGTTCTCCTATATACACACTTCCCCCTTATATACAGGTGTCCTCCTATATACACACTTCCCCCTTATATACAGGTGTCCTCCTATATACACACTTCCCCCTTATATACAGGTGTCCTCCTATATACACACTTCCCCCTTATATACAGGTGTCCTCCTATATACACACTTCCCCCTTATATACAGGTGTCCTCCTATATACACACTTCCCCCTTATATACAGGTGTCCTCCTATATACACACTTCCCCCTTATATACAGGTGTTCTCCTATATACACACTTCCCCCTTATATACAGGTGTCCTCCTATATACACACTTCCCCCTTATATACAGGTGTCCTCCTATATACACACTTCCCCCTTATATACAGGTGTCCTCCTATATACACACTTCCCCTTATATACACACTTCCCCCTTATATACAGGTGTCCTATATACACACTTCCCCCTTATATACAGGTGTCCTCCTATATACACACTTCCCCCTATATACAGGTGTCCTCCTATATATACAGGATGAGATGATGGAGGAGGAGGAAGAAGAAGATTCCATTATGAAGTGTGATGACAAGGCACACATACATGGGGGGTGATCAGGGGATGAGGGGGTCTCCAAGCCTCAGATGTGGGAATAATGGAGTCAGATTTGGGATTTAGGCCACATAAGGACCAGCCCTGAACAATAACATGGGGGAGGGGGGATAGGAAAGGAGCTGCAGCCAGACAGCTGTGGAGGTAGAAGTCTGAGCATGGCTGAGCAGGCACAGGGTGACAGGCCATGCTGGGTATTGTGGTACCTCTAGGGTTTTAGGAGAGAAGCAGTTAGCAATGGATGTCAGTCCCTCCCTTCCTCCTCCAAGGCCTGGGGAGACATGAGCCCAGCGGCGGGTCCGTCCAGCTGCTCCTTCCCCCCTGGCCACCGTCACTGCCTACCCCGCCCCCACTACCACACACCACTACTGCCCCCTCACCTCTCTGCCAGGATCACCTAACCCCGTCTTCCCTTTTCTCCTCCTCGCTGTCCTGTTTCCTCCCCCGCTTCCAATATGGCCGAGTCGGGCACTTTCACTTCCGCTTCCGATTACGTGTTCTGGCAGGCGTCAGCTGGGAAGCTCCGGTGGCCATGGTAACAGCCTACGTCGCTCATCCCTGTGCTTTCTGCTTGCGCGCCCTCTGCTGGTTTTGCTTAGTCATGACAATTTTTGATTATGTAAGCACAGCTCCCTCAGTTTAGCTCTGGGCAGGGTGACAACAGTGTCTGTTCTGCATCCAGCTTGGACTGCTTAAAAAAGCTACTGGCTGTTTGTTTTTAAAGCCAATCTTTTTACTTTATTGCTGCAAAAAAGATTTGCAAGAAAAAGAGAGAAATGTCCACTTGTGCTTTGATGGAGACATTGAGAACGTAGTATTTTGAGGCGTCATGCACACAGGGCATTTAACATTCTCCCAGACATCCCAACCTGCAAAAACTCATTTCAGGGAGGTGGAAAAGTCATTTCAGGGAGGTGCCCCCCACGCACGCCACCGCACCCCCCCCCCCTCCCCTTCCAATTTAACACAACCAGAGAATAATAAAATGAAATCAGTATACCTGGTCACTGGTGCTGGTACTGGTCACTGGTGCTGGTACTGGTCACTGGTGCTGGTACTGGCCTGGTCACTGGTGCTGGTACTGTACTGGCCTAGTCACTGGTGCTGCCCTGGTAACTGGTGCTGGTACTGTACTGGCCTAGTCACTGGTGCTGCCCTGGTAACTGGTGCTGGTACTGGTCACTGGTGCTGGTACAGGCCTGGTCACTGGTACTGTACTGGCCTAGTGACTGGTGCTGCACTGGTGGTGGCCTGGTCACTGGTGCTGGTACTGTACTGGTCACTGGTGCTGCCCTGGTAACTGGTGCTGGTACTGGCCTGGTCACTGGTGCTGGTACTGTACTGGCCTGGTCACTGGTGCTGCCCTGGTAACTGGTGCTGGTACTGGCCTGGTCACTGGTGCTGGTACTGTACTGGCCTGGTCACTGGTGCTGGTACTGGTCACTGGTGCTGGTACTGGTCACTGGTGCTGGTACTGCCCTGGTAACTGGCCTGGCCTGGTCACTGGTGCTGGTACTGGTCACTGGTGCTGCCCTGGTAACTGGTGCTGGTACTGGCCTGGTCACTGGTGCTGCCCTGGTAACTGGTACTGGTCACTGGTGCTGGTACTGGCCTGGTCATTGGTGCTGCCCTGGTAACTGGTGCTGGTAGTGGCCTGGTCACTGGTGCTGGTACTGGCCTGGCCTGGTCACTGGTGCTGCCCTGGTAACTGGTACTGGTCACTGGTGCTGCCCTGGCCTGGTCACTGGTGCTGTCCTGGTAACTGTTGCTGGTACTGGCCTGGACACTGGTGCTGGTACTGTACTGGCCTGGTCACTGGTGCTGGTACTGTACTGGCCTGGTCACTGGTGCTGTCCTGGTAACTGGTGCTGGTACTGGCCTCGTCACTGGTGCTGGTACTGTACTGGCCTGGTCACTGGTGCTGGTACTGGTCACTGGTGCTGCCCTGGTAACTGGTGCTGGTACTGGCCTGGTCACTGGTGCTGGTACTGTACTGGCCTGGTCACTGGTGCTGGTCACTGGTGCTGGTACTGTACTGGCCTGGTCATTGGTGCTGGTACTGGTCACTGTTGCTGGTACTGTACTGGCCTGGTCACTGGTGCTGGTACTGGTCACTGGTGCTGGTACTGGTCACTGGTGCTGGTACTGTACTGGCCTGGTCACTGGTGCTGCCCTGGTAACTGGTGCTGGTACTGGCCTGGTCACTGGTGCTGCCCTGGTAACTGGTGCTGGTACTGGCCTGGTCACTGGTGCTGGTACTGTACTGGCCTGGTCACTGGTGCTGGTACTGGTCACTGGTGCTGGTACTGTACTGGCCTGGTCACTGGTACTGTACTGGCTTGGTCACTGGATCTGGTACTGGTCACTGGTGCTGGTACTGTACTGGCCTGGTCACTGGTGCTGGTACTGGTCACTGGTGCTGCCCTGGTAACTGGTGCTGGTACTGACCTGGTCACTGGTGCTGCTCTCTTGTCTGTGCTGGCCTCTGGCTTTAGGTTAGGTCAGAGTTGGTCAGTGTTGTGTCCGATGATCCAGCGCGCGCCAAACAGCCTCTGGAGTGGAAGATGCGGCTGAAGTAGAGAGCAAAGCTTCTACTTCCTCTCTGCCCCTCCTCCCACAGGCGGAGTGCATGTGATCATATCACTCCGCCTGTGAGCCGGATCTACAGCGGCTCCGTCGGGTGTTCTAACTCTCACTGCACAGGCGCTGACACGATGGCATCGATGCTCCTGAGTCCTGACTGTGACCGGGATATTGCCCTGAGCTTGCGGGTGTCCGTGAGCTCAGGGCGGAAATCGGGAGTCTCCCGCGAGATTTCTGCTCTCCTCTAAATGCATTTTACTCCTGGCAGGAAAAGTCAGCTTCAAAAACATACCTAAGGCCTTGTCCACAATGACTGCAGCCTTGAAATCGTGCAACTTCATCTGAAATCGCACAATTTCATCTCGGAGCAACTTTAGGTGCGACCTCAAAGACATTTGTATGGCTGATGTCACAGAGCCGATCCAGGCTTGGGCAAGATTGTGACCATATGGTTCGGGCCAGCACCCGGCACCCGGCTCAGCCCCTTATCGAGCTGGTGGGTGGGGGGCAGAGCAGAGAGCTGTGAGAACCAAGCAACCAGCAGTGTTTGATCGTTTGGTTCTCAGTGTTAGAGCTGGCAGGGGACAGATGCAGCATTGGAATGATGCTGTATCCACTTAGGTAAGTATGATTAAAAAAAAAAAAAAAAAAAGTATTCCCATACTTCTCTTTTAATGAAAAAAAAGGGAAGTTTTACAATCACTTTAAGCAGAGAGAACTCCAAAATCTATGCAAAAACCACAGGACGGGAAGAAGAAGCAGTTAACTGGGATTAGCTCTGGCTACCAAGGGGGCCAATAATGGGCTAAAATGGAGTTGGTGTGAACAAAAAGTTTACCTTTTTCTAGTTTAGGCTCTGTTCGCATCTAGGCGATCCTGGATCGCCGCGATTTTGCCCCCGATCCTGAAATTTGAGACACGCTTGCAATCCCCATTACTTCCGGTGGCACCCCGATCGCAGCGCACTTTTGCCGTGATATTTGCCCAATGAATCACGGTAAAATCGAACAAACGGAAAGTGGAACGCCTGTTGTCCCCAACTTCCAAACACCATCCAGGACGACTAGATGTGAACGGAGCCTTAAATCATATCTATAGTCTAAGAAAATCAAATACTCATTTCCACATTCTATTTCAATTATTTTAGATCTCACATAGCCAGTTCTCAACAAAGTCCGTGGGGTCCCTTCCCTCCACCTTCTCAGGTAACCCCACAATACGAACATTGTTTCTGCGCAGGCGGTTCTCGATGTCATCTGTCTTGTTCCTGTTAGCCTGAGCCTGCCTGGCTGTTTCCCTGGATTCCGTTATTAAAGTGGGCATCTGGTCTTCCAAGTCACAGATGCGACTTTCGGCAGCTGTGGTGCGTTCCCGCATTTTTTGTAAATCCTGACGCAATAGGGCTACTTCCTCTGTGAGACCCCCCAGTCTGTCCTTGACAATGTTCACGGAGGCTGTGCATTGCTGCACAGCCTGAAGAATGCGACTCAGGGTGGGCTGAGTCCCCGCCAGCAAGTCTCCCTCCAGCTCATCACTGAACTCAGACTGCTCAGGTACCTCCACATCCCCCGCACCCTGCTGAATGTCCCCGGGTACCCGTGCCCCTGCCAAGGGTGGAGTCGTCACCTCGCTTGTGCCCAGGAGGTCGCACAGCTTCTTAGCATATAGCAGAATGTCACCAGCACTGTCTTTTCCCCCTGAGCGCACTGTTTTGGGCTTTGTGCCCATGTCCTTCTGCCTGTCAGGGCCACGGGATGATTGCTGCGGAGTCCCAAGGCCGGCACCCTCCTGGCCGGCCGAGCCAGGGACAGGGCCATCCTTTTGCTTGCTCCCTCTGGTCATGGCTGCGCCCGAGCGGGACATGCAGAGCGGCAACAGAGTCTGTGTGGGTCAAGGGCGATGGGCAGGTCAGGAAGAGCTACAGGCCAAAGAAATAGGGGCAACAGCTCACCGGATCCACGTCCGCCAAGGCGCCGCCGCGTTCGGCCGCCCGCCGTAGGAAAGGCCGCGGCTTCAGCTGAAAGCTAGGCCTCAGCCCGGATCTCCGCGGATCGTGGTCCCCCACGGAAAATACAGCCAAATACCAGCAGCAGTGATGAAGGAGAGTCCCCCCTAGGCGAGCTGGAGCCAGATGATGTAAGGTAAGGGCAGGATGGCAGCCGATTGCAATCCGGCGGAGTGGAGCTCTCCCCACGGTCCCGGACCTCAGGTTATCCGTCACCCATCCGGCATCCAGAGGCAGCAACTGACTCAGGGCACTTTCCTAAGGAATATCGGTCCACAATTCACGATCGTCCGGCCGGGGAAGGATGAAATTGCAGGATTAAAACTGGGAGCTCCGTGAGCTAGGTCTGCTCACATGCCCGGTCCGGCCACGCCCCCCCTATTTCAATTATTTTAAACCTACTCTATTACTCTTAATGATCCTGAAGTTTGTAAACTTACAGTACTTTACAGGATTTCAGACTGCGAGTTACAGTATTAGTGATGAGCCGAACACCCCCCAGTTAGCCGGTTTGCAGCAGAACACCACAAACAGAGGAAAAGTTTGTTCAAACAAACAAACTCCATTGAAGCCTATGGGACTCGAACCTCGAAAATCAAATGGCCTTATTTTGAAGGGTTAAATGAAAGTTATTGCCCAAAAAAAGTGTATGGGGGTCTGGGAACTGACCTGGGGAACATATAGCAATGAAAAAAAAGTTTTTAAAAATAATCATTTTTAAAGGAGCAGTGATTTACTGATTTTAATTAGGCTTAGTCCTGGTTCACACTTCTGCGATGCGGGAACGCTGCAAATATGCAGCGTGTTCCCGCATCGCATCCGCACCCCTGGCAGATCACACTGCCATATGCAATACGCAGGGGGTGTCAATTAAAAGTAACGACACCCCCAGTTGAGATCGCATATCGCAGTGCGATCTGCAAGTTCGCACAGAATCGGATCGCACTAGTGTGAACCACCATGCGATCCGATTCTGCTGCGGATAAAAAAAGGGTCATGTGCGTTTTTAGTGCTATTGCGGTGCGAATTCAGCCATACAAACTGTTTGGCTGAAATTTGCACCGCACAGAAATCGCATGTAATTTAGGAGCAGTGCGCTCCGAATTACATGCGATCTCTGTGATTGCACTAATGTGAACTGGCACTTAAAGTGAAACTATAAAAATGAAAAATTCCTTTTAATATCGTGCCTGGGGGGTCCCCTTAATGTGCCTGTAAAGTAGCGCATCTCTACAATGTATGTAGCCTGCTGCAGCAATACTGACATTTCAAAAGGAAAAAATGTCATATACAAATATACATACAAATTGTCAAATCGCATGTACTTGTCATAGAGGCGCAGAAAAATTGGGCCTTGGTTGTTGGTGGTGCCTGAACACCGCAACCCCTCACAGTTACTCTTGCTGGGCGCAGGAACGGGCCCTGCTGGTAAGAATTCCATACATATTTGAAATTGCATGTACTTGTCATACAGGTGCAAAAAATTACACCTGAACACCACAAACCCTCGCAGTTACTCTTGCTGGGTGCAGGAATGGGACCTGCTGGTAAGAATTCCATACAAATTTGAAATCGCATGTACTTGTCATACAGGTGTCAAAAATTGGGCCTTTGCTGTTGTGGTGCCTGAACACCGTAACCAACCCCTCACAGTTACTCTTGCTGAGCGCAGGAATGGGACCTGCTGGTAAGAATTCCATACAAATTTGAAATTGCATGTACTTGTCATACAGGTGACAAAAATTTGTCCTTTGCTATTGGTGGTGCCTGAACACTGTAACCAACCCCTCACAGTTACTTTTGCTGGGCGCAGGAATGGGACCTGCTAGTAAGAATTCCATACAAATTTGAAATCGCATGTACTTTTCATACAGGTGCCAGAAATTGGTCCTTTGCTGTTGGTGGTGCCTGAACACCATAACCAACCCCTAGAAGTTTCTCTTGCTGGGAGCAGGAATGGGACCTGCTGGTAAGAATTCCATACAAATTTAAAATCGCATGTACTCGTCATCCAGGTGCCAAAAATTGGGCCTTTGAGGTTGGTGGTGCCTGAACACCTTAACCCATCACAGTTACTCTTGCTGGGCGCAGGAACAGTACCTGCTGGTAAGAATTCCATACAAATTTGAAATTGTCAGAAAATAGTCAAAGAAAAGACTATCTACAGCGCTTGCTGGTATTCTAGTGCAATATATGAGTGTATATAATATATATAAATAAATTATGAACTATAAATAGAAATTATATATAAATAAATGTATAAATATTCTGTGTAATCAAGGTACATAATAAACAAGCAAAAAATTGGGGGAGCAGACCCTGAACATGTATATCTAAAGCCGGTGCAGCTATGGACCAAGCAACATGTATATTAAAAAAGAATAGCGCAACCATGCGAAAGAAATGACTATCAAATATGGAGACCATCCATAAATAAAAATGGGGATTTAGTTCCACCATATGGTCATATCGTGCTCAAGCCCACCACTACGTCAAAGTACCCCATTATCGGTGGGTCCTACACTATCCATAGAAAAGGGGTGAATCCAGCCTCTCTTACCCTTGGAGACAATGCTCCTTGCTGGGAAGGTGTGCTAATGCACTGCAGGGGACTCCTCCTATATCTACTTGATAGAGGACACCAATAGAGTACAGGTGTGTGTGGGGGATGGGATGCTCAACCTCATAAGTCTGGTCAGACCGAATACATAATAAACAAGCAAAAAATTGGGGGAGCAGACCCTGAACATGTATATCTAAAGCCGGTGCAGCTATGGACCAAGCAACATGTATATTAAAAAAGAATAGCGCAACCATGCGAAAGAAATGACTATCAAATATGGAGACCATCCATAAATAAAAATGGGGATTTAGTTCCACCATATGGCCATATCGTGCTCAAGCCCACCACTACGTCAAAGTACCCCATTATCGGTGGGTCCTACACTATTTTTATAGATAGTGTAGGACCCACTGATAATGGGGTACTTTGACGCAGTGGTGGGCTTGAGCACGATATGGCCATATGGTGGGACTAAACCCCCATTTTTATTTATGGATTTTCTCCATATTTGATAGCCATTTCTTTTGCATGGTTGCGCTATTCTTTTTTAATAATCAAGGTACATAAATAGTATATAACGTATAATGGTGACAAATAATATTATAAATAACCAATGGTGCAAATTAAAGCGGAGTTCCGGGCACAGAAGTCATTTTTCAACAAACATACCCCCCGGACAGTCAGGGCTAGTACATTCCACAATGGCTAGCCTCTGATCTGTCCCGGTTCGCACTTACCTTTTAGAAGAAATACTCACTTATAAAATTTCTTCCACAGCGTTTCCATCTCTCTTGTGGGCAGCTGAAGCCGGCGTGGTCCTCTTCGGCGTCTTCTTCCGCGTCTTCTTATCCCAGAATGCGCCTGCACCGGCCCCTCTCGTCACTTCCGGTGCGGCGCCGCATTCCTCCACAGCTTCTGGGCATGCCCAGAAGCTGTTTAGCAGGGGAATGCGGCGTCGCCCGGAAGTGACGAGCGGGGCCGGTGCCGTCGCATTGATTCCTGGGAGCGATGACGTTCAGCTCCCAGGAATCAGTGCAAGCCCGGAAGAGACGACTGAGCCTCGGCACAGAGGGAGGAAGTGAAGACTAGGTGAGTATCTTCGATCTTCAATTACAAGGTGAGTAAATAAAAAAAAAAAACCTAACTATCCAATTCCTTTTCAGGTGAAGGTGTAGAAGCCGCCGGGCACAAAAAAAAAAAATATTGATTTTGTGCCCGGAACTCCGCTTTAATGTGCAAACATGAAGTCCAACAATGTGACAAGAAAAAGTCTTTTTCAGGATCTAAATCAAAGTGTAGGTGGTTTGTGCTCAATATTCCAATAGTTTGTGACTTTTGGTGGCGTGAGTTCCTTTTTCCAGTGAAGTGTGGTAAAGGTGGATCACTTACCAGGTAGTCTTATGTGCTTTTCATACAGGTGCCAGAAATTGGTCCTTTGCTGTTGGTGGTGCTGTATAGCACTAGGACCAGACTCGCTTGTAGGCCTTCCAGGCCAGAAATAATGGGTATACACAAGTGACCAATAAGATACTCAATGACCTGATATGATCTAATCAATAGCCCTATAATATAGATAGATATCAGATCGATGCAGGGTATACGCAAGTGACCAATAAGATACTCAATGACCTGATATGATCTAATCAATAGCCCTATATATAGATAGCGCTCAGATCGATATAGGGTATACACAAGTGACTGATAAGATACTCAATGACCTGATATGATCCAATCAATAGCCCTATATATATAGATAGAGATCAATATATGGTCTAAGGTAAATACTGCACTACTGAATATACCTTGTAAACGTTGTAACTTGTAAAAAGCACAAATCTCTCTCCCTGCCTAACTGCTAGCAATGTCTCACTGCACTGTCTGAAAAACTGCAAATCACTTTGCTCTCCCTGCCTGAAAAACAGTATCCTCTCCCTCCCTATACTCACACTGCTATCAATGTCTCACTGCACTGTCTGAAAAATGGCAAATCTCTTTGCTCTCCCTGCCTGATAAACCCTCTTTACTCACACTGCTAGCAATGTATCACTGCACTGTCTGACAAACTGCAAAATACCTATTCTCTCTCTGCCTCAAACACGTTCCTCTCCCTGTCTCCTATCTCGCCCACACAATCACACTATATGCTGCGACTGCGTGAGCAGCTTTTATATAGTGTGGGGCGTGTAATAGGAGTATCAACATTAAAAGGTAAGACCACAAATTCTACTTTCCATTTATCCCTTGCCTTCCCCTCTCCTCCCTCCTCTTCCTCCTCACACCCCCCCCCCCCCCCCCATCCCCTCTCCTTTCCTATTCCCATCTTGATGTTGTGCTGACCAACTAATGATATTATAGTAGGAGTTGTGAGATCTGCCCATTGGCTCCTCCCACTCTCTACTCTTTTGCCTCTGGGTGATGCTCTGGTAGCCCACTCGTGAAAGAAAACCCTCCCTCCCATATGGATGAGAGGATTCAGGGCCCATTTAGGCAGCCAAACCAAGTCTCACTGCTGTCTACTCATTTCTCCTTCTTCCACCACCTCCCCACCCCACCCCGCGACACCTCCATCTCCCCCCACCCCCACCCCCTATCCCCCTCTATTTGATTCTAGACAAGTTCAGGTCAATTTTTTTTTTTTTAAGCCAGACGCTATTGTTCTTTTCTAGTTGTCTTGAATCCCTTTCTACCATCTGTTTTGACCGGGCTCCTTGCGATTTCTCAGATGGTGATTTTTCTGCATTGTCCTCATGTACCATACATTTTTTAATTGTATTAGGGCTAGCACTTACTTTCGGTGATTTTGCTGATGCACCACCTCTTGCTGGCCTACCCCTCATGTTTACCTATAACTTACTGCTTATCAACTTTATTTTAGCCGTCTCTTTTAATTATTTTATTTATGACTCCCCAAAGTCGTAGAAGAAAAGAGGGCAAGGGATGATTCAGTCAGATGAAAAGGTTAGCAGATAATGAAGACAAAAAAAATTGAATTCTGAGGGAGGATCTCACCACTCTGTAGAGGATCATGGAGTTAGGGTGTCAATGGATCCGTGAATGAATTTGTTGATTCAATAGCTGTTATTCTGTAATTCCTTGGAGAAATGAAAATCCCTACCAGCCATCAGCTGCTCCAATCAACCTTATTGCACAATCATACAATGACTATTCATCTCTCCTGTGTCTGCCTGGCCAGCTTGGCAGCCAGGCCGGTGAAAGTAGCAAAATTGAGGGTTGAAAGTTGAAGGTTGAAAGTTGAAGAGGGGGGTCCCTTATCTCACCCACAAGATGCATCAGGTAGTCCTTACTAAACGTGGCAACCCCCTACTCTGATGTCCAACGAGAGTTGGGGTAACAAGGGAAACCGACTGCTCACATACAAGTGAGTACAAGTGAGTCCCTGTATGCTGCGGTAATTGTGCGCTCGATGGTATGAGATACTCAGGGTAGCAGGGGGTATGGCTGCCTGGGCTGATCAGCAGCCAGCTCCACTACAAGCACTGGAGAGCTGTAACATACAAGCACCGGGGGGCATGGGCGTAACTACAGGGGTTGCAACTGCAACCGGGCCCCATGCTCCAGGGGGCCTGTGCGTCTCCCCTGTACACGTGGATAGGAGGCGCGGCGGGGGGCGGGGGCAGCATGTAGAGAAATCACTGTCCTCCTTTTTTCTCCTGTATGCTGCCCCCGCCACTCCTTCTATCCAGTTCACTTGTGTTCTGCTGTCTCTGGGCCCCTGTGTGCTCCCCTGGTTACCCCCACCCCCACTGTGCTCCCTCCGCTCTCCTGCCAGCTGCTGCAGGGGATGTGTCACAATAGAGAACCAGGAAGGGGTCGGTAAATATGTATATTACCAGCTCCTTCATTTTCTGAATGGACAGAGTCATAGTCAGTGACATTGTAAAAAAAATAAACTAAAATGATAAAAAAATAATACAATTAAAATATCAAAAAGTGAACTTCCAGGGTCGCAAAGGTCACACTTGCGACCGGGCCCTGGCATTCCACCACCGTGGGGAGGCCCCAAGATGGCAGTAAGGGTGTCCACTGCAGAACTTGTGAAAGGGTCCCTCTATGGGACCGTAATAAAGGGGCCTGCAACGAGGGTAAAGGGCCCGAGGGTCAGTGGGAAGAGCCCCAGGCTTGAAGGGAAGGGCCCCGCCCAGGGGGCCCTTCATGGTTTCTTGCACCAGGGCCCTGAAGGTTCTAGTTACGCCTCTGCCGGGGAGGCTGAGACATACAAGCGCCGGGGAACCGTGAGGTGGGATAAGACGTGTGCAGCTCTCTCACTGCATGGAGGTTTGGTGCCACAGCGTTCCCTGCACTCACGTCTGCGCCATGCAGTCTCCCCCCCCCCCTCATCAATTGCGCAATCATATGACTGGTGTGGAGGTAAACTACCGGCTTGACCTTTGTCAAAGACTTTGCTAGATTTGCAGTACTCCTTTGGCAAGGAGGAGAGTGAAGAGGTGCACAAGACCTTAACCACTTTCTGAAAACATGTCTTACTG
The DNA here is from genome assembly GCF_965119305.1 of Pelophylax lessonae. Lineage (NCBI taxonomy): Eukaryota > Metazoa > Chordata > Amphibia > Anura > Ranidae > Pelophylax > Pelophylax lessonae. Next base: position 88,396,828 of record NC_138779.1, on the reverse strand, counting down.
CATTGTGGCAACCAGGAAAGAACCTCAGCACGATGCCAATCAAAAGAGGGGTTATGCCTCTGTAAATACTAGCCAATGACCACCGAGTAATAAGGTGAGGAAATTAATTGAAATTGGATAATCTCATTGTGCAGAGCCATGGTCAATGGAGCAGTCTCAGGAGTCACATGAAGCTGCAGTGGAATTGAGTGCTTAGACACAAAGGCACCATCTATTAACAGGCCTGCAGCCCCAGAATCGATTAGAGCCTATGTATCGATGGATGACTCAAACCAAGAAAGGGTAACCGGAAATAGAAGCTTATCCTTCAGGATAGCTGGAGATGCAAAAACAGCACCTAGGGTCTGTCCCATACAGGACCTCAGGTGCGGGTATCCCCCTCAGACGGGTAGGACAAGACTTTAAAAAGTGACCTGCCTGGCTACAGTAAAGGCACAATCTCTCCCTCCTCCTAAAGGCCCTCTCTTCAGCAGAGAGATTTGTGAAATCCAACTGCATGGGTTCTACTTCACTGGGGGACTTGGTACTAGGAGGCAGGGGAGGTGAGAGAGGCATGGGTGGGAATGAAAAGCTTGGAGCCAAACGTACAGGAGGCTTCCACAAGTGCTCCTTAAAGGAAGGTCTCTCTCTCCGAGTCTGGAGTCAATGAGAATGGCAAACATGATTAACTTTTCCAGATCCATAGGTATGCCTCGGGCTGCTATCTCATCTTTAATGTTATCCGAGAGACCATGAAAAAGAGCAGCCATGAGGGCCTCATTGTTCCAAGCAACCTCTGGTGCCAGGGTACGGAATTCAATGGTGTAACTGGCAACAGTTATCATATTCTGGTGAATGTGAAGCTCTTGGCAGCGGAAGTGGTGCGAGCGGGAACGTCAAATACCCTTTTAAAGGAAGCCACAAACTCAAGGTAACTTAGGACAATGGGTTTTTGCATCTCCCATAGAGGGTTTGCCCATGCCAGGGCTCTATCAGAAAGCAAATAAATAATGAAGCCTACTTTACTTCTGTCTGTGGGGAACGCCTGGGGCAGCATCTCCAAGTATATCCAAACATGGTTGAGAAACCCTCTACATTGAACTAGATCGCCCCCAAAACACCGGAAAAGCAGAGCGCAACCAGATATACCTCTTACAGAGATAACATTTTACCTCTTACAGATGTAACATTTGAGGCAGGTGCCTGCACAGGGACTGGAGCACCAGCAAGGACAGCCTGCAACATTGGTTGTACCGGAACAGCCACAGTGGGAGGATCCAGGTGAGCAGTATGAATCAGGAGCGTCTGTAACGCTATGCCAAACTGATCCACATGGTGATCCTGCTCATTCAATCTGGAAAAAAAATTACACTAGGTGGATTGCCTACATCTTCTAAATTCATGGGCTTCGCCTAATTTTAGGAACCATGAATCTGACTGAGACAGAAAATGCAGTAAAAATGACACCTTTAATGCAATAGTAAAAATAGTACAGATCAGGAACATAATCAAAACATGAGCCAGCGTTTGGAAACCAAAGTGGAAATCAGACAAGCCAGTGATCAGGGAGCCAGAAATCAGCGCAGTCTGAAGCAGAAGGCCGGGATCAGGAACCAGAAGGGACATCAGCCAGGCAAAGTCTTTAACAGGAACACAGCCGAGACACTCAGGATATCTTGACCAGGCAAAAGGAGAAAAGAAATGAACAAGGCAGCTTGAATAGCCAGAAGGGGCTGGCTGTTGGCGGGACTGATGAGCAGATAATGATAACTAGGTGAGCAACTGAGGAAACATCGAGTGCGGACAATTATCCGACAGCTGAGCAGCCTGGGCACAGAGAAGAGAGCGGCTGTGAGCCCAGCCCTGAAACTTTCAGACTAATGCAGTGTGGTTCCCGTAGTATACCATGGGTGCAGTGTATCCATGGTTTTTGGGTGGGTTAGCTGGACTTTACCATAGACTTCTATTATGTCCCATGGCTTTGATGCGCTTTCTAAAAGCGCATAAAAAACACGTTTTCAGTTTTTGGTTTCAGAAAACGCACCAAAGCCACAGGACATATGATAGAAGTTTATCGTAAAGTGCAGCTATCCTACATGAAAACCAAGGGTATACTGCACTGCACCCATGGTGCAACAAAATTGTACTTTATCAGGGTGAAAGCGTCCTCCTGGGGGAAGGGAAGACGAAAAGTATATTTGATGGGTAGAGGAGGGCTTCTGTTTTATTTAACCGGGTCCCTTTTACCCCGTTGCTGACCGCCCCCACATACATTCACTGCGAGGCAGTGGCTCCTCTGCGCAGAATCGCATACCTGTATGTGATTCTGCACCTCCGGTCTGGGGCGTGCACACGCGCTGCCGGCAACCCACTCCCGCTATGATTGGACACAGCAGGAGCCAATCAGTGGGTCCGGTGGACTCAATGTTCTCTGGCACCCGCCGATCTTTCAGGAGAGAAGGCAGAACAGCGGTCTGCCTATGTAAACAAGGCAGATCGCTGCTCTTTCAGTAGGGAAGGTAGTGATCTTGTGTTTCTGTTAAGCAGGAACACGAGTCAATGCCTTCCAACAGTCCAAGCACCTCTCCCACAGTTAGTAAACACTCCCTTGGCACACATTTAACCCTCTGATTGCCCCTGATGTTAACCCCTTCCCTTCCAGTGTCATTAGTACAGTGACAGTGCATATATTTAGCACTGATCACTGTATTACTGTCACTGGTCCCCAAAAAAGTGTCAAAAGTGCCACCCCGTGTCTGATTTGTCCACCGCAATATCGCAGTCCTGCTATAGGTCGCTGATAGCCACCATCACTAGTAAATATAAATAAATAAAAATTCCATAAATACATCACATTGGTTGTAGACATTTGTATAACTTTTGCGCAAACCAATCAGTATATACACTCATTGGGATTTTTTTTTTCCAAAGATATGTTGCAGAATACATAATGGCCTAAACTGATGAAGAAATTCGATTTTTGACATTTTTTTATTGGATAGGTTTAATAGCAGGACGTAAAAAATATTGTTTTTTTTTTTTCAAAATTGTCTGTTTTTTTGTTTCTAGCGTGAAAAATAAAGACAGCAGAGGTAATCAAATACCACCAAAAGAAAGCTCTATTTGTGTAAAAAAAAAGGACATACTTTTTTTTTGATACAGCGTCACACGGCCACTCAATTGCCAGTTAAAGTAACGCACTGCCGTATCGCATAAAATGGTCTGGTCATGAAGGGGGGTAAACCTTCTGGAGCTGAAGTGGTTAAACCCCTCCTACAGTAACCACAATTTGGCCACACCCCCTGTTTGCTGTGGCTTTGAGTTTTGGGGGGCAAACTCTATCGCGATCAGGCTCAGGTAAGTATAAGTGTGTGTGTGTGGGGGGGGGGGGGGGGGGGTTTACCTTACTGCATCGAATGCAAGTGTAGCCACTTCCTAGGTAGGTGCTAGGTAAAAGCATTGTTTGCTCCATCTGTTTATCAGGGGAGCCTCATCAGTAGTTTTGCCTGTTACATGTGTCTATGTGTGATTCACTTGGTCTGAGGGAGTGTCCCCACTGTGTCCAATAGGGGAGCCTGTTGGACAGTGGAGGAAACTCAGCAAATGACACACAGGCTTTTGTGGCTGTCCCAGAGGGTTGGCACAATAGTGGTGCATTCTGGGATAGGTCATAAAAGCCGGGGGCACATGTGGCAGGGCGTCTTTGGACGGGAATGCAAGTCCCAGGAGGAGGGTGACGGCTGTCTCGCCTCCTGTAAGCAAGGAAGGTGGTCACAGGCAGTCGGCCTAGTGAGCCAGAGTGTGGTGCTGAGCCAGGAGGTCCAGGATACTGACATTGGAGTTGAAGGCAGATCCATCTGAGGAAAAACAGTGTCTGTGAGTTCCAAGGAGCTTGCCAAGAGTCTGCCCAGGAAGGGGACCGCTCTGGTGAGGGTCAGTGGACAGGGGCTAGCACACAAAACTAGTGAGAAAGGGGGTGCCAAGTTCAGAACCCTGAAGGTTCAACACAACAGGATTATTTGTACTATCTTCACTTCAGTGGCAGAGTGAAGCAGCGGCCATGCCGCATACTCTACAGTTAGGTGTCCTCTACATTGTGCATAGTTCAAGTTGGAGTATCCCACTCATCCCTTCTCCCATCCAAGTTCTAAATAAAACACAAAAAAACAAAGCCCCTGGACTTGTCATTGTCTGAGCCAAGTGTTAAAGTGATAGGATTTTACAGACTGTTGCTTTGGGTAACCCAGGGGAATCCAATCTCAGCAGCTCCCAAGGGGGCAGTGCTACATTTAGGGTCTTGTCTGGGATATCTCCCTGGGTTACCTAAATGGTTGCTAACAGCAACGGCCGTGGATAAATTCCAAAAATTTAATTTTTCTCTAAAGGACTGTGTTTTAATGCTCAAGAGAAGTGTGAGGCCTGCTCTACAGGAGATAGGGAGAGTGGGATGAAGAGTCAAATGCACAATAATGGTTGCCTGTGTCAACGAAAGAATTCCTGTCAGAATCGCAAACTGTTTGTTTAAGTGATGTGCTGGAGAGCGGGAGAAATGCATCTTACTGTGAAAAAGGACTGTGCCTGCTTAATAGTAAATGGTGCAAGTGTGGACGGAGAAAATGGCTGCCCAGGGCACGTGGATTGGTGTGCTGGGAGCCGCATGTATGCTAGAGCTATGCAGGAAAATGTCGACCGTGCATTCAATAACAGTGGGACATTCTTCCAAAATAGTGGCAAAGTGGATGCTGTACAGAAATCTGTTGACCATGCATTTAATGACAGTGGGACATTTTTCAACTACAGCATGGCAAGTCTTGCTTGTTCAAGTGCTAGGAAGAGAAATGTTGGCCGTGCATTCGACAGCAGGACAATTCTACGGACTAGCAAAGAGGGTCAGCTGGCTCAGAGTGAGGGAGGTGCAGCTGGAGCCCTGGTACAAGCAGGATGGCGGATGCCTGCAAGCTGAGAGGCACGGTCCGCTTTACAGTAACTTCCATGAAGGCTGAGCTGAGGGGAAGCGACATCGGAAGGGTTACTGTACCGTGCATGAAAGTGCACGCTGGAAAGTTCTGCCTAGCAGGAGGAGCCACTGCCAATCTGAAGATGTGAATGGAGACGCCACTCACCCACAGCCAATCTTGAGCAGGAAAGAGAGTCCATAAATTACTTCCTCCTCCGGGTGCGGCTGAGAGGGAGACACATGTGTGGAGGAGCAAGATGGCGAGTACCGGAGTGAGCCAGAGCGCAGAGGCTATCCGACGTGTTGGCGGAGAACCTGCGGAGCAGACCGGAGAACCGAAGACAGCCACCCTGTGGGATACAGGGGTGCTAATGGTGCCTGACGGAAGACTGGCATTGTGCACTGGAGGAGGCGTGTAGCACTTGGGCCTAGTATGTAGTCAGTGTCTGAGTGTTACCATGCGGATGCAAGCTTGGGGCCAGTGCGGGCACTGCGGCAATCCGCTGCTGCAGACATGGGAGACCGGGGTCACTCATGCCCTGTTGGCTGCAGAGTTGGGGCCTCTCCTGGGCCATGGAAGAGCAATGCTGTGGTTCATGATGCAGTTGGAGACCATGCAGTCTGTCAGTGGTCTAGCTCGCAGATGGAAGGAGGCCCGAATGTCCGAGCCAGGATGCATGCAGGCAGGGGCGTTGCTAGGTGGGAAAAAGACCAGGGGCTTCAGCCCGAAGATAAATTTGATAACCCCCTCCCACATTTTAAAGTAAGCCCCGCCCAAGCTCCTCCCATATTTAAAAGTAAGTACCGCCCAAGCTCCACCCAATGGCCCCCTCAGTCAAGGGTCAGTCAAGGGGTGGTATGGAGAGGAGTACAGGGGGTGAGAAATTGGGTGGTATGGAGAAGAGAGAAGTAAAGGGGGTCAGTCATGTGGTGGTATGGAGAGGAGTACAGGAGGTCAGTCATGGGGTGGTATGGAGAGGAGAGGAGTACAGGGAGTCAGACATGGGGTGGTATGGAGAGGAGTACAGGGGGTCAAACATGGGGTGGTATGGAGAGGAGTACAGGAGGTCAGTCATGGGGTGGTATGGAGAGGAGAGGAGTACAGGGAGTCAGACATGGGGTGGTATGGAGAGGAGTACAGGGGGTCAAACATGGGGTGGTATGGAGAGGAGTACAGGGGGTCAGACATGGGGTGGTATGGAGAGGAGTACAGGGGGTCAGACATGGGGTGGTATGGAGAGGAGTACAGGGGGTCAGACATGGGGTGGTATGGAGAGGAGTACAGGGGGTCAGACATGGGGTGGTATGGAGAGGAGTACAGGGGGTCAGACATGGGGTGGTATGGAGAGGAGTACAGGGGGTCAGACATGGGGTGGTATGGAGAGGAGTACAGGGGGTCAGACATGGGGTGGTATGGAGAGGAGTACTGCCGGCATCAGATGGAACATAAATTAATGCAGCCTAAACTCAATCCTATTAAACTCCTTTGGCGTAAATGTAAACAGCCAGGTCTTCTTGTCCAACATCAGTACCTGACCTCAAAAAATGCACAAGTTCTCACAAGCTCAATACAAAATCTTGTGGAAAGCCTTCCCAGAAAAGTGGAAGCTGTTTACAGATGCAAAGGTGAGACCAACTCAATATACCACCCCATGACTGACCCCCTGTACTCCGCTCCTCTCCATACCACCCTATATCTGCCCCCCTGTACTCCTCTCCATATCACCCCATGTCTGACCCCCTGTACTTCTCTCCTCTCCATACCAACCCATGTCTGACCCCCTGTGCTCCTCTCCATACCACCCCATGTCTGACCCCCTGTACTCCTCTTCATACCACCCCATGTCTGACCCCCTGTACTCCTCTCCTCTCCATACCAGCCCATGACTGACCCCCTGTACTCCTCTCCTCTCCATACCACCCCATGTCTGACCTTCTGTACTCCTCTCCATACCACCCCATGTCTGACCCCCTGTACTCCTCTTCATACCACCCCATGTCTGACCCCCTGTACTCCTCTCCTCTCCATACCAGCCCATGACTGACCCCCTGTACTCCTCTCCTCTCCATACCACCCCATGTCTGACCCCCTGTACTCCTCTCCATACCAACCCATGTCTGACCCCCTGTACTCCTCTCCATACCACCCCATGTCTTACCCCCTGTACTCCTCTCCTCTCCATACCACCCCATGACTGACCCCCTGTACTCCTCTCCATACCACCCCATGACTGACCCCCTGTACTCCTCTCCATACCACCCCATGTCTGACCCCCTGTACTCCTCTCCTCTCCATACCACCCCATGACTGACCCCCTGTACTCCTCTCCATACCACCCCATGTCTGACCCCCTGTACTCCTCTCCATACCACCCCATGTCTGACCATTGTCCCATAATTTTTTTCCCCTCCTCTTACATGTTATACGAGGGAACACTCACCTGCCCAACCCAACAGATCCAGCAAGTATTGTCCTGCTGTGATTTGCAGCACCTCTTCCACAGGCCTGTGAATGGAAAGCGAAGCATCCCGGTATATGTGGTGAACACATTTCAAAGTCTTAGAGACGTCATTCTCACCTAGACAAGAATGGCAGCCGCAAGACAGGGTGTACAAAAAAAAAAATGAAAAAAGGAAAACAAACCAGAGAAAAAAATAACGATGCCAAGTGCATTCAGAGGGGGAAAGTCTACTTTCTTGCCCATAGTTTTTAAAAGGGATGTCCAACAATCTCATATACCATAGGTCTGATCGTCAGGTGTCAGACTTTGGGCCACTAATGATTAGTAAAGGCAAACTGCCAGAGATTTTAATGTTCAATCTCCCTTCATGTTCACTTACTCAACATCCAGTACTTGCACATACATGTTTGCATGGTAAACGTGGCTGTGCTCAATGAGCTTTGGAGTGTAGTTTAAAGTTTACCAGAGTCCTAATATGCACTAAATCTATTTTAAATTCCCTCTGATGCTGTCTAACCCAGATTGATGAAGACAACTGTAATACTTTCTTTGGGCAGCTCAACAATCTGGTGCAGGAGGGTGGGATCTGTGTGCAGCTGCAGCCGATATCTTTTCGCAGCCAATCAATAGCTCTGCCTACAAACTGATACCACCCCTGCTCTACCAGCTCTAGAGCCCAAAGAACCCTGCAGATCCCCAATAAGAGATTTTAATGCTTTCAGAAGCAATAATAATGTTTGAAAGACATTCAGAGTATATCTTAGTGTTTAGGACTGCTTTAAAGTAAATGTATTAAAAAAGTATAGGGTGATATATGCGCTGTCACGTGTGTATCCGAGTAGGAGGATTCCTCTAATGTGTTTATTTGCAGCTGGTGACAAATATATAACTCTGAGATTCGGATTCAATCCGATTCTACATGCAGCCAACTCTAGTATTTCTCACTAGAGAACAATAGAAGAGATCTCAGAAGAAACTTAGACCGAGTCAACCAATCGCAGTGAGACCTCCCAAACTAAAAGAAAGGGGTCTCACCATAAATATGTACCAATGTTTAAGAATGACCAAATAAATAATCTATAAGCAGCTAAAAAGTCAACTGATTGAAGCAAACAACATATAAAATCCAACTCTTGTAGGCTGATCCGATTCCTTAAAAAAATTCTTAAAAAATCCTTAAAAAAATTCCTATATCCGCCTAGGATATATGAAGATAGGAAAATATATCCAACTTGTAGACAACTCCCAATCTATATTAAAAGACGTGTATGATGCGAATCCTAAAATTGATCCAATTTCTTAACACTAATCATAAATAAGTAATCTAAATATCTGTTCCCAGTGGAATTATGGCTTCTTTTCCTAAAACAATATGAGATGAAAACAGGCTAAATAGTTGCAACAGCTTTACGATCTTTGGGTACACATGCATCATCACTGATTCATTTGTGAGAATATTGGCTATATTTGTGAATTACGAACTAGTATTGCGATCCAGTCGGCTGTTGCGACTATTTAGCCTGTTTTCATCTCATATTGTTTTAGGAAAAGAAGCTATAATTCCACTGGGAACAGATATTTAGATTACTTATTTATGATTAGTGTTAAGGAATTGGATCAATTTTAGGATTCGCATCATACACGTCTTTAATATAGATTGGGAGTTGTCTATAAGTTGGATATATTTTCCTATCTTCATATATCCTAGGCGAATATAGGAATTTTTTTAAGGATTTTTTAAGAATTTTTTTAAGGAATCGGATCAGCCTACAAGAGTTGGATTTTATATGTTGTTTGCTTCAATCAGTTGATTTTTTAGCTGCTTATAGATTATTTATTTGGTCATTCTTAAACATTGGTACATATTTATGGTGAGACCCCTTTCTTATTTTAGTTTGGGAGGTCTTGCTGCGATTGGTTGACTCGGTCTGAGTTTCTTCTGAGATCTCTTCTATTGTGCGCCGACTCACTGGGGCTTTTTAGAAAGAAAATGTATTACAGCACATCCAGTCAGTGGCGTACCTAGAGCATTTGGCACCCGGGGCGGATCCTATATCTGGCACCGCCCAACTTTAAAATGTAAAAACACCCACAAAAATTTGTAATGTTTTCAAGAATATTTATTGCACACATTTCACAGCCCCCCATCACAGTGCCCCTTGCAGTCTGCCCTCTGTCTCTCTAATCACAGTTCCCCCTTTTGCACTCTCTGCCTCCCTCCCCTGCACAGTCCTACCTTCAGCATAAATAGATAGCTAATACTATTAGCAATGTGTTTAAGTTTGAGTATGAGATTGGAGACTTGCTAAAGGAGATGGCCAGAGACTGCAGACATAGTACAGGAGATGGTCAGAGACTGCAGACATGATACAGTAGACGGTCAGAGACTGCAGACATGGTACAGGAGATGGTCAGAGACTGCAGACATGGTACAGGAGATGGTCAGAGACTACGGACATGATACAAGAGACGTTCAGAGACTGCAGACATAGTACAGGAGACGGTCAGAGACTACAGACAGGATACAAGAGGTGGTCAGAGACTGCAGACATGATACAAGAGATGGTCAGAGACTGAGGACATGATACAAGAGACGGTCAGAGACTGCAGACATAGTACAGGAGACGGTCAAAGACTGCAGACATGGTACAGGAGATGGTCAGAGACTACAGACATGATACAAGAGGTGGTCAGAGACTGCAGACATGGTACAGGAGATGGTCAGAGACTGCAGACATGATACAGTAGATGGTCAGAGACTGCAGACATGATACAGGAGATGGTCAGAGACTGAGGATATTAAACAGAAGATGGCCAGAGACTGAGGACATGTTACAGGAGATGGTCAGAGACTGCATCATGGTTCAGGAGACGGTCAGAGACTACAGACATGATACAGGAGATGCTCAGAGACTGAGGACATGATAGAAGATAGAAGAGCACTAGGGGGGCCGGAGAGCACAGGCGAAGCAGAGAGCACTGGAGGAGCTGAAGGGCACGGTGGGGTGGGGGACTGGAGAGTATTAAGAGGGGGTTTGGAAAGCATTGCAGGGGGGTTGGAAGGCGCAGGGGGTGGAGAGCACTGGGGGGGGACAGGGAGCATAGGGGGGAGGGAGATGAAAAGCACAGTGGGGAGCTGAAGAGCACCGGGGGAGGGCTAAAGAACAGGGGGCAGTCCAGTGCACTGGGTGGGGGGGTTAAGAGCACTGAGGGGGGGGATAAGAGCACTGAGGCGGGGATAAGTGCACTGAGGGTGGGGGGGAATAAGAGCACCGAGGGGGGGGAATAAGAGCACGGAGGGGGGGATAAGAGCACTGAGGCGGGGATAAGTGCACTGAGGGTGGGGGGGAATAAGAGCGCCGAGGGGGGGAATAAGAGCACAGAGGGGGGGATAAGAGCACTGAGGCGGGGATAAGTGCACTGAGGGTGGGGGGGGGAATAAGAGCACCGAGGGGGGGGAATAAGAGCACGGAGGGGGGGGATAAGAGCACTGAGGTGGGGATAAGTGCACTGAGGGTGGGGGGGAATAAGAGCACCGAGGGGGGGGAATAAGAGCACGTAGGGGGGGGATAAGAGCACGGAGGGGGGGGATAAGAGCACTGAGGCGGGGATAAGTGCACTGAGGGTGGGGGGGAATAAGAGCACCGAGGGGGGGGAATAAGAGCACCGAGGGGGGGAATAAGAGCACGGAGGGGGGGATAAGAGCACGGAGGGGGGGGATAAGAGCACTGAGGCGGGGATAAGTGCACTGAGGGTGGGGGGGGAATAAGAGCGCCGAGGGGGGGAATAAGAGCACAGAGGGGGGGATAAGAGCACTGAGGCGGGGATAAGTGCACTGAGGGTGGGGGGGGGAATAAGAGCACCGAGGGGGGGGAATAAGAGCACGGAGGGGGGGGATAAGAGCACTGAGGCGGGGATAAGTGCACTGAGGGTGGGGGGGAATAAGAGCACCGAGGGGGGGGAATAAGAGCACGGAGGGGGGGGGATAAGAGCACGGAGGGGGGGATAAGAGCACTGAGGCGGGGATAAGTGCACTGAGGGTGGGGGGGAATAAGAGCACCGAGGGGGGGGAATAAGAGCACCGAGGGGGGGGGATAAGAGCACTGAGGCGGGGATAAGTGCACTGGAGGGGGGGATAAGAGCACTGAGGCGGGGATAAGTGCACTGAGGGTGGGGGGGGGAATAAGAGCACCGAGGGGGGGGGAATAAGAGCACTGAGGCAGGGATAAGTGCACTGAGGGTGGGGGGGAATAAGAGCACCGAGGGGGGGGGATAAGAGCACTGAGGCGGGGATAAGTGCACTGGAGGGGGGGGGGGGTTAAGAGCACTGGTGAGCCAGCAAAAGAAGTTGTATAGGAGGGGGATGGGGCAGCTGCATATAGAGGAATTGATCTTCCCCTATTCTTCCTGCAGGAGGGAGAGGAGGAGAATCAGTTATTCAGCAGCTGCAGAAAGAATAGGGAAAGATGAATTCCTCTATATGCAGCTTCCCCATCCCTCTACTACCCAGCCAGCACACACACTTGGGCAATGGGCACTCACCTTCTTCCCGCCGAGGCTCCGCCCCTTCTTCCCGCCGAGGCTCCGCCCCCTTCCCGCCGCGGCTCCGCCCCCGCTAGTCCCCGGACTGAAGGAGTTGCCACTGCCTGCCCTTTACACAGTGCCCTTTACGCCACTGCATCCAGTGATTGGTGGGCGATCTGGGGCAGCCGCAAGGAAGGAGAGTGATTGCCGCTGTCAAGTAGCATTGATTTCGGGTGTGGGCGGGACCGGTATGCGGGGCTCCGCCCCATTGTTCCGTGCATAGAGAAACAGAAGCTGTCTGGGGAGGAAGGTGGGCGTGGCATACCGGCCCCGCCCACACCCGACATCAATGTTGAAACTTGACAGCTGCATTCACTCTCCTTGCAGAGTTGCGGCTGCCCCGGATTGCCCACCAATCATTGGATGTGCTTTATAAATCTTTTATGTATGTAGCCCGGTTCTCGGCCAAACCCAGGCTTTGGGACTCGGGGCTAATCATTTTAAAAAAGCAACAGGAGACCCGGGGCTTTTGGGGAGCACACTCGGGGCTATAGCCCAGGTCAGCCCCCCCCTGCCGACGCCACTGCATGCAGGTAGTGCGGGCCGGGGAGTGGCCACCTGGTGCATTGAAAACTGCAGCGGCAGATAATAAGTCTGCTCCCACACAGGCAGAGGGGAGAAAATGGCCAGCGGTGACCGGGGCTGCTAGTGTCAGTGTGAGCAGCGAGAAAGAGGCCGGGGTTATTGATGTGGGGTCTCCCAGTTTCCAGAATCAGTTCGGATCCTTGGAGGAGGGATTGGATGTTTGGAAGTCTGAGGAAGAGACAGAATGGGACTGGTGGTCCAAAGATCAGAGCAGTCCAGCTAGTCTTGATACACCTGATGAGGAGACTAGAGATTCAGTGGTGCGAGGAGAGTGTGCCAGGAATCTGGGGTTCTGTGAGGCCTATGTCAATCGGGTCCCAGACCTAGCCCCACCTAAGAACTATGCCCAGGCTCAGGATCAGAATGAGGCCTATGACTCCCTCATCAAAAGAGAGGAGACCCCAGCTAGTCTTGATACACCTGATGAGGAGACTAGAGATTCAGTGCTGCGAGGAGAGTGCGCCAGGAATCTGGGGTTCTGTGAGGCCTATGTCAATCGGGTCCCAGACCTAACCCCACCTAAGAACTATGTCCGGGCTCAGGATCAGAATGAGGCCTATGACTCCCTCATCAAAAGAGAGGAGACCCCATATTCTCCAGCTGGGAGAGGAAACAGGAAGACCCTCCCCAGAATTTTCAGGATGCAGAGGTGGATACAGAGGAAAGTGGCCTTAGAGTATGGGTATGACTATCTCTATGCTCCACAGGAGGTCATGCTAGAGATAGAGGAGTCCTGGTGTGTTGAAGTTGTATGGGACTTCCTCTTTATCCCCAAGCCACATTGTAATTAGTCCAGCATGGACTTGTGCAAAACGTTCTTGTCAGTAAAAGCGCAGTGGAACCACGGGCAGGCCATCTACTTGGCCCGGGTGGAGGTCCGCCGCCCAAATGTATCTGGGCAGGCCTGGTCGATCCGAATTCAGGAAAAGGATGCGAAGACTGTGCGGATTCCCCATCCAGATTTTTACTGCTGAGGAAGATATACAAAGTTCACTCAAGGCTGGCTTGCCTATGCTTACTGTTTGGAGAAAGAAAGAAATATACTATAGCAAAGGAACATTCAAGTCCAGTTATTGTTGAGGCTTATGCCCTACATCTGTTACCACTTCTCCTTCTATCCCTGCAGAAAAGGGGTTGGGAACAGCTCAAGATACCACTGGCTAGTGGACTTGTACTAGAGGGCCGACCCTCTCAGGAGAACTTAACCACTGCCAATGGCTGTTTTCCAGAGATCCTTTGGGCCATCAGGCCGGGATTGAGGATTACAAATTTATCTAAAGTTCCAATGGGACTACCTTTGGGCCAACGGGCCGACAGCAGAACTTTATGGGTGACCGCCTGAAGGCCCTGGGAGTTTTTGGTGGGGGGTGCCCTGGTGCCAGGGGCCCCTGAAGAAACTACTACTGACCCTTGCAGGACTGATAGGTTGTCCAGGCAACAAAGTTTCTGTAAGGAATAATGTTGGGTGTTAGACACTGTAGATCCTGTGGTGTAGAGGACACTACAGACACCCATCTTTTTTGGGACTACTTAGTAGATAGTCAGTGATAGGGTTCGGGATCGTCTTGGAGGAACGGTACTGAACAACGAGTCAAGGCTGACAAGTGGATGCCGACTACGCTGTTAGTTAGGGATGCTGGATGAGAAGGCCCCCCCCGCAGGGAGGGTCTTCTTATCAACATTAAGTTAGACCTATGGTTTTCTGGTGTTTACATGCAGAAGTGTCTAACTTTCTCTTTTCTTTCAGGTTATCTCGACCTACTAGAGACAGTTAGGTTTTGCCCATCAGCGCAAGGTTTTTTTTTTTTTGCTTGGTGGGGGGGTGCATTGCTTAAATGCACTCAAACATTGTATTATATTTGTACAGGTCAAATATTTATATTTTTCGACGTAAATTATTTATGTACATTTGTTCTTCCCTTTTTCCCCTTAGCAGGTTTGTGGGATACTCCAAAGTTTTTTGTAGGGGACAGCTGCCTCACAACCAGTGGGGACATGGCTCATTTTTGGTGGGGGGTGGATGTAGCAACCTCCTAGGTAGGTGCTAGGTAAAAGCATTGTTTGCTCCATCTGTTTATCAGGGGAGCCTCATCAGTAGTTTTGCCTGTTACATGTGTCCATGTGTGATTCACTTGGTCTGAGGGAGTGTCCCCACTGTGTTCAATAGGGGAGCCTGTTGGACAGTGGCGGAATCCCAGGCAATGACACACAGGCTTTTGTGGCTGTCCCAGAGGGTTGGCACAATAGTGGTGCATTCTGGGATATGTCATAAAAGCCAGGGGCACATGTGACAGGGCGTCTTTGGGTGGGAAGCCAGGTCCCAGGAGGAGGGTGACGGCTGTCTCTCCTCCTGTCAGCAAGAAAGGTGGTCACAGGCAGTCAGCCTAGTGAGCCAGAGTGTGGCGCTGAACCAGGAGGTCCAGGATACTGACAGTGGAGTGGACAGCAACCTGAGGATAAACAGTGTCCATGAGTTCCAGGGAGCTTGCCAAGGGTTTGCCCAGGAAGGGGACTGCTCTGGTGAGAGTCAGTGGACAGAGGCTAGCACACACACCTAGTGAGAAGGGAGTGCCAAGTTCAGGACCCTGAAGGTTCATTTTTACTATCTTCACTTCAGTGGCAGAGTGAAGCAGCAGCCTTGCCGCATACTCTACAATTAGATGTCCTCTACATTGTGCATAGTTCAAGTTGGAGTATCCCACTCATCCCTTCTCCTATCCAAGTTCTAAATAAAACACGAAAAAAAAAAAAAATCCCCTGGGCTGTTCATTGTCTGACCCAAGTGTTAAAGTGATAGGATTTTACAGAGTGTTGCTATGGGGTAACCCAGGGGAATCCAAACTCAGCAGCTCCCAAGGGGGCAGTGCTACACAAGGTAAAAAAAAACCTTCTGCCTTTAGTACTACTTTAAGCATTGAGCAGAAATATCTGTTTCTATTATTATGCAGTTCTGTTGCAGATTCAGGTCAGAAGCCCAGCTGTTCAACTGACAGCACATCTTGTCAATCACTCTGTGAATGTGTGATGTGCGTGTATGTATGTGTGATCAGGACAGCCATCAGAAATATTGGGGCCCCTTGCACAGCTTTAGGCCTGGACCCCCTGGGGCTTTACCACCAACATTCTCATTGGGATGGCTGAGCCCTTGGACGCCTGGGCCCCCTACATGTATATGGGCTGTCCCCCCATGATGGCCCTGTGTGTGATGTGTATGTGTGAAGTGTGTGTGTGTGGTGTGTATGTGTGATGTGTGATGTGTGTATGCGTGTATGTGTGATGTGCATGTATGTGTGTGTGGTGTGTATGTGTGATGTGCTTGTATGTGTGATGTGTATGTGTCATGTGCATTTATGTGTGAAGTGTGTGTGTGTGTGTGGTGTGTGTGTGGTGTGTATGTCTGATGTGTGATGTGTGTGTGTGTGTGTGTATGTGTGATGTGTATGTGTGGTGTGCATGTATGTGTGTGTGTGTGATGTGCGTTTATGTGTGGATGTGCGATGTGTATGTGTGATGTGCGTGTATGTGTGTGATGTTTGTGTATGTGTGTGATGTGCGTGTATGTATGTGTAATGTGTGTGTGTACGTGTGATGTGTGTGTATATGTCTGATGTGTATGTATATGTCTAATGTGTGTGGATGTGTGATGTGTGTGTGTGTGTATGTATGATGTGCGTGTGCATCTATGTTTGTGTGAAGTGTGTGTGTGTGGTGTGTATGTGTGATGTGTGTGTGCATGTGTATGTGTGATGTGCATGTATGTGTGTATGTGTGTGGTGTGTATGTGTATGTGTGATGTGTGTGTGTGTGTGTGTGTGTGTGTGTGTGATGTGCGTGTATGTGTGTGTGGATGTGTATGTGTGATGTCTGTGTATGTGTGTGATGTGCGTGTATGTATGTGTAATGTGTGCGTGTAGGTGTGATGTGCGTGTATATGTCTGATGTGCCTGTATATGTCTAATGTGTGTGGATGTGTGATGTGTGTGTGTGTATGTATGATGTGCGTGCATGTGAGTGTGTATGTATGATGTGTGTGTGTATGTATGATGTGCGTGTGTGTATGTATGATGTGCGTGTGTGTATGTATGATGTGCATGTGTGAGTGATGTGTGTGTGCGTGAGTGTGTATGTATTATGTGCGTGTATGTATGATGTATGTGTGTGTGCGCATGTGCATACCCATACCTCCCAACTTTTTTACCACTACTATTCTTTTTTACTGGCTTTTGAAATTTACAATGCAGGATTTTTTAATTTGGATGAAAGGTTTAGCACTGGGAAACACTTTTTGAAAGATGAAAATTGCATTTTATATACATCTATAGAGATCAGACCAAATGAGGGACCAATGAGGAGGAAAGAGGGACAGAGGGACTTTGTTCTAAATCAGGGACAGTCCCTCGAAATCAGGGACAGTTGGGAGCTATGCATACCTCCCAACTTTTTGAGATGAGAATGAGAGACACCTATAAGTATTTAGGTATAGAACACATCACCCACCACACCCCCATAAAGGAGAATTATAAAAAAAAAATTAGCTAAACCCAAAAGTGCGTTTTTTTTACCACTACAATTTGTTTATATTGGCTTTTGAAATTTACAGATGCAGCAATTTAGAAATTAGATGAAAGGTTTAGCAATGGGAAACACTTTTTGAAATATAATACGTGCATTTTATATACAACTAGATAGATCAGGCCAAAATAAGGGACAAATGAGGAGGAAAGAGGGACAGAGGGACTTTGTTCCAAATCAGGGACAGTCCCTTAAAATCAGTGACAGTTGGGAGCTATGTGTATGATGTGTGTGAGTTCAGGGGGAAAGAAGTCCAGGATGTACTTGATATGTTCTAGGCTCTTAAAGCTACATTTACCTGCAATGTGTTCCCCTTCCTGCTGGAAGGGTTAACTGCTCATATTGTCTAGGGCAGGATTTCTCAATCGGGGTGCTGCGGCACACTGGGATGCCACAGAGAGTTCCCAGGGGTGCCGTGGAAATACTGACAAAAACGTCTCCAACTAAGCAGGCATCTAGTAAAAGATTCTAATCGTTAAACCTATTTGTTAGTACAGTGGTGCCCGTCTGCTGTCCTAAACGTGCCTGCAGCTGCTACAGGCACTCAGAAAGCTGACTGGGCTGCCCACCTGCATCCTGCCAACCAATGACATCATCATTGGTTGCTAAGGGCAAGCCGGGCACCTGTACAGCTTTCTGGGTCAGCTCTGATGGTTTCTGGGCTATGATGCTTCCTGCTCCTGCGTTGGTGTAGCCGGGAAGGCACATGCAAGTGTGTGAGAGGTGTGAAAAATAAGACAGTAAAGTAGGTTATTGAGCAGGCTGCATATGAGCTCCTGTGCACTCCTGGAGGTACAACATTTGTTTGCATTTGGTGCTCCATGGGTCAGACCAGGCCGCACACCATACCCCCCCCCCCGGACCACAGCGAGACAGGAGACAGGACCCCCCGCTCACTCACCCTGCCTGGATATCTGCAGCAGCAGGGGCAGCGGCTTCGGCTTCTTCCCCCTGTCTTCTGCGTCTCCTCCCTCCTCCACCATGCCCAATGGCATGGCTTCTCTTTTTCGGCCAATCGTGAAACGGGTCTCAAGACCCGCTTCCTGATTGGCCAGGAGGAGGATCCATGTGAAAATAGCGAATTTTCATTCGCTATTGTCACACAACTGGGTGGGCTAAGGGGCGCAGTGCTCTGTACCCCGAGCCCACCCAGTTTTTTAGCCTGTGAGAGCCTCTGGCTCTAATCACAAAAAAAAAGCCCCATTGAACTCCATGTGTCCGGCGCCCCGCATGTAGATTAGGGGGCTGGACGCATGGATAGGGGGGACGGCGCAGGCCATAGGCACCAGCCGCCACTGTTTTCTATAGTAGCATGTGTCCAACCTTGGCTGCTACCAAACACAGTGTTTCTCAACCTTTTTTCAGTCAAGGCACCCTTTGAAAATATATTCAGTCTCAAGGCACCCCAATCTAATTCAGGGTTCACACTATAAGGGGTTTTGTTCCGTTCAGCCCAACGGGCAGAATGAAAAGAAAAACTGACTGATCGCTATACTAACATACGCAATGTTAGTACAGTGACCTCCCCTCTGTGCTATTGTGTTCTGACAGGGGCCTGCCCCCTGCTAAAACACAGTGATCAGGGCTCGCAGCCATTTGCATTGATTGGAAGCCGATCAGATGCTGCTTTTCCAGCATCTGCCCATTTGAGAGAAGCTGTACACACAGGCCGAAAGTCGGACGGTTCCTGTCACAGCTAAAACACGCTTCTCTTTACAGGCGCATGGGGTTGACATTCATTCTTAATGGGACCCCCACACATCTAAAAATGCAGTGCATTTATAGATGTGGGAACCGCTTGGAAAGATGATGGTGCAGGAAACTTTTTCCTGCCTGAAACACAGGCACAGCAGCCCATTTAAATGAATGGGCTGTCTTGCCCGAGCAAATAGAGCTCACAGAGCCGACCACTTCCCACCCACCCAACTAATCTCCCTTTATCTGCAGAGGCAGCAGCCAAGCTTGGACATATGCTGCAGCCACAATGCTTTGTGGCTATGGCAGGATTTTTACTATCTGTTGCATTTGATGGGCATTGCTGATGAATGGGGACGTGCTGCAACCATCCTGCAACCGTGTGCACTGCATGCGGCTGCAGCACAATGGTGTTGCATTTAGGGGCTCTTTCACACGGGCGATCCGATCAGATCCGCCTGTCAGTTTTTTAGGCAGATCTGATCGGATCTTCCATGCAGCTCTATGGGGCAGCGGATGTCAGCGAAGACACCTCCGCTGACACCCGCTGACATCCGTATCTGATCCTGTCCGTGAAATTCGGACGGATGGAAACCCTATTTTTCCATCCTTCCAGGGATCGGATCGGATCAGATGAGAGTGGACAGGCGGTCCGCTCTTATCCGATCCCCCATAGAGAGCACTGCAAGCGGAGACGGAGCTGTCATCTGCCGGCTCAGCGGGGATCGACGGATCGATGTGAAAGAGCCCGAGGGGGTAAAAGAGGCAGTGAGAAGGCGACATATCACATCCTCACCACCTGTGAAATACCTCTGAAAAGTGATCTAAGCATGAATTGCTTTTCAGAGGAGTGGCATTCTGATTGTACAGTGTATGGATCAGGATCAAAAGAAACGTACAGACATACATACACATGAATGCATATAAACTTACATATATTTATCCACATATATATATATATAAATACACAGACTCACATACTTATATAAACACACACAAACACACAGTGTTGGGGGTAACTAGTTACAAAGTAACAGATTACAGTAACTATATTACTTTTTTTGGTAACAAAGTAACGTAACTAGTTACAATACTAATATTGGTAACTACACTACTTTACTAGACTATAGGAACGCGCTTTCCTGCGTTACCCAAGCCGTGCGATACAATCGTTATTTCGAAGAATAGAGAGGGATGAAGTTTATAACTTTTTGTCGCACTTTATGTTTTATTCTGTTTTTTTCAGGTTTTGTTCTCATGTTTCCCAAAGCCTGTGTTTATACAATAAACTCTATGCAGAAAGAGTGTCATGTATCTTCTTCTACACGGTCAATTAACCACTTGCCGACCGCCGCACGACTATCTACACCGGCGGTCAGCCCCTCACAGGCAAAGTGACGTAGGGCTACGTCACTAGCTTGTGAGGGTCTAGGGAGCGAGCGCGCGCCGCCGGAGGCGCGCTCCCGCTCCCGTGTGGTCACGGACCCCCCCGCGCGTGTGACTGGCGGACCCAATGTCCGCCGGTCACTCTGTGATCGGCGGGGGAGAGGGAGAAAGTCAGGCAGCTTGTGTAAAGAAGCTGCCTGTCATTCTACCCTGTGTATGAAGGATGATCATACGGTTCTACTATGTAGAACCGTTGATCACTCTTCACACATCTGAAGCCACAGCCAATCACAGTAGAAAGCACGCCCCTAGGGAAACACATAGCCCCTCCCTTTCAAAAAAAGTTAACGCCTTCACTGCCAGTGTATTTTTACAGTAACAGTGCATATGTATAGCACTGATTACTGTAGAAATGTCACTGGTAACCCCAAAAGTGGCAAAAATATCAGTCAAGGGTCCGATCTGTCCGCCGCAATGTCGCAGTACCGCAAAAAAAATCGCAGATCGCCGCCATTACGCGTTAAAAAAAAAACAACAAAAATGACAAAAATCTTTCCCTTTGTTAGTAAACGTGATAACTTTTGCGCAAACCAATCAAAATACGCTTTTTGCGATTTTTTTTTTTTTTACCAAACATATGTAGCATAAAACAAATTGGCCGAAAATGTTAAAAAATTTTGATTTTTACATTTTTTTGGGGGGGAATTTCATATAAAAAAATGTGAAAAAATATTGCTATTTTTGCAAAATTTACGCTCTTTTTTTGTTTATAGCGCGTGATCAAAAAATCGCACAGGTGATCAAATACCACCAAAAGAAATCTCTGTTTGTGGGGAAAAAAAGGACGCCAAATTCGTTTAGATACAGCGTCGCACGACCGCGCAATTGTCCGTTAAAGTCACGCAGTGCCGAATCGCAAAATACCGCCTGGTCATTAAGGGGGTAAAATCTTCCGGGGCTTAAGTGGTTAAGAAAGAGGACAGTAAAGTAATAAGTAGTGAAGTTACTTTTCAAATGCAGTAACTAGTAAAGTAATCTCATTACAATTTACAGAAGTTACTAGTAACTAGTTACATTTTTTGAGTAACTACCCCAACACTGCACACACACACACATATATATATATTCTGTGACATAAGGCAGTGTTTCTCAACTCCCGTCCTCAGGGCACACTAATGGGCCATACACACTATACAATTGTCTTTAGAATTTTTCCTTTAGATTTAACAAACCCATATAATATGAGGTCAAACTTAAACACTTAAAATTTCTTTGCAGTCAGGCAGACCCTTTCACTACATAGTTGAAGGTTAAGCCCCGTACACACGTACCGATTGTCGGCCGTAAATATTCGTCCGCCGACCGAACGGCCGATAGTAGGCTTGTTAGTATGATGCTTCCGACAGCCGACAGCGCATTTTCGACCGGACAGAATCTGTTGTGCAGACTTTAAAATATTTGTTGGCCGTCACCAGAACGGCCGATTGTTCGCCAGTCAGTACAGATTTTGGCCGACAGACAGCAGATTAGCAAGACTGGGCATGCTCAGAAAAGAAAAAAGACAAGGAAAGTTAACCATCACATGATATCACTTCTGCAGTCGGCTGTTGTTGGCCGACAAAATTCTGGGCAGTCATTTGCAGTTTTCAACAGACACGACAGCCCTGGACAAATGACAGCCGACGATCAGTACGTGTGTACGGGGGTCTTCTGAACTCCCGTCCTCAGGGCACACTAATGGGCCATACACACTATACAATTGTCTTTAGAATTTTTCCTTTAGATTTACCAAAACCATAAAATATGAGGTCAAATCGAAACCCTTTCAATTTGTATGCAATCAGGCAGACCCTTTCACTACATAGCTGAAGGTAAATCTAAAGGAAATTTAACAACAAAAGTTGTATAGTGTGTATCCAGCTTAACAGGCCAGGTTTGCAAGAGAACTAAAAAAAATATCACAGGTGATATCATTTGCTGCTCGGTGATTGCAATATTCTAGTCTACATCTCCCCAAGGTAATACTTAAAATCTGGCCTGTTAGTGTGCCCTGAGGACCGGAGTTGAGAAACACTGACATAAAGAAAGGAGAAGTCATCGAGGGGTGATACGTATATTTCCCCTCACTTTCTGTCCTATATACAGGACTATTGGAACCCAGACCAGGTTTTCCATGGGACTTTGGGTCTGAGCAGTCCAGCTTGGTTTTTGTGTCTCACCTGGATTGTTAAGTGATTTATTGGCCATCCAAGTGAGATAAAAAGGGAGAGGATGGAGCATAATTTAGTCCTGTCCTGGGACTCAGACAACAACACAGAGATACAAACTGGATTTGGTGAGAAAGGTTTGCATGCATTTGTTTTGTGAGGTGGTTGGGAGAAGCCCACCACCTGTTAGATAGGAAAATCTGTGTGTGTAGTTAGAGCCAGACGGCAAGGGTTTTTTTTTCATTGTGTTTTTTTATTGCAACCTTTTACAAATAAAGCGCTAAACAGCCTAAAATAACTTTTTCCTGCCAGACTTCCCTTTTTCTCAGGACAGGTGACCCCCCCCCCCCCTCATTTGAATGAAGTCTTTCATGGCAGAACAACGCTGATCAGGTAAGTGCTCTGTAATGGCACTTTTCCACTGCAAGTACTGGCTAGTACCGGCTCGGCTCTGCTTGGCCCGGTTTGCTTTTCCACTGCAGTACCGCATGGTATAGTGTCGGAACGGTTCGGTACGGTACGGTATAGGTTTGCTTTCCTGACAGACTCCATGGCAGCATACATACGGCCTCCAAACCTACCCATAGGACCTCACTCCCATAAATCTTTGCTCCTGTTCAGCACACGTGTTCTTTTTTTGTCCTCCAAAGGATTACCTGATATCCTACCTGAAGATGGATTCCGGGTGATGGATGGCTCTACCAGTCGGGTATGGAGCTCTCCAATAAGCCCCAGCTGCTGCGGGGTATGGAGTAGGGGCGAAGATGTAGCAGCCTTGGCCAAAAAGCCCAGCTGCTGCGGGTGGCCGGTACCCTTGAAGAGATAAGTCCGGTGTGCATCCATCCCTGGTGGTCTGCGGTTCGTGAGTACACTCCATGGCAGCTATTTTATATGTTTATATTGCCTTGCTTATATATGTGTCTCTTACCTGGTCTTTCCTGCCTTCCCTGGTGGCTAGTGGTCCGGGGCCGGTCAGCGGTTCACTTCCTGACCGGCCGCCGGTGCGGTACGCTACTGCGCATGTGCGGCGCCTCGAGAACGAGGCTTGGCTCTCGCGCGTGCGCAGTAGGAGCTCGGCGCATGCGCAGTGAGTTGGCGTCGGTGGCGATCGCTGATGACGTCACCAGGCGCCATATTTAAACCCCAGAACTGTCAGCAGTGTTGTGTTTATACACACTGCTGATACTGGGTGTTCTATACTCCGCATCTGATCGGTTTTTGGACGCCTGCTGTTCGCTGCCGCTCTGCCTGCTAACCTCTGGTTCTTGGTGAGTACTGGCCCCAGTTTGGGAGCGCCCCCCCTCCTCTTTTGCTGGTTTTCTGACATTGCTGTCCGGCTCATTCTTGTAGGTCAGCATCAGAATGGAAGCTACTTTGCCCTCCGGTGGTCAGCCCGCCCCTAACAGGTATTTGGGGCTTCTTGGTGGGGCTGTGGGTTATAGGGGGTGGGGGTAGGAACTCAAGTGTTCCTAGCTTCCTGTCTGTTTTTTCTGTTTTTTTTTTTTTCTCTTGTTCACAGCCCTCCTCGTTCAGAGACTAGGCACTCTTCTCAAAGAAGTGAAAGGCGCTCGAGCTCTCGCCACCGGCACTCTACAGGAAAGTCCCGTTCGGGCTCACATCATCAAAAATCATCTACTTCAGCCAGCCACGCACGGAGACCTGACAAAGCAGGTTGCAGAGGCTGTGGCGCTAGTGTCCCGGAGAGGAAGCTTTTCTGTGATAGATGTTTCTCCCAGGCTGCGGGAGAGAGGGATACTTCCGATCAGCGCATTGAGGCTTTGGTCAAGAGAGTGGTTAAGGACTCTTTGGCAGAGTTGGGTGTCAGTCGTTCTCAAGACACTGCAACGGCTTCCCCAAGCCCCTCCCCTGTAGCTCTACAGGTACAGGAAGATTTCGAGTCGGCCCACACAAGCCATCAGTCGATGCTCTTGTCAGGTAGCGACTCTGAAGATGAGGATCCCTGCTTGGGTTTTGAATATACCTTGGTGCCTTCCCTGGTTAAAGCGGTCAGAGAGACCTTAAATTGGGAAGAGTCAGCTGTTCCCCCCTCCCAAGCAGAAGAAGTACTTTAAACAGCTCAATAAGGAGCGTGTTAATTTTCCCTTCCTGGGAGAGTTGGGTGAAATCATCTTGGAGGAGTGGAAAAAGGTGGAACGAAAGAATTCCTTAGTATCCAAGATGGCTAAACTTTACCCCTTCAAAGAGGATGATGTGAAACATCTTGAGTCTCCTCCCCTAGTTGACGCAGCAGTCATGAGACTGGTCAAGCACGTGACCCTTCCCTTAGAGGATACGGTCTCATTTAAAGACCCGTTGGACCGAAGGATGGACTCTGATTTGAAGAGAATCTACCTTGCAGCAGGTATGGCCTGTAAACCAGTCCTGGCTTTAGCTGCTCTATCCAAAGCCATGGAGTCTTGGGCTGATGTGGTAGACGAATCGGTCAGATCGGTTTCGGAGGAGGTGGCCAGAAGCGCTCCAATCCAGGAGCTTAGGCTGGGCGCGTCGTTCCTTGGGGAGGCTTCCATAGACTTGATCCGTCTATTGGCAAGAGTTATGCTGTCCTCGGTCACAGCTAAGAGAGCTCTTTGGCTCCGCCCTTGGGTGGCGGATCCGGCATCAAAGCAAGTTTTGTGCCGTATTCCCTTTGAGGGGTCCTCCCTTTTCGGGAATAAACTTGACGAGGCCATAACCCGGGCTACAGGCGGTAAGTCTGGGTTTCTTCCCCAGGATCGGCGCCAGTTCAACGTCAAGAAAGGACAGCCTACCAGAAAATTTGTGCCTGACCGGGCCAGGGAAGCTCGTTCTTATAGACCTGGTCGGGAGTTCAACCGGAACTGGAGATCCAGACAGTCTTCCAGGAAGACGACAAAGAACGTCTCCTCGGGGGACCGTGAGCCCACTAAGTCCTTTTGAAGGTGGGCCCGCTCGGACGTGTCGGGTGGGTGCGCGTCTACGCTCCTTCCGACATGTCTGGGCGGCTTCGATTCAGGACCCCTGGGCCGTCAGGACGGTGTCTTCAGGCCACAAGTGGGTCTTCAAGGAGAGGCCAGGCTCAAGGTTCCTGCCTACTGCCATACCATGCCTAGAAGAAAGGCGTCAGATTTTGTTTTCTTACGTCGAAGCTCTCATTGCTCAAGGGGCTGTCATCTCCGTTCCAGAGTCCGAGCGAGGCCAAGGAATATATTCTCCGCTCTTTCTGGTCCAAAAGAAGAACGGATCATGGAGACCAGTAATAGATTTGACCTTCTTGAACAAATTCATAAAAAAAGAAAGGTTCAAAATGGAGACCCTGTTGTCCATACAGCAGTCAGTCCAGCCGGCAGATTGGATGGTGTCCATCGACTTGAAAGACGCCTACTTTCATGTTCCTGTGGACGAAGATTTTTCAAAGGTTTCTCCGGTTCGAAGTGGGAGGATTACATCTTCAATTTATCTGTCTCCCATTCGGGCTCTCAACATCTCCACGGACCTTTTCAAAAATCTTATTGGCCGTGGTAGCCCTACTGAGATTGAAAGGTATCCGTCTTCACCACTATTTGGACGATCTACTCCTGTTGTCCCAAGACAGAGACCAACTATTAGTTCATCTGGAGCAGGTCGTGTCCACTCTCCAGAAGTTTGGTTGGTTACTCAACAAGGAGAAGAGTCACCTGATTCCAACTCAGTCCCTGATCTACTTGGGCGCTCTGTTCGACACAGAGAAGGCGACTATCTCTCTTCCAGAGGAAAAGATAGGGACTCTTCGAGACAGGATTCGCTTTGCCCTCTCATCCTCTCATCTTCAGGCACGTCAATGCCTGAAGGTGATCGGGACTATGGTCGCAGTAGTCCCCATGGTGAAGTGGGCCCTGTGGAGGATGAGACCCTTTCAGAAGGGATTCCTTCAGCAATGGGATACGTGGCATCTGGATCAACGCATCTTCTTAACCCCTTCAATGAGAGCGAGTCTCCCCTGGTGGTTATGCAGAGACCACCTGCTGAACTGCCACTCTCTGAAGCCAGCTCCGTGGGTAGTGGTTACCTCGGACGCCAGCAACATAGGCTGGGGTGCCCACTGTCTGTCGGAGGTGGCACAGGGCAGGTGGGAGTTTTCCACTCGAGGAATAGTATCCAACATACTAGAACTCCGAGCAGCATTCCAAGCTCTTCGAGCATTTGCTCACCTGACAAAAGACCAACCTGTCATGCTGCGCCTGGACAACACCTCAGCAGTGGCATACATCAGGAAACAAGGGGGAACACGCAGCTGGTCCCTATTGAGGGAAGTGGAGCCGATTATGTCCTGGGCACAGAAAAATCTCTCGAATCTTTCAGCGGTTTATGTTCCAGGAGTCCAGAATGTCAAAGCAGACTTCTTGTCCAGAGTGGATCTGGACAACAACGAGTGGTCCCTTCACAAGGAAACGTTCAACTGGATCCTAACATTGGGGCTTTCTCCAGAGGTAGACCTCTTCGCCTCCCCCTGCAATCACAAACTGCCGAAGTACTACTCAAGATTCAGAGATCCACAAGCATCAGGGATAGATGCACTCTCGGATCAGTGGAGATTCCACAGGGCATACGCCTTCCCACCAATTCCGATTGTGTTGCAGTTCCTTCGGAGACTCAGGTCGGAGCCAGTGGAGGTAGTGGCGGTGATTCCCTTCTGGCCGAACAGGCCATGGTTTCCCCTTCTGACGCTACTCAGTGTCCGAGACCCAATCCCGCTACCCTTCAGACCGGATCTGTTGTCCCAGGGGTCTGTACTCCATCCGTGCCCAGACCGTTTACATCTCAGGGTCTGGATGTTGAGAGGAGGAGGTTACAGGCTTTAGGCTGTCCAGAAACGGCAATCTCGACATTACTTAGTGCTAGAAGAAGCTCAACGAACAGGGTGTATCAGAGAATCTGGGAAAAATTTTCTGCACAACTGAATACAAGGCCTGATCCTCAATCTTCAATTAAGATCCAGGATGTATTGAGCTTTCTCCAATCAGGACTGGATTTGCCTCTATCAGTGAGTTCGCTCAGAGTCCAGGTCTCGGCTATTTCCGCTTTTACAGGGATCTCCTGGGCCACTCATGCCCTAATTCGTCAGTTCTTCCAAGGGGCAGTGAGAATCAGACCTCAGAGAAAACCAGGTTTCCCAAGTGGGATCTGCCACTAGTTCTGGATTTCCTGGCGAGTCAGATTCAAGACATGTCTGATTCTTTGACCATAAGAGAGCTTACACTGATAACAGTGTTTCTGGTAGCTATAACCTCAGCAAAAAGAGTGTCGGAAATTGGGTCCTTTGGGACACAAGAGCCTTTCTTAACCTTTTTTCCTGACAGAGTGGTGCTCATCCCCATGCTGGATGCGAGACCAAAAAGGACCTCTGTCTTCCATGAAAACATAGAAACAGTATTACCAACCTTTAGACAGGAAGAGGAAGAATCTTCGGTTCATCCGCTGGATGTTGGAGAGTGTATTAAGAAATATTTAGATGCCACTTCCTCTTTCAGAAAATCAGAACATCTTTTTGTTACCTTCTATGGAAAAAACAAAGGTTCAAGAGCCTCGACGAGATCCATTTTCCTCTTGGATCATCCAGACCATCCAGTGGGCTTATAGGGCTAAGGGCTTGACCCCTCCAGCAGTAGTTACAGCTCATTCGACGCGGAGCATCTCTACCTCCTGGGCAGTATCCAGACATGTGGCTCCTGAAGTCATTTGCAGAGCAGCATCGTGGTCCTCTATTAACACTTTCTTATCCCATTACTGTGTTGAGCCAGCGGCTCTTTCTTCTGTGAATTTTGGTTTGCAAGTCCTGTCTGTTTGACAAAATGCATTAAAACTTTTCTGTTCAGCACCTGCCCACCCTGTGTGTACGGCGAGTTATTTCCCGATACGTATGCTGCCATGGAGTCTGTCAGGAAAACGGAAAATTTATATCAAATACTTACCGTAATTTTCCTTTCCTGATGGACTCCATGGCAGCAGGAGTTCCCTCCCGGATTTCTGTGGAGGATAGTTACAGAACACGTGTGCTGAACAGGAGCAAAGATTTATGGGAGTGAGGTCCTATGGGTAGGTTTGGAGGCGGGGCCAAACCCGATACGTATGCTGCCATGGAGTCCATCAGGAAAGGAAAATTACGGTAAGTATTTGATATAAATTTTCCGTTTTTCCACTGTGTATAGTACTGATAAGTAGTGGGCAGGATTACTCTGTAGTTGCACCGCCTCTACTGCCGTGACATCATCTTAAGGAGACACAGCAAGGAGACACAGCAATGGAGGGAATGGTGTTCCTGATTCTCGGCATGTGGATTCTTTTCACCACTCGGTGAAGACTCTTTTTACAAAGGAGGCTGATGGCAGCAAAGCTAAATACTGCAGAAAAAAACAAGAGAGTATGGGAACTCCTACAACAAAGTAAAGATGATGATGACAGGTTTGCTCAGCGGCGCACAAGGGTAAGCTTTAGCACTGTTTTTGGCACTTTTCCACTGCAAGTGCCGTGTTGTGTGTGTTATGTGTGTGTGTGTGTGTGTTATGTGTGTGTGTGGTATCATTTGTTAAAATGAGTATTCTGTGTATTTCAGATCCTTATGCTGCAAAGTCGCCGCCACAGACCTTCAGTTTGGACTGTAAACCGAGCTTCTGATTGGTGGGATGTCATTGTTCCCAATTTTACAAACACTCAGTGGCTGGAGAACTTTCGAATGTCAGAAGAAACATTTGCCTACTTGTGCAACAAAGTGCGTCCAGTGATGGAAAGACATGACACAAACTTTCGTGTTTGTGTTCCTTTAAAGAAGAGAGTAGCCATTGCACTGTGGAAGCTCGCAACTGGCTCTGAGTACAGAAGTGTTGGACATCTGTTTGGTGTAAGCATAACAACTGTTTGTCGATGTGTCCATGATTTCTGTGCAGCAGCAGAGATTTTGTTGGTACCAGAACAAATTAGTTTTCCAGATCAGGAGAAGTTTAAAGAAATAGCTGCCTACAATGAGAACAGGTGGGGGCTTCCACAGTGCATTGGTGCTATTGATGGATCTCACATACCCATCATAGTCACAGTGATAGTCCTGTGGTGCTATTTCAACCGTAAAGGCTGGCACTCCATCATCCTTCAAGGTGTTGTTGATGGAAAGGGACTCTTCTGGAATGTTTTTACTGGGCTGCCTGGAAGCATGCATGATGCTCGGGTTTTGAGACTGTCCACACTGTGGGATCTGTTAATTCGTGGAACACACAAACCAACTAACACTAGAAACATTGGTGGTGTGAATGTTGGCTACTACATCCTAGGAGATTCTGCCTATCCCTTGCAGCAGTCGCTCATAAAACCATTCAGTGACACTGGACGGCTGACAACAGAACAGCAGGTGTACAACATGAAAATCTCCAGAGCACGTGTAGTGGTAGAAAATGCATTTGGTAGATTAAAAGGAAGATGGCGTTGCCTTATGAAAAGAAATGACTGTGCAGTTGACCTTGTGAAATCTATGGTCCAGACTTGTTGTGCACTACATAACCTTTGTGAGAGTCATGGAGAAGCCTATGAGAGTTCATGGGATTCACCTTCTGTACCAGAGCCTGTAGTGGCACTGGCACAGGCTGTAGAGGAAGAGGGCAGGGATGTACGTGAGGCTCTGATGCGTTACTTGAATAGTTGACTCCTGTCAAGCTATAGCAAAAATTGTTCCAAGTATAATGTCTAGCTTCCCTTTTTTTTTTTTTTTTTTTTTTTTTTTTTCTTTTAACGTGCTTTAATTATTGTGGTATGGTGATTTGACCGATCATCAGCACGGGAGGTGAGAAGGCTTTATCATCACCACCGAGCATCGCTGCTGACCACAGCACTTGCTACTGTATACCTGCTATGTCAAGTTGGTAAGCTGAAGGAATGTGTACAGTAGCAGGTGGTGTGGTCAGCAACGATGCTCGGTGCTGATGATAGCCTTCTCACCTCCCGTGCTGATGAACTGTCAAATCACCATACCACAATAAAAAGTTTGTTTTAAAAAAAAAAAAAAAAAAATGAGACATCAATGGGCAGAAATATTTACATGCAAATATATGTATACATCTATTTTTTTTTTTTTGGTCACCTCCTGCCACGTGTATAATGTTTTGCTTTGCTTTTTTTTTTTTTTTATAGTAAATATGCTTTCAGTAGCAATTGTTACAGTACATTCAAATACAATATTAAATTAATCTAAAAGCAATGAACTACACATGTTTGTCCACTGTTTTGGATTTTTATTGTACAAAAATGTAAAAAAATAAAACATTAAAAGGTGTAGCAAACTGTTTTTTTGTATTTTTTTGCAATATGTACTGCATGGGTTATGGCTGAGAATTCTGGTCTCGCCGGCCACTCAGCGCCTGTGCAAGCATACCCATGACATTGAGGAAGGCTTGGTTGAATGCAGCCGTTTGAGAATTTTCCTGCATCCTTAAGGCCGCTTCCTGTTCCCTTGCTAGCCGGGCCTCCTCAATTGCCATTTGTACATGGCGCTCCCTCTGTGCCCGGTTAAGCTCCTGCTGCTCAATATCAGCCACCTGCATGTCTTTTAAAATAGCAGCATGCTCCTGGCTCCGTTTCCTCTTGCCTGGACAAAAAAGAAGAAAAATTAAAGTGTTGTTTTGGGAAAAAAAATCAATAGGTGTGTGTGTGTGTGTGTGTGTGAACATATATATATATATATATATATATATATATATATATATATATTATACCTGAGACAACACGCTCTGATGCTGCGCTGTTGACGGAGGTTGAAGGTGTTGGTGTCCGTGCTGGTGGTCGTACTGGTGGCGACATTGCTGCACCCACTTGTGAAGATGAGTCCTCATTCCATGGTGAAAGCGCAGAAGAATCAATAGTTAACAAATCTGAAAGAAAAAACAAAACCATAAATACACATTTTTTTTATATATATATATATATATATATATATATATACACACACACACACAGGAAAAGCAAGCTTTACAGCAGACGGTCAACTGTGATCACTTACCATCTTCTGTGTTCTCCAACAACACCGCGGATGAGTCCAGGGCACCCTCCCTTCCATTGCTTGCCGGTCTACTACCGTAAATAGCGTCCATTTGTTCAAACCATTTCCATTTTTTCCGGTTTGAACCACTCTGGCTGTTGTGGTCCTTTACAGTTCTATAATCACTTTTTAATTTGTCCCTGCACTGCTTAGAGGTGCGGTGGTAGCCGTGTGTGGCCAGCAGCTGAGAAAGTTCCAGAAACACCTTTTCATTCCTGGTCGCCCCATCCAGCTCTCGTTGTATCCGCTCCTCAGCTAACAATGAAAGGAATGTCTGCACCTCCTCCATTGACCAATTTTCAGACATCCTTTGGGCTCACTTCTGGTCTGGCAGCGAATCTGTTGGCAATCTGGGGATTAGACACAAGCCATGGCAGCAGTGAAAATTGTTATAAATACAGTGTGACAGTACAGTGTGACAGTGGAATACAGTGTGACAGTGGAGTACAGTGTGACAGTACAGTGTGACAGTGGAGTACAGTGTGACAGTACAGTGAGACAGTGGAGTACAGTGTGACAGTACAGTGTAACAGTGGAATACAGTGTGACAGTGGAATACAGTGTGACAGTACAGTGTGACAGTGGAATACAGTGTGACAGTGGAGTACAGTGTGACAGTACAGTGTGACAGTGGAGTACAGTGTGACAGTACAGTGTGACAGTGGAATACAGTGTGACAGTGGAGTACAGTGTGACAGTACAGTGTGACAGTGGAGTACAGTGTGACAGTACAGTCTGACAGAACACAACCCTGAGATCTTTAACCTGTTCAGTACAGTTCCAGCAGGGTTAAGGGAATTGCACAGGGGAATGGATGTCAAGACCCCATTGAACTAAAATGTTAATTTTATGGGTTACTAGTCAAAGGGGTTTAAAAAAAAAAATAGCATGGGGGCAGAGCACTGGTACCAATGCAAAAATTACATTCAGCAAAGGAGCAATGACTGACACAAAAACAGGGTTTAATTGGCCAATAAATTACATTTCTATGATGGCTTCATTAAAAAAAAAAAAAAAAGGGGGTCTGCTATTTATTTTGGGGGACCTTTGCATGAGCCATTTCTTCTTTTTTAGCAGGCAGAGAAACATTTGTCAGCAATAGGGTATCTTTATTTTTATGTCACTTTTGCTGTAGCACATTTGATGAAGAATGCTGAGCCTGGAACATAACACAGCAGACAGGTCATTGGGGGGGTTAACACATTTCTCACTACAATGCCATTTCAGGCTTTTGCTGTGTGCTGGAACACAGGAGGTGTTTTATTACCTGCTACTACTTTTTAAGGCCAGTGCCCCTGAGTGGTGGTACATGGTGCGCCCTCCCCACATAAAAGAACATGAACCTCTTCTGTATCTACTCACAATCCTATGGCCTCTCAACACACGCTTCTCCCTGCAGTGGTGTCGCATAAACAATGACAGTGATTTATTGACCAATCACTGCCTTGTAGTGAGGACCAATCAGGCTGCATGGGAGGGGTTGTGGATTTTAGTACCGGTACGGTACGCTTGGAACCACAATCGAGTAGGTACTGTTTTTCAGGGCC
The DNA here is from genome assembly GCF_965119305.1 of Pelophylax lessonae. Taxonomy (NCBI): domain Eukaryota; kingdom Metazoa; phylum Chordata; class Amphibia; order Anura; family Ranidae; genus Pelophylax; species Pelophylax lessonae. Next base: position 88,363,820 of record NC_138779.1, on the reverse strand, counting down.
GTACCGTTCGGTTCCATGCAGTGGAAAAGCAAACCTATACCGTACCGTACCGAACCGTTCCGACCCTATACCATGCGGTACCGCAGTGGAAAAGCACAAAAGCGTGCCGAGCCGGTACGGTTCTATGCAGTGGAAAAGCGCCATAAGAGGCCCCCCCTTTTCAGGGTTCTGTACATTGTCAGCCCTACATGATACACACACACACACACACACACGCCAGTGTTGTTGGGGGGAATTCAGCCCACTGAGCAAATGTTTTCTCCCAGGAGGGGGGGGGGTGGCCATGGGGGCGTGGGAGAGCACAGTGATTATTGCTAGCAGCTACAACTGCTGGCAATAATCACATGTAAAAGTCCAACATGCTGATTGTACCCAAGTCAATCACTGGATTGACTTGAGTATAGCCAGCCTGCCCATATATAGTTCAAACCTCATCCTCATCTTGTGATTATTGCTAGCAGCTACATCTGCTGGCAATAATCGCATGTAAAAATCCAAATGCTGATTGTACCTAAGTCGATCGATGGATTGAAAGGAGTATAGCCAGCCTGCCCATAGATAGTTCAAACCTCATCCTCCATCCCCTGTGTTTTTTGTATTGTTTATTTCAACCCTTTAAAAATAAAAATCTGTCTGCAAAATGGCTTAAAAAAATTTTTGCTGCCAGACTTGCCCTTTTCCCAGGAAAGGTGTTCCCCCCCCCCCCCCCATTTGATCTAATCCCCCACAATACACACATTGTACACACACACACGCATGAACACACATGTAGTTTTTTTTTTTTGTTTTTTTGTTTTTTTTTTTTTGAAATGCAAATCTGCCTGATCCAGACACCTTGTCACTTGGCTGACTTTCCCTTTTCATGTTCGGCACCCCCACTGTGACGAGAAGTGATTTTGTACAAAGTATTTCACTGCAGAATGCTGAGCAGGTAAGTGCTCTGGAAAGAGGCCTTCCCCTTTTCAGGGCTCTGTACATTGTCAGCTCTACAAAATACTGGCAGCTCCATCTTTACTGACAGATTGGAATACTGTCAGTCTCCGCCTTATATATTTTATACAGGGCTGAGACTTGCACAGCTGCAAACTGTCTGCAGAGGGAGCGCAGCCATCTCATCATCCTCCTCCTCCCACATCAACACAGTCAGTCAGTGTTTGGGGAATTCAGCCCACTGAGCAAATGTGTTCTCCCAGGAGGGGGTCTATGGGGGCAGTGGGAGAGCACAGTGATTATTGCTGGCAGCTACATCCGCCTGCAATAATCGCATGTAAAAGTCCAACATGCTGATTTGTACCCAAGTGGATTGATGGGAGTATAGCCAGCCTGCCCACAGATGGTTCAAACCTCATCTTGTGATTATTGCTAGCAGCTACATCCGCTGGCAATAATCACATGTAAAAGTCCAACATGCTGATTGTACCCAAGTCGAACGACTTGAGTATAGCCAGCCTGCCCATATATAGTTAAAATCTGTGCCAGTCCCTTTTGAACCAGCTGAGATTCGAACTATCTATGGCCATATTATCTCATCCTCATCTCCCACATCAACCCAGTCAGTGTTGTTGGGGGGAATTCAACCCACTGAGCAAATGTGTTCTCCCAGGAGGGGGGGGGGGGTTATGGGGGCCGTGGGAGAGCAGAGTGATTATTGCTAGCAGCTACATCCGCTGGCAATAATCGCATGTAAAAATCCAACATGCTGATTGTACCCAAGTCGATCGATGGATTGACATGAGTATAGCCAGCCTGCCCATAGATAGTTCAATCCTCATCTTGTGATTATTGCTAGTAGCTACAGCCGCTGGCAATAATCGCATGTAAAAATCCAACATGCGAGAGTATAGCCAATCTGCCCATGTATAGTTCAAATCTGGACCAGTCCCTGCTGAACCATGTCTCCTCGTCCTCCATGTCTCCTCGTCTCTTCATCCCCCCCCCCCTTCATTCCTCTTCCCTCATCCCCCTCCCCTCTTTCATCCCTCTTCCCTCATCCCCCTCCCCTCTTTCATCCCTCTTCCCTCATCCCCCTCCCCTCTTTCATCCCTCTTCCCTCATCCCCCTCCCCTCCTTCTTCCCTCTTCCCCCCCCCTCCCCTCCATCTTCATCCCTCATCCCCCCCTTCCTCTCTTGATCCTCATCCTCAACCCCCCTTCATCTCCATCTTCATCCTCAACCCCCCCCCCCCCCCCCTTCATCCTCAATGTTTTCCACCCTGCAACACACACACACACACACACACACACTTTTCAAACAAAAAATGCAGATCTACAAATCTGCCTAATCCAGACACCTTGTCATTTTGGCTGTTTCCCTTTCATATTTTGGCACCCCTACTGCCCTGAGAAATGTTTTTGTACAAAGTCTTTCGTCGTCTCGTCTGGTTTTTTTGGACAGAGTGGAAGTTTTTTACGGAGCTGCGACTGCAAGCTACGCTTTGCCTTTACGTTCGTGGCGCGGCTCCAATGACCCGAACGACCAAATTGCTTACGGGCGTGACACACCCTCTCTTCTTATCTCATCCTGTGTTTTGTTTATTGTTTTTAATTGATTTTTTTTCTGTTTTTTTTGGGCAGAGTGGAAGTTTATTACGGCGCTGTGACTGCAAGCTACGCCTTGCGTTTACGCTCGTGGCGCGACCCCAATGACCCGAACGGCCAAATTGCTTACGGGCGTGAAACACCCTCTCCTCTCATCGCATCTCTGTTGTTTTTGGACAGAGTGGAAGTTTTTTACGGAGCTGCGACTGCAAGCTACGCTTTGCCTTTACGTTCGTGGCGCGGCTCCAATGACACGAACGGCCACTTTTCTCACGGGTGTGACACACCCTCTAATCTCATATCTGCTTTTTTGGACAGAGTTGGAAGTCTTTTACGGAGCTGCCACTGCAAGCTACGTCTTGCGTTTGCGTTCGTGGCGCGGCCCCAATTACGCGAACGGCCACATTTCTAACGGGCGTGACACACCCTCTCGTCTCATCTCATCCTGTGTTTTCTCTATTGTTTAAATTTTTTTTTTCTGTTTTTTTTTTTTTTTTTTTTTTATGGCAAAGTGGAAGTTTATTATGGAGCTGCGACTGCAAGCTACGCCTTGCGTTTACGCTCGTGGCGCGGCCCCAATGAAACGAACTGCCAAATTTCTCACGGGCATGACACACTCTCTCATCTCATCTTTCATCTTCTACCATGACCCTTATTTGTGATGTTTACCCTGTAACCGTCAGTGTGCATGCTGCATTGGTGATTGGCACAATAATGACACTAGAACTAGAGAATGCAGAGACTGGGCACATTGAGATCTGCTGGGGAACTAAACAGACTCTACTATTGTCTCTATTGTTTTAGTTATTAGGAAGTCTCCTATTTGTGACCCTTTAAGCTGTCTGTGAACATGTTTCTTTGGCAACTGGTATAATCACAGTATTCCTCAGATATTCACATGTGAAACAGAAATTCCTCTTTAGGTTGTGCAATTAAAACATGTTCCTTTTCTCCAGTCTGTTTCTGCAAAGGTGTAGTCAAGCATTTGCCATTTTCTGTGGAAGCGATTGCTTCCTCCTGGCAAGATTCTGCTTATGTGTCAGCGTAAGGAAATGAACAATTATGCCATGCAAATTAGACCAAAGAACTCGTTGAGTCAGTGTCAATAAATCAACAATTATACCATATTAATGACACCAAAGAACAGGTACAATGTATTGTAAAGATTTCTATTCCATATACGGTATCTCACAAAAGTGATGGACAGGAAATTTGTACATCCTGCATATTATTGTATTTTATTTTGTATGTATTGCACACTGCACTCATTGTGCACACGGCACTAATAATGTTTTCATTACGTTTGGATTCTTTTTGACAATATTTTCTACTGCTTTGAATTGAATTTTATAATTGAGGATCATCATGCACCCCATATCCTCTTTAGCCTCAGCTACCTGTTTATCAGCAATAAGCGAGTCTCTACCCATTTGTCTATTTTTTTTTTTTTTTTTCCCTTTCTTTTTCCCTTTCTTTATCTAAAAAATCTTCCTGGTACCCCTTATCTTTAAACATCTTAGTACATCTTAGTTAATCTGACAGATTAACTATCTCACTCATGATTTTGCTTGTAATTTCTCCTAAGGGCCCTTTCACACGGGCGATCCGTATGTCCGCAAATCATCCTATTTTTTTGCAGATGATTTACGGACATAACGTAAGTCAATGGCATTGCGGATGTCAGCGGAATACCATCCGCTGACATCCGATTTTTCTTCCTTTCAGTTCTGTTCTGTTTTTTGGAACGGAACAGAACCCTATTTTTCCCCTGTTCAAAAAACGGAAAGGAAGCAAAATCGGATGTCAGCGGTGTCATCCGCTGACATCCGCAATGCCCATAGACTTACATTATGTCCGTATATCATCCGCAAACGGATGGGATGATATGCGGAAAAAAAAAAAAGTGCCGGAGCGGATCGCAATGCGGTCCGCTCCGTGTGAAAGAGCCCTTATTCTCATATATTGTCCCCTGGGAATATTTAACATCCAAGGTTTATGATGGCAGCTGTTAAATGGAATATGGGAATTCCTATCTGTTCCTTTTAAAATGGGTTTTAGTGTATAAACCAAGATTAGTGATGCCAATTTTGAAGCCAAACAAAATATTTTTTTCTTTGCTAATCTCCCAGGTGAGCTTAATATTACAAGTGTTATCATACATACCATGGTGTAGCATTCTTATTTCTTCAACTCACCAATTTTTATACCAACAAATTGGGATCAGGGTTTTTTTTAACACACCTTCCTGTTCCCACTTGGCCATATATAGCTTTGCAACGCTGGGCGCAAACTTCGTGCCCATTGCTACACCCCTAATTTGTATGTAATATTTTTCCTCATACCAAAATAATTGTTTTAAACAAAACCCCAAACATTTTAGTAGTAATGTGATATGTCTAATCCTTAGCTTACCACTTTTTGTTCAATGACCATTCTACAGCCTGCATAGCTCCATCATGATTAATATTAGTATATACAGTGCCTTGCGGAAGTATTCGGCTCCCTTGAACCTTACGACCTTTTGCCACATTTCAGGCTTCAAACATAAAGATATAAAACTGTAATTATTTGTGAAGAATCAACAAGTGGGACACAATCATGAAGTGGAACTAAATTTATTGATATTTCAAACTTTTTTAACAAATAAAAAAACTGAAATTGGGAGTGCAAAATTATTCAGCCCCCTTAAGTTAATACTTTGTAGCGCCACCTTTTGCTGCGATTTCAGCTGTAAGTCGCTTGGGGTATGTCTCTATCAGTTTTGCACATCGAGAGACTGAAATTTTTGCCCATTCCTCCTTGCAAAACAGCTCAAGCTCAGTGAGGTTGGACGGAGAGCGTTTTTGAACAGCAGTTTTCAGTTCTTTTCACATATTCTCGATTGGATTCAGGTCTGGACTTTGACTTGGCCATTCTAACACCTGGATATGTTTATTTGTGAACCATTCCATTGTAGATTTTGCTTTGTTTAAGATCATTGTCTTGTTGGAAGACAAATCTCCGTCCCAGTCTCAGGTGTTTTGCAGACTCCATCAGGTTTTCTTCCAGAATGGTCCTGTATTTGGCTCCATCCATCTTCCCATCAATTTTAACCATCTTCCCTGTCCCTGCTGAAGAAAAGCAGGCCCAAACCATGATGCTGCCACCACCATGTTTGACAGTGGGGATGGTGTGTTCAGGGTGATGAGCTGTGTTGCTTTTACACCAAACGGAACGTTTTGCGTTGTTGCCAAAAAGTTTGATTTTGGTTTCATCTGACCAGAGCACCTTCTTCCACATGTTTGGTGTGTCTCCCAGGTGGCTTGTGGTAAACTTTAAACGACACTTTTTATGGATATCTTTTAAGAAATGGCTTTCTTCTTGCCACTCTTCCATAAAGGCCAGATTTGTGCAGTATACGACTGATTGTTTTCCTATGGACAGTCTCCCACCTCAGCTGTAGGTCTCTGCAGTTCATCCAGAGTGATCATGGGCCTCTTGGCTGCATCTCTGATCAGTCTTCTCCTTGTATGAGCTGAAAGTTTAGAGGGACGGCCAGGTCTTCGTAGATTTGCAGTGGTCTGATACTCCTTCCACTTCAATATTATCGCTTGCACAGGGCTCCTTGGGATGTTTAAAGCTTGGGAAATCTTTTTGTATCCAAATACGGCTTTAAACTTCTCCACAACAGTATCTTGGACCTGCCTGGTGTGTTCCTTGTTCTTCATGATGCTCTCTGTGCTTTAAACAGACCTCTGAGACTATCACAGTGCAGGTGCATTTATACGGAGACTTGATTACACACAGGTGGATTCTATTTATCATCATTAGTCATTTAGGTCAACATTGGATCATTCAGAGATCCTTACTGAACTTCTGGAGAGTTTGCTGCACTGAAAGTAAAGGGGCTGAATAATTTTGCACGCCCAATTTTTCAGTTTTTTATTTGTTAACAAAGTTTGAAATATCCAAAAAATTTCGTTCCACTTCATGATTGTGTCCCACTTGTTGTTGTTGGTTCTCACAAAAACTTAGTTATATCTTTGTTTGAAGCCTGAAATGGGGCAAAAGGTCGCAAAGTTCGAGGGGGCCGAATACTTTTGCAAGGCACTGCGGTCGGCATCACCGTATTCTCTTTGATTTCACACCTCAAAATTTGCAAGGTTTGCTTAGTGTCTTTAAGGTATGCACTTCTATCTTGTACTAGGGGTTGAAGATGTACATCAATTTACTCTCCCAAACGTGATGTGAGGGATTATTTTCTGCTGATAATGCGTCTCCCTGCAAGGTTGACATTGTCCTTATGAATCTTCGAGATATAGTAAATCACTGGTATTCTAAAAGCAGTAGGTAGCAAGTAATTTTCCTTATTTTTATTAAAAACGTTCTTCCTAACCCCATAATAGATGAGTTGCTCCAATTCCCTTTTGTATTGTTTTGAAGGATTTCATAATAAACGTTCATAAGAATCCCTGTCTTCAAGCAATCTATTAATTTCCTGCTTATATTAATTCTTGGACAATACCACAATCCCCCCCCTCCCTTATCAGCAGGGCGAATGACAATGTCTTTCCTACTTTCCAATGATTTAATACCCTTCCTTATATCCCTCTGTTCATATACTTTCTTAAGAGGTAGCTTACCCAATTCCGTGGTGACCAATCTTCTAAACATATCAATACATCTATTGTCTATAATTTTGGGATTAAAAGTGGATTTATTTCTCAATGTGGTATGACTCCCTTCTGCATAATTTCTCTCCTGTGATTTCGTATATAATATTTCTTTATATTTAGCTTTCTAATGCATTTCTGAATGCCCACATATGTGTCAAGTTTAATCAGTCCTTTCCTGGGTGCATATTTTATCCTTTTAATCTAATGTAACCATTCCCTACCCACTCAAATTGAAAATCTCTTCCCCTAATTTTCCCGTCTTCTTTTACTGCTGTATCCTGCGGCCTGCTCTGCAGTCTCTCTTGTTGGTTTTTCTGTATATTGGATAGGTTCCTATCAGCCCCTGTCTAAAAAGGGGGTGTCTTTACTATATTGATTTTCTTCCTGTAATGAGGTATACTTATTATGTGTATAGACGTGTTGTGCCTCATAGGTTTCTGAAACCTGGGTCTCTGTGGTTTCGGGGTATAATATTGTTGTTCCCCTTGTGGGGGTCCCCGGCCATACTGATATCCCTTCTGTTGAGATGCCCTAAAATTAGGGCCCTGTTTAAGATAGTATTGTTGCCCCCGCCCCCCCCCACATAGAGGTCCCTAGTCATTCTGGTATCCCTCCTGTCGCAGTGACCTAGGGTTAATACCCCCCTTTGTTTGTTTTTACATGATGGATTCCCTGTTTTGATATTGCCCTCCTTGGTGATAAACTTCATTATTAGGATAAAATCCAGAGGGGCCTTTGTTCCAGTTTCCTCTATTGGGTGAAAATCTATGGTTATAGCCCAGTCTAGCCCCTTGTTAATGTCCCCTATTCTCCTGATGGTGTTGGTTAAAGGGCTTCTTATGGTAATCCCACCTTTTGATACTGTTGTTGTGACTCGTGTGCATTAGGTTTCTGTACCCCTTTTGGTTGCGCATTTACATGTATTTGTATTGGAGTATTTGGAATTCTAAATTCTAACACCCGATTTACTGATGTAGCGTTAGCGTTATCAGCCCTTTCTGGTGAATTAGACTGTATGCTACCATTATCTGTTTCTGTGTTGGTGTTACCAACACCAATTTGCCATTTAAAGACCTGTTTTCTTCTGGTAATCATCTAAATCCCTTAGATATATTTTTCTTTTTGGTATTTTTATTTTCTAGATCCTATTTCTGCATATTTTTATTTAATTCACCAATAAGTTTGACAAATTCAGGTGTATCTTTGAACGATTCAACCTTATCTTTCATGTCCCTAATCTGTGATGCTACTAGTTGTAACCACTTCTGGACCGGAAGGATTTACCCCCCCTAATGACCATGCCATTTTTTTGTGATTGGGGGCTGCGTTATTTTAACCACTTTCAGACCGGAGGATTTGGCTGCTCAAAGACCAGACCCCTTTTTTCAACTTGGCACTGCGTGACTTTAACTGACAATTGCGCGGTCATGCAATGCTATACCCAAATAAAATTGACATCCTTTTTTTGCCCACAAACAGAGCTTTCTTTTGGTGGTATTTGATCACCTCTGTGCTTTTTTATTTTTGTGATATTAAAAAAAGAGCGAATATTTTGAGAAAAAATTACATTTTCAACGTTGTCTTTTAAAAAATATCCAAAATACTCGATTTATGTCATATATTTTGGCCAAAATATATTTAGCTACATGTCTTTGACAAAAAAAATCTCAATGGGTGTATTTTTATTGGTTTGTGCAAAAGTCATAGCGTCTACAAACTATGGTGCAAATACTAGAATTTATGCAGCTGTTACTTTCTGTTCTGACTGCCTATCTCAATTCACAAAGTGCTAAAATGGCAGGGCAGTACAAAACCCCCCCAAATTACCACTTTTTGGAAAGTAGACATCCTAAGGAATGTCCTGAGAGGCATTGTGAGCTCATTGAATATTACTTTTTTTTTTTTTTGTCACAGATGTTTGTGTAAAAAAAAAAAAAAAAAAATTTTTGTTTTTGTCATTTTTTTCAAAGTTGTCATTGAAATGATATATTGCTCACGCATGCCATAGGTATATGTGTAATTACACCCAAAAATATATTCTGCTGCTTCTCCTGAGTACAGGGATACCACATGTGTGAGACTTTTTGGGAGTCTAGCTGTTCAGGACCCCGAAAACCAATCGCCACCTTCAGGTTTTCTAATGGTGTTGTCACTAAATGCAAAGTTGTCACTAAATGATATATTGCTCACACATGCCATGAGTATATGTGAAATGACACCCCAAAATGCATTCTGCTGCTTCTCCTGAGTACAGGTATACCCTATGTGTGAGACTTCTTTGCAGTCTAGCCGAGTACAAGACCCCGAAAACCAATCACCACTTTCAGGCTTTCCAAGTGCGTAAATTGTTGATTTCACTCCCCACTACCTATCACAGTTTCGGAGGCCATGAAATGCCAAGACGGCACAAACCCCCACAAATGACCCATTTTCGGAAAGTAGGCACCCTAAGCTATTTGCAGAGAGGCATGTTGAGTGTTTTGCAGATCTCACTTTTTGTCAGAAAGTTTTGGAAAATGGAAAAAAATGCTTTTATTTTGGAAAAGAAAAAAAAAAAAAAAAGCATTTTTTTCCATTTTCCAAAACTTTCTGACAAAAAGTGAGATCTGCAAAACACTCAACATGCCTCTCTGCAAATAGCTTAGGGTGCCTACTTTCCGAAAATGGGTCATTTGTGGGGGTTTGTGCCGTCTTGGCATTTCATGGCCTCCGAAACTGTGATAGGTAGTGGGGAGTGAAATCAACAATTTACGCACTTGGAAAGCCTGAAAGTGGTGATTGGTTTTCGGGGTCTTGTACTCGGCTAGACTGCAAAGAAGTCTCACACATAGGGTATACCTGTACTCAGGAGAAGCAGCAGAATGCATTTTGGGGTGTCATTTCACATATACCCATGGCATGCGTGAGCAATATATCATTTAGTGACAACTTTGTGTAAAAAAACAAATTGTCACCTTCCCGAAACTTAGGGCAAAATATAAAATACTCCATGGACTCAATATGCCTCTCAGCAAATAGCTTTGGGTGTCTACTTTTCAAAAAGGGGTCATTTGGGGGGCGTTTGAACTGTCCTGGCATTATATGCTCAACCTTAGCCACACATCACCCACTGTGACTTTTTGTTTACATGAAAAAATATATTTTTTTACTAGAAAATTACTTTGAACCCCCAAACATTATTTATTTTTTTTAAAGCCGAGGCCCTACAGAACAAAATGGTGGATTTTGCAAATTTTTTTGTCACACGGTATTTGCGCACAGATTTTCCAAATGCAATTTCTGTGAAAAAAATATTTTTTTTTAAATGTAATGCACAAATACACGATATAATTCCAAATTGTTTGGTTACATTTAAAATATGATCTTATGCTGAGAACATAGATACTAAACATGACATGCTTTAAAAATTGCGCACGCCTGTTGAGCGGCAAAAAACTACGCACATTTTTAAAAGCCTTTAAAAGTCTTTACAGGTTACCACTTTAGACTTACATAGATCTACTGCGAGAATTACTGCCCTCAACCTGGCGTTCGCAGCGCTACCTCACATGACATGCATGCTGCAATTGCGGTTTACATATGACATTAGACCAATGCTTGCGTGCGCCTTTTTTTATTTATTTTGCTTTTTTGTTATTTTGACACCTTTCCTTTTCATTTTTTTTTTTTTATTATCACAGTGAATTTAAATATCCACTATGACTGATGTGAATGTACAATGTATATGTAAAGCTCTGCGTAAATTGACAGCGCTATATAAGTACCTGAAATAAAATAAATAAATAAATGATAGCAATCTGTAGTGAGAGGCTACTCTTAAAAAAAAAAAAAAAAATTGGGGTCTTTTGGCGATTAGGTTGCACGGTGCCACATGCGCCAATTTGAAATTCAAGCAGGTGACTTAATAGTGGCACGCTAGTATAAAAATTGTCCACGTACAAATGGTATCCCTTTCCAAATAAGGGTGACACCAAGTCCCAAACCATCTTGCCGCTGCTCCCTATGTAGTCTGGGCAGTTGGGGGGCTCCACAGTGCTATCTTTTCCCTCGTAAATTTGGAAACTAACTGTATAGCCTGTGGCCCTGTCACACAGCTTATACAGCTTGACCCCGTATCTGGCACGCTTGCTGGGGAGATACTGTTTCATAGCAAGGCGGCGAGTAAACTTAATCAGGGCCTCATCAATGCGGACAACTTGTTGGGCGGTAAACAAGGCTGCAAACCGCTGGTTGAAATGGTTTACGAGGGCCGAATTTTGTGGAGCTGGTCATATTCAGGGTCTCCCCGAGGACGACAGATTGGTGTAGGTTACCAATAATAGTACCTGCAGCATTAAAGGATTTAGGTGGACATAATTATCAGACAGCGCGAGAATTACACACCCTCTTCTGACAGATTTCATTGTAGTTGAAATGCATAAACCGCAGAATTTGCTCGTATCTCGCCCTGGACATGGAAGCAGAGTACACACGCATATAGTGAATTGGGTTAGTGGACCAATATAACCGCAATTCACTCTTTTTGGTTATGCCCATGTTGAGGGAAAGGCCCAGAAAAGTTTTAAACTCGGAAACCGTTATAGGTTTCCAGCCGAATTGTCTGGCAAGGGGCGAATTTGGGTTGGCGGCGATGAATTGACCAGCGTATAAAATTGATTGGTCCACAATAGATTTGAAAGGATCTTCCGTGAAAAACAGCTCAAAAAAATTTGGGGGAGTAAAATTGGCTGTTTCCACGTGGATTCCAGGTTGGGCAGTGAATGGGGGGAAGTACGGGTGCTGTAGTATCAGTGGGCTGCCAATTAGGATATGCCAGCGCATCAGGGAGGGCACTATGGGTTCTACGGGCCTGTCTTCGAATACGCGGTGGCTGCGGGCCACTACTTGTGCTAGCCACCGCACCAGCTTCAACTGCACTTATTGGACTCACCACGTCACCAAGTGATACTGCCGTGCTGGTTGTTCTAGGTCCAGGGTGTACTAGGCCGCTGGTGCTTGCCAGATCACCAGAAGGCTGAACAGCACTAGTACCGACACTCTGCACCTCAGCAACTCCAGAATGGGGTCGGGTACGCCTGGTTCTAACAGGGACCCATCCGTCGTCAGAGCTGTCTGTCAGGGAGCCACTGCTCTTTTCAGGTTCGCATACTGACCCTGATTCTGCCAGTGAGGCTTCCCCATCGCTCTCATCTGACATGGTCAGTATACTGTAAGCCTCTGCACTACTGTACCACTGTTTTTGGTCATTTTAGCAACTAAATTTACAGGTACAGTAGTGTGACTCACAGGTAAAAAAAAGCACCTGGTTGTCAAGGACTATTTGGTCGCTACAAAAAACTGCTAATGCTAGCAGGGATCAGGCCTGACTCTGCTAACACAGCGGTTTTGTGTTTTTTGGAAGTGACAGTAATCTATTGATTACTGCACTTGCCTGGGTGCGGTGGAGTGGGGTGGGCTGGGCAGAGGGGCTAAATGCAGGTGCTGGCAGGAATCAGTGCTGATCATGCAAACACTGCGTTTTGGGAACCCTAAACTATTGGGGACGCTAGTATAGTTCTGATCAGATCAGATATTGATCTGTTCAAACACTATACTAGTAATGGAAGTGTGTGTGGTAATCAAGGGGTTAACTAATATTTTTAACTATGCGCCGGGGATCTGCGCTGTCCTAGACTGATGCTAACACTAATGTCACCTGTGACACTAATAATAGTAAGAAAAAAAACTGTACACTATAAAAGTATCACTGTGACAGGGCAATGAAGGGGTTAAATGGGGGTGATTGGGGGGGGACCAGGGGGTTAAATCTTTATTGGGGGGGGGGTGGCGGGAACCCTAAACCTACTTGGGAGAGAAACTAACTTGCTAGCTCTAGCTGAAGTCACAATCACACTATCACAGATATACAGAAAATCACTATATTACCAGTATATAGTGTGCAATGTGACAGGGGGGAAGGGGTTAACTGGGGGTGATCAGGGGGTTAAATCTTTATTGGGGGGTGGCAGGTATCCTAACCCTAAAAGGAACGGCCGCAAGCGCTAAACCAGGTCACAAGTCACACTAATACAGGTATATAGAAAACTGCTATATACTGTATACAGAGTGTTGTGACAGGGGGTGTAGGGGTTAACTTGGTGTGATCAGGGGGTTAAATCTTTATTGGGGGGTGGCGGGGACCCTAAACCTACTTCGGACAGAAACTTATTCGCTAGAGCTAACTCAAGTCACAATCACACTAATACAAAAATACAGTAAACCACTATATTACCTGTATATTTGTGTGCAATGTGACAGGGGGAAGGGGGTAACTGGGTGATCAGCAGGGGATCAGGGGGTTAAATCTTTATTGGGGGGGGTGGTGGGTATCCTAAAGCCTAAAAGGAACTTCCGCAAGCGCTAAACCAGGTCACAAGTCACACTAATACAGGTACAGTGCCTTACGAAAGTATTCGGCCCCCTTGAACTTTGCGACCTTTTGCCACATTTCAGGCTTCAAACATAAAGATATAAAACTGTAATTTTTTTTGTGAAGAATCAACAAGTGGGACACACTCATGAAGTGGAACGAAATTTATTGGATATTTCAAACTTTTTTAACAAATAAAAAACTGAAAAATTGGGCGTGCAAAATTATTCAGCCCCCTTAAGTAAATACTTTGTAGCGCCACCTTTTGCTGCGATTACAGCTGTAAGTCGCTTGGGGTATGTCTCTATCAATTTTGCACATCGAGAGATTTAAATTTTTGACCATTCCTCCTTGACCATTCCTCCTTGCAAAACAGCTCTAGCCCAGTGAGGTTGGATGGAGAGTGTTTGTGAACAGCAGTTTTCATTTCTTTCCACAGATTCTCGATTGGATTCAGGTCTGGACTTTGACTTGGCCATTCTAACACCTGGATATGTTTATTTGTGAACCATTCCATTGTAGATTTTGCTTTGTTTTGCATCATTGTCTTGTTGGAAGACTAATCTCCGTCCCAGTATCCGGTCTTTTGCAGACTCCATCAGGTTTTCTTCCAGAATGGTCCTGTATTTGGCTCCATCCATCTTCCCATCAATTTAAACCATCTTCCCTGTCCCTGCTGAAGAAAAGCAAGCCCAAACCATGATGCTGCCACCACCGTGTTTGACAGTGGGGATTGTGTGTTCAGGGTGATGAGCTGTGTTGCTTTTACGCCAAACATAACGTTGCATTGTTGCCAAAAAGTTAGATTTTGGTTTCATCTGACCAGAGCACCTTCTTCCACATGTTTAGTGTGTCTCCCAGGTGGCTTGTGGCAAACTTTTAAAATTACACTTTTTTGGATATCTTTAAGAAATGGCTTTCTTCTTGCCACTTTTCCATAAAGGCCAGATTTGTGCAGTATACGACTGATTGTTGTCCTATGGACAGAGTCTCCCTGTAGATCTCTGCAGTTCATCCAGAGTGATCATGGGCCTCTTGGCTGCATCTCTGATCAGTCTTCTCCTTGTATGAGCTGAAAGTTTAGAGGGATGGCCAGGTCTTCGTAGATTTGCAGTGATCTGATACTCCTTCCATTTCAATATTATCGCTTGCACAGTGCTCCTTGGGATGTTTAAAGCTTGGGAAATCTTTTTGTATCCAAATCCGGCTTTATACTTCTCCACAACAGTATCTCGGACCTACCTGGTGTGTTCCTTGTTCTTCATGATGCTCTCTGCGCTTTAAACGGACCTCTGGGACTATCACAGTGCAGGTGCATTTATACGGAGACTTGATTACACACAGGTGGATTCTATTTATCATCATTAGTCATTTAGGTCAACATTGGATCATTTGGAGATCCTCACTGAACTTCTGGAGAGTTTGCTGCACTGAAAGTAAAGGGGCTGAATAATTTTGCACGCCCAATTTTTCAGTTTTTTATTAACAAAGTTTGAAATATCCAATAAATTGCGTTCCACTTCATGATTGTGTCCCACTTGTTGGTTGTTCACAAAAAATTACAGTTTTATATCTTTATGTTTGAAGCCTGAAATGTGGCAAAAGGTCGCAAAGTTCAAGGGGGGCCGAATACTTTCGCAAGGCACTGTATATAGGAAAATGCTATATACTGTATACAGTGTGTTGTGACAAGGGGTGTAGGGGTTAACTGAGGGGGGTGATCGGGGGTTAAGTGTGCCTAGCTAGGTGTGTGCAAGTGTGCTTTGTGCAATACTCAGTTTTGACCCTCTCTCTTCTCTCGATGAATCCAAAAAGGATTTTGGGAGAAGAGAGCGGGTCTTTTCTGTGCCTGTTTACATTACACAGGCACAGACAGTATCTGATTGGGCAGGACCGATAAACAGGTCCAGGCCAAAAATCATTGGCCTGAACCTGATGACTGATTGGTTCTGAACCCAATGAGACCATCAGCAGGGCCGGGAGCGCGCCCCACAGCCCTGGAGCGAGCGCCGTACATGTACTATGGCTTTGCCTGAACGAGCCAGACTGCTGCCGTACAACTGCGGTGGGCGGGCGGTCGGCAAGTGGTTAACCCCTTAAGCCCCGGAGGATTTGGCTGCTCAAAGACCAGGCCCTATTTTCCGATTCGGCACTGCGTGACTTTAATGGACAATTGCACGTTGTCGTGCAATGCTGTACCCAAATGAAATTGATGTCCTTTTTTTCCCACAAACAGAGCTTTCTTTTGGTGGTATTATCACCTGTGCAAATTTTTTTTTTTTTTTTTTTTTGCGCTATAAACAAAGAGTGACCATTTTGAAAAAATAACTATTTTTCACTTTTTTTTTGAGAATTTCATATAAAAAAAATGTAAAAATCAAAATTTTTTACATTTTAGGCCAATTTGTTTTCTGCTACATATTTTTGGTTAACAAAATCGCAATAAGCGTATTTTTATTTGGTTTGCGCAAAAGTTATTACGTTTAATAACTACGGGGAAGATTTATGTCTTTTTTTTTGTTTGACCGACATTAACGTCCCATGAAAGACATGTCCATGGGTCTTCTTTAACCTCTATGTTGGTAATTCTTTTAATTGATAGTAATACCTCCTTCCAATATTTCTTGATTTTTGGACAATCCCACCATAAGTGTGTCATAATGCCCATTACCTTACATCCTCTCCAACAGAATTTTGAGGTCTCCGGATGGTATCTCCCCACTTTATCTGGGGTTTTATACCACCTGGAGATCAATTTATAGTTCATTTCCGCTGTACTTATGTCTTTCGCAGAATTGTGAGCTAGCCTTATGCATTTATCCCACTGGATTCCCTCTCTTTGAGCACCCAATTCGCTCTCCCATTTCTCCACCATTGAATGGGCTACCTGCTCACCCTCATTCAATATTTTGTATATATTTGAGATGTTGTTCTTGTTTTTTTTTTTTTTGTACATATTTGATATTTGTTCATATGGGTTAAACTCGTTTGTTTCTCTAATCGGATGGGGTAGAGAAGCCACAAAGTGTTTAAGTTGGCGGGATCTCCACTCATCTAAGTTCCAAATGATTTTCTTTTTTTTGAGTTCAGAAAACGTATATATTTTTCCCTTCTCCATTATATCTTTTAGTCTGATATCTCCTTCTCCTAACCAGTTTCCGTGTACTTTCCCTTCCCCCGGTGTAAAAAATTTTGTGTCCTGTAGTGGAATTAATGGTGAATTATACTCCCCTTTTCCTCTGTTTATATATTGAGTCCCACATTTTTAGTGCTTGTCGTGTAATGATGTGTGTGTCATTTTTCAATTCTCTATATTTTGGTGGGATCCAAATGATTTTACCTAATTTCATACCGCTTATTGTGTTTTCAATTTTAACCCAATTTTTCCTACTTTCTTTTTTTCCCCATTCCATCACCCATGTGAGAATTGAGGCTTGGTAATATTTTTTGATGTCTGGTAGTGCAAGTCCCCCCTCGTTTTTACTTCTACTTAATATTGTGTATTTTATCCTTGGTTTTTTATTTTTCCAAACAAACTTAGTTATTAGTGCCTTTAGTGTCCTAAAAAATGCATCTGGGATCTGTATTGGTATAATTTGGAACTTGTATGAAATTTTTGGGAGGATCGCCATTTTTATTATATTTATTCTACCCATCCATGATATAGCTCTTGGATTTAATCTGTTTATTTCTTCTTTTATTTCGTTCAGTAATGGGATGAAGTTAGCTATGTATAATTTTTCTGGTGTAGAAGTTAATTTAATTCCTAAATATTATTTAAGTCCTCGCCTCTCCAGACAAAAGGAAATTCAGTTTTTAGCCCAGCTCTATCCAGAATGCTCATTTTGATACTTAATATTTCGGACTTTGATTTTTAAATTTGAGAGTTCTCCATATTGCTTAAAAATTTTAACTATATTTGGCAGGGAGATCCTTGGGTTGGAGACGTAGAGCAACAAATCGTCGGCAAAGGCCGCCACTTTATGCTCCACTCCCCCAGCCACCACTCCCTTAATATTTGGGCATTCTCTTATTGTTGCTAGCAGGGGCTCCAGAGAAATCACAAACAACATTGGAGACAGGGGGCATCCCTGTCTCGTTCCGTTGTACGTGTCGAACGATTCGGACATTGTCCCGTTTATTTTTATTTTTGCCGTTGGTCGACTGTACAGAGTGTTGATCCATGCCATCATTCTAGGGCCAATGCCCATTTCCTCTAAGGTTCTCAGCATGAACTCCCAGTTGACCCTGTCGAATGCTTTTTCAGCATCAATCGACAGTATCAAACTTGAGTCTGTTTTTTAGCATTTGGTCTATCAACAGGATTGTTCTAATCCCATTATCTTTCCCCTGTCTGCCAGGTGTAAAGCCCACCTGGTCATCATGGATCCACTCTTCCAGCAGCCCTTTCATCCTAGTTGCTAATATTTTCGTAAATAACTTTGTATCGGCATTCAAGAGCGAGATAGGCCTATAACTTGAGCACAACGTTGGGTCTTTCTCTTCTTTTAAAATAACTGTTATCGAGGCTTGAAGAGCCTCCTTACTCATATTGAATTGGGAGCCCAGACCGTTCATATATCCCCTTAATCTTGGGATCAATAGATCTTTGTATTTTTTATAATAACTGATGGTAAAACCGTCAGGTCCTGGGCTTTTTCCTACAGGGGTGTCTTTTATAGCTTTTTTTCTATTTCTTGATCCGTAATTGGTGCCTCAAGGAGTGTTGATTTTTCCTTTATTTTTTTCATTCTAGTCTTCTCCAAATAGTTCTTGATCTTCTCTTCTCTATCGGGGTTATTTTCTTGTTTACTTACTCCCCCTACCGCGTACAGTTTTCCATAGTATTTTTGGAACTCTCCTGCTATCTCAGTGGATGAGTGGACCAAATCCCCCCCCCCCCCCCTTTATTTCTGATCTTATCTATGAAGTTTGTTTTTTTTTTTTTTTTTTTAAAAACCTGGCAAGAATTCTTATCTTATTACCCCCCCCCCCTTTTTCCTCCTTTGCTACTTTATTAAATTCTTGTCTAGTTTCTTGTTCTAATAGTTCTTTAAGGTCTTCTCTTTTCCTTTCTATCCTAGATAGGTCTTTTTTATTTATTGATATTGTTGTTTTTTTTTTTTTTTTTTTTTCTGTTCTTTCTTTTTCCCTTTGTGCTCCTTTTTGAAATATACCTCGCATGTATGCTTTTTGTGCTTTCCATATAATATTTTTGGGTGTTTCTTCGATGTCATTTGTTTTGAAAATAAAATTCAAGTTCTTTTTTTCTATTTCTTTTCCCCATTTTTTATCTCTGATCAATTCTTCATTAATTCTCCAATTAGGTCTTCTGGAAAGATCTTTACTCATTTTTATTTTTACTGAAATGGGGGAGTGATCTGACCAGGTCCTAATCCCAACCGTAGCCTCAGTAGCTTTCTCGATCCATCGGTGTTCTATTAAAAAGTAATCCATTCTGGAATATGTCTTGTGTATACTTGAATAATAAGTATAATCTCTCTTTTGGATTAAGTATTCTCCAGATATCTGCTAATTGATTCTGATATAATTTTGTCCTAAGTTCCTTAATCTGATATTTCGAGCACCTTTGGTATCGGGATGTATTATCCATCTTTGGATCGAGGCTCGGGTTGAGATCCCCGGCTAAGACCACCCCTCCCTTCTTGAAGTTCATTAATTTCCCTAGGATCCTCCCTAGAAAGGTTATTTGTCCCTCATTGGGACTATAGATATTTACTAATGTAACCTCTTCACCATTTAGCGTCCCCTTCAGGAAGAGGCATCTACCCTCCGGGTCGACCAGCCTGTCTTCTACGATAAATCTAGTCCCTCTAGCGAGGCCTATAGCTACTCCACTTGATTCTTTTTGTGTATCTGCATAAAACCAAGTGGGATGGCTGGGGGAATACAATCTAATGTTTGATTCATACGTAATATGGGTCTCCTGTAGGAATACTACATCTGCTTTTAGGTACTTAATTTCCCCTAGGATTTTTTGTCTCTTTATGGGTGAGTTCATTCCTCGTACATTATATGATTGGTAGTTTACTATACTCATTAACTTTTATTAAATTTGCCTGAGGTTTTATTACCCAGAGTATATTCACACGTTAGGTGCCAGGAGTAATTGATTTTATAGGCAGGGTTCTTTTCCTACTTCCACCCCTCCCTCCCCTCCCCCCCCCCTCTCCACCCTTTTGGGCCCCTAGTTCTCTCTTTCCCTTTTACTAGGGTAGTCGATTCGCCTCCCCTCCATTTCAATCGACATTCTCCCAGAGTTGAGCTCTGCTCCTGCTCGCCCTTCCCTCCCATGATTGGGGAGAAAGGTTACCGCCGTGGGGCCGCCCTTCTTATTTTCCTAACTGTTTTCCCCTCCTGTCTCCTCCGCCCTCCTCCCCTCCCCCCCCCCTAGCTTGCTCCCCCAGTCTGATCTCTTGCCTTTAGTTTCTTTTTTCTTTAGTTTTCATGTCCTTCTTTTCCTTCTCCTTCCACTGGGTTTCTTCCTCTAATTCTTCCTCGGGATTGCCTTGTTCTGTCCATCCTGGTACCCTTATTTCTGGTATCTTTAGAGTCTCACAGAAAGTTGGAATATCTTCAGGAAACCTCAATATACCCGTCTTTCCCTCTCTTCGTGCTCCCAGTCCCGGCGGGTGGCTCCAAAAATACTGTATATTTTGCTTCTTTAACTCTTCCACAACCGGTTTTAAAATGCGCTTTCTGTTCTGTTCAATGTTTCCTGTGAGAGATCTGGAAAAATTTGTAATTCTTCTCCTTCATATCTCAATCTTGGCCTTTTCTCTAATTTTTCCCCAAATTTGAGCTCTCACTTCATATTTGTGAAATCTCACTATCACATCTCTTGACTTTTATTTTGGAGCATTTAGAGGTCTCCGTACTCTGTGTACCCTTTCAAATTCTATTTTGTCTGTAATGGGGTTCCCCAGAAGCGGGTTAAATACGCTTTCAAGCATTTGTTGTAATTTTTCTTCTTTATCTTTTTCTGGAAGCCCTCTAATCCGCAAATTCTTCCTTCTATTTCTATCTTTATCCTCCATCTTATAGAGAATATTCCTCTGTTCTAATTGCAGTTTCTTCACTTGTTCATTTAAATTTGATAACTATTTCCCATGGGAATTTTATCTTCCTTTCAGTTTCCTCTACTCTTGTCAATGTATGTCCCAGATCTTTGTATAGAGTGGCCATTTCGGTTTTAATTGATCTATCCAGGTTCGAGAACATTTCCATCATTTCTGATTTTGTCGGGGGATGGTCATTCATCCTTAGTTCTTCTTCCTTCCCAGGGTCCGTGTCCTCTACTGTTTGTGAACTCTCTCTGGATAGGTCTAGGCTCTCCTCTCCTGTTTACACCTGGTGCTTTTGTTCCTTTTTGTCTTTTTATTTCCTTCGCTGGATTGTTTTGGTCTTACCACTGGTTGGTTTTCAGATGTTCTATTTTGTCTTTTCCCTTCCTGGGTCATGTACATTTTAATAGTCCCAGGGCTAGCCGTAATTTTTGCAGTTTTCCCTGATGTCTCCTTTGGCTGTTTATTCTTAATTTTAGACATGTTAATTCCTTTTATGAAAAACTGTTGATTGTATCAGTACTCTTACTATTTCCCACCGTGCTGACTTGTCCCACTAGGATCTAGTGAATCCCCCTGTAGGCCATGTCTAGGTATCCTCCTCCAATCTTTAGAGAATTACTTATAGGTGAGTCCCCCACTTTTACTACTAGGGGGTGTAAACCCAATTTTTACATTTTTATACTGAAAAAGTCCAGCTTTAAGGGAATGTCCCATAGAGACTTTAAGGGGCCTCTCTCCTTTATTCCTTGCAGTATTGCCACTTTCTCCGTTCACTAGATTTTTACCAGGGCAGTAGTAATAGGAAGAACTATGTTGTATGCTCTTTTTTTATATCTTTTCTCCAAAAAGAGGGTATATTCGTCTCCTCTTTTAAGATGAGAAAAAGCGAAGTCAAGTAATAAATCCGACTGCTTTTGGAGCATCTATCCAGAGAGGGTTATGTTGATCACTTTTCTTAACAGCATGGAAAAAATGGTGATATCACAAGCCTCCTTTATAAGTTATGTCCAAATAATTTCATACAGTCTTTATGTGATAGCCTGTGGTAGATATCAATCATGCAAAACGTAGGAGAGTATACAGGGTATATGTAATGGAGACCTCCAGAGGGTCAACCTTTAGGGGGGGGTCCCTTAAGGTCTTTTGTGTCTCCCTCCTATGGCTCTTATATATTCTTTCCCGGGTAGACTGTCAGTCCCAGAGGGGTCTTCAAGCATAAATATAAGTCCTAGGGGGCTCCACTTTTAGAAGCCACTTCCCCTCTAGGGAGCAATAGTTTGCCCCTTAGTGGTCCACCAATACTGGGAGAGCCAAAAATGATCCCATCGTCGTGTAATACAGTCTATCATTGCCTCCCCACACAGGTTTATCTGGATAACAAACACTTTAACGAACTATGAGAACAAGGGGACCAAGCGAGACAGAGGGATTCCTATCTCAGCTTATTTCAATCTGTCAACAGCTCTCCATAAACGGTAATCTTGATGGTGTTTGCTTTAGGCGATATTTACAGTTTATATGGCATAGAGGGAAAGCAGGAAGACTCAACAAAGTTGGGGGGCTTTCACCCTCTCACCCGTCCTTTGCGACTTGGTCATAATACACTACAGTCTGTTCCTGCTTCCCCACTCATGTCCACCTGAGCACCACACCACCCTGAAGCCAAACTGACAGTATGCAATAATTATTATGCAGATTATTCAGCAGATTATTCAAAACAGTCCAGCAGATTATTCAAAACAGTCCAGCAGATTATTCAAAACAGCCCACGCAGGGGAGACAAAAAGGCTTATAAAGAAAATTAGGGGGTGGGGGGTTTCACCCTCTCACCACCCCACCCTGAAGCCAAGCTGACAGTGCACAATAATAAACAATAGGGGGTTTCCCTTAATGGGTCCTCTCCTCCAGTGCTGGGTTATGTCGTTTTCCTCCAAGAGTAGGAGATGCTGTATTTCTTATGGAAGGTATTTTCCTGACGTGTGTTAGACAGTCAACATCTCCCCCTTCGGGGTTTGATAAGATTGGCTTATAAACAAATTGTGCCGATTTTTTTCAAAACAGCGCACGCAGGGAAAAAAAGAGCAAACAGAAAAAACTCTTCACCCTCTCACCAGTCCCTTTCGGCTTGTTCTGGGGGCGCTCCTTGTGCTATAATGCGGAGGGATTGATCCAGTACCCAGTGCTGCTGCGTCTCTCCGGCCAGGATCCCTCCAGCACTATTTGCCGATCTGCTTGCTGGTGGCCGGATGGGTTGCCGCCCTCTCTCCTTCCACAACGGCTTTCCGCAAGGCGGCTGCGGCATTCAGCTGGAGCTTCTCCAGTATTCGGCTGGTCTCAAGTGAGTCGGTAAGTACCGAATATCCACCGGAGTTCCCCTGGAGTCTGGCTGGGGCGAGCGAGGAGGGGTGGTGGGGTCTGCTCAGACGTACATGGAGGCTGGAGGGTCGAGCATTTCCTTACTCATCCCTCTGGGCGGCGATCCGGCGCTCTAGCACGCGGTCACAACTGGCACCATTAGCAGGCTCCTCCCCCCCCTCCCCCTATCAGATTTATGTCATTTTTTATTTTTTTTTTTAACTAGTAATGGCGGCGATTTGCGTTTTTTTTTTTTTTTTTTTTTCCCCTGGACTGCGACATTGCGGTGGACAGATCAGACCCCTGATTGAAATTTTTGACACTTTTGGGAGTACCAGTGACATTACTACTGTAATCAGTGCTATAAATATGCACTGTTACTGTAAAAGACACTGGCAGGGAAGGGGTTAACTTTGTTGGTGATCAGTGGGTTAAATGTATACCTATAGGCGTGATTTTAACTGGGGGGGCTTGTGATGTAACCACAGAGACATACGATCCTACATAGCAGGATAATATAGTCTCTGCACTTACATCAGGGAGAATGACAGACTGCTTTGTTTACATCAGTCGTCTGCCTTTCTCCCTCTCCTGCGGGAGATCGCGAGTGGCCGGCGGACATACGCACGGGGATTCATGTGAATGAACGGGGGTGGGAGCACGCCTCCGGCGGCGCGCTATCGCCCCCTACAGGCTCCTGGGCGAGCGACGTAGCTCTACGTCGGTTTGCCCCGGAGCGGCTCCGCAGTAAATAGTCGTGCGGCGGTCGGCAAGTGGTTAACAGACAATTGTGTTTTTTTTTTTTCCACAAATAGAGCTTTCTTTTGGGGGTATTTGATCACCTGTGAGATTTATAGACATATAGTTACATGTGTGTTTGTTTGCTGTTAACCGTACATTGTATACCCCTGTATGTTGTGGTCTTTAAGGTGCCCATCTAATAGTTTTTTGAAACTATCGATGCTCCCTGCTATTACGACTGCTCTGACAGTGAAGATGAAGAACCCCCTACGTATTTTAAGGTTAAACCGTTGTTCCTTAAGTTTTAGTGAGTGGCCATGTGTCTTATTGTTTTCCCTTTCTTTGAAAAGTTTGTTCCTTATGCTAGGGTCGCCAGTACAGTATTTGTACATTGATATCATATTCCCCCTCAATCGTCTCTTCTCCAGAGAGAATAAGTTCAGTGCTTGTAGTCTTTCCTCATAGCCGATGCCCTCCATTCCCCTAATTATTTTTGTTGCCCTTCTCTGGACTCTCTCCAGTTCCAGCACAACCTTCCTGAGGACCGGTGCCCAGAACTGGACAGCATACTCCAGATGTGGCTGGACCAGAGTCTTGTAGAGTGGGAGAATAATCTCTTTATTTCTGGAGTGAATCCCCTTTTTTATACATGCCAGTATTCTGTTGGCTTTGCTTGCAGCGGCGTGGCATTGCATGCCACTGCCAAGCCTGTTGTCTACCAGTACCCCCAGGTCCTTTTCCATCCTAGACTCACCCAGAGGTTTAGTAGCTTGCTTTTGTATTTGACGCCCAAGTGCATTACTTTACATTTTTCAACATTAAACCTCATCTGTCATGTAGTTGCCCACCCCATTATTTTTTTCAGGTCTGCTTGTAAGGTTTCCACATCCTGCATAGAAGATATTGGCGTGCATAGTTTAGTATCATCCGCAAATACTGAGATTGTTCTCGATATCCCCTCCTCTAGATCATTTATGAATAAATTAAACAGGATTGGCCCCAGGACAGAACCTTGGGGGACCTCACTTTCCTCACCCGCCCAATCCGAGTACTCCCCATTAATCACCACCCTCTGTACTCTCCCCTGGAGACAGTTCTATATCTGGATAATTAAAGTCCCCCATTATAATGACATTTCCCATCCTTGCTGCCAATCCTATCTGTAAAAGGAGGTCCGCCTCCCCCTCCTCCCTCTCATTGGGGGGCCTATAGCATACGCCCAATATTACCTTCCCTATAGTGCCTTCCCTTTTAAGTTCTACCCATAGGGATTCTGCCTCGTCCATAGCTCCATTATTAATATCATCCCTCATATTTACCTGTACACTGTTCTTAATATACATTCATACCCCTCCCCCTTTTTTACCTTCTCTATCCCTGCGATAAAGGGAATATCCCTGAATGGTCGCCATCCAATCATGAGAGCTGTCGAACCATGTCTCTGTTATCCCCACAAAATCTAAGTCCTCCTAAAATATCAGAAGCTCCAGCTCTCCCATCTTGTTGGACAGGCTTCTGGCATTGGTATACAAACCTCATAATTTGACCGGTTGCATATATCCTCGTTTTAATGTTGTTTTAGGCTGCTCTTGTGATTTTTTTTCCCCATACCCACCTTGGATCTAGGTACTCTAAACACCCTACCACTAATGTCCCCAATTGTGCCCTCTGAATCTTGCTCCCTGCTGGCTAATTCTACATCTGTACCCCCCCCATCACCTAGTTTAAAAGCCCCTCTAACATTATGGCCATCCTCTCACCCGTTACGGCTGCACCCTCCCCATTTAGGTGCAATCCGTCCCTACCAAAGAGCCGGTCAGGTTCCTGGAGAAGTCGGCCTAGTTCTCCAGGAACCCGACACCCTCCTTACTACACCAGCTCCTCAGCCACTTGTTAACTTCCCTAATCTCCCGCTGCCTCTCTGGTATGGCTTGAGGTACAGGTAGTATTTCTGAAAATACTACCTTGGAGGTCCTACTCCTCAACTTAGCGCCTAAGTCCCTGAAATCATTAAGGACTCTCCATCTTCCTCTGCCTATGTCATTGGTACCCACGTGTACCATGACAGCTGGGTCTTCCCCAGCCCCACCCAATAATCTGTCCACCCGATCCGTGATGTGACGAACCCGAGCGCCCGGTAAACAACAGACTGTTCGGCGCTCACGGTCTTTGTGACAGATTATGGGCGGCACAGTGGTGTAGTGGTTAGCCCTTTCACCTAGCAGCAAGAGGGTTGCTGGTTCAAATCCCAACCATGACACTACCTGCCTGGAGTTAGCATGTTCTCCCTGTGCCTGTGTGGGTTTCCTACGGGTACTCCGGTTTCCTCCCACACTCCAAAGACATGCTGGTAGGTTAATTGGATCCTGTATAAAAAAAAAAAAAAAAAAAATTTTCCTTACTATGTGTATGTATGAATGTGAGTTAGGGACCTTAGACTGTAAGCTCCTTGAGGGCAGGGACTGATGTGAATGTACAATGTATATGTAAAAGCGCTGTGTAAAATTGAATTTATAAGTACCTGAAATAAATAATAAAATAAATAATTGCACTGTCTGTCCTCCTAATGATGAGTCCCCTACCACCAGCACCTGTCTTTCCTTTCCCTTTCTCCCGTCCTCACTAGAGGAGTTTTTCCCCTGGCAGCTAGGGGTGTCGCTCTGCTTCAACAATGCTGGTCCCTGACTGGTTTCCGCAAAATCACGACATGGGGCATATTTATTGGGGTGCTCCAGCCCAGGATCGGCCTCCTTGCCTTTTTCCCTTCTACCCTTCCTAACTGTCACCCATCTACTCTGCTCTGATGCCTGCACCTCCTTTACTCCGCCCTCCTTTGTGCAGGCCCCGGCCTGCCCCTGTTGGGTACGATCCCAGCTCTCCTTCGGTATGGACATTCGTCTCAGTGCTGCCAGCTGCTTCCCTAGATTCAGGACCTGAACTTCCAGGGAAGCAACGTGCTTACATTTTGTGCATCTGTATTTGCCCTCGATCTCATGATCGAGGAACATATACATACTACAAGATGTACACCGAATCGCATCTCCACACCCGCCGGGCATTGTACCTACTAATCTAATGGGGATTCAGTAATTTAAGTCTGTCCTGTGTGGCTGTTACCTAGCTTCCTAACTCTACTTTCTCACCCTCTGCTACACTCACTGACACTCCCAGACACTCAGGTACTTACAGACACTCAGTCACAGAGCACGGTCATTTGCAGAGCACGGTCAGTCGCAGATCAGTCAGTCATACAGTATCCACTCATACTCAGCTACACAGTACTCACTGACTCTCGTACTACCCTACACCCTCAGTCACAGTCTTCAGTCACAATCGGTCTTTACTTACCAAGTGTGTGTCCCTGTGCTCCTGTAAGCCGACACTTGTAGTGCTTGCGATTCCTCACTCCTTCCCCCCTCAGTCAGTCAGTCAGTCTTCTGCTCCTGCCTCCCTCCTCTGTCACTTCCTGGTCTTGTCAGCCAGCCAGTTAGTGGGGTATGATGTCGGTTTCTCCTCCACTCCCGGTCCCCACTGCCTCTGTGTATGGGGGGCGCTCTCTCTGTCTCGGTGGGGGGTCCGGTTATGCCGCTCACTCTTCTGGGGGGGGGGGGGGTTACTGTACTACCGCACCCTCACACTTTTTCAGCTCTCACTTACCCACTTACCCAGCTCTCACTCACTCCCTCACACACGCGCTCCTCACACACGCTCAGCTACCTCTGATCCCGCGCTCTCAGCTGCCTCTGATCCTGCACGCTTTTCCACCACAGCACAGCACCACCTGCAGACACAGCGCGCCACCTGCAGATACGTGTTTGGTGTTTTAATTTTAATTGTTATATAACACTTGGGGATCCATGTGGGTAAACAGCAGCCAATATATTCATCACCGCCTGTAGGTATTATACCAGAAGGGTTAAATAGCCAAATAATGGTATATGTACAATAGTTGAGGACCAAAAAAATATGGCGGCACCCATGCTCTTCTAGAGTATGGTGCTGACCCGGGTATATATTGACTGACAGCCCTACTGTCCAATTAGAATCCCCCCTGTGGAAGACACGTGACCCTGTGTCGATACGCGTAGGGGAGGGGCCAGAATGTTGACGACACCTAGGAACCAACATGGAGCTGGCGGCTAGGTTTGTCTGTGAGGCTGCTGTTTACACTGATTGTCCCAAAAATGATGTATCTTCGGATTGTGAACTCTTGTGTTGGTTTGGTGCGCTGCAAGCACCTGTAAAGAGTGAGTACCCAGTTAATTTTTTAATAAATGCTAATTTTAAAAGGGTGTAGGCACTATTGGCTTTTTTATTTTTCATTCATTACATTGGGATACTACAATCAATGTAAAGAGAGGAGCCTAGAAGGAGGTTGGAGAAGTTGGATATAGCCAATAGTGGGCTAAAAAGGTGATTTAGATCAGTGGTCCTCAACCCTGTCCTACAGGGCCCACTAACAGGCCAGATTTTCAAGATAACTGAAATACATCCCAGGTGATATCATTTGCTGCTCAGTGATTGCAGTACTCTAGTCTGCATCTCCCCAAGGTAATACCTAAAATCTGGCCTGTTAGTGGGCCCTGTAGGCCAGGGTTGAGGACCACTGATTTAGATCACGCTTAATTGCAGTGATCACATTACCTCAGGTGAGAATATTCCTGGTGGGGGGGGGGAGCACATCGAGGTGGCACACCATTGTTTTGTTTTTTTTTTTTTTTTTTTGCACTGAGAAGGAATTGCACAGCGGATCAAGCACTGTGTGTTTTTCTTGATTTTTTTGCTTTATATTTCTTTGCAAGCAATCATTTGCATGGACTCTTTCATTGTTACTGTATATGGTGATTGCACGTCTATGTTGGATAATATTTCACTATACGTATGCACTCTTTAATATTATATTCTGATTGTACAGTCTTTTAGTATTCATATAGCACAGCTTCAAGAGTTGCCACTGGAGTCCTCTTCCACTCCTCCATGACGACATCACGGAGCTGGTGAATGTTAGAGACCTTGCGCTCCTCCCCCTTCCATTTGAGGATGCCCCACAGATGCTCAATAGGGTTTAGGTCTGGAGAAATGTGGCCAGTCCATCACCTTTACCCTCAGCTTCTTTAGCAAGGCAGTGGTTGTCTTAAAGGTGTGCTGGGGGTCATTGATCATGTTGAAATACTGCCCTGCGGCCCAATCTCTGAAGGGAGGGGATCATGCTCTGCTTCAGTATGTCACAGTACATGTTGGCATTCATGGTTCCCTCAATTAACTGTAGCTCCCCAGTGCCGGAAGCAATCATGCAGCCCCAGACCATGACACTCCCACCACCATTCTTGACTGTAGGCAAGACACACTTGTCTTTGTACTCCTCACCTGGTTGCCGCCACACACGCTTGACACCATCTGAACCAAATACGTTTATCTTGGTTTCATCAGACCACAGGACATGGTTCCAGTAATCCATGTCCTTAGTATGCTTGTCTTCAGCAAACTGTTTGCGGGCTTGGGTGCTGGAAGCATCGTTCTAAAACACGGAGGAAGCAAACCTACCAAGACATGGCCATCCACCAAAACTGACAAGCCTGGCAAGAAAAGCATTAATCAGAGAAGCAGCCAAGAGGCCCATGGTAACTATTGAGGAGCTGCAGAGAACCACAACTCAGGTGGGAGAATCTGTCTACAGGACAACTATAAGGCCCCTTTCACACAGGCGGACCGTTCAGATCCGCCTGTCCGTTTTTTTGGCGGATCTGAACGGTCCCCCCATGCATTCCTATGGGGCATCGGATGTCAGCGGAGACATGTCCGCTGACATCCGATCTGTCAAATCTGGACGGATGGAAACCCTATTTTCCATCCGTCCAGCGGATCGGATGGCATCGGGTGAGAACGGACTGATGGTCCGTTGACATCCGATTTCCCCCATAGAGATGTATGGGGAACTGTCAGCTGTGTCTCCGCACACAGCGCGGAGACACAGCTGTCCTCCTGCTGCTCAGTGGGGGATCGGCGGCTCGATTCCCCCGCTGAGAAAAACGGACTACGTCCAACGGACGGAGTGTGTGAAAGGAGCCTAAGTCATGCACTCTGCAAATCTGGCCTTTGTGGAAGAGTGGCAAGAAGAAAGCCATTGTTGAAAGAAAGTGTCATTAACTTTGCATTGACACCCACAGCAGTTCACTGCACAGGAATTGCATTGGTTCCTGCAATAGTGTGAACCCAGCCTAAAAGAACAGTGCTGATCACAGAGAGGAAATGTTGGTAAAAAGCCTGTATGCAGTTTATTGGCAGTTTATTGTTTATGCCCCCCACCCCCTACTTTGGAGGTACCATTGGGCATATTTCCTTGAATAAGTGTGCAGCTAAATCACTTCTCCTGGAGGGGAGAAGACATGCTATGCAAGGTGGAGAGAGTTAAAGTTGGGGGGCACAGAGGCTAAGTGGTTAGCACAACTACAACTGCCTTGCAGCCAGAGCAGCTGATAAGGCAGTACAAGTGGCCCTCCTGTACCGGACCCCATCTTTTCAAAAGTGGGGCCCAGGCACATGCCAAGCAGGAGGGACGGCTGTACTACTTAAATTGCTGACACCGATCCTGTTTCGGCTCCCCATGCAGTGCTGCCAGCTTCTCCTCCCCCTCCCCCTCCCCCTGCCTTTGGCTGCGCTGTAGGGGGATCCATTCAAGCATCTGGTCTCCCTGCCGTCCAGGCCCCCTGCTGTCCGGGCCCCACTGTGTGCCTTTTCCCCAATAGCGCTGCTGGCTTCGCTCCTCCTCTCCCGCCGACAGCTGCTGTGGGCACACAGGGTGGGTCATTTATGGGCTCCTTCCTTTCCTGAATGAACACAGTGAGCAATCAGTACTCACTCCCTGTTTCCATTCATCATTAAAGCATAGAAAACTGTTTACTATGCTTCAGTTTGTGATTGAACTGGAAGCTTTAGAGCACTTTCAATTCATTCATCTGTGCAGCTGAGACTGCAGAGAAAGGAACTGAGGAATCTGTGTCCTCATTTCCTTTTTCTGTCTCAAAAGTGAGACATTAAAGATCTGTTTAGACCCCTAATATTTCACCCAAACCCCCTTTAGGGCTGCCAAAAAATGTAAAAAATAAATAAAAAAGAAAGTATATATTAAATAAAAATGTAAAAAAAAGAAATTCTAAAAAATAATTCCAGAAAAATTCAGGGCTCTTGCACATGTACTTTTCACTCTGAATAGAGAGGTCACTATTTGGATAACTCTTCAGAGAGCATTTGACAGGGGATGAGAAAGTAAATTGCCTCCTTACCACTTGCTTTAATCCCGCACTAGCGCACTGCAACCATGTGCAGCACAATTTCCTTGAATGGGTCTTGTTTGACATGGGTATAATTTCTGCCATGGCTATGAAGGATAGCATTGCGGCCATGGCATGTGTACACCGCTAGCCACTGCTTCCGTTGCTAAAGGAGGTAGCGGCTGGTGGGCGGTAAAAGCACAGCCCAACTGTGGGGTTTTATCTCCCTAACCTCATGTGTGACAGAGCCCTAAGGACTCATTCACACAATTACTCTGGGCTGTGTGAATGAATTGATCATGCAGCTGGAGCCACCTGTAAGGCTGCATTCACACCTGGGTGTTTTGAATCGCGGGCAGAATTGCAGCGCTTCTGCAAACAATTTAAAAAATGCTCTGCTAAAATTAAAAATCGCACAATGCGGATTTCAGATACCATTCATTTTAACGGCACCAAAAAAACGTGGTGCGGCTCTGCTGCGATAAATTGTGGCACACCTCATCTTGTGAAGCTTGTCGCCCAAAAGAAGCTCCAGATCTTTTTTTGGGCAACAAGCTTCACGCAATGGCATCTGAAATTCACATTGTGCGACTTGTCATTTTAGCAGGACGCTTTGAAATGAATTTGATTCAAAACACCCAGGTGTGAATGGAGCCTTACTCAATGTCCTATTTTAAAGCTTTTTTTAAGCATTTTTTTTAAGCGTTTTTTGGAGCAGAATTGCACATTTTTTCGCCTTTTTTGTCAGGCGTTTTTTTCAGGCATTTTTCAACTAATAGGTGCTGAGTGCTGCTAAAAAAAGGGGTGGAGAGCTGCTGTTTAAGCAGAAGACGTGTGACAAAATGCTTGAAAAAACACAAAGTATAAAAAGCAAGCTCATGTCACGTTTTTTATGCGTTTCCATTAAAGTCTGAGGACAAAAACACTTAATTCTGCCTAAAAAGAGGCTTGTGTACTTTTTTTGAGCCACAGACATTTTGCTACATGCTAAAGGACACTCAAGCCCCGTACACACACGCAGATCGTCGTCATACAAACGTCGGCGGACGAAAGATCTGCCGATTGTATGCGTGTTAGTATGGTGCCTCCGACAGCTGTCTGCACACAATCCGCGGACAAGAGTCTTTCTTGCAAACATGAAAATTTTTGTCTGCAGACACCAGAACGGACGATTGTTCGCCTGTCAGTACAGAAATCAGCCGCCAGACCGCAGATTTGCAAGACTGGGCATGCTCAGAAAATAAAAAACACAGGGAAAGTTAACCATTACATGACATCACTTCTGCAGTCAGCTGAAGTCTGCGGACAAAATTCTTGTGCTGTCTTTGCACTTTTCAACAGACACCGACATCCCGGGGAGAAAAGACGAACATTTGTATGACGACGATCTGCGTGTGTGTACGGGGCTTCAGGCTCTATTCACACCATGGCGTTCCGGATCGTGGGCAGAATCGCCGCGATTCTGCCTCGCGATTCCTGAATCTAAGCAAAACGCAGGACGTGCTTGCAAAACTGTTAATTGCAATGTCACCCCTATTGGGACGTGATTTTGCCATGATTGTTGCCCGACGAAAATCGCACAAAGTCACAGGATTCCTGTTGCTCAAAAAGTTCCCGCGGTTTTGTTTGCGTGATGGTAATGCGATTTGTCGGGCGACAATCGTGGCAAAAAAGCGCCGCAATTGGGGTGCCATTAAAATGAACGGGATCGCAAACGCGTCCTGCAAATTGCTGCAATTCGGGGATCTCAGGCAGAATCGTGCCAAATCCGCCCGCAATTCAGAACGCCATGGAGTGAACAAAACCTTAGATGTGAACAAGGGCTATTGAAAACAATGGGATTTTGCTTGTTGAGTGTTTTTGAGTTTCGAGCTACAAGCTACCAAACACTCGGGTGTAAACGAGTCCTAAAGCCCCGTACACACGTACCGATGGTCGGCTTACAAATGTTCCTCTTTTCTCCCCGGGATGTCGGTGTCTGCTGAAAAGTGCAAAGACAGCACAAGGACAGCACAAGAATTTTGTCCGCCGACTGCAGAAGTGATGTCATGTAATGGTTAACTTTCCCTGTGTTTTCTATTTTCTGAGCATGCCCAGTCTTGCAAATCTGCGGTCTGTCGGCCGAATTGTGTACTGACAGGCGAACAATCGTCCGTTCTGGTGTCGGCATACAAATATTTTCATGTTTGCACGAAAGACTTTTGTCCGCGGATTGTGCGCAGACATCTGTCGGAGGCACCATACTAACACGCGTACAATCGGCAGATCCTTCGTCCACCGACGTTTGTATGCCGACGATCGGTACGTGTGTACGGGCCTTAAGGGAACACAAGCACTGGTCCTAAATTGACAGGTGTGCAGGCATTGGTTAGTGGCAGGGCTGGCCCAAGACATTGTGCTGCCTGGGTCCAAGAATGAAATGCTGCCCCCCCCCCAAAAAAAAATTCACACCCTCCAAGAGGCCCCCACATTCTATAGGACTATGAAAGCAGTCAGAGGAGTTTGAGTATGTACGGAGTGACAGCAGGAGCAGGACAGAGCAGTAGACACTGGGCAGACAAGCGCATCAGGCTTTCTGTCTATA
Organism: Pelophylax lessonae; assembly: GCF_965119305.1. Classification (NCBI taxonomy): domain Eukaryota; kingdom Metazoa; phylum Chordata; class Amphibia; order Anura; family Ranidae; genus Pelophylax; species Pelophylax lessonae. The sequence continues at coordinate 88,330,180 of NC_138779.1, read as the reverse complement.
GTGCCACAGTGCCCTGCAGGGCTGCGGGCATGGTACAGGAGAATGCGGGGCTGTGGGCAAGGTACAGGAGAATGCAGTGCTGCGGGCATAATACAGAAGAATGCAGTGCTTCAGGCATAATACAGAAGAATGCAGGGCTGTAGGCATGGTACGGGAGAATGCAGGGCTGCGGGCATGGTACAGAAAAATGTGGGGCTGTAGGCATGGTATAGGAGAATGCGGGGCTGCAGGCACGGTACAGGAGAATGCGGGGCTGCGGGCACGGTACAGGAGAATGCGGGGCTGCGGGCACGGTACAGGAGAATGCGGGGCTGCGGGCACGGTACAGGAGAATGGGGGGGCTGTGAGCACGGTACAGGAGAATGGGGGGCTGTGAGCACGGTACAGGAGAATGGGGGGCTGTGAGCACGGTACAGGAGAATGCGGGGCTGTGAGCACGGTACAGGAGAATGCGGGGCTGTGGGCACGGTACAGGAGAATGGGGGGCTGTGAGCATGGTACAGGAGAATGCGGGGCTGTGGGCATGGTGCAAGAGAATGCAGTGCTGCGGGCATGGTAGAGGAGAATGCGGGTCTGCCAGCATGATACTCTACTGGGAAGCTGCTACTAAGGTGAGGTTGTTGAAGACAGTTTCATATCACAGGTCATACACCATGACAAGACTGAGAACAGCAACAAGACACAAGGTGATTATATAGTTGTGAAGTAAACAGTGAATGCTTCAGACCTAATTTACTGTTGCTGCATGCGACATTTTGCATGCAACATTTCGGCCTTCCTTATTCTTGTCCCATATGTGGAATAACCATGGATGCTGAACCGAGTATATGTGCCAGGAGATCCTCTTCCCTCACCATCCCAAGTGCAGGAAATGAGGAATCTACATCCTAAAGCCCTCCATTATTTGGAATCTGGTAAGGGGCTACCTGTACATTAGGTGAAGGTGTTTGATTCACCCCCACTTGTGGTGTCATAAGAGGCTCTCCCTGGATCGACCATCATTTATTTATGCCCTATATTATTTTTCTCTGGTAAGAAGTAAATTCAAGAGGTGGTGGTAAACTGTCACATTCCTTGCTGAAAATCACTTCAACACCAGTTTATTTTTCATGTTTTCTACACTTAATTTTTTTGTGGAGTAGGAACGTTGGGACTTGTTTATCACCAATTTTTGGAATAGATCATTCCCTTTGGACTTTATTCACGTTTACACTATTTTGTTTGTGTTTTATATGTTAAGGTTATTCACATGTAAATTGTTGGTTTAACAATTGCACACCATAATTTTGTAGCGCACCAGACTTTTTTCGCATTACTTTATTTCCATAACATTGGATCTTTGGTTGCAGCACATTCACATTATCAGCGCACTTTCTCATATTTTTCATTCACCTCTTTAAAGTATTACTAAACCCAGGACCCCGCATTCACTATATGTGGTCTCCCACAGTACACAGAACATGGAAATGCAATTATTTTAGTAAATAGAAACTGCTAAAAACCTTTTATCAGCAGTATATAGCAGTCATGTGACTTCTGTCAGTGTCTGCTTAAAGCTTGTAGGAGGAGTTTTCATACTGCACTGGCTGTCCTATCAGGATGCAGGACCTCTGACCCTCTGTCTGGACAGTGCTGTTTGGCCCTGTGCTGATCACATGCACTCTCCCAAGAAGAAAAAAAAACTCACCAATAAATACCAAACTGAGCATGTGCAGCCTGACTCCAAAGGCTCTGTCTTATCCGGACCTGTTCAGGAGTCAGTGGAAGAAGGGGAGGATCAGAGAAGACAGAATCAAACAGCCTTTTCACACAATGCAGACAATGTTCCCTCTAATTTTTTACTGTGCTGAGCAAATAAAAAAATTTCTGAGCGCCAAACTTTAGACTGAGCAATGGGGGGATGTCAATGCAGAGTGACCAGCGTGCCCCCAATAAATTGCAGAGTACCACAGCAATGCCCCAATACATTGCAGAGTGCCCACAGCATTGCCCCCAATCAATGCAGAGATGCCAGCGTCCCGTCCCAGCCCCCCCCCCCCCCCGAATCCCCACTGCTCCATTTAGCTGACAGGAGTGAAGAAAAAACCTAGTAATTCTGGGTATGAAGGTGCAGGTGACATCCCTGGTGATTGGTCTAGTGCCATCCTATGACAGTTTTGACCAATGACTGCTAGCTATTGGCAGAATTTTGCTGCTACTCAAACTATGGGGACTGATGTATGGACTTTAAAAGTGTACAGATCGATAGATGGGAGAAGAGTATTTGAACATCAGATAAGTGCAGTACTTCTGGGTATGGAGGTGCGTGTTACAACCCTGGAGCTTGGCAATCGGCCTAGTGCCCTCCCAGGGGGTGGGGAGACAATTTGCAGCCTTGTGTAAGCTCCAGCCAAAGCAGCACATGCTGGCAACAAACTATTTTTGGAAAACCACTGGTGTATTTACCATAGAAAAAAAAAAAAAAGCCTTCGCTAATTCCCAAATGTTAAAAAAGGTGATGGGAGCACTGGCTCACCCACCAGTGTAGAAACCGTTTGCAACACCACACAGCAAGTGTGTATAATATACTGAACATAGCAATGCACAGAAATGTTTAATGAACTCTTAGTAAAGAATGCACTGTATAAATATTTTAACCAGTGTCAGATCTTACAGATACCCAAGAACCCCGAGTAAGGAAGTGAGGTTTACCAGAACCTGTAAATAATTTTGCATTGGATATACAGAAGAGGAAACAATGATAAAATCTTCCACCTACGACCCGTGCACTTACCTCACGAGTCGACGAGTCACAGCAGCTTCTCTTTAGTCCCGGCTCCCGCGTCCCTACATCTTCTCAGTCCTCCCGCCTCCTCCTCGGACCTCGGCCAATGGCATGGGGGTGGTATGCCTTTCGGCCAATCAGGAAGCGGGAGGACCCGCTCCCTGATTGGCCAGGAGGAGGATCCGTGTGACAATAGCGAATTTTCATTCGCTATTGTAACACAATGGGCGGGCTCTCGCGGCGCACTGCGTGGCTGCGCCGTCTGACATTGTACTGCGCGGGACCGTCATTTAGACTGCGCTGCCGCGCAGGCGCGCAGTTTAAAGGGAACATTGAATGCAGAGGATTAACCCCTTAGGTTCCGCAGTAAGTATAACAAGCATTCTTTACTGCATATATACAGACTGATTTTACTGTTGTGGGTTTAGTAACACTTCAAGGTGCCATTTTTATTATCCCTTTCCTGTCCGCCCCAGTGTTCTTTAAAAAAATTTATTCTTGCTTTTAAAATTCAAAGATTTTTTTTAAAGTGACACTAAACTCAGGATTTAAGATACATTTTATTCAAGTATGTATTCATAACTCAAAAAAGTTGCTGATATGATCCAACTTCTGGTTAGAGGGTGACTGTGTTTGTTCTTTATGGCCCCACTGTATGTAGGAATGAAGCCATGCTCTTGCTCATTTCCAAGATGGACTTTAGACTAGGGACTGTGGACTATACCAGTGGTCCCCAAACTGCGGCCCTTTGCTTGCCATTATCTAGCCCCTGAGGCATTATTCCTGCCACTGACACCAACAATAGGGCATAATTCTACCAATGACCCCAACAGTGGGGCACTATTCCTTCCACTGACACCAACAATGGGGCATAATTCTACCAATGACCCCAACAGTGGGGCACTATTCCTTCCACTGATACCAACAATGGGGCATAATTCCTTCCAATGACTCCAACAGTGGGGCATAATTCCTTCCACTGACACAAACAATGGGGCACTATTCGTTCCGCTGATGCCAACTATTTCTCCCCTTAACATGTAACATGTTCCCAAAGGTGAACTTCTCCTTTAACCCTTTCGCGGCCAGAGCCGTTTCTGCGTTTTTTTGCACACGTTTAAAAAATCATTTGAGGCCTGACGATTATATAAACCCCCCAAACATTATATATTTTCTGAAAGCAGACACCCTAGAGAATAAAATAGTGGTAGTTCCAATATTTTATGTCATTTGATATTACCCCTAAAGGTCTAGGAAACTCAATTTCAGTAAAAAACCACAATAAAAGTTAATTTTACAGGACATGAAAAAGCAATAAATAACCCAATTTTTTTTGTAAAATATAAAAGCTGAAGTTGCACCGAGTAAAAAGACACCCAACATGTCAAACCTTAAACATGTCAGTACCCTATATTTTCCATAGGCGATGCTTTAAAAGCCCCCTATAGGTCATCAATTTAGTGTTATGAAGGAGTTCTGGTGCTAGAGTTATTGCTCTCATTCCGGCGTGCGTGGTGATATATAGCATGGGTATTGACTTTTTCAGGCATAGGTGCCCCGCCACTTGCATTTACGTTTTGTATGTGCGTATAAGTTGGAGTGGGTTGGCCTCAATTTTTTTTTTGGGGGGGGGGGGATTTTATGTGCATTGAGGTTTTCAGGCATAGGTGCCCCGCCACTTGCATGTACGTGCGTATAGGGTGGAGTGGGCTCAATTTTTTTTGGGGGGGAGGGGGATTTTATGTGCTTGGGTGCAACTTTAATTTTTTACAATTAAGATTTTTTTTTTTTAACACTTGTCCCCTATGTGATGATTCTCTTTAATGAGACTATTTTAGACATAGAATTATTTTAGACTCTGGATGTCTCCCCTGTGCTGCACTGAATGTAATGCAATGCACATCACACTGCATTACATTCTTTCCCAGCCTTGACGGCCAGGGAAACAGTAAACTGGGACACGGAAATGACGTCACACGGAAATGACGAACGCATGCCTCTACCCGGCGGTACCCGCTATACCGGTCCCAGGCCCGCAAATGGGCAAACAGAGCTGTGGATACATAGCGGAGCGGCACGCGTGGGTTATGGGGAGCACCCGGTCTAAACTTCTGGTTGCAATGGTGACCTGGCGCCTGGGGTTTGTCAAGCCCTGGCTTAAAGCAGTAAATATGACTGCAACTAACATGGACTGCTTGTTCCAAACAAATGGAAGTGAGAGAGAAAAGGAGAGGTTTGGAAGATCACAAAGGGCATTGCAAGGAGGCAGAAAAACACGGGAAGAAACAATTTCATGTGAAATAGATCACAAGGCTATTAAGTAGTTTGTGTGTATGGATTCGTTTTGGAGAATAGTCATATAATTTATTGTCCTGTATAATGACTGCAGAGCTGCATTAATTTGTGCCTTTTATATCTTCCTTACACAGCTTTAATTTTAATTGTCATGTGTGTTCATTCTATTGGCTAAAATATGGTAATCAGTTAGTCAGGGTGCATAAGTCCAGTATAAGGCTGTCTATCCAACTTCCTCTATGAAGCATTCTTCCTCCATTTATAAAGCAGATCAGACCTGTAATGCTTGACAATCTCCCTGAGCTTCATAGAGGCAGCACCTAAAGGAAGTGCAGCTGCAGGTAAGATGACACAGTTACCTAAATCTATATTAACCTATTAGATATACATGTATGTAATAGTTTTTGTATAAAGATAAGAAATTATTAAAGTCATAGCATTAGTATTCCTTTTTAAAGACAAATCAATTAATCTACATTATGTCCTATAAAAAGTCCCAGAGACTGGTTTGATGTATGCTTTACATATATTGAATAAGCTTTTATGTGTATTGCTGTTATTATCCCTTACTAATTAGTTTAAGGCATTTGCTGTTACTATCCCAAACAATTATCCCAACAGGAGCATCTCATAAAAAAATGTAGGTTATTGCTTACATAGGGATTATTTTGTACATGGAATTATAAAGTGTGCAACTGATATTAGAAAACATTTCATTAAATATATCAGATGGATCAGATAGAAAAAAATAAACTTATACAATATAAACAGTAATTTAAAAATTATATATATTAACACTCTAAAGGAGACGATGTCCTTTTGCTGGACATCCTTCTTATTTACTGGTGTTTTGGGGCCAACAATTTGGCACACTGTACCCAGTTTTCATCTTTGCTATACTATGGCATAGATTTGGTACATTAACTTTTCAGTGAAATACAATAGTGCTGGTATGATATAATATGCTATTTATTAGTTTGATAATATAACTGCTAGATTATGGCTGAGTTTGAGGGATAGGGCTTGGAGCTGGGCTGAGGATAAAGGTACAACAATTGCACTCTGGCTCTATAATTGCACTCTGAAATGTACTGCCCAGTAATTAAATATACAAGACAATTATGCTCCAGGAGCATCTCATAAAAAAATTAAGGTTATTCATTGCATAAGGATTGTTTTGTACATGTAATTATAAGGTGTGAAACTGATATTAGAAAATATTGCAGTAAGTATATCAGATGGATCAGAGAGATAGGAAACAATAAACAAATGTAATAAAACAGTGACATAAAGAAAGAAAAGACTATATGAAAATGTACAGCTATAAGTCTTTTTCCTAAAAGTTATTTGTTATATATACATGCAATGCTGATATGCATATGTGCCCTGGTACTTAGTGAGATGTCTTTACGGCTTAAAGAAACTAAATTTGACAGTAATGTACTTTTGCTGGAGATGGTTCTGTACTAGTGTTTTGGGGCCAATAAGGAAAAGAAAAGTCTGCGGTGCTGTAACCCTATTTGTCTATGGGATAATGTTGAATGGTCTATGCCAGGACACATGCTATACATAGATTGCCATGTCTATGGGATAATGTTGAATGGTCTATGCCAGGACACATGCTATGCATAGATTGCCATGAAGAAAGTAGGAGTCCAGCACTGACACAATGTAAAGTAAAATTGTAGTAGACTTCATTCATAATCCATCAAGACCTAAAAGAATCCATCATGTAATAAGATCGAAATGTTTCAGCCCCAAACAAAAAAAAGGCCCAGAGTGGTTGGGGCTAAAACTCATCAATATTTTTACATGATGGATTCTTTTATATTTTGATGGATTATGGATTAGTCATATGACTAAAGCCCAGAGTGCTTGAGGCTGAAACGCGTCAATCTTTTTACATGATGGATTCTTTTATATCTTTTTACATGATGAATTATTTTATGTCTTGATGAATTATGGATTAGTCATATGACTAAGGCCCAGAGTGGGGCTGAAACGTGTCAATCTTTTTACATGATGGACTCTTTATGTCATGATGGGTTATGAATAAATTCCAATAATTGGGCACACACTGTACATTGGTGACCCAACTTTCATATTTGATATATTATGTCACAGTGAATAGGTAGGGGGGAGACTCTGTATTGTAAAATACACAATGGAAAATATCCCCAAATAGAGGTAGGTTAAAAAAAGAGGCCCCCCACATTTCCCCCAATTGGAGGAAATGGCGGGAAAAAAGGGGGACTTTAGGGTGCCCAACAAGTTGTATAATTATTAATAATCCAATATTCCTCAAATACAAAAAAACAAAATCAATTTATTGAAAAAATATTGTCTGGTGCGCTAAACAGAAATAGATATGACCAATTTATCCTTTTATCTAAACTTGTATCCACAAATGAATACAAAAATCTATAGAACAATATTGTGTCCCACAAGTGATTCAAACTATGTGATTATACAATGAAACCCCTGACGGGGGGTGAACACACTGTTCATAGTATATTGACCAGAAAACCCTTAAACAGGGAAGTGAATGGGATGTAGATCCTCATCAGCTTCAGCCCTGCTTCGGCTTCCCCAGGTGTTTTCTGTTCAATATACTATGAACAGTGTGTTGGACACTATATTTGGACACTAATTTATTTTGTTAAGTTTCACACCCCCGTCAGGGGTTTCATTGTATAATCACATAGTTTGAATCACTTGTGGGACACAATATTGTTATATAGATTTTTGTATTCATTTGTGGATACAAGTTTAGATAAAAGGATAATTGGTCATATCTATTTCTGTTTAGTGCACCAGACAATATTTTTTCAGTTTATCAATTCCAAATCAGGTATTTGGATCTTTGGTTGCTGCTTTTCATTTTTTTTTTTTTTTACATCAGCGCACCCTTTTTTAATTTTATAAAATCAATTTATTAATCAATCAAATATTAAAAATCATATAAGTTATCAATCATTGATGTGGCTGGCATGCCTGGTGGCTGCTATAGTGTTTGCAGGTGTAATGTTTGTTTCCACAGGTATTTGGGATCTGTTTCTCCCTTTTTCCTTTTATGATATGTGATGGTTTGTGTGAACATTTGGGCATCTGGACATCCGTCTTTTGAAACTTCTATTGAATGGTGGCTGTCTAAGATTGTTTACACTTAAGTCAGTGTATGGGAATAACCCCTCTGGTTATTTTTTATTTTTTTCTCCTGAGGGATGGTGGCTGCTCACTGGCCCATCTTTTTGGTTTTTAAAAGTTTTTTTTTTTCACGGATTTGATGCAATATATGTTTCTCGGCCAGGACCGTGCTGTGTTGAAGCAAATAGTCAATAATATTTTTGCTGTATTAGTGCATTTAACATTTAACATCATGTACATGGATCCTGAAAAAGCCCTAAAATCGGGCGAAAAGCGTTATTCCAACTCCTTTTTGCACTTCTATCTGCACTTGTTTATCCCGTTCGGGTTGATTGTATATGTGTCTGGCTATGTCACTGTTACATTGATAACTTATGATTTTTAATATTTGATTAAAATTATTTTGTTTTATGTATTTGAGGAATATTGTATGATTAATAATTATTTATACAACTTGTTAGGCACTTTAAAATCCCCCTTTTTTTCCACCATTTCCTCCCATTGGGGGAAAGGTGGGGGGCCTCTTTTTAACATATTATGTTACAGGTTTGGTGTGTTGGATTTTCACTGAGCCAGTATTAAATAGTGTTGATATGACATGGCAGCATACTTATTAATTTGATAGACGCACTTCTGAATTATGGCTAAACATTTGAGGGTTAGAGCTATTTGTTGGGCTGAGGATAAAGGTGCATATACAGACATTAAATGATCTGTCCAACCAACTTTGTGTAGCACCCTCCTAGATAGGTGCTAGGTTAAAAGCATTGTTATGCTCCATCTGCTTATCAGGGGAGCCTGATCTGTTAGTTATGCCTGTTACATGTGTCCAGGTGTGAGTCACTTGGTCTGAGGGAGTGTCCCCACTGTATCCAATAGGGAAGCCTGTTGGACAGTAGAGGAAACCTGGCCAGTGGCAAACGGGCTTTTGTGGCAGTCCCAGTGGGAGGGCAGCACTGCAGAGCATCCTGGGATTGACCATAAAAGCCAAGGACACATGTGACAGGGCATCTTTGACGGGAAGCAGAGTCCCAGGAGGAGGGTGACAGCTGTCTCTCTTCCTGCAGCCTGAGGAAAGTGGTCATGGGCAGTCGGCCTAGTGAGCCAAGTGTGGAGCTGAACCTTGAGAGTCCTGGAAAGCGGACGGTGGAGCTGCAGGCAGAAGTCAACTGGGAAAAACAGTGTCTGTGAGTACCAGGGGGTCTGCCCAGGACGTGGGACCACTCCAGTAGGTCAGAGGACAGAACCCTGAAGAGCAAGGATAAAAGGAAGTACCAAGCGGGGCCCTGAAGAGTAATTCACTATACAGTTCACTTATACAGTAATTCACTACAGTGGCAAGGTGAAGTAGCGACCTCGCCGCACTCAACATAGCTAGAAGTCCTCAAGCTGTGCATAGTTCATCCAGTTGGAGTATCCCACTCATCCCTTCTCCCATCCCAAGTTCTACAATAAAAACAACAAAAACCAAATCCCCTGGACTGTTTCTTGACTGAGCCAAACACTTAAAGCGCTAAGAATTAATAAGTTGTTGCTATGGGTAACCCAGGGGAATCCGCTTCAAGCAGCTCCCAAGGGAGTAGTGCTACATTTGGTTACAGGAACCTATAAGACTCGAACATAAATTAGCCAGGATGGAAAATTGATGGCCTAGGATGGATTTATTCCAGCCTCATTATTGCTTCCTTTGATACAGCCAGTGCCCAAATTGTTCCCCCTTTTATACTCCAAAAGCACAAATATGTGAGTTCATCTCAGTAGTAGATGTCTAATTAAATGTCTAATTACATTTACAAGTGAAGGATTCAGACACTCAAGCTTGCTCTTATTTTTGCAGAGATGGTATTCATCTGAGTTTTCAGGCTGCAGAAGCTCTTAAAGGAAAAACTAGTGATTGGGCTTTCTCCTTAGAAAGTCCACTATGCTTAGCACACAGACTATCATGGATAAACCATATCTTAAACTTTATGTAAAATAAAGATTTAAGTAAATTAATGAATACAGTTTTATATAACCCATGCAGTTAATTTTGACATTTTCCCTTTAATAAACAGAACAATTCCTAAAGATGGGGTCAGAAGAAACAGAGAAGACTGAAGAAGGATGGTTTGATTTTTATAAATCCTTCACAGAGCTGTTTGAATTCTTCTGTGACAACACCACCATTCATGGCACTGTCAGGCTGAACTGCTCTAGGAGGAATAAAATGAAAACGGGCTTTTGGGTTGTTCTTTACATTAGTGCTTTCACAACAATGTATTTTCAGTTTGGGGACACATTCACCCAGTATTGGTCCTATCCCACCAAACTTGCCATAAATTTACAGACCAAGAAAAGCAATTTTCCTGCCGTGACCATTTGCAATCTGAACCCCTACAGGTATTTAGTTTTAGTTATTACAAACCACATTAATTATGCATAGTAAAATCTGCTCTTATACCTGGAAAGCATTAAAGGGGAGGGCGTGATTGGCATATTAGCTCAGTAAATGTGTATGCTGTACTCCCGTGTGAATATTTTCCCTTCTCTATGCTTTTGTGGCCACTGACATGAGGGAACTATGCTCCACATATGGTGGACATGCCCTTGAGCACAACACCTTTGGATTAAAATCTATAACCTAATCAACACAGTTGTCCCTATTAATGTGGGTAAGGACCCCAAAGAAGCATTCAATATGCCAATACAGTAAGTCCCCCACCTTTCAAATAAGCTAACCTCCTTTGTGTTCGCGCCCACCAAGTGAACAATAGTTGCTCCTGAAAAAACCCATCTTTAAGCTTTGCAGAGCTTATTTGCAGGTTGCAAGGCACATTAGTCAAAGAAATACTAACAGCTTTGCTCAGTATACCCATGAAAAACTCCTGAAGATCTAGACCTTGAGGCTCAGATACACCCAGCTAGATATACCTCCCCAAAATTTGCTGTGTTTGAACCTGATATACACCAAACAGAGGCAAGACCAAAATCTCCCTTTAATCTTTCTCCTTCTTTTCCTCCATATTCCTCTTTCTCCTCCTTCCTTATCTTCTGCTTTCTCCTCCAAATGACCAGGAAGAAAGTTATCCGAGGAAAATTCACAAGCACCGCATCCCTTAAATGGATATGGAACACAGAAAGGGAAGTTGCTCGTGTCAGGAGCTGGGGTTTTTTAGGTGGCAATAACTGGGTGCTGACAAAAGATACAAATATAAAAACCAAAATATTTTATTTGATTAGTTAAAAAATCTTTCTATAGAAATAGAACATATATACACATATGTTAAAATGACTCCATTTTGACATTTTGGAGACGTTGGTATAGTCAAACAGTTTGGTGATGAGTCTAGATAGATAATCCCGACATGTTTCGCCAATCACTTTGGCTTCCTCAGAGGATGTTTTCTTCCACACCTATATTAATAAATCAAGGCGTAATCAATAATGTGCATACAGACATTTTTGTCATTTTTATCACTCAAGATCAATTCCTGTTAGTCTAAATATTGACATATATAGACATATGTAACAAAGCATATGGATACAGTTCAATATTAAACATTGAAAACATTATGAATGGTGTATCAGTACATTGTAAAAGAGTATATTAAGATTGATAAGGGACTGCTTACCACTATGGGTTGACTATATGTTCACCCAGTTTGCAACTTGTTTTATATAATAAAATTATTCCCAGTCAAAAAGGAGAGCTCAAGCGAGAACACAGCAGTCGGTTTCAAGCGTGGGACACTCATATAAGCTGGCCGCAGTTTTAGAACCTATTTTGTTATAAACAATATATTTAATAATATTTCTTACAAATTTTCCCAAAATCCTGAATCTCTCAGATAATGACCAAATATGCGATCCAAAACAGATGGTAAAAGTAAATAAGTGTTGGACAACCATTAAAAGATTAAAAGTAAACCAGAAGGAATCCATTCCCCCAAAGCATTATTTATTTATTTCCCATATGCACACCTCTGTAAGAGATGGTTGTTCCTTGCATTCATTTGAGGAAGAAGGAGAAAAGAATTCCTAGGCTGGAATCTAAAAAGAAACATACAATGTATGATTAAAAGCAAAGGAATGGCATATTAGGAATACAGATCCTTCCCAGGCGCTCTCACCTGTTGTATAGGCTTTAGAATGATGTGTCTCCCAGCCTCACCGCCGATCAAATGAGCTTCCTGAAGTTTTCCTTCTGCCATACCCAGCGTGATGACGCTGTGGCGTGACGCGGATGCTGAAGAGCGCTTGATCTCGCCCATAGGTTGGCAAGAATGTCATGATCTATAGGCACAAAGCCATCACACAACAAACCTGCAACTGCCCATATGCTAGCGCATGCGCGGGGCATATGTAAACTTCGCCACCGTCGCGAACTGATGGAGAAACTAGATGACAGGAGGAAAGAACAACCCGCCCCCATACGTCAACCCAAATGCATAAGATTGAAGACAAGGCAAATTTACAACCACCACGGCCTATCCAACACCCACCACAAATAAATCCATGCATACATAGTTGCCAACAAATACATCCAATGCACACATAGTTGCCATAAGAATATTAATAATATAATCTTAACCAAAAAAAATGATACTAATAAAGTACATGGTTTTTAAAAAAATTATTTGGGGTGATGGGAAATTAACTCTTATAAATCACACTTAATAAAGTATAAGTACCAAAATATTTTCATGATCTGTTTGAAGTATCAAACAAAGAAATAGTATAGTAATTAATAGTAATAAGCAATCCATGAAATTAGGGAGTCAAGACGCTAAAAACGGCGCCAGGCGCAGACATACCCCCAGGACCCTAAAAAAGGGGGGCTTTGGGGCATGGTACATCGGGTGCCTCGGGCGTCCGTCCAACCAAGCTCAAAGAAAATGATCCCTACTAGCAACTGACTGCATTCTCAGAGCCAATGAGAGGGAATTGCCGTGAATACTATCCAGAGATAAATGCTGAGAACAAAATCATATCTGGAAAGATGTAGAATACCTAAAAAAGCACTCATGACGTTCATGTTTGCAGTTATACTTTGAAAAGCTGCGTGTCCCCTATCTGTCTTGTATAGAAAAAACTATTTTTGACAACAATAATAATAGTTATACACATACACATAATGGACATTTCACTGTGATGTGAAGAGATACAATGAAAAGGCTTAACATGATCCTATAGGTAGGATTTAAAACTCAAAGATTCATTCAATGGTGGCTTGTAAAGAAAAAATCCATTTGGTTTCACACTGTAATAAGACGATCTACGTCACCACCCTTTTCATGAATAGGGATGAGTTCTAATGCATGAAACCTGATATTGGAGGCATCATAATTGTGATATAAACCGACATGGTGGCTTATAGGTGTTTCGAGTCGCTTTTTAAAAATCAGGCTTACATTATCTTTAATACATTGGAAAAAGGCATGCTTGGTCTTCTTCACATAAAATGCTCCACATGTGCATTCCATGAGGTATACTAAACTGATGGTTTGACAATTGACAAAAATCTGGGCATATACTGTCTACCATTAGGCAGATTGAAGGTATATACACGTGGTATAAACCAACAAAATTGGCAACCTACCACAAGGGGCAGTGCCTGTCTGGGGGATCTCGACATTTTCTTTTTGCTTACATACTGACTTTGTATTACACAATCTTTTAAGGATTTAGATCTTTTGTACATAATTTTCAGGTTTTTGCCAATGCATTTAGAAACAGTTTGGTCTGCTGTCAAAAGATACCAATATTTGTTTAAAATACCCTTTGATATTGACCAGAGAAACATGTTAAGATTCTTGTGGTGGCAATTTTTTTGTGAGATTTGGATTGGTGAATTAGTTGAGAGCTATCTTTGTAATGCTTTAGCTTCTATTTCAAAGTCTGAGCAATTGGTACAATTTTGACGTATCCTCAAGTATTGGTTGTAGGGAATACTGGATATCAATGATTTTGGATGTAAGCTTGTCGCATGTAAGATGCTGTTCCCAGTTGAGGGTTTTCTGTACAGTGATGAGCCTATACTTCCATCATCATCGATATATATTGTAATGTCTAAAAAAAGTAATTGATCTGAATTGATCATGAATTTTCGGTTGCAAGGGTAATGCACATTATAGACATGAATTTATGTAGTTCATGTTCGGTACCTTCCCAAATAAAGAAAATATCATCAATAAAACAATGCCATGTGATGATGTTGACCAAGTCAGACTGTAAATCATCCCTTGAAAAAAGCTAGCGTTCCCACCCCTGCCAGGTACAGATTTGCATATCAGGGGGCACAACGAGTCCCCATAGCAACACCTTGTACCTGGAGGTAGTGGGACTGTGGGAGCGCTAAAACATAAAGATGTTGTGCGTCAAAATAAACGTCAATAGTTCCATGACAAAGCCGTTATATTTATTAGACAAATGACCTCTCTCAGACAAGAATTGTTCAACTGATTCCAAATTCATGAGGAATGGAGTTATACAATGCCTCAACATCTACTGCCACCAAAAAAGACCCTTTCGGAACATGCATACCATCAGGGGCGGACTGACAACTCATGGGGCCCCCGGGCAATAAGAGATCATGGGCCCCCATGTGTCCCCGCCCACACTCAAGCCACACCCACACAAAGCCCCGCCTACATCTTGCACTGCCCACATTACATTTGTTCGTCACAGAATTTCTCTAAACTATGTTCAAAATAAATGTTTATTATAGAAAAAAAAGAAAAATAAACTTACATTAAATAAAGTGTAACAATGGTACATTTCCAAAATTAAGGTTTTCATTATTAAGCACAATATAATAGGTGCAACAAATGTCTTCTTAGCTGAACAGTTTAATAAAAAAGAAACAAAAAAAAAAAAATAAAAAGCTCTGACCAGCATGTTACAAAATTATGGCCCTAGAATTGCTCTCACTCCGACGATCCCGACGATACCATACATATGTGCCACCATTACTGTTCACATACATGTGCTCACCCTAAATAGCACTCTGCCTGGATGTGCTTTACAATCATTTTTTTAACAATTTTTATTTACTTCAAATAATTTTCACTGACCACCAATGTAAGGGGGCCATTCCTCCCATCGACCACCATTGTAAGGGGCATTCTTCCTACTGACCAACAATATAAGGAGCATTCTTCCCACTGACCACCAATGTAAGAAACATCCTTCCCACTGACCACCAATGTAAGGAACATTCTTCCCACTGACCACCAATGTAAGAAACATCCTTCCCACTGACCACCAATGTAAGGGACATTCTTCCCACTGACCACCAATGTAAGGAACATTCTTCCCACTGACCACCAATGTAAGGAGCATTCCTCCCACTGACCATAAGGGACATTCTTCCCACTGACCACCAATGTAAGGGACATTCTTCCCACTGACCACCAATGTAAGGAGCATTCTTCCCACTGACCACAAATGAGAAGCATTCTTCTCACTGACCACCAATGTAAGGAGCATTCCTCCCACTGACCACCAATGTAAGGGACATTCTTCCCACTGACCACCAATGTAAGGAGCATTCTTCCCACTGACCACCAATGTAAGGAACATTCTTCCCACTGACCACCAATGTAAGGAACACTCTTCCCACTGACCACCAATGTAAGAAGCATTCTTCCCACTGACCACCAATGTAAGGAACATTCTTCCCACTGACCACCAATGTAAGAAGCATTCTTTCCACTGACCACCAATGTAAGGAACATTCTTCCCACTGACCACCAATGTAAGAAACATCCTTCCCACTGACCACCAATGTAAGGGACATTCTTCCCACTGACCACCAATGTAAGGAACATTCTTCCCACTGACCACCAATGTAAGGAGCATTCCTCCCACTGACCATAAGGGACATTCTTCCCACTGACCACCAATGTAAGGGACATTCTTCCCACTGACCACCAATGTAAGGAGCATTCTTCCCACTGACCACAAATGAGAAGCATTCTTCTCACTGACCACCAATGTAAGGAGCATTCCTCCCACTGACCACCAATGTAAGGGACATTCTTCCCACTGACCACCAATGTAAGGAGCATTCTTCCCACTGACCACCAATGTAAGGAACATTCTTCCCACTGACCACCAATGTAAGAAGCATTCTTTCCACTGACCACCAATGTAAGGAACATTCTTCCCACTGATCACCAATGTAAGGAGCATTCTTCCCACTGACCACCAATGTAAGGGACATTCTTCCCAATTTTGTTTATTAAAAGTCTTGCAATCAATAAGCATAAAATCAATATACATAAATAAATATATACATATTTACATGAAAAGGGGGGAAAAAAAAAATACATAGCAAATTCTGCTCTCAAATAAAGACTGCCTTTACAGCAAAAACAAAACTCACATCATGAAACACATCATTACCAGGAAAAAATAATCTTAATAAGACTCACACCACCACACCAGACATCAAACCTGCGAGGTCAAGAAACAAAACCACCCCCATTATGCATGCAGCCCTTCTTCAAAAATGAAGATATTAACCAACAAAAGCTAAGGGCGTGAAAGAAATAGCATAGGAAAAAATCTTTTCACCCAGAGATGGACAGTTCACCAAAAGCAGGTCTGATATTCCTCCACGCCCTTATCCAGACCGCTCGAGGCTCCCTGCCCTTCTCAAGACCCCGAATCTTCCCAACCTCACCAAGAATATCGTACACCACCACCTCGACAGGGAGGACTTTCTTCCGCAGGGTAATCTGGCACCGTGCATTCCACGTGAAGTAACGGACAACTATACTAACTAGAAAAAGTGTATCCAAATCAAAATCCCAGCGAGTCGGGAATGCCCCGTACACCCACTCCGCATAACTCATGCGATAGAGAAAGGGGATGCCTAGAGCCCTCCCCACCCTTTTATACACCTCTATGTTAAAGGGACACTGGAGCAAAAAGTGGTCCATAGACTCCACTTTACCAACACACTCCGCTCTAGGACAATCCCGATCATCCACAGGGCGATGCTTCAGGTTCCCTCTCACATAGAGCCTTCCATGGAAAGCGAGCCAGGCTTGATCCCTAAACTTCAAAGGGATTCTTCCTAAGTTAATTAAACGCAACCCCTCCCTCATTACGGGGCCTGGGCAATCCCTTAAGGTCAGCGACACACTGAAAGCAGAGCCCAAAATCCTCTTCTCCAGAAGCTTTCTGGGGAGGGACTTGATATCCCCCACTGTCACCTGCCACTGCCTAAGTATTTTCAGACACGGGGCAACATAAGCCGGAAGCTTGCCATGTCGGACTCTCAGACTTTTCACTGGCCCGCCATCTTCCCAGCATCGCAGAAAAGGCCTAAACCAAGATTGAAAAATACCCACCCATCCCGGCGGGGTCTCTGCTAACATATTACCAAGATTATACTTTAAAAAAAGCAGAGAAAAGAAAACTATAGGGTTGACCATTCCTAGACCACCCTCCCGCCTGGACAGGTAAGTTACATTGCGTTTGATCAGGTTCAGCCTATTTCCCCATAACAGTTGGAAAAAGCAGCTGTACACCCTTGCATAGAGAGATTCCGGCAAGATACAGACAAAGCTGACATATAAAAAGATTGGGATCAGGTAAGTTTTAATCAAGTCAACCCTTTCCCTCAAGGAAAGTTTCCATTTCTTCCAGCTTGCCACCTTGGCATTGGCATTCAACAACCTGCTTTCCCAATTTCGATGACCATAGTCACCAGGACCAAATTTGATGCCCAACACTTTAATTTCCTGCTGGGGCTCTGGGAAGGCATCCGGAAGTTCGAAGCTTTCACCCTCCTCACCCATCCAGAAAACTTCACTCTTTTCATGATTGATTTTAGAGCCAGAAGCCTCAGTGTACTGCTCTATCACAGAGACCACCTCCTGCGCCTCCTCCATCCCAGAGATAATAACAGACACATCATCGGCATAGGCCACGACCTTCAAAGGCGGCACACCAGCAATGCCCAAAGGCACCCCACACAACGATCCACTCTCTAACCTTCTTATGAAGGGATCGATTGCGAATACATATAGCAGGGGGCTCAAAGGACACCCCTGGCGCACCCCAGAGCCAACCTCAAAAGGCCGTCCAACCCAACCATTAACAAGTGGGAAGCTCTCAGCCCCTTTATATAATGTTTTCAGCCAATCAATAAACCTCCCCTGCAGGCCGTATCTACCAAGTAGCAAATACAGGTACTCATGATTGACTCGATCAAAAGCCTTCGCCTGATCCAATGCCAGCAAGTACTTTCTCCATCCAGCAGCCCTGCATCGCTCCAAAGCCTCCCGGACAGCTAAAATTGCTGAAAAGGTACTTCTGCCCTGGACCGAGCAGTGCTGATGATTGGACAACAAATCGCCTGCTACTGACGACAAGCGCCAAAAAAGAATCTTCGCCAAGATCTTTCTATCAACATTGAGAAGACTGATGGGGCGCCAGTTCTCAATTATTGAGGGGTCTTTACCTTTTGACAGAAGAATCACAGCGGATTGCCTCATGGAGGGAGGGAGAGAACCCTCATCTAAACAGCTGTTATAAACCTCCGTTAAAAAGGGAGCCAGAATGGACTTAAAACACTTGTAAAATTCAGCTGTCAACCCATCTGGCCCAGGCGACTTTTTGGTAGCCAGCTTCTCTATAGCACGAACTACCTCATCCGCTGAAATTGGTTCTGTCAAATCCATCAAAGGCAATGTATCATTTCCCAATCCTGGAGTAGAATCCAGAAAGCTTTCCATCCTGTCCCGACTAAGGTCCTTTTTTCCCAGAAGGTCTGCGTAATATGACCTGAAGATCTCCAGGATCCCTGATCTGGACTTCACCAGGGAACCCGTACTATCCCTCAGACCTATGACCGTCTTAACTGCTATGCCTTGCTTACAGTTCTGGTAAGGATCAGGCGAGTGATATTTCCCATAATCTCTCTCCAGAACCAAGGAGGCATGCCGGTCGTATTGACACTTCCTAAGAAGAAGCTTTACCTCCGAGATCTCCCCTGGATCTCCTCCATACGAGACAAGACGATCAAGCTTCCTCCGCAAATGCTGGTAGGCAATATACATACCAAGCTGCTTCTTCTTACTTATGGCCTTGAAAAGTCCAATCGCCCTTTGTTTCACAAGCTCCCACCACTCTGACTTACTGCTGCAAAAGTCCAGAATAGAAACCTGTGCCTGAAAAAAATCCTCAAAGGATTGTCTTACCTCTACATCTTCCAGGAGAGCCGAATTCAGTTTCCAGGTACCCCTTCCCCTGGGTGGAGTGTCCGAGGCATTCAGAGTCACAGACAGCATACAGTGGTCAGAGAACTCCACCGCCCTCAACTCAGGAGCCGAGAAAGCAGAGTTCTCCTTTAAAAAAAACCTATCTATCCTACTCTGACTATTCCCTCTCTGAAACGTGAATCCCGTGCTGCCAGGGCAGTGCTTAATGTGCACATCTACCAGGCCTGCTTGTCTAACCATATCTCTAAGAAAAACGCTATCATAACCCAGCCTGTCTATGGAGACCCTCCTGTCTTCAGGCCTAATTATGGTGTTAAAGTCACCTCCAAAGACAACCTGCTGGGATGTAAAAAGGAAGGGCTTGATCTTTGTGAAGAGGCATTTCCTGTCCCATTTTGACTGCGGTCCATAGATATTGATCAGGCGCAGGTCCTGCCCCCTAACAGAGACGTCTAAGACCATGCATCTCCCCATTTCTACCTCAATTATCCGCCGGCACGTTACCATATCGGTTTTAAAAAGAACCGCAACTCCGCTGCAAGGCTCAGCCGCAAGAGACCAAAAGGAGGGACCGTATCTCCACTCCCTTTTTGCTAGATGGACATCGGCCAAAGTATTGAGCCAGGTCTCTTGCAAAAATAAAATCTCAGCATCAAACTCACTGAGCAAAAATAAGGCAATATCACGAGCTCTTGCAGATTTCACGCTGGCGACATTAATGGTCGCCACCTTTATCAGAGCGGGCACTGCCATCAGGATGATTGGGGTAGTCGTTTCTTAACCTCCACCACACTCTCATCACCCGAAACAGCTCTCTTTACACTATGTGACTCCCCCTCATCCATAGATGATAAAGTAGATAAATCGGATACTAACTCCTCCCCTGATAAAACCGAAAATGTGTTGCCAAGAGGAACCCCTCCTGGCTCTAACTGTAAGGAAGAAGTGACCGCTTTACTGGTCTTCCTCTTCTTCTTTTTCTTCCTCTTTGTCCTCTCCCACCCCTCATCATCCGAATCCTCCACAACAGAGGGTGAGACATGGGACATGGACACCCCTCCCTCAACCCCATCGACCCCACCACCATCCAGCACCCCTGCACCCTCTTGGCCGCGTTTGCGGTGTCGAGAGACAGGGACTGGAGGTGGAGTAGGCCGAGGGGGAAGATCCACTATACCCGCCCCCCCAGCAGCTTCCGCTAGTCTGGAGGATCTACGCACAGTAGATGTAGGAACAACAGGAGGGACAGACTCAGGGACCACATCACTAGGGGAAACAGAATCTGACACAACAGACACAGACTCAGGGACCACATCACTAGGGGAAACAGAATCTGACACAACAGACACAGGAGGGGCAACAACAATTTCCTCTCTAACTTCAGCTGCTTCATCTTCTTTATCAAGCCTCTGCAGCTCAGTCTCCAATCCTGGCAAGTTATGCAGTGCCTCTGGGCACTGGCTATATGGATGACCCAGCTGCTGGCACAAATTGCACCGAATCTGGGTGCATTCTCTGGCCAAATGGCCTAAATCCTGGCACAGTGAGCACTTCTTGTGGGTGCAGGACGATGCAAAGTGGCCTTTATCACCACATTTATTGCACACCTTAGGCTGACCTTGGTAGAAAATGGTCAGCCTATCCCTACCCAGAAAGGCTGAGCAGGGAAGGTGCTGAACTACATCGCCCAGCACCCCCAATTTTAGCGACACTGTCCAGGCCCCTGTCCATATCCCATGCTCATCAAGGACCTTCCGCAGTGGAGTGAGGACCTCGCCATATCGGCGTAGCCATACTAATAAATCAGCCTCTGGTATGGATTCGTTACGCACCAAAATGGTCACTGATTTTATCAGAGGCTGCCTTGAGATCACTTTTGGCACCAAACCACTCCACTGCTGAAGGCCCTTGCACCTCCTAAATCTCTCCCAGAAGAGATCCAAACTTTCAGGTTTTACAAACGACAAATCAAATTCATAACTCCCCACCGGGCAAATTAAAGCAAAAATATCACAAGCTTTAAACCCCATTTCCAAAATCAACTCAGCCACCCTCCCCCTTACTGGCGGAGTTCCATCCCCCACCCACCTCAACTGTACCACATTCCTCCTCCTATACCCACCAAACCTCCCTGAATTTTGACTAATAACAGAATTCCCACCACCCACCCTGGTGTGACTCCCCAAAGTTGAAGCATAGCTTCCAACATTCCTCCCAGCAGAAAATCCATCAGTTTTTTTTAAATTATCTGACACACACTTAGCAGATAACGATTGCACAGATTCGGGATTGATCTGTGCAATCGAATCTTTCCTCTGCTGAGCAGGAGGAGAAATGTCATTTTTATTTTTCCCAGCATTACTAACCCCTTCACCACCACCCACCACATTCATTGCTTTAACATTGTCATTTTTTATACTTGCTGGGATACTTATTATTGCTGTTGTCTTCACAGCAGAATCCATAGTTGCTGCTGCATTGGTAAGAACTCCAGCTGTCATCTTCTCTTCCACTAGGACAGGGTTTTCAGCTGTGGAAATAGCATTCTGTTTTAACACAGCAGCAGGTAAAGCATTGCAGGATATTTCCATTGCTACTTCCATTCCACTTCCAGAACTATGTTGATCCCCTCCCCCATCAGCAATCAGCACTGGAAGACTGGGAGGCTCAGGTGAACATGAAGCAGGCTCTTTGGAGCTGGCAGCCATTTTGCTTGCCGTGGGACTACTGGTCTCAGCCAGACCAGCAAAATCCATGCCTGGGGTGTTTAATGCAGGTCCATCCACATTCGTCTGATGGTCCGGGGCTTGCATGTCTGCACTCGGTTTCTCCACAGCGGTAACTCCAATAGGTAGCTGTATGCAGAGCTCTTTCTCACCTGGGACACCATCCACTACAGCAGATGGGGCAGACATGTTGGATGGCAGCATGGTGTACTGGGATTTCTCCACCATTACTGGCTTTGCTGGCCTGTATCTCCTCTGCCCATCCTCAGGGATTTCTGATGGATCATCAGAAAATACAAACCTGTCTGCTTTCAGGGGTGACTCCATCTGCTGGATGAATGTCAGGGATCCATGTCCACTCTCAACCCCCTGGCTGGTTGCCGCTGGTGATTCCCAGTTCTGGCATGGGGGGAGAGGTGCAGAGGCAGATGGAGCCTGGTCATCCATTAACTGAGGCTGCTGATCCACAGAACTTGCTGATGCTTGGCTGGTAAATCGCCTCTCATTGTCAAATTTTTCTTTAAATGCTCCACTTTTGTCTTTCAGCCTTTCCAATAATAAAGTTTGTTCCTTTACCCTTTCTTCCAATTCCTGTAACTCAGGCTTCATGGCTGTGCGATTTTTACTCCAGGCCTGGAAATACTTGGTTTTGAAGGATTTGTGTTCAGCCTTCAAAACTTTAAGTTTTTCTTCCGCTCTCCCAATCGCCCTAAAACGATTGATAACCTTCTGGCTGAAGACATCCGCATTCTCATCGGGGCCTGGACCCACAGACAGGTCCTCCACCTCCTCCTCACTAGGCCCCGTGTCATCAGGGGGATCCCTCCCAGGGCCTCCCCCAGGATCAGGCATTGTTCCTGGGCCAAGCTAGCAAGCAAGGCCCAGGCTTGAAAAGGGCTGGATCTCACAGAGAGCTCTTTGGGTGTGTCCTCCTCCTTCTTCCCACTGACCTCCAATGTAAGGGACATTCTTCTCACTGACCACCAATGTAAGGAGACGTTTTTCTCAGTGACCATCAATGTAAGGAGATATTCTTCTAACTAACCACCAATACAAGAGATATTCTTTTCACTGACCACCAATGTAACGAACATTCTTGCTACTGACCACCAATGTAACGAACATTCTTTCTACTGACCACTAATGTAAGCAGACATTCTTGTCACTGACCCCCAATGTAAGGGACAATTTTCTCACTGACCAATCGGGATAACTATTATTGAGGAAACTGACCACCAGGCTGGAAAGTTATTAAGAAAATGTGATTGCTGGGTCCATTTAGGGGAAATAGTGGTGCATGGAAGGTGGGATCCCCACGTGTGGACACTGAATACACGCAGTTATTGGATAGTGGCACTTTTTTGCACGTTTGCACTTTTTTTCTTGTTACTTGGGAAGATTCATTATGGACAATTTTTTTTATAAAAAAAAAAGTTTATGGACTAAAAAGATTTTTTAATATTTTATTTATTAATTCACTTATCTTTAATATATATATTTTTTCACGTTTTTATATATTTATTTAAATATAATTCACACTTCATATTATTGGGGAGTTTTCTTAGGATTTATATATTTTTCCTAGAATTCATTACTGTGGATCACCATTTAATTTGTCTGTATACAATATTTTTTTTTTTCTTTTTTTCATAAGGTCACATATGCACTAGCACTTTTTCCTTTTTTCTTTTAGTGAGGACATATTATACCTTATATTTTCATTGACACTACATATAATTGCCAGGGAACTGGCCATAATTGATTGTACTATATATTCATAATTTACATATATTTATTTAATTACCACACGGGGTAATATTTCTCATATTGTTTGCACTTGCCAACACTTGCATTTCTTCTCTTGAAGACACATTAGATATAATACATTAGGAGATTATAAGAATTTGCACTGATTGTTCTCCCCTTACAACGTCCTTACTGTCTGATATGGAGGGTGAGAGAGAGAAAGAAAGAGGGATAGAGAGAGAGGGAGGAAGGGAGGGAGGGAAAAAGAAAGAGAGAGAGAGAGGGAGAAAAAAAACTAGATAAACGACATTTACAATGAGAGAGATCACCTCAAGCAGCAGTTTGCCTCTGCTCGGTCCTGCTCTGAAGTTTTCTGCTGACAGTTTCTCAGCCGCACGCTGCAGATGAAGGAGGACGTGAGTGACATTCCACACATTGCAGACATTCCAGACATATACGCGCAGAGGAGGACAAGGAAGATCCTCCTCTGCATCCGGATTCCTGGGTCCTCTCCTCGGCCTCGTTTTCGTTCTCAGAACGTCACTGGTTGCTAGACGCCAGTCGGCTGGCCATTCTAGCAACCAGTCCAGCACACAGTAAAGCTGCTGCTGCAGCGTCCTCGGAGATCAGATCAGGGATATTGTCACCCTGCGTGGGGCCCCCGGGGCAAATTGCCAGTGTGTCCATGCAGAAAGACAGCCCTGCCGGGCCCCCCTCCCGACCCCTGGGCCCTCGGGCAATGCCCGAAATGCCCGACTGGTCAGTCCGCCCCTGCATACCATCCAGAGTTTGAAGAAGACCAATAGTATCTTTCACATAGGAAGCTAATGAGGTGACATGCGGATGTAGATAATCATCTACTAGCCTACTTGCTTTTTCGTTTAGGCAGCCCCTGCCCGATACAATTGGTCGGCCAGGGGGTGTCCAAGCATTTTTGAATCTTAGGAAGAGCGTATAAAGTGGGTACTTTAGGATATTTGACACTTAAAAGTGACCAGGTATTATTGTCTATGATGCCATGGTGGTAAGCTTGATAATGGCTAGTGATGGGCCGAACACCCCCCTCTTCGGTTCGCACCAGAATATCTCGAAACAGGGAAAAAGTTCTGGCGAACATGCAAACTCTATTAAAGTCTATAGGACATGAACATGAAAAATCAAAAGTCCTCATTTTAAAGGCTTATATGCAAGTTATTGCCATAAAAGTGTATAGGGACCGGGGTAGTGCCCTGGGGAACATGTATCAATGCAGACATTTTTTTTAAAACAATTGTTTTTACAGGAGCAGTGCTTTTAATGATGCTTAAAGTGAAACAATAAAAATGAAACATTCCTTTAAATATTGTGCCTGGTGGGTCCCCTTAATGTGTCTGTAAAGTAGCATATCTGTATGATGTATGGAGCCAGCTGCAGCAATACTGATATTTCTAAAGGAAAAAAATGTAATTTAAACTTGCTTGTGGCTGTAATGTATTGTCAGCTCCCAGCAATACAGATAAAAAGCATAAAATAAGCAAGCAAAATTTAAAAAAAAAAAAAAAAAAGCTTGGTCCCCCTCAAAATCCATACCAGACCCTTATCCGTGCATGCAGTCTGGCAGGCCAGGATGGGGGGAGGGGAACGAGCGAGCGCCCCCCCCCCCCCGAACCATACCAGGCTGCTTGCCCTCAACAATTTTGAGTGGGATGTCAGTCATTTTTATGAATGAACCCCACTGGGACCCCCTCCATACATTGGGATGTATGCTCTATATATATATATATATACAGTGGGTACGGAAAGTATTCAGACCCCCCTTAAATTTTTCACTCTTTGTTATATTGCAGCCATTTGCTAAAATCATTTAGGTTCATTCTTCTTCCTCATGAATGTACACATAGCACCCCATACTGACAGAAAAACACAGAATTGTTGACATTGTTGCAGATTTATTAAAAAAGAAAAACTGAAATATCACATGGTCCTAAGTATTCAGACCCTTTGCTCAGTATTTAGTAGAAGCCCCCTTTTGATCTAATACAGCCAGGAGTCTTTTTGGGAAAGATGCAACAAGTCTTTCACACCTGGATTTGGGGATCCTCTGCCATTCCTCCTTGCAGATCCTCTCCAGTTCTGTCAGGTTGGATGGTAAACGTTGGTGGACAGCCATTTTTAGGTCTCTCCAGAGATGCTTAATTGGGTTTAAGTCAGGGCTCTGGCTGGGCCATTCAAGAACAGTCACAGAGTTTTTGTGAAGCCACTCCTTCATTATTTTAGCTGTGTGCTTAGGGTCATTGTCTTGTTGGAAGGTAAACCTTCGGCCCAGTCTGAGGTCCAGAGCACTCTGGAGAAGGTTTTTGTCCAGGATATCCCTGTACTTGGCCGCATTCATCTTTCCCTCGATTCCAACCAGTCGTCCTGTCCCTGCAGCTAAAAAACACCCCCACAGCATGATGCTGCCACCACCATGCTTCACTGTTGGGACTGTATTGGACAGGTGATGAGCAGTGCCTGGTTTTCTCCACACATACCGCTTAGAATTAAGGCCAAAAAGTTCTATTTTGGTCTCATCAGACCAGAGAATCTTATTTCTCACCATCTTGGAGTCCTTCAGGTGTTTTTTAGCAAACTCCATGTGGGCTTTCATGTGTCTTACACTGAGGAGAGGCTTCCGTCGGGCCACTCTGCCATAAAGCCCCGACTGGTGAAGGGCTGCAGTGATGGTTGACTTTCTACAACTTTCTCCCATCTCCTGACTGCATCTCTGGAGCTCAGCCACAGTGATCTTTGGGTTCTTCTTTACCTCTCTCACCAAGGCTCTTCTCCCCCGATAGCTCAGTTTGGCCGGACGGCCAGCTCTAGGAAGGGTTCTGGTCGTCCTAAACGTCTTCCATTTGAGGATTATGGAGGCCACTGTGCTCTTAGGAACCTTAAGAAATCTTTTTGTAACCTTGGCCAGATCTGTGCCTTGCCACAATTCTGTCTCTGAGCTCTTCAGGCAGTTCCTTTGACCTCATGATTCTCATTTGCTCTGACATGCAATGTGATCTGGAAGGTCTTATATAGACAGGTGTGTGGCTTTCCTAATCAAGTCCAATCAGTATAATCAAACAAAGCTGGACTCAAATGAAGGTGTAGAACCATCTCAAGGATGATCAGAAGAAATGGAAAGCACCTGAGTTAAATATATGAGTGTCACAGCAAAGGGTCTGAATACTTAGGACCATGTGATATTTCAGTTTTTCTTTTTTAATAAATCTCTGCAACAATGTCAACAATTCTGTGTTTTTCTGTCAGTATGGGGTGCTATGTGTACATTCATGAGGAAGAAGAATGAACCTAAATGATTTTAGAAAATGGCTGCAATATAACAAAGAGTGAAAAATTTAAGGGGGTCTGAATACTTTCCGTACCCACTGTATGTATATATATATATATATATATATATATATATATATATATATATATACATGTATGTTCGATCTTTATACATGCCTTTATACGGACAATATACAATACAATATGATCTAACTATGTGTTGCACTAGTCCCCTTTTTTGCTGTGGATTTTTATATCATTAATGATCCTTTATTGATTATTATGTTTAGATTTTTGATATCTCCTGGTGTTTCTGTGTGGACACATTGGTTAAGAGTTGATATCATGGTGTGTGGGTATCTGTATACCCCCTACCCTTTCATCAAAAAAGTGTAAAAAGGAAAAACCACAGAACAAATTAAAATATATTAAAAAGAAAAAAAATAGCGTCTCTCGATGTAAATCCACCGTCAATCACGACACCCGCCGGACCCAAAAAATAGAAAAAATGTCAAAAACACTATATATATATATTCTATATATATATATTCTATTATATTCTATTTCTAAAGAAAGAGATTTTTTTGATTATTCAAATAAAATATATTGATTTTTATCTATGTATCTTTTGTCATCACCCAGTTATTGGCACCTTTAAAATCCCAGCTCTTGACAGGAGCAACTTTCCTTTCTGTGTTCTATTTCTCCTCCAAATGTTTTCTCTCCTTTCCCCCCTGCCCCACTCTTCACCCCTGCACTCCCCTTTCCACCTACTGTACTCTTGCCCCTTCCCCTACTGTAAAGGTAAATAATAGTTCATAAACCAGATAAACTATCTCTACCTAACAGGTAAAGCACCACTTCCTCTCTGAGAAACTTAAAGCAGCATTAAACCACAAAACAAAAATGTAATATATTGCATTTTGTCCTTTTGTTTCACCTGGTAATTGCTGAGTGATCAAACATATGCGTATACTACTCACCCCTGCCTTTCATTTGCTCATCCATTTTATTTACCAGATTCAACTGTGCAATGTCATCCTGCCTACATAGACAAACTGAATTTTTCTCATTAAAAACTTTTGAATTGTGTAATATCATATATAATGTTTCTGCGATTCTAATAAAATACATTAAAACATAACAATTTAGAGATTAACAATTCAATAAAACCGAAATCAATACCAAAATATGTCCCCGGCGCAATAACAATTATAGACCCCCCTATTTATATCCTCCCTGCTGCGGCTTAGTGATGCATACTCCTGTGTGTTCTCTTATTCAAGCCGGCCCGCGTTTCAATTGTGCTGGCTCAAATACACAGAGCGGCGGGGAAAGTGTTGCCGAGTATTGCTGGATGTACTAAGTGTCGGTCTAAAGGCACTTTTAAATGTGAGTTGGCATTTAATATTTAGTGTGTGTATTTTAAAATAATAAATATGTTGCTCAATGATGCATACTTTTTGTGGTTTTTACATATAGTTCTACAGCATCGCATGTCATTTGTACAGGAATCGCACAGGATATCCGTACAAATAACATGACAATTCAGTGCGGTGCGAATTGAGCCATACATTATGTATGGCTTAATTTGCACTGGATCCACACCAAAAAAGTGCAGGACCCATTTTTTGTCTGCACTGGAATTGGATTGCATGGGTGTTTAGATCCATGTGATCCGATTCTATCTGATTTCATAGTTTGCACTGCGTTCTGCAAACCGATTTGGGAGTGTCATTAACTTTATATTGACACCCGCAGCGGTTCGCAGAGCACAGTGTGAACTGCCTGTGATTCTGATGCGGTGTGGGAACCACGCAGGAATCACTGTGGTGCCTGCACTGCATCAGTGTTAATCTCTGTATCTCTGTTGCGCTTGTAGAATCAGCAGAGGATATGTAAAGTGATACAAACGCGATAATATCTTTATGTTCTGGTGTCTGTTCATTATGTAGTAGAGGGAAAAACGCACTGAATTTGTGGTTGCACGGCACAAAGAGCACCATAGGAGAAGAATATGACATTTGTGTGCAGTAATATAACAATTTAGATTGATTAACATTTGAATTTTATTTTTACCATTTTGGACTGATTTACACCTAAATAATTTTGGATTGATTTACACTTAAATTTTACTTTTTGATGTGGACAAATAAATACTGCACGGTCACATGAGATTGTGCAGGAACACATTTGTCACTGAGTATTGAGTACTGAGCACTAAGTGTATTGCATTGTGCATGGTCACATTAGTTATTGGGCACGTAACAAATTGGTGGTAATTCACATATATATATATATATATATATATATATATATATATATATATATATATGTATATATACAGTAGGTACGGAAAGTATTCAGACCCCCTTAAATTTTTCACTCTTTGTTATATTGCAGCCATTTGCTAAAATCATTTAAGTTCATTCTTCTTCCTCATGAATGTACACATAGCACCCCATACTGACAGAAAAACACAGAATTGTTGACATTGTTGCAGATTTATTAAAAAAGAAAAACTGAAATATCACATGGTCCTAAGTATTCAGACCCTTTGCTGTGACACTCATATATTTAACTCAGGTGCTTTCCATTTCTTCTGATCATCCTTGAGATGGTTCTACACCTTCATTTGAGTCAAGCTGTGTTTGATTATACTGATTGGACTTGATTAGGAAAGCCACACACCTGTCTATATAAGACCTTCCAGATCACAATGCATGTCAGAGCAAATGAGAATCATGAGGTCAAAGGAACTGCCTGAAGAGCTCAGAGACAGAATTGTGGCAAGGCACAGATCTGGCCAAGGTTACAAAAAGATTTCTGCTGCACTTAAGGTTCCTAAGAGCACAGTGGCCTCCATAATCCTCAAATGGAAGATGTTTGGGACGACCAGAACCCTTCCTAGAGCTGGCCATCCGGCCAAACTGAGCTATCGAGGGAGAAGAGCCTTGGTGAGAGAGGTAAAGAAGAACCCAAAGATCACTGTGGCTGAGCTCCAGAGATGCAGTCTGGAGATGGGAGAAAGTTGTAGAAAGTCAACCATCACTGCAGCCCTCCACCAGTCGGGGCTTTATGGCAGAGTGGCCCGACGGAAGCCTCTCCTCAGTGTAAGACACATGAAAGCCCGCATGGAGTTTGCTAAAAAAACACCTGAAGGACTCCAAGATGGTGAGAAATAAGATTCTCTGGTCTGATGAGACCAAAATAGAACTTTTTGGCCTTAATTCTAAGCAGTATGTGTGGAGAAAACCAGGCACTGCTCATCACCTGTCCAATACAGTCCCAACAGTGAAGCATGGTGGTGGCAGCATCATGCTGTGGGGGTGTTTTTCAGCTGCAGGGACAGGACGACTGGTTGCAATCGAGGGAAAGATGAATGTGGCCAAGTACAGGGATATCCTGGACAAAAACCTTCTCCAGAGTGCTCTAGACCTCAGACTGGGCCGAAGGTTTACCTTCCAACAAGACAATGACCCTAAGCACACAGCTAAAATAACGAAGAAGTGGCTTCACAACAACTCCGTGACTGTTCTTGAATGGCCCAGCCAGAGCCCTGACTTAAACCCAATTGAGCATCTCTGGAGAGACCTAAAAATGGCTGTCCACCAACGTTTACCATCCAACCTGACAGAACTGGAGAGGATCTGCAAGGAGGAATGGCAGAGGATCCCCAAATCCAGGTGTGAAAGACTTGTTGCATCTTTCCCAAAAAGACTCCTGGCTGTATTAGATCAAAAGGGGGCTTCTACTAAATACTGAGCAAAGGGTCTGAATACTTAGGACCATGTGATATTTCAGTTTTTCTTTTTTAATAAATCTGCAACAATGTCAACAAATCTGTGTTTTTCTGTCAGTATGGGGTGCTATGTGTACATTCATGAGGAAGAATGAACTTAAATGATTTTAGCAAATGGCTGCAATATAACAGAGTGAAAAATTTAAGGGGGTCTGAATACTTTCCTTACCCACTGTGTGTATATATATGTGTGTGTGTGTATATATATATATATATATATATATATATATATATATATATATATAATTTATTAACAGAGGGATCACAGTATTTATTGGATTCACTGAGTAGTACAGTAGCGGGGCTTCCTTTTTTATTTTTTATTTTTAAATTAACACATCATTCTATCTTTTTTTTTTTTTTTGCAAGCCTTCTAATTACCTGAATCTGACCTGGTGCCAGCCTCTTGCGATCCTTGTATAGCACGGCTGGAGTGCAAGTGGAAGAAGCAGTACAAGGAGCCAATTAGTTCAGGTGCAGACAAAAAACTTGCTGATAGCAGGAGAAAGCAGAGAAACAGAGGAATGAGTTCCTCTCTGTGCTGCTTCTTCTTTCACTGTCCAGTCACAGGCTGAGTCGGTGCCAGGATGGCCTGGGCTCAGCAGAAGTAACGGCCCAACCCCGCATCCAGCGGTGGACTGTTCCTGAAGCTTTCACGCCCAGAGCTGTTCTATAAGCACGATGACATCAGGAACTGTCCACCGCACAAGACCACTGGACCACAAGGAAGCAGGAGCCGAAGGGCTGGGAGGATCAGAGGATTAGGTGAATATTTCTCCGCTCTCTGTACCCCTAGACATTAACAATCAGTTAACTCATGCAGTGCGGGCACAACCCCACCGCATTGGGAAAAAAACATTTGCCTAGAGTTCATCTTTAACATGATATATTATTGTTTTGTTTTATTCACTATGGATATCTGCATGCATATATAAATGTATGTATCCAATAACATATAAACAATATCTACAGTATGTGTCTTGCATGTGATATTTGTCTACCTTCAGATTTGACCAGGTTAATGAATATCTCAACCAGTTGGATCAGTTGGCCCAGGAAACTCTGCTTACTCTTTATGAATATAATGCGTCCCTATCAGTAAACCAGGACAAGGATGTTGTGCATCTGGCAGATATCATGAACAATGTAACAAGCCAAGTAAATGAAAGTTTTCAATTAGACCGTTCAATAAAACTGGAAAAAGTAGAAGCTGATCAGAATCAAACGGCCAACGGAAAGAGGAACAAATTGGGTTTTAAGCTTGTAAGAATCAGCTTTATATTTTTAGGGTAAGTTTATAAAGCAATGCATGTGACATTTTCCAGACATTCACTGCAGGCAAATCAATCACTGCAATTTAAAGAGGAGCTCCAGGCGCTGCTTCAGAAAAAAAATTAAAAACTTTTAATATTAGGATACTTACCTGTCCAGGAGTCCAGTGGTGTCCTCACCCGAGCCAATTTTTTAATCGGCTATCGGGTGCTGCCGCTTTATCTCCATCACCATCTCCACTAAGGGAAACCGGCAGTGAAGCCTTGCAGCGCTCTGTGAATGGACCGGCTGCAGGGGAAGAAGGAGGGGGGTCGAACTTCAGGCTGAGTTTGTGCCAAATGTGACAGCTGAGGAGGTGGGGGGGGGGGAGGAAGCAGACAAGCGGAGCTTCCCCTTTTTGGTATAGCTCCACTTTAAAGCCCAACTCTGGAAAACTCTAAAAATATCCCTTTCAGTGAGACTGCGCCTACACTCCAAGGGTTAATTGTTTGTTTAAGTCCAGGGAACATAGACCTACCCACACCTCTCATCCTCCACACTATTAGACTAGTCCCTGCAGCTTCTTCTCCCCCATGCTTCAGCGGTCTAAGATTCCAACGTCATCAAGACTGATGCAGAGTCGATAGCATTGGTCATGATGACACAGAGGGGTAGATTTACTAAAACTGGTTCACTCCGAATCTGGTGCATCTGTGCATGGTAGCCAATCAGCGTCTAACCTCAGCTTGTTCTTTTAAACTTTGGCAATGAAACCTGGAAGCTGATTGGTTTCTATGCAGAGTTGCACCATATTCTGCACACTCCGGTTTAAGTAAATAACCCCAACAGGGACAGTCCACCACCAGAGAGCTGGGGAGCACCTCATGTCTGGGGAGCCGAGGATTAGGTCATGAAAAGCGTTCCTCCTCTTCTTTAGACAAAATGAGCAGGTAACCCTAGCAGTATGGCCACAGCCTCACTGCAAGAGAAAATTTTAAAGTCTCCCAGAGTTGGGCTTTAAAACACATGCACCAGGAAGATTCACCTGCAGTGAATATTGGTGAACGTCATGTTCACTGCTCTATAAATATACCCCTATTAGAGTCTTTATACAGTTTATTTATAATATTAAGCAAATTATTTATTTTGTTTTTTGCCATAAAAGTGCAATACCTCTGGTGGCGATTGCTACTACCGATACTTCTGGTCCGGAGTGGATGCATTGCGTGAGTGGTACAAGTTCCATTTTATTAATATCATGTCCAAAATCCCATCGGTATTACCAATTTCCGATCAAGAATACATGGACAAGTTTATTTTGAAATGTGAATTCAACGGATATATTTGTGACAGGTTAGTTTCTAAGCTTCTTATTTAAAGCAAATCTAAACCCAAGAATAAAAATGTAATATATTACCGCTTAATAGTCCCTATATGTGGTGAATACATTCATTTTCTGCATCCATTCTGCTTCCATTTATTTTTACCTGCTGATCCTGCCAGTAACATACTTTCTGTTTTAGGGTGACAATGCTTATCTGTGAAGAAGAAGCATTGTCACCCTAGGAAAGGACTACACAACACCTCCCTCTCTCATCTTGTCCACAACATAGGGAGAATATGTTCTCTAATTCTCAAAGTTTGCTGGAAACAATGTAATTAACAGTGTATCAAAGGTGGAGAGCTCAGGAGGTTAGTTGCTCATCTGTGGATGCACAGGATTTTTTCTGTTTTCTCAAAATGTGGCTAAACTAAACGCACCTAAATGCAGGTAAATGCTCAATCTAAAAAGTATCATTGAAAAATTATTTCCTGCATTTATATACAGTACGTTTAGAAAAATGATCTGAATGCATATACTAAACCCAGGTTTGACACTGCCGGTGTGAATGAGACCAGATATTTGAAATTATAACATGTCTATAAGGTAAACTGAGAATAATTTTAATACAATGAAAATCTGGTAATAGATAATTAGTTGAACATCATAAAAATAACTGTATATATATTTATGGACTCAAAATATGTTTGTACAGGTTCTTGAAGTGAAATGTGTTTCTGTATTATTCTTTGCTGTATGTGATATCTGTTTTACATTAAAATATCTTTCCAACAGAAATTACACCCATTTTCATCATCCAACATACGGCACCTGTTATACTATAAATGGAAATGAAAGTAGTGATACGTCTGAGGATGCAATGAGACCTGAAAAAAAATATGGTAAATATTAGATGTTACTGTGGTCAGGTTAATGTAACTGGTTTGACAGAGTGAGTTAAATGGCAGCTCTAGTTTTGTAAATGTTTTTTAGATGTAGGTACATATGAAAGACATTAGATTAAAACTGATTTGTGTAGCTTCGTATTTATTCATCATTTCATCTATTTTTTTACAGGTACCTCTCCCCACTTCCACTGGAACTGCCCAGGCGATCCCAGTGGAAATTTGCCCCCCCCCCCCTCCCTGTCCTCAGCCCCCTGGGACACGTCACAGGTCCCAGAAGGCTGCAGGACAATCCACAAAGTGCAGCACAGCTTTTACATGCGCAGTGGGAAGCCAGCTGGGAAACCACAGCTGGCTTCCCACACTCAACTTGAGGGCGCCGGAGACCTGAAGACCGGCAAAGAACCGACCCTGGTAAGGACAGCGCTGGATCCCGACACAGGTGTTCTTTTATTAAATGTCCGCAGCTACAGTATATATACAGTATTTGTAGCTGCTGACTTTTCATTTTTTTAAAAGGGACTGAACAGTGTCTTTAAACTTGACTTGGTATCAGTCTCTTGCAATGCCCTATACGTCAGCACTCTGGGCTCAGCAGGTAAAAGAAAAGCCAGTGTGTTTGGGGGGGAAACAGCTCACCCCTTCATCAGGGCTGTGGGTTAGGGAAGAGAACGTTCAGCGGGAGTTGGTATGAGCAGTCTCAAGGACAGTCTCATACTTAACAACAAATCAGTCCCATCCGCGCAACACCTTTAAGCCCACCCCCAGTTGTCCTCAGGCCCTCCCAGTTACTGGATGGTGCCAGCCAGATCCAGCTTCTAATTATGTGAGCAATGCCAACTCACGGCCCCTGATCACCACAGTGGATGCCCTAATTATCTACTGTGCATGCGCACTAATTCAAATAAGAGTGAAATTGTGATCCTGGGACATGGCCCGGGACTAAGCATCATCAGAACTGAAGTCCAAGATGCGGGACCGTTCTTGGCAAATCAGGGACAGTTGGCATCCCTGCATTCTGTATGCTGGCATGTATGCCATGAATTCATATATTAGTATCCTGGCATACATTCCTATTCTTCGAATCTCTATTCCCAACTAAAAAATGTTGCCTGGAGTTGGGGTTAAAATAACTAAACTGCTCAAAAAAATTAAAGGAAAACTTTGAAAACACATCAGATCTCAATGAAGAAAACTATCATGCTGTATATTGATACTGATATGGACTGGGTAATGTGTCAGGAATGAAAGGATGCCACATTGTTTGATGGAAATGATAATGATCAACCTACAGAGGGCTGAATTCAAAGACACCCCGGTGCTTGTATGCATGCCTGACAATGTCAAGGGACACTTCTAATGAGACGAGGGATGGTGTCCTGGGGTGTTTTCTCCCAGATCTGGACCAGGGCATCACTGAGCTCCTGAACAGATTGAGGTGCAACCTGGTGGTGTCGGATGGACTGAAACATAATGTTCCAGATGTGTTCTGTTGGATTTAGGTCAGACGAGCTTGGGGACCATTCAACGGTATTAGTTCCTTCATCCTGCAGGAACTGGCTGTATACTCTCATCACATGAGGCCGGGCATTGTTGTGCACCAGGAGAAACCCAGGACCCACTGCACCAGTGTAGGGGCTGACAATTTCATCCCGATACCTAATGGCAGTCAGAATGCCATTGTTTAGCTTGTAGAGGTCTGTGCATCCCACCATGGATATGCCTCCCCAGACCATCACTGACCCACAAACAAACCAGCAATGCTGAATGATGTTACAGGCAGCATACCATTCTCCACGGCTTCTCCAGACTCTTTCACGTCTGTCACATATGCTCGGGGTGAACCTGCTCTCATCTGTGAAAAGCACAGGGCGCCAGTGGCGGACCTCCCAATTCTGGTGTTTAGTGGCAAATGCCAATTGAGCTCCACAGTGCCAGGCAGTGAGCACAGGGCCCACTAGAGGATGTGGGGCCCTCAGGCCATCCTCATTAAGTCTTTTTCTGATTGTTTAGTCAGAGACATTCACACAGACACCGGTCCTGCTGATGGGTTAAGGACTTTCTATGGCCCTGTCCAGCTTTCTTAGAGTAACTGCCTGTCTCCTGGAATTTCCCAAATGTTTTTCAGACTGTGCTGGGAGAAACAGTAAACCTTCTGGCAATGGCACGTATTGATGTGCCATCCTGGAGGAGGACTGCCTGTGCAACCTCTATAGGGTCCAAGTATCGTCTCATGCTACCAGTAGTGACACTGACCCTAGCCAAATGCAAAAGTAGTGAAAAATAGTCAGAAAAGATGAGTAGGAAAAAATCTCAGTGGCCTTCACTAAACCATTCCTATTTTAGAGGTTTTTTCATTGTTGCCCATCTAGTGCACCTGTTGGTCATTTCATTAACACCAAAGCAGCTGAAACTGATTAACAACCTCCTCTGCTATTTAACTGACCAGATCAATATCCCAGGAGTTTATTTGACTTGATGCTATACTCTGATTAAAAAGTGTTCCTTTATTTTTTTTGAGCAGTGTATTTGAAGAAAAACATTATTTCTTAATACTTTATATTTTCTTATGTTTTGTCTTTCAGGGATTAGCTTAATAGTTAAAGTAGATCAGCATGATAATATGCCACTTTTGTCAACATCAGCTGGAACCACCGTGATGATTCACAATCCTAAACAATCCCCACTAGTGGAGCATCAGGGATTTGACATATGGCCAGGGACTGAGACCTCAATAAGCGTTAGACCGGTAAGAGATTACTAACCATGAAAAACATGGTATACACTTACATGACATAGGGGTCTGTTAATCTAAATGAAATTTTATAGAGATTATTATCAATCTGTACCATGCATGGCCAGTTTTAGACATCACCATAAGCATTCTTTTGAAGGCCCTTATCTTACTCGTACTTCCAAATATTTTTTTTTTAAATAGCCATATAATCCGTAGCATACACACTGATGTAGATTAAAGCCAAAGCTCCCCTTTTCACAATTTTAGTGCAAGTTCCTCTGCCTTTGTACTCACCTGTGTTTGTGTGCTCATCCACTTCCATTATTGTAACCTTAGTCATTTGTAGTGGCTGTGATTGGAGGCAGCATAACACATGATTACATATTTCACAACGAATAGCTTCCAGTCCAGGAAACAGACATAAGCAAAATAATGCGCATTAACAGAGATGCAAAGAGTTTTGCGTTTTCTCTGCAGTTTCCTTCAGCAGTTCTTGACTTTGATTTTCATATGGAAACCAGACTACTACTTGTTGAACTAGTATGTAAGGGGGAAGTTTAAAAAAAGCAACTTTTAAAGAGCTTTCCTCTTTATATCAGGATCAAGTGAATCGCCTGGAAAAGCCATACAGTGACTGTACATTTGATGGGAGTGACTTAGAGTTCAAACTTCTGTACAATTCTTCGTATACATTACAGGTAAGCTCTGCTCTTCAGTGCAATCGTTCTGCACACTTACATAACTATTCTTCCTTACTGGTGAAATGATGTCATGGTGGAAGGGATTTTTTTTTTTTGGAAGTAAGAGAAAAAGTAGAAAGCAAGATGGGCAGGATAGACAAAAAGAAAAACAGGAAGAGGGAAAGGGGGAGGAAAAAAGGAAAGCGTGAGAAGGGAGCATCAAATTGAAGGAGGAGGGAAGGACAAAAGGTAAAAGGAAGAGGAGAGAGAAAAGAAAGCTATTAGGTAAAAGGAAGGAATGGAAGGACATAAGGAATAAAAATGATGTAGGACAGGACAACTGACCAAAGGGGGGGTGCAGAAAGAGAATGAGCCAAGAGGAAAATTAGCAAAAAGGAAGCAGAGACAAGGGGAAAGCCTACAGAACAAGGGATGGAAAAAGGGTACAGACGAAGAGAAGGGCGAAGGGAAATGGGGAGGCTGAAACAAAAGGAAGGAGTAAAAAAAAAAAGGGCCATACAGAGGGAAGAAGAAAAAAATAGGAGAGGTACAAAGGAAAAAAGAAGGAAGGCAAGGGCAAAGAGATTGAAAAGTAAGAGTAAGGGAAGTGGAGAAAAGAGGGAAAAAAAACAAGCAGGAAACATATGAAAAAAGAAGGAAGGGACAAAAAGAGGAAAGCTGGAGGGGAGACACAGGGAAAAAGAAAGGGAAGAGCAAAAAAGAGGGAGAGTTCCATTTAATGCTGGTATATTAAAATAAAGATTTGGAGGATTATGCTGTGCTGGATACTTAAAGGGTAAAGGAAGGACAGAGAAAGGAAAGGGAATAGTATGGAGGGACAGAGGGATAAGGGTGGAAAGAGAGGACAAAGATAAAGTACTAGAGAGGCGCAAAGGGATGGATACAACTAAGGAATACAGTAGAAACCTTTTGAAAACTAAAAATATTTGTAGAACTTCCTTATGACTCTAAATTGCTACATTTATGGTTTTCTTTGTGTGTTTTTAGGCTTGTCTTCACTCTTGCTTTCAGTACAGAATGATAGAACAGTGTGGATGTGGCTACTATTTTTACCCTTTGCCTCCTGAAAGTGAATATTGCAACTACAACAAGTATCCAGGATGGGGTATGCTCTTTGTAAATGCATAAGCACATATACATATTTACAGACAATGAGTCCCTAGTAAAAATATAAAAGTGATGACACATTTCATGAGTTTGGTTTGTAAAGCACATAAAAATGAGCTAGTGAAACCCATCTGTTGTTCTCACGGTGTAAAAAAATGAATGAATTGGTCTTTAAAAGTTTCTTCTGACAGTTCTCAGATACTTACCAGCCCATGGAGTTCTCCCTGCAGCTGATTCTTTGCCTTTTTTCTTCTGATCTTCAGCACTGCCATCTTAGTTTTAGGAGCTCTCACTTCCTGATGTCTCACAGTTGGCTCCCCATTGCACATATGTGAGACACAGCTGATCCTGCAGCCTCCAGGACGAGTTCTGTGATCTCAGGAGGCTGCAGCCAGTTAGGAGATTAGGGAAGTGGGGGCAAATTCCACTAAAGAAGGTGCTCACATGAGAAACCTAACAGATTCCTATATCCATGCTAAACAGCTTGGATCAAGGAATCTTTACTGCTGGCTTTTGTATTCAGCAGCTGCTGGATACCTAAAAGGTGTCTGCATCTGATTGGATGCATCCATTGTTTGGCCACCAATTTTCTACCTGGCTCCTTTGACAAAAGTCGATTGAAAAAAATTGATTTTTTTTAATGCACACTTTCCTGTAAAATCCATTTCCTGAAATAAATCATGGGACACAGAGCCATAAATCCTAACATATGGGTTATATAGCCACCTACAAGCGAAGGACACTGGCAACCAATCAGAAAGGATGTCCCCCTATATAACCCCTCCCACACAGGAAGTACCTCCGTTTTGTAGCAAGCAAAAAAGGCCCCATAGAAGAGGGGAGGGACCTATAAAATGGAATTTAAAAGGTAAGTATGTATTAAAAAATAATTTTTCTTTTCGTACATCATGGGACACACAGCCATAAATCCTAACATATGGGATGTCCCAAAGCAAAGCATCTGAGGGGAGGGGGACACAAAACAATACCGCCATCCAACCACAAAAAGGATTACACTGCTGCCTGCAGAACACCGTGGCCAAATGCAGATTCCTCCTGGGTTCCAACATCCACTCGATAGAAACTAGTGAACGTATGCACCGACGACCAGCTCGTGGCCTTGCAAATCTGAGCCATAGATGCTTGATGGCAATGTGCCCAAGAGGTAGAATAGGAAAAGGTGGAACCTTCCCTTCTAAATCATATGCCTGGGTAATAATCTGGCGAATCCAATGAGAAATTAACGACTTAGATGCTGCCAACCCCTTCCTGGGCCCTTCTGGCAGCACAAACAAGCTCTCGGTCTTACGAATCTGAGCTGATCTTTCCAAGTAAAACTAAGTGCACGCATTACATCAAGATAATGCAATACCTTTTCCTTCTCTGAGTGAGGATCTGGAAAAAAGGAAGGTAGTATAATGTCCTGATTCAAATGAAGGGCAGACACCACCTTAGGCAAAAAACCTGGGTGTGGACATAAAATCACCCTATCTTGATAAAAAATCAAGAATTGCTCTTTACAAGAAAGTGCTGCTAGTTCCAATACCCTTCTAGCCGAAGTTATTGCAATCAAAAAGACCAGTTTCTTGGTCAGAAGAACCAGGGGAACCTGCCCCATGGGCTCAAAAGGCTGTTTTTGTAAAACTGCCAGCACCAAATTGAAATCCCAAGGACATAATGGTGGCTTCACAGGTGGAAGCAAACGTAACATTCCCCGTACGAAGGTCTGAACCAAAGAATGGGAAGAGATCAGTTCTTGTAAGAAAACCGATAAGGCTGAAATTTGCTCTTTAATAGTGCTCAAGGCTAATTTCATATCTACCCCTGCTTGAAAGAAGGCTAGAATTTTCCCGATAATATATTTGTGGGGATGTCATTTCCTGGTTTCACACCAGATAATGTAGGATTCCCAGACCATCTAATAAATGTTTCTAGAGACTGGTTTCCTAGCATTTGTGAGGGTATAAACTGCAGGGCCAGATACATCCCGCTCCTTCAAGATTAAGGCTTAGGAAAGGCATGAATACTCCTTCCAAGGAGTCACTAAAACATCCACTCCCACTGTGAGTGGATCCCTGATCCTGGACACAAATATCTTCAACTTGTTCTTGAACCTGGATGCCAACAGATCTACATCTGGGACCCTCCCAGCGTAGGCAGATTAATTGAAAAATCTCAGGATGTAAGGACCATTCCCCTGGAAACATCTGTTGACGGCTCAAAAAATCTACCTGCCAGTTCTCTATGCCTGGAAAAAAATCTACCTGCCAGTTCTC
This sequence comes from Pelophylax lessonae, assembly GCF_965119305.1. Taxonomy (NCBI): domain Eukaryota; kingdom Metazoa; phylum Chordata; class Amphibia; order Anura; family Ranidae; genus Pelophylax; species Pelophylax lessonae. The sequence goes on along the minus strand of NC_138779.1, from coordinate 88,288,892 downwards.
TATGCCTGGAATAAAAACTGCTGTCAGGCATGGCACAAACTTCTCTGCCCAGGACAGAATGATATCCACCTCTTTCTGGGCTGACTGACTTTGTGCCTCCTTGATGGTTGATATAAGCCACAGCCATGGCATTGGCAGATTCGGATTACACCCTGACAGGATGACTCTGAAGTCTGGGCGTCCAGTATTTCAGAGCCCGACTGACTGCTCGGATTTCCAGAATGTTGATGGGGAGACCTCTCTTTACCCAAGACCATTTCCCCTGGACAGTGGCTTTCTCCAGAACCGCTCCCCAGCCGGAGAGACTGGCATCTGTAGTCACCACCTTCCAGGTTACTGGAAGAAAGGATTCCCCCTTCTCCAGATTTCTGGTCACCAACCACGAATTCAGACTCTGACGTACTCTTGGTACCAGAGACATAGACCAGTCCAGAGAATGAACCCTTCCAGTCCATGTAGACAGGATGTTGTTCTGCAAGTTTCTGGCATGGAATTGAGTATAGGGAATTGCCTCGAATGCGGACACCTTCTTCCCCAATAACTTTGTGCAAAGACATACAGAAGGATATCTCAGCCTTTCTATGGACTGAACAAGATACTTCAGGTCTGTGACCTTTCTTGTTGGCAAGAATATCTTTGTCTGTACTGTGTCCACAAGAAAACCCATATATTCCAGACGCTAAACTGGCTGTAATGCTGACTTTGCCAAGTTAAGTATCCAACCCTGTTGGATCTCCTTTACTCACTCTGCCTCTTATGCTGCGTTAATGTCATAATACTTTGATGGTGATTTACTTTTTTAATGTTTTCTATTTCTACAGCCATAGGAGCCGGTCGCCTCCCGTATTTTCTTCCCTCATCTCCCTCCCCCCTCTCCGTTGTCTTGCTGCATTTTGTTACCATTTTTGCTCACATTTCAACTTGAATGTTTTGTTCATATTCATGGTCATGAGTATGCTGTTGGAGACGGTATGTTTTTTCCTCTCCCATAATGGTTGATACGTTTTTGTTCCTATCTGTTGTTTGTACAAATTTATCAATAAAAACTTATTAAACAAAAAAAAAAGAAGGACCCTTGCTCTTCCTTTTTACAGGTAGCGATGTACTATTCCCCCCTGAGATCTTTGGATTTACTTATCCAGATCGTCAACAAAAAGGTGTTCTCCCTGAAAAGGGAAGCCATCCAGCCACTTTTTACATGGCAATTCCGCAGACCAGCTCTTTAACCAAAGGATTCTGCGCATATGCACTGTCATCAGAGCAAACCGTGACATTTGCCTTTATGGAGTCCATAAGAGCATCCACTGCGAAACCTAAAGTGCGAGATAGATCTGACAGCTCTTCCACAGAGTTCCTTCCTTGAGAAAGAACTGTCTTGAACACTCGCTTCATATGGTCTTTTAGAGACTGACAAACTCCTATGGCCCCTCCTGCTGGTTGCATCGCAGATCCTGTAATCGCAAAGGAGGCTTTCAATAAAGATTCCAACTTTTTATCTGCTGGATCTTTAGAAAACCTGGGCATTATCCACAGGGCAGGTTAAACATTTTAACTGAAGAAACGGCTTCATCCACAGTGGGTATATTCCATTTCTTAGTAAACCTGTCCTCCATAGGATACAATAGAGAAAACCTTGTAGGAGGAACAAAAATCAGGATGATCCCAATCATTATATATTTCGTGCTCCAAGAGCGGATGTGTCGGAAACGTCCCAGGACTACGAGGAGGGCGCAATGAGCCTAGAGAGGAAAAAGAGACTTTAGCCGTCTTTAAGGGAGGAAATTTGTATCCAGGCCAGACCATTTCAGTAAGAGACTGAACCCACAATCTCTGGGTTTGAGAGGCTGATAAAGACTCCTCTGACCCTGACTCCCCAGAAGTAGAAACCTCAGCTTGACCATCCATAGGGTCATCGTCCGCTACTTCTTCCACATCCTCTGCGCAATCCTAAACTGATTCAGGGGGTGGTCAGGGGAGGGGAATCTATCACATTTCCTCCCTCCTTGAAATGTTGCAATCATGCCAGCAAACTTACCCTCAAGGCTGACTAATGCCGATGCCAAATTGTCCTTGGTGACGTAGGTTGCAGCAGAAGCACCTGGAGTAGCTACTATGCCTGACAACTGTAATGGCTCAGATTGGCTAGTCGTCTCTGGCACTTCAGGAGGAGTAGACACAGAGGAAGCATGTTTAGGACCTTCAAGGCCTGACGGTGGCATCAGTGCCCCTTCCAACTGTGCATCTCCCAGCCCTTTTTCAGGCAGACATTGCTTTATAGCAAGACAAACTTGAGGTGCTAACTTCAGTGTAATCAAGGCTTGTGCCAAGCCTATACAGCTTATCACACACAGCACTGACTATCCCAAAGATACCAAATCTGTTTGTGCCAGTAATCAAACACCCACAGTGACTCACACAACCCAGCTGCTGCTCCTCTGTGACCCCTTCAGCCTCTGACAGAGGCTAGCGTGTTGGAAACTGTTCCTTATAAAGCACGCCCTTTAATGCTGTATTGGGCATGCGCGGCGTGCTACGTGGTGTTCACGTGCATGCAAATTGCGTTCAAACTTGCCCTCCATGCGGCGTAAACCTGTTTTAAAAAGCGAAGATTCGCATGCATGCAAATGGGCCTTCGCCACAAACACGCTATCGAAGGAGGAGACAAACACGCGGGCTCCTATGCGCCATGGCGAAAACAGCAACAAGGGTTGAGAGCAGCTTAGGATGAGTTTTGTTTGTCACAGCTGATACCTTTCAGGTGATCAGGCCAGGGTAAAAACAGTGTGTCAAACAATAGGCAAAGAAATAATGTTTAAACAAACTTTGCATCAATCCCACAACTGCACAAGCTCACAATTGATACAATTGGCACATTTAATCCATGAGGAAAGGCCAGAGCTTTTAACAAGATGTATTTTGTATAACCTAACATTCATTGTCTCATGCACACATTGGTTTGTCACAGCTGATACCTTTCAGGTGATCAGCACAGAGTTAAAACAGTTTGTCAAAATAAGCAAAGAAAAAATGATTAACAAGATGTATTTTGCATAGCCTAAAATTCATAGTTTCATGTGGAGACTCACATGGCACTCTGTCTCTGTTATCTTATAAAGGGAACAGTGCATAAAATATTTACAGTTGCTGTATTTGTAAATATTTTAGATTGGACTTACCAGTCCTGCCGCAGGATTCTGTTTGAAACAGGAATTCAATCTTCACCCTTCACGGTGAGCTTTGTCTTGGCGACCTTCAAGGACTGGGTCCCCTTGTTTTAGAGGGGCCACAGCCTTGGACCTGTATAGCACCCTGCATGGAGCGCCTTTGGGATTTGGTATTGCCAAAGGTCCGGATTCCAGGGCCCAGAGCCTAAAAAGGACAACATTACAGGCAAAACCTTGTATCTGCTTCCTGAGGCTCAGGTACCATCTTTAGTCCACTGATTTTTTTTTTATGGATCTGATAGCTATCCCCTTAGATTCAGTGATCTTTGATTGGGGCATATAGCATAATCTTCTTTCTTCTTTTGAAGAAAATGTGGAGAGACTCTCCACCATGACCATCACCTTTAGACACTTGCGAAAAAACGGAGGTACTTCCTGTGTGGAAGGGGTTATATAGGGGGACACCCTTTCTGATTGGTTGCCCGTGTCCTTCACCTGTAGGTGGCTATATAACCCGTATGTTATGATTTATCGCTCTGTGTCCTGTGATGTATGAAAAGAAATAAACTATAGGACACTAGGCAGAAAAAAATACTTGGCTACACCTATGGACAGTCCTAGTTGGTATACATCTCCATCTCTGCTATAGGCTTTCTGTTTTTTTTCTGCCTAGTCAGCAATAAGGACCTAGCTCCCTGCTGGGATCTTTGGTTCTGGCAATTTTTTCTTTTTAAACTGTATTTGCCTTGGCTCCAGGGACGTTTTCCAGGTCCTTGGGAGCCTCGTGGGCACAGCATGTGTGCCATTTTGCTGTAGTCGGCGCAATCCTTTTGGGGCCTTTGGTTATTTCTCTCCCCGGTGGCCATGTTTGTGTGGTCCAGCGGCCATTTTTGGTTGGTCCTGCATCCACGGGAGCAGCAGCCATGACAGTGGAGCCTTCAGGGCTGTGATTATTGTGGTTGGGGGCCCCTCTTCTTTCCCCTGGTGTTGACTCCTGGGTTTCCTTTTCCCCTGGACGCCGAACATGGATCCTTGGCTATTTCTGGGGCAGTGCAGAGCACCCCAGGTGGGGTGGTGAGTCCTGGCGGGGTTCCTCCCTCTCTCTGCTGCAGGTTGCATGGTGCCTTGCCTCTGGGTACCCTTGTGGTAATGCAGGTGCGGTGCCTCAAGGTAGGTGAGTCCCCTGGCGGTGCAAGAAACCTTTTCTGGTGGGTTCTCCCTGTTTACTTATGGAGTGTCAAGAGCATGTTTCCCATCTGACCCCCTCCCAGAGGAAGCAGGTTCCTCAGGGTCCCAGCCTTCTATTACTGCACTGACGGCGGTCCTGGAGTTCTTTGTTTCCTGGGTGGAGGCGGCCTTTGGTTGGAGGGCTAGCAGAAAGCACCCCCCCCCGCCCTCCCCTGCCTCATCTGTCTCATCAGATCCTGAATCTTGCTCTGCCACCACGCACGTGGCCCACCCTGCAGGGTTTGTAGCCATGCTCCCTGACCTGTCAAATAGTGAGGATGATTCCTCCATACCTGCAGGGGCACACGAGAAGGTGCTGGTTGATGCACTGCTTACATCCGTGCGGGAGACTGTAAAGATGGAAGATGCAGCTGATGCGGCTGCGGAGGTGGCCGTTCCTTTTGGTACTTACAAGCCGTCTTGCATGGCAAACGTGTTTCCTTATCCTTCCTATTTTGACAAGTTTGTCTACAAAGGTTGGGAGCGCTCAAAACATCCCTTTGTGGTTCCTAAACCTTTTGCAATGAGGTACTCCTTTGAAGAGTCACTTCTGAAGTGGACTGTCCCACCAGTGGTGGACCCTCCTATCTCCAGGTTAAATAAGTCATCCATGATTTGGGTAGAGAAATCCCCAGCCTTTAAAGATCCGGCTGACAGAAAATTAAAGTCTGTGGACATGTTCACTATTGCTGGTTCGGCATTACAGGCAGTCCTGGCCATTGCCTTGATGCCGCAAACTCTCACTGAGGGGGCTAAACTTTTGTGTCTTGGTCTGGGGGGGGGGGGTGAGTAGATTCCCCCTGCCTTTGTTGAGTTGGTGGATCAGTTGATCCAGGGGCTGCAATTTGTCTGCAATGCCTCTCTGGACGCCACCGCCTTGATTTCTAAACTCTCTGTTTAAGCAGTGGTGCTTGGGGGTGTGTTGTGGCTTAAGTTTTGGTCCAAACTTCTAATAAAGCTCTAACTGATTTGACCTTTCAAGGCAATCACCTGTTTGGGGCTACCCTGGATGACATCATTAGGAGTCTCACGGGGGGGGGGGGGGAGCACCTTTCTTCCACAGTCTAGGAAGGGGAAGGTGTGTCGTTGCAGACGCTGACCTTCTTTCTCGTGCACAACAAGTTTTTCCTCCATCAGGGTCCAATGGCAAGAGTTCAAACCCTTTCAAGCCCTCCTAGGGAGGTTCCAAGTGGCCCTGGTCTGGCAAGCCAAGAGCGGGTTTCTCTAGACCCGTGGACAAGGCCCTTTCAGCATGAAGGTGCACCCTCACCCATGCCTGTGGTGGGGGTATGTCTTCGCTGGTTTCTGTGCCCGCGGACCTCCTTGTTAAATGACAAATGGGTCCACAAAGTGATTCTGTCCGGTTACAAAATAGTTTTCTTCTTGCCCTCCAGAAAGGTTTTTTTTTTCCCTCCAATATGCATCAGTCCCTGGACCAGCTGCAAGCTCTCTTCGGGGTGGTGTAGGACCTGTTGCTTCAGGGAGCGACTGTCCCATTTCCGGTACTGTAACGGTTTCAAGGTTTTTATTCAAACCTGTTTACGGTCCCAAAGAAGGAGGGCAAGATTCATCCGATTCTGGACCTCAGGACCCTGAACTGCTTTGTGGAATGGAGTCCATTCGCATGGTGGTGGTATCCCTTTCACTAGGGGCATTTCCTAGCCTCTATCGACATCAAAGATGCTTATTTGCACATTCTAATATATTCAACACCAGCGTTTCCTCAGCTTTGCTGTGGGAGAGGAACAATATCAGTTTGTGGCATTACCCTTTGATCTCTTACGCTCCTTGGGTTTTCACGAAGGTGTTAGCCCCAGGTTTTGGCTTTGCTACATCAGTGAGGGATTGCTGTCCTGGGCTACTTGGACGATCTGATGGTGTCTACCTTCAAGGCGGTCCCATTTGCACAGTTCCACACGAGGACCCTTCAGAGGGAGATCCTGATGAAATGGGACAAGTATCCAAATCCTCTGGGCAATCAGATTTGGCTGAGCCGGGAAACTAAGGGTTCCCTAGTCTGTTGGCTTTGTTCTCCAAATTTTCGATAGGACATGTCCTTTCTCCCCTTGTATTGGACAGTGGTCACAAAAGATTCCAGTCTGTCCGGGTGGGGAGGTGTGCTGGGGCTAATCTCTGCTCAGGGTTGTTGGACGCTGGAGGAATCCAGACTGCCAAATAATGTCTTGGAACTTTGGGCGATCAGGCTGTGCCTGGATCTCTGGGATCACTGGACGTATCGGCTTTCTCTTGTGGGCAGAACGCTTTGTTCCGGCCCCCTCTCTACCATACACATTCCAGGTGTGGAAATTTGGCAGGCGGATTATCTCAGCCGGCAGGCGTTGGTCCCTTCATCCAGACATGTTTCATCTAATATGTCTGGGGCACTGCATATCTGGGGTGGACCTGTTGAGGTATTGGCTCAACAGAAAGGTATCAAGGTTTGTGGCAAGGTCACAGGATCCTCTGGCAAAAGCCACAGATGCTCTGGTGGCCCCGTAGGGCCAGTATCATCTGATCTATGCCTTCCCTCCTCTCAAGCTTCTTCCATAGCTTCTGCGCAGTATCGAGGGTCGAGGGCATTCTGGTGGCCCCGAACTTGCCTCGTCCATGGTACGCTGACCTAGTGTGATTGGTCGCCAATGTCGCTTGGAAACTGCCTCTCAGGGAGGACCTGCTGTCCCAAGGGATGATCTTCCATCCTGCTTTACAATCGCTGGCTTTGACGACCTTGATGTTGAAAGCCAGATGCTAAAGGATAGAGATTTGCCTGGGTCAGCAATTCTGACTATGCTGAAGGCTAGGAAGTCCACCTCCAGGAAGAGTTATCATCGTACGTGAAAAGCGTATATTTCTTGGTGTGAGTCGATCGGTGTTCATTGTCGTTCCTTTTCGGTGGCTTGGATTTTGACCTTCCTTTAACAAGATGTTGAGCATAAGTTGATCTTGAGTACTATCAAGGGCCAAGTGTCTGCCTTGGCAGTCTTCTTTCAGCAACCCTTCAGCCACGCATTCTCTGGTGCGTACTTTCATTCAAGGGGTTTGACACCTGACTCCGCCAGTGTGATCTCCTCTACCGCCATGGGATTTGAAATTAGTTCTCTGGGTTCTCCAGAAGCCTCCCTTTGAAAATAATCGGGAGATCCCCCTGCTTAACTTGTCTCAGAAGGTGGCTTTTTTGGTGGCTATCACCTTTGCTCGCAGGGTGTCGGAACTGGTGGCGTTATGTTGTCACACCCCTTACTTGGTGATCCACAAGGATAAGGTGGTTCTTCACCCATACCCACCATTCCTACCTAAGGTTGTCTCTGACTTACATTTGAATAAAGACATTGTGTTGCCTTCTTTGTGTCTCAGACCCACTCATCCCAAGGAATTTGCGTTGCATGCCCTGGATGTGGTTCGGGCAATTTGGGTGTATCTAAAAAAAGCCACAGAGTTTTTTGGAGGTCAGATTCACTGTTTTTGATCATGGACTGCTTCTCCTGCGACCATTTTCAGAGGGATCAGACAGACAGTGACTCAGGCTTATTCTACCAAGAGCAGGCACTCTACTCGGGCACTTAGTGCTTCTTGGGCCTTCTGTCATTAGGCGTCAGTGGCGCAGGTTTGCAAGGCGGTCATCTGGTCATCAGTGCTCACTTTCACAAACTTCTACAAAATGGATGTTTGGGCATCTGCGGATGCTTCTTTTGGCAACAAGGTTTTGCAGGCTGCTGTTTAGAGGATCTGTTCCCTTTTTTAAGGGTGTATCGTTCACGTTGGGCTTCAGTTGTTTTTTTGTTGAGCTCCTGTTACTTGGTTGGCTCTTGTGTTTAGCCTTGGGATTTTTTTGTTGTCCCACCCTTCATGTTTGGCACTGCTTGGGGACGTCCCTATGGTTCTGAATATGGAGTGCTGTGTCCGTCAATGAACGAAAGAGAAAATAGTATTTTTGTACTTACAGTGAAATCCATTCCTCTGAGTTCATTGATGGACAAAGCGCCCACCCCTCTATGGAGTTCTGATACTTCTGACACTGCTTGTTACTAAACTTAAGGCCTATAGCAGAGAGGGGGACAAATACCAGCTAGGACTGCTTATCGGTGTAGCCAAGTCGGCCTAGTGCTATACTCTTTTATGTGATATAACTCTACGGTTCTGAAAATGGAGAGCGGTGTCCGTCAATTACCTCTGAGAAATGGATTTTACGATAAGTACAAAAATCCTATTTTTCTTGAGCCAGGTGGTGCCAAAACGGCCACCCACAGCTCAAATTTCAGACAATTCAGTAGAAGCCGTATATGGCCAGTCATGTATTATGTTTGAATGTGGCTGATAAGATGACAGTTGATTTCCTTAGGTTTTTTTTTAATAATACTGAACATATTTTGTGTTGCAGGACATTGCTTTTTTCGCCTCTATGAAAAACTGATAGCTCACCAACATACATGTTTCCAGAAGTGCCCTAAACAGTGCACGTAAGTAACCTGCCCTCTGTATCGTTCTACGTATGTAAGACCAGAAGCAAGTATGCCAATGACCAATGTAATTTAGTAGTATGACCCCTGCAGGGGTTTTTCGATAGGGAGGTGGATACAAACTTTGTGGTCTATGTCACTTTATAGTAAAAGTACGTAGCAGTTTGGGTTACAGATCATGTGTTGAGGGTACAGATCAGGTGCGGTTCTACAGATGAAACCCAAATTATGCTACAATACATGAATACTACCTGCTAGAGCATAATAGGTGAGAATGTATTCAACCATCTATAAATTATGTACAGTCTCATTTTTTTTCAGTTAGAAAAACATGAAGCACTATTCCCAATAATGACTTGTATTCTCATATTTCCACAGAGAGACTATGTACTATCTGTCAGCAGGGTTTGCTAGATGGCCATCATCTGTGTCTAAGGTAAATGGTGTTTATCTAAATTACTTGCAATCATCACATGTGCTCTGGAGCTCTATGTTGTACGTTTACAGATAGCATCACATAATCTTCTATTGTAGATAGTTGATAGGTTGGCTGCACTGCTGTATTCTTCTTTGTTCGGGTTTGGGCCTCATTCAAACAACCACTCATGATCTAAAAGAGGAAAGCTGGTCAAACACAATTTTTTTTGTCTATTAAATTGATTAATTGACTGCAGCCGCTTATTGAAAAAAATTTCCAACATGTTCCATCAACAGAAATCAATCAAGCAATCTACTTCTGTTGAATGGGGATGGCCACAAACTGTTCAAAATTCATCTGATCCCTACTAAACCAGCCACATTTTGATTAGCATACGGCCAGCTCAACTTCTATTAGCACCAGAAAACAGCCAAAAAAGAAAAAGAACAAGGGCGCCAGGTCACAAAAGTAGATAAACAAATGAAAATTTAACATAGCAACTTACATGTTAAAACAGGTGTTCCAGAAGACAACCAATGTGGTGTAAGTAGGTAATTCCCGCAGTGAATTCAGTGGGGAATAGTCACATCAGGAGCCTGGATGGCGGGCCTGTGCTGAATGATGGTGAACAGTTCCAGATGCTGGGCGGTGCTGCAGATAGCGTAGGCTCCCTGGATGGGCAGCCTCGCTGATGTCCGCCATGCAGCAGGGAGACGGTGAACCGGAACCGGAAGTAACGTAAGTAACCTGTCGGTTCCTCCACAGAATCTGACAGGGATCGAGGCACTGGACCAAGCTTACACTTAGTAAGGGGGGCACAACACATTAATGTTTGGATAAAATGAAAGTTAGCAGGTAGGATGTGTCCCATTCTTCTGTGGGATTAAATGCAACATTTTCATTTTGATTGAAGTGTAACTTTAGAGTATATTTTCAAACACACCCTGTCACCCAAGCCCCCTTATCATAATCTGAAATAACAATACAGGCTTTCAGATGGAGACAATTCCTAATACCCATGGCCATATTGACTTTTTTGAAGTCCTCCTGCATGTTCATTTCAAGCCCATACAGAATAATAGATCTTTTAACTTACATAATATACGCTGTGGGATTGATTTACTAAAGCTGGAAAGTGCAAAATCTGGTGAAGCTCTGCAAATAAACCAATCATCTTCCAGTTCTTTTCAAAGGTTAACTGAACAAGCTGACATTAGAAGCTAAGTGGCTACCATGCACAGCTGCACCAGGTTTTGCACTCTTCAGTTTTAATAAATCAACCCCTATGCGTCATGTTACAGCCAGTTTTCCCAAAAACTGTTCGATAACAGCCACACAGGAAGTGCATGGTTTTTAGGGGTTCAATGGAATTTTATATTTACAATATGATAATGAGCTACAAGGCAAAACCTTTGTGCTGCACTGCTAACATAGAAGCAGATCATGCGCATGGCTGCCCCCACATACATATATAATTAGAAACTATACAAAAAAATCTTTCTAAAACATACCATGTATTTATAAGATTATTTTTTACCAGCTGATCTATTTTATTTGTGCATATAGTATATAAACTTTGAAATTACTAAATGTTGCATGCCAGATTTCCAAACTTGAATGAACCGAAAACAAGATTACATCCAGTTGATTATGGTCCTCATATCTCAAATGCTTTTTACCCTGTTCACTGTTACAGGGATGGATCCTACATGAATTATTCTCTGATTATGGATACAACAGTACTAGTAACCGGTAGGAAATAATTCATATCACTTGATTTTGGTGGGACAAAATGTATCATAGTTTAGAACTGATCTTTGTACTGTCATGGATGCCCAAACCTTTGCCATGCCAACAATACATTGCACTTGAGCTGGCTGTGTAAGGATGGATCTGTTCAAAACCTGGCTTGGAGGCAATTTATAAGAAAGGGCTCAGTTTTTTGAAAAAATTAAGTGTGTTTGAATAAATATTTTTATATACAGTATATATTTTGTAATAAAAAAATTCTGGTACACTAGCTGTAGTTTACTATACGCGTATGTGTGTTATTAGGGATTGTTCCCTTTCCATCATGAAACAAAGCAATGTATCTCAAACCAGCATTCTGGTACCACTAAAGGTCATGTAAGACTAATGCCTCGTACACACGCATCGATTATTGGCTGGGAATTTTCGGCCAACGTCCGATCGGCCGAAAAAAATCTGGTGTGCACGCTATAAAATTTTTGTTGGCCGTCAACACAACGGCCAATTTTCCGTCAGTCAGTACAGATTTCGGCAGACAAAAATCTGATGAGCAAGACTGGGCATGCTCAGAGAAGAAAAAACACACACACAAGAAAGTAAACCAGCACATGACATCACTTCTGAAGTAGATTTTTGTTGGCCGAGAAAATTTGTGTGCAGTCTAGACACATTCCAACCAACAAAACACCACTCTGGACAAAAGTCAGACGATCGGTCGGCCGATAATCGTTGCGTGTGTACGAGGCATAACAATTCTGTTGCTGGTGAGAATTTGTCAATGACAAAATCGGTAAGGTTAAACTTGGCTTCTCGTATGGTATTGCAACCTCGCCTCCAAAATCCATGTCGCTTCATTTCTGCTCCCTCCCTAGAGCTGGAGATTCTGGATACTTTTGGCCTGCAAGGGAGGGATGTCTATTAGAGTAAATAGCAGTTGAATTTTGGTGATTTCTAGTGTGATACATGTCACGTTTTCCAGATACCTTAATGACTGGAGAACATAACTAGTGTAATACGTCATGATTTCTGGCTACCTAGATGGCCAGAAAACATTACTAGTGTGATACATGTCATGTTCTCCTGCCTACTGGAAGACTGGAAAACATTACTAGTAAGGATGTCATGTTTTCCAGATACTAGGAAGACAAGAAAACCTTACCTGGGAAACTTGAAAATATTACTGGTAAGGATGTATGTCATGTTTTCTGGATACCTGTAAAACTGGAAAAACATTACTAGTGAGGATATATGTCATGATCATTATTGACTCATGTTTTCCAGATACCAGGAAGACTGGAGAACATTACTATTTAGAATATTGAGGGTTCATAAGGCAAGGCTGATCATTTATTGCAGAATACTCTCTTTAATAGTTGGATGATTTTCTTATCCATTCAGTTTTAAATGTGGTATCATGGTTAATTATCCTGATTTTTCTCCCACTCTAGGAGTGAAATTTCAAAGATTAATGTGTACTTTCAGGAGCTGAACCTCAGATCTTTTGATGAAACGCCAGCACTCAATGTAAGTGGACAAAATATTTGTTTACAAGCCATTGTTAGCCTGACATTAATCGGTAAAAACAAACAAGCAGATTTTGACCATAAGTTGAGATTAATGGGCAGATTCTCATGTACTATAGAGTGATAGTGTGTGCTGTAGACTGTTAGAGGTGCTACTTATCCTTACAGGGAAATCCTGCAACCTTTTGGAGTATCTTCTTTGCGATCTTTCAATTTTCCATGTAGAGAAGAGGAGGCAAGGATGGCCAGATTTCTCCCAATCCACTATTCTCTGGGAGGTATCTACCCCTTATGGCCTGGCCAGATTTCTCCCAATCCACTATTCTCTGATAGGTATCTACCCCTCATGGCCTATGACATTTGTGATTGCTACAGAATCCTACAGTCAGCAGGGAAGAGATGATGTCTGTCCAGTGAATCCACCCTAAATCTATTGGAATCAGAGTCTTCATTCTGGCAGCTCCAACTATTTCAAATGTATTACCCTGCTTAATACAAAGGGCTGTTATTCTTGGAATATTCAAAATAGGAGTAAATATCACCTGCTCATTGATGAGTTTGAGTACTTAAAGTTATCCTGTTACATTTTACAAAATTGCAGGTAAAAGCACAGAAATTTCAAGTAATTTAAATGCTTGTTTGCAGGGTTTTTCCTTTCTATAAATTATTTTTTTTAATTCCTGTGCAATGCGCCTTTGAACTTGCTAGCAAATTTGAGGAACTTCAGGAAGAATCAGTTGCTTAGCAGAGCCCATCCCTTCTCACAGGTCATAATCCTCTTCTACGATTGCCTAATTTCTGTCTGTGCAGATCCAGTTCCTTCACCTCTCCCTGCACCTCAAAGCATCAGGACACGTAATATACTTTACATATATTTGTGCTATGTCATCAGTTAGTGGAGGAAGAGCATGACAGCTCTAGAACTTACATATGCAAAAACAGACAGAAATAACAGTTCCCAAATGCAGTATGAGGCACCAACGTGGTTCTATCTTTATAGAGTACTGAAAGTTTCTGACAGCAGCATTGTTCAGTATTCTCTACTTTTTTCCAGATTTTGGGCTTTTTTGACTGGGCAAAGCTTCAATACTTCAAGTAACGTTGGAGCTTGCTCCTAAGCCGCAGAGCTAAATGAATCTATTGACCATGCCAATCTCAATCATCAATCCAAATATGAAGTGCACTCTGCACCAGCACTTTTGCCAATATGGTTGTCAAATGAGATCAATAGCTTAGAACAGCCATATATGGCTATTATTTGCAGGCAATGCAATGTTTCTAAGCATAGCAGACAATCAGGTCATGTATGGGTTTCCCGCAAAGCAGCAAACTCTCTAGGAGATGTTAGATCTTTCAGAGGCTTTCTATTTGAGCCAAAAAAAGTCTTACTGAGAGATCTGCACATTTTATGGCCAGCCTAGAAAAACACTGTACATATTCTAAGCTCGTGTTCTTGCTTATGCTCATTTTATTTCATTTGAGCAGGTTGATAAAACCTACGCACTCTTATCCCTTTACAGAGCCATGATTTGCTGTCTACCATGGGAAACCAATGGAGTTTCTATTTTGGCTCATCGGTGCTTTCGGTGGCAGAGATAGCTGAGCTGATTTTCGACGTTGTAGCCATGGTGATCATCATAAATTATGCCAAATACAAAAAGAATCAGGTATCAAACAATAATGAGAGCCCGTATGTCATCAGGATGGAGGGATTGACAGATCCTAATGAAAGAACTTTACCCAACTCACCACAAGAGAACCAAGAACTGCCGAGCTATTCAGTGGTCAGCGACAGTGGCACCAAAACAGGAGAGATATAAAGGATAGTGATATGCATTTCAAGACACAGTAAAAATAATAGACATAATAATGACAATAATATTATGTTTAATGGTAATATGCATTTCAAGATATAGGAAAAAATACTAGTCATAAAAATGGTAGTGATAATATGTGAACAAAAGCATGACAAAGAAAGCAGATAAGGATAGTAAAAAGTTCAATAAACATGTATGAAATATATTTTACTGGACAGAAGATGTGCAAAATAAGGCACACCGACTTGCAATCCACTCACTTCTGCTGTTCTATAAAAATATATAAAATAAAGAGGGTTACAAGATTTATCAAAATGCACACTCCTGCAGGTTTTTTTTTTTTTTTTACACTATCCTGCCTCACATTTATGTTTGGACTACAAGGAAATGTTACCACACTATTGCCCACCCTGAACTGTCACTCTTCTGTTGGTAAAGTGCAAACCTTTGGTTTATCTAAATATTTCCAAACAGATCTGTTGTGCATTTTAGGATACAGACAATCATGATGAATACATTTCACAATTCTCCACAAATTTGACATTTTGCATGACATTTTGGGATTTTTTTTGTTACCCCTTACATGCAAATCACTTTGCTCATTCCAACAAGCACTATGATTAGTCAGTAACTGTCACTGCTGCAGCTCCTTTGTAATCAGGGCTGTATTTACCATAATGTCAACTGTGGGCATGTACCTAGAGAAACAAGGTTAGAGATCTGTCCTTTGGCCATGCCTGGATATTTGTGGTTAAATGCATCAAGAGAACTGTAGAGAAAAGAAGTGGAGGGAATGTTAAGATGGAGTCAGAAGCCTTTTTACTTTTCAGGAAACGCAAAGCAATTAATTGCATTACACAAGACGCAATCATTCACATGTGTCTGATAGTGTGATCTATTTGCAGGTAATAGGTTTCTTACTGTAGCCTACAAAATGGCTTTGGAATGAAGGCTGCCGTTGTTCCTCAGCCTAATATTATGGTTCTACAGGATTTATATAGCACCAACAGTTTGTGTAGTGCTTTACAATATGAGCGCAGACAGTACAGGACAGTACCATTATACTCCTCATGAGAACCTGATGTTACCTAGACAAGGCACTTACACTGTGGCTTGAAATTGGACCAGCTTTGGGGTTGGACAGAATCTTGTATGAGGTTCCAACTGTCATGGGTATGCTACTACCTCCAAATTTTCTCAGCACAGGTTTATATTAAGGTGCTAATCAATCTCCTCTCCTGGGGATATTTTTGGATAATTTAGGGGAACCCTTTGAGCCCCACCCAGTTTAAAGGAGACCCACTGAGCCTGACCTTCCTAGTTTTAGGGAAACCCTATGAGTTCCTCCCTCCTTACCTTTAAGGAGAACCCTCTGAGTCATTCTCTCTTTAGTGTAAGGAGGATCCACTGAGCCTCAAACTTCTCAGTTTTAGGAGGAACCTCTGAGTCCCACCTTCCTTAGTTTTAGGGGGATCCTCTGAGCCCCTCCTTTCTTGATTTTGGTGGACTCCCTGAGCCCCTTCTTAGTTTTAAGGACACCCTCTGATCCTCTTCCTCCTTGGTTTTAGAAAGTTAAATGCACTAAAGCCTGGTACAAAAAGTGCATTTTTTTGTTCTACCCTGTAGGTGGAAAGAAAAAAAAAACGAGGAGCTCGCTATACTAACTATGCTATGTTAGTACAGCAATCTCCCCGCTGAGCTATAATGTTTTGACAGGGACTGTAACTCCCCACCAGATCACACCCCAGTCAGAACTTGCAGCCATTGGCTGCATGTGCTGATCGTCTGCTGGTTTTCCAGCATGCCCATTTGACAGATGCCACACAGGCTACTGTACACACTGGTCGAATGTCAACCGGTTTCTGTTGAACAGGCCAATATTCGGCCCGTGTGTGCCAGCCTTAAGGCATTGCAAGAAGTTACCAACCATTTAGATTGTTAGGTGACAGAGGTGGGTCATTGTAATATTTATTCTTTTTAGGCCAGCGCTGGTTTCTGAGCTAAGGCTTAATCACTGTGTCACAACCATTTTTTGCTGTCACTGTGTACGCAGTTCGGCAATGTGTTCCCTTTGTACAGTCAACCCTCTACATACATTTGGTTATTGTAATATCTTTATCAGAAGGTACTCTTTGTCTTATTATGTCCTTGGCACTGTTTCAGTACTATAAAATAATCACACCACTCCTTTAGCAATCTCTTTCCCACCAAAAACCAGAACTAGCTAGTTAATAGATATATCTGCACAAGCACAGCCACATTTTTGGTGTATTTTTACAGAGTTAAATGTTAACCGGCTCTTTGTTTTAGAATGTTTTCCAGGATAATAATGAACACATGCTTTTAAGAAACCCATCAACCACGTGGACAATGATTTTATTGGCCTCAGAAATGTAATTGTATCTTATCTGATAACTGCACTGAAAAATGCAATTCAGGTAAAAACTGGACTGACCCATATATAGGAGCGTGTATGTTATCTGTACAGATATAATGGGCATGATGACTATGGGAAGGAAAATTATTTAAATTTTTTACTGTTTCATATTTATACTTAAGTTTAATTAGCTTCGTAAATTAGTGTGGTTTTTGGTGTTACTTAGCTTTGACACATGGTAATTTAAACCTGAGCTCCAGTGAGATATAAATAAAAGTATAATCCAGTTAACTATGCATAAAGTAATTCAGTTTTATTTTTACCTTTTTGTACAGCAGTACTTATGGAAGGGTAAACCCTGTGAGCTAATGAGGGCTCTAATGTTTCACACATTGCCTTCAGTTTAACCTTGTAATATGAATACAAAATAGGAGTACAGTAATAGCCTCATTGTTTGTATCTTTAAAAAGGTTAATACCAAAAGCATTGTGTTTTTTTTTTTAACATGGTGCTTTATATATGATATATAGTTGGAAAATGAAGAAGAAGAAACAAAGTAGAACACAGCTGCAAAGTTTCTCAGAAACACTATTCCCAATAACACAACCATAGGAAAGTGGCCCCAAGGCAAAAAAATTCAGGGCAAAGTTCCATTGTCTTTGTCAGACTAGCAAGCACAGAAAACTCTAAAGCAAACAAAAATGTCGTATTATGCAGTGTACCAGATCTTAGACATGGTGGTTGCATTTCTTTACTCTTTTCAGGCTTTTATTATTTTATTAGTACCTGCTCTTCCTCTGAATAACATGCTTTCAGTCCTAGGATGGCTACACTCTCTCCTTTGTAGGTCTGTATAGTTGTCACCCAGGCTTGACTTCAAAAACATCTTTCTCTCTTTATTTCCATTAGTAGTTTAAAAAAGAAAGACAAAAATGTTTGTGCCAACTCTTCATGCCAATAGACTGCCCCTGTGCACTGAGAAAGGTTTCGGACCTGGAAACTAAAACCAGAGGATAGAACCCAATAATGTAGGACTGGGTAACTAAAATGAACTTATTATAATTCAATAGGAGACATTAAAACCAACATTATAGATACAAACACGGCCCAGGTTTTTCCCTTATAGGATTTCTCAGGCTAATTGTCCTAGATTTTCACAAAAAGCACGCACAGTTAGACCTTGGATTGCGAGCATAATTCATTCTGGAAATATGCTTGTAATCCAAAGCACTCGTATATCAAAGCAAATTTCCCCATAAGAATTACATTTAATGAAGTTTCAACATTTAGCAACTCACATGGTGGATGATTAAGACAGGCACATCAAAGAATGCAGGCATTCAAGGTAAAGCTGTCCACATAGACCATCCTCCTCGCAGCCGGCTCTCACTGCTGTCAATCTGCAATTGTGACCAGGAAGACTACCAGTAGAGCGATCTGAAAGCAAGGCTTGAAACGCTCGTGCAGTGCAGCGTGGAAGGTATGACGTAGCTGGCGGTGCGTAGGATGGTCTATGTGGACAGCTTTACCCCGGATGCCTGCATACTTGGATGTACCTGTTTTAAAGGGTAACTCCACTTTTGTGGGGGAAAAAAATAGCAAATAACCACTTAAGCCCCAGCCCTATTTCGGACACTTTTTGTTTACAAGTTAAAATCAGTATTTTTTCCTAGAAACAACTTAGAACCCCCAAACATTATATATATTTTTTTAGCAAAAACTCTGGAGAATAAAATGTCGGTCTTTAAAACGCCATTTTTTTGGAAAAATTACGAAAAATCACATTTCGCTGCATTTAAAAAATACTAAACAGTAAAGTTAGCCCATTTTTTTTTTTTATATATTGTGAAAGATAATGTCACGTCGAGTAAATAGATACCCAACATGTTATGGTTTAAAATTGCGCCCCCCCGTGGGATGGCGACAAACTACGGTCAATCGAAATCTCAATAGGCGACGTTTTAAAAATTTTTAACGGTTACCAGTTCAGAGTTAGAGTGTAGCTCTTTTTTTAAATTATTGCTCATGCTCTGGCGATCGCGGCGATACCTCACATGTGTGGTTTGAACAGTGATTTAATTTGCGGCTCGACTTCCGTATTCGTTTTCTTTCGTGCGCGAGCTAACGGTGACGGGGCGGCTAAAATTTTTTATTTTTTTTTCCTATTTATTTTATTTTTTAACTTTATTACAGGTTTTTTAAAAAAAAAAAATCGGATCACTTTTATTGCTGTCACAAGCAATGTAAACATCCCTTGTGACACCAATATGCAGTGACAGGTACTCTTTATGGAGGGATCGAGGGTCTAAAAGACCCTAAACCCCTCCACTACACTTTCATGTATGCAAAACGCCGAAAACGGCATTTTTGCATACAGTCGTTTTTTAAATCTGCCGCCTTTTGCAGCAGAGTAACCCGGAAGTGACGTCATGGACGCCCCCTCCGGGTTACGTCATTGGAGACCCGATCGATGCCGCTTCTGGCTTAGATCGGGACTCCATCCAGCCTGAAGGCGCGCCGGCTGGGTGCTCGGGTCTCCCGGTGGGACGGGAGGCCCAGGCAAAGTCACTGAAGGCGGCGGGAGGGGGGGGACGTTCCCTCCCGCTCACCCGGGTAACGATCGAGCGGCTCCCGAGCCGCATCGGTCATTACCGACGTAAAGCTGACCGTCGGCTCTAAACCACAGTACTGGGATGGTGCCTCTAGCTAGAGGCATCATCCCGGTATAACCCCGCAAGGTCTGCCGACGTAGCCCTACGTCACTTTGCGGTAAGTGGTTAAAGAAAAAACAATATAGCGTATACAATTGCGACACAAATCATATTGTAATTGAATGTTATTAAAAATTACCTTTCCTTTTCTATCTGCAGCTGTTGTAATGTTCTGAAAATGCAATACAATATGGCTTCCTGGAGCTGTTCTGTACACATAATGTGTACTGACCATACCCCAGAAACATAATTTCCTGCTTGTTTGATTGGCTCACCAATTTTCCCAGAAGTCTGCCTAAGATATAAGTCAGATTTCTGGCATCCCCTACAACAAAAATGTCATTTTTGGTGAGATTCTCCCAATAGGAACACATCTAAAGGGATGCAGGCCCAGCAGCTTACCTCCTTAGAGCCCTGCAGCTGCCACAGCAGATAGATACTTATGAAACCACTCCCATTTGACCCACTCAGCACAGAGGAACAAACAATGATTTCTTCAGAATAACAAAAGGTAGGAATCTGCAACAAAGTTTGTTAAAATCCTTGCAATGTACAGAGATCACCCGGGGGGGGGGGGGGATGTTTTTTCCTCAACAATAGTGGTGTTACGCTTTAATCATCAACCATGTGAGTTGCTAAATGTTGTAATTTCATTAAATGTAACCATATTGCTACACTTAGAGGCGCCTTTTTTCTCTTTTATACTCAGTTGTGACATGACGCTACTTGTATATCAAGACATCGCTTGTTTATCAATTTATAAAAAAAAATTGCTTGTCTTGCAAAACGCTCTAAAACCAAGTTACTCTCAATCCAAGGTTTTACTGTATTATACTGTCCTTGTATGTATGTATGTATCATTTCTGTACTTGCATCAGGAAAATACTTTTACAGTTGTATATGTACTATTTGTTTCTAATTTTTGAAGCTACTACTTTTATACTTTTATAATGTTTTTCTATCAGACATCATACAATTGGCCTTTTCCATACATTAATGTGAACATTATGAAATTAATTTAAAGGGTCAGTCCAGAGTGTAATTAAAACAGATATTTTGCATATGGAAGGACAGTGGTGGGTTGAATCCCCTACCAGCCTCCTTTATCTCTTAAAGTGACAAGATCCCTTCACAATATTGCTGCCATTGAATCCCTCTTTTACTGGCAAAAATAAAAAAAGAAATATCAGATGTGGATGAGCTGACCCCAAAAAATGGAGGAAGTGCATGTGTCTGTGTTGCTCATAGCAGCCAATTTGGTGTTCACAGTCATTTTCTAAACTAGACCTGAACCTAATGTAGTTCAAAGTCATTATTTAACTTAGATCCCAGACAAATTACACCTGGAATCTGATTGGTTGCTAAGAGAAAAATAGTCACTTATGCTTTTTATGACATGCATCAGATGTTCATCAGTGCATAAAAATAAAATGACAGAATTGCACAAAACTAGGCATTCTCTGGCTGTATTTAGAATATAATCACATTGATTGTTAGTGTAATATTTTTCTTTGTATATAACAGAATTTTTGTAAAATCTTACCTGTAAAATTCCTTTCTCTGAGTCCTCTGAGTTCTGTAAATATTACAATTGTTAACATTTTATTTCTCTTACTTCCTCCGACGGTCGCCGCCTCCTCTAAGTCATCACTGTTGGGTATTAGCTACTCCTGCGGATGGGAAGTCAATACCCAACAGTGATGACTTAGAGGAGGCGGCGACTGTCGGAGGAAGTAAGAGAAATAAAATGTTAACAATTGTAATATTTACAGAAATGTTGGTGGAAAATGTTGGTGGATAATGTCACCATGGGTTATATTAGTAAATGGTTTGAAATCTTATCTCTTTGATTGCTGTTTTAAAAAATAACAATATAAAAATGATTTCACATGGTCTGTTCTCCGTGTCATGATTTTTCACATGTTGGCCCTTTTCTGGAACTCATTTCCATGTGTCTTCTGCACTCACTAAACCCCAAAATAGAAATGTCCAAGCAAAATACAATAAGAGAATCTTACTTGGAATAGTTTTGAAATGGTTTCTTGAAACTAAACCCATTTAATACAAATGAGGACCATCCAACAAGATGAGAGAGCAGAAATGATGACATATCAGTGTTTTACTGTTCATTCATAGTCCAATCAGTATTGCAGATGGGGATCTGACATCATTACATACTTGTAAATAGGGATGATCGAACTTTTCAAAAGTTCGGTTCGGCCAGAACATCCGAACTTCCCGAAAGTTCGGCCCGGATTTCAGAACCCCATTGAAATCAATGGGACCCGAACTTCAGTAATCAAAAAACACCATTTTGAAGCCCTAAAACCCAATAAATGCCCATAAAAAGTGCCTAGGGTTCTGGGTCATACCCCAGGGACTATTAATCGCACAAAAAAAGTTCTTAAAAATTGTCATTTTTGATAGAGAGACAATTATTGAAAAAAATAAATAAATAAAAAAAACAAAAAAAAAAAAACATTTCTTTGAATTTAGTATCTTGGGGGTCTAAAAGGTGTACCTGTGAAGTTTCAGCTCTGTAGCATGTCCAGAACCATAAAAAAAGATTGTTTGTATTAGGTCACTTATAGAACAGGTTAGTGGCTTCTCTCTTTTCACACCTTGCCGGTTTAGTAGCCAGCGTTTTTTTGGGCATTTTTTGGGGTCTTTTGAGGCAGGCAAAACATCTGAACTTGTGTATATGGGTATATATACACACATACTTATATGTATATATACACCTAGACATATATAGGTGTGATAGTAGCAGAAATATATGCTTGCGCTAATGAAATCATTTACACTAATATGGCTCCGCTCCTATCACACCTATATATGTCTAAGTGTAAAATACATATAAGTATGTGTGTATATATACCACTATACACAAGTTCAGATGTTTTGCCTGCCTCCAAAGAACCCAAAAAAATGCCCAAAAAAACGCTAGCGCCAAAAAAAAAAACGCCCAGGTGCGTTGTTGCAGGCATTTTTTGGGGGTTTTTGGAGGCAGGCAAAACATCTGAACTTGTGTATAGTGGTATATATACACACATACTTATATGTATTTTACACTTAGACATATATAGGTGTTATAGGAGCGGAGCCATATTAGTGTAAATGATTTCATTAGCGCAAGCATATATTTCTGCTACTATCACACCTATATATGTCTATGTATATATATACATATAAGTATGTGTGTATATATACCCGTATACACAAGTTCAGATATTTTGCCTGCCTCCAAAAACCCCCAAAAAAATGCCTGCAACAACACACCTGGGCGTTTTTTTTTTTTTTGGCGCTAGCGTTTTTTTGGGCATTTTTTTGGGTTCTTTGGAGGCAGGCAAAACATCTGAACTTGTGTATAGTGGTATATATACATACATACTTATATGTATTTTACATAGCGTAACTATATTGGTGTTAATTATTTCATTAGCACAAGTAGTGTTTTCTGCTCCTTTCACACCTATATATGTGCAGGTGTATAGATACATACATGGGTGTGTATATATACCCCCTATACACATGTTCAGATGTCATGCCTGACTCCAAACATGTGCTCAAAAAATCCCTGTAGACGCCTGCAGCCAAAAAGCAAGCTGACAGGGGCGAAGCCATATTACTGCAGCGAAAGTGACTTCAGGGAAACTAGCTTTTCTCTATAGCGGTCACCCTGCCATAGCAGTCAGTGTCAGTTCACCCTACACTACATTACGGTCACCCTGATATGGAAGGGTTTGGTCACCCTGTCATAGCAGTCAGTTCACCCTACACTACATTACGGTCACCCTGACACTTCACCCTTTCCCTACAGAAACTAAATTTTTGCATCTAACTAAAGTGTAAAAGAGCACCCTAACTACACTAGATATCCCTTTCCTCACGCTAATAAATGCTAAATGACACTTTTAAAGTAAAATTAACAGAACTGCTTCCACTCTCTTCCATGTCCCTGTATAACAATGCTAGGAATTTGGCGGGGGCTATCTTATATACTGGGGGGCGTATTCACTAATGATTGGACTATGGACCCCCTAGTCACTCCAATCACATTCCTAGCATTCTCCTGCCCCCTCAATTGGCTTTTTCTAATGGTTCTGGTCCAATCACAGGCTTTTAAAGCCCATTTCCTGGCCCATTGCATTTTGGTTGGTTCTGGTTGCCGAATTCCAAACTTTTTCAGCAAAAAGTTCTAAATTCGGCCGAACCTCGAACAGTCAATGTTCGGGTCGAACCGATGGTCGACTCGAACCGTTCGATCATCCCTACTTGTAAAGCAAAATGTAAACCTGCAAAGCAACATGTGTTTCTCTGGCATACGCTCACCCCTCCTATTCTCCCCTGCCCCTCCATTCAGCACTGGGACTAACATGAGGACCCTGTGACTCACTTCATGTGACAACACTGATTGGCCCAGCTCAGTATAAGCAATGACCTCACTGACTCTTAAGCCAACCATAGATAATTTGAATCTTGACTGGTTCAGCAGGGATCGGCCAAGATTCAAACCAACCATGTATGGGCCGGCTGAATGTACCCAAGTTAATCGATCGATCAACTTGGGTATGACCACACTGTTGGATTTTACATGTGATTATTGCTAGCAGCTATTATAGCTGCTAGCAGTAATCACTGTTTTCTCCCAGTTAGGGTCTTCCCTAGCTCAGCGGGAAGGATTCCCCAACAACACTGCTTGTGTTGATGTGGGAATTGAGCAATTTTCTTTTCTGCAACCATGGCAAAATCGCTCTGTCTATGGCTGACTTTAGATTTTACAGGGCTTACCTTTCACTCCCTATGGCTGAAAAGAGGTGCGGGGGAATGCATGAGAGGTAAGCAAAATGCAAAGGGGAAAGGTGTCTATAATAAAGTGTACGTTACCCCAACATTTTAAAATTCATAATATGTGTCTGTGTTACCATGTATTTATAAGAAAAAGTATCCTGTTCTCTTTGTATTGCTTCCTTTGTGTAAAATACTTGGTGATCTTGCTAGTCTCCTGCTTTCCTGTTTCAAAATGATCAACCAGGCTATAGAAGTACATCCATCCCAGCAGTTTTCTTCTTCGCATGCTACATGGGAGCACAGCCTGCCTGTAATCCAATGGTCAAACTTGTGCTATGACACCCCCCTGCATAGCTAATCATTGGGAAGATCAGTGTACTAGTAGCCTAGTAGCCTAAAGTAAACCCTCTGACTCACACCTAGGCTTCTAACAAGCCTCTATCTACACTACACAACTATGTACACAAGAGGGCACTACATGTCTATTATACAGTATCTCTCAAAAGTCAGTACACCCCTCACATTTTGTAAATATTTTATATCTTTTTATGTGAAAAGAAATGACACTTAGCTACAATGTAAAGTAGTTAGTGTACGGCTTGTATAACAGTGTACATTTGCTGTCCCCTTAAATAAATCAACACACAGCCATTAATGTCTAAACCGCTGGCAACAAAAGTGAGTACACCCCTAAATGAAAATGTCTGAATCGGGCCCAAAGTGTCAATATTTTGTATGGCCACCATTATTTTCCAGCACTGCCAAAACCCTCTTGGGCATGGGGTTCACTAGAGCTTCACAGGTTGCCACTGGGTCTTCTTCCACTCCTCCATGACGACATCACGGAGCTGGTGGATGTTAGAGACCTTGTGCTCTTCCACCTTCAGTTTGAGGATGTCCCACAGATGCTCAATAGGATTTAGGTCTAGAGATATGCTTGGCCAGTCCATCTCCTTTACCCTCAGCTTCTTTAGCAATGCAGTGGTTGTCTTGGAGGTGTGTTTGGGGTCGTTATGTTGAAATACTGTCCTGCGGCCCAGTCTCCGAAGGGAGGGGATCATGCTCTGCTTCAGTATGTCACAGTACATGTTGGCATTCCTGGTTCTCTCAATGAACTGTAGCTCCCCAGTGCCGGCAGCACTCATGCAGCCCCTACCATGACACTCCTACCACCATGCTTGACTGTAGGCAAGACACACTTGTCTATGTACTCCTCACCTGGTTGCCGCCACACACACTTGACAACATCTGAACCAAATAAGTTTATCTTGGTCTCATTAGACCACAGGACATGGTTCCAATAATCTATGTCCTTAGTGTGCTTGTCTTCAGTAAACAGTTTACGTGATTTCTTGTGCATCATATTTAGATGAGGCTTCCTTCTGGGACAACAGCTATGCAGACCAATCTGATGCAGTGATCGGCGTATGGTCTGAGCACTGACAGGCTGACCCTTCACCCCTTCAACCTCTGCAGCAATGCTGGCAGCACTCATACGTCTATTTCCCAAAGACAACCTCTGGATATGATGCTGAGCACATGCACTCAACCTCTTTGGTCAACCATGGTGAGGCCTGCTCTGGGGGGAACCTGTCCTATTATACCGCTGTATGGTCTTGGCCACCATGCTGTAGCTCAGTTTCAAGGTCTTGGAAATCTTCTTATAGCACATGCCATTTTTATGTTGAGCAACAATTCTTTTTTTCAGATCCTCAGAGAGTTCTTTGCCATGAGGTGCCATGATGAACTTCCAAATTTAACACACCTGCTCACCATTCACACCTGAAACCTTGTAACACTAACGAGTCTCATGACATCGGGGAGGGAAAATGGCTAATTGGGTCCAATTTGGACATTTTTACATAGGGGTGTACTCACTTTTGTTGCCAGCAGTTTAGACATTAATGGCTGTGTGTTGAGGTATTTTGAGGGGACAGCAAATTTACACTGTTATACAAGCTGTACACTCACTACTTTACATTGTAGCAAAGTGTAATTTCTTCAGTGTTGTCACATGAAAAGGTATAATAAAATATTTACAAAAATGTGAGGGGTGTACTCATTTTTGTGAGATACTGTGTGTGTGTGTGTGTGTATATATATATATATATATATACAGTATCTCACAAAAATGAGTACACCCCTCACATTATTATATATATATATATATATATATATATATATAAATAAACGTTTTTGGCAGGTGTACAAAATGCTGTCAATTAAGAATGCTTTCAAAAATAGAAGTGTTACTGGTTTATTTTTATCATTTTACAAAATGCTAAGTAAATGAACACAGGAGAAATTGAAAATCAAATCGATATTTGTTGTGACCTCTTTTGCACCCGTGGCAAAACAGTGGAAATTGCAATTCAATGTTTCCAAATGTAAAAAAAATGCACGTAGGGAAAAATAATCCCTTGAGAGAATACAACCTTTGGGGTACAGTGTTGGCCCATACTACAAAGGAAAAAGATTTGGGGGTACTTATTTCGGATGATCACAAAATGAGCAAACAGTGTGACCAGGCAGTGGGAAAAGTTAATACAATTCTAGGATGCATCACTAGAGGGATCACCAGCAGGAGAAAGGAGGTCCTGATTTCCCTATATAGACATTTAGTGAGACTTCATTTAGAATACTGTGAGACCTCACCTACAAAAAAGATATTAATAAGATAGAATGAGTCCAGAGACAGGTAACAAATATGGTGAAGGGTTTGGGCGATAAAACATATCAAGAGCGACTTCAGGAACTTAAAATGTACAGTCTGGAGGAAAGAAGAGAAAGGGGAGACAAGACTGAAACCTTTAAATACATCAAGGGGGTGAAAAAGTTCAGGAGGGCAGTATTTTCAATATAAGAGACAAAGTCAAGAACACAATGACATGACCTCAAACTAACTGGAGGAAAGTTTAAAACTAATATTAGAAAGTATTTTTTTTCTGAAAAGGTAGTTAGCTGATGCTTGGAATAAACTTCCAGCAGAGGAAGTGAAACATGCTTGAGACAAACATAGAGCTTTTGGAGGACTTAATACTTTTTAATACTTTATATAAGCATTTCCAACTTTGGACACCTGTCAAGCACTGAGTTTTGCTTATTTTGCACAGAGTGTAATGTTTGGATGGATTGAATATTCCTTAAGAGTCGGTTCACACTGGGGCGACACGACTCTTTACTACTTCGGGGGCGACTTGTGCATTATAATGCACCACGACTTCGGAGCGACTTGCAGGGACTTCATATAATGGAAGTCTATGCAAGTCGCTCCGAGATCGCCCCGAAGTAGTACAGGACCCTTTTTCTAAGTCGGAGCGACTTGTGTCGCTCCTATTAGAACGGGTCCTGTAGCGGTCAATGGACCGCGACGGTGCACGACTTGTCAGGTTGACAAGTCGCGCTAATGTGAACCGGCTCTTATTGTCTACTTATTGCACTGTAGAAATATTTATTTATGAATTGTTTTGCACTTCGCCACTTTCTTTGGTGGCATTTTTGATTCATATTTAACATTATTTGCACCTTATGATATTAATTTGTATTTGGCACTATGTCACTTTGATTTATGTCACTAGCACTTTATTTGGCACAGTATCTAGCGCTGTACCTTGATATTTGCAAAGACTTATTGGACTACTGGGTCTTTTTTATGTGTCACTTTTCTATGTTTCTATGTTTGCCTTCAAAACAGCATCAGTTCTTCAAGGTACACTTGCACAAAGCTTTTAAGAGAACTCGCCAAGTAGGTTGTTCCAAACATCTTGGAGAACTACCCACAGATCTTCTGTGGATGTGGGCTGTTAAAAAACCTTCTGTCTCTTCATGAAATCCCAGACAGACTTGATATTGAGATCAGGGCTCTGGGGGGGCCAAAGCAACCCTTCCAGGTCTCCTTGTTTTTCTTTACACTGAAGATAGTTCTTAATGACATTAGCTGTATGTTTGGGGTTGTTGTCCTGCTGCAGAAAAAAAATAGGGCCAATCACATGTGTCCCTGGTGGTATGGCATGATGGATAATTATCTGCCTGTATTTCTCAGTGTAGCACCTTCTAGATAGCGTGCTAATTGTTCGTGTAGGTAGATTGTAGGTAGGCTGGGTTGTGAATCTGGGTCAGGGAATAGTGACTGGATGACTCCTCTGGCAGCTCTCTCTGGCACTTCCCCTAGTCCCTGGTCTGAAAGTTTGTGAAAACTTTCAGAGCTGGAGGGTGTTGCTGGGGAGGGGGCTGCCATGTATATTTAAGGAGCTAAAAGGGGGTAGGCCACCTCATAAATAGGCATGAGGCATGCCAGCAAGGACAGTCTGGTGGAAGATGGAAATGGAGTGCTGAGGAGGCCGTCGATGGCCCTTGAGGGTGCACCCTAGTCTGGGGGGGGAGTGACCTTGGGCCTGGGGCTCAGGTGCTGGAAGATTCCCCTACACAGTGGTCCTCAACCCTGGCCTACAGGGCCCACTAACAGGCCAGATTTGCAAGATAACTGAAATACATCCCAGGTGATATCATTTGCTGCTCAGTGATTGCAGAATTCTAGTCTGCATCTCCCCAAGGTAATACTTAAAATCTGGCCTGTTAGTGGGCCCTGTAGGCCAGGGTTGAGGACCACTGCCCTTCAACACACTGAGGAAACCCTTCCTGGAGTCATGGGAGCAAGGAGAGAGGACAGCTTCTGAGAGTCAGCTGGGTGGGCTGGTGGGTGTCAGTCTGGAGGACTGTGGGACTAAGTTAGCCTGGAGGGCTAATGAAAGGGGCAGCTGCAGCCAGGCAGGTTGACAGTGCCTGAGGAAGTGGTCCTGGAAACAGTGACCACAGGGAGGAAGTGCTGGGAGAGTGTGAGCAGTGTCACCTATCTGCTCTTCAAGTATAGGAGCTGCGAGACCCTGCCTGTAATGGGCCTTTGCTACAAAACTACAATTGGGTTATATAGCTGGGTTCTGAAAAACTACAATTGGGTGATATAGCTGGGTTCTGCAAGCAAGTGTGTGCTGGAGGAAATAGAGGAGCTGCATATATAGAGACTGTATATAGATGAGGAGCTGTCCCTAAAGTTTGTTTAAAGTCAAGTGGGCATCCCATAATTTCCCATCCCTATCCAAGTTATATCCCTCAATAACACAAAAAAAAACTGTCCTCCGACTCTGGAGTGACTGTGAAATTTGGTGTGTCTGGCTGTGCAGTGTGGGGAATCCCATTCTACTTGCGGCTCCCGAGGGGGTGCGCTACATCAGCATTGAGGACACCATTGATCCTAACCAAATCTCCAACTCCACTTACAGAAACGCAGCCCCAAACTTGCAAGGAACATCAACATACTTCACTATTGCCTGCAGACACCTAATTATTGTTACAACTTTGCAGCCCTTTGGTCAACAAAAGCCTCCTGCTACAGCCAAATATTTCAACCTGCTGCCATTTTTCAGCACCCCAGTTCCTATGTTTTCCTGCATAGTTGAGTCACTTAGCCTTGTTTTCACTACGGAGGTATGGCATTTTGCCTGCAATTCTTCCATGAAGACCACTTCTGGCCTGACCTCTCCAGACAGTAGATGAGTGTACTTGGGCCCCACTGGTTTATGCCATTTCTGTGCTGACAGCACTGCTGGACATCTTCAGATGTCAAAGGGAAGTAAGCATGATGTACCTGCTGCATTACATTTTCTTGGCCCACCACTGCATCTACGCTCCTCAACGTTGCATGTTTCTTTGTGCTTATTCAAAAGAGCTTGAACAGCACATCTTGTAACCCTAGTCTGCTTTGAAATCTTTGCCTGGGAGAAGCCTTGCTGATGCAGTATAACTGCATTGTATCTTGTTGCCATGCCATGGTGTATGATCTGTGTCATGAAACTCTCTTCCTCAACCTCACCTTAGTAGCAGAGTTTGGCTGTTCCTCACCCAGGTTTAAGCCTTCTACACAGCTCTTTCTGCTTTAGTTAGTGACTGTTTTTCAACCTACATATAAAAAGAATGATCATTTGCTTGCTATATTTGGTTAATCATAAACCTAACATGTAAGTCCCAACATAGGTGTGCACAGCCTATTGCATTAGGGTGGGCACCTCAAAGCTCAAACACATACATGTGTATATATACTGATGGTGTCAGTAGAGCAGTGGACGCTATCAGTAGGGCAGAGAGAGGGCAGTGGATGGTGTCAGTAGTTTTCATTTTTTATTATATTTTACAATTTTAGTATATTTAGTATTTTTTAAAAACATTGTAGGAGCCGTTAGGGGGCTTCCCTGAAATATCAGGGGTTTAAACATGGTGAATCTGCGCCACACAGGGTTATTAGGGTGTGCCTAGGCACACCCTGTGCGCACGCCTATGAGTCCCTGTGACGGTACTCGCCGTCACTGAGACAGAAAAAAAACTATGTGACAGAGAAATTGATGGTTTGGACTGCTTCAGTTAATCAGACTTGTAACAGATGCATGTCATCAGCTCAAACACCGGTCTTCCATGGATTGTAAATCATGTTGATTTGCTCATCCATTGTTTACTGTGGGTTCTCAGTATTTACACTATCATATGTATATTATATCTTGTTTTACCCTTGGTGCCGGCAGTCTGGGCTTCCAGGCTGACTTAAGTACACTGAGCTAATTAGCATGTGAATAATAACCTTGTCTAGATGGGATTAGCCATGAGTCAGCTGTACCTCGTTAGCTATTCATTGTGTGATGTTTTTATGTAAATATTCAGGTCATTGTTCATGTAGTGACTGTCATGCTTCTCAAGTGTATAAAAGTCTGCTACTTGTTTTAATAAAAGAGTTAGTTGCTTTCAGAGACATACAAGCTAAGTTTAGGCTAGTTTTTGTATGTAGGGCAGCTGGAATATCTCCATCTATGTCCAGACTGGAGGAAGCCACATACTGACGGAAGACCACAAGTACGGTGTGGGTCGACGGTTCCGTTACAGTCCCAATGAGGAGATAAGGGAAAGATGTGATCTTCATAGAAAGAGAAAAACAGGAGTGGATTCCAAAAACCTTCAGATCTCAGCACAGCAACACCACACACCACCCTATTGCAGCAGGAAGGGGCTTACCAGAATAGAATGACCCCCAATAAAGAGTGGTCAAACTGCCCTTAATGTACTTCACACAGAGCAAGCTTGCCAGCTTGCATATACATACAAATTTGCCACCTTGGATTCCGCTCGTCAGTGTGACCAAAAACTCGAAGCATCTCGAACTTCATAAACCACTTGCCGACCGTATAACTTACATATATGGCAGCAAAGTAGCACTCCTGCGCCTGATCAGGTATCTAGAACGTGATCCGACACTTTTAGTTAGGGGAGCTGATCAGCGGGTACCGAGGACTCAATTTTTGCCGGCACCACCGATTGTTTGGTACAGAAGGGAAACGGCGGTCTGCCTATCTAACAAAGCAGATTGCCGTTCTGTCAGTAGGCACGGCCTTTATCCTGTGTTCCTGAAAAGCAGGGACATTGATCTTTGCCTACCCCTAGTAAAAGCACCTCCCACAGTACACAGAAACACTGATTAGGCACACAGCTAACCCTTTGATCGCCCCTGATGGTAACCCCTTCCCAGCCAGTGTCGTTAGTACAGTAACAGTGCATATTTTTTAGCACTGATCAGATCACTGTATTAGTGTCACTGGTGATCTGTATTAGTGTCACTGGTCCCCACAAAGTGTCAGTGTCCGACTGTCCCTGCAATGTTGCAAACCCACTATAGGTCTCTGATTGTTGCCTTTACTAGTAAAAAATAAATAAAAATATCCCATTGTTTGTAGTCGCCATAACGTTTGTGCAAACCAATCAATATACGCTTATGGGGATTCTTTTTTTACCAAAAATATGTAGCAGAATACATATTGTACTAACGTCGGATCGTTAGTACAGTGGCTGACGGTTTTTTTTTTCATTCAATCCACTGGGGAAAATTCATAGTGTGTACCAGGCTTTATACTGCTTGCATTTAAAATACTATTGGTGATGATAGAGGGTGCCCCAAAAAGGGAACCCATCTTGACTATGTGTTATAATGCCCCAGAGCACAGAAGACTTGAGTGTGTGGATCGTTGGCCTCCCTATTTAAAGACCCATTGCTGAGCATACAGTAGTATACTTTTGTATCACTGACGCCCCCCCCCCCCCCCCCCCCGTATGACTTCTCTTCTTTTCTCTATGGGTATTAACACATTACCCAGTCCATATCAGTATATATATCCAGCATGGTATTTTTTTCCTATTGAGATCTGATGTGTTTTCAAAGTGTTCCTTTCATTTTTTTGTGCAGTGTATATATACACTATAATACCAAAGTACTGGGGCGTCTGCCTTAACACACAAATTAACTTTAATGGCATCCCAGTCTTAAGCAGGCCATAGACGATTCGAATTTCGTACGAAAATCGTAAATGGCAGTGTTATCGAACGATTTTCGTATCGTTAGTGTGGTATGTAAAACGTTCGATTTTCGTACGACAGCAAAAATTCACATATCCAACATGTTGGGTTTTTTTGCGAAAATCGGCCGAATTTCGTATCATTAGTGGGGGAGTTGTATGATTTCGCCTAACAAAACACAGAACAGTAGGGAGTGTGTCCGGTAGAGATGTGGTTAAAAGGCACAAAAAATAGTGTTTTGTCGTACGATTTTCGGCTCACATTAATGGTACACTCGATGATGTGCACGAGTTGCGCTTTCGTTTATCGAACGATAAATCGTACGTAATTCGAATCGTCTATGGCCTGCTTTAGTCCATGGTGTTTAATATTGAGTTGGCCCACCCTTTGCAGCTAGAACAGCTTCAGCTCTTCTGGGAAGACTGTCCAAAAGGTTTAGGAGTGTGTCTATGGGAATGTTTGACCATTCTTCCAGAAGTGCATTTGTGAGGTCAGGCACTGATGTTGGGCGTGAAGACCTGCTCTAATTCATCCCATAGGTGTTCAATCAGGTTAAGGTCAGGACTCTGTGCAGGCCAGTCAAGTTCCCCCACCCCAAACTCGCTCATCCATGTCTGAAATTGTCCAAAATGTCTTAAGAGTTAAGAGTTGCAGCAGTGCTTACAAATAGCTACCTCAGCCAGGAAGGCTAAAGGGAGCAGTAAAAAGGACTTTTGAGTCACAAGGAAGAGTCAGAAGTCAGTTCAAGTTCACAGACAGCAAGTCAGTGTTAACAAGCGCCAACGGGCATTGAGCGTCATTTAGCCAGCGTTAAGTCAGCGTCATTTTTCTCAGAGTCCCATTCTATTGTGTATAGTCGAGCCAGAGGAGTATCCCACTCATTCCCTTCTCCCATCCAAGTTCCTAAAATAAATACAAAACCCAAAGATGCTGGACTGTTTCTTGTCTCAGTGCTCACACTTGGAGAACAGGCTTAAATGTGCTGTTGTTCTTAGCAGTAACCCTGGCAGACCCACATCCAGCACAAAGGCTGGAAATCCTGCTACACAGACACCGCATGTGATTCGCACAGGAATTTCACCCCATGCCTGTGCACACCACATTCTACATTTTGGCTCAAATCACATCGCATCTGCTTCAAAATAGTGCAGGACCCTTTTTTTTCCCCCGCACCTGTTCATACCCATGCGATGCGATTCTGCCAATCATAATGAATTTTGTGATTTGTTTCACGGTATCAATAATCTAACATTGATATCTACAGCAGGTCGCATGGACACCGTGCAATTGCAATGCAGTGTTGGAAAACGCACAGGATTAGTTGCTTTTTCCGCATCGCATCAGTGTGGACCTAGGCAGAAAATGGGGTCATGAGAGTGGAGCACAGGGTGAAGATATCCACTGAGAATGGAAACTAGGACAACAAAGGATAGATAATATATGTAAAGTCTAGTACACACAATCTGAATATCGAACACAAAAATACAGTTTTCAAAGCAATCGTACAATAATCTAATCATTGGTACACAACTTTAGTCCGAAATTATCCGCAGGGACAAACACGAACATTTTTCTTGAATTATACCAGATAGTATGATATTTATTTCATCAGTACAGTTCCCGCATGAAAATACAATACAAATACATTATATTACATCACTTCTGAGTTTGCATTTAGTCGTACTGTTGACTGTTACTACTGTTGTATTTATACCTATGTTTACACTCCATGTTGGAGTGCTGTTTTTGATTATCCTCAAATTATCAATAAAAATGTATTCAAAAGGAGAAAGAATTTTCGTATTTTAGTAACCTATTAGTTTTTGATTTGGAGACTAGCATGCAAAAAACAATAGACTATCATTCGACCGATAATCTCATTGCGTGTGTCAGGCTTTAGTGTTATTTGACTATTTGCTTGAAGATAGCAGTGGCAGTTATATAGGGGGGGGGGGGGGCGCACTTTTATTTTATATAACCATCAGAGTCAATGCACTTATGGACTTTTGCCTTATCTACGTATATCCAGTTCCAGCTTGAGCATGTTTGGAGAGAAGTGGTATACCATAAACCAATGTACCTGCTATTTTAGTACTTACTCTTTACAGTATATCTGAGTTTACTCTCACCTTCATCTTTGTGTAAACATTTTGTCATTGTTTCCTTTGCAGCTCATAAAATGGGTAAAAACCAGAGTTTGAATAAAAGATAAAGAAAATCATTTACTGAGCCCTACTTCTGAGCTGCAATCAATCTCTTAAAAGCTTTTATTACAAGGATATCTTTAGACCTATGTAGTTCACACAGTGTTATAAAGAATAATGTAAAGAATGGTTACTGTGATAACTATGAGGACTGGGTAATAAAGTTAGCAAGGCGTAAAGGCTTTGTTCAACTTTTGAAAAATAAAAATAAACCAGTAAAAAATTGCCAGTAAACAATGTACATTTATTTATATATTTTTTCTAAAGAGCCTGCAGAGCATTCCACCCATGAATATCACATTGCAGGTGCATTGTCCGGCTCCTGCAGTCTCTCAGGATAGCTGTCTGCCAGTACTTCCAATACTAACCAGCACCCTCGCAGTTCATTGAGAAATGCAGAGCCGTCAGCTGTAATGGCTGATGTTACTTGTAGTCTATTCATTCACAGGAAACTGTGAATGAATGACGCAGCTGTGTGTTCGGAGCCCAACGCGGCTGGTTTCAAATGTTGACAGCGGGTACCGGGAGGGGATCTCCTGCCCACTGTCACATAAAGGGAGGGTAAGGGGGGAGAAGGTGCAGATGCTGGAACATGTTATATGTTCTGCCCTAAAACAGGTATAACATGTAACATGTTCCAAAGGTGCAGTTATTCTTTAAGCTTAGTACACACTATTAGAAAATCCCACTACCATTAAATTTGTTCTGTTTCCTCATCTAATGTTGAAAATGAGAATGCCATTAATGGTACAAAAATTCTCGAACGACAGAGGACAACTTCCCACAAACGTAACTTTGGTTTACTGTATGTCTAGTCTATAGTTGTACTTTGTTTCTGATCATGCATAGACTTTTTATAGGACAAATACTGTACCATTGAAATAAAAATCAGACGTTATGATTACAAACAAGAGAAATGTTCCTTGTGCCTTCAGAAATTTTCATCGGAACAGTCCATATCGGCTCCCAAATCAGAGTACTAACGAAAAGAAAATTGAATGATTGTTACGAATATAGATATTTTCATCTGATTTTCTAATCATGTGTACTAGACTTTATCCAAGCTAAATGGCTGACAATACAGACACAGGTACCCATGGTGTGTACTAAACCAAGGACATCAGAAGGAGGCCAACAGTGGTCATGTCTGCATCATAACCTGTAGGGAAGATTGGGAATCACCGGGGTCCATTCCCCATTTTTCAGCCATTCTTAGACCTCCCCCTTCTGTGTAAGCTGTTCTAAAAGCTTATCTAAACTTAAGAACAAAAA
Organism: Pelophylax lessonae; assembly: GCF_965119305.1. Taxonomy (NCBI): domain Eukaryota; kingdom Metazoa; phylum Chordata; class Amphibia; order Anura; family Ranidae; genus Pelophylax; species Pelophylax lessonae. The sequence goes on along the minus strand of NC_138779.1, from coordinate 88,252,794 downwards.
CTGATATTATTGCAGCTTACTATTGTCAGATGTCAGATTCTCTTTTTCCATACTTTTTCCTTTAATTTTAAAATGGTAATCCTGCAATTAACACACTTCCTGTCCTGGGATGGCAACCGTACTGAACAGCGTTGTCACCTTAAGACAGTCAGTGTGTTAGGACTACATAACACCTCCTTGTCTTCTCCATATCAGGGGGAGGTGTTTTGTAGTCCATGTAGATAGCAGGGAACAATGCTATCTAATAACAGTCCATAGTTAGATAGAAATCGCAAGATTTCTGGCTGGACGAACAGCTATTTTTTTGCACTTGTCAAACAAATATAATAAAACACTTTTAACGGTTTATATCACAGACCAAAAAAGAGTAAAGCCCCGTACACACGCACAGGTTGTTGGCCAACCGATCGAACGTCTTTTGTCCAGTGTTGTTTGTTGGTTGAAATGTGCTCTAGACTTGCACTGGACTTTTGTTGGCCAACAAAAACCAACTTCAGAAGTGATGTCATGTGATGGTTGACTTTCCGTGTGTTTTTTCTTCTCTGAGCATGCCCAGTCTTGTTCATCTGATTTTTGTCTGCCGAAATCTGTACTGACTGAGGAACAATCGGCCGTTCTTTGTTGGCCAACAAAAATTTTATAGCATGCACACCAGATTTTTTTCGGCCGAAAATTCGCAGTTGGTTGTCGGAAGCATCATACTAACAAGCCTACAATCGGCAGATCGGACGTTGGCCGTCAATTTACGGCCAACAATCTGTGCGTGTGTACGGGGCTTAACAAAGATAAATTTGTTGTCAGAGATTACATAGACTTGAAGAGCATGTCCTTGCTATTGAGTGAACTGCAGCGATAGTTGTGTGATATAACCAGGAGGAGGCAGATAGAAATTCTTCAAAATGCCAGAGCAAATATTTATTTCTAATCATGTAGCATTCTGCTCGTTATGTGCTGTTTCTTCTTGGCTTTGGCCATGGTTTGTCCTTTAAACCTTCTCTGAATGTCATCTATCTACCTGGCTCTTTGCCTTGTACCTATTCCTGAATGCCTTCTGCAAATGTCATCATATACCTGTGCTACCTGAATGCTGCCTGTTCTGACCATTGCTTGTTCAATTAAATTTTGGCTTTAGCCTGTTTACCTTTTTCCAGACTTTTGTCTACAATGTATTTGGCTATAGAAGGGTGTTATGGGGAAGGGGTTGGGTGCAGCACCTTTAAGCATGTCCCCCAGAGGTGCCTGAGCGATCGCTCAGTGTACAAAGAACAAAGCAGTCTTTAGACTGCTGCTGTGCTCTATCTAATGCCTCGTACACACGCAACGATTATCGGGCAACCGATCGTCCGACTTTTGTCCAGAGTGGTGTTTTGTTGGTTGGAATGTGCCTAGACTGCACACGAATTTTCTCGGCCAACAAAAATCTACTTCAGAAGTGATGTCATGTGCTGGTTTACTTTCCACGTGTTTTTTCTTCTCTGAGCATGCCCAGTCTTGCTCATCAGATTTTTGTCTGCCGAAATCTGTACTGACTGACGGAAAATCGGCCGTTGCGTTGACGGCCAACAAAAATTTTATAGCCTGCACACCAGATTTTTTTCGGCCGAAAAGTCAGAGTCGGTTGTCGGAAGCATCATACTAACAAGCCGAAAATCGGCCGATCGGACGTTGGCCGAAAATTTCCGGCCAATAATCGATGCGTGTCTACGGGGCTTAAGTACTAGGGGCAACCTTGCAGAGCTCTGACTCTTGCCCTGAGAAAGAGAGGGGGCTGTGGGTCCAGGTGGATTGTATGTGGACCATATTATGTCATATGCAGCCTCTACTCATGTAGGTTAGTTTGTACATTGGAAGCGCCTTTAAAATCCTAATAGGAGGGAAAGAAGGTATTTTTTATTTAAGGTATAGCTCTCATCTAGCATAGTAAGACGCATAGAAGGGGAAGATTTTAATGTGTTTATGAGTGGCAAGGCTGTTTTGAATACCCAGTAGAAGCATAAGTGGATCCAAAGTCAGAGGTAGCCCTGCGAGAGCACATATACAGTGGGTACGGAAAGTATTCAGACCCCCTTAAATTTTTCACTCTTTGTTATATTGCAGCCATTTGCTAAAATCATTTAAGTTCATTCTTCTTCCTCATGAATGTACACACAGCTCCCCATACTGACAGAAAAACACAGAATTGTTGACATTGTTGCAGATTTATTAAAAAAGAAAAACTGAAATATCACATGGTCCTAAGTATTCAGACCCTTTGCTGTGACACTCATATATTTAACTTTCTTCTGATCATCCTTGAGATGATTCTACACCTTCATTTGAGTCCAGCTGTGTTTGATTATACTGATTGGACTTGATTAGGAAAGCCACACACCTGTCTATATAAGACCTTCCAGATCACAATGCATGTCAGAGCAAATGAGAATCATGAGGTCAAAGGAACTGCCTGAAGAGCTCAGAGACAGAATTGTGGCAAGGCACAGATCTGGCCAAGGTTACAAAAAGATTTCTGCTGCACTTAAGGTTCCTAAGAGCACAGTGGCCTCCATAATCCTCAAATGGAAGACGTTTGGGACGACCAGAACCCTTCCTAGAGCTGGCCGTCCGGCCAAACTGAGCTATCGGGGGAGAAGAGCCTTGGTGAGAGAGGTAAAGAAGAACCCAAAGATCACTGTGGCTGAGCTCCAGAGATGCAGTCAGGAGATGGGAGAAAGTTGTAGAAAGTCAACCATCACTGCACCCCTCCACCAGTCGGGGCTTTATGGCAGAGTGGCCCGACGGAAGCCTCTCCTCAGTGTAAGACACATGAAAGCCCGCATGGAGTTTGCTAAAAAACACCTGAAGGACTCCAAGATGGTGAGAAATAAGATTCTCTGGTCTGATGAGACCAAAATAGAACTTTTTGGCCTTAATTCTAAGCGGTATGTGTGGAGAAAACCAGGCACTGCTCATCACCTGTCCAATACAGTCCCAACAGTGAAGCATGGTGGTGGCAGCATCATGCTGTGGGGGTGTTTTTCAGCTGCAGGGACAGGACGACTGGTTGCAATCGAGGGAAAGATGAATGCGGCCAAGTACAGGGATATCCTGGACAAAAACCTTCTCCAGAGTGCTCTGGACCTCAGACTGGGCTGAAGGTTTACCTTCCAACAAGACAATGACCCTAAGCACACAGCTAAAATAACGAAGGAGTGGCTTCACAACAACTCCGTGACTGTTCTTGAATGGCCCAGCCAGAGCCCTGACTTAAACCCAATTGAGCATCTCTGGAGAGACCTAAAAATGGCTGTCCACCAACGTTTACCATCCAACCTGACAGAACTGGAGAGGATCTGCAAGGAGGAATGGCAGAGGATCCCCAAATCCAGGTGTGAAAGACTTGTTGCATCTTTCCCAAAAAGACTCCTGGCTGTATTAGATCAAAAGGGGGCTTCTACTAAATACTGAGCAAAGGGTCTGAATACTTAGGACCATGTGATATTTCAGTTTTTCTTTTTTAATAAATCTGCAACAATGTCAACAATTCTGTGTTTTTCTGTCAGTATGGGGTGCTATGTGTACATTCATGAGGAAGAAGAATGAACTTAAATGATTTTAGCAAATGGCTGCAATATAACAAAGAGTGAAAAATTTAAGGGGGTCTGAATACTTTCCGTACCCACTGTAAGTCATTATCTTCTAAGTGACAATGGCAGAGGGTTGCTAGAACTTGGTAAAAGAAAATGAAAAAATGTAAACAAAAAAAACAAAAAAAAACTGAAAAAGATGTCCATTTAACATCGTGGAGGATTGGGGATTGAAGGGAGGTAAACTCCCCTTTGGAACTGAAGGCCCCCTGTAAGCCACCATGTTGGAAATGCCTCCTTATGATAACCAGACAATTTATGTTTAAAGATGTTAAAATACATCCTGTACCTGAATGGATATTCGGTGCCTGTAATGGTAATGGGATACTAATGGACTCTGCGGGGAAGGAGTAGTTGGATTGTACAAGGTGAGGTGGGGGCACCACTGTAATGGAGTAAAGCTCTTGTTCTTCTATTAGTTGAAGTGGTCCAACCGCTTGGGGCTGTAGCCTTTGATAACATCCTGTGGAAGGGATGAAACGCATTAAGTGACCATGGGTGGTGATGTCAGATCCGGCCGGTGACATGCAAGTAGTGCTGTACTTCCGGTTTTCGTTTTTTTTATGCTTGTTTTACATTGTACAGTACAAAATTGAGTGCAATCCTGTGTTTTTTTTGTGTCATTTTAATAAATTGAATTATGCTATATATTCCTCCTCTTTTCTGGCATTATACTATACACAAAGAGAATTTGCATCCACAAAGAAGGAGCTCCGTTATAGGATTACTAATCCCAGCATCTGAGATTTTTTGCAAAGCACACATGACTTTTGTTTTGGGAGTCTATGGCAGCTGGTGAGTGAGTGGGCACACAGGAGGGGAGCACGAACTGCACCAATTTTGTTTACAGCATTTGGCACTTCAGCACTTTAATTATGATGGAACTGCAATATTTTTTTTACCAATATGATGGACTTTTATTGATTTTGAACTTTGATATTGAGTGTATAAATATGAGTTTATGATAGTGGGAGCGCCCTTTTTACACACACATATATATATATATATATATATATATATATATATATACACAGTATCTCACAAAAGTGAGTACACCCCTCACATTTATGTAAATATTTTATTATATCTTTTCATCTGACAACACTGAAGAAATTACACTTTGCTACAATGTAAAGTAGTGAGTGTACAGCTTGTATAAATTTGCTGTCCCCTCAATAAAAATCAACACAGCCATTAATGTCTAAACCTCTGGAAACAAAAGTGAGTACACCCCTAAGTCAAAAAGTTAAAATTGGGCCCAAAGTGTCAATATTTTGTGTGGCCACCATTATTTTCCAGCACTGCCTTAACCCTCTTGGGCATGGAGTTCACCAGAGCTTCACAGGTTGCCACTGGAGTCCTCCTTCATGACGACATCACGGAGCTGGTGGATGTTAGAGACCTTGCGCTCCTCCACCTTCTGTTTGAGGATCTCCCACAGATGCTCAATAGGGTTTAGGTATAGAGACATGCTTGGCCAGTCCATCACCCTTACTCCCAGCTTCTTTAGCAAGGCAGTGGTCATCTTGGAGGTGTGTTTGGGGTTGTTATTATAATGGAATGTAAAGAAAAAGGGGTTTCAAATAACCCCTTTTTCTAGATGGGATGGCGGCAGGCTTTTTTGAAAATAAATAGGTATCCTTTAGTCATATCAATAGGTTACTAGGCAGATTTAGGTGGGCTAGCCAGTGTATGGTCAGAATAAGCCCCAATCACTGTGGGGCTTATTCTGTAGCTAGGAAGAATAACATTCAAACTGGTTTTTTCTTGTTTTTCTCCCGCCTTTGAGCCTGCCCAGGATCTATTTAAAGGGGGGCTCAGCTCCTGAAGCACCACTTACCTCAGGAAGAACGTCGTGTCAAGTTGAAAGTTTTGTTCCAGTTCTGCTATCCAGATGAGTCTCATCCGCCAGCTGCTCGAGAGGGCCGGAAAAGAGGGTTCCGAAGATTGGATCCGGCGCTGCCTGGCCATGTCTTCTGCTTCGTCTTGCCCGGCGGAGCCTCCGCCTGCTGCTGGTCGTCTCCCGGCTTCGGTGTCTTCTGGAGGATCCCACGGTGAAGCGGATGTCGTCGCCGGGTCAAGTGGTGGAGCGGATGTCGTCACCGGGTCAAGTCTACGCGAAAATGATGTCATCGGGTCAAGCGGGCGCCCGGAAGCCGTCACCGGGTCGGGAAGCGGACCGGATGTCGTCGCCGCCGAAGGTCGGAGGTCATTTCCAGCACCGGAGCCGGCGGAAGAAGATCGTCCTTCGGTCGGGGGCAGGCGCGGCGCGCCGAAGACTCGCGGAGAAGATGCCGTCCCGGCGAAGAGGAAGAGGGCGCCCCGCCGCCGCTACTCACCGCCCGCTGCCAGGAAAGAAGCATCCATCGTCGGGAAGGAGACGCCGGTCGTCCGCGGAGGGCCGCCCATCGCCCGAAGGGAGCCGCCTATCGAACGGAGGGAGTCGTCCGTCGCCCGGAGGGAGTCGTCCGTCGCCCGGAGGGAGCCGCCCATCGTCCGGAGGGGGCCGCCCGTCACCCGGAGTGAGCCGCTCGTCGCCAGGAGGGATGGACGATCCAGCTCGGCATCGTACCCCGCCGGTGGGCTGGTCGAGGCCCCGGCGCCGTCGCAGAACCCGGTTCCGGAGCAGCAGCAGCAACGTGATGTTCGTCCCCCCGTTCCGGGGCCAGGTGAGGCGGCTAATTTTTTCCCTCCTCAGGTTCCCCCACATACTTGGGCTGCCCAACACGTTCCGGATCGGGACCGACCGTCCACCATGTTGGACCAGCGGGCTGAGTGGGGCGATACACAAGGGGGGGTGGGAGTGCCTCATTTGGCCACGGCTAATGCTATGTCCACAGTACTGAATGATTTCCTCAAGGAATTTAAGCAGGTCATATCTGCTGCCCCCGCATTGCAACGGATTAGTAGTGGCCCGGTGCCCGCAGGGGGGGGGATTTGGCTGTATCTAGTGCGTCTGCTGACGCTCGGGTGCAGACATCTTCCCCTCTGGATGTGTGGGCGCCATCTAGTGGCCTTTTAGGAATTAGCGCGGTGACTAATCCGCCATCTAGTTTGGCCTCTCCTGTAGCTGATCCTCCTGCTTCTGTCACCCTGGCTAGGACTCAAAATCTCCCTGAGGTATGCCTCAGGGAGGCATTGACTTGCGAAATGTCCCCTCTGGGTTTTCACCTATCCGAATCTGTGAAGGAGAAAATCTGGAGTGGTTTGTATGTTGACATGCTTTCCTTGCTGCCTTCAGCTAAGGAATTTGTATCCAAAGGTGACAAGAAGGATGAGGAGGAGCGGAGACGCCCAGTGACAAAAATTTTTTATAATTGGCTGCAGGCGTTTTTCATATATACTGCTGTGCTCTGTGAGAAACACCCTTCCAAGTGTGTTGGTCTTTTCCAGCATTTGGATATTGTGTTAGAGGCCTATAAAAACTTTGGTGGGACGGCGTGGTTCTCTTATGATGTCGCCTTCCGCCAGAAGCTGGCTGTGCAGCAGCATTTGAAGTGGGGCGTCAAGGATATCAGCCTTTGGCTGGATCTCTTGTTACCTCAGAAGCCTTCCTTTGGTAGACAGCCGTCTACTATTACTCAGCAGCCTACCCCTTCTCATTCCTTTCGCAAAGGGGTATGTTTCAGTTATAACGATTCCCAATGCAAATGGCCTGGGAATTGTAGATATAGACACGAATGCGCATTTTGTGCGGGTTCCCACCCAGTTGCAAAATGCTTTAAAAAGATGCAGAGTTCCCAACCTGCAGGGGGTTTTTCAAAAGGCAACAACCCCGGTGAAGCTGTGCGCAATGCTTCCGTGGCTTCTGCAATACCCCGACAAGGTGAAAGCCACGTTAGTACTTGAGGGTTTCGCTTGTGGTTTCTTTTTGCCCGTTTTTAAAGGCGCAGGTTGCACTCTGGTAAAAAATTTGAAATCTGTCACTTATCTTGAGGATGTGGTCGCTGAGAAGATTTGTAAGGAGTTGCAGGTAGGTCGGTTTGCTGGTCCTTTTGAATCTCCTCCTTTTCCCAGTTTTCGCATTTCTCCTCTTGGCATTGTTCAGAAGCGGGAACCTAATTCTTATCGTCTCATCCATCATTTGTCATTCCCTCCTGGGGAGTCTTTGAATGATGAGATCAGCGAAGACGACGCTTCTGTGCAATATTCTTCCTTTGAGGATGCCTTGGTGGTTTTGCGAGGTCTGGGAAAGGGGGCATTGCTGGCTAAGACGGATATTAAATCCGCTTTTCGCTTGCTGCCAGTCCACCCCGCTTCCTTCAACTCCTTGGGGTTTTTCTTTTGGAATCAATTTTTCTTTGATAGGTGTCTTCCCATGGGTTGCTCACTCTCTTGTTTTTACTTTGAGTGTTTTTCCACTTTTCTAGAATGGGTTGTGTCCAGTAGGTCGGGCTCTTCTTGTCTCGTCCATTATTTGGACGATTTTTTGTTCATGGGTAAAGCGGGGTCCTCTGATTGCTTGCATTTGCTTGAGACATTTTTTGACATTTGTGAGCAGTTTGGGATCCCCTTGGCGCATGAAAAGACGGAGTGGCCGTCTACTGAGGTTCAATTTTTAGGTATACACATAGACTCGGTTTTAATGGAATTTAGGTTGCCCCAGGAAAAGGTGGAAAAACTAACATCTTGTTTGTTAGCAACGATTCGCAAGAAGAAGGTTACTTTGCAGGAGATGCAGTCCCTGTTGGAGCTACTGGCTTTTGCTTCTCGGATCATCCCTCTGGGTAAGTTGTTTGCCAGGAAGCTCTATGCTGCTATCTCTGGACTTAAATCACCTACTGCGCATGTCCGCTTATCCTCAGATGTCAAGGAGGATATGCTGGTTTGGGTGCAGTTTTTGATTTATTTTAATGGCAGGGCGGTGTGGCAAGATGAGTTTGTCACCGATCAGGATTTCTGTCTCGCCACAGACTCAGCGGGCTCGGTGGGTTTTGCCGCCGTTTGGCGGACTCATTGGTGTGCTGACTCCTGGCCTGACAGATGGAAGCAATTGGGTTACACTCGCAACAGCGTGCTGTTGGAGCTTTTCCCGATTGTTGTGGCCCTGGAGGTTTGGGGTTCACATTTCCGAAATAAGCGCATTTTGTTTCGCACTGATAATAAAGGGGTGATGTTTGCCATTAACTGCTTGTCTTCTAAATCTCCTCCTGTTGTGAATCTTTTGCGGTACCTTGTATCCCGTTGTTTGAAACTGAACATATGGATAAAGGCCGCCTATGTGCCTGGTAAGGATAACGATTTGGCAGATTCTTTGTCTCGTCTGCAGATGGAGAGATTTTTTCGACTATTTCCAGACGCGGATCAAGTGGGTTGTCATTACCCGGCACGGCTGTGGGGCATTGTATAGATCTGGTTGCGCTTAATATCGCAAGTTCTCTGGCCCCAGCTACCCTAGCCGGATATCAATCGGCATGGGATCTATGGGTGGCACATCTATTTTCCATGGGTGTATCTCCTGATAAATTTTCTGAACGTTTAGTTTTGTCCTTTTTGAATTTTTTGTTTTCTAGGGAATATTCATGGTCTCATGTCAATAAGCTTCTTGCTGGTGTTTCCTTTTTCGCGAAATTGCAAAATCATCCGCCCTGCTCTGCCTTTTTTGCTGTTCGACAGGCTTTGAAAGGCTATCGGAAGGCAAATTGGCGCCCTGATAGCAGGGAGGCGATCACTCCCCATATTTTGGAGCAACTTTGTTTGGCAACCGAGCGTGTTTGTTTTTCGCCTTATGAATCTGCACTTTTTAAAGCGGCGTTTTCGGTCATGTTTTTTGGTGCTTTTCGGATTTCGGAGCTCATACACGACGTGAATAGCGGTTCCGGCTTGCTGTTATCCGATATTGACCTTCGCGAAACGGATGTCGGTATTTTGTTGCGTTTTTCTAAAACAGATCAATTAGGCGTGGGAAAATGGATTAATTTACACCAATATCGTCATTCTGCGCTGTGCCCAGTTTTGTTGCTGCGCAGTTTTTTGGCAGTGCGGTCATCTGCTGTGGGACCTTTTTTTGTTCATCAGTCGGGTAAAGCTTTGACAAAATTCCAATTTAATGCCGTTCTGCGCAAATGCTTGTTATCTGCTGGCCTGGAGCATTTACACCTGTCTTCGCATTCCTTTAGGATTGGTGCGGCCACTGAAGCCGCCAGGTTGGGGGTTAAAGCTCAGGCTTTGAAAGCAATTGGTAGATGGAAGTCGAATGCTTATATATCATATATTCGTCCTAACAATTGTTGTTGATTTTTAGGTTCTGTCTGCCTCTCTGTATGGATCGTTGGCCACTCCTTTGTTCATTGGGCCCGTGCGAGAGCCAGGAGACGAGTTTACTCGGAGAACATTGGTTTGGATCCACGCTTCTATCATGTCCAATGGTTCAGTAAGAGGGGCATGTGTTGGGCTGAACTGTTACCTGAGCTTAGCAGGCTTTTTAAGGTCCTTTCCCCCCCCGATGTAATGGTCATTCATCTGGGGGGAAATGACATTGGAAAGTTTAGGTCACTAGATCTAGTTTTTAGGATTAGGGATGATTTAGTTTATTTACATTCTGCATACCCTGGTATGCGGATTGTATTTTCTGAGGTTGTCCCCCGGCTTGTATGGTTCAAACACCCGCACCTTAAACCGTTGGAGAAGGTGCGGAGGAGGATCAACAAAGCCTTAGCTAGGTGGTTAGGCTCTGCGGGCATTCTATCTTTCCGGCATTTTGAGCTGGAAGGTGGTATCGCCGGGCTTTACAGGTCTGATGACGTTCACCTCTCCGATATCGGACTTGATATCCTCAATAACAATTTGGGTACGTGTGTTGAGAAGGCCGCGCTGTGGGGGTTGTGACAGGAGGGCTTTAGCCTCCTGTCTGGTGGATAATTTGCTTTTTGATATGATAATTTGTTGGTAACCTGGATCTCAGTGATCGGGTTAAAGTTATTGAGTTTATGTTAACAAATTTTAATACAAGTATTAAAACGGCCGCGGCCTTTATTTTTCCAAATGGTGTTGTCAGTCTCTTTTATTTTAGTTTAAGTTATTTAAATGTATAGAATAAAGTCCTGCCTGCTATCCCATGTAAAGAAAAAGGGGTTTCAAATAACCCCTTTTTCTAGATGGGATGGCGGCAGGCTTTTTTGAAAATAAATAGGTATCCTTTAGTCATATCAATAGGTTACTAGGCAGATTTAGGTGGGCTAGCCAGTGTATGGTCAGAATAAGCCCCAATCACTGTGGGGCTTATTCTGTAGCTAGGAAGAATAACATTCAAACTGGTTTTTTCTTGTTTTTCTCCTGCCTTTGAGCCTGCCCAGGATCTATTTAAAGGGGGGCTCAGCTCCTGAAGCACCACTTACCTCAGGAAGAACGTCGTGTCAAGTTGAAAGTTTTGTTCCCCTCCCTCCCCTCCCCTTGGCTGTCGCGGCCAGTTTATACTTGTTGGGTCATCTTTGCGTGGTGCAAAGAGGGACTTTTTCTTGTGTTTTATCCCCTGTTATTGGGATGAGTATGCTTGGATAATTTGCTTTTTGATATGATAATTTGTTGGTAACCTGGATCTCAGTGATCGGGTTAAAGTTATTGAGTTTATGTTAACAAATTTTAATACAAGTATTAAAACGGCCGCGGCCTTTATTTTTCCAAATGGTGTTGTCAGCAGTGGCGGCCGGTGCATAGGGGGCGCCAGGGCGCCGCCCCCCCTGAAAAAAGGAAGAAAAAAAAAAAAGATAAAAAAAAAAAAAAAGATAAAAAACGAGCAATAAAGTTTGAAAAAAAAAAAAAATTGCGTTCGCCGCCGCCGCCGCCAGCCGATGTGGAGGGGGTGGGGGGGTGGGGTTACCACCCAGAAGAGGCGCCGATTGGCTGCCTTCTGGGGGGCGTGGGGGGCGTAACCTGGGCGCAAGGCAGATTCCTTGGAAACCCCCACTTCGTGGATTCCTGGCTGTGATTGGTCCAGCCTCCAGCCTGGACCAATCACAGCATCCAGGACATCCAACGCTGACCCCGCTGACGTCACTCGCAGCAGTGGACCGGACCGCGGGCGATGGAGTCGGGTGGACACCGGACGGGAGTGACGGCGGCACCGGAGAGGAGACCAGACCACCGGAGGTCATCTGCTGGAAGAAGACATCACCACCGGTGAGTCCTCGTGGTCCTCCTGTCCTGTCAGTCCTCCATGACCATCCATCCAGCTTTTCCACCGCCATCCCCCTATGCTCTGCCTCATCCCATGAGTCATGGGATGAGGCAGAGCAGAGGGGGATGGCGGTGGAAAGGCTGGATGGATGGATGGTCATGGGATGAGGCAGAGCAGAGGGGGATGGCGGTGGAAAGGCTGGATGGATGGTCATCATGGGCCATGACCATCCATCCATCCATCCATCCATCCAGCCTTTCCACCGCCATCCCCCTCTGCTCTGCCTCATCCCATGACCATCCCTCCCACCGCCATCCCTTTGCCTGATCCCATCTCTCCCACTGCCATACCTCTGCAGGGGGCATGTACGCTGGTCACTGTATTGAAAGGGGGCATGTACGCTGGTCACTGCATTGAAAGGAAGCATGTACGCTGGTCACTACATTGAAAGGGGACATGTACGCTGGTCACTGCATTGAAAGGGGGCACGCTGGTCACTACATTGAAAGGGGGCATGTACGCTGGTCACTACATTGAAAGGGGGCATGTACGCTGGTCACTGCATTGAAAGGGGACATGTACGCTGGTCACTGCATTGAAAGGGGGCACGCTGGTCACTACATTGAAAGGGGGCATGTACGCTGGTCACTACATTGAAAGGGGGCATGTACGCTGGTCACTGCATTGAAAGGAAGCATGTACGCTGGTCACTACATTGAAAGGGGACATGTACGCTGGTCACTGCATTGAAAGGGGGCATGTACGCTGGTCACTGCATTGAAAGGGGGCATGTACGCTGGTCACTGCATTGAAAGGGGGCATGTACGCTGGTCACTACATTGAAAGGGGGCATGTACGCTGGTCACTGCATTGAAAGGGGGCACGCTGGTCACTACATTGAAAGGGGGCATGTATACTGGTCACTGCATTGAAAGGGGGCATGTACGCTGGTCACTGCATTGAAAGGGGGCATGTACGCTGGTCACTACATTGAAAGGGGGCATGTACGCTGGTCACTACATTGAAAGGGGGCATGTACGCTGGTCACTGCATTGAAAGGGGGCATGTACGCTGGTCACTGCATTGAAAGGGGACATGTACGCTGGTCACTGCATTGAAAGGGGGCACGCTGGTCACTACATTGAAAGGGGGCATGTATACTGGTCACTGCATTGAAAGGGGGCACGCTGGTCACTACATTGAAAGGGGGCATGTACGCTGGTCACTACATTGAAAGGGGGCATGTACGCTGGTCACTACATTGAAAGGGGACATGTACGCTGGTCACTGCATTGAAAGGGGGCATGTACGCTGGTCACTACATTGAAAGGGGGCATGTATACTGGTCACTGCATTGAAAGGGGGCATGTACGCTGGTCACTGCATTGAAAGGGGGCATGTACGCTGGTCACTACATTGAAAGGGGACATGTACGCTGGTCACTGCATTGAAAGGGGACATGTACGCTGGTCACTGCATTGAAAGGGGGCACGCTGGTCACTACATTGAAAGGGGGCATGTATACTGGTCACTGCATTGAAAGGGGGCATGTACGCTGGTCACTGCATTGAAAGGGGGCATGTACGCTGGTCACTACATTGAAAGGGGGCATGTACGCTGGTCACTACATTGAAAGGGGGCATGTACGCTGGTCACTGCATTGAAAGGGGGCATGTACGCTGGTCACTGCATTGAAAGGGGACATGTACGCTGGTCACTGCATTGAAAGGGGGCACGCTGGTCACTACATTGAAAGGGGGCATGTATACTGGTCACTGCATTGAAAGGGGGCACGCTGGTCACTACATTGAAAGGGGGCATGTACGCTGGTCACTACATTGAAAGGGGGCATGTACGCTGGTCACTACATTGAAAGGGGACATGTACGCTGGTCACTGCATTGAAAGGGGACATGTACGCTGGTCACTGCATTGAAAGGGGGCATGTACGCTGGTCACTACATTGAAAGGGGGCATGTATACTGGTCACTGCATTGAAAGGGGGCATGTACGCTGGTCACTGCATTGAAAGGGGGCATGTACGCTGGTCACTACATTGAAAGGGGACATGTACGCTGGTCACTGCATTGAAAGGGGACATGTACGCTGGTCACTGCATTGAAAGGGGGCACGCTGGTCACTACATTGAAAGGGGGCATGTATACTGGTCACTGCATTGAAAGGGGGCATGTACGCTGGTCACTGCATTGAAAGGGGGCATGTACGCTGGTCACTACATTGAAAGGGGGCATGTACGCTGGTCACTACATTGAAAGGGGGCATGTACGCTGGTCACTGCATTGAAAGGGGGCATGTACGCTGGTCACTGCATTGAAAGGGGGCATGTACGCTGGTCACTACATTGAATGGGGGCATGTACGCTGGTCACTACATTGAATGGGGGCATGTACGCTGGTCACTACATTGAAAGGGGGCATGTATGCTGGTCACTACATTGAAAGGGGGCATGTACGCTGGTCACTGCATTGAAAGGGGGCATGTACGCTGGTCACTGCATTGAAAGGGGGCATGTACGCTGGTCACTGCATTGAAAGGGGGCATGTACGCTGGTCACTACATTGAATGGGGGCATGTACGCTGGTCACTACATTGAATGGGGGCATGTACGCTGGTCACTACATTGAAAGGGGGCATGTATGCTGGTCACTACATTGAATGGGGGCATGTACGCTGGTCACTGCATTGAAAGGGGGCATGTACGCTGGTCACTGCATTGAAAGGGGGCATGTACGCTGGTCACTGCATTGAAAGGGGGCATGTACGCTGGTCACTACATTGAAAGGGGACATGTACGCTGGTCACTGCATTGAAAGGGGGCATGTACGCTGGTCACTGCATTGAAAGGGGGCATGTACGCTGGTCACTGCATTGAAAGGGGGCATGTATACTGGTCACTACATTGAAAGGGGGCATGTACGCTGGTCACTGCATTGAAAGGGGGCATGTACGCTGGTCACTGCATTGAAAGGGGGCATGTACGCTGGTCACTGCATTGAAAGGGGGCATGTACTGTGTGGTCTGTGCTAGGGGGTCTGTACTGTGGGGTTTGTACAAGGGGCCTGTACTGTGGGGTTTGTGCCACTCTGTCAGTATATCCCATAATAGGGCCCCTGCTCCCTATTATGGGATATACTAGTACTGATGGAGCCCTTAATATGTGCTATATTGGGAGAATTGGTTCACGCAAGCAAAATACAGGGGACAAAATGGGTGGGGTCTATAAGGGGTGTGGCTTCTGAGAAATGGGAGGGGCCAAAATAGAAGGGCGGGGTCTTGCGCCCCCCCATCTTAAAACTTCACCAGCCGCCACTGGTTGTCAGTCTCTTTTATTTTAGTTTAAGTTATTTAAATGTATAGAATAAAGTCCTGCCTGCTATCCCATACTGCCCTGGGCACGTTGTCTTACAAGGTGTTACCAGTCAAGCATACCTGAGTGCTTCAATCTGTGAAAACTACACAGCAAAGCCTACCTCACTTTTGGTGTTGACCAGATGTTTCTTAGCCTATGGCCAACAAATGCTTATAACTGGCAAAATAGAGGATCCATGCTATGATGTTTCAGCAAGTAGCTACACTCTTCTTTGACCTGATGCAAAACGTAAACCACCATGACTCTGTTTCCGCTTTATTTTTAACAAGGGACCTATTTGAAAAGTTATCATTTAGTTATATCTAGAATATGGAGAAAATGGGGTTTTTATAACCCTACATTTTCTCTATGGGATGGGAGCAGGTGTACTTATTTTAAAGATAAATTTTATTAGCCAGGTTCAGTCAGTGTAGTCCTTTTCATTCTATTGTAAAGGCAAGGTTGAACTTTTGACCCGAGACAGGTCAGTTTCAAGCTTCCCGCCCAGAGTCAGTAGGTATCTGGGCAGATTTTATGTTTTTCAGGTTTTTCCCGCTCTGGGGAGCAGTGTCTCTGGGCAGATCAGCGCGTGGACCCCTGTTCCCGCCTGAATCTTCCCGCTTCTGGGGGCTAACCAGCCCCAGCCAGTTCGATTCAGGGCTATATAACAAGTGACTGCGGGGCTCCGAGTCACTTCATCACCTCAGGAGATTCTGGAGCGTTTCTCTCCCCCAGGCTGTCTACCTATCTCCGGCTTGAAAATCATCTGCCTGAATTGGGAGCTACCCCTGCTTGTCAAATGAGTCTGCTGCGGAAGGTTATTGAGCGTGCCGGTGAAGCTGGGGGCGATGCCTGGCTGAGGCACTGTCTGGACTTACCCACATCTGAAGTCCCGGTGGCGGCAGTGGTCGAGCCCGCGGAGCGGCGGGAACGGAATCCCTCGGAGGAGCTGTGCGGGTCGGCATCAGAGTCGGATAGACGCCATGAGGATTCGTCACGTCCGGAGGTTCGGGCGGAAGTCGGGGGTACGGCTTCGGACATGCGCAGTACCGGGCTATCGGTATCGGCGACTACGGAGGCCGGTCCGGCCAAAAGAAGACGGACGCCCAGGAGGAGCTTCCCTTCGCCTTCTCCCCCCAGTACTTCCGGGGCATCACACCACAAGTCGTCCGGCAGGAAAAGGAAGGAGGGGACCGTTGCCAGCACACCAAGGAGCGCGAATGGAAGACCGAGCGGGAGGTCGGAGGTCAGCACGCCGGGAGCATCCTCAAGAATCCAACATCCCCCTGGGCTCAGGGCTTCGAGGAGGGATACGGAGTCTGCTATCAGCGCTGAAGCCGCCGCTGCTACCCACAGGGCATCATCATCGTGAGTCGCCGACCAACAACCTGCCTCTGCATTGCCGGTCTGGGGTGAGTCATCAACTCCAGCAATGTCAGGAATGTTAGCTGTTATGTTAAGAATGTGTGAGGAATTCAAATCGGTCTCAGACCATTTGAAAAGCTTCTCTGTCCCTTCTGCTTCAAATGTCTGGACAGCGCCATCTTGTGGCGCTTTACCAGATTGTCATCCTATTGAAAATACCCCTTCTTTGACAGCTCAATCAGAAGGTCATCCTATTGAAAATACCCCTTTTTTGACAGCTCAATCACAGAACCTCCCAGAAACTAGCCTTAGGGAAGCCATAGTTTGTGAAATTTCACCTTTAGGTTATCATTTATCCGAGGCTGTGAAGGAGAAGATTTGGTCTGGGGTTTATATAGACATGCTATCTCTTTTACCTTCATCAAGGGATTTTGTATCTAAACCTGAAAAAAAGAACGATGAGGAAGAAAGGAGACGTCCTATCACCAAATCGTTCAATAATTGGCTTCAAGCATTTTTAATTTTTTCAAGCGTTTTGTGTGAAAAACATCCAAACAAGAGTGTGGGCCTATTTCAACACATTGAGGTGATTTTGGAGGCTTTCAAAAATTTCGGTGGGGTAGCGTGGTTTAGCTACGATGTCGCTTTTCGGCAAAAGCTAGCTGTGCAGCCTTCACTGAAATGGGGGGTGAAAGATGTAGGATTATGGTTGGATTTATTTCTCCCCCAGCGATCCTTTCCCCCCAAGCAGCCTGCTACGGCCCAGCAATCAGGAAATCAATCTTTTAGGAAAGGCTTGTGCTTTAATTTCAATGAGTCCCAGTGCAAGTGGCCTGGCTCGTGTAAGTTTAAGCACGAATGCGCTTTCTGCTCAGGCACACACCCAGTTTACAAGTGCTTCAAAAAGATGGGAAGCTCGCAACAATCAGGGATTTTTCAAAAGGGCCCGCACACCAGTGAGGTTTCCAGAAATGCTCCCCTGGCTGCTCCAGTACCCAGACAGGGAGAAAGCACTAATACTAATTGAGGGTTTTCGTGACGGTTTCCTTTTACCACCATTTCGTGGTCTTGGTTGTACCATACATAGGAATTTGAAGTCTGTTTTTGCTTTGCAGGATATAGTTGAAGAGAAAATTTCTAGTGAGCTGAGGGAAGGCAGGTTTGAGGGCCCATTTTTAGAACCTCCTTTTAAAAATTTTAGAGTATCCCCTTTGGGAATTGTCCAAAAAAAAGAACCGAATACCTACAGACTGATTCACCACCTGTCCTACCCAAAGGATGGCTCTCTTAATGACGACATAGATGAACATTTAGCGTCTGTTCAATACGCTACTTTTGAAGACGCTCTAGAGAGACTTCGTTGGGCAGGACAGGGGGCGCTTCTGGCGAAGGCAGACGTAAAGTCTGCTTTTCGCTTATTACCTATTCACCCTTGCTCCTTCAATTCATTGGGTTTTTATTTTAATGAACGTTTTTATTTTGACAAATGCCTCCCAATGGGCTGTTCGTTATCGTGTTTTTATTTCGAGACTTTTTCCACTTTTTTGGAATGGGTGGTATCCCAAATCTCGGGATCTCATCTGGTGGTTCACTACCTAGATGATTTCCTTTTTATGGGTCCCGCCTCTTCTAACACTTGCGCTTTGTTATTGAAGGTTTTCACGCAGGTTTGTGATCATTTTGGGGTCCCCTTAGCCCGGGAAAAGACAGTTTTTCCGTCCAAAAGCATAGTATTTTTAGGTATCACCATAGATGCTGAGCGGATGGAATTCCGTTTACCCGAAGAAAAGATTGAAAAACTTCGCAGAGTTTTGTTGTGGATAATTCGTCGCAGAAAGGTTTGTTTAAAAGAACTGCAGTCGTTACTAGGCCTATTGGCATTCGCATCTAGAGTGATTCCTATGGGAAAAATCTTCTCTAGGCGAATATATGCAGCGATTGCAGGGCTTAAATCCCCTTCATCGCATGTTAAAATTTCTGAAGAAATGAAGGAGGATTTTTTAGTATGGCTGCAATTTCTTCTCTATTTTAACGGGTCAACGGTTTGGCAGGAAAAGTTTATTTTGGATAAAGATTTCCTGTTTTATACCGATGCGGCAGGTTCCAAAGGTTTTGCTGCAATATGGCAGAACCGCTGGTGCGCTTCTGGGTGGTGCGATAGGTGGAAGGCGTTAGGTTTGACCCGCAACATCGTTTTGTTAGAGTTATTTCCTATAGTGGTGGCCCTTGAACTGTGGGGCCATCACTTTAGGAATAGGCGTATAATGGTGAGGACGGACAATAAGGGCGTGCTCTTCGCCATAAATTGCCTTTCCTCTAAGTCACCTCCGGTCACCATTATGCTACGGTATCTGGTAGCAAAATGTTTCTTTTTTAACATTTGGCTAAAAGCTTCCTTCGTGCCTGGAAAAGACAACACTCTAGCTGACTGTCTGTCTCGTTTCCAGATGGAAAAATTTTTTCTTTTGCTACCAGAGGCAGAACCAGACGGACACCTATGCCCCGATCATCTCTGGAAGTTGATTTGACAGCTATTTTTGACAACATTGATAAATCGCTTGCTCCATCGACATTGGCCGGATACCGATCGGCCTGGTTGTTGTGGCTACAACATCTGAATTCTTTAGGCCTGCCTGAGGACTCCTTCTCTGAAATATTGGTACTGTCTTTTTTAAATTCCCTTTTTATACAAAAATTGTCATGGTCTCATGTGAACAAATTGTTGGCTGGGGTGTCTTTTTTCAGCAAACTGCAGAATCAGCCTGGCTGTTTTTCCTTCTTTTCCGTGCATCAGGCCTTGAAAGGTTACAAAAAAGAGCATTTCAGGCTTGATGGCAGGAAACCAATTTCGCTAGAACTATTGATCTCCCTGTGCGCAGCCCTGGACGGGGTTTGTTTCTCGAAATACGAGGCTCATTTGTTTAGAGCCGCCTTTGCGGTGATGTTTTTCGGCGCCCTCAGAATTTCGGAGCTAATTCCTGATAGGCGGTTGGGTTTTCATGGTCTGAGGATTCAGGACATTAAAATTTTTGCTTCCAGCGTCAACATTTTTGTAGCTCACTCAAAAACCGATCAATTAGGGATTGGCTCAAGTATAACCTTGCATGAGTTTAGGAATGCGTCAGTATGTCCGGTTTTACTGCTTTCCAAGTTTGTCGAGGTTAGACCCGCCCTGAGCGAGGTTTTATTCATTCACGTTTCTGGTAAACCCCTCTCTCGTTATCAGTTCACCTGTGTTTTGAAAATGTGTTTGAAGTCTTTGGGTTTAAGTCCCGATAACATATCTACCCATTCTTTCCGTATAGGGGCGGCCACGGAGGCGACCAAGTTGGGTCTGGGGGGGGACGCAGTCAAAAGGATTGGGAGATGGTCATCAGACAGTTTTAAGTCATATGTCCGCCTTAATATTTCTATTTGATTCTAGGCAACAAGATCTCTGTATGGATCCTCGGACACTCTTATATACACTGGGCTTACCAACGAGCTATGAAGAGGGTCTACACGGAGAATCTAGGACTGGACAGGAACAAGTACCAGGTTTTATGGTTCAGTAAGCGGGGTATGGGTTGGTCGGAATTGGTTCCGGCAGTTGACATTCTAATCTCACAGTTGCCCGCCCCTGAGATTTTAGTCATTCATCTTGGGGGTAACGATTTGGGAAAACAAACAACGTTAGATTTACTTTTTAGAATTAGGGTCGACTTGGGCCTTATTCAATCTAAGTTACCTAATACTATTCTTATTTTTTCAGAGGTGATACCGCGGCTGGTATTTTTTAAATACCGGGGTCTCAGGCCTTTGGAAAAAATGAGGAAACGTTTAAATAGGGGGTTAGCCAAACTTCTGAAGGAATTAGGAGTCATTTCTTTTAGACATATGGAGCTCGAGGGCGGTTTAGAGGGGCTATATTGGAAAGATGGGGTTCACCTCTCAGAAATCGGTTTGGACATTCTTAACAACAACTTGAGTTCTTGTGTTGAACAGGCCGCGCTTTGGATTGGTGGGGACAGGCGCAAAGGTGCTGCCTGTCTGGTGGAAAATGTTAATTTTAAAAAAAATTAAAAAAAAAAAGGATATTTGGTAATAAAATTATATGGTAATGTTATTTATTGTCAGCCCGAGCCGTGGTGGCTGGGCTGGTTCTGGACGTTTTTAAACTGATTTTTAAACAAAGTCTAAAGTATGTTTTTATTGAATTCGTGTTAAAAGTCAATAATAAAAAACAGCCGCGGCCTTTGTCCAAACCTCTTTCTTGTCTGGTGTTATTTATTTATTTATAAATATTTTAATGGTTGTTGTAGGTTTATTTAATCTAAGAAAAGGGACATCCTGCTTCCCATTCCCATATGGAGAAAATGGGGTTTTTATAACCCTACATTTTCTCTATGGGATGGGAGCAGGTGTACTTATTTTAAAGATAAATTTTATTAGCCAGGTTCAGTCAGTGTAGTCCTTTTCATTCTATTGTAAAGGCAAGGTTGAACTTTTGACCCGAGACAGGTCAGTTTCAAGCTTCCCGCCCAGAGTCAGTAGGTATCTGGGCAGATTTTATGTTTTTCAGGTTTTTCCCGCTCTGGGGAGCAGTGTCTCTGGGCAGATCAGCGCGTGGACCCCTGTTCCCGCCTGAATCTTCCCGCTTCTGGGGGCTAACCAGCCCCAGCCAGTTCGATTCAGGGCTATATAACAAGTGACTGCGGGGCTCCGAGTCACTTCATCACCTCAGGAGATTCTGGAGCGTTTCTCTCCCCCCCCCCCCCCCCCAAAAAAAAAAAAAAAAATTAATTATTAAATATAGTTTGTCGCGGCCAGTTTTAAATTATTTGACTTATGGCTATCGCCTTAGCTAAAGTGCTTTGGTGGATGTATTTGCTTATGTTTGACTAAGAAGTGAATTGTTTGGAAAATGTTAATTTTAAAAAAAATTAAAAAAAAAAAGGATATTTGGTAATAAAATTATATGGTAATGTTATTTATTGTCAGCCCGAGCCGTGGTGGCTGGGCTGGTTCTGGACGTTTTTAAACTGATTTTTAAACAAAGTCTAAAGTATGTTTTTATTGAATTCGTGTTAAAAGTCAATAATAAAAAACAGCCGCGGCCTTTGTCCAAACCTCTTTCTTGTCTGGTGTTATTTATTTATTTATAAATATTTTAATGGTTGTTGTAGGTTTATTTAATCTAAGAAAAGGGACATCCTGCTTCCCATTCCCATACACATTTTCTCTGTACTCCCTGTACTAAACAGAACTTCTCAGAAAACAAGCCTGCAATTAATGAGCCTTCTCCAGATGAACAGATATAAGTTAAGACTATAACTGGAATGCTGTATGTTTTAGATGTGACCAAGTACCAGATATGACCAGACAAAACTGACATGGAAAATACAACTAAAATATCTGCCAGATCTGACACTGAAAGCCATGGGTGACAAATCATTCTTTAAAGGGAAAAGGATTGTGTATATTCAGAGAATGCTTAGTTTGAAGCATTATTATAATATTTACCTATATATAATTTCTGGTACAATCATTCCTTTTGTTGCACTCAAAGGTAACAGTATAGCGAGTCACCCACGCAAGGGTTACACAAAGAGAAACGGTTACACAAAGAGAAACAAGTCATACAAACATGAGTGAAGTCTTGTGCAACATTCATTTAAACCAAATAGGATTTCCACAAGATGACCACATGGTGGGGGCCGTGGGTCCACATAAGTTACCTAAGCCAGGGCTCAGGGTTATACCATAGTTCACAATTTCTGATAAAAATTTCATATTTTAAATAGCTTACTCTGCCATATTTTTGTTATATGTTAATGTAGAGATTTGCAGATTAGTCATTGAAGGTGGGGTGGATGATAAACTCAGTGTTTAAAAATGACAAGCACATAGGCACACTTATAATACATCTTTTTCCTAAATGCACGTTGCTTTTAGTCACTTATGTAAAAGGCAGGAGCAGATTTTTATTTTTCCTACCGCCACTTTCTTGGCTGTAGTGGCTCCTTTCATTAATGGTGTCTCTATAGAGCTACTACAGCATGCACACTCCCTAACTACACAAGTACATTTCCCTGCTCTGTGCACTGACACGCACAGGCGATGCAAAGAGGACCTTAGATCAGGGATCCTCAAACTACAGTCCTCCAGCTGTTGCGGAAGTACACATCCCATGAGGCATTGTAAAATTCTGACATTCACAGACGAGACTAGGTATGATGGGAATTGTAGTTCCTGAACAACTGGAGGGCCATAGTTTGAAGACCCCTGCCTTAGATTGATCCACTTCCCCAACCACCTGCTATTGAGGGGCAGCACAGCCCATCACTGAGTTGTTTAAAGTGGTTGTAAACCCACTTTGTTGACATTTACCTATAGGTAAGCCTATATTAAGGCTTACCTATAGGTGCTATAAATATCTCCTAAACATGCACCGTTTAGGAGATATTTACAGTGCATGCAGCCTGATGACATCATCGGTGCATGCGCTCTGAAGGAACGGCCACCCGTGCCGTTCCTTCAGAGCCCAGTGCCGTGAACGGCGGCTCCCGTGCGCATGTGCTGGAGTGATGTAGTCGCGCCTCCGGCCAATCAGATGGCCAGAGGACGTGAACAAGGAAGCTGAGTGAGCGGCACTGTGAGGGTTTCGTTTTAAGGTAAGTATTTCATAATGAGCTAGTATGCGATGCATACTGGCTCATTATGCCTTTGTCTTTACACGTTTTTTTTCCTCCTTTTTTTTTAGGGTTTACTTCCTCTTTAAGTGTAGAACACCTTCAAATGCACATGTGCAGTTGTAAGAAGTTGACAAATACTCATGGAGTAGTCCTGCTGTCAGAATTTCTGTGTGCACTTTAGGATCGGAAGTTGCAGAAAGCACTACACCTGATGGAAACTGATGATGATGATGATGGAGGACAATTTCAAAAAGTAATAAAAAGATATAGAAATAGGTTTTATACATTGTAAGAGAAAAGGCAATTTTGAAAACAGCTAAGAGATATAAAAGCAAACATTTTTTAATAAGAGAGGGTCTACTTTAGCAACTGTTGAGATTAGATTTCCCCTGATTAGCAAGTGCTGAGATATCAGCCACACGGGGAATGCATTGTTTTTAATGAGTGGGCTGACTTATAGGCTTGCATGGTGAGAAGGAGCAGTAAAGCACAACCACTGCGTGGCATTGCAAAGTACTAAGCAGAGTCTGAGTATAAAATTTACAAAATAGACTGTCCCAATGTAAGGTGTAAGAAATTAATAACTATATATAGACACAAGTTTTTAAAACAATAACATAAACTATATTACTAATTACATAAACTATATTTATAAACTATATAAAAGTATTGGGGACGCCTGCCTTTACACGCACATTAACTTTTATGGCATCCCAGTCTTAGTCTGCAGGGTTCAATATTGAGTTGGCCCACCCTTTGCAGCTAAAACAGCTTCAGCTCTTCTGGGAAGGCTGTCCACAAGGTTTAGGAGTGTGTCTATGTGAAAGTTTGACCATTCTTCCAGAAGCGCATTTGTGAAGTCAGGCACTGATGTTGAACGAGAAGGCCTGGCTCGCAGTCTCTAATTCATCCCAGGTTGAGGTCAGGACTCTGTGCAGGCTAATCAAGTTCCTCTACCCCAAACTCGCTCATCCATGTCTTTATGGACCTTGCTTTGTGCACTGGTGCGCAGTCATGTTGGAACTGAAACTGTTCACAAAAAGTTGAGATCATGAAATTGTCCAAAATGTATTGGCATACTGATGCCTTAAAAGTTCCCTTCACTGGAACTAAGGTGCCAAGCCCAACCCTGAAAAACAACCTAACAATATAATTCCCCCTCCACCAAATAATTTGGACCAGTGCACAAATCAAAAAGTCAAAAACCCAGCGGTGAATAAATACCACCAAAAGAAAGCTCTATTTGTGCGAAAAAAAAAAGGATAAAAAGTTTGTATAGGTACATGACTCAGTAATTGTCCTTCAAAGTGTGACAGTGCTGAAAACTGAAAATCGGCCTGGGCAGTAAGGCGGTGAAAGTGTCCAGTATTAAAGTGGTTAAATACAGATTGATAGAATTATTTACATCTCACACTTTCCTTCCACATGTTAAAGGAAATAAATCATTGAAAAGCTGTTTATTCCCTGTAATTCTAGCTGATCTGCAAGCATTGCTTGTCTTGCAGTAGACCTTGCCTGTACAGAGAGTTCTTATTCCTAGAAATATTGACGTCTGTATTCTGTCATTAGCCAACATTAAATTGACTTTATTAGGAGGGAACACTACATAATCATTACATGAGCTGGTCAGCTTCTTCGCTGAGCAAATATGAGGCCAGAATAAAGAAAACACTGTTATCGACCACATCAACCTTGTGTACCAATAAGGAGGTAGTTATATTGGTCTTTCTAGGCAAAGCACAGGGTGCTCCTAGAAATCATACAGGAAGCCTATGAATATAGACAGAAATGGGATGATGGACAAGAAACTGTGCCCACATTGCTGCGTGCACTGGCAGATAACAGTGATCATATCTCCTTTTGGCCAGTTCACACAAAATCGACTTCAATTATGCAATAAAGTGATTGTAAACGATCACATTGTAAAATAACCAATTCAGTTTAAAATAGAAATGAAAAGCAAACATTTTTTTTATAGATATAAAAAACATAAATAGCTTTTTTACCCTTTATTATAAGTGATCACTTAAGAGCTGGGGGGAGGAGAAGCAGCAGCACACTGAGCTTCCCAGTGAATGGCTATGCAACGGACAAGTCTGATCACTGGAGGAAAGCAGACTGAGTTCCCAGCATAGCTGGAGAGAACTGACCATGGTGTACTCTTCTGCTTAGTGTAGTCAGTTTTAATAGGAAAGCATGGGGACTAGCAGGAACACCAGGGATTTCACATAAAGGAAGCAATACAAAGAGAACAGGATACTTTCTCATACAAGTACATGGTACAGCAGGCACATATCAGGAATATGAAATGTTGGGGTAACAAAAGCTTTAAGGTGTAGGTCATAGTTGCCCCGCTGTGCAGTTTTACTGCTGCATACTACATAGAATCATTTAAAAACTGCCAGGGAAGGCAAGTAAAGTTCGAAGAGCCAGTAACTTGAGTCAGAAAGTTTGCCAGCAGGGTTCTCAAGTGATAGAACATCAGTGTGATTTGGTTGCGTTTATCTGGCCCTTGAGACACTTTTCCTTAAATTGACACTAATAATGGGGCACTATTCCTCCCCCTGACACCATCAATGGGGCATTATTCCTCCCACTCATACTGTGAATGAGACACTATTCCTCCCACTTAAAACAATGATTGGACATTGTTTACTTCTACTGACGGCAGGGCATTTTCTACTTTTATTGGCCACGGTCCGGCCCTCCTAAAGCCTGAAGGACAGTAAACTGGCACTTTCTTTTGTTTGGAGACCCCTGCCTTAGAGCAGTGGTCTCCAATATGTGGCCAGATCTGGCCCTAGCTTGCCTTTTTTTCTGCCTCTGGGGCACCGTTGCTTCTATTGATACGAGGCACAATTCCTCCTACTAACACCAATAATCCTTCCACTGACATCAACAGTGAGGCACTATTCCTTCCACTGAGAAGCAATGGGACACTATTCATCCAACTGATTAACAATGGGGCACTAATCCTTCTACGGACCAACAATGAGGCACACTTCCTTCCACTCATGCCAATGATGGGGCACTATTCCTCCCACTGATACCAACATTGGGGCACTATTCCTTTCACTGACCAACAATGGGGCACTATTCCTTCCACTGACCAACTATAGGGCAGTATTTCTTCCACTCACGCCAACGATGGGGCACTATTCCTCCCACTACACAAATGACCAACAATGGGGCACGATTCCTTCCACTGACCAATAATGGGGCACTATTCTATCCACTCATGCCAAGGATGGGGCACCATTCCTCCCACTGACACTATTAATAAGGCACTTTTTTTGCACTGACACCACAATGGGGCACCATTCCTTGCACTGACACCAAAGATGGGGCACCATTCCTCCTACAGGCACCACTGGTGGAGTATTACTACGTTAACTAGCACTAAGAAAAATGGGGCACTATTTCTCCCACCTATGCCAATAATGGGACTCCATTCTCCTCCTACTATCCACAGGCGGTATGTCATTTTTTTACTCCCACCGAGCACCAAGCATGAGGCACTATTTACCCCCATTGATGCTAAGGCACTTTCCCCTCCCCAGGCCACAGTCTGGCCCTTCCAAAGTCTGAAAGACAGCAAACTGACTTATTATTTAGAAAGTTTGGAGACCCATGGCTTAGAATAAAGCCATTCTTTATACATTTTTTCAAATATAAATGTGGTCAGGTCAGGACATTATTATGTGCAAAATTTTATAAACCCACTCGTGCCAACAAATAAAACTAAGTGAATAACGACAGTGACGATTCTAATGTCTCTTTCTGGCACATAGCTTGTGGAATTTGGGAAGTATATCAAATAATTCTTCACAATTTCCAATGGAGCTATGTGCCAGAAAGAGACATCAGAATCGTCGCTTTCGTCACTTTCCGTACCTGATGATGAATTTTCCGACTAATCGCTATCGCTCAGTTCTTCAAGTAACTCAGTTTCGCTGACGCTGTTTTCCAGTTCATCTAAAAGCGCTTTTGCGCAAAAAAAAACGCTTTTTGGATGCCATGGTCGTTCAAAATTTTCCAGGCACAAAGCACTGGAAAAGCACAGGCAGGGCACTGGAAAAGTCACCAGGTGCAATCCTGTGCTGAAATGGCATGATACAGTGTAATCCGTTAGGATCACAGCTTTGTATCATGTCATTTAGTGTTTTTGCACTTTTGAATTTCGCCACCGGTTCCACCCCCTTGCGTCGCAACGCTCGCAGGGAGGGAACAGGAAGGCAAGTGCTGGCAATCGGCTTGCACAGAGCAGGGAGAGAGTGTGAGGACGGCAGGGAGGATGGCGGGGGAGCGCAAGGAAGGTGAGTAACGTTCTGGGGTAATCCCGAGTGTGGCTCGGGGTTACCGATTTTGGTACTGAAGGTTAACCCCGAGCCACACTCGGGAATACCGCCAGGGAGGTTAATTAGAAGAAAAAACTTTTTTTAATATTGTCAGGTTGTTTTAAAGGACTTCACCTGCAGATGGAAGGTCATCCCTTCCTGATCTGTAGATGAATGAACGGAAAGATGGAAGGTCATCCCTTCCTGATCTGTAGATGAATAAACGGAAAGATGCAAAATGAAACAATGTTTCATTGTAGCTTTCTGTATTCGAGAAATGTTGTTGCAAACATTGCCAGATTGCTTTTAGTTTTTGACAGCTCCTGTTGCTGGGAACTCCCCTGTGTACTCGACAATGCCGCTGTGACTAATCAAAGCTGAATTGCCGTGTACTGTGACAGCGGGGATCCCAGAAGCAGTGCAGAAGGACTGGACAAATTAGACACACCCTGTGCACAATAAATACATTTTTTGGACGTGTCTAGAATGCCCAGAGTCTGCAACTTGTTAATACCTCCTCTTTGATCCCCTCTCTTGACTTCAGGTAAATATCTGCTCTAACCACTGTGGAGTCCCCTTTGACGCCATAATGCAATTTTTACATTGGACTCACTTTGTCACCTCCTACTGGTACAGGCCCCCAGATCTCCACAGCCAATACTCACCAATACTCACTGTCTTATTTTTATTTTCTAGGATCCCGGCCTGTTCTCTGCCTAGCCTCCTATTTATTTTCAAAGAGCCCCTGTACAACCTCCACTACATGTAATGCTTTTCAGATAATAATTGTAGTTTATTCTATGTTAAGCCCCAATGGCTATGCAATGGATTGTGCTATTTGTCCTATGTGTTTTCTCCTTTTTGTTATGATAAAACTTAAGAAAAATAAAGAATGTAAAAAAAAAAGCTGGCTATATACTAGTATACTAGTAGAGATTTGTTCAAAAATTCTTTGTACATTGGATGTTTAGACAAATGTCCTTCAAAAGTACTTCAAAATTTTGTTTAGTTTTAACATTTAATTTTGGAATTAAATTTCCTGAACTAAAGTCACACACGCTGTTAGAAATGTGTGTGTTCAAAAAAAAAATATTCAATCTTGATTTGATTTGACCTCCACTAACAATTAGAAAAGTGAACAAACATTCTTAAAACAAACAAATTTCTAATGGAATTCTTCTAGTGTATAGTCAACTTAAGTGAAAATCTCTCCAAATGAGAAATCTACTCCTGCACATCTGTCACCATAGCAAGTTTCCCCACTTAAAAAAATTACACGTCACCTTCCGTTTCTGTGACAACTTTAAAATTTTGCAATTCCCAACACTGTACTAAAGATAATGGTGACCGAGACAAATTTAGAGGGTGATTATATTTTCTTGCTCAGTCACTATCAGAAAGTCACTGTTTGTATAGCCACTTCAGGAGGGGTAAAGGCCAAGCTACACTATCCAATAAAGCAGTACACAGTAAGCATACACTGTCAGTTTACCACTGTATATATTAATATTTACTGTTACTTATTTCAAAGTTTTTACTTTGAAAATGTATGTAAACTATGTAAACAATGAGCTCTATGGATGGCTGACCTGTGGTGGCTGGATGATGCACCAAGTGCCATTAACATTTAGGGCAGTATGTGCCCAGAGATGTATGCCTGGAATGCAAACTGCTTGGACTCCAGGCTTTTGCCCCTGGGCTCATACTGCCCTATAAACATAGAAACATAGAATGTGTCGGCAGATAAGAACCATTTGGCCCATCTAGTCTGCCCAATATATCTGAATCCTATGAATAGTCCCTGGCGCTATCTTATATGAAGGATAGCCTTATGCCTATCCCATGCATGCTTAAACTCCTTCACTGTATTTGCAGCTACCACTTCTGCAGGAAGGTTATTCCATGCATCCACTACTCTCTCAGTAAAGTAATACTTCCTCATATTACTTGTAAACCTTTGCCCCTCTAATTTAAAACTGTGTCCTCTTGTGGTAGTTTTTCTTCTTTTAAATATGCTCTCCTCCTTTACCGAGTTGATTCCCTTTATGTATTTAAAAGTTTCTATCATATCCCCTCTGTCTCTTCTTTCTTCCAAGCTATACATGTTAAGGTCCTTTAACCTTTCCTGGTAAGTTTTTTCCTGCAATCCATGTACTAGTTTAGTAGCTCTTCTCTGAACTCTCTCTAGAGTATCTATATCCTTCTGGAGATATGGCCTCCAGTACTGCGCACAATACTCCAAGTGAGGTCTCACCAGTGTTCTGTACAGCGGAATAAGCACTTCTCTCTTTCTACTGCTTATACCTCTCCCTATACATCCAAGCATTCTGCTGGCATTTCGTGCTGCTCTATTACATTGTCTTCCCACCTTTAAGTCTTCTGAAATAATTACTCCTAAATCCCTTTCCTCAGATACTGAGGTCAGGACTGTGTCAAATATTCTATATTCTGCCCTTGGGTTTTTACGCCCCAGGTGCATTATCTTGCACTTATCCACATTAAATTTCAGTTGCCAGAGTTCTGACCATTCTTCTAGTTTTCCAGTTAGTGCATCATTCAGCCCTGTCCAGCCACTACAGCTGTCAGCCATTCATAGAGTTTTCCAGGTTGCATGGAAGCAGAGCTGGATGGTTCACTTGTGCCTTCCATCCACACCTAAGAACCAGGATCTCATGCAGTGGGGCAAAATGCCAGTGTGCCTGGGCCTAAAAAGCAGTCTATGGCTTCACGATAATCATTCTTATTGATAAAAAAATGTTTCTTTGCTATTAGGAATTAAATTATAATTTTTAAAATATTTATTATTTATGTACTGGTAAGTTTGCATATAAACATCAAGTAGTAAGGAGAATTTTTATGTCTTTGTTTTTTTCACTCTATAATTACTCTCTTTGAGCTGCTAATTGTTGCTTTTAAAGATCCTTCCTGCCCCCTTGTAGTTATACCTCATTTCATTGGGTTCACTGAACTTTTTTTTACTGCTGCTTGAACAATGAGCTAACTGTCCTGCACTAGAAACCAGGGTTTAAGTATATGATAGAGCGGGCTACCAAATTGTTTCTAGATGATTAAAAAAAACAGGAAAATCCAGGTCAGGGGCGTTTCTGGATTCTTAAAAGACTTGAGACACCACTTTTGTGGTGCTTTTACTGTAGTACTATACCATTGAAAAAAGTGGGTTTGTCCCCCATATCAACCCTTTTCTCTTGGTGTTCTTTTCTTTTCTGCTTTCCCTCAACTTTGTCTAGTTTCTCTTTCCTCCTGACCTTTTATTTCATCAGTTATCTTTTTTTTTTCCTAACATGGATCCCAATCCAAAGAACACAGACTGGAAAGAAACTTCACAATAGTTCCTTGCTATGTCATTTCATCCACTAAAATCCTGTTTAGAATAGATCTGGCTCTAATATAATCTATTTTACCAAAAAACGTTAACTGGTCTTAAAGTGGTTCTAAAGGATGAAAGTTTTTTACCTTCATATATTCTACGCATGGTAAAAAAAACTTCAGTGTGCAGCTCCCCCCTAATACTTACCTAAGCCCAATCTCAATCCAGCGATGTGCACAAGAGCAGCGACTCTACCGGGTCTCTCCCTCCTCATTGGCTGAGATGCAGCAGCAGGAGCCATTGGTTCTCATTGCTGTCAATCACAGCCAGTGAGTGGGGCTCTGTGCTCTCTGTGTCTTATGGACACAGAGAGCCGACTCGGGAGCAGGCATAGACAAATTCCCCCCTAGCACTTTTTTGATTTCCAATGTGCAATGGGTAACCCAGGGGAATCCACACTAAGCAGTTCCCTAGGGGGCAGTGCTACATTGGAATATGTTAAGGGAAAGCTTGTGGATGAATATAAGTGTAAAATAGAAAGCATTATTAGTGGTGGTCGCAGAGTCTGCTTTAAAGACGAAAATAGGAATAAAAAACAGTAACCTGTAACAAGAAACACGTAAATGTTTAATGTGCAGGAAACAAGTCGTGCAATGCTGTACATAAATAAAACGTTTGTCCTTTTTTTTTCCACAAATAGAACTTTTGGTGGTATTTGATCCCTCTGCGGTTTATATTGTATGCGATATAAACAAAAAAAGACAGACAATTTGGGAAATAAAACAATATTTTTAATTTCTGCTATAAAACAAATCCAATAAAAAACTGAAAAAATCAAATGTTTTCCTCAATTTAGGCCAATATGTATTCTGCTAAATATTGGTAAAAAAAATCCCATTAAGCATATATTTATGAAATAAGGGTTAACTGTTAACTGTGTGTCTGTGTTTTCTTACTGTGTGGGGAGGTGCTTGTACTAGGAGAAGGCATGGTTTGGTGCCCCTGCTTTGCAGAGACACAGGACCCATGCCTTCTGTACTGACAGAACAGCGATCTGCCTTATTTACATAGGCAGATCGCCATTCTCCCTCTGTACCGCCGATCAGCTCCCGCTGTGTATAATCGCAGTTTAACGCGGGCCGGCGGCGGTGTGCTTTCGCGCCCCAGACATGGGAGTGTCAGATCACGTACCAGGTATGATATCCGGCGCAGCCGTGACAATTTGCTGCTGTATATCTAAGTTATACGATCGGCAAGTGGTTAAAAGCAGATTGCAGAATCTTGAAAACTAGAATGCAAAAACAGACTAAACTACAAAAGGCCAAAAGTGTGAAGGAAGAAACAGATTTTGCTTCAGATAATGTTTTTTAATCCAAAAGCTGCACCTAATCTTTGTAGGCATGGTGTGTTGATTCGGGAGCTACAAGTCACATGACACATGACAAAAATTTATTTATTCACCTTGACCAAAGTAAAACAGAAAAAATCACCACAACTAATGAGCAAATAATGGAATCAGAAGCAATAGGAAATGGTTTTCTTTACTGTCCTATTTCCTAGAGTGTCACTAGAAAGGTACTTGTGAAAAATGTCCACTTTGTCCCTGCTCTTGAAACAAATCTTCTGTCAGTGAAGAAGCTCACAAAACAAGGCAATATAGTGACCTTCCAAGATGACAGCTTTGCCATCACACAAGGGGATATATTACTTGCAAAGGTTAATATTATAGATGAACTGTATCAACTGAACTGCAATGAGTCAACTACACTCTCTACCTAGGTCTATGGAGTTCCGCTATTGGCAACTTCGGCACGCTATGTTGGCACAGTTCCCAGGACCTGTTACCCTTGAATCAGATCCCTTGGAACGACTGCTGACTTCTAGGGTCATGGGCAAACCCCTTTCCTCCCTGTACCTGAGACTGTCGATGGCCCATAGTCGGAACCTTGCCTCAACGTATGATAAGTGGAAGGGAGACATTCCAGACTTGACGGTGGATGACTGGGAGGACTGTGTTAGCACATATATCCCCTCTATGATATCGGCCAGGGATAGGTTCATACAACTCAAATTCTTGCACAGAGTATACTATACGCCCCAACGACTTGCTGGCATATACCCCCAGAGTGATTCTAACTGCACCCGTTGTGGTCATGACATCGGCACCTTTCTTCATGTGGTCCGGTCCTGTCCTAAGCTTGCCTCCTTTTGGTGGGCGGTGACGGACACGCTGGGCGAAGTCCTCGACACCACTGTTCCTATGGAACCGGCGGTGACTCTACTCAATAACTTGGAGGAAGTGGTGGGCGATAAATATGCTAAATTGTGTATTACGTATGCCTTGTTTTATGCCAGGAGGGAAATACTTTTGAAATGGAAATCCCCAGACTCCCCGACCTGGGCCAGCTGGATAGCTGCCATCGCTAGGACCCTTCCGCTCTATCGGCTTACCTATGAAAGCAGGAACTGTCCTAGGAAATTTGATAAAATTTGGTCTGCTTGGATTGATGCTGTGGGCATGACAGTACACCCAGTTCTTGATGTTGTGGGTTAGGATTGGCATCAGGGTTGTGATTGCTGTCGCTCATGGTGCTATTTTTCCCTTCTTCTTTCCCTCCCCCCTTTTTTTCCCTCCTTTCCTCCCCCCCTCCCCCTTCTTCTTTTTCTCCCCTCTCCCCCTTCCCCTACCTTAGTGCTGCCCTCCCCCCCCCTCCTTTTGCCTTTTCTCCAGGAGAATATATTGTCTCCATTTTGCATTACATGCATCTGGGTTGACTGCACATACAAATTAGTCATGTATTATTGTGACATATTCCTCTTTATATCTCTTGTTTCTTTTATGTTTCCTTTTATCTGCAACTGGAACCCTCTGCGTAGGGTGTTTGTGCCTTGTTTGTTGATGCTTTGCTGTTGGTTAATAAAGTTTACTGTTAAAAAAAAAAAAAAGAACTGCAATGATGGTAGTACTGCCAAGGAGGAAAAACATTCAAACTGCATTCACACATGGCACAGACACCTTGGGCACAGAAGTCCTGACATAATAAAGAAATTAACTGAGGCGGGGCTGAGGCGTCATCGAGTTCTTACAGGGGGCGGGGCGGGGAGGATTAGTAGACCTGAGAGGAGGCGGTACACATGAGAGGAGGCGGTACGGATGCAAATATCATCGAGTTCTTACAGAGGATTAGTAGACCTGAGAGGAGGCGGTACACATGAGAGGAGGCGGTACGGATGCAAATATCATCGAGTTCTTACAGGGGGCGGGGAGGATTAGGAGACTTGCGGCCGTGTAATAAATGTATTAAAAGTAGTTACTTCGGTACTGTATACTAAATAATACCAATAATAATTATTTTATTATTATTATTTTATTATTTAGTATACAGTACCGAAGGAACTACTTTTAATACATTTATTACACGGCCGCAAGTCTCCTAATCCTCCCCGCCCCGCCCCCTGTAAGAACTCGATGATATTTGCATCTGTACTGCCTCCTCTCAGGTGTACCGCCTCCTCTCAGGTCTACTAAACCTTCCCTGCCCCGCCCCCTGTAAGAACTCAATGACGCCTCAGCCCCGCCTCTTCTCAGTCAGCTGTTCATCGGACCTCCAGAATGCCTTGTGCGCATGCGCACCGGGGCGGAAGTGACGAGGGTCTGAGCGGGTATAGCATTCTGTCACAACAGCGGCAACTTCCTCAACATTGCTGTCCCTATAGAAACCAGTACTATGCCAATCGCATAGTACTGGGCATGCGCGAGATTTCGCGCTGGACTCACAGGCCTCCGCCCACTAGAACAAGGAAGAAAGGAAGACATTTCCCCACAACGGACTCGGCGATCTGGAACAAAGATGGCGGCGCTCGTCATACATTTTATAAAGTAAGATTTTATACGTGCAAACCGATTATTTCATTGTAAGAAACAGGATTAGCTCTAGCGGATGTATAGAGGTCTA
Organism: Pelophylax lessonae; assembly: GCF_965119305.1. Taxonomy (NCBI): domain Eukaryota; kingdom Metazoa; phylum Chordata; class Amphibia; order Anura; family Ranidae; genus Pelophylax; species Pelophylax lessonae. The sequence continues at coordinate 88,218,026 of NC_138779.1, read as the reverse complement.
AGGGTCACTGTTTGGGGGACATTAAAAAAAAAAACGATTCTGTGCCCGAAACTCCGCTTTAAGCAGCAAAGTCCATGAGGACTTTGCGCTGTCTGTTCTGTAAGGCTATACAGGCGGTCCCTGAGTTACAAACAAGATAGGTTCTGTAGGATTGTTCTTAAGTTGAATTTGTTTGTAAGTCAGAACAGGTACATTTTTTTAAGTGCGGCTCAAGCCAAAAAAACATTTTTCATTTTTTTTGGATAGCATAGGGAAGAGTTAACACCCCTGTAACATTTGTTTTGCTGTCTGTGTCCCTGTTCAGAAGATTTCACCCCACTTTCTGTCCCTATGACAATTTGGATTTAGAAAATTTTGGGTTGTTGTAGATACAATGATTGGGGATAAAGCTTCAGTGGAGACACCTTTTTCCCACGATAACTTTTACAGGAGTGAATTTCCCTTCCTAGGGGTACATTTCCTTTCACTTCCTGTTGTCTCCCTCCGTTTGTAAGTAGGAGTCATTTGTAAGTTGAATGTTTGTAACCCAGGGACCGCCAGTTTACAGAATTTCTAACAAAAATAAATCATCTAGCTAATAAGCAGTGGTGGTCGGTGTGTTGGGGGCGCAGGGGCGCCGCCCCCCTATCCATGCGTCCGGCCCCTTAATCTACATGCGGGGCGCCGGACGCATAAAGTTCAATGGGCTTTTATTTTTTTTGCATCACCTGATTAGAGCCAGAGGCTCTAATAGGCTTCAGCAAAGGGTGGACCCGGGGCACGGAGCCGTGCGCCCCGAGCCTACCCATTGTGTGACAATAGCGAATGAAAATTTGCTATTGTCACGCAGATCCTCCTCCTGGCCAATCAGAAAGCGGGTCTGATACGCTCATCCTGATTGGCCGAAAGGCAAACCCCACGCCATTGGCTGGGGAGGAGGCAGGAGCCGGGAGGATTGAGGAACGGGGAAGTGAGTGTACGGAGCATCGGGACCATGTTGGACCCTTCTTCCAGTGAGGAAGAGTCAGAGGAGTTGTTGGAGGAGGACAAGCGGGATGTGCTGGTTGTATCCTCCGCTGGAGGAGTGGGGCACCGCACACTACATGCACCTTCCCGGGACTCCAGAGATACGACCCTGACCAGACCGGCCAGTCCCAGTCCATCCATTAATAGTGAGGGTAGAGAGGAGCTGGAGAGGGCACACAGAGAGTAACTGGAGAGAAGGAGCCGGCTGCAGCTCTATGTCTTCATTATGAGGTGTATAGCCTACCCCTTCAATGCCAAACAACCCACCGACATGACCAGGAGGCAGCAGAAGGTAACCAACCTGTGTGTGTATGTATGTGTGCAGCAGGTGTCACCTGCCTTCCTCCGCCACTGCATAGGGAGTAATACTCCCTGCCTGCCTGACTGCCTTCCATATTGCATTGTGTGTCCATCTCTGCCATAAAGATACATTTATATATACTACACCCACATACATCGCTGGGGGACAGGCACAATGTTACAGTGTACCCCTCTGACACCCACATACAGAGATCACTGGGGTACAGACCTATACAAGGTTATAGAATACCCCTCTGACACCCACATACAGAGATCACTGGGGTACAGACCTATACAAGGTTATAGAATACCCCTCTGACACCCACATACAAGGATCACCGGGGTACAAACTAGTACAAGGTTATAGATAACCTCTCTGACACCCACATACAGAGATCACCGGGGTACAAACCAGTACAAGGTTACAGAATACCTCTCTGACAGCCACATACAGAGATCACTGGGGTACAAACCAGTACAAGGTTATAGAATACCTCTATGACACCCACATACAGAGATCACAGGGGTACAGACCTATACAAGGTTATAAAATACCTTTCTGACACCCACATACAGAGATCACTGGGGTGCAGACCTATACAAGGTTATAGAATACCCTTCTGACACCCACATACAGAGATCACTGGGGTACAAACCTATACAAGGTTATAGAATACCTCTCTGACACCCACATACAGAGATCACTAGGGTACAAAAATATACAAGGTTAAATAATACCGCTGACAGTGGCGGCTGGTGCATTGGGGGCGCAGGGGCACTGCCCCCCCTATCCATGCATCCGGCCCCCTATTCTACATGCGTGGTGCCGGACGCATGGAGTTCAATGGGGTTTTTTTTTCTGAATCACCTGATTAGAGCCAGAGGCTCTAATAGGCTTCAGAAAAGGGTGGACCCTGGGCGCAGAGCACTGCACCCTAGCCCACCCATTTGTGTGATCATAGCGAATGAAAATTCGCTATTGTCATGCGGAGCCTCCTCCTGGGCAATCAGTAAGCGGGTCCGAGACCCGCTTCCTGATTGGCCGAAAGGGGAACCCATGCCATTGGCCGAGGAGGAGGCGGGAGGACTCGAGGAGATGCCGGGGGACTGAGGAGAAGCCGCTGCTGCAGGTAAATGCACTGGTGACTCTGCATTGAAAGGGAGCACGCTGGTCACTCTTCATTCAAAGGGGGCACGCTGGTCACTCTGCATTGAAAGGGGGCACGCTGGTCACTCTGCATTCAAAGGGGGCACGCTGGTCACTCTGCATTCAAAGGGGCACACTATACCTTGATTACTGAAGGCCCCTTTCACACTTTTGTGACCTCAAAGTCACGCAATTTTTTACAGCGTTTTTTGCCGCAAAGCAATGCCTATTACATTTTTCTGTTTGCACCCCCCCCCCCCCCCCCAAAAAAAAAATTTGAGCACCAGCCGCCACTGCTAATAAGTCAGCTTAGTGCTGTATACGCTTGTCCTTTGTTTTGACCTGTTGCTTTGGTTTGTGAACCCGTACTGTGCCTATCCAGATGAAGGCTCCTGGTTAAAGCTGAACTCTATCCCGATATAAAAGACACAAATGAATGCAACCTGTAATCATTAACACAGCCTTAAATTGATTTTTTTAAATTCCAGCAGCACCTGAATTTGACCTGGTATCATGCTTTTGCAGTCCCTTTACAGTAAAGCTGGAGTGTGACAGGAAGAAGCAGCACAGGGAGCTAATCAGTTCATGTGCCTCCAAGAAGCATGCTGATAGCAGGAGAAAGCAGAGTGACAGAGAGATGAGCCTATCACTGCGCTGCTTCTTCTGTTACTGTCTGGCAAGTGTGTAACTAAATCCAGGGTCCCCACATTTTAAAAATGTTACCGAAGCTATCCTACATAGTTGCAGACAATTCCTCCATTCACCTAAGAGATTGCATTTCAACTAGCCATTCATATGTAGAAGGAACTGTAAGGCATTTCCAATGTCTTAGGATGACTGATCAAGCAGCTATCAAGAAGAACCTTAGCAGGTCCCCTTTAGGATAATGATATGGAACCGGGTATCACTGAAAGAAGGGCGATTTGTGAAGAACGAGTCATTTTGGTAGCTATCATTGGTCATATATATTGAAAATGAGAGTCCAAAGCAGCAAAGGATTATCAGAGATCGTCTTTAATTCTTCTTTCTTCAGTTTTGGGGCATGGGACAATTTAATTTCCTCTGTAGATGTGTCCTGTGTTATTATAGGCATATTACGCAGTTTCACCGCTGATGTCCCTGATTTCTCAGGCAGTAATATTAAACACAGTGTTTTTCTGTCTTTACCTACTAATTTTCAATGCAGCTGCAGGGTGTCATTATAATTATTGGAAGGAGGGATATATATCAAGGGACGGTATGTAAGGGACACACAGGCAGCAGGGTATCAGTTCCTGAGACCAGCACAGAGAACCCAAGATGGCCAGGTGTCTTATTCTAGGACTGGCAGTGACATGCAGTAAGCATACAATTTCCTTTTTATTTTATCTATTGCACTGTTTACCAAAAATTGCTTTGTGGCACATTGGGAGAAGTCAGTTTGGTCATTCTTTTTCTGTTTTTGACAATTGGTTAAAGGCTTCTATGCATATACCACCCAATTATTAGAGGCTTCTATGCATATACCACCCGATTATTAGAGGCTTCTATGCATATACCACCCGATTATTAGAGGCTTCTATGCGTATACCACCCGATTATTAGAGGCTTCTATGCATATACCACCTGATTATTAGAGGCTTCTATGCGTATACCACCCGATTATTAGAGGCTTCTATGCATATACCACCTGATTATTAGAGGCTTCTATGCATATACCACCCGATTATTAGAGGCTTCTATGCATGTACCACCCGATTATTAGAGGCTTCTATGCATATACCACCCGATTATTAGAGGCTTCTATGCGTATACCACCAGATTATTAGAGGCTTCTATGCATATACCACCAGATTATTAGAGGCTTCTATGCATATACCACCCGATTATTCGAGGCTTCTATGCGTATACCACCAGATTATTAGAGGCTTCTATGCGTATACCACCCGATTATTAGAGGCTTCTATGCGTATACCACCAGATTATTAGAGGCTTCTATGCATATACCACCCGATTATTAGAGGCTTCTATGCATATACCACCCGATTATTAGAGGCTTCTATGCGTATACCACCAGATTATTAGAGGCTTCTATGCATATAAGATATTCAAATTTTTACATTGCTGAAATGGAAACAAAATTACTCTGAGAACCATCAGAAATTAAGTACGCTCCATCAGAATTAGTTCCATCAGAAATAAAGACAGTTGTCAATTCTGGTATCATGCTATGTATGTGCATGTTTGGTTCTCTATCAGAAATCTCATCTTGTCTTGCAGTCATTGCCCTGGTCACCAGCACCCCAGCACAATTTGATGAAATGATTAAAGTGACCACCATCGTTTATGGCCTAGCTAACTTCTCAGATTATGGCTGCCACTGTGGAGCCAACTCCGGAGGAAGACCTGTGGATGACATTGACTGGTAATTCTCATATATTTGTGAATCAATTCATCTTTTTAGAGCCTGTTTGTAAAGACTGAAAACAGAAAGTTCTCTAGAGAATATGGTCACAAAGTGGCCAACCAGATTCCTTGTTTCATTTGACCAGTAAATAAAATATAAAACCTAATTGGTTATTATTGGTAAATTCGACACTTTCGTGGAGCATTTTTGTTTTCTCCACCCAATTTTCATGAATAGGTTCCCCAAGATATGTACTGTACAATGTATTGTGTTTATCTGTATACAATGTTTCTTAAGCCAGATAATTTTTAAAGGGTCATTCCACCAAATAAGATTTTTTAGCTGAAAACAGAGCGAGGTTAGCTGGATCAGTGCTTGGCTTCCTTTCTTTAATACCCCAGCAGAATTCTCCTGGCTATGATCCTTGGCTTTATTCCTGTCCACCTTGAAGTTCTGAGTGATCCCATCCCCCTTTGTCTGCTCCAGCTCCTCCTGTTACAATTTTTCTAGTATAAAATGAAAAGTCCAACAGGTAGAGGGCAACTCATAAATAATGGGTACAGCAGGTGTGCAGACCTGGGAATCCAAGTGCAGAGCTTTACCGATGGCTGATAATCAAATTATATTTGGCTACATTATAATGTTTGCATTTATATGTTGCTAAGCAAAGAAAGCTGCAAAAGGACAGAAGACAAATTGGGCATTCAATCTCATAAATAATGGACTAAATAAATTAGATGTAGATGACTGTAAACATCATAATAGTGATCAACAACGCAAATGGTCTATTTCAATGCATTTCTATCATTTTAATACATGTAGGCCCTGCAAATCATCATCAGCTTACTTCTGTGATTATATAATCATAAACTAACATGGCCACATTACTTGGAGTTACTTTGATCTAAGTCAATGAACTTTAACAAGTGTTTTGCCAATTGATACCTACTGCACACAAATTATTTTACTGGCACCTCTGTACCAAAGTGATTTAGTAAGTCAAGTGGGCATTTTGATACGCTTAGCTGCTCTGATAGACAATTACACTGACCTTTCTGGACCCGTATTAGCTCAGCGTAGATGTAAAAAGTGATCACTTTCACAATCTATCTAACAAACATCTACTTTTCAGGTGCTGCCATGAACAGGCCTGCTGCCACAATGAGGCTGAAATGAGAGGATGCAACCCTGTGACTCAGACATACCGCTTCTATCCCGAAGAAGAACAGAAGGTTAAATGCAGTAAGTGTCCCAGAAGATACAACAATTTCTACCACTTTTAACTTTTGATTACAAGATTAAAGTAAACTCAGGCAACCTAATTTGGTTTATATATTTATGAATAATATACAGCAATCCTTATATTCATAGATGATATTCATTTACCCCAGCTATAAAAGAAAGGCCTTGATTTCTTAAATAGAAATAAAATATGACTGTGCTCAAATCCAAATAGCTTTACACAGATGTTTTGGCATATGTTTCTGTCCCATGGAAAGCACCCCCTGAATTAAGGAGCCAATTCATTATATGGAGCTTCATGGAAGCGTCCAGGGATCGGGGTGCCATAGTTGCCTGATGATTTTTACAGCCTTTTGGCTGGGGTCACACTGTGGTAGGGGGCCATGTGGTGTGCGATTCAGCGCATCACAGGGGTCCCTTTTTTTTTTTTACAAATTTTATTTGAAGAGTACAAAATGCACACTTTATTCACGGTACTGTACAATAGTGCAATGCACTGCTGTAAAGTGCCATGTGATTCTGTTATGTTAGAAAAAAAAATCTGAAAATGTTAATTTTGCCTAATTAGTACCCTAAAAATTCTACTATTTTCTGAAATTCACCCTCAAAATAGCAGGGCACTTCCTGGTATGTTAATGTTCCTAGGCATAGGCGTGCGCACAGGGTGTGCCAGGTGTGCCTGGGCACACCCTAATCACCCCTTGTGGTCCAGATTCCCCTAGTTTAGACCCCTGATATTTCACCAAAGCTCCCTAACTGGGCTAACAAAAAAAATTGTAAAAAAGAATAAGAAATAACAAAAAAACTATAGACACCGATCTCTAACCTACTGACACCATCAGTATATACACATGGATATGTGTTTGAGCTTTGGGGTGCACAACCTAATGCAATAGGCTGTGCACACCTATGTTCCTAGGCACTCCTGTGCCCACACCCTCACAGCTGAATATCGGCAGTGTAAGACCTCAGGCACTGATGCCTCTGACTGCTGGTATTTAGTGATTCCAGTGATTTGATTCACTGTTATCCTTGCTGGAGGCTCTGACATGAGAAAGCAAAGCCCTGCCTCCACCATCATGTAGATATACAGTGCAGAACAAGGCATGGTATTTAGGTCAGTAATTGGGAAATAAATCACAGGTACTGATGAACAGTCCATTGTCCTCTGCCTGCCTTTTTTGGACACAATTTCATTAAAGATGCATTCCGGGCATGGTATATTTTTACATAGCTACATTGGTCCAGCTTTGGCCAATGTTACTATGTATATACTATAACTGACCAACCTCCCTGGAAGGTGGAAATCAATACTTTATTGATCTCCACTTGCTTCTGGGACCTGTGCTGAGTGGCTGGCCTGATGCATTGTGACAGCGTGACATCACTGACCCACCTCTCTACCTTGTTCAATCAAAGCATGGTGCCCCTGCTGATCGGCCAACCTCCTGAGTTCAGTAAGAAGGAGTGAAGTTACTCAGCGCGGAACTTGGAAGCAAGTGGAGATCACTAGGGTAGTGTTGCTTACTTTAGTGATTTCCAACTTCCAGCTGCATATACTTGGTATGGTATATATACATAGTTACACTGGTCCAAGCTCAAAAGATCAATCAATAGAACTATTAAAAAATATTTATATTCGGAATTCTTCTTTAAATTGGTTCTAAAGCTTTAAAGGGGAGTTCCACCCGTTTTATTTGAAGGTCTAATTACTCTCATGCCCATTCTGAATGCTGTAATAAATGGCAATAATTTTTTTTATTTGTACATACTTTTTAAAATGTTTCTTCTGCAGCACTTTTGGCTGCGTCCCCCTTGGCAATTACGTCACTAGGTGATTTGCAAGGGCTCCTGGGATAGTAGCGTCATGTATCCCAGAAGTCCTTGCGAATCGCCTAGTGATGAAATCTCGCATTATTTCCAGACCGGAAATGACGCGAACAGGAGGATTGGGATGTCATGATTCACAGGTTGCTATAGCAATGGAACGGGAACTTCCACTGACACCGCCATTGTTATGACAATCTGTCGGGAAGAGAGAGAGCCGTTCAGTGGGCAGGCGTGAGATCGGGAGGTCCATGCTGGGTAGCCAACTGCACCAAGTCCCAGAAATCAAGAGAAGAGGGCTTCAGATGCCCCCAGATGACATAGAACCTGCCTGCTTCCGAGATCTGGTTAGTCATCAAATATTTTTACACAAACTACAGGGACTACACATAAGACATGTTCTAAATGTTGGTAGTGCGCATGACATGTTGGGTTTCTATATACTTTATTTTTCACATTATAGAAAAAATTGTGCTAACTTTACTGTTTTCTGATTTTTTAATTAAAAAAAGTGTATTTCTTCCAAACAAAATTGCGTTTGTAAGACTGCCGCAAATACGGTATGACAAAGTATTGCAATGATCTCCATTTTTTTTTCTCTAGGGTCTCTGCTAAAAAAAAAAATATATATATATATATATATATATATATATATATATATATATAATGTTTGGGGGTTCTAAATAAATTTGTAGCAAAAAAAAAAAAATGATTTTATGTTGTAAACAACAGGTGTCAGAAATAGGCCTGGTCCTTAAGTGGTTAAAAAAAAAGCATTTGGGGACTGGAACTCTGCATTAAGTTTTTTCTTACCTTAATGAATTCCCTGCATTAGGGAAAAAACCTTCTGAGCCCCATTTTGATCCAGCGTTCTGCATGAGAGCAATGGCTCTCTTCCTCCTCACAGGGCTGATTGACAGAAGTGGGAACCATTTGCTCTTGCTGCTGTCAATCAAATCCTTTGATGAGGGACTGTAGAGGGGAGTAAAACCCTGCTGTCTGTGTCACAGACAGCGGGGCTCAGGAGCAACCCAGCACAAGTATTGGTCTAGCAAGGGCCTTGCTGGGTGGGGGGGGGGGTATTTGGAAAGCAGGAGAAGCCAGGAGCACCAGTGGGGGACCTCAGAGGAGGAGGATTGGCACTGCTCTGTGTAAAACCATTGCACAGAGCAGGTAAATATGACATGTTTGTTCCTGTTTAGGTTCCTGTTTAACTGTGGTGTAGTCAAGGTGCTGTCTGAATCTCAAGATTATCTGAACAGAATTACAAATCAGCTTGGTAGATGAACCAGTTCCTATATACAGTATGTGTTTCAGCTGTGTATTTAGCCTTTTGCCTGGAGTCCAGTGGGACTGCTTCACTGACACCATAACTGGTTACTGGTTGTAAGTTGTGTCTTCTGTAAACGGTTTCACCACAATGTGTTTAGCAGGTAATGTTGGTTATTATGTGACACTTCTATATTTCTGTCCCCAGTGAAAGCTCGTGATCGCTGTGAGAAGATGGTCTGTGAGTGCGATGAAAAGGCTGCCAATTGTTTCCGGAAAGAGCTGGAAAATTACAATGTATATTTCCGAAACTTCTCAGCCCTTGGAGTGTGCAGAGGGCCAAGGCCTTTCTGTTAGGGAAAACACCACATATGTCCTGATTGTAGAAATGAGGACATATTGCTTGCTTAGTAGATTTAGCTATTGTGTTAATCCAGAGAGCAGAAAGGAAACAAAATTGAATATTCCCTCCATGGGCTTTATGTTTTATCAGGTTGCAAAGGGCAGTCAGCTATGATGTACCCTTTATCAACTGTCACTCATTGCTGATCACATGCCAAATTCTTATTATTATGATGACTCTGGAACATGATGATGCTCACTTGGGTTCTCTTATACTGACCGAACACCATACCTTAAAACCCATCAGACATCATCTTTCAAAAGTAGAGCGTAGTGTTGCAAAAAATAAAGAGAACTCTTATTGGTTACTGCTCTTACATATAGAAATGAAGGCATATATTGATACAGACTCTTATGCATCTAGGTCAGCAAAAGCAGCCTGCATTCTTGAAACATGGTTATCATTCCATCAACTATGGCTCAATAGTGTGTGTGTTGTGGTTTTTCCTCACAGCAGTTGTGATAGATTAGGCTCCATCACTGGTTTATATTATATAGTCAGTCTAACTAAACGCTCAGTTTAATCCATCTCAAGACATTCCAGGTGCATCAAAAGAAAAGGTGTTCAAAAATCTTTTCTTTAGAAAGTTGCCACAACCCAAGTTGAAAAGTATGCCCCTCACCAGCAGACTGCAGAAAAGACCCTTGCTCTGTGTGTGGAAGCAGTGGTCTCTCTGTAGAGGTCTTATATGCCCCTTCTGAGTGAGAGCTAGAGCTCTCCAATCAGCAGGGAGCATGAGCTGTTTTGCTTGCAGATTTTTCTGACACAGCAGTGGGCATGTTAGACCTCTGCGGGGAGAGGCCACTGCTTCCATACTTAGAGCAGATGTCCTTCTAAGCAGCATGCTGATAGGGGGTCAGGCTTTTCTACTGTGATGTGAGTTGTGTTGGGCACCAATGGTTATGTGACTACAGGCTTCAGTGATGGGAACCAATGCTTATGTGACTACAGGCTTCAGTGATGGGCACCAATGGTTATGTGACTACAGGCTTCAGTGATGGGCACCAATGGTTATGTGACTACAGGCTTCAGTGATGGGCACCAATGGTTATGTGACTACAGGCTTCAGTGATGGATATATGTTTCTGGGCCCTGGGACAGACCTTTACCTAAATATGGAATTGGAGTAAGCACTACTGTTGGGGATTTGGGTAGCTTAGGCATGTAGTTTTTTTTTCTTTTGCTCAGATATGTTCTGGAAGTATTAGGATCATGATATAGAAGTATGATGTAGGGCGTGCTATTGTAAATGCATATGGAGTGGATTTAGGAAAAGGGGAGAAAAAGCTGCCAATAGAAACTGCTCCAGTTTTTATAAATTGGCCACAATCTTTCAAACTGCTGTAATAAAACCTAATAATACATTGCTGTAAAAAGAAATAGTTCCATCTGTAACCACACACTGAGAAGAGAGGCATTTTCCAGCCTGGCCTATAGCCCTTAACCCAATAAGTTCATTTGGAGTCAGTGACATCAGGAAGGAACAATGTGCAAATGTATTTGGAGGCTCAGAAATAGTCCAGGCCACAAAATAGCCACCACTAGCCTTGGTAGTTAACACAAACGTTGTAAAATCTGGATATAACCACAAATAAACTGCTCTGTACATACAGAATTTGTTTTTCATGCTTTCAAACTTGTTGATAAACCCAACGTTACTACATTTTTTTTCAGGCTGCAATTTTTAAAATAACTGGCCTAGTTATTGTACTTGGAAAACTCTGGTCTTATTGGAATTTTAAATTAAAAGCTTAATTAAAACATATAGGTGTGGTTTGACTTTCCGTGGGGTTAATTTGGATTGAGTGTGGTTCTATTTAAAGAGAAGGGTATTATTGGGCTAAGTGGGCACCTGCCTAAAGTAAGCTTTACCTTCCATATGGGTTGAATGATGTTATTTTAAATATTTTTTTTTAGACTAATATTTTTCTTTTACAAAGGTCTTATGGACAGCTTCAATAATGTACGGCTGTTACAATCAATGGAAACTAGTACAAAAAGAATGCAACAAGAAAGTCTACATTATTTTAAATATTTTATAATCTCAGCCATCTCACCTTTTACTTTACCTTATCGGCTGAGCTGGAGATGTAAAAAGGTCTAGGACATAAAATCTGATTGGTCACAGAGGTGGTTCTAAAGGCAGAACGCTTATTATTTTACCTTCATGCATTCTTCGCATGAAGGAAAAAATAAACCTTTTTTGCGGCTCACCCCAGCCCACCCCCTCTTATACTTACCTGAGCCCAATCTTGATCTATCGCGGTGCCCAAGAGCAGTGGCCCTCTCTGCTTGTCTCCACACTGACCATTGAGGCAGCAATGGGAGCTATTGGCCCCTGCTGCTGTCAATCATATCCTGTGCTGAGAGGGCAGGGGCAGTGCCGAGCTATGCAGTGTGTGTCAATGGACACAAAAGCATGGCTCAGGATTGAGCCTGCATGAGTGACCCCATAGCAGGCAGCTTGCTTCGGGGGCACTCAGATGAATGAAGGAGCCAGGAGCACTGGCAGAGGGACCTGAGAAGAGGAGAATCAGGGTATGCCATGATTGTTATTTAAAATAAAATAAAAAAATCCCTTTAAATTTACTTTAATGCATTATTATTGCTCTTCATTATATCCAATAAAACTGTATGTGCACTATAAGGCCAAACATTTGTGGCCTCCTGGCCATCATACCTATAGGAACTTGCTAGTAATCCCATTCCAAAACCATGGGCAATTAATGAGGTTGACCCCTGCCTATGTAGCTATACGAGCCTGTCTCTTGTGGGAAGGTTTTCAAAAAAATGTCAGTGTTTGGCATTTGTTGGGTCAATTACTGATGCCATACAAGAAGATCTGACTCAATAGCAGTGTTCTAAATTCACTCCAAAGGTGCCCAGTAGGTTTGAAGTCAGGGCTCGGTTTAGGTCACTTGAGTATCTCCACACCCACCTTTTCAAACCATATCTTTATAGAGATGGCTATGTGTAATGGAGCACAGCCATGCTGGAACAGAGAAGAATCTTCCCCAAATGGTTGCCTAAAGGCTAGAAGCAAACAATTGTCAATGAGATGTCCACTTTTGGCCATCTGATGTATTTATTTACAGTGAAACTTGTTTTGAGCAACAATTCCTGTTAGTTTAAATACATCTCAAGGATCTTAGCAAGTTTATGGTTCAGCCCAAATTTTTTAATAGCATTGGAATATTTGGGACCCCTTTAAGATTTGAATTGCTGCTATTGTGTCCAAAGTGGAGATTTTCATTGCCTTCACCATCTTGTCACCATTCTCTCAAATGGAGACACATAAGGAGTTTAGTAAAGGTGGGAAGAATTAAAACCTCAATCGGGTTTTCAATCCTGTCTATGTCCCCATCGCATAGTTAACCTCACTGGGACAAATGAGGGGCAGAGGAACCAATAAAAGCCAGAGTTTCTGGCCCTTCCCCACTTTTTCAAAACTCAAAGTTGTATTTCAAGCTGTATTTTAAATAAACTAGTACATAGATCTGCACGATTCTGGATAAAATGAGACTTTTGGTTAGAATAAAGAACATGATTCTTGGCGTAACATAATCTTTCTCATTATACAAAAAAAATTGGGATAACTTTACGGTTTAGTTTTTTTTTTTAAATTCATTAAAGTGTATTTTTCCCCAAAAATTGTGTTTTAAAGACCGCTGCACAAATACAGTGTGACATAAAATATTGCAACGCCATTTTGTTCTGTAGGGTCTCTGTTAAAAAAATATACGTAATGTTTGGGGGGTTCTAAGTAATTAACTAGCAAAAAAATACTGATTTATCTTGTAAGCAACAAATGTCAGAAAAAGGCTTAGTCTTTAAGTGGTTAAGGGTCCATTCACACTAGCGCGACTTGTCAGGCGACTTGGGCACCTGACAAGTCGCGGTCGGTGGCCTGCCATTGATTAGCACAGGTCGTTCCGACTTAGAAAAAGGGTCCTGTACTACTTTGGGGCGACCTGGAGGCGACTTGCATTGACTTCAATTATATGAAGTCCGTGCATGTCGCGCCGAGGTCGCGGTGCACGCTGTGCACCACGACTTCACAGGTCGCCCCAGCAAGTCATGTCGCGCCAGTCTGAATAAGCGCTAAACTGACCTCATTTACAGACAAAGTTCATCCCTTTGCTCTAAAAGAACAAAATGATACATTGTAAAACATGTTTATAGTTATCTCTACGAGTGCTGAGAAATGTTAATAAACATTTTCCTGAGAGTAAGCAGAGAATGGCTCTGCATTGTATGAATCGTGGAGATGCTGTATTAAGATCGTGAGGGGGGTTGAATGGAGAACGTGATTTTTTAACGAATAATCGTGAAGCTCTACAAGTACATACCAGGGGGCCCTCGTCAAAAACCTGACTTTATACAGGGGTGCATAACTTAACATTAGGCATTAAACCACTTACCACAAATTGATGTAGCTCTACGTTGGCTGCAACAAGTGGTTGTACCGGGGTGATGCCTGCAGCTAGAGGCATCATCCTGGTACCGTTTTTTAGAGCCGGCAGTCGGCTTTCAGGCGGTAATGACCGATGTGGCTCGGGAGCGAGTGGGAGGGGACGCCCCCCCTCCTGCGGCTCTGCCCAGGTCTCCCGTCCCACCAGGAGACCCGAGCAACCAGCCGACGCATCCACCAGCTGGTTGGAGTCCCGATCAAAGCCGGATACGGCTTAGATCGGGTCTTTGATGATGAACCCAGAGGCGGCGTCCATGACGTCACGTGCGGGTTACTCGGCTGCTAAAGGCTATGGATTTAAAAAGTGACAGTATCCAAAAATGCTGTTTTCGGCATTTTGAATACATGGAAGTGTAGTGGAGGGGTCTAGGGACTTTTAGACCCTGATCCCTCTATAAAGAGTACCTGTCACTGCCTATTGCTGTCACAAGGGACTGGCTTGTAACAGCAATAAAAGTGATCAGATTTATTTATTTTTTTAAACCTGTGCTAAAATTAAAAAAATAAATAAAATTATTTTTAACCGCCCCCGTCGTCGTGAGCTCGATCACGAAAGAAAACATATACGGAAGTCACGCCGAAAATGAAATCGCTGCTCAAACCACACATGTGAGGTATCGCCGCGATCGCCAGAGCAAAAGCAATAATTAAAAAAAAAAGAGCTACTCTCTAACTCTAAACTGGTAACCGCTCAACATTTTTAAAATGTCACCTATGGAGATTTTTATTGACCGTAGTTTGTCGTCATTCCGCGGGTGTGCACAATTTTAAAACCGTAACATGTTGGGTATCTATTTACTCGGCGTGACATCATCTTTCACAATATACAAAATAACTTTTCTGTTTAGTTCTTTTTAAATGCAGTGAAATTTAATTTTTCCATGGCATTTGAAAGACTGCTGCGCAAATACCGCATGACAAAAAATATTGCAAATACCGTTATTTTATTCTCCAGAGTCTTTGCTAAAAAAAATATATTTATATAATGTTTAGGGGTTTCAAGTAGATTTCTAGCAAAAAATACAGATTTTAACTTGTGAATAACGTGTCAAAAATGGGATCTGTCCTTAAGTGGTTAAAGAGGTCGTAAACCTCCCCAAAAAAATTAAAACCTGAAAGACAAAAGGTATAATGCACTAGTATGCATCACATACTAGCTCATTATAAATCTCTATATCTGATTGGATGGAGCCGCGATTCACGGCACAGGGCTTTGAGGGACCGTTCCTTCAGGCCCCGTTCACACTGGGGCGATCCGACTTGGGGGGGGCGACCTCCGAGGTCACGGTGCGAGCAGCGCGCCGCGACCTCGGAGCGGCCGGCACGGACTTCATAACATTGAAGTCTATGACGGTCGCTCCGGGTCGCCCCAAAGAAGCTCCGGACCCTTTTTCTAAGTCGGAGCGACTATTCGAACGGGTCCGCAGCTTCCCTATGGAAGGCGACCTACGGCGACCTGTGAGGCGATCAGGTCGCCTCACAGGTCACCTTAGTGTGAACGGGGACTCAGAGAGCATACGCCAGTGATGTCACTGGCTGCATGCAATGTAAATATCGCTTAAACGATGCAAAATTAATAACATTTCATAAAAGTTGTTTAAAGTATGTTATTGTAATCCCGAGAGTCATGTCCAATCTTTGTACACATTCAGTTTTCAAAAAATAATACTTGGTGATCCAGCCATGAAGGGTCTTGTTCAGGTACTTCCTTTTATGGGATGTCAACTGTTGTCAATACCAGGAAGTCTAGAGCAACCATTTGGTGCTGCTGATGCTGGACCAATATAGGTCATTGTATATAAGAGTCTGGAGGAGATCAGCAGCATAGAGGTGCAAAAAAAACAAAAAAGAAAAAAAAAAAGGATAAAGTATTTTTTGAAAGACATGGCACTTATTTATGAAAGGCAGTGCTTGAGAAAACAAAATAATGACTGGTTAGGATATTGATAAACATAAATATTTAATGATTATAAATTCTTATTTTTATGTTCCATACAGTATTTGCTGATAATAAAAAGTGGACTACATTACGATAGAGCTAGGGTGACAATCCCAGAACTTACAATCTCTCACAATTTTAGTGCCCATTTTAGCACCAAGGACACCAATGGGTGATTCATTCCTCCAGCATTCATGTGTTACTGACATACCAGTGTTGAGACGCAGCATTTCCTCTCGGACGCTAAACATTGATTACAATAAAAAAGCAAAGAATGAGACAAAATAAACTTTCTATTGAATCCACTTCATTGCTTTATTCTTTTTATTTGATTTAAGCTTTATTAAATAATACATTTTGCAAAAAGATATATTACTCAGCAGTTTAAGGGTTTCTGTACATGATCTTCAACTGATAATGGTGTCTCACCATCATGAACAAATAGGCAAAGCACTGCAAGGAATATACCAGTATACCCTCACAATACTTCTTGGCTAAAAGAAAATAAACAATATAGAGCTGGTGTATAATGCATATGAGCCATGCTGTAGAGAAAATGGCATATTACATCTATATAGTGGAGGGACTTCAACGTCAAGGAGGTAGAAGGTCTTCAAAGCTGTGAATGGTGACTCTCCAGCTATACCTGTAGCTGAACAATGGTTAATTGGAAGCAACTCTGAAATAAACTTCAGAATCCAGAACTTTTGTACTTTTACATTTTGCAGGTCAAAAGTTTGTGAACCCCTGAACCATCAGGTGCATAAAAAAAAAATTAGAATATCATCAAAAAGTTAATTTATTTCAATTCAAAAAGTGAAACTCATATTATATAGATTCATTACACAGAGTGAAATCTTTCAAGCATTTATTTCTTTTTAATTTTCATGATTATGGCTTACATCTAGTGAAAACCCAAAATTCCATATCTCAGAAAAATAAAATATTGTGAAAAAGTTAAATATTGTAGACTCATGGTGTCACACTCTAATCAGCTAATTAACTCAAAACACCTGGAAAGGTTTTCTGTGCCTTTAAATCAGGGATCCTCAAACTACGGCCCTTCAGCTGTTGCAGGACTACACATCCCATGAGGCATTGGAAAACTCTGACATTCACAGACATGACTAGGCATGATAGGAATTGTAGTTCCTAAACAACTGGTGGGCCATAGTTTGAAGACCCCTGCTTTAAATGGTCTCTCAGTCTAGTTCAGTAGGTTACACAATCATGGGGAAGACTGCTGACTTGACCAGCTGTCCAGAAGATAGTCATTGACACCCTCCACAAGGAGGGTAAGTCACAAAAGGTCATTGCTAAAGAAGCTGGCTGTTTACAGTGTGCTGTATCCAAGCATATTAACAGAAAGTTAAGTGGAAGTAAAAAAAGTGTGGTAGAAAAAGGTGCACAGGGTATTGTGAAGCAAAGGCCACTCAAGAATTTGGGGGAGATTCATGAGGAGTGGACTACGGCTAGTGTCAGTGCTTGAAGAGCCACCACACACAGACATATTCAGGACATGGGCTACAACTGTAGCATTATTTGTATCAAGCCACTCCTGAACCAGAGAATCTCAGAAGCGTCTTACCTGGACTAAGGAGAAAAAGGACTGTTGCTCAGTGGTCCAAAGTACTCTTTTCAGATGAAGGTAAATTTTGCATTTCATTTGAAAATTATAGTCCCAGAGTCTGGAGGAAGAGTTGAGAGGCACAAAATCCAAGTTGCATGAGGTCCCGTGTGTAGTTTTCACAGTCAGTGATGATTTGGGGAGCCATGTCATCTGCTGGTGCTGGTCCACTGTGTTTTATCAAGTTCAAAGCCAGCGCAGCCCTCTACCAGGAAGTTCTAGAGCACTTTAAGCTTTCCTCTGCTGACCAGCTTCATTGAGATGCTGATTTCATTTTCCAGCAGGACTTGACACCTTCCCACACAGCCAACAGTACCAATACCTGGTTTAATGATCATGGTATCACTGTGCTTGATTGGCCAGCAAACTCGCCTGACCTAAACCCCATAGAAAATCTGTGGGGTATTGTCAAGAGGAAGATGAGAGATGCCAGACCTAACAATGCAGATGAGCTGAAGGCCGCTATCAAAGCAACCTGGCAAAGCAAAAAACACCTCAGCAGTGCCAGAGGCTGATCGTCTCCATGCAACGTCGCATTGATGCAGTAATTCATGCAACAGGAGCTCCGATCAAGTATTGAGTACAAACTATACTGTACATGGACATACTTTTCAGCAAGCTAACATTTCTGTAATAAAAATCCTTTATTTTTTTTTGGTCTCATGTAATATTCTAATTTTCTGAGACACTGAATTTTGGGTTTTCACTAGCTGTAAGCCATAATCATCAAAATTAAAAGAAACAAATGCTTGGAATATATCACTCTATGTGTACTGAATCTAAAATATATGAGTTTCACTTTTTGAATTGAATTACTGAAATAATTAACTTTTTGATGATATTCTAATTTATAAGATACACCCTATATAAAAGCTTGTTGGACATCCCATTTCAAAACGAATAATATGCAGCTGGTCCAATCTTAGCAGCTATAACAGCCTCCACTATTCTGAGAAGGCTTTCCGCAAAAATTTTTGAGTATATCTTTGTGAATTTGTGCCGGTTCTGCCAAAGTAACATTTTGTAAGGATGTTATACAAGACCTGGCTTGCAATCGGCATTTCAATTCACCTCAAAGGTGTTTAGTAGAATTGAAATTAGGACTTGAATTCCTCTATACCAAGCCATGTATTTGTAGACTTGAAAATAGACATAAAAGGGCCATCCCAAAACTGTTAACACAAGGTTGGAAGTGTACAAGTGATCTAAAATGTCTTTGCATATTGAAGCATTACCCTTTACTGAGAAAAAAACGAATGCAGGTATTTCAAATACGTTTGGCCTTTATAGTGTATAGAAGGCTGAAAGAGCCTTTTTTTTGGTCAACTTAGAATATCTGGTTTGTTTTTGACATTTATAAAGGATGTGGAATATGTTGTTTGAATTGTATCTATTGGAGTATTGTACAATCAATTTGACCTCCAACTGATCTCAAATGCCCATGCACACAAACTAACGGTAACTAAGCCAGCCTAGATAGGTAGCATACTGTACATATCAGACAGTATGGTTATGCAAAAAGTAACTGAGATGTACATAGTGCAGGACCAGTCAACATTTTTTTACTAAGCAATCCAAATGAACAGATGTGTCATTGATTGCTGAGTTTCTCCGCTTTGACTGCACTATATTATCATTTCTCTTTGCATGGGCTCACTAACTAAGCCAGAGAGTGTGATGCAAATCATTTGCATACTATTTTGATTTTGTATAGTTACACATTCCTGCACTATTTTGTGAACAACCTGGTTAATGTCTGCATCAGCTTCCTAGTAATAAAAAAAGGTTTTTGCACAACTTTCAAAAGGTGCTTCACGCTGCCATAGCTTACAGAGAACAGATGGCTTGCTTCCATATAAGGAAATTTAAGTCCAAGCTGCTCTATAGAAGCTGCCCACAGCAACAAACCGATGCATGAACATTCAGAAAATTCCTTAAGTGGGAGATGTTTTAAGAATATAATTTAAGGACTTCCTAGTGCAGAATGAAAAATAACCTAATAAGTGGTCTTTTTCTTACATTCATTAGATGGACTCAAACTTCACAGCATAAAGTGTATGACTGGTAGTGGTAGTTCCATCAAGACAAATCTGCTTCCACAGAACTCCTACTTGTAGTGTTCCTTAGGCTCACCATTAGTCTTTTTGGCAAACATGCTTCTTCATTTTTTGATATAGCTTATTCCACAGCTCTTCTCTAGACCAGCCAGAGAAACAATGGGAAGTTTATAAAAATCCTTCATAGTAAGAAAAAAAAAAATAAAAAAATCCAACGACTCCAGCTTTTATGTACAATGTAGGCAACAATTTGGCAGAAGAAAGGCTGAGAAAGGAAGGGTATGAAAATTCCTCACTGCGGGGAATTTGTGAAACCCATCAGTGCTCAGTAACTAATGCACATTTACTGCCAATATTTGTACTGAAGGTTTTCAACCAGACATCTCTACACACTTAAGATTTAGTAACAGACGGGTTTCTATACTTTTTGTTATTAATGCTACAATTAAATGGAAATCTGTGCTAAGAGAATGTAGGGGGTGTCATTGTTCCAAAAATACATGCCTATCCTCTTCAGTACTTTCAGAGCCACTGAACATGCCTGCAGCCAGGGAAGCTCGAAGTCCATATTTGCATATTTGTTCCAGGTCAGTAAATATTGCAGCCATTAAATCAGCATGAGAGTCAGGCAAGTAGCATTTTTAAAGGGAATGGTCAGCAATTTCAGAATCAATATTTTTTCTAAGCACAGGCTTCCTATAAAGAGATTTTTAGAAGAAAACCTATTGAGGACTATTTGGATTTTTGTAACATGGAGCAGTCACCAACATTTGCTGCTTCATAGTCTTCCAAAAATCAGGAGCCAGAATTGCTAAGTTCCAATGAACGGTCACTTACTGTATTTTCTGGCGTATAAGACTTTTGAACCTCAAAAAAATCCCCCAAAAATGGGGGGTCGTCTTATACGCCAAGTATAATATCTCCAAGGTAACCTAAGTATAAGTATTACCGGTAGATGAAAATTAGGGGGCTCATCTTATACGCCCAGTCGTCTTATACGCCGGAAAATACGGTATTATGAACACGCTGCATGCTTGTAATAATGGTACTGAATATTGTAGTCTTTATGTTTGGCTAGAGTTCAGCCACGAAACCTATTGTCTATAAAAGGGTTTTTGAAGGCTCTCCTTTGTGTTAATACACAGGGAGTTCCAGATCATTGAAGGGGGTTGTTTCTTTTAGACAATTCCACAATCTAGACTGGTGCCATTTAGTCTTCATTATGCTTGATGTATTCATAATTCTTGAGAAGAAAATGATTCCTACAAAGTGTGGAGAGAATCTCATTCCTAAACACTAGAAGTCACTTCTCATTGTCATCAAGCTCCATCAACTTGAGGGCTTCAGTGGTTGCCTAACCACAATTGAAGAACCCGTTCGCTTCTTCATTTAGTGATTGATCATGTCGATTTCAAGTCTTGTAGAACTAGAGTACGCCAGCCTTTATAGAAAACCACCAGGTATTTCCATTAGGTTGTCCCTGAATCCATTATCGACATGACTGGCTGAAGTGAATACTTCGCCGGCTCAGCTTCTCAGGGTTGTTGGATGCCATGTGTGAAAATTCACGGAAAATATCCAAATAGGTGGTGTCACCTGCAATGTAATGAGTGAAAATAAAAAAAATGGCCAAGCAAAATGAGACTAGAATTACCTTACTGAGAATGACTATTGTTGTAATGCTAAAACCTTCACAATGCTAATTGCAACTCAAAATGTTTTGAAATTGAAAGCTTAGTTTAGAAAAAAAGTAATGTTTATCCATGCAGTTTGTTCTTCAGAGAGATGTAGCAGTCAAGTGTTAGGATTTTGAGCAAACCTGACAAAGAAGAACAGGCCATACACTTGCATATCAATTTTGTTAAATTATTCTGGATCTGCAGCAGGGTCTCTACCCAAATTGGACTGAAACAGCTACCTGATGAGCATCCTGTGGAGTGTCCATACAAGACACCCAAACCTTTCCAGCTGCTATCTCTCACTTCAAAGAAGCAACATCTTTAATTCCTTGGTCTGCAATGCTCCATACCATATGACACAAAATATGTGCAGCAGTGCTTTGGAGAAACTTGATTACTATCATTTGTATGCCTGAATCATTTCCGTACTGGCCTAAACCTCATAACCCTAGTTGGAAGTAAAAAAAAAAAAAAAAAGTCTGACTCGAAAGGTTTATGCTTCTTTTCAATGTCTGCAAGTCTCACCCAATTATCATTCTTACTATTTCCATTATTTGGGAAGATCCTGGATTGGTTACAGTGATATTAAACACACACGGTTTGATTTACATGATCCCTTCCATCAGTGGCTTAACTAGAACCTTCAGGGCCCGATGCAAGAAACCATAAAGGGCCCCCCGGACGGGGCCCTTCCCTCCCAGCCTGGTGGTCTGCCCCCTTTCAATGCAGACTGACCACAGCGTGCCCCCTTTCAATGCAAACTGACCACAGCATGCCCCCTTTCAATGCCGACTGACCACAGCATGCCCCCTTTCAATGCAGACTGACCACTGCGTGCCCCCTTTCAATGCAGACTGACCACAGCGTGCCCCCTTTCAATGCAGACTGACCACTGCGTGCCCCCTTTCAATGCAGACTGACCACAACGTGCCCCCTTTCAATGCAGACTGACCACAGCGTGCCCCCATCAATGCAGAGTGACCACAGCGTGCCCCCTTTCAATGCAGACAGACCACAGCATGCCCCCTTTCAATGCAGACTGACCACAGCGTGCCCCCTTTCAATGCAGACTGACCACTGCGTGCCCCCTTTCAATGCAGACTGACCACTGCATGCCCCCTTTCAATGCAGACTGACCACAGCGTGCCCTCATCAATGCAGACTGACCACTGCGTGCCCCCTTTAAATGCAGACAGACCACAGCATGCCCCCTTTCAATGCAGACTGACCACAGCGTGCCCCCTTTCAATGCAGACTGACCACTGCGTGCCCCCTTTCAATGCAGACTGACCACAGTGTACCCCCTGTCAATGCAGACTGACCACAGTGTGCCCCCTGTCAATGCAGACTGACCACAGCGTGCCCCCTTTCAATGCAGAAAGCCAGTGCACTTACCTGCAGCGGCGGCTTCTCCTCGAGTCCCCCTGCCTCCTCCTCGACCAATGGCATGTGTTCGCCTTTCGGCCAATCAGGAAGCGGGTCTTGGACACGCTTCCTGATTGGCTAGGAGGAGGATCCGTGTGACAATAGTGAATTTTCATTCGCTATTGTCACACAAATGGGTGGGATCGGGGCGCACTGCTCTGCGTCCCGGGTCCACCCTTTTCTGAAGCTTTTCTGTGACTCACACTGTCAGGACGGAGCCATCGGCTCCTTCTGACAGCTCCGCTGGCACACACCGGCTCAGCGGCACGGGAGGGGGGGCGGACGCAATGATTGTGCGGGCCGCAGGTTCCCTACCCCTGCATTAGGGGGTTAAAACAGGCGGTGAGGAAGCAACATATTGCCTTTTCACCACCTATCAAATGCCTCTGAAAAGCCATGAGTATGGATCACTTTTCAGAGGAATAGCATTTTCTTGCTGGTACTATGAACAACCTGAAAAAAAAAATTACTTCTGATTGTACACATATATGGGGTCAGGATTAAAAGTAATGTGCACACATAAACGCACATGTACACATATAAATACTCATATATAAGCACATACACACACACACACACACACACACAAATATATATATATATATATATATATATATATATATATATACACACATACACTTCCCAGTTGATGTGTCCCACAAAGCTGACAGGCATCACCCCCAGCTGATATGCGTTACCCACACACAGCCCCCCTCACATAACAAGCAGCCCACACACAGATGAGCACCCCACACACAGCACTCCACAGTTGACAAGTTCCCCACTCAGAGCACCCCCCCAGGATTGGTGCCCGCACACACAACGCCTCCCAGATGACAAGCACGCAGACCACACATTGCTTCCTAGTTTATAAGTGTCCCCCACACAACTGGCATGTACCCTTAAATAAGCACACACACGTAAATATATCCATACACATATAAACACACAAACATACATACATGCACACACATACATATATAGATGCACATATGCATGCACATATAAACACACACATACATACACACACACATACATACACACACATACATACAGAAAGCCTTTTTACAGTAAAAACGGCAGAGAGGACTTTACCTTCCTGTAACTTCCTGCCAGGTATTGCACTGTAGGGGGAAGCAGAGAGCACAGCACACACTGCTATACCTTTCCAATCTTTCTAATGTGATCACGATCAGCTCTCTTGGGAGGATCAGGGGAGCTCCGGTCTCAGCTGCGGTTGCCGCTCCTCCTCTCTATACATACAGGGGGCCCTCTCAGGCCCCCTGCAGCATGGGGCCCAGTCGCCATGGCGACCCCTGTACGTCCGCCCCTGCCTTCCATTTCTGTATGTGGATGATGGCACTGTAATTATTTTAATAAAAATCCTAATTCCTAATAGATATACAGCTGTCACATGACCCAGCTCTTTCCCAGCCTGTCTGCTGGGAAACATAAGTAGGAAGAGCTTCTAGTCCTCTGCTGCTGGTCACATGTTCAGAAAAAAAAAAGGCAGCCTTTAGGATAGAGAGTAAAAATAAATTGTTAATATAAACAAACGGTTTTAAATTATCATATAAATATATATTTAAAAATCAAATCTTTATTAATTTTGGTAGTAACATGGTGTGGATTTCTGCCAGTCACAGGCTGTGTCACGCCCCTCCAGTCTGTGTCTTAGATCACCAGGGAGGAGAAGCCTCCGTGAATCAAGATATAATATTCCTCCCCCATTGCGTTTAGCAGGTTAGTGGGCATGGAGGAAGAGGGATGGAGTGGACTGTCATTTAGCACTGTGTATACTCCCACTTGTGTGAATCTATTGCCACATGAGCTGCTCAGATGTGATAGGGAGGAAATGCTCAGAATAGAAACTCACTGAAAACTGAGCATGTGCAGAGCTGCCAACACAGCTCTGCAAAATCTCCAAATGCATTGGGGACATGAACAGAAGGTGGAGATAGAGAGCAGCAGGATCAACCAGGTTTTTGCAGAATACAGAAAGCAAATCTCATAGTGACTGAGTGCTAGTATGATCGGCAGGTAATACACCATTTGTTGATATTTTTATGATGTCCATTTAGTGACACTTTAAAGTAGATGTACAGTAAACTAAGTGAATTGACATGACTGGATGACAATTCTAAAGGTAGGTTTCATGATGGTGACAACACAGGAGCACAATTATGACTGATGTCACAATATACAGAAGGTGCCTAAACAAGGATCATTGTGGTGGGATCACCAGGTATAAAAAAAAAAATTAAACATTTAAAAATATCTAGGTATGCCACTTATTCTGGCAACAGATTGGACGATTTTCTTTCCTGCAACCAAGGGGGGATTAGCCCATTAACAGTCAGTGTTGATGTGGGAATCCCTCGCTGAGCTATTGTGTTCTGTCGATGGGCAGTTCAGCTGGTGGCAATAATTGCATGAAAAATCAGACACGCTGGTTGTACCAAAGTCGATTGATGGATCGACTTGGGTACAATCCACCTGCTCCATACATGGTTCGCATCTCAGCCGGTCCCTGTGGAGCTAGCCACGATTCCATCCATCTAGGGCCGGCTTTAGTCACTGAGTTGTCAAGCCACACATATTGTATGCTGTATCTGTTTTTGACTTCTAGGCTGCAATCACCACCAGTTACAAAAATAGTAAACAGATTTGTCCTGAGGACTACATGCTGACGTTTTACCATGGAATAATCCCCCATGGGGGTCCAACAATCCGCCTGATTTACTTTGTCTTAACAGTAAATGTGGCTCCACTGCTCCACCCAAAAGTTTGGGGAGAAGATTTTGATATGGGTAAACAATACACATCAATACAACCTGAATATCTCTTTTTATTGAAAAGTGTTAGTGTTGTCCATCACAAGGAAAATGTGTGCCCTTTTGGGTAGAACTACACTATTGCATGCTTTTTAGTTATATTGAGCTATTTGTGCGGTTTTTCAGTGAACTAGGTTTTATATACTTTGATGTGTTTTTTTTTTTTTTCTTCTTAAAAGAAGATTTCTTGCTCTTCTCTTAAACACCGGAACATACAATTTTGTATAAAATTAAGTGTTGCTTTTTGGTAATGAACCTTTAAAACTGATACAGTAGTCTTGTGCCTTTATGTGGTAGAAAGTTTTGGTGACTTTTCACATTTATTTGACCTGCACTATGTGCGTGGATACCCACTTTATCTAGTCTTGCTGAAATTAGAGCTAGGTGAGGTTTGGGGTGTCTATTTCGCACACTGTCACTTAAACAAGCTGCTAATAGTCTTTAGTAAAGTCAACGCCACTTGAATCTCATTAAAATCCTTCTAGCAGCTTATTTAAAGTGACAGTTTGCACTCCCAAAAAGATCTGTGTTTAAAATTCCCATGGGCTCATGTAGATGTGTCAAGACATTTGAGTGCCCATTAACACACCCAATTCATTAAGGTGCATTACTGGCATGTTAAAATAAAACTGCTTGCCATACACCCCTTCTGTACTTATTTATTTATTTTTTTATTGTATGGATTTTCGCATTATTATTTCAGCTAATAATGCTTTCTAAACGCATCTCAAATGCACTATAAATGCCATAGAAGACGCATGTGACACATTTGCAGGGCATTTACATGGACATCAATGGAAGTGTTTGGTTAGTAGCAAAGCCTGGCAAACGACACTTGTCGGGTAAATTTGACGCAAGGCAGTGCAACGCTAATGCAAAAATGTGACCAACACTAAGCGTGCAATGCGTTCACTTTTCGTAACATGTTACATATTACATATTAGTTGAGGTTGAATATAGATAATAGTCCATGCAGTTCAACCCCTGAATATGGGTGTAACATGTTACGAAAGGACTGCACCCCCCCCCCCCCCCCAATTCCCCAAAATTGATTGTAAGTGTTTTTTTTTTTGTTTTGTTTTTTTTAATAAGAAACAGGTTTTACTTACCTGCTCTGTGCAATGGATTTGCACACATTGGCCCCAAACCTTCTCTTCTAGGGTCCCCTGCCGGGGCTCCCGGCTCTTCCTCTTCTCCAATTACCCCCATAGGAAGTGGCTTCCTATGGGGGGAACTCGTGCAGGCTTAATTCTGAGCTGGGCTGCGTGCATCTATTGACACATACACAGCGTGGCTCGGCCCCAGCTTGTTCTTCACTGAACTTAATTCACAGCCAATGGCTCCCAGCTGCTTCCCTGTCCTGTGAGAAGAGGGAAAGCGAAGAGAGCCTCTGCTCCCAGGCACAGCTCTCAATTGAGATCGGGCTCAGGTAAGTATTTAGGGGGGCTGGGGGGATCCTGGTCACAGGTGGTTTTTTACCATAATGCAGAAGATGCATTAAAGTAAAAAGCCTTCTGCCTTTACAACCACTTTTAGGCTATGTGTACACTAGCCTTCCCTGACCGAGGGAAATCGCAAAACGCGTTTTTGCAGTGTTTTGCATTTTTCCTGCGGTGGGCAGTCAAAACGTTCCTATCCTGAACGTGATTCTTGGGCGTTCAGGAGAGGGAGGTTTATGCGGGAGATCCTAAACTCTAATAAAAGCCTATGTGTCCATGTACACAAAGGCTTTTAGCAATTTAAGTTTAGGAGCTTTGGCAAAAAAAAAAAAAAAAAATGCCAAAAGCTCTTAAACTTAAGTTTAGCATCTGCTAGTGTATATTAGGTTTTTCTCTAACCAGAGGTACTAGCAGAGAAGACTGCACAGATGTGGTTCACAAAATTAAATACTGTACATTTTAACTGTGTGTAGCTTTACACAGAAACACTGACAATTTTTTTTAAACACAGCCCCCTCTTCCTAAAATATGTGATCTGTTGACAAATTTTCTGGGTAGGGAGTTGTGTAGATGGGCAATTGCAGCAAATAAAGTGCACTCTGCTGAAATAAAATTGAGATGCTTTAAATAATCATCTCAGGTCCTTTAGAAAAGGCTTCAGACCTTCCTCTAGGCTGCATAGGACTGATTTGGAGTTCCCATTGATTTGGGAAGAAAGGCAGTTCTGTTGTGGCAAACACCCATTTACACAAGCCGTGCACTGCTTTACTCCATTGAACTCAAAGTCCATGCTATCTTGACGGTTTCTTTATTAGGTCATTGTGAGTGTTGCTGTGAACCTCTGCTGGAGTTGTACAGGACCACTACACGTTTCATACACTTCAGAAGTAGGCTATAGATTATGATAGGCAACGCAGCCAAGCAAAAGATAAAGAATAGAATGTGCTGAGTGAGAAAGTTTTAATAAAGCAAGACAAGAAAAGGCAATAAGGAGGCAAGCAGGTCAGAAGAAGAGTTGGAGTATAATTTTATTAACAGTGTTTATAAGAAGGAGTAAAAACATCAGGGTTGCGTGAATGTGCGTGTTCTATAGCAACTATATCAACACACACCAAACACCTTTGCATTAAATTCGAAACTCATTGTTCCAAGGGCCTCTGAACCTTATCCCCTGCCATTCACTGTGTCACAAGGAGCCCTTGCTTAGAACAATGAGCTGAAATAAGTACAGAGATCATGACATAATATTCACAGGACACATTGAAAAGTTGACCAAGCAAAAATAAAGAGCACCACCCAAGGTGCAAGCAAGAAGTAAAAGGTATATTATGCATTAGCCTATATACAGCAAGAGGGGTTCCCATTGTGCAGTTATCTATATTTCATCATGCGTATTTAACTCCCTGACCTCAATTTGGGGGCTTTGTCTCGAAACAGGGTCCCATTTTCCCATGGATCAACATAATTTCAATTTACAGAGATATGTACACTTTACAGGATCATACAACTGATAGATGCACAAAAAGATCTCAAGAGGGTTATTCTTTCATAGTTTGAGGGCGTACGTGCTCCAGAAACAAAGCATCATACCCAGATGGCAAAATACAGGACTTTATAGGTAATCTTCAATAGAAGAAACCAATTTCTGTGCACCACGCATTTTGCTTTAATAGTAAATGCAAGCAGCTCTCATGTTACTGGCAGGCCATACAAACACTTGTCCATAGGAGGGTAAAGCTTTGGCCATCACTGTCCTTTAACAAGCTTTACAAGTGGCTGTAAATTCATGCTGAGTACAAACCCTCAGCAAGACAATTAGGATTATAAAATTAGTCCAGATGTACACAAATTATCAAAAGGTCATACAAAATAAATACAAATAATATTTTTCTAAAAGTGAAAGTTTCACTAGGTTAAATTGCCAGATTTAATGTCAATGACTATAAAAACACCTTTTTTATGGTTTTTATAGTATTCTTATGTTTATCATGAGCCTTTGAAAAATGTTGACGTTACTGAAAGTGAACAGAGGAAATGTTTTTGAGCAGAAAAGGATCCTTGCTCCCTTGTGAGGAAGCAATGGTCTCCCTGCAGAGATCGGACATGCCCCCTACTGAGCCAGACCTATCATTCTGCAATTGGCAAAGCTCATACTCTTTGCTGATTGGAGCAGCTCTGTCTCAGTAAAAGGCATATTGGACTGCTGCAGAAAGATCACTGCATCCAAAGGGCACAAGGCTCCAACTCCACAGCATTCTGGCAGGGGACGGGCTTTTTAACTCATGTTGTGGCTGGTTTCTAAAGAAAGCAAACAGTAAGGTTTTGAATACCTTTTGTTTGAATGCACCTGGAATGTTTTTAGCGGATTTAAACTGAAAGATTATTTAGGCATTAAAATATGATACTGCTGAAAATGGCACCAAACAAAAGGGTTACCTTCTTTCCTTGCAGTAGAGAAGCAGCTAACAATATCTGACACCCCATCACTGTCTTCACTACACTAACACAGGAAAGCCTTGGTGTATAATAAAAAAAGAAGGTAAGTTGACCCATAGCAACTGGTCTGTTCCAGTGAGAGCTGTTGCAGCCAACACACCTTTCCCTTTACAAAAATTTTAAAATGTCAAGCCTGGTGTTTTTAATACACTTGATAATTTCATATTCGATTTGAAAGCAAAAAATAAGATTGATAATGGAACTTCAATAAAATGAATACAAAACATATTTAGGGTTTAGACACTTAAAAGATTTCTTAGCAAAGGGAACATATTTATCAGTCTAGATATCTACTTCCATTCAAATAATATGAACCAATATATAATTTATTATAGCTGTTAAATCTGCCAGGCTTAGGTTTTTGGAAAGGCGCTCAGGCCTATGGCAACAGAACTGCCAGGCGGAAAAGTAAAAGCAAGGATGGAGCAATAAGGAACAACATAGTATGCTTATTACATTTCGCTGAACACAAATGAAGATGAAATTAGCGGTTATTATTCCAGGCCTGGGAAATTCATACATGTCATATTACTATTTTAGGGAGAGGTTTAGGCTTCATTCACATGGGGCGCTGCCACCCGTATACTGTAAATGGGCAGTTTTTTTTAGCGTTTCTAGGCTCCAAGTGCTGCATGCAGGCAGTCAAGCCAAGTATATTAGGACACAGTGGCTGCACGGACACAGCTGCTGTTTCTAGTGCGACAGGTGTGCAGGTGCAAGGGAGAAGCCCTGAATGCACACTTTGTGTTGAGGGCCGCTCACTTGCACCCGCATACCTGTCACATCAGAACAAGTGCCTGTGTCTATGCAGCTGCTACATCCTCATATACTTAGATAGGCTGTCTGCAAGCAGCACCTGGAGTCTAGAGATGCTGAAAAAAAAATCCAGCCCATTCACAGTATGCAGACATCAGCACCAATGTAAACGAGGCCTATGAGAAGATTTGATTGCAGACCAGCTGGCAAGTACAAAATGGACATCACTGTAGCAGTCAGGAATGATCCAGATGTATATATTATATTGAAAAGGTAAAATACAAAGACTTCTAAAGGCAAACCTAAATCTGAACTCTAGGCAAACCCCAATCTATGTAGGTACGTTGAGAGAATACACAACCATCCTCCAATTTCCCTATCTCCTGAGGATCAGGTGCTGGGCATCTTCAAGGCTACGCAGACAGGTGTTATCTTCAAGGCTACGCAGACAGGTGTTTATTTAAAAATCATTGTGTGTGTTTTTAAAAGCAACTAGTGTTAGTACCTGATTTGACTTGGTATCAGCAGTCCTCTGTACAGCAGATCTCAGAGCGGAAAAGAGAGAAGCAACATGTAGCCAATCAGTTGTGCTGCAGTACTCATGCTAACAAGTGCTGATAAGAGGAGAGAACATAGTGACAGATAATCTCATTTGTCTGCTGCTTCTCTTTCACTGTCCAATCAAAGGCTAAAACAGGAACAAGACCTAAGGCTGGCCATACACAGTTCGAATCTCGGCTGGTTCAGCAGGAACTGGCCGAGATTTGAACCGTTAATGGGCAGGCTGAATGTACCAAGTTGATCGACTGATCAACTTAGGTGTAAGCAGCCTGCGGTATTCTCTTGCGATGAGAATCCATGTCCTCTCCCGGCAGGGATGGCTTCCCTTGCCTGCCCCGGCTGGGAGAAGACAATTGTCAATTCCCCTGTCAGCACTGCCTGTTGACAGGGGAATTGGGGGAATCGTGCAAATTTCTTTCCTGCAACCACAGGTTTGCAGGAAATAAATGTGCACTGTGTATGGCTCGGCCTAACTATTACCTAACTGTAATTGAGACAAAACAGGTCTCCAGGCTGGCTGTGCTTGGCAGGGTCCTACTGATCTCAAGACTGGAAGGGCATATAATTCTTTAAGGAAATATAAATCCTTTAGCAGGTAATACTTACCTTGCATATTTGTTTTCACTGTGCATTTAGTGGTTTGCCTGCAGTTCAGCTTTAAGATTTCGGCGTTATAAATTACTTTTTTTTTCTTTTTAATAAAACGTCTCAGGTATCCAGACTGATATATTCAAATTCATGGAAGAATTAGATCAGCTAGATTAGATCGGTTACCACATTCTTCCTTCTGACACTTTAATAATAGGGCCCAAATTTTTTGTGTGCCTTTTGGTGTAATTTTTTTGTGCAGAGAATTTAAACAAAAACATAACACATACAGAACATACATTAAAAAAAATGCAATAAAAACATTCATTTCTGAAAGTATTTTCTCATAAGTCCAAATTACATTTGTTTTACACAATATAAATACAGACTTCCTAGTGAAAACTTAAAAATAAAACAAAAAAACCTAAAAAAAAATAAAAATAAAGGAATATACTAGTTGCAAACCCATTCTTATGGTAATGACACAGTAAGTAATATAAAGAAAGTCCATGTGTTATACAGAATATGTATTTTGTTTCTTATGCCTAAAAACTACCAAAGCAGTGCAGAGTTCTGATTGGCTCTGGCTAACTGGAGGCTCAGAGCCCAATATATTATATTATATTATATATATATATATATATATATATATATATATATAATTACAAAGTTTACCAGCAGATTCACAACATTCAACATAAACTAACAGTATTTTTATAAAAAGAATATATCCTACCCCCCAAAAAAAAGCAGCTCAAACCTTTAGGTAGCAGTATGCGACATGATTTAAACTGTCTCTCTTATATATAGCATATAAGAAGGCAACACACTGCTTTGTGGTAAAATCCATAATAAATTATCATAATAAAAATAACACCTTCACTGAAGAAAAACAGAAGTGAAAAGCAGTACAAAACAATTTTTTTATCACTTACAAAATTACATTTACACAAACAAAACATATACATATATATGTATTCTCCAATACTGCTAGGAGGAAAAAGTGCACAAGTAGATAGGATTTTCCTTTACATAAAATGTACAACTTTTACCAGAAAATATTTTGACCATGGCATCAAAAACGGTGATTTGTGTCATGGCAGGCTGCATCATAGGCTAAAGCCTGTCACAAAGGTTCTTGGTAAATGGTAGACTGTAAACGCCTAGTAACAAATCCTGAGGCGGATTGATAGTATTAAAATGGCCATATCAAAGAACCTCCTAAAAAGTTAGCACCTTTTTTTAAACTCCATAGAAGATCAAGTCCTGCTGGTTAATAGATGGTATAAGAAGCCATACTTCTAACTGGCAGTGCATTCTGGTGGTCTTATGACCTTCCTGTTTGACATCAAATGTCATGAAACTTCGATCCCTAATTGAATTAAATCTTGATGTTATAAAGGATATCCACCCCCTTATTCTGAGTTAAATTCTAACCAATGTCCTTAATGCTTTTTACAGTGACAGTTATAATAATGTGGAACTCCTCATTGTTATATGCATGTTATAGGCCTTTGGAGACTAACAATATGGCTCCCATTCCCGCTTATTTAAATTATTTGGTGATTGTATGACTAGGAATTTATTGCATGTTCTTCCGAGAGCAATAAAATGATCTTAGCAATAATTCTGAAATTAATTTTTTTCTGTGCTTCTCTAAGAGGGTGCTGAGCAGCATCCATCACCCCAAAAAGACAGTATACTAGTGGACCTAAGGTGCATAATAATTTTAGACAGGGCTTCATTAAACCCTTGAGAGGTCATGTGGATATTATAAAAGATATGCCAGTTTATAACCAGATGATCTTAAACTTAAAAAGAAGGGATAGTTTAGCATGCCATGGAAAACAAAGAACAGAAAGCAAAGGTTTCTCTTGCAGGCTAAGGAGTTACATATGAAAGGTTAATACACATGTAGTAGCTCCATGTTTTTGGATCTTTATGGCAGATTTGATGACCTAAGGCAAAATTATCAGCTTTGTAAGTAATGTCTTATTCACGTATAGCTTTCCTGTTGCCATGAATAAAATATGGACCCGATACCATCTTGTGCCCACACATAAATCCATATAGATGGATGAATTTAAAATCCTTTTTCTCCAAGCCCCATAGATAACGTTAAGGTTTTGTTTGGATGGCAGGCAAGAACTTCCTTACAACCCTTAGATAGACCTTCTAGGGCAACAAGAAAAAGCATTTTCCACAGGTACAGCAAATGCTTCAAAACATGTACAATTAACATGATTCATAAAGCTGGCTATTTTTTATTGCCATGCCTTGCCATATAAAATTTGTTGAAAAAAATGGAGTTACAGGGCAAGACCATGTCTTGATGAAGAATAATACCCAAATATTATATAACAGTCTTCTCTATGACCCCAACATTCTGATCTCTTCACTACAATGGAATTGCATAGCACTAGAGGTGACATAGAGATGCCCTTAGGAAGCCTTCAGGGTTATTAATCCAGCACTGGGACCCAAGTGACAGACTCTTCATGAGTTTTTTTTTTTATCGGTTATAACTCTTCAGATTTAAGCTTATCCAAAGGCTGAAACCCCTGATGTCTGATATGACAAACAAACAAGGCATACTTTAGATTCTCGTTGTGTTCTATATGGAGGTTGGTTGGGCAGGGCACTGGATTTGGTTCTTATGAATTGTAGTAAAATAGGCCAAACAAGTCTATTTGATGAGACTAGGAATCTGGTTGGTTGCTACAAGCAATAGCTCTGATTTTCAATAGGTTGACTCTGGTTTTGATAAATTAGCTTTACGGCATTTAACCTTTACACTGCTGAAACACAAAGGCTCCCGTGAATAAAGGTGTCTGAAGGCAGAACTGCTCTTGTTGCCAACAGCTACTGAACTGCACCTTTCATTCTCCTATACTGATTGAGGTGAGTGACAGAAAGAGTTCTCTCTCCAGATTCTTCTAATCACATGGCCCTGAGAAGGAGCGAAGGAAAGACACGGCAAGAGAGTCGTACAGTCACACACCACAGGAATCAGAAAGATTTTGTTGTTTAGAGAGAGAGAGAGAGAGAGAGCGGAGCTCGCAATTGCAAACGCATTGAAGAATAATAGCTCCCCTTTAGGGTCTCTAGTGCACAGTGGGTAAATGAAAAAGAAAATAGAGAGAAAAAGACTACAGTAGGTATGCTAAACTGCATACGGTTATATCAATGTAAACTGCATCCTGTTATATCAAACTGCCTTGTAAAGAGAGCTGGTATTCCATGGAGAGATAACCAAACCCTATTCAGAACATACAAACGTCAGTGTACATTGGTGTGTAGTATCAGCACAAAATGCTAGAGAAATGAAAAGGGGCTCTGTCATGAATGCCTTTACTTGCCTGAAAAGCAGCTTCAACATTACTGCGGAAGCAATGACCAGCCTCTGACTCTGGGGGATATTCTATAATTTAAAACATATTCAGCTGCAATGCCATAGGCCCAGCATGTGGCAAGAGAGAAGACACTGCTGTGTACTTTTAAGGTAAGTGACAATACACAAGGCAACGACTATTCATTACAGAATTCGGTCAGGACAACAAGACACAGATGAACAAAAAAAAAACCTATGTACAAAATCCAACAGAAATACAGACACATCAAATGATTGTTAGGTGATTACCTGGCCAGTAAGGGTGTTTTTCAGCAAAATCAGCTGAAAGTGGGCAAAGATGGTCCTTAAGATGATCCCATAAGCAACTAGATACCAAACAATCAGGATTGGCGGTTCATGTAGGTCATCGTCACATGACTGCATCTTTTAATGTTCATCTTACCACCTACAGACACACTATTTGCCCCTAATAATGGGTACCCATGACACAAAATCTAAGAGAAAGTACATGAAATTACTATTTTTCGGTTTCCTATTTAAGTGTCTATATTTACCCAAAAGGAAAAGGCAAAAGGAACTGCAAGAGACACCGCCACTTGGCACCAACTAACCTCAGGGGGAACAGCAGCAAACTGAGAATGTTTTTAAAAGTTGGTACAGGTAGTAGAGGCATAAAAACATAAGATAGAAGCTGTCCAGCCTAGATGAAAGCGGTCATCTAATGTCAATGGCTAACTTGAAAACAAGAACAGCGACAGTAAATCAAATGCTTAAAATAATGATCAGCCATCCATTATGGAACTAAAACCTTGTATTTTCTTTAGGCTCCATCTCAATCTCGGATAACAATAATGATTGGTCATTGATATCCATTCCATGTTGACTAGCTCTTACCCCAGGGATCTGTGTATACACAGGTCAAGAGTGGTCTGGATATACATGATTACTTTCCAATTCGACTGATATTGGCCAGATCAGATGACAATCTTTTCATATCTATAGATAGGCCAACAGTTGCTTTACAACTGCTCCTAGACAAATTTAATGCTGACCATAAACTAGGCGATTTTGTGGCAATTTTGGGGCATTTATTTGATTTTCAACCACATAGGTGTGCTAGTCTCCAATGACCATGTGTTTGAAAATTGGAAGAAAATCAATGAATACCTCAGCGTCAATTGCAAATGGATTTATGGCTAAAAGCCACAAAACTGTCAAGTGTATGACCAACATAAGGTCCAGCATACACAGGAAATGGATATAATTTAAAGTCAACGGAAAATCTTAAAGTTAACCTGTAGATGGCCTAGGGTTAATGAGCTATACTTAAAGCCCAGGAACTAGCCCCAGCTAGATAAAAAGAGGGATTCCAGAGCAGCAAATGAGGCCCCCAAATTGCTTATGAAACGTATACGTTTCTGAAAGTGGGAAGATAGGCATGCCGCACCCCCCCCCTTATGGTAATGCATGTCAACAGATTACTCAGGGACAGGGTACTGCATTACGGGTTACCTATGTCAGTGGTCCCAGTACCAGAGAGGTGCAATAATCTTAGGGCTACTGAAGTCCTGGGGCCTAGTTTTGTACTGGCCAGCATCAGTTGGTTCAATTTCCAAGTTTAACTTCAGAATCAAATACAAGTTTACTTGAATTGTATTGTCTGTGGATTTATGGGTAGCTGGCAACCATGGACCACAGTGACAATAGAGAAAACATTTCAGTGACTTCCCTATATGTTAACCCTCTCCTTCTCTCTCTCTCTCTCATCTATTAGGCCAGAGGCAGTGAAGAGGTTTAACAGGCTAATTCAGTAAGGCAGTACAGAAAAAAAATAAATGATGTTCAAGTGCAACAATCCACAGCAACCAATCAGAAATTATCTTTACATTAATATGACTAAATTATCCTGAAATGTGATTGGCTGTTATGGGTTACTGAACTAGTCAACAGCTCATTATTATATATCTTTATTTTGCACTGTTTTACTAAAAACAATCCGTGTGTAACAAGAGATCTTTGAGAAAATCACAAATGCTGAAAGGGCAGCAAGCTTACTCAACAAAGCTGTACAGAGAGCAATAATAGTATGCAAAGCTGGTAGCTCCCCACAATCCAATTTCACTTTGGTTGCTCTTTGCCTCAATAAGGGCTGTGTCGACAGGCTTTTGTTCACATCAGGTGGGCTTTAAATCACTGCACAAGTCTATGGGAATGCGTAACCTGACGAAAGCAGGGGAAATACAGGTCAGAAGGAGGTCAACTGCACTTATCAATGAATTTCAAATAATTTAAGAAACGTCACCATCTGACAACAAATGACTGCCTTTGACACAGTCCCAAAGTTTCCTTGTGATTGTACGCTACAAATAAGCACCAGGAAAACCAGAAAATAGTAAAAGTGCTGGATCTATGGTTTCCTACAGACACCCCAAACCCCATCCATATAGCATTACAGCAAAGCAACTGACACCCAATAACTCAATGCTGCGCTCCGCACCTGTGCTGGTGAACATTTCAATCAAGCTCTCTACAGCAGGACAAACCCCCTTAAAGGTGCAGCATGCCTAAAATTGATTGTTCAGTCATAGCTAAACACTGGCAGGTTGTATCACTTACTGCTGGTTACACTATTTGGCCAAAAGTTTCTGGAAACCCCACCAAACTCCTGATTTCAGGTGTTTACAGAGAAGGGTACTAACATGCTATATCAAAACTGTGCCCCTCCAACTTTTCGTCAACAATTTGGTGAAGGTCCTTTTCTGTTCCAGCATTACTGTGCCCATGTGAACAAAGCCAGTTCCAAAAAGACGTGGTATGATGTGTTTAGTGTGGAGGAACTTTTGTGAAATGTCCTGTAATCCAACATCAGTACCTGAAATCACAAATGCCTTTTGGCTGAATGGACACAAATTCCCACAAATACACACGAAAATCTTGTGGAAACCTTCCCAGAAGAGCAAAGGCTGGTATTTCTGAAAAATGGGGGGGGGGGGGGGGCAATTCCATATTAATTGCCAGTTTTGGAATAGGTTGCCCAACAAGCTCTCATAGACATGATGGTCAGGCGCCCACAAACATTTGATCATATAGTGTGCATATTTCACATCGATTTCAGCAGTAAGTTCAGTCAGAATTCACCTATCCCCAGAATTGCTGCATCAGGTAGGTAGAGTTGGGAACTCAAATAGAAATATCCGCCCCCAGACTCCACAAGAGAAAGAAGCCAGCAAGTGACTAAAGCTGCTGACAACAATATCTATTTTGGGTAGACCAAACCTTTATTTCATTAAGACAAGAACCCAAAGATAAGCTAGTCATCAGACACAAGTCTCTACATGTATGAGTACCTTTCACTGGCTCAGCTGGGTCACTTTAGATTTACAACTAAATAAATATACAGTCAGGCACTATAGAGGCAAAAGAGCCAAGGCTTAACCTGCTGACTCATAGTCATCTCAGTGTCTGCTCTGATCTCAACACATTAAGACCTAAAAGAATCACAGTTTGTAAAAGTGCTGAACAGTACATAAATTACACACCACCATCTTGCATTTTGCTCTCGGCAGTGATGAGGGCAAAAAGGGAAAACAAAATTTAAAAAATATTTTGGTCCAGACCCTTCCAAACGTTTTGGTTTTATTGTGCCCCTGGTCCACAAGTTTACTTTTCCCCACCCTTGGTGCCAGAAGATTTTCCCCATGCAGATTTTTAATTTAAAAAAAAAAAAAAAAAAAAAAAGGATGCCAAGAGCAGCTAGTGGTGAAAAAAGTTCAAAAGTAGGGATCAACTGCGCCCCCTCGTGGGGCTTTGTCTAACACTCATCTATATTAAGGCAGATGAATTCCTGGATGCATTTCCTGTACTGCTGCTCTGTAGGACTGTTGCTGGGATATTGACCTGGTTGTCCGAATGGTCCTTCTGCTTCTCTCATCTCCTCGTTCATTCGAGCAAGTCGCAGCCTGTGGGAATAGAGGTTCTGATGAGCTTGTGTTGTGAACACTGAAGACTTTAGAACAAAAAAAAAACACAATTCTTACTTAGTATAGCAGTGGGAAAAAAAAAAAAAGAATATCTTGTCTTAAAGGGAAAAAAAGGAACAATAATAACTTGGGACTTTATATGAGGCGTGACCAGCTACTAATGTAGGGGTAAAATGATGTAGGAGAAAAAGAACCAATATAAAATAAATGGTAAATTTATTGGTAGAACCAGTATTGCTAAATATGTAGCCCCAAAATATGGGAGTAGCCATGAATGATACAATTGTAAATATATAAGACCATAACAATAGTACAAGGTAATACAATATTGTCATAATAGTAACATAAATAAAATACAAAAATAGAACATAATATATACAGTCATAAAACAGATGATCGCATGTAGAAACTTGTAAAAAATGGCCAGTAGGAGGCTCAACGCATTTCGTGAACAAATTTCACTTTGTCAGGAGTAGGCATAGTTTAAGTATCTAAAAAGAATGTACATAGATAAACAACAGTATATGTCCAATAATCACAAGGTCTCAAACCGATCAGAGTGTAGCTTACAGTATGATATCAAGTATATAGTTATTAAAGGTAACAGGTCATTCGAGGGTATGTCCAGCCAGGGAACTGAGGGAGCCTGCGTGTGTCGAGCAGGCATGATGAATCAACAATTGTGCAAAACGGCTCTCCGAAACAGGATCTCAAAACCTTTCACTCCTAGAAGTATATATATATAGGGTAGCAAAAACTGCATAGGTAAATATGATAGATATGGATAAAAATTATATAGGGGTGAAATATGAGTGAGATCACTAATAAGCCGAGACCCAAATGAAAGGCATAATACGAAGTGTGTTATAGGACCCCTAATAATGGGTGAATAGTCCAAAAGGGAATAAAGAGTGAAGTATTGGCCTGTAGAATCACCAAATAAGTGAGAGAAGTGTATGGATTATACCCATAGAGAACATAATGAAACACCTAGGGGAGGAGGGAAGCAGGGTGCAGAAGGGTAGCTATCTGAAAGGGATGTGATACATTGTAGTGGGAGTATGAATGGCTGAGTGAGGCAATAGCCAGCGTAAAAAGTGAACTGCCCTACACTCTTATTCACTGTTCTACGCTGGTTATTGCAACACACACAGGCTCCCTCAGTTCCCTGGCTGGAAATACCCTTGAATGACCTGTTACCTTTAATAACTATATACTTGATATCATACTATAAGTTACACTCTGATCGGAGGTTTGAGACCTTGTGATTATTGGACACATACTGTTTATCTGTGTACATTCTTTCTAGATACTTAAACTATGCCTACTCCTGAAAAAGTGAAATTTGTTCACAAAATGCAATGAGCCTCCTACCATTTTTTACAAGTTTCTACATGCGATCAACTGTTTTATGACTGTGTATATTATTTTCTATTTTTGTATTTTATTTATGTTACTATTATGACAATATTGTATTACCTTGTACCATTGTTATGGTCTTATATATTTACAATTGTATCATTCATGGCTACTCCCATATTTTGGGGCTACATATTTAGCAATACTGGTTCTACCAATAAATTTACCATTTATTTTATATTGGTTCTTTTTCTCCTACTTAATCTTACCCCTACATTTGTAGCTGGTCACACCTCATATATAGTCCCAAGTTTTTATTGTTCCTTTTTTTCCGTATGCATTTAGAGATAGAGACTCTGTTGGCCAGGAGTCTCATATAAAGTCCCAAGCCCCTTCCTCCGTGTTCCACTTGTCTTAAAGGGGTTTATTTACTAAATCTAGAGAGGGAAAAATTAATCACAATTCTGCAGAGAAACCAAACTGCTTCAAGGTTTTATTGCTAAAGCCTAATTAAACAAGCTGAGGTTAGACGCTGATTGGTTTCTCTGCAGAATTGTGACTACTTTTGCCCTCTCTAGTTTAAGTAAATAAACCCCAAAGCATGTCGGAATACCACTGGTGGTACAGGTCAAGAAAGGAAGAATATTATAGCATAAGGGGACACTTCTAAATCATAGATGGTGAATGATGACCACATGATGGTGATTTTTCTTTGCTTCATTTCACATTTATAAACTCATATAATGTAGATAGCTAGTTAAAAAGTATACATATACCCAAAGCTAACGAAAAGATACCTGAATGCTTTATTCCAAGAAATGTACAAAGGATAAAGGACCATTTAAAGCTCGATGCTTGCTAAAAAAGCCTGCCTAGTATTACTAAAAAATTGTTTAACAATACAGCAAGCACTCCCATTAGGATATATATTCAACACTCCTACAAAAAGGGAGCTGAAGGGTGCTTTACCACCTTCAAAAAACAGCTTTAAGCTTGCTGAATGCTTTGTAAATGCTTGCCTAAAAATTAATAAACCTATTTTTTTTTTTTTTTAGTTATTCAAGCTCATCAAAAATCTTAATCTAACTTTTTTCTGTGATGGCTTTCCTGTAGTTTTCTCCTGCAACATCGCTTCCCCCTCTCTTCCTGTACAGAATGTCACCATAATCTCATAGGTTCTGAAGGATGTGTGTGTGTTCCCATTTGGGACCTGAACCAAGCTATGTGGGTCCACTGACACACATAAAGCCTAACACCTGCTCCCTCCTAACAGCAATCTGAAAGACAACAGCAATAGCCCATCACTCTGCTCACCTCAGTAACCTCCTCTACAACCCCTAAATTAACAAAAGCGGCACAGATTGTCCTGGACCTGATGGCGGTGAGTAGGTAAGTATTTGGGAACAGGTG
Organism: Pelophylax lessonae; assembly: GCF_965119305.1. Lineage (NCBI taxonomy): Eukaryota > Metazoa > Chordata > Amphibia > Anura > Ranidae > Pelophylax > Pelophylax lessonae. The sequence goes on along the minus strand of NC_138779.1, from coordinate 88,176,474 downwards.
GGGCACAGAAAGGTACTGGGGGCATATTTACTCTAATGCCAAGAATTAATTACAAATAAAAAAAAAAAGCCTACCATTTAGAATTACTTTAACTGAAGGGTTACAGTAGTGATCACGACCTATGATTAATTAAAGAGAAGCTCCAGCCCCTTCGCCAAAAAATGAAAAGTCAGCAGCTACAAATACTATAGCTGCAGGCTTTTACTATTAGGGCACTTACCTGTCCAGGGATCCCACGGTGTCCTCACCCAAGCCATTTCTTGAATCAGCTCTCGGGTGCTGGCGCCGCCATCTCGGATAAGGGAAACCGGCGGTAATGCCGGTTTCCTACTGTGTATGCGTGAACCGCGCTGCACTTTCTCAATGGGCCGGCTGCGGCAAGGGACGAACTTCGGGTAACAGAGGACAAGCATAGATTCCCCTTTTCTCCAAAGTCTATGAGGCCTTTTTTGTCTGTGTGTTAATTGTACACAGAATTCACAAAAGGCAAAAATTAAAATGGAAAACTCACAAAGTGACAATATCCGCATTAGCTGCCTGTACAGATATACTGAGTGGATCTTGTCCATCTTCATCCACAGCATGTTGATTGGCTCCTCGTTTTAAGAACAAACACACCTGACTGAAAAGGAAGCAGACACAAACCAAGGCATTAGCTCTGAGCAGATAGACCAACAGCATATAATTTATACTTGTACAGCTACAGGCTATAACTGACTGCAAAAAGCTAATAGGAAGATCTAAATTCCTACTGATAAGAGGCATGGAGGAGCTCAGCTATGAGGAAAGATTAGAGGAACTGAATTTATTCTCTCTTGAGAAGAGGCGATTAAGGGGGATATAATCAATATATACAAATACATAAGGGGTCCATATAGTGAACTTGGTGTTTAATTATTCACTTTAAGGTCATCACAGAGGACAAGGGGACACTCTTTACATCTAGAGGAAAAGAGATTTAGTCTCCAAATATGGAAAGTTTTTTTCACAGTAAGAGCTGTGAAAATGTGGAATAGACTCCCTCCTGAGGTGGTTCTGGCCAGCTAAGTAGATTGCTTTAAAAAAAGGCCGGGGTGTACACAATATAAATGGGTACCAATATTTATAGGTAAAGTTGATGCAGGGAATATCTAATGGCCTCTCGGGGATGAGGAAGGACTTTTTCCCCTGCTGTAGCAAATTGGATCATGCTTTGTTGGGTTTTTTTCGCCTTCCTCTGGATCAACTGTGGGTATAGGATTCTGTATATGGGATTGTATGGTTGTGTTTTCTTTTTTATCGGTTAAGGTAGATGGATTTTTCTTACTTTTAAAAAAAAAAAATCTCTGATCTTGTAAACCTAAAAGGAGGTCAGCTAGTCTGCCTATAAGCATATCTCGGTTTTAAAAATTGAGGCAAAATTGTTAACATGTTATCTTTACTCAATAAAAAAAAGGTGTCTGAAGCTAAAAAAAAACCCCAACCACCCGCCCGGCGCTTGTGGATAGATAAAACAGTGTTTTATTTGATTTAATGATTTAATCATTTGTGAGACCTGTATTCTGGCTCCATGGCCCAGTACTTACCCAGTATGCCCCAGATACGTGGCGTGATGTATAGGTGCTCGCCCTCTAATATCTGTTTGGTTCACATCTGCACCATTCTGCAGCAGAAACTCGCAGGCTATCAACGATCCCTGAGGAAATACAATATATATTACTAGTACTACTATATCTCTCTCTCTCGCTCTCTCTCTCTCTATATATATATATATATATATATATACACAGTGGGTACGGAAAGTATTCAGACCCCCTTAAATTTTTCACTCTTTGTTATATTGCAGCCATTTGCTAAAATCATTTAAGTTCATTCTTCTTCTGAGCAAAGGGTCTGAATACTTAGGACCATGTGATATTTCAGTTTTTCTTTTTTAATAAATCTGCAACAATGTCAACAATTCTGTGTTTTTCTGTCAGTATGGGGTGCTATGTGTACATTCATGAGGAAGAAGAATGAACTTAAATGATTTTAGCAAATGGCTGCAATATAACAAAGAGTGAAAAATTTAAGGGGGTCTGAATACTTTCCGTACCCACTGTATATATATATATATATATATATATATATATATATATATATATATATATATATATACACATATATATTAGTGTAAGTTCAGGGTGCAGCACAGTACCACATATAAAGGTTATCTAGGCATCTTTTAAAAATACATGGAGGCTGCCATTACTGACTCCTTCTAAAAAGAAAATACTAATTATATGGCTGTTATGCTTGCTTACAGCAGTACTCAGTGACTTGGCACAAGTATGCAAAGAAGCACTCTTGCCTTTTCTTTCTTTTCCTGATTTGCATACTTGTTTCCAAGCAGTTACTTAAAGTGGTTGTAAACCCTTACATATACTCAGTGAAGTGAGTAGCCTCAGGTGATAAAAAGATGAAACAAGTCTTCCTACATAAGTTATGCCTGTTTATCTGCGACCATCTCTCCTCTACATCTGTTTAAATTCCAGAACTTACACAGCTTTCCTCAGCATAAGCAGGCAGCAGTGTGGATCTAATAAAATTATTTCTATAGATAGCAGCGCCAACTGTAATATGAAATCAATGAACACTTTCAAATATACCAACACCACTGTGTACTGTGCCCAAATATTTAAACATAAATCCAAAAAATTAAAATGAAATGTCCATCCATGCAAGGTGGTGATTCCTTGTGTGTAATCACTCTCCTTTATATATTATTATGATTATCCAATTCCGTGCTGTGCATGCTTGTCCACCGCAAATATTGTGAATAATCCTCCACCATCCAAAACACCATCCAAAACCCAATATATCTAAAAAAACATCCTGATGATGCATTATTCGTGTCAAATGCGTTGAGACATAGTGCTGCAATGCGTACGTCATTTCCTGCCCCTGGGTAACATCACATCCGAGGACTGTTAAGCACGCCGGCTTCACTGCACAGAGCATTGTGACAGCCACAGATACAGATTGCTGGATAGACAGTGCTGGTCGGAAGGTTCTCTTATATGGGAGTTGGCAGTTTTAAACTGGATGTTTTTTTTAATATATATTGAATAAATATGTTGCGTGATTATGGCATTCTCTTATTACATAACTGAGTGAGAGGGGAGACCAAATGAGTGGACACAAGATCCTTGGTGGATTGGATACCTTTAATAGATGGTTATCTGGTGAGTGAGAATTTTGGAAGGTGGAGGATTATACACAATATTTGCAGTGGACAGCATGCACAGCATGGAAATGGATAATACTATATAAAGGAGAGTGATTACACACAAGGAATCCCCACCTTGCATGGATGGACTATTCATTTTACTATTTTGGATTTATGTTTAAATATTTGGGCACAGTACACAGTGATGTCGGTATATTTGAAGGTGAATACTGATATATATTACAGTTGGAGTGACTATCTATACATATAATTTTATCAGAACACATCATACAACAGTGGAGTCACTTTAGCTGCAGTTGACAACACAGGAACAAATTCTATAAATGTTTTTATTTATATTAGTTATTCCAATAAGTGTCGGTGACACATTGATCACAGCAGTGTGGATCTGACATCTCACACTGCACAGACCAGAGAGGAGATGAGAGATGAGTGTACTCTGAGACCTGAGTGGAGGGAAGAGATGCACACCTCTCTACAGGATCTCATAGGGGGAACATGTACAGCCGAGGCGGTCAATTTCATACTGTGCGTTGGAGCTCCCCTCACCTTCTGCCTGGATCTCTTGGAGTCTGCACAGCCTTTCAGAAATGACTCAGGCAGATAGCAGAGGAACTCGATTGTACAAAGAAATCACACTCAATACTTTGCATTGAGGCAAGTACACACTATAGAAGGATATGCCTTATTCATTTTTCATGTTTTCATGGCTTACACCACTTTAAAAGGAAAATAATAACTTTAAACAACAGTATAGCAATTAGCATTTAGGAGTTAAAAGAGGCCAGTAATGGCTTCCCTGCATTTTTTTTTTTAAGATTTACTTCAAAGTTTTGCTAGAAGAATAACACAGAAATAAATTAATATTTTAATAACAGTTATACAGAATTTATATATGTGGATTTAAATATACAGCAGTGTTTCCAATCTGCTTCCTAAAACTATAGAACCCATCACAACTGACCACCACTGCAACCTAGCCATATTATACTTCGCTCTGTTCCTCCAGGAGTCAAACCCGTTTATGCTCTGTGTAGAATGTTGACAAGAATTTCTACAGGGTTTATGTAGGCACCCTTGTGTGACAGTGTTTGGGCATAGATGTAAAGATCCAAGCACTGCATTCTCCTCCATACCTGGAAACAGTGAGTATTTGTGACAGCTCTGACAGAGAGGAAGAGGAACACAGCGAAGGTTTAGGGTATAATGTATAAGTGGGTCGGAGGATGTTCTAGTAAGGCTGAACAGGCAATATGACAGATTTTTAGGTCAGGAGTGGGGTTTAAACATTGTAGGGAATGCGGTGGGGTTATAAGGTCTATATAGGTAGCTTTTAATATAGAACAAATCCTAGGCATGCAGCCTGCATCTGAAGACCGCTAACTGAGGTCTTGCGTCAAAATATATGAGTCCTCTGAATGCTAAAAATCATATTGATTTGGTATGGCTGTATTAGACTCTGTTTTCAAATCCCAAAATTGTATAACACTGACCTTTTTCATTCCCAAGTAAAAAAACACCCTAACAATTGTGAACATAATGTGAAAAGGGCGGAGTAGCTCTTGATTTGGTACCTTTCTAAGGCTCCTTAGAAATGGAAATGCTGTACTGACTAGTACCTGTGTTTAGTGCCCTATGGGTTCAGGGATGAAGGTTCGGAACACAGGTCTTCTGGACTGCTAACAAAAAGCTATTTGTTTGCTGTAGGTTTTACAGTACTGGGAAGACTGCCTTAACGATGGAGGCTGGAGAGCTAGAAGACTCTATGATAATTATACTATAGAACCCCATGACCTGTAGTAATGTCTTTATACTGGAGATATGGCATTAATGCTTACTCCTATCACAGCCTGGATTAAAGGGGTCTTGCTCTCGTCTTCATCATTCACCCAGTTGACATTAGCCCCATTGGCAAATGCTTCAGCCATGACAGGTAAGTTCCTGGCCCGGGATGCCTTGTACATTAGCAAGCCTGGGTGCAATTCCCTCAGGTCTTCAGGGTCTGATGGCTCTTGTTCAGTCTCTCCTTCTCCACTAGACTCTTCTGAGACCTCACACTCTGAATTTATAAAGAAAGAAAAGCTGTCACTCATAAAAAATTTTGAACTTAAAAAACAATACAGAATGTAGCTCAGGTTCTCAGGCAACTCCAAACCCTACTCAGCCTTTAAACAGTGCCTTTAAAAAGTATAAATACCCCTTGAAATGTTCCACATTTTGTCATGTTACAACGAAAAACTTAAATATATTTTATTTGGATTTTATGTGATAGACCAACACAAAGTGACACATAATTGTGAAGTGGAAAGAAAATGATAAATGGTTTTCAAAAAAGTTTTACAAATAAATATCTGAAAAGTGTGGCATGCATTTGTACTCAGCCCCCTTTACTCTTATACCCCCAACTAAGATCTAGTCAGTGAAACCAATTTCCTTCAGAAGTCACCTAATTAGTAAATAGAGTCTACCTGTGTGCAATTTAATCTCTGTATAAATACAGCTGTTCAGCAAAGCCCTCAGAGGTTTGTTAGAGAACCTTAGTGAAGAAACAGCATCATGGAGGCCAAGGAACACACCGGACAGGTCAGGGGTAAAGTTGTGGAGAAGTTTAAAACTGGGTTAGGTTATAAATATCCCAACCTTTGAATATTTCAGGGAGCACTGTTCAATCCAAAAATGGAGAGAGCACTCCATTGGCACAACTGCAAACCTACCAAGTCATGGCCATCCACCTAAACTGACAAGCCAGGCACGAAGAGCACTATTCAGAGAAGCAGCCAAGAGGCCCATGGTGGAGGAGCTGCAGAGATCCGCAGCTCAGGCGGGAGAATCTGTCCACAGGACAACTATTAGTTGTGCACTCCATAAATCTGGCCTTTATGGAAGAGTGGCACGAAGTAAGCCATTGCTGAAAGAAAGCCATAAGAAGTATTGTTGGCAGTTTGCGAGAAGCCAAGCGGGGGACATCGCAAACATGTTGAAGAAGGTGCTCCAGTGAGACCAAAATTTAACTTTTTGGCCTAAAAGAAAAACACTATGTATGGCGGAAAACTAACACTGCACATCACCCTGAACACACCCATCCCCACCGTGAACCATGGTGGTGGCAGCATCATGTTGTGGAGATGCTTTTCTTCAGCAGGGACAGGGAAGCTGGTCAGAGTTGATGGGATGATGGATGGAGCCAAATACAGGGCAATCGTAGAAGAAAACCTGCTAGAGTCTGCAAAAGACTTGAGACTGGGGTGGAGGTTCACCTTCCAGCAGGACAATGACTCTAAACATACAGCCAGAATTACAATGGAATGGTATAGATCAAAGCATATTCATGTGTTGGAATAGCCTAGTCAAAGTTCAGAACTAAATCTAATTGAGATTCTGTGGCAAAACTTGAAAATTGTTGTTCACAGACGCTCTCCAACCAATCTGACAGAGCTTGAGCTATTTTACAAAGAGGAATGGGCAAAGGTTTCCCTCTCTAGATGTGAAAAGCTGGTAGAGACATACCCAAAAAGACTTGCAGCTGTAATTGCAGCGAAAGTATTGACTTAGGGGGGTTGAATGCGAATGCATGCCACACTTTATTTATTGGTAAAAAAATTATGAAAACCATTTATCATTTTCCTTTGAATTCACAATTATGTGCCACTTTTGTTCGTCTATCACATAAAATCTTCTGCTCAAAGTCATAAAATGAAATTGTTATTAAAAAGCTTTTATTAAGCGCCAACAGTCTGCGCAGCGCTTTACAAAAAAAAAAAAAGGAGACAGTACAGGAGACTCAATACAATAGGGTTAGAAGACCCCGCCCATGAGAGCTTACAACCTAAAGGGGGGGGGGGGGACATAGGGACATATAATACAAAACCACCACCACATCCCGGTATTACATGCATACACCTTTATCCAAGAAAGCATTGGATAAGGGTGTAACCATATAGAGAGCACTTAGACATTCATTTGGGTCACAGACATAGATGATGCCCTTATCTAAGGGAAGTAAGAATGGTACATCTTCTACTGATATAAATGAACTGTGGCAGAGCTAGATTTTGCACCTTTAGTTATTTTGCAGCATATGTGGGCTAGTGCTTGCAAAGGAGACAGGACTTCAACTGCTTCAAGAACGGCAACATTATTATTGTCCTCAATGTTGCTGCCCTGACAGGGAAGCCAATATATGGCATTTAAGAATTACTTTTCTTTTCACACATCTGTTTCCCTCTACATAGCTTCATACTTGGCAAACAGCCATCGTTAAGTCTATCAAGCTGTAGAATTACATAAGAAATCTTTTAAACATAGAGGTTTATTTACTAAAGGCGAATAGGCTTTTCACTTTCCAAGGGAATTTGCCCCAGAGCTTAGTAAATGTGGCGAGGTTTCACTTTGCAAAGATTACTCAATCATGTGCAAGGAAAAAAAAAAACAGTATTCTTGCTTGCACATAATTGGATGATGGAAGTCAACAGAGCTTCACCTCATTCACTAAGCTCTGCAGCAATTTCCCTTGCATGGTGAAAAGTCTATTTGCCTTTAGCAAATCAACCCATAATGTTATGACTTTATGAGAGGCATACAGAGATAAGAGGTTCTTTGTATCCAACGTCTGCCACTTTGTCATCCAAGGGCAGAGAAACTGATATGTTTAAGAGGGTTTTCCCTCACATTTCCAAAAAACTACCCAAGAACAATTGGTGGTAGTTAAAAACAAAAACGTATTGCTTTTTTTTTTTTTTCTTGATAACACATGCTGCAAATGGAGATAAAGACATTTTATAAAGAATAGTAACTGTAGTGCAAATATTCACCTTCCTCTGTGACACTGTCCACTACCGAGCCAAACACTAAGACGTCATTGCTTCCGTCTGTGCTTCCTCCAAGGCCGCTGTCACTGCTTAGACCTGCGGGGCCAACAAGAAAAATACCAAATCCATGTTAAAAATAAAGTAGACTGCAAAAATTTGATTTTTTGACTTACCGTAAAATCCATTTCTCTTATGCTCATTGACGGACACAGCTCCTGATCTTTTTAACCATTGGGTTATTTATACTGTTCCCTAAAGGAGTAGGACACTAGGCAGAAAAAAATTCTGGCTACGCCTTTGGGCAGTCCCAGGGGTTATACTCCCTCTCTCTGCTATAGGTACTCAGTTTTGCTACAAGCAGTGTCCGAAGAACTCCAACTCCACAGAGGGGTGGGTGCTGTGTCCGTTAAAGGACATCGGAGAAATGGATTTTACGGTAGGTCAAAAATCCCATTTTATCTTTCGTTCATTGATTGACACAGCTCCTGATCTTCTTAACCATTGGAACGTCCCAAAGCAGTGTGAAACATAAGGGGTGGGAACAATGAAAAAAAAAACTCCCACGGCCAACTATAGCCAACCAGGTAAACAGGAGCCCAACAAAAACAACTGGAGCTCACCTGAAAAAACGATACACCCTTGAAGAGTACCAGGTCCTCTAAACAGCAGCCTGCAAAAACCTTGCAGCCAAAGGAAGCATCCGATGATGCCAACACATCCCCCTTTATAGAACTTTGTAAAAGTGTGCACTGACGACCAGACCAGTTGGCTGCCTTGCAAACCTGCGTCACTGATGCCTGATGACGAAAGGCTCAAGAGGCACTGAGCGCCGAGCAGAATGCGCCTTTACAGGGAAAGAAGGGACCTGAGCCTTGTTGGAATAGACCTGAACAAGGCAAAGCATCACCTTATCTCTGTGAACCACCAAGTAAAGTGAACAACAGGAGAACACCGCCAAATCTGACACCCTGTGCGCAGCGGTGAAAGCCACCAAAAAGGCCACCTTCTGGGACAGCGTAAGCAGGTAAATCTCCCGAAGATTTTCAAAAGGAGGCTTCTGTAAGACTGAGAGCAGCATATTGAGGACCCAAGGCAGCAACACTAGAGACTGCACTAGAGGAGGGGTCAAGTGCCTAACTCCCTGAAGAAAAGTAAGTACTAGGGAGAATGTGAACAAGGGCCATGAAAGAAGACCGCTAAGGCCCACACCTGACCCTTGATAGTATTCAAGGCCAGTTTCTGTTCAACCCCCTGTTGAAGGAAGGTCAAGATCCGAGCCACTGAAAAAAGAGCGAGGATGAACTCCAAGAGACTCACAACACGCAATGTACGTCGGTAGATCTCCCTATAAGTAGATTTTATAGCTTTTAATAGCGTTGGAATCACAGACTCACACCCAAAACCTCTTTCCTTTAGCATATGGCGTTCAACAGTCAAGCTGTCAAAACCAGCGACTGTAAAGAGGATGGAAGATTGGTCCTTGGGACAGCAGATCCTTCCTGAGAGGAAGCTTCCAAGGAACGTCGGCGACCAACCGCACCAGATCAGCGCACCAATCCTGGCCAGGCTATTCCGGGGCCACTAAGATGACCGGAAACCCTTCTGCCTTGATCCTGCATAGAAGTCTTGGCAGAAGCTTGAGAGGAGGGAAGGCGTAATTCAGATGATACTGACCCCACGGGGCCACCAGCGTGTCTGTGGCGTCCACCAGAGGATCCCGTGACGGAGCCACAAACCTCTGCACCTTTCTTTTGAGCCGAGACGCCAACAGATCCACCTCAGGGATGCCCCACCTGGAGACACAACTATTGAAACACCTTCGGGTGAAAGGACTACTCCCCCTGGTCCAAAGCCTGCCGACTGAGATAATCCGCCTGCTGGTGTTTCACCCCTGGAATGTGTACGGGGGAGAGGGCTGGAACTAACCGATCTGCCCACCTTAGAATGCCGGCTACCTCCAGAGCCACCAGGACACTTCTTGTGCACCCCTGGTGATTGACATAAGCCACGGCCGTGGCATTGTCCAATTGAATGCGCACTGGAAAACCCTGAACACGTTCCATCTAATGCTCCAGGCACAGTCTAATCGCTATGAGTTCCAAGTCATCGATCGGTAGTCTAGACTCTTCCACTGTTCAGATCCCCTGAGCAGAATTTTTGCTGAGGATTTTTGCTTTTGCCTCCCCAGCCAGACAGGCTGGCATCTGTGGTTACTGTTACAGTCCAATACAAGGGGAGGAAGGATTTGCCCAGCCGAAACGCCTGAGAAGGAAGCCACCATATCAGGGACTCTTTCCTTCTCCGGCTAAGCTGGATCTGATGGTCCAGAGACTGCGGATTCTTGTCCCCATTTAGACAGAATCTCCCTTGCGGGGACCTCGTATGGAACTGTGCAAACTGAACCGCCGCAAAAGGTAGACACCATTAGGCCCAGCACCTGCATGCAAGTCCGGAGGGATGACCATCTGCTGGACAGCAGGAGACGAATTGCAGCCTGCAGTTTCTACCATTTGTCCAGAGGAAGGAGCACTCTGGCTAAGGCCGAGTCCGGAGTCAGACCCAGATAGTCTAGCTTTGTGGGCGGAACCAGAGCAGATTTAAATAAAATTCTGAATCCAGCCAAACTCCCTCAGACTTCGTATGGTGATTTCCAGGTTTTCCACCAGAGCAGTAGCAGACTCCTTTTGCAGAAGGAGGTCGCTCAAGTAGCCCAGTACCGCGATGTAGCCCAGTACCGCGATCCCCCCCAATAACGTAACAATGTTAGCACAGGCCAACACTTTCGTGAGGAGCAGAGGCGAGACCAAAGGGTAACGCCACAACTGATATAGCTCCTCTCCCACGGCAAAGAGGAGGAAGTGTTGATGGCTGACACATATTGGAATGTGAAAGTAAGCCTCCTCGATGTTGATGGAGGCAGGAAAATCCCCCATGATGCAGGGAAGCGAATGGACTCCATTCTGAGCTTCTGCAACTGCACAAAGCAGTTCAGCGCCTTGAGGTCCAGAATTAGACGCACCTGGCCTTCCTTCCAAAGGGCTTCGATCCCTCGTCAGTCGACCCTGAGGGATGAAAAAAAAACTTGGGAGCCGAGAAGGAGGGCCCACATCTACGACGAGGGTCCTTGCCCCTAATAGCCTGCAGAAGAAAGGTACTCCTCCCCCCCTGTGAGACCTTTAATGATGTCATCCAGGGTAGCACCAAACAGGCTAGCTCCTTAAAAGGGAAGATCGGTCAAGGCCTTTTTAGAAGTCTGGTCTGCAGACCAGCGTTTGAGCCAAAAGACACACCGTGGGGCCACTGTCGAAACTGAGAGCTGAGCCACTAGGGGAGCTGCATCCAAAGAGGCTTCACAGATAAGCTGCAGCCCCTGGACCAGCTGGTCTGCCAGCTCAGCAAAGGCAGTGGGGAGCTTCTCCCCCTCCAGACCAGGGCGCAAAAACTTAGCCCATTTGGTCAGAATCTGCGACTCCAGGGCAGTGGTAAATATCGGCCTCAGTACCCAACCAGCCAGGGTGTACAAATTGCGGGCCACAGCCTCCGCCTTCCTGTCAGCTGAGTCCTTAAATGCTGGGGACTCTTCAACCGGAATCATGATTGCATTGTTTATTCCGGAAACCGGAGGGTCCACCACTGGTGGAACAGTCCACTTCTTAAGAAGGGACTCCTCACAGGGGTATCGCCTAGCAACTCGCTTAGGGACCTCAAGGGGATGCTTTTGTTGTTCCCACATTTTAGTGACAATTCTGTCAAAATAGGAGGGGAAAGGGAACACCTTTGCTGCTCTGGATGGCTTGTGAGTGCCATAGGGAACCTGTGCCTAGATCGCAGCCACAGCTGCATCCCCCAACTTTAAGTCTCAAGCATAGATACAATCAGTGCTTCCACCAGTGCCTTTTCGTGGGCTGTTGCAGAAGTAACAGTGACCGTCCCATGGAGGGGCCCAGGTCCACCCCAAAACCCTCCAGGAGGAATGCTGCATCTCAGGCCGAGACCCCGTCATATGCAACCTCGCAAAGCGTTTACCTTGCAGGCCAGCCCCCGTCCGGTGGGGCTATTTCGCAGTCGACCTAGAGCAGAGATGAGGTCTGCGAGCATTCGCTGCCCAGACTGGGGTGACCACTGGATCTATATTATCCAGCCTGTCACCCAGTCTGGCAGTTTATTGTAGACCTCACAGGAAAAAACTAGGAGAAAAAAATCTATCAAAATAGAAAAAAATTGCCAGGACCAAAGATCCCAGCAAGGTCCTTACTCCTGACTAGTACCTATAGCAGAGAGAGGGAGTATACCCCCTGGGACTGCCCATAGGCGTAGCCAGACTTTTTTCTGCATAGTGTCCTACTCCTGTAGGTGGCAGTATAACACAATGGTACAGAAAATCAGGAGCTGTGTCTGCCAATGAACGAAAGATAACATTTTTTTTGACACAGAAAGAACTACAAGGAAAACCATTTTTTACTTAAAACCAACACACTTGGGCCTTTCCAAACATCTAAATACAAGCTAATGTATGAAAGATTTATATATCTGACCTTATTTAGCATGGTTTTGTTGTTTACTCTCACACCACAGCTTGAGTCAGAGGTCACCTGCATCTCTCATGTTTTGACTATAAAATACTGCAAGTGCAGAAATATGTATATTAATATGACAGAAGTCCAATGAGCCCTTATCTCCCTGTAGTGAGCCAACAACTCTGCCTTCGCTGCACTCAAATCCCTAAGCAGCATTGTGAGGAACTGCCCAGTTCTCTTCTCTAAGGTTACAGAACACCTCCCCTAACCTCATCTCCATTATATGCTTGTAACCTGGCTGCTTACTATTATATCTCAATGGCTATGCTAAGTCTGCAAGCAAATACTGTGCTACTTTGTGAAATGTTTAAACACATTTATGTTTTCAATATACAGTATACAGGAAATCCAATCATAAATATTACATATTTAGCACAAAAATGTGACATACAGTACTAATTTGCTTAGCTGTGTCCCCTGCTATTGTGTAACCATACATAAAAAAATCAATTCTACCACATCTGCACAAGTTATATATTCTGTGAACAGATCTGTGGCAATAATGGCATTAGAAGCATGTTGTGGAGATTAAAGCGGTTGTAAGGGCTCACTTTTTTTTACTAAAATAATAAACATGTTACACTTACCTGCTTTGTGCAAGGATATTTCACAGAGTGGCCCTGAACCTCTTCCTATGGGTTCCTTCCTATGATGGCTTCCTATGGGGACACACGTGTGGGGCAGGCTGTCAAGCCAGGCTGTGTGCATCCACACAACTCGGTAAAGAGGGAATCAACTCGGTAAAGGAGGAGAGCATATTTAAAAGAAGAAAAACTACCACAAGAGGACACAGTTTTAAATTAGAGGGGCAAAGGTTTAAAAGTAATATGAGGAAGTATTACTTTACTGAGAGAGTAGTGGATGCATGGAATAACCTTCCTGCAGAAGTGGTAGCTGCAAATACAGTGAAGGAGTTTAAGCATGCATGGGATAGGCATAAGGCTATCCTTCATATAAGATAGGGCCAGGGACTATTCATAGGATTCAGATATATTGGGCAGACTAGATGGGCCAAATGGTTCTTATCTGCCGACACATTCTATGTTTCTATGTTTCTATGTTTCTATCCATAGACCCACACAGTGCAGCTCAGCTCTGCCCCGCCCTCACTCTGTCCTCACAGGAATTGACTGGCAGCAGCAGGAGCCAATAGCTTCCGAAGCTATCAACCAAGTCTGTGAGAGAGTGGAGAGAAGCCCCGCAGAAGGGAACAGTGCAGGATTGATACAGGACTTGGGTAAGTGTTTGGGGGGGTGAAGTCACAGCAACTGGAAGTTTTTTTTACCCCAATGCAAACAATGCAATAAGGTAAAAAAAAGTTTGACTTTAGAACCACTTTATCATTCAGCTGCTACAGTTACAAACTATACATTGCTCCAGATTCATGTTAGGTTACAATGTTACTTGGCTAGAAAGACAACAGATAATCCATAATAATATCATTGTTAAGGCTGAACTCCAGGCACACAGATGTCTCCTGCCAAATGACTGTCTCCATGTCCATCCAGAAGTGAGATTTACACAACTCTGTTTCACAGCAGAGCCCTCCCTGGCAGATGATCTGATTTTTTTCTTCTGCAGTTAGACAATACTTACAGCTCTTTCCCTCCCTCAGCCTGTGACTGAACAGTGAAAAGGGAATCAGAGGAATGATGAGCGCATTCTCTCCATAACTCTGCTCTCCTCTACTATCAGCATGTTTCTTGTTAGTACACGAGTATCGCAGCACAACGGATTGGCTCACAGAGCTGCTTTTCCCTCTCTCAGCCCGATCTCTTCTGTACAGGGGATTGCAAAAGGCTGAAGCCAGGCCAAAATTAGGTATTTGCACTGTTTGCATATATAATAAATACATGTATTGAGGCAATTCTATAATTTGTCTTCTCTTTGCATTCTATTCTCATAATACTATTCTCATATTGAAACAAAGTTTTACTTTTGCAGAGTGACTGAGAACTAAACTGTATGATGAAAATGTATATTGTATCCACAGCTCTTCCTAATGTACAGTAATCAGTCTTTATAAACCTTCAATTCATACAAAAAGTAGAAAAAGAAAGTTTATAAAGCCATACATTGCATTGTCTTTCTCAGGAACAAAATGGCCAACCCTTCTTGCATTCAGCCATGTTGGAAACCTTTTTATCATTGATATCATTTGATGCATTACCAGTATCTAATTTTGTAGGTATGTAAATGAGTAACTTTCTCTTGTCGCCGACCTTACCTCCATCCGGGAGGAACGGCATAGCGCTCCCACCGGGCTCAGCGCCACTGCCAGTCCACGGTGCAGCTGGCAGGGGGTGCTGCGCTGGAAGCTGGTTGGCACCTAAGAGGAAGGTGATGGCATAGTCAATGAAATAGTAAGGTCTTACATCTACTAGCAATACCATGATGATGGAACTACACATGCAATTGCTAATGAGGTGAAATCTTTGGGTTCAGGGAATTCTGACCGCACAACAACAAACAGAATCAGTTTTAAAAATGGATAGTCCACATCCAACACTTATGATCAAGCTATTGTGCTTAAGATTTGAAAATGCTCAAATTAATATGGTTCTAATCATTTACTCTTTTTATAGGAGGCGCATGCTTTTGCTCTAGAATATATCCAGTAGTAAAAATTAACGAAGAAAAAAAAAAAAAAAAAAAAAAATCAGCAGTAAACATGCACAACTCTACTAAGCAATGCTGAAATACTTTTTAGGTTTTTGTTGTTATCCCCCCATTGCCAGAACCTAGAACTTAGGAATATTTTTACTATACGGGAAGAATTACCTGAGTATTTACTGTTAAAATTCTGTTGAGGATCTTTATTCTAAATCCAAGAAATAAACCCTTAATATGGGCTCTCCTATGAGCTCCACATTTTTATGCTTACATTTAAGCTTTTTGACAAAACAGGTGCAAATTGTCCTTTGACAACTATTTCCACAATGTCACAGCTAGGACAGCTTTCTTCTTTCCTGCTTCACAATGGCGGTCTGCATTCTGAATAATCAGTATGACAGCTAGTTAAAATAACACATAACAAAACTGCAAAGCTAGGTACACACTAGAAGATTTTGTTAGTTTAACCCAACGGGCCGAATGAAGAAAAAAAAAAAAAAAAAGAGTTTGCCGTACTAGACGATGTTAGTGCGATGATCTCCCCCGCTGTGCTATTGTGTTCTGATAGGAGGACTGCCCCCACACTAGAACACATTGATCAGTACTTGCAGCCATTGGCCAGCGCTGATCAGATGCTGGTTTTCCAGCATGCCCGCTCGACAGAAACTAATCGTTAGACTGGCTTCTGTCGGACAGGCTGCTGTATACACTGGTCGAATGCCGGCCGATCTCTGTTGAACCGGCCAATATGGCCCGATATTCAGCCCATGTGTACCAGCCTTTAGGTTAAGGCATACGTTAAACCAATTATACCATGGACAGCAATCCCTAGGGATGGCAATTTCAACAGATAACTTTAAAGTAAGACACATCTACAGATTGCTGAAGATCCTTTTAGGATAAATGTGTAATAACTAGAGCAAAAGAAAACCAAAGAAAAAGTGGAATGCTTGCACAAAATGCTACAGTGAAATATTGCTTTTAAATTATTTGACTGATTGCTATGGAAAACAATTCCTACTATGAGACTCATCTGCTATCCACAGCAGTGTTTCTCAAAATCATTTTAGGTACAGCAAACCATGAGCTTCAACATGTGCCAGAGAGTTGTGTGCTATATAACAGATCAGCCATAACATTTATACAACTGACAGGCAAAGTGACTAAAACATTGAATATCTTGTTACAATGGCAAATGAAAGTGGGTTAGGGTGACTCTGAAGCTGATGTTTTGAAAGAGAAAAATGGGCAAGTGTAAGGATTTGAGCGACTTTGACAGTGGCCAAATTGGAAGGACTTATACGACTGGGTCAGAGCATCTCCAAAACTGCACCTCTTTAGGTATGCTCCTGGCCTTCAGCAGTTAGAACCTACTAAAAATGGTCCAAGGAAGGAAAAAAGGCAACAGAGTCATGGGCAGCTAGGGCTCATTTAATGCATGTGGGGAGGGAAGACTGGCCCATGCTGTCCAATCCAACAGAACAGCTACTGTAGCTCAAACTGCTAAAAAAGTTAATGCTGGTTGCGATCAGTGGTGGATCTACCAGGGTCATAAAGGTCACACTTGAGACCAGGCCCTGGCATTCTGCCACTGTCAAGAGGCCCCAGCGGGGGTTGCTAGCCACAGGGCTCTGAGCTGGGAGCTGGCACTGACAGTTCCCCCTCCCTCACACGGATGCGAGAGGAGACAGCTGATCAGCCGTTTCTCCTCCTGCCCCTCTCCTCCTAACTGCACACTGCAGATAGTATGAAGCCCAGAAGCTGAATGATCAAATTCAGCTGCTGGGCTTCACACTTTCCGCGGTGCACACAGGAGGAGGAGAAGGAGCAGATCGGCTCTCTCCTCTCCCATCTGTGCGAGGGAGGGGGAACTGTTAGTGCAGACCCTGGGCTGTATGAGAGAGAGATGCTCTCAGCTCGCAGACCTGTTGAGGAGACACTAATAGGAGGCATTGATGAGCACTGATAGGCAGCATTGATGGGTACTGATAGGTGGCACTGATGAGCACTGATAGGCTGCACTCATGTGCACTGATAGGCGGCATTAATGAGCATTGATAGTAGGCGCTGATAGGCATATTTGATGAGCACTGATAGGTGGCACTGATAGGCAGCATTAATGAGCACTGATAGGCAGCACTGAATGGGCTGTATTGATTATCAGGGTAAATGTACTGAGTGCCTTGGCGGTTAACACCTCTCCTTTCCTCACACAGAAACAGCGTGGGAGGAAAGAACCGCCGATAAGCAGCAAGTCTGTTTACAGGTGATAAGCTCATCACATGGTAAAGGGCCGTTGTGATTGACCCTTTACCGTGATCAGTCACAGAGTGCACTGGATGCACCCACCAGGGGGCATGTGGGAGGCATGGTTCTGGGAGGATGTCCATGGATGCCCTCTCCAAATTGGAAGCCCTGGGCTTGGATGGAAGAGGGGAGGGTCGGGGAGGCTATTCATGGCTTTTTGCAATGGGTTCTTGGGTCTGGTTGCAGTAGAAAGACGTCAAGAACACACAGTGTTTCACAGTTTGTTGCTCACTGGGGTTGCGTAGTTGCAGACTGGTCAGGGTGCCAATGCCGACTCATGCCCACAGTCAAAACTTATAGAGTGGGCATGTGAGAATCAGAACTGGACCATGGAGCAATAAAAGAAGGTGGTCTGTTCTGGTGAATTCAAGAATGGTTTGAGCAACTGTTGACTTGGCCTCCAAGTTCTCCAGATTTTATGCAAATCAAGCATCTGTAGGATTTGCTGGAAAAAGAAAAAAGTCCATGGAGACCTTGCTACTGATGGCTTGGTTCAAGATACCACAGCATAACTTCAGAGGTCTAATGGAGTCAATGACTCAATGGGTAATGGTAGGTGGTCATAATGGTATGGCTGATCGCTGTATAAGAATGGGGCTGCCAGCGGACAAGATACAAGGGGCACTAGTTCAGTCTAAAAACAGGTAATCCCTCATCTGCAAGTATGGTTTTAAAGTGTGTATTATTTTCTAAAATGAACATTCTTTGAGTATTTGTAAAGGATGTAATTTGTGTATTTTTGGTAAATACAGCTACCTCACAGTTTTTAGTCAATGCCAGTTTTATAAATGTTGGCCTTTTCTATTTAATACGAATAAACCCTGGCAGTACATGTTATCATGTTTTCGGACAAGTCAGTTATTTCAAATGATTACACCTCTGATTCTGCAATGAGGTGAATAATTGGCATTGATAAGTGTCTGGTTTAGGGCAAAAGCTCACAGGTATCTTTCAAAAAAATAAAATAAAATAAACAGGGATAAAAATATAGGACATTTGCTGTAGTCATCATCATTATCCTTTCTCAGATTTTAATCTAAATAATACTTTGTGTCATATAGTATTTATTATATTGTCAGCAGCCCCTCGTGGGCTTATTTGAAAAGGGGGAGATGTGGTGTCACAAGAAGTAAGAGAAAAGCAATAAAGCTTATCAGAGGATTTAACCTTTGCCAATAATTGTCCAAAATGTCTGGGGAGAGAGACCCATTTTAAAAGTTATTTTTACTTTTAAAACACATTAGCTTTTTAAAAATTTTGAGGGATACCACACAACTGCACTGTATCTACAGAGAAGAATTGTTTCATATTTGGAGTTGATTTACTAAATGAGTAGAGGCTCCTTTCCAAATGAGCACAGGTTTGAAGTGTCAGTAAAAGCAAAAGGTTTCTTTTCAGTTTTGTATAGAGTGAAGAGGGATTAGAACACCTGTTAGTTTCCAATGCGGTCTGTGCCCCCGTTATGGAGATTCACCCTTCGTCCTGTTTACGGTTACCATCAAAAGTGAAATTAAAAGAAAATCCCAAATTTGGGTTGAACAGAAATAGAGGGGAAATCTTTCATTGGGGACACTATTTCTGGTGACACACCGGGAGTCCCATACTTTGGAGGGATTTCCGCTCATTTTCTGTTTGGGGTATGGGACATGCAATGAAAGGGATATCCCCACAATGGGACACAAAAAGAAAAGAAAACTGACAGGGGTTTAAACCCTTCCTTACATTATCCGAAATGAAAAGATGGGATTTTTGACTTACTATAAAAATCCATTTCTCTGATGTTCCTTGACAGACACTGCTTCAGATCTTCATAACCGTTGGTTTATACTGCCCCCTACAGGAGTAGGACATATTCCCTCTC
This sequence comes from Pelophylax lessonae, assembly GCF_965119305.1. Lineage (NCBI taxonomy): Eukaryota > Metazoa > Chordata > Amphibia > Anura > Ranidae > Pelophylax > Pelophylax lessonae. Next base: position 88,157,100 of record NC_138779.1, on the reverse strand, counting down.
TCTGCTATAGGGACTCGGTTTAGTTACAGTATCAGAAGAATTACAACTTCACAGAGGGGTGGGTGCTGTGTCCGTCAATGAACATCAGAGAAATGGATTTTAAGGCAAGTCAAAAATCCCATTTCCTCAGTAAAAGGACACAGCTTCAGATCTTCATAACCGTTGGGACATCCCAAAGAAGTGTTAAACATGAGAAGTAGGAACAGCAAAAAAATTTCCAAGGCTAAACAGTAGCCAACCAGGCAACAGGAGCTCAACCAAAACAACTGGAGCTCATCTGAATTAAACAATACACCCTCAAAGAGGATCAGGTCCTATCAACAGCAGCCTGCAAAACCCTGCGGCTAAAAGAAGCATCCGCAGATGCCAACACATCCACTTTACAAAACTTTGTTAAAGTGTGCACCGACAACCAAGTGGCTGCCTTGCAAACCTGCATCATGGACGCCTGATGACGGAAAGCCCAGGAGGCACTAAGCGCCCCAGTAGAGTGTGCCTTAAAAGGGAAAGGAGCAACCTGACTCTTGATGAAATAGGCCTGAATCACTGTCTGTCTGATCCATCTGGAAATGGTCGCAGAGGAAGCGGACAACCCTTTACGAGGCCCATCCGTGAGCACAAAGAGAGTCAGACTTCCTGAAAGACTCCGTAGCTGCCATGTACACCCTAATTGCCCGGACCACATTCAAGTCATGCAAGGCAATTTCGTTTAGATATTTAGGCCTAGGACACAGGGAAGGCAACACAATGCCTTCATTCAAATGAAAATGAGAGATAACCTTTTGTAAGGAACGACAGACAGGGCGAAGAACCACCTTATCTCTGTGAATCACCAGGTAAAGTGCACGACAGGATAATGCCGTCAGTTCCGAGACCCTACGCGCAGAGGTGATAGCCACCAAAAAAGGACACCTTCTGGGACAGTGTAAGCAGGGTAAACTCCCGAAGGTTCTCAAAGGGAGGCTTCTGGAGGACCGAAAGCACCAAACTAAGGTCCCAAGGCGGCAACGGAGCCTACACTGGAGGAACCATTTGTCAGACACCCTGAAGAAAGGTATGCACCAGGGAGTAAATAGCCAAAGCTCGTTGGAAGAAGACCGCCAAAACCGACACCTGGCCCTTGATGTTACTCAAAGCCAATTTCTATTCAAGACCCCCCCACCCCCCCCCGTTGAAGGAAGGTCAAGATCCGAGCCACCAAGGAGTGAGGATGAACCCCAAGAGACTCACATCACGCAATGTACGTCTTCCACATATGATGGTAGATCCTCCTAGAAGTAGATTTCCTAGCTTTTAACAATGTAGGAATCACCAACTCAGATAAACTTCTATCCTTCAGCACCTGGCGTCAAGCGGTCAAAGCCATCGACTGTAAAGCAGGATGGAAGATCGGTCCTTGAGACAGCAGATTCTCCCTGAGAGGAAGCTTCCAAGGAACGTCGGCGACCATCCGCACCAGATCGGCGTAATAAGCCCGGCAAGGCCAGAGCCACTAAGATGACCGGAATTTGTGGCAGAAGCTTGAGAGAAAGGAAGGCGTAAATCAGACAATATTGACCCCACAGGGCCACCAGTGGGCCTGTGGCGTTCGCCAGAGGATCCCTTGACCAAGCGACAAACCTCTGCACCTTTCTGTTGAGCTGGAACGAACCATTCTACCCACCTTAGAATGCCGGTTACCTCCAGAGCCGACAGGACACTTCTTGTGCCCCCTTGGTGATTGACATAAGCAACAGCCATGGCATTGTCCGATTGAAAGCGCACTGGACAACCCTGAAGATGATCCGTCCAATACTCCAGACACATTCTGATCGCTCGGAGTTCCAAGACATTAATTGGTAGTCTGGACTCTTTCAGCGTCCAGATCCTCTGAGCAGAATTTTTGCCGAGGACACCTCCCCAGCCAGACAAGCTGGCATCCGTGGTGACCACTGTCCAATACAAGGGGAGGATGGATTTCCCCAGCCAAAGCACTGGTGAAGGAAGCCACCATATTAGGGACTCCTTCGTTCCCCGACTCAGGCGGATCGGATTGTCCAGAGACTGCAGAGTCTTGTCCCATTTGGTCAAAATCTCCCTTTGCATGGATCTCGTATGGTAGAGAAGGTAGACACCATCAGGCCCAACACCCACATGCAAGTTCAGAGGGATAACCATCTTTTGGACAGCAGGAGACAAATTGCAACCTGCAATTTCTGGATTTTGTCCAGATGAAGGAGCACTCTGGCTAAGGCCAAGTCCAGAGTCAGACCCAGATAGTCCAGCTTTGTGGACAGAACCAGGGCAGAAGGCGATTGTCCAAGTAGCCCAGTACCGCGATCCCCCATTGGCAAAGCAAAGCTAGCACCCGGGCTAACACTTTTGTGACGACCCGAGGAGCAGAGGCGAGACCAAAGGATAACGCCACAAACGGATAATGCGCCTCTCCCACGGCAAAGCGGAGAAAGCGCTGGTGACTGGCACATATTGGAATGTGAAGGTAAGCATCCTTGATGTCGATAGAGGCGAGGGACTCCTCCCTAATGCAGGGATGGCACCACTGTGCGAATGGACTCCATTCTGAACTTCTGCACCCGCACAAAGCAGTTCAGCACCTTGAGGTCCAGGATTGGACACACTTTGCCGTTTTCTTCCTGCAAACTGTAAACAGGTTTGAGTAAAAACCCTGAAATGGTTTCTAAGTCGGAACCGGGACAATCACCCCTTGATGGAACAGGTCTTGTACCGCCCCATAACCTGTAAGCGGTCCGGGGACAGGCGCGAGTTGGAAGTAAAGAACCTTGCTGGGGGACAAGAGAAACTCGATCTTGTAGCTGGACTGAATGACTCCGTTGACCCACTTGTCTTGCACCAGGGAGGTCCACAGTTCTGGAAACCAGCGAAAACGTCCCCCCACCCCTGAAACTGGTTAGGGCGCACCTTCATGCTGAAGGAGCCTTGTCCGCGGGTCTGAATAGCCCGCTTTTGGCTTGCCAGACCAGGTTCCTTTGGATCCTCCAGAGGAGGCCCTGAAAGGCTTCTGGCCCTTGTCAGTCGACCCTGAGGGACAAAAAAAAAACTTCTTATGAGTCGAGAAGGAAGGCCCACATCTACGAAAAGGTTCCTTGCCCTTAGAAGCCTGTGGCAGAAAGGTACTCTTCCCTCCTGTGAGACCATTAATGAGGTCATCCAGTGCAGCACCAAATAGGCGATCTCCTTGAAAGGGAAGATCAATCAAGGCCTTTTTAGAAGTCTGGTCCGCAGACCAGCATTTGAGCCAAAAGACTGGCAGGAAAACTGCCAAAACAGAGAGCTGAGCCACTAGGGGAGCCACATCCAAAGAGACATCACAGATGAACTGCAGCCCATGGACCAGCTGGTCCACCAGCTCAGCAAAGGCAGGGGAGAGATGTTCTCCCTCCAGGTCACGGTATAAAAGCTTAGCCCAATCAGTCAGATTTTGCGACACCAAGGCAATGGTGAATACCGTCCTCAGTGCATAGTGCGGGCCACAGCCTTCCTTTCAGCCAGGTCCTTAAAGGCCGGGGACTCTTCACCCGGAATCATGGTTGTCTTGTTCAATCTGGAAACCGGAGGGTCCACCACCAGTAGAACAGTCCACTTCTTAAGAAGGGACTCCTCATAGGGGAAAGTGCTTAGGGACCCCAAGGGGACGCTTTGGTCGTCCTCTCTCTTTAGTAACAATTCTGTCGAAATAGGCGGGGAAAGGAAACACTTTTGCCGCTCTGGATTGCTTGTGAGTGCCAAAGAGAACCTGCGCCTCTGTCCCAGCGGCATCCTCTATCTTCAAGGTCTCAAGCACAGATACAAACAGTGCTTTCACCAGTGCCTTTTTGTGCGCGGTTGCAGACGTGGTAGAATCATCCTCACTGTCAGAGGATTCTGGGCGCGTGGTTGCAGACTGAGCAGGGTGACCCACTTTCACGGCGGCCGAATCAGATTAAAGATCTGATGACACAGATGAGGCAGAGGAAGGTGGGGGGTGCTTTTTGCTAGCCCGTCGCCCGAAGACCCCCTCCACCTGGGACGCAAAGGACACAAAGGACCGCCGTCAGTGCAATGATGGATGGTTGAGACCCGGAGGGCCCCGCAGCCTCAGAGAGGGGATCAGGTAGGGAGATGTGCTCCAAGACTCCATGAGTCACCAGGGGGACCCAACAAAAAGTGTAAAACACTGCAGGGGACAAACCCCACCAAGCTTGCAACACCACCCGGTCCCCAGGCACAAGCATCAAGTGATCCTCAGAAGAGAGGGAGAAAACCCCACCAGACTCACTACCCAACAGAAACAGGCACCTGCAGCCACCAGGAAAATCTGCACTCCACGTGCAGCAATCAGGAAGTGAAAGGATCCATGAGTAAGCACCAGGGGAGGAGGAGGGGCTCCCACCACCAAAATTGCCGCCCACAGGGCTCCCGCTGCTATTTTCAATGACAAACCACCGCAAAATGGCCGCAGGGCTATACAAACATGGCCGCCGTGTATAGAAACATACAGGCTACAACAAAATGGCTGCCCCGCGCGGCACCACGAGGCTTACAGGGATTCAGAAGGGAACCCAGGCCTCAAGGACAGACCCAGGCAGGACTTGGGGCCCTGGCAGGAGCCCTAAAACAGGTAAAAATAAATCAATAATGCTGAGCCAGTTTACATTTATGCACATCTTTGATTCATGTATATGATTCACACTACTGTTATTGATTTAATTTTTGATTGAATTGAGTCACTTGGCGCAGCATTATTGATTTATTTTTATTCACTGGTGGTATGTGTCAACACTGATTGCTTGCAGCCTTGTATCTATTTATTTATCCAATTTCAATTTATTTTTTATTGTGGTTTGCACTGATTATTTCACGTTGTTGGACTAAAACAGGTAAAGACCCCCCCCCAGTCGATCACCCGGTCGCTGGTGGCGCCCCCCCCAGCCTCCATCACCAGCATAGCGCCCTGCCCCCACCCCAGGAGGTGGATCAGACCACCATAAAGCCCCAACATATGTGGAGGGGAACCCAGGGGTCCGACCATCCCACGGAGGGGCCCACGTCCACCCCAAAACCAAAGGAGGAGAAGGGGGACAGCTACTCACCATACCAGGAACCAGGCGCCGCTCCAGACAGAACCGCCTCTCCATCGAAATAAGGGGGGGCTGTCAGCCAGGATGAACGCTGCAACTCGGGCCGAGACCCGGTCGTATGTGACCTCGCGAGGCGTTTAACTCGCAGGCCAGTCCCCGTCCAGTGGGGCTATGTCATGGCCGACCTAGCGCGGACCTCAGGTCTGTGCGCTCTCGCTGGCAAAACTGGGGTGACCACTGGATCTAGATTATCCAGCCCGTCGCCCAGTCCAGCAGTTGATTGTAGATCTCACAGGAAAAATTCAGGACAAAAAAAATTCTATCTAAAAAGAAAAAATTGCCAGGACCAAAGATCCCAGCAAGGAAGTCCTTACTCCTGACTAGGCAGAAAAAAAACTGAGTGCCTATAGCAGAGAGAGGGAGTATACCCACAGGGACTGCCCATAGGTGTAGACAGACTTTTTTTCTGCCTAGTGTCCTACTCCTGCAGGGGGCAGTATAACCCGAAGGTTATGAAGATCTGAAACTGTGTCGAAAGAGAAAAAAATGTTTTGCTTTTAGTGACACTAACTTATTTAAAATGTTTTCCTTTGCAAAGAAAACATAAATCCCCAAGTGTTCAGGTACGGGATTGTATAATGATTTTCATACTGCATTGCACCCATGTAATAAACAGCGTGTCTATGAGTGTACATACAGAGTAGAGAGTTTATGTCTCCACACCTGAATAATGGAGCCATCAGGGATTCCTTTAGGTGTATATTTAACTTTCCACAATTGCTTGCCTTATATTACATGGAATGGGCAGGGTCAGCTAATTAAGTGTCTGATTAGTGTACTACAATTATGCAAAAAAAAAAAAAAAACAACCAAAAGAAAACAAAACGGCTTAAACAGGCAAAAGAGAAAGGCTTTGTCATTCAGTACTTTAATGACCTAATATAATTTGTTAAAGCAAATACTATTCATGATAGTTTAAAACGATGAACCCATTTGCTGTTGGTGCTGGAGCAATGCTGAGCTGGAAGCCATAGCAACTGATGCGTGCGGGTTCAGCGATCAGAGATTCAGCCTCTTCTATGAATTACATTCCATAAAGAATTGTATAAGCTTGGAAGTAAAATCTCTCCCCCGTCATGATGTGTTATGAGGATAAAATTGTTCATGCATCATCTTATGCTTACTCGTGGACCCATGTACTACCATCCATACAAGTTCAATCCTCTCAAAAATAGATATATTCTGGGAGGAGATTATTTCTAAAGATAATTGTGGGTATAAGCAATCATTCCTGGGAAATGATGGCCACATCTAGAAATGAGCGTTTACAGAATAAATGCGTACACACAGAGGTATAAGGGCCACACCCAGAGGTGGTGGGCATGCTCAGGTATAATATCTAAAATGTGTGTGTCCTCAGAAAAAAAAAACAGTCTCAGGGGTGGGTGCCATGAGAAATAAGGCACGTGTTCAGAGGAAGAAGTACACAGAAATAAGGGCCAGACCCAGAGCATGTGCTCAAACTAACAGCATCTTTTGGGTAGAGGTTATCAATAATAATTAAAATGAATCATATATGTGATCCCAGTATTGTTATTTACATTGCTGGGATAATACATTGATAATTTACCAATAAAATGCATATGTGGGAGCTGCCAAATATTTTTTTTTCTATCTGCTCAGTCAAACAGGGCCAGGGAACACAGCAGTCTGTTGACTGACTTTGCTTTAGTTAAACAATGCAGCTAGATCAACTCCCTGTCTCCAGCCTTGGCCAGATAACTTTTTTTTACTATGAACTTGTTTTTATTCCTTACTTCGATAATTAATACTGATTTTTTTTCTACTACCATTGCTTATCTATACACCATTCATTACTAACTGTCCCATTAAGTCCCACGTCTCTTTATCCCAGTATTTCAAATACTTTTGTAAGAACATAACTTTGTGAGAGACAAATTTGTATGAGAGGGAGAGATTTTCTTACAGTGCATACTCCTGTGGGTCATAGAATGAAAATGGAGATTGTGGATGGTGAAGAACAGTGATATATACTTACTACGTGGCCCGGAACCCGTGTCAAAGTAAGAGAAGAGGGAGTCTAACTCATCTGGACAGAACAAGGAATCCCGGCGGAACTTCCGCTCAAACTTTGCAGCTGAAAAGAGAAGATCATATAGATAGTAGCATATGCAATATTGTGCACAAAGTTGCTGTAAATCAACTGATTTTATATCCCAAGGCTTAAAAAATAAATATAATCTGTGACGTTCATAGCACAACATTACCACTGTCCGGACATCAGATGTAACCATGCATACATTTCGGAAAGGTTGTTGTATTTGGTACCCGAGAGAGTAGGGTTGATCCTACAGTTGTCTTTGCTATGACCTACACTGTGGTTTGATTGAAAGCGGTAATAAACTCAAAAGCAAATATTTATTATAATGCAGCTTACCAATTCTTAGATACAATGTTTGCATTCATTTTCTTTTTTAGGCTTTCTTTTCTTCTGTTTTGATCTGGTGATCCAGCCAGTAAGTATGTTGCTTTTCAAAAAGCACAAGCACTCCAGCAGAATGTATCAGTTACAGATGAGGCAAACCATTTAATACTAGCAGGGGTGCTTAAAATTATCAGATTTTATTTATGTAAAACTTTGCTGCAACTCTTTTTAACTCCCTTAGCGGTATCCCCGAGCGTGACTCGGGGTGGATTTTTCATGCTACTATCGGTATCCCCGAGTCACGCTCGGGGTAGATGTGCAGAGCCTGCAGCAGTGTTCCTTACCTTCTCCTGGCGATCCAGCGATGATCTCCCATTGCTGTGATCGCCGCCGAGATCCCCGCCGCTCGTCCGTCGCTCTGATGACTTCCTGGTTCCGTTCCCTGCAGCAGCAATGGTGCATGGGAGCGGAACTGGGAGGGAAATTCAAAAGTTGCACCAACACAAACACCTAATACAAAAAACAATGTAATCTGAAATTATATATAATAAATTTATATTATATATATATATATAATATAAATTTATTATATATAATTTCAGATTACATTATATCACCTCCTTTTTATATATATATATATATATATATATATATATATATATATAGTCTTGTTTTGGTCAGGTTTAAGTCAGTAATTACTAAGAATTGTAGGCCTATAATACATAACGCCAAATTTCCATGCAAACAATTGTACGGATTTTGGTACATAATTCCTGACATAATCATACCGCCAGGGAGGTTAAGGATTAGCTGGGGTGTGGCTTCATATTGTTAGTGTATGTAAATCTGCTAGTCCATCTAACACCCCCCCCCCCCCTTAACTGACAATGCTGCTGTCAAAAGGTGCCCCCTGTGCCTATTCATCCACAGTGGGACCACTGTAATACAGGAGATGTGTTACTGGCCAGATCACCAGGTGAAACAAAAGGAAAAAAAGCATTATAAAAGAAAATGAATGCAGCCACCACATCTAATGGTTGGTAAGCTGCAATATATTACATTTTTAGTTTTGGATTTAATACCACTTTGAAAAGAAGATGGCACTTTGCCCATTCAGCATCATGCTGCTTTGTTTGTCTTCTTAAAGAACAAGGTCCCTCTTAGCTCCGGCAAAAAAACAAATTGTAGACTTAGTCTGAAATGTGATAACGTGTTCTTTATCATCGATACTCAGGATTATTTGCACTTTTTATGAATAAAGTACGATTACCTACAGACTCCAGCATTTGTACAAAAAAAAAACAACAAAGTCTCATTATTGGAGAATATAGCGAAGTATAAATGAACCAAGCTTTGACCGGTCAGAGCCATACCTGAGGACAGCATTGCAGGAGACGTGTTTCCTCCGTCATGTCTGTACTTCCTCCTCGCTGAAGGAGCTTTAATGGAGCTGTTATTCCGCTGACACTTCTTTACACTCCACCTCTGGGAAGACTTCCTGTCATTTTCTACAGCTACACTGCCCAGTCTCTTCAGGAACTTCTTCTCCACATACTTTGCTTTTATCCAGATTTCTTTGGCCTGTCTGATAAAAAAAATGCAATTAAAGAGACAGATTTTCCTTTATTGTTTGGTTGTATTAAAGACAAATTTCAAAAGAAATATTTATATATAAAATGGCCACATTACACGACTCTTAATTTAGCAGAAACTACAATAGTATCTGAGGATATGAGAACTTATTGCCTGTACTATGGAGATGTATGAAGAAGACTGGTGGTCATGAGAGGTCATATACTATAAAGGAAAGTGTGATTGCACATGCATTCTGATACTGATCACTGTGCCCCATAGTTGTATTGTGATGTTCAGTTTTATACTGTGGACTAGAAATGTGCTATTACAGCCTGAACCATCCAATATCATCCAGGCTTTATAGAAGAAGCCGCCTAAGGCACTCTGTTTTCACCCATGTGACTGATCTGAAATCTTAATAGTTTGTACATGAATTTAAACTATCAGGTGATAAAGGGGTGTGACTACATATTAACACTACAAATTCAGGATAGACCCTCTGCATACTTCTATACACCCTTTCCATAAAACTATGCAATGAAAAACAGGGATTTTTAGTTCCCACATATTGCAATACATGCTTAAGCTGGCCAACTGCGTCAAAGTAAATCGCTCTTATGGCCAGTATTGCAATAGCATGTACTGTACTCTGCATATAAACCAATCAGCTTCCAGAATTTTTGTCAAAGCTTAACCCCTTTGTGCCTAGGGGGAATGCATATCATAATGCCTAAGCACAATTTAGCTATATATTTCTTGGTACTGCCATAACCTTTCACCAAAGAACAACCCAAATTATTATTATTATCATTATTATTATTATTATTACAATACAGGATTTATATAGCGCCAACAATTTGCGCAGCGCTTTACAATATGAAGGAAGACAATTCAGTTACAATACAATTCAATACAGGAGGATTTGGGGGGCCCTGCTCGTTAGAGCTTACAGTTTAGAAGGGAGGGTCAAGTGAAATAAAAGGCAATAACTGTGGGGGATGAGCTAATGGAGAAAATGGAAGTATGGTTGTTAGGTGTGGGTAGGATAGGCTGCTCCGAAGAGGAGGGTTTTCAGGGATCGTCTAAAAGCTAATAGAGTAGGAGATAATTGGACAGATTGGGGTAAGGAGTTCCATAGGATTGGAGAGGCTCTGGAAAAGTCCTGGAGGTGAGTATGGGAGGAGGTGACGAGGGAGCTAGAGAGCAGGAGGTTTTGAGAGGAATGAAGAGAGCGATTAGGTTGGTATTTTGAGACTAGGCTAGTAATGTAGCTGGGGGCTAAACTGTGGATGGCTTTGTATAATGTTGTTAGTATTTTGAATTAAATTTGTTGGGTGAGTGCAAGCAACTGGAGGGATTAACAGAGAGGAGTAGCGGACGCTGAGCGATTGGTTGGGTGGATGAGTCTGGCAGCAGCATTCATGATGGATTGAAGGGGGAATAGCCTATGTAGAGGTAAGCCAATGAGAAGGGAATTGCAGTAGTCGAGGCGCGAGATGACCACAGAGTGAAGTAGGAGCTTTATTGTGTCATTGGTTAGAAAGGGGCGTATTTTGGAGATGTTTGGGGGAAGGGGCTCATGGTGGTGTGACATCCAGACTGATATATCTGATAGTAAATTAGTGATATGTGAGGAGACTGAGGGAGTGAGCTGAGGGGTGGATAAATAGATTTGGGTATCATCAGCGTAGAGATGGTATTGGAAGCCGTGGGAGGCTATCAGCTGACCCAGAGAGGAGGTGTAGATTGAAAATAGTAGAGGTCCAAGAACAGAACCTTGTTGGATCCCAATAGAGAAAGGAAGAGGAGAGGAGGAAGTAGATTTATAAGTAACACTAAAGGTGCGGTTGAATAAGTAGGAAGAGAACCAGTGAAGAGTACAGAGACCAAAGGTGTGGAGTTTTTTTTGAGGAGGGGGTGGTCAACCGTATCAAAGGCAGCAGAAAGGTCCAGGAGTAGGAGTACAGAATAGTGTCCATTGGTTTTGGCCATTAGTAGATAGTTTGTTCGTTTTAGGAGTGCAGTTTCTGTGGAGTGTTGAGGCCAAAATCCAGACTGAAGGGGATCAAGAAGGCTGTTCTTGGCAAGGTGGTTGCTCAGTCGGTTGTAGACCAGATGTTCAAGGAGTTTGGATAAAAAGGGGAGCAGGGAAATAGGGCATAGGTTGTTAAGAAAGGTTGAGCCCAGTGAGGGCTTTTTAAGTATGGGGCTGACTAGTGCATGTTTTAGAGAGTTGGGGAAGATGCCAGAAGAGAGGGAGAAATTGAAGATGTGGGTTAGAGAACGTAGAATAGAGCCAGAGGGTGAAATTCTCCTGCTCCTGACGATCGCAGTGATCTCTCTAGTGCTTTGTTCCTTTGTTATCAGCATGAGTCACTTCTGAGAGATTTTCCTGACGAAAATTTGCGTTAGGAAGGGGGGAGCTCAGAATAGAGCTTGTCTATTCAGAACACAGTTCTTCTGCTATGTGAAGGGGGGTGTGTTGCTTTCCACCAATCAGCTCTCACACACTGTAAATGTAGTCTCTCCACCCCCTCCTCTGTAAAACCTATGTAGGATTTAGTTATTTGTTCCCGTAGTACGGCTCAGAAACAATAGTGCGCATTTGGCTTTTTTTTATCCTACCTAAAACACACGGACACAGATACTAATTAAAAAAAATAAAATAAAATTCTGTCCAAAAAAATGCTGACCCTGACCTTGCCCGAAACACTAACCCTGGCACTGGCCTAGATCACACCTTGATCTAGGTATTTTTTTGGCATTGTTTTTATTATTTATTTTTTTACACACACTTTTCTTTTTATTCTGCAAGGACAGAGAGAGAGATATGATGCATCTCCATTCACAGAGAAAAAACACGGGGGCAGGCTTCACAGTGACTGATCACAGCGATCAGGTGACCCAGAATCAGGAGTTCCGAGTCCTGATCCGGGCTCCTGTGGGGCTCTCCCAGCACAAAAGAATATAGGCAAATATGCAGCCCCATGGAAAAAAGCCTAGTCCAGTGAGGCCACGCATTTGTTTTAGGTCAGTGTGAGGGGGTTAATTTAACAAGCTGAAGTTAGAAGCCGATTGGTTTCTATACAGAGCTACATCAGATTTTGCACTCCCCAGTTTTAGTAAGTCAACCCCTATGTTTTATATTGCGGTTTATGTCCCTACAGAGATTTCCCTTGCTTCCTGTCAGGACAGGTTATAGAAAATATATCCAATGAAGACACGGAGAATGTATTTGTTGCAGTCTGTGCCTTCCTGTTCTGTGAAATCCCTCATTTTCTATATGGGTATCACAGGGACAGGAAGTAAAGGAAAATCTCCCCAATGGGGTCAAAGACAAAAAAAAAAAAAACTAAAAGAAATGTTAACTTTTCCTCACGTTATCAAAAAAAAAATTAGCTGGAGTGAAGCTTTAAATCCATTCTTAGTATTCTGTTCATATGCATAGCAGCTATAAATGGAGTGTCTCTATTTAGTTAGCTCCATTATCTAAATACAAAGGGTCGATCCACTTCTGCTGCAGAGTTTCTGTTTTTCTAGACATTTTTAAAATAAATATTTATGATACATACCGAGAACATCCAGCAGTTGGTTTTTTGAGACCTAGTTGTTCACATTTTGCCTCATAGATCTGGTTTATGGTGCTGTTTCCCAGTTCACACATCAGCTAAGAAAAAGTTAGGGAGACAAACATATATGGCAATTTATTAAGAATATTAAAAATGTAAATTTCTTGTGCTAAAGTGTCTATATGCAAATTGTTACAAGTGCCAAGCCAAAAACATCAGAGTACTGAGAGCAGCACTCCCTATTTCCACACAGCAGATATAAAAAGTTAAACCAAGCAAATAAATGTATTGCGCTGCCAAATAGTGATATACATAAACAAGTTCAAAATATAACTCATTAGCATGTATACATATAAATGAAACCCAAAAAAAGGGATTTTTGTAAAATCTTACCGTAAAATCCTTTTCTCTTAGCTCATTGACAGACGTAGTCCTCGGTGATACACCACCTTCGGGTTATGTTGCCTCCACAGGAGCAGGACTAGACAGGAAATTAAAAAGCTCTGGCCACACCCCAGGGGCAGTCCCAGAGGGTATATCCTCTCTCTCTCTGCCTCAGCAAATCAGTTATGTGAAAAAGCAGTCTTTAGAGATTTTAACCCAACTCAAAAAACAGAGGGGCGGGGACTACGTCTGTCAATGAGCTAAGAGAAAAGGATTTTACGGTAAGATTTTACAAAAATCCCTTTTTCTCTAGCGCTCATTGACAGACGTAGTCCTCGGTGATACACCACCTTCGGGACGTCCCAGAGCAGTATCACAACTGAGGGGTGGGAAAATGGAAATCAAATCCCAATCTAGAAGGCCCAACCGGTACCAACTAGAAGTTTACAATGCTCATCCTTAATGATGAGACTCAACAAAAAAAAAATTTTTTTTTTTTTTTTTTCAAACAGAAAAAACCCTCGAGGTAGACCACCGGTCTCCTCAAATTGCGGCCTGCAAAACCTTGCGGCCAAATGAGGCATCCGCCGATGCCGTCACATCAATTTTATAGAACTTTGTAAAGGTATGTACCGACGACCAGGTGGCCGCCTTACATACCTGGACCACTGACGCCTGATGGCGAAAGGCCCAGGAAGTACTGAGCGCTCGAGTGGAGTGCGCCCTAACAGGGAACGGAGGACTCTGACCCTTAATAGAATAAGCCTGTACCACCGTTTGTCTAATCCATTTGGCAATGGTCGCGGCAGATGCAGGCAAACCCTTTCTGGGGCCATCCGTGATCACAAAAAGTGAATCCGTCTTACGGAATGATTCCGTAGCTTTCAGGTATACCCTGATTGCCCGAACCACATCTAAGGAATGCAACGCATGTTCCCGATGATGCTTGGGCTGAGGACACAAGGAAGGTAGTACAATATCTTCATTCAGATGAAAATCTGAAACCACCTTGGGAAGAAAAGATGGCTTAGGATGAAGTACTACCTTATCCCTATGAATCACTAGGTATGGTGACTGGCATGATAATGCAGCCAGTTCTGACACCCTGCGAGCAGAAGTAATAGCCACCAAGAAGGCCACCTTCTGGGATAAAGTAAGCAAGGGAATCTCCCTGATGTTTTCAAAGGGAGGTTTCTGTAGAACCGACAAAACCAAATTAAGATCCCAAGGCGGTAAGGGCGCGCGGACTGGAGGAGCCAGGTGCCGCACCCCCTGGATGAAATTCCGCACCAAGGATTTGGTAGCTAAAGGCTTCTGAAAGAAGATTGCTAATGCTGAAACTTGACCCTTGATGGTGCTCAAGGCTAGCTTCTGCTCAACCCCTAGTTGCAAAAAGGCCAATATTGGAGACACCGAATAGGTACGTGGAGGAAATCCTAAAGATTCGCACCACGCAATATAAGTTTTCCATGTGTGATAATAGACTTTGCTGGAAGTCGCTTTCCTTGCTTTAATAAGGGTAGGAATGACTGAAGCTGACAAACCTCTGTCCTTCAGTACTTGGGTCTCAATGGCCAGGCCATTAAACCCAGCGACTGTAAAGCATGATGGTAAATTGGTCCTTGAGACCACAGACACTCCCTGAGACGAAGTTCCCACGGAACGTGTACGACTAACATGTCCAAGTCGGCCAGGCCGGCTTGAGGAGGCCAGCCTAGAATTTCTAGGACCACTGGCGCTGATTGAATCTGGTGATCTCAGGAGGTACTGTGTGAGTGTTTTCTGGGGTCCCCTCCGTTGTTTTTTGCGTGAGGTCGGCATACACGGTGTCTGAGATCCAGGGGTATGTATATAGTGAACAAACGGTGTTCGTCTGGCCCTGGTATAGCGGTTTTATGCCCTGTGCATAGCGGAGCTTACTTCAGATGCAGTCGCACTGCTCCTTGCATCGCATGTGCCCCTACATGATCACATCCAGTATGTAAATAGAATATTGCACAGTCGATCCAGTGCAGTACAGGAGCTGTGCAAGGTTTACAAAGCGCTGATTGAATCTGAACCAGGCGTCCCTAGAGGTATCTGGCCCCGACCATCCGAGAAAGTCTGGTCGTTTTCTGTTCCCACACATTTATCAGATACCTGATAGTTATCAGGAAAGGTGATCTTTTCTGGTTGAACCTCAGGGACCGAAGTCACCCGACTAGAGGCTACTTGGCCTATCTGGTCAACCAGATCCGATTCCTGTGAGGTATCGGGACTAATCTTGGGAAAAGGTAAAGGAAAAGATCTATTCAGGGAACGGTAACTACCGCTTCCTGTAGTACTTAAATGTTGGAAGGGAAGAATCGCACCGGTAGTAGTGGTTGATGCTCGATCTAATGTCCTGAATACCGGTGAAAACGTCCCCCCACCCTGAAACCGGGTGGGGGCGCACCTTCAGGCTGTGTACTCCTTTGCTTCGGGTTTGGCTGGGTTGGTCCCCTTCTTGAACCCTCCTGGAGGAGTCTTGCCTTTCCCGCTAGTACCAGCCGGGCGCCCTTTATGGGCGGTAAAGAAAGGTCCTCGCTTGTTGCGAGGTCCCTTAGCTTTAGCAGCCTGTGGCAAAAAAGTGCTCTTGCCCCCAGTGGCATCCTTAATGATTTCATCTAGGTTGGCCCCAAATAGACGATTCCCCTGAAAGGGGAGATTTGTCAAGGTCTTTTTGGAACCTAGGTCAGCTGACCAGCATTTTAACCACAGCACACGTCTGAGGATCACCGCTGTCTTAGATGCATGCCCTAATAAGGGAGTAGTGTCCAAGGCTGCGTCACAGATAAACTGTAGCCCTTGTATAATCTGTTCCATCAAATCAGATGTCTCCTGGGGAATATCTTTTCCCCTAAGTTCTTGGCGTACCATTTTCGCCCATTCCGTAAGTGTCTGGGAAACTAGACCAATAACAATTACTGGTCTAAAAGCTGACCCTATCAGAGAGAAGATGGTGCGGGACTCTGCTTCCATCTTTCGATCCACCGGATCCTTAAAGGACGAAGTGTCCTCCACTGGAATAACCGTGGCTTTATTCAGCCTGGAAATAGGCGGATCCACGACTGGTGGTACCGTCCATTTCTTAATGATGGATTCCTCAAACGGATAGCGTCTAGCAATACGCTTGGAAATAGTAAAGGTACGTTTAGAATGCTCCCATTCTCCTTTAATCTGATTACCGAAACATTTAGGTACAGGAAAAGCCTTCATCGTCTTGATGGGCTTATTAGTACCAAAAGGAATCTCTGTTTCAGTTGCCTCTGCCGGTAAAGCCTCAAGTTTTAAGGTTTCCTGCACTGCCACAACTAGTGCGTCCACCAATGCTTCTTCCTGAATAATAGCAGGAGAGGAAGCGTCCTCCTCACTGTCTGAGGGGGCTTTACCTGGGATAACAGCCCTTGCAGAGGAACCTGCAATTGCCGTGACCACCTCTGAATCTGAGTCAGAGGTGTCAGATGGTATAGGGGTAGGCGGGGGTCGCTTCCTTGACCCCCGTCCCTGACAGGCCGCCTCCACCCGAGCCACCATAGACTCCAAAATTGCTGTAAATGACTCTATACTCTGTGCACCGGCGGGTCCCGTGGCCCCCTCGAGGGAAACAGGTGGGGGAATATGTGTGGCAGGGTCCATGATAATTCCAGTTACTTCCTGGATAATATAATTCAAAAATAAAACTTTTTTTTTTTTTTTTTTTTTTTGACCCCCAGCGCCACAAAAGCCCCTTAGTGTTACCTGCTAGGGATCCCTATCGATCGAGAGAGAGAGAGAGATAGACCCCCAGGCTCACCACTTGATGCTCCGAGTTTAACTGCAACAGGTTACAGCGCTGTCTTGACAAACAGGAAGTCTTTTGGCTGGCTGCCCAGGAAAAAAGGAGGCGGCTCCGCCCCTCTGTACGCCTTCCGGCGCCTCCCCCAAGCTCCACGAGGTGTTTGGATCACGTCAAACATGGCCGCCCCCATGCTGGAGACACGAGGCTACGCCAAAATGGCGGCTCGTGCGATCCAGCAAAAAAAATGGCGGCGGCCCGTACTGAATAGCGGTGTGCTGCAGGGCACACAACACTCTCTCTGCATGGGGATATGGCGTGGTTGGCGGTACCGGCCCTGGCGGACCGCATGGCCGTTCGGGAGGCCTGCTAATAGCTGGAGATCTGATTAGGAAGGCAGTCTACATGTCCGTGGCTTCTGACTGGTAGGTAGCTTATTCTTAACCCATAAGATTCCCAGAATGCCACAGATTACATCTTTAAAACATGTATACAATTAGATTGTTAGCTCCCAAACCAAGCCTCCTGGCTTTTTGCACACATAAAATCACACTCAAAGTAGGAGGATCTGTGTCATGTTGTAGGATAGAAAGGGACTCTATCTTACCATACAGAGAGGGGCCCGCGTTCACCACAAAACCCGTCAGGGGGAAAGGGGGAACATACTACTCACCCTACCGGAACCAGGCGGGCACCAACTCCTGACAGTACCCCTCTCCACCGGGGCGGGAGGGCTGTCGACCGATACGGACGCCGTGACTCATGGTCTTTGGCGTTTCAGCGAGACGTTTAACTCGCGTGGACAGTCCTTTAATGGGACTTTGTCGCGGCCGACCCAGCGCGGAGCTATGGCCTGCACGCACTCGTAGGCTGAACTGGGGTGACCACCGGATCTCAACATCCAGCCCGTCGCCCAGTTCAGCTTTCTTGCTTGAAGATCTCACAGGAACACTGGAGAAAAAAAGCTGTCTAAAAAATCCTTTAAGAAAAAATTCTTGCCAGGACCTAAGATCCCAGCAAGGTATCTAGGTCCTTACTCCTAACTAGACAGAAAATAACTGATTTGCTGAGGCAGAGAGAGAGAGGATATACCCTCTGGGACTGCCCCTGGGGTGTGGCCAGAGCTTTTTAATTTCCTGTCTAGTCCTGCTCCTGTGGAGGCAACATAACCCGAAGGTGGTGTATCACCGAGGACTACGTCTGTCAATGAGCGCTAGAGAAACATGGATTAATGAATATTAAATAAATAAATAAAACCTAGTTTATGCTCCAGTGATGACATCCGTTCGGACGAAACACATATTGTCCATGAGCTGATGTACTTTTTTCTTGTGAGATGTCTAGTTTTTATTAAAATAAATTTGTTTTTAATACTGCACCATGAGCTATTCCCTTCCTCTTGCATGCTGTGTTTTGGTGTGACTGACCCCCAGAATATGCCGGTCTGACCAGGTTTAGGATGGCAGCTTGAGCAGAAAGTAGTAGCGGTACTAGCGAAGCCTTTTTTTCTACACATCCACCCTTTAACCGTGTTGGCTGATTGTGTGATCAAAATAAGTCGTCTACCCATCCATTCATTGTGGGATTTGTTTTCTAAAATGCTGTTAGACCTCCTATAATCAGAGGTTTGAACATTTGGTAAGCGGCCTAATAAACCTTCTTAGTGGTGTGCATAGTGGTGAAGATCGTGGTTGCACTGGAACACCTAGGCTGTTTTCGGCTTATTGCAGAGCACTTTTCTACACAGAAGTTCTTTTTTACTTTATTTGGCTGGATTGTCCCTTTATTAATTTGTGGACTTTTTATTTATTTATATAGCACTTTATGTGGTTGGACTTTTCATAAGTTGTAGGTTTTATCTATTTATTTATTTAATATTATTTCAGGGCTGTCTCATTTGTATGTATGCACGCTAATGAGTTATATTTAAATTTGTTTATTTATATCACTGTGGCAGCACAACGCATATATGACAGTGTTGACTTTAGTGTATGGACGTCAACTCACTATTGATATAAAAAATGTACTTCACTCACCTTTAGTAACTCTGGCTCCCAAGAATCCAACGTGAGCGAGCGTACTTTAGAACAATGCACACCAAGACTCCTACAATACGAAAGTTATATATGCCAATGAAATCCAACTGCACTCCAACAAAGGTATAGTGAACCTTTGCACAACATTCCACAGCATCCTATGCTTAAACAAATTCAAGACTAAATATTCTGATTGCTCTTTTTGTAAGTGGTAAAGTCAGTCCCTGGCTTCTTATAGGTCTTGGATATGCCAACATTCAACAGCAAAATCCCCCTGTCATAATTTCCAACTCTGCTCCGATCCACTTAAGAGTTTTGGGTGTCTCTGTTCCCTCTGGTATGTCCCAGCACTTCCTCTTTCATTCTCAGTACCAAAAAGCAAACAAATGATCCAGGAAGGAAAATAATACACCTTATTAGGGCACAGCAGTGAGCAGACCCTCATGAGAAACTGTCAGGTGGTTTACCTCTCCAGCATCTACCAAATACTGAAATATCTGATTTGAGTAAATAGAATTTTAGGCCACTGAATGCAAAATATTAATTTTAATTAACCATAATTTGCTAAACAAATGGGTGAACATAAAGTCAGAAAAACTTTATGTGAAGACAGAACGCCAAAACCACATGCAGTCATCTGCAGCAAATACTGCTGACCTCAGGATGGGGTTTAGGAAAGACGTTTCTTCTAAAACTTAGTTGACCCTAAGTAAAATAGTCATTTTTTTATTCCCTCTCTGCACTTGACTCAGTGCTTACACACGACTGAGGATTCTTCCTGCCACCATGCGGGCAATGCACAGGTTTGCTTTAAAAATTGTACAATTAGGATTCTTACAAGGGGAAAGTGGGGCTTCGAACAAATAAATACTAGTCAGATGGGGGAAGTTTCATTACTTTTTAAAAACCCATTTAATGTTATTACGAGTGTCTCTCAAACATTATTCACTGATGTACCTGTGTATTCCTGAGCACTCAATGCAAAGCGTTATGCCCAAATTGATACTGGCCCACCGTGGATCTGTCTGGCCACAGTCACAGCACTGGTCATTCCCAGCGATACTCTGCACCCGCTGAAGGATGGTTTCCCCCTTAATGCTGCGTTCCCGTGAATCACTGGCAGAGTCAATGCTGCTTGTGGATGGGGATGCCGTCCTGTCAAGCCTCTATATATATATATATATATAAAAAAAAAATGTTAAAAAATGAATGCATTTATAAATGTTCTTGATGTAACAAAGCATGTACAAAACTAAAAACTAATATGACCAGTCTGGCTTTATTAAATAACTAAATAAATTGGTTGTTCTTTTATTTTGGCTAATCCGGTCAGGTGGAGGACTTCTCATATGGGCATGCTGCTCATGCACATTTTCAGTAGTCTATGAGAAAATAGGGTCCTATTTATAACCTCATTGGGAGGGATGTGTGTAGTGATTTGTTTTGGATACGAAGTTCCATCATGATTGTAATATGCAGCAGACTCATGTGATCGTCTAAAATAAATGAAAGTGGTTCTATAGTTAAAATTATTCTCTGCATAAAGGTAAAAAAAAAAAACTGTCTCCTATGTCTGAAAATTTAACATTTGTAGAGGGAATATTAGGATATAAAATAGATAATTTGGATAAATAAGTCTTGCATTGAATCGACTGAGCCTAAAGGATAAGCTTATCTTTTTTTTTTTCTTAAATGTCAGCTCCCCTTATGTACTAATATACAATTAATGTACCTCTGTTGCTTAATGGCATATGGGTACATAGGGGAGCTGGAATTTAGAAAGACAAAAAGGTGAACTTAGCTGTTAAAGTCATTGTGGTCTTCTATATGTTGTCACATTTAATGCAGTTTTTCAGCAATTAAGTAGTAATAACCACTGAAATCCTCCCAATGTTAACCATTTTATCAGTGCAGCCCATAATGATCTTATTTCTGCCCTTGTCCCCATCTTGCATCATATAGCAATGAAAAATTAAATCAGAACTGATGTCCTCAAGCCAACTCATATTTTATCAAACAACAACCGCATCAACAAGCCTATCGTATTCTGGGGTCCAAAGTTGGGATAAACCTTCTATGTAAGGACATTTTTTGGTGTACCCTTCAGTTACTTTCAGTTTCCTCACCTCTATGTAGTAGTTATCCGGCGTTTCCCGGTAGGCTGAGGCGATACTAGCCTGTACTGCTTGGATCCAGGCTTGTCGGAGCTTCTCAGAATCAGCTTGAAGCATGCAACTCCTGTAGAGAGCAACACATCGACATTAAAAACACTTGCTTATAAATCCGTACCTTATGATTAAATGAAAGAGCAATCCTACAATAAAGTACATACAAAGCCAAATATATATATTTTTTTATTTGTGCCCCATTGGAGAGATATCACCCCAACTTATGTCCAAAGTCAAAAGACTTCCAGTCCATTCCTGTTTCACATTACCTTGGTGGGTTGAAGTACCATTTAAAATGAATAGGGAGCGTACATTTTCTCAGGGAGAAGACAGATGGCAATTAAAACTGGAAAGGGTTATTAAACCTCCCTGACACTATCAAAAACTAAAAATATAAAAGTTATGGCTTTGGATGCATTTTAAGAAATCATCCTAGATTGTGTTAAATTTTAAACTCAAAGCCTTCTTAAGGTACAGTATAACCAAGATTCTTCTGGCTGCAGCAAAAGGAACCAGACTACATGGTATTAAGTGGAAGATGACAATGCAGGAGTCCCAAAATATATAAGATGTCAAAGGGTGATTTAACCAAGCAATATCCACCCATACTCAATTGCAATATCAGGTACACTGCAGTGATAGTGACAGAGAATTGGATCCGGGTTTTTAAAGGTTATTTTCTTTATGGCTGCAGCTAAGGAAAGGGGGTGGTGGATGTTTTTGCTTTAGATCCACCTTCCTAGTACTGGCGATACTAAACAATATCCTTCTCCCTAAACAATCTATATAAATTCACTAATTAATGGCCCTGAAAACAATCTTTCTTAAAATCAACTATTACTGTGTTTTTCGGTCTGCGGGAAACATCCTCAATGAACTCCTGAATCTCTATACTATCCACTGTAACAAGTCTGGATCACAGCAGAAAAAAAGGAATTTAGAGATTTGGAGGAAGCTGAGAGCAATAGAATGGAGTTTAATAGAAGAGACTTTTTAAATTACAAAGTGTTTGTAACCTTGGGTTGGGATATGCTGCCGGTCCCTTTCTTGTATTCAGCTATAACACACTATGTAAGTTTATGCGGAAAACGAAGCTTCTAAATACCATTTTTGCAGATCGCTTTAGGCCGGTTACGTGACTCCTAGCCGCTCTTCTAGTCCGATCCAGGGCTACAACAGGAGGAGCCAAGGTCTCCCGCTGACGCTTTGACTTGCTGTAAAATTCATTTCTCTCTTGTTCATTGATGGACACAGCTCATGTGCTTCTTAACCATTGGGTTATACTGCCCCCTACAGGAGAAAGCAGAAAAAAGTCTGGCTATGCCTATGGGCAGTCCCAGGGGGTATTCTCCCTCTCTCTCTGCTATAGGTACTCAGTTTTGTTACATGCAGTATCAGAAGAATTAAAACTCCACAGAGGGGTGGGTGCTGTGTTCTTCAATGAACATCAGAGAAATGGATTTCACGGTAAGTGGAAAATCCCATTTTCTCTTTCGTTCATTGAGGGACACAGCTCCTAATCTTTTTAACCATTGGGACGTCCCAAAGCAGTGTTAAACATGAGTGGGAACAGTGGAAAAAAAACTCCCAAGGCTAACTATAGCCAACCAGGTATACAGGAGATCAACCAAAGCCAATAGAGCTCACCTGACAAAACAATACACCATCAAAGAGGACCAGGTCCTCTAAATAGCAGACTGCAAAAACCTTGCGGCCAAAGGAAGCATCGGCAGATGCCAACACATCCACTTTATAGAACTTTGTAAAATAGTGCTCCAACAACCAGGAGGCTGTCTTGCAAACCTGCGTCACTGACACCTGATGATGAAAGGCCCAGGAGGCACTGAGCGCCCAAGGAATGGAGGAAAAGGAGGAACCTGACCCTTGATGGAATAGACCTGAACCACCGTCTGTCTGAACCATCTGGCAATGGTCGCAGAGGAAGCAGAGAACCCTTTCCGAGGCCCATCATTGAGCACAAATAGTGAGTCTGACTTCCTAAATGACTCCGTAGCTGCCAGGTACACCCTAATTGCCTGGACCAAATCCAAAGCTTGCAAAGCAATTTCCTTCGGATGGACAGAGGCGAAGAACCACCTTATCTCTGTGAACCAAGTAAGGCAACGACAGGATAACGCCGCCAATTCCGACATCTGCGCACAGAGGTGATAGCCACCAAAAAGGCCACCTTTAGGAACAGCATAAGCAGGGGAATCTCCCAAAGATTCTCAAAAGGAGGCTTCTGGAAGACTGAGAGCACCAAATTGAGGTCCCAAGGTAGCAACAGAGACCGCACTGGAGGGGTCAGGTGCCTAACTCCCAGAAGAAAAGTACGTACAAGGGAGTATGTGGCCAAGAGCCATTGAAATAAGACCACTAAGGCCAACACCTGACCCTTGATAGTACTCAAGGCCAGCTTCTGCTCAACCCCTAGTTGAAGGAAGGTCAAGATTTGAGGCACCGAAAAAGAGCGAGGAGGAACCCTCACCCCACGCAATGTACGTCGTCAGCATTGGAATCACAGACACATACAAACCTCTATCCATCAGCACCTGGTGTTCAACAGCCAAGCCGTCAAAACCAGTGACTGTAAATAGGATGAAGATTGGTCCTTGGGACAGCAGATCCTCCCTGAGAGGAAGCTTCCAAGGAACGTCGGCGACCAGTCGCACCAGATTGGCGTACCAAGCCTGGTGAGGCCAGTCCGGGGCCACTAAAATAACCGGAATCCCTTCTGCCTCGATCATGTGTAAAAGTCTTGGCAGAAGCTTCAGACGAAAGGAAGGCGTAAATTAGACAATACTGACCCCACGGGGCCACCAGCATGTCTGTGGCGTCAGCCAGAGGATCCCTTGACCGAGCCACAAACCTCTGCACCTTTCTGTTGAGCCAGAACGCCTAAAAAAATCCACCTCGGGGATGCCCCTCCGAGACACAACTAATGAAACACCTCCAGTGAAGGGACCACTCCTCTTGGTTCACCGCCTGCCGACTGAGGTAATCCGCCTACCAATTTTCCTCCCCAGGAATGTGTACGGCAGAGAGGGCTGGAACAAACCGTTCTGCCCTCTTTAGAATGCTGGCTACCGCCACAGCTGCCAGGACACTTCTTGTGGCCCCCTGGAGGTTGACATAAGCCACAGACATCCCTGAAGACGATCCGTCTAATGTTTTAGGCACAGTCTGATCTCTTGGAGTACGTAGACATTGATCGGTAGTCTGGACTCTTCCAGTGTCAAGATCCCCTGAGCAGAATTTTGCCAAGGACGTCTCCCCAGGTGGACAGGCTGGCATTTGTGATGACCATTGCCTAATACAAGGGGAGGAAGGATTTACCCAGCCGAAGAACGAAGCCACCATATCAGGGACTCTCTTGTTCCCTGGCTCAACCGGATTTGATTGTCCAGAGACTGCGGATTCTTGTCCCATTTGGCCAGAATCTCCCTTGCTGGGACCTCATATGGAAACTGTGGAAATGGAACCACCTCGAAGGTAGACACCATCAGGCCCAGCACCCCCATGCAAGTCCGGGGGGATGACCATCTGCTGGACAGCAAAACACGAATTGCAGCATGCAGTTTCTGGAGTTCTGAAAATTCAGAATTCAGCCAAACTCCCTTAAGCTCTTATGGTGATTTCCAGGTTTTCCACCAGAGCAGTAGGAGACGCCGCTCGCAGAAGGAGGTCATCCAAGTAGCCCAGTACCCGATCCCCCATTGGTGTAACAATGCTAGCACCGGGCCAACACTTTTGTGGAGACCCGGGAAGCAGAGGCGAGACTAAAGGGTAACGCCACAAACTAACAATGCTCCTCCCCCATGGCAAAGCGGAGGAAGCGCTGGAGACCGACACATATTGGAATGTGAAGGTAAGCATCCTTGATGTCGATGGAGGCAATAAAATCCCCCTGATGTAAGGAAGCCACCACCATGCAAATGGACTCGATTCGGAACTTCTGCACCCGCACAAAACAATTCAGCGCCTTGAGGTCCAGAATTGGACGCACCTTGCATTCTTTCATGGGGACTGTAAACAGGTTTAAGTAAAAACCCCTGAAATTGTTCCGAAGTTGGAACCGGGACCATCACCCTTTAAAGTAAAAGGAGCCTGTAAGCGCACCGGGGACAGTCGCAGGTTGAAAAGGAAGAAACTTAATGGAGGGTAGGAGCTAAACTAGATCTTGTAGCCGGACCGAATGACCTCGTGGACCCACCTGTTTTGTACCAGGGGAGTCCACGGGTCCGGTAACCAGTGAAGATGCCCCCCCACCCCAGATATGGATGGGGGCGCACCTTCATGCTGAAAGGGCCTTGTCCGTGGGTATAAAGAAGCCCGCTCTCGACTTGCCAGACCAAGTTTGCTTGGATCCTCCGGAGGAGGCCCCGAAGGGCTTTGATCACTTGTCAGTCGACCCTGAGGGACCAAAAAACATTTTATGAGCCGAAAAAGAGGGCCCACGTCTACTTCGAGGGTCCTTGCCCTTAGTAGCATGCGGAAGAAAGGTACTCTTACCCCCTGTGAGATCATTAAGGATGTCATCCAGGGTAGCACCAAACAGGCGATCTTCTTGAAAGGGAAGATCAGTCAAGGCCTTTTTAGAAGTCTGGTCCGCAGACAAGCAGTTGAGCCAAAAGACACGCCAAAGGACCACTGCCGAAACAGAGCGCCGAGCCACTAGGGGAGCCACATCCAAAGAGGAATCACAGATAAACTGCAGCCCCTGGACCAGCTGGTCCTCCAGCTGAGCAAAGGCAAGGGGAGCTACTCCCCCCTCCAGGTCATGGCGCAAAAGCTTAGCCCATTTGGTCAGACTCTAACACCAGGGCAATGGTGAATATCGGCCCCAGTGCCCAACCAGCAACGGGGTACATATTATGGGCCACAGCTTCCGCCTTCCTCTCAGCCGAGTCCTTAAAGGCGGGGGACTCTTCAACAGGAATCGTGGTAGCCTTGTTTAATCCGGAAACCGGAGGATTCACCATCGGTGGAACAGCCCACTACTTAAGAAGAACTCCTCATAGGGGTATTGCCTAGCAACTTGCTTAGGGACCCCAAGGGGATGCTTTGGTCTTCCCCACTCTTTAGTGACAATTCTGTCAAAATAGGAGAGGAAAGGGAACACTGTTTCCGCTCTGGATGGCTTGTGAGTGCCAAAGGGAACCTGCGCCTCTGTCGCAGCTGCGTCCTTCAACTTTAAGTCTCAAGCACAGATACAATCAGTGCGTTCACCAGCACCTTTTCCTGCGCAGTTGCAGAAGTGGAGGAATCCTCCTCACTATCTGACAATTCAGGGCACGTGGTCGCAGACCCAGCAGGGCAGGGTAACCCACGTCTGCGGTGGCCAATAAAGTTTCAATATCTGAATAGACAGATGAGGCATGGGGAAGGTGGGGGGAGCTTTAAGCCAGCCCGTTAATCAAAAACCACCTCCTCCCAGGACACAAAGGACTCCAGGACTGCCGCCAGTGCATCGATGGATGGATGGGACCGAGAAGGCTCCGCAGCTCCAGAGAGGGGATCAGGTGGGGAGTTGTGCTCCAAGACTCCATGAGTCACCAGGGGGACTCCACAAAAAGGTGTAAAAATACTGCTAAGGGACAACCACCACCGCTCTGGCAGCACCCCCTGGTCGCCAGTAACAGAGCACCCAATCGATCCTCAGAAGAGCGGGAGAGGACCCCACCAGACTCCCCACCCCACAAGAACCAGGCACCGCAGCCACCAGGAGAATCTGCACTGCACGTGTGGTGATCAGGAAATGAAAAAAACCAGGAGTCAGCACCAGGAGATGAGGAGGGGCTCCCACCTTCGAAATCCCCCCCCCTCCCCAGAGGACTCCACTGTCATGGCCGCCACTATTTTCAATGGCAAACCACCTCAAAATGGCCACCAGACTATACAAACATGGCCGCCGTGCATTTAGCAGGAGGGATCCCTAGGCCTCAAAAACTGGGACAGGCAGGAAGGGGGCCACTGGCAGGAGCCCCCATCAGATACAGCCCCCCACAGCCGATCGCCCGGTCGCCGGCGGTACACCCCCCCCCACCCCAGGCGGTGGACCAGGCCACCCCAGAGCCCCAGCATCAGTAAAGGAGGGGGGGTGGATGGGGGGCAATATGGCCCACAGGGACCACCAGGCCAATGAGGGTGTTGCCTAACAGGACAGAGGGGAACCCAGGGGTCCGACCGTCCCATGGAGGGGCCTTCCAGGGGGAGAGGGGGGACAGTCACTTACCATACCAGGAACCAGGCGTGCACCACTCGAGACAGAATCTCCTCTCCATGGAAATTGAGGGGAGTAACCAGACTTTTTCTGCATATTGTCCTACTCCTGTAGGGGGCAGTATAACCCAATAGTAAAGAAGATCAGGAGCTGTGTCCGTCAATGATTGAAAGAGAAAATGGTATTTAGAAGCTTTGTTTTCCACATACACTTACATAGTGTGTTATATCTGAAGAGAGGGTCTGGTAGAAATGTTTTTTTAAATGTTTAAATCAATACTAATAGCGGCAGGAGGGGAGGGGCAGCTCACACACATATGGAGCTGACAGACAGGGAAGGGAGGGCGGAGGAGCACACAGGACAGAGCGGATGACGGAGACATGTACCCTGACCACAATCCCATAGCTCAGTAGCCCATGATAAACCTGGTCTGCTCTCAGGGGGGGAAGTCAGGACCAGGCAGGATCAAATAGGTATTGTTTGAGATACAAATGGGTAATTAAAAAAACGAAAGCACTATGCCATAGCTTGCACAATAAAGGGACAGGAGCATAATTTTTTTTTTTTGGGAGGGGAAACCATTAAGAAGACATAATTGAATATAATTTTTTTTTTAAACAAGAGTTTAGTGTCACTTTAGGGCACGCTGGTAAAACTAGCAATGGGAAAGACTGGAAGAATCTTTTTGTTTTGCTCTTTTTTTCCTTTTAGTCCTAACATTTTGATATAAATATTCATGTCCAAATCTATAATAAATACCAAGATTGTTTTGAAATATTGTGGAAATACGCAGCTGCTATCACTGGTGGTGCTACAGCACGCACGTTATACAGAGGGACAAACAGAACTATGAAGAAAGAGCACTGGATGAGGTGGACTTTAATTCAATCAGGCCTTAGCAGTCAGCTGCCTCCAGATGGTTTTAATGCATTTCTGAAAGGCCAAAAGGCAATTAAGCTGCAAAGGTTCAAGAGCAGGAGAATGTGAGACAGATGCACCCAGACATATTCGCTATTGATATTTTAATGTGCACAGAAGCCAGCGGGTTCTAGAAAAAACATTTGCGAGCAGGGGCCCAGACAAGGGATTTATAGGGTGAATCATAGAGAAGGTCTGGGGTTCATGACCTAGTGTAAATCAGCAATTCCAATGCTTCTGTGAATGCCTGCAGTGTTCTGGCAATGTTGTGTCCTACTAATGATCAGAGTACACACCACCTTGCGGTGTAACAGGGACAGCCCAGTAATGATGCAGATAATTCCAGCAGGGTTGCATTATTTGATACTGCTTACAGACATCGGAGAACATATACCCACTCTGGCCATTTACTATCTTTCATATTTCTGGGTGACTTCTAATAAGCCAGGTGGCTGATCCAGCTCAGAAAAGGTGTGGGGGATCAACCAGCTATCTGCAGTAGCCTACCAATACTTCCTGTCCAACAGACTAAGCTCAAATAATAGTGGATAATATTGAGATTGCCCTGTTCCCTCACCTCAGGGCAGTATGAGAGATTTATCATAAGATCTGTTCCTTCACCTCAGGGCAGTATGTGAGACTTCCCCTAAGACCTGTTCCCTCACCATCAGGGCATTATTGGAGATTTCTCATAAGACCTGTTCCCTCACCTCAGGGCAGTATGGGAGATTTCCCCTAAGACCTGTTCCTTCACCTCAGGACAGTATGTGAGATTTCCCCTAAGACCTGTTCCCTCACCATCAGGGCAGTATGTGAGATTTCCCCTAAGACCTGTTCCCTCACCATCAGGGCATTATTGGAGATTTCTCATAAGACCTGTTCCCTCATCTCAGGGCAGTATGGGAGATTTCCCCTAAGACCTGTTCCTTCACCTCAGGTCAGTATGTGAGATTTCCCCTAAGACCTGTTCCCTCACCATCAGGGCAGTATTGGAGATTTCTCATAAGACCTGTTCCCTTACCTCAGGGCAGTATGGCAAATGTCCCCTAAGACCTGTTGCTTCACTTCAGGGCAGCATGTGAGATTTCCACTAAGACCTGTTCTCTCACCTGAGGGCATTATGTGAGACTTCCCCTAAGACTTGTTCCCTCACCATCAGGGTAGTGTGGGAGATTCCTCCTAAGACCTGTTCCCTCATCTCAGGGCAGTGAGGGAGATATCCCCTAAGACCTGTTCACTCACCTCAGGGTAGTTCGGGAAATCTCCCCTAAGACCTGCTCCCTCACAAAATTTTCCATCAATCAATGGCTGCAGCCAATCAGCTGCAACTTGTGAACAGTGTTTTCGAACAGGTGGGTGCTGCTGTCAGTATACAATGTCCCGGTGGAGGAGATTCCTCTGTCCACCATGTATGTGAACATGGAGGAGACTGTTCATTTTTTTTTCATTCATCTTGCTAGCTAAAAGAACAAAAACTAACTGTTAAAAAAAAAATACCCCCCTATAGTGGTTAACAGTTAGTTTTTGTTCTTTTAGCTAGCAAGATGAATGAGAAAAAATGAACAGTCTCCTCCATGTTCACATACATGGTGGACAGAGGAATCTCCTCCACCGGGACATTGTATACTGACAGCAGCACCCACCTGTTCGAATACACTGTTCACAAGTTGCAGCTGATTGGCTGCAGCCATTGATTGATGGAAAATTTTCCAACATGTCCCTTCAACAAAAGTCGAGCTGAGGAATCCCCTTCTCATCAAAATTTGGGTGGTCGCTGCTGGACTGGCCAAATTTCAAACTTTTGTCCCCTCTATTCAGGGTAGTGTGGGAAATTGTCGCTAAGACCTGTCCCAAATACAAATGGATCCCTGGTGGGTAATTCTTCCATCTCCTTACTGCTTCAATTATTTAACAACTTGTGTCACAAAGTGATAGTTTTAGAAGTTCTGTATTGTTTCTAAATAACATAGATTGAAATTGTGTAAATTGTCAGCGCTATATAAATACCCGTAATAAACAAACTGACTTACCAAGATTGCTTCAGCTATAGCCAGTGTTCCTTCTCGCCACACTCTTTTTATATTGTGTCTAATTGTACTTTTTAAAAAAGGAAACCTTTCCTGGAAGAGGGCTGCCATTGCTGACCCCTTTTAAAAAATGCTGGTTACTTGGTCTTTATTCTGACCCTTTACCTCCAATGTTTTCTGAGTAAATGACCAGGAACTTGTATTGAGATGAGTAAAATCAGAGTCACTGGGTCAGTGACCCAAAGTACTGATGCCAGAGATTCGGCAGGGCAGCCAAGAATGTAGAAGTCAGCAATTGCAGCCTATGTGTTTCCCCTATAGGAAAGGTTGCCTTTAGCGATGTTCTTCAAGTTATACAGGGAGATATTTATTCTGACATATATCTTGAGCTTTGTACACACAGAAAGCATTACTGCATCAGACTTACTTCGTAGGTGAGACGACTTCAAAGCAAAACCTCCTTTCTATATCTTCACAAGGCTTCACTGTACACAGTCTAAGGTCCTCCACCACCACCGTCAGGACATCCTGCCAGGAAAGTAGGTAGGGAGAAGCTTTTCAGGGTTAAAAACATTGCAGTGTACTGCATACTAGCTAGTTGTTAGTTGCATACTATCATCGGCCATAGCTGCATGAGCTTTGCTCTCTGTAAGAGTTTGCTTGACTTGCAGGGGTAGAAGACTACCCTGCCATTGAGAACTCATCCCCTGTCCAGACCTTGGCTCCTGCTCTAGAGTATGGACATTACACTGTATGGCAGATCTTCTTTTTACCCAGCATATACACAGGATATTTTTATTACATTAATGATAGTGGTGTTTAAACTGACAGTTAAACCCTCCAGGGAGTGGAAGCAAAAAAAAAAACAAAAAGGAAACAGGGAAAATGCCTTTGTGTTCAAAATCAAAATAGCCCTGCACGATCAGATTATACAGTATATAGGATATAAAATATTCATAATACGATTTTACATACCTTCAGTTTCTTCTGGTAAACAAGCTGACTGTTTTGAATAGAAAACCACCTCCTGTGAATAATAAAAAGTGTCAGTAATAACCTGCAGACATCCACTGCAAAACTCAAGACATGAGTACAGTGCATAAGCAAATGAATGGTAACCCAATGTGACCAATCTTCATTATGAGCAGGTGTTATGTGTCCTCCCCAAAGGGTTTGTAATGGCAAAACTTTTTTTTTCTCATTTTGGATAGAGTAAGGGAGGGTTTATAACTCCTGTCAAAGTTTTTTTTTGTCATCGGTGGTCCATTGTGGAGATTTCACTTCCTGTCCCATAGCCAAACAGGAAGTGATAAGAAATCCCTGCAAAGTAAGGGAATTCCTTGGGGACTCCCAGGTCACTGGAACTGGTGTCCCTATTGGAAGATTTTCCCTCTATCACTTTTCTGGGGACAATCCAAAATTTGGGATTTTCTTTTACTTTCAATGGTAACAGTAAACTGGACAAATAGAGAAGGTGAATCTCCTTAACGAGGGAACAGACCGCAATAAAAAAAACTGACAGGGGTTCTAATCCCTCTCCACTCTATCCAAAACTAAATAAAAAGTTTTGCCTTTAGTTATACTTTACCTGGTTAAGATCTGTAATATAAACTGTATGCTGCACTTGGCAACCAGTCAGATTTTCCCCTTTCATCTTCTAATTTGCAAAGGCATTATAAAAAGGAAAAAGCAGTTCTTATTGCAGGCATATTGCCATTTAATATACCCAACAAAAAAGAGCAAACCCACATGCTTAAGACTTACAGCATAAGAGGTCCCAGGGCAAAGTTTATTTAAGTGACCTTAACCAGATTTATGAAGAATAAAATTGGATTTTTGTCTTACCGTAAAATCCTTTTCTATGAAGTTCATTGACGGACGCAGTCTCTGTTCTTCATACCAGTAGGGTTATACTGCCCCCTATAGGAGTAGGGCACTAGGCAGAAAAAAAGTTCTGGCTACGCCTATGGGCAGTCCCAGGAGGTATACTCCCCCTCTCTGCTATAGCATGTCAGTTTTTTAACAAAGTGTCAGAAATAACAATACCAACCCTACTCAAAATAGAGGGGGCGGGTACTGCGTCCGTCAATGAACTTCAGAGAAATGGATTTTACGGTAAGACAAAAATCCAATTTTCTCTATCGTTCATTGATGGACGCAGTCTCTGTTCTTCATAACAGTAGGGACGTCCCCAAGCAGTGCCATAAAAATGAGGGGTGGGAACAGCAGAAAATAATTCCCCAAGGCTGAACCGTAGCCAACCAGGCAACATAGGACTCATCAGAACAACAAGATGAGACCCACCTGAGAAAACCTTAACCACTTAAGCCCCGGAAGATTTTACCCCCTTCCTGACCAGGGCCTATTTTGAGATTCGGCACTGCGTGACTTTAACGGACAAGTGCGCGGACGTGCGACGATGTACCTAAACGAATTTGACGTCCTTTTTTTTCCCACAAACAGAGCTTTCTTTTGGTGGTATTTGATGACCTGTGCGATTTTTTGATCATGCGCTATAAACAAAAAAAGAGCGTCAATTTTGCAAAAATACCAATATTTTTCAAATTTTTTTAGATGAAATTCCCAAAAAAGAAAATGTAAAAATCTAAATTTTTCAACATTTTAGGCCAATTTGTTTTCTGCTACATATGTTTGGTAAAAAAAAAAAAAAAAAAAAAAAAAAAATATCGCAAAAAGCGTATTTTGATTGGTTTGCGCAAAAGTTATTGCGTTTACTAACTAAGGGAAAGATTGTCATTTTTGTTGTTTTTTTTTTTTAACGCATAATGGCGGCGATCTGCGATTTTTTTTGCGGGACTGCGACATTGCGGCGGACAGATCGGACCCTTGACTGACATTTTTGGGGTTACCAGTGACATTACTACAGTAATCAGTGCTATACATATGCACTGTTACTGTAAAATGACACTGGCAGTGAAGGGGTTAACTTTTTTTGAGAGGGAGGGGTTAAGTGTGTCCCTAGGGGCGTGATTCTAACTGTGATTGGCTGTGGCTTGAGGTGTAAGAACAGTGATCAACGGTCCTACATAGTAGAACCGTATGATCACTATTCTTACACAGGGGAGAATGACAGGCGGCTTGTTTACATTAGGCGCCTTTCTCCCGGTGTAACGGACGATCGCGAGTGCCCGGTGGACATCGGGTCCGCCGGGCACACGCGCGGTGGGGCCCGTGACCGAGCGGGAGCGCGCATCCGGCGGCGTGCGCGCGCTCCCCAGAGCCTCACAGGCTAGTGACGTACCGATACTTCACTTTGCCTGTGAGGGGCTGACCGCCGCAGTATATGTACTTGCGGCGGTCGGCCAGTGGTTAAACATCCTCAAGGGAGACTAAACACCCTTAATCGGCAGCCTGCAAAACTTTGCAGCCAAAAGGAGGCAACTGCAGATGTCAGCACATCCACCTTATAAAACCTCGTGAAGGTATGAACAGACGACCAGGTAGCCGCCTTGCAAACCTGAACCACAGATGCCTGATGGCGAAAGGCCCAGGAAGCACTAAGTGCCCTAGTAGAATGCGCCCTAACAGGAAAAGGTGGAACCTGACCCTTAATTAAATAAGCCTGCACAACTGTCTGTCTAACCCATCTGGAAATAGTCGCAGCAGACGCAGGCAGCCCTTTCTTCGCTCCATCTGTGAGTATAGAGAGTGAATCTCACTTTCGAAAAGACTCCGTAGTCTCCAAGTACACCCTGATTGCCCGAACCACATCTAAAGTATGCAGTGCAAATTCCTTAGGGTGTTTAGGTTTAGAACACAAGGAGGGTAGCACAATATCCTCATTTAGGTGGAAACTGGAAGGAAGAACGTCAGAACAACGCCACCAGTTCCGACACCCTGCGTGCAGAAGTAATAGCCACCAAAATGGCCACCTTCTAGGATAAGGTAAGCAGGGGAATCTCCCAAATATTTTAATAAGGAGGTTTCTGGAGAATCGACAGCACCAAATTAAGGTCCTCCCTGAGAGAAAGTTTCCAAGGAACGTCTGCGACTAGCCTGATCAGGTCGGTGAACCAAGCTCGGCAAGGCCAGTCCGGAGCCACAAAGATGACAGGAATCCCTTACGCCTCGATCCTGCGAAGAAGTTTTGGTAGCTACTTGAGTGGGGGAAAGGCATACATCAGCTGATACTGACCCCACGGAGCCACCAGCGCGTCAGTGGCATCTGCCAGAGGGTCCCAAGAGTGGGTCACAAACTTCTGCACTTTCCTGTTGATCCGAGACGCCAACAGATCTACTTCTGGAGTGCCCCAACAAAGGCACAACTGCTGGAACACCACCGGATGGAGAGACCATTCCTCTTGATCCAAAGTCTGTCGACTGAGGTATTCCACTCCTGTAATGAGAGCAGCGTAGTGATCTGGAACAAAGCGTTCTGCCCATCGAAGGATGCCTGCCACCTCCAAGGCCGCAAGGACACTTCTGGTGCCCCCTTGGTGATTGATTTAAGCCACGGCCGTGGCATTGTCCGATTGAATGCGCACTGGAAAGCCCTGAAGGTACTCGGTCTAGTGGACTAGGCAAAGCCTGATCTCTCTCAGCTCCAGAACATTGATCGGTAACCTGGATTCTTCCAGGAACCAGATTCCTTGAGCAGAAAGTTTGCCGAGAACAACTCCCCACCCTAACAAACTGGCATCCGTGGTGACAACTGTCCAATATAGGGAGAGGAAGAATTTTCCTTGTTTGAGCACCGGGGACTGAAGCCACCATATCAGGGACCCTTCTGGTCACCTGGCTCAGCTGGATCTGGTTGTCCAGGGACTTTGGATTTTGGTCCATTTGAGAAGGATTTCCTTCTGGAGGATCCTTGTGTAAAAGAAACACCCCCGAAGGACGACACGATCAGTCCCAGAACTCTCATACAAGTCCGAAGGGACAACCATTTGCTGGACAGCAATAGCTGAATCGCAGTCTGGAGTTTTTGGCGTTTGTCCGGAGGAAGAAACACCCTGGCTGAGGATGAGTCCAAAGTCAGGCCCAGATAATCTAGTCTCATGGAAGGGACCAGGGACTACTTCTGAAGGTTCAGAATCCACCCGAACCCCTTCAGAGTTCTCATGGTGACCTCCAAATTTGTCACCAGTGCTGAGGGAGACTCTGCACGGAGAAGCAGATCGTCCAGGTAACCCAGGACCGATATCCCCCGCTGGCATAATAACGCCAGGACCGGTGCCCAGACCTTTGTGAAGACATGAGGAGCAGAGGCAAGACCAAAGTGTAACTCCACAAACCCAAGGGGACCCCCCGAGCCTCCAGGACAGGATCGACAGGATGGGGGGCCCTGGTAGTGACAGGTAAGTCCCCCCAACAGGATCAATCGTCTGATCGCCGGCGGAGCACCCCCCCGCCCCCATCATCGGCATGACACCCGGTCCCAGCCTTCAGGGTTAGCTGCAAGCGCCCCATATCCCCAGTAGATGAGGGGAGGGGGACAGGTAAGGGGGGTGCGTGACAGGACAGAGGGAAATCCCGGGGGTCCGACCATCCTAGGAAAGGGCCCGCGTCCACCCCAAGACCTGCCAGGGGGAGAGGGGGGAACAATTACTCACCATACCTGGAACAGGAGGGCATCATCTCCTGACAGAATCCCTCTCCACCGAAATGGAGGGGCTGTTGGTCAATAGAAACGCTGCGACTCGGGCCTAGACCCGGTCCTGTGCGACCTGGCGAGAGGTTTACGGCCACGCGGCCGACCTAGCGTGGAGCTGGGGTTTGCACTCACTCGCTGGCTGGCTGGGGTTTGCGCACACTCGCTGGCCAGCTGGGGTGACCACTGGATCTATATATCCAGCCCGTCATCCAGATCCGGCTTAGTTGCTTGTAGATCTCACAAGAAAATAAAAATCCGGAGGAAAAAGAACAAACTAAGGAACTAGGTCCTTACTCCTGACTAGGCAGATTAAAACTGACATCCTATAGCAGAGAGGGGGGGGAGTATACCTCCTGGGACAGCCCATAGGCGTAGCCAGAACTTTTTTCTGCCTAGCGTCCTACTCCTGTAGGGGGCAGTATAACCCTACTGTTATGAAGAACAGAGACTGTGTCCGTCAATGAATGATAGAGAAATATTTATTGTGAAGACATTAACATCAAAATGTAAGACCCATCGCGCATGTATCTCTTCGAGACTCCCTTATCTGCGGGGGCCCCGGGACATAGCCGCTTGTGCCCATTTTGTTAGGGCAAAGTCATTCCTTAGCTAAAATTATGTCACTACTCAAAGGGCAACTGGCACAGAGAAGCAAGGTGTTAGATAATTGATGTTTTTGGACAAAACTGGTTACTGAAATTTAAACTGAACGCTGTACTCACCGGTTCCACGTTTTGAATGCATTGCTCGCCCTCTTGAACAGGTAACCTTCCATCACCACCCCATTTGGGGCATCAACATTAAATTCTGCCTTGGAGTCATCATAGGAGAAATCCTGTAAAATAAAAATATCAACTTACTAATATATCTTACGGACACATACTTAAAAGGTCAGTCCACCCAAAATTATATTTCAGTGTATAGTAGGTATAAGAAGGTTAAACCAGCTGAAAGGGGTCTTACATATCTCAGGGACTCAATTGGTGAGATCATTGCTTTTGAGTTCCAGGGTCTGAACATCTTCTATGACCATTGTGAGGCGCTCCCATTCTCTGTGCTGAATCTATTTTATTTGATATCATAGATGATGAAAGAGCTTGAACACACACAAAGGTGATGTGGAACACCCAAAATTGCCAAGTGGATGAAAACTGAGCCAGTAATTATGGCAGGGGATCTCACTATAACAGAACTATACTTATCTTCACTCAAGCGCAGTGGTGTCCCGGAGATACCTGCTGTCTGCTGAAATCTTCAGCCGGTCGGCTTCCGGGTACCGATCTCCAGTGATTTTCATTAGCGGGGCTGAGGTGACATAACTCCCGTGCATGCGCAAGGGTTCATTCATCTTGGCACTGTCTAAGTTGTACACCGAGCTGCGCATGCGCAACTCACTGTACAGTGCAGACAGACAGATAAGAAACTTTAATGAAACATGGTATGTCCCTTTTGCATTAAAAATCACGCCTGTTCCACATTGTTTTGCATTCTTCCTAAAGTTCCACGTTAAGTATCCAAGCCAAAAAGAAGCCAGGAGCGGACTTGGCCCACTGGCTTCATTTATAATCAATATTTTACATAGCAAATTAAAAAATTGCCATAAAAGTAGTAGTATCAACGTTAATGAAGGTAAAGTTACTTTTTTTTTTTTTTACCCCACTTTAAAAAGTCAGCATTTATAGCACAACTACCACAAAGCTCCATTAAAGAGTATCTAAGAGTAACTAAACCCTGAAAATGTTATACAAAATACCAGTCCTTAGATGGTGGCAGCATTCGTTTTCAATTTTTTTTTTGTTTTTAAGGCTTTTTTCCTTTGTTTTTTACCTAGTGATCTTGCCTGTAACACATTTCTTAGGGATAACAACAAATCACCATATTGCATCTATCTATGAAGGAGCAAGGTCGCCACCTTAGGCAGCTCTTCTGTTTTTGACTACTACACAAGGTTGTGTAGTTCACAGAAGAAAGCTTAAAAAACTGGTAATCGTTTTTGAATTTCAGGTCAGTGCACAGAAACTCACAAGCATGCTAGATTTCTGGCAGGTTGAACATGTATGTTTGAGGACTTGCAGAAAATGCACTTAGCCTAAAAAAGAAAACTAATGCAACCACCACAAATAAGGACTAGTAAGCTGCAATAGATTTTATTTTTGTTACACTAAGGTTTGTTTTACAATGGTAGCAGTGTATACTGCCCTCTGAAAAGTAACCTGCAGTGGCTCTTTTTTCACAGGGTGATTAGCAGTGGTTAGCAGGTGTTCAGGAGGAGATCTTGCCCCCTCCTGAACATCTTTTTTTTTTTTTTTCTTCCAATCCTTGCAACTTTGAGCCAAGCCTTACAGTTGTGGTGCTCTGCCATTAAACTCTATGGGTGGTGCCACCTGTCAAACTCTACAGCCCAAGGTAAAAATGCTGTAGCTGTACACAGTCACTGCTTTATAAATTGACCCCTTTAGGTAATTATCAGCATAATATCTTCAGATTTCTTCCTGGGAATATTAATTACATTAATAATATTAAGATAACAATGTTCTAACTGCATATTATATGAGATTCCGTGTTACGAGTAATCTACAAGTTTAACTCAAACCGAAGCTTAGTCTGCAAAGGAATAAAACGCCTTGCTTTCCTGTCAGGGGGGTTCTGGGTATCTGGGACAGCAGCAAATTAGGATTTCATTCATTCTGGCTCTCCACGGTAATTAAGAAGCCGAATATGTTTTTGCCCGGCATTCAATACCTCCCAACACTTTCAGAAAGTATCTGCTGAAGCCTTTTGGCTGTGAATAGGCACTATTGATAGAATAACTGAAAATGGCATTTTGCGTTCCGGAAGCCATCTTTATTGGGGACACTTAACATTCATCTCAGGCTTTTCAGCTCTTTAGAGGGTGACCTTTCTGTCTGGTGGAAAGGGCAATATCTGAAGGGTATAAAATGCCAAACTATAAAAAGGTATTGGTGGGTTGGATGGAAAAGACTTTGATTATACAGAACTATAAAATATTTTTATTATTCATTAAACAAATAAAAAACTGAGCCTATATTGGCCATTAAAAGCATAATTCCACTTTTCAGAAAAGGATATATTAGGATAGGGCAGCATCTAAAGTCAAAATTTATTTTTTAGCTTTGGACAGCGTTTAGGTCTGCGAGGTTTCTAAAACTCGCCTGCATTTACACTAATAAGTGACAACACTGCTTTTGCTTGCACTGTTGCGATCATCAACATTGTCACCCTTCAATGCACCCTCCTGCAGGAAACTCGCAGCCATTAAAAATCCAGCATCAGCTCAGCATATGCACAACATCAGCCTCCATAATACCCACCACATCATTCAGACTTGATGTACACCGATACATGCTAGCACAGGAAATCTGTGGGACAGTGCTGTGGTGACATGAACAGTGTTGCAGTGTTAATTTTGATGTTAAATTTCGATTTAGTTTTAGTCATAGTCTTTTGACTAAAATGCCATTTTAGTTTTAGTCGTATTTTAGCTGACTAAAATCTCCAGTACATTTTACTCTACTAAGATCTACTGGGTTTAGTAAAATTGTAATGCGTTATTTAGGCATTTCTCTAGGTTCGCCAAACTAATTATATTTCGCCAGGAGTAAAAATCGAATAACATGTTATTATTTATGGTATTGAGGTTTGAACATGTACTACAGACACAGATTTAGCTGTTGTGATAATATCTTTATGCCTGCCAGCACTAGGGTAGTCGCTTTGAATCCCAATCACGACACTACCTGCACGGATGTCTGCATGTTCTCCCTGTGCGGCTTTCCTCCCACAATCTAAAGACATACTGGTAGGGTAATTGCCTCTTGGTCCTAGCAGTGAAGTACGTACAGGGGTTACAACTGGGGCCCTGACCCCTTGTACACCTGGATGGGAGGGGTGGCGGCATCTAGAGGAACCAATCTCTCCATACAGCTGCTGAATTCCTGTTTCTCCCCCCTCTCCCTCCTGCAGAAATTCAGCAGCTGCAGGTTGCTCTACATGCCACTCTCGCAGCTCCCTATCCCTGCCCTGCTGCCCCAGCGCCCCTGTTCGCTCCCCTGGCCCAACCCCCCCCCCCCCCTCGGCAGTGTCAGGATGGAGAGCAGGGAAGGAGCCGGTACATGGGTAATTTACTGGTCCTTCCTTGTCCTAATAAATAGTCAATGAACAGTAACAATCTAGGACTTTTATTTTTTCTTTATTTATAGATAAGGCTTAGTAAATTGTGTTTACTATGCTTCAGTTTATGAACGAATGGGAAGCTCTGTACAGAGCTATTCCTGTTCATTCATTCTATGCTGCTGAGGTTGTGTTTGGTCTCCTTTCTCTGTCTCAAATGTAAAACATAAGAGCTCTGCTTAGATCCCTGATATTTCACCAAAGCTCACCAAAGGGGGTCCTAAATTTAAAAAAATAAAATAAATTGTAAATAAATAAATAAAATATAAAATGGTAAAAAAAAAAAAAAAAAAATACGAAAAATAAAATACCATAAATAAAAAAAACTACTGACACCAATGGTGGAGCTAAAAGGGTCGCAAAGGTTGCACTTGCGCCCGGGCCCTGGTATTCCACCACCGTGGGAGGACCCCAAGATGGCAGGAAGAAGGCCTGCTACAGCACCATGGTTTCTTGCATCGGTGCCCTAGTATGTGTACATATGAATGTGAGTTAGGGATCTTATATTGTAAGCTCCTTGAGGGCAGGGACTGATGTGAATGTATAATAAATATGTAAAGCACCACGTAAATTGACATTGCTAAATAAGTACCTGTGATAATAAAAAAAAAAAAATCCAGCAGAGTGCGCCAAAGAGATAGTGTGAATAGGTGTAATGTGTGGAACTGCATAGCAAAGGGAAAGCATTGATGGGAGCCTGCATCTCACAGCCAATACAGTTTGCCGATAGAGTCAGGGGGATGGGGCTTTTAAAGACAGGGGGAACGCTGAGAAAAGCAGAACGTCCTTCTGTCACATTTTCGTTCCGTTTTTGTTTTTTAAAGAAAATTGGAATTGATTTTTTATCAATTGACTTAATTCTAATTTTTTTTTTTTGTTTCAACACTGCAGTAATAGGGATCCACCCAAGGTTTGAAACAATACAGGTTTTTGGAAAACAAAGACATGATTTAGTTAATGGATCCTGATAGCAATAACTAAAATGACTAGAATTATAAGAGTTTAGTAAAACTACAAAAGTACACCTGTCATAAGAGAAATACAGGGCTGCCATTGCTGGCAACTCCTTTTGAAGTTGATATTTGTGTTGCTTCATCAAAGACCCATAACAAGCATGTAGCAAATTTAAGTCAGAATTAAAGATAAACTATAAAATAATGTAGCCATGTACTATATTTATCAATACACCTGTAAACAATGTTTTAAAAATGCAAACAGTGTAAGTACCTGAAAGAGACTTGATCAGTCTCTTGCAATCCCTGCACAGCAGAACTCACACTGAGGGAGGGAGAAGAAGCGTATAGAGCCGTACAGCTGTGCTGCAGTGCTATGAACATGCTGAAAGAAGGAGAGAGCAGAGTGACAGAGATTACATCATCAATCTGCTGCTTCTGCTTTCTTTGTTCATTAACAGGTTAGAGGAGAATAGGAGACCTGTAAGTGTTACTAAACTGGAGTAAGGAAAAAGCAGGTCTTCTGCTCTGTCCCAAAGGCCTTGTCCACGGGCAGGCAGGGGGTGCTACAAAAAAAAGGGCCAAAAGCTACAGTTTTACCCCCTCCCCCCACTTGCTTAGTAATTAACATCCGGCAGCCATGTCAGTATACA
The DNA here is from genome assembly GCF_965119305.1 of Pelophylax lessonae. Taxonomy (NCBI): domain Eukaryota; kingdom Metazoa; phylum Chordata; class Amphibia; order Anura; family Ranidae; genus Pelophylax; species Pelophylax lessonae. The sequence goes on along the minus strand of NC_138779.1, from coordinate 88,115,469 downwards.
TCGCCACCTGAAAAACAATTGGATAATTAAATTATTTTTTTTTATTCACTTACCTTGTTTTTAAAGAAAATATACTTACCTTCCTTCCTCTTCCTCCCTCTGCAGCCGCGGCCCGCGCCGTCACTTCCTCCTTGCATTGACTCCTGGGAGATGAACATCATCGATCCCAGGAGTCAATGCGCCTGCACCGGCCCGCTGCAGGCACATCATTCCCTGCTGAACAGCTTCTGGGCATTCTGGGACTCTGACGTCACCGAAGAGGACGCTCCGGCTTCAGCTGCCAACACCTGAGATGGCAGCACTGGACAAGACATTTTCAAGGTAAGTATTGCTTTTACAAGGTAAGTGAAACAGGGGACAGTTCAGAGGCTATCTCGTTGCCTAAATGCACTAGCCCTGACTGTCCCGGGGGTATTTTTATCTAAAAAAACTTTTTCAGGGTGGAACTCCACTTTAAAAACCCTGTCACGATTGGCAGGTGGTACTGCGGCTAAACACAACCCATTCAAGTGCACCGGAAGAAAGATTCCTGGTAAGTATTCTCAAAAGTTGTACCACATCCCTGATTCATGTACCTACAACAACGTTTCCCCTAGGTGCTTGGGACTTTAGAGGCACTAGGAAACTATACTAAAGTTTAGAAAAAGAAAAAAAAATGTATAAACTTTAGTATACTTTACTAGTGCCTCTAAAGTCCTAAGCCCTTAGGGGAAACTTTGTTGTAGATTCAAGTGCACAGGACTGCAATGCCTTGGTCTTTTTTTGGTTAATTTTTTGGTTATATGGTTAATATAGGCACCTCTGAGCCACCTGTCAAATGCCCCTGGAAAGCATTCCATCGCTAATTGGTTTTTCAAAGGACAGCCACATGTAAGCTAGGCCAAAGGGCTGTGTGGTGTCGCAGAGTAAATTGCAGATCTGGATGAACAAAAATCTATGGCAGGTAAAACAGATTCCTTATTTATACTGTATTTCAATTGTGAGTTTAGCCATTTGTGTAGAGTTCAGCTTTAATTCAGAATTCCTTTTCTCTATACTTGTTCCAGGACAGTCACTTATGAAGTGTTACATTCATTTATGAGCTTGACAGCCAGGCAATCGGCATTCTCAGTAGAGGTCAGCAGTGCTAGCCTACATGATTTATGACAAGATTTCTGCAATACAGAACTCTTAATATTTTTTTCTAAAATCCCCACCACGCCAACTAAGATACATCAATGTAAGACTACTGAAAGAGTTAAGCTCATGGTCTGTTGCTTAGGGGGTTAACCCATCATTCCTTCACTTTCAGCAATATGCGCCGTCTTCCATCCGTGACATCACAATGGTTTCTGTGGCAACAAAATCCAATGCCAAAGAGGCCGCACAATGCTGTGTAAGTATCCTTCCGAGTGCCCTCGTGGGAAATGCGCTAATTTATGCAATCCGACAGGACACAAGAAAAAAAAAAAAGTTAAAAAAATGTAACTGTACTCTGATGTAGGTTAATGTATTCTGATCCACAGTGGCTACCCCGAAACAAGCGATCAAATCAAGCGAGGGATATACTGTAAAATGGCGATTTCCCATCCTGAATTATTAATATAAATCTCAGTTTTTTTATTTCTTTAAATTGAAACAGTATAAAGATAAAAGTAAAATATATCCCAACTAAGGAAGAAATCAGAGACAATCAATGACACCTAGACACTACCAAAGCTGCTTAGGCAAGGATTCCATTTCATACAAGAAACGGCAGGTTGCGATTTGATTTGGAATACTCTAATATGATAAAAGATTATATTCTACCTTATGGTAATTTGAGACAAAAGGATTTGGTGCTGCTATTTACATGCATATGTAGTGTTAAATAATGTAAAATAAAAGACCAAAATTCATAAATCACAGTGTACCAAAGTGCATGTACAGTGCCTCAAAAAAATGAATGATTAAAGTGTACTAGTGCCAAGTGAAAAGTGATCAGTGATGAAAATACAAACTATGTATTCCAAAAAGGCATAAGCCCGAATGTGATTAAAAACAACAATAAATCAATATTGCCAAAATTCATATAAAGTGCCCAGTGCTCCGAATAAGTTCTTGTGTGATGCAGAAGGACAATATTGCACCCTTAATCCAGTGTTCCAAGTACCATGTATCCACACTAAAAATCTTTATTATGGTGCTGCTATAGAAACATTTATTGGTGGTGTTGCGACAGAAGAGAGTTCCACACAGTCATGCAGTGTGCTTGATGACTCCACACGTGCCCCCCTTTTGTTGCTTCACTCACCACAAATCTCTCACCTCAAGGGGTAACCAGCATTCGGCCGCTCCGGATGATGCTGTTGTGACGAAACGCGTATGGCGGAGCTACAGCATTATTGCATCACTTCCGGTATTCGGGTCTGTGAAGTGCATTGCGTCCCAGACTTCTTGGTTTGTTTATTCTGATTGATTTCAAAGCAAAAGTGCAATACTATTTATTTTGATAAACTGTGGTTTACAGTATTACGCTATTCACTCACCAGAAATCTCTCCCCTCAAGGGGGTACCCAGCATTCCCAGCTCCACATGGCTGTATGTGGATATCCAAGACCAGCCCTAGAGTGTCTGTCCTTATTATTTCCACTGCCCAAGCAGTCTCAAACATGCAAGGAAATAGCAAAAACAAGCTCCATAGCGTATTAAAAATTGTTTATTAAAATGAATAGTATTGCACTTACATTTGCGTTAAAATCAATCAACATAAACAAACCAGGAAGTCCGAGACACAATGCACTCCACAGGCAGAATACAGGAAGTGATGTAATGACGTTGTAGCTCCGCCCTACGTGTTTTGTCACAACGGCGCCATCAGGAGTGGCTGAATGCTGGTTACCCCTTTGAGGGGAGAGATTTCTGGTGAGTAAAGCAACAAGGGGGGGGGGGGCACTTGGGAAGACACTGGGCACACTGCATGACTGTGTGGAACTCTCTTCTGTCGCAACACCACCAATACATGTTTCTATAGCAGCACCATTATAAGGACTTTTAGTGTGCATACATGATATTTAGAACACTGGATTAGGGACGCAGTATTGTCAGTTCTGCATCACACAAGGACTTATTAGTCAGAGCACTGGTCACTTTATATGAATTTTGTCAATATTGATTTATTGTTGTTTTTTTATCACATCAGGCCTTATGCCTTTTTGGAATACATCGTTTGTATTTTTAGCGCTGGTTACTTTTCACTTGGCACTAGTATACATTAATAATTTATTTTTATGAAGCACTGTATAAGCACTTTGGTACACTGATTTATGATTTTTTTGGTCTTTTATTTTACAATATTTAACACCATATAAGCACGCAAATAGCAGCGCCAAACCCACTTTTTGTCTGAAATGACCATATTAGACACTACCTCGGTAGTCAGTGACAGTAGGGGCAGCAGTCACATACATTTATTATCTATTATCCATACCGCAGAATCACACAAACATATTATTATATTTTACCTCAGCCTTTGATAAATCCAAAAGCCTTATAGCTTTGTGGTGCTCATTGTAAAAACAGCAAGCCAATAGAAAGTGAATGCAATCAAAACTTCATAAACCTACAGACAATGAACTACACTTCTACACAGCTTTTTTTCGTTTTTTTTTTTTTTTTTTACCAACACTACAGGTAATTCTCGCATTCGTGGTAAAATAAAAGGAAACCACAGGCAGAACCGCTCAATGATTCATATGGGAATCAGGTTAGCCCCAAAAGTAATTTTTCATTTGTGCATCAGCTACTAATGTTGTATGTACATCATGCAAGTAGAATCTATTATTTCTAAGGCTAGGTTTAGATTGCGTCTAAATTGCAGCGCTTCTGAAAAGCGATCCATGTTCAAATCACTTTCTAGAGGCATTTCACAGGTGGTGAGGAGGAGATTTGATGCCTCCTCGCCGACCCTATTTAAATGCTGCAAATACCGAACCAACTCAACACATTCAGAGTGCTTTTTATAAGCATTGCATGCAGCTTGTGGGGCCTTTTGCGGCTTTTTTGGTGGCCATACTGCCTGCAGAATGCAACAGGAGCAATAGCTTTTGCCATTAGAGCAAAGCTTTACGACCAGAGCATGTGAACACCCCCATCTGCTACCTTTGCAGCTTAAGGCCCCTTTCACACTTGGAGTCCGTCGGCGGACTCGGTTTTTCTCAGCAGGGGATCGATCCGCCGATCCCCCCGCTGAGCAGGCGGATGGCAGCTCTGTCGCCACGCTGTGTGCGGAGACAGAGCTGTCAGGTGCCTGTCAGTTCTCATCCGATCCCATCTGATCCGATCTGCTGGACGGTTGGAAAATAGGGTTTCCAATCCGTCCAGATTTGACGGATCGGATGTCAGCGGACAGGTCTTCGCTAACATCCGATGCCCCATAGAGACGCATTGGGGCATCCGTTCAGATCTGCCTGAAAAACTGACAGGCGGATCTGAACAGTCTGCAAGTGTGAAAAGGGTCTAAAGGATAAGTTCGCCTTTTGGAATAGTTACATGTTCCACCCATATTTAAGGTCCTGCAGTCAATTCTGCCGATCTCCCCTGCTCTGGGACAGCAGGTCGGGGATCTTCTCCCCAAATTTGCTGTCACTTTTTGAAAAGAACGCGGCTGTTTGGGGCTCCGGTAAGATGGTGGAATCATTCAATCACAGTTTTCTCTGAATGAATGAACTACAACTACCGAAATCCATTGCAGCTGATGGTTTGTAGTTCTCAATGAACTGCGAGGATGAGCGCCTTCATAGTTCACTGTTTCTTCATGCTTTCAAATAATTGCCTGCCCATACAAGATACAGGCAGACAGCTATCTTGAGAGTCTGCAGGAGCCCTGCATTGCAATTGTGATCTGCTGATCGTGAGTGCAATGCTCTGCAGGCCCCTAGAAAAAAATAATAAATGCACATTTTTTGACCTGCAAAAAAAATGTGCATTTATTATTTTTTATGAAAAAATGAACTTATTCTTTAAGGGGGAAGATTGGGGAGGCGCTAAAAACACACCACGACCAAGCGTTTTTAACGTCCCCCCCGCCACTAGTCTAAAGGAGCCCTCAAGGCTGGAGCTTAAAAGTGTTGTAAAGTCAGAAGGTTTTTTTTATCTTACCGCATTCTATGCGTTAAGACAAAAACCCTCCTGTGTGCAGCAGCCCCCCTCAGACCCCTAAAACTTACCTGAAAACCCTTCTGTGTGCAGCAGCCCCCCCCTCAGACCCCTAAAACTTACCTGAAAACCCTTCTGTGTGCAGCAGCCCCCCTCAGACCCCTAAAACTTACCTGAGCCCCATCTCTGTCCATGATTGCCTCAGCCGTCCGGGACTCTCTTTCAGGATTGGCTGAGACACAGCAGCAGCAGCATTGGCTGCCACTGCTGTCAATCAAACTCAGTTAGCCAATCAGGAGAGAGAGGGGGCGGGCTGAACAGCAGCTCCGTGTCTGAATGGATACACGGGGCTGCAGCTTGGCTCAGGAGCCCCCATAGCAAGCTGCTTGCTGTGGGGGCACTCAACAGGAGGGAGGGGCCAGGAGCTCCAGCCAGGGACCTGAGAAGAGGAGGATCTGGGCTGCCCTGTGCAAAACCAACTGCACAGAGGAGGCAAATAAAACTTGTTATTTTAATAGAAAAAAAAACGAGACTTTACAATCACTTTAATAATCAAACATAATGCAGCTTCCATCATTTTGACTCCAGTTTTAGTTGGTAGACTTTGCAGAGTGACCACAGTAAAAAACAAATGCTTGTGATCATGCACGTTTATAGAATTACGTAGTAGTGGCCTACATAGAAAAAAAAAACACACTGCAAATTTACATGCATTTAGATGCGTTCAGAGTATCTAATTTATTTTATTTTTTATTTTTAATGCAGTTAAACTAAATGTACCTAAATGTATTTAGGCGCACAGTGTAAATTTTACAATTAAAAGAATCACGGACACAGACAGAGCCCGCTCTACATAAGTTGAGACCTGTCATCTGGCAGCTCTGCAGGGGGACTAGCAGACAGATCCCCTGCTGAGCAAAACCGGATCTGGCCCGTGTGAAAGGGGCCTTATGGCCTCCTCTATGGCATCATTATTCCTAGAAGTGGGTGAATTGGTTTCTTAAAAAAGGAAGACCAATGCCTGGTTCACACCCATGCATTTTTTGGTGCTTTTTGCAGAAACGCACTACAATCCATTTAACATGGTTTCCTATGGGACATGTTCACATCTATGCTCTTTTCAGCTGCTGCATTTTTTAAAAGGGTGAGGTACTTTTTTTGCTTTTTTGGTTCCATAGACTTCAATGGAGAAGCTGAAGAAAAACATGTAGTGAGTTTTTGCTACGATTTACACTTTTTAATCTGCCCAACAACAAGTTGGCCAAAAAAAAAGCATAAAAAAGCAAATCGTGGCAAAGTCGCGGTTAAAAACACATGTGCAAAAACGCAAAACACACAGCAAAATGCACTATCTATGCGTAAACTGCATGAATGTGAACTGAGCCTAAGGGCTCATGTACACTACAGCTTCTAAACTTGAGTTTAGGAGCTCTTGGCATTTTTTTACCAAAGTTTCTAAACTCAACTCCATAAAAGCCTATATGTCCATGTACACATAGGTTTTTACAAGAGATTAGAAGCTGCTGCGGTTAGGGGAGGTTCAACCTGGAAGAATCCCGTTCAGGATAGGAACGCTTTGACCAATGGCTACAAAATTTGCAGTAAAATCGTGGTGCAAATTTTGCCCTTTTTTTGTTTTTTTCAGCGACCGGATGTCAACCTAGTCTGTGTTTACATGAGCCCTAACGGTGGCCATAGATTAAGCACTTCTGAGTAATTTTTTACTTTAACGATAGGCACTGTTGGTAAGAGGTTGATCCATTCGGGTCTTTTTGTGATCTCAGGTTAAATAGAAGAGGTTGAAATTCTATTCTAAGATGTCTACAAGATAGGCCAACATTTGATCAGCCATAAGCAGGTACAGCAAATCTTTGTGATGTAATGAAGGCTGTGCACTGCTGGAATCCACCAGTTTCTCTTCACAATGGCCAATGAAGCACATATTCCTTATTTTTGGTAAAAGAATCAATCCTTTATCACATATTATTTCCAGCCATTATTTACAAGCATTTCTGAGGCTCCTGCGATTCCCGATTACTGCATGCAATATAGAATATATACTAGCAGCACCCCTGGGGAAAATGGCCAACATACATACAAACACCTCAGCACACTTCAGAGACGGTCCCTACGAGAAGCAAACAATTAACACAAAATACTAAAATGAAAAACAGATTTGCTGGAATTTTGAATCACTTACCAGCAAGTATTCCAGCCGGCCAAATATCTTCATTTTCCCTGCTTTCAAGAGCTGCGTTCCTGGCGGTCAGACTGATGTATAGACAGCAATCATGTCTCTGTGGTTAGATGTCCAGAATACTAAACAGGCATCCTTCTAATGTTTGCTGTCCTTTTTGATGATGAAATGTAGCATGATCTACATCCTGCCTTGAGATCAACTAATATCCACAAAGGAGGTAGCCTTAGAACCCTGTTATCCTAGCTCCAGCTCAGACAAGAGACCAGGACATTAGCATACAGCTGTCACATATAGAGCCAAATGAGAAGGACAGGACACAGATAAAAGCTGTGGCCAGCACATGTTTATTGACTTACTCCCCAGGCCATAGAGGTGATGCTGCTAATGTTTTCTCATCCTAAGAGTCCATTGAAAGAGACCACACCTCCCCTACCCCCTGTTCAAATCACAAAGGAGCTCCATCCTTTCTCCGTGAAAGGCAGTAATGCTGATAGGCTAAGGAAGCACACGCCAATGTGTTAATAAAACAGACCCATCTGTCTCTGCAGCCTTTTTGCCACCAGCCTGGTTTAACCTTTTCAACACTACGATGACCATTTCATCAAGTGGAAAGAGATGCCGAATCAGAATGGCTATACTGTCTCTCGGAACGTCCATCTAACAGCCATTCTCTGCGTCCAAGGGGAGGAGGATCAGGAGATATATGTAAGAATGGCGATGCTCCAAGACTGAGAATCTGTCTCGTCCAAACTGTCCTTTTTAAAGGGCACGGCTTTTTTTAACTAGGTTTTTTTTTTTTTACTTAAGACATTAAAGACAGGAGGCTCATTGTTATACACATCCCATTCATTCCTCGCTTTCTGATGAAGTTCGCTATAGACATAAGATCTCAGGGGAGAAAAGAAAAAAAAAAATCAACAGTCTGAAATGATTTTCCTGAATCTAGGTTTCCACCAGCTAAACCCACGGTCAAGGGTGTCTACAGTATTTAGTTTATTAACATGCGAGTCCAGGCACTTTACTGTGCACATCTATTTACGTACAGCACACTAAAGACAGTGCCATCTAAAGAGCATTATAGGCCCCCGGGCAATGCAGTGCGCTGGGGCCCTGCCTACACAATCACCCACAAGAATAAAAATGCTAATTATCGATAAGAATACATTACAGCAGTGCCAGGCTAATGACAGCTTCCAACTAGGGTGGCTGGGTCCGGTAAACACACACACGGACGGGAGTCAGACTAGACCTGTGTGTGCCTGTTCCTGTGGAGGCGGACAGACATACCTGCAGTTGTGGGCTCCCCCTCCATGGCCCAAGTGGCCTGACAGCAGCGCAGGGCCAACAGGCCCTTGCCACCTGCTAAGTTCGGCGGTGGGATGCACATGGGAATCGGGACTAATGCTTGGCTGGGGCTGGGCAGTTGGGGCCCCTCGGGCAAGTGGGGCCCCCGGACAGCTGCCCAGCATGCCCATTCGGTTAGATGGCCCTGACTAAAGGCACTTATAAACATGACATGATTGCTGGGATTTCAGATAGATCTGGTGCCAATCCCTCTTGAGTATAACAGTAGTGGAAGCGCCAGCAGCGGACCATTTCTGGAGGAAATAGCGACTGGCTGGATGCGTTTTTCTTTTTTTGGAAAACTGCTATTGTTTTCCCAGGGACAGTGTGGATGTGTTTAAAGTGGTTGTAAACCTCAGACCTGAAGTATGAAAAAAGTATATCTTTCTATAGTGTGTCCTTGTCTAAATTAAAACGCTAAGTGACATTTCTGTCTGCTGCCCCATTCCTCTGCTATCAGCATGAGTCCCTTCTGACAAGTTTTCCTGACACCAAGAGAAAAAAAGGGGACAGAGGAGGGACCTGGAGGGATATTGACAGTCTCAGCTCTGTTCCTGTGAACTGTGTGAAGGGGGTGTGTCTCTTTCCTCCAATAAGCTCTCAGAGCTCTCCTCACTGAGCTCTGCAGAGTATAACTTCAGCTCACCGTCCCTTTTTTTTTTTTTAATTCTCAGACAATATTTTCAGCACATTGAATGGATGTACAGAAGAGAAGACTGTAGATAAACAGTTACAACTTACACTATATTACCAAAAGTATTAGGACGCCTGCCTTTACACACACATGAACTTTAATGGCATTCCAGTCTTATTCCACAGGGTTCAATATTTAGTTGGCCCAATCTTTGCAGCAAGGTTTAGGAGAGTGTCTTTGGGAATGTTTGACCATTCTTCCAGAAGCGTATTTGTGATGTCAGGCACTGTTGTTGGACTAGAAGGCCTGGCTCACAGTCTCTGCTCTAATTCATCCCAAAGATGTTATATTGGGTTGAGTTAAGGACTCTGTGCAGGCCAGTCAAGTTCCTCAACCCCAAACTTGCTCATCCATGTCTTTATGGACCTTGCTTTGTGCACTGGTGCAGAGTCCTGAGCTCAAGCCGAAAAAACACCTTTAGGATGAATTAGAGCGGAGACTGCCCGCCAGGCCTTCTCTCCAACATCAGTGCCTAACCTCACAAATGTGCTTTTGGAAGAATGGTCAAATGTTCCCATAGACACACTCCTAAACTTTGTGGACAGCCTTCACAGAAGAAAGTAGGCCAACTCAATAATGAACCCTACGCACTAAGACTGGGATGACATTAAAGTTCATATGTGTGTAAAGGCAGGTGTCCAGATACTTTTGGTAATATAGAGGAACTAAAATCTATGTTTAGAACCCCCCATGTTTTCAAATATGGTATTATTATTATTTCAGGTACTTATATAGCGCTGTCAATTTACGCAGCGCTTTTAATATACATTGCACATTCACATCAGTCCCTGCCCTCAAGGAGCTTACAATCTAAGGTCCCTAACTGGTATACTTTGTTTTATGAACCAAATCTAATCCAGTAATAATCATCAACAAGAAAATGTATTAGGAACTAAAAAAATAAAATATTAAAGATATTATTGGAAATATTAATAGAAATCATGTAAAATATGTGCATACTAAGACAATTTTTAATATTTTACTGTTAGGTATGGAAATAATCATTTAATCTGCAAATTACAGCAGAACGTGGCGTCCATTTGTCTCCACAAACTGCAGAACAAAATAATTGGAGGGGGGAGAAACAGGATTTATGATTTGCCTTGCGGCCATAATGAGCTTTTTTTTCACTGATGACAGGTCCTTAATCACCTCTGACCTCTTATTGACTAATGTCTGTTCCTGGCTGTCTTGGGCATAATAAGAAAAAGACAATAGAGGCATCCCTGCTTACCAAATGTCACAGCTCATTCCAGGGCTGGACTCAAACAGGCACTTGTGGATGAAATCGAGCAAGACAGGACTTTTACAGGGACATGCAAAGAAAATAATTGTTATGTACTGAGAACTATTTAAAAAACAAAGCATAAATGAGCTTATTAATAAGCAAGTCCAAGTAACAAAACCAATCCTCATGGTTTCTTTCTATCAAAACACACATTACAACAGTGCTAAAGCCAGAAATCATACATGCTGTACTTGTTCATCGTGGCCTCCATTCAAGGTAAGGTTCGTCAGTCAGCTTGTCAGGCTAAAAGTATACTTATTATATAGTATACAAGTGAAATAAGCTGCGCTAAATTAAGAACAGTTTAAAAAAATATAAATATATATATATATATATATAGCTGCTGACACATCTATGTTGGAATGGTAACATATAAGTGCCGGTTCACACTTATGCGCTTGTACTGCGAATGCGATGCGTTCTAAATAGTCTCCAATCGCATGCATTTACAAAATACATTGAATTCGTGACGGTCGTTCACATCTATGCGTTGCGATCCAGATGCGAATGTGATGCGATGATAAAAAGGGTCTTGTGCGAGTTTACAGCGTTGCGTTGCAAATTTAGTCTCCATAGACATCAATGTAAATCGGTCTGGACTCGCATTATCAGTTCAGATATGTGCGAATTCTTATGTGCGAATTCTTATTTTTTGTTTGATTTTCCCCTCAGCTCCACCCCTCCTGAGCTTAATTAACATAATCAACGCAATAAAATTTTCATTACAATCGCGCTGGTACTATTTAAAAACACAAGGTAAACTCGCACTGCAAATTCGCATTGCAAGCGCAAGCGCATAATAAAACATAAAAATATCGAACAAAGTGCAGCACTAAAAAATATGAATAACAATGTATCAGTCTAATTAGTATCATAGTAAGTTCACATATGAACGCTGTATACTGATGATTGATAAAGTAAAGGAGAAAGGGGTATCCAAAGAGAAGCAGTCACCAACACCGGCTAACACTGCCTCTTACTCCTTACTGTGGACCCCCACCAAGAAAGGTCAATCGAGCACAGTCAGAGCAATCCTGGGATGGTATCACTGGGTTAAGGTCTTCAACTTCTCCTTAGTGGAAGGTTACTCGACTGCCCTCAGTGTCTTTACCAATATGATAACAAAGCTGTTAAAGCATCAAGCAAGGAAACCAATTGTTTCCAACCAAAAAGATGGTCGCCGCATCCCGGTACGCAATGATGTCACGTCATACTAATTGGATCGATACATTGTTATTCATATTTTTCAGCGCTACACTTTGTTTGATACTTATCATGAGGTCCTCAGTGTCCTCCATCCTTCTCTGCCAATCCCTTCACTGGCTTCCACTCACCCAACGAATAAAATTCAAAGTACTAACAATAGTTTACGATGTCATCCACAAATCTGCCCCCAGCTACATCACTAACCTGATCTCAAAATATCAATCAAGCCGCTCTCTTTGGTCCTCCCAATACCTCCTGCTCTCTAGCTCCCTTGTCACCTCTTCCCATGCTCGCCTCCAGGATTTCTCCAGAGCTTCTCCCATTCTTTTGAACTTTCTACCCCAATCTGTCAGACTGTCCCCTAATCTATCCATCTTTAGATGAGCCCTGAAAACCCTTCTCTTTAAATAATCTGGCTACTAACTAATACACTGTTTCACTTTCCCCATCAGCTCATCCCCCACAGCTATTACCTTTTGTATCAATTGACCCTCCCCTTTTAGATTGTAAGCTCCAACGAGCAGGGCCCTCCGATTCCTTTTGTACCAAATTGTATTGTAACTGTAATGTCTGCCTTCATTTTGTAAAGCGATGTGCAAACTGTTGGTGTATATAAGTCCTGAATAATAATAATAATAATAATAATAATAATGTAGGCCTCTTTGCAACCAGGTTTTATAAGGTACTTCTAGTTGGCACTGCTGCCTCTTATCACATGATTCCCATGGGGTCAACTTATCTCCAACAGACAGCAACAAGCCAACGAAGGAATTCGTTGAATATACTTGGCATCCATATATGAATAGTTTGGAAACGACATTTCCAGAACATAAATTACCATTAACAAGGAAACTTTAAGCAGCAGGGTGGCAAAGCCCACTCTAGCTAGCTTTGATGAAAAAAATTAAATACCTGGATATACTTTTGTGTCTGCTCTTAGGTAGGACAATCACTTTTGTTGGTTTAAAATAAAAAGCATCTACATCTTAAATAAGGAACTATGGGAGCAGCAAAATGGGACAAAATCCCAACATGACGGAAATTAAACAATGCTTCTATAAAATATTTACCAGTAAGCATGCACAAAATGAAGTTATATAATCATGGCAACACTCTCAATTGAGCACATTTTTCATTAGAAATTAGATCCATGTAGCTGCGCAATTTAACATCAAACGCGTAGAAGGACCCACTAATGGATTACATTACACTGCCTGCAAAGTCTTTACATGGTATGATGGGTAGCTGCTACCACAGATAGGCTTTTAGAGATGTTACATTCTCAAAATGTATGGAAAAGAGCTTTGATTCATATAACAGCTCAAACTGACAGAATGTTACATGCGTCCACACAAATTGTTTGGGGTTGGTATGGTAGTACTCTGTACAACTTACTTTTACCTCCCTTAAAAACATCGAGCAGAACTGGACATTAGAGAATATTGACTGTGAAGAGGACTGGTATTGGAGGTTGGAATGCAGCTGCTTGACACTATTAAGAATGCCTGGTATTTAAATAATGACCCCCTATGGTTGTGACAGCGTGAAGTTCATCAGATAACAGAGTTGCTTGTATTTTGACATATGTTACAAGTAATGGTATTACCAGCATACTTATAAGCCCAGATGATAAGTGGTATTGCATGGTCTTATGATGCCCACAATCAAGTGGGTTATCAGCAGAGAAACGTCATTTTAAACCTTCTTTATTAGTTGTACCGTTGTCTATAGACTATCATCAACTTTCAGGACCCTCTGATGATTACGTGGGTATTAAACAGCAAGGTTGAAGCATGTAATCACCCATGGGCACCTTCAACACATACTTACAGTTCTTCTAGGATTGCCTTCATTACCCCAATATGATATGGGTGGTTAACACCTTTCTAGACCACCCAATGCTGTCACATTTTATCATTAGAATGGGCTGCTAATTTGCTGTTTGTGGAGAAGACGTCTTGTGTGACCTGATCTACACCTGTAGGAATAGCTAAAAGTTGCTCCTTGTGGTAAATAAACATACAGTAGATGCTGCCACTGCTAACCTTTTCATTGGAAAGATTCTAACTAATTGGCATTGTCATACTGATCCTGGTTTTTCAATATTTGGAGTCACTAACATGGAACGAGCATGCAGTTAAAGAGCTACTGTCACACTGGTCATTTAGAGCAAAGTGAAAGCTTATCCCCTTGATCCATTTATACTCAACAAATCACACCCTCTCCCAGTTTCAATTGAGCTCTTTCTCCTTTGCTCAAAAAAAAGTTACTGGGCATATGGGAGCGGAGCAGCCAAAGATCCACCTTGGTAAGCTCTGAGACCATAAGACACTGGAGCGTACCCAGGTGGAATCCTATAATGGTCAAAGAAGCATGGATCTGTGAAATTTTTCATGGTACAAAACATAAAGTGGCACATTATTGTGAAGTGGAAGAGGGAGAGAGTGGTAGAAGCTTGCGCTGCAAATGTTTCAGATACACTGGAGTTTAGGAACAGTAATCCAAAATATGAACCTCTCAACCTCTGTGGGGCGACAATCATAACAGTGTGCATACAATGGTCCTCATCAAAGCTAACCTGTCTGCTGGGTGTGGAATCAGTCCGTGCTGCTGCTGACAGTAGCTGCACGATCCTCCATGTGGCTGATTCATGAACCATTTTGGAAGCCACAGCTCCAAAGTCCTCCAGCGCTTCCCCAGCCAGGAACAGGTGGGACGTGTATAGAGCCTGACTACTGGCGGTAGACACACGTCTGCATGACGTCAACATGTTTTACTGGAAACCCAACTTCGTCACAAAGTCCTGACAAAGTTGGGATTCCGGTGAAACGCGTTAACACCATGCAGACATGCATCTGACATCAGTCTGGTCTTGTGCTGGGAGGATCAGAGGATTAGGTAAGTTATATCTCCACTCTCCGATCCCCTAGACAAAAACGAGCATTAAACCCATGTAGTGCGTGCACAGACCCACTGCATGAGAACAAAAAAAAAATTGTCTACAGTTCTGCTTTAATTAAAAACGAAGTTCACCTTTGAAACATGTTACACTCATATTTAGGATGCAACACGAAACATGTTCCATAACACTTTCGTAAACCCTGAGCTCCCAACAGCAGGTGAGTTCTTCTCCCCCCTGTCACATTCAAAATCAGAGCAGCTGTGCAGGGCTCCACCCACACAGCCTCAGCATTCATTCCCAGAGGCCTGTGAACAAAGGAACTACAAGTTCCATCTTCCACTGCAGAAGACGGATTTGTAGTTCTCAATGAACTGCAAGGGCGCTGATAAGCAGGTACCAGACATTGCACCGGCAATCAGCAATGCTTTGCAGGCTCCTGTAGGAAAAAATAATAAATGCATTTTTTTTCTGCAAAATTATGTGCGTTTATTGTTTTTTCTGAAATGTGAACTTATCATTTAATTAATATAGAGCAGGGGTAATTTTTGGTAGCATATTAACAATAACTGCATATGCTGAGATCTACATTCTAAATTCCAACACATACTACTACGGGACTGAAATGTCAACATGGGCATTTTAGGATATTCTCTTCAAAATTAAAGGAAGATAAAAATCTCAACTCTGAACAAGTGCAGAAAATGTTTTAAAAAATGACACGGTTTGGATTTAGCATCCTGTAAGCACCATTTCCTGACTCTCAATCGAGACTTTGGGTTATACTTTCATATTATTACCATTTGTGAATGATAATAACGAGGACAAAATGCACTAAAACTAAAAGTGAAATAAAAGACAATAACAAGCCTTTACAAGACTGGAACTGGATTAGTGTCATATTTTTCTTGATTTTCTATTGAACAAACCAAAATGTCGTTATTGTGTGTAAACTGTAACCGCCTACCGAATCAACACCAGATTGTAGAAAGGATTTTAAAGATAACCTTACAAGTCTTGATGACAGCTTAATTCAAGCATCTCCTACCATTTTTTATTGTGCATTTACATTTTAAAATGTGCTGGAATATTTTGTGCGATTGGGGCAATTGTGAATAACACTACATGTCAGCTAAATTGTACAGGAAACTGCTTTGTAGACTAATGTCTCTCCACCATCGAAATACCTACGTGAGATATCTATCCATCCTTGAAAGTATGTATGACCTCTCTATATTGTACATACTTGTTTTCACAGAAATTTTCCAACTGTGCATAACAACAAGCAACCGAAAGTAAATATTACCACTCCTGGAAGCCCTTTCCTAGCTTTAAGCAGGGCTGTTCATCTTTGGTGGACTGCAGGGATGAATTGGGCCCTTTATGGGCACTGCAGGTTTTTCCTTGGCAGGTCAGTCACTAGAATAAATGAACCAGTAAACTTGCTTTGACTCTAATCCTAGACAGACCTCCATGAGTATTGCCTGGTGACCTTCGACCCCTTATCCAAGCTCTCTTAAATACATAGGTGTCCACAGGCATTACACATCTGTCTACTATTCATTACCCTGCAAATCTTTCAGAGGATCGTGTTCACAGCCTGAACACTTGTAAAACTGATGCTCAATGAACCACTATGATAAACAAAAGACAGATGGGCCATGAACTCTGCATATTGTTCAATTAGGCCATCCAGATTCTGATCAGCACAGAGTAAGATATTTAACATTTTTCATTCTATTTTGCTCGTACCCACACGTTAAAAAAGTCTTTGTCTTTTTCAGCAAGTAGTCGTCAAACCAACAGTGACCTTGCACTTCAGGCAACTTCTTATTCAGTGTGGTTCCCCTCTTTCCCTTCCTTAAATGCTGAATAAAAATGCAAAAAAGAACCTATGTGGGGAAAAATATTTAGGTGATATCCCCGCCTTTCCCTGACTTTTGTAGAGTAGGAGGTGACATCATCCTTCTACTAGCAAGTACCCAGGGAATGGTGAACCCTTCAAATCTGCAGTGCATCTTATCATGAGATTTGGGCTACTCAATGTTCTCCAAGATCTGGCCAGAAGGATGATGGCATTATCCTTGCTTGGCCACTGTAGAGTATGTTATCTACCATTTCAGAGGGAGGGGGCACCTTAAAAAAGTAGACGTCTTAGTTACTGAGCTGCAATGCCCACTTTAAGGTTAAGTTCACCTTCTTTTTCTAAATTCCAGCTCCCCTATGTACCAATATACTTCTTTGTCAGAAAAGAAAACCTTCTAATGTAAGCTCCTCGAGGGCAGGGACTGATGTGAATGTACTATATAAATATATAAAAGTACCAATAATAAATAAAAAAAAGAAACTGCTTTGTGTTTTAGAACAGGCTTTACTTCATCCTCCAGCCCCCTGTACCAAGCAGAGCTGTAGTATTGAAAACAGGAGACGTGTTTTCCTGGAAGTCTGTAAAGTTCACCATACATTCAACAAACTGATTGCATAATCTCCTTTAGATCTGCCATCTATGTAATGCAAGGGCCTGTCTGATTGGATACAGAGTGATTGGATAGATAGACGTGTCCTCCTATTATAAAGTTTTAGTAAATCTAAAGGAGAATGTACAGAGATTACACAATCAGATTGTATATTGCATGCCCACCTTTATACACCTAAAATAAGCTAGTAGCACTTTTGGTGCCATTAATTGTTAACAGCACCCCAAACACAGACACAAACACACATATTGCTGTGTGAAAAAATGAGTGCCAAATGCAACAAAAAGCACGGTAAAGAATGTGCAAACCGCAACATACCAAAATGTCCCATGAGCTACTTTGCCACGTGTAGTGTGGGCCACTGAAATCAATGGGCTGCTCTATGTGTGCCATGGGAAAAACGAGCCAAAAAACGAGCCGTCCCACTAGGCTAGATGCGATTGGGACTACAGAAACCCACACAAAATGAGATCTATGGGAGGGTAAAAGGCTACGGCATCTAAACCCCAAAATATATAGGGGAGGTGCATCCAAAATACAAATCAGTAAGACAAACCACAAAGGATAAAGCATCTACTAAGGCTACCATTAGTCTTAATCATTGGGACATATAATCATAAAATGCCAGTGACAAAACAGTGAATGTGAAATTAGTGTGTTTACACAAGAACAATGTGGCTCCATCTACATATGCAGCTTTCCGAAACGTACGGCAAACTGCACAAAAAATGTGCGTTTTGCTGTGCATTTTGTAAACTCGCATTGCACTTACATTGCCATAAAATGTTAATGGCACTCCAAGCGCGAGTAGCAGGAGTGTGCCTGCTGAGTGACAAAGGCGCTGCAAGCACACCAAAGCGTGGTAAAAGCTGCGCCACACTAAGCTCTAGAAAAAGTCCCGGAGCCTCTTTGGGGCATTTGTCATGCGTATGCTTTATGTATGACGAGTGGAAACTCTATAGAATATCTATCAAAGCATAAGGGAACGCAAGTTCCCACTATTCAGGTATTCAACAGGGCGTGACACCCGAGTGTCTCTGTCCACTCCCTCCTATGTACTTGAATAAAGATGGCCATACACTATGCAATCTGATTGTAAAATCTCTGTATAATTTCCTCTAGATTTATCAAAACTATGAAAAAGGAGGACCCACCTAAACAATCCATTCAATTTGTAAAAAAAAATCAGACAGGCACTTGCACTACATACCTAATGGTAGATCTAAAGGAGATTGTACAATCAGATAATACAGAAAGCTGGTGGAAATAGTAATGAGGGAGGCGTGGTCCAGAGAGGTAATAAACACACCTATGCTGTGATGCACCAAGGCACTGAATGATGGGAGATGATCTACAAGAAGTGATGGAAGCAAAAAGCATTTTTTTTTTTTAAATTCAAATTGAAAGCTGAAAATTAAAAGCTTCCATGAAAGGGGTAAGTGAGAGATAAACACATTGAGATGGCTTGAGCAAAAAAAACATTAGAAAATGCTTCTATTTATTATGAAAAGTGAAATTCTGCCTGAAAAGGTGATCTAAGCCGTTATTGTTCACTGGAAAGTCCAAGCCAACCCTGTTGTTCTAAATTGCAAACTCTCACAGGCAGAGCCCTTCTAGCCCTCTTGTCTTGAATCATATTATACCGGTCTATTTATTTTGCCAAGCACGGCGTTAATTGTTGGTGCTTTACATTATAAATCTTTTCTAATAATAATAGTGTTACTGATTACTTACAGCTCGAATTAGAAGCCACCTCTGCTCAAGTTGTTGCAGAAAAACCTCCCCACTGATGCCACAGAGAGACATAAGAGGCCAGAGGATGATGCAATCCACTGATGCTCATTCAAAATCAATGATTACATAAAATAATCAGATTCTTCACAGAGAATAGGAGATGAAAACTGACAGGTTCCTCATGGGTATGTTCTTCCCTTTTATTACAGTTTTTGTTTTCCACATTTTTTTGTGAGCAGGAATATTTTTGGGTGGTGTAGGTTTTTAATAGAAAATAAAACACTCACCTGTAAGAGGGTCTGGACATCGTAGATTGATCAGCAAGGTTGTGGAATGAAAGAATAATAAAAAAAAAAAAATTAATGCGTTAAAAATTAAATGTATGCAATACAAGCAGATTTTTAAAGCCAAACTTTAACAATTTTTTTTTTAATCAGCACAAGGGACCGTGCCTACATTTACTGAGAAGAGTGATTTGTGCTGGTGGCGGATGTGTTTGTTTAAATCTTAAGTTCTCTGGAAACCCCCCCCCCCCACCCCACCCTAATCCCTGTAGCAGTAAACTTCCAGTGGTGCGGGGGTTAACACAACGTCTGGACCTGCTTTTTTGGCCCCCTCTCCTCCATTTACAGAAGTTGTAATTTCGTTTCCCTCAATGAAAAATGTTGTATAAATGGAGGAGGCAGACATTTCGGTCATCTATCCATCCACCATTATTAGATTGCTTCTCATTGCTGAACGCTATAGAACTGTTTCTATGAATGGAGGAGGTGGGTAGAGAGGGTGGTCATAGTCGGCACTCTTGATGAGTGCTTAGGAGAGGTCCAGCATTAACCCCCACAGCACCAGAAGATTACAGCTACAGGTGTATGGGGGGGGGGGGGGGGCAGAGGACTGAAGATTTCAACTAAGAGGGCAGCCACCAGTACAAGCATGCAAGTGCTGTTCCTTGTGGGGCGGGGGGGCAGCTGCCGATCTATGTCAACACATGCCGATCTATTAAGGCTCCAATAAATAGCATACACTATGCAATGCAATTGTTCAAAAGTCTTACATATTCTGTGGATCGGACTACATTAACAGGCATGCATCTGAAAATTCATAATGGAACTCCTGCCAAAGCCTCTTTTAGCTTTGAACGGAGATAGGAAGGAAGGGTTTCAGTGTTCTGTATTTCCAACCTTGAAAGTGTCCCCATTTGGGGTAATTTCTTCCTTCCTGTCCACATAAAACCCAGGGAATTGATGTGAGCTATACCTTCTGTTTCCCCTGTTAGGAGTGACTTCTCCATATTTACAAGAGAGCTGCTGGATTTGGCATATCTACTAATGGATTATCTACAAACATTTCAGAGAGGGAAAACAGAAATTAACCTTTCAACAACCATGCCCTAATGGTCATCAGGCAGAAAGTAAGAAAAATTGTTCCCACTGAGGTCACATAGTGCAGTGGTCCTCAACTCCAGTCCTCAGGGCCCACTAACAGGCCAGGTTTTAAGTATTACCTTGGGGAGATGCAGATTAGAGTACTGCAATCACTGAGCAGCAAATTATATCACCTGGGATGTATTTCAGTTATCTTGCAAAGCTGGCCTGTTAGTGGGCCCTGAGGACCAGGGTTGGGGACCACTGACATAGAGCAATAACAACCTGATAGACGATCAAACCTTTTCCAAGTCTATCTTTTGGCTAATATTGAGCACAAAAGGCGAGCCGTCTCCCTACTACATGGGTGATCTTCAGTCTTGGATCAATAATCCAGTAATCACACACCCCTCCCCCTTCGTAAGAATGAACATAAGCTATTGATTAGTTTTTCCTCTTAGACTGTACTATTCCTCACAGATGTCAATACATGTCCATGCCATTAAAGGCAGACAGTACTGCAGAGTATAGCAAGGGTCATTGTTCTACAAGGAAAGATGCTAAGATAAGGAGACATATAATATAGTGAGAATGGGAGTAATACTGAATACAATGAAACTGGGCACAATGAAAAGACCATTTGGTGAACACTGGCTTTTACATGCTGCCATTATCTATAGTGTGAAAATTGGATGAGCTCCTTTCAAGGAGGACACATAATTACACCAAACCGCTAAAAAGCAACAGTAACAAAAACAGAACACTGTCATAATCACCATTTGATGCAAAAATCCACTTTCAGTTCTCAAACCAATTATGTTTAAGGAATACGAATTTGAAGCTGCAGCTGCAATGTATAATAATCAGATATATTAATTTAGGGGCCCATTCACACTAGCCCAGACCCCAAACCGCAACAGTTTACGGTCTTGGCAGCTGTATTTTCCAAATGCACAGCCATGCAGCAGGGGTCCGTGTAATGTGCGTTTTATTTATTTTTTACTTTCTGAGAAGTGTAAAAAGTGACATTTCATTCATGTCGACCCGTTAGCAATGCGTAGAGTGCCGCTCTAAAAATATCTCCTTGGATGATCCACACTAATATGGCTGCCGGGGTCTCTAGTACACATCCAGAAGTGCTCCTATGTGCAAAGAGAAGAGCGTAGCACTCGTGACAGTCTGCACTCAAGGGATAGTAGGCAACGGCCTAAGCATCAGCTCTTCCGCAGCCATGCCCCCTGATGTGTTTCGCTCCACCAGGAATCGGACTGTTGGGAGTGTGGCGTTCTCATATTTGCACTTCATTCATGTCACTGCTCAGCAAAGCGGTGACATTCAGGGCCATCCAGAGAGGTGCAATATTATGCAAAAATGTTGCATATAATCGCACAGCTCTGAAACACTGAGAAATATAAAGTTCTGGCATGAACATAACATGCAGAAAACTACTGTTTTCTGTGTGTCATTGCAGGTACTGCCATGTGGAAAAACAAAGGTATCTCTACATAGTATGAAGAAGCCCTAAAGGGGATGTAGAGTTCGAGTATATACAAATAGACATGCGAGTTCAAGTGTTTCCAATGAAGGGAATTATCAATACTACAGCAAAAAAAAAATGTAGACAATTGTGCGCTTCCAACCTTGTAATCGTTTGGAGAAGGCATGACTGTGCCCCTGTGCACAAAGTTAGTTCACCAAAGACATGGTTTGATGAGTTTGGTGTGGAGGAATTCAAATGTTCTGAAAAGAACCCTGACCACAACCCTACTGAACACCTTTGGGATGAATCCCAGTGAGAACTATAAAGAAGATCTTCTTGTCCGAAAACAGTGGCTGACCTCAGAAATGTTCATTTGGTCAAATGAGCACAGCATTTCCCAGACACCCTTGAAAATCAATCAGAACTCCTTCCTAGAAGAGTAGAGGCTGCTACAGCCACAGATGGTGGCCAAGTACATACTAATGCCCATGGTTTCGTGAATGTGATGTCCAACAAGCTCATATTGGTGTCATGGTCAGGTGTCCACAGACCTTTAGCCATATATTGTACACTGACTTTCAGTAAGCTTCTACAAAGTTTACATAAGATCAAGGTTATGCCAAATTTACTGATTCAGAAGTCTTGCAAGCTGTAGAATACTAAACTCACCCTTTGCTGTATTGTTGCATGCTTGTGTTCCATTTCTCTCTTCTCTACAGCAGAGTCGATGACTAATTGGTCCAGCTTTAAAAGGTAGAAGAAATCATTATTATCTCATATATTTGAGATTCATGAAGAATGTCCATGATAAACCCATCATTAGGAATATGCTGTACAGTACCCATTGAATCGTTTTAAATTATCAGTGTTTCTTAAGCTTATCTAATGTTTTCAAGACCGACATTCTATGTAGGAATCATTGCATGCGAAATTATAAATAGCCAATTCCTAAATTCAGAAGCCCAAGGCAACCACTCAAAATGCATTTGTATTGTTTTTCAGCAATTATAATGGGTTGCTATAGGATACTCTAGCCAAAACTTTTTTATACTAGATAAAGGGGGAATGGTTACAATCCCTGTAAGGTTAATCTTGCTCTCTGTGTTCCTTTTGGAAACATTTGGGAAGGGGAGGGGTGTGATGATGCCTGCATTTCGGTATTTGCATAGGCAGTTTGTGGGGCTCAGAGAAGGGAATGGGAATATAAACAGCTGTATAGACGGCATTATGGTGCCTGCTTCTACGCACAGATCACATTTTAGGCCTCTGATTAGTAGCCTTAGATTAAAGTGGTTGTAAACCCGTACATATGCCCAGTGAAGGGACTATCCTCCTGTGATACACAGAGATAAAACAAATCCTCCTACATAAGTTGTACCTGTCTATCTGCAGTCTTCTCTACATCTGTTCAATGTGCTGAATTTTTAAGTTTGTCTAAGGCTACGTTCACATGTGGGCGTAGCGGATCACGGGCAGAATCACCACGATTCTGTCCGCGATTCGGAATCATTGCAAATCTCGGGACGCCTGGGCGATGCCCGTGATTTGCAATGGCACCCCAAACGCTGTGCGATGTTGCCGCGATTTCCGCCTGCCGAATCGCGGTAACATCGCGCAAACAATCGCTGGACGCATGACGCCCAAAAAGGTACAAGAGCTTCTTTTGTGAGTCATGCATCCCGCGATTCTGTTTACGCGATGCTACTGCGATTCGGCAGGCGGAAATCGCAGCAACATCGCACAGCGTTTGGGGTGCCATTGCAAATCACGGGCATCCCACAGGCGTCCCGCGATTTGCAATGATTTCCGGATCGCGGGCAGAATCGCGGTGATTCTGCCCGTGATCCGCTACGCCCACATGTGAACGTAGCCTTAGGGTTCAGAAAAAAGGGAACGGACAGCTGACATTACACTCTGCAGAGCTCAGTGAGGAGAGCTCTGAGAGCTGATTGGAGGGAAGAGACATCCTCTCCCTTACACAGACAAAAACAGGAACAGAGCTGAGGTTGTCAATCTGCTGGAGCTCCCTCCCCGGTCACAATTTTGCTCTTGGTGTAAGGAAAACTTTTCAGAAGTGATTCCTGCTGATAGCAGAGGAATGGGGCAGCAGACAGAAATGACACTTAATGATTTTAATTAAGACAAGTACACACTATAGAAGGATATGCTTTGTTCATATTTTATGTCTGAGGTTTACAACCACTTTAAATTTAACAAGAGGAAATTAGAAAAAAAAGAATAATCTCATAATACAGAGCACAGAATGCATGATGCTGAAAAAGATCAGCTAGAATATGGCATACTCCACATGCAAAGTCATGCATACCTCTGAAGCCAGCTTCTTCATGTACGGATTCAGTTCATTTAATAAAGTGTAGCCTTGTTGGAAGAAGGTGTACTGGGCATGCATGAATGATAGCATCTGTGGACAGTAAAAAAGAATATAGGTTACAACTTTATGTCTTACCTGCAATACTCACAAACATGCAATGATTCAGTCTGCAGAAAAAGAAAGAAATAGCTCAGCCGCTACACACCTCGCCCGGCCCGAGTGGGTAGCAGGTAAAAGCAGCCTCAGCCCGATTTATCCAGGCCACGTCCCCAACATGTTTCGCCCCGCCCCTGGGGCTTAATCATAGACACATTTTGGAGGCATGGTCTGGATGGTTCGAGCGGAGGCTGCTTTTACCTGCTAACCAATCGGATCAGATGAGTTGTGCCGCTGCGGCCGGGCTATCTATTTCTATTTCTGCAGCAAGCTTTGGGTCTGGACAGACCTCTCCTCAGCCTGCCCCTGCACTAGTCAGCAGCATTAAACTCATTGGACCCTTAAGCATTTATCATGGATCAAATTTTCAGTGTAACAATCATTTCAATAAAAGCCCAAATTAAGTCTTCCACATGTCACACCAGTCATGTTCTTCTACATGTTTTTGCTAGCAAATGCTTCTCATGTCAATTAAAAAAATTGGGTTTTCTGCCTCACACTGCAGTGCTCGGTTCTGGCAGAGTAATGATTACAACCCCCAGACAGACTTGTAAGCAAAGAGGAGGTGCTGTGTCTGACAGGGGCTGTTACATTACCAGGTGCAGTAGCAGAACATTTTTTAACAGGCTGGTTGAACTTGCATACAAATCAATTGATAGATCCATCATTGCCCCACTGTTGGGGTCAGTGGAAGAAATAGTACCCCATTGTTGGTGTCACTGGGACAAACAGTGCCCGATCATTCACATCAGTGGGAGGACTAGTGCCCCACTGCTGGTGCCAGTGGAAGGAAAAATGCCTCATTGATGGTGTCAAGAGAATGGAAGAGTGCCTCATATCAATGGGAGGAACAGTGCCCCAAGGGCAAGCAAAGGGCCTTAGTTTGGTGACCAGAGCTTTAAATTATCAAATCTATGAAAGTTCAATTGTGGATAGTTACTGTCTGAAATTGGTTGTCAGGATAAGAAAATTGGCTGAAGAAGATTAAACATTCTTGGGCAGGTATTTGTCCTGTGTATTTAGTTGTTTGTGTGAAGGACAGGTTTACCAAATTATGCCCCCTACAAAATCAACCTGCAAATGCATAGCTCCCAACTGTCCCTCCGGATTACGAAGGACTGATTTGGAACAAAGTCCCTCTTTCCTATTCATGTTGGTCTGATCTATATAGTTGAATATAAAATACACTTTTTATTTTTCAGAAAGTGTTTCCCAGTGCTAAACCTTTCATCCAATTTCTAAATTGATGCATTTGTAAGTTTCAAAAGCCAGTATAAAGGAATAGTAGTGGTAAAAAAAAAAAGCACTTGTGGGTTCAACTAATCATTTTTTTTGTACAATTCTCCATTAAGGGGGTGTGGCAGGGGTGTGTGTCCTATGCCTACATACTTTTGCTAATAGGTGTCCCTCGTTCCCATCTCAAAAAGTTGAGAGGTATGCAAATGGACCCATTACTGGTTCACTATAGTGCTGCAGTGACTGAATGAAGACAAGGATTGGCAACCTTGTATACAGCCTTAAAAAACACCTTTAGCAGCTCACTTTTAGCCCCCGTTCACATAGAGGCGACCTGTGAGGCGACCTGGTCGCCTCACAGGTCGCCTTCCATAGGGAAGCTGGGGACCCGTTCTAATAGGTGCGACACAAGTCGCTCCGACTAAGAAAAAGGGTCCGGAGCTTCTTTGGGGCGACCAGAAGGCGACCGCCATAGACTTCAATGTTATGAAGTCCGTGGCGGCCGCTCCGAGGTCGCGGCGCGCTGCTCGCACCGCGATCTCGGAGGTCGCCACCCGAAGTCGGATCGCCCCTATGTGAACGGGGGCTCAGTGTACTGATCACACAGATATGTTACAGCTTTACCAACAACAAACACTGCAATTGTTTGCATGGACTGCCATACATTTGGAGTTTCATAAATGGCTGAATTTGGATGTCAAAAGTCTTTCAGTTGAAGTACAAGATTGGTAATGTGCAAAAAGGAAAGTTTTTCAACTTCTAAATCTGTTTCTAAACATGGGCACCCTTAAACCATGGTAGCATGGCCAGTGGTATGCACTACTAGAAAAGGCACGAAAAAATGGATTTTTGTAAAATCTTACCGTAAAATCCTTTTCTCTTAGCTCATTGACAGACGTAGTCCTCGGTGATACACCACCTTCGGGTTATGTTGCCTCCACAGGAGCAGGACTAGACAGGAAATTAAAAAGCTCTGGCCACACCCTAGGGGCAGTCCCAGAGGGTATATCCTCTCTCTCTCTGCCTCAGCAAATCAGTTATGTGAAAAAGCAGTCTTTAGAGATTTTAACCCAACCCAACTCAAAAACAGAGGGGCGGGGACTACGTCTGTCAATGAGCTAAGAGAAAAGGATTTTACGGTAAGATTTTACAAAAATCCATTTTTCTCTAGCGCTCATTGACAGACGTAGTCCTCGGTGATACACCACCTTCGGAACGTCCCAGAGCAGTATCACAACTGAGGGGTGGAAAAATGGAAATCAAATCCCAATCTAGAAGGCCCAACCGGTGCCAACTAGAAGTTTACAATGCTCATCCTAAATGATGAGACTCAACAAAAAAGAGAAAAAAATGTTTTTTTTTTTTTTTCAAACAGAAAAAAACCTTCGAGGTAGACCACCGGTCTCCTCAAATTGCGGCCTGCAAAACCTTGCGGCCAAATGAGGCATCCGCCGATGCCGTCACATCAATTTTATAGAATTTTGTAAAGGTATGTACCGACGACCAGGTGGCCGCCTTACATACCTTGACCACTGACGCCTGATGGCGAAAGGCCCAGGAAGTACTGAGCGCTCGAGTGGAGTGCGCCCTAACAGGGAACGGAGGACTCTGACCCTTAATAGAATAAGCCTGTACCACCGTTTGTCTAATCCATTTGGCAATGGTCGCGGCAGATGCAGGCAAACCCCTTCTGGGGCCATCCGTGATCACAAAAAGTGAATCCGTCTTACGGAATGATTCCGTAGCTTTCAGGTATACCCTGATTGCCCGAACCACATCTAAGGAATGCAACGCATGTTCCCGATGATGCTTGGGCTGAGGACACAAGGAAGGTAGTACAATATCTTCATTCAGATGAAAATCTGAAACCACCTTAGGAAGAAAAGATGGCTTAGGATGAAGTACTACCTTATCCCTATGAATCACTAGGTATGGGGACTGGCATGATAATGCAGCCAGTTCTGACACCCTGCGAGCAGAAGTAATAGCCACCAAGAAGGCCACCTTCTGAGATAAAGTAAGCAAGGGAATCTCCCTGATATTTTCAAAGGGAGGTTTCTGTAGAACCGACAAAACCAAATTAAGATCCCAGGGCGGTAAGGGCGCGCGGACTGGAGGAGCCAGGTGCCGCACCCCCTGGATGAAATTCCGCACCAAGGACTTGGTAGCTAAAGGTTTCTGAAAGAAGATTGCTAATGCTGAAACTTGACCCTTGATGGTGCTCAAGGCTAGCTTCTGCTCAACCCCTTGTTGCAAAAAGGCCAATATTCGAGTCACCGAATAGGTACGTGGAGGAAATCCTAAAGATTCGCACCACGCAATATAAGTCTTCCATGTGTGATAATAGACCTTGCTGGAAGTCGCTTTCCTTGCTTTAATAAGGGTAGGAATGACTGAAGTAGACAAACCTCTGTCCTTCAGTACTTGGGTCTCAATGGCCAGGCCATTAAACCCAGCGACTGTAAAGCATGATGGTAAATTGGTCCTTGAGACCACAGACACTCCTTGAGACGAAGTTCCCACGGAACGTCTGCGACTAGCATGTCCAAGTCGGCCAGGCCGGCTTGAGGAGGCCAGCCTAGAATTTCTAGGACCACTGGCGCTGATAGAATCTGAACCAGGCGTCCCTAGAGGTATCTGGCCCCGACCATCCGAGAAAGTCTGGTCGTTTTCTGTTCCCACACATTTATCAGATACCTGATTGTTATCAGGAAGGGTGATCTTTTCTGGTTGAACCTCAGGGACCGAAGTCAACCGACTAGAGGCTACTTGGCCTATCTGGTCAACCAGATCCGATTCCTGTGAGGTATAGGGACTAATCTTAGGAAAAGGTAAAGGAAAAGATCTATTCAGGGAACGGTAACTACCGCTTCCTGTAGTACTTAAATGTTGGAAGGGAAGAATCGCACCGGTAGTAGTGGTTGATGCTCGATCTAATGTCCTGAATACCGGTGAAAACGTCCCCCCACC
The DNA here is from genome assembly GCF_965119305.1 of Pelophylax lessonae. Classification (NCBI taxonomy): domain Eukaryota; kingdom Metazoa; phylum Chordata; class Amphibia; order Anura; family Ranidae; genus Pelophylax; species Pelophylax lessonae. The sequence goes on along the minus strand of NC_138779.1, from coordinate 88,086,974 downwards.
CTGAAACCGGGTGGGGGCGCACCTTCAGGCTGTGTACTCCTTTGCTTCGGGTTTGGCTGGGTTGGTCCTCTGCTTGTCCGACCAGCCCTTCTTGAACCCTCCTGGAGGAGTCTTGCCTTTCCCGCTAGTACCAGCCGGGCGCCCTTTATGGGCGGTAAAGAAAGGTCCTCGCTTGTTGCGAGGTCCCTTAGCTTTAGCAGCCTGTGGCAAAAAAGTGCTCTTGCCCCCAGTGGCATCCTTGATGATTTCATCTAGGTTGGCCCCAAATAGACGATTCCCCTGAAAAGGGAGATTTGTCAAGGTCTTTTTGGAACCTAGGTCAGCTGACCAGCATTTTAACCACAGCACACGTCTGAGGATCACCGCTGACATAGATGCATGCCCTAATAAGGGAGTAGTGTCCAAGGCTGTGTCACAGATAAACTGTAGCCCTTGTATAATCTGTTCTATCAAATCAGATGTCTCCTGGGGAATATCTTTTCCCCTAAGGTCTTGGCGTACCATTTTCGCCCATTCCGTAAGTGTCTGGGAAACTAGACCAATAACAATTACTGGTCTAAATGCTGACCCTATCAGAGAGAAGATGGTGCGGGACTCTGCTTCCATCTTTCGATCCACCGGATCCTTAAAGGACGAAGTGTCCTCCACTGGGATAACCGTGGCTTTATTCAGCCTGGAAATAGGTGGATCCACCACTGGTGGTACCGTCCATTTCTTAATGATGGATTCCTCAAACGGATAGCGTCTAGCAATACGCTTGGAAATAGTAAAGGTACGTTTAGAATGCTCCCATTCTCCTTTAATCTGATTACCGAAACATTTGGGTACAGGAAAAACCTTCACCGTTTTGATGGGCTTATTAGTACCAAAAGGAATCTCTGTTTCAGTTGCCTCTGCCGGTAAAGCCTCAAGTTTTAAGGTTTCCTGCACTGCCACAACTAATGCGTCCACCAATGCTTCTTCCTGAATTATAGCAGGAGAAGAAGCGTCCTCCTCACTGTCTGAGGGAGCTTTACCTGGGATAACAGCCTTTGCAGAGGAACCTGCAACTGCAGTGACCATCTCTGAATCAGAGTCAGAGGTGTCAGATAGTATAGGGGTAGGCGGGGGTCGCTTCCTTGACCCCCGTCCCTGACAGGCCGCCTCCACCCGAGCCACCATAGACTCCAAAATTGCTGTAAAAGACTCTACACTCTGTGCACCGGCGGGTCCCGTGGCCCCCTCGAGGGAAACAGGTGGGGGAATATGTGTGGCAGGGTCCATGATAATTCCAGTCACTTCCTGGATAATATAATTCAAAAATAAAAAACTTTTTTTTTTTTTTTTCAGACCCCCAGCGCCACAAAAAGCCCCTTAGTGTTACCTGCTAGGGATCCCTATCGATCGAGAGAGAGAGAGAGATAGACCCCCAGGCTCACCACTTGATGCTCAGAGTTTAACTGCAACAGGTTACAGCGCTGTCTTGACAAACAGGAAGTCTTTTGGCTGGCTGCCCAGGAAGAAAGGAGGCGGCTCCGCCCCTCTGCACGCCTTCCGGTGCCTCCCCTAGCTCCACGAGGTGTTTGGATCACCTCAAACATGGCCGCCCCCATGCTGGAGACACGAGGCTACGCCAAAATGGCGGCTCGTGCGATCCAGCAAAAAAAATGGCGGCGGCCTGTACTGAATAGCGGTGTGCTGCAGGGCACACAACACTCTCTCTGCATGGGGATTTGGCGTGGTTGGCGGACCGCATGGCCATTCGGAAGGCCTGCTAATAGTTGGAGATCTGATTAGGAAGGCAGTCTACATGTCCGTGGCTACTGACTGGTAGGTAGCTTATTCTTATCACCGTAAGATTCCCAGAATGCCACAGATTATAATCTTCTTAACATGTATACAATTAGATTGTTAGCTCCCAAACCAAGCCTCCTGGCTTTTTGCACATAAAATCACACTCAAAGTAGGAGGATCTGTTTCATTTATAGGATAGAGGGGGACTCTATCTTACCATACAGAGAGGGGCCCGCGTTCACCACAAGACCCGTCAGGGGGAAAGGGGGAACATACTACTCACCATACCGGAACCAGGCGGGCACCAACTCCTGACAGTACCCCTCTCCACCGGGGCGGGAGGGCTGTTGACCGATATGGACGCCGTGACTCATGGTCTTTGGCGTTTCAGCGAGACGTTTAACTCGCGGGGTCAGTCCTTTAATGGGACTTTGTCGCGGCCGACCCAGCGCGGAGCTATGGCCTGCACGCGCTCGTAGGCTGAACTGGGGTGACCACCGGATCTCAACATCCAGCCCGTCGCCCAGTTCAGCTTTCTTGCTTGAAGATCTCACAGGAACACTGGAGAAAAAAAGCTGTCTAAAAAAATCCTTTAATAAAAAAATCTTGCCAGGACCTAAGATCCCAGCAAGGTATCTAGGTCCTTACTCCTAACTAGACAGAAAATAACTGATTTGCTGAGGCAGAGAGAGAGAGGATATACCCTCTGGGACTGCCCCTAGGGTGTGGCCAGAGCTTTTTAATTTCCTGTCTAGTCCTGCTCCTGTGGAGGCAACATAACCCGAAGGTGGTGTATCACCGAGGACTACGTCTGTCAATGAGCGGTAGAGAAATTCTAATAAAAGACAGGACCTGTAAAATAAAACCAGTTAGAGAGAAAGAAGGGGAAGAGGGAACAAAAATGAATGCCAAAGGGGAGTTTGGTTTAAATGTCTTTGTATGAGGGGAGTGGGTCTAGCAGGTCTCCGTAGGTCAATATCATACATAACATTTTCACTCGCTCTGTGGTCCCTCTCTAGGTATTTTTAATTTGTTTTGTCTATTTGCTTGCTTTGTTAGGCCCCTTTCACACATACGGACCGTTCGTCTGTTTTTCAATGCATCTCTATGGAAAAACCGATGTCAATGGATTATCATTCATTTACATCTGTTTTCATCCGCTTCCGTCAACATCCATTTTTTTCAACAGATGAAAGCCCTATTTTTTATCTGTTAAAAAACACGGATTGGGCGAAAAACGGATAACAACGGATGAAAAACGGATGACAAAGGATGAAAAACGGATGACAAAGGATGAAAAACCGATGTTGACTGAAAAAAACGTGACTGAACTGATGAAATGAACGGTTCATATGTGTGAAAGGGGCCTAAGTCTAAATACTACAAAAAGCCAACAAATAAAAAGAGAATGTAACAAAATGAAAAACAGAGGTGATGGACCAGAGAACTATCTGAATTATTAACATTCTACCTAGAGGCATGCGGCAGAAGCATAGTAAGGTTAACAAGTCAGCACAAGGACACAATGTAAGAAGCGAACAATAAAGCCAACCTCCCTAAAAAGGGAAATGAGCTGCGGGCATAAACCAGAATCTTCTGCGCACACAGACATTGGGTATATAGAAAACATAATAATAAATAGATTCATTACACACAGAGTGATATATTTCAAGCATTTCTTTCTTTTAATTTTGATGATTATGGCTTACAGCTAGTGAAACACAAAATTCAGTATCTCAGAAAATTTGAATATTACATAAGACCAATAAAAAAAAAACCTTACCTGTAAAATTCCTTTCTCTGAGTCCTCCGACAGTCGCCGCCTCTTCATATTCGTCACATATGGGGGTATTAGACTTTGCTCCGAAGGAGTAGCTAGGCAACAGAATATGTTAACAATAAAGCTTTAACATATCCCACCCTCAAGGGGTGGTCCCCTCAGTCAATACCCTCCTACTTCCTGCAACCATATCTCAGTTTTAGTGGAATAGCAGTAGAGTATACATTCAAACCCCAAAAGAGGGGCGGGGGCGGCGACTGTCGGAGGACTCAGAGAAAGGAATTTTACAGGTAAGATTTTACAAAAATTCCGTTTTCTCTTACGTCCTCCGACAGTCGCCGCCTCTTCATATTCGTCACATATGGGGACGTCCCAAAGCAGTGCAAACATGAGGGGTGGGAAACGCATCCGCGCCGAAAGGCAACGCAGTCTCCACATCAAAGAAAGGAACCTTACCAAAGGAAGGAAACCAGCTGGGCAACAGCAAAAATAAGTGCTCAACAGGAGCAACAGCCCAGGAAAAGACAAAAAAACCAGGGGATACAAAAAAACTATCCCAACAGCCAGGAGTCCCCAACAAGGGACCCTATGGAACAGCCGCACTAAGAACCTTGCGGCCAAAGGAAGCATCCGCCGATGCCTGAACATCTACTTTGTAGAATTTCGTGAAAGTGTGCACGGTCGACCAAGTCGCCGCCTTACACACCTGGGCTACAGAAGCCCCATGACGGCAGGCCCAAGACGTACTCAGAGATCTAGTAGAGTGCGCCTTCACAGGCAGAGGGGGAACCTTCCCCTGCAAGGCATAGGCCTGTTCAATGGTCTGCCTGATCCATTTGGCGATGGTAGAGGCCGAAGCCGCCATGCCCTTCCGAGGACCCTCTGGAAGAACAAACAAGGAGTCAGTCTTACGAAAAGACTCAGTCGATTTAAGGTAAACCCTTATCGCCCGAACAACATCCAGAGAGTGCAATCTCACCTCCTTTGGATGTTTAGGCTTCGTGCACAACGAAGGCAAAACAATATCCTCGTTAAGATGGAATTCCGAAACTCGTTTCGGCAGAAAAGAAGGATTAGGTCGCAAGACCACCTTATCCAAATGAACAACCAGGTACGGAGACTTGCAGGACAAAGCCGCCAGTTCCGACACTCTGCGAGCCGAAGTGATCGCCACCAAAAAGGCGACCTTTTTGGACAACATAGACAACGAGATCTCCCTGATCTGTTCAAAAGGAGCACGTTGTAACACAGATAGAACGAGATTTAAGTCCCAAGGGGGCAAAGGATCCCTCCTAGGAGGAACCAGATGCCGCACACCCTGAATAAAAGTGCCAACCAAGGAGTTGGAAGCCACGGGACGTTGAAACAGAACGGCCAGCGCAGACACCTGACCCTTTATCGTAGCCAGCGCCAAACGCTGATCGACACCCGTCTGAAGGAAAGACAGCACACGGGAAACCGAGTACGTGCGGGGTGAAAACCCCCTGGACTCACACCAGGCAAAATAGGCCTTCCAAGTACGGTAATAAACCTTCCCCGAGGAAGACTTCCTCGCGTTGATCAAAGTATGAACGACCTCTGGAGAGAGACCCTTCTCCTTCAGGACCTCGGTCTCAACAGCCAGGCCGTCAAAGCCAGCGACTGTAAAGCAGGATGGTAAATCGGTCCTTGAGACAGTAGATCGTCTCGAAGAGGCAGACGCCAAGGGGCGTCGACCGCCAGATTCACGAGGTCTGCGTACCAGGACCGGCGAGGCCAGTCCGGTGCCACAAGAATCACCGTGCTGCGTTCCGAGTGTAACCTGCGAAGGAACCTGGACAGCAACTGAATCGGTGGAAACGCGTACATCAGCCTGTACTGATGCCACGGGGCCACTAACGCGTCCGACGCGTCTGCCCGAGGGTCGCGCGTCCTTGCCACGAACCTCTTCACCTTGTAGTTGAGGCGAGACGCGAACAGGTCCACCTCTGGAAGACCCCACTTCGCGCACAACATCTGGAAGACAGCCGGGTGGAGAGACCATTCCCCCTGATCCAGGGTCTGGCGACTCAGATAGTCCGCCTGCCAGTTCTCCACTCCCGGAATGTGAACCGCCGTTATCGCCGGGACATGAGTCTCGGCCCAAGACAGAATGTCGGCCACTTCTCGAGCCGCTCGGGCACTCCTGGTGCCCCCTTGGTGGTTGATGTAGGCCACCGCCGTGGCATTGTCCGTCTGCACCCGAACCGGGCAGCCCTGCAGCCGGTCCGTCCAGCGATGAAGACAGAGCCTTATCGCACGCAATTCCAGAATGTTGATCGGGAGGGAAGACTCCCCCTCCGACCAGGTCCCCTGGGCGGACAGAACGCCCAGAACACCACCCCAGCCCGACAGGCTGGCATCCGCGGTGATTATCGTCCACGAGATCGGACGAAACGACTTGCCCCCGGACACCAACGGGGACTGGAGCCACCACAGAAGGTTTTCCCTGGTGCGATGACTCAACGAGATCTGAAGATCCAGAGATTGAGGTCGCCCGTCCCACTTGGACAGGATCTCCGCTTGGAGACCCCGCGTGTGAAACTGCGCGAAAGGAATCGCCTCGAAGGCCGAGACCATCAATCCCAGACATCTCATACACGTCCGCAGAGACGAGTGTGGAACATCCCTGAGGGACCTGACTTCCTCCTGAAGAGTCCTGAGTTTGTCTTCCGGCAGGAAGACCTTCGCCTGCACCGAGTCCAGTATCATTCCCAGATAGGGGAGACGAACCGACGGACTCAGTGTCGACTTTGGAACATTTATCGTCCAACCAAACTCCTGCAGAGTTTGCATTGTGACAGACAGGTCCTTCTCCAGACCCTGTCTGGTCGCAGACCGAACCAGAATGTCGTCCAGATACCCCAGGACAGAAATGCCCTGGGCCCTCAATAATGCCAGAACCGGTGCAAGCACCTTGGTGAAGACCCGCGGAGCCGAGGCGAGACCAAAGGGCAACGCCACGAACTGGTAGTGATCCTCCGCAATGGCAAATCGAAGGTATCTCTGATGACCCTCGAATATGGGGATGTGAAGGTACGCATCCTTCAAATCGATGGAGGCCATGAATTCCCCCGGAACCAGGGCAGCCACCACCGAGCGCAGGGATTCCATGCGGAACTTGCGAACCCGCACAGAGCGGTTCAGAGCCTTCAAGTCCAGAATCGGACGAACCTTGCCCTCCTTCCTGGGCACGGTGAACAGATTGGAATAAAACCCCCGAAATCTGTCCCGATGAGGCACCGGAACCACCACTCCCTGAGCCCTCAGGTCCCGCACCGCCAGGTGCAGATCCCGCAGGCGCTCTGGAGACAGTTGAAGATTTGAGGGAAAAAAATCTGCTCTCCGGCCGAGAGAGAAACTCGATCTTGTAACCAGATCGAACGATTTCCAGAACCCATCTGTCCCGCACACGGGCCAACCAGGGCTGAAGAAAACCGAGCAAGCGTCCCCCCACCCCAAAACTGGGTGAGGGCGCCCCTTCAGGCCGAACTGTTATGGGCAGCAAGTCCGGATTGGCCGGACTTCTGTTTCCCAGACCAGGGCTTCTTCTGAGAGCCTTGGCCTTTGAACGGTTTGCCCTTGTAGTGCGGCCGAAAGGCACGAAAGGACCCCTGAGGGGGCCGAAAATTTGCATGCTTCTTCCCAGAAGCCCCCTTAGCCTTGGGGAAATGGGGCAAGAGAGTGCTCTTACCCCCGGTGATCCCCTTAATCAACACATCCAGGGACTCCCCAAAAAGGCGAGACCCATCATAAGGTAGATTGGCTAAGGTCTTACGTGAAGATTGGTCCACCGACCAACATTTCAACCAAACCAGGCGGCGAGACAACACCGCCACGCTGTGCACACGTGCAGCCAACGGAATCAGGTCCAGGTCCGCATCACACAGATACATGACACCCTGGTGGATCTGATCCACCATATCCAGGGTCGCCGCCGAGGCCGAATCGGCCACTAGGACGCGCCTAAGCATCTGCGTCCAACTTGCGATCGCCTGGGCCGCCATGAGAGAAGCAAACAGAGCCTTAAGCATAGAGCCCGTAACAGAATAAGTATGACGGGCAAGAGACTCCAGTCTCCTATCCGTGGCATCACGGAAAACAGGGGAACCCTCTGCAGGAATCGCAGTGGCTTTGTTCAAAACCGCAATTGCATGATCCACTGGCGGAGGCACACACCACCGTTCATCAGTGGCAGGCGAGAAAGGATAACGCAGCTTGAATTTACTTGGTACCGCAAAAGGCTTGCGCAGATCGCGCCATTGATCCTTAACAGCGCGCTGAAAATCAGCATTGCAGGGAAAAACCTGCGGCGTCCTGCGTTTTCTCTGCGTCCCATAAGCTGCCAAAGCAGCGGGGGGACACACTTCGTCCTGCAAACGTAGCGTCTGCTTAATGGAAGCAATCAACTCATCCATGATTGCAAGCTCTTCAGGCGAGCCAGGGGGAGAATTATCAACCCCCTCAACTTCAGCCTCTACCTCAGACCCCACTAGATCAAGAGAGGAGCGGGACCCCGATAGGGGGGTCCCTGCCAGAACAGCCCCATCACCTTCACCCTCAGAATCAGAGGACAGAGCAACTCTGGGCCGTTTAGTAGATTGAGCAGCCACCAGCATTTGCACCTGGGCAGCAAGGCCAGCCACAATAGTGGCTAAATCCCCCCCTGGGGGGGAAACAGCGGTCCCCTGGCTTTCCACCAATACTGTAGGAAACTTGCCCTCCTGAGAATCCATTGCCCCTGTAATGCCAGACAACCAAGGGTTAACTGCCCCCTTTTTGCAAGCGCGGCAAGCGCAGCCCACCGCACCACACTCAGGCACAATGAGACCCCCACAGGGAATATACAAACTGAGTACAGGCAATGGATAACAAGAACAGAAGGATAAAACCTGAGGAGACCCCGCTGCTGCTGCTGCCTCGATCGGTGTTCCAGGAGAGAGGAAGTGATGCTGCCAGGGCGCTCTATGTAAGCCTATGGAGGCTACAAGAAAATGGCCGCTGTGCATGTAAACCATGCGGCCGGAGCGGGCGCCGGTAAAATGGCGTCGTTTGGCACCGAAAACGCCGCTCCACAGTACATAAAAAACACACACATTACATCCCAATATAAGGATACATGTTAGATCGCCGCAGCGATCGCTGTATATGCCTAAACATGCCAAGAAAAAACATGCCCCACAGCACACAGCTCCTCACACTGCCCAGCCTGACACACACAGTGTCATACAGCTCCCCCCCCCCCCCTTGCAGCCCACAGCATGCAGCCGAGAGATAGGGAGACAAGCAGTGTGATTAAAGGCAGGTTACACAGTCCCAGACTGAGACCCCCCCAGACAGACAGGTCCCCACATAAATACACTTACCTCACATGGCGTGGGGAACCCGCACAGGCGAACAAGCCGCTGCACATGAGGCAGGGAGAGTCGCAATTCAAGACGCACATAATGGAGGTTAAGAAACCGCACAGCGTCCGGTGAGGTAGCCACCTCACCAATCATCCCTGCACCGAACAGGGATGGGTCGTTCACTGTGCCAGGAGCGTTACCTGGCTGAACGCTCGATGGCAGACTGGGAAGCCACTGACCCACGACCTGCGACCAGGGGGATCAGCCCGAGACCCAGTCCGCATGATCCTCTTCGTCCGAAGAACTAACTAATGCTGACAAAAATAACAGCTAAGTAAAGGTAGAGAGAAAACTCAAACAAAATATTAAAAAGAAGAAAGAGTCTGGGACAAAAAGTCCCAGCACAGAGAGAGCCAGCCACTCCTGACAAGCTAGACATTAAAACTGAGATATGGTCGCAGGAAGTAGGAGGGTATTGACTGAGGGGACCACCCCTTGAGGGTGGGATATGTTAAAGCTTTATTGTTAACATATTCTGTTGCCTAGCTACTCCTTCGGAGCAAAGTCTAATACCCCCATATGTGACGAATATGAAGAGGCGGCGACTGTCGGAGGACGTAAGAGAAAAAGGATTTTTAATACAGAAATGTTAGCTTACTGAAAATTATTTCCATGTACAGTATAGTATAGTATACTATACTTCTAGTATAAGTATAGTATGCACTCAGTACTTTGTCTGTGCTCCTTATGCATGAATTACTGCATCAATAAAGCATGGCATGGAGGCGATCAGCCTGTGGCATTGCTGAGGTGTTATGGAAGCCCAATGTGTTATGGAAGCCCAGGTTGCTTTGATAGCAACCTTCAGCTAGTCTGCATTGTTGGGTCTGGGGTCTCTCCTTCCTCTTAACAATACCCCACAGATTCTCTATGGGGTTTAGGTTAGGCAAGTTTCCTGGCAAATCAAGCACAGTGATACCATGATAAACCAGGTATTGTTATTTTGGCAGTGTGGGCAGGTACCACGTCCTGCTGGAAACTTAAATCAGCATCTCCATAAAGCTGGTCAGCAGAGGGAAGCATGAGGCGCTCTAGAATTTCCTGGTAGAGGGCTGCGCTGACTTTGGACTTGAAAAAACACAGTGGACCAACACCAGCAAATGACATGGCTCCCCAAATCATCACTGTGGAAACTTTACACTGGACCTCATGCAACTTAAATTCTGTGCTTCTTCACTCTTCCTCCAGACTCAGGGACCTTTATTTCCAAATGAAATGCAAAATTCACGTTCATCCGAAAAGAGGACTTTGGACCACTGAGCAACAGTCCAGTCCTCTTTCTCCTTAGCCCAGGTAAGGCCCTTCTGACGTTGTCTCTGGTTCAGGAGTGGCTTGACACAAGGAATGCGACAGTTGTAGCCCATGCCTTGGATACGTGTATGGTGGCTCTTGAAGCACTGACACCAGCTGTAGTCAGCTCCTTTTGATTCTCCCCCCCCCCCCCATTTTATGAATGGCATTTGCTTCACAATCCTCTCAAGGCTGCAATTATCCCTGTTGCACGTGCACCATTTTTAATCACACTTTTTCCTTCCACCTAATTTTCCATTAATATGCTTGGATACAGCACTCTGTAAACAGCTAGCCTCTTTAGCAATGACCTTTTAAGACTTACCCTCCTTATGGAGGGTGTCAATCACTTTGTTCTGGACAACTGTCAAGTAAGCAGTCTTCCCAAGGATTGTGTAACCTACTGAACCAGACTGAGAGACCATTTTATGGTCTCTCACAATATTCTAATTTTCTGAGATATTGGATTTTGGGTTTTCACTAGCTGTAAGCCATAATCATCACAATTAAAAGAAAAAATATATCACTCTGTGTGTAATACATCTATATAATATATGAGTTTCACTTTTTGAATTGAATTACTGAAATAATTAATATTCTAATTTTTGAGATACACCTGTATCTGGTACAGAACTGCGCTAAAGCCACTAATAGGACCAGGCACACTTGAAGCTTGCAGAAGAAGCAGAAGTTTGCATTTTCCACTGGTCTTCCTAATGAGACCTAAAAAAACACCACAGGCCAGCAGAGCTGGGCCATCCACAAGGCAACCTAGGCATGAGCCAAGAGCCCCATGAATCTGTAGGGGGCCCAGCTACAAGCTTCATTATCCTGCAATAAACCAGGGAGATATTACAGTTGGTCAAAGTTGTGCACCTGCGTGTCACTTCACAAAGGAGTATGCAGTTGTGGTCAATTGGTGTCTGATGAAGCCATGGTAATAAGGAAAATGCAAATAGGACTTATTTATGCCTGCTGCCATCTTTAGCAATGCCAATCAAAATTATGGAGGTAGGGCAAAGATGCTATCTTGCCTAGGGTCCCATAAATGGTAACTAAACCCAGGAATAAAAATGTAATATATTGCAGCATACAGCCCTTAGATGTGTATGCAGAAAATACATGTTGATCTTGCCAGAAATGCAGTTTTCCTGTTACTTCCTGTGAGCTGCACCAAAGAATATCTTCCTATCAATCTTCTGTAAACTACCAACTGCTCTGCCCCCTGATGTAATGGAGATGGATATACAAAGATGTTTGTAGTCCGTATCAGAAAAGCAGCCATGGGTGCCAACCATGGCTCTCTCTATAAAGTGGAAGAGTGATGTAGCCAGCCAAGGACAAGAACTGTGTTATCTGAAGGATTACCAGGTGGAAATAGCGCAAAATAGGCTTGAAAGAAGAAAAGGAATAAAGCCACCACACCAAGGACTAGTAAGATGCAATACAGTATTATTTTGAACTAGGTTAGATGTACTTTAAAAGGTAAATTCCAGTGTCACCTTCAGTCTTGCACAGTTGTCCAGGCTCTTACACTGTATTGAAATAGCTTACTCTCATTAAACTGTATACAGTGAGCTTCTCACAGTGTGTGTTAGAAGCTGCAGCAAATCAGATAGAGCCCACCTCATTCCATAGCTGCAGAACGTCCAGCATTATTTATTTATGTCCTTCTAAGCCTGACTGTCCCTGGGCCGCCACTTTCACTCATTGGATTTCAGCTCTTTCACTCTTGGGGGCTCAGCAACTCATATGGGTGCTACCCAGAGAAGTCCGAAAGCAAATGCAGTCTGTCTAGAAATGCCCATTTCTACAGACCAGAGAACGGCAAATGAAAGCATATTGATATGTGCATAAATACCTCCATAATCCAGCACACTGCGTGCATTAGGACTGAGGGCTTTTTAAAGGGAGTACTGAGGCAGGTTGCTGTTTTGGGAATCCATAAAAAGGTACGTAATCATTGCGCAAAGGTTTTTTTAAAAAAAGACATTTGCATGCTGAAAAGAGGGGAGAAAGGAACCAGTGAAGTAAAAATATAAGCAGATTAAACATCAGTATTAATCCGTCTCTGCAGGCAAGTCTGCTTCCTGCAATGATCACCAGACTGATGGCTATGTTGCATACAGGGAAATTAAATCAATTACATATTACATTAATACTCACAGCATCCAGAATTTCAAACTTCTTTTTGGCTTGTAAGACATTGATCTAGATAAAAGAAGCAGACAAGTTTTTATATTGCAGTTACATGCAGATTAAATTAATATATGGTGTCACATAGAAAACCACAACAGAACCCACTACTATCAGAGTAGGTGTGCTTCATATTGCAGTTATGCCACCAGTTCTACTAAATGGATAGGCTGGATACTAATTAGGGTCTCATAATGGCTGCATATCAAACATGGGCTTGATGCATGAGCACCAGGGACAAGGGGAGCTATATTAATATCAAATTAGTCCCCAAAACACCTCTAGTATACTACCTGGCCTGACTATAGCTCTAAACAAGGCAGATTCTGCCTAGATTTGCTGTAGCTTGTAGACACTGCCTGGCTTTTGTAATTGGATCAGAGACACTGTGCAGGTCAGGTGCCGTAGCAGAAGTATTGATGGCTGCACAAGGTATAACTTTATGTTTTTATACTGCTCCATAGTGTATCTAGTGTTGCCTTACATCAGTCAGTTAATCTAGCATGTAGGTGTCATTCACACCATACATGCATAAAAGCTGATGGAAAAACTGCACAGATGTCACTTGCAGAGACATGCGTTTACATCAGTTTTCATGCATGTTTCAGTGAGTTTTTATGTATGTTGACATCAGTTTTTATGCGCGTGTGATATCACTTTCTCTTCTGCCCTGTTCACAGCCATAATGTTGGCGTCACGTCAGTTTTTTTTCGTGTAAAAAAACTGCATACACATTGCAGATTCCTGCGCAGAAAAAAAAAATCATGATTCTAGTGTTTTGGTGTGAACAGGGCAAGTAGAAAGAAATTGTTTTCTTTGTGCCCTTGCTGAAAAACTCACGTCTCTGCACATGGTGCAGAACTAAACACACAGATTTAAAGTGTTACTAAACCCACAACAGTAAAATCAGTCTGTATATGCAATATAGCATGCTTGTTATACTCACTGTGGAACCTAAGGGGTTAATCCTCTGCATTGTGTAAAGGATGTGTGATCCTTTCTCTCTGATCCTCCTCTTCTTTCACTGACTCCAGAACATGTCCATAAAAAACAGAGCCTTTGGAGTCAGGCTGCACATGCTCAGTTTGGTGTGTATTGCTAGAGAATTTTTCTTTTTTCTTGGGAGAGTGCATGTGATCAGCACAGGGCCAATCAGCACTTACCAGACAGAAGGTCAGGGAAGAATGAAAACTCCTCCTACAAGCTTTACTAGGAACCGATACAAGTAGAAAGGCTACTATATACTGCTAATGAGAAAACTTATTTAGCACTAAACAATTGCATCTCCATGTTCTGTGTACAGTGGGAGACCAGATATAGTAAATGCAGGTTTTGGGTTTAGTAACACTTTAATGGTTTGCCCTGAATGATAAGTGTTAGTTACTAGTGTGCTTAGGTTAGCTCTAAACAGAACTGTCAAGCCATCAAACGTCTGGTGTCATAGCTGTCCACACATGCAGCACCCTGGCAACCGCAGATTAAACAGAGGCAAAGATGACATGGTTTAGTTCCACCTAAAGTGCATGTCTATTTGCTTGATAACAACTGATAAAGGAGACCCTGTCAAGAACAATCTTCCCATAAAAAATATTTTATGCATGTTATTTACCCGTAAAAGCCTCCATTGTGTTAAAATTCAAAGGCCAGAGACCGCTGTTGGGCACTGCCATCTTAGATGTTATGTCAGCAGCCAGAACTGACTTAAAGTTAGCACTCAAGTGTTTACAGGTGGGGGGATCTAGGCCAGCACAGACAGTAATCAGACACTCCCAGAGAAGGAGAGGACTAAGATGTGGCAGGAGGGAGGGGAGAACGTTCACTTTGCTAGGGAATACACATGTACTGGAAAGATCTAATTCCCTAGCAAAATGTAAAGGCCCATTAAAAGTGAATAAAAACGTGTATGGGAAGGAAAAATACTACTAGAATTTAAAATACTTGATTTTTCTGTTATTTTACTTAGATGACAGGGTTTCTTTAAATTAGCCATAAAGAGATTATGTGAGCAGCAGAGTTTACCATTTTGACTGCATAAATGGCATGTTCTGACAACTAAATGTAATAGAAATTCACAGGAACTTATATTGACAGTAATCGAGTGCAGTGTATAGTATATAGGTAAACAGGAGGGGAAAAGGTTCGGGAGTGAGAGAGCATTCGCCCCCTGGGCCAGTATTAATAAGATATGTTGGGCTTGTGGCCTTTGTCAAGATACTTCATCCATCATAGTGGACCCTTTAGTTAGTGATACATGGTAAGCATTCATTATACAGCTAACTGCTCCCCATTCAGACTGACAATCTTAGCATTTGGCAAGGGCAAGTCTTCCAGCAATAAAATTCTTTGTAGCTTTGAGATTTCGTGTATTAAAAAATGGCAAGAGCTGCACAGTAAATTGATTCCAAAAATGTAAAAAAAAGTGTAGCATAGCCTTTAGGAAAAAGCACCTTTCCCAATGTGCCCACCAAACACTGTGGCAGGCCTTGGATGTGTTTCCTCCCCAGGCCAAAGGTCCCCAGTCCACAACTGCAAGTAAATTGGTAAAGGTTCCTATAAATAATTAACAGAAATGAACAGCACTCACTTGTAGTACATAGTCTAGGGCGAGGTGCCGGAAGCACTTCCTTGTAATCGTCAGTGTACCCGTAGCTTCTTCCACTTCGTGCGGTTTATGGCGAGGGGCCTGAGCGTTTTTCACTAGTGCAATGTCCAGATCTTCCCGGACTTTGTCAAATTGCTTCTTTGACTCCTTGAATTTCCTTACATCTCTGAAATGAACACACATAGCACAGATGAGCACATGTGAAACAGCAAAGGCACAAAATGATCATTAGGTAATCTTTTGACTGGCTTATGGGGCAATGAAGGGAGCTACTGCAGCTTTCACCATCTTCATCCTGAAATCAAGAACAATGATTACCAGGAATCACAGCAGCCAAATAAGAGATCGGATCCACTGACTTTTGTCATGTGACCAGCATGGGATTCTGTAGGAAGTAATGCTCAACCAGGGCACACAGAAATTTTCCAACAAGTTGGGAACCTCTGGCAGCCATAATGAGCACTTCTGATGGTTGTAAGCAAAAGTTCCTGTCCTCTAGGTTACTCATCAAAACCCTGGTCCTCACCCAAGTGTTGTATCAGGTGTTAAATCCAGACCTGGGTTATGGCTGATCTAAGGCCCAGACTAAATATGCAAGCAAAGAATTCTGACTTCACTTGCTGCATACTTGTTAGGGGTAACTAATTTGAAGACTGAAGATACTGAAGCTAAATACAGCATCTTCAGAAGGAGGCCGGCAACCACAGCCTAATATTCCTCCCATGATAGACTTGCATAAATAGTGAAATGCAATGTTCAATGGTGATGTGCTTCGGTACCTGGTAAGTCATTGACATAGATCAAGAACACAAGACAGCAGATCAGTCGTCTTCGACTTCACTAGGTACCTGCTTGTTCCAAGTCAGTGAAACCCTAGGTAGTGAAACCAGGATGGCATCCCCAGATTCTGCAACTTTAAAAAAATAAACAATGGCAGCTCACTTCCTGCTATGCTCAAAAGTTCACCTTAAAGAGACCCCATCAGTCTTTAAACCATCCTAATGGCATTTCCCTATAACAGAAGAGGTCCTATACTCTCCTACCTGTGGCCTGTGTCTCCTATGTTCTCACAGTTCCAACTCTGCAGCCTCAGTAGGACTCCTGATCATTCAACGCTTTGGGGGCCTGTGTACCCTGCACCAACTTGTGGCTCTGGCCTCTCACCACCCATGCTACTGCTGCATCCTATACTGACATAGGGCTCAGAAGATGGAAAAACACTGTAGCAAGCGTAATAGGAACTTGATCCTTCCAGAAGTGTTTAATGCTGAAGAATATTATGGATGCTGAAGCACTGGAACAGGGCAAAGGTGGGAGACACAGGCTGCATGGGGGAGAGACGAGCATAATACCTTAACTATGTCCTGGTTCAGATCTACGTGGTTTCCTTGCAGCTGCGTTTGCTGGGGTACAGCTGCCCATTCATTGAAAAGGGCTGCTGTTCCCACTGAAAACAGAAGTAAAAGGTCCCTGCACCTTTCTAAAAAACATGGCTGCAGGGAAACTGCATAGTGCAGTGTGGTTCCCAGCGTGTGGGGGTGTCATTTGGATTAATGGTAGTCCCACTCATCTTCTAAACTGCATTGCGTTTTTTCTGCAGGTGCAAGATGGTGTGCGATTACATTCCTCTCCGCAGCCTGCACTAGTGTGAACCTAACCTGATGCAGGAGAATGCTATTAGATTTTTAGAGACTGACAAGGGTCTCCTTAAGGGATGATTTCTGATCACAGGTGCCCCTCCTTGTACACAGTCATTGCACTTTGCATTTCCTTATTATATAGGCCAGTTATTTCTAGGGTTATAAAAAGCTAGTCCTTCAAATATGTTTATATTTTAGGCATAGTGTTGCTTTACCTATGGCGTATGGCCGGATGCGCACATGAGAGGACGCTCTGCTGAGAGCTCCGGCTCCCTTGCTGGCTTAACCAAACTGTAAATGTTTGTGAATGCCTAAAACTGTAAATCAGTAGGTTTTGAAACGCTGCGACTTGTCATTATTATCATTACGATGTCACATTTTCCTGTTTATAAAATGGTGAGAAGGAAATGGTGCAGAATGAGCAGGGCCATGATCTAGCCCTGCGAGTCTGATCTGAGAGCCGCTCAGGACAGGAAGGAAGAAAAGTAAATATGGAGGATGTCGAGATCCTTTATGTGCCCCTCCCCCAAGCACACAGGGCTTCTGCTTCTGACAGATTCTCACTTAATTACCCGTTACTATGGAAACTGTCTCCCTCGGCCTGCCAGCGAAGCTGCTACTCTTGTGGCCTACATACATCGATCGCACTGCTGAACCCGGGCAAAGTCTGCCTCTGTTCTCCTCGATAAAGCCTCATAACTTCCAGTGACGCCTGAATTACGCAGCGCCTCGGAGAACAGCTTTTCCAAAAACACCTAACTTATTATTTGTATTTCACTCTCACCATGCACCGTACATAGACAGTGATGTGTTCTTTCTGACCGCATTTCGTTTTCATCACACATGGTTGCTACAAGTAACACAAACAAGTCTTAGTATTACAGCAAGTGATGTTTACGTTTTTTTAAATCTGCAGCTGTAGTGAATGACAGCACAGCCGGGACAGCGGACCCCTTTCCCGGAAATACGAATTCCCGTACATGTACGTGATCCAACGCAGCAGGGCCGCAGTATAAGCGAATAAAATATTAGCTGATGGTCTAGCATGAAGGTCCTTGTTTAGGCACTTCCTTTTTTTAGAGTGACAACGCTCTTCCCTGGTCCCTCAACTGTTCTTCTGCATTCTCAGCCTGTCACACGGGCTTCTGATGGAGACTATAAGTGGCTGTGTTGAGGCCCAATGCTCAAAGCTGAAGTCTAGGTGCGATCTTTATTAGAAAAGTTACATTGGTCCAGCTGGCATCAATGTAAGCATGCATATCTCCTACCTGAGGGGCCACCGGGGAAGATGACCATCACTGTACCAGTTGTCTTAGGATCCTCTGATTTGCTGAAGAAAGTTTTCATCTTTGCACCAGGTATTGTTTTAAGTGGAACAAAACAAAACTAATAAAACTCTGCAGCTCTTTATTGCAAAAGAGACGGGCTATGTCTCTTCTGCAATAGTAAACACTTACCAGCCTGCTCGCAGCCTTCTACTGAATGCACACAGAGCTGTGCATGAGCAGCTCAGCATGCATTCGTGACACACTCCGGCTGCCCTATTGCTTAGCAACAAGAGGGGGTCACTTGCTCAGCATGGTTTCCATTCACAGAAGGCCTTGTATTTTTTTCAACAAATACAAGGCATTTGCTGATTGCATGATGAAGAGATTGCGATGTCACCACTCCGTCTCTCCACCTTGTCCATTTAGAGAATGACTTGTATTTATTGAGAAAATACAAGGCCTCCTGTGAATGGCGGCAGTGCCAAGCATGCAACTCCATGAGGTCTGTAGGTAGGACCCAAAAGACTGCAGATATCTACTTCAGCGATTGTCAGCTTCCCCAGGGGTCTCTCAGGTATGAGATAAACACACTTACACTGGGCTGAGCTGGACCAATGTAATGATGCAATAAATATCATACCTGGAGATTGGCTTTAAAGTACTTGTAGTGCGGGAGGGCACATCTTCGAGTAATTCCAAAGGTTTATATAAGGCCTGAATATATCTAGTGAGTTGCTAGCACATGTAAAGTTTGGAGAGCACGGATCACTCACCAAGAGCACAACCTATTTTTGGGCACGGATCACTCCAAAAACGGGTTAGAAGAAAGCTCACAGATTTTCGGACTGCACCTTTATTTATTTATTGGTCAACACCTTTATGGACATTTATAACTACATTATATTGCACTTCTAAAATAGCCTCATTCTTTATATATATATATATATATATATATATATAATTTATTTTTTGAATATATTTATTTATATCCACTAAGCACTTACTCATGAATATACCGCACTCTGTCACCCGAGCATAAATGGTCATCCCTTATTCACAAATTTTACACCCTAATTTATAACTCTGTGTGCACAAAATCACGTTAGAAATAAGTTGTGGACTAAAGCAAAATAAATTCAGTTGCACCTTTACATGCACTTTGGGACCTACACACATTGCATCAATTGCAAATTTTTTTGATTGCACTGGGAATTGCACTATTGCACTTTGGAAATTACTATAGCATTCATGATAGAAAAATAATTTGGATGTATATTCTTATGCGTTGTTGCACATTTGTATGATTGCACTTAGTGTTGCATAATTGCTCTTTTAAAAATTATTTGAATATTCAGGGTCAAATACCAACTATACTTGTGTTTACATAGGATAATAGTGGTACACCACATCCAATTCTAGGATATAGCACACAAGAAATCTTGATTGCACTTTGAAAAGGCACGATTGCACTTTTAATATTGTAAACCGATTTCCCATCTCTGGTTTCTAACTAAAATAACTGAATTTTTGTAAAATCTTACCGTAAAATTCCTTTCTCTGAGTCCTCCGACAGTCGACGCCCATTCACACAGTTTTCACTAATGGGGTATTGCTTCCTCTAGGCATAAGACTTGTAAAAGAACAATTCATCTACATAGTCACACCCATGGGGGGCTGTCCTTCTAGTCCAATACCCCCTGCGATAGCCATCCCAATTCCGTTTGGTCGCAAGCAGTGATAGTGTAAGAAAAACCCCCAAAAGAGGGGCGGGGGCGGCGACTGTCGGAGGACTCAGAGAAAGGAATTTTACGGTAAGATTTTACAAAAATTCCCTTTTCTCTTACGTCCTCCGACAGTCGCCGCCCATTCACACGTGTTCACTAATGGGGATGTCCCAAAGCAGTGTAGACATGAGGGGTGGGCAACGCAACCGCCAGAAAAGAAACGCAGTACCCACATCAGAGAAAGGAACCTTACATGCACAGAAAGGTAACCTTCTGGGTAACAAAAAAGGGCTCAACATGAGCAACAACCTAGGAAAACAAATAACCAAGGGGATAAACAACCCCAACAGCCAGGGACCCGTACAAACCAGGGTTCCCTATGGCACTGCCGCACAGAGAACTTTGCGGCCAAAGGAGGCATCAGCTGACGCCAGAACATCAATTTTATAGAATTTGGAAAAGGTGTGCACCGACGACCAAGTCGCAGCCTTGCACACCTGGGCCACCAAAGCCTGATCCTGGAAGGCCCAGGACGCACTTACCGACCTGGTAGAATGCGCCTTGACAGGGAAGGGAGGAACCCGTTCCCGCAACAAATTGGCCTGTACAATGGTCTGTCTGATCCATTTGGAAATGGTTGCCGCAGACACAGCCATACCCTTCCTGAGGACCCTCAGGAAGTAAAAAGAGAGAATCCGATTTCCGAAAATGATTCAGTCGACGACAGGTAAACCCTGATCGCCCTGACAACATCCAAAGAATGCAAGGCAACCTCTTTTGGATGCTTAGGGTGCGCACAAAGCGAAGGTAAAACAATGTCCTCATTGAGGTGAAAATCCGAAAACACCTTTGGCAGAAAGGATGGATTAGGTCGCAAGACCACCTTATCCCTATGAACCACCAGGTAAGGGAACGGCAAGACAACGCCGCCAACTCCGACACTCTGCGAGCCGAAGGGATCGCCACCAGAAAGGCAACCTTTTTAGACAGCAGAGGTAACGGGATTTCCCTGATGCTTTCAAACGGGGAACGTTGAAACACGGACAGAACCAAGATCAAGTCCCATGGAGGCAAGGGCTCCCTCCTGGGAGGGGCCAAGTGATGCACACCTGGAATAAAGATGCGAATCAAGGAATTAGACGCCACAGGGCGCTGAAAAAGAACAGCCAGTGCAGATACCTGGCCCTTAATCGTGGCCAACACAAGGCACTGGTCCACATCAGTCTGGAGGAAAGCTAACACCCTCACCACTGAGTAGGAACGAGGAGAGAAACCCCTGGACTCACACCAGGCAAAATAAGCTTTCCATGTATGGTAATAAATTTTACCAGAAGAGGCTTTTCTAGCCTTGATCAAAGTAGGAATGACCTCTGAGGAGAGACCCCTGTCTCTCAGGACCTCGCTTTCAACAGCCATGCCGTTAAAGCCAGCGACTGTAAAGCAGGATGGAAGATCGGTCCCTGAGACAGCCGATCTTCTTGCTTGTCCTCCAGTAAGAACACCTTTGCTTGAGCAGAGTCCAGAACCACTCCCAGATACGGGAGACGAACCGAAGGCGACAAAGTCGACTTCTGAATGTTGATAGTCCAACCGAACTCCTGGATCGTCTGGACCGTAGTGAACAGATCGCGCAACAGGCTCTGACTGGCACTCGATCTTAACAGGAGAACGTCCAGATATCCCAAGACCGCAATACCCTGTGCGCGCAACAGGCCCAGAACAGGCGCCAACACTTTGGTAAAGACCCTTGGAGCCGAAGCGAGACCGAAAGGTAACGCCACAAACTGGTAATGATCCTCCGCGATAGAGAATCGGAGATACCTCTGATGACCCTCGAAAATGGGGAAGTGCAGATACGCATCCTTCAGGTTTATAGAGGCCATGAACTCCCCCGGATTCAGGGAGGCCACCACCGAGCGGAGTGATTCCATGCGGAATTTCCGAACGCGCACGAAGCGGTTCAGCGCTTTTAAGTCCAGAATCGGACGCACTTTGCCCTCCTTTCTGGGCACAGTGAACAGATTCGAATAAAAACCCCGAAACCTGTCCCGATGAGGTACCGGGACGACAACCCCCTGGGCGAGGAGATCCTGCACTGCCTGATGTAGGTCCTGCAACCGCCCTGGGGTCAAATGAAGATTTGAGGGAAAGAATCTGTTTGCCGGCCGTGAAAGAAATTCGATCTTGTATCCTGACCGAATGATTTCTTGAACCCACCTGTCCGTGATTCGGAGCAGCCAAGGTTGGAGGAAACCGCGCAAACGTCCCCCCACCCCTGAAACGGGTGAGGGCGTCCCTTCAGGCAGTGGCGGACTGAGCCGCCGTCCCAGCCTGGCCGGATTTTTGTTTGCCAAACCAGTGCTTTTTCTGGCCACCTTGGTCCTTGAACGGTTTTCCCTTATTCTGCGCCTTGAAGGCACGAAAGGACCCCTGATTAGGTTTAATGGAGGGGCCCGCTTACCGCGGAAAAATTTTCCCTTAGGGTTCTGGGGCAGAAAAGTGCTCTTACCCCCTGTGACTCCTTTAACCAATTCATCCAAGGATTCCCCAAAAAGGCGAGACCCCGCATAGGGGAAATCAGCCACTGTCTTCCTGGATTTTTGGTCAGCCGACCAGCTTTTTAACCAGATTAAGCGACGGTTAATCACTGCGACACTGGACAGGCGTATCACCAAAGGGGCCTCATTTAGAGCTGCATCGCACAAATACATGACCCCTCGATAAATCTGATCCATCAAATCCACTGTAGTGGGAGGGGCAGAGTCGGCCACAAGGGTGTGTTTGAGCACCTTGGTCCAATCCGCCACAGCCTGAGCCACCATTACAGAGGCAAAAATAGGCTTGAGCATGAAACCCGCCACCATGTAGGAATGTCGGGCAAGAGATTCCAGCCTCCTATCAGTAGGGTCTCTAAACACCGGAGAGCCCTCGGTGGGGACCAGGGTAGCTTTGTTCAATCTGGCCACCGTGTGATACACTTGAGGAGGCACACACCAGCGCGCAGCCGTAGTAGCCGCAACAGGTTAGAGAAGTTGAAACTTCTTAGGCACCACGAAGGTGTGTTTTAAAAATTACGCCATAGCTCATTCACCTTATGGTGAAACTCTGCGAGGCAAGGAAAAACCTGCGCCGTCTTTCGGGTCCTGTGTGTACCAAAAGAGGACACAACGCCCGGAGGAGTGGGCTCATCCTCCACATGTAGGGTTTCCTTTACTGCTAGGATCAACTCATCCATAGCTACGCGTTCCTCGGGCGACCCAGGGGGGGGGGGGGGTTAGTCATCCACCCCTGCAACCTCCGCCTCCCCCTCAGACTCTTGCAGGTCCTGAGAAGAGCGAGACCCCAAAAGGGCCACGCTACCTACAGCAACCATGTCACACTCAGAATCAGAAGAAAGGGAAATCCTAGGCCTTTTCCTAGCAGTACGTTCAGTCATCAGCACATCCATTTTTGACACCAAAGTTGCCACAACAGTAGCCAAATTAGTCAGGTTAGAGGATTCAGAGGACCCTGAATCCCCCACCAAAGCTGGAGGGAATTTGCTGTCCTGGGATTCCATAACAGAAATAAAAAGGTTTTTTTTTTTTTCAACTGGCCCTTTAAGAGCGCCGCGGACCCCCGCAGCACACCGCTATAGAGACTGTGAGACACAGACCCCCCGCAGGGACAAAACTGACCAGGAAGATTGCACAAAGCAGGACAGGAAAAGAACAGCAGGACAGAACCCCACAATGTGTTACCAGCTCCTTCGGTCGGCTCAGTGAGAAAGAAGGAAGTGATGTCACCGCTGGAGGCTGAACTTCGGCTGCAGGCCAAGGGAAAATGGATGCCTATTGAAACTAATGGGAGGCTTGGGCAAGATGGCCGCCGACATGTGCTCTGAACGATCGAATGCCACACGCAAGATGGCCCCGCAAGGCGCCAAAATCACTACATAGCATGCTGTATAAACGCCCAAAATGAAGCCAGACATGCTGCCCACATTTAAAATGGCGGACCGGCGGTTTTTAACCCCGCAGCGGTCGCCGCATGTGTCTGCACCTCCAAGCACCCTAAAGTGACTGTAGGAGAGGGACCCCCCAATCCCCCACACAGCGCTGCTGTGAGAGGATAAAACCCCCGCAGGGATCTGCCGACCCCAGACACACACAGGACTGCCGACCCTAGACAGAGGCCCCACACAGAATGTACTTACCTGTGCCCGATGGAGTGGGGTGCCTCATATCAAGCGGGAAACCGCCCACCCTCAGATGGCAGGGGAGTGCCGCCAGCCAGAAACGCAGGACACTAGTGGTGCATGGACGAACCTATGCTGTGTCCAGTGAGGTAGCCACCTCACATGGCTGCATCCCTGATGGACAGGGATGGGTCGTTTGCGAGGCCAGGGCGAACACATAGCCTGCGAAACGCTCGATGGCGGGCTGGGATTCCATCCGACCCTCTGTCCTGGAGAACCAGGATGGTCAGTCCGATTCCCGGCTCCGCAAACGCCGTCTTCATCCGAAGATCCAACTAACTAGCGCTGATAAAATAAACAGCTAGCAAAGCAAAGAAAAATTACATTTTCAGAAAATAAATCATTAAAGAAAAAGAGGAAGGCTGAGACTGTAGCCTCAGCACAGGGAAGCCTATCCACTCCTAAGATAGGCAGAAGACAAACTGAATTGGGATGGCTATTGCAGAGGGGTATTGGACTAGAAGGACAGCCCCCATGGGTGTGACTATGTACATGAATTGTTCTTTTACAAGTCTTATGCCTAGAAACTCCTGTGGAGAGGAAGCAATACCCCATTAGTGAAGACTGTGTGAATGGGCGGCGACTGTCAGAGGACGTAAGAGAAATTTAGGTATTAATTATCACACAGTAAGGGTAGTAGCACCTCACCATATTTAATTTCTATATTTAAGCATATACTGAAATTGATGGTGAAATTACCCAAAGTTTACATTTTCATGGGTAGGTGCGGCATTTCACATATACACTAATTCCAACGTTTTTTTTTTTTATTAATAAACATGGCTATACTTACCTGCGCTGTGCAGTGGTTTAGCAGAGAGCAGCCCCGAAACTCCTCTTCTGTGTTCTGCCGCTGGCACTCCTGGCTCTTCTTCTCAGTGCTCCCCCATAGCAATCTGCTTGCTATGGGGGCACTCGTGTGGGCTCACTACTGAGCTGGGCTATGCGTGTCCATTGACACAGAGTGCGGCTCAGCCCTGTCCCCATGATTTCATTGACTGAAGCAGGAGCCAATGGCTCCTGCTGCTGCCTCATCATCCAGTGACGAGAGAGAGCGCCCAACACTGCTACTCTTGGGTACAGTGCTGGTTTGATTGGGTTCTGTTAAGTATTTGGAGAGAAAAGGGGGGGGGGGGGCAGAAAACACATTAAGGTAGAAAAAAACCTCCTAATTGTGAAGTCTCGTGCCATAACAGGCTCTTTATCAAGCTTGGAGCTGGGTGTGGATGTGAAACATTGTCTGTACATATGAGGAACTTTGCTTAGGATTGGTCCACTGTTTTTGCATTTTTCCATTTGTGTTGTTTGGTTAAAATTAAAAGGTAAACTCCAGGAAAGACATCAATCAATGCAGCTCTGTAACCATATGCCTCATTAAAATGTAAGTATCTGAATTTTATTTGGTATTAATCTTTCTACAGTCTGTGCAGCAAAGGTCAGTGGGGAAGCAGCACAAGGAACCACTCAGGAGTGCTGCAGTGCAGTAAGCATGCAGGCAGGAGGAAAGAGTAAAGTAAAAGAGAGATGAGATCATACGTGTTCTGCTTCTATTTTTACTTTACAGCTTGTCTGAGTTTTTGGAAAGCTGGAAGCAGGGAACTGAAGTTACACTTTGCAGAGCTTAGCGAGGAGAGCTCTAAGAGTTGATTAGAGGGAAGGGACACACCCCCTACACACAGCACATAGGAACAGAGTTGAGGCTGTCAATCACAGGCTGTGTGCTGGTGATCCCATCCGTCACCTTTTTCTCTTGGTGTCAGGAAAACCTGTCAGAAGAGACTCGTACAGATAGCAGAGGAAGGAGGCAGTGGACCGAAATGACACTGGATTGTGACAAATACAAACTATAAAGGGATATGTTTTGTTCATATTTCATGTCTAAGATATACAACCACTTCAATTCTGTAGCAGATATTTTTTTTTATAATGTGCCCACACTGGATTTTACACCTCCTGACGTAAATATAATCAAAGTACACAAACACAAAAAAGAGAAAATACTTCTTATATAAGACAGCTATACATTGTTATAGTCCAGTGACATCATAGAAAAAGGACTCACTCTTTGACAAAACTATGAAGCTGCTGTCGCACCGACCGCTGAGCCTGATCAAAAAGGATCTGAAAGAAAAAATAGATACATTACACAGGGAATGTTTAAATACTGTATGTGTTAATAAGAAATCTAACAAAATCACAATACCATAACATAGTGACAATAAATTCTGCTTTAAAAAGAAAGCTTTTTATTCAAGTATATATTTTTTACTTAAAAAGCCCCTTCTATCGCTCCCAATCTCCTTAAAGTTCCTTTGTTTTTGCTGCTGTGATCAGACTTCCCTCTTTTGCTTGCTCCTGAGATGGACGATGGATTATGGGATTTGTAGATTGTGCACTTTGCAAAGTGCAGTTGCACTCTGCATAAATGGATTTTTGTAAGAACTTACCGTAAAATCCTTTTCTCTTAAGCTCATTGACAGACGTAGTCTTCTTGATTCTCAAGAGCTGGGTTATGTTGTCTCCGCAGGAGTAGGACTAGGCAGAATGACAAAACGTTCTGGCTCCACCCTAGGGGGCAGTCCCTGAGGGTATATCCTCCCTCTCTCTGCTACAGGGAATCAGTTCTGTTTAAAGCAGTACAGAGAATTTAACCCAACCCAACTCAATGATAGAGGGGCGGGTACTACGTCTGTCAATGAGCTTAAGAGAAAAGGATTTTACGGTAAGTTCTTACAAAAATCCATTTTTCTCTATCGCTCATTGACAGACGTAGTCTTCTTGATTCTCAAGAGCTGGGACATCCAGAAGCAGTGCCACAAATGAGGGGTGGGATTGACAAAATCAAATCCAATCTAGTAGGCCCAACCGGTGCCAAACTAGAAGTTTTAAAGGCTCATTATAAACAAAGAATGAGACTAAAAGAAAAAATTTTCCAACGGAAAAAAACCCTCGAGGTAGACCACTGGTCTCCTCAAATTGCGGCCTGCAAAACCTTGCGGCCAAATGAGGCATCAGACGATGCCATTACATCAATTTTATAATGTTTAGAGAAGGTATGCACCGACGACCAGGTAGCCGCCTTGCACACCTGGACCACTGACGCCTGATGGCGAAAGGCCCATGACGCACTAAGTGCCCGAGTGGAGTGCGCCTTAACAGGGAACGGGGGCTCCCGACCCTTAATAGAATAAGCCTGCACTACCGTCTGTCTGATCCATCTGGAAATGGTCGCGGCAGATGCAGGCAACCCCTTTTTGGGTCCATCTGGGATCACAAAAAGTGAATCCGTCTTGCGAAACGAGTCTGTCGTTTTCAAGTATACCCTGATCGCCCGGACCACATCCAAGGAGTGCAAAGCAAATTCCCGAGGATGACTGGGCTTAGGACACAGGGAAGGTAATACAATTTCTTCATTCAGATGAAATTCTGAAACCACTTTTGGTAGGAAGGATGGATTCGGACGAAGAACCACCTTATCTCTATGAACCACCAGATATGGTGAACGACAAGATAATGCGGCCAGCTCTGACACCCTGCGTGCAGAAGTAATAGCCACCAAGAAGGCCACCTTCTGGGACAACGTGGGTAGAGGAATCTCCCTAATATCTTCAAAGGGAGGTTTCTGAAGAACCGACAACACTAAATTAAGATCCCAGGGGGGTAACGGCGCGTGCACTGGCGGAGCCAGATGTCGCACCCCCTGGATGAAATTCCGCACCAAGGAATGAGTAGCCAAAGGCTTCTGAAAGAAGATGGCTAATGCTGAGACCTGACCCTTGATAGTACTCAAGGCCAGTTTCTGCTCAACCCCTTGTTGCAGAAAAGCCAATATTCGACTAATCGAATAAGACCGAGGACGGAACCCCAAAGGTTCACACCATGCAATGTAGGACTTCCATGTGCGATGATAAATCTTTCTGGAAGTCGCTTTCCTTGCTTCAACTAGAGTAGGAATAACTGAAGCTGACAAACCTTTGTCCTTCAGCACCTGGGTCTCAATAGCCAGGCCGTTAAAGCCAGCGATCGTAAAGCAGGATGGAAGATCGGTCCCTGAGACAGTAGATCCTCTCTGAGAGGAAGTCTCCATGGGACGTCCGCCACCAGTCTGACCATGTCGGCGTACCAAGCTCGACGAGGCCAGTCCGGAGCTACCAGGATTACTGGGATTCCTTCCTCCTCTACCCTGCGAAGAAGTCTTGGCAGTAACGCGAGAGGAGGGAAGGCATATATTAGCTGGTATTGCCCCCACGGGGCGATCAGTGCGTCTGCGGTTTCTGCTAGAGGATCGCGGGAGCGAGCCACAAATCTCTGAACTTTCCTGTTGAATCGTGATGCCAACAGATCCACATCCGGGGTGCCCCACCGTAGGCACAACTGGTGGAAAACGTCTGGATGGAGGGACCATTCCCCCTGATCCAGGGTCTGACGGCTGAGATAATCTGCCTGCCAATTCTCCACCCCCGGAATGAACACCGCAGAGATTGCTGGAACAAATCGTTCCGCCCAGCGAAGAATGCAAGCCACTTCTTTGGCCGCTCGGACACTCTTGGTGCCCCCCTGGTGATTGACATAAGCCACGGCCGTGGCATTGTCCGACTGGATCCGAACCGGGCTGCCCTGGAGCTGCTCGGTCCAGTGAATCAGACAAAGTCTGATCGCTCTCAGTTCCAATACATTTATCGGTAATCTGGATTCTTCCGGGGACCAAAGTCCCTGGGCAGATAATTGACCGAGAATTCCTCCCCATCCGGATAGACTGGCATCCGTGGTCACTATCGTCCAATATATTGGCAGAAATGACTTTCCCTGGCTGAGCATTGGAGACCGAAGCCACCAAACCAGAGACTCTCTGGTCTGTTTGCTCAATCGTATCTGATTGTCCAGGGATTCCGGATTCCGATTCCATCTGAGGAGAATCTCTTGCTGAAGAATTCGGGTATGGGACTGGGCAAATGGGACTGCTTCGAATGAAGCCACCATCAACCCCAGAACCCTCATGCAAGTCCGAAGGGAAGACCAGCTGTTGGACAGTAACAACTGGACTGCTGATTGAATCTTTCGAAGTTTCCCTACCGGAAGAAACACTCTTGTCCTGACTGTGTCTAGAATTAGACCCAGATATTCGAGCCTCTGGGTGGGAACCAGAAAGGACTTTTGCTGGTTCACCAGCCACCCGAATTCCTGTAAAGAAATCATAGTAATTTCTATGTTTTGTAGCAAGGTCTGAGGAGACTCTGCATGAAGCAGAAGATCGTCTAGGTAACCTAGAATCGATATACCTCTTTGGCGCAGAAGTGCCAACATTGGGGCCAACACTTTTGTGAAGACCCGCGGAGCCGTGGCGAGACCGAAAGGTAACGCCACAAACTGATAGTGGTTCTCCTCTACGGAAAAGCGTAGAAAACGCTGATGTCCTGCGAAAATGGGAATGTGAAGATAGGCGTCCTTGATGTCTATGGACGCTAGGACATCCCCTGGATGCAGGAAGGCTGCTACCGTGCGAATGGACTCCATTCTGAATCTTCTTATGTTGATGAAAGAATTGAGTGCTCTTAAGTCCAGAATTGGACGCACTTTGCCCTCTTTCCTGGGTATTGTAAACAGGTTTGAATAAAACCCTTGAAACCGTTCTGTCCAAGGAACGTGGACTACCACTCCTTGTTGTAGTAGATCTGTGACTGCTCTCCGCAGATCTTCTAGACGATCCGGAGATAGTCGGATATTGGAAGGGAAGAATCGCGCCGGTGGGAGAGATCGAAACTCGATCTTGTACCCTGACTTTATGACTTCGCAAACCCATTTGTCCGGGATTCTGGAAAGCCATGGATCCGGGAACCGGCGAAGACGTCCCCCCACCCCAGTTATGGGTGGGGGCGCACCTTCAGGCTTTGGATGGTTTATCTTCAGGTCTGGAGGGGGCGGGCTTTTGCTTGCCCGACCAACGACCCCTGATGCCTCCTGCAGGAGGCTTGGAGGACTTAGTTTTTTCACCCGCTGGACGAAAAAACCTCTTGTGAGCAGAAAAAGAAGGCCCTCGTCTTTGACGAGTTCCTCTACCTTTAAAATTTTGCGGTAAAAAGGTGCTTTTTTCCACCGGTGAGATCCTTAATGATCTCATCTAAGTTGGCTCCAAATAGACGTTCTCCTGAAAAGGGGATATTAGCCAATGCTTTTTTGGAACCTTGGTCGGCTATCCAACCTTTTAGCCACAGTGTACGCCTGAGAACCACTGCTGAGACTGATGCTCGCGCCATTAATGGAGTGGCGTCTAACGCCGCATCACATACAAACTGTAACCCCTGTATCATTTGTTCCAACAAATCTGATACCGCCTGAGGGACTTCTTCTAAGTCCCGGCGTAACCACTTAGTCCATTCAGTTACAGCCTGCGAAACCAGACCAATAGCAATTATTGGCCTGAAAGCTGATCCAATCAAGGAAAACATGGTGCGAGACATAGCTTCTATCTTGCGATCCACTGGATCTTTAAAAGACGGAGCGTCTTCCAAAGGAATAACCGTGGCTTTATTCAATCTAGCAATTGGTGAATCCACCACAGGTGGTTCTGTCCATTTCTTAATAAGGGTTTCCTCAAACGGATAACGCCTGTCAATGCGTTTGGAAATATTAAAAGTGCGTTTTGGCAGACGCCATTCTTCATCGATTGGATTGCCAAAACATTTGGGCAATGGAAAAACCTTTGCCACCTTGATGCGCTTTTTAGTCCCAAAAGGGATCTCAGTTTCAGCTATTTCTGATGGAATACCCTGTAACCTTAAAGTCTCTTGAACAGATACAATGAGTGCGTTTACCAACGCTTCCTCTCGGGCTATGGCTGATGCCGAAACATCCTCCTCACTGTCTGAAGAGACAGGACCCGAGACACCAATACCAGATGAAGTACCTGCAACTGCAGAAATAGGCTCAGAGTCTGAATCCGAGGTTTCAGATAATTTAGGCGGGGGTCGCTTTCTTGCGCCCTGTCCCTGACAAGCCACTTCCACCCGGGACACAAAAGTTTCCATAATGGCTGACAAAGATTCAATTGTCAATGGGGTGCTGGAGGATCCCGCAGACCCCTCGAGGGGATCCGGAGGAGATACATGAGTGGCAGGGTCCATGTTAATACAGGACACTTTTGCCAGCAATAAACAAAAAACTTCTTTTTTTTTTTTTTTTTTTTTTGTGTGTCTCCCCCTAGCGCAATAGCGCCCCTCAGAGTACCTGCTTCTCGATCCCAGAGAGAGAGAGAGAGGGACCCCCAAGGCTCACCAACCGATGCAGTGCAGTTTCCAACAAACTGCAGCCAGCGTCTGTCTTACACAGACTGGAAGGAGCTGTTTGCTTTTTCCCGGGCAGAAGGCGTGGCTCCGCCCCCTGTGTACGCCTTCCGGCGTTCCCAGCCCTCCACGAGGAAGCTGGGCTCACAAAACATGGCCGCCCCCATAGAAGAGACATAAGACTCCAAAAACATGGCGGCCGGCGTGACCTGAGGACATACATGCATTCGGTCTACGGCAAAATGGCGGCGGACCGCCGATATCGTCTTCCCAGCACATCCACCTGCACTCTGCTGAGAGGTGACATATGGATCTACAGAGATACACTGCACATAAGGTAGGATTATACCTCCTATGTTTGCTGTAATGTTACAGTCTGCTGGGTAGAGTGTTAGCTCTTGAACCAAGTCCACTTCCCACAAACACATGCTGTATTACAAGGGGGACTTGTAAGTGTCAGATATATACTGACCATGTATGGAGGGGCCCATAATATATACTGCCTCATAAATGAGGAAAAAAGGGAACGTTTTACTCACCATACCGAACCGACAGGCACCCTCTCTTCATAATACCCTCTCCACCGAGGTGGGGGTTTGTGGACGCCTCGACTCTCTGGTCCTGGCGTCCAAGCGAGCTTTTAACTCGCAAAGTCAGTCCCTTTACTGGGACTCCGTCGCGGCCGACTCAGCGCACTGGTCTGCACGCGCTTTTAGGCAGAGACCGGGGTGACCACTGGATCTCACATCCAGCCCGTCGCCCGGCCCCGCATACTTACTTGAATATGTCGCGGCCGACCAAGCGCAATGCCTGGTCTGCACGCGCTCGTAGGCCGGCTGGGGTGACCACAAGTGTCGCCCAGTCCGGCATTTTTGCTTGAAGATCTCACAGGAAAAAAACACTGGAGAAAACTACCTAAAAAATGTCTTTTTCTTAAAGAAAAAAAGTCTTGCCAGGACCAAAAGATCCCAGCAAGGAACTTAGGTCCTTACTCCTGACTAGACAGAAAAAAACTGATTCCCTGTAGCAGAGAGAGGGAGGATATACCCTCAGGGACTGCCCCCTAGGGTGGAGCCAGAACGTTTTGTCATTCTGCCTAGTCCTACTCCTGCGGAGACAACATAACCCAGCTCTTGAGAATCAAGAAGACTACGTCTGTCAATGAGCGATAGAGAAAAGCAGTTTCTCCGGAGCTTAGTAAATGAGCAGAAGCTCCGCTAACTTCCATCATCCAAACATGTGCAAGCAAAAATGCAGTTTTTTTTTTCCCTTGCACATGATTGGGTTTTCTTTGCAAAGTGAACCTTTGCCTCTTTTACTAAGCTCTGAAGCAACTGCTCTTGTAGTGTGCAAATACACTTTGCAAAGTGCGCAGCCTATTTGCGTTTAGTAAATCAACCCCATTGTGTAGTGTCACTTTAAAGCTGAACTCCACACACTAAAACTTTATTTCAAATACTGGATATTCCTCAATAGCCACAAAGGATATAAATTACTTTGTAAAAGTAGCAGTGACATCATCACTGTACATGGTCTGTCTGGGGATCACAGCTGTGGGAGGGATCAAGCAGTCTCCACCCACTACAGGCTGCCTGCAGGAAACTAGGTTGTCATCTTACAACAGGAAGTTAGAAGTTCACTGGATTTCTAGCAGATCAATAAGTATTTTCTACACTTTTTGAGGGGACAAAAGAAAAG
This sequence comes from Pelophylax lessonae, assembly GCF_965119305.1. Taxonomy (NCBI): domain Eukaryota; kingdom Metazoa; phylum Chordata; class Amphibia; order Anura; family Ranidae; genus Pelophylax; species Pelophylax lessonae. Next base: position 88,054,060 of record NC_138779.1, on the reverse strand, counting down.
AAAATGTGTCTGCACTACAGAGATACTGTATACTAAATAGGATCCCTTTATTTTGCCCAGGCATACACTTTAAACCTACAGCTAGCATTACTTCCCCTACTATGTGTTAATTGTGTTTTTCACATTTAAAAATGAAATGTTTAACTTACTAGAGGTTTTTTTAAAGCAGTTGTATACCCCTGCGCCGGAGCCCACGAACTTGGAAGAAACAACGGGGGAACATATCAGCCCTCTAGCAGTGACCGGGCGCCGCTGCGTAGGCTTCATTCTAAGTTAAGCATTTCATAATGTGATGTAATGTGATGCACATTATGCCACTGTCTTGCAGTTTTTTCTTTCTTTTTTAGGGTATACAACTGCTTTAACAGATGGTTCTGTTCAATTTAGGTTCTATCTATATTCTCCTCAAAATATTCCTAGCTCCTGACTTGGGGCATTTTAGGAATTTTCTGTTGAAGAAAGCAAAAAAACTTGGTAAATCCATGTGAATGTTTAAAACCGTTTTATGAAAAATAAAGGTTTTTAACTGGTAGTTTAACATTAATGTGAAATTAATATTTAATTAGCCCAATATTTATGCATGTGAGCTGAACAATTTGATGAGAAAATTACAGAGGAGATACACAAAACACTGTTTAAATAACTTGTACAATTAAAAGAACAAACTCTTATGGCAGATTCAGATAAATAAGTCAGCAGGTTATCGCATTCTGCTATATTGCCACCAGAGGGCAGTAGAATAACACTAGCAAGGCACAAAGACACACCTGAATATTCTATCATCGTGACATGTGGATTGTCAAAACTGAAGAATTATCCAGAAGTGATGGGGTCATTATGCCAAAGACGGGAAGGTTCACTACAAAGAAAAATCACCCCAGCAACCCAAAAAAAAAAAAAATCATACCTCAGGCAGATCATCCCCCCTGATCCCCACTCACTTTTTTTTCATGGCAGGATGATGAAGAATTTAAGAACATACAAGAAAGGTTTATTTTGCTGACTTTTACTGTTTACTGAAGGTAAAATCATTTTTAAAGAATAAAGTTTATTGGTTATTGTGGTTTGTCAGTACATCAATTCAATCATCATCAAAATATGTTAGAGAAAACGTAAGTAAAGCAAAAAAATAAAAAATAAAAAAGAGAAGCGTCAGTCTACACAAAACCCAGTTTCAGAAACTCAAAGCTAGTAAGAGTGTCAAGCCTAGGATACGTCCTAACGAACCCAGGGGTGAAATATGGTCAAGGTGTGGTCTGGGCCAAGGACGAGGGCAATTTAAGGGGCTTATGGGGGGGGGGGGTCGATCAACCTAATGGCAATGGAAGTCAACCTAATGGAATTGGCAGTTGAGAGGCCTACTGGATGGGTAGAGCAGATGGCCTACTGGATGGGTAGAGCAGATGGCCTACTGGATGGGTGGAGTAGATGGCCTACAGGATGGGTGGAGTAGATGGCCTACTGGATGGGTAGAGTAGATGGCCTACTGGAAGGGTGGAATAGATGTCCTACTGGATGGGTAGAAATGGGCTGCTGGATGGGTAGAGCAGATGGCCTACTGGATGGGTAGAGCAGATGGCCTACTGGATGGGTGAAGTAGATGGCCTACTGGAAGGGTGGAGTAGATGGCCTACTGGAAGGGTGGAGTAGATGGCCTACTGGATGGGTGGAGTAGATGGCCTACTGGATGGGTGGAGTAGATGGCCTACTGGATGGGTGGAGTAGATGGCCTACTGGAAGGGTGGAGTAGATGGCCTACTGGATGGGTAGAAATGGGCTGCTGGATGGGTGGAGCAGATGGCCTACTGGATGGGTGGAGTAGATGGCCTACTGGATGGGTGGAGTAGATGGCCTACTGGAAGGGTGGAGTAGATGTCCTACTGGATGGGTAGAGTAGATGTCCTACTGGATGGGTAGAGTAGATGGCCTACTGGATGGGTAGAGTAGATGGCCTACTGGATGGGTAGAGTAGATGGCCTACTGGATGGGTAGAGTAGATGGCCTACTGGATGGGTAGAGTAGATGGCCTACTGGATGGGTAGAGTAGATGGCCTACTGGATGGGTAGAGATGGCCTGCTGGATGGGTAGAGTAGATGTCCTACTGGATGGGTAGAGTAGATGTCCTACTGGATGGGTAGAGATGGCCTGCTGGATGGGTAGAGATGGCCTGCTGGATGGGTAGAGTAGATGGCCTACTGGATGGGTAGAGTAGATGGCCTACTGGATGGGTAGAGTAGATGGCCTACTGGATGGGTAGAGTAGATGGCCTACTGGATGGGTAGAGTAGATGGCCTACTGGATGGGTAGAGTAGATGGCCTACTGGTTGTGTAGAAGTTTAGCAGAATTAGAGAAGTCAATCCAGCTCCAGAAACAAGGGATAGCACTCTTAAAAGCAAGCGGTCAGCTCTTCTATCCAAAATTAAAATATTAAAATAGTGTTATTTCCTAATATTAGGTGTTTTGGGCTCAGTGGAGACAGCTTTGGCATGGCAGGTACTTCATGCAATCCTTTGTGCTGCACCAAGGCATTTCAATTTCTCTGTCAAAGAATAAGGTAGCAGCACAGTGGGCTAAGTGATTAGCACTTCCGTCTAGCAGCACTAGGGTCGTTGGTTTGAATTCCAACCATGGCACTACCTGCCTGGAGTTTGCATGTTCTCCCTGTGTGGGTTTCCTTCGGGTACTTTGGTTTCATCTACACTCCAAAGACATGCTGGACGGTTAATTGGCTCCTGTCTAAATTAGCCTGAGTATGTTTATGTATGAATGTGAGTTAGGGACCTTAGATTGTAAGCTCCTTGAGGACAGGGATTGATGTGAATGTACAATTTATATGTAAAGCTCTGCTTAAAAGGATGGCACGATAGAAGTACTTGTAAGAAATAAAATAATTAGGTTACATGCCAACTGGGTGCTTAGCCTATTAGCATCAAAACACAGCATTTTTGAGGGCACAGGTGCAGCACCCAGCTCTGCTGCCAGCAGTTTGTCATAATCTATCGAGGATGTATCTCCGGAACGCACACATTGAAGTTCTAATCAGCTTTTACAGGAACAGATCTGGGAAGACTATCACTCAGATGACCTCACACCCAACATTGATAGCTCTGGCTCCCAGCCATCACCTCTCGTCACCCAGCAGCTTTCCTGGGATTGGCTGAGGGACACACCTGCAGCTGGTGAGGGATTTAGCCGTTTCCATGGAAGTGCAGGACCTTTCCCTAATACTCCATTGAAAGGTCTGAAAAAGGTGTCCTCTTTTTAAGGCGGAAAACCCCTTTAAATTCTGTAGTGTAGGTAAGCACATTAAACAGCATGCTTTGTTCAGTCTGGCAGTGAACAGGTGGCCATTGTTTGATGTGACAAATGCCATAGCAGCTTACAGAAACCTCTCCAAGAAAACACACAGCCCACCTACAGATGAAGAATCCGAATATCAATAACAGCATCCCAGCAATCTGTTGGGAGTCTGGTGTCTGCCCCTGCATGGTAAACAGTGCGATTTTATCTGTCAGATTATAGAAATACACACAAAAAAAAATAATGCTGCACTGACCTTGAGGTCCCTTGTCTCTTGCAGCATTTTAGTGCTCCCAGGATGGGCAGGTGCAGCGTCCGCCATCCAAACTCTATAGCAGGCTGCAGCTGGGCAGGGCCAAAGGCTGTACTGAGTGAGTCCGCCATTTAGGGCCCTGTGCCTTCATGGACGGAGGCCCTGCCTGTCTTTTAATTCCTCACTTGACTGCTATCTTCCTGTCTCAATTAAACCCAGTGCTACCACTCTGCCTGACCTATGACTGTAAATAAATCTTTCTCGGTGCACTAAGCCAGTGGTCCTCAACCCTGGCCTACAGGGCCCACTACCAGGCCAGATTTTCAAGATAACTGAAATACATCCCAGGTGATATCATTTGCTGCTCAGTGATTGCAGTACTCTAGTCTGCATCTCCCCAAGGTAATACCTAAAATCTAGCCTGTTAGTGGGCCCTGTAGGCCATGGTTGAGGACCACTGCACTAAGCCACTATCAGAGCAAAACATTCCCCTTACTGAGCATACGGGAGCATCTTCTGTACTGCTCTGCTACCGTTCTCCTCTAGTTACAACCCCTGTCTGTCCTTCACTTCCAGATTTAACCATCCGCCGCCTGCCTCAACTGTCCCTTGTGTTAAGCAGGCCATAGACAGATCCAAATTTGCCAATTCAGCAGAGGCTGAAGGAATTTTGATTTGTGTGGCCACCCCTATTCAACCGAATTCGATCATCAGATTGACTTCTATCGAGCGGACAAGCTGGAAAACTTTTGTCAATCAGCAGCTGCAGCCACTGATAAGTGTATTCTGACAGCAGAGAGTGCCGCCGTCATAATACAATGTCTTGGCTGGGGGGGATCTCTCCATCCACCTAGTTGGGTGGATGGAGAAATCCAACCAATTGCTTGTGTTAGGATTTCCCCTGCCACAGTTTGGAGACTGCGCTCTTGCCTGGCTCTGGTGACATGTATATTCCAAACAAACTGCTAACATATTGTTTTTTTAGTCAAATGAAATGTCAAATGTTCTACATTTCTATTGGCAGGCAGGTAATGTATTTAAAGCTCCATGGAAACACCTAAATACACAGTTGAATTGTGAATATGGCAATTGTATTTGTATCTCTGTCAATCCAATCCCGAGATTTACATAGCTCTGCCACATAGCACAACCTACCTACTAACCTGCTGACTTGTCTCCATTGTGCTTATGTAACATAGTTAGGACATTGGACAGCGTAGGAGCAGCAACAGTTTGATGAGGTCATTCCTCTACTCCTGTCAGCCTTTTACTTTTCTACACATATTTATACAGCATGCTTAATTGGCCTAAAGTATTGTCACCACCTCTCCCAGTCTGAGTGCTACTGTATAAGAGATTACAAGAAGCTGAGAGTGGTTCTAAAGGCTGATGTTTTTTTTTTTTTTTGTTTATATTAAAGCATTCTATGTAGTAAGGTGAAAACCTTCTGCATGCAGCTTCTCCCTTAGCTCCCTCCTAATACTTACCTGAGCCCTATCTCGATCCATCAATGTGTGTGCATGACAACAGCGGCTCTCCGGGGTCTTTCCCTCCTCAATGGCTGAGATGCAGCAGCAGGAGTCATTGGCTCCCACTTATGTCAATCAAAACCAGTGAGGAGGGAGTAGGATGTGGGGCTGAGCCATGCTCTCTGCGTCTTATGGACACGGAGAGTGGGGGTCAGAAGCGAGCATGCACGAGTGCCCCCATAGGAAGTTACTTGCTATGGGGGCACTCATGGGGGAAGGGTCCCAGGGCGCCAGAGGGGGACCTGAGAAGAGGAGGATTGGGGCTGCTCTGTGCAAAACCATTGCAAAGAGCAGGTAAGTATAACTTTTTTTTTTTTTTTTGCCTTTACAAACACTTGAAATCAAAGCAAATTTAGGGTTAAAAAAAAAGATGTAACTGCATTTTAGGTTTTTTAAAATGTCTGCCTGGAGTTTAGCTTTATGGGCAATACAAGTACAGTTTACCTATGTACTGTATGTGTTTGAGCTGTGAGGCTGCAGAGAAGAGTGAACCTTCCATTCTGTAGACATGGTGGCACTGGCCTCCTCCTGTCTGCTCTTTACAATCCTAGTAGTTTCTTCCACACTAAAGACACCAGCCTTGAATGTTCCATCTCTGGTATGGCCACCGAAATGTTTCACTCCTGGCCACTGGCGCTCCCTCTGTAAACTAGAATTTAGCTGGGTGGTAGCGCAATATACACTCAGCTTTATAACCACCGACAGGTAAAATGAATAACCCGGATTATCCAATTACAATAGCATCTGAAAGTGGGTGAGATGTATTGGCCAGCATGTGAAATGTTGTTCCTAAAGGTGATGTGTTAAAAGCAGAAAATAGGCAAGCATAAGGATTTGAGTGACTTTGGCAAGGCCACATTGCACTGGCTAGATGACTGGACCAGAGTAACGCCAAACTGCTCCTCTTGTGGGATTTTCCCAGCCTGCAGTGGTCGGGATCTAACAAAAGAAATCCAAGGAAGGAAAAATAGCAAACCGGGGACTGGGTCATGGGCAGCCAAGGCTCACTAATCATGTTGGGAGCGAAGGAAGGCCTGTGCAGTTTGATCCAACAGAAAAGCTACTGTAGCTCAAATTGCTAAAAAAAAACTTCATGCTGGTTCTGATAGAAAGGTGTCAGAACACACAGTGCATCGCAGTTTGTTGTGTATGGTGCGGTGTTGATGCAGACCCGTCATGTACACTAGGGATCGGTCGATTATCGGCAAGGACAATATATCGAGGGCCAATATGCACTTTCCCCGATATATCGGTATCGGCCCCGGGACTGGCCGATATTTTTGGGACGTCATTCTGCCTTCTTAGGCCGCCTCCCTCACCTTGGACAACCTCGTCTGGAGTCAGGACTAGTCTCGCAGGAGTGTATTACAGCCATAAACCCACCCACAGCAGCCCGGTGCCAGCCAGCCACCCACACGCCCTGTACCAGCCAGCCAGCCACAGGCACTGTATCAGCGAGCCAGCCAGCCACCCACAGGCCCTGTACCAGCCAGCCAGCCACCCACAGGCCCTGTACCAGCCAGCCACAGGCACTGTGCCAGCCAACCACCCACAGGCCCTGTACCAGCCAGCCAGCCACCCACTACAGGGTGCCAGCAAGCCAGCCCCCCCCCCCCCACAGGGTGCAAGCCAGCCAGCCACCACAGGGTGCCAGCCAGCCACCCACCACAGGGTGCCAGACAGTCAGCCACCCACCACAGGGTGCCAGACAGCCAGCCACCCACCACAAGGCGCCAGCCAGCCACTCACCACAGGGTGCCAGACAGCCACCCACCACAGGGTGCCAGACATCCAGCCACCCACCACAGGGTGCCAGACAGCCACCCACCCACCACAGGGTGCCAGACAGCCACCCACCCACCACAGGGTGCCAGACAGCCACCCACCACAGGGTGCCAGACAGCCAGCCACCCACCACAGGGTGCCAGACAGCCAGTTACCAACCACAGGGTGCCAGACAGCCAGCCACCCACCACAGGGTGCCAGACAGCCAGCTATCCACCACAAGGTGCCGGCAAGCCAGCCACCCACCACAGGGCGCCAGACAGCCACCCACCACAGGGTGCCAGACAGCCAGCCACCCACCCACCACAGGGTGCCAGACAGCCAGCTACCCACCATAGGGTGCCAGACAGCCAGCCAGATAGCACAGTATACCTTCAGAGGTCTAGTGGACTGTATGACTGAACGGGTTACGGTGGGTGATTACAATAGTATGGCAGATCGGAGTAGGACAGACTTTCATAAATAACAGCAGCCCAAAAGAAAATTATTTCTAGATTTTTAAAGAAATCTATGAGTGAACTAATTAGTGCTTGAAGTATATTTAACTTCCTGGTATAACGACCAGTCACTGCTGATCTCTCTCCTTGTTCAGGGTGATTGGTCTTGTCTCCACCCCTTCCTGTAGTTTTCTGCAGGCAGCCTGTTATGGGTGGGCTTGCTGGGCCCCTCCCACAGCTCTGCTCTCTGCACAGGTTATTTACAGCACAACGATGATGTCACTGCGACTTTTACAATGTAAAAGCTGAGTTTACAAAGGTGTTTGGTGCACACAATGTGGATTTATATTCTCTGTGCCTATTGAGTAATATATTTAAATGAAAGTGCTTGTTCCTGGAATTTAACTTTAAGGCTCGACATTGTCACATCATCATCCCCACTGCCTCGCTGTCAGTGTGACACGTTGCCCGCACTCACATGGGCCTGTGTTTTCCCAACTACAAAGAAACGCATATGCAAACAAAGCAAGATGCCAGATCCGTCAGATGCTTTGCATTTTGAACAGTCTGTGTTGACTCATTACTGATTCATCCTGGATAAAAAAGTCCAGTGACAGACATTAAAGACAGGCATGAACAGCAGCCTCAGGAATCTCCATTCTGGATACTATAAAGCATCTTCTTCCAATCAGTGTTCCTCCTGAGGTTGGTAGGGGTTCCTCAAGCTTTGACCAATTCACCATCAATGCAAGGGGACACTTCTACACCGATCAAAATTAGGGAACACTAAATAAACATAATTTTTATTGTTCATTTTCTTCTGTTATTATTAATTTTAATTTTATTGCGGACAATAATTTGGTTGTAGAGAGCAAAATGATCTGGCCTGGGTGTCAAATACTATAATCACGCCACACCTTTAATTCAGTGATTTGAATATTGTTTTGCAACATACTCATCGCATTAACAGACTGCAAATACTGTATAATTTACCTAAACTTTTTTTTTTTTGAGATAGTGAGAGAAAGGATCCTTTAAAGTGGAACTCCAGGAGGAAAGTTGAAAATTCTTTCTTGCAGTGGGGCTGTGCCCGTAATGCAAGGATTAACTGCTCATTTAGGTCTAGGGGGCATGGAAAGTTGCTTGCTACTTACCTGCTCCTCTATGCTTCTAAAGTGGTCCCCACGGTGACTTTTCCCTTATGCTCCAGCAATCTAACGTCCTCGGGTCATCATCAGGTTCAGTGGTCTCCACGCCGCGGCCCTTCGCTTGCTTTTATCCAGCTTCTGAGGCACTATGTCATTCACTGGCACCAACAAAGGGGCTCAGTTCGCACCAATGACACTAATGATGGGCACAATTCCTCCCAATGACACTAATTATGGGACACAATTCCTCCCAATGACACCAACGATGGGGCACAATTCCTACCAATGATACCAACTTTGGGGAACAATTCCTCCCAATGACACCAATGATGGAGTACAATTCCTACCAATGACACCAACGATGGGGCACAATTCCTCCCAATGACACCAATAATGGGACACAAATCCTTGCAGTAACAACAATGATGGGGCACTATTCCTTCCCTTGACACCAATGATGGAGTTCTATTCCTCCCACTGACACCAATTAATGGAAAGTATTCCTTCCACTGACACCAATGATGGGGCACTATTCCTTCCACTGACACCAATGAATGGGGCACTATTGCTTCCACTGACACCAATGATGGAGTGCTATTTCTTCCACTGACACCAATGATGGGGCACTATTCCTTCCCCTGACACCAATGATGGAGTGCTATTCCTTCCCCTGACACCAATGATGGAGTGCTATTCCTCCCACTGACACCAATGAATGGGGCACTATTGCTTCCACTGACACCAATGATGGAGTGCTATTCCTCCTACTGACACCAATGATGGGGCACTATCCCTTCCACTGACACCAATGATGGAGTGCTATTCCTCCCACTGACACCAATGATGGGGCACTATTCCTCCCACTGACACCAATGATGGAGTGCTATTCCTCCTACTGACACCAATGATGGGGCACTATCCCTTCCACTGACACCAATGATGGAGTGCTATTCCTCCCACTGACACCAAAGATGGGGCACTATTCTTTCCACTGACACCAATGATGGGACACTTTTCCTCCCACTGACACCAATGATGGGGCACTATTCTTTCCACTGACACCAATGATGGGACACTATTCCTCCCACTGACACCAATCATGTGGCACTATTCCTCCCACTGACACCAAAGATGGGGCACTATTCTTTCCACTGACACCAATGATGGAACACTATTCCTCCCACTGACACCAATGATGGAACACTATTCCTCCCACTGACACCAATGATGGAGCACTATTCCTCCCACTGACATCAATCATGGGGCACTATTCCTCCCACTGACATCAATCATGGGGCACTTTTCCTTCCACTGACACCAATGATGGGGCACTATTCCTCTGACGGACACCATTGAAGGGGCCCTATTCCTTCCACTGACACCAATGCTGGGGCACTATTCCTCCCACTGACACAAGCGATAGGGCACAATTCCTACCAATGGCACAAAGATGGGGCACAGTTCCTCCCAATGACTATAACAATAAGGCCCAATGACACCAATGACACAAGCAATAGGGCACAATTCCTACCAATGACACAAACAACCAGGCGCTATTCCTTTCGCTGACACCAAAGATGGGGCATTGTTTACTCCAACTGATGCTGGGACATTTTCTGCTACCACTGGCCACATTCCGAACCCCCTAAAATCTGAAAGACAGTAAACTGGCCCTTGGTTTAGAAAGTTTAGAGACCCCTGATCAAGACCAATGCAACTTCCATAGCCCTGCACTGAACTTGAGCATGCTGAGGAACAGTCCACTGCCAAAGCTTGAGAGAGAGCGGTCTGTTGGAGGAACAGAGAATCAGGTAATAGAAAAATGCATTTCACTGCCTCTAGACTAAACAAGCAGGTAAACCATGTAGTGCAGGTGCAGCCCCACTGCAAGAGAGAATGGTCAGGTTTCCCAGAGTTGGGCATAAAAGGTAAATTCAAAAAATTGTCAGAGTTCATTCCAAATTTAGACAGATTAAATGTCATCTTCTAAGAGTTCTTGTTGCAAACAAAAAACCCCAAAGGATTAGAACAATTGCTTTGTTTGTGTGCAATAGGATGGGCCTTAAGAGGCTCTTCCACTTGAATGTAAATGTAGGCTTCCTCAGATATCGCAAAGAGAAGATTTGTCTCAGAAACTCCATTACCTATAGCATCTAGATGCTTTCTGTTCCGAAATCAGGAAAGGAAAGTGGGAATAACCAGGACTGACCTGCATTCTGTCAATCTGCTTCAATAACTTTATTAAAAACTAGTAGACAGAAAACAGATGAGTCTTTCTCCAACGCATTTACAACTGGTTTGTAGAACCATTCTGCATTGGGGGGGGGGGGGGGGGGGGTGTCTTGGAATGGTTTGTTCCCACTGGTCCATGAGAGCTGACAGGACCCGGAACGCGCTTCACACCATGCAGCTAGTTTTGCAGGGATAGTAACTTCTGTAAATGCAATCTTTGTGATGTAGGAGCGCAGAATCTTATGTGCATGTATTTCGATGGAAGACGTAGTTTACCAGCAACTGTGGGGTCTTGCTGGACCCCCAGAGGGGTTTCTTAAAGTTTTGAAAGGATGGGAGTGCCACACCAGCTTGTACAAACTTTTAAAATATTTTTATTTTGGAACAGGCAACGCGTGCCTTTCCAATCCAAGAGCCTGCATCATCCTGTTTTAGCCTTGATGAAGGGGGGAGTGCTGAGCCCCCGAAACGCGCTGGCTGTTCCAAAATAAAAATCTTTTAAAAGTTTGTACAAGTTGGTGTCCCGCTCCCATCCTTTCAAAACTTCAACAAACCCATCTTCTGTAAATGACAACACTGATTCTAATTGATTCACATTGCTGTAGAGGGCTGAGGCTTGCCAGAAGTGTGACACTCTGACTGTTACATACATCTTCTATGCATGATGACATAAACATGTACACGCTCATATTGGCCATGTGTGCATATTTATCCTCTGTGCAAACAGTTACAGCTCCAGCTTTGTCTCCAGTGAACAATACCGACCAGCAAAACAAATTCATTATGGCCAACCAATTCTTCCCATGCACTTGAACGTTTTAATGCTGCGTGTGTCCCTGCTGTGGAGGATTTATCTATATTGGTCCAGGTGAGCAACATCTCCAGAACAGAAAAACTAATTAAAAAGACAACATTTTTGTTACAATGGAAAAACTGCTCTGGTGACAACTGCCAAAAAGGGAACTTCCCTCATTTTAGAGAGGTCTCCTCCAACTTCCTGTTGTGTCTCTGAACAGGAAGTGAAGGGAAACCTCCCCAACGGGACACAGACAGAAAAATAAAGCTTTTGCTGCATTTACTAACACTGGCTAAAGCCCCATACACACGCACAGATTGTTGGCCGTAAATTGTTGGCCAACGTCCGATCTGCCGATTGTAGGCTTGTTAGTATGATGTTTCCGACAACCAACTGTGAATTTTCGGACGAAAAAAATCTGGTGTGCATGCTATAAAATTTTTGTTGGCCAACAAAAAACGGCCGATTGTTCCTCAGTCAGTACAGATTTCGGCAGACAAAAATCAGATGAGCAAGACTGGGCATGCTCAGAGAAGAAAAAACACACTGAAAGTCAATCAGAACATGACATCACTTCTGAAGTTGGTTTTTGTTGGCCAACAAAAGTCCAGTGCAAGTCTAGAGCACATTTCAACCAACAAACAACACTGGACAAAAGTTGGCCGATCAGTTGGCCAACAATCTGTGCATGTGTACGGGGCTTTAACATGCCCCCCTGACACTGGTCCAAGTAGTGAGTCACAGTGCACACCTATCTGGTATCTGCTTACTTGAATCTGTTTAAGCACATTCAAAATTCCTAAGCCCTTATTAAGGGGAAGCGTGTTTGGCCGTCGAAACATGTTGGATTATTAATTTTTATCATTAAAATCTTTGGAATCTTGGACATTTGTTTGGTGCTCTCATTGGATAGTATGTAAGTGGATTCTCAGCTCTGTGTCCTTTTCCTGTTTCTGAGGGGCGTGCCCACTGACAACTTCAGAAACCCTTAGAAAATCTGAATCCAGCGCCCTGTTTGTTGTTCTCTATGTTTGTTGTCTCTATGTCCACTGGGACAGAGAGAAAAAAAAAAAACTGGCAGAGCTCTTTACCATTCCTTACATGAGCCAAAAACAAAATTCTTACATACACCTTAGAGAAAGTTTAAACTTGCCTCACGTCTTTACCATCCCCCCGAGTGGAACTACACTGCATCTGAGCACCAAAAACCATTTTATGAATTTTTAATATGCAAAGCAAACTCCCCCATCCATTCATGTCTCCATGCTTTATTTTGCTAAGAAATCACTTTGAAAAACACTCCCCTAGCATTTCTCACTGTGGCCATTTTAAGTAAGGGTAGATGATTCATTTAGCATTTACTTCCTGGGATCCATCTGCCCTTAGCTCAGGCTTGCTGGCAGGAGGGTGTGCTTAGCTGAGAAAACCTCTTCTACCTCCTGAAGACTCCTGGGATGTAAGACATCATTTGCTTAGGCCTTGAATCTACAAAGTAACTGACGAAAATGTAAAAAAAACTTTAAAACCAGTAAATATGATATACTTTCCTACCTATTTACTAATGCTAGCAGCATAAGGATAACAATAGTCAATGTTGATGGAGAGAGTGAAGTTCCGTTTTAGGCTGAGTTCACATTTGTGTGATGACAGACATCGCATGTGATTAGCACCGCATTGATGTGCAGATCACATGCAATGTCTATGCAATGCAATTTCAGCCATACAAACTGTATGGCCGAAATCGCATCGCATTCGCACTAAAATGGTGCAGGACCCTTTGTTTGGTCACTCTGGAATTAGATTGCATGTGTTCACACCTTTGTCCTTTAAAAGGATAGTTCACCTTTATAAAAAAAAAAAACAAACTACCTATGCAGGTAAAGGATGTTTGTAGATTAAAATAAACTGAAAAGCTCTGACTAAAGATGAATATTGCCCTTGCTATAGGTGGAAGCCATTTACATAACTTATGAAGCCTGACTGGAATACTCCCAGGACGTTGCTAAGTGAGGCCTAGTCATCTCTGCTCACCTCCACCATCACAGTAGTAAGCTCTTTCTCTGATTCAAACACATACTCTTTCTCTCGCCTGATGCAGGAGCTCTGAGCTCAGGATTTGAGAGCTCACTCCTGTAATGGTGGAGGTGAGCAGTGATGACTAGGCCTCACTTAGCAATGTCCTGGGAGTATTCCAGTCAGGCTTCATAATGTACATAAATGGCTTACACCTATAGCAAGGGCATTATCCAACTTTAGTCAGTTGTTCAGTTTGTTTTTATCTATAGATTCCTATTATCTGTGTAGCAGAATTTCCAGGCATTGTGCCAGATGTGGGTCTGCCAGGGTTACCGCTAGTAACAACAGCACATTTAAGCCTGTTCTCCAAGTGTGAGCACTGAGACAAGAAACAGTCCAGCATCTTTGGGTTTTGTATTTATTTTAGGAACTTGGATGGGAGAAGGGAATGAGTGGGATAATCCTGTGGCTCGACTATACACTGTAATGGGACAACTGAGAAAAATGACTCTTGACGCTGACTTGACGCCGGCTGGATGCCGGTCACCGCCGGTTGGCGCTTGTTAACACTGACTTGCAGTCCTATTAACTCTGTACTGACTTTGACACTTCCCCGGTGACACAAAGTCCTTTTCACTGCTCCCTTTTGCCCTCCTGGCTAACGGAGCTACTTGAAATACTGCTGCAGCTCTTAACACTTCAGGGCCCGGCACCCTCTTTACTCTTATACTTCTCTTCAGGGCTTAGACTCAGGCACCCTCTTTTCTAAGCTTCCCCCTGGTTAGCTGGCTCCTGGATCCCTCTGACCTTCCTGGAGTGGTCCCCTATCCTAGGCAGACCCTGGGGCAGTTTACAGCACTCACGACTCTGCTTTCCTGGAAACTTCGGCCCCAACAGCTCCGCACGGTCCTCAGCACATTGGATCCCTCTCTGCAGCTCAGCTCAACCTTCTGTCCTCTAGGCCGACCGCCCAGGACACCTTCCCTCACACTGACAGGAGAAGAGACAGCGTCACCCCCCTCCTGGGACTCTGTTTCCCACCAAAGATGCCATGTCATGTGCTTCCCTCAGACTTCTATCCCCCTCCCAGGATGCATTGCGGCAGGATCTGCCCTCTGGGGTGGATACAAGCCCTGGTGTGTTATTGGTCAGGTTTCTTCCACTGTCCAATGAGAGCCCTCATTGGATACAGTGGGGAGACTCCCCAACTCAACAGTCACACCTGAGAACACAGGACAGCCTGACTGAATAATTGGACCCTGCTGATAAGCAGACAACGTCTCCCCTATAGGTTACCTAGCACCTACCTAGGAGGGTGCTACATCTGCATAGGCAGTTTTGTGGTAAAGGTGAACTATCCCTTTAAGTAAACTTTTCCAGGTTTGCCACTGCTTAGCTCCTTCTGCAAATGCTAGTTGCCTGGCTGTTACACAGTGAGCTCCTGGCCTCAATTTCTGGTACATGGACCTGGATCACGTATGTAAATCAGGAAGTCGGAGGTCTCTAACTGCATGCCTGTTCTAGATCTGAAACTCAAAATTTGAAAGCCTGAGGGTCACCAAAACAACCAGGAAATAGAATTCTGATAGAGCGTTCTGCAGTCCATCATGAACACTGCTGCCAGTCTCATTCACCCTACAAACCACATGGTGTCTGCCACCCCTCTCTGCCAATCCCTTCATTGGCTGCCACTCAACCAGCAAATGAAGTTCAACATACTAACAGTAGCCTAAAAAGCCATCCACAACCTGGCCCCCAGCTACATCACTTAACTGGTCTCAATATAACAACCAAATCCTCCTCTTCGTTCATCCCAGGACCTTCTGCTCTCTAGCTCCTTTGTCACCTCATCCCATCCTCACCTCCAGGACTTCTTCCGAGCTTCTCCCATCCTCTGGAATGCTCTACCCCAATCTGTCCAACTATCTCCTACTTTGTCTACTTTCATGCAATCCCTGAAATGTCATCTCTTCAGAGAAGCCTATTTGGACCCCACCTAAAGCGGAGTTCCGGGATCAAAAACAACTTTGGCCCATCCGCTTGCTGTAAATCCTCTAAAAAACAAATAGATACCGATTTTTTTTTTCTTTACTTACCTTGTTTTTGAACAAAGTATACTTACCTTCTTTCTACTTCCTCCCCCTTCGGCCGCGGCCTGCGGCGTCACTTCCTGATTGAGATGACTCCTGGGAGCTGAACGTCATCGCTCCCAGGAGTCAATGGGCCTGCATCGGCCCCGATGTTAGTTCTGGTGCAGGTGCATCATTCCCCGCTAAACAGCTTCTGGGCATGCAGGGATGACGTGCCTGCCCTGGAAGTGACGAGCGGGGCCGGTGCAGGGCATTCTGGGACGAAGAGGACATGGAAGAGGACACGGAAGAGGAAGCAGAAGAGGAAGCAGAAGAGGAAGCAGAAGAGGAAGCAGAAGAGGAAGCAGAAGAGGAAGCAGAAGAGGAAGCGCTGGCTTCAGCTGCCCACACCTGAGATGGCAGCGCTGGAGAAGAAATTTTCAAGGTAAGTATTTCTTCTAAAAGGTAAGTGCGACCTGGGACAGTTCACAGGCTATCCATTATGGAATATACTAGCCCTGACTGTCCTGGGGGTATTTTTATTGAAAAAACATTTCCGAGGCCGGAACTCGGTTTAACAACTGTACATTTATTTCTTTATCAGCACAACCCCCACAGTTCTTACCTCTTGTATCTCTTGATCCTCCCTCTTAGTCCCAGTTCACACTAGTGTGATGTGGGAAACCCTACGATTCAGTGCAGTTTCCCACATCGCATTAGAATCGCACAGTGGTTCACACTGAGATCTGTGAATCGCTGGGGGTGTCAATGTAAACTTAAAGACAACCTCAGATTGGTTCCCAGATCGCAATGCGAACTGTGAAATGGTGCAGGAATCAGATCGCATAGGTGCGAACAACCATGCGATCCGATTCCAGTGCAGACCAACTAAAAAAGGCCCTGCACCATTTCGGTGCAAAAGCGATACGTTTGAATCGCACAGACATTGCATGTGATCTGCACCGCAATGTGGTGCAAATGCGATGTCTGGCATCGCACCAGTGTGAACCCGCACTTAGACTGTAAGCTCTACCGAGCTGAGCCCTCTGATTCCTAATGTATTATAGTGAATTGTAATTGTACTTTCTACCTTCATGTTGTAAAGCGTTGCGTAGACTGTCAGCGCTATATAAATCCTGTATAATAATAATGTCAGCATCCATGTTCCTCTCCTGACATGTCAGCAGCATACAGAAGGGTTAAATCGATTATGTGGGGGTGAGGCCTGTGCTGGTTTTTCACTGACACAAGTCCAATTTTCAGTGAGCAACAGATGACGGGGTCAACGATGAACAAATTTGCCGTTAGGAGTCATGACAGGGGAATGCTCCATGTAGAAGCTTCATTTTACTGCAGGCAGCCGGAAGGAACATAATTATACAATCACATTGTCTGCATGCCCCAAACAGTAAACATCATTGTGCAAGGCAATCATGATTTTAGTCACCACAGCGGAATGCTGCACTCCATACTGTCAGGTTCATACAGGCTTAAAAAGCTTCACCATCTTAGGCAGCTTATATGGTAGGAATGTATACATCGTGTCATGGAGCAATGATGGCTTCTCAGGGAGGAGTTATATAACCTACATACAGCAATATGCTGCCATATAGCTGCGTATTCAGGCTGTTTCAGAACCTCCAAAGCACAGAGCGCGATACAAGATGGAGGGGTTTGTGCGTGAACTGAGTAATGCTGCTGAATGCCATAATCTAGGTTGCTTGCACAGTCAAACGAATGCCCAATATATCTGGTATCCTGTCTAAAACTAGACATGCTGAACAATAAAGCTAACAAATTCCTTCATTTACACCAACAGCACTGATGGATGAATCCCCCGCTATACCGGCAAGTGTATTCTGAAAGCAAGAGCTACCAGCTGTCAGAATACCCGAACAGTGCCTGCACCTGACTGGATGCAGACGCTGCTCGTTCTGACAAATTTCCAGACAGGTTTCTTCAACAAAAGTCAATTGAACAATCGATATATGGTGAATGAAGCGGTGCCAGTAGGGCCATAAGCTGCTCAGATTTCAAACGAGCCAGCAGGAATCACGCAAAACGCAAGTAGCGTATTGGCCACCTTAATACCAGTTTCTGTCACTCCGTTGAAAAAAAGTATTTATGTTCTTTGGCCTAAGGACTCGTTCACACCATATTCATTCAAGCTTCCTTGTAAACATTGTGCCAAGTTGAAACAACACATTGCCTTGCCGTTATTAGGTTATACAGTGTATAAAGCATGAGCACAGGTGTAAACAAGCCTTAATGCAGGGATCCTCAAACTACTGCCCTCCAGCTGTTGCGAAACTACACATCCCATGAGCCCTTGTAAAACTCTAACATTCCCAGACATGACTAGGCATGATGGGAATTGTAGTTCCAGAACAGCTGGAGGGCCATAGTTTGAAGACCCCTGCCTTAATGGGTTACCAAACCCAGGACCTTGCATTTACTATATCTGGCCTCCCACAGAACACAGAAATGCAATACTTTTAGTTCTCCCATAATTGTCCCATGAGGATGCAGGACCCCTGACCCTCTGTCTGCACAGTGCTGATTGGCCCTGTGCTGATAACATACACTCTCCCAAGAAAATTGCTAGCAATACACACCAAACTGAGCATGTGTGGCTTGTCCCCTAGCCACTGCAATATAAGGAGATATATTGGAGACTCTTGAATAAGGATAGGATCAGAGAAGACAGGATCAAACAGAATGCTTTACATCATATACAGACTGATTTTAAGGTTGTGGGTTTAGTAACACTTTAATATCAGTTTCTGCAACTCTCTTGAAAATGATATTCGTGTTCTTTGGCCTAAGGACTCCTCCATACCATATTCATTGAGTTTCCATATAAACATTGTGACAAGTTGTAACAACACATTGCACTGCCCTTATTAGGTTATACAGTGTATAAATCATGAGCGCTGGTGTGAATGAGCCTTAAAGTGTTACTAAACCCAGGAGCCTGCATTCACTATATTTGGTCTCCCACAGTACCCAGAACATGGAAAGGCAATATTTTAGTAAATATAAACTGCTAAATACCGTTTTTTCATCAGCAGTTAGAGCAGTCTTGTGACTTCTATCAATGTCTGTTTAAAGCTTGTAGGAGGAGTTTTTATTCTGCTCTGATTGTCCTATGAGGCTGCAGGACCCCTGACCCTCTGTCTGTACAGTGATGATTGGCCCTGTGCTCATCACATACAATAATAATAATAATAATAATAATAATAATCACATACATTCTCCCAAAAAAAAAAAAAATTCTCTAGCAATACAGAGCACATGTGCCGGTGAAGTCACTGGTGGCAGAAACAGAAAATATCTCCTACACGATGCACGTTTAAAGGAGTTGTAAAGGCAGAATGTTTTTTTATCTTAATGCATTCTATGCATTCAAATAAAAAAACCTTCTGTGTTCCTCAGCCCCCTAACATTTACCTGAGGACCCTCTCTGTCCAGCGATGTCCATGAGTGTCCCAGCTTTCCGAGATTATCCCTCCTGACTGGCTGCCACTAGCCGATCAGGGGATAGAGGGACGGGGCCGGGCTCAGTGTCTGAATGGACACCGGGAGCTGTGACTCAGCTCGGGTGCCCCCATAGCAAGCTGCTTGCGGTGGGGGCACTCAACAGGAGGGAGGGGCCAGGAGTACAGAAGAGGAACCCGTGAAGAGGAGGATCCCGGCTGCTTTGTGCAAAACTAACTGCACAGAGGCGGTAAGTATAACATATTTGTTATTTTTATAGGGGGGGGGGGGGGAGGAAATGAGACTTTACAAATCACGTTAAAAGATATTTCTTGCAGCTACAGGTAAGCTTTATTATAAAGTTCCCTGTGGGTTCGAAAGTCCAAGTGGTGTTTACTACCTGTTTAAAATAATACAAGGCGTTCTTTGAAGGGTGACAGTACCAAGCGAGTGACCCCAGGTTGGTCAGTGTGTGGAGGGGAAGCTGTTCAGCACAGATTATGGCATCACTGTACCAGCACTGACTCGTACATGAATTGTCAGCTTCCCCAGCGACCCATCAGCTATGAGACATGCATGCATTCAATGCATTGTACCAAGCTGGACCAATGTAAGTTTGCAAAAGGTCATACCTGGAGTTCAGTTTTAAAATCCATCAACTACATTTTTTTATTTATTTTTTTTAATTAATGAATTGTTAGTGTTTTTTTCCCATATGTGCTTGATGTTTAAGCTGTAGTGTGCATGCGTCATTATTACCATCTTCACAATTCCATCTCTTTCAGGAGCTGGTTTCCCTCTGGTTTGGAAGGGAAAGCGAAATAAACGGATTTAGCAGTTTGCTCACTATAATCCCTCTTCCATCCTCAGAATAGCACAAGCTACATTGCCAAGAGCTGCGAGCCTCCTGCATGTGCGTCAAGAGCAGGACTGATACCAGGCTGGAGAGGTGGGAGGCAGCGGAAGGTCACCCAGCAAATCCCCTCTCATTTCCTGATGACTTCATGTAAAGGGTTTAGCTGAAGACAGTAGGGAGGAGTAGGGAAGATGCCTGGAGGGGGGGCTGCCACACAGGAAACATTTGGATATAAAATACGCATCCATTGAGCTTTTCCTTATCTCCTGTCAGTGATTTTTTTTTTACGGGAAAGGGTCTTCCCTCATCCTGTCTTTCTCTCTCTCTCTCTCTGCAGGCATGATTAATGCATAAGGGCTGACAGTGGGGGAGGAAGACACCTAGCCAAGGCTATTCATGAAACAATATGCTATCCATGCTGACGGTCATCTGCAAATCAAGTGACAGAAAAAATGGGTTCAAACTTTCATGCCAGTCATAAAGGAAAGTAGTATCCTTACCGACTGCTGGTCTACTGCGACACCAGTGCCTTAGGCCTCATGTACATGGGACATTTGGCCACGATGCATGAGATGCCAGCTTTGGGTGTGGGTGGAAGGCACAGGTGCACCATCCAGCCCCGCTGCCAGCAGCCTGTTAAACTCTATGAGAGGTTGACAGCTTCTGTGCCTGAATGGTGCACCTCAATGGTGCAGTAGCTGTCAGCCCCTCATATAGTTTACCAGGCTGGTTGGTATACCTGTGTCTTACGTCTGCACCGTCATGCACCAGGGCTAAACGCCAAGTCTGAATGAGACCCTAAAGAGGATTTTTCCTTAACTTTGAATAACATCTTTGAAATATAACTATGCCCAAAACCTTTGTTTTTTATTTTTATTTTGGATAGAGTATGGGTGGGTTATAACCCAGTCTTTTTTTATTTTTTTTGCCATGTGTCCTATTGTAGCGATTTCCCTTTATTACCTCTCCCACAGCCATACCAGGAAGTAAGAGGGAACCCCTGCAAAAGAGGGACATCCCCTCTTTGACATTGACACCAGAACACGTGTCCCCATTAGATTTCCCCACAATTATTTTTCTGGTGGCAACTCAAGATCTAGGATTTTCTCACTTTCATTCTCCGTGACCATGGTCACCAGGACAAATAAGGTAAATATCACATACGGGGACTCAAACAGCAAGAAAAACTGGATAGGTGTTCCAATCCCTCTCTATTCTATCCAAATTGACAACATTTCTGCATATAGATGCACTTTAAAGTATTTTCATAGCCAAAACATTTTTTTTGCTTTTTTTTTTTAATGTTACGGATAGAAAATGGTAGAGCTGAAACCCCTATCTGATTATTTTTTGCTGTGTTTCTCTGAGCATTTCCTTAACAAGTCAGAAGAAATCTCCCCAAATAAAGAATTCCCTTCTTAGACAGCTGAGACGAGAAAATGTGTCCCCATTTGAAGATTTCCCATTACCTCTTGCTCTCATGATTTAGGGCTTCTCCCAATCTCTGTCTCAGGAACAAGTCACCGAGGTAATAGAGGGGTGAATCTCTCCAGTGGGGACACAGACCACAGTAAAAACTTGCCATTAGGTCTAACCCCTCCTCATTTTATCCAAAAATGATATGCCTGATCACTAGCCATAATGTACTATATATAAATATTGAACACTACCTACCTCACAGCTGAAATTAGAACTAAAGGGCAAAACTTTTTTCACTTTGGATGGAGTACAGGAGGGTTTTAACCCCAATAATAATTTTTCTGCCAACTGTGTTCCATTGGGGAGATTTCCCTTTACTTCCTGTCCCATAACCACAACAGGAAGGGAGAGGAAATCTCTCCAAAGTTAAGGAAACCCTGATTGTCACCATTGGGAGATTTCTCCTCTATTCCTGTTCTGGTGCCAAACAAATTGTAGGATTTACTTTCACTGATAACGGTAAACAGGACAAATGGAGAAGGTGAATCTCCCAAATGGGGGCAGGGGCTGCAATTAAAACCTGACCGGTGTTCTAATCGCTCTCCAGTCTATCCAAAACTTAAAAAGGCTTTGCCTTTTCCCCATTTACACTTGAATGCGCAAAACTTTACAAGTTGCCTGGGTGGAATTTATTTATATTATTGCTTAATAATTGAAGCTTTCCTGGCCCCCTCCAATGCCAGTATTTATAGGTGCTAAGGCTTTTGTATAGCTGTCTGCCTGAATCCCTCTGCTAATCACCCACACAGCAAGCTTAATTTTCTAAAAGATCATCCTTTGCCGCTCCGAGCCAAGAGACTTATCTCTGCACAGCTCTATGTCCCCCTTAAAACTGTCACTTGTCTGATTCAGGGTGAAAAACTGGAAAGAGATGACATGGTTCTCTCTCATTTCCTGGGCTGCGAATTCTGCAACATCTGGCACCCCATCACTGAGAGATTATGCAACACCCAGCCGGGCAAGCAGATGTGCTCAGCAATCTCTGGAATAATCCAGTCTCAACAAGCAAATGAGATGAATGCTTTAAATAAGCACAGCGTACAGTCCTACTTGCCCGATTCACCCCGGTCTCAGTTGAGAAAAAAACATTTCTGAAAACCTAAATGCCAGTTAAAAGGTCATTTTCAGCTATCCATGCACTTTAACCCTCAGGACACGCTGCAAATAAATATGGCAAGTAGTAGTATGGTGGTTGTGGAGATGCCCTGCCAGCCTAATTATTTCATTTTAGTATGCAGGTTTTGTTACCAGTAGCAAGACACATTAGAAAGAGGTGCTAAGACATTTGTCACATGATATTTCCAATTATATCAAATTTTAGCCACTATTATTGGTAAGACCATATTAATCGCTGTGACACATCATAGTATTTAAATATGAAATGTTAATGTAAATTTCACCAGGGGCGTAGACTAAAGATCAGAATAAGGCCCCATGAACATTGGGCGACCCTAGCTCTTCTAAATGCCTTTTTCCTGGGAAGAAAAAAACAGCATCAAAAACGTGCTTTAAAATCAGTTTTCGCAAACGCATTTAGGCGCATCAAGTACTTGGATGTTCATTCATTTCACTGGCCAATATTAATTTATTCTGCCCATTGAAATTAATGAATGAACGCTCATGTGCTTGACGTGACTAGTGGTAATGTGCGTTTAGACATTTTTACACAAGTTTAGGTGCGTCAGGCATTTTTTTTTTGCAGAAAAAGACTCCTCTCCAACATCAAATGCCCTTTGACAGAGGTTCTAATTCCTCTCCCCTCTATCCAAAACTTGAAAAAAGTTTTGCCTTTGGCTATACTTTAATATTCTGTCAACAGTCTTTGTCACAGCAAGGAGTAAGAGAAGTGGGAGAGAGAACCTCAGCATCAGACAGCTCGGACTAATTAATGAGACAATGTGGTGAAGGATGTGGACATAGGGATGGAGGCTTTATGCCATCCAAAGCTCTACAATGTCTCTGGGCTCCAAGACCCAATCATTCTGTATACGAACAGCCATGCTAAC
Organism: Pelophylax lessonae; assembly: GCF_965119305.1. Lineage (NCBI taxonomy): Eukaryota > Metazoa > Chordata > Amphibia > Anura > Ranidae > Pelophylax > Pelophylax lessonae. The sequence continues at coordinate 88,030,675 of NC_138779.1, read as the reverse complement.
CTAGACAGACCCGGGTCTTCAGAGGAATGTAGGAGCACAGGTCATGATGTTGATTAGGAGGAGGTTGATGATGGTGGAACTTCCTTACGTTACTACATAGAAGAAAACCAATTTCCCCCAGAAATCACCTTTAATTAAAGGAAGAACACAGCCCTGCTAGCCCTGCTAAGGCTGCTATAGTGTTTAAAACAACAACAGCATCAATTTCCTCAGAAATAGAACCAATGTCATTTACACAACAGTTGGCAAGCAGACATACGCAGACTAGAGTACTTTATCTTTTAAAATTGGCATGCTCTTACCATGTGATAGTTAACCATTTCCTGCAGACTATCCCCAAATTTGTCCAAACACTCCTGAAAAAAATAGAAATAAGGAACAGATGAGTTGCCAATATCATTCTTTTACAGAGTACAATGCTGATTGGTTAAAGCATACCTCCACTTTTGTTGAGAAAAAAAACCTTCCCCTCTGGGTGATCTATGTACATTACAAGGATTTCTACTATGTGGATGTGGTAAGTAAATCTAATGGGACTGGTTTCATAATTATTAGTCAGCTGCTACACCTTGCAGGGCTCTAATGAGGGAAAATTGCAAGGCTTGCATCCCTTTAGATGTGATTTCCCAATCAGGGAATCTTAGACAGACTTCTGGGAAAATCAGTGAGCCAATCACACGAGCAGGAAATTATGTTTCTAGGGGGTGTTCTGCACAGATTCTGGATACAGAACTCCTCCAGGTAGCCATATTGCATTGCATTTTAGAGCAAATTACAAAGCTGCAGATTGAAAAAGGAAAAGGTAATTTTTAATAACATTCAATTACAATATAACTTGAGTCGCAATTGAATGCACTATACTATTTTTTTTTTTAGTTGCTATTTTTCTCCCCATGAAAGTGGAGTTGCCCTTTAAGTACCAATAGACCGTAGATGGCAGAGTTAATTATGTGAGTGTCATACAAACACTGAATGTTTCATCAGGAATCAGCTTTGTAGGTCTCAAATGTGTTGTGTCTGGAGTTCAAGGTGTGACTGACCATCTGCGCTTCCCGATAGGTCTGCCAATGGCTATATGTATCTGTGTACTTCCTGAACAATGCAACACCTTTCTGTAAACATCTGTTTTAAGAGCCGGTTCACACTACCATGAGCAGAAAGTCGCCCCATGAAGGAGCGACTTTTTAGCGTGACTTTAGTGCGACTTTGAAGAGACTTAAATGATAGGCGACTTTGTCTGTGGGGAATGCCTGGGTAATCTTTTTATTCTTCCTGGAAAGTCTCATCACAGTCACTTGAAAATAGATAAGGATCCGACTTAGAGGTGACTCCCATCAAAGTCTATGTACACAAGTCGGATAGAGGTCGCCTTGAAGTAGTACAGGAACCTTTTCTGATGTCGGAGCGACTTCATTAGTGCATATTAAGACGGTTCTCATTCATTTACATTTAATTTGTAATGACAAGCGACTTGGGGCAACTTGAGGTCGCACAAGTCGCATCCCAAGTTGGAGTAGTGTGAACCGGGTCGAAGGGACAACTTTGATGAAAGAAAGAAACCTTCAAGATATTCTATTATTCTACAGGATTTATATAGCGCCGACAGTTTGCGCAGGGCTTTAACACATAAGAGCAGACAGTATAGTTACAATACAATTCAATACAGGAAGAATCCGAAGACCCTGCTTGTTAGAGCTTACAATTTAGGAGATACGGGGAAAGGCAGTAAAAACACTTGTTATGCAATGGATTTCTTCCTAGGTGTTAAAAATACAACACTGCTGAAACTTACCGAGATCATCTCATCTTTCTTGCACTGTTGGGCCAAATCTCGGATGCCACTCACAAAGTGCTTGTTTGTAGTAAGGTAGGTTTTCCCGGCTTCTAACATCCCACTGCATAGTTTCACCAACTGGCAACAAAAAAGAAAAAAGGAGAGAAGGTAGTGGTTACCTGGCACAAGGAGAAGACTGTTGAGCTTCTTAAATATCAAAGCTATCAACGTGTCCTGTGCAACCCTTTACCTTAGATTTGTAGATGCATAGACTGCTATGGCTGAAGTCCAGATAGGCTGCCTCCTATATTACCTTCTGAAAATAGAGGTAGTTGAGGGATGGCAGCAAGATGATGTCAACACACATGCAGTGAGGATGGAAACAAAAATGCACTGACTAAGCCAGGTTGGCAGTGAACCACAATTGGGACTGGCTGCAAACCACTTAACTCTTTAATCTTTGAATCTCTCACTGGAGCAATTCAGACACTTTGTCACAATCCACAGATTCTGAACTGGTCACCAAACTGGCAACACCCAATATTATTACTACAAGTCGTGAAGGAGAAGTGCCAATCCCCTGAAACACATTGTCTGTATTAATTTCACCTTGTACAAATAAAGTTTGAGTGTATGACTCTTCACTCAAGGTGCCCCTAATTGTGCAAACATACAAACCTTCAGCCTGAGGAACAAGTATCCTGTTGGGTACTTCCAGAAGTTGAGTTGCCTTGGACCCTTGCAAGGCCCCACGGATCATCCATCAGGGAGCCCCAAATGGTAGCCCTGGTTACTGACCAAACAGGATCCTGAATCTGGACCAGTGCTGCCATACAACCAATAATTTTGTTTTATTCTGGAAAAATGGTCAATGCTCCCATTGAAAGGCAGGTTTTAAAGATGAAAAAAGCTCTTTATATTGATATCAATCTGCCGCAAAGTACACCTGCCATGAAAGAACTATGGGTTCTTCTGTTACTGAAAATGTTGACTGATTGGTTTTGTCTGGCCTCAATTTTTCTAAAGTTACCAGCCCGGAACAAGCATGCAGCAAATGAAAGTGAGATTATTCTTAAAGTCGTACTTGCTGTAAGTCAAAAGCTGTTATTTAGCATTGTTCTTGATTCATATAGTCAGCCGCCCATTGAATCCATCTTTGGCCTGCTACAATTGGCTGCTCTGGTGTGACAGCCAAGGTCCCATGCTTCCATATTTATCCTCCTTAGCCAGCTGCCTCTTCCAGATTCAGGCAGCTACCATGACCCAGTAGGTTAGCTCTGCTAACTGACTGCTCTGTGTCGCATCCCTGCAGGCTACTGGGATATGTGATGTCGACATCTCAGGAGGTTGTGAAAGCGGAATATACGATTCTCGCCTAGGCAAGAGTAGTGCCCAGGGGGGGAGGGGGGGGGAGTGGTCGTGGCCTAGGGGGTAAAGAAATAAAGTTTAAACGTTTTATCGTTATGGTGGTGGTGGTGGTGGGGTGGTGGTGGTGGTGGTGGTGGGGGGTATGCAGGGAGGAACACTAAGACACTAGAGTGAAGGTCTGGTTTAAACCGTACTGATGCCAAAGCTTAAACGTGACAGTAAAGCAACTAGTATTGTCAGCTGCAGCCTACATATTTCTCTCATGACAGGTTTGCTTCAAGGTACAAGAATCTCTTTCTGTAAAATCTGATGTTGTAAACTGAATTACCAAGTTGTTTTGTTCAGTTATTCCCTGCACAGACATGTGATGTATATAATCTACCTAACGCATAATGTTCACTGCTGGCTTAAAGCCAGGAAGTCTTTCTTCTCCGGTCTATAATTGTTTTGGGCATGATCACACAGCATGGTCTACAGTTCTCACTAGGGAACACCATACATTTCGGTCACAGTATACCACTGTTAAAAAAAAACAAAAAAACATATACCCACAAAGTATAACTACAACCACTGGAACCCCTCACCAGCTTCAAGTAGAGACGTTACAAGTTTTGTTCTTCTACATGGTTAGTCCCCCACGCCAGGTTGTCCTAGCTGGACCGTTTGCTCAGAGCCCATGAGGGCTTACCATGTAGTGCTGCTGCATTGTACTGTCAGTCCGCATAATGCAGTGGATACATTATATTACAATGCTGCTAATTTAAAAAAAAACAACAAACAAAAAAACCTTCCAATCTACATGAGAAAGAAAATGTGCCACCACTACTTGTTACTGGATTATTTAAAAAGAACTATGATTTTAAATTAAATCAAAACCGTGTTTAATGTTCACTCAAAGAACATAAAAAAAAAAAAACAGGCTGCAATACTTACTTTCAATACCAGCAGGATCTCACAAGGTGTCTTCTGGGTTGAATGACAATAGGTGAAAGACTTAGCACAGACCGTCAATGCAAAGTGTAAAAGTAGGAGCTCCACGAGTTAGTGCCAGTCAACAAAAAGTTTAATATTCTTGAGAAAAAAATCAGAAGATGAATCTAAACGTATTTCGGGGGTCTCAGAACTCCCTTCATCAGGGCCAAGAACCAAGATTTAGTGTATATGGAAAGACAGTTGGGGTAGCATTTTGACGATGTGCATATATAGTTTTCCTTTTTGTACACATATATATATATCTTTTTTGTTCTTGTTTACTTTCTAGGATATATATATATATATATATATATATATATATATATATATATAAAGTTCTTTAGATAGGTAATTGTATTATATAGCATCTTCTGGTTTATATGACTTTATAAAAAAATGTTATCTGTTTTTTTAGCCCTGAAGTACAGTGAGTTCTGAGCCCCCCAAAATGCGTTGACTTTGTCTCCTGATTTTTTCCCCAATTATCTACCAATTTCCTATTAACCAGAGAGCTGCTTTTCTAAACTAGAGACCAATTTTGACTTTTCTGCTTGGGTCCAACTCTCCTACATGTCTTTTGCAAGACCCAGTGCATGGATCATGGGCCTGCCCCCAAAGTATCCATGGGCCTGGCCCAAAAGTATCCATGGGCCTGGCCCAAAAGTATCCATGGGCCTGGCCCAAAAGTATCCATGGGCCTGGCCCAAAAGTATCCATGGGCCTGGCCCAAAAGTATCCATGGGCCTGGCCCCAAAGTATCCATGGGCCTGGCCCCAAAGTATCCATGGGCCTGCCCCCAAAGTATCCATGGGCCTGCCCCCAAAGTATCCATGGGCGCTTACACTCACTGTGTAACGGTGCAGAGTGTGGTGCTGATCTAATCATAGAAGAGCTGGTCTATACGCTGAGGATTATTCCCAGCCAGAGGAAGACAGAAGACAAAGATGTTCTCATTATTTGTACTGTAATGCTGGTAGGTCTACCAGCCTATATAGGGTTGGTATAATATTTGCTACCCTCTGGCACTCTCATTTCTGACCAGAAGTGTGCACTCACTCTAAATTGAGTGGGATCTGTGGCTGAATCCACCTCCAGTTTTACATTTTGAGCAATTGTTAACCCCTAGAAAAAAAAAAAAAAAAAAAAGATACCATGCACTAGAGGATGTAAACACGGCATGGGCCCAGTAGGAGCCTGGCCGAGCTAAGCAGTTTTTAACACTAATTCAGCACACAATTATATAAAATTACTTCACACCAATGATTTAAATTAAACTTACAGATCTCCTTTGTAATATATCCCTTACATACAAATAACTCATGTAGCATGAGAACAAACTGTGCTATCTAGCTATTAACTAAAAAAGTGCCCTGTACTAAGGTACAGGAAAAAAGAAGCTTTATGGGAAACAAAAATCAATACAGAGGGGAGTACTGAAAAATATAAAACTTTTATTGATGCAGCAAGATGCAGAATGACAAGATATCTGGCTTCAACCCTAAAAGATACTGGTGGTGTATAAAGAAGGTGAAACCGTCCAGACGAAGCTTCGCATCAGCATTGCGAAACGCGTTGATGTCATTGGCATCCGGACGCCACACCCACGATCCCCAGATGGGTGGCGAGCGACAGAGTGGAGCACCATGACCCTTGGTGGTCTTGGATAATTCATTGTCATCGGCACAGGAGTTCTACCTTCCACACCGGAGGATTCACTTGGAGCTATTGACCTACCTGGTCAGGGTATACCCACAGTATGGAGATGGATTGACAGACTGATGGGTGTCAGTACACATTGACCCAGGAAGGACATGAAGAGCCAGGAAAGCTATGTACTTTAGCACATACTCCGCTACGATCATGTACGTTGTTACAGGCTATATGCAAGGTCCTTCCTGCATTTAACACGGTCCGCAATATTTGGGAAAATATTACTGACACCTTGGCAGAGTGCCTTACTGGAATATGAAATATGACTATACTGATTTAGCCAATCATTGGTGACTTTCTCACAGCTTGGGAAGACTTTCTTCATATTCAATTGCAATGGGATTGAAAATATTCATAATTTATCTACCATTTCCCTCCATATGAATTCCCAGGTTTCCATGTTCACCTACCCAGGCTCTCTGTTTATTGGGGATTGACATACATTTCAGGACAGCATTGGGAATTTTCTATTCCAGCAAGTGGCCATTGTGCTTGTTCTCCTGGGATTGATATACATTACAGGACAGCATGTGGAATGACTCATCCCAGCCAGTATTTATTGAGCCATCCATGACCATCTAATATGTGTCAACAGAATCTCAGGGCCCTTCCATCCTCCCCCCCCCCCCTTTCCCTCCCTTTCCCTCTCCCTCCCTTTCCTCTGGACTTTCCATTTGTCTCCACCAGCTCGAGCTTCCAGAGGCTTACCAATGCAGGTATTCCATTTAACCACTTTTCTATTGCAGAAACGGCGTTGCCGCTGGAATCCCATCCGACTGCAAGAAGCACCTGGTGTCCAGACGTAGTGTCTATTCTATTTTATTGTATCTTGTTTTGTGTGTTTTTTATGTGCACGGTGTCATCTTCTACACCCCCAGTATCTTATAGGGTTGCAGCCAGATATCTTGTCATTCTGCACCTTGCTGCATCAATAAAAGTTTTATATTTTTTGGTACTCCCCTCTGTATTGATTTTTGTTTCTTATATAGCTTCTTTTTTCCTGTACCTTAGTACAGGGCACTTTTTTGGTTCATATGCTTTTAAGCTAGAGCAGTGGTTCTCAACTCTGGTCCTCGGGACCCACCAACAGGCCAGGTTTGCAAGATAACTAAATTACATCACAGGTGTTCTCATTTGCTGCTCAGTGATTGTGGTATTCTAGTCTGCATCCCCCAAGGTAATACTTAAAATCTGGCCTGTTAGTGGGTCCCGAGGACCGGAATTGAGAACCACTGAGCTAGAGAAACAAACACCACATTGGTGTAGACAGAGGGGTTATACTGTTATCCACTATGTTTTCATATTTTCCATCATCTAGCTATTAAGAATGAATATGCTTTAATTGGTGAAGAGGAGAAAAGTGACAAGTGACAGAGCTGCGTCTTACAGGGATAGCTCTGCAATGCTCACCAAGACAGGAATCAAGAGAAAATCCCCCTATAGCTGGCCATATCCTAGTAGATTTTCAAACAAACAGTCGTATGAAAATTCTCAGCACATTCAATGACTTGACGAATGTTGTTTGAAAGTATTTCAAAATTTAGTTTGCTTTTAATTTTGAAGCAAATGAGCTTTACCGCATGAAAACCACATAAACTGTTAGAAATTGGTTTGTTTGAGAAAACATTTTCTCCCTGGAACCTGAAAAGCTTACTCATCACTACAGTTGAAAATGAATGCTGATTTGACCCCATTATCAATTAGAAAGTCAAGCAACGCTCTTAAAACCAAAAAGTTTAAATTAACTTCTACTAGCTCAAAGAGTATCTTCACCCTAGAGGAAAAATGTAAAAGTCAGCAGCTACAAATACTGTAGCTGCTGACTTCAACTAAAAGGACACTTATCTGTCAAGGGATCCAGCGCCATCCTCACTCAGGCCGGTTCTTCACTGGTTTTGAGGGGTCCTCAGCACAAGCATGTTTACTGTGGGAAGCCAGCTGTGACTCCTTGTGGCTTCACAGTCGGCTAGTCAATGCGCACACATTGATTAGCCGGCTGTGCTTTGTGAATGGTCCTGCAGCCTTCTGGGACCTGTGACTTGTCCCAGAAGACTGTGGCCAAAAAGAGGGAGAGTGAACTTCCAGTTGAAGTATCAAACTTGGTACCTACTACCCAAAAAAAAAAAAAAAAGAATGAGCGCAATGTGATAGGGGAGGGGGTAGAAGGATATAAAGCAGAACTTTCCCTTTAGGGTGAAGTTCCGCTGGCAGTACAGACAGTTCGGCTTCATGTACATATAGCCTATTATGAACGCCGGCTGCAGGAAAACGTAAAACGGCACAATTTTGCTGGGTTTTCGGCCGGCAGTCAAAAACGTTCCTATTCTGAACACGATTTTTCTGTGTTCAGGAGAGCGATGTTGAGGGAGGTGGAACCACCCCTAACCACAGCAGCTTCTAAACGATCCTAAAAGCCTATGTGTACACGGGCACATAGGCTTTAATGGAGAGGAGTTTAGGAGTTTTGGCAAAAAAAAAATGCCAAAAGCTCCTAAACTCAAATTTAGGAGCTGTAGAGTACATGGAGCCGTATGGTGGCCACACACTATACGAAAAATGGGCCGAAATTCGGTCATTTGGACAGTTCGGTCATTTTTCAGCCAGTTAATGGGTACAAATCGGTAATCAGTTGTGACGTTTTTGAGCCAAAAAAACAAGTTTGGAGATTTTCTGCTGAATGAACGATAAATTGAAAGCTAAATGTGTTTCTTGTCCAAATTGTTTGAACTAGGTATATGTGAAAAAACAAAGAAACTGATTTATTTATGTCCATTGAATGATTTATCGCTCATTACATGATGGAAGGATCGTCTGCTCTCACAGCTGTGTGTTCGTTTTTTGAAAATGAGTTTGATTGATTTTTTGTATAGTGTATGACCAGCATTAGAGTAGGGAGAAAGGTAGGACGTCTGTCAGGTTTTTATTGCTCTTTGTGTCTCCACTTGAGAGATTATCCCTCAATTCCTGTCTTAGAGAACATTCTAATTGCAAATAGTGAGAAAAAATCCTCAACAGAGGCATCCTATAAGCATGCCCCCAACTGAATGGCTCGGATGCTTCTTCCTCTCCCAGTCTGCTGTACAAGGACTGCAAGATACCAAATCATATCCAAGTACCAACATGGAATACATTCAAGTTCTGTTCTAATATATTAGGGCTGCATTCATGAACACAGAGTTCCAATAAAGTGCGTCTTTTTTATCTGCCATGAGCCTTAAAACAATGCCATGCTTTATATTTAGACCAGAATTCTTCTTTTTTTTTATATATTTCTCCCATACAGGAATTTTGTTTTCTGTATAAGCTCTAACAGCCTCATGGCTTTTATTTAAACGTCTGTCTGTCAGATCCAGTAAATGTGGGTGTCTCGAGTGCAGACGTGGGAACGGTTTCCTTCTCATCTGGTGTCCAGACGGGTAGCAGGTCGCTCCAGATCTGTAATACGTGGAGATATGGCTGTGTGGGGATGCATACAACCCGAGAATGCTCCCTCAGCACAAATGTCTGACATGCTCTACAGCTCTGTGGAAAACACTTTCAGGAATGTTTCCAGCTCAATGGCTGCAGATGTTGTGTCCCGGCTGTCTGTCAGTGGTAACAGTGTGTCTACATTAAGGATGAAGAGCACAGTGATGAGGTCACCTACTCCTATGCTGGGAGATTGGAGATGGAGGCTATAAGGGCAGTCAGGCTGCGTGTGACAATAGTGACCTTGAAGTGCTCAGCACACACAATGAATTCCTCACCTTGTCAAGTTTGGCTTCGATTTCCACCACATCTGTTTCCACCTCATCTATCGCTGCCCTGTAGGAAAAAAAAAAAGATAAAAAAGAACAGTTAATACGTTTGGTCAATTGTTAAACACATTTTTTTTTAACAAACACTCTTTACAATTCCATCACTGACATTGTTAGCACTACCTAGGGCTCTAACAGCTTAAAGTGGACCTCTGCTGTAAAGGCTTACTTATGGCGCTTTTCCACTGCATGGAACCGAACGGTTCAGCTGGCTTTTGTGCTTTTCCACTGCTGGTACCGCATGGTATGGTGTAGGAACGGTTCGGTACGGTACGGTATGGCGGGGCTTTTCCACTGCATGTAACCGAACGGTACGGCTCTCAAAAACAGTACCACCTCGACTGTGGTTCCAAGAGGTACCATACCCGGTACCCTATCCCACAATCCTTTGCATGCAGTCACTACTAGCCACTGATTGGTCAGAGAATCCCACCCACCCCGTTGTTATCACACCCACTTAACTTTAGTACTACTTTAGTGGAAAAGCAAACCATACCGTACCGTACCGAACCGTTCCAACACCGTACCATGCGCTACCAGAAGTGGAAAAGCAAACCGGGCCAAGCAGGGCCGAGTAGAGCCGAGCCGGTACTTAAAGTGGAAAAGTGCCATAATTCAGGCTGTTATGTATACCGAAATGCTTATAAAAGAGCAGAAAACATTTCGCTAGCTAGTAGTAGTAAGCCACATTCAACTGGACTTCTTCTCTAGTTTTGAAAACATTTTGTAGCTTATTCAAGTCAGCTGACCTAAAGGCTAGGTTTATTTTTCAGCTATTTCCCCAATATGTCTTTATATGCTGCAAGCTAAATTTAAATAAATTGTGTTTATTTTTCAAGTAGGCCTGCTCAAAGGTAGTTTGTATAAAAAATACCTAATTTTCTGAGAGCCCTCTCTGTAGAATTACAGAAGGGTCTTGAGTTCTCACAGTTACTTTATAAACAACAGCAGAACCCCATTGTTGTTTGAACAGATTGGTGGAAAATAAAGTCTGGCTTTAAAAACACAATGGTTCCAACATAAATCATATTTTATAGTGACATCACAATACCTAATTTCACCAACAGGCGGTGCTACAAGTGAATTATGAAAATCACAGTTCAAATGAGGAGAAGCAGCTGTGTGAGGAGCAGAACTCTCTGAGCCACAGACAAACAGATAATGTCCTGTTTTTCAGGAAATCCCCTATAGTTATACTTCATTATCAGCAAAGTCCAATCAAAGCAAAGTCCAATCCAGCTAGTGCTTCCCACTGAGCTATCTTCACTTTCCTTGAAGACTAGTACACTAGACCAGTGGTGGTCAGCTTTCTTTATATGGGGGCCCTTAATTCCGGCTCGTGAAACCAACAAAAGGTTGCACATACTACTGAAACAGAATTGCAACATATGGTCAGACAGTACAGAAATGCGACAATAGAGGGTCAGAGAAGTACATGTTAGGTGAGAGAGTCAGAGTACGGACATGCTACAAGGGATGGTCAGAGACTGCAGACATGCATTGGAAATGGTCATAGCACAGGAATGCTACAATAGCTGGTAAGAGACTGTACACATGCATTAGGAGATCGTCAGGGATCACGAGCATGCTACAAGCAGGGCAACCTTTAGAAATTTTGGGGCCCCTTACACTGCTTTAGGCCTGGGCCCCCTGGGCCTGACCACCAAGTTACATCCTCCTCCTCCTCTGCCTGGGCCTGTGAATGCATTTGATTAAATGCAAGGACACCAGGGGGTCCTAGCAACCAATCAATTTGACAGCGGCGGCCAGGGGGAGGCTGGGAGCCAGTGCAATGGGTGGCACCAGTGAGAGTAGGGACTAGTTGCCAATGTAGGGGAGGAAAGGAAAAAAGGGGAGGTGTCAACTTGGAGCCTGGGCATCCCTCAGGACGCCTGGGCCCCCTACATCTGTATGGGCTGCACCCCCTGATGGCAGCCCTGGCTACAAGGGATGGTCAAAGAATGCAGACATGTAATACAAGATGGTAAGAGACTATGGGCATTCAACATGAGATGGTCAGAGACTATGGGCAGGTTACAAGAGATGTTCATAAATTTCAGACCTGCAAGAAGATGGTCAGAAACAACAGGGATGGGCCATGAGATGGTCAGACTGTGGGCATATACTACAAGAGATGGTCAGGGACTTCAAGGATGCTACATAAAATGGTAAGAGAGTGAAGACATCCTGTAGGAGTTCTTGGAGACGAGGGACAGGTTTCATGGGAATGCTAGAGATCACTGATATTACAGCATAAAAAGAGAAAAAGGATGGACAAAACAGAATAAATTAAGATAATGTGAAATAAATAAACCAACTATTTAACTACAACAAACCAGTTTGAAGAATATTTTCCTCACTGGTCCGAGCAAGTGCTCAGCTAAAGAAAGCTGCTGTCTACAGGGGCTCCAAGGGATGCAAAATAAGTGCCAAAGGGCTGCAGGTTGGGCATCAGGAGACTAGTCTGCTGGACCACTGAAAGCCATTATTCACATTTGCCTGTAGGTTAGTCTCTGGAATATACTAGTGCTCATGTAGACTGATAAAGTTTAACCAAGAGCATAAATGATGTGTAAATTGGACCTTTGCTGGCTTTTGGGCCTAAAGCAATAGGCTTAAAGGAAAATGTAATTTTTAGTTAAAAACTTGCCCCCCCTGCCTGCTTATCTCCATTAAATATTCGAACCCCTACAAATGCCCTTATTTACCTCTTCCTGGCCTTCTCCGTTTTCAAAATCTCTAGCCTGTGCATACTGCCCACAGACTTTAATAGGGCTGCACTCAAAGCATTTCTTTTTTATTGGTATTTCAGATTTAAAGTCATACAACTTAACAAAACCAAAACAAGAGGTCACAATAAATGGCACAGTCGCCCCGCGCAGGGGTCGTGAAAAGCAACAAAATATAACTCCAGGTTCTAGGCGACCACAATGAGACTATGGAAAACATCTTCTTGTATATGTCACGGATGCTAATATAAGGAGGGAGTGTCCCCAGTAACACCCCTATCTCTATGGTAACCACCAAAAAAAAAAAAAAACTCCAAAAAGAAAATATATGCATTATGGTTTATCTAAAATAGAGGCTGTGGTAGAGTCAGCCAGCCATTTGGACCACACTTTATCATATTTCTTTGGACAGCCCCTATTAATATAGGTGTCTTTACAAAAAGGCAGATTAACATTGATCAAATGTTTCCAAAAGGCTAGGGAGGGAGGAGTAGCCTTTTCCCATGACATAGTTATGGCTTTGCGGGCATAGAAAAGAAGTTAACTAATGGCACTTTTCCACTGCAAGTACCGGCTCGGCTCTACTCGGCCCTGCTTGGCCCGGTTTGCTTTTCCACTGCTGGTACCGCATGGTACGGTGTTGGAACGGTTCGGTACGGTTTGGTATGGTTTGCTTTTCCATTAAAGTAGTACTAAAGTTAAGTGGGTGGGATAACAACGGGGTGGGTGGGATTCTCTGACCAATCAATGGCTAGTAGTGACTGCATGCAAAGGATTGTGGGATATGGTACCGGGTATGGTACCTCTTGGAACCACAATCGAGTAAGTACTGTTTTTGAGAGCCGTACCGTTCGGTTCCATGCAATGGAAAAGCGCCGCCGTACCGAACCGTTCCTACACTATACCATGCGGTACCAGCAGTGGAAAAGCACAAAAGCGAGCCGAACCGTTCGGTTCCATGCAGTGGAAAAGCGCCATAAGCATAGTCCTCCCTGCCAACATGGGGACCAATTCCTCCACCAACCCCAATAGACAAAGACTTATAGAAGGCTTCACTCATAGCATCTAGTTCTGGTCCAGGGGGCCTGGGCCATGTAAAGACAGCAGGAGGCTCCAGCCATCATGGAGAGCTAAGCAAAATGTATGCTCCAGGTTTAATTAAGTGACACAGGGTATTTTATCAAGGTTTATTTAGAATCAAACTTTGAAGTAAATCTTTCCTAAGAGAACTATAGGGGCAGCCATGGTAACTCATAGTAATAGCAAGAGGCAGGGTTGCCAGCTATCAGTAAATTCACGGACAGTTTGTAAAGTGACCGTAATGAACATTCTCGGACAGATGTAAAAATCACTGATTTCACAAACTCTCCGTGAATTTACGGACAGTTGGAAACCCCAGCAAGAGGGTCAGCATGACAGCCAGGCAATAATCTTTTTCTGAAGGAGGTCAGCAATGGTAGCCTCCATTTTTGTCTGAGCAAAATCTTTCTTTAATCACGTATGCCTATAAGACATCCACTTACATAAAACGCACGTGCCAGAAGTGTGGTAACAGATATTTCAACACACTTCATCCCTAACCATGCCCGCTTTACATGTTTAATTCACCATTAATAAACTCTCCGCCCTCAGAATGGCTCCTCACAGTAAATCTCCCCCACTGAGGGACAAAGAGACGAGAGACAGACTCGTTTGGTTGCTGGTTCTAGAAAAGCTCGCCTGCTCAGCAGTCCAAAAGCTTGATCACGCCAAGCGTTTGACTCTCATCCTGCTGAATCAGACAAAGGACCGACTCCCCTGGCTTTGTAATGACAACAAAGACACACTTTGAAAGCAGAAATAACTCAATACAGGAGAATAGTGGGAGCATGCGTCTCTGTTGGCGGTGGCCTATCATTAAGTGCATTAATCACAGGAAAGCAAATTAGCTCAAAAAGGTGGCATCCCATTTGAAGTTGCCAGCTATTTCCGAATGTTCCGGACTGTGCATGGTTTCTTTAGTCAGGAATAATCTCAAAAGTTAACTTCTTAATCGTAGGTTAGGTGCTAATTCAATGTTTTATACTGTAAGATGCATTAGTGCCTTCCCATTGCAGTGCATTAATGCACATGTGTTAACACCTGGTATGGCACGCATTTATTTGCATTGCATTAAAGGCAGCCCATTCATTATAAATAGGCTGCCCAAGCACAATAGATGAGAAAATGTACACCATTCTTTTTGTTGAGCTCTAATACATTAGGGGGCCATTAACAATTAATGTCACCGCAACGCGCCGCACATAGAGAAAGTGTGCTGCAAGAAAGCATGAGTGTAAATGCGCCCTGTAAGATCCAAATAAGCACCCATGCAGCTGAGGGTAAGGCTGACTATAACAGGTCATAAGAGAAAAATGGGATGTCATTCCTAAAAATGCTAGTTGCCTGGCTGTTTTACACTTCTTGGTTGTAAAGATGCCAAACTGCACCCCCCCCCCCTCCATTAGGATTAGGGTCAAGGTGCCCCCATCCCTGAAATAAACCATTACGCCCAGGGCAGCCATCCCTCCTGCCCACCCCTAGTCCCGGCCCAGGTAGCCACCATAGGACAGCAAGTGTGGTATTAGTAGGATTACTGGGTGAAAATAAAGGAAAGAAAAAAAGAGTAACTCCACCACTACATCTAAGGGCTAGTTTGATTTCAGGTTTAGATACACTTTAAAGTAGTGCAAAAAATCAAAATTTTTTTTACCTCAATGCATTCTCTGCATTAGGGTAAAAAACACCTCAATAGCTGTTCTACATCTTCCCTGGCTACATGTCACCACCACCAGCTCCAGAAATAATCTCCTCACTTCTTGGATTCACAGAAACTGAGAAAAGTTGAGCCATGGGCTCCTGCTGCCATCAAACTCCTGTAAGGAAGGAGCGGGACAGTGTCTTTCCGGCACTGTGTGCATCTATGGACACACACAGCTTGGGGTAGGACTCCATTGGAAGCGCACACGCATAGGTTCCTCCTCAGCATCTGGCTTGCTACAAGAGGCACGTCAGGGAGGAGAGAAGCCTACAGTGTCGGCAGGGGGAGGAGAGAAGCCTACAGTGTCGGCAGGGGGAGGAGAGAAGCCTACAGTGTCGGCAGGGACTACTAGAAGAGGATGAAAATTTGTTCAAAATTGCAAATTTTCTGTGCAACGTCGTTGCATAGAGCAGGTGAGGGTTACCTCTTTTTTTTTTTTCAGTTTGGGTGAGCTGCACTCCGCCAATAGGTTCTACTCTGCCTCATAATGTTAAATCCTACAGCTTTGTGTAAGCAATGGCAAGGGTGTCCAAAATGGTCTTCTTGGTGTACCATACAATTATACAAAACAATTGTAAGATAAATTTTCAATTTTTCAATTATTTTGGGACTTTATACACATATTCTATAATTTTTTTTATTAATATTATATAGTGTACGCATTTTTGTGTGTATCTACTCGGCTATAAACGTACTAGAAAAACAGCAACCACTATGTAAAAAAGAAAACACAGATGTTCAGAATAACCTGGCTACTTCTCGGACTTTCTTGGTGTAATAAAGCCATTTCAGACAATACCCTGACACTGGGCCAAGCTATTCGAAGCTGCTGACAGAAGGATAGAAACTTTCCTGTTTCCTCTACAAATGCTTACAGCTATTCTTGCCGCTGGGTATATTTATGCCTTTCCCATTCCGGCTGACAGCAACAATCCTGTCACAATAGTGTCCGTTCCCCCGCTGTACACAAGCATGCATTTCCTGGCGCTGCTTCTTAAATTAATAGGTGCATCAGGCACACGTCTATCTGCGAAAAAAATGTTCTCATCGCTGCTAAAATCCAAATTCCCTCTTTTATGTCTGCACATGAAAGGGGAGAATGATAGCGACAATCTGGGGGGAAATAATAGAGAAAATCTGAAGGATTGCTATGCGCAACAAGCATCTTTTTTCCTCCTTCTACTTTTACATATGAGGGTCCAATAATTGGGAGACATTTAAAAATGAGCACTGGTTGACAATGGAGTACTTTCTGCAGTTGCCATAGCTTTCCTGAATGGCAAGTCAGTTTTCTAACGCGCGCACAGCTACAATATGTTACCATTTAATAATATTAAGAATTATCAGAAATGCATGTTTTTAGTAAAAGATAAATGGCTATGTTGCCCATAGCAACCAAATTCTTTACTTCACGCTCACTTTCTATGGGTAACTGATAGACTGCCTTACTAGATAAAAACTGGACGGATTGTTTCAGTAGGCCATCATGTTAAGTCATTTTGGTATATCCAAAGGTTGTACAAAAATTGTACGGATTGCATATTGCCAGCTTAAGGGTAATATATATATATATAACAAGAGACAGTAACATGTGTGGGCATTTTAACACTACATAGCAGTTTTCTTATGGTCATACACATACAAACACATATATCTATAACATTAGTCGTGCCAAAGGTTACTAAGGGTTCCTTGAGCAATGAGCAATATCCCCCGCTCAGATATGTAACCACTGACTTCAACAATTATGTTTAGCTATTTGGAGCGGTGGCTCAGTAACTTCTTAAAAATTCAGTTGGATTGGACTTTCAGTACTGGAGAGACAGAAAGGGCCCTGCAGTGGGTGTGTTTGGGAACCGGTCTTAACAAGCAGGGGTTCTCACCAGATTATTTACAAGGGGGTGGGTTAGGACTGTACTCACTTTAAGGTTTAAATTTCTTTTTCGACCTTAATGTACCTGTAAAATGACTACTGTCACAAGCACATAAAAACACCCAAAAACTTCAAAATTCAATTTATAACACATCAGTGTATGCTAGCTGATGTAGGGTAAGGAACATGCACAAATTCGTTTTTTTTTTTACCCACATAAGCCAGCACAGCATCTGACTTTCAATGCAGATTTAAGGTGACCTACTTTATAGGAGCGATTCTTCAGCGTGTAATGGGATCTAGAACCTTAATTACAATTCTTTTCATTTTTTTTGTTTCCAGGAGGCATTAATAAATATCATTATCTAGCTGCATGCATTGTATTTGCAGAGAGACCTAAATCACTAGTTACATAAGAACCCGAGGCTGTGAACCAACGTCCCAGTGCAGAATGACTTTTAATTGCATATACAATGCGGGTCCTGGAATTTGTATCTAAAAGGATCCTATTTATGGCATACACAATAATTTGAGCTAATAATTAAAGGGAATTTATTAATCATTGCCCTATTTTATCCCCCCATCCCTACTTTTATCCATATTCCTTTAGATCATACCAGTTCCTCGTTTCACTCGGTCTAATTATCTGGTTGCCAGCAGCAAACCTCAGCATACTGCATATGCATTATCCTGTTTATGGATGTCATAAACATCTTGGATTTGTATCATACTGGGAATTATTACAGAAAAAGAACCAGGGCTGAATTATGAAAAATGTAAGCAAGGCATTCCAACCCAAAAAGAAGACTCTGCTAAAGCTGGCAACCTCTAGAGAAGTCATTCTCAAGCACTGGGCTGCAGCCTCCCTCCTCCTGGGCCTCCACCCAGTTGCAGACCCCCTAAACCCCCACAGTGCCTCCCAGCCCTCTTAGTGCCTCCCAACCTTTACATGGTGGCCCGCCATGCCCCTGAATAACCCAGAGTGCCCTCAGGCCCCTCGAGAGTCCTCTGCCCCCCGGCATTATTATTTTTTTTTTTTTTTTTAATTATAATTTTCAACTCATACAGGAGTAATCAGGGTCATCAGGCTCCTTAATAACACATAGTATGGGTCATAAGCATGTTACACGTGTATTAATGATGTCGCCAATGGTTCAAACACAGAAGAACATCCCATTGGATAGTTACAATAGCCCGAAAATGTATATATAAAGACCATCATGTCAGTGACGTCTAGTGAGAATATGTCCTGCACAACGTTTAAGAACAGACAGAAAGACTATTAGCAGGAAAGGGGGGGGGGATAAAGAGGGGACAGGGCAAAAAATAAATGAGGGGGAATGGGGGAATACTTGTGTGACCTGAGTGTAGTGGACCAAAAGGTTTCTGGTGGGCTTACTGGCACCACCACAAAGGATGGGGTCAACAGTATCATGGTAGTGAGCCTAAAATATTCCGATATTCAGCTGAGCAAGCAAAATCCTAGTAAAACCATGTTCATTAACTAGCTTTAAAATATGTACACGTTTTATCATGTCAAAAACTGTACAATTCACTCTATTCAGTGACGTCTAGTGACTGCACAACGTTTAAGAACAGCCAGAAAGAGTATTAGCAGGAAAGGGGAGGGGGGGGGGGGGTAAAGAGGGGACAGGGCAAAACATATATGAGGGGGAATGGTAGAATTTATGTGTATGTACAAATGTGTGCACAAATATGTACACGTTTTATGCAAAAAAAAAAAATTGTTTTTCATCTTGTACCATATTAAAAATATAAAAAAAAAAAAACTGAATGGTAGCCTAAGGCAAAGGTATTTCTGTTAAATTCTGCTCCAATGTCAAGGTAACAAGTGTTTCCATTGGAAGATTTTCCCCCTATTCTGGTGGCAACTCAAATTTTGGAATTACCCTCACTTTCATTTCTGGTGCCACTGATGATTAGGATAATTGGAGAGAGGTATTCTCCCTAATGGGGACACAGACCGCAATAAAAACCGGCTAGTGATTTTATATATCAGATAACAAAAAAACGGAATTTTTGTAAAATCTTACCTGTAAAATTCCTTTCTCTGAGTCCTCCGACAGTCGCCGCCTCTTCATATTCGTCACATATGGGGTATTAGACTTTGCTCCGAAGGAGTAGCTAGGCAACGGAATATGTTAACATTAAAGCTTTTAACATATCCCACCCTCAAGGGGTGGTCCCCTCAGTCAATACCCTCCTACTTCCTGCAACCATATCTCAGTTTTAGTGGAATAGCAGTAGAGTATACAACCAAACCCCAAAAGAGGGGCGGGGGCGGCGACTGTCGGAGGACTCAGAGAAAGGAATTTTACATTTAAGATTTTACAAAAATTCCGTTTTCTCTTACGTCCTCCGACAGTCGCCACCTCTTCATATTCGTCACATATGGGGACGTCCCAAAGCAGTGCAAACATGAGGGGTGGGAAAGGCATCCGCGCCGAAAAGGCAACGCAGTCTCCGCATCAAAGAAAGGAACCTTACCAAAGGAAGGAAACCAGCTGGGCAACAGAAAAAAACAAGTGCTCAACAGGAGCAACAACCCAGGAAAAGACAAAAAACCAGGGGATATAAAAACTTATCCCAACAGCCAGAGGTCCCTAACAAGGGACCCTAGGGAACTGCCGCACTAAGAACCTTGCGGCCAAAGGAAGCATCCGCCGATGCCTGGACATCTACTTTGTAGAATCTTGTGAACGTGTGTACGGCCGACCAGGTCGCCGCCTTACACACCTGGGCTACAGAAGCCCCATGACGACAGGCCCAAGACGTACTCAAAGATCTAGTAGAGTGCGCCTTCACAGGCACAGGGGGAACCTTCCCCTGCAAAGCATAGGCCTGTTCAATGGTCTGCCTGATCCATTTGGCGATGGTAGAGGCCGACGCCGCCATGCCCTTCCGAGGACCCTCTGGAAGAACAAACAAGGAGTCCGTCTTTCGAAAAGACTCAGTCGATTTAAGGTAAACCCTTATCGCCCGAACAACATCCAGAGAATGCAATCTCACCTCCTTTGGATGTTTAGGCTTCGCGCACAGCGAAGGTAAGACAATATCCTCATTAAGATGGAATTCCGAAACTCGTTTCGGAAGAAAAGAAGGATTAGGTCGTAAGACCACCTTATCCAAATGAACAACCAGGTACGGAGACTTGCAGGACAAAGCTGCCATCTCCGACACTCTGCGAGCCGAAGTGATCGCCACCAAAAAGGCGACCTTTTTGGACAACATAGACAACGAGATCTCCCTGATCTGTTCAAAAGGAGCACGTTGCAACACAGACAGAACGAGATTCAAGTCCAAAGGGGGCAAAGGATCCCTCCTAGGAGGAACCAGATGCCGCACACCCTGAACAAAAGTGCCAACCAAGGAGTTGGAAGCCACGGGACGTTGAAACAGAACGGCCAGTGCAGACACCTGACCCTTTATCGTAGCCAGTGCCAAACGCTGATCAACACCCGTTTGAAGAAAAGACAGCACACGGGAAACAGAGTACGTGCGGGGTGAAAACCCCCTGGACTCACACCAGGCAAAATAGGCCTTCCAAGTACGGTAATAAACCTTCCCCGAGGAAGACTTCCTCGCGTTGATCAAAGTATGAACGACCTCTGGAGAGAGACCCCTCTCCTTCAGGACCTCGGTCTCAACAGCCAGGCCGTCAAAGCCAGCGACTGTAAAGCAGGATGGTATATCGGTCCTTGAGACAGTAGATCGTCTCGAAGAGGCAGACGCCACGGAGCGTCGACGCCAGATTCACGAGGTCTGCGTACCAGGACCGGCGAGGCCAGTCCGGTGCCACAAGAATCACCGTGCTGCGTTCCGAGTGTAACCTGCGAAGGAACCTGGACAGCAACTGAATCGGTGGAAACGCGTACATCAGCCTGTACTGATGCCACGGGGCCACTAACGCGTCCGACGCGTCTGCCCGAGGGTCGCGCGTCCTTGCCACGAACCTTTTCACCTTGTTGTTGAGACGAGACGCGAACAGGTCCACATCTGGAAGACCCCACTTCGCGCACAACATCCGGAAGACAGCCGGGTGGATAGACCATTCCCCCTGATCCAGGGTCTGGCGACTCAGATAGTCCGCCTGCCAATTCTCCACTCCCGGAATGTGAACCGCCGTTATCGCCGGGACATGAGTCTCGGCCCAAGACAGAATGTCGGCCACTTCTCGAGCCGCTCAGGCACTCCTGGTGCCCCCTTGGTGGTTGATGTAGGCCACCGCCGTGGCATTGTCCGTCTGCACCCGAACCGGGCAGCCCTGCAGCCGGTCCGTCCAGCGATGAAGACAGAGCTTTATCGCACGCAATTCCAGAATGTTGATCGGAAGGGAAGACTCCCCCTCTGACCAAGTTCCCTGGGCGGACAGAACGCCCAGAACACCACCCCAGCCCGACAGGCTGGCATCCGTGGTGATCACCGTCCACGAGACAGGACGAAACGACTTGCCCCCGGACACCATCGGGGACTGGAGCCACCACAGAAGGTTTCTTCTGGTGCGATGACTCAACGAGATTTGAAGATCCAGAGATTGAGGTCGCCCGTCCCACCTGGACAGGATCTCCGCTTGGAGACCCCGCGTGTGAAACTGGGCGAAGGGAATCGCCTCGAAAGCCGAGACCATCAATCCCAGACATCTCATGCACGTCCGCAGAGACGAGTGCGAAACGTCCCTGAGGGACCTGACCTCCTCCTGAAGAGTTCTGAGTTTGTCTTCCGGCAGGAAGACCTTCGCCTGCACCGAGTCCAGAATCATTCCCAGGTAGGGAAGACGAACCGACGGACTCAGTGTCGACTTTGGAAAATTTATCGTCCAACCAAACTCCTGCAGAGTTTGCATCGTGACAGACAGGTCCTTCTCCAGACCCTGGCTGGTCGCAGACCGAACCAGAATGTCGTCCAGATACCCCAGGACAGAAATGCCCTGGGCCCTCAGTAATGCCAGAACCGGTGCAAGCACCTTGGTGAAGACCCGCGGAGCCGAGGCGAGACCAAAAGGCAACGCCACGAACTGGTAGTGATCCTCCGCAATGGCAAATCGAAGGAACCTCTGGTGACCCTCGAAAATGGGGATGTGAAGATACGCATCCTTCAAATCGATGGAGGCCATGAATTCCCCCGGAACCAGGGCAGCCACCACCGACCGCAGGGATTCCATGCGGAACTTGCGAACCCGCACAGAGCGGTTCAGAGCCTTCAAGTCCAGAATTGGACGAACCTTGCCCTCCTTTCTGGGCACGGTGAACAGATTGGAATAAAACCCCCGAAATCTGTCCCGATGAGGCACCGGAACCACCACTCCCTGAGCCCTCAGGTCCCGCACCGCCAGGTGCAGGTCCCGCAAACGCTCTGGAGACAGTTGAAGATTTGAGGGAAAAAATCTGCTCTCCGGCCGAGAGAGAAACTCGATCTTGTAACCAGACCGAACGATCTCCTGAACCCACCTGTCCCGCACACGGGCCAACCAGGGTTGAAGAAAACCGAGCAAGCGTCCCCCCACCCCAAAACTGGGTGAGGGCGCCCCTTCAGGCCGAACTGTTATGGGCTGCAGATCCGGATTGGCCGGACTTCTGTTTCCCAGACCAGGGCTTCTTCTGAGAGCCTTGACCTTTGAACGGCTTGCCCTTGTAGTGCGGCCGAAAGGCACGAAAGGACCCCTGAGGGGGCCGAAAATTAGCATGCTTCTTCCCAGAAGCCCCCTTAGCCTTGGGGAAATGGGGCAAGAGAGTGCTCTTACCCCCGGTGATCCCCTTAATCAACACATCCAAGGACTCCCCAAAAAGGCGAGACCCATCATAAGGTAGATTGGCTAAGGTCTTACGCGAAGATTGGTCCACCGACCAACATTTTAACCAAACCAGGAGGCGAGACAACACCGCCACGCTGTGCAAACGTGCAGCCAATGGAACCAGGTCCAGGTCCGCATCACACAGATACATGACACCCTGGTGGATTTGATCCACCATATCCAGGGTCGCCGGCGAGGCCGAGTCGGCCACTAGGACGCGCCTAAGCATCTGCGTCCAACTTGCGATCGCCTGGGCCGCCATGAGAGAGGCAAACAGAGCTTTAAGCATAGAACCCGTAACAGAATAAGTATGACGGGCAAGAGACTCCAATCTCCTATCCGTGGCATCACGGAACACAGGGGAATCCTCTGCAGGAATCGCAGTGGCCTTGTTCAAAACCGCAATTGCGTGATCCACTGGGGGAGGTACACACCACCTTTCATCAGTGGAAGGCGAGAAAGGATAACGCAGCTTGAACCTACTTGGTACAGCAAAAGGTTTGCGCAGATTGCGCCATTGTTCCTTAACAGCGCGCTGAAAATCATCATTGCAGGGAAAAACCTGCGGTGTCCTGCGTTTTCTCTGCGTCCCATAAGCCGCCAAGGCAGCGGGGGGACACACTTCATCCTGCAAACGCAATGTTTGCTTTATGGAAGCAATCAATTCATCCATGATTGCAAGCTCTTCAGGCGAGCCAGGGGGAGA
This sequence comes from Pelophylax lessonae, assembly GCF_965119305.1. NCBI lineage: Eukaryota > Metazoa > Chordata > Amphibia > Anura > Ranidae > Pelophylax > Pelophylax lessonae. Next base: position 88,007,155 of record NC_138779.1, on the reverse strand, counting down.
ATTATCAACCCCCTCAACTTCAGCCTCCACTTCGGACCCCACTAGATCTAGGAAGGAGCGGGACCCCGTAAGGAGGCCCCCGCCATAACAACCCCATCCCCTTCACCCTCAGAATCAGAGGAAAGAGCAATTCTGGGTCTTTTAGTAGATTGAGCAGCCACCAGCATCTGCACCTGAGCAGCAAGGCCAGCCACAATAGTGGCTAAATCCCCCCCTGGGGGGGAAACAGCGGTCCCCTGGCTTTCCACCAAGGCGGTAGGAAATTTGCCCTCCTGAGAATCCATTGCCCCTGTAATACCAGACAATAAAGGGTTAACTGCCCCTTTAAGCAAGCGCGGCAAGCGCAGCCCACCGCACCACACTCAAGCACAATGAGACCCCCACAGGGAATATGCAAACTGAACACAGGCAATGGATAGCAAGAACAGAAGGATAAAACCTGAGGAGACCCTCGCCGCTGCTGCTGCCTCGATCGGTGTTCCTGGAAAGAGGAAGTGATGCTGCCAGGGCGCTCTATGAAAGCCTATGGAGGCTACAAGAAAATGGCCGCCATGCATGTAAAACATGCGGCCGGAGCGAGTGTAGGCAAAATGGCGCCGTTTGGCGCCGAAAACGCCGCTCCACAGTGTAGTAATTCACACATGTCATCCATGTATAAGAACACATGTCAGATCGCCGCAGCGATCGCTGTAAATGCCCAAACATGCCAAAAAAACATGCCCCACAGCACACAGCTTTTCACACTGACCAGACTGACACACACAGTGTCACACAGCTCCCCCCCCCCCCCTTGCAGCCCACAGCATGCAGCCGAGAGATAGGGAGACAAGCAGTGTGAATAGAGGCAGGTTACACAGTCCCAGACTGACACCCCCCCAGACAGACAGGTCCCCACATAGATACACTTACCTCTTAATGGCGTGGGGGACCCGCACAGGCGAACAAGCCGCTGCACATGAGGCAGGGAGAGTCGCAATTCAAGACGCACAAAATGGGGGTTAAGAAACCGCACAGCGTCCAGTGAGGTAGCCACCTCACCAATCATCCCTGCACCGAACAGGGATGGGTCGTTCACTGTGCCAGGAGCGTTACCTGGCTGAACGCTCGATGGCAGGCTGGGAAGCCACTGACCCACGACCTGCGACCAGGGGGATCAGCCCGAGACCCAGCCCGCATGATCCTCTTCATCAGAAGAACTAACTAACGCTGACAAAAATAACAGCTAAGTAAAGGTAGAGAGAAAACTCAAACAAAATATCAAAAAGAAGAAAGAGTCTGGGGCAGAAAGCCCCAGCACAGGAAAAGCCAGCCACTCCTGACAAGCTAGACATTAAAACTGAGATATGGTTGCAGGAAGTAGGAGGGTATTTACTGAGGGGACCACCCCTTGAGGGTGGGATATGTTAAAAGCTTTAATGTTAACATATTCTGTTGCCTAGCTACTCCTTCGGAGCAAAGTCTAATACCCCATATGTGACGAATATGAAGAGGCGGCGACTGTCGGAGGACGTAAGAGAAACTATTTTAGTCAATCTTGGTTCATGCCAGTTTTTGGAGTACAGGGATTGATAGCACATCCTTCTGTCAAGACAACCAAGAATGCTGAGTAATCCAGAAGCAAGAAGGATCATCTTCTCATAAGATTTAGGCTTTTAAACATTCCCTGAAAACTCGTTGCATACAGAATAACTTCGCCCTAAGCATATTAACTTTTTCCCACCTACTCGTGTTCTTTATTTTTTACTTAGGGGTCCATTTCCAGGGGTAGTCCTATAAGACCCACCTGTCAGTTTGTCGCGCAGATCTGTACGGAAACTCTATGTTAGGCTATGGACAAGCAGACTGTCTGGATCCCAAAAAACAAAAAGTACATTTTCTATTTTTCTAGACATGAATGTGATAGATTGGAGGTAAAAGGATGTAAACATACACAAAACCATTTACACCTGTATACCCATAGACCTGACAGAAGTCTGGGTTCAAGGCTGGAGAAAAAAACTGAATTAATGTGAAAAAAACCAACACCTATTCTGTTCTTTTCTGATTCAGGAACGGATCTATTCACAGATCCCCTCCTGGCCAGAACAGCCTTGGCTTTTAGGTGCAAGGTCTGCTTTATTTTTAATTTTTTTCAAATATATTTTATTAAAAGTTTTTGTATTTTTTTTACATTTATACAAACAACCAACCAAATCAAACAGTTGGCACTTTCAAACAAAAGGGCACAAGTTCCAAAAAAATTATAGAGGTTCTCACAAAATGCACTTAACTATTTGCATACTTCGGTGATTGGATCAGTAAGAAAAAGTAAGGTCTGCTTTCAGAGTAAAACAGACAAGTAAAATTAATATTCCTCTGATGAAAACCGGAAAAATAAAACCCCCTTCCACAGATCTATTTTTCTGGTAAACTTCATTGCAGGAGTGATCTTTTATACAATCAATCTTAGATGATTGAACGTTGAGCTCGAAATTTCCCATTTCTTGAGACCTTATGTCCATAACTGGCCTACATTTACTGCTATAATTGAAGTCTCCTCATGTGAGCGGTTGCCCAACATGTCTATGTTACAGAGCATTAAAGGATCAAAAAGCAAACTAGACACTATTTCCAAATGTTTGGACTCATTCTTTGGAATATCTAGGTCCATGTAAGAACTTTGGGATCCCTGTCTTCCCGCCAGTTTCCCCTGAACTTCTGCCTGTCTGGGCCGCCTTCCTTTCCAAGAAATCACTTCTTAAGAGAAGGCATCCGGGCCTCATTCCGTCAGTAAAAGCAGTCAAGGGAGAGATTATTGACTGGGAACCCTCAATACTATAAAACACTGTTCTCATCATTCGGAGCCAGAATATTTAACCCCATATAAACCCATAATGAGTCAACACAGATTTTTTCTTAAAAAATGTTATCAATGGAGTGAAATAATAATAACGAAATAAAGATTCAGAAAATGACAGAACTCAGGCAACACTTGGAACAATCTGGGAGCCATTCTACTGCCGTGCCGTCTGGTAAAGTCTTCACCCAGGGGGGACAATAGCCAACTGCTTTCATCAATCCGTCAACTTTCAATTTTATTTGTTTCTTAAAAAATAATAATTTCAGAATCAGGCAATTGTTCTGTACACGGCAATGTCTGAAAAATGAACAGAAATTTTCAGACTCATCCCATCACATCCAACTAGATTTAATTGGACTAGAAAGGCAACTGCTTCATCAAACCAAGATCGGTATGTATTTGGTCAGCATATGGAAGTGCAACCAATCAGTTGCTAAGGTTATCTAAATGTGCATGGCTTTTCCCCACTTGTAGCTGGGAGCTGGCAAAAATAGGCAGTTGGGCTTTGGTTTTACAGCCTCCCGTTAATCTTAAGCGAACATTGCACCCAGGGGGGTGCTAGACATGCCACAGCCACAATGTCTTGCTTCGCAGCTGCAGCAAGGATTATGGCCCATGTCAGGTTCGGCAGGCACCAGATGTGAATGTGTGGACTTTCAAAAGTAAAAGCAGGTGTCACCTTCTGGCTGCCTGACAACTGCCCCCTGAAAGTGTAAACAAGACCTTAGAGAGATTTACCCTGACTTCCTGTCCTGCTGACAATGGTTTTACTAGACAAGAAAAAATAAAAATCTGTAAAAAGGGACACAGACAAAAAAAGAAAAATCAGACTTGGAGTTTCTAGCCTTTCCTTACTTAGCATTTTATTTCTGTCTGTTGCTGTTAGAGATGATCCCGTGCTTCCTATCTGGTAAACATCGTCAGCAGGTCAGGAAGTGAAGGTAAATCTCTCCAACGTATGCCTGGATAGCAGTAATAACCAGACAGGGGTACCAATTCTTCTCTATCCAAAGCATTGTGCCTGGATGCACACGTGAACGTTTATCACAACTGCCCCTTGCACTTACAAAGTAAACCAAAATAGTACAATAGTGTTATTGTAGAAAATAGGAACTAGCGGTGCAACCAAAAACACCAGTTTAGGATAAGTTAGACACAAGGATATAATTGCTCTTCTTAAAAGTGTATACACCCCTAAACGTGAAACTCTCCTATTAGCTCATTTTTAATCTGTTAAATACTGTATACCATTGAAAACATTTCATTATATCTGTTCAATATGTGCAACAAAAATACCCGTTGATCTGAATTTCTGAGCTGTCATGTGCACACTTCCTATGTTATTCCCAAGGAGTCTAATTAGGCCTTCTAACTCTAAGCCTGGGACTACAGATTGATTAGCCTTTATTTTGTATAGATGGGAGAATGGGAGGGTCTGAATAGTTCAGCAAAAGAAAACTGGGCAGGGCTGATACCAATCAAGCCACAAAAAAGCTGTGTCAGCCCAGAACAGGAGTTAGGAGCTGAGAACATTTCTTGCAAATCAATTCTTCTGTACTTACAGGGTCTTCAAAAAGGTTAAACATGGGGAAATGTGCAAGGACTGCACAGATTAACCGCATGGTTTTTTTTTTGCCTGTAAATTTTGTACCGTTTAACAATGTGTGTCAGCTGACATTCATACATTGGAGGACATTATACCATGTCTAGGAAATCTTAGCTTTGTTTCTTTTAAAACCAAATTTCCTAAAAAATAAATGCAAGTATGGATATGTGCCCTTCTTTGGAATCATGTAAAGTATAGGTTTTAGGATTAGTCAGTCTCCAATTTTTGCGCGTGCTGTTATCCCCCAGGGGGGACAGATACAAAAACGGCCATAAATAGTATTTCCCGCTAGTTAATTTGTTACTGCAAGGCACACCCTGGAACCACGCATCGCAAAACTTTTAGGCATGCCACCAGCATTGTTGATGCAGAGAAACACGTCCAGTACATCCCACAATGCAAAGCGGAGGTGCTCCTCAGTAGGGTGTTGTAGGAATTGCTGTGGGCCTTCCTTAAAACCGGCATTTAAATAAAGTCAACATTTGCATACCGCAGGGCTACTAAATACTCCCTGCAGCAACATGTTCAACACGTTAACATGAACGTATTACAGATCGGCTGATTTTGAAAAATGCTAGTTTTACGGCTCTTCCATATCATGCAAGTGATTTTATTACTGGCAACAACTCCCCGCAGACAGGATCACTAAAGCTGGATTGAATTTTGTCCAGTTCAGCAGGGACCAGCCACATTTCAATCCATGTATATTGGCCCTGTGCTGCCAATCAACTTCTGTTCAACCACCTTGTCTGATTTTCCCTGCTCATTCAATGCCTGCAATGTTGGTCAGTGAATTTGGACGATGGAGAAGACTCCCCGCTATCAGAATACAATGACAAGACAGGGATGATTCTCCCATCCACCTCGAATGTGTGGATGGGGGAATCAGGTCAGTTTTTTTTTTGTTCAACCCGCTGGTTGAACGATAAAAAAGTCTCATCTATGGACAGCCTATGAGAAGAGAGAACACTCATTTGCTCCTACAGCATTGCCCCTTGCTGACCAAACTGGTGAGGTATTGCACTGCTACTGGCAAGTAGCATGTGGACTTTGTTCTAAAGCTGGGCATACACAGAGCAAATTTTAACAGGCTGAGCCACAAAGTTTGTTTCATGACTGATCCTGTCGGCACCCTCCTGCCCAAAACCAATGGCTCTTAAGTTACTTTATGAGCGATGTTCTCTGTAGCGTAGAGCAGTGGTCCTCAACTCCGGTCCTCGGGGCCCACTAACAGGCAAGATTTTAAGTATTACCTTAGGGAGAAGCAGACTAGAATACTGCAATCACTGAGCAGCAAATGAGATCACCTGTGATGTAATTTAGTTATCTTGCAAACCTGGCCTGTTAGTGGGCCCCGAGGACCGGAGTTGAGGACCACTGGCGTAGAGGACTGACCACTGTTGCAGGGAGCGGAAGACCCCCCAGATGTCATGTGATATGACAGAGGGCAATGGGTAAAAAAAAAAAAAAAAGAATATTGGGTGGATGGGAGAGGAGCTGTAACTGGGGCGGGGGGCTTCCAAAGCCTTAAGCTGGCATTTAAATGCAGAAAAAATGCAATCTAATATGGACCCCTTTTTCCAAGCATCACCCTATACAACTCTAAACAGGAGATGGCATAGTGCAGAAACATCTGACAAGAGGTTGCAATTTCTCTCAGAAGCCCTGCAAAAAGGCTGCTGGATCTAGCAGGAACAAATGAAGGAAAACGTAGATTAAAGTGGTTGAACTATCTAACCCCTTATGAGTAGTATTAACAATTTAAGATTTTATTTGTAGCTTGGAGTTGCTCCTTATAAAAAGTATCAATATTTCTAAAATAAAAAATGATAAACTTTTTTTTTTTTTTTTAATATATATTTTATTTTTACGGCTTCTGCAAGTTTCACCAATTATTTGCTAGGAAAAAAAAGTGTTCCTCTTTCAATCTACTATAGTATTTGCTTTCGGATAACACAGCACAGCATTCCTTCGGTATCAAGGGAGATCACAGTCAAATGTTTTGTTTTAGGTTGTTTTTTTTTCCGTTCTGTGAAGTTGTAATGATATCCTTCTAAAGCCTGCGTGGATGGGAGTGCTCAACTGCCGGCACACTTGCTCTACAAGTTCCATAGGATCATCCAATTACACAGTGCAGGTATGGCTGACAATGCAACCTTTGTACATTCATCCGCTTCACCTTTCTAGATGCGAATGATTCACGGTCTACAAATGAAGCACCTAATGCTGGTCCCTCACTTCAATCACCCGCAGCCAGACCTGCCCCACACTAACCCGTCCGCTCATAATACCAGCAGCTGCAGTACACTAATAGTATGATAATAGGTTCCAGTTAGGAGAAAACAGCCTCTCTAAAATTTCAGGTTGGGAAACAAATTCAACCTAGGACTGACAAATGAGCTCTCAGTTCTTAAAGCTGAACTCCAAGGATATTTCAAATCTCCCATTTCAGTGGGGTTCCCCCTTCAATGCGAGCATTAAATGATTGATTTTGTCTAGGGTACCAATTTTACTTACCTTATCCCTCGCAACCTGGGCAACCAGGGCTTTCATCTGACCTTCGATGCTCCAGGTTGTATGTACCCACAATGCAAGACTGCTGGTTCCACAGATGTAAAATTTCCAGACATTTTAAAGCCATGGGAAAAAAAAAAAAAAGTTTTTTCGCCTGTTTGCTTCCGGAAAAAGCAAGAATTTTGGAAAAATTAAAAAAAAAATTAAGTGTGGAGTACCTTTACAAATTGAAAGTCATTTTGTTACACTGGTAAGGTGAAATGCAGTGTATATAAAAGTATTAGGGCACTTTCAGACGGCCGCTCCGCTGTTCTTATCCGCTGCGGGACTTTTTTTTTTTTTTTCACGGAGCGGATGACACTTGCTCAGTATGTCCGCATATCATCCCATCCGTTTGCGGATGATATGCGGACATAATGTAAGTCTATGGGCATTGCGGATGTCAGCGGATGACACCACTGACATCGATTTTCCTTCCTTTACGTTTTTTACACGGAGGAAAAATAGGGTTCTTTTCCGTTCCAAAAAACGGAACAGAAATGAAAGGAAGAAAATCAGATGTCAGCAGATGGTATTCCGCTGACATCCGCAATGCCATTGACTTACATTATGTCCGCAAATCATCCGCAAAAAAATAGGATGATTTGCGGACAAGCGGAGCGGCCGTGTGAAAGAGCCCATATGCTTCAAATAAAATTATTGTACAGCTTATTCAGTAAATAAGCTAAAATTGCTTTTTAAAACGGTATTTATTATTACAAATAGAATATAAATCTCTCATTAAGGTCTTCATGTTATACAGTTTGAATACCATGTCATAGATATATTATTTATCATTGTAAAAGAACATATTCCACGCTTTATTTATTTTTTTTCTTCTTAAATGGTTTTGGAAAAAAAAAATTGCTTTGAAAAAAACATGGAAACATTTTTTTCTCCAAATTTTTCCATTTTTTTTTTCAGGCCTTCCCATCTCTAGTCCTGCATCGCAAGTGATATCAGAGTCTGTCGATGGAAAGAGCACCGAAGTGAAGCAGATTTGGGGAGAAAGAAGCCTGTGGGAATGAGGGTTAAAGCAGAGTTCCGGCCGCAAAATCGTTATTTTAGATTTTGTGGCATCCGCTTCCTTATTGTACCCTGAAAAAGAATTGGATATTCTTTCTTTTTTTTTTTTTACTTACCTTGTTTCAGCAGAAAATATACTCACCTTTCCTTCCACTTCCTCCCTGTGCGGCCGCGGCTCACGCCGTCACTTCCTGTCCCGCAATGCGTCCTGGGAGCTCTTACTGATCACTCCCAGGAGGCAATGGGCAGTGACGTAGGCGGCCGGCCGCTCCTCTCATCGCATTATTTCCAAACAGAAAATGACATGATGAGAGGTGGAGCACAGCGCGGACGGCGCCAGCTTATTGCCAGTACTTTCCTTTGTACTGGGCATGCACGAGATTTCGCGCCGCATTGATCGCCCCCCCCTCCATCTACAACCAGGAAGCAGGGCATATTTTTGCACACTGCGGCTTCGGGAGACCATGGAAAAGATGGCGGCGCTCTGCAAAAATTTTATAAAGTAAGATTTTAGTATTGCCAATCTATTATTTACATGTATAAAATCGGATTAGCGGATGTAAGAAGGGCGGTGGATCACTGTTTGGGAGGTATTTTAAAAAAAAAAACGAATCTGTGGCCGGAACTCCGTTTTAAGGTGAGTAAAAGTGGTTTTTTTTTTTTGTTTTTTGTTTTTTTTTTTAAGACAACTTAGACAAAAATTAACACTTTGCAGGGGAAGCCCAAATGCAGAGGGAGTTTTGAAATTTCCCTGGAAATCAGTTTTATTGTATTTCTAGCTAAAAACTTTTTGTAGTTTTGGAAATGGTATGGCACCTGCCATTTTTTTTTACTGCGCACTGTGTTTAACGGTGGACACGAAAGAAAGTGAGAGGAAATCTCCCCACAATGAGGGAAATCCTCTATTAGACTGCTGACACCTCTAAAATGATTGAACTTCATATAATTTACTGTCCTGTAGCAATAGTCACAAGGACAAATAGAGAGGGTAAAACGCCTAATTGGGGTCAAAGCAACATAAATCTGACAGGGGTTCTAAACCCCTCCCTATTCTACCTCAAATTAAAAAAAACAACTAGAGAGAAACAATTTCAAGGGTTTGTTCACCTTTCCAAACTTTTTCCCAAAAAAATTTCCCATGCCATCATCTCAACTAAATCATAAAGGAAATCAGAGAGGGGCACAGATGAGGCATTTATGATTATACAGGCAATAGAAGGCATCTTATGGTTTCCGCTCATAGGCAGGGCTTTTAAAGTGCAAAATGGACCACAGGTTGACTTGCAGATCAGTGTGCACTTTGACACATTTTGCAAACTTACTGTGACCAACTTCCTACTAACAGGTCCTAGTGCAACCATTCCCAACATTTTTTGCTCGAGAGGAACTCCTGAAATATATTTCAAGATTTTGGGAACCCCCTAATTGAACCAATTCATTTGTAGTCAGTGTGAAAAATGATCCTTACATTGTTGGCCAGTAGCAAGAATGCCCCACATACAATAGTGGTCAGACTACTATCCTTACAGACAGCTAAGAAGATCATTAGTGTCATGCTGCTGGTCCCAAGAATATGCAGGCATCACCAAATGGGAAGGTCAGATGAACACAGTTTGAGGAACCCCTAACAACCTCTGGGATGAACCCTAGAGTTCCATGGAATCCTGGTTGAGAATGTATGTTCTAATCTAGACCATTGGTCTCAAAACTGATGTCCTGAGCCAGATGTGGCCTTTGCTTGCCTTTATATGGGCACCTATTCCTCCTTCTGACACCAACAATGGGGCATAATTCCTGCTGCTGACAACAGCAATGGGGTGCTGGTTCTCCCATTTATGCCAATGATGGTGCACTATTCCTTAAACTGCCACCAAGAATGGGACACTATTCCTTAGGCTGACACCAATGATGAGGCACTTATCCTCAAACTGACACCAATGATGGGGCACCATTTCTCCCACGAACATCAACGATGGGGCACTATTCCTCCCACTGATATAAATGATGGGGCACTATTCCTCCCACTGACACCAACAATTGAGCACTATTCCTCCCACTGATATGAATGATAGGGCACTATTCCTCCCATTGACACCAATGATGGGACACTATTCCTCCCACTGACACCAATAACGGGGTACTATTCCACTCCCTAATATCAAAGATGCATTGCTTACTTCCACTGATGCCAGGCCAATTTCTACTCCCATTGGCCACAAAACGGTCCCCCTAAAGTCTGAAGGACAGTTTAGAAAGTTTGGAGACCCCATGTTCTAGAGCAGGGGTCTTAAAACTATGGCCCTCCAGCTGTTCAGGAACTACAATTCCCATCATGCCTAGTCATGTCTGTGAATGTCAGAGTTTTACAATGCCTCATGGGACATGTAGTTCTGCAACAGCTGAAGGGCCGTAGTTTGAGGATCCCTGTTCTAGAGAATAGGAACTGAAAGCTATAACAGCTGTCATTCCGCCCTGATCACCTGCAAAGCAATGTTGCCACCAGCCTTCTGTATAAAACCACAGTGAGTAAAGGCAAAAACTATCCATGTTGTGATAGGGTTAAGGACTCATCATAAAAACACAGCATAAAACTAGGACAGCCTGTCCAAAAAGAAAATGAAAAAGGAATAACAAGACTCATTGCTTCTCCTGTATCCGCCAGACATGTCAAAGCCATGTCCACTTGTTCAATGTTGCCCATTGTTCACTACAGAGAGAGGCTTACAAATGAATCCCACTCCAGCAGTTTAGCAGCGTGTGTGTATGAAACCTGCCAATTATACAGGGCGATGGGTGAGAGGAGATAAAAGGATCCGCGGACATCAAGGGCCTGGACGCAGGTGCAGCTGGCAGGGAGATGGGGATTAGGATGGATAGTAGGCTCAGAGGACTCTGCTGAAGATCCGACCACCTCTCCCCATTTATCAGGGGAAAGCTCATCATGAATTAGCAGGTCTCATTCACCCTGGAGGACGCAGTGACAGCTGACAGAGACTCTGTGATGTCACTGCAGCCTTTCCTTTACCTCGTCACGTGACTGTAAATGTGACTGGAATAGTCAGCACACTGGAAGAGACATGCTGAAAATAGTAGCAGCTGCAGCCATTTATAGAGCCAGCCTCTACTGGAGGTTTATTTATAAGATGATACGAAGGACAATCCTGTACCGCCAGGATTCTAGGATAAAAACATCACATCTCATTTATGGAAACATCTCCATAGGGAGCCACAATATTGGCTAATGTAGTCAATCGAATGCTGATTTTATAAGTCCAGAATACAAAAGGAAAGGTCTGAGTCACTGCTATAGGAAAGGCAGATGTTCTCTACTTCACTCACTTTCATGCATTTAATTCAATATATTTAGGGCTCTCTTTCTTCATTAAAGTGGTTCTAAAGGCAGAAGATGTTTTATCTTAATGCATTTTATGCATTAAGGTAAAAAAAAAACCTTCTGTGTGCAGCAGCCCTCCTCAGCTCCCCTAATACTTACCTGAGCCTCATCTCGATTCTGTGATGTTGCACGAGAGCCTTGGCTGTCCAGTACTCTCCCTCCTCATTGGCTAAGCCATTGGCACCCGCTGTTTGCAAACTCTGTGAGCCAACGAGGAGAGGGAGGGGGCGTGGCCGATCTGCGGCTCCATGTTTGAATGGACACACAGAACAAAGGCTCCCCATAGCAAGCCGTTTGCTGGGGGGTACTCAGCAGGATGGAGGGGCCAGGAGCACTCACAAGGGACCTGAGAAAAGGAGAATCTGGGCTGCTCTGTGCAAAACAACTGCATAGAGCAGGTAAATATAACAGGTTTGGTATTTTTAAAGAAAAAGCTTTAATATCACTTTAAACTAGCAGCAAGCAGAAACCATTTTAGACACGGAATTCTATGATCCCTGTAACAGAACCTATTTCCTTAGAACCCTTTAGGGTTCCAAGTGGTTCCTGCAGCTGGAGAGACTTGAATTCCAGGTCACTGTAATCTGAGAGGTTTGGTTAATAAATCCATTGTCAGTCACGATGAGCACCCCCTGCTGGCCAACATGATTAAAAACCCCTGCAGCCCGCTAAACACAACAGCTCCTGATGCTCGACTGACAAAAGGGTGTGGTCACCAGGTGCTGTCATTGAGCAGCTACACTCCCTATGACATCATACTGTGGGGTCTCCAAGGGATAGCCTTGTGCCGTCACAAGGGGCAGAGTTACCTGGTAACACCACTGGATGATTACGTCATAAGGCAAGGCCTCTGAGGGAGACTTTGCAACTCAGCACACCACAATGAATGATAGCGCAATACCATGCCTTGTAGTTGGAGCTGCCTTGCCTTAGTGCGCTGGGGTTCTGTTAAAAATGACCACCACCACTATGCACTAACGCACATACGTGAATTAACATGCGCTGTATTATCGCACAATTACTGCAATGCACTATATTGCGAGAGTTTATTTCAGCCCTTCCTGCTCTGACACATTAAAAGTTCTCCAAAAGGGGCACACAACAAAACCTGACCAAACCTTTAACCTTTCTGCTTCATTTGCAAAACCAAGTGAAACATTCTTGTAGCAGTTGGGCTTGAAGTCTCATTCTTCGTGCTATAAAAAGTATGCGCTTGCGCTTATCTCTTGTTGTACTCTCCATAGTATGAAATTAACATTAGACAGACAAGGGGATTTGGATCCTCTTTAAATGGTTACAGCAGGTGTGCAGGCCTGGGACACTATTGGCGCTTTTCCACTGCATGGAACCGAACGGTTCGGTTCGCTTTTGTGCTTTTCCACTGCTGGTACCGCATTGTACGGTGTAGGAGCGGTTCGGTACGGTACGGCGGCGCTTTTCCACTGCATGGAACCGAACGGTACGGCTCTCAAAAACAGTACCACCTCGATTGTGGTTCCAAGAGGTACCATACCGATACCATATCCCACAATCCTTTGCATGCAGTCACTACTAGCCACTGATTGGTCAGAGAATCGTTGTTATCCCATCCACTTAACTTTAGTACTACTTTAGTGGAAAAGCAAACCATACCAAACCGTACCGAACCGTTACAACACCGTACCATGCGGTACCAGCAGTGGAATAGCAAACCGGGCCGAGTAGAGCCGAGCCGGTACTTGCAGTGGAAAAGTGCCATAATGCTGGCCATACACTATGCAAAAAATCTGGCGGAAATTGAGTCATTTGGACAGCTTGTTCCTTTTTTGGCCAGTTAATGGACACAAAATCGGTAATCGGTTGTGACGTTTTTGAGCCAAAAAAACGAAGGACAAGTTTGGAAATTTTCTACCAAACTAACTGTAAATTGAAAGGTTAATGTGTTTCTCGTCCAAACTGTTTGCACTAGGTATATGTGAAAAAACTAACAAAAAACTGATTCATTTATGTCCATTGAACGATTTATCAGTCATTACATGATGGCTTGATCGTTTGCTCTCACGACCAAGTGTTCATTTTTCGAAAAGGAGTTTGAACTATTTTTCGGATAGTTTATGGCCAGCATAAGAATCAGTTTAGATGCAAATAGCATTTAGCGGAGTTCTTCATAGATTGTGCAGAACTTTCTGTAATCACCTTCCTACCTCTTCCCACCCAGATTCTCTAACATACGCATACATCTTCCTCTATGCGCTACCCCCATAGACTCCTCCAGGCAGTAAGTCATTATGGTAGAAATCCAGTACTGCTCCTGCGTACACGTTTTCTCCAGGGTACCGCTCCCTCCCTTTCAATGTTAGTTTAACTTTTTTTTTGCTATTATATTTTGAGATAACACAGGACCATCTGACAGATAGGAATGCACAGCGAGAATAGGAATGTACAGCAAGAATAGGAATGTACAGCAAGAATAGCATGTAAACTTGACCTTCCTGTGAGCAACACCATTGAGCATTGCCTGTGATACAAGTTTTGGGGGTGTCTAAATCGTTTGTCATGGTCCGCACAGAATTAAAAAAGGGTGGTAGAACCCCCCCCCCAAAGCGGAGTTCCACCCTGTATTTGAAGTTTTTCCCCCTGACATTGCTGATCACATTGCCATAAATATTTAGAATTTTTTTTAAATTGTTTTCTTTTTAAAGCATTTTACTGTTATCAGGTCACTAAAAAGCTTCACTTCCTCTTGTACTTTGCTGTGGCAAGGTATGTCATTTCCGACCACCCATTGGCCCCTGGGCAATGTATTATCAATCCCAGGAGTCAATGGGCAACCTGCAGTACACCGAGTGCGCCACGCTTTGCTCACACTGCGCGGGCGCGAGATCGACAGGTGCACGCTGGGTAACCAGCTGCACCATTTCCTGGAAGAAACTCAGAGCGAGCTTCATATGCTCACAATAAGGATGGAAGCTCACTGGATATGGAGGGTACAGTGAGTACAAATAAACATCAGCATATGCTTCATATGGCGTCTTAGATTGCATAACCTGCAACTATCACTGGGGCGATTTAAAAAAAAAAAAGGCTGGAGCTCCCTTAAGTTCAGGTACAATCAACTTAACCATTCCTTATAAAAATACACATCTGAAAACATATAAAATGTATTGATACCAATTCTGATGGTCCATGTGTGAAATCCATGCAGCTCCCAATGACCTGTGTGGTTCCTTCCAACACTTCTATTTTCTGCGTATACATGGCCATGATGTGCCATGCCTGTGCCAGCTGTGAGCGAAAGCACTACCCATAATGAAGACACGATGCTTATTCTATCTTTACACACTTCTCTTATGACTATTAAGCGAAGTACATTCACTTGATCACTAATGAGCAAGGCTATGACCCCTATAAACAGATGGCTTTCCATCCAGCATGTTTTATCTGCACAGCGGAGAGACAGACGTGGGGGAATCTGTCTCCACTTACTAAGTCACTCGTGTTCCAAAAATAAACCCCCTGCTAACCATAACTCCATATCAAACACTCAGTAAAATCAGTAAAAACATTGGACTTGCAAAAAAAAGTGAAAGAGAACCAGTCACAACTGGACTTAAATATCTGCAAAACCTAAATACGCTGCAAACATATGCAGAATTACATAGAAAACATAAAGTTTGGGGCGGAGAGCAAGGAACGTTATCCATTCTACGTTAGGCCTAGAACACACAATGAGAAAATCGGATGGAAAATACCCCTTTCTAAGCGACTGTATGATAATCTGCTTTTTGAGAGCCAATCACAACAGTTCATCCAAAATTATCTAAAGGGACAAAAACACAAAAAATGTTCTTGTACGATACCAGAACAAACGAAAAAAGTGGAGGACTAAGGGCTTGCATGCTCGGAAATGAAAGAATGCATTACAATGTAACACATTACATCACTTCCAAAGTTGTATTCTGCCGTACGAGAAAGTTCACAACTTTAGTAACCTATTGGTTTTCAATATTAGACTAGCATGAAAAAAAAAAATGGATGATCATTTGTCTGATATTCTCATCGTGTCTACGAGGCTTTAAAGCAGGGGTCTCCAAATTTTCTAAGCAAGGGGCCAGTTTACTGTCCTTCAGGCTTTAAGGGGCCATACTGTGGCCAGTGGGAGTACACAATGCCCCATTGTTGGTTTTAATGGAAGGAATAGTGCCACATTAATAGTGTCAGTGGGAGGAATGGTGCCACATCAATGGTGTCAGGGGGAGGAATGGTGCCCCACCATTGGCGACAGTGGGAGGAATAGTGCCACATCACTGGTGTCAGTGGGAGGAATGGTGCCCCATTGTTGGTGTCAGTGGGAGGAATGGTGCTCCATCTATGGTGTCAGTTCAAAGAGTAGGGTACCAAGAGCCTGATAAAGGCAAGCAAAGAGCTTCATTCGGCCCTTGGACCACAGTTTGAAGATCATAGTTTTAAAGTATAACTAAAGGAAAAACTTTTTCTCTAGTTTTGGATAGAGGAGAGATGGATTAGAACACTTGCCAGTTTTATCACTGGGAGATTCTCTATTTGTCCGGTTTACCTTTAGTATTGAAAGTTAAAGTTTCAAGTTTTACAAGGACACTAGTTAATGGTGACCTGGGGGTCCCCAAGGGGTTCCCCTAATTTGCAGTGATTTTTTTCTCACTTCCTGTTTTGGCTATGTGTCAGGAAGTGAAGGTAAATCTCCCCAATGGGGCACAGATGGCGAAAAAAAACAACAGGGTTTATAATCTTCCCTACACGCTATCCAAAATGAGAAGAAAAAAAAAGTTTTGCCTATAGGTCTACTTTAGGGACCACAGCGGCCCACATTTTACAGCCCATTTATTCAATGTGGGCCATAATGTAGAACCTGTGATGTTCCATAGAATTTTCTCTGTTTATTGCACCAGAGAGAGTCCCAAGCTATCCTCCCTGCTTCATTTCCTTCCAAGTTCTCTTTCCATCACCAGTGAAGTGTTACAGCAGTATTACCCCTTATATTTGTTCCTTTTTATGTACTTACCCAGTGTAAAAGTAAAAATATCAGAGGTCCAATGAAATCTGACGACGACTGCGCTGTCAACTGTGAAAGCCGCTTAGGTAATAAATCCCATAAACACTTAAAGGAATTCAATCACAAAGCAAATCATTATTTGCATATTACAGCATCCCTGGTTTTGGGGTTCTCAGGAAGAAGAGGAACAGACTGGGAGGTATATGCAGTCACATGAGGGTCCCCGGTTTTCACTGATGGTCACACTCTTCCATTCCTGAAAGACTTTCACTACACTCTTTGTTATTATTAAGAGCGCACAGCCATGATAGATAACAGATGCTACATCTGGCAGATAAGAAAGGTGATGAGCCACCCACTGCTCAAGATGAGCTCATGACTGCCCACCTACGATGATGATTAACTGCAATCTGCACTGCGCTAACAACTGAAAAGCCTACTCCTAATATAGAGGTGGTGCATCGCTTAAAAACAAGAAATCATGACTATTACTATTACTGTAGCTTTTTCTGAATACAGACAGTAGATACATCCCTGGAGAATGATTGTTGGTTTTAAACGTGTATGTATGAGTTAAACCAAACCTTCCTTATGTCATAGAACACTCGCACATCTTTACAAGTAGCTCTTTTATTTGTATGTGTGAGTGCTCTGTATAGGAATACACACCTGTTTACCCTTCCAGAAACTTTGCCTGGACGTCACTACTATGCATAGGGTGACAACCTCACACTGTGCCATTGAAATGGCACTTATTGTTGTAACCCTGGAACCACCCGCTGATGTAAATCTGACACACATGCTAAATACTGAAGCTAATCTTCAGTATTGGGATATCAGGAACCATAAAATAAATACAGAATAGCCTAGTATTATCACTTGGTATAGAGTTAAATAATGTTTTGTTTTTTTCCGGGGTGGAGCTCTCCTTTAAAAAGGGAAAGTATAGTGTGTTTTCAATAAGCACATATTTTGAGTTATTTGAACAGTTACCACACTTGTAAGGTGATGTTAACATTTAGGCCCCGTTCACACTGGGGCGACGCTACTTCCCGGGGCGACCTCACAGGTCACGGCGCGCTGCTTGCACCGCGACCTCGGAGCGGCCGGCACAGACTTCATTTCATTGAAGTCTATGCAGGTCGCTCCGGGTCGCCCCAAAGAAGCTCCGGACCCTTTTTCTAAGTCGGAGCGACTTGTGTCGCTCCTATTAGAACGGGTCCACAGCTTCTCTATGGAAGGCGACCTGTCAGGCGACCAGGTCGCCTGACAGGTCGCCCCAGTGTGAACGGGGGCTGACACATACTTATTTTTGTTATTGTATCAAAAACCAAGATTTATAGATAAAGCACTGGAGGAACCATTTCGTAATAATCCAGGCTCCATACTTGAGACTGCGACGCTGTATTGCAAGCAAAGAAGTTGGACCGCACTCGAATACATGAAATCAAAATAGTTCTTTATTCCTCATCAAATCCATACAGATAGTGCATTGAGAGACATGTCAGGTTGACGCGTTTCATGCTATAGATAATCGCTTACTCATAACCAAACAAATAAGTAAGCGATTATCTATATATCATTACAATAAAGACAACGTATATATCATTACAATATAGACAACAAACTGAACTTGCAGCAACCCAATGGGCATCTAAAGCATTGTCAAACTGTAAACATAAAGAAGTACCATCCCGATACAATGGCCCTGGACTTGGTGTATTAATCCCAATCCAATGTATTAGGAGGGCCAAGGAATTTACGTAAATACTTCATCAGTCCCACACTAACCAGGCCGGTGAAATATGGGTCGCTTTAGAGAGGTGTT
The DNA here is from genome assembly GCF_965119305.1 of Pelophylax lessonae. Lineage (NCBI taxonomy): Eukaryota > Metazoa > Chordata > Amphibia > Anura > Ranidae > Pelophylax > Pelophylax lessonae. Next base: position 87,988,898 of record NC_138779.1, on the reverse strand, counting down.
GGCCGCACATTGTCTGCTTCTTTGGATGCTACAATGTTCAATATATTAAATATACTTCTCATCTGATAAAAACTTTAGTTCCCCCACTTTAACTAATTTAGAAAACTCTCATCTCAGTTACAGACATTTTTTTCTCAATGTTAAGGGCTGTCTTTTTCAAAAAGATTTGTGAGCTTTTGACAGGCCAAATGCTTGCGAGTGCCCTTAAAGTGGCTCTAAAGCCAGAAACATGTTTTAACCTAATGCATTCCTTGCATTAAGGTAAGAAATTTTTAGGCACAAGCATCCCGCCTCTCCCCTTTACTTACGTGAGCCCTCATTCGATCCAGCACCGTGCACGTCTGAAACTCTTCTCTGCCCTCACTTCTGGGTTTCACTGGCTTTGCTGGGCCCCTGGGAGCCACTGGCTCTCGCTGCTCTCAATCGAAGCCAGTGACAAGGGAGAGGGGGGTGGGACTGAGTCCCACTGTCTGTGTCAATGGACGCTTCTTGTGGGGGCACTGGCCACAGGAGGAGGGGCCAGGAAAGGCAGTGGTGGACCCATGGAGAGGAGGTTCAATGTACATTCACATCAATCCTGGCCAGTGGCATCTTAAGAGCATTAAAGGGCCCCGGGCAATGCAGTGCACTGGGGCCCCGCCTACACCTATCACCCATGAGAAAAAAAAATGCAACTTATAGATAAGGCGATATTTATGAGTACAGCAGTGCCAGGCTAATGACCACTTCCAAGTTCGGCAGCTGGGTCCGGTGAACACACACAGACTCGACTGTCCTGTGTGCACCTGTTCCCGTGGACGCGGACAGGCATTCCTGCAGTTGTGGGCTCCCCCTTCATGGCCCAAGTGGTCTGACAGCAGTGCAGGGCCGACAGTTGCTTGCCACCTGCTAAGTTTGGCGGCGGGATGCACAGGGGAATCGGGACTAATGCTTGGCTGTGTCTGGGTTGCTGGCCAGGTGGGGCCCTCTGGGCAAGTGGGGCCCCTGGGCAACTGCCCACCCTGCCCATTCGGTAAGATGGCCCGGATCCTGGCCCTCATGGAGCTTGCAATCTAAAGTCCCCAACTCACATCCATACACATACTAGGGCCAATTTAGACAGGAGCCAATTACCTACAAGCATTAATGCAAGTGGCCTTAGCTTTCAAAGGCCTAGTGTCCATCCTTAGCAGCCCTTGAAAGCAATGTACTCGCCTATCCTCAATCCTCGCAGTATGGCTTGATTGACAACACATAATACCTTCTTCAAGAAATGCTTCACGGTCAGGCCCTGTTGCTGCCACACATCAATACAGCATTCTCTATTCATTCCAGAAGGAAAAATAGTGTGCCACTAAATGGACAGACTACACAGCGAAGATCTGCGTGGAGACTGAGGAATAAGTTATTTTCAAGGATGGCTAGGGATGGACCTTTGGATCACTAATGATAACGGCACTTTATTTCAGAAAACAGTTTATAGGCCAAATTATTAACAAGACTCAAGCAAGAAGCTAAATGGTCTAGCTTTCCGCACCCACCATGGAACCTTACTCCTACTACTGGATAGAGCTGAGGGTTCATATACTAGGATCCCACCAGCAAATCTACCAGAGACAAAATATGACATCATGTATTCAAAGATGAAATATTACTTGGACTGAAGCTTTAGTGAACATGTCTTGAAATATAATTCCTGAAAAAAATCATCATAAAGAAACCGCTATGTTCTCACACCTTGGCCATACCCTGGGACCAGGCACTGCAGGTCACCATGTTCAGCTTTACTACAAGTGATGTCACTGACCTAGAAACAGTAAGGAGCCCATGTAGCCAACATGAAATTTAGTGGGCTGGTATGGTACTACATCCATATATGTACATTTATCAAATGGGAATCATGGTGGTTGGACTTCAAAACTACCCCGGTGGGCAAAGAACTCCTTGTCTCCCCTTGCTTAAGGAGCGCATCCTCTTCTAAATATTTCCACTTTTAGATCAGTAGACTGGGTGGATTCAATGACAGACATTTGTTGGAGCTGAAAGCTACTTTGGACTTTTTCTTTTATTCATACTTCGTCATCATTTATCCCAATGACCTTGATAAGCTCCTGTAGGGAAGTTAAGGAATACTGGATCCATACTGAATCTGTTAAATCTCGGGAACCATCTAAAGCTAAAATCGAAGTGCATTAGCACATTTTGCAAGTAACTGTGCGAAAGGGAACCTTGGTGTTTGTGGTCTTGCTCTTAATTGTCCATGTGCTTGCCCATGGGAGTGTTTTAGCATCACAAATCTCTACAACTTTGAACATTTATTTGATATTTGCCTCCATTTCCTCCCGATGAAACAGACCTAATTGTCTGGGAAATGCGTTGAGGGCTATCCCAGTCTCCCATGTTTGGCAGCTTAATGAGAAACACACAACATGGATGTGTAGGACTGACATTACTAGACTGTATTAACAAGGTGGTGGCATTTAGAGTAAATATTCTAATCAGTTTGTCTTGAAATGTATTGCAATGCTACAATCTCTCTTTATTCTGTAAAGGGCAGCACAAATTGGTGGAATTCTATAGTATAATACAAATAATAGTAAAACATAAATGGGAGAATTTTTAAATTCTATACAACGTCTATTCCTTATATAATGTTTATGCCAAATGGTTTTATGTATATTGTATAATAAAAGATTGGATTTAGTATTTTATTGTATCTTGGTACCTTTAACACACGACCCTTAGGCCTACTTTTTGTTTGCGGCAGCCCTTACTGCTCCTCTGAAAAGTGATCAGCGGTGGATTGCATTCACAGTGGGTATACATTTTATGTACACCCGACGTCTGTCTTGCTGCCATTGAAACTTAAGGTGGGCAGAAAAACCATGTCTCAACCACCTATTTTTATGGCCTTACCCCTCAACCGCAAGTGTAAACAAACACTTAGGCCTCCTGCACACAGGAGTAAAAAACCACCAAGTTTTTTACTAATCTGAACACAGGTGTATTGTTGTCTATGGAACAATGCACACAGCTGCATAAAGCTCAGTAATACAGGTAGAAGTACAGAGCAGGAAAATAAAAATAGAAAATTGTTCATTTTAATGCAGTAATTTACGCACATTCTCTATATTTCCAAAAGTATTGGGACGCGTGCCTTTACACGCACATGAACTTTATTGGCATCCCAGTCTTAGGTTGTAGGGTTCAATATTGAGTTGGCCCACCCTTTGCAGCTATAACAGCTTCAACTCTTCTGGGAAGGCTGTCCACAAGGGTTAGGGGTGTGTCTATGGGAATGTTTAGCCATTCTTCCAGAAGAGCATTTGTGCGGTCAGGCACAGATGTTGGGGAGGAGGCCTGGGTCGCAGTCGTCACTGTAATTCATCCCAATGGTGTTCTATTTGGATGAGGTCTGGACTCTGTGCAGGCCAGTCAAGTTCCTCCACCCCAATCTCACTCATCCAAACACCTTTGGAATGAATCACAGGGCAGATTGCGAGCCAGGCCTTCTCTCCATCATCAGTGCCTGACATCACAAATGCTCTTCCGGAAGAATGGTCAAACATTCCCATAGACACACTCCTAAACCTTGTGGACAGCCTTCTCAGAAGAGTTGAAGCTGTTATAGCTGCAAAGGGTGGGCCAACTCAATATTGAACCCTACAGACTAAGACTTGGATGCCATTAAAGTTCATGTGCGTGTAAAGTCAGGTGTCCCAATACTTTTGGTAACAGTGTATCTTGCTACACTGGCAACTAGAAGAGGATGAAGAAGAATTTTATACATGCTTACGCACGTTTACACACCTTTACGTAAGGTCTTTACAGAACATTTTACTGAGGATCTTTCTGTCAACAAGATCCTGAGTACAAACATCATTAAATTATTATGTCCTTGCAAGAAGCATTTGACTCCATTTACACCTGAACTGTTTTCAGGCATTTTTTTGGGGCTTTTTTCAGGTGTTTTTTTTTTTTTGGGGCTTTTTTTCCAGGCGTTTTTTTTTTTTTTTCCCGAGCGTTTTTCAGGCGTTTTTTGCAGGTGTTTGGAGGCAGGCATTGACATCTAACAAAAATGCTTGTTATGTGCCAAAAAAAGAAAAGCTCGTGTACTTTTTGAGCCTCAGGCGTTTTGCATCAGGTGACTAAACATTCATATGTGAACAGGGGCCATTGAAATGAATAGGATTTTGCTTGTTGGGCATTTTTAAAACTTCAGAGATGAGCGTTTTACGAGCTGAAAACGCTCAGGTGTTAACAGGGTCTTAAAGTGAAACTTCCAGCAGAAATGAAATAAACACAATTGTGTATTCATTTAGCCCCCGTTCACACTGGGGGCGACCTGTCAGGCGACCTGGTCGCCTGACAGGTCGCCGTAGGTCGCCTGGCATAGAGAAGCTTTGGACCCGTTCTAATAGGAGCGACACAAGTCGCTCCGACTTAGAAAAAGGGTCCGGAGCTTCTTTGGGGCGACCTGGAGCGACCTGAATTGACTTCAAATGTTATGAAGTCCGTGCCGGCCGCTCCGAGGTCGCGGTGCAAGCAGCGCGCTGCGACAGTGAGGTCGCCCCGGGAAGTAGCGTCGCCCCAGTGTGAACGGGGCCTAAATCAAGAAACCTTTTTTATTTGCAAATACTCCAATTATCTGAATTTGGTAATATATTGGCCTCCCGTAGACCCTGTACAATGGCACTTACACAGAGAGGGAGGAGCAGCCCTAGGAGCCAATGTGCAGAGAACAATATGACCAGAATTAGGACTCATCCATGAGCTGCTCCTTCACTGTCCAATCAGCAAGCAGTTCCTGACTAAGCTGTGCTGCTATAGTGGACCTGCTACAGTCAAGGACCTGGCTATATTGTTTGGTTTGATCACAAGGCTTGCTAAAAAAAAAAAAAAAAAAAATACATGCTTTGACATGTGAACAATTCATATATACAGTATGTATTGTATGTCAACTGTGTAGTTAGTCGCTTGCCTGAAGAATAATCTAAGCACACATAAATAACACAATACTCTACATTTCAATGGAAATTCTTTTCATGGAATTGCTGCTGTCTTCTGGTAAGGGTTAAATATCTCCTTTCTTTATCTCTATACATATACTCCTATATCCCTGAGTCTATAATTATTACAGCGCAGAACCATGCACGCCTGCCTTGGGTTTGTGTGTACACGTGCGTCACACACTCGATTAATAGGACAGTAGCTGAAGAAAACAGATTGTGTGACAGAGAATGCCCCGAGCCAAAATCTTCTTCTCTTCTCCCAGATCAGCAACATATTGCTCTGTTATTTAAAGATTAAATGCCGGCATCTACTATACGCTAATTACAATCTCAGATGTAACGCTGCAGCAAACAATATCTTTGTGGAGCCTTTATCTTTATAATAGGCAACTCCATCAAAGCTGAAGTTTGAGCTTATATTTTGCCTTCCCTGGTTCCTTAATTTCCCTTCTCATCAATCTTCAGTGTTCATTAGAGCTCTCCAGACTGCGGCCCGGGGGCCAGATGTGGCCCTTTGCTTGTCTTTAACAGGCCCTTGGGGCAATATTCCTCCTGATGATACAAGATACTATTCTGCCCACTGACGCCAACAATGGAACACTATGGGGCAATAGACAGGATCACCCTTACATATATTATTAAAAAATACCTTACATAAATAGACACCACACCATCTGTTTTGGATAAAAAACTTTATAGGCCGCGGCCGTTTATTATTTGTCTGAATAATAAATAAATAATTTTAAAACACAACAATATGTATAACACTGTAACACACCCGATCACCACGATCCAGGCGGTAAATAAATAAATACATCATAAAATTTTATCCACACTAACTCATAAACATTAAGGCTTCATTCACATGTCAGCGTATCGATCGCGGGCAGAATCACCGCGATTCTGCCCGCGATCCGGAAATCATTGCAAATCGCGGGATGCCTGTGCATTGCCCGTGATTTGCAATAGCACCCCAAACTCTGTGCGATGTTGCTGCGATTTGCGCCTGCCGAATCGCGGTAACATCGCGCAAAAAAAATTGCGGGACGCATGATGCCCCAAAGAAGCTCTTGTACCTTTTATGGGCGTCATGCGTCCCGCGATTTTTTTTGCGCAATGTTACCGCGATTCGGCAGGCGCAAATCGCGGCAACATCGCACAGCGTTTGGGGTGCTATTGCAAATCACGGGCAACGCACAGGCGTCCCGCGATTTGCAATTATTTCCGGATCGCAGGCAGAATCGCGGTGATTCTGCCCGCGATCGATACGCTGACATGTGAATGAAGCCTAACACACCATGTCCCCCTTTGCATCAAACAAAGGTGACCCACAAATAATAAACTTTGGCCGCGACAGCCAAGGGAGGGGGGGGGGGGAAATGAAAAGTTTTCTTCTTGGTCTTCTGAGGTGAACTGAGGGAACAGGCAGCAGGTAGCCCCTTAAATAGCCCCCAAACTGAGAACCAGAGCCGACCGGCTGACAATTTGGGCGGCAAATTTGAGCGGGAAGCGGGGTGAAGACCCGAATCTCCCCAGATACAGAGGGAAAAGCCAGGGGACCACTTAATCTCCCCAGATACAAGCAATTTCTAGCGGGAAGAGACAAGTCTTTGAGAGCCGGGTCAAAAGTTAATTTGACCCTCACCTCACAGACCCTATGCCTATCTAAATAATATTCTATAATCCCACTACACTATCCTGCCCTGTCATTGCCCCATGAGGAAAATGGAGGGCATAATTCATGCCCTATTTCCTTTCATTCTTCCCAATGATACCAATAGCGGGGTACTATTCTTCCCTTAATACCAAATGTGGCGATGTTTACTCCCACAGATGCCAGAAAAAATTTCACTCCCGCTGGCCACAGTCCGGCCTCCCTAAAGTCTGAAGGACAATAAACTGGTCCTTTGTTTTAGGTTAGGTTCACACTAGTGCAAATTGGATGTGGGTTTCCCCGCTACAAATTCGTATGACAGGAGATCTCCGTGGCAGCTGCGGAGCTGGTTTCACAAGGGTCCTGTGTATCTTTGGCTCCATTTCAGGTTCAAATTCTAGCAAAAATTCGGGCCTGGTTAGTCCCGGAAACGGAGAACAGGGATTCATATTAGGTGTGAAGTTTGAAGAACCCTGGGCTAAATGGACATCCAGCCAGGCAATTACACAAACTATCTGACTAGCTGCAGCTTCTAACGCACACTGTGAGAAGTTCACAATGTGCATTGAAATCAGAGTAAACAACTTCAGTAATGGAGAAGAGCCTGTACAACTGTGCAAGACTGAGGGAAAGGCTGGAATTCAGCTTTAAACACTATTTACATCTAACTGCATAACCTGTAACATTTTTAAACTATACAACCTTTTTTTTTAAGCTACAAGGCTGCTGAACCTATCACCTTAAATTGCTATATTTTGTTCCTTTGCAGGGCCATGCTATGTGACACAAAAAAACGTAAACCCAATAATGTAACAGGGGCCTTCTGTCCTCTACCGCCGCATCAGCAGTACTGTCAGTACGTACAATATATTGGAGATAAGCACAGATACCTAGGGGCATACGTATAAAATAGGCTGAATCCAGACACATTGCCATGTCGCGTTCTACTTCATTGTCTGGCATTTGCCTCTGCTATATGCAGAATTCAAAAAACTTTGCTGAGCTAGAGTAAAGACCAGAGTATGCATAAGACTTTAAAAGGGTAATTCAACTTTTTGTGGGAAAAAAATATAGAAAAAGAAAAATAGTATAGCACAGTGTTTTTCAACCTTTTCTCAGTCAATACACCCTTTAGAATTGTGCACAATCCTGGGGCACACCAGTTCTAGGGCTTGTTCACAGAAAGGTGCGCCCATTGGCGCATGCTTTTTTATAGGTTCCTGCATGTTGCATTTTTTAATGAGCGCAAACAAACATGCATTTGCTAGATGCATGGGGGGTGTCTTTAAAAATAAAAGTGGAACTATAAGAAAACATTATTTTTTAATTTTGGATAGAGTAAGGGAGGATTATAAACCCTGTCAGATGTTTTGTTTTTTTTTGCCACCTGTGTCCCATTGCGGAGATTTCCCTTCACTTCCTGTCCCAAAGCCAAACAGGAAATGAGAGGAAATCCCTGCAAGTTAAAGGAATTCTTTGGGGATCCCCCAGGTCACCAGAATTAGCATTCCCATTGGAAGATTTCCCCTCTATTACTTTTCTAGGGACAACCCAAATTTTGGGATTTTCTTTTTAATTTAATTTTCAATGATCATGGTAAACAGGACAAATAAAGAAGGTGAATCTCCCTAATGGGGGAACAGACAGCAATAAAACCTGGCAGGTGCTCTAATCCCTCTCCACTCTATCCAAAACTAAAAAAAAACGGAATTTTGTAAAATCTTACCTGTAAAATTCCTTTCTCCGAGTCCTCCGACAGTCGCCGCCACCTCTAAGTCATCACTGATGGGTATTGACTTCCGCTCCGCAGGAGTAGCTAGGCATAAAGACTTAGTCAAAAGAACAAAGGCGTTTGCATATACACACCCATGGGGGCTGTCCCATCTGGTCAATACCTTCCTGCAGTGACCACTCCCAACTCGGTTTGGTAGAATAGCAGTAGGTAATAAGAACACAACCCCAAAAGAGGGGCGGGGGCGGCGACTGTCGGAGGACTCAGAGAAAGGAATTTTACAGGTAAGATTTTACAAAAATTCAGTTTTCTCTTACGTCCTCCAACAGTCGCCGCCACCTCTAAGTCATCACTGATGGGATGTCCCAAAGCAGTATAGACATGAGGGGTGGGAGACGCAACCGTAGAAAAGGCAACGCAGTACCCACATCAGAGAAAGGAATCTTACATGCACCGTAAGAGAACCTGCTGGGCAACAAAAAACAATGCTCAACAGGAGCAACAGCCCAGGAAAGCAAACACCAACAGCCAGGGACCCAGAAAAAAACAAGGGTCCTTCATGGCACTGCCGCACTGAGAACCTTGCGGCCAAAGGAGGCATCAACTGACGCCAGAACATCTACTTTGTAGAATTTGGAAAAAGTGTGCACCGACGACCAAGTCGCAGCCTTGCACACCTGGGCCACCGAGGCCCGATGCCAATAGGCCCAGGACGCACTCACAGATCTGGTAGAGTGCGCCTTAACAGGGAAGGGTGGAACCCGTTCCTTCAAAGCATAAGCCTGCTCAATGGTCTGTCTGATCCATTTGGCAATAGTCGCTGCAGACGCAGCCATGCCCTTCCGAGGTTCCTCAGGAAGAACAAAGAGGGAATCCGTCTTCCGAAAGGATTCCGTAGACTACAGGTAAACCCTGATCGCCCTGACAACATCCAGGGAATGCAGAGCCACCTCCTTAGGATGCTTAGGCTTCGTATAAAGCGAAGGCAGGACGATGTCCTCATTAATATGGAACTCAGAGATCACCATAGGAAGGAAGGAGGGATGCGGACGCAAAACCACCTTATCCTTGTGAATCACCAAGTATGGGGAACGGCAAGACAGCGCCGCCAGTTCCGATACCCTGCGAGCCGAAGTGATCGCCACCAAAAAGGCAACCTTCTTAGACAGCAGAGGTAACGATATCTCCCGTATGTTTTCAACGGGAGCACGCTGTAATACGGACAGAAAAAAGTTCAAGTCCCATGGAGGTAAGGGCTCCTTCCTGGGAGGAGCCAAATGTCGCACCCCTTGAATGAAGGTGCGAACCAGGGAATGAGACACCACAGGGCGTTGGAAAAGAATAGCCAGTGCGGACACCTGTGGCCAAAACCTGGCAGGTGCTCTAATCCCTCTCCACTCTATCCAAAACTAAAAAAAAAAAAAACGTTTTGCCTTTAGTTCTACTTTAAGGCTCGGTTCACACTGATGCGATGCGTGAAGGCTGCAAATTCGCAGCCTGTTCCCGCATCGCACACGCACCCCCGGCAGTTCACACTGCCATATGCGATCCGCTGGGGGTGTCAATGTAATCTTAACGACACCCCCAGTTTGATCGCATATCGCAGTGCGATCGTGCAGTTCGCACAGGATCGGATCGCACAAGTGTGAACCGCTGTGCGATCCGATCCTGATGCGGCAGCAAAAATGCCTCCTGTGCGTGTTTGCTGCGGGTGCGATGCGAATTTAGCCATACAAACTGTATGGCTAAACTCGCACCGCACAGCTGATCGCATGTCATGTCGGAGCAGTGCGCTCCGACATGACATGCGAACCCCGCACACGCAGTAGTGTGAACCGGGGCTAATGGCACCCACAAACAACTGTAAAGGCAGCACATTTTTCTACCGTGCAGGAAAACATGCAATTTCGCATGTGCTGCCGGGTGACCGCACCTAGCGTTAACAAGCCCTAAATACAGTTTGTGAGGCAAAGTTCAGTGATCTTAGGTTGTAACTCTTCTTCCCTCCAATCCTCCTCTGAGGACAACCGCCCAAAAATTTTCCCTCCTAGCACAAACCCCCCTCTGAGCACAATCTCCCCCCCCCCCCCCCAACTCCTCCTCCTAGTACAAACCCCACCAAATTCCTCCTCTTAGCATAAACCCCCCAAATCCCCCCTCTGAGCACTACCCCCCCCCCAATTCCTCCTCCTAGCACAATCCCCCCAAATTCCCCTCTCCTGCACCAACTCTCTGCTCCCATATCCCTATGTCTGGCACTAATCCGCTCCCCACCCCTCTAGCAGAACTCCCCCAAATCCTCCCTCTTACTTCAAACTGCTTGCTCCCAAATCGACCCCTCCTAGCACAAACCCCCGCCTCCAAAAAAAACCCCTCCTACTACCTGTACAGGAGCAGTGAGGGAAGGGGATAGGGGGCAGTATTCAAACCCTGTACACTGAGATGTGAGTGCGACTATGTTAATTTCGGTGCACAGAGAGGAGAGGGGGAGCACACCCCGCACCTCCTCCCGGCTCTCTCCTCCCTGCTGCTATGTGTACTATTGGCGGCAAAACAGAAAGCTGTGGTGGTCTTTGCAACCGATGACATCACCGGGTTGATGATGTAGGTGGGCGGCAAGCACAGCTTTCTGTTTTGCCCGCAATAGTACACATAGAAGTAGGGAGAAGGAGAGAGCCGGGAGGAGGTGCGGGGTGTGCGTGCTCTGTCTCTTCCACTCTACTTACACAGGGTAGCACTCAGACTGAGATGTTGCCACAGCACCCCTGAGGGTTCTTTGCAGAACCCAAGGGTGCCAAGGCACCCTTGTTGAAAAAACTGGTATAGCATATACAATTGTTAATTGTCATAAAAAATTACCTTTCCTTTTCAATCTGCAGCTGCTGTAAAAGTTAATGCAATATGGCAACTTGAAGGTGTTCTGTATAGCTTCAAAGTTTAGAATGCCTCCAGGAATGTCATCTCCTGCTTGTGTGATGGATTCTCCCAGATGTCTGCACTAAGATACACGTCACATTTTAGGCCTCCTCTGCAATAGGAATTTCAGTTTTGGTAGGATATTCCCCAAGATTTAAAAACTAAAATTCAGATCTTGCCGCCTTTTTTATTGGAACACACTAGAGTGCACTACAGTAATAGTCCCTTCCACAGCAGTCCCTTAGTTATAAAATATACATAATTACATCATGCAAGGTTGGACCAAAGTACCTGTGCAATAAAGCCAGCTAGTGACAGGAAGTGTATTGTTAGCAAGATAACCAGGTGACAAAGGAAAAGAAACTGGAAAAAATGAAAACTAATGCAGATACCATACCATGGGCCAGTAATCCGCCATATTTTTTTTTGGTTTTGAGATACACTTAAAGGTTTAGGAGACAAAAGACAATTTATGGACAGCTCAAGGCTTTCAAATGTCTCCTTTTAGAGAAAGTGAGAAAAAGAAAAAACTTGAACATCAGCCAGTGAGTTGTTTTAAGGCCCTCACAGCTGTAAAAGCCCATCGCCCAGTGTGATAGATTCTCACTGTTCCAGGCCACAGTTAAACACGCTGAGGAGGGGGTGGGAGGGCTGTGCATGAGAGGAAAATTGGTCCGACTACGTTATTCATCAAGACAAAAATGTCCTCAATGGAATTCTTTCCAGATCCTTTCCTGGCCAAATCCAATGGCCTCCAAGTGCATGTGCTGCCAAGAGACCAGCTTCAAATACATACAAAAATGTTATGCAATTTAAGCTCCCCATGTCACGATAATGTATTACTTGGATGATATATGCATTCCTGATTATAACGAAGAGCTGCCTTCCTATTCCATTCCGTTTCGTTGTTTTGGAACACATTTTCCCAGTCAAAGTTGTTAAAGTGAGCAAACTTCCTGGAAAACAACATGACCAGATCATTATCTCCCTTGTGACCCAAGGCCGATTGATGCATTTCATACAGAGGTGAAGGAATAAGGAAGAAAAATCTTCTTCAGCCTCGGAGGAATAATGCCAACAGATGAATAGTGAGGATAAAACTGTATTGGTTTTGTAGAACAGCACAAAGTGCATTGATATGCAGTAGACCATAGACCGTTCCATCACAATTATATGATAAACCATTCATATACATATGTATATACATACGCATGCAGCGGCATCAAATTGTCAGGATAAGCTACTTCAACTGTGAAATTATCACAGTGGACACACAGCTATTGTAAAATAAAATAAAAGTGCCAGCCATCTGTATGTGAGAAAGCTTGGCCAATCTTCAGATGACACAGGTAGACCAAAGCTGCAGGTAAAGGTCAACCAGAAAACATGCACCAGTGAGCAAATGAAGAATGATTATTAAATGGGTCAGATCACTGCTCATTAAAGGGTGCTGCTACACAGATGAGAGGATAAGAAGAAGAGAAGAAAAAAAGGAAACAGTAAAGTTAAGGGGGAAAAGGAAACGAAAGGAAAGGGGGAAAAGGAAACGAAAGGAAAGGGGGAAAAGGAAACGAAAGGAAAGGGGGAAAAGGAAACGAAAGGAAAGGGGGAAAAGGAAACAAAAGGAAAGGGAGAAAAGGAAACAAAAAGGAAAGGGGGAAAAGGAAACAAAAGGAAAGGGGGAAAAGGAAACAAAAAGGAAAGGGAGAAAAGGAAAGGGAAAAAGAAGGGAAAGGAAAAAAGAAAGGGAAAGGACAAATAAAAAAAAAAATGAAAGGATACAGGAAAAAAAAGAGAAAAGGAAAAAAGGGAAAGGATAAGGTTGCCCAGACACCGCTGAGGGAGCTGTCATGTTCCGTCGGCGTCTCTTCCAGGTTCAGCTGTGAGAGGCCGGAGCCGCGATGACGTCACTCGCGTGCATGCCCACGGGAGTTCACTTTCCAGCAAGGAGTCGGCAAGGAGCTCTGAAGGTCCGCCAGACCTTCAGAGCGCATGCGCCGCTGGTGTCAGCGGCTGCATGAAGGGTGAATATCTCCTAAACCGCGCAGGTTTAGGAGATATTAATGTTACCTACAGGTAAGCCTTATTATAGGCTTACCTGTAGGAAAATGTTAAAAAGCGGAGTATACTACCGCTTTAAGGCAAGCAGCACTGAGAGAGCAGGATCCAGTAGCATTGATAGTTATAGACTGCAGGTGCTGGGGTAATAATTTTGACAATTTTTTTTACAGAGGAACGATTATTTTCTTTTTGCCTAATGTGTTCCAGAACGCATCAAAAACGTGCATGCAAAAAAGCATCCGGAACGCATCCGTACTGCGTTTTTATGGTGTGAACTGGCTCTTAAGTAAAATTTGGTGGCTTTGACTAACCAACATTTTATTTTACACCAGATTGAGATGAGAGACAGCAAGGAGCCCTTTAGTGGGAGTGTTTGGAAATAGGCCTTCTAAATCACAGGCAAAGGTTTTCAGATTACCAACCAAAGGGTCTGGGATAGACTGGATAAGAAAGGCAATACCTGCATAAAACTGAACTGAGGAGGTAGGCTGCGTTTTCTGTATGCATTTCAACTAATTTTTAGCATTGGCTACCTTTAAATGTAAAATGGACCACTCTTTGGGTCTGGGCCCCCTCTCCCTATAATAATGAACTGCAGTGCACTGTCCAGGATCTTGCTGGAGTGTGATCTCATCCTTGCCTAGGTGCGGAGGGCAAAAGAAAGGGTAAAGGCAAGTGTATTGTGAACCTTTTCTCCTTGCTGCTGTGATTTAGCATTTATGGCCTGGTTCACACTAGTGCGATTTCTGTGATCTGAGTCACACAGAATTGCAAGACAATGGAAGTAACATGGTTTTCAATGGTGGCCGTGCACATCAATGCAACACAGGTGCGATGCGACTTTCGGGAAGGGACCTGTGCTACTTTGGTGTGATGCAGTGTGATTTTGAGGGCCATAGACTTCAATGGAAATGTATGAAAAACAAATGTAATTGCAGTTATGGCAGCTGCAGCAGGCAATGCCATCCAAGCCATAAAATCGCATCCAAAAACAGAAGTAAAATCGCATGACAAACAAAAAGCACTCATACTTCAACTCATCGCACAAATGTGAATCAGGCCTTACTGCATTGTCCTCTAAAGATGCCTGGAGTTCAACATTACATTCTGCAATTGATCTGTATAATAAGCTGTGAAGACCATAATAAGCTATCTCTAAAATGTAGTTATATTTTAAATAGATAAAAAGTGTGTACTTAATTTTTAGCTTGCCATGTCACATACAGTATACGGCTTCTACTCCCTCCACCTATCAGCTTTCAGTGTCACATACAGTATATGGCTTCTACTCCCTCCACCTATTAGCTTTCAGTGTCACATACAGTATATGGCTTCTACTCCCTCCACCTATTAGCTTTCAGTGTCACATACAGTATACGGCTTCCACTCCCTCCACCTATTAGCTTTCAGTGTCACATACAGTATACGGCTTCTACTCCCTCCACCTATTAGCTTTCAGTGTCACATACAGTATACGGCTTCTACTCCCTCCACCTATTAGCTTTCAGTGTCACATACAGTATACGGCTTCTACTCCCTCCACCTATCAGCTTTCAGTGTCACATACAATATACAGCTTCTACTCCCTCCGCCTATTAGCTTTCAGTGTCACATACAGTATACGGCTTCTACTCCCTCCACCTATTAGCTTTCAGTGTCTGTCACATACAGTATACGGCTTCTATTCCCTCCACCTATTAGCTTTCAGTGTCTGTCACATACAGTATACAGCTTCTACTCCCTCCACCTATCAGCTTTCAGTGTCACATACAATATACAGCTTCTACTCCCTCCGCCTATTAGCTTTCAGTGTCTGTCACATACAGTATACAGCTTCCACTCCCTCCACCTATTAGCTTTCAGTGTCACATACAGTATACGGCTTCTACTCCCTCCACCTATTAGCTTTCAGTGTCACATACAGTATACGGCTTCTACTCCCTCCACCTATTAGCTTTCAGTGTCACATACAGTATACGGCTTCTACTCCCTCCACCTATCAGCTTTCAGTGTCACATACAATATACAGCTTCTATTCCCTCCACCTATTAGCTTTCAGTGTCTGTCACATACAGTATATAGCTTCTACTCCCTCCACCTATCAGCTTTCAGTGTCACATACAATATACAGCTTCTACTCCCTCCGCCTATTAGCTTTCAGTGTCACATACAGTATACGGCTTCTACTCCCTCCACCTATCAGCTTTCAGTGTCACATACAATATACAGCTTCTATTCCCTCCACCTATTAGCTTTCAGTGTCACATACAGTATACGGCTTCTACTCCCTCCACCTATTAGCTTTCAGTGTCACATACAGTATACGGCTTCTACTCCCTCCACCTATTAGCTTTCAGTGTCACACACAGTATACGGCTTCTACTCCCTCCGCCTATTAGCTTTCAGTGTCACATACAGTATACGGCTTCTACTCCCTCCACCTATTAGCTTTCAGTGTCACATACAGTATATGGCTTCTACTCCCTCCACCTATTAGCTTTCAGTGTCACATACAGTATATGGCTTCTACTCCCTCCACCTATTAGCTTTCAGTGTCACATACAGTATACGGCTTCTACTCCTTCTGCCTATTAGCTTTCAGTGTCACATACAGTATACGGCTTCTACTCCCTCCACCTATAAGCTTTCAGTGTCACATACAGTATACGGCTTCTACTCCCTTCTCCTATTAGCTTTCAGTGTCACATACAGTATATGGCTTCTACTCCCTCCACCTATTAGCTTTCAGTGTCACATACAGTATACGGCTTCTACTCCCTCCACCTATTAGCTTTCAGTGTCACATACAGTATACGGCTTCTACTCCCTCCACCTATAAGCTTTCAGTGTCACATACAGTATACGGCTTCTACTCCCTTCTCCTATTTGCTTTCAGTGTCACATACAGTATACGGCTTCTACTCCTTCCACCTATAAGCTTTCAGTGTCACATACAGTATACGGCTTCTACTCCCTTCTCCTATTAGCTTTCAGTGTCACATACAGTATACGGCTTCTACTCCCTCCACCTATTAGCTTTCAGTGTCACATACAGTATACGGCTTCTACTCCCTCCTCCTATTAGCTTTCAGTGTCACATACAGTATACGGCTTCTACTCCTTCCGCCTATTAGCTTTCAGTGTCACATACAGTATACGGCTTCTACTCCCTTCTCCTATTAGCTTTCAGTGTCACATACAGTATACGGCTTCTACTCCTTCCGCCTATTAGCTTTCAGTGTCACATACAGTATATGGCTTCTACTCCCTCCACCTATTAGCTTTCAGTGTCACATACAGTATACGGCTTCTACTCCCTCCACCTATTAGCTTTCAGTGTCACATACAGTATACGGCTTCTACTCCCTCCACCTATTAGCTTTCAGTGTCACATACAGTATATGGCTTCTACTCCCTCCGCCTAAATGATGTATGGAGCTTTCCTAAGCTTTTATGTTTTTGATTATAGTTCCTCTCATTTCCCTTGGGCCATTTTATTCTGCTTTATCTGAGTCAGGCAACATTAATTGTGCTATACATCTTCTATTCCTTTTTGTTTGCCTTGCCTGCAGAAACATTCCCATGCAAGCCCTCGCCATGTGACGGCCACATGTGAACACGGGCACATTTTTGGTTTCTCACTACACAGATAAGAAACTTTTAAAGCATTACAATTCTATACTGCTTTTCCGCGGGCCATGGAACCACACGACCTACCATGAGAAAATGTCAGCATGTCCAATCTAGTAATAAGCTTCCCAAATTCCATTCAAGCCTGTGCCCCACTGAGTTTCCTTTTACCATCCAGAGGATGAATGAGAAGAACCGGTTTTAGGTTTCAGTAACTCTCACAGGAAGCAGTAAAGTCACGAACGAGTCAACATACACACAAAAATTGCCAGTGGGAAATTGGAGAGTTGTACGCGGTAGGGGATGCTCACGGCTAATGTGGATGACCTCTAATGATCCTTAAAGCCAGCTTATCTGATTGTGGGTGCTTACAAGTTTTATGTGTGCTTTGTAATGCCTGAGATTTAAAAGAAAAGTACAGCTTTGGGGGTTGAGAATTATACTTACCTAGGTGGATGCAGCATCAGTCCGATGCTGCATCTGTCCCCTGTCTCCTCTGCACTGAGAACTGAGCGATGGAACACCGCCAATCGCTCTGTTCTAATAGCTTCCTGAGCAGAGAGCTGCTGTTAGTCACAGCTGGAGTCATGTACAGGGCCATTACACAGACCCCTAATGTACATGGGCACTACACAGACCCCAAACGTACAGGGGCACTACACAGATCACTAACGTACAGGGGCACTACACTGCCAACTAACGTACTGGGACACTACACTGCCAACTAATGTACTGGGGCACTACACAGACCCCTAATGTACTAGGGCACTACACTGACCCCTAATGTACTAGGGCACTACACTGACCCCCTAATGTACTAGGGCACTACACTGACCCCTAATGTACTGGAGCACTACACTGACCCCTAATGTACTAGGGCACTACACTGACCCCTAATGTACTAGGGCACTACACTGACCCCTAATGTACTAGGGCACTACACTGACCCCTAATGTACTAGGGCACTACACTGACCCCTAATGTACTAGGGCACTACACTGACCCCTAATGTACTAGGGCACTACACTGCCCACTAATGTAAGGGCATA
This sequence comes from Pelophylax lessonae, assembly GCF_965119305.1. NCBI lineage: Eukaryota > Metazoa > Chordata > Amphibia > Anura > Ranidae > Pelophylax > Pelophylax lessonae. The sequence continues at coordinate 87,970,865 of NC_138779.1, read as the reverse complement.
TAATGTACATATAACTTCCAAAACATAAAAGAGAAAATACCAAGAAATTGGATGGGGTCAACAAATAAAAAGTATAACTAGGGAGAGTATGGAAAGCCAACATTTGTTTAGATTAGTGGATAGATTAGAGAAGGTTTACAACGCCTATCAAATTTTATTTTTTTTGTTGGGGACATTCACCTTAACAATTAGTCCTGATAACCACCATTTTAGTACAGAAAACAATGGAAAATCCAACTTCTATAAATTGTTTTAGAAACAGGAGGCAAGGGTAATTAAAATCTTTCAGTGGGGAAATTTGTTCTGGTGACATTTGTCTATCTACGAGGGGGTGGGATATCCCTTAAAATTTTGAGAGATCGCCTTTTACTTTCCGCAGGTCACCACCAGCCTATTAGGGGTCCAAATCCAAGAAAAAAAAGGCAATGTATTAAAGGTTACCAGTTCTTGGGTGTGTTGGATGCATTCGTTTTTATTATTCAGGCTAAATACATAAAAAACATGTTGATTTTGCCATAAATGAAATGAAACCATGACCTCCTCCATAGATACAGTGGAGTGAGTGATGGTAGCCACCCTGGGTCACAAAGTGTATTATTTGCAGGATTACCAAGTAATAATAATAGAAATAAAGTCTGAAAAAAAAATAAATAAATACAATTCAGCTACCACACCTAAAGACTGGTGAGCCGCAATATATAAATGTTTTTGTATTTGGGTTTACATACACTTTAATAATTTCCTACTCTATTCAAAACCTGAAAAAAATTACGTAACATTCATTTAAAATTTAAACTGGCAGAATAATCAAAACTGCAGCAAAAATTTCCTGCGAATCAGGAACATGTGATGGTGTATGTGTTGTGTTTTAACCACTTGAGGACCACCTATCGCAGATATACTGCAGCAGGGTGTCCCTCCTGCGCGCACCAATATACCTGTACGTTGGCTCGCGCTCTGGGGCGCACGCACAGCACCGGCAACCCGCTGCGATTGTATTGTAGTGATAATACACAGCGGGAGCCAATCCAACCTTTCGGACCTACAATCATTTGGAGGGGAGGCAGAACGGCGGTCTGCCTATGTAAACAAGGCGAACCGCCGTTCTGTCACAGAAGATGGAGATCTTGTATTTCTGCTAAGCAGAAACACGGATCTCTGTCTTCCTCCAGTTAGGCCACCCCCACACACAGTTAAAAAGCACTCCCTAGGAGCAAATTTAACCTTTTGATTGCCCCTGATGTTAATCCCTTCCCTGGCCGTGTCATTAGTACAGTGACAGTGCATTTTCTTAGCACTGATCACTGTAAGGCCTCTTGCACACGATACTCCTGTTTGAGCATCTCCTTTTTCAGCCGTAATTTTTGTCTTATTAAAAAGTGTGCATTTGCGCGTATTTTCGAGGATTTGCCTTTTGTGCAAATTCGTGCCTCTGAAAATGCAAATTTTTTTTCCAGATCAACAGTATTGATCGCATTTGCGTGCAAATGCGCGCATTAGGCGTAAATTACTGTCCAAAAATGCAGATTTTTCTATTTTGTTCTTACTGAAGAATACGCGGTGCTCATTTAAGCGCCTGTGTGCATAGGCACATTAGAATAAATGGGCTCTATTTTAGCTCATAAAAAAAAAGCTGTACTGAGCATTTTTAAGCTGCAGTGTGCAAGGGGCCTTATGGTGTCACTAGTCCCCAAAATGTGTCAGAAATTAGTGTCAGATCTTCAATCGATCTACTCCTGCCAAGTGTCTGATCTTCAATCAATCTACTCCTGCCTAGTGTCCGATTTGCCCACTGCAATGTGGCAGTCCCGTTAAAAAAAAAAAATCGCTGATCGCCACCAACTACTAGTAAAAAGAAATTGAAAAATAAAAAATCCATAAATCTATTCCATAGTTTATAGACCCTAACTTTTGCGCAAACCAATCAATATATGCTTAAAAATATGTAGCAGAACACATATTGGCCTAAATTGATGAATTAATTAGATTTTTTACATTTTTTTTAGTGGGTAAGTTTTATAGCATAAAAGTAAAAAAAATATTGTTTTCTTTTTCAAAACTGTCGGTCATTTTTTGTTTACAGCGCAAAAAAACAAAAAAACTGCAGACATGATCAAATACCACCAAAAGAAAGCTCTATTTGTGGGGAAAAAAAGTAAATACATTTTATTTGGGTACAGCGTCGCACGTCTGCGCAATTTTTTGTTAAACTAACGCAGTGCCGTATTGCAAAAAAATGGCCTAGTCATTAAGGGGGAAAAACCAGCCGGGGCTGAAGTGGTTAATACATCTCCCTATCCTAGAATGGAGAAGCAATGGAAGAGATATGGTACAATGTTGTGTGACAGTGCGCACACCCAGAGGAAGATCATCCATGTAGAAATTCCCTGACTACTCCTCTCCTTCAGCTCAGCAAGGAGACAGTCCTACTAACCGCTCTGCATTGACAGATCCATTTATCCCACCGGAAAGCAGATGTACAAAGTTTAGGTAGAGCACTGCATGGACAAACTATCCAAGGCAGAGAAGCAAGTTCTATTTCTAGATTTCCTGCACACATATAGGAAGATTATAGGATAACAGACATCCAAAGATGACGGTACATAGCAGGAAGGAAGCCTTCACCAACACAATGTATTGTATTGTAGTAAAATGGCTTTACTGACATGAACACTGTACATTGTAATGTAAAAATGTCTGAGACTTTACATCTGAGACTTACACATACAGAACAGCCACACATTACCGCACATACAGAACAGCCACACATTATCGCATGCAATTCCAAAACCCAGGCTTGCAATCAGGAGAGAACTAAAAGCCACATCATATTATTCAAATCTTTAGCTAGCATACTCTCCTAAAATAGATCTAACCCCAATCATAATTTAACACAAACTTTAACATAGTAACGTAATTTTAAACGTTTTCAATTTTTTTTTTTTGAATCTGCAGCTTTCATTAACCACTCGCCCTCCTGTACGATTTACCCCCCTTCATGCCCAGGCCATGACAATTGTGCGTTCGTACCCAAACAACAGATTTGTCCTTTTTTCCCATAAATAGAGAATTCTTTTGGTGGTATTTGATCACTTCTGTGGTTTTTAGTTTTTGTGCTATAAACCAAAAAAAAGGCTGAAAATGTACTTTCTGCTTTAAAAACACATCCCAAAAAAACAATTAAAAAAAAAAAATCTAAATTTCTTCATCAGTTTAGACCAATATGTATTCTGCTACATATTTCTGGCAAAGAAAAAAAAAAATCCCAAAAAGCATACATTGATTGGTTTGCACAAAAGTTATATACGAAGAAAGTGAAAAAAGATCAGGGACCTATAGCAGGACTGATATTGTGGCGAACAAATCAGACACTTAACGGACACTGTTGACACTTTTTGGGGACCACTGACACTAATAAAGTGATCAGTGCTAAAAAAAATATGCACGGTCACTGTACTAATGACATTGGAAGGGAAGGGGTAACATCAGGGGCGATCAAAGAGTTAAATGTGTGCCTAGAATGTGCTCCCGCACTGTAGGAGAGGTGCTTTGACAAGGGGAAGGCAAAGATCCATGTTCCTGCTTTGCAGAAACACAGGATCAGTACGTTCCATTTTGACAGATGGACAATCTGCCTTACTTACATAGGCAGATCGTCGTTCTGCCGGTGTCCTGTGTAATCGGCGGGTGCTGGCGGACATCGAGTCCACGGTACCCGCTGCTGGGCTCCCAATGTGTGTGATCACGCCCCCCCTAGACTCGGAAGGGTCAGCTCACGTATTAGGTACGTGATTTGGTACAGAGCAGCTGCCCTGCCGCAGTAAATGTACGGTGGGAGGTCTGCAAGTGGATAAAGTGTCATTAAACCCTCATTAAAAAAAAAAAAAAAAAAAAAAACTATCAATAAATGTTGTATCACATGCTGTTCATACTTACTCAGTCACTGTGAGATTCCTTTTTCTGTATTCCAAAAAAAAAAAACAGGTTGATCCTGCTGTTCTCTATTTCCCCATCTGTCCATGTCCACAATTCAGGGACAAATTAGGGATTTTGCAGCTGTGGTGGCAATTCTGCACATGCTCAGTTTTCAGTGAGTTTCTATGCTGAGCATTTCCTCCCCATCACATCTGAGCAGCCCATGCAACTATAGAGTCACACATGTGGGCGTATACACAGTTGTAAATGACAGCCTACTCGCTCCCTCCTCCTCCATGCCCACTAACTAGCTAAACACAATAGGGGCAGGATATTACATGTAGATTAATAGAGGCTTCACCTTCCTCTTATTTTAAGACACAGGCTGGTGGGGTGTGACACAGCCTGTGACTGCCAGAAATCCACCCACACGATGTTATTTCTACTACATAATAAAGATTTAATTTCAAATCTATATTGTTGTATGCCAATTTAAAACCGTTTTACGGATATTATTTATTTATTTTTACTCTGTATTCAAAAGGCGGTTTTTTTGTTTTTTTTTATTTTGAACATGTAACCAGCAGCAGACGACTAGAAGCTCCTCCTGATTATGTTTCCCTGCAGACAGGCTGGGAAAGATCTGGGTCATGTGACCGCTGTATATATTATATTAAATTAGGAAAAAGGTACTTCAGATGTTTTTTTAAATAAAATAATTAAAGTGCCATCATCCACATAAATAGAAGGAACAATGTCAATTAAACAGTGTGTGTTTAGAATCACTTTAAAATAATATCTAATCATCCTGCCATGGAGGGCCTTGCTCTGACACTTATTTGAGAACTGTATCCAAATTGTTCCCTTTCATTGAACCTTGTCACATTGCTCCTGGTGGAGCCTATCAAGTGCAATGCTGAAACACAATGCTCAGGCTTGGCCCACCATGGTCATCAGAAATATGGTTCTCACCAATGTTATGCAGTTGATCCTGGAGAGATTGCATATAGACAAGAAGTGGCTGAGAGAGACTGGATGAGATCAGCAGCACAGAAATATAAAACAATCGATAAAGAAAAGGTGAAGACAGAAGAACTCACCATTACTAATAGTGCAACTGATCTAATATTAAAGAGAATTCAACACTTGTGAAATCTTCAGAATCTGACACTTCCATTCACTGTGATTCCTCTCACAGGGTACAGTAGTGGCGTAGGGGCCACTGAATGCAGTGGGGGACAGGTAGATCCAACATTCCTGGAAGATCCTTCAAGGGACAGCTTCTCTTCAATACACTGATAATGGGCAGCAGAAGTGATTATTTACCACAGGGATCCTCAAACAACGGCCCTCCAGCTGTTGTGGAACTACACATCCCATAAGGCATTGTAAAACAATGACATTCACAGACATGACCAGGCATGATGGGAATTGTAGTTCCTCAACAACTGGAAGGCCATAGTTTGAAAACCCCTGATTTACCACCTTCTTTGCAGGGAGCACCTTTCTTTGGGTAAAGTAACCCTTTAGAGCTGGTTCACACTGAGGCGACACGACTCCTTACTACTTCGGGGGCGACTTGTGCATTACATTGCACCATGACTTCGGAGTGACTTGCAGGGACTTCACATAATGGAAATCTATGCAAGTCGCCCCGAAATAGTACAGGACCCTTTTTCTAAGTCGGAGCGACTTGTGTCGCTCCTATTAGAACGGGTCCTGTAGCGGTCAATGGACCGCGACTTGTCAGGCTGACAAGTCGACTGACAAGTCGCGCTAATGTGAACCGGCTCTTAAAGGTCTCCAACAGCTAGGGAACATTCACAGCCCAAGTCTGCAGATTGCAGGGTTACAAATTTGCTTACAAAATAAAAGTTGCCGGTAAAATATTCCCAAATGAAGCTTTAGCATGAGACAAGCCAAGTCAAGTTCATGGCACCAAGCCAAGCTAGCTAAAACAACATGACTGTGCACAATGTCCAAGTTGCTAGTGTTGGAAATGTTACCTAAAGGCAGTTCTAGGACAACAGACATGAAACAGAATTTATACATTTCAAAAGAAAACACGGCGTACCAATAGCATTGTAGTTTATCCCCTGGATTTTGAGGTGTAACGATTTTGAAAGCTTTGTTCTGTCTGAAGGCCTGCTCCGTTCAAAAAGAGATATAAAATTAAAGTTGAAATTTTAAAGCACCCGCTTTAGGTCATTTAACCCCCTTATAAAAGAATGATGCTTCTAGGACAGACTGACCCTTTTAGAGTTCACTATTATCCTATAAGAACCCGAGGGTCACTGCAACATAGGTTCCCCCAAAATCTGCAGGTATTTAGAATTTCTCCTTCGTCAGCAAAAAAAAAAAAACACTAAGCTATTGACTTGTTTTTGTGTTTGTTAGCATGTATCATATTACTTTGGTGTGCACTTACTTGGAGCCTGATTTACTAAAGCATGAAGGTGAAATAGACATGTGTGCAATTCTGCATAGAATGTAACTATTTGTGTTGGCTATACAGGGCCTTTAAAGTGGTTATAAACCCTCACATATACCCAGTGAAGTGACTGGCCTCAGGGGATATGCAGAGATGAAACAAATCCTCCTACATCAATACACATTATTCTACAGCTGTATTTCCCCTACATCCATTCAAAGTGCAGAACTTACACAGGATCCCTCAGCTCTGAAAAGCAGGAGGTGGAGAATAGAAGTTACAATCAGTGAGCTAATTGGAGGAAAGAAACACACCCCCTTCACACAGCACACAGGAACAAAGCTGAGACTGTCAATCAGCTGGGACTCCCTCCCCTGTCACCATTTTCCTCTTGGTGTCATGAAACCACGTCAGAAGTGATTCATGAGGAAGGAAGCAGCAGACAGAAATTACATTTAGTGCTCTGGATTGAGACAATTACACAGAATAAAGGGATAGATATTGTTCATATTTCATGTCTGAGGATAACAAACACTTTAAATACAGCACACATATAGGGTCATCACCACTATATACCTATCTACAGATATAGCTGAACTAGAACCAGTGGATTTGTAGTTCTATGTAACTAGTTGTGTGATCCAGACATCACTGCCAGATATCAGATTCAGGTTCTCAACCTTCAATGAAGCAGCAGCACATGTTGGTCAAGAACACAACCCCATTCTGCAGATTGGACAATGAAGGATCAGCAGCACACTGGGAAATCTAAAATGTCAATCGAGGGACAAGCCAACAGATTCAGTTTAACCCCCACAGCAGCAAATATATACGTGCCCTTCGCTCCCCTGCTGCTCCATAGGTAATATAGGACCACGAATTCCTAATGTTACCGTGCTGATTAGCCACAGTGCACCCACCACATCTCCTTTCATCCCAGACATTGTAAAATACCTAGTGTTAGCTAATGACAGATCTTTCAGAGAGCAATGATGTCTCCCCATTCTTCAACTGACAGCATTCGGGCCTAGTAAACACTACATCAATTGAGTGCACATGATCCCCCATAACCAAAAGCACAGGGCATTTTGGAGGTAGCTGTGCCAAAAATAGGGATCAAAAAGGGAGTGCAGTGATGATGAGGATAAGTGGGCTTTAAAAAGAAACCCTGATTTTTGGTGACGCTAAATGGTCATTCATGGTGACAGAGTCTCTTTAAACTCTTGCTATCCTTAGCCTATTTATATATGGTCTCAGGATCAAGTGTTTATACCAGGATCATGGCTGCCGTAATCCTGGTATAAAATTTTTTAGCCAGTGACTGGCTTTTAGGAAAAGGCAATCCAAGCAGCCTGATCACTTGTACAGCGCTCAGAAGGGTCCCCTACCACTGCCGTTCCCGTGCTCTTTTGTCCCACCGGGGAGCTGGGGACTGCTATAAGCAGTCATGCCGGCTGCACAGAGGAGAGGGAGGAACATTCAATCTGCCCCCTCCTCTGAGGAATGAAGAAGCGCCAAGAATTACGTTAATTCAGGTTTCGGTTCTTTGTTCATATAGCTGGAAGCAGTCAGGGAAGCACCCGATTAAACAAATCTGTGTTTGATCGGCTGCCTTGGGAGGCAGAGGAGGGATCAAGGGTCTTATAGATAAGGAGTACCTGTCACGGCCCAAGCTTTGACAAAGGATGCTATTTATCCCCTGTGATAGCAATAAAGTTAAAGAGGGGCTCCAGGCTCCTTCAGAAAAAACTAAAATTCAGCAGTTACAAATAATGTAGCTGCTGACTTTTAATATTAGGACACTTATCTGTTCAGGGATCCCATGATGTCTTCAGCCCAGCCGATTTTTCAATCGGCTTTTGGGTGCTGCCACCATTTCTTGTAAGGGAAACTGGAAGTGAAGCCTTGCGGCTTCACATCTGGTTCCCTACTGTACATGCAAATCGAGCTGCATTTTGTGAATGGCCCGGTAGCGGGGGGAGGAGGATGGGGGCCGAACTTCCGGGTGACTTCACTGCGGTGAGATCCGCTTGAAGTAGCAGCGAGTACCCGCTCCTCCCTCCGAAAGGTGCCAAATGTGGCAGCAGATGGGAGGAGGCGGCAAACAGGTGGAGTTTCCCCTTTTAAATAAAGCTCCGCTTTAAATAACAAAAAGTAATAAAAAGTGTAAAAAGTATAAATTCATCGATATAAAATAAAAATGATGAAATAAAGTTAAAAAAAAGAAAAACACTTAAAGCACCCCCCTTCCCCTGGTGCTCATGCACAACTGCAAATGTGCATGTAGGTCCTGCACACATACTATATGTAAACAGTGACTGTACCACACGCAGGTATCACCGCAAATGTTACAGAGCAATAGTCTAACACCAGAGCTCACGTATTTTGAGATTTATTTATTTTTTTAGGTACTGTACTTTGCCATTTTACTGCAAGCTTTGCAAAATGTTAGACCTTGACATGTTTGGTATCTACTTGGTGCAACACCATCTTTTATATTCCATCAAAAATATGGGTATTAAATTGTGTTTGTGTGCACTAAAATGCATTTAAGTGTATTTTTTTCAGAAATTTTGTGTTTAATAAATGACTGCGCAAATATTGTGTAACACAAAAAACAGCAACAACCACTATTTTATGGAACATGAATGACAGAAATGTCAAAATTGGCCCGCACGGCAAGTAGTTGAAGAAAATCTGTTGCTTGGCCCTTATGTTTGCTTAAAAGTACCAAACTCCAGATGCATTTAAAAATAAATTTCATAATTTTTTTTATGGATGTATAACTGAATATATATTTTTGTATATCTGCTCGGAGTTCAGCTTTAAACCTCTTACACAAAAATAAAATGGAGAAAGGATAACGAGTAAACAGCCAAAGGAAAGTCAGAGAAGTTACTGTGAATATGATAACTAGGGAACAAAACGCTTACAGAGACATTTTTGTTATCTGCGTCCCATCTGCTTCCGGCCCACAGGAAGTCCCCAGACCTCCAGGCCCAGCTGCAGCTTCAGCCTTCCCTTGGGAAGACGGTCAGTGAATGCGTTCTCTTCTTACTGAATGGCAATGTCACCCAGCAGAGAGAGACGACAAAAGTTAATTAATGCAGCCTTTTGGAATCCTCCTCTGCTGTCACCGGAGAAGTAAGTTGTAAGATCTCCAAGCTTACACAGCATTAATCATAAGAATTCATGTGGTGTTATAGTCTGTAAAACAAAGGGACAAAGTAATAGTCTCCTTCAGTGTCCTTAAAAGGGGCACTAAACCACGGGACATTAAAGTGAAGATCTGAAGGTACAATACAAGAAAAGTGCTATGAAAGGTTGTTGGCGCTGTGTAGATACCTGTAATAAATAAAATACAATAAAGTAGACCTATATGCAATAAATATATCTCTTTCTGGATGAATAAATTAGAACTAAAATCTGAACTCCAGGAATCCTTTTTCTTTGGAAGCTTACATTGGTCCAGCATAGCTACATCTACTTCTTCATATCTCACATAAAGAGAGGAGCTGGGGATGCAGACATTCACTGTAGTAACCTGTGCTATATGCAGACAGCGATGCTCTCTTCCAGGATCTGCTTGAGCAACTGACCTTCTGTACACTGAACACAGGAGGCTGCTCCCTGGGCACCTGCACATTGGTCCAGCTTGGCTACATCTACTTCTTCATATCTCACATGCAGAAGGATGTTGGGGATGCAGATATTCACTGTAGTAACCTGTGCTACATGCAGACAGCGATGCTCTCTTCCAAGTGCTGCTCGAGAAACTGACCATCTTGAACACAAGAGGTTGCTCACTGGGCACCTGCACATTGGTCCAGCTTGGCTACATCTACTTCTTCATATCTCACATACAGAGGGACAATGGGCGATGCGGACATTCACTGTAGTAGCCTGTGCTATATGCAGACAGCAATGCTCTCTTCCAGGTTCTGCCTGAGCAACTGACCATCTGTACACTGAACAAAGGATGTTGCTCACTGGGCACCTGCACAATGGTCCAACTTGGCTACACCTACTTCTTCATATCTCACATCCAGAGGGATGTTTGGGGATGCAGACATTCACTGTAATAGCCTATGCTTTATGTAGTCAGTGATGGTCTCTTCCAGTTGGTGCTCGAGCAACTGGCAATTTGTATATTGAGCACAAAAGGTTGCTCACTGGGCACCTGCACCATTCAGAGACCTTGGTTTTTTAAAGGCATTTTCTGACTTAACGGGGTAGAGATTTTTACATCAGCTTCCCCTCCTCTAACCTCATCCAACCATAGATTGCCTCGTATTCATTGAAAAAAAAAATACAAGAAGTTCTCTGAATAAGAATAATAAAAAAGAGAATAAGAATGCTAAGGCACCCAAAACCATTAACCTCCATATAATACGATCCCCCCCCCCCCCAAAGTGTCTTTTCCACCCTAGCAACCCACTCATCACAAGCACAAACCTGCTGGGCTCTCCCACTTTTGCCAAAGAGTCTCCCCTTGATTATCTCCTTGGTGTCCATGGATGAGTGCTGTGGACATTGCGATGCCGGGAACGTTGCTGCCCATGTCATGATATAGGTTGAACAAGGTCGTGGGGGTGTGGTTTACATTTATTGTGTACACTTGTGATTGGTCCGCTCCAACTGCCTCTGTGCGTTTGGCCTGTGATCTGCGCCAATGACAGTTCAATCAAAAGAACTCAAAGGGCACACTGCTTGCCCTGCGTGTTTTCTGCAGCACCATTTATATAAACGGTTCTCCAGAAAACTAAGTCCATTATCGAGTTCTTTTTACAATGCTGGTTAATTCTGGGTTTTACCTGTGGCCCTCCAGCTCTTGCCGAACTACAAGTCCCATCATGCCTGCCTTTTATAGTCACTGTTGTAACGGTCAGCGGCTTGCATGAGCTCAAGGGACTTGTAGTTCCGCAACAGCTGGAGGGCCACAGGTTGAGAACCAATGCTGTACAGCAATGTCTAAAGCCGGCCATAGACAGTTTGAATCTCGGCCGGTTCAGCAGAAACCGGCCAAGATTCAAACCATGTATGGGCAGGCTGAATGGTCGATTGATCAACTTTGATACAACCAGGCTGCCGGATTTTACATGCAGTTATCACTAGTGGCTATACCAGCCTGCCGGGAGAATACAATGACTGCACCGTGGTTGCAGGAAGGAAATTTGCACCAGGTAAGGCCTGCAAAACCTATGAGTGATACCCTAAAATCTAATTGGCTGCTTTGTGTTACACTTTGCACATCATTATTACATCATAGATTGCTTTACTCAATAAACCCAGAAAAACACCTGTAGTTTTACCCCATGAGGAAGCCAAGTCCCCCATCCAAAAAAGGCAGAAAAAGGAGTTACACATATAGGTCAGACATAGAAATCCTTGATTTATATTTAGTCATTTTCATGTGTGAATGCTAAAATACTACCCATAATTCCTGCTGTCACATTAATCCGGCACCATTGTAATTTAGAATCTCAGTAGCAGACAGATGTAATTGCAGTGACACACACAGAAAATTGGTTGCAATGGTATTAGTGGAAATATTAGAAGGACGTCATCAGACAAAAGCTTACTAGCCTCCAGGCATCAATATGCCAGGAATAATCACAGACTATCTATGCAATCTGATCTTGCAAACTGTTAATTTAGCCAGCAAAATCCCTTTGCTGTCTTGCCGCATTTATGAATTTTAAGAGTGAAGTTCGTGTTAGTCGATTTCCATACATAGATCCGGTTTATTTCCCTTTGTTATGTGTTGGCAGGGCATTTTTTCAGCTGGAACAAGGTGGAACTCAGTTCCACCACCTCTGGCTCAGGCCCTCTGCTTACCACTATCCCTTGTAAACACAAAAGAATGGCTTCTGTGTTTACAAGTGACAGCTCATCTCCCAACGGCTCCCACAGATCTGATCTCCTGAGCGGCTTACTACTGATTGTAGGATGGGGTCAAGGGAGAGAAAGGTGCTCGGGCACAGTGTAGAGGTCTACAACCCTACTGGATGATCTCCCTGCAAACGAGAGATGCAGAGATCGTCCAGCTTAATAAAGGAATAAAAGTAAGACATGTGGAAGATAGTGGAGGGGAGAAGATTGGGGGGGGTTGCATTCAGATGTCAGAGCTGAAGAGGGGTGAAAGTGAGATGTGGATGGGGGGATGCAGGGGCAAGTATCTGTGGAAGAAGGCTGAACTCTGCACTATATATGCAGTTCACCCCTGAACGCTACATAACGCACCCCCGATCTCTGCATTCCCCTAAACACTGCACTTGGTACCCAGTGCACTCCTGGTATTTAGTGCCCCTTTAGGATCCAGTCACTGTTAAGAAAATTTGACCACACCCATTATCCGATGTGGTTTGAAGGGTGTGTGTGGGGGGTCTAGGTTAAGTTCCTGCACCTATTTTCTGAGGGGAAAAAAAAAAAAAAGTGTTGGTAATAAAGCCACTCTGACTAGCACTCTATTGCCCCAATTGTCTTCTTTAAAGAAAAAGTAGAGGCAAGCAGCTAAATGCAGAAATTAAATACATGTAAGGCTCCTTTACATGGCTGTGGAGGGTGATAAAATAGCCCAATGAGCCACAGTTTTACCTCTCCCCAGCTAGCCATCTGAATTCTAACATTACAGCTTGACAGGGCTGTACACATGCTGCGGCTGTTAAGCTTTGTTTCGTGGCCACTGAATTTTTACCTTTAGCTGCAGAGTCTGACAGGTGGCACCACCTATCAAGGTTACCTTGTGGAAGAACCAGCTTTTTATACATACAAGAATATGTATAAAAATTCCTATACAACACATATGCTTCCCTAGTTTATTAAGCTGTTTGGCTGCAGCTGCCTATTCATTTGGAGCCATTATTATATCAGCTCTTCTTTACAGAACTGCACTAATGACTGACCAGTGTAAAGCCTAGTACACACGCAACGATTATCAGCCGACTGATCGTCCGTCTTTTGTTGGTTGGAATGTGCTCTAGACTGCACACAAATTTTCTCGCCCAACAAAATTCTACTTCAGAAGTGATGTCATGTGTTGGTTTGCTTTCTTTGTGTTCTTTCTTCTCTGAGCATGCCCAGACTTGCTCATTAGATTTATCCCTGTCGAAATCTGTACTGACTGCACGAAAATCGGCCGTGTTTTGACGGCCAACAAAAATTTTATAGCCTGCACACCGACTTTTCGGCCAAAAAAAATCTGGAGTTGGTTGTCGGAAGCATCATACTAACAAGCTGAAAATCGGCAGATCGGTCGTCGGACGAAAATTCCCTGCCGATTTTCGAAGCGTGTGTACGAGGCTTAAGGCTGGCCATACATGATACAATTTTCTTACAATTTTCTTGAAATTTACCTTCAACTATGTAGTACAAAGGCCTGCTTAATTGTATACAAGTGAAAGTGTTGTTTAGCTTTGACCTCATATTATGTGGTTTGTGGTAAATCTAACAGAAAATTGTACAAGAAAATTGAACATGTATGACCAGCCTAACCGGTCACATCTGATTACAAGGTCTGCAAAGTCCGCAAGTGAATCGTGAGCAAAATTTCATGTGCATTCTCAATCTGTATACATTTTTGGATTTATAATTTTTGCGAAGAAACCTAGGGTTTTGAAAGTGTGCATATTAACCACTTGCCGACCAGTCACGTTGACTGTACTGCGGCAAAGTGGTTAGTTATCGTCCAGCAACGTAGACCTACGTCGCTGGACTCCTCCCCTTGTGGGCGGCGCGCACGCGCCGCCGGAGGCTCGCTCCCACTGTATTCAATCACAGCGGGAGTCGGGCCAGGGGAGGAGCGGCGGTGATCATCGCCGCTCTTCCCCGATCGTCGGGGAATTGAGTGTGGAGATCCGCCCGCTTGTGTAAACAAAGCGGGCGGATCTCCTAAGTGACAGACAGGGTCAGATTGCAGGGTTCAGCATAGCTAACCCTGCGATCTGTGCCTGTGTCACACAGTCCCCTCCACCCACACATGTTAGTAAGCACCAGGCATACATTAACCCCTTGATCACCAATAAAAATTAACCCCTTCCCTGCCAGTGTCATTTTTACAGTAACAGTGCATATGTATAGCACTGATTACTGTAGTAATGTCACTGGTACCCCCAAAAGTGTAAAAAATGTCAGTCAAGGGTCCAATCTGTCCGCCGCAATGTCGCAGTCCCGCAAAAAAAAAAAAAAAAAATCGCAGATCGCCGCCATTACTCTTTAAAAAAAAAAAAGACAGAAATCTTTCCCTTAGTAAACGCAATAACTTTTGCGCAAACAAATCAAAATCTGCTTATTGCGATTTTGTTTACCAAAAATATGTAGCAGAAAACAAATTGGCCTAAAATGATAAAAAATTTTGATTTTTACATTTTTTTGGGGAGGGGGGGGGGGGGATTTCATATAAAAAAAATGTGAAAAATATTGTTATTTTTTCAAAATTGTCGCTCTTTTTTTGTTTATAGCGCAAAAAGTAAAAATCGCACAGGTGATCAAATACCACCAAAAGAAAGCTCTGTTTGTGGGAAAAAAAGGACGTAAATTTAGTTTGGGTATGGCGTTGCATGACCGCGCAATTGTCAGTTAAGTCGCACAGTGCCGAATCGCAAAAAGTGGCCTGGACGTAAGACAGCAAAATCCTCCAGTGGTAAAGTGGTTAAAAAATATTTTTGGTTGTCCACCAAAAGGAATCTGTTCTACAATAAATGTTGACTTTTCTACTTATGTGGCCGTGCAGTAAAAAAAATGTAAAAAATCTAAAAGATACAATAAATATAGAAAAAGAACATGACACTAGAGACACATTATTAATGCAACATGTCTGCTTGGGAGACATCCCTGATGTCATGTTCTATAATAGAAGATCTAACCCTAGAACGGCAGCTGAAGATGCCCTGAGATTTCCTCTTCAAGCGTTGCAGCAACCCTTCAGAATATCTGAGCTTCTCTAACATCTTCCACCATCTCTTGAGAATTCCATGCACAGTGCCCCGGAGCGGTCAACCAAGGACGGTCTAGGAGCGTCTCACATAATCAGCATCAAGGTCTGGAGACACGACCCTTGCTATTCCTATGGTCCAGCTGTTCCCGATATTTCCGAACATATCCACCAAATGTCGTCAGGGACAATATTTACAAAAATTCTAGTTGTATCTAAAATAACTTTACAAGTCTTTGTAAATATGCAATGACCTTACAAAGCACAGACGTGGACAAAGACGTAGACTCAGAGCTACTGTGTCCCACACCATAAAAAGAAAATAAAAAATTAGCTCTGTACAGACTTTTTTAGGGCCCTTTTCTATTTTTATTAAAAATAACCACAGGCTTGCTGGCTCCACTGAACTGTTTTGTTTTGCAGGAATGTCACTGAGTGTTTTTTTTAATCTAGGGGTGGGGGCTCCCAGATAAACACCACGAATATAATCAGATGCAACCAAACCGTGTAGCATTAAAAGGTCAACCCCAGCCAAAATGAATATTTAAAGGATAAGTCATAGTAGACAATCCCATAAAAGGCTGTGGGGACTGGCATCGCAGACACAGGTCAAACACTTTGTGCCAGCCAAGGCCATGGGATGCAGATGAGTTTACATATGGGTCAGTAGAGGGGAAGGGGGGGTTAGTTTAGGTGACAACATCCCCTAGAGCAGGGGTGTCAAACTCAATTTCATTGCGGGCCACATTAACATTATGGTTGCCCTCAAAGAGTCGGTTGAACACCTCACTCCCCCTTATATCAGATGTCAAGAGCCCTCCCCGCACCATCAGACGTCAAGAGCCCCCCACCATTCCTTATATCACAGTGCACCCCCTTACTTGGTGCTGCTGCCGGAAAGAAGCTGGGTGCAGAGCTGGGAAGCAGAAAGTGTAGGTCAGGGGTCGTCAAACTATGGCCCTCCAGTTGTTCAGGAACTACAATTCCCATCATGCCTAGTCATGTCTGTGAATGTCAGAGTTTTACAATGCCTCATGGGATGTGTTGTTCCACAACAGCTGGAGAGCCGTAGTTTGAAGACCTCTGGTGTAGGGTCTGGAGGTGGACCAGAGGAGGGCTGAAGTCAGCTGTCAGATCACCTCCCCTGGTGGCAGCATTGAAGACGAGGGGTGCTGCGGCTGAACTGAGAACCACTAGATCTGCTGGAAGAGTTCTGTCCTCCCCTCTATTGCTCACTGTTTAGACAAAGTGGAGGTGGAGACGAGGGGGATGCCGCAGCTGCAGAAAAGGTGCGAGGGTGACATGAAATGGCCTGGCGGGATGGATCCGGCCCGCAGGCCTGATGTTTGACAAATGTGCTCTAGAGGGTTCTCCATATTATAGCCTAAAGCTGTCAAAGTCTTTTATTTTTTTTCTACGAGCCGATTCCTCCATTCACGTTATACAGCTTGGTCAAATCCTCTGCTGGGCCTTCTATATCCTCACAGCTGTTAATGAGGAGTGTCAGACTACCAGAACAGTGGCTGCATCTGACTGGATAAAAATGCTGTTCGTCCAACAATTTTGCGCTTGGCTCCATTACTTTTTCAATTCAAAATGGCCACTAAGCAAATTTTCTCCGGTTAGAACTTCCTTACAGTTGTGAGGTAGATGCCAACAACGCCAAGCTTAGATTTACATGATTTTAACCTTTTCACCAATAAAATCCTACTATTGAGAAGCATTAGCTGGCGTTGCTCTTTACCTACACCTCCGAGTCCGCCGATAGTCCTCCCTTCAAATCTAGGTCTCATGCACACAGAGCTTAAAAAATGCAGTTTAAAAGGGGGTTACATTTTTTTTGTTTATTTTTTTTAATCAGCCTGTAAAAGCACCTCTATTTTAATCGGTGTGGCCATGAACACATAGGCGTTTACAGGAATATTTGGAGAAATATTTACTGGCAGAGAAAAAAAAACATCAAAAAAGGTGCGTCCTTAGAGAAGTTTTTCAAAAAATGAAACCAGTGCCTGCGCCTAAACGCATCTAAACGTTCATAAGCATATAAATGTATTCCAATTGGCAGAATGCATTTACGCACAAACGCCATACGCACGTACAGTATACTTACATAAATGAGCATACATTAGAGGTATTTTTACTGCCAGAAAAAATTCTGACTACTTTCATAAGCCTGTGTGAATGAGGGCTGATACGCAATTGTCACTGATCCAATAAGCTGCCAATGACTAGCGTATGTTCTCTGTGTGTTCAATCAGGTACTTATACAAGTTGCAATTAAAGAGGTTGTAAACCTCTGAATTTTTCTTTTTTGTAAGAACACCTGAAAGACAAAACACATAATGAGCTAGTATGCATCGCATACTAGCTCATTATGATATACTTACCTTAGAACAAAGCCCTGAAGTGCCGACCGCTCACTTCTCCCATGGGTGACATGTTCTGTCACCCTTCTTCCGGGTTCGCGGCATCCGGCTATCTGATTGGCTGGACCCGCGATTACGTCACTCCCGCGCATGCACGCGGGAGCAGACGGTCACGGCACGGGGATCTGAAGGAACGGCACCAGCGGCCATTCCTTCAGAGCGCATGCACCAGTGATGTCACTGGCTGCATTTAAGGTAAATATCTCCTAAACGGTACATGTTTAGGAGATATTTACAGTACCTATAGGTAAGTCTTATCATAGGCTTACCTAAAGGTACAACTTGCAAAGGAGGATTTACTTCCTCTTTAAAAATACATTCAATTATTTAGAATGCATATATAAAGTTGGGTACCCACACTATGAGAATATCGGAAGAAAAATTCCATACAAGGCACGGTCGTTCAATTTTCGTATAGTGTGTACACAATGTTTGACATCCGATTCAGACTTTCCAAACTAACATTTTCTAAGGGACAAACTCCCAAAATTTCTTTCGTACGTGAACAGAACTAATGATTTTCATTTAATGTGTACTGTTTTTGTATGAGGAAAATTGGATATGAAAGGCTGCGCATAACCAGAAATGATTAACAACAAAAAAAAAAAAAAAATTGTTGTATGAGAATTTTTTCACAATCACAATAAGTACTATCATCAGTTTGGACCTGCTGAGAAACATCGAGAAAAAAAGGACGATCGTTCGTCAATATTCTTATAGTGTATACTGGGTTTAACCTGCATTCTTTGCTTTGTCTAATTGGAGTTTAACTTTAAGACTGTTGCAGCAAAATGCGAACAGTTGGATCAGAAATGGAACATGGGCAAAAATAGAACAGTTTATACGGAGATAAGATGTCCTTTTTTTAAAAAAAAAAAAAAACACGTTCCTACATTTTTGAAAACCTTCTCAAAAGCACGAAGCACGTTACAAACCTGTAATTCAAGTGGTGTACTGGGATACTGCACTTTGGTTCATCCTCACATTGTGATCACCTCTGGCCTTCAAATGTGAACAGAGAAGCCAATAACCCATAAGTAATCTTGAAGAGGCTTTAGAAAGCTCTTTTAAGGTCAAATCAAGCTGCCTGGGGAGAATTTCATTATAGGTTAAAATGTTGGCAAGTGAAACTTTTAAATGTCTTATTGCAAAATCTCCTACTTGGAAATGACAGACGTAATGGGCCTTGTATAAAAACGGCCTGCAGCAACCAAAGCGTTTCTGGGATTCTAGAATCCGATTGGTCGCTATAAGCAACACATCATTCCTTCCTTAAATTCTTACACATCTGACCCACCATATGGATATTCTAATTAGTAATACTAAACACGAATATACATTTATTCAGCATGTCAAAAAGTAGGGTGAAATAACCAATGGCAGCTAACCAGAACTCATTTTTTCAGTTCAGTGACCAGACTTCAGCATTGGGAAACTGGATTAAAGTAGTTTAAAACTTTTTTTTACCTTAAAGTGATTTTTACCTACAGGTAACGCTATAATAAGGTTTACCTGTAAGTAAAATGAATATCTCCTAAACCAGCACCGTTTAGGAGATATTCACCCCGAATGCAGCTAGTGACGTCACCGGCACATGCACTCTGAAAGTCTGGAATACTGTGCCAGATCTTTAAAGCTTTGTGCCGGAACTAAGGGCTCCCCGGGTGTGTGAGCGGAAGTGACGTCATCGAGGCTCCGGCCACTCTCATCAGAGCCAGGGAACCTAGAAGAAAGACCGGGGGAAGATGTCAGCCCTCTCAGCACGCCGCTGGAGGGCTTCCTTCTAAGGTACCGTATTTTCCGGCGTATAAGACGACCCCCCTAATTTTCAAGTTAAAACATAGGTTTTTGGCTATACTCGCCGTATAAGACTACCCCCCCTTCTGAAGCAAGGCAACACCATTGAAAAACATCAGATTTCTCATAGATCTCCAAGGTACCCCAAGTACTGTAATACATGTAATCTCTCATAATATCTCCAAGGTACCCTGAATATTACCAGTAGATGTAATCTCAAGACGCTGGCTGTGCGGGAATCCTGTACCGGTATACCGTATGTACCGTAGCTTCGGCTACATACAGTATACCACGCTGAGCCAATCACAGTGAGCGATGTATTCTATTATTGAATGCAAAGCCTGCTCGAATTGGCAGAGTCAGAGAGGCGGGCTGATGTTACTCCACCAATCCGAGCAGGCTTTGTATTCAATAACAGAATACATCGCTCTCCGTGATTGGCTCAGCGCGGTACACTGTATGTAGCCAAAGCTACGGTACATACGGTATACCAGTACAGGATTCCCACACAGCCAGCGTCTTGAGAGATTACATCTACCGGTAATACTTATACTTAGGTTACCTTGAAGATATTATACTTGGCGTATAAGACGACCCCCATTTTTGGGGGATTTTTTTGAGATTCAAAAGTAGTCTTATACGCCAGAAAATACAGTAAGTATTTGTAAATATTGCAATGCATACTAGCACATTATGCAAACTTTTTTTTTTGTTTTGTTTTTTAAACACTGCCACAGTTTACTTTTGCTTTAATGCAATCTCTACATTAAGGTAAAACATGCCCCACTAGCTATCCTAACCACCCTTATCCCTAAGCACTTACCTGGCTTATATCACTGACCTACCGCTTTCCTGGCTGCAACATCACTCCTCTCACTTTCTGGGTTTCACAGGAGACACTGAGAGCAGTGGGACCCATAGGCTCCTGCTGCTGTCAGTCAAACCCCTGTGAGGAGGTAGTGGCTTACCGGTGCGGTTTGTGTTTATGGAAAATTACAGCCGGGATCGAGAGTGCACACACATGTGCCTCCATGGCATCCAGCTTGCTAAGGAGGCACACAGAGGAGAAAGGAGAAGATAGAGGGACTGTTAAAAATAAGGCAAGGGACTTTTCTGTGCAATATCGAGCAGGTATGTATAACATCTTATTATTTAATAATAAAAAAAAAAAAACTTTATTATCACTTTCCTATCACCTACAGTACGTTCAGATTCGCTTTTTTCAGCCGTACAGATTAAACAAAGTGTATCTGAAGCCAAATTTTATTTTTTGCTGTTTTGATTAGAGTAACCACCGTTTAGAGACCCTAACAAAAGTAAAATCGAGGCGCTGACCACAGATTTTCTTGTCAAATTTGTTTCTTTTTTTGAATAAAATAAAGGAGAACCATCTGAATTTTACATGGATTGTGCTACATATTCAAAAGGGTAACAAACTAATTACTTAAATTCAAAAGAGACAAATAAAAATTCAAATGCAATATCGCACTATATAAGCATCAAATACACCGTCAAAGTCAAATGTCAAAAATGTCATATAATTGAAAAGAAAGAGAAAGGTAGATTGTTGACTGTCAGTCCAGTTTAAAAAAAAAGTGATTAATAAATCAGTAAGGGCCGGTTCACACTTCTGCGAGTGCGCCGATCGCATGAAATTCGGAGCGCACTGCTCCTTCATTACATGCGATCGGAGGTGCGGATGCGAATTCAGCCATACACTTTGTATGGTTGAATTCGCATTGTATCCGCACCAAACTCGCACATGACCCTTTTTTGCAGCCGCATCAGGATCGGAATGCACAGTGGTTCACACTTGTGCGATCCAATCCTGTGCGAACTGTCAGATCGCACTGTGATATGCGATCAAACTGGGGGTGTCGTTAAGATTTTATTGACACCCCCTGCATATCGCATATGGCAGTGTGAACTGCCAGATGTGCGTTTGCGATGCGGGAACAGGCTGCGAATTCGCAGCCTTCCCGCATCGCACAAGTGTGAACCGGGACTAAAGCGTTGGAGAACTGAACACAGATTTTCAATGGGTGAGTTAAGCTATCGCTGGTCATACCAGCTCTGGTTTGGCAGCATGCTACAAAAAGAGGCACACCCCTCAAAAAACTCCAAGAATCCAAAGTCAAATGATAAAATTGGTTCACAGCAGAAAAAAAAGCAGATGCGTTGCAGGGGCCAAATGGCCTCTCCTTTCATCAGGTTCAAGATATTTCCATGAGTTTAAATTGACTGTGAAATAAGTGGCTACCAGACAGATCTGTGTTTTTTTACAGTTTCAGAAAGCAGGTTGTGCCAGTGTTAAGTGCAGCAAAGCTTTTTTTTCATCATTTTATCATGACAAACTTTGGACTATTGGACGTTCAGTTGGCAGGCTTACTGGACTGTATATACAAGATGAAGAAACCCCATCAGTTTTTTTTTATTACTGCTGTCTCTGTTTCCACTGGGGAAATTCAAAACCTCTAGCTGTCCAGGGGACCACTATCACTGAGACAGAAAAGTGAGGAAAAATCCAAAATTTGGGCACAGAAAGGAAATCTTCCAATGAGGACACTTGTACTGTTGTCAAATGTTAAAATGGGGGATTTCCCTGACTTCCTCCTGTTGTGTCTGCAGGACAGAAAGTGAAATCACCTCAAGGAGACACAGATGGCAAAAAAACAAAGGCTTCAACCGCTGCCTATGCTATTCAAAAAGTAAAAAAAAGAACTTTGGCTTAATTTGAAAATAATATATCCAGCTAGACATTCAATAACAAATGTATGGCTAAAATAGAATAACAATTCAAACTGTGTCGAATGACTTGAACTGTATATAAAAAAACGTATGCGATTTGCATGTTTATCTTTCCTCTCTAGTCCATGGCTCTATAAGGCAGAATTCCAGTTACAACTTCTGTCTGGATAGCGTGGAGAAAGACTGCAACCTTTGTCAGATTTTAACACATTAGCTGGCACTTGGCTCAGACATGGGTGAAAAGGTTCTCAAAAGTGAAACACAAAGCAATAAAAACCCACTAGAGGTTCCAATCTCTGCATAAAAAAGACTTCATTGGAGCCTATGTGTCTGGTGGATAAAGTTCCCTCAACTTCAAGTCCAGGTCACATACCAGGAAGCAACTGAAAATTCTCAAACTTGACTCCAAAATTAGTTTAAAAAAAGTCCAACAATCCTTTCTCACTCCTTCCAAAAAAAAAAAAAAATCATTTTTTTATTTAATCCGCTCTACCACAGATGACCAAATCCCAGGAACCAGGCCACGTTAAAGCATGGCCATAGATGAGACCACGCAGCATTGACAATGGATCTCTAGAGATTTCCTATCATTTTAAATAACTTGTGGGTTAGAACTGCTCCAATCTTTTCCATCCCAAAACCACAGAATAGATGAGGCATTCAACTGGGGAACTGGTTATTCCCTTTTCTTCACAGAAAAACGGAAGACTGGTGACAGCCCATACAAAGGTTTTTCATGATGTCAGGAAGTCTCAAAATGTTGTAACAAATGCTTCAGACATTTGGAAGAACATATAATTTTTTATGGTCTGATTGTTTGACTCTGTGCTTAAAAACGGTCATGTCAGTAGCTTTAATTCAGCGTTACATAGCCAAGCTAATAAATGAAGATGGTGGGTACCTGCTGGTCAGTATGACAGAGGGTCCTCCTTCCATGCAGGAATGGACAACAGATTACTAACTGCTGAATAGCTGTGCCATGATATGAGCTCATTGACAGACTCTCATTCACATCACAGGTCCCAAAAGGCTGTGGGACACATCACAGGTCCCGGAAGGCTGTGGGACACATCACGGGTCCCGGAAGGCTGTGGGACACATCACGGGTCCCGGAAGGCTGTGGGACACATCACGGGTCCCGGAAGGCTGTGGGACACATCACGGGTCCCGGAAGGCTGTGGGACACATCACGGGTCCCGGAAGGCTGTGGGACACAACACGGGTCCCGGAAGGCTGTGGGACACATCACGGGTCCCGGAAGGCTGTGGGACACATCACGGGTCCCGGAAGGCTGTGGGACACATCACGGGTCCCGGAAGGCTGTGGGACACATCACGGGTCCCGGAAGGCTGTGGGACACATCACGGGTCCCCGAAGGCTGTGGGACGATTTAAAAAGCGCAGTGGGCACTGGCTGTGATGCCGCAAGCTGTGACAGCCAGGTGTCCACAGTTAAGAGGCTGGCGTCGGGAACAGAAGAACGGTGGAAAGAACAGCACAAATGAGAATACCGCTGGATCCTAAGAAAGGCGAGTGTCTATTTTTTAAAAATGTAGCAGCTACAGTTTTTATAGCTATTGACTTTATATTTCCATAAATATAAATGGAGCTCCTCTTTAATTGATTGATAAAATTCCCCCAGGGCCATTCGACTTGTAGCGTTGAAATCAATTGAAAGCTTATTCGATTTTGAGAATGGAGGGTCTATGGTTTAGGATTCCTGGTTTAGTCACATTGGGGGAGATTTACTAAAAAAGTGTAGAGTGCAAAATCAGGTGTAGTTCTGCATAGAAACCAATCGGCTTCCAGGTTTTATTATCAAAGCTTAAATGAACAATCTGACTTTAGAAGCGGATTGGATACCATGCACAGCTGCACCACATTCTAAGGCTGCATTCACACTTGAGCGTAGCGTTTTCGCGCGTTTTTTAACCACGATTTTACCGCGATTTTACCACGATTTTCAGGCGTTTTTGGAGGCAGGCATTGACATCTATCAAAACCGCTGGTAATCAGCCCAAAAAGAAGCTCATGTACTTTTTTCAGCTACAGGCGTTTTGCTTCAGGTGTTAAAACGCTCAGATGTGAACAGGGACCATTTAACCACTTCAATACAGGGCACTTCCCTCCCTTCCTGCCCAGGCCAATTTTCCCCTTTTAGCGCTGTTGCAATTTGAATGACAATTGCGCGGTCATGCAACACTGTACCTACACCAAATTTATGTAATTTTCCCCCCACAAATAGAGCTTTCTTTTGGTGGTATTTGATCACCTGTGCGATTTTTACTTTTTGCTAAACAAATAAAAAAATACCGAAAAGTTTGAAAAGAAAAAAAAAGTTTTTTTGTTTATGTTATACAATTTTGTAAATAAGTTTTTTCCTGCACTGATGAGCACTGATGAGACTGCACTGACAGGCACTGATGAGGAGGCACTGATGGGGTGGCACTGATATGCGGCACTGATATGCAGCATTGGTGGGCACTGATAGGCGGCACTGCTGGGCACTGATAGGTGGCATTGATGGACACTGATAGGTGGCACTGATGGGCACTGATAGCTGGCACTGATGGGCACTAATGGGCACTGATAGGCGGCACTAGTGGGCACTGATGGGTGGCACTGACGGGCGGCACTGATGGGCACTAATGGGCACTGATAGGCGGCACTGGTGGGCAATAATGGGCACTGGTGGGCCACACTAAAGGATGGCAATGATGGGCACTTGTTGGCAGCACTGATAGGGAGGACACTGGTGGGCATCACTGATGGGGAGGGCAATGGGGGGCTCCCTGAGCCCTGATTGCCATCCCTGGTGGCCATAGTGGGCATCCCTGAGCCCTGATTGCCATCCCTGGGGTCATAGTGGGCATCCCTGGTGGATCTAGTGGCATCCCCCCCCCCCGAGGGTCTGCACTGGTAATCAATGATCTGATTACCAGTGCCGACCCCCCCCCCCCCCTGTCAGAGGGGCCGCCGATCGGCGCTCCTTTGCTCGTGCCTGTCAGGCACGAACTAAGGTAAGCCGATCAACGGCTGTTCCTATTTACTATGTGACCAGCTGTGATTGGACATGGCTGATCACATGGTAAAGAGCCTCCGTCAGAGGCTCTTTACCGAGATCGGAGATGCAGGGTGTCAGACTGACACCTTGCATCACCGATCGCCGCTCTGCGCGCCCCCGGGGGGCGCCCAGAGCTGTGTTATCCTGCCGCCGTCATATGACGTCCGGTCAGGATAACACAACCACATTCCCGCCGTCAATTTGTAATAGGGCGGGCGGGAAGTGGTTAAATGAATGGGGGTTTTACTTGTTGGGCGTTTTGGAACATTTTTTTTGAGCGTTTTTGGAGCTGAAAAATGCTCAAAATAGCCCAGGTGTGAATGGAGCCTAAGTGTTCTAGTTAAAGTAAATCAACCCCATTGAATGATGGATTGAATGATCGTATCTATATAGGTCATACACTATGGAGTAAAATGTAGTCATTCCTGACTGAAACTAAACAATGGGCCGATTGGTTTTCATGGGTTATCGCCCTTTGCCTCAATACACAAGCCTGCATAATTTGCTGAACCCGTTTAAGGTAAAAAGTATGAGATTCAGCAGACAACATTCATAACAAGCAGACCATGAAAAAGCAAAGCAAAGAAAAAACAGAAACCATCGAATCTAAACAACAGGTTGGGCGAAAGTGAAATGTTTAAAGTAGCTTGAATGGAATCTCACCAAGGACTTAAGCCAACTTTGTTGTGTTTGAAGTGTCTTGTTTATGTTTAGACTAGATATAATGAGGTGTGTGTATATAGCAGTTATGGGGATGGAAGGCCTGAAAAACAAGTCATTTGAAGAAACTCCTGAATGAAAGTGCAGTGCAAAGCCGGCCATGGATATGAGAAGGCGGTTAGACATGTGGCCATCAGCCAACAATCACTCTGTGCACATGCAAACACCCAAATATGCAAGATAACATGTTAATGCGTTGACAACTGGTAGACACTGGACTTATCACTTCACTGAAAATACTTGACATAAGTTTCTCTGAGAACATACAATCCCAATTTCAAAAAGGTTGGGAGGCTGTGTAAAATCTACATAAAACAAAATAGTTGGCCGAAGGCCAGGTGTACCACAGTGTAGCATCCTCTCTTCTTTTAATAACACTCTGTAAACATCTGGGAATTGTGAAGACCAGTTGCTGGCGTTTTTGGAGAGAAAGGTTGTCCCATTCTTGCCTGATATAGGATTTTAACTTCTCACAGTCCTGGGTCTTCTTTGTCATATTCTTTTGTTTGTTTCGAGATGCACAAAATATTTTCAATTGGTGGAAAGTCTGGACTGCAGACAGGCCAGTTAAGCACCCAAACTCTTCTACAAAGCCATGCTGTTGTCAAAGATGCAGTTTGCAGCTTAGCATTGTCCTGATGAAATATGCAAGACCTATGAAAGACATTGGGGTTGATTTACTAAAACCGTAGAGTGCAAAAATCTGGTGCAGCTGTGCATGGTAGCCAATCAACTTCTAACTTCAGCTTGTTCAGTTTTGACAAAAGAAAAAACTGGAAGCTGATTGGTTTCTTTGCAGTTCTTTGCAGAGCTGCACCAGATTTTGCACTTTCCAGTTTTAGTAAATCAAACCCATTGTCTGGTTGGGAGCCTATGCTGCTCTAAAACCTGGATATATCTTTCAGCATGGATTGTGCCTTTCCAGATGTGCAAGCTGCCCATTCCATACGTACTAATGTATCCCCATACCATCAGAGATACGGGCTTTTAAGCTTTTAACAAGCCCGAAGGTCCCTCTCTTTAGTCGGGAGGATGCGATGCCTATGCTTGCCAAAAAGAATGTCAAATTTCAATTTGTCTGACCACAGAACAGTTTTCCACTTGTTTGCATGATAGAGCTTTAACTTGCATTTATGAATGGCTCTGCATTTTTGGAAGTATTCTTGAGCTCACGCAGTGATATCCATCACAGACTTATGCCTGTATTTAATGCAGTGCTGTCTGAGAGCTCTAGGATTATAGGCATCCAATATTATGTTTTGGTCTTATCCTTTGTGCACAGAGATTTCTCAGAATCTTATGATATTATGTATAGTAGGTGATGATATATTTAAAGTGATACTAAAGTCTTGTTCGTTTGTTTTTTTTTTTTCTTTAGCTAAAAACAAACATATTATACTTACCTGCTCTGTGCAGTTAGTTTTTCAGAGGAGCCCGGATCCTCCTCTTCTCGGGTCCCTCGGCGGTGCTCCTGGCCCCTCCCTTCTGTTGAGTGCCCCCACAGCAAGCAGTTTGCTACTATGGGAAAACCTGAGCCATTCAGACACGGAGCCAAAGACTGGCCCGCCCTCTTTCTCTTCTCATTGGCTGACTGATTGACAGCAGCAGGAGCAAATGGCGCCACGCTACTGTCTCAACCAATGAGGACGGAGAGAGTCCCAGGCAGCCTATACACTCCTGCAACATCGCTGGATTTAGATGGGGCTCAGGTAAGTATTAGGGGGGCTAAGGGGGACTGCTGCATGCAGAAGGTTTTTTTGTTTTTTATCTTAATGCATATAATGCATTAAGATAAAAAAAAGAACCTTCTGCCTTTACAACCACTTTAAAGTCTTTGCAATTTTACATTGAGGAACACTCTGAAATTGTTTGACAATTTTCAGATGCAGTTTTTCACAGATTGGTGAACCTTTAGTCATCTTTACTTCTGAGACACTCTGACTCACTAGGATGCTCTTTTTATACCCAACCATGTTAGTGACCTGTTTTCAATTACCTAATTAGTTGCAAAATGTTCTTTCAGCTCTTCCAGGTTAGTATCATATATTTTGCCAGCTTTCTGTTGCGCTGTCCCAATATTTTTGAGACGTGTTGCTGATATCAATTTTTGAATTACCTTTTTTTTTTTTTTTTCTTTAAATGGTACATTTTCTCAGTTTAAATATCTTCTAGGTTTTCTATTGTGAATAAAATATGAGCTTAGGAGATTTGTAGATTTTGCACAGCATCCCAATATTTTTCTGAATTGGGGTTGTATATAATTCTTT
Source organism: Pelophylax lessonae (assembly GCF_965119305.1). Lineage (NCBI taxonomy): Eukaryota > Metazoa > Chordata > Amphibia > Anura > Ranidae > Pelophylax > Pelophylax lessonae. Next base: position 87,942,566 of record NC_138779.1, on the reverse strand, counting down.
TTTAACATCTCTACCCCTACAATTTAACAATTCAAAGCTTCAACCATGCAAGTTGAGAAATTAACACCTAACACCAAGGACGGGATTATGTAACTAGAACAGGGTGGTTCCACAAATTTCACCTCTTCCATTCTCGTCCTGGACAATTTGCCTGGGTACATTCCATGGTGATTAGATTAAGGCAACCCATTGGGTTCTTCCAGAGGTTGCTGGGGGTTCTTTGAGCGGTGGCTGATTGGCCTCCAATTAGATTTTTTTCAATCAATACATTTTTATTGGTTTCATCAAAAAAGACAACAACAACGAAGTTACATCAACTGGATGTAGGGCCTCCAATTTGATGATGCCTGCATAACTTCTTCCCACTGGCAGCAATGTAAGGGGCATTTTCCCACTGAGAACAATTGAATTGGGTTTTAGCAAGTGTTCCGCAAGGCCTGAAAATTGTTCACAGGGTTCCTCTGGGGTAAAAAGGTTGAGAAAGGCTGGATTAAGAGGTCTGTGATACTTGTGTGGATTAGAATGTGGAGGTTTGTTCCTGACACTCATGGGAACTGAAGGAATGTCATGAACATTACAGAACAAGTCCAGTTGAATGGGACCAATTACTACTTGCTATCCTTGAGAACAAATAACCAGCGGTAGTGTATGGACATAAGGACTGTCACCCACTGTGATGTACTGGGGCTAATTATCCTATATCTATAAATACCCATCCACCAATGGTTATCCATGGGTGACCAGAATCTGCCCAGGAGAAGGGGGGGATAGAAAAGAACTACACAGGAAATCGCAAGACAGCTTTAACCGGTATTACTTTCCTCTATATTCTCCCAACTGCTGAACCATATTGTTCTTCCAAACACCCTATATACCCAATAATGCTACCTCAGATGATGCAACTCTACCAACAGCTCCAAGCGGGATCTTGCCATTCATCTGTACCTGGCTACTAACACACTGTAGAAGGTATTCTCATCTTTTCAATGCCTTGAACATGCACCCGCGTGTCCCATAGTCCTAACACCAGTCCATTGCAGTCTCATCAAACAATGGTGCATGAGAAGAAGCCTGGACAGCACAGAGCCATGTGACAAGAAGCTGCAGCCTGAGACGCCTGATGAAATATGCATTAAAAAAAAAAATACCCACCTAATGCATTTACTAAAATATTTCGTAATACATTTAGCTGGTAAATTGACCTAAATCTGCCATTATATTGGTTTTCTGTAATCTTCCTTCTTATAAGATTTAGAATGTAAGGGGGAGGGGCAGCAGTGTAATACTATATTGTACAACGCAATAAAACAAACAGAGCAAAGTAAGTGATGTTCCTTCATTATACACTGGTTCTTTGTGCTTTTCTATGCAATGCAGGCTGATCATGGATGGTAGGAGAGGTTGACAGGGGGCTCCAGAAAACTCTACAGTTTTCTGCCTCTATACTCCTTTTAGGAGAACCTTTAGAGTCCATTCACATTAGCGCGACTTGTCAGGCGACTTGTCAGCCTGACAAGTCGCGGTCCATTGAGTAGTACAGGACCCGTTCTAATAGGAGCGACACAAGTCGCTCCGACTTAGAAAAAAGGTCCTGTACTACTTTGGGGCGACATCGGAGCGACTTGCATAGACTTCCATTATGTGAAGTCTCTGCAAGTCGCACCGAAGTCGCGGTGCACAGCGGTGCACGCGACTTCACAGGTCGCCCCCCAAAGTCGTGTCGCCTCAATGTGAATGGGCTCTTATCCTGATTCAAGCAGAGGCTAGCCCTTGGGAGGAGTTATGCAAGTATTAAATGCCCTGATGGGTGGATGTCAGTTTGGAGGAAGGGGCTTTCCTTGGAAGGCTGTATTTTCATGGAGACCACCCTATGCAACACCAACATGTGATGCTGTGCCTCCATAATTGGAAGAACTGGAATCCAATGAATGAAAAGAGTGGGCCAAAGGCAGAAAGGCTGGTGAGGAACTGCTGGATGATGCTACAGGTCCTCAAGCCAGGAAATGTGGGCTCTGCCTTACTTGCTTCAGCTTCTATTGCACACTGTGAGAGGCTCACAGTGTGCAGTTAAACCAGAGTAAGCAATTTCAGTACAGGAGAGAAGCCTGTACAACCGTACAAGACTAAAGGGAAGGCTAGAGTTCAGCTTTAAATGACAGTGATTGATTCCCCACCAGTGAATGTTTAGTGAAAGTCACATTCCCTGATTTATAAATATGTTCCTATGTGTTGCGCAGAAATGAAAACCATTCAGGAAATTTCATTGTACAGACAGGGGGATCAGAGATCTAAGCATGCCTGAACAGCTGCTGTTTACACTACAACCAACGCTGTTAACTCAGTGCACAGATGTATGAGGCTGGCCCCGTGCTGGTCTCCATTATGGTATTCACTCTGCTGTTAATGAACAGTTAAAGGGGCAGTAAGCCAAAGAGCTGATATAAAGGATAGTTCCACTTTAGGGCCCAATTTTAATTGGCCTCCTGTCTCCCTTCTGCTCTGTCTCCTCTACATGTTGGTTCTGTTTAGTCTGGAACTCACCCCGCACTAAAACATTTTGAGGTAGTCGGTCTGCACAATTATTGAAAAAAGGGGTAAAACGTTCAGTGATCTGTTGAGCCTATCCAGGAAACATCACCCCTGCACTACAATCAGATGGTCCACTGAATATAAAGGGTTACTAAACCCAGGACCCTGCATTCACTATAACTGGTCTCCCACAACACACAAAACAATGCAATTATTTTAGTAAATATAAACTGCTAAATATCTTTTCTCATCAGCAGTTAGAGTAGTCTTGTGACTTCTATCAGTGTCTGGTTAAAGCTTGTAGGAGAAGAATTTTTCATTCTCTCCTGATTGTCCTATGAGGCTTCAGGACCCCTGACCCTCTGTATGGACAGTGGGGATTGGCCCGATGCAAACCACATGCATTCTCCCAAGAAAAAAAAATTTGAAAAAATCCCGAGCAATACACACCAAAACTGAGCATGTGCAGCTTGCCCCCAAGGCGCTGTTCTATCAGATTGATTGGGGACAGTGGAAGAAGTGGAGTATCAGAGAAGACAGGATCAAACAACCTTTTTACACAATGCAGAGGATTAACCCCTTAGGTTCCACAGTGCGCCAGTGAGTATAACAAGCATGCGTTCCTGTATATACAGACTGATTTTACTATTCTGGGTTCAGTAACTCTTTAAAGGGTAACTCTTTTTGAGAAAAAAAACAAAAACATTCCCCTCTGGGTGATCTAAGTACATTGCAAGAAATAGAACAAACTTTATTGCAGATTCCTACCTTTTGTTATTCTGAAATAAATCCCCGTTTGTTCCTCTGTGCCGAGAGGGTATAATGGGAGTGGTTTCATTATATCACTAATGAGGAAATCTGCTGGGCCTGCATCTCTTTAGATGTGTTCCTATTGGGAGTATCTCACTAGAAAATGACATTTTTGTTGCAGGGGATCCCTGAAATCTGACTTATATCTTAAGCAGGGTTCTGGGAATTGGTGAGCCAATCACACAAGCAGGAAATGATGTTTCTGGGGTGTGGTCAGTATAAATTCTGTGTACAGAACACCTCCAGGTAGCCATATTGCATTTTCAGAAGATTACAGCGGCTGCAGACTGAAAAGGAAAGATAATTTTGAACAACATTCAACTACAATAGGATTTGTGTCGTAATTGTATATGCTATATTATTTTTTCTTTATTTGCCATTTTATGTCCCCAGAGAAAGTAGAGTTAACCTTTAAAGATAACTTTTGGGCACAAGCTTTTCGTTTAAATATATTCCCCAATGACAATAACTACAAATGTCATAAATTTCCTTTGTGTGTACCTGTCAGGGAAGAACTTTGGCAGAACTGGAAAATATACCAATGGCCAAGATGGTCACGCTAACGTGTGCATGCGCGTTAGCAATGGGTACGACAGCGCATTGGCGTTTGCCGCGGTGCGTGCTAATTAGTGCCAATTACCAGCATTCCCTGCCCATATAAACTCAGCACTGGCTATCATTCTTTGCTGGATTATCTTCAGCTAGTACATGTGTTCCTTGTGCCTTGAACTTCAGCTTGATTACCTGTTATGGACCCGGCTATCCTTGACCTGCTCTGGCTTATCTCCTGGCTCTGAACCCGGCTTGCTTTATGGACTTTCTCCTGCCTGCTCCTGATTGACTCCTCGTGTTTTACCCTGGCTTGATGCCGACTACTCTACCTGCCTCTGTTCCTGATTGACCTTCCGTGTTTGACCCTCGGCCTGGCTACTGACCTTGATCGCATTGACATGCCTGCACTTCCAGTGACCCAGTGGCAGAGATCACCTTATCCACTACGGAGCTGATTTCTGAAGTAACTACACCTGCAGGCAACCTGTGCACCTTTGGGCACAGCACTCTCTGTCACCATCTGCAGGGGTGCTCTGCACTCAGCCGCAAGGGGAGCCCCATCGTCACCTCAGCCTCCCACCTGGTTCCTGACAGCACCAAATGCCTTTGCAAATCTTGTTGCTACTTTGTAAAAAAATAGCAATGACATCATCATTGTGCTGCACATAGCTTGAGCTGTGGGAGGGGCCAGCTATAGGGATTAATGATCTCCTTTGACTCAATATAAAACTAACACAGTAGCACCAGATACCTATGAACTACCAAGCAGCACCATCAGAGCCAAGAATGCCACAACTAATGGCCAAAATGTACAATACAGCACTGCTGCATTTTTTTATTCCTAGCTAGCTCCATTCTGACATGGATGTTTGCATCATAGAAGCAATTTGAAATGATTATTGTACTTTATTATAATAAACAGAGTCACCAAGGTTATGCTGATAGAGGTAAAGGAAGCTGCAATCTGCCAACGTACGTAACCATCTACATGCAGGAACATGCGCGTTTGTTTACAGTGTAAATTAATGGATCATGCAAGCTTAGTAAATAAAAATTGGAAGAAGTCTTGCGCTAGTTATACTGGTATGACCTGAAATACCCTCATCTCACAAAAGCCTGCTTCCATCCCTTTCCTCCGTGCCTCCTGACTTTACACATTTCTAATTAGTGGGTATCAGGTGTCTGTCTGGTATCTCTAGTTATTTGATGATTGAACAAGCAGCTTTGGGAACCCCAGCTGTCCCGTCTTATGATGGTCCACTAAAGGCTGGTCTGTCCAACACTAGAGCTCAGTTTATAATCATAGGTGAATCTTAAATCTTGGACCATTGATCTTTGGGGCTATACTAAAAGACCTGGTGATCCCATTTTTTGCTTTGGTCGCTTATTTTTTTATTCTCCTATGGGCTACATTTGCACTCATGGTTGTTTTTAGTTTAGGAAAAAATAGACAAAGCTTGTCATTTCTTTTGTTTGCTGCCTGCATCACATTGGAGAGAATCTCTACACTCGGAGTGGGCAGAGCACGTACTCGGAGTGGGCAGAGCACAGACTCGGAGTGGGCAGAGCACAGACTCGGAGTGGGCAGAGCACAGACTCGGAGTGGGCAGAGCACAGACTCGGAGTGGGCAGAGCACAGACTCGGAGTGGACAGAGCACAGACTCGGAGTGGACAGAGCACAGACTCGGAGTGGACAGAGCACAGACTCGGAGTGGACAGAGCACAGACTCGGAGTGGACAGAGCACAGACTCGGAGTGGACAGAGCACAGACTCGGAGTGGACAGAGCACAGACTCGGAGTGGACAGAGCACAGACTCGGAGAGGACAGAGCACAGACTCGGAGAGGACAGAGCACAGACTCGGAGAGGACAGAGCACAGACTCGGACAGAGCAAGGGGAGGGAGAGTGGACAGAGCAAAGGGGGGAGAGTGGACAGTGCAAAGGGGGGAGAGTGGACAATGCAAAGGGGGGGGGGAGAGTGGACAATGCAAAGGGGGGGGGGGGAGAGAGTGGACAATGCAAAGGGGGGGGGGAGTGGACAATGCAAAGGGGGGGGAGAGTGGACAATGCAAAGGGGGGGGAGTGGACAATGCAAAGGGGGGGAGTGAACAATGCAAGGGGAAAGAGCGGACAATGCAAAGGGGGAAGAGTGGACAATGCAAAGGGGGGGGAGAGTGGACAATGCAAAGGGGGGGAGAGTGGACAATGCAAAGGGGGGGAGAGTGGACAATGCAAAGGGGGGGAGAGTGGACAATGCAAAGGGGGGGAGAGTGGACAATGCAAAGGGGGGGAGAGTGGACAATGCAAAGGGGGGGAGAGTGGACAATGCAAAGGGGGGGAGAGTGGACAATGCAAAGGGGGGAGAGTGGACAATGCAAAGGGGGGAGAGTGGACAATGCAAAGGGGGGGAGAGTGGACAATGCAAAGGGGGGGAGAGTGGACAATGCAAAGGGGGGGAGAGTGGACAATGCAAAGGGGGGGGAGAGTAGACAATGCAAAGGGGGGGGGGGAGAGTAGACAATGCAAAGCGGGAGAGTGGACAGTGCAAAGGGGGAGAGTGGACAGTGCAAAGGGGAAGAGTGGACAGTGCAAAGGGGAAGAGTGGACAGTGCAAAGGGGAAGAGTGGACAATGCAAAGGGGGAAGAGTGGACAATGCAAAGGGGGAAGAGTGGACAATGCAAAGGGGGAAGAGTGGACAATGCAAAGGGGGAAGAGTGGACAATGCAAAGGGGGAAGAGTGGACAATGCAAAGGGGGAAGAGTGGACAATGCAAAGGGGGAAGAGTGGACAGTGCAAAGGGGAAGAGTGGACAATGCAAAGGGGGAAGAGTGGACAATGCAAAGGGGGAAGAGTGGACAATGCAAAGGGGGAAGAGTGGACAATGCAAAGGGGGAAGAGTGGACAGTGCAAAGGGGGAGAGTGGACAGTGCAAAGGGGGAGAGTGGACAGTGCAAAGGGGGAGAGTGGACAGTGCAAAGGGGGAGAGTGGACAGTGCAAAGGGGGAGAGTGGACAGTGCAAATGGGAAGAGTGGATAGTGAAAAGATTCAGAGAGGACAGTGCAGAAATTCAAGGAGGACAGAGCAGCACAGACAGTGTAAAGACTTGCAATTCTAGAATGAAAGATGAATTAAAAAGGATTCAAATATATAATTAAATGGCCTCATTTAATACTAATGTAATTGTGCATATAGTGTGAAAACTCTATAGACAGACAAAAGCCTGTAGAAGTAATAATGGACAAAAAGGAGATCCATACAGAACTCTGAAAGAGATAAAATTGAAGGGTGTGTTGATGGAAGGCTCATAAAATTTCCTCTCCAAGAATAACATGAGCAAAATATGTAAACAGACACTGGGACCTCACCTTCTTCTATTACCTCCCATGGGATGGAATACTTCTTCCCTTGTCCATATAAACCACTTCCAGCTGCGAAACCCAATAGACAGCACTATCTGCGTGATTACCAAAATATTTTCCTTATGACGCCTGATTTTAGTCACATGTGTCACCTCCACCCTATGATGTAGCATACAATGAAGAACTTGCCAAGACATCATCCACCCATAGACAAGCACAACATGAACCCTTCCAAAGGGCCATCCTGACCATGATCACTAAAGTTATTTTTTATTCCCGAGAATAGAATTTGAGCCTACAGCTAAATCTTCAGGGCCAAAGGTTTGCAATGTTACTATATTAGGGTTTAATTACACCCCAAAATTAGATCTACAGTCAACTTGCAGGTAAATCTGTAGCATGGTTGAAATGATACATTTTCCACTTTCTTCAACTGAAGAGCAAAATTAGAAATAATAAATTCATACCTATGTGACATACAGTAAAACTGTAAAAATGCAGGAGAATCGTGCACACTAGGCATTTAGTCCTGGTGCAGGAGATCCCAGTGTTTAGGTGCAGGTGGAAGGCCCATTAAACCCATCCTGCCCTGCTGCCAGCAGCCTGAGAATCTCTGAGGCTGACGACTGCACCAAGCAGCACTACGTTTAGGGCAATATGCACCCAAGGATGAATGCCCAGAATGCCGACTGCTTGCGTTCTGGGCATTCACTTCTGGGTGCATACTGCCCTAAATGTTAGTACAGCTCAGTGCACTGTCCAGCTCCGTCCAGCCGCAAGCAGCTGTCAGTCACCCATAGGGGTTGCAAAGAGTATTTATGCTTCTCAAAGAAATGTATATAAATAGTATTAACTAGGTACCTTCATCCCATATAACAATATCTGAAAGGCAACATGTGCCAGGGGAACTGGGGAATGGGAAACAGGAGGGAGAGAGGAAATGTGGTGAGGCAAGGGGGATTTTAATGGTACCAAAGAGTGTATTCAACGCTCACATAAAATCAATTATTTATTTGGTACAAAAATGACATTGAGTAAAAACAGCAATTACAGTAACAGACGCTTTGCACAATACATACAATAGGTCAATTCCATTAAAGACCAAATAGCAGTGCTAGTATATAACCCCATGCTGGATGAAACAACTTGCATGTGGGTTATAATCTGCAATTGAGCTTATTGCCTCGACATGTTTCGCGGTCATTGACTGCTTCTTCAGGAGCCTAAATGTAAGGGAAGACCAGAAAATTCTGCAACGATATAAAGTACATGTGTCAACATGCTACTTGTTAATCTGGCAACTGTGGAGTGTAACAAACGTGAATCCTAAGTGTTGTTCACACCAAGTATGGACCGTGTGGCAGGTGCCAACCAAACAACCATCCCCCCGTGGACGAATGCAGGAGTAAATAGAGCCAACCTACATGATGTACAAGTGGATAGAAATAAAGTAAAGACACCCTGAGTAATATGCAAGTGACACCTATCATTAGGGGATAGATGTACAGTATATCCCAATAACAATAAGTGCCCTTCCTTTTATACATACCCTAGAATGATCCACTGCATAGATCCCTTAAGATTATGGGGTCGAACAGAGTCAAGGTGCGTGATGCAAATGAAGCCACTCCTCGCCTCAGTATATATTCACTGAAAGGTCTAAAAATTGAATCACATTTAGACCCATATATGTAAAACATTGAACCCCACTCATAGGGGTTGATTTACTAAAAGCAAATAGACTGAACTTTGTAAGTGCAGTTGCACTAATTTTCCCCAGAGCTTAGTAAATGTGGTAAAGCTCTGCTGATTTCCATCATCCAATCATGTGCAAGCAAAATGTGATTATTTTAATTTTCCTTGCACCTGATTTAGCATTCTTAAGCTTCACCACATTTACATTTACTAAGCAAAAGGAGTGCAACTGCACTTGCAAAGGGCAGAGTCTATTTGCCTTTAGTAAATTCACCCTATAGAGGTTAACAGGCTGCCAGCAGCAAATTTAGGCAGTGCACCTGTGCCTTCCACCCACACCTAAACGCCAGAGTCTCGTGCATCGGGGCTAATTGCCTATTGTCCATGGGGCCTTAGCATTTGGTCTAGGTATACACAAATGAAACCATTCTGTAGAAGCCTTCCACACAAAAGAATAAATTCACTCACATTGTATTGTCGATCTAACAATTGTTATTTTCACCCATGTGACTGCTATCCTCATCTCCCATTGACTCTCGTTGCTGAAAATGATGGCATCTGAACTGATATACTAGGCAATATACTATACTAAATTTACTGATATACTATACTAAAACAAACATATTTCAATTAAGAAAAAGAGCACTTAGTCTTAGATGAATCTTAGAAGAGAACAGGCACCAATGGTTTATCCTCAGGACATAATTTTTCCTACGTACAAGAAGGGAACTTGACAATCCTTACACGCATATATAGATATCCAAGCTTTCTAAAAATACTATATCTAAATAGACATTCAGCATTAATATTCGATTACAAGAAAAAAGTGAAAACTTTTAATACAAAAATGTTGAAGAGCCGAAGGAATTTGGGAAGAACCCCTTTAAGAAAAAATAAAAACCGTGTTGAGGAAATACACAGGCTTCTCCTAAAAAATGTAGGTTTCCAAACTACTGGTATTCCGAAGTCTATTTCATTCTACATCATTCTACAGCAGTAGTGACCCAACTCCAACTGTCCTAATCAGAAAACTTGTTTTGGGACAGTCATTTTCAGAATGCGTTCAGCAGTGGCAGCCCCCATATTTATCTCAGTGCAAGTTCAATTTAAAGTGGAAGTTTAGTCAAAACTGAACGCTAAACCTTCTCTTAGCCACATGCAAAGCCTAATCTATCTAACCCTGTAAAGAAGAGATCGCTATACTGTACTTACCTATTCTGAGGCCACTCTGGTCCGGTCTCCAGCGGCGGTGGCTGCTGTGTTGAGAGAGAACAGACTGGGAAGCCTGGGAAGGGAAGTCACCCATAGACTCACTATGGGGCATCTATTGTTGGCTCTCCCTCCTCTACACAGCAGCCACCACTGACAACTCAGTGTGGGACCTGAAATACACAATGTTAACAGGCGCTTGATCACATATCGAACCAAAAGTGCATAGAGTTAAAAGTCATTAATGGCACAGGGGGAGAAAAAGTCCACCACGTAGGGCAGCCATCCAGAAACCAAAGCCAGGGGTTCCACAGGGCTAAAACAAAGACAAACAGAGGCGCCTCTAAGTCAAGACTTTATGCAACAGGTTTAATGAATAAAATTATGCACTCACGTTAGTAAGCATATATTCATGCCCATAAAACAAGGTTCCAGTGTGGAGAAGTGTACATCATCCGGTCATGGACATCCGTCCTGCTGGAGCCGAAATCCTTTCGCCGTGGCCGGCAAGGTTAGAACCAGGAAGTAGGCTCGGTGTATTTGCTTGACAGCGAGGCTTGGTAGATAGTCGAACCTGGATGAAGTCATCTGCATGCGACGCGTTTCCGAGCGTGCTTGCTGCCTGGAGGAGGGCAGCCGCGCTCCTTCTTCACGGCAAGTATCTTCCTGGTTCTAACCTTGCCGTACAGGCCGGCCACGGCGAAAGGATTTCGGCTCCAGCAGGACGGATGTCCATGACCGGATGATGTACACTTCTCCACACTGGAACCTTGTTTTATGGGCATGAATATATGCTTACTAACGTAACGAGTGCATAATTTTATTCATTAAACCTGTTGCATAAAGTCTACACTTAGAGGCGCCTCTGTCTTTGTTTCAGTGTGGGACCTGACTGGAGTGGCTTCAGAATCGAGAACTATAGTGATCCCCTCTTTACAGGTTTAGATAGATTAGTCTTAGAATGTGGCTCAGCGTTATGTTCTGATTAAACTTCCACTTTAATGTTTCCTACCTTCCCTATAATTTCCATTTTTTCATCTTTCCCCATTTCCCTACTAAATGTCATATTCAGTCAACCACACTGGAGACCTCATATCCTATCAAACTTTTTACAAAATTCCTTTATTCTGGGGTGCCCAAACATTTCTCTTTATTTGACGATAGTTTTTGCTCTCCTCGGTTTCGTTTAATTAGAGAGGTAGAGATTTATCATTACGTGCCTTATGTAGTGGTTAGTGTTAGAGGGTCTGCCCACTTCACCAGAGGCCCCAACATCCCTGTTGGCCACTACTGCAGGCAACCATTGAATAAGCAGGACGACTCTGGATACTCAATCCATAAAAAAACAACGCAGTAACGGTGGAAAAAAAAAAAAAGAAAATAACTCTTAGCCTCCAATAATTAATAAATCGATAAAGTACATTCTAAAGGTTCCACACTCAAGCTGATAAATAATTGGCTCCAGTAGGTGTAAGTGATGGCAATGGGCGCCAGACAGCATCATACAAGCACGCACGTGGACTTTTCCCTATGCCTGTAAGAGAAAAGCATTTGTGATATTCATCTGCACACAGCTACAATGCTCTTTCTATTCTCCAGGAATGCTACCATTATAACTCATGTCCTGCCAAGTCAGAGGGAAAGAGGAGGGAGGAGGGGTGCAACGAGGGAGACAGCAGCCTTTTAACTACAGGGAGAGATCTATCTAATGGGGGAACAGGATAAATCCCCTGAGCAATGGGGATGAAGTACAATGCATCCATTCGCTAACCATCACAACACAGGAAATGCACTATAAATGGAAGCCCCTTAACCCCAATGCCATTCCGGCAATGCCACAACTCTGACAGCATACTAACCCCTTCACCGCCAAAGGCCAATATGGTCATTTTTCAGATATAACCCTTTTTAATTACACAGTTTCCTATAGGCTTTAGGCAATGTTAAACCCAAAAACAAAAATGGATAAATTGCACCTTATCAATCCTAAAATATAGCATCTGCATTGGTTTCCTTTTTTCAGGCTTTCTTCCTTTATTTCAACCTAGTGAGTCAGCCACTAACATGTCTTATTGTGTCTCTACTCTGGATAGAGGAGCAACAGACACCTTTGCACAGCAGCATTGTCGGTCTGGAGAGAGGAAAGTTCTAGTTCTCAATCGCTGGGGTTCCCCAGCCAGCTGCAGATGCCCTAACCTCGCACAGTGCCTCTTAGCTCCCAACCTTCTATAGTAGACTGTAGTACACTTCAGCTTCCATAGTGCCACTCATCTCCCTGCAGTGCCCCCCGTCTAATTCACAGTCTTCGGCCCTCTGTAGTAACCCTGACCGCCAACAGTGTCCCACATGGCCCTCCAACCTCCCACATTGTCCCAACTCTTGCAGTACCCTCCAGTCTCCCATAATGCCCTTGCAAATCTCCAGCCTCCTGGAAAGACCCCCACCCCCCTCTAGAGAATCCACACATTTCCCCCCCCCCCCCCAATTCCCTCCAGAAACCTCATCCTCTACAGGGCCACCAAGTATGCAGCAAACTCCCCTAGCCCCCTCCAGAACCCCTACCCCCCACAGTAACCAAGTCCCATCCAGAGCCTTCAAGCATTTCAATGCAAATTTTAGATTCCCATACTTTTATTGTGTGAGTATAAACTTTTTCTATTACTGTTGGGGCATGGAAGGTTTCAGAAAAATTTACCAAGTCTTGGTCTCCTCAATGTTGAGAATCACTGCACTTGTAGATTTAGACATTATTGGTTAACAAATTAAAGCTCAACTCTAGCTAACATTTTCTAAGCAGTTACAGAAACAGTTTTTACACTTTTGGGATAAAGATTTTACATAAATAAAAATGATCTGATCATTGTAAGCACCCAGTGATTGTTAAATGGTTAGTCTTAACCCTCGGACGTCCGCTTTTGCTGGACAACTTGGTCAGTTAAAAGGAAGTTGAAAAATAACAGCCTTATCTGCAAGATCAACATGTGAAAATAAAGGAAAAAAAGCTTAAGAAAAAACATAATGAAATAACCACATCTAAGAATTGGTAAACTGCATTATAATAAATTTGTTTTTGAGTTTAGTACCACTTTGAGGAGTCTTGTACCCAGTTCATTAAAGTGGGAGTAAACTCCCATGTATGATTTTTACCTATAAGTAACCCTATAAGGCCTACCCATAAGTATAAACGTGCACCGTTTAGGAGATATTTAGTTTAGATGCAGCCAGTGACGTTACGGGCGCAGCCGTGCCGTAAACAGCAACTCCCACGCGCATGACATCAATCGCAAGTAAGGCTATTCATATAACCAAAGCCTGCGAACCTGGAAACTGGTGACAGCTCGTCGCTGGAGGGCTTCGTTTTCAGGTAAGTCTGTCAGAATTATTATTCTGCCATTTTATAAAACTCTGGTCCAGCCACACCTGGAGTATTCCGTCTAGTTCTGGTCAACAGTCCTCAGAAGAGATGTGCTGGAGCTAGAGAGTCCAAAGAAGGGCAACTAAATTAATATGGGAACTGGAGTACCTCAAATATGAGGAGCGACTACAAGCACTAAAAATGTATTCTCCTTGGAGAAAACATGCTTGAGAGAGGACATGGTAGCGATTTACAAATACCTCAATGATGATCCTAGCATAGAAAAAAAAAAACTATTCACTCTCAAGGGGTGTAAGAGGACACGGAGCCACACAATGAGATTGGATGAAACATGGTTTAACCGTAAGTTGAGCAGGGGGTTTTTCACTGTCAGGGCGGTAAGAATGTGGAATTCTCTCCCGCGACTCTGCCCGGGTCTCCCGTTCCACCGGGAAACCCGAGAAACCAGCCGGTGCATCTGCCAGCTGGTTGGAGTCCTGATCAAAGCCGGATGCGGCTTTGATCGGGTCTCCGATGACGTAACCCGGGCGGCGTCCATGACGTCATGTCCGGGTTATGCGGCTGCTAAAGGAGCCAAATTTTAAAAGGTACCGTATTTAAAAATGCTGTTTTTTGGCATTTTGAATACATTGAAGAGCAGTGGAGAGACCCTCGATCCCAGATCCCTCCATAAAGAGTACCTGTCACTGCCTTTTGCTGTCACAAGGGATTATTACATTGCTTGTGACAACAATAAAAGTGATGAGATTTTTTTTTTTTTTTTTAAAACCTGTGCTAAAATTAAAAAAAATAAATAGGAAAAAAAAAATGTAACTGCCCCCTGTCGATGTGAGCGTGCGCAAAACATTGACGGAAGTCGCGCCCGCAAATGAAATCGCTGTTCAAACCACACATGTGAGGTATCGCCGCGATCACCAGAGCGGGAGCAATAATTTAGGCGTCGCCTACAGAGATTTTTATTGACCATAGTTTGTCGCCATTCCGCGGGTGTGCTCAATTTTAAAATGTAACATGTTGGGTATCTATATACTCGGCAGGTTACCACCTTTCACAATATACAAAAAAAATTGGCTAACTTTGCTGTTTAGTTTTTTTTTAAATGCAGTGAAATGTAATTTTTTTTAAAAATGGCGTTTGAAAGACCGCTGCGCAAATACTGCATGACAAAAAATATTGCAACGACCGCCATTTTATTCTCCAGAGTCTTTGCTAAAAAAAATATATATATAATGTTTGGGGGTTCCAAGTAATTTTCTAGCAAAAAAATACTGATTTTACCTTGTAAATAACATGTCAGAAATGGGCTCGGTCCTTAAGTGGTAAAAGAACACAATATGCAGGGATATGGGAAATGATTATCGACACTGACACACGTACACCTACGCAGGTTGAACTGGATGGACTGTTGTCTTTACTCAACCTTACCTACCATGTAACTATAATGTGCTAGTATGCAATGCATACTAACACAATAGGACAAACTGCCCGGGGCCTGAAATTTGTTTTTGGATGCGTTTTACTTCTACTTTAAGCTATTTGCACATAATGGCTACCTGCATCCGCAAACAAACCTGCTGCAGCAGAGAAGCTTTAGAGACAGTTTGCAAGGCAAAAAATGGAACAGAACAGCATTAATTTGCATGCAAATACAAATTCTGCCCCAAAGCTCTGTGAAAAGTGGATAATACATTTTTTCTAACACTCAGATCAGTCAAATTTTTGGACTTAAAGTGGTCACTGTAAAAGCTCTGAACAGGCAACAGACATTGAAAGCAGGACACAAGATGCCTGTGAGTACAAGTAAACACATTGCAGTATCCCCTAGAAGCCCTACAACATCATTATGTAATCTCAAGCAGCTCCTGTGGTTAAAACGAACCTGTTGCTAAAGAAATCACCCAATAAAAATTACCTGTAAAGGAAGATAAGAACAGTCATTACTGCTCTGATACAATGGAATGTTCCTCTGAAGTCTGCTTAGAAATTGACACTTCCTGGAGTGTCGATTCTCCTGTGTCCCTCTCTGAGCTCATTTGTTCCTCCCACTGAACTCCATGTCACTTCTGTGTACCATCATGAAGCTAGGACAGCAGAGAAGCATAGAAATCCAGTAATTAAATCACTGGGTCTACAATAAATGTAATCAAAATAGAAAGGTTTAATTTAAAAAGGCTATTAGCATGTTGACTGGGGGGGGGGGGTCCCTTTCATGCGGGCTGTCCGATCAGGTCTGGCTGTCAGTTTTTTTAAGTGGACCTGATCGGACCCTCCATTCATCCCTATGAAGTGGCGGATGTCAGTGGTGACATGTCCGCTGACACCCGCTGCTATCCGATCCTGTCCGCCAAATCCAGACGTATGGTGACCCTATTTTCCATCCGTCTGGAGGATCGGATTGGATGAAAAATGGACAGGTGGTCCCTTTTCTGATCTCCCCATAGAGGAGTGTGGGACTCTGACCGGTACGTCTCTGTACAGTGAGCGGAGACAGACCCGTCATCCGCCTGCTCAGTGGGAATCAGCAGATTGGTCCCCACCGAGAAAGCACATTCCACCAAATGGATCCGCCCAGTGTGAAAGGGCTCTGAGGCTGTATGCGTCAGTTAGTAGTGCAAAAGAAATGCAGACATGTAAATACGAATGACTATTTTATATAGATATTACGTGGTCATGAATTCGCCCATTGTGCAGTGATGCACCAGGAGACCTCCCCATAGTCATGAGGTGTGGTCAGCTGCATATTAGAAAACAAGAACCTTTGTGTCATACAAGACGAATCACAATGTTCAGTCGCTTTGTATATACACTAATAAAAGTTATATAACTTTCAAGTATGTCTACATTACAGACAGAAAACAAATACGTCATACATTAATAGTCTATTCATTAAAACAAGGCCACTGACAAAAATACACTTATTCTTAAGAACATGTGAGTGTAAAGAAAGAAACGCAATAAACCAGAGGAAACAGAAGCAGCATTTGAAATGGAAAACTCGAACAGAAATGACTTTTAGAAGGATTAGAGCCTCTGTCCAGTTTTTATTGCCACCTGTGTGTCTACTGGGGATCGCTTCACTCCCTTCCTGCTAGGACAGTGATAGGAAATCTCTCCAACGCTACAACACAAGATAACAGGTAAAGGAAGCGAGGAACATCGCCTTCACAGACAATAAAAATCAGTTTCTAAAGCTGGCCATACACTGCAAGATTGCTTGCATTCACGTAAACAGGAGAAATCTTTTGGTTCCCCCATCAATGCTGAACAGCGCTGGTGGAGGAATCTCCATTTCTGGCTATTGCCTTTGAGAGCTGGCACTTACGACTGTCAGAATACCTGAGCAGTGGATGCGTCTCCTAATACAAATTTCAGCTGATACATCAGGAAGCCTCCAAAATTCACCCCCATGTATGGTCAGCTTAACTATTTTCACTGACAAAAAGATATCAGCTGGAGTTGGTTTTTAGGGCTTGTTCACATCAGAACACTGTGTGGGTAACCTGCATTCTATGTGCATTTCCTGCAGGTGTCAATATATTCCTAATGACACCCCAAATGCAGATAACAAACGCAGTGCCTTTACCTGCACCAGATCACATGGAGCCCACAGTATCGTGCGATTTGATGCAGTGCGTTTTTGAAAAGTAGTGCATGCACTACTTTTAGTGCAAGCCAGTTACACCACAGAAAAGAAACTGAGCAGAAAACTGGAGCCGTTAGCAATAGTATTTTAAATTTTATGGAAAAAAAATGAAAAAAACTTGAAAAACTGATTGGAATTTCTAAGGGCAACAATTTCACTTCTGAATTTCCATTTTCTGACCATGTTTCCTCCAGAGTCCAGACTTATTAAATCTAGCTTTGAAAGAAAAACAATTAGGCCCCTTTCACATGGGCATTCCGTATGTCCGTATATCACCCCATCCGTTTGCAGGTGATATACGGATATAATGCATGTCAATGGGATTGCGGATGTCAGCGGATGACCATCCGCTGACATCCGATTTGCGTCCTTTCAGTTCTGTTCCATTTTTTGGAACGGAACAGAACCCTATTTAAAAAACAGAAAGGACGCAAAATCAGATGTCAGCGGTGTCATCCGCTGACATCCGCAATCACATAGACATACATTATGTCCGTATATCATCCGCAAATGGATGGGATGATATGCGGACATACGGACCGGATGACACAAGTGTCATTCGTGTCCGTAAAAAAAAAAAAAAAGTGCCACAGCAGATGAAATAAACTGAGCGGCCGTGTGAAAGAAGCCTTAGAATAATGTGCTGCCTCATACAAATCTCAAGCTAACCTGGATATATCAGTTAAACGGGGTGGTACTGAAAGTCTGACAGGCAGAGGGGCACGGAGAGCCTGACCGGCAGAGGGGCACAGAGAGCCTGACCGGCAGAGGGGCACAGAGAGCCTGACCGGCAGAGGGGCACAGAGAGCCTGACCGGCAGAGGGGCACAGAGAGCCTGACAGGCAGAGGGGCACAGAGAGCCTGACAGGCAGAGGGGCACAGAGAGCCTGACAGGCAGAGGGGCACAGAGAGCCTGACAGGCAGAGGGGCACAGAGAGCCTGACGGGCAGAGGGGCACAGAGAGCCTGACAGGCAGAGGGGCACAGAGAGCCTGACAGGCAGAGGGGCACAGAGAGCCTGACAGGCAGAGGGGCACGGAGAGCCTGACAGGCAGAGGGGCACGGAGAGCCTGACAGGCAGAGGGGCACAGAGAGCCTGACGGGCAGAGGGGCACAGAGAGCCTGACGGGCAGAGGGGCACAGAGAGCCTGACGGGCAGAGGGGCACAGAGAGCCTGACGGGCAGAGGGGCACAGAGAGCCTGACGGGCAGAGGGGCACAGAGAGCCTGACGGGCAGAGGGGCACAGAGAGCCTGACGGGCAGAGGGGCACGGAGAGCCTGACGGGCAGAGGGGCACGGAGAGCCTGACGGGCAGAGGGGCACGGAGAGCCTGACAGGCAGAAGGGCACGGAGAGCCTGACAGGCAGAAGGGCACGGAGAGCCTGACAGGCAGAGGGGCACGGAGAGCCTGACAGGCAGAGGGGCACGGAGAGCCTGACAGGCAGAGGGGCACGGAAAGCCTGACAAGCAGAGGGGCATGGAGAGCCTGACAGGCAGAGGGGCATGGAGAGCCTGACAGGCAGAGGGGCATGGAGAGCCTGACAGGCAGAGGGGCATGGAGAGCCTGACAGTACGGGAAGCCTGATAGGTGGCAGGGTATGCGAAGCCTGAAAGGCGGAGGGTATGGGAAGCATGACAAGTGGGAGTTTGGACAGAACAACAGATAACTGTATGGATAAGCTGACAGAGAGACTGATTAAAATAGGTTAAAAATCAGAATTACAAATTGGTATGGACAACATGTATAATTACTGCATAACTGGTCATTTTCCATAATACTTTTGTATCAGAAATTACAGACAGTCACTGGCAGTGACATCATATGCTGCTAGAAGACTGTGGAAAAGATGTCGTAATAGAGAAACCACAAGGCCATCACCGTCGGCAGCGGGCTGAGCATCGGAAGCTGCCTCTGGGCAGTTTATGCTCCAAGTAGGAAGGAATTTCTAAATAAAGTATTCTATATTCAGAACTGGGCAGTGGAATATATTATAAAAAGATGGAAAGATTATCCCAACATATAATAAACTACAAATAGCTCCCACCTCAGTATGTAGGGGCCAGATAGATCTATGCATCTAAAAGAAAGGCTATGAAATACAGAAATCAAAATGTTCCTCCCATTTCCAAACGGATAATGGTCATGGGACAGCTGACTGGTTATTTGTTACTGGGGGCAACCAATTTCTTTCTATATCCCCAGGCATCTATAAAAAAAAATACACAAATGCAGCTCTGACTTCATAAGTTCACCATTAGATGTATTTTTTTAAGTGCAAGCCAAGTACCAGAATATGAGGAGGGTACCAGAAAAGGAGGGTAGAGGGGTTAGTCCCTCAAGCTCATTGTTTCGGTGTACCATTTAAGAACCAACCACAACCTTGTCAAACTCTCTGTATAAGAATCAAGGAGTCCAGCCATTGAAGTGTTTCTCTGATTGTTCTTTCAGGTCGGCTGTTAATTGCTCCATCGGACACAAGGTTCAGCCACTGCTCTATGGTGGGTGGTGAGGGCCTTTTCCATGATTGGAATGCAGGCTTTGGCTGCACTGAGAAGGTGCTTAAGAACAGAGTTTTTGTATTGCTTAATTGACATCGGAGTAATGTGTAGCAGATAGGCTGCAGGCTCGTCCGCAAGAGACACATCTGTCACCTTGTGGATGGCGGCATTACCTTTCCTCCAGAAATCACATAAACAAGGGTAGGCCAAAAAATCTGCAGTAACATGCCAACATCCTGGTGACTCCTCCAACACGGGGGGGGGGGATATGCGTGGGTCCATTTTCTGTGGGGATTTATACCAACGAGTCAAAATTTTATATCCAATCTCTTGGTAGGTGTGGGCTATGGATACCTTAAGAGCAAAGAGGAGAATTCGATCTTCTGTGGATGTAAGAAGCAGGTTCATTTTCCCATTTACGTAGAAAAGCAAGGTGAAATTATTTTTTTTAGACCTCAGTTACACTTTAAATCCCAACTAAGCGCGCGCTCTTAATTAATGTAATGTAGTCAGTTTGCATATACAATAATACATACGAGGCTCGTCTCTCCAGCAGTCTGACATGCACCATTGAATACTGCTTGAACAGCTCTCTTGCTCCCTGAGCAGCACTGTTGATTGGAGCAGTGTTTGGAGAGACGGGTTGAAAAGCTGGATTGCTGGGTCATGGCTTTGTATGAAAGACCCACAGTCGTACTCTCCTATGCACTGCCAACATTTTGACCATTGCTGCAGCATTTAGCAGATAAAGTAAAAGAGTCCCCATATGTATTACTGTATATGCAGCCTAACTACAATACAGTAATGTGATGTATAAAAGGCTTTAATTGGGCTTTAAAGGGTTAGTTCACTTTTACAGAAAAAATGTAGAGGTGGACTATCACCGTTCCATCTCCCCCCCCCAGGTCTTAACTGTACTTTCAGCTCCCCCGCAGCTGTTCCAATGGTCCAGGGATTTGAAATCTCTTCTCTACATCATCAATGCTTCTAAGATGGACTAGATGGATTCTGATTGGTCTGCGCCGTCAATCTGACGATGCTGAGTGCTGACTGTTTAAAATCGATCTGGTCCGTGCCTTTCGGGTTGGAAGGGTGTCTCTAGGAGTTAGTTCACCAAATGTAAAAAGGTAGACTAACACTTTAACTGCAGCAGATACAAATCAGGTCTCCTGTCCTGCCAAACAGGGTTGGTCTATGTAGCAGAGCTGTGTACATTTTAGAATTGGATGGACAGAAATACAAAACCTTTGTTAAGTAAAACAGCTCCCATATGTTTATTTCATCAGTGTATTAAGCCATTTGTTTGGAGTTCAGCATAGGACTATGACATAAACCATAACCAAAAATACATTTGTGTGCAAAAAAATATAAAAATAATTTATATTTACAGGATTAAATTTGCCTCAAAGTTTAATTCTAATAAACATACTGTCATTTGTGTGTTTGGCACATATTAAAGGATACCACTGAAATTCTGAAGACCTCTAGCCACAAAACATTTAGTATTAATTCATCTGGGTCAATGCCGAAGTCATTTTTGAGTTATCTTCCCATCATGAACTGGAAGGTGCTCCATGACCAGCAGACGTTAATAGTAGTCAGAAAATATTTAGAATTTATCTTTAAAAAAAAAATAAAAAATTTGGCTTTAGATACACTTTAACCCCAACTATGTACTGTCTAATTTCCTTGACCAACTCATTCGAACGTTTCAAACTAAAAACTCCTGGTAAATCACAAACCACAAACTCAACAAGATCCTGCCGTCAATCACAGTTCCTGGAAGAAATGGGGGTCTATTGAAAAGTAAAAAATGATGAAATGTTGGACTTCTTAATTCCTATCCAAAGAATAAGTGTGATCACCAAAGTAGCAAGCCTGGAGTTCCCTTTTAAATACAAATTTCTACTAGACATCAGGGTTCAGCCAGTTTTGAAGCATCTCTGGCATTTTCCAAACGTTCCACAAACCAGTGCCTTTGCTTTGTCTT
Source organism: Pelophylax lessonae (assembly GCF_965119305.1). Taxonomy (NCBI): domain Eukaryota; kingdom Metazoa; phylum Chordata; class Amphibia; order Anura; family Ranidae; genus Pelophylax; species Pelophylax lessonae. Next base: position 87,920,901 of record NC_138779.1, on the reverse strand, counting down.
ACAAAGAATGGACGTTCGTTCTGTATGGCGTTTTCAGGCTGCTGAGGCGATGAAGCGTAGCGCAGAGCAATGCTTTAATAACAAGACACATCACCCCAGCATTCCCAGTATCAATGTCTCGTCCATCACCTGCCCGCCATTCAGAGTCAGCCAGCTGAGAAATGCATATACAAGAGTAATGTGTGCAGAGCAATGGGCGAGGAAGGGAGACAAGGTCAGAGAGAGCGGGTACAGCAGACAAATAGTCCTCCTACAATCCCTTCAAATGACTTAGATACCCACAGAATTAAAGTGTAAAGCACCGTACACACGTACCGAATGTTGGCCGAACGATCGGCCGTCTTTTGTCCGGTGCTCTCCTGTCGGCTGAAAAGTGCTAAAGACTGCACACGAATTTTGTCGGCCAACAACAGCCGACTGCAGAAGTGATGTCATGTGATGGTTAACTTTCCGTGTGTTTTTTCTTTTCTGAGCATGATTTGCTGTTTGTCGGCCGAATTCTGTACTGACTGGCGAACAATCGGCCGTTCTGGTGATGGCCAACAAAAATTTTAAAGTCTGCACGCCAGATTCTGTTCGGCCGAAAATTCGCTGTCGGTTGTCGGAAGCATCATACTAACAAGCCAACAATCGGCTGATCGTTCGGCGGCCGAATATTTACGGCAGACAATCGCTACGTGTGTATGGGGCTTTAGTCCACGCATATTTCTCTTATGGGTGACAGTGGCCTGAGTAAGTCCCTACATTCTACAACCCCAATTCCAAAAAAGGTGAGAAGCCAGGTACAATCTACACTACATAAAAACAGAATGCCATGATTTGCAAACCTCATAAACCAATATTTTATTTAAACAAAATAGAAAAAACATATTGAATTTTAAACTGAGAAAATGTGCTTTTTTATGCTGTTCTAAAGTCTAGATATATCTTTCAACACTGATGGTGCCTTTCCAGATGCGCAAGCTGCCCATTCCATACACATTAATGCACCCCCCAAACCTTTCAGAGATGCAGGCTTTTGAACTGAGCGCTGATAACAAGCCTGAAGATTCCTCTCCTCTTTAGTCTGGAGGATGTGGCGCCTATGGTTGCCAAAAAGAATGTTAGGATTTGATTTGTCTGACCACAGAAGATTTTTCCACTTTGCAACAGACCATTTTAAATGAGCTTTGGCCCAGAAATTTCACATGTCACGCAACTTGGGGGTCTCACAAGTCAGATCCCAAATCGTGGCACTGTGAACCGAGTCTTAGGCAGTTATTGTAGTAGCCAAGTCTGCTCAGTTTGTAATGGCTAATTTTCAAAGGACTATAATACATTCTATGACACATTATATACATACATACATACATACATACATACATACATACATACATACATACATACATACATACACATACACACACAAACTGCAATTACACATACATTCCAATACACATACATTCCAATATTACAATCATAGGTTGCGGCAACAATACACAACCATTACAGGTACTCTACATGGCAAGCAGTGTTAATGCTAGGTGAGGCATCTAGCCAAGTATTGCATTCAAAAACCTATACATCAGATACATCAGACTTGTCTCTACAAGAGCCAAACACAACTGTGGTTTTTACTGTAGGCTGTCTTGTACTTGAAATGAAAATTTGCCATTACTCATCCGTTCTGCATGACTTGCATCTTAACCTGGGCACTACATTGATTTTGTAATAATTTTTTAGCTAAAAGCATGCGTACTGGTGACGTCAGCACCCTGAGATTTAAAGGAGAAGATTTTTGAGTTACCAATAACAGTCATTGTTTTTTTAGGTGATAGTGCTGTACAAAAAAAAAAAAAGCCAAACGTGGTAAACTCCCAAAAGTGGGGTATCCTGTGGACTCCAGGAGTCAGGGTTGGACCAAGAATGGATCGTCCCGTTAGGCATAAATCACCAGTATCATTGTCTAACCATGCTAAGTTCAGAACGACACAATGCCTATACCAATTCTCAGACCTTAGCAGAAAGCCCTAATACACGGATCTCATTTAGGGACCCGTTTTAAATTTGTTCAATAGTTTTACACCTGAGTAAGACAGTGACATTGGTTCCTGCTCTGTGCACAGACATGCAATCTCATACATGTTCACTAATCCCCCCATTCATATTGACTGCACCTTTGAAATCATGTGACTTCATCTGAAATCACACAATTTCAAAGCCGCATGCCAGTGCGACCTGGGGTGTGACTTTGAAGACCCCATCATGCACAGATGTCTATGCAAGTCGCACCCAAAATCACCAAAAGTAGAGCAGAAACTACTTTTTCAAATCATTGCGGCACCGCAAAGTCAGCGTACCACTGATTTGAACAGATGGCTTGCCGGCAATAGGTTGCGCCTTGTCGTGCATCTTGACCTGTCAAATCGCATGACAAGTTGCTCCCATGTGAATGGGGGCTTATACATGAAGCTGGCTGGCAGAACCTTTGCAAGTATAATTTGTAAAAATAGGATGGGGGGGAATCTGATCTCTTAAATATTTACCAGTCTATAGATATGGTGGCTGTACAATTTTTTTCAGAGTTTTTTTTTCCTTTCTCTGGTAATATTGACAGCAACACAATTCCTGTCCTAAGGTGACAACGCTCCATTACTGTACTGTATCTTTGGAGGAACAAAAAACTGTCACCCTAGGCTGCTCGCTCCTGAGCTAGACTACAGAACAGAAGTCCAGAAAGAAACCTCTTTATAACATAATGGGAGGTTGTCTTTAGTTCAGAGATAAAATGGACAGGGCTGTAAATGCTAACTGAGATTTCAGTGCAGCACCGACTAAGTACTGGAACTTAGGAGGTCACTGGATTTCTGGCAGATCAACAGATATTTCCAAGTTATCAAACACATATAACCAAATGCCTAAATGGTTAAAATTGTATATTTTACAGACCATAATCCCTTGTCCACACCTGGGAAGTTTCCAGAAGTGCGACAATGCTCAATAATAAGATTTCCATTATATCCTATATGGCATGTTCACATTTGAGTGACGTGCCATCACTTCTAGTGTCATAGTACAGATTAGGGTTTGACCGATATCGTTTTTTCATTGCCGATACCGATACTGATATTTTGGTTATTGCATATCGTATCGGCCAATATTTTTGTACATTTAAAAATAATATATATATATATATATATATATATATATATATATATATATATATATATAATTTTTTTTTTTTTTGACAGGTACTCTTGTGGAGAGATCTGAGGGTCTAAAAGACCCCAAACCCCTCCTCTGCACTTAAAAGCATTAAAAAACGCCAAGTTTGGCTGTTTTGAATGCTGTCATTTTTTTTTAAATCTGGTGCCAGTACCCGGAAGTGATGTCATGACATCACTTCCAGGTTTTTGCATGGAAACCCGATCAGAGCCGAATGCGGCATTGATCGGGTCTTGGACGGCCGTGCAGGTTGACTCGCCAGGGTCTCCCGGTGGGACAGGAGACCGGGGCGAGCCGCGGAAGGTGGCAGGAGGGGGGGGGGGGGGACGTCCCTTCCCACTCCATGCAATGACAGCTGAGCGGCTTCTCAGCCGCATCGGTTGTCATTACAAGACAGCCGACCGTCGGCTATGGATGCCGGTATAGGGGTGATGCCTCTAGCTGCAGTCATTACTCCGGTACAAGCACTTTCCGAAATATCAGTAATATCGGCCACCTTGGTGGCCGATTCCGATATATCGGGGAAAGTTCATATCGGCCCTCGATATATCGGCTCTGCCAATAATTGGTCGATCTCTAGTACAGATGTTTTTGTGTCTAACACCTAGACTCCGTCTCCTAGTAATCTGCTTTCCATTGACCTAAACAAAAACACATTTGCCTGTAAACAAGTGAAAAACTCAGTGTAAAAATGCTTTAAAAAAAAAAAAAACGCCTAAAAAAGCTGACGCCCAATTGTGAGGCTTAGTGGGTAAAGGCTCTACTAGGCTGACTGTGTGCAGTAACAAGTGTGTGCCGCTCAATATACACGAAACATCTCAATCTCTGTACCAAAACCCTGAAGTACTCCCTTTCATTTTTTGGCCCTTTAAGACAAAAAAAAAGAAGAAGTGATGGAAAAGTCTGCCGGTCAGCAGATTGTAGAGTTCGGGATAATTAGGTGGCTGTAGCTGAAATGGATATCTAGGGAATGGTACTAGTACATTGTGCTTATCCTACAGACAGGAGAAGCTCCCACTCCAGTTTGGAAATGCAAATATGCTGAACAGTTACGTCCTTCATAGAAAATAAACGATATCCATATGCTTTACGGTCTGTTAAACAAAAATAAATTACTTTTAGGACCAGTACATACTTTCCCTTGGAATAAAACAAATCTGTTTATAAAGCATCTTAGTCATATTTCCCTTTTGACAAAATAATCCTCTCGCTATGAGAGATCAAATAGTTCCATATGAATTTGAGAGATCAAATAGTACCATAGGATTCCTTCTGTACTGACAAGCTACATAAGGAAGGCTACTGACAAAAGTGTTATTTTACCCCATTGCCTTATAGCCTTGAATGAGTACCCATAAGGTGGTGACTATTTAAAGCTGGAGTCTAGGTATGATCTTTATTTAGCTTGGCACAATGTAATTATGTATATCTCATCCCTAAGGGACCACTGTAGAAGATCACTACCACTGTAGCAGTTGTCGCTACTACAGTGATTGGGTCACCCACTTGGCACCACCAACAATCACAAAACGCCTTATTTTTTTTTTATAATGGATACAAATTATTCTCTGAATGGACAAGGTGGAGAGGCAGGACTGTGATGTCACAATCTCCACCTTATCCTGTCAGAGAATTCCTTGTAATCACTGAAAAAAATACAAAAATGTCCTGTGAATGGCTGCAGTGCAGAACAAGCAACCCACTGAAGGCGATTGTCACCTTCCACAGGGATCCCTCAGAGATTTGCCTACTTACATTGTGACTCACAAATACAAAAATATTGTGTGCGCAATAAAAAGGTTTTTTTTTTTTTTTAAATAATAAACATGTTATACTTACCTGCTCTGTGCAGCCTTGATCCTCCTTTTCTGGGGTGCCCGGCGCCGCTCCTGGCTCCTCCTCTTTATCGGGTGCCCCAACGGAGAGCCGCTTTCCATGGGGGCACCGCTTCCAAGTCCTGCTGCTGCGTCCATTGACACAACAGCAGGACTCAGCCCTAGAGCCAATGGGTCCTGCTCCTGTCAATCTATCCAATGAGGACCCAAGACAGCGGCTGGAGCTGCTGGGCTCGTGCTCGCCGCTGGAACAATCAGGTTCAGGTAAGAAAAAGGGGGGCTCTAGGGGGCAGCTGAAGCAGAAAAGGTTTTTAACCTTAATGCATAGAATGAGACTTTACAACTCCTTTAGGCCTAAACATCTAACCTAAAAGCAAGCCAGCAAGAGGTGTAGAAAATGAGGGGTGGAGAGCTGCTGTTTGAGCAGGAAACACATGTAAAATGCTCATGTCACAAATTTTGTGGCGTTTCCATTGAAGTCTATGGGACCCAATCTGCCAAAAAAGAAGCTCATGTATTTTGCTTCAGGCAACAGAACGCTCATATGTGAACAGGAGCCATTGAAATGAATAGAATTTGGCTTGCTGGGCGTTTTAAAGCTGAGAGCCTCAAACAGAAAATTGCTCAGGTGTGAACGGGGCCTTAGTTGTCCCTGGGGACTACAGAAGAGTTCCTCTTGTGTTATGGAGAAGAGAGCAGGGCCATCTTACCCAATAGGCATGCTGGGCAGTTGCCCGGGGGCCCCCATCTGCCCAGCAACCCAGCCCAGGGCCCCTTCGCCAAGCAAGTGCAATAGTGGCTGTGTGTTCAACCAAGCTGAACACAGCCACTATTGGCCACCAATGCACATGTGACATTTTATTCAGTTCTGTTCATCGCATTGGCATGTGATGGTTTTTTTCGCAACACAATACTTAGATGTACGCAGTACTTTTTTCAGTGCAAACCACCAAAACGCAGTAGTGTGAAATGAATTCATAGCAAACAAGGAAAACCTGCTTTGTTATTGCATTAGGAATGCCCTGAGCAAGGTTGCCCAACACAGCAAAGGGCAAATGGTGTGAACGGGCCTTTACTGATTCTATTTGTTGGCTTGTATTGCCATTTAATTTGCTGCCTTACAGTGCTAAACTTGCAAAAAAAAAAAAAACTGGAGATATGCCTTAACGTTCACTGAGGAATGTATTAAACAAAACATATCACCACAGGAAAATACACTCATTATCCAATACCATCTCCAAGCTCTGTGTGGTATATTGTAACTATTCCAGCAAGCCAAGTATCAAAGGGCCAGTGTATAAATAGAAAGAAAGGATGTGATACTGTGGAAGACGTCCGCTCAGTCTAAGCGCTAAACATATGCTATTGGGAAAGCAGGAAAAGAACAGAATTAACTATTTTTTATATTGTCGGGCTGCCAAAGGCAGCATGTGGAGGAGTAGTGACTGCTTGGAAGACAAACAGCTTTATATGCACTTATGTTGAAAATTAGAATTTTAAGGCAGAGTCCTTGTAGCAACCATTATAGCTAAACTCCTAGGGAAAAAAAAGACCCTTGCAATGGGGCTCCTCCAGAACTGCAAGGTTTTACCTACTTATGTTTTCTGTAGGGAGGGAGCCTGCAAACCTTTGATCGTGGGCATGTGGCGGGTAGACTGATCACCCATGTCATCACACCAGCTTGTGTTCCTGCCCACCACCTCTCAGACCTTACATTGGAGCAACATTGCAGTGCCAAGGGAAGCCAATTTGTTCTGCTGTGCCGGTCTCCGTAATCCTCCTCTTCTGTCCATCTCAAGCGTTTGAAAGTGAATTTACATGTAAGTGCATAGGGTGGTGGTTGCGAGAAGTAGATCATTGGGGACCAGCACATCATAACAGGTAGCTAGGTCTCTAATGGGGGGGCTCACTGACCATCAGTGTAAGATGGAATTTTACTAGGGCTTCTCACTAACCACCATTACTTGGGGGTGGACTCACACCAAAAACCAATACATGATTTATCTTTTTGCACTACCATTACTGATTTCACACACTTTATTTTGACCACTGCCTAGCTAAAAATAGGCTTCCATCCCCTTGGTAATCTTTGGTTTCCTCCATGTTTTTAATATAGATCTCTGTGGGGTTGTTTCTGGTCTGGGAGGAACAGAAAGAGCAACTATATGTACCATATCTCTTGCTGCCCAATAGCCAACACTCCTCTCTACATCCCTGTTTTGTGTTGGAAGCTCACTCATTCAGTGCCTCCAGCACTGTAACCGCACTAATGGCCCCCGTTCACTGTTCATACTCAGGAGCCAGTGGGATGGACAATTAATCACAGAACTACTTTGACAGGTGATCACATGACCAGGACCTTGCAATTCCTCCAGGGAACTTCTAAAGGGCTGGCTGGTTAATATTGGCTTTAAGTGAACCGGGTACCTTACTTTGCAAAAGTAAAACACAAGTTGACTTTATGCAGAGCAAAAAAATGTCTACTGAATCGTCCAATGAAAGAGAAACATGACTGACTGGCAGTTCTGCAATGCAGAGCAACACTTTTTAATTTTCCCTCCTGCAGAAACTACTTGGTAATAACTTAGCCATTATAGGGCACTTGGGTCTAAAATGCCAAGATGCCCTAACTGTTGCCACTCCTACCTGTGCTCCTGTTGAGCTGCTTTCATAATGTTCCAGTTATCAGCACATTACCACAGCTCAACCAAAGAGAAAAACAGTGGGCAAGTGACCCCTGGTACACATCATAGGTTTTTCCCAAAGATTAGACTCATGCAGGGTAATAACTCGATGGAGGACAGACCTACAGAACCCAATATGCAAAGCTTCAGCTGGATGTGGGCAGCTTAGAGAACCCTGTAGCATCCTGCATCACCGCCAGGAGTGACGTCAGGATCCCAGGAACCACGAGTGCCAGCGTTCCACCAGCTGATGGGGAGCCCGCGGACATCACCGAGCCCATCCCTGTACATACGGAGGAACCCCCCCCTGCCGCTCTCACCGGGATCCACTGCCTCCACCACCAGGACCCGCTCCAGTGATGCTCCTGATGATCAACATTACTTGACTAACTGCATCTTATTCACCGACTAAATGTGAGTGTAATACTGCTGCACATACTTCAATAAATGTCTTGCTGCACTTAGAAGGCGCTGCGCTGTCTTCCCTCGTCTCCCCCCAGAGATCTCTTCTGTCTCTTCCACCGGCAGCCACTACAGTGGACAGCTACCCCTGAACTGTTTGGGGGTCCCCCTACCCCTGGTGTTTCCCTTCCCCCCTCCCCCGGGTCCCCAGGACCAGACTTTTTTGAGACCTCTTCTTGCGCCAATTCCCCACTAAACCATAGAGAACCCCATATAAGCCCTTTTTCCAGGCCATGCTATGTTATCTTACTGAATAGCCATGGTAGAGGACATAAGAGCACAGCTGCTTCTATGTATATCAGAATATGCCACTACAAATAGTAATATACTGATGTTTTCCTGATAAAAATGCTTTTCATTCATTGGATCCCTAGATAGCAGACGCTCCAGGCTAAAAAAAGCAGTTAACCAGTAGCCACTGCAGAATTTTTTAAAGGGGCAGGTTTCAAGACTGTCAGTTTTATCCTTGCTTTACTATTTAGTAAATCACCAATTCAGAATAACCATGTGCACTTTAGATGCCCCATATTTCTATATGTTCCATGTCATCAACTCACAAAGTAGTGAATGAAGATAACAGCCTGGTGAGTCTTTAACAAGCAATGGCAGCTCCCATATTTCTTACCCAACAGGTTCTTTTTACTATAAGAAAAAAAAAAAAAAAAAAAAAAAAAAAGAAGGATTACAGGTAATTACACATGACATTATAGGTAATTACACATAACCAAGTTGACAATAGTTTTCCATTTTTAAATACCCCTTAGGTCCAGTTACAAACAAATTATTTAAAAAGGATTAAAAAAAAAAAAGCTGGTGGTGAAACCTATCTATACATCATAAATTACTGCAACCTCCGATACCATGAGATATTAGGAGGTCATTCACAGTAAGCCGGGGCTCTACTGAAGCCTTTTTTTAACCATGGAGCCTTCAGGGGTGCCTCGGCAAAGTGTCTATAAATTGTCCAAAAATGTAATACAAGCCAGCGGTTGGATCAAGACTTTTTTAGGAGGACAAAGCCACAGGTTTCAGTTCCATTACAACCATCTAGCCGCCAGCATCCGAGCAACCAATGACATCAACTGCTGATAAGGGGGACATCAGGCGTCTGCACAGCATCCTTGTTCACCCCTCCCTTCCTCTCTCCATCAGCACTTGGGTCACATTAGCCAAGTAAGGGAGAGGAACTAAGGAAGAAGAGAAACGTTGGAATACTAGTCAGTACCAGTGTACAAAGTAGTGTTTGCTTTGGATTCACCCCCCCCCCCCCCCCATGATCTTACAACGTCATGTCCTAGATTCTTACAGAGCCGTTCTCTGCTCACTCACAGCTCTATGAAAAAAAAAAAAAAAAAAAAAAAAAAAGGAGCCTCCTGCAAATTTTTATCAACATTATTAAGGCTGCTAGATAACTATAAAACACAATGTTTTACAATGTATAATTTCATTCTTTTAGTTCAAAAGAATACACTTACACTCATTGATAGTCCAATGATCAGGAAGGAGAAATAGAATTCTGAAAAGCCGCCACAGTCATGCAATTGTATCCGGGGGTGAGAGAATCAGAAGACCTGCTAAACCTAATTACAATTATCTAATATAGGAATGAAAAACAGCTTGCATAAAAAAAAAAAAAATAATAAATAATAAAAATCATACAATCCCATATACACAATCCTATACCCAAAGTTGATCCAGAGGAAGGCAAAAAACCCCAGCAAAGTATGATCCAATTTGCTACAGCAGGGGAAAAAAATTCCTTCTTGATCCCCCAAGAGGCAAATAAGACATTGCCTGATCAACTTTACCTATAAAAGTTTATTGTCCAGTAATATTATTATGTACATTTAGGAAATAATCCAGGCCTTTTTTTTTAAGCAATCTACTGAGCTGGCCAGAACCACCTCTGGAGGAGTATATTCCACATTTTTACAGTTCTTACTGTGAAGAAACTTTTCCGTATTTTGAGATGAAATCACTTTTCCTCTGTGTCCTTTGTGATGACCTTAAAGTGAATACCTCAACACCAAGTTCACTATTTGGACCCCTTATGTATTTGTACATGTTGATCATATCCCCCTTACTCTCCTCTTCTCAAGAGGGAATACATTTGGTTCCTCTAATCTTTCCTCAGAGCTGAGCTCCTCCATGCCTCTTATAAGTTTGGTTGCTCTTCTCTGCACTTTCTCCAGTTCCTCGATATCCTTTCTGAGAACTGGTGCACAAAACTGAACTGTAATTTTTCAGATAAGGTCTTACTAATGATTTGTACAGGGTCAAAATGATATCTCTCTCTCTGGTCCATGCCTCTCTTAATACAAGAAAGGACTTTGCTCACTTTGGAAACCGCAGCTTGGCATTGCATGCTATTATTAAGCTTATGATCTACCAAAACCCCCAGATCCTTGACTGGAAAGTCACTGGAATAAATGCTCCTTACATTGGTGATCAATGGAAAGAATGTTCCTTACATTGGTGGTTAATGGGAAAAATGCTCCTTACGTTGGTGGTAAGGGAGAGGAATGCTCTTTACATTTGTGGTCATTGAAAGTGGGAGGTCATTCTTAGTAAGCCAGGCTTTTTTGCACTGTGTATTGCTGACAACTTAGTACGCTCTTAGGCCTTACCGCTTGCTGGATTTAGAGATGTTTAGGCTGCTTACAGGAGGAAGAGCGCATAGGGAGGAGCTTAGCAGTGTGATGATGCCCTTACAAAAACCTAAAAGAATTACGGAAGTCAGTAGATACTTATCTGAGAGACCGGAATTATTACTTGCTCACAGAACCAAGTACTCTAAGTTTTCTCTAGCGGAACCCAGGTTGAGAAAGGCTGCTCTAGCACATATTCCTTATACTTATTATTAGCAGCCTGGGCATGGCAATGCATGCCATTCATTCCAATGCTAAACCAATCAGCCCTGTGTGGGCAATGCATAGGTTCAATTTCAGATTTTCCCTGGTATTCTTTGGTACTTCACAAATGGAATTTGGTGACAATAACACTTCCACCACTATGCTTTGGAATACAGTGATTCCTGGAATGAATATAGACCCGGCAATATGTTCTTCGTCTTGCTAATGTCTACAAGACATCTGAATAAGCAGAGAAGGATTCTTGTTGGTGTTGTGCGGTTAAACTGTCAGTGAGGATAATGTAAAGCGCATTGTTTAAAGCATTTGGAATGCTCATGGCAAGACAGAGAAAACTTTCAGGTTTAAGTGCTTCTAGAATTAAACAGAGCCTGACCATTGTGACAGGACCCAAAATACAGTCACACCCTGGCTGTGTCTTCAGAGGGGAAGGATGCCATGATATTCAAGTTAGATATACGTAGCTGTATAGTTGTGTTGTCTCTTCCACATATAGAGGGCTTTTATAAAAAAAAAAAAATTAGAAGCGTGAAGAACATTGCAAAGTCCTTTAACCGCGTGACGCCAAGTCAGGCAACTTCAATGCCAGGAAAACGTGTACACTGAGCTTTCTTTAACACGCTATAAAAGTACAGACATTAATAATTACAGTGTTCAAGATCTACTAGTCTCTTTGCAGAAATACACATGTTAATCATTATACATTTCCAAGATCTACTAATCTATATATGGAAGGACAAACATCAACTACATTATCCTATATCCACCACTGAGACCCTCCACCATTATCATTACGGTCCAAAAATCAGGAATGGGAGGTGTGGGAGGCCTGGCTTAAGGCCCGTACACACGATAGGAAATTCGGAAGGGAAATTTCGTCCGACGACCGATCTGCCGATTTTCGGATTGTTAGTATGGTGCTTTCGACAGCCGACGCCGACTCCGACTTTTCGGCTGACAAAATCCTGATGTGCAGGCATTAAAATTTTTGTCCTCTGTCAACACACGTCCGATTTTCGTCTCATTAGTACAGATTTCGAAGGGGGAAAATCTTATGAGCAAGACTAGGCATGCTCAGAGATGAAAGAACGCATACAAAGCAATCCAACACGACATCACTTCTGAAGTAGAATTCTGTCGTACGGGAAAATTCGTATGAAAATAACCTCTTCACTCTCCACATCAGACTAGCATGCCACAAAAAATGGACGACAGATCGTTCAATAATCTTATCGTGTGTACGGGGCTTTAAGCTTGACTTCAGGAACTGAAATCTGCATTTGCATAACAGGGCACGTCAGGTTCCTTGAGGATCCCAGTGAGCTGTGGAACATTACTAAAGACACATTTCTAGATTAATATTATAGCCCCGATAGTGGTTTACCAATGTTTTGGTACGCTCGGTTTACTTTAAAGGGGGAACGTTAAAATTAGGTGAAATTATTTTAAGGTTTCAATTTCTGCCAGTTGGAACAGTTTCCAAATAACTAGTCACCATGTAAGCAAATAGGATTATACAATATCATAGACCACTAAGAGAAATACTGGCTCTGGTAAAAAGTAAAAATCAATCAGCAACCTGCCAATGCCCTAAGTAAACACTGTAAACTGGTCAGAATGTCCAATCAATTTACCTTCGATCTGTGTCATGCATAATCACTTGTAAGTGGCTAGATTCATTTTTTTTTTTTTTGGAACGCTTCTGGGTATCTCTGAAGCCTCTCATCACATGATTCTGCACAAAGCAACCTGTCTAAGAAATTTGTAGGACTGTGGGTCAGCTTTCCCACCATTCAGAAGAGGGGGATATTGGCAATCATAGGGATTTACAAAACTGGCCAAACAACCTGAGCATCACTGAGAAGTCAACCATGCCGTAAGTGATTTCAGTGTCTGCACTTTGCCAGCGTTCACCTTTAGCATGTCAGCAACTATGGTTATACAGCAGCCTTTAAACCTTTAATTAACAAGAAAAAAACTCAACGAAGAACTGCTGGTATTTAAAATAAAACACACGCTTTAACTCCATAATACTTTCAAAGCATCTACAACCTTTGTTTGCAGTGTCCTATTCCTCTACTTGACAGGTACTTGTATAGAAATTGTACTTTTTTTTTGTATCAGCTTTAACCTGCTAACCTATAGCACCTTAGCATAGGGGTCGGCAACCAACGGCCAACAGGCCGCACCCGGCCTGCCGCCACTAAACATATGGCCTGTCGGTGCACGTGCACCTGGCCGCGGACATTTTAAAGTGGTTGTTAAGCCACTTTGTGATGTTTACACAAATGTCCCCGTTTGCTAATGACAAGTGTTCCAGTGTCTGTACTTTAATAATAAATGTCGCTATATACCTGATTTCCGAGTGCCGCTCGGCACTCACGTGACCAGCCGGCTCTCCCCTCTCCAGATCTGACAGTTAAGAGTGGGAGGAACTGAGAGTCCCCCGCTGACGTCCGCAGGGATTGGAGGAGAGGAGGAGTGGGTCGGCCGGTCACGTGAGTGCCGAGCAGAGCTCAGAAATCAGGTATATAGCGGCAATTTATTAAAAGAGCACAGACACTGAGACACTTGTCATTAGCAAACAGGGAGGTTTGTATAAGCATAAAAAAGTGGCTTAAGTAGTTGTAGGGGGGGGGGGGTGTAATATGCAAGGGGGGTTTGGTGGGGGGGGGCTGTGTGATGTGCAGGGGGGCTATTTAATGTAAAGGGGTCCAGAGGTGCAGGGAGCTATGTAATGTAAAGGGGTCGAGAGGTACAGGGGGGCTATTTAATGTAAAGGAGTCGAGAGGTGCAGGGGGCTGTGTAATGTGAAGGTGGCCCAGAGGTGAGGGGGCTGTGTAATGTAAAGGGGGCCAGAGGTGAGGGGGCTGTGTAATGTAAAGGGGGCCAGAGGTGCGGGGGTTGTGTAATGTGAAGGTGGCCCAGAGGTGAGGGGGCTGTGTAATGTAAAGGGGTCCAGAGGTGCAGGGGGCTGTGTAATGTAAAGGGGGCCAGAGGTGCAGGGGTTGTGTAATGTAAAGGGGGCCAGAGGTGAGGGGGCTGTGTAATGTAAAGGGGGCCAGAGGTGAGGGGGCTGTGTAATGTGAAGGTGGCCCAGAGGTGAGGGGGCTGTGTAATGTAAAGGGGGCCAGAGGTGCAGGGGTTGTGTAATGTGAAGGGGTCCAGAGGTGCAGGGGGCTGTGTAATGTAAAGGGGGCCAGAGGTGCGGGGTTGTGTAATGTAAAGGGGGCCAGAGGTGAGGGGGCTGTGTAATGTAAAGGGGGCCAGAGGTGAGGGGGCTGTGTAATGTGAAGGTGGCCCAGAGGTGAGGGGGCTGTGTAATGTAAAGGGGGCCAGAGGTGCAGGGGTTGTGTAATGTGAAGGTGACCCAGAGGTGAGGGGGCTGTGTAAAGTGAAGGTGGCCCAGAGGTGAGGGGGCTGTGTAATGTAAAAGGGGGCCAGAGGTGCGGGGGCTGTGTAATGTAAAAGAGGGCCAGAGGTGCGGGGGCTGTGTAAATGTAGAGGGGTCCAGAGGTGCAGGGGCTGTGTAATGTAGAGGGGTCCAGAGGTGCAGGGGCTGTGTAATGTAGAGGGGTCCAGAGGTGCAGGGACTGTGTAATTGACAGGAATGGACAGATTTTTCCAGGAAATAAACTGAACCTGATAAAAGATTTTTATGGCGAAACAACATACGTATGGCCTAACATAGGGCAAGTGTGCATATACACAAGATGTTAAAACCACAAAAAGTCAATGTATATTACATTTATATTTACTAGTTCAATACAAGCAAGTACTTACAGGACAACTTTACCTTTAGTACAGTTGTCCTTTAGCTGCAAAATCTGAAGGTGGAGGGATTATTAGTCTGGTAAAACACGTTTCTCCCCATTGCAGCGATCTTTACTGTGTAGGCCTGGCTGACACTGCACAGCCTTCGCAGCAAAAACATACCCACATGGTATTCTTCCTACTTTCCATGCACATTGCGGCCCCATTTATTCCTGTAGGAGATCCGTACTCACTGTAGCCTCCAGCCATCCAGCACAGTACAAGCTTACTCTTAGGAATAAGAATTGCCGCGCACATGCGCCGTAACAAGCAGACTTGGCTGGCAGAATCTTTTCAGCTTTTGTGAAGTCGGGTATGGCCCCAATGCTAAAGAAATAGATTTCAGAATTTCATTAGAGGTCTGTACTAGATTTCTGAAATATGATTAATATACGATATATTAATCTGGGCTACACATATTGAGTAACTGGTTTGTAAGACTAGACACAAGGGCAAGCTGCTTTTTGAGAGTCATTAAAGCATTCAAGATAGTTCTGTTCAACAGTCATTATTTCTTTTGGCATGAAATTCTACCCTAAATTCGCAGGTGAAACGGATGATGAAATTAATTATCTAGCCAGTCACATGATCATGTTCTGTGCCACAGCCGATGTTGTTTTGCTTAGAACCTCTCCATAGAACAGGAAATTCAGGTATACTGGGTATTCACTTAGTAATCCTAATCATGGTATCAATGTTGAGTTGAAGTGAAGAATGTTTATTTAAATAAAAATGAAGTTACTGGTCTGACGGCTTAGTTACTCACAGACAACTTGCTGTAACCTCTGACCCATAGGCCAAAAACGACTTGAAGTCATGAGATGTCAAGTCCACCCAAACAAAATATTTCAGTTCTGAGATGGAGTCAAAAGGTTGAATCACTTGGCCTTATTCATACGCACTCCAACACTCGGATGGGGATCTGATTCACCGTAGTTTGTGTCTCTCCCATTCACAAAGGTCATAATGAAGGTGTCACTCTCTTGCAGCTGGCTGGATGAGGGTTCATCGGAGTAGTGTTTCAACATATTATGGCTTTGATATGGCTGTAGCTGTTTTTACACACATGGCTTCTATTAGGCAATTACAATTATAATGGTTTAAAAAAGTCATTCCACACCAGGGTTCCCCCAGAGGTTGCTAGGGGTTTTCCTGAGCTGTGGCAGCAGTGTGATACCAATGTCCTTTTTAGCTGACTGTAAGGGGACATTCTGACTAGGGATCGACCGATTATCGGCAAAGCTGATATATCGAGGGCCGATATGCACTTTCCTCGATATATCGGAATCGGCCACCAAGGCAGTGGTGTATTTAGTTTTTGTGCTGCCCTAGGCCTGACTAAATTTGGGCACCCCCTAATTTAAATATGACCCACCCCTTCCTATAAAGGCCACACCCCTTCATGTTTATGACCCGCCCGGTCATCTGTAAACCACAGACCACAACCACAGCCTATCAGTGCCCATCGGTGTAGCCTCATCAGTTCCCATAATTTCAGTCTCATCAGTGCAGCATATCAGTACAGCACCATCAGTGGCCACCAATGCAGCCTATCAGTGCCCATTAGTGCAGCCTATCAGTGCATCATATCAGTGCCCATCAGTGCAGCTTATCAGTGCTGCCTCATCATGGGCCTGCGGTCTGTCCGAATGTCCTCGCCGGCCAGTCATATCATACCAGGTAGCAGTGTGACTGCTTTATGGGAGTGCCAGACTGATTTGCCTTCTGGACCCTTCTCTCCAGCCCAGTTCGCCCCATAAGACTGGAACTATACTAAAAGTGTAGCGCAAGCCAGCGGAGACCCTTTTTGTGCGGGAGCCGGGAGAAGGCTGTGTTTTTTTGCTGCCCCCCTGCTAAGTACCGCCCTAGGCCTGGGCCTTGTTGGCCTAGGCCAAGATACAGCATTGCACCAAGGTGACCGATACTGCCGATATTTCGGGAAAGTGCTTGCACCGGAGTGATGCCTGCAGCTAGAGGCATCACCCGGTGAGAAGCCGCTCGGCTGTCATTACAAGGAGCGGAAGGGGAAAACCCCCCTCCCGCCTCCTTCTGCGGCTCGCCCAGGTCTTCCGTCCCACTGGGAGACCCGGGCAACCAGCCTGCACAGCCGCCGAAGACCCGATCAAAGCCGCATCAATCAAAGTCGATCTGATCGGCTCTCCATGCAAAAAAAACGGAAGTGATGTCATGAGTGACATCATTTGCGGGTACTGTCTGGCGCCAGATTAAAAAAAATAACAGCATTCAAAAACAGCCAAACTTGGCATTTTGAATGCTGTCATTTTTTTTAATCTGGCGTTTTGAATGCTTTTAAGTGCAGAGGAGGGATTTGGGGTCTTTTAGACCCCCAGATCCCTCCACAAACGTACCCGTCAAAAAAAAAAATGTTTTAAATGTGCAAAAATATTGGCCAATATCAGACGATCCCGATATGCATTAGCCAAAATATCGGTATCGGCACTGAAAAACCGATATCGGTCGATCACTAATTCTGACCACCACTGTAAGGAAGGTGTCCCGAGTGCGATCCTACACAACTATGTCATGATCTTATTAATCGCTTGATGGGAAGCCCTATATCTTTGGTTACTTACTATTTTGGTATTTTCTCTGGTTGGTCCAGTTTGTGGAGACTAGTTGTGCAAGTAAGGCATGCATTTATGTGAGTATATAACAAGTTTTAGTGGCTTGAACTTGCTTGAGCCTTTTTTGTTTTTTCCAAATTTACCATTTTCATTCTTTTATACTTCTATTCTATTACCTTCATAGACTTTAACATATTCTGCACCTACACCACTCTCCCCTTACCTGGATGTTCTAGAACCTTTTTTTTACTGGACAGAGTTGTTTTCAATTGATTTTTTCCTCTTCCAATTATTCATACAATCTCTTAGTGGCCAATCTCAAATTTTTTGCCACCTATTTTTTTTTTTAAAAGATTTCTGCATTTCTGCTGTGGGGGCTTGGAGACTGGGATCTCTTGTAGTCCATAATAGTGACCCCTTGTGGGCTTGGCTGTGGGGGCATGTGGCCCAGGGAATATCCCTTGGTGATTTAAGAGGATGTTTTTTCCTGAATAAAACTCAGAAAATAAAACTATGAAAAACATTTTATTATAGTCATGTACATCTATATCATTAGTATATGCTCTGTCATGGTTTTAGGTTATTTACTTTTGTTGAAATACCCCTGTTGCTCCCTGATAAAGATTGTGAAGATCAATTAATTGGAGATTCACTGTCACAATGAAGTTTATACTATAATATTCTTCTGCCCTTATCTCAGGGGTTATGCAACTTTTTTGTGATTATTTTTAAATTTTAAATGTAATATGTGTACATAGTACTTTTTATGCATTGTATAAAATACATTTTTTATGATGGATACTATTCATTTTTAGCAAGGGTTCCCTGACATCTGAAAACTATTCTTTAGGTTTCTGTGGAGAAAAAAAAAGGTTGAGAAAGGATTGATGCGATTCGCAGTATCACATGCATTAAAAACATTAAGAATAGTGGGGTTACATTCTGGACAGAACATGGAAGGGTCAAAACCTCTTCTATCTCCTAGACTGGACATCGACAGAAAACGGAAAAAAAATCTGACAGAGGTCCTAACCATTCCTTACTCTATCCCAAAAAATGTTGGCTTTACATAGACTTTAGGCAGATATATTTTGCATTTTCTGCTGATTTAGAGAACTGGTCTCTAGCAAAGAGGAATGACAAAATACCGCAAATGGTTGGAGTGCCAGAGAGAAAACCCCACAGTTGGCCATTATCCACGTCACTTAAAATGAAAACCCCTTAGGCGAAATAGTGATAAGCAAGTCTGAAGGGAACTGATCTAAAAAATACATAAAACCCTGTGAAATAAAGATCACCCAAACTAAGTGGATGAAATGCAACCCACCATAAACATACAAACAAAGCCTATAAATTCAACATGAAATCACAATATTGTGAATGCAATGGATACAAAATGGCTGCCATCAATAGAGACACAAACACATTCCACATGGAGTAAAATTCAATCATTACAACTAAAACACACTTTATGAGAATGTGCGCCATGTAAGAAAGCTCATTGTTAACTTCTTCTACAAGGTTGTTGTACAATTACATAGTGGCAGATCTTGTCCTGAAGACAAAGCTTCTTTGTGCGTTTACCTTATTTGAGAAAATAGTAAGCGAAGATTGACTGGAAGGAAGGCAAACATGTTTGACTTATTTCCAGTACAACAGTTCTAACCTACAAAGTCAGGGCACCAGGCATGCATCTATGTAGATTTTTCTGCCTTTAAAGTTAACTAAGCCCTGGTTCACACTGCTGACGTCAAAGTCGCATGACAGTCGCTTGCACTGAGAGCTCAAAGTCGAATGACAACTTGCAACCCATCAGCAGCAATGGAACCGTTCTAATAGGAACGACTTGAGTCACTCTGACTGAAGCCTCGTACACACGCAACGATTATCGGCCGACCGATCGTCTGACTTTTGTCCAAGTTGTGTTTTGTTGGTTGGAATGTGCCTAGACTGTACACAAATTTTCTCGGCCAACAAAATTCTACTTCAGAAGTGATGTCATGTGTTGGTTTGTTTTCTTTGTGTTTTTTCTTCACTGAGCATGCCCAGTCTTGCTCATCAGATTTTTCCCTGTCGAAATCAGTACTGACTGCACGAAAATCGGCCGTTGTGTTGACGGCCAACAAAAATGTTATAGTCTGCACACCAGATTTTTTTCGGCCGAAAAGTCGTAGTTGGTTGTCGGAAGCATCATACTGACAAGCCGAAAATCGGCAGATCGGACGTTGGCCGAAAATTCCCTACCAATTTTCAACGCGTGTGTACGGGGCTTTAGAAAAGGTTTCTTTACTCTGTGGGTTCTTCCCCAACTTCTAAACAAAAGAGGAAAAAAGGAGAAGGGGGAAAGAAATTTCTTCTATTTTTTCTTGTCTTTTTATCTCTCCCCATGGGCATACATACACCTGTTCCCTCTGGACGACTGCGGGGGAATCGGACCGCCTGGATTATTTCTCTCCACCTCCGTTCCCCGGCCATGTGATAGATGCCGGTGGAAGGGTGAGACCTCTCCGGGGGCCTGTCTTCCTGTAGCAATTTTTTTCTCTGACATTTTCTATACTGCCTATTACTATGTGGTCATATGTACTGCGATTGCTGGTATTCGTTCTGGAATTGTCCTCTGTCTGTATTTTTGTATATGGACCTGTACCGTTGCTCTTGCCTGTATTCTATGCCTTTTCCTCTCCTAATAAACATTGAATTTATAAAAAAAGAAAAGGTTTCTGCACTACTTTTGGTCCAACTTCAACACGACTTGCATTGACTTCTGTTAAAGAAGTTGTATGCAAGCCATGCTGAAGTCGCGCCGGCATGTTGGATTCAGAGTCGCAGCAGCATGTTGGATTCAGAGTCGCAGCAGTGTGAACCGGGGCTAAAGGCAAAACTTTTTTTTTTAGTTTTGGATAGAGTGCAGAGGGATTACAACACCTGTCAAGTTTATATTGCTGTCTATGCCCCCATTAAATGGATTCATTCGGTTTGTCCTGTTTACCAGAGAAAAATCTCCTCAATGAGACACAGATGGCAGAAACAAAATCTGACAAGGGGTTAGAACCATCCCTTGCTCTATCCAAAAAGAAATAAAAGTCTTGCCCATAACTCTACTTTAAAGCAACCTTTCTCAACCAGGGTTCCATGGGGTCATCATATTTCTCTAGGAGGTTGTTAGGAGTTCTTTGAGCAATGAGCAATTTCAGCCTCTTAGATGAGTTCTCACTAACATTAGTGATGGGTTCAGCTATATGTAAGAGGGTGTTCTATCAGATTACCGCTACCCATCACATTGTGTAACGGAAGGAAAGTTCCAACAAAAAAAACCGACTGCACATGCGCTATGCCTTCCACACTTCATGATCAGACGGGTAGAGGTAATCTGATAGAACACCCAGGAGGACATCTTACTCTACACCCAGCTACGTCTTGAATTTCAGAATAATTTTAGCAATAAAAAGCACGTATATAAATAAATATGGTATTTTGATATCTGTGATGCTGTTTGGATGTTAATTTTGAAAGCATAAAGGATTAGTGCTGAGCAGTTCGGGGTGTTCCAGCATGGCCTCCGCCATCTTCCTACTGCTTGAGTCCAGCTTCTTTCAAAATGTAACATCAAAACAGAATCACAGATGTCAATATACTATATTTATTTATATACGCTCACTTTATTGCTAAAATTACTCTGAAATTCTTAGCTGGGTGTAGTAAGATGTCCGCATGGGTGTTCTATCAGCGTACAGCTACCTGTCATAAAACGCATGTTGGAACGCACAGCGCATGCGCAGTAAGTGTTTTTTTTTTTGTTGGAACGTCACTTCTGTTAGACAATCTGATGGGTAGCGGTAATCTGATAGAACAAGGGCATTCTTCCCATTGGCCACCAATGTAGGGCGAAATTCTTTCTAATGACCATCAGTGTAAGGAGGATCTTCTCCCACTGATTACCATTTTAAGAGGGGTCTTCTACTATTTACTAATGCAAGGGAGCACTACAGTACACTTACTAACAAATTAAGAAAGCACTACATGTACCATTAAGTGTAAATGGGTACTTCCCTGACCACCAATGTAAGAAAGCACTTTTCCACAGACCATTAATGTAGTCAGGTTATTGTTCAAGGGCCACAAAATTGTGGAAGTACAGCAATTTTTGAGGTCTGCTTTTCTTTTCTGGCCAGTGCTGCTCCACACTGTCCTTCCTTTTACCACAAAATGTCCACAGTCTAGTGGTTTCAATGACATCCACTGGGGACATACTGCAAGTTTAATGTCATGGATCTGTCCCCCGAGGTCGAGGAGGAGCCACTATGGTACTCTGTGCTCACAGTGTAATAATGCGCACAGCAGTGCCAACGTCACCAACTCAGCACCACTCTGGCATCAGAGAACTGCCCACCGTCAACAAAATTTAAAAGAAATGCATGCAAAATTTCCTGACCTCGCTACACTTGTCTACTATAGCTCTTTTAAAATGAACCTCTACTATAACAAATACTTTTAATTTAGGCTTCTCCTTGCATGGTACCTGCATGAACACCGTGCCACTCTTTGCTATGCCACCACACCCTGCAGTCATTCCCATGTAAATACTAACTATACAGTGCCTTGAACAAGTATTCATACCCCTTGAAATTTACCACATTTTGTCATGCTACAACCAAAAACATAAATGTATTTTATTGGGATTTTATGTAATCGACAAACACAAAGTGGCACATAATTGTGAGGTGGAAGGAAAATGATAAATGTTTTTCAAAATGTTTTACAAATTAATATGTGAAAAGTGCGGCGTGCATTTGTATTCAGTCTCCCTGAGTCAATACTTTGTATAACCGCCTTTCACTGCAATTACAGCTGTAAGTCATTTTGGGGATGTCTCTACCAGCTTTGCACATCTAGAGAGAGTGAAAATTTTGCCTTCTGAGTTCTTTAGGGGTGCCTTGGCAAAATGCCCAAAAATTGCCTCAAATTTCCCAAAAATTGTTAACAAGCCAACAGGTGGATCAAGCCTGCCCTTATTGTTACAGAAAGCTTTAGATTTTCATTGTGCATTATTACAACCTTGGGTCAGCTGCCGGCTTCCTAACAACTCAGGATGTCATTGGTTGCCAAGGAGGACACTGGGCGCCTTCATAGCATCCTTGTTTGACCCTCCCCTGCCCCTCTCCACCAGCACTGGGGTCATGTTAGCCGAGTGAGAGAGAGAAACCAAGGGAGAAGAGAAACCTTAAGAATACTACATTGTAGTAAGTACCAGTGTGCAAAGGTCTATTTTCTTTGTAAGAATAAATCACTTTTAACATTGGGTATCCTATGAGTGTATGTGGATGCTGCTGCATTATGTAAAATGATTAGTTTAGTTTGTTACATTTTAGAATGGGTGCCTCGAGATTGTGCAGAATTTTGATAGGTTTGCCTTGACCGAAAAAAAGTTTGATCAATTCTGCACTAAACAATAATTAATGCAATCTGTTCTATGCAATAAATTGTTTAAAAAAAAAAAAAATGCATCAAGAAGTTTGATTTTTATTAAACCCGAAGTTACGTCAGTTTTGCTTGGCGCTCCTTACAACAAAGAGGTGAAGATACTCCCAGCTCTGAAGAGACGGCTCCATTCACAAGATGCAAATGTTTAATGTTGCATAGAGAATGCCATCTGCCACACCTGAAAACCCAGGCCAGGAAGGCTGTGCTTTCCCTGACTTGCTGGCCCTGAATTAACACCTACTTTCAGTGCCGGTTCACACTAGTGTGATGCCAGACATCGCATGTGATTCGTACCGCATTTCTGTGCAGATCACATGCGATGCAATTTGAGTCATACAACATCTATCGCTGAAATGACATTGCATTCGCACCAAAGTGGTGCAGGACCCTTTTTTTTATTTTTTTTAAATAATCTTAATTTAACAAATTCAAAACAACATACAGAAATATAAAATAGCAAAGAAGTGCATAAGTGCATGTAGGAGAAAAAGAACACAGAAAAGGCACAATCGGCATTATGTTCAGTCCGGACATCATTAGTGAAACAAAAAAGTCCATAGGGGTCAATTAATCAGTCATTGTGAAAGCGTGTGCCAATATCGGCCAAAAAGCAAATACAATTATGGACCCCCAGGATGCGCTGTGTCTGTCAGTGCCGCCCAAAAAAGGGATCCCCGCAGAGGAGGCCGGAGAGCCCGACAGACACCACACACAGTTCCAGCATCTGTACACATTAACGTCCGTGTTACAGTTTATACAGCCGCAGAATCGACTACTGGCCTCAGAAAGAAAAAAAAAAAAAAAAAAAAAAACGGTGGGAAAGAGAGAGACAAGAAAAAAAAAAAAAAAGGGGGGGAGAGATAGTATAGGGGAAAAGACAAACATGAAGGATAAAACAGGTAGGGAAAGGGAGGTCCGGGCAGGGGGCGCGGGCCCCAGGCTGGAGAAGACCAGGTAGGAGTCCTAGAGTTCAGCCGCTAATATTAGGAGTGTGTTCATCCGAGATCTCATCAGAGTAATACATCCACCCCGTCCAAGTGTCCTTAAAGCGTTCCTCCCTACCCTGTGACGTGAGAACACGTCTTTCGGCTTCCATCACTAGGTTGACCTCCTTTTTCCACTCAGAGAGCGTGGGGCAGGCGGGACTCCGCCAATGCCTCGGTATGAGGCACTTGGCGGCGTTCAGCAGGAAAGGAACTATACTACGTTTGTAGCGTTTGATCGAGGAGTGTGTATCATGGAACAGGTATTGAAGGGGAGCACGGGAAGGAGGGGTGAGCGACAGCTTGGATACCCAAAGATGTACAGCGTCCCAGAAGGGCTGCAGTAGGGGACACTCCCACCAAATGTGGAGGAAAGTGCCCACCTGACCGCAGCCCCTCCAACAATGGGGGTCCGAGCCCGGAAATATCCGAGCCAACTTGGCAGGGGTCCTGTACCATCGGGCCACAAATTTATAGGCCGACTCCTGTATCCTGGTGCTAGGGACCCTTTTTTTTAGTTTGCACTGGTATTGGATCGCATGGGTCTCTGCTGCAGACTTGTTAGCCCTGTCGGGATAAGGTTTCTGTAGGGAGCTGGGGGCAACTGTGGGGGATCGGGTCTTTGTAGGGGCTTGGGCCTTTCCAGGAGGCTGGGGGTTTTGCAGGGGCTCTGATTGGGATATTATCGGGGGCTGCAGACAGAAAGCAGAAAGCTTGGGGGTATGACAGGAGGTTGAAAGGCTTTTTGGGCTCTTAGGGGCCTGGGGAACTCTGAGAGGGTAAGGCCCACTACAGAACTCTGAGAGGGTAAGGCCCACTACAGAACTCTGAGAGGGTAAGGCCCACTACAGAAAGCTGTTTGGCTCTATGGGAGCTGGGAGACACAGAGGTTAGAAGATTTGCAACTAGCTGTGGGCCATGGCCCAGTGTTTGAGAACCATGATTGAAAAATTAGAAACCAATGTTGGAAGCAGGAAGGAGGAGCCAGGAGCGCCAGTAAGGCTGCATTCACACTTGAGCGTAGCGTTTTTTACCGCGATTTTACCGCGATTTTTACCGTGATTTTTTCAGGCGTTTTTCATTGACATCTATCAAAAACGCTGGTAATCAGCCCAAAAAGAAGCTCATGTACTTTTTTCAGCTACAGGCGTTTTGCAAAACGCTCAGATGTGAACAGGGGCCATTTAAATGAATGGGGTTTTACTTGTTGGGCGTTCTGGAAGTGTTTCTTTTGAGCGTTTTTGGAGCTGAAAACGCCCAGGTGTGAATGGAGCCTTAGGGACCCGAGAAGAGAAGGATGCGGGCTGCTCTGTGCAACACCACTGCACAGAGGAGGAAAGTAGAACATGTTTTTTTATTTAAAAAAAAACAAAAACAAAGCTTTAGTATCACTTTAGTGCCGGTTCACACTAGGTCGCTCCGACTTAGGGGGCGACCTGTGAAGTCGCGTGCAGCGCGACTTGCACGGACTTCATAAAATGAATCTCAATGCAAGTCGCCTCCAGGTCGCCCCGAAGTAGTACAGGACCCTTTTTCTAAGTCGGAGCGACTTGTATCGCTCCTATTAGAACCGGTCCTGTACTACTCAATGGACCGCGACGGTGCATGACTTGCCAGGCTGACCAAGTCGCCTGACAAGTCGTATTAGTGTGACCCGGCACTAAATGAGACACCACACATTGTTTTATGCCTTTATATGGAACATATAATGTTATTGTATATGTTCTTCATTTATGTTTGGCATTAGCATTATAATAACACATTTATTAAATTTAGACAGGTAAATCTGAAATATGCAATACAAATATTTTATATTTGTGGATTTTCAGCTAGCATATGGGGCCAATATTAGAAGTTTTTCTGAGTAAGTGCCGGTTCACACTGTAGCGATGCCAGGTTTTGCATGTAATTCGCACCACACTGCTCTGCAAATCACATGTGATGTCTGTGCGATGCAAATTCAGCCATTTCAGGTCATTTAGAGCAAGCGGATGGCAAAATTTAATTTTTAGGCTGGAACTCCAGGTTAAAAATCCACTGAGCCAGGTGGAAAATTACAGGCCGAATAGTGGCTGCATCCAATCAAATGCAGTCACTGGCTAAATGATGATCAGGAACTCACGGGTGCAGAAGCTGCCTAAATACAATATCCAACAGTGGTGATACCTCCATCCATGCCTAAGGCTGCATTCACATGTCAGCGTTTGGATCGTGGGCAGAACCGCCGCGGTTCCGCCCGCGATCCGGAGATTATTGCAAATCGCGGGACGCCTAGCGTTGCCCGTTGATTTGCAATAGCCCCCCAAACGCCGAGCGATGTTGCCGCGATTTCCGCCTGCCGAATCGCGGCAACATCGCGCAAACAAAATCGCGGGACGCAATACGCTCCAAAGAAGTACAAGAGCTTCTTTGGAGCGTATTGCGTCCCGCGATTTTGTTTGCGCGATGTTGCCGCGATTCGGCAGGCGGAAATCGCGGCAACATCGCTCGGCGTTTGGGGGGCCATTGCAAATCAACGGGCAACGCTAGGCGTCCCGCGATTTGCAATAAATCTCCGGATCGCAGGCGGAACCGCGGCGGTTCTGCCCGCGATCCAAACGCTGACATGTGAACGGAGCCTAAAGTTGAGACATGTATGATGGCCTTTACAGATCTATACTGACTTTTAATTAGAGAGAGATAGTCTGACAGCAAAAAGCTACTGCTGTGCTCTCCCTTTATAAATTAAAGGCTGCTCTCTGTAAATAGTGTCATGGCAGGGTCCTATATTAAATCCCTAATGGCAAAATAAAGCCTTTATACAAAAAGAAAATATAAACAAACAAACATCAAACAAATAAAAGGAAAATTAAATAGATTTCAAAAAGTGCTTGAAAATATACCCGTTGATCCCGATTGTCCACAACTAGGACAACAAACACCTTCCCATCCGTTAGGCCCCTTTCACACTTATGCGACCTAAAAGTTGTGCAATTTATTGCAATTTTGCCAAGATTTTTTTGCCTGGACTTGAAGCAATGTCTATGGACCTCAAAACGCATTCAAGGGAGGGCAGGGACTACTTTGAAGTCGCACAGATATGAACGGTGCTCTTGGGAAATCATTGAGTACAACTTGTCATGCGACCTTGCAGTCCCAAGTCGCAGGACAAGTCACACAAGGGTGAAAGAGGCCTTAGGGAAAAGAGGAGAGAGGGAAGTTATTGTAGTTTTATGCTAGGGTGACAATTTTGCTTTTCCACAGAGACAAAATGGTGGGTGAGCATTGTCACCCTAGGACAGAAAATGTGCTACTTGCAAAATAACTGGGTGGAAAAAAGACCCCCATTTAAGGACTAGTAAACTACAATATATCTTTTATTGTCTTGGGCTTAGATACACAGTATGGTTTCTGGATGCTGGTGAGGGCCACGCTGTGCCTGCCCACCCCATTATCATTGACAAGGGATTAGAGCTGAGCAATGCTCTGAACAGATTCATACCTGCCAGCTATGACAAATTAAGGAAGAGTGACCAAACATGGGTTCTGTATCTATCAATTGTTCCAAATAGGCATAACCGATAGTACAATAAGCGGTATCCAAAAACGAAAAAAAAAAAAAATATGGCATGAACTCTAGGCATATATAACAGACACAGAATAATGCCGCTCTTTAATAATTAACCACTTGCCGACCGGTCACGTTGACCGTACTGCGGCAAAGTGGCTCGTTCCCGTCCAGCGACGTAGACCTACGTCGCTGGACTCCTCCCCTTGTGGGCGGCGCACTTGCGCCGCTGGAGGTTCGCTCCCGCTGTATTCAGTCACAGTGGGAGTCGGGCCAGGGGAGGAGCAGTGGAGATCCGCCCACCTTGTGTAAACAGAGCGGGCGGATCTCCTAAGTGACAGACAGGGTCAGATTGCAGGGTTCAGCATAGCTGAACCTGCGATCTGTCCCTGTGTCACTCAGTCACCTCCCCCCACACGTCAGTAAGCACCAGGCATACAATAACCCCTCCCTCTCCAATAAAATTAACCCCTTCCCTGCCAGTGTCATTTTTAAAGTAACAGTGCATATTTATAGCACTGATTACTGCAGTAATGTCAGTGGTACCCCCAAAAGTGTCAAAAATGTCAGTCAAGGGTCCGATGTGTCCACCACAATGTCGCAGTCCCGCAAAAAAAAAAATCGCAGATCGACGCCATTACTCGTTAAAAAAAAAAACACCATAAATGACATAAATCTTTCCCTTAGTTAGTAAACGCAATAACTTTTGCGCAAACCAATCAAAATACGCTTATTGTGATTTTTTTTACCAAACATAGGTAGCATAAAACAGATTGGCCAAAAATTTAAAAAAATAATTTGATTTTCACATTTTTTGGGGGGAATTTCATATAAAAAAATGTTAAAAATATTGTTATTTTTTCAAAATAAACGCTCTTTTTTTGTTTATAGCGCAAAAAGTAAAAATCGCACAGGTGACCAAATACCACCAAAGAAAGCTCTGTTTGTGGGAAAAAAAGGACGTAAATTTCGTTTGGGTACGGCATCGCACGACCGCGCAATTGTCAGTTAAAGTCGCACAGCGCCGAATCACAAAAAGTGGCCTGGACGTAAGACAGCAAAATCCTCCGGTGGTAAAGTGGTTAAAGCAGTATTAAACTCAAAAGCAAACATTATATTGCAGCTTACCAATTCTTAGATATGATGGCTGAATTTGTTTTTTTTTTGAGGCTCTTATTTTCACCCGTTGATCCTGCCAGCAAGTCTGTTGTTTTTCAACAGAACAAGCTGTCCTGCAGATGTAGCAGTTAAAGGGTTGAGACAAACCACCTAACACTGGCAGGAGTGATTACAATGATGAGCTGTTAGGCATTTACTTAAAACCCTTATCCCTGAAGGAATAAAATGTTTACTGTAATTGCTTAAAAATTGGTAGCTGGAGTTTGGCTTCTATTTTGTCAGTGTATTTAAATCTGCTAGTATATTCAACACTCCTCTCCCTCAGACTGACAATGCTGCTGTTCAAAAGGTTTCCCTGTTGCTGCTTTATCCAGATAGTAGGCACTGCTTTACTGGCAGTATGCCAAAGTGAAAACAAAAAGAAAAAAGTAAAAAAAAAAAAAAACACAAATACAGCCACTGCATCTTATGAATGGTACGCAGCAATAGATTACATTTTAGGTTTAATACATGTTTATAATAAATATATAAATGTATTTTCTAAATGTAAACATTTTAACTACCTGATTTTGACCCGGTATCAGCTTTTGATCCCTGTTCAGAAAAGTTGGAATGTGAGAGGAAGAATCAGTACAAGGAGTTAATCGGTTCATGTGCCGACAGCATGCGGACAGGAGGATAAAACAATGTGACAATATGAGCTCAATCACTGTACTGTTTTTCATTTCCCTGTCCAGTCATAGGATGACCTGGACTCAGAGGAAATGGGCTCAATTATACTGGCCATCAGACTGAGGACATCTAGTGCCACAAACAAAGTACTGCAGAAAAAAAATCTCTGCATTAGGGTAAATACTACAGCAAATCGTTTTTTTTTTAATTTTACCTTTTTAAATCAGTTATTTTTTCCCAACTTATTATTTTTGGCTGGAGTTTTCCTTTAAGCCTTGACTGGGATCCCTCAGGGGATATGGGGGGTCTACACTTTAATGTTTTCAAATGACAATCATTAAAAATACTACAGTCCCTCTTCAAAAACGACCAGGCAGATAGTACAGTCTGCACAAGGTCATGGCTTTATATTTTAGCAGTGTGACTGCAGGTATTATTTTAGGAATTTCCTTAGAGTATACACAGGAAAAACACACTTCTTACTTCTTACAAGTGATTGAAGATAAAAGAATACCATCAGGCCAGTCTGAATAAAAACATTGCCTACAGCTATAAAAAATATATACTTCAAAATAGCATAGAAAACAGTTAGTATATGCCTAAATTAGACGTGTCACCTCCTCAAACTTTCTGAATGTTGGCCAGCCTTTACTTTGAGCTGGATTTATCAGTCTACAACATATACAGCATCATGCTAAAAGTTAAAGTGGTTGTAAACCCTTACGTATACCCAGTGAAGTGAATGGCCTCAGAAGTTACACAGAGGTGAAACAAATCCTCCTACATAAGTTGTACCTGTTTATCTATGGCCATTCATCCCCTACATATTATTCAAAGCACAGAATTTACACAGGATCTCTTAGCTCTGAAAAGAAGGGGACAGAGACCTAAAGTTACAGCTCTGAAAGCTGATTGGCAGGAAGGGACACACCCCCATTCACACACCACATAGGAGCAGGGCTGAGGCTATCAACCTGCTGGAGGTCCCTCCCCTGTCACCTTTTTTCTCTTGGTGTCCTGGAAAGCTTGTCAGAAGTGATTCATGATGATAAAAGAATGAAGCATCACACAGAAATGACACTTATCAGACAAGTACACACTATAGAGGAATATGCTTTGTTCATATTTCATGTCTGAGGTTTACAACCACTTTACAACACAACTGCAAGTGATAATATCTGTGATGCATCGAAGAATGAAACGTTGCCAACATAGAATTCTAAAATTGCAATTTTAACTGTACATTTTCAATGCTTTTTTTTTTTTTTTTTTTTTTAACTAGATGAAAAAACTAATTTGGGGTGCTAAGATGACTTCAGCTTCTCGTCTGCATTCATTTTTGCTCTGTTGTAGATTTAAGGCACTTGAAGATGCCCTGTTTATTCCCACTGATGCCAAGACAATTTCTACTTCCAATGGCCACAACCCAGACACCCTAAAGTCTGAAGGACAGTAAACTGGCCCTTTGTTTAGAAAGTTTGGAGACCCCCTGTTTTAGACCAACAGATGTAATCACTGGGTCTTTGTGCTTCCTTATGCAATGTAGGCAGATCATGTCTACTGTATTAGGGTACTGTACATAGATTCCTGAAAACTACATAGCACCCTGCCTTAGTACTCCTCCCAAGAGCCCTCAGCCAGGATGCAAGCAGTGGGCTTGCTCTTGGAAGGAGTTATCTGATGGGCAGATATCGGTCTGGAGGAGTGCCATTCCCAGGCAGGCTGTATATGCCCTATGTAATATCTGCATGTAATACTGGGCCTCCATGCATGAATGAAAGTAGGGGGGCCAGGGACAGTCAAGGCTGGGGAGATTCTGTCTGATGTGCTGCAGATTCTAATGCACACTGTGAGAAGCTTGCTGTGTGCAGTGAAATCTTAATAAGCAGATTCAGTACAGGAGAGGAGCATTTACACCAGTACAAGGCTGATTAAAAGAATGGGGTTCAGCTTTGAGCAAAGACAATTCTAGCACACTGAGCCCTAAAGTAACCTGCCATAGACTCCGGCAATTCAAAGTGATCATATAATCAACAAATACAAGAGCAGAGGTTACTTCTAGTGAAAATCGCATCATGATGTAGTAAGGTAAAATACCATGCAAATCGTAATTTTCCTGTACGCTGTACTTGGCCCCACCCCCTCTCCCCTTCCAAGGCTACCTATTGGTTAGAAACATTGGCCATCACATTAAAGGATCAATAGAGAGGAAGGTGGAATGAGGCTCTGAGATCTGCTTTTAATTTAGCTGCCTACATCTTGGTATTTACTAGGGATCGACCGATTATCGGAGGCCAATATTCAGTATCGTATCGGCCACAAACTTGCCGATATGACCAATATTTCTTCAAGTGGTTGAACCGGAGTGATGCCTGCATCCCCCTGGTACTGTTGATCAGAGCCGACGGTCGACTTTCTTGTAATGACAACTGATGTGACGTCCCCCCCCTCCGGTGGCTCGCCCGGGTCTCCCGTCCCACTGGGGAGGCCCAAGCAACCAGCCGGCACATACTTCGTCTGGCCGAAGATCCGAACAAAGCCGCATTCGGCTCTGATCAGGTCTCCGAAGTAAAAACCCGGATGCGATGGCATGACATCACTTCCAGGTACTGGAGTCTTAAAAGGCACCAGATTTAAAAAAAAAGACTGTATTCAAAACAGCCAAACTTGGCGTTTTGAAGCGCAGAGGAGGGGTTTAGGGGTCTTTTAGACCCCGATCCCTCCATAAAGAGTACCTGTCATTGTCTATTACTGTCACAAGGGATGTTTAGATTCCTTGTGACACCAATAAAAGTGATCAAAAACATTTTTTTTTTAAAGGACTGTACAAAAAAAAACAAAAAAAAAAACTTTAAAATGTGCAGAATAACGGCACCTTATATCGGCTATGAAGGGTGGCCGGATGATTGGTATCGGCCCTGAAAAAACGATATTGGTTGATCCCTAATATTTACTAATCACTTGTTTATGTGTTTTTATCACCATATGATCACTTTGACTTTGACCAGTTTTTCTATAGGTTTTCCCCTAAATAAAGGAGTCTGGAAATAGGAGGAAAAACACAACAAAGTGATTTCTATGTTCGGGGGGCAAGTCGTTTTAAAGTTAGGAGTATGAAAAAAAAAAAACAAAAAAACAAACATTGTTCTCTATGCAGTCCTACTATACTCTTCATATATCCTCGGTCTTCCCTCCTTTGAATAAGAAATGATCTGAAGGGTATGAAAGAAGGAGAAAAACATCTACAAGCCTTTACACACAGTGCAATTCTGGTGATCCCACAGCAGCCAGATCAGAATTCTTTCACTCCCCTGTCTAAGGGAAAGGGATTCGGGATTGGTTGATGTGTAGAACTATATTTGACAAAACTTAATTTCCCTTCCTGCTGTCTATGTAAGGGATTCAGTACAGATCCGTGTAACCGTAGTACTCAGAAAGCAATGTGGGCTCGGTGTTCATTGGCATTTTTATACATCAGACTTGTTCAGCGTGCCCTTGAAATAATAGAAGCACTCTGCCCGATTTTACAGTGGCCTAATCCTTTGAAACACAGGAAAAAGGATTAAACTGTTAATTCGATTTATATATATAAAAATAGAAAGGATTAAAGTCATATTCGAATAGATATTATTTCTATGCTCCATACTTCCCCATAACCGTGTATTGCGCATTACTAGACTGACAATATTAATGGTCATCACCATTATATTAACAGCAAAAATAATGTAATTACACAAACACATATGTTCTTTTAAAATGTATTAAAATAAAAAACAGAATAATAATGAGATTATTATTATTATTATGAATAAAAATTAGACAATATAAATATATTTGGGACTTTTTAGGTGCCAAGCATACAAATAGGTATAATACAATGCCTTGAAAATGTATTCATACCCCCCTGAAATTTTCCACATTTTGTCATGTTACAAGCAAAAAACTTAAACATATTCTATTGTGATTTTATGTGATAGGGCAACACAAAGCGGCACATAATTGTGAAGTGAAAGAGAAATGATAAATGGTTTTCAGCATTTATTACCAATAAATATGTGAAAAGTGCGGCGTGTATTTGTATTCAGTCCCCTGAGTCAATACTTTGTAGAACCTCCTTTCCCTGCAATTACAGCTGCAAGTCTTTTTGGGGATGTCTCTACTAGCTTTGAACATCTAGAGAGTGACATTTTTGCCCATTCTTCTTTACAAAATAGCTCAAACTCGGTCAGATTGGATGGAGAGCTTCTGTGAACAGCAATTTTCAAGTCTTGCCACAGATTCTCAATTGGATTTACGTCTGGACTTTGACTGGGCCATTCTAACACATGAATATGCTTTGATCTAAACCATTCCATTGTAGCTCTGGCTGTATGTTTAGGGTTGTCCTGCTGGAAGGTGAACCTCCGTCCCAGTCTCAAGTCTTTCACAGGCTCTAACAGGTTTTCTTCTAAGATTGCCCTGTATTTGGCTCCATCCATCTTCCCATCAACTCTGACCAGCTTCCCTGTCCCTGCTGAAGAAAAGTATCCCCACAACATGATCCTGAACGCAACAATCCCCACCGTGAAACATGGTGGTGGCAGGGTGATGTGCAGTGTTCGTTTTCCACCACATATAGCATTTGGTTTTAGGCCAAAAAGTTAGATTTTGGTCTCATCTGACCAGAGCACCTTCTTCCACATGTTTGCTGTGTCCCCCCACATGTCTTCTCTCAAACTGCAAATGGGACTTTTTATGGCTTTCTTTCAACAATGTCTTTCTTCTTGCCACTCTTCCTTAAAGGCCAGATTTATGGAGTGCACGACTAATAGCTTGGCCTGTGGACAGATTCTCCCACCTGAGCTGTGGATCCCTGCAGCTCCTCCAGAGTTCCCATGGGCCTCTTGGCTGCTTCTCTGATTAATGTTCTCCTTGCCCGGCCTGTCAGTTTAGGTGGACGGCCATGTCTTGGTAGGTTTGCAGTTGTGCCATACTCTTTCCATTTTTCGGATGATGGATTGAACAGTGCTCTGTGAGATGTTCAAAGCTTAGGATATTTTTTTTTATAGCCTAACCCTGCTTTAAACTTTTCCACAACTTTATCGCTGACCTGTCTGGTGTGTTCCTTGGCCTTTATGATGCCGTTTGTTCACCAAGGTTCTCTAACAAACCTCTGAGGGCTTCACAGAAAAGCTGAATTTGTACGGAGATTAAATTACACACAGGTGGCCTCTATTTACTAATAAGGTGACTTCTGAAGGCAATTGGTTCCACTAGATTTTAATTAGGGGTATCAGAGTAAAGGGGTCTGAAAACATATGAACACCACATTTTTCAGATATTTGAAAATTTGAAACCCATTTTTCATTTTCCTTCCACGTAACAATAATGTGCCATAAAATCCCAACACAATACATTTATGTTTGTGGTTAGAACATGACAACATTTGGAAAATTTCAGGGGGTATTAATAATTTTTCAAGGCACTGTAGGTATGCTTAAAAACAAAATGCAGAGTAGAGTCACTCAAAATGTGATCAGTTCATTTTTGTTGACAGGACAGTCTACTAAAATTAGTAAGGCTGAAGAACAAAAAAAAAACTATTAGGCACACTATAGAGTAATGAATATACCTGTCTGCCTGCCCGGGCGCTTTTACATACAAAGCACATGAATACTGAATCTGACATAATTCTGCCCATCCCTGATTTTTCCATACAGCTCAAAGCTGTAAGCAAACAACAAAAATCACGCAATTCCCTCAATGCATGCAGCTCCAGCCAGGGAAAAGATCAATTCTGCTGATCTCAGGCACACGTCCTCTGTGATACCCCACCCAGCCCCTGACCCACCAAAGAGCCCTTTTGTTGTGTGATCAGAAGCATGTAAATTTCCCACAGCCCCTAAGGTTTGCAGGGAATCACTCGCTACTATAGATACCTCCGCCCCATCCCTAAGGCCTCCCTAATGCAATGAAGGAAGATGAAGCACCACTCATTTCCAGATAGGAGGAGGAGGAGTGTGCAAAGGATGACACAGGGAAACAATGCAACCTCAACACTACACAAAGGCTGAGATACCCGATTATAATCCAAACAATTACAACATCATTATATGAATAAATAAAATACAATTACCACCATGGAAATGACAATGTAAAGACTACCTACACATTTCACAATTTTTATAAAACAAAAAAAGAAGAGGAAGAGCTAACCTGGCCATGCATGCTACAATCTTAGTGTACAATCTATGTACAATTTAGATTTACCAACAACTATGTAGTGTAGTCCTACCTACACAGTCCATTCAATTTGCATCCAATCAAGTACCTCCATTGCAGCATGGTCTGTTTGCTTCTTTACATTCAACTTGGGAGCCCAGCCTGCCTGTACTCCAGTGGTCAGAGTTCTGCTCACACACCCCCTGTACAGCTATTCACTGAAAAGATCAGTGTGCTGCTGTTTCTCTGCCTCCTGCTGACACACCCTCCTGCAGAGTTCTCCACTGGGAGGATCGGTGTACTGCTGTTTCTCTGCCACCTGCTGACACCCCCCCCCCCCTGCACAGCTCTTCACTGGAAGGATCAGTGTGCTGCTGTTTCTCTGCCTCCTGCTGAAACCCCCCCCCCCCCCCTGCACAGCTTTTTCTCTGCCTCCTGCTGACACGCCCCCTGCAAAGCTCTTCACTGGGAGGATCAGTGTATCAGTGTAACGCTTTTTCTCTGCGTCCTGCTGACACATCCTCCTGCACAGTTTGTCACTGGGAGGATCGGTGTACTGCTGTGTCTGCCTCCTGCTGACACACACCCTGCACAGCTCTTCACTGAAAAGATCAGTGTCCTGCTGTTTCTCTGCCTCCTGCTGACACACCCCCTGCACAGCTCTTCACTAGGAGGATCAGTGTACTGCTGTTTCTCTGCCTCCTGCTGACACACCCCCTGCACAGCTCTTCACTAGGAGGATCAGTGTACTGCTGTTTCTCTGCCTCCTGCTGACACACACCCCTGCACAGCTCTTCACTAGGAGGATCAGTGTACTGCTGTTTCTCTGCCTCCTGCTGACACACACCCCTGCACAGATCTTCACTAGGAAGATCAGTGTACTGCTGTTTCTATGCCTCTTGCTGACTCGCCCCCTCTGCACAGATCTTCTCCGGGAAGATTAGCTAACTGCAACAGAGGTCATGTGATCACTTATAAGGAAAAGAAAAAAAATGAAAAAAAAAAAAAGGTAGTTAGAATGTGTGTGTATGACACACACACAAACATTTTGCCTTGTATTTCTTTTTAAACTGAATGGGTTCTTTTGCAAGATAAACAATCCATATAC
Source organism: Pelophylax lessonae (assembly GCF_965119305.1). Taxonomy (NCBI): domain Eukaryota; kingdom Metazoa; phylum Chordata; class Amphibia; order Anura; family Ranidae; genus Pelophylax; species Pelophylax lessonae. Next base: position 87,884,337 of record NC_138779.1, on the reverse strand, counting down.
TTTAGGCAACAGTGAAGGCTGGAAAGGGTGGTATGCATGCCGTGGCAAAAAAATTATACTACAGGTTACATTTGGCAGGCAGTACCAATGCCATAAGCAACCCATTCATGTGAATGGGGCCACACCGCAACTGCCTTGCAAGCACATGTAATGAACTTGGTTGCAGCACGGTGGTGCCGGCTTTTCAAGGTTAAACAGGTAGTAAGGAGATGAAATATCGCCTCTCAGCCACTGGTCAACCGGGGCCGCCGCAAATGTGAAGAGACCTTAAAGTAGGTGTAAAGGCTGAAGGTTTATACCTTCAGTGCGCAGCTCCCCCCCTCAGCCCCCCATCCAAGATCAATCTCAATCTAGTAATGTGCACAAGACCTGAGGATCTCCTGGCTCTCCCTCTCTCCTGATTGGCTGATATACAGAAGCAGAAGCCATTGGCTCACGCCACTGTCAATCACATCCAGTGAGGCAGGAGCGGGGCTTAGCCGTGTTCTCTGTGTCTTATGGACACCGAGAGCCAGGTCAGGAGCGAGCATGCACAAGTGACCCCACAGCAAGCTGCTTACTATGGGGGCACTCGGCAAGGGGGAGAGCACTGGCGGGGGACCTGAGAAGAGGAGGATCTGGTGCTCTGTGCAAAACAACTGCACAGAGCAGGCAAGTATATATATATATTTTTTTTTTTTAATGTTTTCCTTTACAATTTCTTTAAAGTTTATGTGAACCCTAACCAGGACTGTCTCTTTTTTGTCCCCTTTTGGTCTTTAAAAATATTGTTGATAACTTTTTTTTTTTTATTATATCTGTTCAATAAGTGCAAAAAATACCTGTTGACCCCACCAGAAATCTACTGAGCTAATAACTTCCTATGCTCTCTGCCTCCACCAACTCTTATCAGTTACAGTACATTGTTCCCAGCTATCCCTGCATACTAAAAACACCTACCCATCAAGTTTATGGAATGGGTTCTGTTGTCCTATCCTAGTATTCTGAGTGAGTGTGGTCACCTTAGGAAGAATGTGCGATACTGGCCGGATCTCCAGGTAAAAAAAAAAAGAAAAAAAACCTAGCCACCCATCATAGAATTGGTAAACTGCAATAGAATACATTTGGTCTTGGGTTAGGACACGCCAACCCTCTCCCACCTCCCGCAACACCCTATTGATAACTGAGGTCAGCCACAACCTGAAGAACCAATTGGAAGCTGCAGGAGGGATGGACTGACCCCCACCTTTCTTAATGAAAATTGAAATTTGAGTATTGCAATGTCCCGAATTATATGGCTCCTATGAGAATAAAGAAGACCCCTACCCAGAACTGAGGAAGCCTGCTTCTTATTACAGACTGATAGATTTATTCTAGGAAAGAGCACCGGAGAATGTTCACTGGAACCCCAGGGCAGCAGTTCTGCGACTGATTTCAGCACAACTAGCTAGAACTAACCAGAGCCTGGAACATGATGCAATGTATGAGTCCGGGAGGGAAGTCTTAAGTTTAGATGTGCAATTGCGGGGCGGTACAAATGTGAAGTCGTGACACATTTTTCCCAACCACTCCCTCTTAAAGAGGAAGTAAACCCTCCTCTGCAAGTTGTACCTATAGGTAAGCCTATGATAAGTCTTACCTATAGGTACTGTAAATATCTCCTAAACATGTACCGTTTAGGAGATATTTACCTTACATGCAGCCAGTGACGTCACTGGCGCATGCGTTCTGAAGGAACGGCCGCTGGTGCAGTTTCTTCAGAGCACCGTGCCGTGACCGTCGGCTCCCGAGCGCGTGTGCGGGAGTGATGTCACCGCGGCTCCGGCCAATCAGATGGCTGAATGCCGCGATCCCGGAAGACGGGCGACTGGACATGTCGCCCGTCATAGATGTAAGCGGGCGGCACGGCGGGGGCTTGTTCTAAGGTAAGTATTTCATAATGAGCTAGTATGCGATGCATACTAGCTCATTACGTCTTTCTCTTTCAGGGTGAAAAAAAACAAAACATCTTTTCGGTTTACAACCTCTTTAAGCTGCAATAGGCAGCAGACAGAAGTGTTTAATGCGGTCGCGAGGCCTTGCGCCTGCAGCAAAATGTACCCGGCGTGTAGCAATGACGCTCACCGAATGCAACACATTTAGGCGAACGGGGAAGCACCGCCAGTGCCCTACAACCGCGTGCATTGCTCGTTAGCAAAAATAGGGTTAAAACAGAAAGTGAGGAGGCGATTCAAACACAGATTGGACTTCAGAGGAGAGGAAGATTTAAACGCACATCGACCCTAATAAATAAATACTAAATTGCATTTTACTTTCTATTCTATATACTTGGAGCACTGGAGTTTAGGCACCAGAAATTCCTGCTACAAATGTTAATCACTAATATGAATTGGTAATGATGCCTTTACTAGATATGTTATTTTGACACATTTATCTTACCCAGAAAATAACTACAAAAGAACGTCAGCTAATTATTTCAACCCAACCTCCTAAACTCAATAATAAACTTTAAAGAAAGTGGAGGAGGTATGAGATTACCCCACTTACCTCAGTTGGCAGCCCCTTTATTTGAATCCCCATACGAACACTTACCCTTAACCTATGACCCTAAAGACCCATACACACAGGCTGAATGTCAGGCGGCATCAGCCGGTTCAATAGAAACCAGCCGACATTCGGCCCATGTGTACTGCAGCCGATCCACATCTGAATGTTAGTACAGTTAGTAAAGCCTGGTCAGGTGATCTGTCAAAATCATTTGCCCACCCTCTTCCCCATCATGGAGTTCTGTCTCCTATATTAAGCAGAGAGATTACCTTACACAGCATGGTGTCAACACTGTAGCCCGTATTTTATGAATGGGACTAAAAATGCAGGCCACGCTTTGGAATATTTTTTACATGTATAGCAGTAAAATCTTTCCCATAACATATAGGTGGACTTTGGTACCCCTATAAAAGGCCCAAAACATCAGCACTATTGTTCCTTCACGGCTTTTACAGTCACCCTACTGAAAAGCGTTCCCCAGTGGATCTCTTATTGGAGGGCATTTGATGTCGCCTCTTCACCTCCTGTTTTAACCCTTCAAATTCCCACTCACCAGTTGCGGTGTGGCCCTATTCATTTGCAAGGAGGAATGGGCACAAATTTCAGTCTCTCGATGTGCAAAACTGATAGAGACATACCCCAAGCGACTTACAGCTGTAATCGCAGCAAAAGGTGGCGCTACAAAGTATTAACTTAAGGGGGCTGAATAATTTTGCACGCCCAATTTTTCAGTTTTTTATTTGTTAAAAAAGTTTGAAATATCCAATAAATTGCGTTCCACTTCATGATTGTGTCCCACTTGTTGATTTGTCACAAAAAATTACAGTTTTATATCCTTATGTTTGAAGCCTGAAATGTGGCAAAAGGTTGAAAAGTTCAATGGGGCCGAATACTTTTGCAAGGCACTGTATCTGGGCCTGAAGAAGATTATATAGAGATGTATAGCCAGCAGGCCAAGCTTTTAGGATTCTAGATGTGTTTTACCACCCTATGCCTACACCTTGGTAAGGATCTAGAAGTAACGCTGTCTCATTATCTGTAAATGCAGGCTCACAAATAGTATCATCCACATAAACTATGCATTACGCCGCCTCATAAAATCATCCATTAAGATTTTTTTTTTTTTTTTATATAGTGTGCGGTCCCAGAACAGCACATGAATAAAATATGGAAAGCACTCAAACTAGTCCGGTTAGATCCCAACCCAGACTTCGTCACACAATCACAACCCTGCTATGCAATAATCTGCTACTGTACGCCACATAACACCTAAACATGCCTATTGGCTAGCATGTACAGCTACAATTCAACTATTCCTACTAAAGCTCCAATGCATTTACACTGTAGGAGCCGAATTCATTATGGGTTCCGGTCTGAAGCCTATTGGTCCACATTCACACCTTTGCAATTTGTCACACAACAATGTACAATGAGAGGAATCCCATTATTGTCTATGGCAGCCTTTTTCAACCAGGGTGCCTTGAGGTTTCTTCAGCAGTGCCTTGGCAAAATCCCTAAAATATGCCCCAAAATTGTATAAAAGATGGTGGGTGGATGAAAATTGCCTTTTAGTTACACAAAGCCGCAGGTTTTCATTGTACACCATTATGACCTTCCAGCTGCCAATCTCCTAACGACCAATGATATCATCAGTTGATAAGGATGTCAGTTACCTGCATATCATCCTTGTTTGACCCTCCCTTGCCTCTCTCCATCAGCTTTGGAGTCTCATTAGCTAAGTGATGGAGAAAAACTGAGGGAGAAGAGAAACATTGGAATACTAGTCAGTACCAGTTTGTAAAAGTGTATTTGCTTTGGAAGAATAAATCACCTTTAATGTCGGTGCCCTTCGTATATTGATGTTTCTGCATTACGTAAAACTATCGGAATCGTTTTTAAATTTTAGAAAGGGGGGCTCAGAACTTTCCATAATCTTGGAGGGTGCCTTGACTAAAAAAAAGTTGAGAAACATTGATCTATGTGGCCATTCACAGCTGTTGAGCACACTTCTGTGCGCCTTGAAAAAAGGTGAAGGCGCTTCTTTTGATGTGACATAGTGGGGTGGATTTACTAAAACTGGAGAGTGCAACATCTGGTGCAGATGTGCATGGTAGCCAATCAGCTTCCAACAATAGCTTGTTCAATTAAGCTTTGACCTGGAAGCTGATTGGTTTCTATGCATTGTTACACCAGATTTAGCATTCACCAGTTTTAGGTAATTAATCCCACTGTGTCTTTGGCCCCATATTAAAAAAAAAAAAAATCCATAAAAAAAATGCAATTAAAAAAAAAAAAAAAAAGCATGAAAGACGTACAGTGAAAAAAATACAGAATCAAAAGTTTGGACCTAATGTCTGTATGTTTGTTGTCAAGTAGGGCAGAAGAATTTGCATTTTTTATATCAATGCAACAGAAATGTAAAGTATTTACTTATGTCTGTAAGGTCTAACGCACACTGATGTATGCTCTGAACACACTTGATCTGATCTGTGTGTGTGTTCTGCTCCTAAAAAACCCCCTTGCATGACCACAATAATGTTATTTTATGTGACACCACGTAAAAAATGCAGTGCAGTGTTCAAGAACAGCAATGTAGAATACTACTTGCTAATACTTCTGTTCGTCCAACTTCGTTATTAATTAACTGTGACACATAACCAGCAACAACTACAACTCCCATGAGCCCAGTCCCCTGGGGGAGTGAATGACAGAAGTGGCCACACCCCCGCAGAACCTGGTAGAAGACTTGGTCAGTAGGCAGGCAGGGAAAAGCTGCTGTGGACAGAGACTGATAATGCTAAACATTGCATGGGGTGTGTTTAGTATAATTGAAGCAGAGTTCTGTGTTGATGAAAGTAAAGTCAAGACAAAGTGCTGCGCTGCATAGCGGATGTTGACAACGCTGATTGCCCTTTAATGGCACTGTGTCACTGTTGTCACCCTAGTCAAGGAAGCAACGTTTAGGAAAGGTTTCTGGCAGGACCAATGGGTATCATACCATAGAGTGTTATTTACACAAAGCACCATGCACACTGTGATTGTGTGTGAGAATTCTATTAGGTATACAGAGATTTATTTTTTGACTAGATTTACTTTTATATTGTGCAGAGGCATCAGGTTCCCTGATTCTCTGCTGAAATTGTACATGGAAGCCAATGTCATTGACCTGTGACAATGACTTCTATACCTTTCTAGGAACTTCCACTTTCAGGGCAGGATCACCAATTATTATTTCATTGAATGTCCTTGTTCTGGCGCTTCCTGTTACAGTGTGACAACGCTCTGTCATTTCTCAACTGTGCTCCTGCGTTGTCACCCAGTTACACCGACTTTAAGTGGCCATTTCAACACAAATTATGCAGGTGTGGTCCATTGTTGTGACCATTAGGAGACCCAACCTGGGAAAGGCCATGCAGCCACTGCTAGAGTACATGTGGACAGGAGTCATAACTGCAGCAGATCAGCAACACACCGATGCAACAAAGGATGAAAAAAGGTATAAAGAAGTATAAAAAAAAAAAGAAAATAATGATGCAAAGGCTTTAGGGTTTAATAACTTCCATACATGGCGTAGAAAATAATGTCAAGTGTCAGCAAGACAATTTAAAAATCTATCCATTACTAATGGCTGCTTTACCAGAAACACTTACAATGGTTTGAATACTAGCACCACATAGGCTTTGAAAGTAACATTTTAAAAGCCATTATTCATGGATTCCTGTAATTTTTCCTGCCATTCTAGATGGGGAGATGACCTCAGTTTCCACTTCAGCATCCCTCCACGCCATCTGATCCACACTGACTGTCACAAACTAACTCCATATGTTCAAGCCCAGCCTCTGCTCCTGATTAGCCTGTATTGATTGCATACTTAATCCGATTAAAAGATCCCTCCAGAATTATTATTGTAATGGAGGTTTAAAAAAAAAAAATCTGCTTTACAAGCCATAGATATTTAAAGGGGGCTTCCACTTTCATTGGGGAGTTTTTGTCTGTAAACTGCCCATATGTCCAGGAAAAAGAAAATTGCCAGAGGTGCAAGGGTGTCACCCAAGTGAGCCAACATGTCTCAGCACCAAGGAGTGTAAAATGTACTTGTAGCTTTAAGAAAACTATGTAATGTAGAATAGAAGACATGGGAAGAAGGTGAATGATGTCCTACCTTCTTTTTTAAAGTTTTTCTTAATTAGAGTGGTGAAGGGATGGTCCCTTGGTCGGGTTTTTAATCGCTGTCTATGTCCCCATTGAGATTAACCTTTTCATTTGTACTGGTGACCAATGTCACAGAGAAACTGGGGGAAATCCAACATTTTAGCGATGTCTCCATTACAGGTGATGATGTCACAGCTACTTTTGCAAGGTAATATTTGTGTTTGCTAAAGCATTTGGCGTACACAAAGTGGATTTACATCCTCTATGGCGATTGAGGATATTTCAATGAATGTTTTTGATTCTGGAATTCAGCTTTAAACTGTACCTCCTCCATACAAGTCTTCTGTAAGGTTACACTGTAAAATGGCATAACAAGAAGCTTTTCAGGAATGGGCTGGGCCCTTTACACCTAATCAGTTGCCATAGTAGGTACATTAGACCAAAGCAGATCTTGAACATGACCCTTTCCTACACTTCTCTTTCTTACTAATTTTCTGTTTGTTTTTGCACTAGTAACAAGGCCTACCCCAATGCAAACTGCAGCAAAAAAAAAAAAACTAATAAATATACTTTCTGGACTGTAGGGGGCGACGTCATACTTCTTACAGCGATTTCCCCGGGAATGCAGAGTAGACCACATCTCACAAGAACATGCTACAGCCCTGTGCAAGGCGTGTCTTCTCGTGAGATCTGGGCTACTCAGTATTCCCCGGGATCTTGCCGGAAGGAGAGTTACGTCAGATAAAATCCAAGGAAAAGGTAATATATAAAACTCTATGCAGGAGCTTCCTGTAATAAAAAGACTGGTCACTGCTTCTCTTTCTCCTTGTGCAAGGTGACTGGTCTTGTCTCCGCCCCCCTCCTGTAGTTTTCTACAGGCAGCCTGCAGTGGGTGGGGCCTGCTGGATCCCTCCCACAGCTCTGCACTGGCTATGTACAGCACAGTTATGATGTCACTGCTACTTGCTAAGGCAATATTTTGGGTCTGCAAAGGCATTTGGTGCACACAAAGTTGATTTTTTATCCTCTGTGGCTAATAAGGAACATATTCCAATGTACAATTTTGAGTCTGGAGTTCAACTTCAAAAACCATTCAATGTATTTTACCCTGGTATAAGAATCTTAATAGTTCGGGAGCTCACGGGGGACATTACAAGGTGGCAGAAAAAAAACAGTAAGAATTTCATGGAAAATAGATTAAGAGCCGGTCCACACTGCCGCGACTTGTCAGCCTGACAAGTCGCGCTCCCCCGCGGTCCATTGACCGCTACAGGACCCGTTCTAATCGCTCAGACTTAGAAAAAGGGTCCTGTACTACTTCGGGGCGACCTCGGAGCGACTTGCATAGACTTCCATTATGTGAAGTCCCTGCAAGTCGCTCCGAAGTCCTGGTGCATGGTAATGCACAAGTCGCCCCCGAAGTCGTGCAGAGTCGTGTCGCCTTAGTGTGAACCGACTCTTAAGGGCCATTAACCACTTGAAAACCACAATACGTATATATACATGTCATTGGTCTAATCTACGGTTAACAGCAAACACACACATTATAGGTTGAACTGGATGGACTGATGTCTTTTTTTCAACCTAACTATGTAACTAAGTCAGTGGTCCCTTTGTTTGATTTATTCAGCCCTTGGGGCACTATTTCATCCACTGATACCAACAATGGAACTATTGGAAATAATCACACCCCCCCCCCCCCCCCACTGACCCCAGTGAAGGGGCACAATTCCTCCCAATGACACCAATATTGGGGCACAATTCCTCCCAGTGACACCAAAGATGGGGGAACATTGTTATTCCCAACGACATCGGGACCTTTTCTACTACCAATGGCAATAGTTCAGCCCCACAAAAGTCTGAAAGGACCGTAAACTGGCCCTTCATTTAGAAAGTTTGGAGACCCCTGGTCTAAGTGGGTTTTAGAATATGGATTTTGACATGTAAACAAAAAGAGCCGGAAAAGGCCCTGTCTTGGGGCTTAAAGAGAAACTTTAGTGCCCTTTAGGTTTTGACCCTGCCCCCACCCTCCTGTACCGCCATATTTGTTATGCTGTTATGTGAGTAGATGTGCTGAAGGGTTTTGCACATGTACAGAATGGTGGTGGAGGGGATGGTGGGAATATCATTCTTGACTAGAAAGACAAAAACCTGAGAGGTGTTCTAATCCATCTCTGCTTTAGAGCCGGTTCACGCGTATGCGATGTCAGACATCGCATGTGATTCGGAGCGCACTGCTCTGCAAATCACATGGGAAGTCTGTGAGATGCAAATTTAGCCCTTAGATTGTATGGATGGATTTGCATTGCATTCGGACCAAACTTGCACAGAACCCTTTTTTTGATTGGATGGGAACACTCTGATATGCGAACTGATATGCGAACTGATCTGGGGGGGGGGGGATCGTTAACTTTGTATTGACGCCCCCAGTGATTCGCATACGGCAGTGTGAACTGCCTGCAAGTTGAGTGCGATGCGGGAACCTGCAGTGGATTCGCAGGGTTCCCGCATTGCATAGGTGTGAACCGGGACTTAAGCTTAAAAAAAAAAAAAAAAAAAAAAAAAAAAAGTTTTGCCTTTAGTCATACTAAAAGACAAATAAATAAATAAAAGTACATGCTGGTCATAGCGGTATAGCACATATCAGTCTATTTCCTAAAAACTACATTCAGAGGAGTGGAGGTGCAGCCTGCAGCAGCCAATCAGATTTCAAGCCATCTTTTCAGTGTAAATGACAGAATGACAGTAAAGTGTACATAGTAGGGGAGGGGGCAGCCGCCAGCCCCACACTAAACCGTCTGCAGTTCATTATACAGAGGACACTGGGAGAGTGGGAAAAGCTGAGTGCCCTTCAGGAAACGCACATTCCACAGCCCATCAATCACCACAATTCCCTGATCTGTCATAACACAGGTCTCATCTACCAAATGGATAACCCGGTTACCCTTCAAACATCGTATTATTTATTTAAATAGCACTCTACATACAGTACTGTACATTCACAGCAGGCCCTGCCCTCAAGAGCTTACAATCTAAGGTCCCTATCTCACATACACGCACATACTAGGGCCCATTTAGCCAGGAGTCAATCAATCCACCAGCATGATTTGCAGTGATGGAGGAAACCCATGCAAGCACATGCAGAACATGCAAACCCCATGTTTATAGTGTCCTGGCCTGGGCTTGAACCGAAGACCCCGGTGCTGTAAGGCAGAAGTGCTGTGCTGCCCTAGATACATTCTACATTATTTACAAGTCAGACATGAACCTGAGTTGCCTATAAGCCCATGTTGGCAGTGGGTGCTGTTGATGTATAGCAACCACCTTAGTTATGGACATCTTTGTCTTCTAAGCTGCAGAACATATTCACAAATTTCAGCCATCTTATTTAAAAATTCTCCAACTCAAATTGGAGCTACCGCATGATATTCAGTCCCTCGCACACCCCCTGAGCCTCCCACGGCTCCCAAACGCTGCGGTTATCACGTGTTCCTGCAACACATGCAGCGGGTCTGTGCTCTTCTTACTATGAGGAGGCTTTTGTCAGTCATGGGTACCAGGATACACAATAGATCACCTAGTATACAGCATTACACAAACATCTGATGACAATATACACACTGCAATCACACCTACATCTTCAAGAACCTGATGAAAAGCCTAATAACTGCAGCCAATCAGAACACACAGGTCGCACCGATATGACATGGGACTGCTTTGGGTGGTTGTGGTCTGTATATCATCAGTGCTGCTTTACTGAGGCTGACAATACATGATACAATCTCTTTTACATCTACTATCATGGGTGGTGCAAGGGCCTGCCTGACTGGATACCAACCGAATGGATTGAAGGTCTGTCCTCCTATTTTATGGTTTTGGGAACTCTAAGTGAGTTTGTACAATCAGATTTTACAGTGTATGGTGAGCTTGACCATTGTAGAGGAGACATCTAATATTAATGTGTAAAATGTATCACGGGACAACTTTCTCTGACACAGAACAATACCTTTGTATTATAAAACATTGATAGATAGGGCGACTGCAGGGGGACACCAATAGGTCTGTGTGCTGCTAAAGGTCTTTGAGTCCCTACAGGTCTGTTTGTTGCTATAGGTCTGTGTGCCCCTAAAGATATATGTGCCGCTATAGGTCTCTGAGAGCTTTACATCGTGTGTCCCTAAAGGTTGGGAACCCCTAAAGTTCTGTGAACTGCTATAGGTCTGTGTGCCCCTAAAGGTCTGAGCAGCTAAAAATATGTGTTGCAATAGGTCTGTAAGCACCTAAAGGTCTGTGAGCTGCCTCGGGCTGTGTGCCCCTAAAGGTCAGGAACCCCTAGAGATCTGTGAGCTGCTATAGGTTTGTGTGCCCCTAAAGGTCAAGAACCCCTAAAGATCTGTGAGCTGCTATAGGTTTGTGTGCCCCTAAAGGTCAGGAACCCCTAAAGATCTGTGAGCTGCTATAGGTTTGTGTGCCCCTAAAGGTCAGGAACCCCTAAAGATCTGTGAGCTGCTATAGGTTTGTGTGCCCCTAAAGGTCAGGAACCCGTAAAGATCTGTGAGCTGCATTTGGTTGTGTGTCCCTAAAGGTCAGGAACCCCTAAAGATATGCGAGCTGCTATAGGTTTGTGTGCCCCTATAAAGATCTGTGAGAAGCTAAAGAACTTTGTGCCCCTAGGGGTCTGTGAGCAGCTAAAGATCTGTGAGCTACCTTAGGTTGTGTGTCCCTAAAGGTCTGGAACCCCTAAAGGTCTGTGAGCTGCTATAGGTTTGTGTGCCCTTAAAGGTCTGCAAGCAGCTAAAGAACTTTGTGCCCCAAGGGGTCTGTGACCTGCATTAGGTTGTGTATCCCTAAAGGTCTGGAATCCCTAAGGATCTGTAAGCTGCTATAGGTTTGTGTGCCCCTAGAGGTCTGTGAGAAGCTAAAGATCTGTGAGCTGCATTAGGTTGTGTGTCCCTAAAGGTCGGGAACCTCTAAAGGCCTGTGTGCTCCTAAGGGTCTGTGAGCAGCTAATAATCTGTGTGTTGCAATAGGTCTGTGTGTCCCAAAAGCTCTGTGAGCTGCTTTAGGGTGTATGTCCTTAAAGGTCGGGAACACAAAGGTCTGTGATTTGGTTTAGGTTGTATGTTCCTAAAGGATGTGTGCTTCTTTAGGTATAGGTGTCCCTTAAGGTCTGTGTGTTGCAATAGGTCTGTAAGAAGCTAAAGGTCTGGGAGCTGCTTTAGGTTGCATGTCCCTAAAGGATGGGAACCCCCAAGGTCTTTGAGCAGCTAAAGGTCTGTGTGTCTCAAAAGGTCTGTGAGCTGCTATAGGCTGTGTGTTCCTAAAGGATGGGAACCCCTAAAGATCTGTAAGCAAATAAAGATATGCGTGCCACTAAAGGTCTGAGTTGGTTTAGGTTGTGTGTCCATAAAGGTGGGGAACCCCTAAAAGGTCTGTGAGTAGTTATATGTCTGTGTGCAGCTATTAATCTGTGTGTGCCTATAGGTCTGTGGGCCAATGCTTGAGAATAGAGAGATAGAAGGCAGCCAATGATGGAATATATATATATATATATATATATATATATATATATATATATATATATATATATATATATATATATATATATATATATATATGGTATGTATGTAACAATACATTGCACAGTGATATGTCATATATATTTATATAGTGTATAGTGATGACATGTGGTGTGTATCCTCCATGTATGTATATAATGTGTATGTATGTAAAAATATATTGGACTGGCAGAGGTCAGTGAGATGTCAGAGATATATATATATATATATATTATATGGTGTATAGTGATGATGACATGTGGTGTGTATCCTCCATGTATGTGTGTATCCTCCATGTCTCTCCTCCTCCCATACAGATGAATGGTGTTCCCGGTGTCCTCCTCTATGGATGGATGGATGGATGGATATACACACATGTACCGGGCAATGTCCATAGGATTCTCTTACCGGAACCGGGGCGAATCCTTAATACATTCTTCAAAATCCACCGTCATGACTGCGGCGGGTGTCCTCAGTGCATTGCAGGCGGAGATGAGGGGTCCAGGGATGGAGATCACAGAGGGATGCACACGGCGATCAGCTCACACACCTCGGTTTGCATAGGAAGAAGATCCCCGCACACAGAGCGATCGGTCCCGGAGCAGTAGACCGCACAGAGGCCAGCAGATCGGAGAGTGATCTCTCTCCTTCCCCGGGATCCGACTCCTACAGCCGGCGAGCAGCCCAGCCTGTCAGTGCCAGGGAGCGTCTGCAAACTCCCCCGCCTGTCACTAATTCTCTCCCAGACTGTCACGGCCAGGGAGCGTCTGACAACTATCACCCGCGCACTGTGACACAGGCAGGGAGCGTCTGCAACTTCCCCCCATACTCTCTCTGTGTTATTGAGGGAAGGTCTGCAAGTTTATCTCAGCCTGGCTCAGCCAATGTCTGTCACAGATTTCTGGCTTGGCCCTACGCCTTACAATCTGATTGTACAATGGGTTTAGACTGAATGAGGACAATAAAAAAAATGAACAGAATGGCATTTATTGTTCAAACACAGACACACATTATTAAAGAAATGAATATACACAATACTACCTCCATAAAGAGACCATTGGAAAAAATGGCGCATTCTGTAAAAGAAGTAGCTGTTACCCCTTCAGTGAGCAGCGTAGTAAAAGGTCCAATTCACACTTTAGTGACTGCTGCAGTGTTATGGCGCACATGACATGTAGGGTTGCCACCTCACCCATTTAATCCTGGACACATGAATAACACCGGTTCTGAGGCTGATATAATGCAGATAAGGCACTAAGTAAGTGAGTTTAATTACCACCTCAATCAGCCCCAGGACCTGTGTAATAATGTGCGTCCTGGTTTAAAGGGATGAGGTGGCAACCCTACGCACATGCATTAAGACGCAGTATTGCGCATGTTAATATGCATTGCATTAGGGTAGGCAGTCTATATTCTGGTCTTTATTTATGGGCTGCAAATGCATTGCAACAGATCAAACAACGCTCATGACCCTTTTTTGGCAACACAGTGCACCACAAAACATGGTGTGCGTATTGTGGTGCACTGCAGTGCATTGCGCTCTACTGTACAATTCCTTTGGGGAGCCATTCACAAAGAATGACACCAGGAGACGCCACAGAGAAAACAGGCAACAGCTTCAACACATACATCACTGCAACACAGGCCCTCACTGTAATGAGGAGCTCCAAGGGCCACTGTTAGGCCTCATCTACCCAGGCATACTACAGCGTACAAAACAAAGAAAATTCCCAGCTTAACTGGCCAACTAGTCTACTACCAACTGAACTATCCTGTCTAACAGTTTGCATTAAAAACAGGGGTTTCGTTTGCACACATTTACAAACACATGTGTAAGCTTTGGAGCTGCTCCATGGCACCCCAATATTTCTGCAGTCCTAGCTAGTGATGAGCTCAGGTGTGTTTGGATTGAGCCTGCTAGGAAGCCCTCACTTTACACCGCCAATCATAGGCAGTGAGGTATTTCCCTGACTGGCAGCTGCACTGACACACGCTGCCTCTGATTGGCAGTGTGCAGTGACGGCTTGCTGGCGGGCTCAATCTGAACACACCTGAGCTAGGGTTGCCACCTCATCCCTTTAAACCAGGACACACATTAATTACCCAGGCTTTGAGGCTGATTAAGGTGGTAATTAAACTCACTTAGTGCCTTATGTGCATTATATTAGCCGCAGAACCTGTGTAATTAATGTGTCCTGGTTTAAAGGGATGAGGTGGTAACCCTAACCTGAGCCCATCGCTAGTGCTAAGGATCCTTTCACACTGGCTTTCCTCCCGGTGGACCCAGTTTTGCTCAGTGGGGATCGATCCGCTAATCCCCGTTGAGCAGGCGGATGACAGGTCCGTCTCCGCTCACTGTGTTGAGACAGACCTGTCAGAGCCCCGCACTCCTCTATGGAAGATCAGGTGAAAACTGACTGCCTGTCCGTTTCTATCCAATCCAATCCTCCAGACAGAGGGAAAATAGGGTTTCCATCCATCTGGATTTCATGGACAGGATTGGATCGGATAGCAGTGGGTGTCAGCAGACATGTCACCGCTGACATCCGCTACTCCATAGGGATGCATGGAGCATCCAATCAGGCCTGCCTGGAAAAACTGACAGGCGGACCTGATCGGAAAGCCCGTGTGAAAGGAACCTATCTTTATGGGAGCCTCCATAGTAGAAGCACATGCATTCTAAAGGATAGATAGAGGGCAAGTGAGCCGGAGGTAGCCCACCACTCCTAAAAGGCATAGGGGCACACTGGACACCCAGCAGAGTTAGGATCGCAGAAATATTGGTGTGCCCTGGCGTGGCTCTGTAGCTTACGCATTTATTTGCAAATGTGTGCTGACTAAACCCCTGTTTTTAACGCAAACTGTAAGACGGGATAATTTGGTAGGTAGCAGACTGGTTGGTGAGTTGAGCTGGGAATTTTCTTTGGTTTTGTTTTGTATGCGTTTCCCTTCCATGTGATCCTTGGCTCCTAAGGCTAGTTATAGGTGGGGGCAGGGGCCATTTGTTTGATACTACAGCATACACCCATGTGAGGGCCATGTTTACGGTCACAGGAATGTACAGGCATTTGTGCATCCCAATGTAAGTGGTCCCATTCATGTATATTTTACCACTCCCAATTTGACATCCATGCAGGTGCACAGCTCCTGAACGTGCACTGTCTGCATTCACGGCCATGTACCCACATCTGCACATCTGTCTAACTGGGAGAAGCAGCTGTGTTCGTGCAGCCTCTGCGTTCCATTTGACATGAATGGGACTGCTGTATGGGGAAACAAGGAAAATCTGTGCATCTCCATGCAGGTAAACATGGCCCCTGTATGGGAGCTGTAGTATGCCCAGGTGAACATGGCCTTATCCAACACGTTAAGGTGTGTGTCAGGGTATAGTGTTGCGCTGCAGTAATGCGTGCAACCCAATGCACACAGCAAATGATTGTGCATTACAGCAGACCACAACACACAATAACATGCTACCATATGGTGTGGTGCACTATGTTACACAAAAGTAAGTGCACCTTTTTGTGGTGCTTCGTGCAGCCTGTTCAAATGAAATAACTGTCTTACCACAACATCATTCATTAGAGGCAAAAAATGTGTCAATGCACTAAAACAGTGCAGATCCAGCCTGTTTGATAGCATGTACCCCAAAGAGTGCTGGGGTTCCTCCCGCATGCTTCACTTCTCTTGCCATGTGACCTGTGGTCAGTGTGGGACACAGGGGGCAAATAGGGAGTCCTCCCTGCATTCTAGGTTCAGCTTGTGGGTCTGCTCCAGGCTGTTCTTCCAATACTGTGTTCTCTAAATATCCAGGTACCTCAGGGTGGTAAGAGAAGGAGGCAGAACCAGGGCCAAAACATTGTGCCTCATACAACTTACCAGAGAGGCCCTACTGGGCGAGATACCAGGGGCATGACCAGCATGAGTCTGACAGATGGCACCCCAACTAGTCAGACTCCTTCTGGTTAACAGTCACCCCAGGCTGACCTAGACCCAGAAGGGGCCTGGGCATGGTATGGGATGGCTAGTTTTGCCCTCTTTCCCATCAGTGGCCCTGCCCCCCCCCACCCTTTACACCTAAATCAGTTGTTCTGTCACAGGTGTGACCTCCATTCTTACATCCCTAAGAAATCACATTTATTATAAAAAATGCCTACTCCCATACTGTATAATGATGTAATACATAATTATAAAAATATTGTAATGGGCCATGTATCTCAATGTTCAACAACATTGTATTTTTTATCTAGATATTCTCTGCAAATGTAATACATTGGATTACATTTTCAATATATTCATTGACATTGTGTGCACTGCTATTTACTGCAGGAATGTTAAAAAAAAAAAAATAAAGATTGAAGGAAATTGTGCTTCTATACCAGTCATAAATAAATGTCATAACTCATAACTGCTTGAACAGCGCTCATACTGACACTCACATGCACATAGTGTGCGTTCGCACTCCGTGGTGCACAACCGCATGCAGATGCTTCTTCTATTGCATCTCAATGGGCAGCTGTACGTGGTAGGATTGGGACCCGAGAATGGCATTACGCAGGCTCTGCATTCTGTATGACTGTGTGTATGAGGCCTAACACGTGTAAGTATCTATGTCTGTTTTATTGGCACGTATAAGGATATATAAGGGTAGTGCTTGTACACTGAGATATAGTTACCACCTGTTCTTAACAAAAAATACCTGCATTATTAGCAGTGTTTTCATTCTGAATTATTAAAGATGAACCCCAGGCACGTAGGTAAATAGACAGCCATAATACATATAAAGGACTTATTTAACTGCCAAGGGACTTGTAATTATGTTCTGCCAGTCTTGTGACCCAGGCACCCCTGCCAGATAGCACAGCCAGATCTTGCCTGCTGATAGGATAGTGAGGGAGCAACAGCACACTGATAGTGTAATTCTACCTTTTAGATTGTAAGCTTTCACAAGCAGGGCCTTCTGAACCTGTTTGTATTGAATTGTAATTTACCTGTACTGTCTTTTTTTACTTTACAAAGCGCTGCACAAACTGTTGGCAAAAAATAAATTCTGTATAATTATAATAATTATTAATCATTCTTCTCACATAGACTTCTGCTCCTGTCAGCTTGTTCATTGATCGCTATGATGTATTTCATCAGACACCATATTTGCTGTCCCAAGTGCCACCTCCATCCTTTCTATGTGGGACATGTGGTGCATTTAGAACAATAAGGACTCATGTGGCTTCACATGTCTCTATTTCATATGTTACTTGTCCAGCCAACGAAGGGAGCTGCTTATACCCTGACACACCATTAACACAAATTCTGGATGTCCTCATGTGCCTTCCATAAAGGCTTGTACATTTTAGGAATGTTTTTATACACTTTGCTGCTTTCTCCAGGTCACCCTATGTACTATGTATGTCCAAAATCTATAGTACTTTTTATGTACTTTTTTTAGGCCTGTTCTGCAAGTACAGAAAAATACAACGCTATTGACCCTGCTGGAATGAAAAGAAAAGGGAACGAATGGCCCCCTTTTATTCATGGGTTAGTGGCAGGTGAGGATAGTTTAGGAAAAGAATAGGCAGAGTGTTAGTCGTTAGGCAGTTTAAAGCCTGTCAGTTTTAAGTTAAGCTGATTGGCCATAAGTTAGTTAGCTTACTCTAGTTTCTAGGTAGAATAAGCCCCTGACCTGTATGAGCCGGTTTCTCCCGCCTATGAAGAGTTCAATTTGATTGGCTGAAGGGGTTCAAGAGGACCCATTTAAGGATCCCCTCACAGAGGAGACGTCACTCCGTCGGTCAAGCAGCGAAGAAAGAAGACAGCCCAGCGGTTCCAGCGGTTCCAGAGTCCATCGTCGGCGGGAGCAGTGGTCCACTGTCGGTAGTCCAGCAGGCGGTCGGGGAGGAAGAATTCAGCGGCAGCTTTCCTGGAAGAGGAGAAGAGACGAAGAAGAGGAGTTAGGCGCCCCCGCTTACCTCAGCCGAAGATGAGCCTCCTCAGAAGATTGATCGAGCGGGCGGGAGAAGATGGCGGCGAAGACTGGCTCCGGCGGTGTTTCGAGTTGCCGCTCGTCGCGGCATCCGAAGTGGCGGAAGTTGAAGATCGCGCAGGACCGGTGCAGACGGTGGCCGCCGGAAGAGACGTCGGAAGAGGATCCGGTGACGCGGCGGGCGCGGAAGGAAGAGCGTCATCGTCGGTGACGTCGGGCGTGGACGACATCACGGAGAGGGGTGTGCGCAGGCGCGCCACACCCGGAAGAACCGGCCAAGGAATCGGGCCGGCGAAGAGGCGGCGCACCCCGCGCCAACGGTTCTCCCCTCCGGCGGGCGTCCGGCGCGCCGGGAGGGGAGGTGAAGACTCGCCGAGGAGAAGACCAACGGGAAGACCTGCTCCAGGACCCGGAGCGAGGGCCCGGTCGGAGGCGGCGGGATCGTGCGGCGGGACCAGGAATCCGGAGGGGATCGCGCCGGCGAGATCAGGTGAGGGGATCTTCATAGACACAATGCCTGCACCCACATTCCTCCCTAGGCCCCCAGGGATTTTGCCTACCACACAAGCCAGACGTTCAGAGTCTGGGCCATCTGGGATACAGCAGCCCGGGCCTCCAGCCCCTACTAGGGCCCCTAGGCCCCCCGGGACACAGCAGCAGGGGTCGCCAGCATCTGCCTCGAGCAGTGGCCCCCTGGGAACACAGTCCACACCGGATATGAGCACTGGGGGTGCTGTCGCTCAGGACGGTACCCCCCTGCCAGCCTTTGCTGGCTTACTTCAAAAATTTTTAAATGATTTTAGGTCTATGATTGAGAACAGTACGGTTGCTGGGTCCTGCAGGACTGGTACACCGGCCACTGATACGGCAGTATCTGCCAACCCAGTTGGAGATTTGGGGTTATCACAGCATGCCCCTTCACCTAGGGATGTCTGGGTTCCTCATGTGGGCAATGTGGAGGTTGAACCTCATAGGCCCCAGAGCTTGCACTCTGAGATGTCTGCTTCCTATCTCCTGGCTCAATCCCAAAATTTACCTGAGACTTCCCTTAGGGAAACTCTCACCTGTGAAATGTCCCCGCTAGGTTTCCACCTATCCGAATCGGTTAAGGAGAGAATATGGCAGGGACATTTTATTGATATGTTGTCACTGTTGCCTTCGTCTAGGGATTTTGTTGCTAAAGGGGATAGGAAGGATGATGAGGAACGAAGGCGCCCTGTTTCCAAATCTTTCAATAACTGGTTGCAGGGTTTCTTTATTTTTTCATCAGTAATGTGTGAGAAATTCCCTACCAAAAGTGTGGGGCTTTTCCAGCACGCGGATATCATATTAGAAGCTTACAAGAATTTTGGTGGAACATCATGGTTCCAGTATGACGTGGCTTTTCGCCAAAAACTGGCGGTGCAGCCTGCCATGAAATGGGGGACTAAGGATGTCAGCCTTTGGCTGGACCTTTTTCTTCCCCAGAGGTCTATTTTTTCCAGACAGCCCTTTCCGAGTCAACAGTCCCCAGCATCCTCCCCGGGTTTTCAATTTAGAAAAGGAGTGTGCTTCAACTTCAACGAATCCGTCTGTAAGTGGCCGGGTTCGTGCAAGTACCGGCACGAATGCGCCTTTTGCTCTGGGGCCCACCCCATTGCAAAATGCTTCAAGAAGCAAGGGGGTCAGGCACCGGGTTATGGACACAAGGGCGGTAACCCCAGTGAACCTCACCGCCATGCTCCCGTGGCTCCAGCGCTACCCAGACAGGGTGAGAGCCACCCTACTAATTGAGGGCTTTCGGGATGGTTTCCCTCTTCCCAAGTTTTACGGTAAGGGTTGTAGGTTGGTAGATAATCTTAGATCCGTGGCGGGTTTGGAATCGGTTGTGGCCGAAAAGGTAAGTAAAGAAATAGATTTAGGTAGATTCGCGGGCCCTTTCTCTGTCCCACCCTTTGAGGATTTTAGGATCTCCCCTTTGGGCATTGTCCAAAAGAAGGAGCCTAATTCTTACAGGCTTATTCATCATTTGTCGTTTCCTTTCGGGGATTCCTTAAATGATGAAATAAGCGAGGATTTAGCTACGGTCCAATACTCTTCGTTTGACGATGCCTTGGTTAAATTAAGGGGTCTGGGCAAAGGGGTTTTGATGGCCAAGGCGGACATCAAATCGGCGTTTCGTCTGCTGCCGGTCCACCCGGACGCCTTTAATTCCCTGGGGTTTTTCTTTTCGGGTAATTTTTATTTCGACAGATGTCTCCCCATGGGATGTTCATTGTCATGTTTTTATTTTGAGTGTTTTGCCACCTTTTTGGAATGGGCAGTGTCGCTCCTTTGCGATTCGACTGACATCGTCCATTATTTAGACGATTTTTTGTTCTTGGGAAGGGCAGGGTCTACAGACTGCTCGCGCTTGCTGAATGGTTTTGTTCAGTTGTGCGAGCTGTTTGGGATCCCGTTGGCACATGAGAAGACGGCTTTTCCGTCTACTTGCATTCAATTTTTAGGCATCACAATCGACTCCGAAGAAATGGAATTTAGGCTCCCGCTAGACAAAGTGTCTAAATTGAAGTTTTGCCTGCTAACTTTGATCCGGAGACGTAAGGTTCGCCTTAAGGAGATGCAGTCCTTGCTTGGTTTGCTGGCTTTTGCTTCCAGGGTTATTCCCCTGGGTAAGCTATTTTCCAGGAAGCTGTATGCAACGATTGCGGGTCTGAAGTCGCCAAATTCTCACGTGAGGTTAACTCAGGAGGTCAGGGAGGATATGCTGGTGTGGTACCAGTTTTTATCGGATTTCAATGGCAAAAGTCTTTGGCAGGAAGAATTTGTTCTTGACAAGGATTTTTGTCTCTTCACCGACTCAGCGGGTTCGGTAGGCTTTGCCGCCATCTGGCGCACACATTGGTGTGCTGATCGCTGGTGCCAGAAATGGGTTCAATTGGGTTATACACGCAACAGTGTTCTTCTCGAGCTCTTTCCCATTGTGGTGGCCCTGGAGATTTGGGGCCATCATTTTCGGAACAGAAGATTAATGGTTCGGACTGATAACAGGGGGGTGATGTTCGCTATCAATTGTTTGTCTTCAAAATCCCCTCCTGTTATAGCCTTATTGCGGTATTTAGTAGCTAAATGCTTATCGTTTAATATTTGGATTAAGGCGACTTTTGTCCCCGGCAAAGATAATGGTTTGGCGGATGCTTTGTCTCGCTTACAGATGGAGCGATTTTTTACGCTGTTTCCGGAAGCGGACGAACAGAGCTGTCATTACCCGAGCCTCCTATGGCACATAGTCTAGACTTGGTAGCAAAGAACGTTTTGCGTTCTTTGGCTCCGGCGACCATGGCGGGATACCAATCAGCATGGTCATTATGGCTGTCGCATCTTCAGTCATTGGGTGCATCCCCCGATAGTTTTTCGGAAAATTTGGTGTTATCTTTTTTAAATTCTTTATTCCATAGGGAATATGCTTGGTCTCACGTAACCAAAATTCTGGCAGGAGTGTCCTTTTTCGTTAAGCTAAAAAATTTCCCTTCATGCTCTTCCTTTTTTACAGTGCGGCAGGCACTGAAGGGTTACCGTAAAGCGAAATTCTTGCCCGATTCTAGGAAGCCCATTACTGTCCCACTTTTAGAGAGATTGTGTGCGGTTACGTCAATCGTTTGTTTTTCCTATTACGAGTCGGTCCTTTTTCAGGCGGCTTTTTCGTTGATGTTTTTTGCAGCACTAAGGATATCGGAGCTCGTGCCGACGAGTAGGACGCTTAGCTCTGGTCTTTTTCTCTCGGATGCGGTTTTATCTGATGTGTCATGCTGCATTTTAATACGCTTCTCTAAGACGGATCAATTGGGTGTTGGGAAGCGCGTTATGTTGCACAGGTTTCTCAATTCTTCAATATGTCCGGTACGTCTATTGAAAAAATTTTTGACAATCAGATCGGCCGGTTCGGCTTTTTTGTTTAATCATCGGGATGGTAGGCCATTGACTGGCTATCAATTCAATGCTGTTTTTAAAAAATGTCTCGTTCAATTGGGTTTGGAAGAGGAAAGGTTAACTTCTCATTCATTTCGTATTGGTGCCGCTACCGAAGCGGCAAGATTGGGTCTCGGTGATCAAGTTGTTAAAAAGTTGGGCAGGTGGAAGTCGGATGTTTTTCAAACTTACATCCGCCCTGACACTGTTTGTTAAAAAATTTTTCAGGTCAATGTCTGAACGTGTGGATCATCGGACATTCTTTCGTGCACTGGGCTCGTGCACGAGCCAGAAGACGTCCTTATGGTGAAAACATCGGTTTGGATCCCAATTACTTTAGGGTTCAGTGGTTTAGCAAGCGAGGTATGCTGTGGTCGGAATTTCGTCCGGAAATTTTTAGACTACTGCAGTTTCTCCCCCCTCCGGATGTCTTGGTTGTACACCTTGGGGGGAATGACGTAGGCAGAGCAAGAACGTTAGACTTGATTTTTGCTATCCGGGATGACTTACAATTACTAAAGTCAACATTCCCTTTTTTGACCATTGTTTTTTCGGAGATTATACCTAGACTCGCTTGGTTCAAGCACTGTTATTTGAAACCGCTTGAAAAAATCCGTAAGCGCGTAAACAGGGCTTTGGAGAAGCTGCTGCGCGTCGTTGGTATTTTATCTTTTAGGCATATAGAGCTGGAGGGAGGTACTAGTGGATTGTATAGGTTTGATGACACCCATCTATCAGACATTGGCCTAGATACTTTTAATGCCAATCTGGGCACTTGCGT
This sequence comes from Pelophylax lessonae, assembly GCF_965119305.1. NCBI lineage: Eukaryota > Metazoa > Chordata > Amphibia > Anura > Ranidae > Pelophylax > Pelophylax lessonae. Next base: position 87,861,392 of record NC_138779.1, on the reverse strand, counting down.
GGAAGAGGCCGCGTGGTGGGGGTGTGCCAGGCGGGTGTGAGCCGCCTGCCTTTTGGATGTGTCAATTTAGTTAGTTGAGTTATGACAACCTGGGTCGTTGGGACCGGGTTTGTTCTATACTGCTGTTATTTAAAGTTTAAAAGATTTATCGATCTTTAATGTGTAAAATAATAAACGGCCGCGGCCTCTTTCATTCCAAATTTAAGTCTGAAGGTGTCTTTTTTAATAGTTATAAGTAAACTTAAGAAAATCCTGCCTACTACCCCATGAAAAGAAAAGGGAACGAATGGCCCCCTTTTATTCATGGGTTAGTGGCAGGTGAGGATAGTTTAGGAAAAGAATAGGCAGAGTGTTAGTCGTTAGGCAGTTTAAAGCCTGTCAGTTTTAAGTTAAGCTGATTGGCCATAAGTTAGTTAGCTTACTCTAGTTTCTAGGTAGAATAAGCCCCTGACCTGTATGAGCCGGTTTCTCCCGCCTATGAAGAGTTCAATTTGATTGGCTGAAGGGGTTCAAGAGGACCCATTTAAGGATCCCCTCACAGAGGAGACGTCACTCCGTCGGTCAAGCAGCGAAGAAAGAAGACAGCCCAGCGGTTCCCCTCCCACCCCCCCCTTTTTGTTTGTCGCGGTCAGTTTGTTATTTTAGGGTCACCTTCGGTCACGTCGAAGGGGGACGTTTGTTGTATTTTAAGTTGGATGTGTCAATTTAGTTAGTTGAGTTATGACAACCTGGGTCGTTGGGACCGGGTTTGTTCTATACTGCTGTTATTTAAAGTTTAAAAGATTTATCGATCTTTAATGTGTAAAATAATAAACGGCCGCGGCCTCTTTCATTCCAAATTTAAGTCTGAAGGTGTCTTTTTTAATAGTTATAAGTAAACTTAAGAAAATCCTGCCTACTACCCCATTCTAGTGTCTTTGTAACTTCCTGTGAACTAATATCTCAAGTCTTTCAGCACTTCTATCTTTTGTGGACTACAAAACACATCCACTTTGTATTGGAGATGAGGTGAGTGAGGCAAAGGGGCTTTGTAGACCAAATCAGAGGGGCGATCTAGGGCATACCTCACAACTTTCTGAGATGGTAATGGGGGACACCTATTAGCAAAAGTATGTAGACATAGGACTCACACCCTCCCACACCCCCTTAAAAGAGAATTATACCAAAAAAAGATTGGTTAAACCCACAAGTAGGGATGATCGAACGGTTCGGGTCGACCATCGCTTCGACCCAAACATTGACTGTTCGAGGTTCGGCCGAATTTAGAACTTTTTGCTGAAAAAGTTCGGAATTCAGCAACCAGAACCGACCAAAATGCAATGGGACAGGAAATGGGCTATAAAAGCCCATGATTAGACCAGAACCATTAGCAAAAGCCAATTGAGGGGACAGGAGAATGCTAGGAATGTGATTGGAGTGACTAGGGGGTCCCTAGGCCAATCATTAGTGAATACGCCCCCAGTATATAAGATAGCCCCCGCCGAATTCCTAGCATTGTAATACAGGGACATGGAAGAGAGTGGAAGCAGTTCTGTTAATTTTACTTTAAAAGTGTCATTTAGCATTTATTAGTGTGAGGAAAGGGATATCTAGTGTAGTTAGGGTGCTCTTTTACACTTTAGTTAGATGCAAAAATTTAGTTTCTGTAGGGAAAGTGTTAAGTGCCAGGGTGACCGTAATGTAGTGTAGGGTAAACTGACACTGACTGCTATGGCAGGGTGACCAAACCCTTCCATATCAGGGTGACCGCTATAGAGAAAAGATAGTTTCTCTTAAGTCACTTTCGCTGCAGTAATATGGCTTCTCGCTGGTCAGCTTGCTTTTTGGCTGCAGGCGTCTATAGGGATTTTTTGAGCACATGTTTGGAGTCAGGCATGACATCTGAACATGTGTATAGGGGGTATAAATACACACCCATGTATATATATACACCTGCACATATATAGGTGTGAAAGGAGCAGAAAACACTACTTGCGCTAATTAAATAATTAACACCAATATAGTTACGCTCCTATCACACCTATATATGTGTATGTGTAAAATACATATAAGTGTGTGTGTATATATATACCCCTATACAGAAGTTCAGATGTTTTGCCTGCCTCCAAAGAACCCAAAAAAATGCCCAAAAAAACGCTAGTGTCAAAAAAAAAACACCCAGGTGTGTTGTTGCAGGCATTTTTTGGGGGTTTTTGGAGGCAGGCAAAACATCTGAACTTGTGTATAGTGGTATATATACACACATACTTATATGTATTTTACACTTACACATATATAGGTGTTATAGGAGCGGAGCCATATTAGTGTTAATTATTTCATTAGCGCAAGCATATATTTCTGCTACTATCACACCTATATATGTCTAGGAGTATATATACATATAAGTATGTGTGTATATATACCCGTATACACAAGTTCAGATGTTTTGCCTGCCTCCAAAAACCCCCAAAAAATGCCTGCAACAACACACCTGGGTGTTTTTTTTTTGACACTAGCGTTTTTTTGGGCATTTTTTGGATCCTTTTATGTAGGAAGGACAATCCGCACCCTGAGGAAGAGATTCGGTGAACATCGCAGGTTTGTGGAGGCTGGTGATGACAAGCACAGTGTCCCACGCCACTTCCTGCTGCACCATGAACACCTGTCGGTCGGCCTCAGGGTGTGGATTATTGAGTCTATACCTGCTACTTTGTCGTCAGCAGAACGTTTTAAGAGACTATGTCAAAGAGAGGCCTACTGGATTTATACCCTGGATACTTTAGTGCCGGGGGGTTTGAATGAGGAAGTTGAGACCAATTCTCTCATTTGACCCTATCCAATTGGATATATAAAAATATATTTTTTTGGATTAGACATCTGAAAGATATGCCCCTTCATCTTATCCATAATACTCTTGTACATTTATAACACTCCTTTTAGATAGTCCCTTTCCTAATAGTCACATATGGAGTCAGAATAATTTAATGGGATATATCAGTGGATGGTCATATTGGCTGATGGCTTTTTAACAATTTTTTAAACAATTTTTTAGATAATTTTCAGACATTTACGGTGGTTTTAAATATGGTGGTTTTTATAAAATGAATAGCGTTATAAAATGAATAGCGATATAATTTTATATATATGTTTTTTTTTTGTTTTTTTTTTTAATTTTTTTCTGAATTAATAATTTTTTTTCTGAATTAATAATTTTTTTTAATTTTTTTCTGAATTAATAATTTTTTTTTTTTTTTTTTTTTTTTAATTTTTTTTCTGAATTAATTTTTTTAATTTTTTTCTGAATTAATTTAATTTTTTTCTGAATTTTTTTCTGAATTAATTTAAATATATTCTTATGTAAGTGTAATTTGACCAAGGTTGATCATTGCATTTTTGTTGACTACTGCTTTGGTTGTATGTTCCTAATGCATCTAGCCCCAGTCCAGTGTTATAGAGGGTTTCTTTTGAGCAAGAATTATGGCACCTTTAGGACCCAGCTGGCTCTGCCGCTCTGCCCATTTAAGCCCTTGTCCAAAATGGCGCTTTATCGGCCTGAGGAAGGAGCGCATGCTCCGACAACGCGTCGCCGGCGCCAGTACGCATCCCGGAAGTGACGTCAGAACGGCCGGTGCTGTGTCCCTAGTGTATGGGAAGTATCGATCTTCCATTCGCTACTGCCCAGGGCTTCGAGACCGCTTGTGCCATCCTGAATCCGGACATTGGGATCATCATTCCACTTTGCAATACTGCCATGTTGTTTTTATTACACCGCTTGTGAGTACCTGTTCACTGTGTCTATTAAACGTATGATCCTGATATACTACACTCAGTGTGGCGCCTGTTTTCTCCCTGCAGGATGAAGTAGCGGCCTTGCCGCATTCTCAAGTTTAGAGTCCTCAGCATTGTGAATAGTTAACCGTTGGAGTATCCCACTTATCCCTTCTCCCATCCCAGTTACAATAAAACCATAAAAACAACAACCCCTGGACTGATCGTTGACTGCGCCCAGAATATAAAGTACTAAGATTTCTGCTTAGATGCTACGAGTAACCCAGGGGAATCTTTAAAGTTTAATCTTCAGCAGCCCTCTAGGGGGCAGTGCTACATATATTATAAAGTACACTCACCTCAGTCTTTGCCCTCAAGAAGCTTATAATCTAAGGTCCCTAACTTACATCCATAGATATACTAGGGCCTACAATGATTACAAAATGAAAAAGATGAAAATGGAAACTTGATACTGCCCAGTAATCAGACTTGTATAAAGTACTCGAAATTTCTACTTGAGTAAAAGTACAAGTGCTCGATCAAAAAGTGACTTGAGTAGAAGTGGAAGTGCTCACAGAAAAAGTTACTTAAGTAGAAGTACTAAAGTATTCAACATTTTTTTTACTTAAGTATTGCAAGTAGTTTTTTCAAAAAAATTGCTACTTAAGTACTAAAAGTAAAAAGTACCAGTAGTTTTGAAAAAAAATTTCTACTCAAGTACTGAAAGTAGAAGTACAAGTACTGTGTTATGTAGTTATTAAAGAAAGAAGTCAAAAGTTTGAACATCATATTGTTTTTTATTATTTCAAATGATTTATTCAAATGATTAACCTGTGTTTGTTAGTAGTTTCTTGATGCACTTTAAGCGCTGTAGCACCATTTATTTGTTTGTTTCATATTTTCTTTTTATTGGAAAGATTTGGTATAGCAGCTTTTATTATACACAGCCTTTATTTTCCTATGCGCTGATTTACAAATGACATTATACACATTTTTTTGAGCTTTATGCAACCTGCCATCTACTGTTCTGGCAGTGGTAATTTTTATAATAGTAACGAGTAACTATGCAGCACAAAAAAAAATACTTGAGTAGAAGTATCGAAATCATCGAAAAAATGTAGTGAAGTAAAAGTAGAAGTAGGAGAAAAAAATTCTACTCTAGGAAAGTACAGATACCGCATTTTGGTACTTAAGTACAGTACTTAAGTAGTTCTACTTCGTTACTATACATCTCTGCCAGTAATGGCTTACAAATGTTATTGATGATTGATCCATATAACAAGTACTGTATAATGGAAGTGCATGTTGACTCAACAAAGAATCACCTCCTTTGTATTGTCTAGCAATGTCACTGTGTTTAGCTTTTCTTGCGAAACACACCACAGCAGATAGATCTAATCCTTAAGTGGCGACATTTAGTTAGCCAAAGCCTTGTACAGTATATCATACACAATGGTCATTTTTTTCTATAAAATTTTGTTTTCACCTTTCTTTCATTGTTGCTCATCCCCTGCAGCCTCTTCCCGTCTACAATGCACTACAAGGTCAAGTGCAATCATTTCTATGGCCCGGCCTATCTGAGAATGACAATAGTGGACAGTGCCTGTGCAATATGTGTCAGCACAGCCACTTGCGGTCTTTACCAGGGGTGCATATGACAGGGTGACAACACAGGAGCACAACTGGGAAAGAGTTGTCACTCCATAACAGGAAGAACCTGAGCAAGGACCTTCCTGGCAGGATATTTAGGTACTCTTTTACCTTAGTAAAATGGAAGATGTAAAAAGATTGAAATTCAGAATTGAAATTGCATTATCATGATAAAGCTTACATTACATTTTAGTGACTGGGTTTAGACCTACTTTAACCACTTCAATACAGGGCAGTTACACCCCCTTCCTGCCCAGGCCAAATTTCAGTTTTTAGCGGTGTTGCATTTTGAATGACAATTGCGCGGTCATGCAACACTGTACCTAAACCAAATTTATGCCATTTTTTCCCCACAAATAGAGCTTTCTTTTGGTGGCATTTGATCGTTGCAAGATTTATTCCTTTTTGGCTAAACAAATAAAAAAATTTGTAAATAGATACGTTTTTTCCTGCACTGATGAGCACTGATGAGGCCACACTGACAGGTACTGATGAGGAGGCATGATTGATGGGGTGGCACTGATGAGGTGGCACTGATGGGGCGGCACTAATATGCAGCACTGATGGGCACCGATAGGCGGCACTGATATGCAGCACTGATGGGCACTGATATGTGGCACTGATAGGTAGCACTGATATGCAGCATTGGTGGGCACTGATAGATGGCACTGATGGGCAGCACTGATGGGCACTGATAGGCGGCACTGATCGGCACTGTTGGGTGGCATTGATGGGCACTGATAGGCGGCACTGGTGGGCAATAATGGGCACTGGTGGGTGGCACTGGTAGATGGCAATGAGTGGCACTGGTGGGCAGCACTGATAGGGAGGGCACCACTGGCAGGCTCCCTGAGCCCTAATTGCCTTCCCTGGTGGCCATGGTGAGCATCCCTGGTGGTCATGGGTGGGCATCCCTGGTGGCCACAGGTGGGCATCCCTGGTGGCTCTAGTGGCACCCCCCAAGGGTCTGCACTGGTAATCAATGCTCTGATTACCAGTGCACACACCCCCCCCCCCCATCAGGAGAGCCGCGGATCGGCTCTCCTCTACTTGTGCCTGTCAGGCAACGACTCTTCCTATTTACTATGTGACCAGCTGTGATTGGACACAGCTGGTCACATGCTAATGAGCCTACGTCAGTAGGCTCTTTACCAAGATCGGAAATGTGGTGTGTCAGAGTGATTATCCTGCACGACGTCATATGACGATGGGTCAGGATAATGTAACCACCTTCCTGCCGTCAATTGCCTATAGGGTGGGGGGGGGGGGGGGGGGGAATCCAATTCTGGGCGTCTGAAAAAAATACATTGCACTGCAAGGGTGAAATGCTTGTTGGGTCTAGTCTTAGTGAAAAAGGTTTACCTTAGACCCCTTTCCCTCAGGCGATCTGATCAGGTCCGCATGTCAGTTTTTCAGGCGGACCTGATTGGGCCCTCCAGTCACTTCTATAGAGCTGGGGATGTCAGCGGACACATGTCCGCTGACACCCGCTGCCATCTGATCCGATCCTGTCTGCCAAATTCAGACAGAGGGGTAACCTATTATCCATCCGTCTGCTCGCTCCTTTTGGAAATATGTTGTAAATAAATGTTGGTGCTCCAGCATGTTTCCTCTGTACAACTGGTCCCCTGAGGCTTCTTCTCTTCACTGCTTCAGCCAGCAGTCAGACTCTGACATCATCACATTCAATGGACCAATAGTTGGAAGCCAGCATCAGAGAAAAGAGGAGAATAGGGTAGGTATTTAAAATTATTCTCTGTCCCCCTAGGCCAGTGATGGCGAACCTTGGCACCCCAGATGTTTTGGAACTACATGTCTCATGATGCTCATGCACTCTGCAGTGTAGTTGAGCATCATGGGAAATATAGTTCCAAAACATCTGGTTCACCATCACTGCTGTAGGCTTAAGGAACATTTACCATTTGCAGTCCAGGGATGTCCCATTGCAAGTGAATTCTTTTTTTTAATCCCAGAATTAGTGTTGAGCGAACACGGACTGTATTATTCGTGTTCGTACCGAATAATTGGATTTTTTGTACCCGAACACGGACACGGACACTTTACTGTATGTTCGGGTAAAAATCCGTGTTCGGTCGTTTTATTTCCGGGTTTTGCATGCTTTGGCGCTCTTTTCATGGCGGGCTTTCAACAGCCAATCAACAATCGTTTAACTGGTGTGCCTTAAGCCATCCCAGCCATGCCTGCAAATGTCTCAGTAGCTGTGATTGGCCGTCTGAAGCATGTGACCAAGTCTTTATAAGTTCGAGGCAGCCGCAGCGGCGTCATTATGCTGCTTAGATTCAGGGACAGAGCACACATCAACGTGCTGGCTGCTGATTAGGGAAAGATAGGCAGGAAAAAACCATTTGTGTCCGGATAGAATTGAGGGACAGGTCGGAGTGTTTAGGCAGGGCGAGTTGTAGGCATTTTAGGGATAGAGTCTGCTGAATTATATAGGGTCAGTGTCTTCTACAAACTACAATCGATATTGCTGTGTGGGGGGTGGGGTCTGCACTCAATCCTGATCTACGATCTCTTCTCAATCCTGTTAGGGACAGAGTCTGCTGAATTTTAGGGAAACTGTGTTCTACAAACTACAATCGATATTGCTGTGTGGTGTGGGATTGGAGATAGGCAGGTGTCAGTGATCCACATCCATTTTTCTGTGTGTGAGCTGCAGTGAACACAATCTTTTTGGGCTGCAGTGAACACAATCTTTTTGGGCTGCAGTGAACACAATCTTTTTGGGCTGCAGTGAACACAATCTTTTTGGGCTGCAGTGAACACAATCTTTTTGGGGTGCAGTGAACAAAATCTTTTTGGGGTGCAGTGAACACAATCCTTTTTGGTGTGCAGTGAACACAATCTTTGTGGGGTGCAGTGAACAAAATCCTTTGTGGGGTGCAGTGAACACAATCTTTTTGGGGTGCAGTGAACAAAATCCTTTTTGGGGTGCAGTGAACAACATCCTTTTTGGGGTGCAGTGAACACAATCTTTTTGGGGTGCAGTGAACAAAATCCTTTGTGGGGTGCAGTGAACACAATCTTTTTGGGGTGCAGTGAACACAATCTTTTTGGGGTGGAGTGAACAACATCCTTTTTGGGGTGCAGTGAACAAAATCCTTTTTGGGGTGCAGTGAACAAAATCATTTTTGGGGTGCAGTGAACACAATCTTTTTGGGGTGCAGTGAACACAATCTTTGTGGGGTGCAGTGAACACAATCTTTTTGGGGTGGAGTGAACAACATCCTTTTTGGGGTGCAGTGAACAACATCCTTTTTGGGGTGCAGTGAACACAATCTTTTTGGGGTGCAGTGAACACAATCTTTGTGGGGTACAGTGAACAGAATCTTTGTGGGGTGCAGTGAACACAATCTTTGGGGGGTACAGTGAACACAATCTTTGTGAGGTGCAGTGAACACAATCTTTGTGGGGTGCAGTGAACACAATCATTGTGGGGTGCAGTGAACTCAATCTTTGTGGGGTACAGTGAACACAATCTCATACTGAAGGTTTGAGGGTGCTGCCTGTTCCATACTCCCCCTACTCCTCATCTAGCCTTTTAGGGGTACAAACAATAGTAATTGGGGCCTAGTGTGGTTGTGTACGTGTGATATACATACACTTTTTTGGGATCATATTTTCTATTCCGCTATTTAATCAAAAACCTTTGGGGATCAGTTAAATTGGGGGATAGTCTGTGTTGGTACGTGTGAGAGAGATCCACCTTTCCAAGTTGTTGGGGTTCATCTCATACTTCTGAAGGTTTGAGGGTGCTGCCTGTTCCATACTCCCCCTACTCCTAGCCTTTTAGGGGTACAAACAATAGTAATTGGGGCCTAGTGTGGTTGTGTACGTGTGATATACATACACTTTTTTGGGATCATATTTTCTATTCCGCTATTTAATCAAAAACCTCTGGGGATCAGTTAAATTGGGGGATAGTCTGTGTTGGTACGTGTGAGAGAGATCCACCTTTCCAAGTTGTTGGGGTTCATCTCATACTTCTGAAGGTTTGAGGGTGCTGCCTGTTCCATACTCCCCCTACTCCTAGCCTTTTAGGGGTACAAACAATAGTAATTGGGGCCTAGTGTGGTTGTGTACGTGTGATATACATACACTTTTTTGGGATCATATTTTCTATTCCGCTATTTAATCAAAAACCTCTGGGGATCAGTTAAATTGGGGGATAGTCTGTGTTGGTACGTGTGAGAGAGATCCACCTTTCCAAGTTGTTGGGGTTCATCTCATACTTCTGAAGGTTTGAGGGTGCTGCCTGTTCCATACTCCCCCTACTCCTAGCCTTTTAGGGGTACAAACAATAGTAATTGGGGCCTAGTGTGGTTGTGTACGTGTGATATACATACACTTTTTTGGGATCATATTTTCTATTCCGCTATTTAATCAAAAACCTTTGGGGATCAGTTAAATTGGGGGATAGTCTGTGTTGGTACGTGTGAGAGAGATCCACCTTTCCAAGTTGTTGAGGTTCATCTCATACTTCTGAAGGTTTGAGGGTGCTGCCTGTTCCATACTCCCCCTACTCCTCATCTAGCCTTTTAGGGGTACAAACAATAGTAATTGGGGCCTAGTGTGGTTGTGTACGTGTGATATACATACACTTTTTTGGGATCATATTTTCTATTCCGCTATTTAATCAAAAACCTTTGGGGATCAGTTAAATTGGGGGATAGTCTGTGTTGGTACGTGTGAGAGAGATCCACCTTTCCAAGTTGTTGGGGTTCATCTCATACTTCTGAAGGTTTGAGGGTGCTGCCTGTTACATACTCCCCCTACTCCTAGCCTTTTAGGGGTACAAACAATAGTAATTGGGGCCTAGTGTGGTTGTGTACGTGTGATATACATACACTTTTTTGGGATCATATTTTCTATTCCGCTATTTAATCAAAAACCTTTGGGGATCAGTTAAATTGGGGGATAGTCTGTGTTGGTACGTGTGAGAGAGATCCACCTTTCCAAGTTGTTGAGGTTCATCTCATACTTCTGAAGGTTTGAGGGTGCTGCCTGTTCCATACTCCCCCTACTCCTAGCCTTTTAGGGGTACAAACAATAGTAATTGGGGCCTAGTGTGGTTGTGTACGTGTGATATACATACACTTTTTTGGGATCATATTTTCTATTCCGCTATTTAATCAAAAACCTTTGGGGATCAGTTAAATTGGGGGATAGTCTGTGTTGGTACGTGTGAGAGAGATCCACCTTTCCAAGTTGTTGGGGTTCTTCTCATACTTCTGAAGGTTTGAGGGTGCTGCCTGTTCCATACTCCCCCTACTCCTAGCCTTTTAGGGGTACAAACAATAGTAATTGGGGCCTAGTGTGGTTGTGTACGTGTGATATACATACACTTTTTTGGGATCATATTTTCTATTCCGCTATTTAATCAAAAACCTTTGGGGATCAGTTAAATTGGGGGATAGTCTGTGTTGGTACGTGTGAGAGAGATCCACCTTTCCAAGTTGTTGGGGTTCATCTCATACTTCTGAAGGTTTGAGGGTGCTGCCTGTTCCATACTCCCCCTACTCCTAGCCTTTTAGGGGTACAAACAATAGTAATTGGGGCCTAGTGTGGTTGTGTACGTGTGATATACATACACTTTTTTGGGATCATATTTTCTATTCCGCTATTTAATCAAAAACCTCTGGGGATCAGTTAAATTGGGGGATAGTCTGTGTTGGTACGTGTGAGAGAGATCCACCTTTCCAAGTTGTTGGGGTTCATCTCATACTTCTGAAGGTTTGAGGGTGCTGCCTGTTCCATACCCCCCCTACTCCTCATCTAGCCTTTTAGGGGTACAAACAATAGTAATTGGGGCCTAGTGTGGTTGTGTACGTGCGAGATACATACACTTTTTTTGATCATATTTCCTATTCCGCTATTCAATAAAAACCTTTGAGGATCAATTGAATTGCGGGATAGTCTGTGTCGGTACGTGTGAGAGAGATCCACCTTTCCAAGTTGTTGGGGTTCATCTCATACTTCTGAAGGTTTGAGGGTGCTGCCTGTTCCATACCCCCCCTACTCCTCATCTAGCCTTTTAGGGGTACAAACAATAGTAATTGGGGCCTAGTGTGGTTGTGTACGTGCGAGATACATACACTTTTTTTGATCATATTTCCTATTCCGCTATTCAATAAAAACCTTTGAGGATCAATTGAATTGCGGGATAGTCTGTGTCGGTACGTGTGAGAGAGATCCACCTTTCCAAGTTGTTGGGGTTCATCTCATACTTCTGAAGGTTTGAGGGTGCTGCCTGTTCCATACCCCCCCTACTCCTCATCTAGCCTTTTAGGGGTACAAACAATAGTAATTGGGGCCTAGTGTGGTTGTGTACGTGCGAGATACATACACTTTTTTTGATCATATTTCCTATTCCGCTATTCAATAAAAACCTTTGAGGATCAATTGAATTGCGGGATAGTCTGTGTCGGTACGTGTGAGAGAGATCCACCTTTCCAAGTTGTTGGGGTTCATCTCATACTTCTGAAGGTTTGAGGGTGCTGCCTGTTCCATACCCCCCCTACTCCTCATCTAGCCTTTTAGGGGTACAAACAATAGTAATTGGGGCCTAGTGTGGTTGTGTACGTGCGAGATACATACACTTTTTTTGATCATATTTCCTATTCCGCTATTCAATAAAAACCTTTGAGGATCAATTGAATTGCGGGATAGTCTGTGTCGGTACGTGTGAGAGAGATCCACCTTTCCAAGTTGTTGGGGTTCATCTCATACTTCTGAAGGTTTGAGGGTGCTGCCTGTTCCATACTCCCCCTACTCCTCATCTAGCCTTTTAGGGGTACAAACAATAGTAATTGGGGCCTAGTGTGGTTGTGTACGTGTGATATACATACACTTTTTTTGGATCATATTTTCTATTCCGCTATTTAATTTAACTGGGCCTCCATGCGAGACCTGTGTGCCTTGTTGCGCTGTTTTGAGTACTCCACCAACATGGCCAGTGGCAATGACGCCGTTCTCAGCTTAACTATCCCACTTCTATGCCTCCTTGAAAAAACAATTCGGGCGATGATGGAAGAGGATGTGGCACAGGATGAGGAGGAGGAGGAGGATGAAGAGGTAACATTTCCAAGGCTTTCAGGGCAGTCATTCGCAAGGGGCTCCGAGGGTGGGTTCCTGCACACGCAAACGCCAGGGACGCAATTGTCCAGCAGGGGCACAGTTCTGGAGGATGAGGAGGATGAGGAGGAGGAGGAGCTGGAGGAGGAGATGGAACCATGTTCACAGCAGGGTGGCACCCAGGCCAGCTCATGGCCATCACTGGTGCGTGGCTGGGGGGATACAGAGGACACGGACCATACACCTCCCACAGAGGACAGCCTTTCGTTGCCTCTGGGCAGCCTGGCACACATGAGCGATTACATGCTGCAGTGTCTCCACAACGACCGCCGAGTTGCCCACATTCTAACTTGTGCTGATTACTGGGTGGCCACGCTGCTGGATCCCCGTTACAAGGACAACGTACCGTCCTTAATTCACTCACTGGAGCGCGATCGCAAGATGCGCGAGTACAAGCGCACGCTGGTAGACGCCATGCTGCTGGCATTCCCATCTGACAGCGGGGCCACAGTGGAAGCACAAGGCAGAGGAGGAGGAGGAGGAGGTCGCCAACGCAACCAGGGCACCGCCAGCACCTCAGAAGGCAGGGTTAGCATGGCCGAAATGTGGAAAAGCTTTGTCAGCACGCCACAACAAACAGCAGCACCAGCAGCTCAGATGTAACGTCTTAGCAGGAGGCAGCATTTTACCAACATGGTGGAGCAGTATGTGTGCACACGCCTACATGTAGTGAATGACGGGTCTGCCCCCTTCAACTTCTGGGTCTCCAAATTGGGCACATGGCCTGAGCTTGCCCTTTACGCCTTGGAGGTGCTGGCGTGCCCTGCAGCCAGTGTATTATCTGAACGGGTATTTAGCACGGCTGGGGGCGTTATAACAGACAAGCGCAGCCGCCTGTCCAGAGACAATGTGGACAAGCTCACGTTCATTAAAATGAACCAGGCATGGATCCCACGGGACTTTTCCGTACCTTATGCAGAATAGCAATGGATACCGACCTTACCCACCCATTGTTCCATTTTTGCTCTTTCTCACTCTTTTGGGGTGTACCCTCATTTAAAATTTGTGAAAAGAAGCAGTGTTGGCTACCTCGTCCTCCTCCTCAGGGCCAGATTAATGTAGGGGCTATTGGAGCTGCAGCTCCAGGCCCCTACCTTTTATATAGGCCCCGGGTTGGCCATATTCACTGTTACCGCTCTTCTGTCACTTGTAAACACAGAAGTCTGGCTTCTATGCTCGCTTCCCCAGGCAGCACCCTCAGAACCTCCCCACACAGCGTGAAGGCCGGACAAGGAGGGACAGTTGGCGATGCATGGATGTGTTTATGGGCTTCAGAGACAGCATCCCATGTTGAATTAGGCATGCATGGCTGCACCCTTCCTCCTCTGGGTGCATGGCAAGGCACGGCCCTAAGGCCCTTCAAAATCCTCAGCACCAAGCCCATGATGCTGTTAATCCGGCCCTGGTCCTCCTCCACCGCCGCTTCCACCTACACCGCCCATAGGTGTGCGCAGCCTATTGCATTAAGGTGTGCACCCCAAAGTTGAAATACACATGCATGTGTTTGCCAGCAGGGAGAGTAATGTATCGGGGCCATGTACCTGTAGGCAAGGAGAAATAGAGCAGAGCAGGTCCCAGGGAGATCTTTCCCATCTCCTCACTGGCAATGCTATGTGCCCTAGGTGATTAGGGTGTGCCCAGGCACACCCAGCACACCCTGTGCGCACGCCTATGTCACCGCCACATCCACCACCACCTTAACCTCCCTCCTACTCCATATGGGCCTCGTCCTTCAGAGATGAAGAAGAACATTGTTTTATTTTTCTGTTTTTTTTTGTTGTTTTAAGTTATTTCCCTATCCACATTTGTTTGCAGAGCACTTGCCATGCTCTTAATTACGTTTTGCTGCCATTTGCAGCACTCTAGCCCTTTCCTTTGGTGTTTTAGAGCCATTTTAGTGCCTTAAAGTTCGGGTCCCCATTGACTTCAATGGGGTTCGGTGTCCGGGAAAAGTTCGGTAAAAGTCCGGGACACGGACCCGGACTTTTTTTTAAAGTTCGGCCGAACCCGTCGAACACGGACATCTAGGTGTTCGCTCAACCCTACCCAGAATTTGTCTTTAACATATAACATGTAATAAGGGATAAGGATAAAGCCTGAGCCATGAAAATGCCTTTTATCATTGCAAAGACTTTCCAACATGGCAACTCAAAGGACTGTTCTGTCTTTACCAAAGAACAAAAAGTGACCCACTCAGTGAGCTTATATCAGAAATAATTAGCATTCAGCAAAATAGGAAATAAGCTGAACTCTAATAATATGAGACTTTTGTTGCACTACGTGTTACAACAAAATATCATATACTAAATAACTGCTGTGTAGTAAAATACTACCCCTCCTTGTGTCTACTGTTCAGCTGTCTACTGTCACTCTATTTTATATACCAGGATGATGAATTGTCCACTAATTATGATTGTTTCTGTTTAGATACCTGTGATTAAGCATATTGATGGCTTCCAAAAAAGTGGATAAAGTCCATGAAACGCGTCGGCCCATTAAGAAATCAGTATTTCCCAATATACTGCATCCTTTTGTCACTATTTTATTCTATGTCTGTATTGTAAACTGACTTCTGAAGAAATTTGAAGTAACCTATCGGAGAATACCATTTTATGAGTGTTTATTAAAAAAAATGAGTATTTTATTGTACAGTAACGTGTTGTGCCTTAAAAGTCCCATTTTAGTTGAGTTCCTCTTATTTCCTATTTTGTAATTTGCATTGGGATGTGGCACTTCCCTTTCTTTTCTTTTTTTTTTTTAATTAATTGGGATAATAAGCATTAAGGTTAGGTTACAAAAGCACAATAGTTTTTGGCCGTCTGGTATTTGTAACTATATTGGGTAAAGTTCCTCTTTTGTTAGTATCGCCAGACATGCTGTGGTCACCTACAGCTTCTTCTGTACTTACATGACCACAAATCTCAATGTATTTTGTCGCTAAGTAATAAAACTATAGCTAAGCCCATGAACAAAAATATAATATATCGCAGCCTACTAGTCCTTAGATGCGATTGCTGCATTTGTTTCTTTGTTCAGGCTAGGAAAATTTCCTTAGCCCCCGTTTACACCGGTGCAATTTGTCATGCAAGTTCTAAATTGCATGATAAGTTGCACCCTATTGTCGGCAATGGAACCGTTCAAAATGCTGTGACTCATGTCGCACTGATTTTGAAAAAGGTTCCTGCACTACTTTTTGCTGATTGGATTGCAACTTGCATAGACTTCTGTTGTATGAAGTCGCAAGCCACAAAGAAATCGGCAGTGCAAATCGCACTGATGTGCAGCTTTGAAATTGCGCTGAAGTAGTGCGATTTCAAAGCCACATCGGTGTGAATGTGGGCTTTAGCACAGAACATACCAGTTGATACTGCCAGAAATGCAGAGTTCTTGTGCAATGAACTGATATCTCTAACTAAATCAACTTACCAGATATATTCTGTGAACTACAAAGTACCTCCTCTGTACATAGTGGAGATTACGAGAGAGGCAGATCCTTGTAGTCCAAATCAGGAAAGCAATCAAGGGTGACAACACTGTTCCTTCTTAGATACAATGCAGTAAATAAGCATTGTCACCCTAGGACAGGAAATGTGTTACTTGCATAATCACATGTTGAAAATAAAGGCAATAAATTCTGAAATATAAAATAATGCCGCCACCACATTTAAAGTATAACTATAGGCAATTTTTCCTTCATTTTACATAGTTAGTCAAGTTGAATAAAGACACAAGTCCATCTGGCTCAAACAATAAAAAACATAAAACAGTAAAGAAAATCCAACCATACAATCCCATATACACAATCCTGTAATTAGCATTAAGGTTAGGTTAAAAAAAGCACAAAATTTGGACAGGGCGGAGGTGGTCTGCCAGTTTTTATTGCCCATGTTAGGGAGATTCACCCTCTCTATTTGTCCTGTTTACCATTATCATTGAAAGTAAAAGAAAATTCCAAATTTGGGGTTGTCCCCATAAAAGTAATAGAAGGGAAATCTTCCAATGGGGACTCTAGTTCTGATGAGCTGGGGGTCCCCAAGAGAAACCCTTAATTTTCAGAGATTTCCTCTCACCTGTTTGGCTATGGGACAGGAAGTGAAGGTAAATCTCCCCAATGGGACAAAGATGGAAGAAAAAACCTTACAGGGGTTATAGCCCTACTTTATCCAAAATGAAAAAAAAAATGTTGCCTATAGTTCTCCTTAACGGTTTAGATGTCTCTAAACACAGCTGCTTGTTAGCTAATGTGCCCATGCAGGCGTTTAAATCCGAATTTGATTGCTGCATTCAAAAAAGCCCCAAACTCAAGAAAGGCCGCAGCAAAAAAAATAAATAAATAAATAAGCGTAGGGCCTCATGGAAGGGTTTAATGGGCTACGGTCAGTTAAGGGTTAAGGCAGTTGGTTCAAGTGGAGGTCAAGGTCAGGGATTGGTCAGTGTCAGGTAGGTGGGGTAGTCAGTGAGTGAAGTGGGGGGGGGGTTACTTACGGTTTCAGCACAATTCGTCGGGAGCCAAGGTGAAAGGATCCCCGCCCTCCCGCCCTGGATTGGTTACGTTCTCCGGAGATTGTTTTGCTGGTTGGGTTTGTTGGTATATGGGGTTTGGTTGGATTGGGTTGGTTTGTTGTCTGTGTGGTTGGTTTTGGTGTTGGCGGTTGGGGGTCTTTGGAGGTGGTACAATCTGTTGTTGGTAACAAAGTTCATAGGGTTACCCATCTAAGGTATGGAGCCCTCTAGTGTATCCCGGTTAATAGCGGATTAACGGGAAGTGGTAACAACGAGGTATCAGTGGTCAAGTGGGTTGTCCCCGAGCTGGTGTTGCGCGGCTGGGGACCGTTTAACGAGTTACGCTGATACACAGTCAATTGGAATTTGGTGCCTCCCAAGACCAACAACTCATTTCAGGGGATACTGGAGTATTTATGGTTATGTTAATATTTATGTGTTTTGGTTAATTTTGTTAATAAATGGCCCACCGGGCCACTTTTCTCCAAACTGGTGTCACTGGTGTTTTTCATAGTTTAAGAAAGTGGTTCAGGGGTCATAAGGTAGTAGCCTCGGGAATACCCTATTCATGTTCCTGGAGAAGCATATTTGCGCTTTTTACACATAAACGTGCATAAATGCATGTAAACATAATCTAGTGGCTGGAATAAATTACTAGTCTAATAGCCTGAATTTAAACGCATATGCATCTAAACGCCATACGCCTGTAAATGTGCAGAATCGCACGTAATTACGTGTCAAAATGAGTACATATTAGCTAAATTTTTCTGCCAGCTCCCCGGAAGAAATATTCGTTGTACATAGGGGTATTTTAGTGCATGAGGCCTATGAACTGATCGACTTCAAAATACAGTAAAACCTTGGATTCAGAGTAACTTGGTTTGAGAGCGTTTTGCAAGACAAGCAAACATTTTTTATAAACTTTGACTGGATAAACAAGCGATGTCTTGGTATAAAAGTAGCGTTACATCACAACTGAGTATAAAAGAGAAGAGAGGCGCCTCTAAGTGTAGCAATATGGTTACATTTAATGAAGGTACAACATTTAGCAACTCACATGGTTGATGATTAAAAGAGGCACATCTAAGTATGGAGGCATCTGGGGTAAAGCTGTCCACATAGACCATCCTCTGCACCGCCATCAACGTCATCCCGTCAACACTGCTATCCTCGAGAGCTTCAAGCCTCACTTTCTACTGCAGGGTAATCTTCCTGGTCATGACTGCAGACTGACGGCGGTGGGAGGCGGTGGTGCGGAGGATGGTCTATCTGGACAGCTTTACCCCGGATGCCTCCATACTTAGATGTGCCTCTTTTAATCATCAACCATGTGAGTTGTTAAATGTTGAACCTTCATTAAATATAACCATATTGCTACACTTAGGGGCGCCTCTCTTCTCTTTTATACTCTGTAGCTCCTGCTGGATTTTGCTTCTAATCCCCTTGTGGAGGCGTCATTTGTGGATGGACATTTTATGGTTACACAACCTATTACATTGCTATAATCTTTTTATATGGACTATACGGTAAATTGAAGGATTTATGAATAAATGGTTGTGGGACGAACCATCTGAGTTTCTATTATTTCTTATTGGGAAATTTGCTTTGAATGCTTTGAGTGCTTTGGATTACAAGCATCTTTCCAGGAACGAACTATGCTTACAATCCAAGGTTTTACTGTATAACATTTTGGTTTATGGGTATAGAATAGATACACTTTACATGACCACAAGAGGGCAGTGTCACAAGTCACAAAGCTGCTGCAATGTCTGTAGTCTGTCATCTGTTGTGTTGTGCCTCCTGTCTGCCAACTGCCTTTGTCATATTTCATCTACACAGACATTCCCTTCCATGCTTTTAAAATAATTTACTCTCCTGTGCAAACTTTTGGCCGGCCATAGACAGAAACATATTTCTGAATACGAGTGTTTGCCAGTGTATAAACATCTCATTTGATCTGTTTAATAAGACCACATATGAAGCTTTACTAAATAGCAAAACATTACAATATTTGGCCTGTGTTTGCTGTTATGAGTTGGATAATGAGGGGCCAAACATCCCTTGGTGGAGCAACTCTTGAGGCTTGTTTTGTGAGGACCACACTAAGCTTGAACTATGAACCAAGAAATCCAGCTCATGGTGATCCTTAAAGCTGAACTTCGAGCACAAGAACCTTCATTTAAATAAATCCCATAATAGCCACAAAGGATGTACTGTCTATTCTGTGAGCGCCAAATGCCTTTGCAAACCCAGATATAACATTGTAAAAGTAACAGTGCCACTATGCTGTACATATCAGTAGGGTTTATAATAAATAAACAAATAATAATGGTCACAAAAAGACACAGGCAGTGTGAATTGTAGTAAATCTCTACATACAGTAGGTGGTCAGTGTCAAAGCAATACCCCACGTAGGTGGTCAGTGTAGAAGTTAACCCCTACATTGGTGGTTAGTGGAGACGTGACCCCTTACAAAGGTGGTCAGTGTTAAAGTAAACCCTTAGGCCCCTTTCACACTGCCCCACTGCAGTTTCACCGCATCACAAATGCACCACAGTTTTCGTGTAGGTTAACCGCTTTTTCCTATAGATATCTATTAGATTGGGCATCTTTGGTGTATTTTCTAAAAGTGCACCAAGATGCAACATGCAGGACTGCAGGTAAAGTCTAAGAGAAAGCATGGGTAACCCACATGAAAACCATGGGTACACTGCGCTTTGGGGAAACCGCGGCGTGGCAGCGTGAAATTCCCCATACATTAGTGGTAAGTGTAATGTGACCCCTTGCATTGGTGGTCACTGTAAAAACAACCCCTTACATTGGTGGTCTGTGTAGAAGTTTCAACTTACATTGGTGGTCAGTGTAGAAGTGACCCCTTACATTTGTGGTCAGTGTAACAGTGACCCCTTATATTGGTGGTCAGTATAGATGTGGCTCCTTATATTGGTGGTCAATGTAGAAGTGACCCCTTATATTGGTGGTCAGTGTAGAAGTGACCCCTTACATTGGTGGTCGGTGTAGAAGTGTCCCCTTACATTGGTGGTCAGAGTAGAAGGATCCCCTTACATTGGCAGTCAGTGCAGAAGTGTCCCCATACATTGGTGGTTAGTGTAGAAGTGTCCCCATACATTTTGGTCAGTGTAGAAGTGTCCCCATACATTGGTGGTTAGTATAGAAGTGTCCCCATACATTTTGGTCAGTGTAGAAGTGTCCCCATACATTTTGGTCAGTGTAGATGTGTCCCTATACATTTTGGTCAGTGTAGAAGTGTCCCCATACATTTTGGTCAGTGTAGAAGTCTCCCCATACATTGGTGGTTAGTGTAGAAGTGTCCCCATACATTTTGGTCAGTGTAGAAGTGTCCCCATACATTTTGGTCAGTGTAGAAGTGTCCCCTTACATTGGTGGTCAGAGTAGAAGGGTCCCCTTACATTGGTAGTCAGAGTAGAAAGGTCCCCATACATTGGTGGTCATTGTAGAATTGTCCCCATACATTTGTGGTCAGTGTAGAAGTGTCCCCATACATTGTGGTCAGTGTAGAAGTGTCCCCTTACATTGGTGGACAGTGTAGAAGTGTCCCCTTACATTGGTGGTCAGTAAAGAAGTCAGAGGCGTAACTAGAACCTTCAGGGCCCAGGTGCAAGAAACCATGAAGGGCCCCCCTAACCCATGGGGCGACCCAGCCCCATGCCTCACCCCTGTACACCTGGATAGGAGGGGCGGCATATAGAGGAACTGATCCCCTCCATTTTTTTGTTGCAACGGAGAGGGAATTGGATCCTTTATATGCTGCCCTGCCGCCTCTCCTATCCAGAAGTACAGGGGTGAGGCATGGGCCCCCTGGAGCACGGGGTTGGAATGAGTTGCAGCGGTGGTGGTAGTGATAGGGAGATGGAATGGGATCAGTGGCAGCAGTGGTGGGGGGATGAGATCAGTGGCAGCTGTGGTGGGATGGGATGAGTGGCATCAGTGATGGGATGAGTGGCAGCGGTGGTGGGATAGGATGAGTGTCAGGGGTGGTGGGATGGTATGAGTGGCAGCAGTGATGGAATGGGATGAGTGTCAGTGATGGTGAGATGGGATGGGATGAGTGGCAGCAGTGATGGGATGGGATGAGTGGCAGCGGTGGTGGGATGGGATAAGTGGCAGTGGTGGTGGGATAGGATGAGTGGCAGCATCGGTGGGATGGAATGAGTGGCAGCGGTGGTGGGATGGGATGAGTGGCATCAGTGGTGGGATGGGATGAGTGGCAGCAATAGTGGTGGGATGGGATGGGTCGCAGCAATGGTGGTGGTGGGATGGGATCAGTGGCCGTTGTGGTGGGATGGGATGAGTAGCAGTGGTGTTGAAGGGGGTGGGATGAGTGGCAGCGGTGGTGGTGAAGGGAGGTGGGATCAGTTGCAGCAGTGGTTATGAAGGGGGTGGGATCAATGGCAGTGGTGATTGTGAGGGGGGATCAGTGGCAGCGGTGGTGGTGGTGAGAGGGGTGGCGATCAGTGGCAGCTGTGGTGGGATGGGATGAGTGTCAGCGGTGGTGGGAGGGGATTGGATGGAATGAGTGTCAGTGGTGGTTGGATGGGAATAGATAAGTGGCAGCAGTGATGGGATGGGATGAGTAGCAGTGGTGGTGGTAATGATGGGGGTGGGATCAGTGGCAGCTGTGGTGGGATGGGATTGGATGGGATGAGTGTCAGTGGTGGTGGGATGAGAAGGGATGAGTGGCAGCAGTGGTGGTGAAGAGGGTGGGACCATTGGCAGTGGTGGTGAGGGGGTGATCAGTGGCAGCGGTGGTGAGGGGGGGGGATCAGTGGCAGCGGTGGTGATGAAGGGAGTGGGATCAGTGGCAGCGGTGGTGGTAGTAAGGGGAGTAAGATCAGTGGCAGTGGTGGTAATGGTGAGGGGGTGGGATCGGTGGCAGTGGTGAAGGGGGTGGGATGAGTGGCAGCTGTGATGGTGAAGGGAATGGGATCAGTGGCAGTGGTGGTGGTGAGGGGGTGATTAGTGGCAGCGGTGGTGAGGGGGTGGGATCAGTGGCAGCAATGGTAGTGAAGGGGGTGGAATCAGTGGCAGTTGTGGTGGTAAAGGGAGAGGGATCAGTGGCAGCAGTGGTGGGGGGGTAGGATCAGTGGCAGCTGTGGTGGTGAGGGGGGTGATTAGTGGCAGCGGTGGTGGTGGTGAAAGTGGTGGGATTAGTGGCAGCGGTGGTGGTGGTGAAGGGGGTGGGATTAGTGCAGCGGTGGTGGGATTAGTGGCAGCGATGGTGGTAGTGAGGGGATGGGATCAGTGGCAGTGGTGGTGAAGGGACTGGAATCAGTGGCAGCGGTGGTGGTGGTGATGGGAGTGGGATCAGTGGCAGTGGTGGTAATGGTGGGGGGGGTTGATTCAGTGGCAGTGGTGAAGGGAGTGGGATCAGTGGCAACGGTGATGGTGAAGGGAATGGGATCAGTGGCAGCAATGGTGGTGAGGGGGTGGGATCAGTGGTGGTGGTGAGGGGGGTGGGATCAGTGGCATCTGTGGTGGTGAAGAGAGTGGGATCAGTGGCAATGGTGGTGGGGGGGATAGGATCAGTGGCAGCGGTGGTGGTGAGGGGGTGATTAGTGGCAGCTATGGTGGTGGTGAAGGTGGTGGGATTAGTGGCAGCAGTAGTGGTGATGAAGGGGGTAGTTCGTGGCAGCGGTGGTGGTGGTGAGGGGGGTGGCAGCAGTGGCAGCGAGGGGGGGTGTGATTAGTAGCAGTGGTGGTGCCACCGCCCCCCCCCCCACCACCGCAGATCTCATCTCTATCCCCCATCACCTCTACAACAGAGATCTGTGGTAGGGGATCAACTTGGGTACAAGCAGCCTGGCTCTGCTGGGAGAACGCAATAGCTCAGCGGGAGAAATTGTGTGGATGAGGGAATTGAGTGATTTTCTTTCCTGCAACCCATGGTTGCAGGAAAGGAAATCGCTCTATCCACGGCTGGCTTAAGCTAGAGCTTCATTAACAAATATAATGTAGTTTACAAATTTTGAGCAGTCCCTCCAGTTGATAGGCTCTGCAGCGTGACCATAGTATAAAATGCTTTTGATCATGCATGTCTATAGAATTATCACAATGGTATATATAAAAAAAACACACTTCAGTAATACATAGTAATCCACATCAACTGATTGCAAGTCAACTTTCATAGGCTGACTAGTGCAAACCCTTTAAAGCTAAACTCCAGGCACCAAAATATTTTGCTCAATAGCCACAAAGGATATAAATTTACTTTGTGTGCACCATATGCCTTTGCGAACCCAGATATTACATCATAACAGTAGTGGTAATATCATTACTGTGCTGCACATAGCCTTTGCAGAGAGCAGCTCCATCCACTAAAGCTGCCTGTAGAAAACTAAAGGAGGGGGCAGAGACTAGACCAGTCATCCTGCACAAGCAGGAGTGACTGGTCCTTAGTACAGGAAGTTCCTGCACAGAGGCAATGTTTTACTCCTGCACAGATCTGGAAGAAATACACAAAGCACTTCAAGATTCACGGAAGTATACACATGACAAATGTATTTATTTGCTTATCTTGAAGCCCATCTTTAAAGCCCGATGTACACTAAGCAGTTAAAACCCATTCTTTTTCAATTGTCAGTTGGGTTTGAATCTTTTCAGCGGTGATCTCAGGTACAGTTTTGTATTTGACACTGTGATATACAAGGCACAGAGGTTGGGTGTTCATACAGCACACAGCTACCACAATGCCAGAGCCATGTAGCTGGGAGTAGTCACTGCATGTGTTCAGCACTGACAGCATCCTAGTGCAGCAGCTAACACATATAATCCTTCTGCATGAATGAGAAATCATTTCCCATGATCCTCCGCTGCCACAGTCTTTTCCCACTTCCCTGCCTTCTCTAGCGTGCAATGGCATTTCCATTCTGTCCTGATTTCCTGCCCACTTGTATCATGGTACTAATAGAGGCAATGTATAGGAGCAGATGGCGACAGACAGAAATGTTATTTTTATATTGCATTATTGCTCAGTAATGTAATGATGTCTGATATGAATTCATAAATAAGCCTATATATACTGTATATAGAATATATAAAACATATACATATACTGTATATTTGATGCAAAACAGATAGACGTAGCTGAGTGATTACTCCAGTCCAGGGGTCTCCAAACCTTTCTGTACAAGGGCCACATCATATCATTTCCAAATATTCATGAGCCACAAAAAAAAAAATATGTTTTATAAATGAACAAATCAAATTTAAATGAATGAATCAGATTTGTTTTTTGTTTTTTTTTGTAATCCACAAGATATGACTCAAAACAACAGAGAAAATAAAGAGTCCCCAACAGAGGCTCCTTATATTAGAGTCCCCATTAAAGTCCCACAGTCCCACCTTACATCAGAGCCCCTATCAGAGTGACCCCTAACATCAGAATTCCCATCAGTTTCTCCCTTGCACCAGCATCCTCATCAGACTACCCCCTTACATCAGAGTCCCCCCCTTATATCAATGTTTGCATCAGAGTCTCTCTTATATCAGGGGTTCTTGCCTGATGAAGGGGCCCTGCATGGCTCCGAAACTTTGCTGTATGTACCGTGTGACCATGTAACTAAAGCTTTGGACCCTTCTAGGGAATCCTTGGTGTGCTGATGACATTTCTTCATTCAAATTGTCTGCGGTTTCCAACCAGTGATCATTACAGCGCCCAGCATCATTATAGCCATTTCCATGAATATGTGCGTGGTGAATACTGCTTTTGGACATGCTTACATGAAGGTCCCCATCAGTCACTCCTTGCTAGGAGTAGGCTCGATTTTCGAGTCGAACCTAAGTTTGACTTGAACATTGGGTGTTCATGTGTTTGCTGAACACACAAACAAAGGGGGCGCTCGGCGGGAACTTCAACCGCCGACGAGCGCCCCATAATGATATTCCTTCAAACTCCTATATCATGTCATGCATATGTTATTGAACCGAGAAGGACGTCTGCACCTGACATAATCGCCAATCTGATATCAAGCCTGGTCAGATGACCACTCATCTAGTGCAGTAACGTCTAGTATCAGGACTGATAAATAATCAGGACATCCTCATAAATTGGTAGACTGCTGGAGTTATTGACCAGGCTTGATATCAGATTGGCGATTATGTCAGGTGCAGACGTCCTTCTCGGTTCAATAACATATGCATGACATGATATAGGAGTTTGAAGGAATATCATCAAATACAGTCTGGCACATTTGAATATTTAGTGTTGCATTGGGTACCCTCCTTCTTGACATATTGGTAATGTGGCATGCCGATACACTAACAGAGGCCCTGGCAGTAGTAACAAGCTCGGTTTGAGACATATACTGCAGGTCACTGTACTAGTGTATCTTAATTTCCGGTGGGTGTGTGGCCAGCTATGTGTGTGTGAGTCATTGTTTTGTTTTTATGTCATACATGTTGTACATCACCGCAATTGATTCCATTCTATGTACTGCATTTCCCCCTCCACTAGGGGGCCTTTTTATCCTTGATATGCCTTATCCTTCAATAAAGTTTTTGAATTTTTGAATTTAGCAGGTGTGAGCATCCCTTATTGCAACCATTCTTTAGGAACTGTCCTATAGCTCCTTATCCATACCGTTTGAGTACATATCTTGGGTTGCGGTGGCTCCCCGCTTTAGGATATGACCAATAGGGAATCCCCTATTGGATTTTTTGGATGGTAGGTGACCATTTGCACACATCAATTGGCCACATAGGTCTCTAAATCAGGTTTCCTTTTGTAGCTAGCTCCTGATTCCCCAAACGCGTTGCGTCCTGGGCTTGGACTTCCTCAGTGGGTCTCAGCCACCCTCAGATGTTACCCATAACCACTGCTAACTATTTGAAGCACGCTGGGACGTTGTTACCTGCCCTTTATACTGGCACGGTTGAGTGTCTTCTATGTGAGTTTTCATCCTATATTTTATCTGCTTTCAATAAAGAGCATACAGAGAGCACTAGATATTTCCCTTTTATTTTTATATGCTGCTGATAGAGATCATGTATCTGTGAATGGAGGAGTTGAAGAGAGCGAGCTGAGCTTACACCTGAACAGTGGCATCTTAAGAGCATTATAGGCCCCGGGCAATACACTGGGGCCCCGCCTACACAATCACCCACGAGAATAAAAATGCAAGTTATTGATAAGGCAATATTTATTGGTACAGCAGTGCCAGGCTAATGACAGCTTCCAAGTTCTGCAGCTGGGTCCTGTGACCACACACACGGTTGGGAGTCAGACTCGACTGTCTTGTGTGTGCCTGTTCCTGTGGAGGCGGACAGGCATTCCTGCAGTTGTGGGCACCCTCTCCACGCCCCCAGGGGCCTGACAGTAGCACTGGGCCGACAGGCACTTGCCATCTGCTAAGTTTGGCGGCGGGATGCACACGGGAATCGGGACTAATGCTTGTCTGGGGCTGGGTCACTGGGCAGGTGGGGCCCCTGGGCAACTGCCCAGTGTGCCCATTCGGTAAGATGGCCCTGCACCTGAAGTCATCCCTATTAGGGAACTGCGTGTTTAGACCTGCTGGTAAAACAGGGGTCTAAACATAAGGTGACCTGCCATCTTATCACCGGTGGAGGATTTTATGAGCACTTTTGCAAAAAAGTATTCCTTATACACGGAGGTGGAAGATATAATGAAGTTTTAATACATTAAAGCGGAGTTCCACCCTGGATTTTTTTTTTTTTTTTTTAATACCCCCGGGACAGTCAGGGCTAGTACATTCCACAATGGCTAGCCTCTGATCTGTCCCGGGTTGCACTTACCTGTTAGGACAAATACTTACCTTGAAAACATCTTGTCCAGCGCTGCCATCTCAGATGTGGGCAGCTTGAAGCCAGCGAGATCCCCTTCGGCGTCTTCTTCCGCCTTCTTTGGTCCCACGATGCTCTGCGCCGGCCCCGACGTCACTTCCGGGTCGCGCGCGTCATCCCTCTACAGCTTCTGGGCATGCCCAGCAGCTGTTTAGAAGGGGATGACGCGCGCGACCCGGAACTGACGTCGGGGCCGGTGCAGGCGCAATGATTCCTGGGAGCTATGACGTTCAGCTCCCAGGAATCATTGCAGAGCCAGGAAGTGACGACGGGCCGCGGCCGAGGAAGGAGGAAGAAGAAAGTAAGGTAAGTATTTTTTCTTCGCTACGAGGTAAGTAAAAAAAAAAAAAAATATGCGATTATCCATTTCTTTTTCAGGTGACCCGGAGCGAGAAGATGGAGGTAAGTATTAAATTAGGGTGGAACTCCACTTTAATAAATGTTGAAAGGAGCACATGAACTGTTGATTTGAAGCAGCTTATGCTTGTTTAACATTGTTTCATTTTTCGGACACTTACCCACTGACTATTATTGCAATTTATTGGACACTATTGTTACTTGTCTAGTTCTGTTAGGCGTCTTTCACACGGGCGTTCCGTATGTCCGTATATCACCCCATCCGTTTGCGGGTGATATACGGACATAATGCATGTCAATGGGATTGCGGATGTCAGCGGATGACCAGAAGGAAGATGGGTAAACATGTCGGCCGTGTCAGCAGGACCCATCTGAGAGGGTTTCGTTCTAAGGTTAATGATGCATACTAGCTCATTATGCCTTTGTCTTTTAGGTTTTTATTTTTTTTTTGGAGGTTTACAACCTCTTTAAAGCAGTATTGAAGCAGAACTCCTCCCAAAAGGGGAGGTTCCGCTTTAAGGACTCGTCCCCCACTCCTCTTGCGCAACTGGTACTTTTGAGGAGCGGAGGGGGGGGGGGGGGTGGGAGTAGGTACTTGATTCTGACAGGTACCCACCTTCTTCTCACCACTTCCTTTCCGAGCGCTGTGCTGTGCCGCTTGGCAATGGAACAGGAATTACATTTGGCAATAGAAGTTCTCCTTCCTCCCTCTGCAGTCTTCTGGAACACTGACAGGTCCCATAAGACTACATCCACCATTCACAATGCGCAGTGTGACTCGCGCATGCGCAGTGGGCCCCTGGCTGTGAAGCCACAAGCTGTCACAGCCGGGTGCCCATAGTGAAGATGCCGGCGCTGCCAAGGGAGGACAGAGGATGAAGACTGCTGGGCTGAGTGCACTGCTGGATTGTTGGACAGGTGAGTGGCTGTGTTTTAAGAGTCAGAAGCTACAGTTTTTGTAGTTGCTGACTTTTATTTTTTTGACAGGTGCCTGGAACTCCTCTTTAAACTCAAAAGCAAACATTTCTTATATTGCAGTTTATCAATTTTTAGATGTGATGACTGCATTAGTTCCCTTTTTTAGGATTTTTAAATTATATTTTCATCTGATGATCCCGCCAGTAAGTCTGTTGTCTGTTCAATGATCCGCTTTAAGTTGCTCATGTAAAACCTTTATCCTAAATGGAAAATAATTATTGCTGTACCTGATTGCGAAGTGTGAGCCTGAGTTCAGCTTCAGTTTGTTAGAGTATCTAAAGCCTGGTACACACTGCTAGATTTTTTCGTTTACCCAGGAGGCTGAATGAAAAAAAAAAAAACCTGACAGCTCAGGTTGGAGTTGCTGTACTAACTATGCAATGTTAGTACAGCATACCTCCCAACATTTTCAGATGGGAACGAGGGACACCTAATAGCAAAAATATGTAGGCATAGGACACACCCCCTGTTACGCCCTCTTAAAGGAGAATTATCCAAAAATATAATGATTAGTTAAACCCACAATTTTTTTTTTACCACTACTATTCCTTTATATTGGCTTTTGAAATTTACAAATGCAGCAATTTAGAAATTGGATGAAAGGTTTAGCACAGAGAAATACTTTTTGAAAGATAAATAGTGCATTTTATATACAACTATATATAGATCAGACCAAAATGAAGGACAAATGCAGAGGAAAGAGGGACAGAGGGACTTTGTTCCAAATCAGGGACAGTTGGGAGCTATGGTACAGCAATCCCCCCTGAAGTTCTCTTGTCTCAGCCATTGGTTGAGAGTGGTGTTCAGGAGCCAGTCGGCAGACCTTTTCGGTCATGCCCCTTTGACAAAAAGCGGCTGAACTGGCTGCAGTACACATGGGACAAATGTTGGCCGGATTCAATTTAACCGGCTGATGCTGCCCGACATTTGGCCCATGTGTACGGGGCTTGAATTTGCTAGTACATCTGACACTCCCCTCCTCCCAGACTGACAATGCTGCTGTCCAAAGGTGCCCCTGTGCTCCTTCATCCAGAGTGTGAGCACTCTAAAGGCTCGTACACACTATAAGAAAATCAGGCCAACATTTTCATCAGAGGAACGATCGTATGATTTTCTGAGAGTGTGTACACAACTTTCAACAGCCGATTCCGACCTTTCCTAATGGAAATTTCCAAAGGAACAAACTTCCGTA
Source organism: Pelophylax lessonae (assembly GCF_965119305.1). NCBI lineage: Eukaryota > Metazoa > Chordata > Amphibia > Anura > Ranidae > Pelophylax > Pelophylax lessonae. The sequence continues at coordinate 87,831,970 of NC_138779.1, read as the reverse complement.
TGGGAACAAAATGAACAATTTTTGTTTATTATGTACCGTTTTTGTACGAGAAATATCAGAAACAGAAGACTGCACATGATCAGAAACAATAATCAACAAAAAAAAAGCCTTTGTCGTACGAGAATTTTCGTACAATATTTCCTTCCTCGGTTCCGACTTGCTGTGAAACAATGAGGAAAATCGTAAGATCGTTCGCCCGATTTTTTCATAGTACAGGGGTGTCAAACTCAGATTCATTGCGGGCCGCATCAGCATTATGGTTGCGATTAAAGGGCCGGTAGTATCTGTAAGACTATATAAATGTACAGTTGTGTTCAAAATTATTCAACCCCCCAATGCTGTAAAGGGTTTTAGGGAATTTAGTGTACATTTGTAATTGTATTCAGAATGAAATCCTACAAGGACTTCTTAAAGAACCATATGCAACTAAAATGACATCAATTGGTTTTGTAATACAGTAGTAAATGTTTCTTTTGTAAATTCTTCATTGACACAATTATTCAACCCCTTAAAGACTACCACTCTGAAGACCAGAGGTTCATTGAAGTGTTTTCAATCTGGTATTGAAAACACCTGTGGATGTCAGGGAGCAGCAATAAAGCCTAATAAGCACCAATTAGGCAGCTTTAAAATGACTGTGATACTCAGCTCCTTCTAGACATTTACTGGTGTGGTTACAAACATGGTGAAGTCAAGAGAATGGTCCAGGAAGACAAGAGAAGAGGTGATTACTCTTCACAGGAAGGGCAATGGCTATAAGAAGATTGCAAAGATGTTAAACATACCAAGAGACACCATAGGAAGCATCATTCGCAAATTCAAGGCAAAGGGCACTGTTCAAACGCTACCTGGTCATGGCAGAAAGAAGATGCTGACTTAGACTGCTGTGCGCTACCTGAAGCGTAGAGTGGAGAAAAGTCCCCGGTGTGACTTCTGAGGAACTGAGAAAAGATTTGTCAGATGTGGGTACTGAAGTTTCTGCTCAGACAATATGGCGCACACTGCGTAATGAAGGCCTCCATGCCAGAACTCCCAGGCGTACCCCCTTGCTGTCTCCAAAGAATAAGAAGAGTCAACTGAAGTATGCCAAAAGTCATGTGGACAAACCACAGACGTTTTGGGATAGTGTTCTGTGGACTGATGAAACAAAATTATACTGTTTGGGCCCATGGATCAACGCTATGTTTGGAGGAGGAAGAATAAGGCCTATGAAGAAAAGAACACCTTGCCTACTGTGAAGCATGGTGGGGGGTCAATCATGCTTTGGGGCTGTTTTGCTTCTGAGGTACAGGGAAGCTTCAGCGTGTGCAAGGTACCATGAATTCTCTTCAGTACCAGGAGATATTGGATGACAACGTGATGGAGTCCGTCACAAACCTGAGGCTTGGGAGACGTTGGACCTTTCAACAGGACAATGATCCCAAGCATACCTCCAAGTCCACTAGAGCATGGTTGCAGATTAAAGGCTGGAACATTTTGGAGTGGCCATCACAGTCACCAGACTTAAATCAGATTGAGAACCTCTGGTGGGACTTAAAGAAAGCAGTTGCAGTGCACAAGCCTAAGAATGTGACTGAACTGGAGGCTTTTGCCCATGAAGAATGGGCGAAGATACCCGTAGATCGCTGCAAGACACTTGTGTCAAGCTATGCTTCACGTTTAAAAGCCGTTATAACTGTAAAAGGATGTTGTACTAAGTACTAAGATTGAATGTCACTTGGGGGTTGAATAAAACTGATAATGATGTGAGCACAGAAAATACATTTGTGGTTATTTCATTATAAATGTTATGTTATATTTGTCTGACCTACACGTGCCTCTTTGATTTAATTGTAAGCAGGATGACTGAATGATCAAAATCAATGTCAAACTGGCCAAAACAATCAATTTCAGTGGGGGTTGAATAATTTTGAACACAACTGTATCTACTGTGAGGGGTTAGCTCGGTAGCGGGAGAGGGTGACCTCTTGGGGGGGTTCGTTACACAGAGAGATAGCCGAGGAGTAGTTAAAAACAACAGTCTATGGTTTATTCTTGCAATTTTCTTCAAACAAGTGCAAGCATCTAAACAGCATAATTCAAAACAAACATGAAACAAACCCTGGCCACTGTGGGCGTCTACCTTCACACACAGGAACCTACCTAGGGAGTCTGTCCCAACCTACTGCTGGGCAGACACTGCTGGTCATACAGCAGACAACCAATAGTCCATTTGTTTTCTTTTCACACAGAAAAAGTCCATCACCTCACCTTCAGAAGTCTCTCAGCTGACTGCTCTCCTCAGCGCACACAGCTTCAGGAGGCAGCAATCAGTAGTCATTCTCTGGATAACTTATAGAGGCCTTAATTGCCTCATCCTGAATAGCTGAAGCTTTTTCAACGTCCTTACACCTTTCTGGCTACCTCTGCAGCCGACACCCGATAGTAATTGGTGAATTTTCTAAACAAGGTGGAAATGTATCTCCCGTCTGTGACAACACCCACAGATTTACCTGACTTCCTGTCACACTACCCTTTATTATATTAAATAATTGTCTCTGCATTTGATTATTACTGGTTTTAGTAATAATTTTACCTGTGAAGAGCAGGTGCAGAATGGCACGGTGCACACTCTCTTTCTTATAGCAGATAATGTAAGTCTAAAAAGAACAGTCACACAATGCTGGTATCATTCACATGAAACTTTATTGGAGACTGTATTGTACTGCCATGGTCTTCTGTCTAAGCAGTCTCCAATAAAGGTTCTTGTGGTGGTGGTGGGGGGTTGGCGGAGCTGGGAAGCAGAAAATGCAAAATACAATTATCAAGTCCAGAGTCAGCAGAGCCCTCTACCAGGAAATTCTAGCGCATTTCATGCTTCCCTCTCCTGACCAGCTTTATGGAGATGCAGATTTGATTTTCCAGCAGGACTTAGCACCTGCCCACACTGCCAAAAGTACCAATACCTGGTTTAATGATTATGGTATCAGTGTGCTTGATTGGCCAGCAAACTCGCCTGACCTAAACACCAGAGAATATGTGGGGTATTATAACAAACACAACACTCCACTCAAATCCCAAATGGAATTCAGAATAAAGTATTAGTAGCGCAGACACAAATGATAGCATATGACACACTTCATTTATAAAAAAACAGTCCATCATATAAAATTACATTTCCAAGAATAAAGATGCTTGTAAAAGTTCATATGAGCAAGATCACTTCAAAAGCCTAATCCACCAAAATAGGAGACACCGCTGTGTGACCAGAAACACCAGAAAAGTTGATTCATCCACCGCCGTGACATTAAAGCCTCGTACACACGCGTCGTAATTCGGCAGGGAATTTTCATCCGACGACTGATCTGACGATTTTTGGCTTGTTAGTATGATGCTTCCGACAACCGACTCCGACTTTTCGGCCGAAAAAAATCTGGTGTGCATGCTATAAAATTTTTGTCCGCCGTCAAAACACGGCCGATTTTCGTACAGTCAGTACAGATTTAGACAGGGAAAAATCTAATGAGCAAGTCTGGGCATGCTCAGAGAAGAAAGAACACAAAGAAAGCAAACCAGCACATGAAATCACTTCTGAAGTAGAATTTTGTCCGGCGAGAAAATTTGTGTGCAGTCTAGGCACATTCCAACCAACAAAACACCACTCTGGACAAAAGACGGACGATCGGTCGGCCGATAATCGTTGCGTGTGTACGGGGCTTTAGTGAGGATGGCAACCCGGATATAGTGGCCCACCCGCTCTCACAGGTAAGGCTAACAAGCATATGGATGCTGATAATCAAAAAGCCGGTTACACTCTTATTCACCCATCTCAACCATGGATCTTAACAGCCAGAGGATCCTTGCACCTTTATACATCCATGCTCATCCGACCATCCATAAATGGCTCAGCAGCAAGAAAAGATAAAGGATGCACTAGTGTGATATTGCTTAAAACGAATAAATGTATTCATCACACTAAACAATAAGAAATGCACTAACAAACTCTTGTTTCATATGCAGCATTGCACAGCATCATGGTCACTAAGGAGCACCGTTGCGGGCGATACCGCCAACCCTCACCCTCTCCGCGCTGATCATAGGCTGCTGGAGTTGCTCCGCTCGTGTCCCCCAGTGACTTCCAGTACGCCGTAGGTAGGTATTATCAAGAGGAAAATAAGAGGCACCACCTGTCCCAATATTGCAAATGAGCTGAAGGCTGCTATCAAAGCAACCTGGGTTTCCATAACACATCAGCAGTGCCACAGGCGGATCGCCTTCCTATCACACCTCATTGATGCAGTAATTCATGCAAAAGGAGTCCCGACCAAGTATTGACTACATACTATACTGTACATGGACATCCTTTTCAGTAAGCCAACATTTCTGTATTAAAAATCCTTTTTTTTTTATTGGTCTTATATAATAGTCTAATTTTCTGAGATACTGAATTTTGTGTTTCACTAGCTGTAAGCGATAATCATCAAAATTAGGAGAAAGAAATGCTTGAAATATATCACCCTGTGTGTTACTGAAATAAATTAACATTTTGATTATATTATAATTATGACATGCACCTGTATATTTTGCCCAGATAGCATGCTGATCAAAAAAGCAAGTGTGCAGCTGCCCTTCAGCATTCCTGGTCTGCATGCTTGTTGTGTTCAGTAACTTAGACAACACTAAACCTACAGGGTTAGCATGGCAGCCAGGCAGTTAGCATTTTCAGTAGGTGGCTATCAATTGAAGACTCTGTTGTTTTCTTCATCCCCTACATGTGTTTAGCTTTAGTGAACTTACCCCCTCGATTTACATGAAATGTGATGACAGACATATAATATATATTACAGTGAGCTTACTATAAGAAAAGAAACAGCACTGAACTATCGCCTCCAAAAACTTTTATTTTCCAAGAATTTGGCATTTATCATAAAAACAAAACCCTAAAATGCTCACATAGAGATAGTTTCCCTCCCGGCTGATAGAGGAAGAGCTCTGCAGTAGTGACGTCATGACTGCGAGACATTAGCTTTAAAGGACCCTGAAACCGCTCTATAGCTTGTTATGCTCCGAAGGTGTCCTATTGATGCCTGAACAACAAAGCCGCCTTTTACGCATAACGCAGCACACGTGAGTGTGTTTATTTTATAACTGAATGGCATCAAATATGTAAAAAGAGTGCTTTTATTGTAGAAAATTAAAAACAAATGCTTGGTTTCTGCGCAGGCAGTGCGGGGTCCCAGGGGTCTTTCCATGCAGGTGTCTCTGCCTTTGAGCGTCACATGGTGGCATGTGGGGTTGTGTTTGATTGGAAGTCGTGTGGTGTGATCTCTCTGGGCTTCCTGTGGGAATATGGCTTGTAAAGTTCGCTATTTATTATTTTTCCAGTATTATGGAACGAAATACAGGTAGTTATATAACCCTTATTGTTTAAAGTTGGTGACCTGAGCTGCATATTCTAATGGTACGTGTGGAAGTGTGTGGAAACCCTCATTGAATGTCATTTTGTTTGCTAAAGCACTCTTTGTTATAAATAATTACCACATCTTGTCCTTTGTTTACTTTTTTTTTTTTTTTTTAACTGCTTTAATACCGGGCATTTCACCCCCTTCCTACCAGGGCCAATTATCAGCTCTTAGCGCTGTCACATATTGAATGACAATAGCGCTGTCACATATTGAATGACCATAGCGCTGTCATGCAACACTGTACCCACATGACATTTTTATCGTTTTTTTCACACAAAGCTTTCTTTTGGTGGCATTTAATCACCACTGAGTTTTTTATTTTTTGCTAAAAAAATGAAAAAAGGTCGAAAATATTGAAAAAGAGTTTTTCTTCATTTCTGTCAGAAAAGTTTATAAATAAGTAATGTGCGCTGACTAGGCGGCACTGATGAGGAGGCACTAATATGCCGTACTGATAGGTGGCACTGATAAGCAGGCACTAAAAGGCAGCACAGATTGGCTTCACTGATGGGCACAGATTGGCATCACTGATGGGCACAGATTGGCATCACTGATGGGCACAAGTTGACTTCACTGATGGACACAGATTGGTGTCATAGATGGTCAATGCTGTGGCTGCACCAATGATCAGTGTCCTGATTACCTGTACAGGTCTCCCCTGCGAGGAGATGCCAATGATTGGCTTTCCTTTCCTCGCACTCTGTCAGTGTGAGGTGAGGAGAGACGATTACCAGCACTCCTGTGTTTTCATGTGATCGGCTATGATTGTACACAGCCAATCAGATAGGTAAAGAGCCGTGTCATTGGCTCTTTACCTAGATCAGGGTTGGGCGGTGTCCCAGGGATACGACGCATCCATGATTCCCAGAGACTGGGGCGAGGTCATATGATGTCATCCAAGAATGAGAGGGAATCCCACCCGCTGTCATTTTACTATACGGCGGGCGGGAGGTGGTTAAACTTTGTTGCTGCTGATCTCCTGCAGCCTCTTTGCACACATTCCAGCAATTGCTGCATGGCCTGCCTCAGGGTGGTTTTCCCTAAGATGACAATGGTGGAACGTGTCTGTGTAATCAGTGTTGGCACAGCCGTTTCTAATCTCCGCTGAAAATACAAAGTTACAGGGTGACAATGCAGGAGAACACTTGGGAGACAGCGTTTTGTCACCCTATAACAGGAAGTGCCTTAAGTCCCTTCAGGGCAGGATCACCCTATATTATTAAACTGCTTACCATCTGGACCAATTCTGACATTTCTCACGTACATGTAAAAGTCTGTATCCTTTTTTTTTTTTTTTTTTTTCTTGCTAGAAAATTACTTTGAACTCCCAAAAATATATTTTCTGAAAGCAAAGGCCCTGGAGAATAAAATAGTGGGTGTTGCAATTTTTATGTCACAGGATATATGCGCAACCGCTTATCAAACGCAAAGTTTCAGGTAAAAAGCACACAAACACACTATATTACCCAATTTATGGGTAAACTATAAAAGATGATACACCAAGTAGATAGATATTAAACAGATAATAAACATGTAAGGTTTGTAAATTGTTCACGCCCATGGAATAGCGACAAACTACAGGACATTAAAAATATCCATAGGTGATGCTTTAAAGGATAAGTTCACCTTTTAGCAAAAAATAATAAATGTAAATTTTTTTGCAGGTTATTTATTTTTTGTTTCTGGGGCCATGGAAAACATTGCACCAACGATCAGCACATCGCTTGTGCTGTGCAGGTTTCCTGCAGACCTGTCAGTGTATCTGTGTGCATCATACGGGCAAGCAGATACAATCTAACAGGAAGTTAGAATGAACTATCACAGCTCTCCACAGCGCCAGTAGTTAATTGAAAACTCAAAGCTGACAGCCGCAAAGGCTGCCGGACCCATTTACAGGACACTGTGAATGGGCGATGGGGGCGTAGCCCCAGTCAGTCACATTTTTTTTAAATTGTGACAGCTAGCGGCGTGGAAAGAGGATCCCTGCTAGCTGTCAAATTGTGGAGGCTGGTCCGTTCGTGATATGTTACACCCTGAATATTTAATATGTTATGAAAGGTGAACTTATCCCTTAACCAGTTGCCAACCACCCGCTGCAGTTTTACTGCGGCAAGTTGGATCAGCTGCGCGAACTGACGTAACTATACGTCAGTCGCACACAGGGCTAGGGGGCGCGCCTGCCGTCCCTGCGATGTGCAGATTTGTTTCAGAACCGATCAGTCATCAGGTCCCGGCCAGTGATTTTTGTCCTTGACCTGGTGATTAGTTCTGACCAATTGCAGAATGTCCTGTGCCTGTGTAATATAAACACAGGCACAGGAAATTATGCAATCTCCTCCCCTGGAGCCCTTTTTGGTTCCAGTGTAAGAAGAGAGAACTTTAGACAGTGAGTACACAAGCACTACACTGACACCAGTACACATAGGCACATTTGTCACCCCCTGATCACCCTCCCCCCCCCCCCCAGTTAACCCTTTCACTCCCTGTCACAGTGTCACTATATACAGTATAAAGATAATTTGCTGATCACTGTATTAGTGTCACTTGTGACGCAAGTTAGTGCGAGAGACAGTTAGTGGTGGTTAGTGTCAGTCCCAGATAGGTCTTCATGCAAATACAGTATGCTTAGGAATGCCCGCTCCTTCAAACTGACACCCAGTCAACACGGCATTTTTATAATTGCAGAACTCCTACCAAGAGCCAACTCACCGCTTGCATCAGGTCTGGGGGCTCTAGAGAGGAGTATGAGGCGGGGTGCTGTGACGTTTTCTGGAAGCTGTGTACAGCACCCTGATGGCCTCTCCCACCAGCCATGATTTGCCAGCATTACATAGGGAAGCACAGAGACCCATTCATGATGTGACTAGGTCAGAAATAAGGTATATAATTAGATTGTTGATGGCAGTGGGGGGTTAGACCAGGGAACACAAAACATAAGCAGGTAAGCTTTAAGCCACTTAAGGTGGAACTACAAGTCCTATCACTTTATTTAAAGTGTCTCTAAAGGCAAATATTTTTATTTAGCTTTGGGTAGAGTGGAGAGGTATAGAACTCCTGTCAGGTTTTATTTCTGTCTGTGCCCTCGTTAGGGTGATTCACCCTCTCTAGTTGTCTTGTTTACCATTAAACAGCCATAAAGATAAAATCAAATCCCACATTTGGGGTTGGCATCCAAACAGAAACAGAGGGGAAATCTTCTAATGGGGACACTAGTTCTGGTGACCTACCAGTATTCCCTGACTTTGGATGGATTTCCTCTCACATCCTGTTTGGCCACAGATGGCACAAAAAACTCATAGTGGTTATAACCCTGCCTTGCTCTATTCAAAATGAAAAACACTTTGAAGTGGTTGTAAACCCTTACATATACCCAGAGGAGTGACTAGCCTGACCTACGTCGGTAGCGCGCCCAGTGCCGGGGTTGGGGGCAAGCTCCCGCCCCCACTAGGCAGCTGGGATGCTGATGCATGGGGCTGGCGGCACCAATTGCCGCCGGCCACCTGCGATCCCTCCCCGTTGGGAGAGACGCACGTCAGCTGTCTTAAACACAGCCGACCATTCTCTCTGAAATGATCACAGAGGGCCTGTGATCCTTCTATAAAGGATCACAGGTCTATATGGTCATTTAACAAGCCCCTCCCCCCACAGTTAGTAAACACTCCCCTAGGCTCACATTTAACTCTTTAATCACCGACTAGGTTAACCCCTTCCCTGCCCGTGTCATTATTACAGTACCAGTGCATATTTTTAGCACTGATTACTGTAGTAATGTCACTGGTACCCCCAAAAGTGTAAAAAAATGTCAGTTAGGAGTCCGATCTGTCCGCTGCAATGTCGCAGTCCCGCTAACAATCACAGATCGCCGCCATTACTCGTAAAAAAAAAAAATAAAATAAATAAAAATGACAGAAATCTTTCCCCTAGTTTGTAGACGCGATAACGTTTGCGCAAACCAATCAAAATACGCTTATTGCGATTTTTTTTTTTTTTTTTTTTAACCAAAAATATGTAGCAGAATACAAATTGGCCTAAAAGAATGAAAAAAAATTGATTTTAAAATTTTTTTGGGGAATGTTATATAGCAGAAAGTGAAAATATTGTTTTTTTTTTCCAGAATTGTTGCTGTTTTTTTTGTTTAAAGCGCAAAAAATAAAAATCGCACAGGTAATCAATTACCACCAAAAGAAAGCTCTATTTGTGGGGGAAAAGGACATCAATTTTATTAGGGTACAGCATCGCACGACCATGCAATTTTCCATTAAAATAACAGTACCAAATCTCAAAAAATGGCCTGGTCATTAAGGGGGCAAATCCTTCCGGTCCAGAACTGGTTAAAGTCCAGAATTTATAAAGCATGTCTTAGCGGTCATAATAAATGGTGAGGAGAGCTGACATCACATTCTGCAGAGCTCAGTGAGAAGAGCTCTGAGAGCTGATTGGAGCGAAGGGACAACCCCCCCCCCTTCCACACACCCACACACACCTTAGGTTGTAAATCAGCTGGAGCTCCCTCCCCTGTCACCTTTTTTCTCTTGGTGTCAGCAAAACTTGTCAGACGTGATTCATGCTGATAGCAGAGGAACAAATCAGCAGACAGAAATGTGCTCCTTATTGAGTTAACACTATAGAGATATACAGTATGTGTTCATATTTCATATCTGTGGTTCACAACCACGTTACCCTCCTAAAATTAGTTGTAAAATCACAGGTTGCTTACTGTGTTTCATTGTATTTACCATAACTGGCTTTATGGTGGAGGTCTACAGAACTGTATTGTCTGTTTCCTGATTAATAAACATCTTACTTTACATCATTCAGTCTGCCTGAGCAACAGTAAGGGCTCTTTCACACGGTCCGCCTCCGTAGGCGGATCCGTGCTGCTCAGCGGGGATCGATCCGCCGATCCCCGCTGAGCCGGCGGATGACAGCTCCATCTCCGCTGGCAGTGCAGAGAGGGAGGTGTCACAGCTCCCGCTGCTCTAATCCGATCCGTTCCCTGAACGGATGGAAAAATAGGGTTTCCATCCGTCCGGATTTCACGGACAGGATCGGATATGGATGGCAGCGGAGGTGTCTCCGCTGACATCCGCTGCCCCATGGAGCTGCATGGAGGATCCGATCAGATCCGCCTAAAAAACTGACAGGCGGATCTGATCGGATCGCCCGTGTGAAAGAGCCCTAAACCACAAAACTGATTGGTTGACTGGATTAAAACCCAACTCCAGGTTTTCTATCACTTTGAATAGTTACCTACAATAAAAAGAACTAAAAAAAATAATTAATTTAGGCCAGGATGGCAGAATTACCAGAAATGTCCCCTTTGTCAGCAATGTATCATATTGTAGTAGCGTTATCTCTGTTCAATAATCAGCATTATGATCCAGGAGCAGCACAAGGACTTCCTATCTGCTGCCCGTACTGAGCCATTCAGAAAAAGCCTTGTATTTTTAATAATGGTTACTAGGCTTCCTCTAATTGGCTGAGGTGGAAATATATTTTTTACGGATGTCAAAAAAAAAAAAAGATGACAATGTTATTAAAAATATTCTGCTCCTATCTCCTCTAATGATGTTAATTAACTTTCTCGGCTGCTGTTATATTTTATAAATCTGTTTCCGGCTTTGCACAAGCCTGGCTGAGCTGGGTGAGTCAGACTGAATCACTGTATATGTGTTTGAAAGTGTCACATGAGGGAGGCTTGAGTCACCATTGTTGTGTTGGATTTGTTTCCATCTATTTTTGTACACTATATACTCAAGATTTTAAAGAGACCCTGTCACTAACCTAAACAAACGCAGGCAACAGTCAAGTATTTCAAATGTTACTTGCAGTGCTTGTCCTTTCCATAAAGGTTTTTTATTAACTTGGTGTGTGTCTGAGCTTTCTAGAAAGTGTTTATTCCCTATCATAGTCCCCTCGTTCCTTGCATATCATAGCCCTCCCCTCCTTTGGGATTGTCTATCTATTCTCTGTGCTGGTCCAGCTCCTCTGCCTATCCTCTCCCTACATAACCTTTTATGTAGCATGCTGTAAGCCATTGAAAATCCACAATTTGTGAACAATAGTTTGAAAAAAGATGACCATACATCTGTTTTTTTTTTTTTTTTAGCTAGCGGGCCTACTGAATAAAAATAAATAAAACATGCTCCGCACAAACAAGGTAGATGAAGGAATCCCCTCCCTCCACCGGAGCCTTGTGTCCCCGTTCACACTAAGGCGACCTGGTTGCCTCACAGGTCGCCGTAGGTCGCCTTCCATAGGGAAGCTGCGGACCCGTTCTAATAGGAGCGACACAAGTCGCTCCGACTTAGAAAAAGGGTCCGGAGCTTCTTTGGGGCGACCCGGCGCGACCGTCATAGACTTCAATGTTATGAAGTCCGTGCCGGCCGCTCCGAGGTCGCGGCGCGCTGCTCGCACCGCGACCTCGGAGGTCGCCCCACCAAGTCGGATCGCCCCAGTGTGAACGGGGCCTGTATCTTGACAGTGACACCCATGGCTTTTTAGAATACACTGATTAGTGGCTGCAGCCACTAATTGACCGAAAGTTTTCCAACATGTTTCTTCGACAAATGCTGATTAAACAATCAACTTCTGTCAAATGAGGGGAGTCCACAGACTGATCCTTGTTGGACCAGCCAAATTTTGATTGGTGTATGGCCAGCTTAAATCCCCACTCCGGGATACTGCTTGAATAAAAGTAAGGCCCCTTTCACACTTGCAGGTTCAGATCCCCCTGTCAGTTTTTCAGGTGGATCTGAATGGATGCCCCATGCATCTCTATGGGCATTCGATGTCAGCAGAGACATGTCCGCTGATATCCGATCCGATCCTGTCCGTCAAATCCGGACGGATGGAAACCCTATTTCCATCCGTCTGGTGGTCCGTTCTCATCCGATTCCCCCATAGAGAACAGCGGGGACCTGACAGCTCTGACTCCGCACACAGAGCTGAAACAGAGCTGCCATCCGCCTGCTCAGCGGGGGATCGGCGGATCGATCCCCCGCTGAGAAAAACTGACTCCACAGACGGAGCGGCAAACGTGAAAGGGGCCTAAGAGATGACAAGACTAAGGCAGGCCATAGATTATGCAATTTTCTTTGATTCCACCATGGGTGTAAGGAAAGAAATTGTTGGATTTCCTGCAGCTCTATTGTGTTCTGCCAATGGGGTCCTTGCCCTGCTGCATTGCGGACTATAACAGGTGGCACTAATCATTCTGGAAAAACCTAACAGGCTAGTTGTACACAAGTCAATCGACAGGTCGAATTGTGTTCAACCAGGGTGCCCATACACTGATCAAAAGAGTAACAAAAGCTGCAGCATCCAAAAATAGAGCACACATCATTACAGCTAACTTATTATCTGTGCATACGACCAAATATAATTTTGGCCGTACTTCAGCTTTAAAGCCTCACTCCAACCACTTGTTTGGCTGGGGGGATAAGTACAAGGTGAAATACTTGCCTTTGTTCATCACTCCTATAGGCTTACTCCTGTCCAGGCAACTGGTTACCTGAAGCCACTTCACTGGCTGGCTGGTAGTGCTGGGACAAGGCTATCCAGCTCCCAGGCCAAAGATGCCAAACTGCGCCTTAGGGTTAGGGTCAGGATGCCCACATCCTTGCAATAAACCATTGCACCCAGAGCAGCTGCCCCTTCTGCCCATCCCTTGTCTTGGCCGGTCACAGCTTTCTGACTTCATCATGAACAAAGAAGAACCAGCACTACATTGCAGGAGCAGCAACATGCCGAAATGTCAGACAACGGAGAAGTGTGCCGGCCCTGAGGATTGGGAGGAGTAAGTTTAGTATTTTTACTTATTCCCCCCCCCCCCCCCCCCCTAGCCAAATATAAACACTGCAACCCTCTAAATTTTTTATGACCTAAGGTTATGTTATGTTGCTGTATGCAACATCTGTGCTTTACGTCTGCCCTTTATGTGCTTGCTGTATGCAACGTCTGTAGTGTAGCATGTATAAGAACAGTGCTAGCGTAGATAAGATGTACACTATATTACCAAAAGTATTGGGACGCTTGCCTTTACACGCACATGAACTGTAATGTCATCCCAGCCTTAGGGCTCTTTCACACGGTCCGCCTCCGCAGGCGGATCCGTGTTGCTCAGCGGGGATCGAGCCGCGATCCCCGCTGAGCCGGGCGGATGACAGCTCCGTCTCCGCTTGCAGAGCGGAGAGGGAGGTGTCTCAGCACCCGCTGCCCTTTATGGGGGATCGGAGGAGAGCGGACCGCTTGTCCGCTCTCATCAGATCCGCTCCGATTACTGAACGGATGGAAAAATAGGGTTTCCATCCGTCCAGATTTCAGCACAGGATCGGATGCGGATGGCAGCGGGTGTCAGCGGAGGCGTCTCCGCTGACACCCGCTGCCCCATAGAGCTGCATGGAGGATCCAATCAGATCCGCCTAAAAAACTGACAGGCGGATCTGATCGGACCACCCGTGTGAAAGAGCCCAAAGTCTGTAGGGTTCAATATTGAGTTGGCCCACCCTTTGCAGCTATAACAGCTTCAACTCTTCTGGGGAGGCTGTCCACAAGGTTTAGGAGTGTGTCTATGGGAATGTTTGACCATTCTTCCAGAAGCGCATGCAGGCCAGTCAAGTTCCTCCACCCCAAATTTGCTCATCGATGCCTTAAATCATTTAGTGGAGGGGGGATTATGGTGTGGGGTTGTTTTTCAGGGGTTGGGTTTGGCCCCTTAGTTCCAGTGAAGGGAACTCTTAAGGCGGCAGCATACCAAGACATTTTGGACAAATTCATGCTCTCAGCTTTGTGGTAACTGTTTGGGGATGTCACCTTCCTGTTCCAACATGACTGCGCACCAGTGCAAATAGCAAGGTCCATAAAGACACAGATGAGTGAATTTGGGATGAAGGAACTTGATTGACCTGCAGAGTCCTGGCCTCAACCCGATAGAATACCTTTGGAATGAATTAGAGCAGAGACTGCGAGCCAGGCCTTCTCGTCCAACATCAGTTCCTGACTTCACAAATGAGCTTCTGGAAGAATGGTCAAATATTTCCATAGACACACTCCTAATTGTTGTGGATAGCCTTCCCAGAAGAGTTGAAGCTGGTATAGCTGCAAAGGGTGGGCCAACTCAATATTGAACCCTATGAACTAAGACTGGGATGTCATAAAAGTTCATGTGCATGTAAAGGCAGGCGTCCCAATACTTTCGGTAATATACTGTATATACAGTACTGTTCTCTGGGCTACTTTCTGGGCTTCTGTGTCTTTGCCTTTCTGGAAATGAAATGACCTGAATTCCATATTTCTGATTTTAGTGGGGTGATGAGGACACCGGCCGACCAAGCAGTTCTTGGAGTGCAAAACTACTTGGAAGTAAGTATCATGATACCACTTCATGTTTTTTTCACATCAGTTCCTGTGCACTAATGATTTGTGGATCTATGGACCCATAGAAAATTTACAGAAACAAGACATTTCTTTATTGATATTTAATCTACTTATAGATTGCTTTTTAAGAGCCTGTTCACACTAACGCGACCAGAAAGTCGCCCCATGAAGGAGCGACTTTTTAGCACGAATTTGAAGAGACTTTTGAAGAGACTTTGAAGAGACTTAAATGATAGGTGACTTTGTCTGTGGGGAATGTGGGGAATGCCTAGGTAATCTTTTTCTTCTTCCTGGAAAGTCTGATCACAGTCGCTTGAAAATAGATAAGGATCCGACTTGGAGGCGACTCCCATTGAGGTCGCTTGAAGTAGCACAGGAACCTTTTCTGAAGTCGGAGTGACTTAAGTAGTGCATATTAAAGAGGAAGTAAACCCTCCTCTGCAAGTTGTACCTATAGGTAAGCCTATTATAAGACTTACCTATAGGTTCTGTAAATATCTCCTAAACTTGCACCGTTTAGGAGATATTTACCTTACATGCAGCCAGTGACGTCACTGGCGCATGCGCTCTGAAGGAACGGCCGCTGGTGCTCCCGCGCGCGAGTGCCGTCACCGCGGCTCCGGCCAATCAGATGGCTGGATGCCGCGATCCCGGAAGATGGGCGACTGAACATGTCGCCCGTTATAGAGGTAAGCGGGCGGCACGGCGGGAGCTCGTTCTAAGGTAAGTATTTCATAATGAGCTAGTATGCGATGCATACTAGCTCATTATGCATTTCTCTTTCAGGGTGAGAAAAAAAAAAACTAATTTCGGTTTACAATCTCTTTAAGACGGCTCTCATTCATTTACATTGAATTTGTAATGACAAGCGACTTGGGGCAACTTGAGGTCACACAAGTCGCGTCCCAAGTCAGAGAAGTGTGAACCGGGTCTAAAAGTTCAGTTTATTATTTTTTTTATCATAACAAAACAAGAATATATTTTTCATTTGCTAGATTTAAAAAATATTGTACATACATATTTCATGTTTACTATTTCCAGCCAGAAGATGGAGCTGTAGGTTTCTTTTCACATGATCACCTGCCAAACCTTAAAGAGGAAGTAAACCCTCCTCTGTAACTTTTACCTATAGGAAGTTCCTTCAGAGCTCCGTGCCGTGACCGTGGGCTCCCGCGCGCATGCGCGGGAGTGACGTCGCCGCGGCTCCGGCCAATCAAATGGCCGGATGCCGCGATCCCGGAAGACATGTCGCCCGTCATACAGGGAAGCGGACGGCACGGCGGGGGCTCGTTCTAAGGTAAGTATTTCATAATGAGCTAGTATGCGATGCATACTAGCTCATTATGTGTTTCTCTTGCAGGTTGCAAAAAGAAAAAAACATTTTTTGGGGGTTTACAACCTCTTTAAAGTGTTTGTTACCCTAACATTTCATATTCCTGCTATAAGCCTGCTGTATCATGTACTTGTAGAAAAAGTATCCTGTTCTCTTTGTATTGCTTCCTTTGTGTGAAATTCCTGGTGTTCCTGCCAGCCCCTCTGCTTTCCTATTAAAAACTGACCACACTAAGCAGGAGAACACACTCTGTTCAATTCTCTAGTTCTGCTGGGAACTCATCCTGCTCACCTCTAATGATCAGACTTGTCCTGACACCACCCCGCATGGCCATTCACTGGGAAGCTCTGTGTTCTGTTGCTTCTTCTCCACTAAGTTCTTATGCAGCTGAGAACAGAGGGAATGTGATCACTTATAAAAAAAAAAGGCAAAAAAGTATTTATAATGTTGTTTTATATCTATACACAAATGTTTTGCCTTTCATTTCTATTTTAAACTGAATGGGTTGTTTTACAAGGTGATAGTTTGCAAACACTTTAAGTGTTTAAATGTAAACCCTAAAGATGGGCATATATGTGCAGATTGCAGGCTGAACGAAAATAATTGATCGCATTCCCCTATCAACGCTGTACAGCAATTCTGACAGCTGCAGTCAGCGCCTGTCAGAATACCTGATTTGATGCAGCCGCTGTTCAGCTGCCAATTTTCCATCCCGCTCCTTTGATCTTTCAATCAAAAAATTGTTGGGTGGGAGGCAGCCATTAGGAACAGGTATAAATTCATATAGTGTACAGCTGCAAGAAAAAGTATATGAACCCTTTGGAATGATATGGATTTCTGCACAAATTGGTCATAAAATGTGATCTGATCATCATCGTCTAAGTAAAAACAATAGACAATCACAGTCTGCTTAAACTAATAACACACAAAGAATTAAGTGTTGCCATGTTTTTATTGAACACGCCATGTAAACATTCACAGTGCAGGTGGAAAAAGTATGTGAACCCCTAGACTAATGACATCTCCAAGAGCTAATTGGAGTGAGATGTCAGCCAACTGGAGTCCAATCAATGAGATGAGATTGGAGGTGTTGGTTACAGCTGCCCTGCCCTATAAAAAACACACACCAGTTCTGGGTTTGCTTTTCACAAGAAGCATTGCCTGATGTGAATGATGCCTCGCACAAAAGAGCTCTCAGAAGACCTACGATTAAGAATTTTGACTTGCATAAAGCTGGAAAGGGTTATAAAAGTATCTCCAAAAGCCTTGCTGTTAATCAGTCCATGGTAAGACAAATTGTCTATGAATGGAGAAAGTTCAGCACTGCTGCTCCTCTCCCTAGGAGTGGCCGTCCTGTAAAGATGACTGCAAGAGCACAGTGCAGACAGCTAAAGACTTAGAAAAGTCACTGGCAAATGCTAACATCCCTGTTCGCGAATCTACAATACGTAAAACACTAAACAAGAATGGATTTCATGGGAGGATACCACAGAGGAAGCCACTGCTGTCCAAACAAAACATTGCTGCACGTTTACAGTTTGCACAAGAGCACCTGGTTGTTCCACAGCAGTACTGGCAAAATATTCTGTGGACAGATGAAACTAAAGTTGAGTTGTTTGGAAGAAACACACAACACTATGGTGTCCTTTTATGAACGGGTGAATTTTTTTCTCCGTTGGCTTCTCTACAGTTCTCCGGGGAAAATGATCACATCTGGCACCCCTTTTATGAATGGGAGAACTTCAGTTCGCCCAGGGTGATCAGAGGAGAACGGTTTTCTCGGAGATCTGTGTAGAAGTCAATGGGGCGTCTGTAATCTCGTGAGACAAAGCGAGATTACCGTAGTATGAAAATCCCTGGCGCGCTTTAACAAGCATAGATAAATTATCACTGCTGAGTACACGAGGTTAATAAATAATAGTCCCCTTACATATATATATATATATATATACACTGAATACACACACACATACATTGTATATATATATACACATTAAATAGATATCTAAATGTATGTGTGTATATATATACATGTATATATATACATAAATATGGCAGGGGGACATGATTACTGTGTTGGGGGGTCTGAACGAGGAAGAAGGAAGTCCATAATCTTCCTTTTTCCCCCTCAGTTCTCCCCCGATTCTGTCTTCACTCCCCGCTTCACAAGTTCCAAGCTGGTGAACCTGGGAGTGTGAATTCTGACCCAGATCGCCAGTGAAGTGCGGGGATCGCAGCTTCATAGTCTGGCTGTTTCTGTGTCTGTCAATGACAGATTCCCGTGTGAAGAGATGATCAGCGGAGAACATGTTCTCCCCCGATCATTTCTGTTTCATAAACTGAGAACGATCGGAAATGAGCTGTGATCAGCAGGATCACTGGTCATCTCCGTTTCATAAAAGGACACCTATGTGTGGTAAAAAAAGATGCACAGCACGCCAACATCAAACCTCATCCCAGCTGTGAAGTATGGTGATGGAGGCATCATGGTTTGGGGCTGCTTTGCTGCATCAGGGCCTGGACGGATTGCTATCATCGAAGGAGAAATGAATTCCCAAGTTTATCAAGACATTTTGCAGGAGAACTTAAGGCCATCTGTCTACCAGCTGAAGCTCTACAGAAGATGGGTGTTGCAACAGGACAATGACCCAAAGCATAGAAGTAAATCAACAAAAGAATGGTTTAAACAGAAGAAAATACGCCTTCTGAAGTGGCCCAGTCAGAGTCCTGACCTTAACCCAATTGAGATGCTGTGGAATGACCTCAAGAAAGCGATTCACACCAGACATCCCAAGAATTTTGCTGAACTGAAACAGTTCTGTAAAGAGGAATGGTCAAGAATTACTCCTGACCGTTGTGCACGTCTGATCTGCAACTACAGGAAACGTTTGGTTGAAGTTATTGCTGTCAAAGAAGGTTCAACCAGTTATTAAATCCAAGGGTTCACATACTTTTTCCACCTGCACTGTGAATGTTTACATGGTGTGTAGAATAAAACCATGGCAACATTTCATTCTTTGTGTGTTATTAGTTTAAGCAGACTGTGATTGTCTATTGTTGTGACTTAGATGATGATGATCAGATCACATTTTATGACCAATTTGTGCAGAAACCCATATCATTCCAAAGGGTTCACATACTTTTTCTTGCAGCTGTAGGCAGCTCAGCAATACCTTTCAGTTAAATATATAATTAAAAGTGTTTTGTCATAAATGTTTGATAAGTGCAAAAAAAAAAAATATGGTGATCCTGACAGAAATTTTGATAACTTATGACCTGATAACTTTGTGTGCTCTTCAGCCTTAACAGTTATTGTTCACAGCTTTCTTGTGGCCTTCAGACGCCTCTCTGCATGTTCTAAAAAAAAAAAAAAATTGGGAGGTATTTAATAGTCCTGTCCTAGGGTGACAGTGGTGCTTCTTCATAGATACAGTACAGTGAATGAACATTGTCTCACTAGGACAGGATGTGTCTTACTGATCGAATCACCAGGTGAAAAACAGCCGAAAAACACGATTGCAGTCCCTACATCTAAGTACTGGTAGGCTACAATGTATTTGTAGCAGAGGGCAGAAATATATATATATATATATATATATATATATATATATATATTTTTGGTGGGGAAATCAACCATCTCTAATAATTAATATATGAGCTCCTGTACCCTGCAGGGGGGTAGAAGATGAGGCTGATCTCAGTAGATAGCACTGACAGTATTGTCTTCTGTACCTGGATAAAGCCAGATGCAGGGCCGGCCTTTGGGGTGTGCGAGCTGTGCGGCCGCACAGGGCGCCATGGGCAACAAGGGCGCCGTGCGGCCATCACAGCTCGCAGAGGATCAGGCTGAGCTGTGTGAGAGATACACAGCTCGCCTCACTGCAACAATAGGTGATCAAGGCACGGCTGCACAGCGGGAGGGGGCAGCGACTGCGGCCTGGACAGGGTTAACACAGGCCGCGGCCGCCGCTTACCTCCCGCTGTGCAGCCGTGCCTCGATCACCTATTGTTGCAGTGAGGCGAGCTGTGTATCTCTCACACAGCTCAGCCTCCGATCCTTCCACGGAATCCACGCTGACTTCCTGCCCAGTGCCCACACATCCCCGGGAGTGTGGGCGGGCGGGAGGAGGAGAAGGGGCGGGGCGAGGAGGAGCTGACGATCTCTCCTCTGGCGTCAGTGCAGGGAGGGAGGAGAGATCGTCAGCTCCTCCTCGCCCCGCCCCTTCTCCTCCTCCCGCCCGCCCACACTCCGGGGGATGTGTGGGCGGGAAGTTTAAAGAAAAAAAAAAAAGCTGCAGACAACGTAAAGTAAGTGACATCCCTCTCCTTCAAAAAATGTAAGGGGGGGTCTGTGATGTAAGGGGGGCTCTATGTGTGGGGGGGGGCTATGTGTGGGGGTCTGTGATGTAAGGTAGGGCTCTCTGATGTGGGGGGCTATGTGTGGGGGGGGCTCTGTGTGGGGGGGGCTTTTTGTGGGGGGTCTGTGATGTAAGGGGGGGCTCTCTGATGTGGGGGGCTCCGTGGGGAGGGGGGGTCTGATGTAGGGGGGCTTTTTGTGGGGGGGTCTGTGATGTGAGGATGTGAGGGGGGCTTTGTGTGTGTGTGTGTAGGGGGTCTCTGATGTTAGGGGGGCTTTGTGTAAGGGGGTCTCTGATGTGCGGGGCTCCGTGGGGAGGGGGGGTCTGATGTAAGGGGGGCTTTGTGTCTGAGGTCTCTGATGTGAGGGGGGCTCTGTGTGGGGGGTCTCTGATGTGAGGGGGGCTCTGTGTGGGGGGTCTCTGATGTGAGGGGGGCTCTGTGTGGGGGGTCTCTGATGTAAGGGGGGCTTTGTGTCAGGGGTCTCTGATGTGAGGGGGGCTCTGTGTGGGGGGTCTCTGATGTGAGGGGGGCTCTGTGTGGGGGGTCTCTGATGTAAGGGGGGCTTTGGGTCGGGGGTCTCTGATGTAAGGGGGGTCTGTGTGGGGGGTCTCTGATGTGAGGGGGGCTCTGTGTGTGGGGTCTCTGATGTAAGGGGGCTCTGTGTCGGGGGTCTCTGATTTAAGGGGGGCTCTTATGTAAGGGGGCTAAGTTATTAGTGATCATAAAAAAGAAAAGTCAAATAAAGTGCAAAAAAGGTGCAAGAAAATTTGCGCGGGGGGGCGCCACGGGATTAGCTCGCACAGGGCGCCTGATCACCTAAGGCCGGCCCTGGCCAGATGCTTTGGTGCTGGCCATTTAAAGCTTCTGTCTTGGCTGAATTTAAAGTATTATGTAATATCTCTATGCAGGCATTACAGGGTCAAACTTTTCTGAGTTTACTCCTGTGATGGACTGGCGGCATGTCCCACTACAAGGAGGTTAGAAGACGCTTAGAACTGCAGAGACAGATACTGTAGTTCCATATGGGCTGTGCTTTGCTTTTTGAACTGCTACGTGTAGTTCCGTAATGTCCGTGTGGCTTCCTGGACACTGGGTCCCTGCTCTCCTCACTGCTCTTCCCACAACTACTGTCTGTGTTGTCCAGATGCAGTTCCCAGGACACACAGCCCTCTGAGGACCTGTGATGTGCCTATGAAGGACCTCTGCCCACCAGACCTTTACCCTGCCAGGTTGCCTGGACTTCCTCAGCTATGGCTACTTTTAGCTGGTAAATCCCTTAACCCATGCTGTGCCTACTAGGGTCCACCCTTGTTGGGTACCCATATTGCTACCCCGTGGCCTGTTACCCTTGTGCTCTATCATATCCTGTCCCACAGACTATAAACCCTGGCTGTGCCTATTATGATTCCTGCCCCTTTGCTGTGCCTATTGTTGCCCAGTGAACTGTTTCCCTGTTGCTGCGCCATATTTCCTCTCCATGGACATTTAATCCCTGCTGTGCCAAACCCTGCTCTGCCTGGATCTGTGCCCAGCATGCTGGATTTAACCCTTTCTGCGTCTTCTTGTCACCTTGTGGACAATTTCCCCTTTGCTGTCCCATATTGCCATCCTGAGGACCATTCTCCCTTGCTGTGCCTTCTGGTCTCCTTGTGGACTATTTCCCCTTTGCTGCCCCATATTGCCATACTGAGGATCGTTCTCCTTTGCTGTGCCCTGTGAACTATTTCCCTGTGGCTGTGCCCCTTTTCCCTTCCATGGACTCTTTATTAGTGTTGTGATACATTGTTGCCCCGTGGACTATTTCTCTGTGTTGTGTCCTACTGTCACCCTCCCTGTATGCTCAAGTTCCCCAGTTAATGCCCTTACTTGAGATTAGCCTTTTTGTGCTCCCTCTCTCTCTATTCTCCTAGTTCATTGATGGCGATCCTTGGCACCCCAGATGTTTTAGAACTACATTTCCCATGATGCTCCACTACACTGCAGAGTGCATGAGCATCATGGGAAATGCAGTTCCAAAACATCTGGGGTGCCAAGGTTCGCCATCACTGTAGGTTCATCACAGTATTATGATAAAGAAATTCTACCAGATGAAATACTCCAGGCAGAGAACAGCGCTTGCTAATGTGTTCAGTGCACCATATAAAACATGAACATATCAAAATAAACTTATCTGTGCAAAATAACAAAAAAAGAATGTCTGTCTGTGTAACACCATATAATTCTATAATGCAAAAAAATTATATTTAAAGTTATAATGAAAGATAAGTCCAAGTGAATAATAGTGAGGAAAAAAAAAACATCCAAAAAGAAAAGAGAACTCCTTTTGTGTCCTTATAAACCAGTGCACTCCTTCTGTCGTAGTGATTCAGATTGTCCCAACCATGGATGGATGGATACAGGGAGCCAGGAATCACCCAGTACAATCAGTGAGTATAAACATTCCCACTCACCGGAGGATGTTGATCCTCCTTACCCTACGATAATGGGATCAAACGGGCTGATGTGATCTCTTATGACCCGAATGGAGTGTCACCGATTCTTCCTCCTTTGCCTTTCAGATAGTCCAAGCTCCAGGGGTGGTATGCAGGAAAAAATATAAAAAACGGAGAATGAACTCCACTTCGTGTAATAAAGTATGGTAGTTTATTTAGTTAAAAAATCCCATCAGGGCCATAAAAAACGAGTGCAATAGTAAAACCAAGCAAGCCAGACCCCCCGGACCGGGCAGAGGCTGGCCTGCTTTCCACCTACGAGTTGGTAAGGCGTGGCATGCGTCTCAGCTTCACGCGTTTCGTCATCAAAACATGGCATCTTCAGAAGCATTTGATCCTATTACCGTAGGGTAAAGAGGATCAACATCATCTGTTGAATGGGAATTTTTGCACTCCCTGATTGTACTGGGTGATTCCTGGCTCCCTGTATCCATCCATCCATGGTTGGGACACTTTGATTCACTACGACAGGAGGAGTGCACTGTTTTGTAAGGACACAAAATTAGTTCTCTTTTCTTTTTGGATGTTTTTTCCTCACTATTATTCACTTGGACTTTTCTTTCATTATAATTTTATATATACATTTTTTGCATCATAGAGTTTTATGGTGTTACACAGATATTCTCTTTTTTTGTTATTTTGCACAGATAAGTTTATGTTGATATGTTCATGTTGTATATGGTGCACTGAACACATTAGTAAGAGCTGTTCTCTGCTTGGAGTATTTCACCTGGTAGAGTTTCTTTATCATCACTTACCTATTGGTTGACACAGCAGCTGCTATACTTATTGTATTTAATTATTTTGCACCTTTGTCCATCACATTGTTTGGCACGAGTGGGTATATTCTATTACGGTAGTATATGCAATATTTTTTTTTATCGCAGTATTATATTCTAGTTTGTGGGTTTAGATATGTTAAGATATGCTTTACTGCAAACTCATGCTTTGTGTTAACCCCATCCTACTTACAGCTAACATTTCCTGGAAAGGTGCCTCTGACCAGAGATACATTAACCACTTCAGCTCAGAAAGGTTTATCCCCGACCAGGCTATTTTTTGCGATATGGCACTGCACTAATTTAACTGACAATTGCACTGTCGTTCGACGCTGTACCCAAATAACATTTATGACCCTTTTTTTTTTTACCTCAAATAGAGCTTTCTTTTGGTGATATTCCATCACCTCTGCGATTTTTATTGTTTCCGCTATAAACAAAAAAAACTGACAATTTAAAAAAAAAAATCTATATTTTTTACTTTCTGCTATAAAACAATAAAAAAGTGTAAAACAATCACATTTTTCATAAATTTAGCACAAAATTTATTCTGCTACATATTTTTAGTAAAAAAAATTCTCAAAAAGCGTATGTTGATTGGTTTGCGCAAAAGATAAAGTGTCTACAAACTATAGGATATAGTTTTGAAATTTTTATTTATTTATTTTTTTTATTTTTTACAAAGAATGGCGTTAATCAGCAACTTATAGCGGAACTGCGATATTGCTGCGGACAAATCAGACACCTAAAAATATGCACTGTCACTGTACTAATGACACTAGCAGAAAAAGGGGTTAACACCAGGGGTGATCAAAGGGTTAAATGTGTTATTAGGGAGTGCTTACTATTTATGTGGGGGGTGCTTTGACTGGGGGAAGGCAGAGATCCGTGTTCCTACTTAGCAGAAACACTAGATCACTGCCTTCCTTTGTCACAGAATGGAGATCTGCCTCGATTACATAGGCAGATCGCAGTTCTGCCTGTCTCCTGATCGATCGGCGGTTCCTGGTGGACATCGCGTTATCTGGACCTGCTGATTGGCTCCCGCTGTGTCCAATCACAGCGGAAGCAGGTCGCCGAAATTGGAAAAAAATTGATAAAAAAAATTGTTACGTAAAAAAAAAAAAAAATAAAAAAAACACATGCTGATACTTCTAGTTTTGGCATGAGCATCTAGACATCAATGAGCTCTGGTCACAAAAGGGTTAGGTTTATAATTTTCTTTTTTTTTTTCAAAATGTTGTCCTTTGTCCATGCAGGGCAAAGAATCCGGTTCATTGTCAAACCCTATTCTATCAGCAGATACTCACCTTGTCTTTTCCCTGTACATCTGCTGGGAGTGAGGAAGATACCCGTTACTTCTAGCTATGGAGGAACAAAGTGGCAGATTGTCTCTAATGCTTACACACGGGATTTCCTATGTATGCCTTTTACAGTAATCATACAGAATTCTTCATACTTTTAGCTTTACCCTTCATTCTCTGGAAACGAATTTATAAGAGAAGGGCGAGTAGTGAAACTCTCCTATTGTAGATTCTCTAGAGCAAGGCTGCTCCATATTTCCTGATTAGTTCTTTTCAGCAGAGCGAGAAACTGCCGTCAGATAACAGAATGTTACAGCGTTCGCCTTCTACAGATAAAACCTTAGAGGATGCTGAGTTAATGAGCGTTTAATTAAAGAATGAGGATGCAGTGCTGTGTCAGGCAGCTCAGTGCCATGTTCTCCCGCTGGGGCCTGCCGCTTGCATCACCTGCTAGTAATTAACAGGAACCCCTTCCAGACCCGTCCCTGCTGGAGAGATCAGACACCAGCTGGAGGATGTATTCAGGTAGACTGAGCAGCTCCTGCCTCTTTTATCTGCCTCTTTTTATTGGATGCTTCAAGAAGTTAGGCTGGCCATACACTAGTAGAATTGTATTAAAAAATTTTCATTCAATGTTCTAACCGTTATTAGGGTCAAACTCATGGTGATGAGCATGATGGAAAAATTAGCTTGAACAAAATCATTTCTGACAGCATAGGTGTTTTTTGTTCAGGAAAGTCCATTCATTCCATAAAACCAGATGCTAAATGGAAACTAAATTTTGAAGTACTATTGAACAACATTCTTCAAGTCATCAAATGTGCTAAGCATTTTCATATGAAAATCTACTAGTGTATGGCCAGCTTTAGAGCAAAAGGCCACCTTTTTTATTCATTCATTAAGAGACCCAAGACTCACTTGTTCTGAGATAAGTGGGTTATACTGTCACCAAAAACTTCTGTAGGCGGCAGTACAACCCTATTGTCTCAAAATAGCTGAATCCTGTGTCCCTTAACCACTTCAATACCCGACAGCTTTCACCCCCTTCTGCCCAGACCAATTTTCAGCTTTTAGCTCTGTCACACTTGAGTGACAATTGCGCGCTCATGCTACACTGTACCCATATGAATTTTTTTCGCATTTTTTTCACACAAATAGTGCTTTCTTTTGGTATTTAATCACCACTGGGGTTTTTTATTTTTGCTAAATAAACAAAAATGACCACATTTTTGAAAAAAATAAATGCGTTTTTCTTTCGGTTATAAATCTTTGCAAGTAAATCTTTCTTTATAAATCTAGACCAAGCTGTATTCTGCTACATTTCTTTGGTGAAAATAATGCAAATCCGTGTTAAATATTTAGTTCACAAACGATGGTATATACTGAATATCTGAAAATTGATTATGCCGGATGTATTGATGGTCTTTCTCATTTCTTACGGCCCGAAAATGCCAGGACAGTACAAATATCCCCCAAATTACCCCTTTTTGGAAAGTAGATAGTCTAAGATATTTAGTAAGAGGCTTGGCGAGTTTTTTAAAGTTGTAATTATTTGTCACAATTTTTTGGAAAATTAAGAAACAAAAATAAAATAGTTTTTCGCACAAATTGTTTTTTTTAAATACCGTCACAAGTGCAGTACAGCATCATCAAATAACTGGTGTGGATACTATTTGTTTAACACACTGTTACTAAAGCAATACAATTTTACCATAGTAACACTGTGCTACACTGGGGAAGTGATCAGGATTTTTTTTCTTTTTTTTTTTACACATTTATGATTTCTTATACCAGGGAATTTCACTGCCATTATTACTGAATGAAATTTATTAATTCAGTGTTTACTATCGTGGTTAGCTGTGATTGGCCACAGCTAATCAGAGTACTGATGGGTTGTGATTCGCCCTGTGTGTACCATGTGATCACTGTGACCAACCATGTACACCATGAATGGCATGAATCAAAGCCATTCATTGTGTACAATTGTCATGTAATCTGCTGTGATTGGACACAGTGATCACATGGTACTGGCAGCGGCTGGTACACTGATCAGTCATCTGCTGTGCCCGGTGGACACAGCAGGAGACAGATCACGCTGCAGCGTGGCTAATGGGGTTCATGTGAGGCCTGTTCCGGGTGGACGTCATCTGACCCAAAATGTCCCGCCTGGCCTATAGACAGACGCTGAGTGGGTCTTTTTCGTTCCGGGTGGAAGTCATATGACGTCCTTCCAGAACGCGCCTCGTAGGTGTTGCGGCACAATCTGTCACTTGCTCTGTCCACCAGACACAGCGGATAACTGATTAGTGTACCCGCCGCTTCCAGTATCATGTGATTGCTGTGTCCAGTCATAGCAGATCACATGACAATTGTACACATTGAATGGCTTGGAGTCATGCCATTCATTGTGTACAATTGTGTTGATCTCTGTGATTGGTCACAGTGATCACATGAGCTGTGATTGGCCCTGTCTGTACCATCTGTACCATGTGATTAGCTGTGGCCAATCACTGCTAACAACAATAGTAAACACTGAATTAATCAATTTTATTCAGTAAAAATGTTTGCTTTATAACAGTGAAATTCACTGGTAAAAGCAATCATAATGTGTAAAAAAATTCCTTATCACTTCCCCAGAGTAGTATAGTGTTAATGAACTCTAAAAAAATTGATTTTATGGTAGGTACAAAAAAAAAAAAAATTTTTTTATTGTTCGTTAAAGGACACAGGATTCATTTATTCTGAGAAATTTGGTTTGTATTGCTGCCTACAGAAGTAATTGGCAGCAGTATAACCCAGTTGTCTCAGAATAACTAAATCCTGTGTCTCTTAATGAAAGTACCGTATATACTCAAGTATAAGCCGAGATTTTCAGCATGTTTTTTCATGCTGAAAATGAACCCCTCGGCTTATACGCGAGTCACTGTCTTAGCGTCTTAGCCATGCCTATATCATCACCTGTGCTATGCCGATACCATCTCCTGTACCATGACCTGTGCCATGCCTGTACCATGACCTGTGCCATGCCTGTACCATGACCTGTGCCATGCCCTTACCATGACCTGTGCCATGCCTATACCATGACCTGCGCCATCTCCTGTACCATGCCCTCAGCCCCTGTTTTGTGTCTCGTGGTGGTCCAGTTGGGTCCAGTAGCTTCTGCTTTTCCCACCCTAGGCTTATACTTGAGTCAATAAGTTTTCCCACTTTTTTGTGGTAAAATTAGGGGCCTCGGCTTATATTCGGGTCGACTTATACTCGAGTATATATGGTAGCTGCTTTCCAATGTATGCATGTACATTTTATCTACATATACACATCATTTAAACATTTAAACATTGCTTGGGTAAGGCTTAGCTCAGAGCTCTAGCTAAACCTCTTAATACACAGGGGAAAATGCATGTTTGAAAAGTTATTTTACCTGTCAAGGATTTATATTTTTTGTCTATACAATCCTGAAATATACCCAGTTCTGCTACATAGCACAGCTCTGTCTGGCAGGGCATTACTAAGCTTTTTCCCAGCCACTGCACCCTTTACACATACAGGCACATGGCTAATGATTTTTGTGGTGGGTAAACTGAGAGACTAGATCCCCATCAGGTCCAGTGTCTCTTTTTTGACAGTGCATGGCAGTGGGCAGGCATGGAGTTGGGTGGGTGGAGTCTAATGGGGCAATAGGAGACTAGATCCCCATAAGGTCCTCCACGTTTGGGCAATCTTGCATAACCTTTCCAAAAAGGAGACTTTATATATGCTTCAAAAGGTCAACCACACTGTTACATAGTATAAAAGACTTTATTACACATATACTTATTTCACAATAATTAAAAATGTATCCTTCAAGACTAACAGTCTAAAAACTGTCATTGAATAACCAGAAGTCCTGACATCAACCAGCTTCATCAAATGTTCTAGTAGGTGGATATTAAGTTTATTGTACATAGGTCGATGCGTTTTACAGGGTCTCCTGCTTCCTCAGGACCTTAGACCTTGGGTATTGACATGTACTGTAAAAGTATACACAAAAATACACATCAAATCCTATAAAATGAACCAATCAAAAATAATGAAATTATACAATTAAATGATTTTAATCCAGTAATGTAGCCTATCCTCCAAGGGAAGGGAAAAAAATGAAAAAAAAGGGAAGAAAAAGAGAATATTTATATATGATACTATGTATTATATAAAAAAATTCCCCTCCACTTCAGAATTTAAGATGCGTTCCAAACAAGGAGGAAATCTCGCTAGACAAACCCCCAGCGGTAATCCAAGACTAGTTCCCCATCAGGTCCACCGCATTTGAGCAATGGCATCAGTCAATACCCCCCAGCCCCTTTGTTTGCATTCAATGTTTGGCTGGGAAATCTCTTGCCCGGCAGCTGAATTGGGCTGGAAATGAGTCATTGGTTGCTACGCCCCTGCCCCCGCTTCCGCTTTATTGTCCTGCATTTAACTTTAATGCAGGTCACACCAAGCAGCGGCAGCTGAATTGGGCTGGGAATGAGTCATTGGTTGCTATGAAGCCGGCAGCCTGCCCGACCTCTCTTGCTTCAGTTGCTCCAACAATGTGATGGGCGGCCTCACCAAGCAGTGGTGAGGCAGGTAGAGCTGGGTGACCATGGACGTTAGGGGACACGTCAGATCTCATTAAATTTCGGAGCTTCTGCAGTGCCAGTAGAGGCTCACACCCTATGTGGAGGCAGCTGAGGGTTTCTCTTCTGCAGTGTAAATGCCCATTTAAAGCTGAAGTATATGCCTTTTTTTTTTTTTTTGCTATGCAGCACCACTGATTTTTTTGCTATGCAGCACCACCGAAAAAAATTGCCTTAAATGAAGCGTGTTTCATGCCTTGCTGCTGCATAGTATAGAAATCTTCCACTACAGCCACTCGGCTCTGCCCCACAGTACTGATCTTTCAGCACTGTTGGGGTTAACATCAGCAACTGCAAGTGTGAAATAGCTACGCCACTCGCCTGTCCCTTCTTCCCGCCTCATCCATTCATAGAACTAGTACTATTCCGTCACAGAATGCAAACTGTTCATTGATTGGATACAATAGAGGAGGCACAACACTTTGACACTCGCAGCAGCTGATGTTGGCTCCCGCTTCGCTAAAATATCAGCATTGTGGGGTGAAGATTGCTACACTATGCAGCAGCCAGCTGGACATTGGCACACTTCATTAGAGGTAGGTTATGTCCCTGGTGCCACATAGCAAATAAAACCCCCTAAAAAATGAAACTTCAGCTCTAATATGTATAATATGCAGGTTGCTTTAACATCGCTGAATATTGTCAGCTTTTTGATGTTGTCTTCCTGTGTTATTATGTTTTTACTTTTTGAAGCAGTGACTTTTAGGAAGGGAAACATTTGCTTCTTTTCGGGGGCTTCAGGTGCCATTACTACACTTTGGGGTGTGTCAGAAGGGCCCTGCGTTTCTTCCTGCTCATCCTACATTACTACAGGACACAGTAATGATGTATATGGGTCAGTTGAAGAAATCACAGCACCAAGCAGCACTATCCAAAGCTCTCCATGAGAGGGAGGGTTTACCTTGCTGCCTGCCAAAAGGTGAATGTTAGCCTTGTTCTTTTGCAGATCTCCTTGAGTTCTACCTAGTAGAAGTGGTGTCAGGGTCACTATAAATTGAAAACGTGAGGAATGCACAGAAACATTATTTCATTTCCAATAATTCTCTTTTTTTTTTGTTGATGACTAGTCCTGTGATTACATAACTGACCGCATTGGTCCATCCTATCATATAATGTAGTAGTTATGTAAACAGAAGTACTTTTATAGAATCGAAATCTGTTGTTTTAATGAGCATAATTCCCTTCTTGCGCAATAGATATGTCTACTGTTTGGATTAGGAAGAGTTTATGGCTGAGTCAATTACAGAAGCCTCATGGGGGTGGTGAAAGGATGTTGAGTCTGTCTTCAGATCCTGTAAACTATCAAGTCATCTTTAATGTCTTTCTGTTACCACTATGATTTTTTTTTTAGCTATCCCAGCAATGAAGGAATGGAGATTGTTAAACTTGACAATGCCGGATAAATACCTTTTACGTTTTTTAAAGAGGCATTCCAGCCTTTATTGATATTTCAGGTGTGGGCTGATGCTTGGCAGTTGTATCTTTCATGGATATTCCTAAAGTACAAAGACTGCAGTATGACCTTGTAAGCAAGTACCAAATCCAGTTACTATGTGTGATGCAAAAGCCTCATAAAATAGTGAAAAAACTTTCTTTAGGGTCCTTTCACACGGGCTTTCCGCCCGGCAGACTCTGTTCTGCTCAGCGGGGATCGATCCACCGATCCCTGCTGAGCAGGCGGATGACAGGTCCGTGTCTGCTCACTGTGCTGAGACGTACCTGTCAGAGTCCCGCTCTTCTCTATGGGAGATTGTATTCTTCATCAATTTAGTCCAATATGTATTCTGCTACACATTTTTGGTAAAAAAAAATCCCAATAAGCGTATATTAAACGGTTTGCACAAAAGTTATAGCGTCTACAAACTGGGATTTAAAAAAAAATGTTTTTACTAATAATGGTGGCGATCAGCGACTTATAGCGAGACTGCGATATTGCAGAGGACAAATTGGACACTAACTGACACTTTTTGGGGACCGGTGACACTAATACAGTGATCAGTACAAAAAAATATGCACTGTCACTGTACTAATGACACTGGCTGAAAATGAGTTACCATCAGGGGCGATCAAAGGGTTAACTATGTGCCTAGCTGGTGTTTTACTACTGTGGGGGAGGTGCTTGTACTAGGGGAAGGCATGAATCGGTGCCCCTGCTGTGCAGAGACGCAAGATCCATGCCCTCTGTATTCAGAATGGCAATCTTCCGTTCTGCCTCTGTACCCAAGCAGCAGTGGGTGCTGGCGGACATCGAGTCCGCCGTACCCGCCGATTAGCTCCCGCTGTATATAAGCAGTAGCGGACCGCAGGCGGGACGTGCGCGGCCCAGACCCGAAAGTACAGGCACGTGATCCTGTGCAGTAGAGCCGCCTTGCCACAGTATATGTAAGTTATACAGTTTGCAAGCGGTTAAGCTACATTATAATGGACTTTAGCTGCTTCCCACCTTGGTGTTCCCGCCCCTGCTCCCGCTCCCGCTTTATTATTCTGCACTCAACTTTAATGCAGGTCACATCAAGCAAAGTGGTGCTGGATCTTCTTGCAGATCTGTATAGAAAGTTACAGAACCATAGCATGTCCTAATAGTGGGATTGATTCACTAAAACTGGAGCATGCAAAATATGGTGCAGCTCTGCAGAGAAACCAATCGGCTTCCATGCTTTATTGTCAAAGTCTAATGGAACAAGCCAAAGTTAGAAGCTGACCATGCACAGCTGCACCAGATTCTGAGTGCTCCAGTTTTCGTAAATCTACCCCAATGCCTTTACAAGCATGCCTAGTGCGATGTGATAATAGTTCACTCGACCAAATGCACTTGGTGCAAAGGGTGGTGTAAATGTGTAAGAACTTGTTGATACATCAGGCCAATTGTTTCTACATTGGACACACATCTGCTAGCCGGCCTCACACGCAATTTGTGTTTACATTGGGTAAGTAAGAGGGGCTGTAGGAGGGAGGGAATTGTGTAGGGTAATATTTATGGTATGGGAGCATTTTGTTCTTTTCGCCTTGGGTGCTAAAGGACCCACCACAGGTTAGAGGTAAACCCAGTGAACAACCCTTGATCCTTAGGCAGGGCATACAGAAAACATTCATTGGTCTGATTGTTTGTAAATAACCAAAAGTTTAGTATTACCATGTTTTATTTCTCCATTTATAATCAGGAATATTTCAAGTTTCATTTTTACTGCTGTGTTAGATTATTAAAAGTTTCTGCTTTATAAGGTACTTGAAGGCCAATAGACAAGGAATTGTTCATGGCTGTGTGCCTTGAAGTGCAAATTACAGTAGAACGGTGTGGGAGGAAGCATCAATCATCTGTCAGACCTCACTGGGCTGTGTGACTCATAGAAAAGCCCCCACATTCTGCCGAAATAAAATACTGTTTTATTAAAAGGATCTAACAAAGCAGAATAAAAGTTTTCAGTTTTAAACACTTTGGAAAGTAATGGTTCATTTTCGCATCAATTCTGATTCATTTAAATAGGCCTTTGGTGGTCCTCAACACACAAAAATAGCACCTGCACCATTTTGTTCAACACACCACAATGCACAGGGCAATTACACTTAGTGGGCCTTAGAAAAGTTCCCCACAGCTTTGTTCAAAGTTCATATCCCCTGTACACGTGGCACCAGGTGGAGGCTCTCATACAATTTCCTTCATCATGCAATGCAATTTAGAAAAAAGATGTAAGCCTGTAGTCCACCTAAGTCTTAGGGTTTATTATAGTTCTGGAACACCTGCCTGAGCTCCATACTTTAATGCGTATCACCCATACTAGAGAATTTAAATGAGTATTAAAGTGGAGTTCCGGCCTCAAAAAGGACTTCGGGCCATCCGCTTGCTTTAAATGCCCTAAAAACAAATGGATAGTCTCAATTTTTTTTCCCTTTACTTACCTTGTTTTTGAAGAAAGTATACTTACCTTCCTTCTACTTCCTCCCTCTGCGGCCGCGGCCAGTGCCGTCGCTTCCTGCTTACGTTGACTCCTGGGAGCTGAACGTCATCGCTCCCAGGAGTCAATGCGCCTGCATCGGCCCGGTCGTCAGTTCCGGTGCAGACACGTTATTCCCTGCTAAACAGCTTCTGGGTATGCCTGGGACAAAGAGGACGCCCTGGCTTCAGCTGCCCACACCTGAGATTGCAGCGCTGGACAAGATTCATTTTCAAGGTAAGTATTTCTTCTAAAACGTAAGTGCGACCTGGGACAGTTCAGAGGCTATTCATTCTGGAATGCACTAGCCCTGACTGTCCCGGGGGTATTTTTTTCTAAAAAAACGTTTCTGATGCCGGAACTCCGCTTTAAGTCTTATGGATAGCCTACGAAAAATCTCATCAGGAGTAAAAGACTTCAGAGGGAATCTACAATAAACCGTTATAATGACTCTACTCAGGGTGTGAGTTTTTTCACTCCCTATGCCATCCCTTCAATGCGCACTGCGCATGTGCCGGTGACGTCACCGGCTGCAAAGCGTGCATTTCTCTATCGTCCATTGACAGACGCAGCCTCCATCTTCATTAGCTGAATGGGTTATGCTGCCCCCTGCAGGAGTAGTCTAGGCAGGAAAAATTTTACATGTACACGCCTATGGGGCCATCCCCACACGCATAACCCACACACCCTCTACTTAGCAAACCAGTTTGTTTCTGCCTAGAGAAGGAGTAGGACCTAGGTTTCCTGTTGGGACTTCGGTCTCAGTTTTTTATTCTTTTCAGAATATTTTGTTTTATTTCTCTTTACTCACTTTGCTAGCTAGTGTTCAGGGGAGATCCTCCTAGTGATCTACAAGCACTGGATAATCTAGATCCTTATGGTCCCCCAAGCCTGGCCTACGAGCCTGAGCAGGTTATAGTCCCGCCCTAGGCCTCCCCACGACGGTGCCTCTTTCTGGATGGGGACGAGCCTGCGAGCAGGGACGCGAGTACCTGGAACGCCCTGACTCGCAGCTTACTCCTCGGCTGGCAGCACCCCCACTTCGGGTGGGAGGAGGTCTGCCCAGAGTGGAGCCCACCTGGTCCATAGTATGGTGAGTAAATGTGACCCCCCTTGCCCCAGTGGCCATAGGGGCGATGTGGGCCTTCTCCTGGGGATATTAGGATTTGTACCTCCTAAAAGATCCCCCTGGCCTGTCAGGTACCCGGACTCTCTGCCCTGTCTCCCTCTCCCGCCTCCATGGGGGGCTGTGTAACTGGGGCACCTGGCGTCCTGAGGGGGGTGGCAATAGTACCTTGTTCTTGCTGGGTCTTGTTTTAGATCCTTGAGGCCTTCTTTGTGGGGGTCCATGGCCGCATGGCACGCCATGGGCGCCGCCATCTTAAGTGTGGGCAACATGTATATTTTCCTATTGACTTGTATGGAGCAGCCATTTTCACTAAGCTTCCTATTAAAATGCATTGGCACCCATTTTTGTGTAGTTCTGTTGTACTGCACTAGCAGCGTGATCATTTACATCCAGGCCGAGGTCACTTCTTCCTGCTGCAGGCCGTTCAGGAGGGTTCTTTCTGGAGGTGGTACAGTACTGGGGGTCTCTACGGCATATCCCTACACACTGTATATTTAAGGGGGACTCTGCAGACCGCTGTGATCGGCGGTGGGAACCACGATCGGCGCTTCTTAAAGTGACAGTACTCAGTTTTTCTATAACTTTGAATGTGGAGTCCCAGGCTGTAATTTCTCCCTCAGACCCACTCTGTGCGACTCCTGGACAGTCCGGATCTAAGTCGCTGGCCGCTATTTCAGCAGCTCTGGAAAGTCTGGCAACAAAAGTTGATTTTCACGTCATGAAAAAAGGTTAATAGTCGTAAACGGCTGCTGCCTTCTCCATCCTTGGTGGAGTCCTCTGATTCAGAGGCTAATGTGGTCGCCGCGGACGCCCCTCTACTTGAAGGGTCGCTGTCCTCACAGTCAGATGGTGAAGAGGACCTGTCTTCTTCAGCTGCAGTGCGGGAACGCGCTTTGGTGGAAGCCCTGATTGTTTCAGTGAGGGAAACCTTAAAATTGGCTGATGAGCCCACGCCGGCAGGGACACAGGTGGCCTTTGGCTCCCGCAAGACCCAAAAGTCTGGCAAGGTTTTTCTTCACGTGTTGGCAGGTTCCATCTTGAAACCGGTCTTTGTGTCTGTGTTGGAATCACAAACCGTTACGGAATAGATTAGGGTTCTGAAAGGGAGCTTGGACCCCAACATAGTTCCCCCAGGTGGAACTTTTGGACCAGATGGCCCAGGCCCTGGTGTTCCTGTGTGATGCGTCCCTGGATGCGGCTTCCCTGGTGGCCAGAGTTTTGGCTGTGGAGATTGCCCTAAGGCGCACGGTTTGGCTGAAGAGCTGGTCGGCTGACCAAGCTTCCAAGAAAGCCCTAACGGATCTCCCTTTTCTGGGAGAGCGTTTGTTTGGCGACTCACTGAATGAGTTGATCAAGGGTCTGACTGGCGGGAAGAGTACTCTTCTTCCTCAATCCTACAAAGTTAAAACACCCCGTGCTAAGCGGGGTCCTTCCTTTACTGCTCATAGACGTTTTTTTTTCGTACCCCGCGGCGCAAGAAAAAGGTAAGCTGTTCAGAGCTTCTGGAGGGGATAAGAAGCCCTGGGGCAAGCCCAAGACCAGTCAGTCCGGTGCTGTGGACAAGTCCTCTTCAGCATGAAGGAGTGCCCTCAGCCGTGTCTGGGGTGGGGGGACGTCTGCACTTCTTTCAGGAACCCTGGACCTCCTTCATTTAAGACAAATGGGTTAGCGAACTGGGCCTCCACTCCCAGAGTTTTTACCAAGGTCCTGGCCCCTGTGCTAGCCTTGTTACGTTAGAGAAGAATCCAAATTTTGGGATATCTGGACGATCTCCTGTTGCGAGCAGACTCTCCTTCGGATCTGTTGGACAACATCTCTATTACATTTCAGACCCTTCAAGAATTTGGGTGGATGATCAATTTTAAGAAATCTGCTTTGACGCCATCTGTACTGGTCACCTATCTGGGGCTGACTCTCGACTCCACTCTAGCGAGGGTCTTTCTCCCCTTGGAAGAGCTTCAGAAGTTGCAAAGGACAATCTGGTTGCTGATGGAAACCGATCAGTCCTTCCTGCGGGCCTGCATGAGGGCCCTGTCCTGTGTCTGATGGTGTCAATTTTCGAAGCAGTCCCGTTTGCTCAGTCTCATCCCAGGTCTCTGCAGAAAGAAATTCTGGCAAAATGGAACAGGGACCCAATCTTTGGACCAGAAGATTAGTTGGAGTCATCTCACAAAGTCGACCCTATCCTGGTGGATGCAGTCTCCTGCTTTGTGTTAGGGCAAGTCCTTCCTGCCGCTGGACGAGCCGGCTACGCGGTTCTCCGGTTCGGATACAGTAGGACAATGCCATGGCTGTGGCCTACATCAATCATCAAGGGGGCACCAAGAGTGCCCTGGCAGCCAGGGAGGTGGCCGAGATTCTGGTTTGGGTGGAAGCCAATGTTCCAGCTCTTTCCGCTGTCCACACCCCAGGTGTGGAGAATTGGCAAGCGTATTACCTGAGTCGTCAGGTGTTGAATCATCGAGGGGAATGGTCCCTTCATCCGGAGGTATTTCATCTCCTGTGTGCTCGGTGGGGGACTCTGGAGGTGGATCTGTTTGCGTCATGCCTCAACAGAAAAGTCCAGAGGTTTGTGGCCATGTCTCAGGATCCTCTGGCCGACGCCACAGATGCTCTGGTGGCTCCTTGGAGCCAGTATCGGCTGATTTATGCCTTCCTCTCCCACTCGTACGTCTGCCGAGGTTCTTTTGCTGGGTGGCGGTGGAAGGCATTCCGGTCGTTCTGGTGGCACCAGACTGGCCTCGGCGGTCTTGGTACGCAGACCTGGTAAGACATAGATCCTCCATGGAGACTTCCTCTGCGGGAAAATCTGCTATCTCAGAGACCAATCTATCTTCCACCCTGCTTTACGGTCGCTGGCTTTAATGGCTGTTGAAAGCAAGGTGTTAAGGGATAGAGGCCTTTCTAACTCAGTGATTCCTACCCTTTTGAAGGCCAGGAAGTCGACGTCCAGGAAGATCTATCATCGTACGTGGAAATCGTACATTTCGTGGTGTGAATCGCTGCAACTGCACCCTCGCTTTTTTCTGTAGCTAGGGTTTTAGCCTTTTTACAAAAAGGGGTTGAACAGCATTTGGCATTGGGTACTATCAAGGGCCAGGTGTCAGCCTTGGCTACTTACTTCCAACGGCTGTGGGCTACTAATAGCTTGATTTGCATTTTTATTCAAGGGGTACGTCATCTGGCTCCTCCGATGAGATCCCTGTTACCTCCGTGGGATCTCAATCTGGTGTTGTCTGTTCTTCAAAATCCTCCCTTTGAGAACATTAGGGAGATTTCTCTGCTTTCCTTGTCGCAGAAGGTTGCCTTCTTAGTGGCTATTACTTCTGCTCGTGGAGTATCTAAAATGGCGGCGCTGTCCTGTCGTTTACCTTATTTGGTGGTCCACAGGGATAAAGTGGTTCTCCAACCTAATCCGTCTTTTCTCCCTAAGGTGGTGTCGGATTTTCATCTTAATGAAGACATTGTGTTGCCTTCCTTATTTCCTAAGCCTAAGCATCTCAAGGAGATGGCTTTGCATTCTTTGGGTGTGGTTCGGGCGATAAGAGTTTATCTGACGGTTACTGAGTCCTTTAGGAAATCGGACTCTCTTTGTCCTTACGGAAGGTTCTCGCAGAGGTTTGGCTGCATCTACTGCAACCATTTAGAAGTGGATCAGGCAGACGGTTGTTCATGCTTATTCAATCAATGATCAGGTTCCTCCTTTCCCTGTGAAGGCGCATTCTACTA
Source organism: Pelophylax lessonae (assembly GCF_965119305.1). Taxonomy (NCBI): domain Eukaryota; kingdom Metazoa; phylum Chordata; class Amphibia; order Anura; family Ranidae; genus Pelophylax; species Pelophylax lessonae. The sequence goes on along the minus strand of NC_138779.1, from coordinate 87,793,433 downwards.
GAGCGTTGAGTGCCTCTTGGGCTTTTCGCCACCAGGCCTCTGTTGTGCAAGTTTGTAAGGCAGCGACTTGGTCATCTGTGCACACCTTTACTAAATTCTACAAGGTGGATTTATTGGCTTCTTCGGATGCCTCTTTTGGCCGCAAGGTTTTGCAGGCTGCTGTTTCATAAGAGAATGTTTTTTGTTTCTCTTAGGGATCTTTAACCTGGGTGAGCTCCTGTTATTTGGTTGAGCTTCATGATACCCAGTGGGCTTAGTTTAGCCTTGGAGTTTACGTTACTTTCTGGTTGCGTTCTTCCCACCCCTCATGCCTATTCTGCTTTGGGATGTCCCATTCAGCTAATGAAGATGGAGGCTGCGTCTGTCAACGGACGATAGAGAAATTACGATTTTTGTAAGATCTTACCGTACAATCTTTTTCTCTGAAGTCCATTGACAGACGCAGCACCTGCCCCTCTGATATGGAGCTGGTTTTTCCCTCACTGCTTACAACTAAACTGGTTTGCTGAGCAAAGGGTGTGTGGGTTATGCGTGGGGGGGCTGCCCCGTAGGTGTGTACATGTAAAATTTTTCCTGCCTAGACTACTCCTGCAGGCAGCATAACCCATTCAGCTAATGAAGATGGAGGCTGCGTCTGTCAATGGACTTCAGAGAAAAAGATTTTACGGTACGATCTTACAAAAATCTTATTATCTCCAGCACATTCATTTTACTTACAGGTAAGCTTTATTATATGCTTGCCTGTAGGTAAAAGTTGCAAAGCGGGGTAAACTTTTAAACCCAAAAGCAAAAATATATTATATTGCAGCTTAACAGTTCCTAGATATGGTAGCTGCCCAAGTTGTCCAGGAAAAGTGTCACATAGAGAATTGAGACAAACCATTTAACACCGAACGATCACCTTTTATTTATGTATGTAAAACCTTTAGCCCAAAATGAAAACTTTGCTGTAACTGATTATAAAGTGTTAGCTGGACTTTGAATTCAATTTGTTAGCCAAGTTCATCTAAATTAGCTAGTGCATTTAACTTTGCCCTTTCCCTAGATTGACAATGCTGCTGTCCAAAGGTATCATCATTGCTCCCCCATCCAGAATGGAGACACCCAAAGATCATCAGGTGAAAAGAAAGGAAAAAAGTCTAAAAAAAAAAAATAAAGCCTATGCCACCACCATATTTAACCACTTGCCGACCGCACTATAGCTGAATGATGGCTACAGTGTGGTCATTTGACGGCTTCCCGTGATTGTGCCCACCTCGCACCCACTAAGAAATCCAGTGGTGATAAAATACCACCAAAAGAAAGCTCTATTTTTTTGTGAAAAACATGATTAAGATTTTGTTTGGGTACAGTGCTGCATGATCACGCAATTGTCATTCAAAATTTGACAGCGCTGAAAGCTGAAAATTGGCCTGGTCAGGAAGGGGGTAAAAGCGCCCAGTGGGCAAGTGGTTAAGGATTGGTAGGTTGCAATATTTTAAATTTTTTGTTTTGGGTTTAATACCGCTCTAAATACACATTCAATCAGATAATGTGTGCAATCATAAGTAATCTCTTGCATCCTTTTTGCTGGTTGAAAGTCTACTTATCTGTCATAACCGGTTCAGCTGAAGGTTTGTGAAACAAAAATTTGTTGACTACTAGCTATTTTATAGCATAGAACATACATGCATACTGTGCATGCATACATAAAAAAGGCCTCTCAAACCCACAATAAAAGACTTAAAATCTTTCCTAGTTTGCAAAATCTTGTCTAAAAATAAAGTTGAAATGCTCACGCAGGCTTTGTCACTGGCATCAAACTCGAGTAACGGACAGAATCCAAATCTATGCATCGTACTTTCATGCGTGTTCTGGGGCCCAGCCAGGAGCTGCTGAGTTGGTAGTTCTTATTAGAACCATGTGAGGACATCAATCCTTATTGAACCTACAAAGCACATTCTATAAGACTTAGTCACTCTGCACTTTCATCCTCGATGTATTGAATCCCCAACTTCCACTTTGTTGTAGGGTCACAGGAAGAGCTGGTTTATGATGGGATTTTTATTATTCTTGGCTTATGTTTGAATAAAGAATTTCTGGATCTCAAATGTGGAGCTTTTCTATCAGCTGTTCTTGTTTTACTTCTACATAAATATATACGACAGATATTCTTGTCTATTTTTTTTTTTTTTTTTTTGCTAATTGTTAGAAAAGGTTGTAGGCTCCTAGAGGGTCTGTTTATCAGAATGGGATATTAAGTTATAGATAATTATTGTAAGCGCTGTGATCAGTGGCTCTGAAATTATTGAGCTAGAAAACTAGTATTTGTAGAGGAAGGTCAGGAATGGCAATCCCCATATTTCTTTTTGTACAGGTTTCCATTGACTCCCTGCAAAAAATGGCAGGTAAAGCCCAATTGAATTCTCACACCTTTGTATTTCTTTATAATCATGCACTCTTGCATGGTATGATTTGCAAATTATTATTTTTTTTTTTAAGATATTCTTTTCTTCTTTCTAAAAATGCTTCTTCCTGCCTTCATACTGATGGGTTCTTTGCTGGCAAATTTGATTAACAGTTTTGTATTTTACAGAAGGGAAAGGGGTCTGTTTCACCAGGTCAGTAATATGCAAGACCAGGGGGTCTAATACTGGTGCCTATTGAAATTGCATAGTTAGATTAAGACGTTTAGGGGGTACAAAAATAATTTTCATAGGTTTGCGGGGCTTTCAATGAGGCAAATTGATCCTTGATTATATGAAATAAACATTTTAATATTTTAATAAAACTAGACCATTATTGGCCATTCATTGTAAGAACAGTCGATTATAAACCAGTAGAAAAGGTCTACTTCAATTCATAATAAATAAATATACAAAAAAAAAATAAAGAATAGAAAATAATAATGATTATACATTATAAGGAATGCATCATAATTTAGGTAGGTCTGGATAAAGTGAATGTAACGTTTTTAAAAAAATATTTTTTTGAATACCAAACATTTCTTACCTGCTCTGTGCAGTGGTTTTGCACAGAGCAGCCCAGATCCTCCTTCCTTTGGGTTTCTTGCCAGTGTTCTCTGCTCCTTATCTTCTTATTATGTCAGGATAGGAAGCTGCTTCCTATAGTAGCATGCGAGCAGGCTCAATCCCGAGCCTCAATGTGTCTGAAGACAGATGTAGTGCTGCTCGGCCCCACTCCTCCTCACTGGATTTGATTAACAGCAGCAGGAGCCAATGCTACAAACCTCTGTTCCCCCCCCCCCCTTCCTTCCAAATGTGACAATACTCAGGCCTACTGATTGGGCACTCAGGCATGAACCACTGCATTGCAGGGGGTGGGATGTGCACCCCTATATGAGTGGGTGGTGGGAAAGTGAGTGGAAGATAAGTATAGGCTGCCTATAGACTTTTGGGCAAAGTAAAGGTTTACTTTTAAGCACAACGTTTGTTTTTAAACCCAGCGAAGGTTAAGAATCCTAATCAAAACATCCTAATCCTAAGGCTCCGTTCACATGTAGGCGTTTTGGGGCGTTTTTGGGGAGTTTTTCTGCTCTAGGATCAGCTCTCAAAACGCCCAACAAGACCAATCCTATTCATTTCAATGGCCCCTGTTCACATCTGAGCATTTTGACACTGAGAGCAAAACGCCCAACGCTCAAAAAAGTACTTGAGCTTCTTTTTGGGCAGATTACAGGCGTTTTCCATTGGTCTCTAGTCAATCTAAAAAGGCCTGCACAAAAAACGCCTGTAAAAACGCCCATAAATACGCCTGTAATAGCAACGCCAAGATGTGAACGGAGCCTAAAGCATTTTTTTTGCAGTCTGAGTGCCCATGGTGGAAATAAAAAAACATGAAGTACAGTTTAGCTGGAATTTGGCTTTAAAGTCTGTGTATAACCAAACATTTCTTTTTTTTTGGTTAGAGGAGTGAAGGCATAGAACTATTTTCTTGCAGTGTTTGTCCTTTTTCTCTTTTTGGACTGGCAACCATTGTCACAGACATAGCTAAAGGGCGAAACAAACCATTTACCAATGACTGGGGGACTTACAATGGTCAGCTTTTCCATAAATAAATGTAAAACATGCAAAGTGCAATTTTCGTAGTCGCAATTTAAAAGCATAACACACATTCAGCAGCGCTTAGATCAAACTGTAAGATTGCATAACATTAGTCCATATAATATACTGTCCAATATTTTGAACCACTGTCCAGAATGTCCAATGTATCATACGTTACATACGTTGCTGCCTTGGAGACCAGGGAGGTTACTAGCTGGCGTTCCGGAACTTGCCGCAGCCGCGGTCTGTCACATCCCGTTTCAGCGCGAGGAAGTGATTCAGCTCGCGGACGGTGAGCAGCGGTACACCCGGTCCCAATTCGTTTTGAGCCAGTATAAATTTTTGCACATGAAGCTGATGACGTGTCCTGGCTTGTAAACCATTGAGATTGGCTGGATATCCGGGGACAAGGGCTCATGCAGCCGATGCATACAGGCTCATAGTTAATTGAAATTTGGTGAGTGTCAATTGCTAAGGGGAGCACAGAAGGTGTGGTGAAGGCTATTGAGCATCTGTTTGAGGAACACTGGTGACCTTTAGCTAGAGAGACTGCGTTTCCATACTATCACCGTTGATACATTGGACATTCTGGACAGTGGTTCATAATATTGGACAGTATATCATATGGACTAATGTTATGCAATCTTACAGTTTGATCTAAGCGCTGCTAAATGTGATTTATGCTTTTAAATTGCGACTACAAAAATTGCACTTTGCATGTTTTACATATATTTATGAATTATCTTATTTACAGTGACTGCTAGTGTACACAGAGGTGTTATACACAATTCTAATCCAAAACAATTTTACATTATTCATACATTTTGAGACCACTAGCGCCGGGCAGGTGTATGTGGTTTTTTTCTTCAGACACCTCCTTTTAGAATGGTCAGCTTTTGTTAATTGAGTTACAACCTTTACACAAAATGTAAAGGTTGTAGCTAAATTAATAAAAGTTGTGACCATTGTGAGCACCCCTGTTATTGGTAAATGGTTTGTCTCGCCCTTTAGCTGCCACTTTTGCTGCCAAGCTTGGTCTAATAAAGGAAGCTGAAAAGTAACAGCAGGATCAACAGGTAAACAAAGTTACAGGGGGAGGGGGGAGCAGAAAAACAAAGACTGCTTTGTTGATGTTAGTGACATACTGCATCATATATGTAATTCGTTTATTTTACCTTTAGTGCCGGGTCGCACTTGTGCGATGCGGGAACGCTACGAATATGCAGCGTGTTCCCGCATCGCATCTGCACATCTGGCAGTTCACACTGCCATATGCGATATGCAGGGGGTGTCAATTAAAAGTTAACGACACCCCCAGTTGCGATCGCATATCGCAGTGCGATCTGCAAGTTCGCACGGAATCGGATCGCACAAGTGTGAACCACTGTGCGATCCGATTCTGAGGCGGCTCAAAAAATGCCTCGTGCGTCTTTGCTGCGAATGCAGTGCGAATTCAGCCATACAAAGTGTATGGCTGAAATTCGCACCACACATGAGATCGCATGTAATGAAGGAGCAGTGCGCTCCGAATTACGTGCGATCTCCGCATCCGCACAAGTGTGAACCGGCACTTAGTGTAGCACTCTTAGGGCTCTTTCACACGGCCGCTCCGTGTGAGAGCTCCGCTGCGGTCCTTTTTTTTTTTTTTTTTTTCCACGGATGTTTGCGGATGATATGCGGACATAATGTAAGTCTATGGGGGTTTGCGGATGTCAGCGGATGACACCGCTGACATCCGATTTTCCTTCCTTTCCGTTTTTTGAACGGAACAAAAATAGGGTTTTGTTCAGTTCCAAAAAATGGAACAGAACTGACAGGAAGAAAATCGGATGTCAGCGGATGGTATTCCGCTGACATCCGCAGTGCCATTGACTTACATTATGTCCGCAAATCATCCGCAAAAAAATAGGATGATTTGCGGACATACCGAGCGCCCGTGTGAAAGGGCCCTTATTGCATGCATGCTAAGTAATGTATTAACACTTTTGGGTGTTTATACCTCTCTGAGATTGTGGTATTTTCCATGACAATGCCTTCTACTGCTTTTCTATCCATAAAGATACAGATATCTTTGTTCAGGTATCACCCAGGGTCAGCATATTCTTCCTGGACTGAGATGACACAATCATATAAATCCAGTTGCCTCTGCAAATCTTAGCTGTGTTCACAAATTTCCAACCCATACTAGCTCCCTGCTGCAGATCCTCACCTTGTGACTTGCTGCAAATTACCATGCTGTGATCTGATCAATGGAAGAGATGCGACTAATGAAATGCTTTCTTCTGTCTGCAGCAGACTGATGGCTTTGCGTTAGCCTAGGTCAAGGGTAGGCAACTTTAAAGCGGAGTTCAACCCTGGGAAAGTTTTTTTTAATAAAAATACCCCTGGGACAGTCAGGGCTAGTGCATTGCACAATGGATAGCCTCTGATCTGTCCCGGGTTGCACTTACCTTTTAGAAGAAATACTTACCTTGAAAAAGTATTGTCCAGCACTGCCATCTCAGGTGTGGGCAGCTTGAAGCCAGCGCGATCCTCCTCTGTGTCCTCTTCCATCTTCTTCGTTCCCACGATGCACTGCACCGGCCCCGCCGTCACTTCCGGGGCTGCATCGTCATTCCTGCACAGCTTCTGGAGATGCCCAGAAGCTGTTTAGCAAGGTATGACAGCGCCTGCACCGGAACTGACGTCGGGGCCGGTGTAGGCGCATTGATTCCTGGGAGCGATGACGTTCAGCTCCCAGGAATCATTGCAAGCCAGGAAGTGACGAATCGCCGTGGCCGCCGAGGGGAGGAAGAGGAAGTAAGGTAAGTATATTTTCTTCTAAACAAGGTAAGTAAAAAAAAAAAAAAATTGTTTTTCAGGTGACCTGGAGCAAGAAGATGGAGGTAAGTATAATTTTAGGGTGGAACTCCGCTTTAAAGAGGTGGAGATCTACCTGAACAACATGGTTAGACATCAAAGTTCACGGGGCACAGTGTCGCCTCCTCACACCTAAATTAAAACTCGAATTGCCATACTACCGTGTCGCATTGCACGGCATCCATTATTTTACTGCAGGCGGTGAGGAGGCAACATATCCCCTCCTCACCACTGGTCAAACACACTCGGATCACTTTTCAGAGGAGCAGAAGTGCCTGCTGAACTTGTGACTAAGCCTTTAGTTGCATTTGGCATCGGCCCCTGAGGGCTCATTCACGCAGTTGGAGGGTGGTAAAACCCTATGATTGATTCGCGGATTTACCACCCCCAATACCTACCCCCTTTAGCTGCTGAGGCAGGAGCCAAAGGTGTACACATGCCACAGCAGGAATTAAACCCCCTGTTGCTTTTGGTAGGTGCTACTGCCTGCCGAAACGCAACCTATTCAAGTAAATGGGGCCACTCTGCAAGCATCCCGCAATTGCTTGCTTCTGCGGGGCCCAGGGGATTAAAGAAGGTGGTAAGAAAGCAACACGCTGTCTGCTTTAACCTCTTATTTGCTGTACTGCACAAGATTCACTTTAATGGGTAATGCTTGGCAGGTGCTACACCTACTAACAATGACAGGGCATATAACTCTTGCTGCGGCTGCGACATGTGTACACCCCTGGCCACTGCAGCTAAAGAGGGTGTTGTTGGTGCAGAGGTGGTAAAAACATATGTTAACTATGGGGATTTCCCACCCCCAAAACTACAAATGTAAATGAACCCTTACTGTTCTGAGCCCTCTTTAAAGCTGCTTTCACACTGATGTGCTGTGGTTTATCGACACCGCTGGTGCAGCGCAGTGCATCTGCGACCGTCCTGGGTTAGCTGAGCTTTGCCATACTTATACTTATATTATATCCTGCAGGTGCGGTGCACTTTCTGAAAGCTAAATAAAATTCTTGCATTCAGAAAGTGCACCAAACCCACAGGATATTATTGAAGTCAATGGCTAAGTGCAGCAAACCCGCAGGAAAGCTGCAGGTACCCTGCTCATATGCAGATAGTGGCAGTCTTCTTTGAAGCCTACTGCCCAGGTCTGAAGGTTTTATCCTGCTGCTGGAGCTGAAAAACAGTCACAAATGACAGTAAGACATTTTACATATGTTTTGCTGCACTCTCAATGTGTCTTATTCATTTCTCGATGGACTTCAGTTGGGCAAGGATGTGGATGATAACCACAAAGCTTGTCCATTTCAAATAAGCCTGTGGTGGTAGCTCCCATAGTTCTTCCTGACAGGTTCAATTTAAGCTGCAGGAACTGTATGGCACCTTATCAATAGTTCAGCATCACCAAGTTTTCTGCATTGTTCCTATTGCATGCAAGTAGGTCGAAGTCAAAGAAAGAGAAAACATGGAAATAATCAATTTTTAGGGGAGGCAGAAATCCTTTCGCTGAGCAAACATTTACTAAGAGCCTATCTTTGCCCTTGAGACCCACCACTCGGCCATGTTGATGAATAGCATTAATATTTTATGAAGACTTCAAGCTGCAGCAAGGCCAGAGCTGGCATGGGAAATTTTGGCTTAGTCAGATGTGCGGAGGCTCTGCTCTCAGATCTCCCAGCCAAACCATGGAACGTTTTTCTGTGGAGCTGTTGGAGTAAGAAAGGCAGCACTCCAGAAAATTAGGATATGACCCTCTCTGCTGTGAGATGCTCCTTGTGTGCAGCAGACCAGAGTTTTTTTCAGGCTTTTTATAAATATTTAAAGCTCTGAGAGGAGACAGAGAGGGCATGGCTGACAAATGTCTGTATCCATTATCAGACCAATTACTTCTTGTTGCTTTGATGTTTTCTAACCTTTTGCTTATTATTATTACAGGTATTTATATGGCTCTAAAAAATGTATGCAGCGCTTTAAATACTATACATTCATATCAGTACCTGCCTTTGTGGGGCTTATAATCTAAGGTCCCTATCTCATATGTATACATACATAGTACAGTTAATCTACCAGCATGTCTTTTGGAGTGTTAAAGTAAACCCACACAAACCTAGGATGTGTCCTGGTCTGGTATCGAACCAAGGTCTCTTGTGATGAAAGGCAGATGTTTTAACCTCTAAGCTACTGTGCTACCCAAATCATATAAAACAGCCAACATGATTCATGGGGGAACTGCCTCTTCATCAGTGTTCTGTGTTTTTTGTAGATGTATGAAGTAGAATTCCTTCCTAACTTGTAAACCTCCAAAAAAAAAAAAAACCTGAAAGACAAAGGTGTAATGAGCTAGTATGCATGCACACTGGTTCATGTTGGAACAGCAATCTCTCCACCAAATGATTTGGACCAGTGCACAAAGCAAGGTCCATAAAGACATGGATGAGTGAGTTTGGGGTGGAGGAACTTGACTGGCCTGCACAGAGTCCTAACCTCAACCCGACAGAACACCTTTGGGATGAATTAGAGCGGAGACTGTGAGCCAGGCCTTCTCGATCAACATTAGTGCCTGACCTCACAAATGCTCTTTTGGAAAAATGGTAAAATATTCCCATAGACACACTCCTAAACCTTGGGGACAGCCTTCTCAGAAGAGTTAAAGCTGTTATAGCTGCAAAGGGTGGGCCAACTCGATATTGAACCCTACAGACTAAGACTAGAATGCCATTAAAGTTCATGTGTGTGTGTAAAGCAGGGGTTGAGAACCTATGGCTCGCGAGCCAGACGTGGCTCTTTTGATGGCTGCTTCTGGCTCGCAGACAAATAGAGTCTCCTGCTATGAGTATATCATTATTAGCCCCGAGTTGAGTCCATGCCTGCGAGCTGCGGCCACACTGGTTTCTAGTATGCTGCTTGGCGTCTTGCAACCAGTGATGTCACGTGACATCAGCGTCGTCGCGGGAGAGCGAGGGCAATGGTCAAATTCCTCCTCCGCTCCTAAATTTACACCACCCACCTCCGGCTACCTCCTTCTTCTCCAGGCGGCAGCTTAGAGCCGAGGGAGGTCCTGAAGCGACAGGTCAGTCAGTCAGACTCGTCAGTTTAAATATTTTGCGTTCCGGGCTTCCCCTGTCTCAAGTAATTACAAATAGTCTTTCAGAAACAGTATTTGCATTTGCAATTACTAAGTTGAGACAGGGAAGCACAGAAAGCAAAAATTATAGGCCAGGCCATTTTTTGCAATTCATCACTGCGTTACTTAAATAAAGGTTCCCGACCTCTGAAATATAGTGTTTGGCTGTCACAGAATAACACTTGAAAATATGTGGTGTTCGTGGCTCTCTCAGCCAAAAAGGTTCCTGACCCCTGGTGTAAAGGCAGGCGTCCCAATACTTTTGACAATGGGGTGTGTGTATGTTATTTTTTATGGGATTCATTTTAACTTAGCAAAAAGTAAACAAATGAAATAACCCCTGTTTCAAGGTCTGCATCCCCCTAGTTCTGTATTGTCTCCTTTAGGATCAATGAGAGCGTGTAGTCCTTTGTAATAGTTGTCTATGAGGTGGTATAGCTGCCCATTCATATTGGAAAAATGCCGCTAGGTCATGCAAAGTCTTTGGTTGTCTTGCATGAACCGCATGTTTGAGATCTCCCCATAGTGACTTGATGATATTAAGGTCAGAAGACCGTGATGGCCACTCCAGAACCTTCAACTTTTTCTGCTGTAACCACTGGAGTGTCAAATTGGCCTTGTGCTGAGGGTCACTGTCATGCTGGAAAGTACAAGAGCGTCCCATGCTCTGCTTTTGTGCAGAAGAATGCAAAATGTCTGCCAGTATTTCCTGATAACATGCTGCATTCATCTTGCCATTAATTTTCACAAGATTCCCTGTGCCTTTAGAGCTCACACAACTCCCCAAAACATCAGTAAGAAACAACCATGCTTTACGGTGGGGGTGGTATTCTTGTTGCTGTTGGCCCCTCTCCAAACATAGCACTTACTGTATGGTTGTGAGTGACCATAAAGCTCTATTTTGGTCTCATCACTCCATATTACAGTGTGCCAGAAGCTGTGAGGTGTGTCAAGGTGTTGTCTGTCATATTGTAACTGGGCTTTTTTGTGGCATTGGTACAGTAAAGGTGTATTTCTGGCAACTCAACCATGCAGCTCTCATTATTGTTCAAATATCTTCGTATTGTGCTCCTTGAAACAATCACGCCATCTTTTTCCAGAGCAGCCTGTATTTCTCTTGAGGTTACCTGTGGGTTTTTCTTTGTACCCAAACAATTATTTTGGCAGTTGTGGCTGCAATCTTTCTTGGGGTACCTGACCTTGGCTTAATATCAAGTAATTGAACAGTACAGACTGGCATATTCAAAGCTTTGGCTATCTTTTTATATCCTTTTCCATCTTTATAATGTTCCATTACCTTGTTACGCAGGACTTTTGACCGTTCTTTTCTGCTCCCCATGGCTCAGTATCTAGCGTGCTCAGTGCATCCAAGTGAGAGCTATACACAGACACGAATTGCAATTTAAAAAGCCACAAATTTGGGAAATTAACCTTTTAATTGCCTGTATGTGGCACCTTGTGTGTGTGTACTAAGACCAAACATTCCAGGGTCAGGGCAATGGGTGATTGCTGCTGTAAAGGAGAATTATAGCCATAGCAATTTTGGTTATAGTTCTCCTATGGATCACAGGAGTGCAGTTCGTTCTGCACTCCTGTAATACATTTTTAGCGGACAGCGGCTAGTCCAGGCTCTAAGAAGATCTCGACTGTATGGCCAAAAAGTCATACCTCCAACGCAAAAACAAGGCTGGGCGACTCCACTATGCATGAAAACATACGAACTAGTGTGCAGAAAAATGGCAGCAGGTGCTCTGGACTGATGAGTCAAAATCTGAAATATTTGGCTGTGGCAGGCAGCAGTTTGTTTGCTAAACAGCTGACTCTCTTAAGTGTCTTCAGGCAACAGTAAAGCACGGTGGAGGTTCCTTGGAAGTTTGGGGCAGCATTTCTGCAAGTGGGGTTGGAGATTTGGTCATCCATTGGATCAATGGTGTCCTCAATGCTGAGAAATACATGAAGATACTTCTCCATCATGCCATACCATCAGGGAGGCGTGTGATTGGCCCTAAATTTATTTTGCAGCAGGGCAATGACCCCAAATATACAGTCAATGTAATTTTAAAACAGAATTCCACCCAAAAGTGGAACTTCCGCTGATCTGCTTCCTCCCCCCCTTAGGTGCCACATTTGGCACCTTTCAGGGGGGAGGAGGGAGCAAGTACCTGTTTTTGACAGGTACCCTTCCCCACTCCTGGGAGACAGCACCGCGACACTGTCCCTCGGAAGTTCGCCCCCCCCATCCTTCCCCCGCCGCCAGGCCAATTAGAAAGCGCAGCATGCTTCGTGCATGCTCAGTAGGGAGTGGGCTATGAACCCAAACAGCTTCACTGCCAGTTTTTCTTTAAAACAAATAGTGGCAGCAGCACCCGGCAGCAGATCCTAAAATCGGCTGGGGTGCCGACATGGGCTCCCTGGACAGGTAAGTGTCTGTATATTAAAAGTCAGCAGCTACAGTATTTGAAGCCGCTGACTTTAATTTTTTTTTTTTCCCCAGCTGGAACACCGCTTTAACCACTTAAGCCCCGGAAGATTTTACCCCCTTCCTGACCAGGGCCTATTTTGCGATTCGGCACTGCGTGAATTTAACGGACAATTGCGCGGTCGTGCGACGCTGTACCTAAACGAATTTGACGTCCTTTTTTTCCCACAAACAGAGCTTTCTTTTGGTGGTATTTGATCACCTGTGCGATTTTTTTGATCATGCGCTATAAACAAAAAAAGAGCGTCAATTTTGCAAAATAACAATATTTTCACATTTCTTTATATGAAATTCCCCCCCAAAAAAATGTAAAAATCTAAATTTTTTAACAGTTTAGGCCAATTTGTTTTATGCTACATATTTTTGGTAAAAAAAAAATCGCAAAAAGCGTATTTTGATTGGTTTGCGCAAAAGTTATTGCGTTTACTAACTAAGGGAAAGATTTTTGTCATTTTTGTTGTTTTTTTTTTTTAACGCGTAATGGCAGCGATCTGCGATTTTTTTTTTTTTTTTGCGGGACTGCGACATTGCGGCGGACAGATCGGACCCTTGACTGACATTTTTGACATTTTTGGGGTTACCAGTGACATTACTACAGTAATCAGTGCTATACATATGCACTGTTACTGTAAAAATGACACTGGCAGTGAAGGGGTTAACTTTTTTTTGAGAGGGAGGGGTTAAGTGTGTCCCTAGGGGCGTGTTTCTAACTGTGATTGGCTGTGGCTTGAGCTGTAAGAACAGTGATCAACGGTCCTACATAGCAGAACCGTATGATCACTATTCTTACACAGGGGAGAATGACAGGCGGCTTTGTTTACATTAGCCGCCTGCCTTTCTCCTGGTGTAACGGACGATCGCGAGTGCCGGCGGACATCGGGTCTGTGACCGAGCGGGAGTGCGCATCCGGCGGCGCGCGCTCGCTCCCTTAGAGCCTCACAGGCTAGTGACGTACCCCTACGTCACTTTGCCTGTGAGGGGCTGACTGCCGCAGTATATGTACTTGCGGCGGTCGGCAAGTGGTTAAGGAACTTTCTTTGGTGTAAAGAAGAACAAGGAGTCCTGGAAGTGATGGTTTGGCCCCCACAGAGCGCTGATCTCAATATCATCAAGTCTGTTTGGGATTACATGAAGAGACAGAAGGATTTATGGCAGTCTACAGTACATTCACAGAAGATCTGTGGTTAGTTCTCCTACCTGCCGAATTCCTTCAAAAACTCTGTGTAAGTGTACCTAGAAGAATTATGCTGTTTTGAGGACAAAGGGTGATCTCACCAAATATTGATTTGTTTTGGATTTCTCATCTGCTCATTTACTTTCCATTTTGTTAATTGATAAAAAATACCAAAAATAAACTATTTCTGAAAGCTTTTTAATTTACAGCATTTTAAAACTTTTGCACAGTGCTATGTACACTATGTATAGATGTCTGGAGTTGGTCATAGATTCAATCATTAATCATTTGCCAAAGCAACGAACATTTTTGGTTCTAGTGACTAACGATTTGATTTTCTGCCAGGACTGATCGTCCATTTGTATGATATATATTCTTTATCAAATGACTTTAGATCAATTAGTTCCTGCAAGAGATTTTCTTCCATCATAAAATTTATATATCTCCTAATGTGACATACATGGTCCATCTAAGGGGTGTAAATACGTGTCTATTTTCCCTCCAGTAAAACTCAACATTTTTATTTATTTTTTTGTGCTCTGCCCACTCTCCAGGTTTTACAGTGGTAGCCGTATTTCGTTCTCATTTATCGTGATTCTTGGACTGTGGGAATAACAGAAGCGTGACAGGAGTTGTGGTGGACCCCAAGCACGTTGTCAGGTTCCCCCCCTCACGCTCCTGTGACTCCTTATTCTTTCCATATGTGCTGCATTCAGCCCCGTCAGCCAAGCGCACGCAGGGAGAAGGCCAGAGTGAGGCGAATGTGGGAACATGCCGATTCTAAAGGCTGCGGCCTGCTGCCAAGCCAGTTCTGTGTGTGTGTGTAATCAGAGTAAGGGATGCACGCCCAGAGACATACAAATGTTCTGTTAACCACCTCACTGCCAGCTGAAATAAAGATGCCCTTACAAGGACATACCTGATATGGATGATGAGAATTTAGGCGGATATCTGAGATGCACCTTTTAAACAACTGGTCCCTACCCAAGATAGATTTGTCCTGTTCAAAATCCTTCATAGAGCATACATCCCCTCCCATAGGCTACCCAGGTTAAACTCTGATCTGTCCCCCACCTGCTGGAGATGTGGCCATCTGGACGGAGACTTCTACATTTTATGGACCTGTTCGCTTATCTCTCTGTTCTGGACCGAGGTGGTGGACACAACCAATACAGTCGCCCAGGCCCACCTCACCCCGAAGCCAAAATTATGCCGCCTAGGCCTGGTAGAGAACATGGCTCCCACTATCTCTGAAAGAACGCTCTTGAGCCTGCTATTTTTTTATGCTAGGATCATTATTAAGATCATTATGTGTTGGAACAAAAAACTACCTCCTCCTCTTTTCTTTTGGAAACATCTAATTAAGTAAAATCTCCCTCTATTCTGTGATACCTATGAAAACAGGAAAAAAAGGTTTAATAATGTATCGGCAAAATGGTTCGAGGATCCATCCACTGCTGTTGATGCAGGCCCCTGATGTATGTTTCGAGCCTGTTGGGAGTCTTGCTAAGGCCCTCATATCTGTAGTACAGCTACTCAGGTGTTCCTAATATAAGGAGATGCTTCACCTCATAAATACTGCTTTTTGTGGATGAGTGCGTGAGCCATCACGTTCAGTTCTGTTAACTCTTAGTTTTATTGGGTATGTGAGTGCTACCAGTGACTTCCCTTTATCTTTTTAAAACTGAAGAAATAGATTTAAAAAAAATGCCTTTCTAAGAGATCATACATGGAGTGGAGATCATACATGGAGTGGAGGGCACGCTGCTTTAGGCCTTATCTGCAAACACATACCTCACATATGTGAGGGTAGAAGTTTCAAGATATGACCTATAGCCTTTTGGATATTGATCAACTGTCAGCAAGCTGTAAATGAACCGCATATAGTATGTCATTGGTCTTTTAATGCCATTGAAGTGATTGGTCCAAGGCCAAGAACGCAGGGCCAAATCTGCCCACATGTTCCTCTTATGTGACACCAGGCAGGCATTTCCTGCTGTATTTGACAACATTTGAGCCATGGGTGACCCTGACAGCACTGAAAAAAATCACTGCTACCAAGTGGACTGGGACCTCCTCACATATTTTGTTCCACGTCCATGGGCCATTTGTCATTTATGTATAATTTTGGTTAGATTGCAGCATGGTAACTGCATCCAATCAGAAGCAGTCACTGTTTGGATATTGTATGTCAGAATACAATAGCCGGAAAAAGAGATTCCATCATTCATAAGAGAAATTCATAAGTGTATGGGTAGCCTTGACAATTCCTTATCTGCTCAAATGACCCCAGCAGCAGGCCACACTCCTACTGTATCCTATGGTAAACGATTATGACTATTCAGATAAAACAGTTTGTACAGAGAACCCATGTATTTGTACAGTTGTACTAGTAAACCACATTTTTACTAGGCAGGCAAAATCTGAAACTACAGTTGTGTTGATCTGATAAGGTCTTGGAACAGACATTCTTCTTCTATGATAGTATAATAAGCATTAATATGATGTTTGATCAGGCGTTTACAATACCTGTTCTCTTAGTGCCAGATGACATGAGTAAGGTCCTGTTTGTATTTCTGGGAATCAGGATTGTGCTAGCCCTTTTTTGCAGGAAGCCATTATCCTCGTTCTGTACACAATACAAGCTTTTAATATGCTATGTAGTATTTGTTGAACACCTGGTAAAGTTGGCACAAATACCCATTTTTACAGAGTGGCATTGCTAAGCCTGCTGGTTTAATTGGACAAGGTAACCATCTTTTTCCATATCAGCAAGTCTGTGATATATACTGTCAAACTACCGGCTGCATTGCAGCTGGCCATACACTGTTTGAAATTGGGCCAGTTTGACCGTTGTCAGTGTGTGGCCCTTGCTACTTGTCAGAAATCAATCGTTTTTTCAGCTTCTGTCAAAGAAGCGATCTGGAAAACGTTTCTTGATCAGCGACTGCATCTGCCTGAAACTTTCTGAATAAGATTCCCCAGAAGGGGAGGGATTCCTCCATCTATTTCATTTGTGTGGATGGAGCAATCATGTTATTTTTATTTATTTATTTATTTTTTGTTCAGCCCGCTGGCCGAAAAATCATTTGAACTCCTTTTCCAAAAAGGAAAAATTGGCCGTGAGAGCAGACAATCATGTAATTACCGAATTTCGAATGATAAATCGTTCAATGGACATTTTCGTTCAGTTTGTCACATATGCCTAGTGCAAACAGTTTGGCCGAGAAACACATTAACCTTTCAATTTATCATTCATTCCGCAGAATTTTCCAAACTGTTCCTTCGGTTTTTCGGCTCTGAAAAGTTAAAAACGATTTTCTATTTGTGCCCATTACCAGGTCGAAAAACGAATAAACGGACCAAATGACAGATTTTCGAACTATTTTTCGGCTAGTGTATGGCCAGCATAAGAGTCCTTTTCAAAGGGGAGGTAAAAAACAGGTGGTTGATTTGCTTTGTTAGAAACCCTCAACCACCGACCTAAGGCCTACCATGGCAATCAGTCAGTGGTTGGTACACATGCCACAGCCGCAATGCTTTGCTTAGTGGCCTAGCCAAAGTTTATTGCACTGCCTGCCAAACTGGTTCATGGGGGGACAATGGGATCATGCCACTGCTGCTCTACTACCGTCTAAAACTTGATCTACTACAGTTCGCGTTTCACAGGGGGTTAGAAACTGCTGTCTATGTGAAAGAAGCTGAAAAGGTGACATTTGTTATTATTTGTGATTTTTATTTTATCTTCATTTTGAGTGTAGCTGAATAATTTACCTGCTGACATTAATAAAGTATTCTGAATCTGAATAGTTTGGAAAACAAATAAAAGCACAAAAAATTCAGTATTTTGAATGCTTACTTAAAGCGGAGTTCTGGCCACAGAATCATTTTTTTTTTTATAAATACTTCCCAAACAGTGATCCACCGCCCTTCATACATCCGCTAATCCAGTTTTAGACAGTTTAATAATTGATTGGCAATCATAAAATCTTACTTTATAAAAAGTTTGCTGAGCGCCGCCATCTTTGTCCTGGTCACCCGAAGCCGCAGTATGTAAATGTATGCCCTGCTTCCTGGTTCTAGCTCATTGTGCAAGCTGTGAGAGGAGCCCGGCTGCCTACATCACTGCCTATTGCCTCCTGGGAGTGATGAGTAAGAGCTCCCAGGACGCATTGCAGGACAGGAAATGACAGCACGGGCCGCGGCCACAGAGGGAGGAAGTGGAAGGAAAGGTGAGTATATTTTCTTCTTAAACAAGGTAAGTAAAAAAAATAAAAAATTCGGGAATATCCAATTCTTTTTCAGGTGACAATAAGGAAACGGATGGCACAAAATCTAATGTAACGATTTTGCGGCCGGAACTCCGCTTTAAAGACTTTATCCTTCCCTTTAAACCTGCTAGAAAATAATTACTGTGGAGTATTGGAAGAATGAGAGCACCACTATGTCATTTCTTTTACTACTTTTTTTATTTACATTGCATTTATACATTAGATTTTTTATACATTTCCTTGTATTATCTAATTTTCCATCACTGATGTAGGTGGAGTTGCAAGCCTCTAAAACACATTAGGTTTCTTCTGATACATTGTGTTTAATAAAGACCCTTACTGAAACTTTGCAACTGTTGTGGCACTCAGAATTTCAATACTCTACAGACATTTCCGGAGACTCCTTGGGAAACCCCTGTCAAATGGAGAGCTCCAAAAAACTGATGTCAGACTACCCATCCTCATCCACTGAAGGGGTCCAGTTCTCCCTAGCACAACCCCTTCCTCCTTGTATGTCATATCCCTCTCCTCTTCTGGGAGTGTCTAATTACTTAATAGGACGAAAGAAAAACTGCCCCTGGGACTTTAAATGAGTAGTGCCACACAAAGTAAATGAACAATTTGTTTTATAAAACTGTACACATTTTATTTCATATAACATTTAAAATCAGACAGATTTGACATTGTATATCAGTGTTAATTTTGTTGACTAAAACATTTTAGTTTACTAAATAATACTATTTTAGTCGACTAAAATACGACTAAAACTTAAAGAATTGAGATGTCTAAAATACAATTAAAACTGAAATGGCATTTTAGTCAAAAGACTATGACTAAAACTGAATTGAAATTTGACGTCAAAATTAGCATTGCACTACAACATAAGAATATGTAGGGAGCATCTACTAAGGTGGGCACCCGAGCCGAGCTGCAGCTCCGTGTGTCCATTCAGACATGGAGCTGCCATTCGGCCCCACCCCCTCTCTCTCCTGATTGGCTAACTGACTTTGACAGCAGTCGGAACCAATGGCTCTGCTGCTTTGTCCCAGCCAATTAGAAAGGAGAGTCCCGGACGGCTGAGGGACTCAATGACATCGCTGGATAGAGATGGACTTCAGGTAAGTATTAGGGGGTGCTGGGGAGGCTGCTACACACAGAAGGCGTTTTATCTTAATGCATAGAATGCATTAAGATAAAAAACCTTCTGACTTTACAACTCCTTTAAGTGCTCTTGTATCTTATTTCTACACCACTATCAGGAATATATGCATATTGTGATATGTTTTTATTATGACAAATACAATGTCAAATCTGTCTGGTTTTAAATGTAATATAAAATAAAATTTGTACAGTTTTTTTTTTTTTTTAAAACGGATTGTTCATTTACTTCGTGTGACACTACTCGTTTAACCTCTTTCAGACTGCCCCACTTACATTTACTGTAGCGGCTCCTGTGCGCGGAATCATGTACAGGTACGTCATTCTGCATCTGAGGCACACACGCTCGCCGATGACAGCCCACTGCTGCTGTGATTTGGACTCAGCATGTTCGGCGGACTTGATGTCTGCTGGCAGCTGGCGATCATTCCAGAGAAAGGCAGAACGGCTCTCTGCCTATGTAAACAAGGCAGAATGCCATTCTGTGACACAAGGGAGGATAAAGATCCTGTGTTTTAGCTAAGAACAGGAATCTCTGTCTTCCCACAGTCAAAGCACCCCCCACACAGTTAGCATGCACTCCCTAGGAACACATTTAACTCTTTGATTGCCCTTGATGTTTCCCCCTTCCCTGCCAGTGTCATTGGTACAATGACTGCATATTTTTTAGCACTGATCAATATATTGGTGTCACTGGTCCCAAAAAAGTGTCCAAAGTGTCAATCAGTGTCCGATTTGTCTGCAGCAATGTCCCCCTATAAGTCGCTAATCGCCACCATTAATAGTAGAAAAAAAATTCCATAAAAATGTTCCATAGTTTGTAGATGCTATAACTTTTGCCTAAACCAATCAATATACGCTTATTGGGATTTATTTTTATTTTTTTTTACCAAAAACATGTAGCCGAATACATATTGGCCTAAATGTTTGAAGAAATTAGATTTTTTACATTTTTCTATTGGATGTGTTTTATAGGAGATAGTAAAAAGAAAAATAGTTTAAATTTTTTTTGTTTTATAGCACAAAAAAGAAAAACTGCAGAGGTGATCAAATACCATTAAAAGAAAGCTCTATTTGTGGGGAAAAAAGATCATTAATTTTATTTGGGTACAGCGCCGCACGCCCGCGCAATTGTCAGTTAAAATAACGCAGTGCTGCATCACAAAAAATGGCCTGGTCATGAAGGGGAGTAAATCTTCCGGAGCTGAGGTGGTTAAAGTCCTAGTGCAATTTTTTTTATTTCGTTCTATTAAAGCAGAGTTCCGCCCCCCCTCCAAAAATTGAAAGTCAGTGGCTACACATACTGTAGCTTCTGACTTTTAATATTAGGACACTTACCTGTCCTGGAATCCAGTGATGTCGACACCCCAGCTGTTGTTTCCATCGGCTCACGGGTGCTGCCACCGCCATTCCTGGTAAGGGAAACCGACAGTGAAGTCTTGCGGCCAGGGCTGCTGATAGAAATTGCGGGGCCCCGTACAGACTACCGGAGCTATATATTGCTAAAATTACAATAAAATCATTATTAGCAGACACAAATACAACATAACTCACATAATTCCTGCTAAATTTAAAAGATAAAAAATGAAGATGAGATGAAAAAAAATATATAGGCTGAGCAGTTGGAGCTCCGGGATCAGAGGGAGAGAAAGAAAGTTACAGAGATAAAAAAAACTTAGGAGCAGAGCTAACATTAGGGCCAGGGCTGGGAGGGGGGCCCAAACAGGGAGGAGAATTAGTGAGGGACAGCTGTCTCTTTCTCAGCAGATAAAAGCTGGCAGCTACTGGAGGGTCCATCACTAAACATCCTCCCAACACCTCCCTACATAATCTTTTATGTAGCTACTGGATCAGCTTTAAGACTGCTGGTGATGCTGGCATCAGATCCAAGATGACTGTGCCTAGCCGTAGTCACCGAGCTGTGGCATGTCCACACAAGGGAGGCTTTTACAGGTAAATAACATGCATAAGGTACATTGAACGTATATACAGAGCATTGCAAAAGTATTCGGCCCCCTTGAACTTTTCGACCTTTTGCCACATTTCAGTCTTCAAACATAAAGATATAAAACTGTATTTTTTTTTTTTGAAGAATCAACAACAAGTGGGACACAATCATGAAGTGGAACGAAATTTATTGGATATTTCAAACTTTTTTAACAAATAAAAAACTGAAAAATTGGGCGTGCAAATTTATTCAGCCCCCTTAAGTTAATACTTTGTAGCGCCACCTTTTGCGGCGATTACAGCTGTAAGTCGCTTGGGGTATGTCTCTATCAGTTTTGCACATCGAGAGACTGAAATTTTTGCCCATTCCTCCTTGCAAAACAGCTCGAGCTCAGTGAGGTTGGATGGAGAGCGTTTGTGAACAGCAGTTTTCAGTTCTTTCCACAGATTCTCGATTGGATTCAGATCTGGACTTTGACTTGCCCATTCTAACACCTGGATATGTTTATTTGTGAACCATTCCATTGTAGATTTTGCTTTATGTTTTGGATCATTGTCTTGTTGGAAGACAAATCTCCGTCCCAGTCTCAGGTCTTTTGCAGAATCCATCAGGTTTTCTTCCAGAATGGTCCTGTATTTGGCTCCATCCATCTTCCCATCAATTTTAACCATCTTCCCTGTCCCTGCTGAAGAAAAGCAGGCCCAAACCATGATGCTGCCACCACCATGTTTGACAGTGGGGATGGTGTGTTCAGGGTGATGAGCTGTGTTGCTTTTTACGCCAAACATAACGTTTTGCATTGTTGCCAAAAAGTTAGATTTTGGTTTCATCTGACCAGAGCACCTTCTTCCACATGTTTGGTGTGTCTCCCAGGTGGCTTGTGGCAAACTTTAAACGACACTTTTTATGGATATCTTTAAGAAATGGCTTTCTTCTTGCCACTCTTCCATAAAGGCCAGATTTGTGCAGTATACGACTGATTGTTGTCCTATGGACAGAGTCTCCCACCTCAGCTGTAGGTCTCTGCAGTTCATCCAGAGTGATCATGGGTCTCTTGGCTGCATCTCTGATCAGTCTTCTCCTTGTATGAGCTGAAAGTTTAGAGGGACGGCCAGGTCTTCGTAGATTTGCAGTGGTCTGATACTCCTTCCATTTCAATATAATCGCTTGCACAGTGTTCCTTGGGATGTTTAAAGCTTGGGAAATTTTTTATCTGTATCCAAATCCAGCTTTAAACTTCTCCACAACAGTATCTCGGACCTGCCTGGTGTGTTCCTTGTTCTTCATGATGCTCTCTGCGCTTTAAATGGACCTCTGAGACTATCACAGTGCAGGTGCATTTATACAGA
The DNA here is from genome assembly GCF_965119305.1 of Pelophylax lessonae. Classification (NCBI taxonomy): domain Eukaryota; kingdom Metazoa; phylum Chordata; class Amphibia; order Anura; family Ranidae; genus Pelophylax; species Pelophylax lessonae. The sequence continues at coordinate 87,771,034 of NC_138779.1, read as the reverse complement.
GACTTGAATACACACAGGTAGATTCTATTTATCATCATTAGTCATTTAGGTCAACATTGGATCATTCAGAGATCCTCACTGAAATTCTGGAGAGAGTTTGCTGCACTGAAAGTAAAGGGGCTGAATAATTTTGCACGCCCAACTTTTCAGTTTTTTATTTGTTAAATAAAAATATCCAATAAATTTCGTTCCACTTCATGATTGTGTCCCAGTTGTTGATTCTTCAAAAAATTTCCAGTTTTATATCTTTGTTTGAAGCCTGAAATGTGGCAAAAGGTCGAAAAGTTCAAGGGGGCCAAATACTTTTGCAATGCACTGTACAGTATAATCTTATGGGAAGATTTTTGTTGAGATGAATGGTTTGGTGAAAGGGTCCCTTTTAGACAAAACTTTGGAGAGACTTTCGCCTTACCACATATCACATGTGGCAGCAGCTGCTGAACTGTCTTGCTGATTGTTCATACCATTTGGGGTTAAAAGAGCAAAGTAAACATCAGTTGTACAACCTAAACAGGCCAGGGTAACCAGAACAAGAAAATCAATATCTATTTCCCTGTCTGTTGTAATGCTGTACATGTGGTTTTCATTTACGAGGAAAAGCGTATTGCTTCGCGTCAGTATGGAAAGGAGATATTCCCTGAGAAATTTCCCATATCCTGGATTTAGGAGTGTCATTTGTACAGCTGCCATCGTACACCCAGCTCTTCCCGTTTACCTCACGATATGCCACTCAGACATGTCACTCAGAACAACGAAAGTAGAATCCAATGCAAAACTAATATTTGGAATCTGCTTTTATGGTATTATTTAATAAAACCATGCAAAGAACAAAGTACTAAAGTGTATGTAAATTAACTTATTTTATCAGCTTTCTTGTGGTCTGTTAAATATGCTATTAACCACTTCAGCTGTGGAAGATTTCCCCCTCTTCCTGACCAGATCATTTTTTGCGATACGGCACTGCGTTATTTTAACTGGCAATTGTGCGGTTGTGCCGTGCGATGCTGTACCCAAATAAAATTGATGTCCTTTTTTTCTTACAAATAGAGCATTCTTTTGGTGGTATTTGATTAGGATAATATGTATTCTGCTGCATATTTTTGGGGAAAAAAAAGCGTATATTGACTGTTTTTTTTTACTTTAGTGTGGGAGGTACTTTTACTAAGGGAAGGCATTAATCCATGTACCTGCTTTTCAGGAACAGAAGATCAATGCCTTCCCTACTAACAGAACAGTGATCTGCCTTGTTTACATAGGCAGATCGGAATTCTGTCTGTGTACTGAACGATCAGTGGGTGCTGGTGGATATGATCAGCTCCCACTGTGTATAATCACAGCGGGAATGCCCGATACCCGGAAATGCAGTATCATGTGTATATATGCAGTATCTCACAAAAGTGAGTATACCTCACATTTTTGTAAATATTTTTATACCTTTTCATGTGACAACACTGAAGAAATTACACTTTGTTACAATGTAAAGTAGTGAGTGTACAGCTTGTATAACAGTGAATATTTGCTGTTCCCTCAAAATAACTCAGCACACAGCCATTAATGTCTAAACCCGCTGGCAACAAAAGTGATTACACCCCTAAGTGAAAATGTTCAAATTGGGCAAAAAAAGTTTCAATATTTTGTGTGGCCACCATTATTTTCCAGCACTGCCTTAACCCTCTTGGGGCATGGAGTTCACCAGAGATTCACAGGTTGCCACTGGAGTCCTCTTCCACTCACGGAGCTGGTGGATGTTAGGGACCTTGAGCTCCTCCACCTTCCGTTTGATAATGCCCTTCAGATGCTCAATAGGGTTTTGGTCTTGAGACATGCTTGGCCAGTCCGTCACCTTTACCCTCAGCTTCTTTAGCAAGGCAGTGGTTGTCTTGGAGGTGTGTTTGGGGTTGTTGTTATGTTGGAATATTGTCTTGCGGTCCAGTTTCCGAAGGGAGGGGATCATGCTCTGCTTCAGTATGTCACAGTACATGTTGGCATTCATGGTTCCCTCAATGAACTGTAGCTCCCCAGTGCCAGCAGCACTCATGCAGCCCCAGACCATGACTTCCAATGACCAGTATGAGAGAGTGAGAGCGATAACACCAAATTTAACACACCTGCTCCCCATTCACACCTGAGACCTTGTAATGAGTCACATGACATTGGGGAGGGTAAATGGCTAACGGCCCAATTTTACTCACTTTTGTTGCCAGTGGTTTAGACATTAATAGCTGTGTGTTGAGTTATTTTGAGGGCACAGCAAATTTAGGCCCCTTTCACACTAGTGCGACTTGTCCCGCGATTTAGGACCACAAAATCGCATGACAAGTAGTTTTCCATTATTTTCAATGAGCCCCATTCATACTAGTGCGTTTTGAAGTCGCCCCGACTTCAAAGTTGTGCCTGCACTACTTTGGCACGATTTGAATGCGTTTTGAGGTATATAGCCCTGAGCCATTGCTCAAAATCGCGGTAAAATCGCGTCGCGTTATGAAAGGAGCCTTACACTGTTATACAAGCTGTACACTCACTACTTTACATTGTAGCAAAGTGTCATTTCTTCAGTGTTGTCGAATGAAAAGATATAGTTAAATATTTACAAAAATGTGAGGGGTGTACTCACTTTTGTGATATACTGTATATACGTGATCATGTGCATGCCGGCCACCCTGTAGCAGTAAAACTGCTATAGGGCGGTCGGCATGTGGTTAAACTTGGTTGGTTATATCTATTTGCTAATTTGGACGAAATAAACTGTTGATCCTGTCAGAACTTTTGTGAGCTGATAACTTAGGCTCCTTTTACATTAGCGCGTCTCCAATGTCACATGATTTCCAGTGCGACTTTTGGTGCGATTTTGATCTGATTTTACGTTCTTTGGTCCAAAGTCGCATCAAAAGTCGGACTAAAGTAGTGGAGGAACCTTTTCTGAAGTCCCAGCGACTTCTGCGATTTCAGTAGGAAAGGCTCTCATAGAAATACATTAAATTTCACATGTCCTGCAACTTGGGGTCTCACAGGGGAAAACAAAAGAGAACTAATGCAAAGACAGTCTCTTTTGTCGCCATGGGAATTAAATTTAGTACTTTCGGTTTTCCAGAAACCTTCATTTGAGAATATTCAGGAGATTCCCTTGCCTACGTTATCCCAGAAGGTGACATTCTTGGTGGCTATTACCTCGGCCCGCAGGGTATCGGAATTGGCAGCATTATCCTGTTGCAGTCCCTATTTTTCATCCCAGTCTATCATTCCTGCCCAAAGTTGTCTCTGACTTTCATTTGAATGAGTTGCCTTTCTTGTGTCCTAAGCCAGCTCATCCCAAGAAATTTGCTTTACATACCTTGGATGTGGTTCGTGCCATTCGGGTTTATCTGGCAGCTACTGAGTGCTTTCGGAGGTCAGTCTTGCTTTTTGTGGTTACAGACAGACCAAGAAAAGGGCTGGCTGCTTCTTCGGCTACCATCTCCAGATGGAAAGGGCTGGCTGCTTCTTCGGCTACCATCTCCAGATGGATCAGACAGATGGTGGCTCAGGCCTATTCCAATAAAGGTCAGGTTCCACCTTTTCCTTTCACGGCGCATTTTACTCGGGCGCCGAGTGCTTCTTGAGCCTTCCGTCATCAGGCTTCAATATCAGAAGTTTGCAGGGCGGCCACTTGGTCATTGGTGCATACCTTCACAAAGTTCTATAAGGTAGATACTTTGGCATCTGCAGATGCTTCTTTTGGCTGCAGAGTTTTGCAGACTGCTGTTTAAGAGGGGCTGTTCCCTGTTGAGGGGTGTTTTTCTTTAAACTTTTATTTTTTAGAAGGGGCTCCTGTGTCCTGGTTAAGGGCTCCTATGTTTAGCCTTGGGTTATTTTATCAACCCCTCATTTTTCTTTTGGCACTACTTTTGGACATTCCAGTAGTTATGATTCATGGAGCGCTGTGTCCGTCGATGAACTCAGAGAAATGGATTTTACGGTAAGTACAAAAATCCCATTATTTATTTATAGTAATTACCTTTGATGAAATTAATAGATGGACACATTTCTAGTTTACTCATGCTGTATCCACCTTCCATTTGCTCTAGGGTTTGACTGTTATAGGTTTTTCAGGGCCGAAACTGATACCGATTTTCTGGCCATCCTTCAGGCCGATAGCCGATATTAGGTGCCGATATTTTAAACATTTAAAAAAGTTTTTTTTCACTGTACTTTTACATTTTATTTGATCACTTTTATTTGTGTCGCAAAAGGATTGTAATTATTTCTTGTGACAGTAATAGGCAGTGACAGGTACTCTTTATGGAGAGATCTGAGGTCTGTAAGACCCCAGACCCCTCCTCTGCACTTAAAAGCATTCAAAATTGTTTTGAAAATCTGGCGCCTTGAAGGTTCCAGTAAGTGGAAGTGGTGTCATGACATCGCTTCCGGGTTACTACATTGGAGACCCGATCAAAGCCAATTCTGGCTTTGTTCGGGTCTTCGGCCAGCCAATGTACGTGCCAGCTGGTTGCTTGGGCCTCCCGGTGGTACCGGAGACTCAGGTGGAGCGCCTTTAGGGGGGGGGGGGACATCCCACTGCTCATAATAACAGCTGAGCAGCTGCTTAGCCACATCGGTTGTTATTACTGGAAAGCTGACCGTCGGCTCTAACAAACGGTATCGGGGTGATGTCTGTAGCTGCAGGCGTCACTCCGGTACATCCCCCTTGAAGCAATATCGGCAAGTTTGTGGCCGATGCTTCAAAAAAACTGAATATCGGCCTCCGATAATCATCCCCACTGAAAATCTGTTGCCCTCTTGGGGTCTTCTCTGGTCCTGCTCCTACAGTTCCTAGGATGTTCCTAACAACTGGGAATGTTGCCATACCATTCAAGCTCAGCCGATCTGTATGTCCCTTATGGTGTCCCCTATTATATGAAGGATATTATCATTACAATGCTATATATTCTAAAACTGATGTTTTACTATATATACATGTTTTATGTGTTCATGTTTTATTATGTAGTTTAAAAAAACACCTGAGGAAATGAGCGGTGGCTCACGAAACGCATCAAGTTTTTAAGATTCTCTTTTTCCAATCATGTATTGACATCTGTAACATTTTTAATCAGCTTGGTATTATTGTATGTGCATTTGATGATCTATTACGACAACTTTATTTACTCTTTAATAAATCTTTCAATTATCTTTACTTAGTATTCTGTGGCCATGTGTGTTACACCTTACTCAAAGTCCCAGGGCAAAGTTGTGTTTTTATATGATTTTTTTTGTACTACAGTTAAAGCGGAGTTCCAGCCTCAAACACAAGGTGTACGGTATTGGATTTTAGTCAAAATCTTACTTTTAAAAACGCTGTCTGAGCGTGGCCATCTTGGATGTGGGCATCTGAAGCCACAGTGTAATCTGCTGTGTCCTTCTTCCTAATTCCAGGGAGTGTTCTGGGAGTTCTTCCTGATTCCAGCCTCCTGGGAGTGATGATAAACAGCTCCCAGGATGCAATGCAAAGGCGGAAGTGATGTCGGTGGCCGAGGCCACAGAGGGGGGAGAGGGAGGAAGTACAATCTAAAATGCCCTGAAAATAAGGTAAGGGACCCCCGAAAGAAATTGAAAATGCCCAATTGTTGATCAGCATAGCGAGCACTCCAGGAATCACTAAAGATGCAAAATAGGCCGGAACTCCGCTTTAAAGTGTTACTAAACCCAGGACCCTGCATTCAATATATCTGGTCTCCCACAGTACACAGAACATGGAAATGCAATTATTTTAGGAAGTATAAACTGCTAAATACCTTTTCTCATCAATAGTATATAGCAGCCTTGTGACTTCTATCAGTATGCGGCTGAGCATTGGTTAAAGCTTGTAGGAGAAGCTTTCATTCTCCTCTTACTGTCCTATGAGGCTGCATGTCCCCTGACTAGTGGATTAGGGATGGAGGTGTATCACTGGTGGCACCAGCCCACTTTTTTATGTTTTTGTTGTATAGAAAAATCAGGTCCTCAGGCTGGCTGTGCTGTTTAAATCTCACGACTGAGTTAACCGTAATACAAATACTTTGGCAACTAAAGCAAATTCAGCACATGTATTTTAATTTAAATTGTTTGCTTGGGGTATATCTTCAACCTTTTGATGGAAAAAGTCTACCAACCAGTCAAGGTAAATTTTTCTTGTTGTAACAAAGGCATAAAAAGCAACAGTTGGTTGCTATAGTTGCTATAGGCTACCGGAACATTTTATTTTCCTTCAGACTCTGCAGCATGAGACCCCTCCTTCTATCTAATGTGTTGGAACGGCAGAATGTAGACAGGGATTATCACTAGACGCTCTCCCTAGCAGTTATAGAAGATCCGTAAGGCTATTTCCCATCAAGTTGGCACACACCCAGCACCACTTCATTCTGCGGCTCATGCCCCCTGCATCTTGGATTAGGTGGCACGTGGCAATCACATAGCAGATTTACAATATTTGTTCAGCTCTTTCAGTGCTAGATGAATAGCCACATACACTATCTTTTAGGCATCAAACTGCTTTTCTTTTTAATTCAGTGCAGTGGTGTCTAGGGATTTTGGGCCCTGGGCACGAACCCTGTAGTAACTTAGATGTGCCAATGCTTCCAGATTGGACAGGAGACCCGGCACTTTGTAATTGAATCTTCTCATGAGAGCTTTGGCCTACCTCCCATTTTATCCTGAGTAGTTTTTTTGGATGAAGTTACTGCTGCCCAGACAGTCATTTCAGTTTTATACACATGCAGCGTGAAAACTTTCCCTTTGACCCGCCATTCTAAGCCATCCTTTATGGGTCTGTCATGTGACTTTTGATCTCTTCCAGAGATCCTGATGCTAGGGAACTGTGCTGGAAAGGAACTTCCCACTGTTTTACATGTAAGCAAATAATAATACCCAGGGCTTTTTTACAGCGGGAATGCGAGGAAGCCGACACCTCTAGCAATTAATGTATGTAATGGCAAGGAGTGCTAGGTGTGCTGGGGTGTCTATGTATGCTGGCTGGTGAGGATCTATTTTTGTGTGGGGGGTCAATTGAAGCTGGGAGGGATCTACTGTTGAGGGAAAGGTCAACAGTATTGTTGCTGGAGGGTCTATTGTTGCTAAAGTGGGGTCTTTTGTTAATGGGGGGATCTATTGTTGCATTGTATGGAAACTATGGCTTCTATAAAATTGAGCTTGGGACCCAATGACACAGTATAACTATACAGTTTATAGAGTTGTAAAGGCAGAAGGTTTTTTTTCTATTAATGCATTCTTTGCATTTATATAAAAAAAAACTTTTGTGTACAGCAGCCCCCCTCAGCCCCTCTAATACTTTCCTGAGCCCATCTTTATCCAGTGATGTTGCAGGAGTTTCTCAGCTGCCCGGCACTCCCCTCCTGAGACAGCAGCGTGGCGCGATTGGCTCCCGCTGCTGTCAATCAAAGGCAGTCAGCCAATCAGGAGAGAGAGGGTGCGGGGCGGGTCACGGCTCCATGTCTGAATGGACACAGGGAGCTTTGACTCGGCTCGGGTGCCCCAAAAGCAAGCTACTTACTGTGGGGGCACCTGTGGGGACTTTACAATCACTTTAATGTATGTAATGGCAGGGAGTGATGGGTGTGCTGGAGGGTCTAGTTATGCTTGGTGCTGGGGGATCTATTGTTGCGGATGGGGATCTTTTTGTGTGGGGGTTCATTGTTGCGTGTGGGGGCGCAGTTGTTGCTGGGAGGGATCTACTGTTGAGGGAAAGGTCTATTGTTGCTGGCTGCTGGTGGGTTTATTGATGCTAGCTGCTGGGAAATCTTTTGTTACTGATGAGAGTCTCTTGTTGGGGGGGGGGGGGCATTTATTGCTGGGAGGGGCAGTCTATTGTTGTGTGGGGGGGTCTATTGTTGCTGAAGTGGGATCTATTGTTGATAAGGGGATCTATTGTTGCTGGGGGGTCTACTATTGCTGGATTGGGGTCTACAGTGGAGATCGAAAGTTTGGGCACCCCAGGTAAAAGTTATATTAATGTGCATAAAGAAGCCACAGAAAGATGCAAAAATCCTCAAAAGGCGTCAAATTACAGATTAGACATTCTTATATGTCAACAAAAGTTAGATTTTATTTCCATCATTTACACTTTGAAAATTACAGAAAACAAAAAAATGGCATCTGCAAAAGTTTGGGCACCCTGCAGAATTTATAGCATGCACTGCCCCCTTTGCAAGGCTGAGACCTGCCAGTGTCATGGATTGTTCTCAATCATCGTCTGGGAAGACCAGGTGATGTCAATCTTAAAGGTTTTAAATGCCCAGACTCGTCTGACCTTGCCCCAACAATCAGCACCTTGGGATCTTCTAAGCAGTTGTCTAGAAAACTGAAACTGAAAATAGTTGACGCTCACAAAGCTGGAGACGGCTATAAGAAGATAGCAAAGCGTTTTCAGATGTCAATATCCTCTGTTCGGAATGTAATTAAAAAATGGCAGTCATCAGGAACAGTGGAAGTTAAAGCTAGATCTGGAAGACCAAAAAAAATATCAGACAGAACAGCTCGCAGGATTGTGAGAAAAACAATTCAAAACCCACGTTTGACTGCACGATCCCTCCAAAAAGATCTAGCAGACACTGGAGTTGTGGTACACCATTCCACTATAAAGAGATACTTGTACAAATATGGTCTTCATGGAAGAGTCATCAGAAGAAAACCTCTTCTACGTCCTCACCACAAAAATCAGCGTTTGAACTTTGCAAATGAACATATAGACAAGCCTGATGCATTTTGGAAACAAGGATATAAGGGATGGAATTTCATGGGCATGCTTTCTTATTCTGCATACTGTGCATAGGGTGAGATTTGTAACATGGGCACCATTATACCTACAGCGGGGTGGGCATTATACAGGCAAACTAACATAGTCTGCATTATGCATGTGGAAATGCTCTTGAGCTAGCCTGGCTCATGTAGAAAATAGATTGTGAAGATATCATGGACACCTTCAGATGGGGCATTTTTAAAGCATGGCTACATACTGCAGTCTCCATTCACCTAATTGTCATGTTTAAAATTCATATGGCCATGAACAAGATATTATAAAAACTTTTAAAAACCTATAAAAAAAAAACTATAAAAAAAAAAAAAATTTCACTTGCAGTAGCCAGGATTCGAACCCGGGGCTCCCCTAATGATAGGCGAGAACGCTAACCATAGAACCAGCGTACCACTGCACTCATACATGCTATAAAACTTCCTTAAATCTTTTAGCACGCAGTGCCACAGTGAAAAGGCATTGTACTTAGCTATGATCATTTTAATTAAATTAATTGTCATTTTTGTTCTTTCTTTAGTATTTTATTAAAAATATACATATTTTTTTTCATTAAATTAACCACATAAGCCCCGGAGGATTTGGCATTTCGGAATTTTTTTTTTTTATTACAGTATGCACATATAACTAAGACAGTATTAACACAGTCTACAGGCCTCAAATTTAAATTGGAAGTATTCCAGGGCTCGGGCTGTGTACAGTAGTATGGCATCATAGTTGAACTGTGCAGCTATCTTTGCTCATATAGGGAACATATTGTCTAGGTATTATGGACCACAATAACACCTACGGATAGGATAAGGGTAACATTGTATGGCAAAACTGGTGTAGTCTGTTTTGTGTGGGTGGGAACTGCTATGCCGGCTAATATAGGGGGCGGGTTGTCAAGATAAGATGGACTAGAATGACACCTATAGACAAGAAAAGGGTATCAAACTGGCATAGTCTAAATGGTTTGAGTGAATATTGTGTGCACCGCTGGCTCATATGTGGCACAGATTGTCTAAGTAACATGGACCATATGTGACATCTACACACAGAAAAAGGGTGGCATTGGACGGGCAACCTGTCGTCTACATAGTGTGAGTACCCTGTTTAGCTAGAACAGCACATATAGGACACAGGTTGTCTAGATGGCAGCGACAATACTTACAGACATGTAAAGGGTGGCTTTGGTTGGGCAACCTATCAAAGCCAGCATGGTATGGGTGGGTGCCCTATATTCATCTAGCCCGGTTCATGTAAGGTACAGTTTTATAAAGGATATAAGGGATGGAATTTCATGGGCATGCTTTCTTATTCTGCATACTGTGCATAGGGTGAGATTTGTAACATGGGCACCATTATACCTACAGCGAGGTGGGCATTATACAGGCAAACTAACATAGTCTGCATTCTGCATGTGGAAATGCTCTTGAGCTAGCCTGGCTCATGTAGAAAATAGATTGTGAAGATATCATGGACACCTTCAGATGGGGCATTTTTAAAGCATGGCTACATACTGCAGTCTCCATTCACCTAATTGTCATGTTTAAAATTCATATGGCCATGAACAAGATATTATAAAAACTTTTAAAAACCTATAAAAAAAAAAAAAATTTTCAGTATCCCCAACGATGGCAAAAAAAATTTTCTCAGCCGAGGAGGCCTTCAATATCCTCAGTGTGGACATGGATATCAATAGGGAGCTTTCTGCTTCGGAATCTTCTTCGGAGTCAGAGTCTGACTCCTAAGTAAATTACGAGCCGGTCATTAGCAGCGGGACGCAGACCGACTCCGACGAGGAAGAATACTGCGCGCCTGCCAAACAAAGGCGTTCTGGTGAGGAGGAGGCAGTGCCATCCACCAGCTCCGCAGTGCCATCCACCAGCTCCGCAGTGCCATCCACCAGCACCACAGTGCCTCGGCAAGAAAGGCCAAGTTCAAGTGGGGTGTCACCTCACCCCCAAAGGGTTAGGACCAACGCCAGCCTTCCCTATGCCCTTCAGAACCTGCTGTGGCTTCCTCCCAACTCAGGAGAAGCCATCATCCCCCCTTTCACTGCCCAGCCAGGAGTCCAGGTCAACACGGAGAACTTTGCCCCAATAGACTACTTCCATTTAATTTTTACGGAGGACCTGCTGACGTCCATTGTGGCACAGTGCAACCTGTATGCACAACAATTCATTCGGAGCAACCCCACGTCATTTTATTTCCGTCCCTTTGAGTGGAGAGACCTAACGGTGGAGGAGTTCAAGATCTTTTTAGGCCTCACCTTCAACATGGGACTCAATAAAAAAAATGAACTGCAAGCATATTGGTCAACCAAACCTATCTACCATATGCCCATCTACTCTGCAGTAATGCCCAGGGCCAGGTATTTGATGATCATGAGGTTCCTCCTTTTTAATGACAATACCCAGTGCCCTCCCCGAAATTCCCCAGCATTTGACAAGCTATTCAAAATTCGGCCACTTCTAAATTATTTTTCGGAAATATTCCCTCAATTATTTACCCCAGACCAACATGTATGTGTGGATGAGTCCCTGGTTAAATTTACCGGCAGGCTGGGCATCAAACAATTTATTCCCAGCAAATGGGCCCGCTATGGGGTGAAGCTGTACAAATTATGTGACCGAGCCACAGGGTACACATATGCCTTCAGGGTGTACGAAGGGAAGGACACCCAGCTGCATCCCCCTGAATGTCCGGACTACTTGGGATCAAGCGGGAAAGTAGTTTGGGACCTCATTTACCCTCTCCTGGAAAAAGGCTACCACCTTTATGTAGATAACTTCTACACCAGTTTGCCCCTGTTCCGAAACCTTCACAGAAAGAAGACTCCTGCATGTGGCACGGTCCGAAAAAAACGGAAAGGCTTTCCTCAAAAGCTCGTTAACACCAAGCTGAGAAGAGGGGAGACGGCGAGTCTGAGAAATGAGGAAGTTCTGGCTGTGAAGTGGAGGTACAGAAGAGACGTCTACATGTTGTCTTCAATCCACAATGACAACTACGTGGAAGTCCGAAGAAGGAATGGCCCAATCCGAAAGCCAACGTGTGTACATGAGTACAACTTATTCATGGGGGGAGTGGATTTCAACGACCAAATGATGGAACCCTATCTACCCACAAGATGTACATATCATTGGTACAAAAAAGTAGCAATTTATCTTTTCCATTTGGCCACATACAATACGTACATATTATACCGCAAGTCCACCGAAAGCCCCCAACCCTTCCTTTATTACCTGGAGGAAATCTTCACAACCCTTATATTTCCAAACGGCCCACCAGAAAACATTTGATCTGACGTAATCAGTAGACTTTCCGAACGCCATTTTCCCAGTAAAGTCCCTCCCACACAAACAAACCCAAAACGGCAGAAAAAATGTAGGATGTGTACCAAGGCAGGAATTAGAAAAGACACCCGTTATCATTGTCCCCAGTGTCCTTCCCAACCAGGCCTCTGTGTAGAAGACTGTTTCCGCCGTTACCATACTTGTCTAAATTATTAGTATGGTAAACGTAGTCTTCCGCCTTCACCCCTTATGCCACTGTATGCTCCTGAAATGACCCTGGCCTGTTATTCAACGACGCCTTTGCCTGCTGATTTTGTACCTATGTCTGCCTGCTCCGGAACTGACCCTGGCCTGTTTTTTGACCATGCTTCTGCCTGCTGATTCTGTTCATACCTCTGCCTGATCTGGAACTGACCCTGGACTTTTATTTGACCACGCCTTTGCCTGACGATTTTGTACCTACCTCTGCCTGCTCTGGAACTGACCCTGGACTGTTTGACCACGATTTTTGCCTGCCTCTGGAAGTAGTGGGATTCATACCACAGGGGTCTCGCATATGTGAGGGGACCAGAATTGTTTTTCTGGATGAAGAAAACAATTTTTTTTGTTTTTCTTCTTCTCAGATTAGGGTCTGGATCCCGGAGGCTTCAAAGCGATTTGGGTGGGAGAAGCCTCTACCCCTGTCCCCATTCTATCCCGACAGAGGCCCTACTTCTGCCTGTAGGACTTACTACCATCATGCCTCTGCCTGCCGCATGAACTGACCACACCAGCACTGCTCACATTATCTTGGCTTGCACTGACACTGTACTGGTATCCTTGCATGGAGAATTGCATGCACTGTTGCTGACCAAGTCCCTGCCTGCTGCCTGGACTCAACTCCTGTGGCCAACTGCGCTTCTAAAACTACAGGTAAGCTTTTGTTTACCCTTTGCTCAGCAGAATGTATTTTGGGGTGTAATTCATGGTAATTCATGGTATGTGCATGCTATGTGTCCCTAGAACACCTGATGGTGTTCTTTGCATGTTGGGCCTCTGTATGTGACCTGACTGCGTAAAAGTCTCACACATGTGGTATCGCTATACTCAGGAGGAGTAGCAGAATGTATTTTGGGGTGTCATTTTTGCTATGTACATGCTATGTGTTTGAAATATCTTTTAAATTGACAACTTTGTGTAAAAAAAATGCGTTTTCATTTTTTTTCCCACATTTTCCGAAAGATTCTGGAAAAAAATGACATGTTCAAAAGACTCATTATGCCTCATAGATTATACGTTGGGGTGTTTGCTTTCCAAAATATGGTCATTTAGTGGGCTTTTTCATTGTGCTGGTGCTCCAGGGCCTTCAAAAGTGTAATAGGTGGTTGAGAAATGAAAAGTGTATTTTATGCTCCGAGAACGCCTGGAGGTGCTACTTCAATGTTGGACCTCTGTACGTGGCCTGGCTATAAAAAAGTCTCACACATGTGGTATCGCCATACTCAGGAGGAGTAGCAGAATGTATTTTGGGGTGTCATTTTTGCTATGTACATGCTAAGTGTTGGAAATATCTTATAAATTGACAACTTTGTGTAAAAAAAAAATGCGTTTTCATTTTTTTTCCACATTTTCCGAAAGATTCTGGAAAAAAATGACATGTTCAAAAGACTCATTATGCCTCATAGATTATACGTTGGGGTGTTTGCTTTCCAAAATGGGGGTATTTTATGCTCCGAGAACGCCTGGAGGTGCTACTTCAATGTTGGACCTCTGTATGTGGCCTGTTGGACCTCTGTATGTGGCCTGGCTGTAAAAAAGTCTCACACATGTGATATCGCCATACTCAGGAGGAGTAGCAGAATGTGTTTTGGGGTGTAGTTGTAAGTATGCATATGCCATGTGAGAGAAATAACCTGTTGAATATGACAATTTTGTAAAAAAAAAAAAAAAAAAATTACATTTTGCAAAGAATTGTGGGAAAAAATGACAACTTCAAAAAACTCACCATGCCTCTTATTAAATACCTTGGAATGTCTACTTTCCAAAAAGGGGTAATTTGGGGGTCATTTGTACTTTCCTGGCTTGTTAGGGTCTCAAGAAATTAGATAGGCTGTCAGTACATTAGGTGTGATCAATTTTCAATGATTAGCATAATAGCTTGTAGACTCTCTAACTTTCACGCAGACCAAATAATATACACTTATTTGGGTTATTTTTTTCATTTATAGCACACAAAATAAAAAGCCCAGCTGTGAATAAATACCATCAAAAGAAAGCTCTATTTCTATGAAAAAAGGACGAAAAATTTATATGGGTTCAGTGTTGCATGACCGCGCAATTGTCATTCAAAGTGTGAGAGCACTGAAAGCTAAAAATTGGTCTGGATGGGAAGGGGGTTTAAGTGCACAGTAGGCAAGTGGTTAAAATTCATATGGCCATGAACAAGATATTATAAAAACTTTTAAAAACCTATTAAAAAAAAAAAAACTAAACCTATGGAAGTGGAAAGCCCGACGAGCTGTGACACACACACACACACGGCTCTTTTTAACTTATATTTTAAAATATGTTAAAGATAATATGAATGTATTTAAAGATTTTTATATATAATGTAAATGTGTGTATGGCAAAACTGGTGTAGTCTGTTTTGTGTGGGTGGGAACTGCTATGCTGGCTAATATAGGGGGCGGGTTGTCAAGATAAGATGGACTAGAATGACACCTATAGACAAGAAAAGGGTATCAAACTGGCATAGTCTAAATGGTTTGAGTGAATATTGTGTGCACCGCTGGCTCATATGTGGCACAGATTGTCTAAGTAACATGGACCACATGTGACATCTACACACAGAAAAGGGGTGGCATTGGATGGGCAACCTGTCGTCTACATAGTGTGAGTACCCTGTTTAGCTAGAACAGCACATATAGGACACAGGTTGTCTAGATGGCAACGACGATACCTTACAGACATGTAAAGGGTGGCTTTGGTTGGGCTACCTATCAAAGCCAGCATGGTATGGGTGGGTGCCCTATATTCATCTAGCCCGGTTCATATAAGGTACAATTTTATAAAGGATATAAGGGATGGAATTTCATGGGCATGCTTGCTTATTCTGCATACTGTGCATAGGGTGAGATTTGTAACATGGGCACCATTATACCTTCAGCGAGGTGGGCATTATACAGGCAAACTAACATAGTCTGCATTCTGGATGTGGAAATGCTTTTGAGCTAGCCTGGCTCATGTAGAAAATAGATTGTGAAGATATCATGGACACCTTCAGATGGGGCATTTTTAAAGCATGGCTACATACTGCAGTCTCCATTCACCTAATTGTCATGTTTAAAATTCATATGGCCATGAACAAGATATTATAAAAACTTTTAAAAACCTATAAAAAAAACAAAAAAAAAACTAAACCTGTGGAAGTGGAAAGCCCGACGAGCTGTGTCTCATATCCTGTGGGCTGATGGTTCCAGTTGACATCGTCTCAAAAATGACTGTCTTTAGTCAACGGCTTTGGGACTAATATTGAGATGAAGGTTACCCTCACCTCTTGGTTTGTTCAGTTTTGTATTTCCAATCATCCTGTCCTAGTGACAGTGGTTACCCGGATAAATGGAAAGGTTGAGTTTACATAAAGGGGTACAGTTTGGGCTACACATAGACTTTAATACCAGTAAAAGAAATGTAATATCAAAGAGGAAGACAGTAATTAGCCTAAGCCCAGTTATTATCATTATTTCAGGTACTTATAAAGCGCCGTCAATTAACACAGCTCTTCATGTATATACTGTACATTCACATCAGTCCCTGCCCTTGAGGAGCTTGCATTCTAAGGTCCTTCATACACATTCATACACATACTAGGGCCAATTAATCTACCAGCATGTCTTTGGACTGTGGGAGGAAATCGGTTTACCCAGAGGAAACTCACCCAGACACAGGGAGAACATGCAAACTCCAGGCAGGTAGTGCCGTTGTTGGAATTCGAACCAATGAACTTAGTGCTGCTAGGTAAAAGTGCTAACCACTTAGCCACTGTCCTGCCTCAGTTCAAAATAAGTCAGGCAGTTACTTGTCTTTGTGTATAGCAAATACATTGGCTTGATCTTTATTGTATGCTATTCTTGTCTACAGATGGCATTACAGAAGCTGCGAACTGTTGGCACCCCCACAATCTACATCTCCAGCCGTACAGACTCTGGGGTCCATGCACTCTGCAATTCTGTTCATGTGGATATCGAGAGACCTCCAGGAAAACATTCTTTCTCCGAGGCTGTTCTGGTGAAGGCTTTAAACTTCCATCTAAAGCCAGAGTGCATAAGGTGAGGCAGTCCATGCAAGACAGTAGCACAAGAATACACCGTTCCAACTCTGTAAATGGAAGCTTGTTTATGTCACTAAATCACCTATTCCAGCTGCATGGGTAGATTTACATGTAATTAGCAATGTCTTGCAGCACAGTATTGGGGAATGGGATGTTGTCCAAAACGTGGTGATGTTAGAACTGGGTCTATTTTCAGCACAGAGTGGAAAATTCCTGTTACTATTTTTAAGACTGAACCCCCACCCAAAAAAAAAAAAAAATTATATTTTGGGAGGTGTGTAGGGTTTACCACCTCCTGGTCTTTACGACTTTCAGTGATCCCCATCAGATAACACTTCTCTGCCCGTTCTTAACTTGGCTAAGAATGCTGTTTGACTTTTTGGCAAGCCAAATACCAGCTTACGTGAATATTCTATGTATATTTCTGGGTGGGTGACATGTAAATGTGGAGATTGTACTTTAAAGTATTACTAAACCCTGAAGCTGCATTCGCTATATCTGATCTCCCACAGTACACAGAACATGGAAATGAAATTATTTTAGTAAATATAAACAGATAAATAACTTTTCTCATCAATATTATATAGCAGCCTTGTGACTTGTATCAGTTCCTAGTAAAGCTTGTAGGAGGAGTTTTCATTCTCCCCTGACCTTCTGTCTGGACAGTGCTGATTTGCCCTTTGCTGATCACATGCACTCTCCCAAGAAAAAAAAAACCTTTCTAGTAATACACACTAAACTGAGCATGTGCAGCCCGTCCCCTGGCTCTATAAATATCAAGTTATTTTTTGGAGACTGTGAAAGAAGAGGAGGATCAGAGAGACATGATCAAACAGTCTTTATACACACTGTGAAATCTAAGGGGTTAATCCTCAGCATTGAGTATAACAAACATGCTTTACTGCATATACCGACTGATTTTACTGTTGTGGGTTTAGTAACACTTTAAGGCTCGGTTTACATATATGTGAATTGGATGTGTTTTGAACTGCATCCAATTCGCATAACGTGATGGAGCCAGTCCACAGATGTCCCTTTTTCAAAAGAGTCTTGTAGGATTTTAGGTCCAGTTCAGATGTGATTTCAAGTGTCATAAAATTAACAAATTCACATATAAATTGCACCTGAACTAGTGAACGAAACCGCACTGGACTCACTGCGAAAAATCGCAGTGATATTTTGCCCCGGACATATGTGAATCAAGCCTTACAGTTCAGTTTCTCTTTCTATAGATGGATTTTCCCTTTTGATATTTTTATTTGAAGTATACTGTATGTAAACACAATCACTATATTCATTTAAGCTTTACCATGTTAGTGTAATTTCAAAAGTCATTTTCAGTCTTTAAAATAATGCCTGCTTGACCCTACCTTGAAGGTCCTTGTTTAGGTGTTCTGCCCATGTTTCCATGTCCCAGCATTGTCACCCGGACCTCCAATGGAAGCTACAAGGCTTTTTCAACACACATTGCACAGACATTATTGTTATCGTTAGGAAATCTGCCCTAAAAGATGCCATGCAGCCATCACAGGCGAAGAATGGCTTCAAAAATGCTGCAGGAGATCAGCAGCATGGAGACGCAACTATGTATGAATTCTACCAAAACAGGAGCTCCAGGCTCCTGTGTAAGAATAAGGCACCATGCACACAGGGCGTCAGAAAAAAACGAGCTGCAGAGCCACTTCTAATGCCAGGAAAAAGCAGCTGTAAAAACTTGCTTTTAGTAGCTTTTTCAATTGGCATTATTGCACATTTGGCCACGTTGGCTTTTAGCAGCGTTTTTTCTGCCTCCATTCAAAATCAATGGTTGCCTAGGAGCCGACTTTGATACGGCTTTCAGCCCATTGATTTGAATGGAAGTCGCATCACAAGTCGGATCAGGATGATCCGACTTGTGGTGCGACTTCCGCTCTGAGAATCTTGAGGGGGAACTCCATGCCAAAATGGGGAAAAAATGGCATGGGGGTCCCCCCCAGGTTCCAAACAAGGCCCTTCGGGTCTGGTATGGATTTTGAGGGGAGCCCCACGCCGAAAAAACGGCGTGGGGTCCCCCCAAAATCCATACCAGACCCTTATCCGAGCATGCAGCCCGGCAGGCCAAGAAAGGGGAAGGGACGATTTTTACAGCTCTGACGCTGGTCCACAGAACGCACTGGCCCTGGGTTTTTTTGCAGCTAAAACGCGTATGCCACAGAGCCTGTGTGTGTATGAGGCCATAGAATAACACGGAGGGGCGTTTTTATGCTGCAAAAAAAAATGTCTGATGCTCCTAACAGCAGCTGCAAAAACGCCCTGTGTGCATGGGGCCTAAAGATCACCAACTACAAAAACTGTAGCTGCTGACTTTTATTAAACAGCCACTCACCTGTTCCACGATCCAGCGATGGGCTCACCCCAGCCCTTTTCATCTACTGTGATCTGTCCCCAGAGCGGGCATTCTAACTGCTGGCACCTGGCTGTGACAGCTTGTGGCTTCACAGTCGGGTGCCCGCTGTGCATGCACTAGCCGCTCTGCGCATTGTGAATGGTCCAGCAGTCTTCTAGGACCTGTCATGTGCCCCAGAAGACTGCGGGGAGGGAGGGGGAAGGAGAACTTCTGCCTCAGATCGCCTAGGCAGTCGGAGCCAAAGTTGGAGCAGGTACCCGCTCCCCCTCCAAAAGCTTAATTCCCAAACAGGAACAGGGAGGAGGCCTTAAAGTAGAACTTCCACCTTTTGGTTGGAGCTCCACTTTAAACCTTATGACCCTTACCTGAAAAATGAAAGAGCAGCTGTTCTGGCCATGTCAAGAATGTAGATGAAATTTCCCCCATTGGCCATTAATAGCTGTAAATACCCAGCCAGAGTTTCTAGTCTTTCCAAAGTACTATAAAACTATTCCTTGATAGCAAAAAAAAAAACCCTGCATCTCTCTGTAGAGTCCAGCAAAATCTAAAGAGATGCCGGTACATATAAACTATTTGAGAAATGATCTTGGCCTGTTATCCAGTACGTTTGTGAGATAATTAAGGGACTGAAAGTCAAGTGTTTCAGATTACATGTTTTTTTCTCTTTAATTATACGGGTAGAAGCTTGTTTTGAGGTCAGTAAAGCGCACTGCTCTAAAATCTATTGCAGATGCCTGTGGCAGTGGAGAAAATCCAGTAAAGAGATAAGTGGGTAACGCAG
Organism: Pelophylax lessonae; assembly: GCF_965119305.1. NCBI lineage: Eukaryota > Metazoa > Chordata > Amphibia > Anura > Ranidae > Pelophylax > Pelophylax lessonae. The sequence continues at coordinate 87,751,501 of NC_138779.1, read as the reverse complement.
CGCATGTTTATTGTTGCTAACAGATGAGATGGAGCGGCAATGATTCCTGGCTTGTGAACACAGAAATATCTACATTCCTGTTCACATTGCATCCCTCATACACAAAGCCTTGTTTCTATAGTAACTAATTAGCACTATAGTACTGGGAGTTCACTCCTCTTCAAGGTCTCTTACCTTGAAGAGGAGTGAAAGCAGGTTTGCCACATGTGCCTCTGGGACCCCCTGTATTGGGCAGTCTAGACTGCCTCACACTGCAAGAAACTTACATCAAGCCATTAAACCTTTATAATGCACATTGGGTTAAAGTCAGCAACAAACATATTATCCCTGTAAATATGTATACTGTCCTCCAAAGATGTCATACTGTATAGAGATATAAATTATTTCTCTTTCGTTCATCAACGGACACAGTGTTCCATAAATCATAACTACTGGGTTGTATTGCCTCCTCCAGGAGTAGGACTAGGCAGAACACAAAACACCTGGCTACGCCCATGGGCCATCCTCAGCTTGGTATATAACCCCCCTCTCTGCTCTAGGTAACCAGTTTTAAACTGTCTAGTCGGGAGTAAGGACCTAGGTTTCTGGCTGGGATCTCTGGTCCTAGCAACTTTTTCTCCTTCCTCGCATCTTTTTTGTTTTTTTCTCTCGGGAGATCTACAATCAACTGCCGGGCTGGGCGATGGGCTGGATAATCTAGATCCAGTGGTCCCCCCAGCCCAGCCAGCGAGGGCGTGCAGACCACAGCTACGTGCTAGGTCAGCCGCGACATAGCCCCACGGACAGAGGCTGTCTTACAGGGTTTCATACAACCGGGCTTGGGTCTTAATCGCAGCGGTCCCTTGGCCAAAAGCTCCCCTACTTCTGTGATGAGGATTCTGTCTGAAGCGTTACTCGCACCATGGAAGGGTACGTACAGTCCCTCCTCTCCCCTTTTGGCGTTTTTTTTTGGGGTGGACGCGGGTAACCTCCATGGACGGTCGGACCTGCCTGCAGGTTCCCTCTTCCCATCCTTAAAATCCCTCGGTGAGCTGGGCTTCCCCCACTCCCTTTCCCCCCTGTCTGGACCTGGAGTCTGGTGGGGTCCCATGGCAAAGGATGCAACAGAGACCCCTGGGGTCTCCCCCCGTATCCCAACTCTGTAAAGGTCCTGGGATAGTGTGTCCTGCCCTGGTAGTCTGGAGGGTTCCCAGTGTACTAGACCCCTAGGTGCATGCCCCAATGTTTGTAGTGTGGGTATAGTGCAGGGGGGTCCCATTGCAGAGACTGGGGCAGAGTGTGCAGCAGAGTCTCCCCTAACATGTGTCCTACCTTCAGAAGAGGGTCCCCTTGCAGAGGGTGCAGCATTGCAGAGGGCGCAGGGAAGATCCTGGCAACATGCTGTAGCTGATGGCATCCATTTTCTCTTAGTCTGGCTGGTCTCTGATTGGCGGCCATGTTTGTGTAGCCCGATGATGTCACTGGGCCATTTTCCCTTAGTCTGGGAGACACTGGAGATGGCCGAAGCCTCGTGGGATGCCGAAGCTCCTCTTCCTGTGCCCAGTATATATGAACAGGGATGGCGTCCATGATAATGCTGGGTTTGAATTCTTGGCGCTCCCCCGGTCTGTAGGGTGAGTTCTTGGGGGTCCCTGTTATCTCACTGTTGATAGGTACCCTGAGTCTTGAGGGGATCCTTTAGTGATGCTAAAATATTGTTTTTGTACTGCAAGGACTTCCTTTCCTTATGGAGCCTCAGGGTCACATCTCCCCCACTGACCCCCTCATGGAGGTGGCAGGTCCCTCAGAACCCCAGCTTCTCATGGTTGCACTGACGGCGGTCCTGAAATCCTTAGTGTCCCGGGTGGAAGTGGCGCGTGGGTAAAGGCCCAGGAGGAAGTATCCCCCGCCTTCCCTTGCTCAGTCTGTCTCATCTGATTCTGAGCCTGGTGCCGCTGTGACCTTGGCCCGTCCAGGGGGGCTTAATATCACAACCCCAGATCTATCCAATAGTAAGGATAATTCCTCTATGGTCGCAGCAGCGAATGAAAAAGCGCTGGTAGACACACTGCAGTGCGTGAGACTTTACAAATGGAGGATGCGGCTGATGTAGCCACAGATGTGGCTACGGTCGTTTAGTTAAGTTACCTCTAACTCCAAAGGTGTTTCCTTATGTTGCATAGTTTGACAGGTTTTCTTGTAAGGAATGGGAACAACCAAAATTACCCTTTGTGGTCCCCAAACGTTTTGCTGTAGGTTACCCTTTTGAAGAGTCACTTTTAAAAAAGTAGACTAGTTCACCAGTGGTAGACCCTCCTGTTTTCAGGTTGAACAAAGCAACCATGATCCTAGTAGAGGAATCCCCAACCTTTAGGAACCCGGGTGACAGAAAAGGGGAGGCTGTGGCGCTCAACATGTTTACTATGGCTGGTTCGGCATTGCAGCCAATCTTTGCCTCAGCCTTGGTGTCTAAGACCCTACCAGAATAGGCCAAGCTTTTGCGCCAGGGCCTTTGTGAGTGAGCAGGTTCCTATTGCTTATGTTGATTTAGCGGACCAGTTGGTACATGGGCTGCAGTTTATTTGTGATGCAGCTTTGGATACAGATCCTGTGCTGTCCAAACTTTCTTTTTCAGCGGTGGTGATTAGGTGTGTGCTGTGGCTTAAAAATTGGTCCGCAGACCGAGCCTCTAAGAAAGCTCTCATTGATCTGCCATTTCGAGGTGATCGCCTGTTTGGGGCTACCCAAGATGACATCATTAAGGGTATCACAGGGGGGGAAGAGTACCTTCCTGCCACAGTCAAGGAAAGAGAAGGAGCCTTGTCACAGGTGGGGCCCTCCTTCTCAGCCCATAGAAAATTATTTTGTGCTTCTGGGACGGAGAATAAGGGAAATAGATCTTTTAAAATTTCCCAGGGAGGATCCAAGCAACCTTGGTCTGCTAAGCCTAGCTCTAGCTTCCCCGGACCCGCAGACAAGACTCCTTCAGCATGAAGATCTGCCCTCACCCATTATTGGGGTGGAGGGACATCTTTGCTGGTTTCCGGCCCCGTGAACTTTTTTTGTGAGGGTCAAGGAGATCTGTGAAATGTTTCTTTTGGGGGTACCAAGAAAGGGGGGCAAAGTTTTGTTCTTTTCAGGTTTTTTAGGTCCCGAGTCTCCTTGAGTGGATTTAATTCCTGCAAAGGTTCAGGTGATGTCCGAAACTACCTGAGAAATAGAGGTTTGTCTGGATGGATCAGTGATCCCTACTATGGTGAAGGCGAGGAAGCTGTCTTCCAGCAAAGATATACCTTCGTACGTGGAAAGCATACATTTCTTGGTGTGATTCGATTGGCGCTCATCCTCGATCCTTTTCTGTGGCTCGGATCTTAACCTTTCTTCAACGGGGCGTTGCTCAGAAGTTGGCCTTGAGTAACATCAAGAGTCAGGTGTCTGCCTTGGCAATCTTCTTTCAGTGATCCCTAGTCACACACTCTTTAGTTCGTACCTCATTCAGGGGGTTTGACATGTGGCTCCACCTGTATGGTCTCTTTTGCCACCATGGGATTTAAATTTAGTGCTTTCGGTTCTCCAGAAACCTCCGTTTGAGAATATTTGGGAGATTCACTTGTCTATGTTATCCCAGAAGGTGACATTCTTGGTGGCTATTACCTCGGCCCACAGGGTATCACAATTGGCAGCATTATCCTGTCGCAGTCATTATTTGGTGGTCCATAGGGATAAAGTGGTTCTTTGTCCCCGTCTACCATTCCTGCCCAAAGTTATCTCTGACTTCCATTTAAATGAGGACATTCTGTTGCCTTCCTTGTGTCCCAAGCTGTCTCATCCCAGGGAATTTGCTTTGCATACATTGGATGTGGTTTGTATGATTCGGGTGTATCTGGCAGCTACTGAGTCCTTTCAGAGGTCACATTCGCTTTTTATGGTCACGGACGGACCAAGGACAAACAAGGTCGTCAGTGCATACCTTCACAAAATTCTATAAGGTAGATACTTTGGCATCTGCGGATGCTTCTTTTGTTCCCTCTTGAGGGTTGTTTTTCTTTAAATTTTTATTTTTTCAGACGGGGCTTCTGTGACCTGGTTAAGGCTCCTGAATCCTGGTTAAGGCCACTTATGTTTAGCCTTGGGTTATTTTCCCCACCCCTCATTTTCCTTTTGGCACTGCTTGTCCGTCAATGAGCGAAAAAGAAAATGGGATTTTGTATTTACCAAAAAATCAATTTCTCTGGCACAGCACCCACCCCTCTACGGAGTTCTGATACTCCTACTAATACTGCTTGCTACTAAACTGATTACATAGAGCAGGGAGGGGGGGTATATACCAAGCTGAGGATGACCCATGGGCGTAGCTAGGTGTTTTTTGTTCTGCCTAGTCCTATTCCTGGAGGAGGTAATATAACCCAGTAGTTATGATTTATGGAGCGCTGTGTCCGTCGATGAACTCAAAGAAATGGATTTTATGGTAAGTACAAAAATCCCATTTTTCTTATGACCCAACTACATATCCCTTCACAGACATTAGTAAAGGACAATCGCTGGGGACTCTGTTGTAAGTGGGGATTCTGTTGACTCTAATATATTGGGGAAAGCTGGGGACTGTGACATAAGGGAAGTGTCTGGGGTGATTTGATGTAAAGGAGGACTCTGCGGACTCTGATGTACGTGGGTACACTGATGTAAAGGGGACTCTGATGTAAAGGGGTGGGGACTCTGAGGGTTCTGAATTAGGAGGAGACTCTGTGGATGCTGATGTAAGTGGGAACACTGGGGACTTTAATGAAGGGGGGCTCTGATGTAAGGAAGAAAGCTGAGGGCTCTGATGTAAGGGTGGACTAGGCAAAGCCTGATATAAGAGGGAATGCTGAGGACTCAGTTTACACTCTTTTGTAAAGGGGGGGGGGGACTCTGATGCAAGGGAAGGAACTCTAGGGATTCTAATGTAAGGGGATACTCTGATGTAATTAAGGACTCTAATGTAATACTGGGATACTGGTGTAAGAGAGGAGCGATGGGGGACTCTTATGTAATGGGAAAGACCATGAAGGTCTTTATCCAGGCATTTCTGTGACAGTAATCTATCCCTATCTCCTGGTTGTTTCCCTGCATGGTCACCCTGTCAGATGAGCTTCTGAATGAGGCTACAAGTGGCTGTTTAACCACCTGCCGACCTGTACGTCGCTTCCTTCAGTAGCCACTAGATGGTGCCATCGGAGGTGTGATCGCACCCTGATTGGCTGGCAGGGATGGGAATCAATGGATCCGTGGACTTGATGTCCACCCGCTATCATCCCCAGGAGAGGTAGATTGGCGATCTGCCTGTGTAAACAAGGTAGATTGCCGTTCTGCAAGGGGACAAAATGGAGATCTTGTCCGGGTTCCTGCTAAGCAGGAACCCGGATCTCTGTCTTCCTTCCATCAGTTGCCCCCCCTAGTTAGTAAGCCCCCCCTGGGGACACACCTTTGATCTCCCCTGATGTTAACCCCTTCCCTGCCAGTTTCATTAATGTAGTAACAGTGCATTTTCTTTTAGCACTGATCACTGTATTAGCGTTACTGGTCTCCAAAAAGTGTCAAAAGTGTCAGGAGTCCGATTTGTCCACCGCAATGTTGCACTCCCGCTAAAAATCGCTGATCACCACCATTACTAGTAAAAAAATAAATAAAAATTTCATAAAAAATATTGCATTGTTTTTGACGCTATAACTTTTTCGCAATCTAATCAATATACACTTATACGCTAATCTGGATTTTTTTTACCAAAAATATGTAGCAGGTGTGGCAGGGCACATGGATCCGTGATCGACGGAAGATACGTGTCACCGAGGTTCCTGGCCTCGGTGAGATAAGAGCCGGTAATTCTGTGTCAGCAGCAGCTAGTGCTGCTTGACATTTTTCTATTTTAGTGTGGCTGCAAAGCCGAATCCTGGACCCATGAAGTGGCTGTCGCTACCAAGTTGCCACATGAACTAATACTCGGAAGGGACTTGCCAGGTTTTTCGGCGCTGTGGCCTACTGTAAAAGGGTCTGACAAACCTGAGACAGGGACAACCCTAGCAGAATGGCCTGGTTCCATTGTGAGGCCAGAGCCCTGGGAGCCTGAATCCGAAGGGCCCGCGGTAGGGGTGACCACAGCTTCTGTGATAGAGGGGGACACCACCCCACTAAATGTAATGGTGGGAGACGTGGAGGACTTGGCATCCGGCCCTGAGTTGGCAGACCTCAAGGTCTCCGGGGAAAATTTCGGGTCCGCACAACACCGGTATACGACCCTAAGCAGGGCCTGGGAGAATGTTGTAATAATTAATGGTAAACCCCAAAAACCTGGGGCTGAATATATGTTTCCACGTTTTATTGTTCCACAGGAAATGTTATATCGAGTGAACCAAATCCGTGGTGAACTGGTTGAACAGTTGGTGGTGCCCACAGCGTACCGCAAGCTTGTTATGGAGCTTGCCCACCAACATGTTCTTGGGGGACACTTGGGGTGGCAAAAAACACAGGACCGCATACTACAGAGGTTTTATTGGCCCAGTGTGTTCAGAGAAGTGGAAGAGTATTGTAAGTCATGTCCAACCTGTCAGATAACTAGCCCCCAGCCCCATTTCCGTAGTCCCCTGATACCTCTCCCAATAATTGAGGTCCCATTCGAACGAATTGCTATGGATCTAATCGGCCCGGTTCCAAAATCTGCCAGGGGTCACCAACATATTCTAGTCATCCTTGACTATGCCACTCGCTACCCGGAGGCGATACCCCTGCGACATACGTCCGCCAAACTTATAGCTAAGGAGTTAATGGAAATGTTTTCCCGGGTGGGACTGCCTAAAGAGCTCCTGACTGACCAAGGGACACCGTTTATGTTCAAGGTTATGAGAGAACTCTGTAAGCTGTTTCACATAAAACAATTACGTACATCCGTCTACCATCCCCAGACAGATGGCCTGGTCGAGAGATTTAACCAAACATTAAAAAACATGTTAAAAAGAGTAGTTTCCAGGGATGGTAAGGACTGGGACCTGCTTCTGCCCTATCTGATGTTTGCAGTGCGAGAAGTACATCAGGCTTCCACGGGGTTCTCGCCCTTCTAACTGTTATATGGTAGGCATCCTCGCGGGTTGTTGGATATAGCCAAAGAGGCCTGGGAACAACAACCCACCCCCTACAAAAGTGTTGTGGACTATGTCACCCAGATGCAGGAACGGATGGAAAATGTGTTGCCATTGGTCCGGGAACACATGGAGGCAGCCCAAGGAGCCCAGAGTAGGATCTACAATCGTAAGGCTTGGGTCCGGAACTTTAACCCGGGTGATCGGGTATTGGTACTAGTGCCAACAGTAGATAGCAAGTTCCTAGCTAGGTGGCAAGGTCCCTATGAGGTGCTCAAAAAGATAGGGGAAGTAAATTACAAAGTACACCAGCCAGGGCGGCGGAAGCCGGAGCAGGTGTACCACGTAAATTTACTAAAGCCGTGGAAAGATAGGGACTTGTCCGAGAACGACAGCCCCCAGCCAGGGCTTCTAGGTGAAAAAGGTCCAGCACCTCCTCTTGAAGCCTGTGAAGCAGTAACCACGGTAAAAGTTACAGATAGCCTGTCCTCCAAACAGGTCCAGGAAGTCAGGGAGTTCATTAGTCGGAACACAGATGTGTTCTCAGACCTCCCTGGATGCACGTCTCTAATCCTACAGGATATTGTCACTGAGCCCCGGGTCAAGGTCCGGGTAAAGCCATATCGGGTACCCGAGGCTCGGCGACATGCTATTGAGGAAGAAGTACAACTCTTGTTAAAACTCGATGTTATTGAAGAGTCTAAAAGTGAATGGGCCAGTCCTATAGTCTTAGTACCCAAACCAGACGGGACGTTGCGGTTCTACAACGATTTTCGTAAGCTAAACGAAATCTCCAAGTTTGATGCGTATCCCATGCCCCGAGTAGACGAGCTGATTGAGAAATTAGGCCAAGCCCATATTTTTCAGTGTTGGACCTCACCAAAGGGTACTGGCAAGTGCCCTTAACGGAGTCTGCCAAGGAAAAAACGGCTTTTGTTACTCCTCAGGGCCTATATCATTATAATGTGTTACCCTTTGGCCTGCATGGCGCCCCTGCCACCTTCCAAAGACTAATGAACATAGTGTTGCGACCTCATCGTCAGTACGCCTCGGCTTACCTGGACGATGTCGTCATCCACAGCCGGGATTGGGAAAGTCATCTGCCCAAAGTGCAGGCGGTAGTGGATGCCCTTAGGAAGGCCGGGCTGACCGCTAATCCAAAAAAGTGTTCAATAGGATTAGAAGAGACTAAATACCTGGGGTATGTGGTTGGGCAAGGAGTCATCAAACCCCAAGTAAACAAAATAGAAGCCATACGTAGTTGGCCCCGACCAGTCACCACTAAGCAGGTCAGATCATTCTTGGGAATGCTGGGATATTATATGAGGTTCATTCCCCATTTTGCCACCTTAGCTGCTCCACTAACAGGGCTACTAAAGGGACGAAAGTCCGTCATGGTTCACTGGAATGATAAGGCGGAAGAGGCCTTTTCCGCTTTGAAGTCGGCACTATGTGGGTCCCCAGTGTTGGTCACACCAGACTTCAAAAAGGGATTTATAGTACAGACCAATGCCTCGGAAGTAGGTCTAGGGGCTGTGCTGTAACAGGAGATCAATGGGGAGGAGCATCCTGTCGTGTACCTCAGCCGAAAGCTCACCCCAGCAGAGACCCGATACAGTATAGTGGAGAGAGAGTGCCTGGCTATCAAATGGGCACTCGAGTATCTTCGCTATTATCTGTTGCGGAGGAAATTTCGTCTGGTGACCGACCATTCCCCTCTCCAATGGATGAGCCAGGCCAAGGAGAGAAATGCTCGGGTCACCAGATGGTTCCTGTCCCTTCAGAACTTCAAGTTCTCAGTGGAACACAGGGCAGGCCGCCTACAGGGAAATGCGGATGCTCTGTCTCGCGCACACTGTATGACATGTGTTCACCCCCTGAGGGTTGAACAAAGGGGGGAGGTATGTGGCAGGGCACATGGATCCGTGATCGACGGAAGATACGTGTCACTGAGGTTCCTGGCCTCGGTGAGATAAGAGTCGGTAATTCTGTGTCAGCAGCAGCTAGTGCTGCTTGACATTTTTCTATTTTAGAGTGGCTGCAAAGCCGAATCCGGGCCGGCTCTTATTGGGAGCAGTCAATGTGTGGGTGGGTGGCTGCTCCCCACGCTCCAGGCCAGGTCTTGCCTGGGGTTTATAAGGCAGACAGCCTAACAGGTGGTTGAGAATTATCTCCATGCACCAGAAGGCTGTGGAAGTGAGTGCTGAGGCTGGAAAGGCTACAAGCAGGTGAACTGATCCGTTGCTGTGTGTGAACAGCACCAAAGAGACACAGGTGAATGGACTTGTTGCTGTGTTTAAACCTTAAAGACGTTTTCCTTTTTGTTGGGTGTGAGTTAACACCAAAAAGGACTGTTACTTTTGTGTTCCTGAAGTGTGAATAAAACACTCCTGATTTACTTGAAGAACCATCTGTTTTGCCTCTATGCTGCACCCGCAAATCCTACCTACAAGAGCAAATCCCCACACAGGATATATATTGGCCTAAATTGATGAAAAAATTTGATTTTTTTAAATATTTTTTTTTTTATAGTAGAAATATTATTATTATTATTTATTTATTTATTTATTTTAAATTGTCACTCTTTTTTCGTTTATAGTGCAAGAAATAAAAATCACAGAGGTAATCGAAAACAACCAAAAGAAAGCTCTATTTGTGGGAAGAAAGGACATACATATGACTGCGCAATTGTCAGTTAAAGTAACGCAGTGCCGTATTGCAAATAATGGCCTGGTTATTAGGGGGATAAAACCTTCCGGTCCAGAAGTGATTAATTAAATGCACATCATGCAGACATTGTCCACTGTTATCACCATGGGGAAACCTTCCTTGAGAAATATCATGCAGCCTTTGCTGCAGTGTATACATGCAGACGTAAATTTAATGCAAAGAGGCTGCAGGAGATCAGCTGCAGTGAGATGCAACAGGATAAAAAAGGAAAAACGTAATTTCTCTTATATCCTCTGACATTCGCCGCCCACTCATACAGTCTGCACTTCTGGGTATTGGTCTTATCCACAGGAGTAAGCTAGGCATAAGATTTTGTTAGAAAACATTCACAAAACCTTTGTATAGACACACCTACAGGGGGCTGTCCCTCTGGTCCAATACCCCCAGCTTGCAGCATTCCCAAATCAATTTGTCTTTGCCTAGCATACTAGGCTGGCTTTTCCATGGCTGGGGCTGCAGTCTCAGCCTTTTTACTTCTTATTATTTTTTCTCTCTGAGAAAGTGTTTTTTCTTTTATAATAATAGCCTTTTATTTGTTCCTGCGCTTAGTTGGTCGGACTTCGGAAGACTACAGCGTTTGCGGGTTGGGAATCACACTGGCTATCCTAGGGCCTTATGGAATCCCAGCCTGCCATCGAGCGTTAGCAGGCTATGCTTACGCCCAGGCCTCGCAAACGACCATGTCCCTGTCCTCAGGGCAGAGCCTGTGAAGTGGCTACTTCGCCTGGGGTGTCTCAACTGCGGTACGCCGCCTGTTGCTAGTGTCCTTTTCGGCTGACGGCACCACCACCCAGAGTGGGAGGCTTCCTGTCACAGAGCGGTACCCACCTTTCGCTGGACCGGTGAGTACCATGCTACCCCTCTGTCTGTGGCAATTGTCTGTCGGGGTGTGTATGTGGGCCCTCTGTTTATGGGGATGGCAGTGCACATGGATCTGTGATATCCCCCTCATGTCTGTCAGTGCGGTCCCTGTGTGTCCCTTCCCGGTCCCTGCGGGGGCGCTATGGCGGTTCTACCGCTGTGTGGGGGGTTGCGGGGGTCCCTGAGGTGCTTCGGCAATGTTTTGGGGGTACAGACATGGTGTGTGGGGGCCGCGATCGGTGTAAAACTGCGGGGCCGCCATTTTAGGTGTGGGCAGGCTGTTTGGCCTCATTGTGAGGGCAGCAGCCATTTTCTGCTATTCTTTTGGCGCCCTTCGGGCGCCATCTTTAGTGTGGGCGCTATGTTTCTTTAGGTGAACAGCGGAAATTTTGCTGGAGCCTTCTCCATTGACTTGTATTGGCAAACATTTTCTTGGGGCTCAGAGCTGTGTTCTGCCTCTAGTGGTGTGAGGTCACTTCCTTTCTTCTCACAGGGAGATCGAGCTGGCAGCATGTGGCAAGGTATAGGCACACTTTGGGGGATTTTATGATGTTTCCTGGGCTGCATTCCTGCTGGCTTTCATTCCTTTGCAGTTTTTAGTAGCACAGGCTTAGTTTCTCATTGCGGGGCATTTGCGGTGGGAACCACGGTAATCGCCGTTTTAAAGGGCCAGCGCCTTTTAAATTCTGAAGTGCTATGATGGAGTCCCAGGATAGCAAATTCCCACCTGCTCTGGTGGAGGGTTCAGGTACTCCTGAATCCTCGGCTATAGTCTCACTTACTGCTGCGCTTGCGACTTTAGCGTCAAAAGTGGATTTGTTAATGTCTGACCGGGCTTCTAGGAAAAGGCCCAGGTTTTCTCAGTCTTCTGATTCAGAGCCAGATATGGTTGCCACGGACAGTGTACCCCCTGAGGGGTCTCAGTCCTCTCGGTCGGATGTGGAGGAGGAGGAGGATGAGGATTCCACCTCCGGTTCAGCAAGAGAACGCGCTGCAATGTCTGTGCTTATTAGCGCTGTGAAAGACATGCTAAATTTAGATGATGAGCCCCACCTGTCGGCTAAGCGGTCTTCCTTTGGGACCCGCAAAGCTCAGAACTCAGGTCAGGTTTTTCCCTGCCCCGCTGAGTTTCACGAGACCGTGAATGAACAATGGCGCAATTTAAAGTGCAATTTTGTGGTGCCCAAGCGTTTTCAGTACCGTTATCCCTTTGCGGTTCCGGTGCATACGCGCTGGACTGTGGCTCCTAAGGTGGACCACAGTGTCCAGGTTGAATAAAGCCACTTTAATGCCCGTGGAGGATTCTCCGGTGTTTAAAGACCCGGCAGATAGGTGGGTGGAAAATCTTACCCGCCACATCTACATGGTTGCGGATTCCTTAATGAAGCCCGCGTTCGCTTCCGTAATGGTCTCTCAGGCTGTTGTGGAGTGGGCCAAGGTGCTTAAATGCACACTTATTGCTGACTCCGCCCCTCCTGCTACTCTGGAGATGGTGGATCAAATTATTCAGTCTGTTTTTATACGTATGTGACGCGGCCCTGGATGAGGCCCCTTTAGTTTCACGCCTGTCTGCAGTTGCTGTGACGATTCGTCACATCGTTTGGTTGAAAAGCTGGTCGGCCGACCAGTCTTCCAAGAAGACGGTGTCTGACATCCCTTATGCCGGGAGTCGTCTTTTTGGGGACTCTCTGGATGAACTGGTGAAGGTGGTCACTGGGGGTAAGAGCACGCTGCTGCCCCAGGTGTCCAGGGGAAGATCCTTCTGCGGTAAGCGGGGCCCTTCATTTAAACCTAACCAGGGATCCTTTCGTGCCTTCAAGGCACAAGACAAGGGTAAGTCCTTCAAGGCCTCTGGTGGCCAGAAGAACCCCAGTCCGCCTTAACCTGAAGGGGCACCCTCGCCCCTTCTCAGGGGTGGGGGGGACGTCTGCGCTGTTTTCCCAAACCTTGGCTGGCCAAGATTCAGGACAGGTGGGTTCAAGAACTCATTCGGTCAGGGTACAAGATCGAGTTTCGATCACGATCAGCAGACAGATTCTTTCCCTCAAATCTTCATTTGACCCCAGATCGTTTCTGAGATCTCCATCGGGCGGTTCAGGATCTCCTCGCCCAGGTAGTGGTTGTCCCGGTGCCTCATCGGGACAGGCTTCGGGGTTTTTACTCAAATCTGTTCACAGTGCCCAGAAAAGAGGGCAAGGTGCGTCCGATTCTGGACTTAAGGTTTCTGAACCGCTTTGTGCGGGTCCAGAAATTCCGGATGGAGTCCCTCCGGTCGGTGGTGGCATCCCTGAGTCCAGGGGTTTCCTGGTTTCCATCGACCTCAAGGATGCGTATCTACACATCCCTATATACGAGGGTCATCAGAGGAACCTCCGATTCGCAATTGCGGAGGAGCATTATCAGTTCGTGGCGTTGCCTTTCGGCCTTGCTTCGGCTCCAATGGTTTTTACCAAAGTGTTGGTGCCTGTTCTTGCCTTGTTGCGGGTTCAGGGGATTGCCATCCTGGGGTACCTGGACGATCTCCTTTTAAGATCGAGTTCCAGTGCTACTCTGTTGCATGATCTGTCCACCACGGTTCAGACGCTCCAGGAGTTCGGGTGGACCATCAATTTTCAGAAGTCGACATTGTGCCCTTCTGTTTGTCTCCCTTACCTGGGGATGATTCTGGACAAACTCCAGACTCTGCAGGACGAGGTCAAGTCCCTCAGGGACAACGAGTTCTCCTCGCTCCGGACCTGCATGCGGTCCCTGGGCTTGATGGTGTTACCGTTTGCACAGTTTCACAAGCGATCTCTGCAAGCGGAGATCCTGACCAGGTGGGACAGGCATCCTCACTCCTTGGAAAGGAGGATCTCTTTGAGCCCTCAAGTCAGATCGGATCTTCTGTGATGGCTTCAGTCTCCGGCTCTGCGGGAAGGAAAGTCCTTTCGACCGTTGCTATGGACTGTGGTAACCACGGACGCCAGTCTGTCGTGCTGGGGTGGTGTTCTGGGCAATCTGTCTGCCCAGGGCACTTGGTCGGAGGGAGAGTCCTCCCTTCCGATAAATGTCTTTAAACTGCGAGCGATCAGGCTCTGTTTGCTCCGTTGGTCAGATCGTCTGCGGGGCTGTCCGGTGCGGGTGCAGATGGACAGCGCCACTGCGGTGGCTTACATCATTCACCAAGGGGGCACCAGGAGTGCCGGGCGGCCAAGGAAGTGGCCGAGATTCTATCTTGGGCCAAGATGCAGGTCCCGGCGATTTCGGCAGTTCACATTCCAGGTGTGGAGAACTGGCAGGCGGACTATCTGAGTCGCCAGACCCTGGACCAGGGGGAATGGTCCCTACACCCTGAGGTGTTTCAGATGCTGTGTGCGCAGTGGGGATCCCCGGATGTGGATCTGTTCACGTCTTGGCTAAACAACAAGGTGGGAAGGTTCGTGGCAAGAACACGCGACCCTCTGGCGGACACCTCGGACACGTTGGTAGTGCCTTGGAATCGGTATCGCCTGATTTATGGCTTCCTCCCGATTCAGTTGTTGTCCAGGTTCCTTCGCAGGTTGGTCTCGGAACCTAGGTTGGTGATTCTAGTGGCCCCAGACTGGCCGCGCCAGTCTTGGTACGCGGACATCATGCAACTGGTCGTCGAGCCTCCCTGGCGGCTCCCACTACGAGAGGATCTTCTGTCTCAGGGGCCGATCTTTCATCCTGCTTTACAGTCGCTGGCTTTGACGGCGTGGCTGTTGAAAGCCAGGTCTTGAGAGACAGGGGTCTCTCGTCGGCGGTCATTCCTACCTTACTTAAGGCTAGGAAAGCCTCGTCTGGTAAGATTTATTATCGTACCTGGAAGGCTTATTTCACCTGGTGTGAATCGCAGAGGTTCAATCCCCACTCCTTTTTGGTGGCGAGGGTGTTAGCATTCCTGAAAACTGGTGTGGAGCAGCGATTGGCGCTTACCACTATTGAGGGCCAGTTATCTGCGCTGGCCATTCTTTTTCAACGCCCTCTGGCGTCGAATTCCGTGATCTGCACTTTCATTCAAGGGGTGCGTCATCTGGCTCCCCCTAGGAGGGCACCCTTGCCTCCTTGGGACCTGAATTTGGTTTTGTCCATTTTTGCAGCGTCCTCCATTCGAGAACATCCTGGAGATTCCTCTGCCGGTGCTGTCATGGAAAGTTGCCTTTCTGGTGGCGGTCACATCTGCTCGCAGAGTGTCGGAGTTGGCGGCCCTGTCGAGCCGCTCCCCCTATCTGGTTGTTCATATGGACAAAGTGGTCTTGCGACCTCATCAGTCCTTTCTTCCGAAAGTGGTTTCGGATTTCCATCTCAACGAGGACATTGTCTTACCTTCACTGTGTGCGAGGCCTAAGCAACCCAAGGAGTTTGCCTTGCATTCCTTGGATGTGGTAAGGGCGATCAGGGTTTACCTGTCGTCTACTGAATCCTTCAGAAAGTCGGATTCTCTTTTTGTCCTTCCTGAGGGACCTCGGAAGGGTACGGCTGCGTCTGCGGCAACCATTTCCAAATGGATCAGACAGACGATTCTACAGGCCTATTCAATTAGGGATCGGGTTGTCACGGCGCACTCTACCAGAGCGGTTAGTGGGTCTTGGGCCTTCCGCCATCAGGCGTTGGTGTCCCAGGTGTGCAAGGCGGCGACCTGGTCGTCCGTGCATACCTTTACTAAACTTTACAAACTTGATGTTCTGGCATCCGCAGATGCCTCTTTTGGCTGCAAAGTTCTGAGTGCGGCAGTGCCTTAGGGGAGACATGGCGGTTTTTAGCCTGTCTCCTCCTGTTGGGGTTTTTTCCCCCTTGGTTATTTTGCTTTCCTGGGTTTGTTTGCTCCTGTTGAGCTTTCCTGTTACCCAGTGGTTACCTTTCTGGTTCAGATAAGGTTCTTTTCTCTGACCTGGGTGCTGCATTGCCTTTTTTGACGGTTCCGTTTCCCACCCCTCACATCTACAGACTCCTTTGGGACGTCTCAGAAGTGCAGACTGTATGAGTGGGCGGCGACTGTCGGAGGACGTAAGAGAAAATAGAATTTTTGTAAGAACTTACCGTAAAATTCTTTTCTCTGAGTCCTCTGACAGTCGCCGCCCCCCACCCCTCTTTTGGGGTTCATGGATCTCTATATTGCTTGCTATGAAACTGATTTGGGAATGCTGCTAGCTGGGGGTATTGGACCAGAGGGATAGCCCCCTGTAGGTGTGTCTATACAAAGGTTTTGTGAATGTTTTCTAACAAAATCTTATGCCTAGCTTACTCCTGTGGATAAGACCAATACCCAGAAGTGCAGACTGTATGAGTGGGTGGCGACTGTCAGAGGACTCAGAGAAAATTATTTTACGGTAAGTTCTTACAAAAATTCTATTTTTTTAAAGAGCAAAACATGTTTATGATACACAGTACTTTAAGAAATGAAACGTCATTCAGTTTACATCTACTTTAAATACTAATAAATACTGTAATGTATGCTGTTACTTTGTACGTGTTCCTGTTACCATTGTAGACCAGTGTAAGACTTTATTGCTTGCAGCTCTTACCTGCCAGAAATGACTTCTCTTACACTGCACCTGCATATTTTTCACTTATGCTATATTTACAGAGTCCGTGTTCTCAAAAGTGTTATTTCAGTAAGACTGAATCACCAACTAAATTGCAGAGATTCCTGGACTATGTTCTCTTCTCTATTAAATCCCTTCTCTTGGCCTAAAGCTGGGTAGTCTAGGTTTTTACTACATTCTATGAAATGGAAGAAAAGTGCATCTATTGGGGAACATATCTCTTCAGCTGAGCAGCCATAGAGCTGTATCTGTTGGAGTACTTTTGTGATATTGGAAATGTATAGTAGATGCAACACAGTCATTGCATCCACCAAAAATAAAATTTTTGGGTGGAGTGACTATTTATTTATACCTGGGCCTATTAGTTTGTCATGTGTTCCTCTGTTTAAAATATTATTTCATGAGTTTCCTATTTTGTATGTTTTTTTTGCACACAGTGTTCTGAAGGCCATCCGTGTAAGTAATGACTTTCATGCACGGCATGATGCACTATCCCGCACGTACGTGTACCGTCTAGTCACCGGATATGGGCACCAAAATTTACCAGTGTTCGAGAGGAACTTGTGCTGGGCTGCAAGTGAGAGGTAAGACTAGATTATCTGTATGGTCCTGAAAGACAATGAACACAAGTACCCCATGGAATCCAAAAACCCTTTTCGATATGTCTGTAGCCTATTGAAATTTGATTGCTTGTTATTTAAAGCAACACTGTCACTTGTAAACAAAATTTCAGGCTATAAAACCCTTTCAAAGAAGATACTGCATACTGCAAGCAGTGAACCAAATCTTTATATTCATCCACAGTTTCTGGTGATGTTGCCTCCAGACACTCCTGGATGTGTGTATCTGACAGCATGTTCTGTTTTTTTGCTGTGGTTTCTTTCACCTTCTACTGCATCACTGCTGTGTATTGTAGTGATGTAGTGGCTGGCATGAAGTACCACAGTGCCCAGTGGGGGACAGGCTAACAAGTCAGATAGCAGCAATGTCAGTAACTGTGGAAGAAAACAAAGATTTGCCTAGTTAGCGAGATAAGCATGTAGCTTCTTCTACATGCTGCTGCAAGATAGTATTGTGTTTTTGTGTTTGCTGAACTCCAGGAAACATTCTCCCTTGCTTTGTGGCTGTGACTACTCATTTAAATCTAGAGGGGGAACAGATGTTCGGGTAAGTAAAATGCCTTTACTCTCCCCTATTCTAAACAAACAGTTAACCCTTGCAGTGCAAGCACAACACCCCCTCATTTTGGATAGTAATAAGGAAAGGTTATGACCCCTGTCAGTGTTTTTTTCTTTGTCTCATTGGAGAGATATCCCTTCACTTCTTTTCCCATATTTAAAACTGGAAGTGAGAGGAAATTCCTCCAAAGGGAGGAAATTCATTGTTGTTACCATAACTAGTGTCCCCATGGGAAGATATTCCATCTTTTCTGTTCTGGTGACAGCCCAAAGTTTTGGATTTCCTTTCTCTTTTCCTTTCGGTGATCACAGGAAACAGGACGGATAGAGAGGGTAAATCTCCCTAACAGAGGCACAAACAGATATAGAAAACCTGGCAGGTGTTCTAATCCCTCTCCACTCTATCCACCACTAAATAAAAAAATAAAATATACTTTTTCCTTTAGTTCTACTGTAGGCTTTGTGCATATACCATTGCTTTTGCAGATAAATCCCAGGCACCAATGAAACCAGTCCCCGAGCTACCACCACTAGTTAGCAAACACTGCAACTATGCTACATCAGAAAGTCACCCAGTTTCTCAAGTTCTATTTATTCCTCTGTAGCCAGATGGCACCATACAGGGTCACTGGTAGTGTATTTCCTAGGGGACAATTCTATCAAAATGTAACTCCAGGGTTTCCACATTTTCACATTTTGGCAGACTACAGTGCTGATATGGCCATGCTGTTCCTGATTGCTTCATTGTTGCTACAGACAGATTGTTTCTCTCTCCTCTCCTCTCCTCTCTCTCCTGGGATATTGATCTGGAAAGTTAAGTAGCAGAGCGGATTGTTAATCAGTTTCAGCTGCTTTGGTGTTAATGAAATTAGCAACAAGTGCACTGGATGGACAACAATGAGACAACCCCCCAAAACAGGAATGGTTTTACAGGTGAAGGCCACTGAATTTTGTTCCCCTACTCATTTTTTTCTGACTGTTTTTCACTAGTTTTGCATTTGGCTAGGGTCAGTGTCACTACTGGTAGCATGAGACATTACCTGGACCCTGTAGAGGTTGCACAGGCAGTCCAACTCCTCCAGGATGGCACATCAATGCGTATCATTGCCAGAAGGTTTGCCGTGTCTCCCAGCACAGTCTTAAGAGCATGGAGGAGATTCCAGGAGACAGGCAGTTACTCTAGAAGAGCTAGACAGGCCATAGAAGGTCCTTAACCCATCAGCAGGACTAATATTTGTTCCTTTGTGCAAGGAGGATCAGGATGAGCACTGCCAGAGCCCTACAAAATTACCTCCAGTAGGCAACTGGTGTGAATGTCACTGGCTAAACAATCAAAAACAGACTTTATAAGGGTGGCCTGAGGGCATAGCATTCTCTAGTGGACCCTGTGCTCACTGTCCAGCACCGTAGAGCTCGATTGGCATTTGCCATTGAACACTAGAATTGGCAGGTCCCTCAATGGTGCCCTGTGTTTCTCTTTCATTCATTGACAGACACAGCTCCTGATCTTCTTAACCATTGGATTATACTGCCCACTACAGGAGTAGGGCAGTTTGGCAGAAAAAAAAGTCTGGCTACGCCTATGGGCAGTCCCTGGGGGTATACTCCCTCTCTCTGCTATAGGTTTTTTTTCTGCCTAGTCAGGAGTAAGGACCTAGTTCCTTGCTGGAAACTCTGGTCCTGGCAATTTTTTCTTTTTAGATAGAAATTATTTTATGTTTTTTTTTTCCTGTGAGATCTACAATCAACTGCCGGACTGGGCGACGGACTGGATAATCTAGATCCAGTAGTCACCCCAGTCTGGCCAGCAAGTGCGTGCAGACCTCAGCTCCACGCTGGGTCGGCCGTGACATAGCCCCACTGGACAGGGGCTGGCCTGTGAGTTAAATGCCTCACAAGGTCACGTATGCCTGGGTCTTGGTCCGAGTACCAGCGTTCCTCCTGGCCGACAGCCCCCCCACTTCGATGGGAAGGGATTCTGTCTGGAGCGGTGCCCGCCTGGTTCCTGGTATGGTGAGTAGCTGTCCCCCCTCTCCCCCGGAGGATTTTAGGGTGGGCGTGGGCCCCTCCTTGGGACGGTTGGACCACAGGGTTCCCATCCTTCCTACCCCACCCTCCCCTCTGCTGGGGCTGTGTGGGTGGTCTGGTCTACCTCCTGGGGGTGGGGGCAGGGCGCTATGCGGCCTGTGACGGGGGTGGATTGTGGTGGGAGCTCACGCCCGGGCCCCCTCTTTTGCCTGGGCTTGTCCTTGAGGCCTAGGGATTTCTCCTGGGTCCCTGGGAGCCTCATGGTGCCACTCGGGCTGCCATTTTGCTGTAGCCTGTGTGCTCAATGCACGGCGGCCATGTTTGTGTGGTCCGACTGCCATTTTGCGGTGGTTTGCAATTGAAAGTAGCGGCGGCCATGACTGAGGAGCCCTGTGGGTGGGGATTTTGGTGGGAGCCCCTCTTCACCCCCTGGTGCTTACTCCTGGATCTTTTCACTTCCTTTTCATGGCACATGGAGTGCAGATTATCCTGGTGGCTGCAGGTGCCTGTTTCTGCTGGGTGTTTCTGGTGGAGTCCTCTCCCTCTCTGCCGAGGATCACTTGGTGCTTTGTACCTGGCGACTAGGTGGTGCGCGGTGGGGGGTTGTCCCTTAGCAGTGTTTTACACTTTTTGTGGGTTCCCCCAGGTGACTGATGAAGTCTTTGGAGCACATTTCCAATCCTGATTCCCTCTCTGAGGCTGCGGGGTCCTCCGGGTCCCAAACATCCATCAATGCACTGACGGTGGTCCTGGAGTCCTTTGTGTCTCGGGTGGAGGTGGCTTTTGGGTGACGGGCTAGCAAAAAGTGTCCCCCACCTTACATTGCATCATCTGTCTCATCAGATAATGAATCTGATTTGGCCACCACGGACATGGGTCTCTCTGCTGGGTCTGCGACCACGCGCCTGGAATCCTCAGATAGTGAGGATGATTCCTCCACAACTGTAACTACGCACGAAAAGATGCTGGTGGAAGCACTGATTGTATCTGTGGGTGAGACTTTAAAGATGGAGGATGCAGCTGCGACAGAGGCGCAGGTTCCCTTTGGCACTCACAAGCCATCCAGAGAGGCAAAGGTGTTTCCTTTCCCCGCCTATTTTGACAGAATTGTCGCTAAAGAGTGGGGATGACCAAAGTGTCCCCTTGGGGTCCCTAAGCGATTTGCTAGGTGATACCCCTATGAAAAATCCTTTATTAACCACTTCCATACCGAGTCATGTAAAATGACGTCGGCAAAGTGGTTGTCTAGATCCGGGCCGCCGTCATATGACGTCGGCCCGTTCTAGCTGCTACTGCGCGCCCCCGGCGGCACGCAGCGGCGCGATCAGGGATGAGGCTTGTCCCTCGCGACTAGGTGTCACTCGGCGTAACATTATCTTTCACATTATGGAAAAAATTGGGCTAACTTTACTGTTTTCTTATTTTTTAATTAAAAAAAGTGAATTTTTTCCAAAAAAATTGCGTTTGGAAGACCGCTACGCAAATACGGTGTGATAAAAAATATTGCAATAATCTCCATTTTATTCTCTAGGGTCTCTGCTAAAAAAATATATATAATGTTTGGGGGTTCTAAGCAGTTTTCTAGCAAAACAACTGATTTTAGCTTGTAAACACCAAATGTCAAAAATAGGCCTAGGCAAGTGGCTAGGATGCATGATGATGCTCCTTGGATGTTAGGCCCCTCTATATGGCTAGGCTGTGAAAAAGTCTCACACATGTGGTATTGCCATACTCAGGAG
Source organism: Pelophylax lessonae (assembly GCF_965119305.1). NCBI lineage: Eukaryota > Metazoa > Chordata > Amphibia > Anura > Ranidae > Pelophylax > Pelophylax lessonae. The sequence goes on along the minus strand of NC_138779.1, from coordinate 87,730,328 downwards.
GAGTGGCAGAATGTATTTTGGGGTGTCATTTTTGCTGTGTACATGCTATGTGTTAGGAATATCCTATAAATTGACAACTTTGTGTAAAAAAAAAAAGGTTTTCATTTTTTTCCCACATTTTCCAAAAACCTGTGGAAAAAAATGATATGTTCAAACGACCCATAATGCCTCATAGAATATACGTTGGAGTGTTTGCTTTCCAAAATGGGGTCATTTTGTGGACTTTTCCATTGTATTGGTGCTCTAGGGCCTTGAAAAGTGTGATAGGTAGTAAGAAAGTTTTATGTGTATTTATGCTCCTAGAACGCCTGAATGTGCTTCTTGGACGTGGAGTCTCTTTTTGTGGCCAGGCTGTGTAAAAGTCTCACACATGTGGTATCGCCATACTCAGAAGGAGTAGCAGAATGTATTTTTGGGTGTAATTTTTGCTGTGTACATGCTATGTGTTAGAAATAGCTTATAAATTGACAACTTTGTGGGAAAAAAAAGAAAAAAAATTTTTTTCTTCATTTTCCCAAGAATTGTGGGAAAAAATTACAACTTCAAAAAACTCACCATGCCTCTTACTAAATACCTTGGACTGTCTACTTTACAAAAAGGGGTCATTTGGTCGGTATTTGTACTGTCCTGACATTTCAGGGCCTCAAGAAAGGAGATAGGCAGTCAGTACATCTGGTGTGATCAATTTTCAGTAATTGGTACCATAGCTTCTAGACTCAATAACTTTCACACAGACTAAATAATATACACTAATTTGGGTTAATTTTACCAGAGACATGTAGCAGTATACATTTTGGCCCAAATGTATGAAGAAAAATTTATTTTTTGCAAAATTTCATAATTGAAACTAAAAAAAGTGTTTTTTTTTTTTTAATTTTTGCTCTTTTTTTGCATATATCACGAAAAAAACCCCCCCCAGTTTTGATCAAATACCACCAAAAGAAAGCTCTATTTGTGTGAAAAAAATGATAAAAATTTTGTTTGGTTACAGTGTAGCATGACTGAGTAATTGTCATTCAAAGTGTGAGAGTGCTGAAAGCTGAAAATTGGTCTGGACAGGAAGGGTGTCTAACTGCTCTGTATGGAAGCGGTTAAGAAGTGGACTGTTCCATCTGTGTTGGCCCCCCTGGTTTCCAGATTGAACAAGGCAACCATGATTCCGGTTGAAAAGTCCCCAGCCTTTAAGGATCCGGCTGACTGGAGAATCCAATCGAACCTGGTCTGGCAAGCCGAGAGCGGGCTTCTCCAGACCCGCGGACAATGCTCCTTAAGCATGAAAGTGCGCTCTCACCAGTATCAAGGGTGGGGGGACGTCTTCGCTGGTTTCCGGACCCGTGAACTTACCTGGTGCAAGACAAGTGGGTCCACAAAGTAATTCGGTCTGGCTACAAGATCGAGTTTTGCTCTTGTCACCCGGCAAGGTTCTTTCCTTCCAACTTGTGCCTGTCCCCGGACTGCTTACAGGGTCTGTTTGGGGCGGTACAAGACCTGTTACTTCAAGGGGTGATTGTCCTGGTTCCGACTTTGGAACGTTTTCAGGGTTTTTACACAAACCTGTTTACAGTTCCCAGGAAGGAAGGCAAAGTGCGTCCAATCCTGGACCTCAAGGCGCTAAACTGCTTGCTGTGGGTGCAGAAGTTCAGGATGGAGTCCATTCCCACGGTGGTGGTATCCCTGCATCAGGGGGATTTTCTTGCCTCTATCGACATTAAGGATGCTTACCTTTTACGTTCCAATATGTGCCGATCAACAGTGCTTCCTCCGCTTTGCCGTGGGAGGGGAGCATTATCAGTTTGTGGCGTTATCCTTTGGTCTCGCCTCTGCTCCTCTGGTCTTCACAGAAGTGTTAGCCACGGTGCTAGCATTGTTACGCCAACGAAGCTGGACTATCTTGGTCTGACTCTGGATCGGCCTTAGCCAGAGTGCTCCTTCCTCTGGACAAACTCCGGAAATTGCAGGCTGCAATTTGTCTCCTGCTGTCCAGCAGATGGTCATCCCTCCGTACTTGCATGCAGGTGCTGGGCCTGATGGTGTCTACCTTCGAGGTGGTTCTGTTTGCACAGGTCCATACGAGGTCCCTGCAAAGGGCGATTCTGCCCAAATGGGACAAGACTACACAGTCTCTGGACAATCAGATCTGGCTGAGCCGGGGAAAGAAGGAGTCCCTGATCTGGTGGCTCCGTTCTCCGGCGCTTCGGCTGGGCAAATCCGTCCTCCCCTTGTATTGAATAGTGGTCAACATGGATGCCAGCCTGTCCGGCTGGGGAGGCGTTCTTCAGCAAAATTTCTGCTTAGGGGCTTTGGACACTGGAAAAGTCCAGACTACCGATCCATGTCTTGGAACTCCCAGGGTTTTTGGGGTGGACGTGGGCCCCTCCCTGGGATGGTGGGACCCTCCCTGGCTAAGGTTATGAGCTGGCTTTTGCCACATGCTCTTAAGGGGGGCTTGTTGGAGTTGCAGCTGACCAGGTTTTTTTCCTGGTCCACAACGGGGGGTTGAACAGGGTCGTCCTGGGGGGGCTGGGAGGGCGATCCTCTTGTTTTTTGCGGGGTCCAGTTCCTGCTCCATTCGTGTACCCTCGGCTGGCAACCCCCCCCCCCCCTTCTGGGATCGCAGCCAGCGGCCCTTCCCTGATTGTTATGTTTTTTTTCCGGGTGATCTTAGTATATAGCTTCCACCGCTCCCTCCCCAGCCTCATCTGTCCATCAGATCCTGAATCTGTTTTGGCCACTGCGGACACGAGTCACGCTACTAGGTCTGCGTCCACGCACCCTGAGTGCTCAGACAGTGAGGATGTTTTAAACATGGCGGAGATGCTGCGTCGGAGGCGCTAGTACTTTTTGGCACCGCAGGTCCTCCACTGTGCAGGGGTGTTCCCCTTTCCCGCTTACTTTGACAACATTGTCATATAACAGTGGGGTTGTCCAAAATGCACTCTTGTGGTCTCTAAGTCCTTCAGGGCCTCCCCTGGAGGTTCCAAGAGGACCTGGTCTGGCAAGCCACGAGGGGCTCTTCAAGAACCTGTAGACAAGGCTTCCTCTGCATGAAGGGGCGCCCTCAACCATATCTGAGGTGGGGGACGTCTTCGCTAATTTCCAGATCTGTGGACCTCTCTGGTACAGGTAAAGTGGGACAAAAGTCATTCGATCCGGCTACAAGATTGAGTTTCCAGAAAGGTTCTTCCCTTCCAACCTGCACTTGTCCCCAGATTGGTTACGGGGTCACTTTGAGGAAGTGCAAGACTTCTTACTTCATCGGGTGATTGTCCCGGTTCCAGCTTCGGAATGTTTTTAGGGGTTTTAGTCAAACCTGTTTACAGTTCCCTGGAAGGAAGGCAAGGTACGTCCAATTCTGGACCTCAAGGCGCTAAACTGCTTTGTGCGGGTACAGAAGTTCTGAATGGAGTCCATTCGCATGGTAGTTGCATTCCTATATCTGGGGGATTTTCTTGCTTCTTTCGACATCAAGGACGCCTACCTTCATATTCCAATATGTTCCAGTCACCAGCGCTTCCTCTGCTTTTCCATGGGCCATGAGCATTATCAGTTTGTGGCATTACCCTTTGGTCTCACCTCCGCTCCTTGGGTCTTCACAAAGTGTTGGCCCGATGCTAGCATTGTTACGTCAGCGGGGGATCGCAGTACTGGGGTACCTGGACGATCTTCTGCAGGCAGAAGCAGTCAGCATTCTAAGGTGGGCAAATCGATCGTTCCAGCCCTCTGTGCTGTACACATTTCATGGAAGGTACAGAGGTTTGTGGCATGGCCTCAGGATCCTCTGACCAACGTGGCAGATGCATTAGTGGCTCCTTGGCATCAGTATCATCTGATTTATGCCTTTCCCCCTCTCAAACTTCTGCCAAGACTCCTATGCAGGATCCAGGGAGCAAGGGATTCTAGTCTTCCTTGTGGCTCCAGACTGGCCTCACCGGTCTTGATACAATGATCTGGTACGGCTGGTCGCTGATGTTCCTTGGAGACTTCCTCTCAGGGAAGATCCTCGGTCTCAATGACCAATCTTCCATCACAGCAGGAAGCAGTCGCTGGTTTTAACTGCTTGGCTGTTGAAAGCCAGGTGCTATAAAGGATAGAGGTTTGTCTGAATCGGTGATTCCTACGCTGTTAAAGTTTAGAAAATCTACCTCTATCGTATTTGGAAGACGTACGTTGCGTGGTTTGAGTCTTTTGGGGTTCTCCCTCGCTCCTTTTCGGTGGCTCGGATATTGGCTTTCCTCCAACGGGGGGTTGAGCAGTGCCTGGCCTTGAGTCCTTCCAAGGGCCAGGTTTTGGCCTTGGTGGTTTTCTTTCAACCTCCATTGGCCACACTTTCCTTGGTGCATGCCTTTATCCAGGGAGCTCAACACTTGGTTCCTCCAGCACGGTCTCCATTACTGCCGTGGGTCCTCCGCTTGGTAATGTCAGTTATCCAGGAATCTCCACTTGTAAATATCGGAAGGATCCCCTGCTTACATTGTCCCTGAAGGTGGCCTTTTTGGTGGCGATTACTTCTGCATGCAGGGTCTTTGAGCTGGCGGCGTTGTTTTGCCGTTCACCCGACCTGTTGGTTTACAGAGCTAAGGTGGTTCTTCGTCCCTGTCCGTTGTTACTTCCAAAGGTCCTCTCTGATTTCCATTTGATTGAAAACATTGTGCTGCCTTCCCTATGTCCCAGGACTAAACATCCTAAGGAACTTTCTACATTCCCTGGATGTGGTTCGGGCGATCAGGGTGTACCTGGCAGCTACAGAGTCTTTTAGGAAGTCAGACTCACAATTTGTACTCACAGTTGGACCTCGAAAAGGGTTGCCCTTTTCTGCTGCGACAATTTCCAAATGGATCAGACAGACAGTGATTCAGGCCTATTCAATTAGGGGTCAGGTTCCTCCTTTTCCTGTAAAGGCACGCTCTACTCAGGCGCTTAGTGCCTCCGGGGCCTTCCGTCATCAGGCATCAGTGATGCAGGTTTGCAAGGCGGTCATCTGTGCACACTTTTACAAAGTTTTATAAGGTGAATATGTTGGCATCTGCGGATGCTTCTTTTGGCTGCAAGTGTTTGCAGGCTGCTGTTTAGAAGATCTGGTCCTCTTTGAGGGTATATTGTTTTTTTCAGGTGAGCTCCAGTTGTTTTGGTTGAGCTCCATGTTACCTGGTTGACTATAGTTAGCCTTGGGAATGTTTTTCGGCTGTTTTCCTACCCATCATGTTTAACACTGGCTTTGGGACGTCCCCTCTGTGGAGTTGTTATTCTTCTGACAGTGCTTGTAACAAAACTGAGTGCCTATAGCTGAGTGTGGGTGTTTACCCCCTGGGACTGCCCATAGGCGAAGTCAAGCTTTTTCCTGCCTAGTGTCCTACTCCTGTAGGGAACAGTATAACTCAATGGTTAAGAAGAATCAGAAGCCGTGTCTGTCAATGAACATCAGAGAAATGGATTTTACGCTCCAAAATCCAATTTTTTTCGCTGTTCTACCCCTCATGTTTAACACTGCTTTGGGACGTCCCAATGGTTAAGAAGATGATCAGGAGCTGTGTCCCATCAATGAACGAAAGAGAAAATGTGATTTTTGACTTACCATAAAAATTTTTCTATCATTGCTTGTAACAAAACTGAGTACCTATAGCAAAGAGAGGGAATATACCCCCTGGGAGTGCCCAAAGCCGTAGCCAGACTTTTTTTTTACTGCCTAGTGTCCTACTCCTGCGGGGAGCAGTATAACCCAATAGTTAATAAGATCAGGAGCTGTGTCCTTCAATGAACATCAGAGAAATGGATTTTATGGTAAGTCAAAAATCTCATTTTTTCACAGACGAGAGCAGGTTCACCCTGAACACATGTGCCAGACATGAAAGGGTCTGGAGAAGCTGTGGAGAACGTTATGCTGCCTGTAACATCATTCAGCACGACCGGTTTGGTGGTGGGTCAGTGATGATCTGGGAAGGCATATCCATTGAGGGACGCACAGACCTCTACAGACTAGACAATAGCACCCTGACTGCTATTAGGTATCGGGATGAAATCCTTAGATCTATTGTCAAACCCTACACTGGTTCAGCGGGTCATGGGTTTCTCGTGGTGCATGACAATGCCTGGCCTTATGTGGCGAGAGTATGCAGCCAGTTCCTGGAAAGGGAAGGTATTGATACCATTGAATCACCCCCACGCTTGCCTGACCTAAATCCAATAGAACACCTCTGTGACATTATGTTTCGGTCCATCCGACACTGCCAGGTTGCACCTAAGTCTGTTTAGGAGCTCAGTGATGCCCTGGTTCAGCTCTGTGAAGAAATACCCCAGGACACCATCATTCGTCTCATTAGGAGCATGCCCCGACATTTTCAGGCATGCATACAAGCATGTGGGGTCCATACAAGCTACTGAGTACTGAAATTTCAGCAAAATGGACTAACCTGCTGCATGATTTTATCACTTTGATTTTCAGGTTGTCTTTCAATTCAGCCCTCTGTAGGTTGATAATTTTTAATTTCCATCAAATGATATGGCATCCTTTTGTTCCTAACATAATACCCAGTCCATATCAGTATAAATCCAGCATGATATTTTTCCCCATCGAGATCTGATGTGTTTTCAAAGTATTCCTTTAATTTTCTGATATATATATATATATATATATATATATATATATACACACACACGGTATCTCACAAAAGTGAGTACACCCTCACGTTTTTGTAAATATTTTATTATATCTTTTCATGTGACAACACTGAAGAAATTACACTTTGCTACAATGTAAAGAGTGTACAGCTTGTATAACAGTGTAAATTTGCTGTCCCCTCAAAATAACTCAACACACAGCCATTAATGTTCAAACCGCTGGCAACAAAAGTGAGTACACCCCCTAAGTGTCCAAATTGGGCCCAATTAGCCATTTTCCCTCCCCGGTGTCATGTGACTCATTAGTGTTACAAGGTCTCAGGTGTGAATGGCGAGCAGGTGTGTTAAATTTGGTGTTATCGCTCTCACTCTCTCATACTGGTCACTGGAAGTTCAACATTGCACCTCATGGTAAAGAACTCTCTTTAAGGATCTGAAAAAAAAAAAAAGAATTGTTGCTCTACATAAAGATGGCTGCCCTAGGCTATAAGATAGGCCAGCACAGTGGTGTAGTGGTTAGCACTTTCACCTAGCAGCAAGAGGGTCACTGGTTCAAATCCCAACCACGACACTACCTGCCTGGAGTTTGCATGTTCTCCCTGTGCCTGCGTGGGTTTCCTTCCTCACTCAAAAGACATGCTGGTAGGTTAATTGGATCCTGTATAAAATTGGCCCTACTATGTATGTATGAATGTGAGTTAGGGACCTTAGATTGTACGCTCCTTGAGGGCAGGAACTGATGTGAATGTGCAATGTATATGTAAAGCGATGCGTAAATTGACAGCGCTATATAAGTACCTGAAATAAATGAATAAATAAAAATCCTGAAACTGAGCTGCAGCACGGTGGCCAAGACCATACAGCGGTTTAACAGGACAGGTTCCACTCAGAACAGGCTTTGCCATGGTCCACCAAAGAAGTTGAATGCACATGCTCAGCGTCATTTCCAGAGGTTGTCTTTGGGAAATAGACGTATGAGTGCTGCCAGCATTGCTGCGGAGGTTGAAAGGGTGGGAGGTCAGTTTGTCAGTGCTCACCATATGTCGCACACTGCATCAAATTAGTCTGCATAGCTGTCGTCCCAAAAGGAAGCCTCTTCTAAAGATGATGCACAAGAATGCCCGCAAACAGTTTGCTGAAGACAAGAAGACTAAGGACATGGATTACTGGAACCAGGTCCCGTGGTCTGATGAGACCAAGATAAACTTATTTGGTTCAGATGGTGTCAAGCGTATGTGGTGGCAACCAGGTGAGGAGTACAAAGACAAGTGTGTCTTGCCTACAGTCAAGCATGGTGGTGGGAGTGTCATGGTCTGGGGCTGCATGAGTGCTGCCTGCCCTGGGAAGCTACAGTTTATTGCGGGAACTATGAATGCCAACATGTACTGTGGCATACTGAAGCAGAGCATGATCCCCTCCCTTCAGAGACTGGGCCGCAGGGCAGTATTCCAACATGATAACAACCCCAAACACACCTCCAAGAGGACCACTGCCTTGCTAAAGAAGCTGAGGGTAAAGGTGATGGACTGGCCAAGCATGTCTCCAGACCTAAACCCTATTGAGCATCTGTGGGACATCCTCAAACGGAAGGTGGAGGAGCGCAAGGTCTCTAATATCCACCAGCTCCGTAATGTCGTCATGGAGGAGTGAAAGAGGACTCCAGTGGCAACCTGTAAAGCTCTGGCGAACTCCAGGCCCAAGAGGGTTAAGGCAGTGCTGGAAAATAATAGAGGCCATACAAAATATTGACACTTTGGGCCCAATTTGGACATATTCACTTAGGGGTGTACTTACTTTTGTTGCCAGCGGTTTAGACATTAATGGCTGAGTGTTGAGTTATTTTAAGGGGACAGCATATTTACACTGTTATACAAGCCGTACACTTACAACTTTACATTGTAGCAAAGTGTAATTTCTTCAGTGTTGTCACATGAAAAGATTTAATAAAATATTTATTAAAATAATAAAAATAATATTTAGTAAAAATACGTTTACCTGGAGTTGATGTCTGTATGGTGAATAATGCTGCACATGTTTATGTATGCTTGTGAGTGTAGTTCTTGCCTAATCAATGGTGTTTTAAGATAGCTACACTATGAGATGTGTTTATCCTTCTATTTTTGCATGATTATACCTTCCTGCTTTGAATCTGCCATACGTTTGAGGAGTAGTGCTGATCAACAGTGTCTGAATGTACATGGAGAATTGCCATTGCAGTTGATTAATTTGAGCGTTAACTGACCACTCTGAGTGGTGTTGGAACACTGGTGACTACAGAGGGGACTTGCACATTATCTCACTGTGGACTATTCTTTATTTAATATTTTTCTGGACAGTTTTTCACTTGATTTTGTTCAACCACTTTATTTTATGTAATAGTGACTCTTTTTTTTTTTTATTTCATTCAACCAAAACCTTTTTCTATTTGCATTGACTGTTTTGCATGTTGGTTTCTATTCCTATTTTTTTTCATGTATACACATTAGTGCAACACTATTACTTATTGTTATTCATTACAACAGATATCCACGTTATGTGTTTTCTGCTCACAAAAATTATCTAATTTTTTTTTTTTTTTTTTAGCCTGTGCATGGTTTTCACTATTTAAAAATGAGTCATGTGCCTTTGGTTAAAGATCCAATAAGATCAGGAGATAATCATCTAATGTGTGTCGGACACATTTAGTGCTTTGCTCTTTGTATCACTTTGCTGAGGAAGCCCCATATGGATTTTTCATGAAAAGGGAAGTGGTTTATTCAAAATGGTATTAGGGTGGCCACTTGAGATGCACACTGTGTTTGGTGGAATTTCTAAAGTTGAACTAAACTTTATAAAACATTGCTGACAGGCTTATTTTTATTGCACAAGAGACTCTGGGTGTTTCTTCTACAAAAAAAAAAAAAAAAAAACAGTCTTGCATGTCTGCCAATTTTTTTTTTTTATGTACACTGAGCTACATATGGTGGTATGAATAACACCTATGTGCATGTACATGTTTTATGTACCACAAGCCAGTCAATATAGACAGGCAAAAACAACAAAATTCATGGATTTTCTCGGTACCCCGGAAAGACGAGAACAGAGTTTTTGGTCAATAGATATCAAAATTTATAGCATCGAGCTTTAAAAAGTAGTGTTTGAAAAACCATTAAGTTAAAAATAAGATATGAAGCAATATACAAAGCTCCATATAAGCCACTACATAGTTCCCAATCACATGTGTTTCATGATAACAGAAGAACCTTCATTCAAGGAATGTAGGGGAACATATCCACAGCGTGCCCCCTCTACAATATATATGATTTGTGGCTATGTTTACTTTTTTAGGAGTAACAGGAGCTTATTAAACATCTAGAATGGAGCAGAACATAACATAACATTACAATATACACAATAATTTCTATGTACTAACAAATCATTATGCAGACAGATGTGAAAATACAACAAGTACAATCTTGAGGATGGCCTGCGGAGGCTTAGCAAAGTTCAGAAAACAGGCACCTAAATAGGGGGTTTGATCACAGGGGCTGACATGGGAACCAATAGTTACTTGAGGGCAAAGTAGGGTTTATGCTATGGCTAACTATGCCAGTGATCTACAGAGTAGTATAAAAGAATGTTAAAAAACGTATTAAGGACGTTATAGATATTTTAATCTTATGCAGAGCACCATAACCAAAGAGGGGGTACCTACCCTGAAAACAAGGTAAAAATTCCCAGGATATCCACTCAAGAAGGGTTTTTAACCACAGGTCCTAAATGACCCCAAAATGGTTATGAGTAGAATGAAGCCAAACAACCTCTGCACACAGGCGGTTGGGAGATCGAGCCCTGTGACATCAGATGCCACTTGAGTGAAGATAATCATCTCATAAAGTCAACCAAATAGAAGGTTATTTTCCCACAGGGCCTAAAACGACCCTGAATTGGTTATGAATATAATAAAGCTAAATGTCCTGCCCTGGTATAGACTGTAAAGAAATGAAAGAGCATGTAAACTCAACATTTCATATTCCTTATACAGTATGTGCCTGCTGTACAGGGCCAGACTGGGAATAAAATTCAGCCCTGGAAAAAATTTCATTCCAGCCTCATAGCATTATTATACGAGCCCAACAGCATACTGTCATTATTTCTCTTTCGTTCATTGACGGACACCGCTCCTGTCATTCTTGACCATTGGGTTATGCTCCCCCCTATAGGAGTAGGACACTAGTCAGAAAAAACCTTCTGGCTACACCCATGGGCAGTCCCAGGGGGTATACTCCCTCTTTCTGCTATAGTCACTCAGTTTTTTCTGCCTAGTTAGGAGTAAGTACCTAGTTTCTTGTTGGGATCTTTGGTCCTGGCAAGATTTTTTATATAGGACATTTTTTCCTCCTGGATTTTTCCTGTGAGATCTACTATCAAGAGACGGGCTGGATAATCTAGATCCAGTGGTCACCTTATTCTGGCCAGCGAGTGCACACAGACCTCAGCTCCACGCTAGGTCGGCCGCGACTTAGCCCCACTGGACGGGGGCTGGTCCTGCGAGTTAAACGTCTCACGAGGTCGCATATGACCTGGCCTCGGCCTGAGTCGCAGGGTTCCTCCTGGCTGACACCTCCCCATTTTGATAGAGAGGAGGATCTGTCTGGAGAGGTGCCCACCTGGTTCCTGGTATGGTGAGTAGCTGTCCCCCCTCTTTACTTGGAGGGTTTTGTGTGAAGAGGCGCTGGTAGATGCACTGATTGTATCTGTGCGTGAGACCCTAAAGATGGAGGACGCAGCTGAAGCTGCGACGGAGGTGCAGGTACCCTTTGGCACTCACAAGCCATCCAGAGCGGCAAAGGTGTTTCCTTTTCCCGCCTATTTGGACATAATTGTCACAAAAAGAGTGGAGGTGACTAAAGCATCCCGTGGGGTTCCTAAGAGCTTTACCAGGTGTTACCCCTATGAGGAGTCAATCCTTAAGAAGTGGACTTCCACCAGTGGTGGACCCTCTGGTTTCCAGATTCAACAAGGCAACCATAATTCCGGTGTAGCCCGCATTATGTACACCTTAGCTGGTTTGGCAATGAGGCCGGTATTTACCATTGCCCTAGTGTCGCAAACTCTGACTGAGTGGGCTAAGTTCCTACGCCGTGACCTGGAGGGAGAACAGCTCCCTCCTCCCTTTGCTGAGCATGGTTTCTAGGCTGTCCGTGACAGCAGTGGTCCTTCAGGGCATGATATGGCTAAAATGCTGGTCTGCAGACCAGTCTTCCAAGATGGCCTAATCTGTTCTCTCCTTTTTGGGGGATCGCCTGTTTGGATCTTCCTGGATGATATCCTTAATGGTCTTACGGGGGGAAGAGTGTTCTTCTTCCACAGACTGCCAGGGGCAAGGGGTTTTGTCACAGAGAGCGAGTTCTTCCAGTCCTGCAGAATGGCCCTCTTCTGCCTGAAGGGGTGCCCTCACCCGTGTCTGAGGTGGGGGGAACATTTTCGCTTCTTTCCGGACCCATGAACCTTCCTGATCCAAGACAGGTGGGTCCGCGAGCTAATCTGGTCCGGTTACAAGATCAGGTTTCGGTCTTATCCTCCAGTGAGGATCTTTCTTCCAATCTGCGCTTGTCCCCAGACCACCTGCGGGTGATTGTTCTGGTTCCAACATCGGAACGTTTTCAAGGTTTCTAGTCCAACCTGTTTACAGTTCCTGGGAAGGAAGGCAAGGTACGTCCAATCCTGAACCTCAAGGCCTTGAACCGCTTGTGGGGGTACAGAAGTTCCAAATGGGGTCCATTCTTACAGTAGAGGCATCCCCAACTCAAAGGATGCTACCTTCATATTTCATTATATGATGGTCATCAGCGTTTCCTCCGCTTGCCGTGGTTGAGGAGCATGCTCAATTCATGGCATTACCCTTTGGTCGCCGCAGCTCCTCGGGTATTCACAAAAGTGTTGGCCCTGGTCTTGGCATAGTAGCGACAGTGGGGGATTGCGGTACTGGGTACCTGGACTATCTTCTTCTGCAGGCAGAGTGTCCGACTGGTCTAAAGGACAACCTGGACAATACTATGCGGACTCTGTAGTAGTTTGGTTGGAAATTGAACTTCCAAAACTCTGCTCTAGTTCCGTACACCAAGTTGGACTATCTGGGTCTGACTTTGGATTGGCTTCAGCCAGGGTGTTTTTTCCAGGGGAACAACAACTCCAAAGCTGCAGGATGCGACTCGATTTCTGTTGTTCAGCATTCGGTCTTCTTTCTGGACTTGCGTGCGGGCGCTGTGCCTGATAGTGTCTACCTTCGAGGCGGTTCCGTTTGCACAGTTCAAGCCTCTGCAAAGGTAGATTCTTTCCAAGTGGGACAAGGATCCACAGTTTCTAGATAATCCTTCCTTCCCCTGTACTGGACGGTGGTCCCTGCGGTTGGGAGGCATTTTGGGCACGGATGTGCTTAAGGGGTCTGGGCTCTGGGGGAGTCAAGACTACCAATCACTATTCTGGAACTTCAGGCGATAAGGTTTGTCTTTCTCGTTGGACAATTTGCCTCCAGTAGTGCACGGTAAGGATCTATCGGACAATACCACAGCCGTGGCGTATGTCTATCACCAACAGGGCACAAAGAGTGTCCTGACGACTTGGGAGGTAGCCGGCATTCTAAGGTTCAGCTTTATCTCTGGTGGAAAACACCCGAGGTCGACCTGTTTGCCTTTCGTCTCAACAGGAAGGTACAGCGAATTATGGCAAGGTCTCGGGATCCTCTGGCTGACGTCACAGATGCACTGGTGTCTCTTTGGGACCAGTATCTTCTGATATATGCCATTTCCCCGCTAAAACTTCTGACGAGTCTTCTGCGAAGAATCAAGGCAGAAGGGTTCCGGTCATGACAAAAATCGAATTTTTTTACTTACCGTAAATTAAAATCCATTTCTCTGATGTTCATTGACAGACACAGCACCCACCCCTCTGTGGAGTTATAATTCTCCAGACACTGCTTGTAAAAAACTGAGTGAGTATAGCAGGAAGAGGGTGTATACCCCCTGGGACTGCCCATGAGTGTAGCCATAACTTTTTTCTGTCTAGTGTCCTACTCCTGTAGGGAGCAGCATAATGCAATGGTCAAGAATGGCAAGAGCTGTGTCTGTCAATGAACATCAGAGAAATGGATTTTACAGTAAGTCGAAAATCCCATTTTTCTTGTTCATTAAAGGGAAAAGCCATGCATTTTGAAGCTCATTTAAAGAGTGTATTCTACAGCTGCAAGAAAAAGTATGTGAACCCTTTGGAATGATATGGATTTCTGCACAAATTGGTCATAAAATGTGATATGATCATCATCTAAATCACAACAATAGACAATTACAGTCTGCTTAAACTAATAACACACAAAGAATGAAATGTTGCCATGTTTTTATTGAACACACCATGTTAAACATTCACAGTGCAGGTGGAAAAAGTATGTGAACCCCTAGACTAATGACATCTCCAAGAGCTAATTGGAGTGAGATGTCAGCCAACTGCAGTCCAATTAATGAGATGAGATTGGTGGTGTTGGTTACAGCTGCCCTGCCCTTTTAAAAAACACACACCAGTTCTGGGTTTGCTTTTCACAAGAAGCATTGCCTAATGTGAATGATGCCTCACATAAAAGAGCTCTCAGAAGACCTACGATTAAGAATTGTTGACTTGCATAAAGCTGGAAAGGGTTATAAAAGTGTCTCCAAAAGCATTGCTGTTCATCAGTCCACGGTAAGACAAATTGTCTATAGATGGAGAAAGTTCAGCACTGCTGCTACTCTCCCTAGGTGACTTTCCTGTAAAGATGACTGCAAGAGCACAGCGCAGACTGCTCAATGAGGTGAAGAAGAATCCTAGAGTGTCAGCTAAAGACTTACAAAAGTCACTGGCAAATGCTAACATTCCTGTTAGCGAATCTACAATACGTAAAACACTAAACAAGAATGGATTTCATGGGAGGATACCACAGAGGAAGCCACTGCTGTCCAAACAAAACATTGCTGCAGGTTTACAGTTTGCACAAGAGCACCTGGTTGTTCCACAGCAGTACTGGCAAAATATTCTGTGGACAGATGAAACCAAAGTTGAGTTGTTTGGAAGAAACACACAACACTATGTGTGGCGAAAAAGAGGCACAGCACACCAACATCAAAACCTCATCCCAAGTATGGTGGTGGGGACATCATGGTTTGGGGCTGCTTTGCTGTGTCAGGGCCTGGACGGATTGCTATCATCGAAGGAAAAATCAATTCCCAAGTTTATCAAGACATTTTGCAGGAGAACTTAAGGCCATCTGTCTACCAGCTGAAGCTCAACAGAAGATGGGTGTTGCAACAGGACAATGACCCAAAGCATAGAAGTAATACATAAGTATTCACAGCATTTGCAATGGCGCTCAAAACTTAGCTCCGGTGCATCCTGTTTACACTGATCATCCTTGAGATGCTTCTACAACTTGATTGGAGTCCACCTGTGGTAAATTCAGTTTATATGGACATGATTTGTAAAGGCACACCCCTGTCTATATAAGTTCCCACAGTTAACAGTGCATGTCAAAGCACAAACCAAGCCATGAAGCCCAAGGAATTGTCTGTAGACCTCCGAGACAGGATTGTTTCGAGGCACAGATCGGGGAAGAGTACAGAAACATTTCTGCATTATTTAAGGTCCCAGTGTGCACAATGGCCCCCCTTCATCCATAAATGGAAGAAGTTTGGAACAACCAGGACTCTTCCTAGAGTGGGCCTGCCTGGCCAAACTAAGCGATCGGGGGAGAAGGACCTTAGTCAGGAAGGTAACCAAGAACCCAATGGTTACTCTGACAGAGTGCCAGTGTTTCTCTGTGGAGAGAGGAGAACCTTCCAGAAGAACAACCATCTCTGCAGCACTCCACCAATCAAACCTGTATGGTAGAGGGGCCAGACAGAAGCAACTCCTCAGTAAAAGGCACATGACAGCCCGTCTGGAGTTTGCTAAAAGGCCCCTGATCGTGAGAAACAAAATTCTCTGGTCTGATGAAACAAAAATGGAACTCTTTGGCCTGAATGACAAGAGTCATGTCTGGAGGAAACCAGGCACCGCTCATCTCCTGGCCAATACCATCCCTACAGTGAAGCATGGTGGTTGCAGCAGCATCATGCTGTGGGGATGTTTTTCAGCGGCAGGAACTAGGAGACTAGTCAGGATCGAGGGAAAGATGAATGCAGCAATGTACAGAGACATCCTTGATAAAAACCTGCTCCAGGGACGGCAATGGAGTAGGACGCACGAGTGCCTAGCTCCGCTATCGGTCAATTCATCCTTCTCCATCCTGAGTGCCCACGACTTCTCACACACACCGGACCTGTGTGCCTCGCTCCCGCACGCTCAGAGCCATGTCTCCATCGAAGAAGGGCTCCTCCGCGGCCGCTGCATCCCTGGACAAATTCTGCCGGCAGGACCCGGGCCCCGCTGCACAAGATGGCGCCGAGCTTCCCGCGCCGGCAGCCGCCCCCAACCTTAACAAGATACTGGATGCCATTTCCACTTGTCAGGCCACACTAACGGCCAAGATAGAAGAAGTAAAGGTGGATGTCTCATTGATCAGACAAGATTTGTCTAAACTTAGGGACCGGGTCACGGACACAGAGGCCAGAATCAGCCAGGCAGAGGATGTCATTCTCCCCTTGCAGCATTCTACTGAGTCGCTTCAGCGCCAGTTCCAGCAACTCGCCCAGAAGCAGGACGACTTAGAAAATAGGGCCCGGCGGTGTAACCTCCGTTTTGTAGGGCTCCCGGAGGGTGCTGAGGGTGTGGACCCTCCGACATTCCTGGAAAATCTGCTGATCTCCAACTATGGCAGGGAGGCCTTTTCTGCCACGTTTGCGGTTGAGAGGGCCCACCGTATGCCCGCCCGCCACCCCCTTGAGGGTGCCCCAGCGCGGACTTTCATAGCCAAACTGCTGAACTACCGCGATCGGGACAAAATCCTGCGTCACACTAGGGAACGTGGCAACATCCCTTTCCAAAACGTGACCATCATGGTGTTCCCGGAATTTTCCATTGAAGTTCAAAAACAGAGATCCCGCTTCACGAATGTTAAGAGAAGGCTCCGTACTCACAATCTGAAATACGCCATGTTGTTCCCAGCGTGCCTCCGTGTGATCTGTGATGGGAAAGCCTAATTTTATGAGGACCCTGAGTTGGCGTCTGCATGGCTTGATTAGTATACAGCGCAAGGCCGTGACCAAGTTTGAGGTGACTTTTCATCTTCCCCTTCTGGCACCTTCTCCACATGTGGGATCTAATGACATTGGGACCCCTGCAGGGACGGTGGGAACCCCCTCTTCCCCCCTTCCATCCTGACTATGAGGACTGATGGTTTCCCGCATTCTGCTCTGTTGTGGAGGGGGGTACCCGTCTCATCCCGGTATTCCACCTGTTGGTCTCCTGTATGGCTCCCCAAACCATTTCGTGGGTGCTACGCATAGTATAGAGTACTGCCCCCTTCTGTTCTATTTATTTTTATTATTACCTGCTTATTTCTATTTTATTTTTCTATTTCACTTTTCAGTGGTTGGACTTATATTACCTGGATAATGTTACTGTGTTGATATGTACAGCTCGGGGGTGTACCCTGCTACTGCCTTCGGGGTTGGGTATTAAGTGTATTGCGTGCTATATGCCCCCCCTGCACATTGTGTCCCACTGCCTTCCTGCTTCAGGGGGACTCTACCTAATGACCGTCTGCGTGAGTTGGGGGCTGTCATACTTGGTGTGTATGGCACGCTCCCTGTTGTTTTGTTTTTTAGTGTTACTTTTCTTTTTTGCTCCTACTACTGGCTTCCTCACCAGCGTTGGGTCGCCCCCTGTGTTCGCAGAACACACTGCAGAGATGCTGTTATATATTTTGCTAGTGGTACTTGGGTCCCGGCTCACCCTTGGGTTGCACATTGTTATGTTTATGATCTCTGAACTTGTTTTGGGTTTTGTGCTCCCGCCAGGTTGTGGGGGCGGAGAGCGGGGTGGGGGGAATGTTAAGGTTGTTATTTGACTTTCATATGCTATTTCAATTATTACCAATGTACAGTATGTCTTACTTGAGGTTTTGCCTGTCTGGGTAGATATTGCAATATTTTCATGCTATGTGTTCTTCTGTGGCTGTCCAGTGTCATGTGTCCTCAGAGTCCTGTTGTTACCCATCCGCTTTGCTATATACATGTCCTTACAATGGGCCCCTTAAGATTCCTTACGTGGAATGTCCGTGGCCTACGGGACAAAATTAAGCGGTCAGCTATTTTTCAGTGCCTTAAATCTTACAGGGCGGATGTGGCGGTCTTAACAGAAACCCATGCCACGGGATAACTCCCACTGGCCCTGCGGCGGCCTTGGGTGCTTACCACGCTGTTTACTCCTCCCACTCCCGGGGGGTCTCGATACTGGTGGGTAAATCGCTTCACTTTTCCCTTCTCACAGTTCACACGGACCCGCAGGGTAGGTTTGTTTTTTTGCATGCCCTCTTATATTCCAAACCGTATCTTATATTGGCCTGTTATATCCCCCCCCCCCCCCCGTACAGCACTGCAGTGGTTACTGAGGGGGTTGCCTTCATGGCGCAGCACCCTACCATTCCCGCTGTGTGGTCGGGAGATTTTAATATGGTCCTGCATCCGGCCCTTAACGGACTCCTGGCGTCATCTCCACCCCTCTGATAGGGCATATTCATGCTTCTCCACCACCCACTCGTCGTTCTCTTGCATAGACCTTATTATGGTTTCTGCGCAATTGCTACCGCTACTGATATGTGCGGGGTTTCATCCTCGGTCTTTGTCTGACCATGCTCCCTACTGGGTTTCCCTGAACCTGGCTCCGTCAACCATGCCACGTCCGTGGCGCTCCATCCCTTTTGGCTTCGAGCACTGGCGGATCAAACTGACATACCGCAAGAATGGGCTTTTCTGTTTGAGAGGGAGTAAATAGCTTTTTGCAAAACAGAGAGCATTAGATCTTCTCTTCTTTTTACACCGGATTTCTGGTCTATACGGAGGGATAGCTGGAGGCGGTGAAAGAAAGGGACATCAGCCTGCTATACTTATATCCCAAAGCGTGTTTGACTCTCAGGAGTCTAATCCTAAGGTGAACTGCTTATCTTGCACCAACCACTGGGAGCACTTGGAGTGAAGCATGCAGCACTTTAATTTGTGATCACAGATGAAGATTGATTTGTTCATCTTTGATTTCACTTTATGATTCACTAATAATTGGGACTATTAAGATCACTGGAAATCACTAATAATAGAGTTGATTTATTAAGATTGATTTGATATCTTATTTAAAATTATTTTGACACATTTATTGATTTATTCACTTGGCGCAGCAATATTATTTATTGATTATTCATTTAAATTGCATGCCCGCTCCACTCTGAGCAGACGTATCAATCGCCTGAAATCCTCTTCTAAAAATGTCCTTCAGCAAGCTCTTACACATTCCACCACAATTACTGAAGCTTGTGCCGTGGACCCATCCCCGTCTCGTGTCTCTGAACTTAAGTCTCAGACCCGTGTGGTCGACCAACTGCGATATGAAATGGCCAAACGTAAGCTTTTCTTTTGCAGCCAGAGGATCTTTGAGCAGGGGGAGCGTGCGGGCAAGCTTCTGGCCGATTTGGCTCACCAGGAATTTACACCACCGGTGGTGGTATCCCTAGTGGGGGCGGACGGCGCGGAGGTCACCGACCCGGCCCGAGTGACGCAGCTGTTCCGCTCCTACTATGAATCCCTCTATGCATCCCAAACCACCGTCACCGCTCCTGAAACCCGGGATTTTCTGCAATTGGTGGACTTTCCCCGGCTATCGGCGTCCCAGCGGGCTGCCCTGGAGGCTCCCCTGTCTGCGGACAAGATTGCCGATGACATTGCCTCCTTGGCTCTGGCGAAGTCACCGGGCTCGGATGGGCTTCCATTAGACTTTTATTCTACCTATGCTGAAGTCCTGGCCCCTGCTTTATTAGAGACGTATACTTATCGTACTTCCTAAACCTGGGAAAGATCCCCGTTATCCAGAATCGTACCGTCCGATATCCCTCTTACAAGCTGATATTAAAATCTTGGCTAAGGTGCTTGCCCGTCGCCTGGCACATGTAGTTCTTTCCCTTGTACAGCCCGATCAGACGGGGTTTATGCCGGGGAAGAACACGGCCATGAACACTAGACGACTCTTTCTTAATGTACAGGCGCGTAACGAGCAAATGGGGACTAGGGCGGTGGTCGCTTTGGACGCCGCCAAAGCCTTTGACTCCGTTGAATGGAGCTATTTATGGGAGTGCCTGCGGCGTTTCGGATTCGGTCCCTCCTTTGTCCGGTAGGTGCGTCTGCTGTATTACTGCCCGGTCGCCAGAGTCGCAGTTAATGGGTGGCTCTCTGACCCGTTCCCCCTGAGCCGCAGGACGTGTCAGGGCTGTCCCCTATCTCTACTGCTCTATGCCTTGGCAGTGGAGCCTCTGGCTGTTGCAGTCAGGGCACACTCGGGCATACTCGGTCTGCAGGCGAGTTTGTTAACGGAGAAGGTAGGCCTCTATGCCGACGATATGTTGTTGTACCTGGCAGATACTGGTCCGTCTCTGCGCACAGCGCTCCAAACCATCAATGACTTTGGTCAACACTCAGGCCTACGTATTAACTGGGATAAGTCCCAAATCTTGCCCCTGGACCCCTCCCACGGCGGATTCTGTCTGCTTGCCGTTATCTAGGGTCTCTCAGATCCGCTATCTGGGGATCATGGTCACTAGGACGACGTCGGACTACGTTGCTGACAATTTGGAACCTCTTATCCTGGTATTGAAACAATGTACACAGGCTTAGGCTAGGCTCCCCCTGGGTGTGATGGGCAGGGTGAACTTAATTTAAAATGGTCTTACTCCCCAAATTCCTATACGTCTTTTGGCATTCTCCAGTGCTTATTCCTTTGAAACTGTTTAAAGTGATCTATGCTATCCTCAACTCCTTTGTATGGGGCAAGAGCCGTCACAAGCTTTCCTGGTCGATGCTCAAAAACCCAACCACGTGTGGGGGCGTGGCGGTTCCTGATTTCCACACGTATTATCTGGCGGCACAACTGTCCCATTTTCATTACTTTCATGGTTCGGAGGCTGATCGTTAGCGAGCGTTGGTGTGCACTGACTCGACTCAAGCCACTCTTACTCCGCTACAGGTTGTGTTGCGAAGTCGAGGTTCGTCGATGGTGGCGATTGCCTCTGCCCCCCCGGTGCACCTGCGTAGACATACCTGGGAGCTGTCGCGTCGATGCCTAGGGCTGGCGAAGTTTCACGCCTACACTACCCTCTGGCGCAACTACTGCCTGCCTGAGCTGTGCTCTCTTCCCGGGGCCGAGCTGTGGGTAGCCAAGGGAGTACTGTTTCTATATCAAGTGGTGCGGGGCTCGGAGATATGCTCTTTTCATTCTCTATCACTGCGTTTTGCGCTCCCACCTCGCTTGTACTTCAGTTACCTCCAGCTCAGACATGCATTGCTGACCCAATTTCCTGATGGGATCCCGGATCCTCTCGAGGCCCCAGCCCTTACCATCCTCATGGGTGAGGACCCCTCTAAAATGATATCGGCCATGTATTTGGAATTGCGCTCTCGAGCCGTCGAGGGGGTGGTGGAGAACCTACAACGTAAATGGAGCTCTGACGCCCCCCAACTAGATGACTCAGACTGGGATGCTATTTTAGACAGTCCTAAATTGTCCTCCCCCAAACTCTCGGACCAATTGACGCAACTGTATATCCTGCATAGATCCTACCTCACCCCTCTTCGCATGGCTAGATATCGGGAGGGGATTGATACTGACTGTCCCCGCTGCCACACACACTCCTGCACGTTTATACATTTACTCTGGTCGTGTCCGGTGATACAAACCTTTTGGTTACAAGTCATTACGTTCCTCCATGACCACATGGGCTCCCCTCTCCAGTTAGACATTAAACAGTGTGTACTGGGCCTCTTTCCAGACGACGTGGCTGACAAATTCCTCACTACTTTCCTACATGAGACGCTCTTCCACGCTCGCAAACTTATAGCAAAATTGTGGATGCGAGCACAGTCTCCCATTCTCCGGCAGTGGATGGCCGAGGTCAATTATACCCTCCCTTACAAACGTCTGATCTACCTCCCACAGAGGTTGCCCCAAAAAATTTGATAGGGTCTGGAGCCGATGGTTGGAGAACTCCGGTACGTGCACTGGTCAGCCATAGGTATAATATTCCTGTGAAGTGTCTTCCGATTGTTTTTTCCCGGATGAACCCCATGGGAATGAAGATATGTATTTTTATTGTTATCTACTCAGTTGTCTTGGAGAGCTTCAATACCGTTCTAATTTTTATTGTACATGGTGTGGTATCCTGTTCTATGCTACATTCTCCTGTGTTGTAACGATTGATTGTCTTTGTTTAATCTCAATAAATTGCTTTTTGAAAGTCAAAAAAAAAAAAAAAACCCTGCTCCAAAGCCCTCTGGACCAAAAAATAAAGGAGTGGCTAAAGGACAACACTGTGAATGTCCTTGAGTGGCCCAGCCAGACCCCAGACTTGAACCCGATTGAACAGCTCTTAAGAGATCTGACTATAGCTGTGCACTAACGCTCCCCATCCAACCTGATGGAGCTTGAGAGATCCTGCAAAGAAGAATGGGAGAAACTGCCTAAAAATAAATGTGCCAAGCTTGTAGCATCATGCCCAAAAAGACTTGAGGCTGTAATTGGTGCCAAAGGTGCTTCAACAAAGTATTGAGCAAAGGCTGCGAATACTTATTTACATGGGGTTGTTTTAATTTTTTATTTTTATTAGGTTGCTAAGATTTCAAATAAACTTCTTTAATGCTGTCATTATGGGGTATTATTTGTAGAATTTTGAGGAAAATAATGAATTTAATCCATTTTGGTATAAGGATGTAACATAACAAAATGTGGAAAAAGTGAAGCGCTGTAAAAACTTTCTGGATGCACTGTATGTAGGTCACCACTAGGATACATAGAAAACAATTATTTTCTGTGTGCCTCGTTCACACTGCAATTCAGCAAGCTGCGGTAAAATGTAGATATATGTAACATTATATTGCAGCACACTGCAAGGCACTGCATTTAACCATGCTGCTGTGCAGAAATGGTCACTATGTGGTGCTTCAATTTTTTTGTAAAAATGTAAATAGTGCAATAAACTGATACATGCATCATACCAAACTGACAGCTGCCCGCGCATAAAAATTGAGAATTTAGCATGTGGGCAGTGTGAACGGACCCTCAATTAAAGCACAACTCTGTTGGGTGTATGATCCACAGAACTAGGTGCCATAATGTCATAGGCTTACATCTTTTATGTAATATAGATTCTCAGAATGTACTCTGCTCTGCTCATGCACTAAGTGCAGTGTACATTTAAAAGGAAACTGATAGCAAACAGGTAAAGGGTATTTTTGGCAGAAGAGTGATACAGAATCTCTTCTACCGAAATACTACCTGCTCATATGTTTTCTCAAGTTCAGTTATGCAGTAAAAGAGCTATCTGACATATCTGTTTCATTTTGGTTAGAATACAGTATGGTACGTGATTTTGTAAATGCTAATTTACATAAAATAATAAGCTGAGCTTATTGGTTCATTTTCTTTATCAGTGTTCTTTTTTTTTTCATAGTAGCCTTGACATAGAGAAGATTCATGAAGCTGCTCAGTTTCTGCTTGGAACTCATGATTTCAGTGCCTTCAGATCTATAAACTCTGAGACTCCTTTTAAATCTCCTATCAAGACATTAGAACAGGCAGATTTTACTGCTTCTTCAAGCCTCCTTCCAATTCACAACCAGAACAGGTAAGGCAGCTTATTGGTTCTTATGCCCAAACATTGACCTCCATTGATACCTCGAGTACATAACTACAAAAAAGCAACTGTAATGTGCACAGTATAGAATCCCACAGTAACAATAGGTGGAGGCTGCTGTATGGGTATAGGTGTTTTATCCACTTCACCTTCACAAACTTTTACCCCTTTCATGACTTAGGTATTTTTTTGCTATGCAGCGCTGTGCTACTTTAACTGGCAATTGCAAATAAATAATCTTTCTTCATATATTTAAGCCAAAATGTTGTCTGCTACATTTCTTTGGTAAAAATAACCCAAATCATCATTACAAAACTATGGTATACAGTATATATTTGAATATTGATTAGTCCTGGTGCACTTAAGACCTGTCTCATTTCTTCAGGTGCTAAAATGCCAGGACAGGACAAATACCCCCAAATGACCCCTTTTTGGAAAGTAGATACTCCAAGGTATTTAGTAAGAGGCATGGCGAGTTTTTTGAAGTTGTAATTTTTTTGTCACTTTTTCTTGCAAAATAAGTAAAAATACATTTTGTTTTTAATTTTACATACTGTCACCAGTGCAGTACAGCGCCATCATATGAATGGTGTGGAGGTGATCAGAGATACTGACTTGTAAAAGTATGTGAAAAAAAAAGACAGTTTGCTTACAATTGTGATCTGCGATTGGCTACAGCTGATCACATGGTACAGGGTGCTGTGATTGTCCCAGGTACCATGTTATAGCTGTGGGCCAATCACAACATCACTATAGTAACCAAGCAGTCATGAATTGAAGCCATTCATGTTTGTTTTGCTTACCTTGTAATCATTTGATCACTATGATTGGTCATAGCGATCACATGATACCCTGGACTGCTCACAGCGGCAGGGTACCAAGCACCCAGGTCCGGTGGACACAGCCAATCATGGTACTGTACAACAGATCTCAGACAGTAAGAGGGAGAAGCAGGTCAAGGAGCCACTCATATGTCCAGTAGGGCTGCCACGACGCGTCCACGTAGTCGACTACGTCGACTACAAAAAATCGTCGACGTGCGTGAAAAGCGTCGACGCATCTACGCGTGACGTCACACGCCCCCTGGCCGGCCGCCGCGCCGCTTGAAATTCCCCCGCCGGGCTCCGTCCACACCGATGCCGGAGACAAGACCGTCCACACCAATGCCGGAGACAAGAGGTGAGCGCTGACCGTCTCCAGCACCCCTGTACTCCGCCACAGCTTCTGCCGCAACGCCATCCTCCCCGATCACCCAGCTACTTAAGAGATGTCACATGTGCGGCACTACACCGGCTTGTACTGTACTGTGGCGGCTTGTAATGGCCTGTACTAGGTGGGAGGGCTTACTGGGGGGTCTGTACTGGGAGGGTGTTTACTAAGTGGTCTGTACAGTACAGACCACTTAGTAAGCCCCCCTCCCTGTGCAGACCTCTCAGTAAGCCCTCCCACCTAGTACAGACCCCTTAGTAAGCCCCCCCTCCCAATGCAGACCCCTCAGTACGCCCTCCCACCTAGTACAGTCTGTACTAGGTGGGAGGGCTTACTGAGGGGTCTGCACTGGGAGGGGGGGCTTACTAAGGGGTTTGTACTAGGTTGGAGGGCTTACTGAGTGGTCTGTACTAGTGTACTGGGAGGGGGGCTTACTAAGTGGTCTGTACAGTACACCCAGATCACCCAGCTACTTAAGAGATGTCACATGTGCGGCACTACACCGGCTTGTACTGTACTGTGGCGGCTTGTAATGGCCTGTACTAGGTGGGAGGGCTTACTGGGGGGTCTGTACTGGGAGGGTGTTTACTAAGTGGTCTGTACAGTACAGACCACTTAGTAAGCCCCCCTCCCTGTGCAGACCTCTCAGTAAGCCCTCCCACCTAGTACAGACCCCTTAGTAAGCCCCCCCTCCCAATGCAGACCCCTCAGTACGCCCTCCCACCTAGTACAGTCTGTACTAGGTGGGAGGGCTTACTGAGGGGTCTGCACTGGGAGGGGGGGCTTACTAAGGGGTTTGTACTAGGTTGGAGGGCTTACTGAGTGGTCTGTACTAGTGTACTGGGAGGGGGGCTTACTAAGTGGTCTGTACAGTACACCCAGATCACCCAGCTACTTAAGAGATGTCACATGTGCGGCACTACACCGGCTTGTACTGTACTGTGGCGGCTTGTAATGGCCTGTACTAGGTGGGAGGGCTTACTGGGGGGTCTGTACTGGGAGTGGGCTTACTAAGTGGTCTGTACAGTACAGACCACTTAGTAAGCCCCCCTTCCAGTACAGACCCCTCAGTAAGCCCTCCCACCTAGTACATACCGCTTAGTAAGCCCCCCTCCCAGTACAGACCCCTCAGTAAGCCCTCCCACCTAGTACATACTGTAGTAGGTGAGAGGGCTTACTGAGGGGTCTGCACTGGGAGGGGGGGGGGCTTACTAAGTGGTCTGTACTAGGTGGGAGGGCTTACTGAGGGGTCTGTACTGGAAGGGGGGCTTACTAAGTGGTCTGTACTAGGTGGGAGGGCTTACTGAGGGGTCTGTACTGGGAGGGGGGGCTTACTAAGGGGTTTGTACTAGGTTGGAGGGCTTACTGAGTGGTCTGTACTAGTGTACTGGGAGGGGGGCTTACTAAGTGGTCTGTACAGTACAGACCACTTAGTAAGCCCCCCTTCCAGTACAGACCCCTCAGTAAGCCCTCCCATCTAGTACATATACCACTTAGTAAGCCCCCCTCCCAGTACAGACCCCTCAGTAAGCCCTCCCACCATGGGCTGCCCTATGCGTGATAAATGAAAATGCTCAAAAACGCCTTACCCTGCAAAAAAAAAAAAAATGCATGTGGGAATGTGAGTTCCTGTTACACAGAGATGCGATTGGGGCTTGAAAGATGAGTGTTTCTGTCCACTCCCTCCTATGTACTTATATAAAGATGGCCATATACTATACAATCTCTGTACAATTTTGTTTAGATTTACCAGGATTAGGAGTACCCACCTATATATCTATTTACTGTGTATCCAATCAGACAGGTCCTTACACTAATGCACTAATTGCACTGATGGTAGATCTAAAGGAGATTGTACAATCAGATTGTATATTGTACATTGAACTTTACAGAACCCAGCACACACTTCTCTTGTTTTCAATACTACAGCTCTGCTCCACATAGGCTGTTATCTCATCTCTCATTCCTGCACACTTCAAAATGCCAAATGAACGATCTAAGCAAGATTAAAGTTAAGGTAGGGGGAAAAAATTGATGCATTTAATGCTATGCATTTAGTAGAGAAAGGGTGATCACTGATTGAATGCATTTCATTTAAAAACCATGCACCTGGAGATGGGTGGGTAGGTAGGAGGGTAGATGATGCAGGGTGTGTGCTAATGAGATCAGCTGGTAAACTCTTTCCTGTGTCATGACCTATAGTCTGTCCAGGATGTAAGGTAGAAGTAATCGATGAGTGTTTTGAAACAGTCATGAAGAAAGTGAGATAAGCATGTGTAGAATAAATGGAAAGTGGTTTTATTTCTGCAAAAGAAGTACATTAATGCTATACTGGTACATAGGTAAGCTGGAATTTAGGGGAAAAAAAGGTGAACATAGGTGAAATTAGCCTTTGCGACAAAGCAATGTCCCCAGTTCTCAAAGTTGGGGGACATTTATTGGCATATGCTGCCACCTGGTGCAAAAGCATTTCAGACGCATGTGTGACGAACATAGTGGCTAGGGTTACAAGTTCATATTTCAAGCTATACCTCCACACTGCTTCATGTTGTTCAACCTGCTATCATCCCTACAGAGACTAGCAGACCTCCATGCAAAACAAAACCAAAGACATTCCCGGATCAGCTTAACGACCAGCCTGCTAACCAACCGAATTGTCCTGTCTAACAATATGCATTACATTTGACTGCAAAAATTCTGCCTGGAATCTATCTGGTCAGTCATTGCCTCCCCTCCATCCAGAGGACCTGTTGGCCTCTGTGGACGTCAAGGATGTCCACTTGCACAACCTTATCTTTCCTATATATCAACGCAACATTCGATTTGCAGAGGGCTCACAACACTACCAGCTCATTGCTCTCTTTTTTGGCCTGTCCAAAGCAACTCGAGTCTTCACCAAGGTGCTAGCCCCTGTGTTTGCTCTGCTTTATTCAGTGGGGCATCTTCATAGTGGGATTGTTCGACTACCTTCTCCTGAGGAAACAGTCGGTTTAGACCTTGTCTGGAAATGTCCATGAAATGTGCAGATTCTATTGCTGGGTGGATTAGGCAGAATATCAGTCAAGCCCATAGGCTTAAAGACAAGATTCCATCTTTTCCTGTCAAGGCGTACTCCACAAGGTCTGTGACTGCCTCTTAAGCCCTTTAGCATCTGCTTCCCAGATTTGCAAGGCTGCCACCTGGCCTTCTGATCACGATTTTTACTAGGTGGATGTTTGGGCATCTTCTGATGCCAGCTGCATATGTAAGTTCCTCCTGGCAGCTTTTTAAACTGCAAGTTACCCCACTGTAACACTGTTGTTTGATGTGCTTATTAGCTTCATTTGCCGTGTTGTCCAGACTGCTTTTGGACATCCCAATTGTCTCCATATCTCCTGTAATCTTTAATAACGAATTGGAAAATGATTTTTGGACTTGCAAAAAAAAAAAATGTTTTCCTGGAGTTCACAGGGTCCACCAAGCTATCTTTATGTTCTGCTAATAGTCTTTTTCACATATCCAAAGCATGTTGGAAGTGGGAGGGTTTTTTTGTCAGTGTCCAATTTTACTGAAGGAGGCAGTATAACCCACTTGTCTCTGAATATTTTATTTTTTTTTACTCCTGTGTAGAGTAGGGAGTTACTGTCATTAAGAAAATAGGCGTTCTTGTCAAACCCATCTCTTAACATTCTACGTGGAGATGAGCTGTGAGCTAGATAGGGGGAGACCAGTGGATGTGGTGTACCTGGATTTCGTTAAGGCGTTTGATACAGCTCCCCACAAGCACTTAATTTATAAAATAAGGTCTGCAGGCATCGACCACAAGGTTTGCTCTTGGATACGGAAATAGCTAAAAGGGCGTGTCCAAAGGGTGGTAATAAATAGCGTACAGTGGGTACGGAAAGTATTCAGACCCCCTTAAATTTTTCATTTTTTGTTATATTGCAGCCATTTGCTAAAATCATTTAGGTTCATTCTTCTTCCTCATGAATGTACACATAGCACCCCATACTGACAGAAAAACACAGAATTTTTGACATTGTTGCAGATTTATTAAAAAAGAAAAACTGAAATATCACATGGTCCTAAGTATTCAGACCCTTTGCTCAGTATTTAGTAGAAGCCCCCTTTTGATCTAATACAGCCAGGAGTCTTTTTGGGAAAGATGCAACAAGTCTTTCACACCTGGATTTGGGGATCCTCTGCCATTCCTCCTTGCAGATCCTCTCCAGTTCTGTCAGGTTGGATGGTAAACGTTGGTGGACAGCCATTTTTAGGTCTCTCCAGAGATGCTCAATTGGGTTTAAGTCAGGGCTCTGGCTGGGCCATTCAAGAACAGTCACGGAGTTGTTGTGAAGCCACTCCTTCGTTATTTTAGCTGTGTGCTTAGGGTCATTGTCTTGTTGGAAGGTAAACCTTCGGCCCAGTCTGAGGTCCAGAGCACTCTGGAGAAGGTTTTTGTCCAGGATATCCCTGTACTTGGCCGCATTCATCTTTCCCTCGATTGCAACCAGTCGTCCTGTCCCTGCAGCTGAAAAACACCCCCACAGCATGATGCTGCCACCACCATGCTTCACTGTTGGGACTGTATTGGACAGGTGATGAGCAGTGCCTGGTTTTCTCCACACATACCGCTTAGAATTAAGGCCAAAAAGTTCTATTTTGGTTTCATCAGACCAGAGAATCTTATTTCTCACCATCTTGGAGTCCTTCAGGTGTTTTTTAGCAAACTCCATGCGGGCTTTCATGTGTCTTACACTGAGGAGAGGCTTCCGTCGGGCCACTCTGCCATAAAGCCCCGACTGGTGGAGGGCTGCAGTGATGGTTGACTTTCTACAACTTTCTCCCATCTCCTGACTGCATCTCTGGAGCTCAGCCACAGTGATCTTTGGGTTCTTCTTTACCTCTCTCACCAAGGCTCTTCTCCCCCGATAGCTCAGTTTGGCCGGACGGCCAGCTCTAGGAAGGGTTCTGGTCGTCCCAAACGTCTTCCATTTGAGGATTATGGAGGCCACTGTGCTCTTAGGAACCTTAAGTGCAGCAGAAATCTTTTTGTAACCTTGGCCAGATCTGTGCCTTGCCACAATTCTGTCTCTGAGCTCTTCAGGCAGTTCCTTTGACCTCATGATTCTCATTTGCTCTGACATGCATTGTGATCTGGAAGGTCTTATATAGACAGGTGTGTGGCTTTCCTAATCAAGTCCAATCAGTATAATCAAACACAGCTGGACTCAAATGAAGGTGTAGAACCATCTCAAGGATGATCAGAAGAAATGGAAAGCACCTGAGTTAAATATATGAGTGTCACAGCAAAGGGTCTGAATACTTAGGACCATGTGATATTTCAGTTTTTCTTTTTTAATAAATCTGCAACAATGTCAACAATTCTGTGTTTTTCTGTCAGTATGGGGTGCTATGTGTACATTCATGAGGAAGAAGAATGAACTTAAATGATTTTAGCAAATGGCTGCAATATAACAAAGAGTGAAAAATTTAAGGGGGTCTGAATACTTTCCGTACCCACTGTATATTCAGACTGGTCTGGGGTGGTAAGTGGGGTCCCCCAAGGCTCAGTCCTGGGACAAATCTTGATCAATTTATTTATAAACAGCATTGAGGACGGGATCATTAGTTCTATATCAGTTTTTGCAGATCACACAAAATTGGGCAGGGCAATAACTGCACAGCATGAAGCAGATATCCTACAGAATGACCTGAACAAAATAACAGAGTGGGCAACGACATGGCAAATGAAGTTTAATGTGGAGAAGTGTAAGGTTTTGCACAATACACTTTAGGGGGGGAACCTTTGGGGGAATCAAAAATGGAGAAAGATCTGGGAGTCTTGGTAGAGGATAGACTAAGCAATAGCATGCAATGTCAAGCGGCAGCTACCAAAGCCGGCAGAATATTAGCATGCATAAAGGGATGTATTCCAGAGATAAACTATAATTCTACCACTTTATAAAACTCTGGTCCGACCGCATCTGGAGTATTTTGTCCAGTTCTGGTCGCCAGTCCTCAGGAGGGATGGATGTGTTGGAGCTGGAGAGAGTCCAGAGAAGGGCAACAAAACTAATTAGGGGATTGGAGGACCTTTTATTATGAAGAGCGTCTTCAATCGCTTGATTTATTCTCCCTGGAGAAGGGACGCTTGAGAGGGGACATGATAGCAATATATAAATAACTCAATGGTGATCTCAGCATAGAAAAAAAGCTATTCAGTCGCAAGGATTGCATGAGGACTCGAGGGCATACAATGCGATTAGAGGAGAAGCGTTTTAACCTCAGGCAACGCAGGGGGTTCTTTACTGTTAGGGCTACAAGATTGTGGAATTCTCTACCACAAGAGGTAGTTTCTACGGGAAGTATGGCTACTTTCAAAAGACTCTTTGGCGTACATCTCAAGGATCAGAACATTCAGGGGTATGAGAGATGATTACGGCCATACACATCTACACAGGTTAAACTAGATGGACTATTGTCTTTATTCAACCTCAACTACTATGTAACTATGTAACTAAGAAAGGAAAGGGAAACCCAAAATGTTTGGGTTGTCCTCAGAACAAGAGATGGGGGAAATTTTCTAATGGGAGCATCATTCCCTCGGACAACTGTCTAATAGGGGAGTTCTTCTAAATTCCTTTTGGGTCTCTGGGATAGGAAGTGAAGAGAAATTTTCCCATTGATACACAGACAACAGCAAAATAACAAGGCAGTAGTTTTAATCCTTTCCTACTCTATCCAAAACTAAAAATAGTTTTGGCTAGAGCTACTCTTTAATATATTGTGTGTAAATTCCTCTGTAGCACAAGAATGATTTGCAGAAGATCTGTTTTGCAGCAGAGGGGGTGCAGTCCACATTTTGATTAAAATTAAACACTCCTTTAAGATTTCCTCCATACATTTGAATAGTGATTTTCCTCTTAGACAAAGTTTGCTGAAGTTTAGTTTGCAGATTATTTAGTTTGCACATTTGTTGTTTCTTGGGTCTAGTCATAAAGATGCTCAAAGCATCTTACATTGGTGAGTCAACGTGTTTTATTCCTAATATTTGACCATAGAATCCCTAAGCTGATACACCCTCTATGTCATTTCCTTTCTCCTGACCAACACCCGCAGATGGAATTAGGTTTATTATAACATTATTCTAAAGACTTTCACAGGAAAGGTTTGATAATTATAGCGGCTGTAGCCAAAATGACTCCTCTGTCATTTTCCATAACTGTAAATGTTCCCCAACACTGGGCAGGACCGGAGCTAGCTCCGTGCCACTGCCATTTTAAAAAGCTGAAGAAATTTGCTGTTGAAGTTGTTTCCTCTTTCTAAAGGGCCATATATAGGGTGGCATTAGCCGGTTCAATAGAAAACGGCTGATATTCGGCCCATATGTACAGCAGCCAGTCCAACAGAAGTCGGCCGCTCATCTGGCTTCTGTTGAAGGGGCATGACCGAAAAAGGCCATCGACTGAGATTGCTAACTGGTGTGTTTTGGCGAGGAGGGCGTACCCCTACCCCTATCAGAACACAATAGCTCAGCAGGGGAGATTGCTGTTCTAACATTGCATAGTTAGTACAGCGGCTCCTCCCGAGCTCTTCAGTTTTTTTTCATTCAGCCCGCTGGGTTGAACGAAAAAATAATAAAATAATAGTGTGTATCAGGCTTTAGACATATACACTTGAGATGTTCCAAGTGAATATCTTATGCATTTAATCTGGTCACCTTGCTTAAAACTGAATTCCACCTTAAGTCTTGCACAGTTGTACAGACTGCTCGTCTGAACTAAAATTGCTTGCTCCAATTTCACTGCATTCTGTAAACTTCTCAGTGTGTATTACAAGCTTCAGCAAGTCAGATAGAGCTCAAGTCATTGCCTGGCTGGGGGTCATCTAGCCCTTTATTCACCAGCTTGACTGTCCTTGACCCACACCTTTCATTTATTGGATAAAAGTTCTTTCAATCATGGAGACATGTGAGCGTTACATGACAACAAGTAACCCTATTAAAAGATTCCCCTTCTATTCCTGTTCTGGTGACAATTAAAATGGTAGATTTACACTTCCTTTCTGGTGACATTGGTGATCAGGACAATCGGAGTGTATTAATCTCCCTATAAAAACCTGATGATTTCTAACCACTTTATTAAAATCTAAAAAAAAGTTTTACCTTTAGTTATACAGTACCTATATTTTTGTAGCACTTGGGCATTGGACAGTTGCTGTACATATTGGATGGCCATGCTCTTTTTCTGCTAGGAACAAGTTAAAATACATTTCTAGGGCGGGACCCTTTTTTCCCATGAATGAAGTGGAACATCTGCAGCAAATAATCAACTTTCCCCCGGATTCTTTATACAAGCATCACCCTGCAGAGGACTCCACCCGTCATTGTAAAAACACAAATTTTTTTAGACTCTATTATTGGTCGGTCAAATTTGTTGGATCTGCAGCCAAAACCAAAACTTTCTGTAACTCTATCCACTACTCAGCATATACATTCCCAACTCACTGACCTCGTCTTACAATGCATTGCTCTGTTATCAGCCACATTCAGACCATTTTACAACTTGTCATGATTTAACATATCATAAACAGGCCGCCAGACGTCTACACCAAAATCCTTCATAGGAATGTTTATGCAACTTTGTGTTTTTTTGTAAATTAAAGTAAGCCTCGTGATCTAATCACACACTAGGGAATATTTGACAATGCAAAGAATTTGCTAAAATTTAGATAAATCTGTCAAATGTGCTGGTTCAAGTCTGCCTAAAAAGGACTGCATTAAAACAAGAAGTTATTGAAATCACTGCGCACACCTAATTAACCCCTTTTTTTCTTGCAGAGTTCAGGTATCACACACGCTGTAACTAAAATTAGATATTTCCACAAATATTTGATGGCTTTATGACCACACCAATAATACATAAAGCAGGCAGACATGGTCAAGAGATTGAGTTGTTTGTCCAATCAAAAAATGCCCAAGGTAATCTATTTTAGATTAATTGTTGGTACCAGATGTGGTGGTTACAGCATCAGAAACTGCTGATTTGTAGTTCTCATGCTTCCCAGAATCTTACTGTATGCATATGTGCTATGAATATGAGGAAGGCCAGAGGGCAATTTCCAGACTTGTTCAAGGATTCACAGGAAGTCCAATAACTGCTGTAATAGCCTAACTTTACACCAACTGTGTGCGGAAGGGTGTCTCTCTGCACACAGTATGTTGAACTGTGCTAAGTGCCGCAGCAGAAGGCCTTGTTGGCCTTCATCCTGGTTAGCTGACCACATAAAATGAGCCTATAGTGGCCACAGGATCAAAAAAGTTGGACCACTAAAGCTTGGAAGAAGTTATGCCTGCTCTGGCATATCCTGATTTTTGCTTCGTCATGCAGATGGTGGGTCAGAATTGGGTGTATACAACATGAATTATTTTGAATGCAGTGGAACACAAGGTTCACAGGATGAACAAGCAGGTGATAAGACTTTGGGAACTGAGTGATGCTTTCAGGTCTGCAAGGACTAGAATCCCTAAAGAAGGCTACCGGTACCTTATTAAATATGTTATTTGAAGGATTTTGGACTGTTATGAAGGCAAACCTAATCCTATCTTGTACTAGATGGATGTACCTAATAAAGGGGTCACAGATTTAATAGGCATATGAATTTGGTTGTGTGCGTGTGAGGCTGGAACCAGTGGCGGAGCTAGACTTTTAAAACAGGGGTGGCAAAGGGGTGGCAAGGTATTATTTTGGGGGGTCAATATACAAAGTGTTCAATTACACTAAAAATACGTTTCCTGTGTGTGCTGCCGCGTTATGTTTTGTTTTGGAGCCGTTTGGAGCATGAAGGAGTTGCGTGTCAGCTTAACCAATGAAAAGTGTAGCAGCAACACGTCCCCCATATAGACCTCCCCCGTACAGTAGACCAGGGTAAGGTGAGGTCCTGTCCCCCATATAGATCCCCCCTACAGCAAGCCAGGGTAGGGTGAGGTGAGGTCAGGGGACCTCACCCTGGCCTACTGTACGGGGGGAGATCAATATGGGGGACAGGACCTCACCTCACCCTGGTCTACTGTAAGGGGGGGATCTATATGGGGGACCTCACCTCACCCTGGCCTGCTGTAAGGGGGGAGATCTATATGGGGGACGGAACCTCACCTCACCCTGGCCTGCTGTAAGGGGGATCTATATGGGGGACCTCACCTCACCCTGGCCTGCTGTAAGGGGGGATCTATATGGGGGACCTGGTCCCCCATATAGATCCCCCTTACAGCAGGCCAGGGTGAGGTGAGGTCCCCCATATAGATCCCCCCTTACAGCAGGCCAGGGTGAGGTGAGGACCCCATATAGATTTTCCCCCTTACAGCAGGCCAAAGTGAGGTGAGGTCCCCCATATAGATCCCCCCTTACAGCAGGCCAGGGTGAGGTGAGGTCCCCCATATAGATCCCCCCCTTACAGTCAGCAGACCGGGCATTGGGCAAGGGCAGGTTCCCCATAAGATAGATCCCCTTTCCTTTACAGACTTCTCACTACTCAGTCAGTCACTAGTACAGTCAGACAGTACTACAGTAGTAGTCTCTTACCTACCTTTTGTAGTGACCAGCATGCCCCCCATCAATGTAGTGACCAGCGTACTCCCCCATCAATGTAGTAACCAGCATGCCCCCCATCAATGTAGTAACCAGCGTACCCTCCCATCAATGTAGTAACCAGCGTACCCTCCCATCAATGTAGTGACCAGCGTACCCTCCCATCAATGTAGTGACCAGCGTACTCCCCCATCAATGTAGTGACCAGTGTACTCCCCCATCAATGTAGTGACCAGTGTACTCCCCCATCAATGTAGTGACCAGTGTACTCCCCCATCAATGTAGTGACCAGTATGCCCTCCATCAATGTAGTGACCAGCGTACTCCCCCCATCAATGTAGTGACCAGTGTACTCCCCCATCAATGTAGTGACCAGCATGCCCTCCATCAATGTAGTGACCAGCGTACTCCCCCCATCAATGTAGTGACCAGTGTACTCCCCCATCAATGTAGTGACCAGTGTACTCTCCCATCAATGTAGTGACCAGTGTACTCCCCCATCAATGTAGTGACCAGTGTACTCCCCCCATCAATGTAGTGACCAGTGTACTCCCCCATCAATGTAGTGACCAGCATGCCCCCCATCAATGTAGTGACCAGCATGCCCCCCATCAATGTAGTGACCAGCGTACCCCCCATCAATGTAGTGACCAGCGTACCCCCCCATCAATGTAGTGACCAGCATGCCCCCCATCAATGTAGTGACCAGCGTACTCCCCCATCAATGTAGTGACCAGCATGCCCTCCATCAATGTAGTGACCAGTGTACTCCCCCATCAATGTAGTGACCAGTGTACTCCCCCATAAATGTAGTGACCAGCGTACTCCCCCATAAATGTAGTGACCAGCGTACTCCCCCATAAATGTAGTGACCAGCATGCCGTGTCCCCTTCAATGCAGAGATCAGAGAGACTTACCGTCCTAAGGTAGAAGAAGAACACAGCCTGACACAGACACATCCATCCCACATGTTCAGTCTGTGAGTCTGCCCGGCCCGCAGCTAGTTCTCTTCGTGAGCGCGGCACAGCGAACCAATCACATCGTGAGTAGCGGCACAGCGAACCAATCAGGTGTGCAGGCACGCGTGATTGGTTAGCTGTGCAGCTGCTCACGGCGCCGCTGCTGCTCACCGCTCAGTCACAGTCAGGAGAACTAGCTGCAGGCGCGGAGGCGCCCACGCTTTATCGTTCAGCACAGCCAATGAGTGCAGAGGCGTAACTAGAACTTTCAGGGCCCCGGTGCAAGAAACCATGAAGGGCCCCCCCTGACCCCCGGGGCGACCCAGCCCCATGCGTCACCCCTGTACACCTGAATAGGAGGGGCAGCATATAGAGGAACTCCTGCAGCGGAGAGGGGATTGGATCCTGCTGCCCCTCCTATCCAGGTGTACAGGGATGAGGCATGGACCCCCCTGGAGCATGGAGTTGGAATGAGTCGCAGGGGTGGTGGTAGTGATGGGGGGATGGAATGGGATCAGTGGCAGCAGTGGTGGGGGAGATGAGATCAGTGGCAGCAGTGATGGGATGGGATGAGTGACAGCAGGGATGGTATGAATGGGATGAGTGACAGCAGGGATGGGATGGGATGAGTTGCAGCAGTGGTGGGATGGGATGGGTGGCAGCAGTGGTGGTGGGAAGGGATGGGATGGATGGCAGCAGTGGTGATGGGATGGTATGAGTAGCAGTGGTGATGGGATGGGATGGTATGAGTAGCAGTGGTGGTGAAGGGGGTGGGATAAGTGGTAGCAGTGGTGGAGAGGG
This sequence comes from Pelophylax lessonae, assembly GCF_965119305.1. NCBI lineage: Eukaryota > Metazoa > Chordata > Amphibia > Anura > Ranidae > Pelophylax > Pelophylax lessonae. Next base: position 87,693,342 of record NC_138779.1, on the reverse strand, counting down.
GGGTGGCGAGTGGCAGCGGTGGTGATGGTGCGGGGGGTGGGATCAGTGGCAGCTGAGGTGGGATGGGATGAGTGACAGTGGTGGTGGGAAAAAAGGGTGGGATCAGTGGCAGCAGTGGTGGTGAAGAGGGTGGGATCAGTGGCAGTGGTGGTGGGGTGAAGGGGGTGGGATCAGTGGTGGTGGTGAGGGGGATGATCAGTGGCAGCAGTGGTGGTGTTGAGGGGGGGGGTGATTAGTGGTGGTGGTGAGGGGTGTGGCACCAGTGGCAGTGAGGGAGGCTGGGATTCGTGGCAGCAGTGGTGGTGAGGGGGGTGGGACTAGTAGCAGCACTGGTGCTGGTGAGGTTGGGATTAGTGGCAGCGGTGATGGTGAGTGGGGTGGCTGCAGTGTTGGTGAGTGGGGGGGGGTGGGATTAGTGGCAGCGGGGGTGGTAGGGGGGTAGGATTAGTGGCAGCGGAGGTGGCAGGGGGGTAGGATTAGTGGCAGCGGTGGTGGTAGGGGGGTAGAATTAGTGGCAGCGGGGGTGGTAGAGGGGTAGGATTAGTGGCAGCGGTGGTGGTAGGGGGGTAGAATTAGTGGCAGCGGGGGTGGTAGAGGGGTAGGATTAGTGGCAGCGGTAGTGGTAGGGGGGTAGGATTAGTGGCAGCGGTGGTGGTAGGGGGTGGGATTAGTGGCAGAGGTGGTGGTGAGGGGGGTGGCAGTGAGAGGTGGTGGGATTAGTGGCAATGGTGGTGGTGAACGGAGGTGGCAGCAGTGGCAGTGAGGGGGGGGGGGGTTGGGATTAGTGGCAGCGGTGGTGGTGGTGAGGGGGGTGGCACCAGTGGCAGTGAGGGGGGATGGATTATTTGCAGTGGTGGAGCCATCCCCCCATCACCACAGATCTCAACTCCCCATCACCTCTGTTGTAGTTCTGACTATATGTATATATACTGTATACAGCCCTCAAACATTCCAGAGGTGGAGGAGCATGGGTTCAGTAGTTGCACTTACTTGGTCATTAAATCGATTCCTCCCCAGTGTTCCTGTACCTCCAGAGATGCCTGTGTGTCACGCATGGGGTCTCCTTGCAGAGGGGAGAGCTCCTCCCCCCTTTAACTCTATTGGAGTCAGATAGTCAGCTGACTCTGTCAGTGTTCAACTTGCACATAGGTCGGCTTCTATAGACAGATAGGCTAGGTGGGCGGGGCGGAGCGGGGCGGTCCAGGCTCCAGTATGGTGCGGTGCTGCTTAGCTTAGCCTCCCCTCAGCGGCCGGCCGCACGGCCACCCCGCCCCCCTCTCTGCACGGCGGAACGGACAGGCGGGAGGTCAGGAGGACAAGCCCTAAACAGCAGCACAGCCAGAACGGGCAGGCTACTCACGGTGCAAGAATGGCAGCGAGTGGGGGTAGTTCCGCCTGGCCACACACTTGTAATGTTTCAGCGAGCGGGGTGGCAACAGGGGTGGCAAGGACTTTGTCTGGGGTGGCAATTGCCACCCCAGCTAGCCCTCTGGCTCCGCCACTGGTTGGAACTAAAGTTGAAATGTGAATCTCATTATACTATACCCATATTTCTCTTTTACCATAACTATACAATGAATAAATTGAGTGCAGGCTTTTTTGGAGGTTGCCCCATCCCTTTTAAGTGGTTGAAGGTAATTGTCACTGGGACTGAAAGTGAAGTGTAATTCAAATTTTTACATTGTCATTAAGACAGAAATAAATGGAAAATGTTCCAGTGGGGACCCTTGTTCCGGGGACAACTGTGTAAGAAGGTATTTACCTTACACATGGTACAACAAAACTGACACACTTTTACCATTCCTTACTCTATACAAAATTAGAAAAAAAATAGCTTTAGATATACTTTACAGTATACCTAAAGCCAAAACTTATTAAAGTTACAGCAATGCTTTTCAAAAATTAAAACAATCCCCTGGCACATTCATAAATTACAGCCTTGCTCTTTCCATTTTACATGCTTCAGAATGCTAAAGGCCCTCATAGACGGTTCAAATTTCAGTTTGAATTAGACAATATTTAAACTGTGAGCAGAAACACACCCCATAAAAGTAAATGTAAAAATGTTCTGAGCATAGAGATGGACTAAACTCTAAAGGCTGTGCATCAAAATAGGCAGGCAGAGGGGAAAGAACTAGTGACCAATATTGCCTGAGGTCTTTTGGCAGGTGATCTATTCCACATTGGTGACTAACTATGCTTTGTTCTGCACTGTGTATTTGTGTGTAGGTGGCCATCTTCTTGTTAGAGACTCAGGCAAGAAAAACAGTGAGCACCACAGTAGTGACACCACCAAGCAGTGACTTAGATCTCATACTGCAGTTGAACAAATATGAGACGTTAAGCTGGCCATTACCTGATCGAAATTCTGCCAGTTCAGCAGGAACTGGGCAGATTTTGGGAAGTGTGTCGCCATCTCTACCCAATAGAAGTGGGTCACTTGATTGACTTGTGTTAAAGGGACATGTTGGGAATAGTGTATTCTGGCAGCAGCGGGTGCCACTGTCCGAATACAGTGTCCCAGAGGCAGGGAGTTCTCCATCCACCTTGTTTGTGGCCTGCTGGCTGAGCAAAAAAAAATTGAATTGTGTATTGCCAGCTTTAGCCACAGGAGTGTCTAGGCATCCTCACATACAAGGAAGTGAATTGTTGTATTTGTAGGAGTTCCACACCAAAATTAAATCTTTCAAGTTACTTCTTAGGTACAATTAATATTTTTAGCTGTTTCCTATGACCTTGCAGATCTTTTAGTTTTATGCTCAGTCAAGTCCACAATGACACGTATTTGCAAGTGTTTGCAACAAAAACCATAAATGTTAGAAACCACTAATAGCAACATTTTTTGTTCTGGCTTGAGTGCTTGGGAGTTTTGGTAATTACGCATATTTATTTTTCAGTGATGTCCAGTTTTGGAATTTTACCTTCAAAAGTAAATCCTTTGCCTATAAACAGGTATAGTCACTTTTTCAGTTTTGCATATGTATGATTTCACATGAAACCAGGTTTATATCTTATTTTGGCTATTTTTATGGACAATAAATATTATTTTCTCTTACGTCCTCCGACAGTCGCCGCCATCTTCATATTCGTCACAATGGGGGTATTAGACTTTGCTCCGAAGGAGTAGCTAGGCAACAGAATATGTCAATATAAAGGCTTTTAACATATCCCACCCCCAGGGGGTGGTCCCCTCAGTCAATACCCTCCTACTTCCTGTATCCATACTTCAGTTTCAATGTCTAGCTTGTCAGGAGTAGCTGGATCTCTCTATGCTGGGGCATTTTGTCTCAGCTTTTATTTTCTCTTTGATTTTCTTTGAGTTTTTTTCTCTTGCTTTACTTAGCTGTTATTTTTTCAGCGTTAGTTAGTTCTTCTGATGAAGAGGATCATGCGGGCTGGGTCTCGGGCTGATCCCCCTGGTTGCAGGTTGTGGGTCGGTGGCTTCCCAGCCTGCCATCGAGCGTTCAGCCAGGTATCGCTCCTGGCGCAGTGAACGACCCATCCCTGTTCGGTGCAGGGATGCTTGGTGAGGTGGCTACCTCACTGGACGCTGTGCGGTTTCTTAACCCACCATTATGCTGCGTTCTGGATGCGACTCTCCTTGCCTTGTGTGCAGCGGTTTGTTCGCCTGTGCGGGTTCCCCACGCCATCCGTGGAGCGCCCTGATTGCATCACTTCCTCCTTCCTGATGTGCACGATCGAGGCGGCAGCTACAGCGAGGTCTCCTTCAGGTTTTTACCCTTTCTGATCTTCCTTTATCCATTGCCTGGGTTCTGTGTCTTCCCTGTGGGGGTCTCATTTGTGCTGTGTGTGTGTGCGGTGGGCTGCGCTCGCCGCGCTTCTTAAAGGGGCAGTTAACCCCTTCTTGGCCAGCAATAATTTTTGGGCAATGGATTCTCAGGAGGGAAAATTTCCTACCACATTGATGGGTAGTCAGGGGACTGCTGTTTCCCCCCCAGGGGGAGATTTGGCTGCGATTGTGGCTAATCTGGCAGCACAGGTGCAAATGCTGGTGGCTGCTCAATCCACTAAAAGGTCCAGAGGTTCAATTTCTTCTGGTTCAGAGGGTGATGGTGCAGGGGCTGGTATGGCCGGGGTCTCCTTATCAGGGTCCCGTTCCTCCCTGGATCTTGTGGGGTCCGAGGTGGAGGCTGAGGTTGAAGGGGTGGATGATTCTCCCCCTGGCTCGTCTGAAGAGCTTGCACTCATGGATGAAATGGTTGCTTCTATTAAGCATACGCTGCGCTTGCAGGATGAACCGTGTCCACCTGCTGCCTTGGCAGCTTATGGGACAAAGAGACGGCGCAAAACATCGCAGGTTTTTCCCTGCACGGATGATTTTCAAAAGGCTGTTAAGGAACAATGGCGTAATATCCGCAAGCCTTTTGCTGTACCCAGTAGGTTCAAATTGCGTTATCCTTTCACGCCCGCTACCGACGAGCGTTGGTGTGTACCACCTCCGGTGGATCACGCGATCGCGGTTTTGAATAAGTCCACTGCGATTCCTGCTGACGATAACCCGGTGTTCCGGGATGCCACGGACAAGAGGCTGGAGTCTCTTGCCCGTCATACCTATTCTATTATGGGTTCTATGTTGAAAGCTCTGTTTGCTTCCCTTATGGCGGCCCAGGCGGTCGCGAGTTGGACGCAGGTACTTAGACGCGTTTTGGTGGCTGATTCCGCCCCACAGGCGACATTGGACATGGTGGATCAAATCCATCAGGGTGTCATGTATATGTGCGATGCGGACTTGGATATGGTCCCGTTGGCCGCACGGGTACACGGTGTGGCGGTGCTGTCTCGCCGTTTGGTTAAAGTGTTGGTCGGTGGACCAATCTTCGCGCAAGACCTTAGCCAATTTACCTTATGACGGTTCTCGCCTTTTTGGTGAATCCTTGGATACTCTGATAAAGGGGATCACAGGGGGTAAGAGTACGCTCTTGCCCCAGTCCCAAAAGGCTAAGGCGGCTCCTGGTAAGAAGCATGCTTCCTTTCGGCCCTCTCAGGGGTCCTTTCGTGCCTTTCGGCCGCATTATAAGGGCAAGCCGGTTAAAGGTCAGGGCTCCCAAAAGAAGCCGTGGACAGGTAAGCAGAAGTCCGGCCAGTCCGGATCCGCTGCCCACAACAGTGCGGCCTGAAGGGGCGCCCTCACCCGGTTCTGGGGTGGGGGGACGCTTGCTCGGTTTTCCACAACCATGGCTGACCCGTGTTCGGGACAGGTGGGTTCAGGAAATCGTTCGATCTGGTTACAAGATCGAGTTTCTTTCTTGGCCGGAGAGCAGATTTTTTCCCTCAAATCTTCAACTGTCTCCGGAGCGTTTGCGGGATCTGCACCTAGCGGTGCGGGACCTGAGGGCTCAGGGAGTGGTGGTTCCGGTGCCTCATCGGGACAGATTTCGGGGGTTCTATTCCAATCTGTTCACCGTGCCCAGGAAGGAGGGCAAGGTACGTCCAATTCTGGACTTAAAGGCTCTGAACCGCTTTGTGCGGGTTCGCAAGTTCCGCATGGAATCTCTGCGGTCGGTGGTGGCTGCCCTGGTTCCGGGGGAATTCATGGCCTCCATCGACTTGAAGGATGCGTACCTTCACATCCCGATTTTCGAGGGTCACCAGAGGTACCTTCGATTCGCCATTGCGGAGGATCACTACCAATTCGTGGCGTTACCTTTTGGCCTCGCTTCGGCTCCGCGGGTTTTCACCAAGGTGCTTGCACCTCTGCTGGCCTTGTTAAGGGCCCAGGGCATTTCTGTCCTGGGGTATCTGGACGATATTCTGGTTCGGTCTGCGACCAGCCAGGGTCTGGAGACGGACCTATCCGTCACGGTGCAGACTCTACAGGAGTTTGGTTGGACGATAAATTATCCAAAGTCGACGCTGTGTCCGTCGGTTCGTCTTCCCTATTTGGGGATGATCCTGGACTCGGTCCAGGCGAAGGTCTTCCTGCCGGACGACAAGATCAAGATTCTTCAGGGAGAAGTCCAGTCCCTCAGGGACGTTCCGTGCTCTTCCCTGCGGAAGTGCATGCGGTGTCTGGGACTGATGGTCTCGGCTTTCGAGGCGATTCCCTTCGCCCAGTTCCACACGAGGAGTCTCCAAGCGGAGATCCTGTCCAGGTGGGACGGGCGTCCGCAATCTCTGGATATCCAGATTTCGTTGAGCCTTCGCACCAGAAGAGATCTTCTGTGGTGGCTCCAGTCCCCGGCGGTGTCGGGGGGAAAGTCTTTTCGTCCTATCTCGTGGACGGTGATCACCACGGATGCCAGCCTGTCGGGCTGGGGTGGTGTTCTGGGCATTCTGTCCGCCCAGGGTACTTGGTCGGAGGAGGAATCCTCCCTTCCAATCAACATTCTGGAGTTGCGTGCGATAAATCTCTGCCTTCAACGTTGGACGGACAGGTTGCGCGGCTGTCCGGTTCGGGTGCAGACGGACAATGCCACGGCGGTGGCTTATGTCAATCACCAAGGGGGCACCAGGAGTGCCCGAGCGGCTCGGGAAGTGGCCGCCATTCTTTCTTGGGCCGAGACTCATGTCCCGGCGATATCGGCGGTGCACATTCCGGGGGTGGAGAACTGGCAGGCGGATTACTTGAGCCGCCAGACCCTGGATCAGGGGGAATGGTCTCTCCACCCGGATGTCTTCCGGATGTTGTGCGCGAAGTGGGGTCTCCCGGATGTGGACCTGTTCGCGTCTCGTCTGAACAACAAGGTGAAAAGGTTCGTGGCAAGAACGCGCGATCCTCGGGCAGACGCGTCAGACGCGTTGGTAGCCCGTGGCATCAGTATCGGCTACTCTATGCGTTCCCGCCGATTCAATTGCTGCCCAGGTTCCTTCGCAGGTTGTACTCAGAACCACACACAGTGATTCTTGTGGCACCGGACTGGCCTCGCCGGCCCTGGTACGCGGACCTCGTGAACCTTACGGTCGACGCTCCTTGGCGTCTGCCTCTTCGAGAAGATCTCCTGTCTCAAGGGCCGATATTCCATCCTGCTTTACAGTCGCTGGCTTTGACGGCCTGGCTGTTGAGACTGAGGTCCTGAAAGATAGGGGTCTTTCTCCGGAGGTCATACACACTTTGATTAACGCGAGGAAGTCTTCCTCGGGGAAGGTATATCACCGTGTTTGGAAGGCCTATTTTGCCTGGTGTGAGTCCAGGGGGTTTTCACCTCGCACATACTCTGTGTCTAGGGTGTTGTCCTTCCTTCAGACGGGTGTCGACCAGCGTCTGGCGCTGGCTACAGTCAAGGGTCAGGTATCTGGGCTGGCCGTTCTCTTTCAACGTCCTGTGGCGTCTAACTCTTTGGTTAGTACCTTTGTTCAAGGGGTGCGACATCTGGTCCCTCCTAGGAGGGATCCTTTACCCCCTTGGGACTTGAATCTTGTTCTGTCCGTGCTACAACATGCTCCCTTTGAACGGATCAGGAAGATCTCGTTGCCCATGTTGTCCAAAAAAGTCGCTTTTTTGGTGGCGATCACTTCGGCTCGTAGGGTTTCGGAGCTGGCAGCTTTGTCCTGCAAGTCTCCGTATCTGGTCATTCATCTGGATAAGGTGGTCTTGCGACCTAACCCTTCTTTTCTTCCGAAGAGAGTTTCGGAGTTTCACATCAATGAGGACAATGTCCTGCCTTCGCTCTGCGCGAAGCCCACACATCCGAAGGAGGTGGAGCTGCATTCCTTGGATGTTGTTCGGGCGATTAGGGTTTACCTGAAATCGACTGAATCTTTCCGCAAGTCGGATTCCTTGTTTGTCCTTCCTGAGGGACCTCGGAAGGGCATGGCTGCGTTGGCCTCTACCATCGCCAAATGGATCAGACAGACTGTTGAACAGGCCTATGCTTTGAAGGGGAAGGTTCCCCCTGTGCCTGTGAAGGCGCACTCTACGAGATCGCTGAGTACGTCTTGGGCCTGTCGGCATGGGGCTTCTGTGGCCCAGGTGTGTAAGGCGGCGACTTGGTCGACCGTGCACACTTTCACAAAATTCTACAGAGTGGATGTTCAGGCATCGGCAGATGCTTCCTTTGGCCGCAAGGTTCTTAGTGCGGCAGTTCCTTAGAGCTCTTTGTATGGGCTCCTTGGCTGTTTGGGATACATGTTGTTATCCCTAGGTTATTTGTTTTTCCTGGGTCATTGCTTCTGTTGAGCAAGTTTTTTTCTACTGTGCCCAGCTGGTTTCCTTCCTTTGGTAAGGTTCCTTTCTCTGATGTGGAGACTGCGTTGCCTTTAGGCGCGGCTGCGTTTCCCACCCCTCATGTTTGCACTGCTTTGGGATGTCCCCATTGTGACGAATATGAAGATGGCGGCGACTGTCGGAGGACGTAAGAGAAAACTGAATTTTTGTAAAATCTTACCTGTAAAATTCCTTTCTCTGAGTCCTCCGACAGTCGCCGCCCCCGCCCCTCTTCTGGGGTTTGGTTGTATACTCTACTGCTATTCCACTGAAACTGAAGTATGGATACAGGAAGTAGGAGGGTATTGACTGAGGGGACCACCCCCTGTGGGTGGGATATGTTAAAAGCCTTTATATTGACATATTCTGTTGCCTAGCTACTCCTTCGGAGCAAAGTCTAATACCCCCATTGTGACGATTATGAAGATGGTGGCGACTGTCGGAGGACTCAGAGAAAGGAATTTTACAGGTAAGATTTTACAAAAATTCCGTTTTTTTTACTTGGTATAAGAAGGAAAGCCTGCCATTATTATGTCTCAGATCTAAAAATAGAATGACCTTGTCTTTTGACTAATGTAATAAAGGCAAAATGCTATTGAATGTCTTGTGGTCCTGCTACCCTGCAGGAAACCAGCTTCACCACGGAGCTTTCAATTCAGTATTGTTTAGCTCCAATGGTTATCTGCAAGACAGGGATCTTTCATCCACTGGATGACTCTTCATTCTGCTCATGCCTCCAAAACATATGTAGTATGAAGCGTATGAAGATTCCCTACCTTTCCTGTCTTTTCAGACTTTCCAGGTGGAGGACTTCTGGCTGGAGGTAAACACTCCATTGCAGGTGTGGCTTGGTGCCTGGGTTTGTGAAAGCTGCCTAAATGGTGCAATTGAGGGTCCTCGTGGGTGGTAGTGTGGTTCCCCCTCTCCGATATGTGTCTGGTGGGGTTCAGTTTTTCCAGTGAGCATTGATTCCCTGTCTACCCTGCAGTAAAATGGCCACAGCAGAACTTCCAGCTGCAATTATATCACTTCCAATGGAATGTAATTGCTTTTTCATGGCAACTGGACGCTGGGGTTGTGAAGTCCCAGCGGGTCAATGAATACATCCATTAGGCAGTAGCAGAGAGCCTTAAAGAGGTCTCAACAAAGACATTTACCTCAAAGGAGCCAAGTGCCTTAACAGAGACCCAAAATGTTTCACCTTCCCTGGAGCATGTGCAGAAACAGGCGATCCTCTGGAAACGGAAGCCATCTCAACCTTCATGTAAAATAAGGAAATTATAAGAAGGTGCTGCATAACTTTCCCATTTTGTATAGGATTAGGGAATTAATGGAGGAAGAATTTTCTAGCCCTGACAAAAAGAAAATCCTCCAGATAAGGACCTCAAAGCTCTACCCTTTCCATTCTGAGGTCTCAGACATATGGAACAATGCACCAAAGGTGGACACATCTCTTCAGAGGCTGGCGCGACATGTGACATAACCTCTTGATGATTCAGTGGCATTCCAAGATTTGATGGACGGGGATTGGAGGCAAAACCGAAAAAAGTTTACCTCATGGGAGGGGCAGCTTTAAGCCTAAAGGAGTCTGAATGTTGGTAGCCAGAATTATGAGGGTTTTGGTGTTGGCAGGAGAGGAGATGGAGAGTAAGCAAGATTTTTTTTTTTTTTTTTTAAATGGCAGGGCTGACGTCGCCAGTGGTGGACTTCATTTGGTTGTCAGGCAGAGTAGTGATGGCGCATTCTGTGGTGGCCAAGAGAGCTCTGTCGCTTAAACATTGGACTGAAGGGAATGTGCTCAGTTCCTTATGTTTGAAAAGTCTTATTTAGCAAGACTTCAGAAGAAGGCCATCCCTTGAGTAATGGGCGGAAAATCACGACTGATCCTGCTACAGTGGAAAAAGAGACAGCAGCTTTTTCGTTCCATGGTTTAGGTCAAGAGAACGCTCCTGAGACTGAAGAGATTACCAACCTGGAATATCTGTGGCTGCCCTGGTGAGTTTCCTCAGCCTGCAAGCATGGTTCAAAAGCCCAAGTCTTCCCAGGGCTCTAAAGCTGTGTACATGTCCTTCTAAAGGTCAGCCCACCCAGATTCCACAAATAGGAGAAAGATTGTCTCTCTTCTCTTGAGTTTGGGCAGATTCAGGACCCTTGAGTTGTGTCTGTAGGAAGAAGCGGGTACCGGCTAGAGTGAGAGCACCATCCTCCAAGGAAACCATTTTGTAAGAACTCACCTTCCCTGTGAGGAAGTAGCGGCTTTCATTGGAGGCCTGCTTTTGAGGTCTGTTGGATGCAGGAGTGACAGTCCAGGTACCCGAAGACCAGAATGGTGAATGGGGCTAATCTCCTATATTTTTGGTGAAGAAGGCTTTGGGGAAATTCTGGCCAGTGCTGGATCTAAAATATTTGAACCCGTTCCTCAAGCCAGCAAGATTTCAGATGGAATCGCTTCTGACTCTTATATCAGTGGTCCAGCCATTGGACTAGACGCTGTCCACAGACTTGTCAGATGCATATCTCCATGTCCCTATTCATGTGGTTCAGGAAGCTCAGTACCAGTTAGTGTGTCTCCCCTTTGGCCTCAGTTCAGCCCCCCCGGACGTTCTCTGAATTCCTTCTGGTGGCAGTCGCTCCCCTCTGCTTGGAGAACTTAAGGATTGTCTATTATCTGGATGATGTCCTGCTTCTGGCAGAATCGAAGAAAGTTTTGTTGACTCATCAGGCAAGAACTTCAGAGATTTGGTTGGGGAATACAATTCAACAAAAGCCAGTTAGCCCCTTCTCAGAGGTTGGAATATCTCAGCGTAACATTCAACACAGTAGAGGGGAATGTGTTCCTTCCTCAGAGGAAGATATCCCTTTTGATCTCAACTATTCGAGCTCTGAAGACAACTCATTCACTGCCAGCAAAATATTGTATCGGGGTCTTGGGGGTTGTTGAACGCAGCAATCCCCACAGTAGCCTGGGCTCAATGGCATCAGACACCTCCAGTTTGCTTTCCTCCAGCAGTGGAAAAAGAGGTCTGTGTGCCAGCAGATAGTCTTTCCCCGATTTGACAGGCAGGCTTTGACTTGGTGGATAGACAAAACCAGACAACCTTAATCAAGGGCTGCCGCTTTCAATCACAGGAGTGAGCAGACTTGCAGTTGTGCTCAAAAGTTTGCAAACCCTTGGGAGATTGGAAATATACTGTACAGTATGTACCATTTTTTTTAAAAAACATAAGTGAGCAGGCAAAACACATTTCTTTTATTTATGGGGTTAATATTTAACTGTAGGTCATAACAGAATGGCACAATCATAAAGCAAAACATGGCAACAAGTAAACAAATACAATTACCCCTGTTCAAAAGTCTGCACACTCTTAGTTCTTAATATTGTGTATTGCCCCCTTTAGCATCAATGAGAGCATGCAGCCTTTTGTAATAGTTGTCTATGAGGCCCCAAATTCTTGTAGGTGGTATAGCTGCCCATTCATTGTGGCAAAATGCTTCCAGGTCATGCAAAGTCTCTGGTCGTCTTGCATGAACCACACGTTTGAGATCTTCCCATAAGTCAATGATATTTAGGTCAAGAGAATGTAATAGCCACTCCAGGGCCTTCACCTTTTTTGCTGTAACCACTGGAGGGTCAACTTGGCCTTGTGCTTAGAGTTACTGTTGTACTGGAAGATCCAAGAGTGTCCCATGCGCAGCTTTCCTGCAGAAGAATGCAAATTGTCTGCTAGTATTTTCTGATAACCTGCTGCATTCATCTTGCCATCAATTTTCACAAGATTTCCTATGCCTTTAGAGCTTACACCCCCCCCAGAACATCTGTGAGCCACCACCGTGCTTCACAGTGGGCATGGTATTTTTGGGTCTTGTTGACCCCTCTCCAAACATAACGCTTATGGTTGTAACCATAAAGCTCTATTTTGGTCTCGTCACTTAGTGCCAGAAGCTGTGAGGCATGTCAAGGTGTTGTCGGGCATATTGTAATCGGGCTTTGGCGCAGTAAAGGCTTTTTTTGGCAAATAGACCATGCAGCTCATTTTTGTTCAAGTATTGTTGTATTGTGCTCCTTGAAACAACCACACCGTCTTTTTCCATAGCAGTCTGTATTTCCCTTGAGGTTACCTGTGGGTTTTTCCTTGTATCCCAAACAATTTGTTTGCCAGTTGTGGCTTTCTTGGTCTACCTGACCTTGGCTTCGTATCAAGAGATACTCAAATTTTCTACTTCTTAATAAGTGATTGAACAGTACTGACTGGCATATTCAAGGCTTTGGATATCTTTTTAAAACCTTTCCCATCTTTATAAAGTTCCATTACCTTGTTATGCAGGTCTTTTGACAGTTCTTTTCTGCTCCCCATAGCTCAGTATCTATCCTGCTCAGTGCATCCGCGTGAGCGCTAAAAAACTTGACTATTTATACACAGACACTAATTACAATTTAAAAAACCATAAATGTTGGAAATTAACCTTTAATTGCCATTTTAACTTGTGTGTGTGTCTCCTTGTGTGTCTGTACCAAGGCTAAACAAAAGCTACAGTGGGTACGGAAAGTATTCAGACCCCCTTAAATTTTTCACTCTTTGTTATATTGCAGCCATTTGCTAAAATCATTTAAGTTCATTCTTCTTCCTCATGAATGTACACATAGCACCCCATACTGACAGAAAAACACAGAATTATTGACATTGTTGCAGATTTATTAAAAAAGAAAAACTGAAATATCACATGGTCCTAAGTATTCAGACCCTTTGCTCAGTATTTAGTAGAAGCCCCCTTTTGATCTAATACAGCCAGGAGTCTTTTTGGGAAAGATGCAACAAGTCTTTCACACCTGGATTTGGGGATCCTCTGCCATTCCTCCTTGCAGATCCTCTCCAGTTCTGTCAGGTTGGATGGTAAACATTGGTGGACAGCCATTTTTAGGTCTCTCCAGAGATGCTCAATTGGGTTTAAGTCAGGGCTCTGGCTGGGCCATTCAAGAACAGTCACGGAGTTGTTGTGAAGCCACTCCTTCGTTATTTTAGCTGTGTGCTTAGGGTCATTGTCTTGTTGGAAGGTAAACCTTTGGCCCAGTCTGAGGTCCAGAGCACTCTGGAGAAGGTTTTTGTCCAGGATATCCCTGTACTTGGCCGCATTCATCTTTCCCTCGATTGCAACCAGTCGTCCTGTCCCTGCAGCTGAAAAACACCCCCACAGCATGATGCTGCCACCACCATGCTTCACTGTTGGGACTGTATTGGACAGGTGATGAGCAGTGCCTGGTTTTCTCCACACATACCGCTTAGAATTAAGGCCAAAAAGTTCTATTTTGGTCTCATCAGACCAGAGAATCTTATTTCTAACCATCTTGGAGTCCTTCAGGTGTTTTTTTTTAGCAAACTCCATGCGGGCTTTCATGTGTCTTACACTGAGGAGAGGCTTCCGTCGGGCCACTCTGCCATAAAGCCCCGACTGGTGGAGGGCTGCAGTGATGGTTGACTTTCTACAACTTTCTCCCATCTCCTGACTGCATCTCTGAAGCTCAGCCACAGTGATCTTTGGGTTCTTCTTTTCCTCTCTCACCAAGGCTCTTCTCCCCCGATATCTCAGTTTGGCCGGACGGCCAGCTCTAGGAAGGGTTCTGGTCGTCCCAAACGTCTTCCATTTGAGGATTATGGAGGCCACTGTGCTCTTAGGAACCTTAAGTGCAGCAGAAATCTTTTTGTAACCTTGGCCAGATCTGTGCCTTGCCACAATTCTGTCTCTGAGCTCTTCAGGCAGTTCCTTTGACCTCATGATTCTCATTTGCTCTGACATGCATTGTGATCTGGAAGGTCTTATATAGACAGGTGTGTGGCTTTCCTAATCAAGTCCAATCAGTATAATCAAACACAGCTGGACTCAAATGAAGGTGTAGAACCATCTCAAGGATGATCAGAAGAAATGGAAAGCACCTGAGTTAAATATATGAGTGTCACAGCAAAGGGTCTGAATACTTAGGACCATGTGATATTTCAGTTTTTCTTTTTTAATAAATCTGCAACAATGTCAACAATTCTGTGTTTTTCTGTCAGTATGGGGTGCTATGTGTACATTCACGAGGAAGAAGAATGAACTTAAATGATTTTAGGAAATGGCTGCAATATAACAAAGAGTGAAAAATTTAAGGGGGTCTGAATACTTTCCGTACCCACTGTATGTGGGTGATTTCTGTTATTATGATTTTAAAAAGGAACCAAACAACGATGTGATAATAAAGAGCTATGATCACTATCCTTAAATAATGGCATTATCAGTCAAATTTTGATATCAATACCAAAATGTCATGATTTTTTCCAGGGTATGCAAACTTTTGAGCACAAATGTACTTCTGACATGAGCCTAAGAGGTTAGTGAGTGCAGAATCCGGTTGTCCAAAGATGGGGAGCAGTTCCTTATTCATCGTCTGGAATTGATGGTGTCACAGAAGGCATTATTAGCCTCTGCGCCACTGCTCAACGGCCGTAATGTAAGGATACAGCTGTCCCAAGGTCGCTTCACCTTTTTATCTGAATTGGAAGTAGTGCTGCCTTTGTTGTCTTAGTTTAAGGGCAGAAAGATTGGTCTAGAGTGGCAGTGTTTCAGGTAATTGGCACAGATCTGCAGAGAACAAGAGGGTTCAGATTAGAGGCTATCTTGTTCATTTAGCCAGCAGGTCCTGAAAAAAGGGTCAATCAGCCCCGTCTAGAATTCTTTCCTCTTGGATAGTCTAGACCACCAGGCGGGCTTATGTAGCTGTAGGCCTTTCCCCACTGGAAATGTTTGTGCATATTCAACAAGGTCAACATTACCTTTGTGGGCAGGTTACACCAATGTTCTGGTGGAAGTGGTCTGTAGGGCTGCCAGCTGGAATTTCCCTAATATTTTCATCTGCCATTACCAACTGGACCTGATGTATGGGCCTTCCCATTCTTTGGGCAGTTTACTGCTCTCTCTTTGTGATCTATTAATACAGCTCTTTTTGCATTCAGACAGCTCAAATGTTATTTTATATATATATTAGGATTATGGTCTCGCCCTTCTTTTTTTTTTTTTTTTTTTTCATGCTTACTATATACTTATTGTAGGCTGTCATGATTAGCCCCAGGAATATGGAAAATTGTTTCCCATACTTACTCTAATTTTCCTTTCCTCAAGGCTTATCATGTCAGCCTAGGATTTCCCACCCTGGTGTTCTGTTGTGAGGTTATTTTGATGAGCCTCCAGGAAAGGAAAATTACAGTAAGCATGGGCAACAATTTTCCATATTCTAGGGTGACAATGCTGCTGCTCCATTGATACAGTATGGTGAGTAAGCATTGTTACCCTAGGACAGGAAGTGTGTTAGTGACCGAATCACAAGATAAAAATAAAAAATAAATCTGACGCAGCCACCACATCTAAGGACAGTTGAACTGTTATATATTACAGTTTTGTTCTTGGGTTTTTCGTAAACTTGAAAACATTTCTGTGTTCCCTCCTTGCACTGTACATTTAGCCGCTTCTGGTCACTATACTCATTGCTCCTGTCTGTGCTCCTTGCTGAAAATCTCACCACTTTTGTGTATATGACACACATTCATACCTCCCCGCCCGCTCATATTGCAGTATTCTGTACCTACACATAAAATAACTAGTGCTGTCACGTCAGGGATGGGCAGCATGCAAAGAAGATTTCAAGAATAGACTTCTAGGTGTGGTGGAGCAAATGACATCCTCCCATGTGTGGGGTCCAAGAGCCTATCTCTAGGCCAGAGCACTGTTGCATGTCTGAGAAAATGACGCCACCACCCCCCTTTAGCATCTGACTCCAGCCGGGGAACACTGGCAAGGTGAGTATCTGTGGGGTGGAGGGTGTTTATCTCCACCCAAAGAAAATTCAGTTTTAGGTGGACACAGTTGTGTTGAACAACCTACCAACTTCTTGTGTCTGTTCTGTTGAAAAGTCGATTGGTGAGACTTCCCCAAAGCAGTGTGTCTCTATGCTCTTCCAACAAGGCCATAATTGAAATGTCACAGCTGCTCTGGTTTTTTCTTGGGGAGGGCCCCTTCTTGTTCCAACATGACTGTGCACCAGTGCACAAAGCATGGTCCAAAAAGACATGGATGAGCGAATTCGGGGTGGAAGAACTTGACTGGCCGGCACAGAGTCTTGAGCTCAACCAAACAGAACACCTTTGGGATGAATTAGAGTGGAGACTACCAGTCAGGCCTTCTCTCCAACATCAGTGTCTGACCTCACAAATGCGCTTCTGGCAGAATGGTCAAACATTTCCATAGACACACTACTAAATCTTGTGAACAGCCTTCTCAGAAGAGTTGAAACTGTTAAAGCTGCAAAGGGTGGGCCAACTCGATATTGAACCCTACGGACTAAGACTGGGATGCCATTAAAGTTCATGTGCCTGTACAGGCAGGCGTCCCAATACTTTTAGTAATATAGTGTATATTTCTCATACATTGAGGAATACAGGAAGTCTTAAACCTTTGTGTATGCTGCCATCTAAAGGAGGACTGGACACTGGTAAACAAAAAGCCAGGCTCAGGATAACCCCTGCTATTACCACCCTGCCTTAGTTTCTTGATATTGTCCTAAGAGGAACCTGTGTTTTTTTTTTTTTTTCTAGCAATCTTTTATTTTCTTTTTTTTGCTTTTGTCTAGGCTCTTCTCTACACCACAGCTGGAGAATCCCCTCCTCATTTGCAGCTATCTTATGTGATCCTCCATTCAACCATACAACATACAGCTTACAGACCCAGCTGGACTGGAAGTTGTGGGCTGAGCCTGGAAGTGATATTCAGTCACTGGGTTCTGAGTGCAACACTTTCCACACTGTGTTCTAATTAAGTTAGCAGCACAGCACTTTCCAGGTGTGGAGACAATGGCATTGTCTCTGCACTTGCCCTGTTTCTGTGAACTCAGTGAATAGGCCAGTTGGATTGAACTCCAGGAGCTCCCTTGTTTTTATTGGTCACCGAGTTCTATTCCCCAGCTTCCTCCAGTTTTGCCATGAAAGGGGTTAACACTGTGGGACAGTGACCTTTATATTAATAAAGGTCTATAAGCGCATTATAGACCTTTAGTAATATAAAGGTCACTGGATCGATGGGGAGTGTAAATTTAACATGGAGTTTGGTGATATGTGGTGGCACAGTTGCAAGATTTTTTAAGAGCACATTAAGGGCTCAATACGCATGGTGGAGGTTTTCATCGGTGTCTACAAACTTTTTATTATCACTGTATACAAAAGGACATTATGTTTCATTTTCATTGGTTTAATACATATGAGTGATAGCGCTTTACCTCTTTTTTTTCCCCTTTATTATTTTGGAGTGACACACAGGTGACAGCTTCAGGCTTTTATATATTTACATTTTATTTATAATTTGCGCAAGTGCCTTTAATTATGCCATACTGTGGGACAGAGCGCTCATGGCATTATGCAGGATAGAGTATCACTCGCATGATCCATGCTCTCTTTAACTGCCATACAGCATAAAGGAAACATCTCTCTGCAACTTTCCTGTAATAAGCCATGTGGAATTGTGATCTTCAATTCATTCCAGCTGCCTGCCTATGATGTTTTTGGTTAGCTCTGGCCATCTGACCCACCAGTTGCAGAGCCTCACCTGTTACAGCTGTCCAAGTTTCATGAGTACATGGAGCCCTGCCTTTTCTCCTGAGCCATGATGAGAATGCTCCCAGCAGGCTCTACTAATAGGTTGGGGGCTGCTTGTGCCTACGGATAGTGCCAACATCTGCAGCCTAATGTCATGCTGTCTTCTACTGCAAGCAGATCTCTATCAGGCCTTCTCATGCCTAGGTGCTATAGCCCCAATCTCAGCAGAACAGTTTCAGGGGTTTCATTTATTCACTTTTCCAAAATGGAAAGGAGGCATTTGCCCCATCTTGGGGCTCAAAGCCTTGAATATGTACATTTATGCCTGCCTTTCCAGTTTAACAACACTTTCAGGGTTTTGCTGTAGGGCCACTGCACTACCAGTTCATGTCCTTGGGTTCTAACCAAGGTGCTGGATCCAGTGTTGGCTCTGTTGCACTTTTGGGGTATCCCCATTGTAGAGTACTTGGACAACCTATTGTTCAGGGAACAGTCAGCAAGAGCTCTGAAGAACAACATATCTCTGACTGTCAGATTTTACAGAGGTTTAGGTGGATCCTGAACCCTTTATAAATCAGAGCTAAAACCAATAGATCACTTGGAGTATCTGGGTCTGCTCCTGGACAAATCTCAAGAGAAACATCCGACTCTCCAATCTCAGTTTTCAGTGCTTCAATCCAGAAGCTGTCTGGCTGTCCACTTCTGCATGTGGGTCTATGGGAAGATACAGTAGTAGCCTCCTTCTGCCTCAGTTCCCTTTTTGTCCAATTTACTCCTGACCTCTAAAACACAATCTTTTATCATTGAGGGGAAAATTGTCTGTCTCTGGACAGTCTGTGGAATCCAGAACACCTTTCCCCTTTGTTATGAGGAATAGGAGTTTGGGGAGGTACCCGCTGCCCTGTAGTCCTGTTCTAAGGCAATATGTGGCTCCTCCATAGATCCAGTAGTGTGAGTGAGTGTTGTCGCACCAGGACAAGAAATGTGTTACTAGCAAGATCACTGGGAAAACATCAGAATAAAAGTGACTGAAAAAAAAAAAAACGAATGCAGACACAACATCTAAGGACTGATGAACTACAATATATTAGATTTTTTTTCTTGGGCTCTGATACACTTTAAATGCATGTTTTTTTGTTGTAAATTCAGTTATTGCGTTTCTTTGTTAAAAAGCAGAAAGCCGATTCCTTTTTTTCAGGTGCGAAGAATGACTAGTGCTTTAGTTGCAGGGGGTCTTGGCCTTCTCACACCACAACAAATTCGATTTCATTTGGAGACTGGTGAACAAATGATCTTCTCAAGAAATCTAATAGCTCCACCTGATGGATTGTTTTTAAAAGAAGTCAAATACGCAGAGACAGGTGGGTGATGTATAAAATAAGTGAGTTTTAGAATTTCCTTTTATCTTCTGGAAACTTCTCTACCCCTGACTACACTAGTTAGTAAGTCATCACTTAGGGAATAGATGTGGTGAGTTTGTTACATGCCCTATACACACCTTTAGTTTTTAATGTCACCAGAGGAAAATAAGGGGATAGAATTATGAAAAAAAGGTTGCTAAAATTATTTTAGTATACAGTATATAGTAGGGCTGTTTTTACTTCGAGTTTAGATTAAAGCCTAACTGGGGGAAACTTAAAATGATCCCTTTCAGGGGGGCTGCACCTGCACTGCGAGGATTATTTGCGCATTTAGGTCTAGGGGACTTGTTAAAGTAGTTTTTATTATCCAATCATCTGTTCCTCTGTGCTGCTAGGCTGATCCCAGTAGCATCTTCTCTTTCATGCTATAGTGGTCTAAAGTCCTTACATCATCAAGACCCATGCAAACAAAGTCCATAGCCCTGGACTGGATGTCACAACAGTCCCTCGCCACATGGGGGAGTGCCATCTTCTAGGCAAGTAAAAAATCAGGTAAGTAAAATAACTTTTAGTCTCTCCTAGATTAACCAAGTGTAGCACTTTCTCCGTAGGGCTTGCTGTATGATGACTTGTTGGGCCTCTTCTGATTACCTGCAGACAGTCACTTAGGGTACAGTTCACTCATTCATCCTTACTCCCAATTGCTCGTTGCCCAATAAACAGTCCAGGGGTGTTGGTTTTTTGTATTTATTGTGGAACTTGGATGTGAGAAGGGAATAATGGGATACTCCAACTGGAACTATTTACAGTTCATAAGGACATCTCTCACTTGGCCTCACCAGGTTACTTGTGGAAGCAGTCACACTGCTTTGACAATACAGCCACGTGAATGGAAAGGTGTATCAGCAATTTCAGCTAATATCTCGGTATATTCTCATGTAATATCTGACATGCTCCAGTCCTATTTTCATATGTGTTCAGTGCCACTTTTTATTTTATGTTTTTAAACAGTGTCATTGCAGTGTGTCTCTCCATTGCCCTGCATTTTGTCCTATTTTCACTTTCACAGGCATAAGTGCCTCAATAAAATTTACTTTTTTGCACTACTTCATTGCTTGAGTATCCTTAGTTGGTTTTCTGTGGGACGGCTCCATTCTGGACCACCCCCACAATTTTTGTTTTTTCAATTTCGTATCCTTACCCAACGGCTACTCAATGCTTCTTTCTAGCCCATAAGTTGTGCTAATATACACAATACTGTGTGGCTAGGTATATCATCTGCTCCGGCATTTCTGAGGCCCATTACGGATTACCACAAACCCCGTTTACTTCTTACGTGAATGGAAAGGGTTAGGTCTCCTTGCTCTTTCTCTAGCAACAGACTTGATGAACTACATTATTTTCAGGATTCTCTCTAGCATCCCCTTTACTGACACCCGTCCACTTCTAGCTGAAGGGATGGCCCCCCTTAGGACAGGCCCCTTTACACAAATCTGTACTCGGTATCCGGGCAATATCCCCCGGGACAATATCCCCCCGGAAAACATCCCCCTGGACATAATCCCCCCGGGACAACATCCCCTCGGATAATATTCCCCCAGGACAACATCCCCCCGGATAATATTCCCCCAGGACAACATCCCCCCAGAAAACACCCCCCTGGACATAGGCTTAGGGTTAGAGGGGCGATATTGTCTACGGGGATATTGTCCAGGGGGGATGTTGTCCAGAGGGGATATTGTCCGGGGGGATATTGTCTGGGGGAATATTGTCCTAGAATCCTGTACTCACTGTATGCAGAATCAGAACCTTTCCAGTGTATCTCTTCCAGTCCGCTGTGCAGGACCTCCGGGTTCAGTTCCTCTCTATTTTTTAGGCCCTCAGGTTGACCACCTGAGGCTGCATGGCAACTTCTACAGAGGAGGAGGCAGCCCCCCTCCTCCGGGGGGTTAGCTCTCCAGCTAAAAGCCCCCGAGCACATGTGGCATTTATACAGTATCCCAGCATGCATATATGCACTTTCCTCTGCCAATCACCAGGGCTGTACTAAATGCCTGCGCACTTATTTGTCAGGTTTCCTCCCACTGTACAATATGCCTCCCTATTGGACCAGTGTGAAACACTTCAGACAAACTGAGCTGCACCCCAGTAGACCTCACTAGCAGCTTCTGCTCTCTGGTAGGCAGAAAACAATATAGATTTACCTGGCAATCCTTCTGGTAAGCAGAAAGGATCCAAAACTATAGTCTCTTTCTCTAGCACCTTCCTCAGAGGGTGCTACACGAGTAATTAACTCTTGCCATGTTGAGGCAGCCCCATTTCAAGGGGTCATTTTCAAGCTTCTGGAGTTGGTCTTTAAAGCCAAAAATGTTTGTTTTTATATTTTTTGTCATTTTTTTATTCCTTTTCAAGAGAGTTTAAAATTTTACGTTGCACATTACTGATAGTCCCAACGGCAATGTTCATTAGGACAAATAGGTTTAATCACCCCAGTGGAGACATAGACCGCTAGAGTCATACAATTAGACACATACATTCTTCTAGGACCAGTCTGAAGCCAGTTAACCTACCAGTATGTTGTTGGGTTGAGGGAAAAAAAAAACAGCACACATGGGGAGAACATAGAAACTCCATTCCGCTAGGGTCCTTGGTGAGATTCAAGACTAGTGTGATGCATTGCTGTGCAGATCACATGCGATGTCTGTGCGATGCGATATCAGTCATACAAACTATTGTTGAAATCGCATTACATTCGCACCAAAATGGTGCAGGACCCTTTTTTTGGTCCGCACTGGAATCGGATTTCATGGGTGTTCACACCTTTGCGATCCAGTTCCTGCATCATTTCACAGTTCGCACTGTGATCTGCGAACCTATCTGGGAGTGTCATTAACTTTACATTGACACCCCCAGCAGTTTGCAGCTCTCAGTGTGAACCACTGTGCAATTCTGATGTGGGAACCGGCACTGAATCGCAGGGTTTCCCCACATCGCACCAGTGTGAGCCAGGACTCAAACCAAGGACCACACTGCAAGACAACAGTGCTAACCACATTGTCCCTGTGCCTGATTTATATAAACTGGCAGAAAGTGCAAAGCAACCAGTCACAATCCATCATTATTTTTTTTTAGCCATACCAGACATCTAAAAGAAGAACTTCCCATTTTGCTTGTGTCTCTCATGGACCTTCAACTCTTTCTTTTTTACTTCTAGGACAGGTGACACAGGACCGTTAAACGATCATGAAAATACAAAGCTATTGTAGCAGAATCCCTAAGTTTCCCATTGCGGAAAGAGAAAGCTAGTACAGAATGTAACTCTATGACACGCAAAGCACAGAATCCCGCCTTGTGTTAGGTCCTTCACAAAATGAAGCCTGTTTCAGTGACAAAGGAAGGGAAAGCTACTTATGGTAATTTCCTATGAATCTGGCAGCATTTCAGAGAGCGCTCTCATTTTATCTTCTTACTTATTAGTGACAGTAAGGAAGAGAACAGTGAAAGGAGCTGCCTGAAGGACACAATGCCTGCTCTGTTGTATTGTGTCTACAGATTTTAGCTCCAAGTCCACATTTTATGTCCCTCCCCATCCAAGCTGTACAAACGCACAGCTGCTGAAATAATGGAGACACCACAGTAGTCATTATACGCCCGGGATGTTTAGTTCTCCTAAATAATGCCTTAATTGCACCACTTAGAGGAATCAAATACCTAAAAATAACATTTTGAAAAATATTTTGTCAGGTAAATACAGTATGAAAGGACATTATTATTTTATATTTTTTTTCTTTCTTTTTTTTTAGAGCTTTAGGCCTCAATACTGGCCAGCTCAGGAAAACATTCATTTAAAAAAAGCCAGGATCCTTTCCTAAATGTTAAATGTATACAATATTACTGGATACTAACATTTATAGGTAAAAATGATCCAGGGAATATCAGATTGCCTCCTGGGGGAATCAGGATGGATTATTTTCCCCTGCTGGAGCAAACTGGATCATGCTTTGCTGGGTTTTTTTGTCTTTTTCTGAATCAACTGTAGGTATAGGATTGTATGATTTTTTTTTCCCTTTTATTGGTTGAACTAGATGGGGTTTTTTTCAACCAGACTAACTATATGTAACTATATGATACTTAAGCATACCTAGTCGTCTGCAGGCTGTTCCATTTATGTCAGTTGGCATGCAGTTGCTGCACAGACATGCTGCTTCCAATTTGGCATCTGTGTGGGTGCAGGTGTGTGTCCCCCGAACTCATACTGTCTGCATTTAGGGATACACACCCACATGGATGTCAAATTGGGAGCAGCAGCTGTGTCTGTGCAGCCAATTAACTTGAATGGGGCTTTCACGTGTAGTACACATAAGGCCTGTGTGAACAAGGCCTTAGGTTTTTTAGTTACTACTGTGCGGGGAAAAAAAAAAACTTTATCGTTCATTGACGGACGCAGTCTTTGATGAATATCAGTAGGGTTATACTGCCCTTACAGGAGTTCTGGCTATGCCTATGGGCAGTCCCAGGGGGTATACCCTCTCACTCCTGCATAGGATATCAGTTTTAATCTGCCTAGTTAGGAGTAAGGACCTAGTTCCTTGCTGGGATCTCTGGCCCTGGCAAAGTTTTTTTCTAGATCATTCTTTTTTGTTAGCTTTTTCTCCGGATTTTTTTCCTGTGAGATCTACAAGCAACTATGCCGGATCTGGGCAATGGGCTAGATGTATAGATCCAGTGGTCACCCCAGCCGGCCAGCGAGCGCTCGCAGACCTTAGCTCCACGCTGTGTCGACCGGGACATAGTCCCACTGGACGTTAAATGTTTCGCCAGGTCGTATACGGCTGGTTCTAGGCCCAAGTCGCAGCGGTCCTTTTTGGCCGACAGCCCCCCACTTCGGCAGAGAGGGGTTCTGTCAGGAGATGGCGCCCACCTGTTCCAGTATGGTGGGTAAATGTTCCCCCTTCTTCCCCTGGCGGACTTTGGGGTGGTTGCAGGCCCCTCCTTGGGACTGTCAGACCCTCGAATTCCCGGGTTTCCCTCTGTCTTGTCACGCACCCCCTCTTCTACCTGCCCCCCACCTCACACTGGGGGCTATTGTGCCTTCTCCCGGGGAGCTGGGACCACACTCCGGGCCGGATGTGGGGGCGGGGGATTGCGCCACCGGCGCCAGACGAACAATCATGCGGGGGGGGTCTATACCTGTTCCTCCAGGGCCCACCTGCCGATCCATCCGGTTTTGGAGTCTGGGGGGTCCCAACGAGGGTCCTCAGCTGCTCTGCAGGTAGGGCTATTTTCTTATAGCCTGATGTGCGTAGGAGATCGGCAGCCATCTTGGTACACCTTGCGCGGCCATTTTGCTTTGGTTCTCTCTATAGGAATCAGAATGGGAGTTCCTGGAGGTGTTTTTTTGTGGGTGGAGCCCCTCTCTATACCCAGGGCTATTTCTCAGATCCTTCCTTTTTGGATCGAGCTGCTGCTGACACGTGCTGTGCAGACGTTCTGGACCTCCTGCTGCATCTGGGTACAGTGAGTCTGGGGCTCTCTTTCTCTCTCTCTCTGCTGAGGGTCTCCAGTGAGCGTGCCTAACCTTCGGGGGGGGGGGGGGGCTGTAGCGCGGTGGGACTTTTTTCAGCCTTTGCTGACAGGTTTCCCTGGTGCAACATGGACCCTACAGACCTTGTGTCCCCACCTGACCCCCTCGGGGAAGCCGCAGGGCCCTCCGGACTCCAGCTATCTATAGATGCAATTTTGGCAGTCCTGGAAGGGTTTGTGTCCTGGGTAGAGGTGTCCTTTAAAGGGTGAGGTGCTAAGAAATGCCCTCCGCCTACCCCTGCCTCATCTGATGTCTCAGGTTCTGAGTCTGATTCAGTCACCGCAGATGCGGGTTTCCCTGCTGGTCCGCTACCTGTCTCCTCTGATAGCGAGGATGACATTTCTACCTCCACTGCCATGCAAGATAAGGCACAGGTGTACGTCCTAGTTGTTTCTGTGTGTGAGACCCTAAAAATGGAGGACGCAGCTTCTTGTCACGCAAACATTGACTGAATGGGCTAAGTTACTACGCCGTGACCTGGAGAAAGACAAGTCCCTCCTGCCTTTGCGGAGCTGTTGGACCAGCTGGTGCAGGGGCTGCAATTTGTTTGCGATGCTGCGCTGGACACTGCTCGCATATTGTCGGTTTCGGCAGTGGTCCTCCGGCGCATACTTTGGCTAAAGTGCTGGTCTGCGGATCAGACTTCAAATTAGGCCTTGACTGGTCTGCTTTTTAAGGAGATTGCCTGTTTGGAGCTACCCTGGATGACATCACCCCTGGGCCCTGGGATATGTGACACGACCCAGGAGGCTAAGGTCAGTGGGAGATTGGCTCAAGGTCATGTAATTGTGGGGAAATTGTGCTTCAAATATCTGCCATTATTTGACAGCTGAGATTGTT
Organism: Pelophylax lessonae; assembly: GCF_965119305.1. Lineage (NCBI taxonomy): Eukaryota > Metazoa > Chordata > Amphibia > Anura > Ranidae > Pelophylax > Pelophylax lessonae. Next base: position 87,667,779 of record NC_138779.1, on the reverse strand, counting down.
TACTTTTTATTTGTATTTACTCATTTTCTGTTTATAAAACTACATTTTCTTTCATCCTTTAGATCTAAAGATGGACAAGGCCCCCAGTTAAGAAAATGGACATACATATAGAAGCATGTAGGGACTTTTACCAACTGCTTACTATAACTTTGTAAAGTACAAATAAAGTTTTATATGGTGTGTAATAAATGTTATTATTTTGCAATGTCTTAGAAAAGCAAACCACATTTTTGTAAGTTAACTGCTTGACCTCTAGGCCTTTTTCTGACACTTGTTTACATGTAAAAAACAGTATTTTTTTCTAGAAAATTAGTTACGACCCCCAAACTACATTTTTTTAAAGCAAATGCCCTAGAGAATAAAATGTAGGGTTTTGCTATTTTTTGTGTTAAACGGTATTTGCGCAGTGATTTTTCAAACGCAAAACACAATACATAACCCAATGTTTTGGTAAAGTATAAAAGACGATGTTATACTGAGTAAATAGATAACAGACGTCACGTTTAAAAATAGCGCACACCTGTGCAATGGTGACAAACTTATTTGATTTAACTATCTATAGGTGATGCTTTAAAATGGAAAATTTAATACTTACCGTTTCATAATTTTCCTTTCCTGGTGCCTATCCACGGCAGCATACACATGGTTAGATGCTCCGCCCCCAATCAACCCACAGGACCAATTTAACTCTATAAAAGAAAGAGTCAGCCCCCCCCCCCCTCACGTCATTCTTGTAACTAGTCTCAAACATGAAGGATTATTAAAAGGGAGGGCGTATGCTGCCATGAATAGGCACCAAGAAAGGAAAATTACGGAAAGGTAAGTATTTAATTTTCCGTTTTCCTGGTGCCTCCATGGCAGCATATACATGGTAAATAACTCGCTCACAGGGAGGGTTGCTGCAAAAAAATCTTATTTAATTTAGATTACAAAACAGACAACTGTAGAGCCTTTTTCCCAAAGTCGCGGGAAGTGCTGGATCTAGACTATAGCGCAACATGAAGGTGGTAAAAGATGACCGGCATATAGTTTCTGGAGAGACTCGTGCCAAAGCCGCCCAAGAGGAAGTTAAGGCTACCACGGATTTACGGGCTCCCCCTGCAGCCTGACATGCTTTTTTTTTAGGCCTGAGTCGATCTTGCGATCTAGCACATCCCTGAAAGAAACTGCGTCTTCCAAAGGCAGTGTTGCATTTCTCGCTAGCCTCATGATAGAGGCGTCTACTGTCGGCATGGAGTCAAATAACTGCACATCTGATTCTGATAGGGGATAAAGCTTGCGGTCTCTTCTTTTATTTCTTCCATAAGTGGAAAAGTTGAGGATTTTTTCTTCAAATGTGGGAAGCATTTCCTAGATTTGGCTGGGAGTTTCGGTGCCTCCTCCCATTGAATCACATCCTTTACTGCAACTATAAAAGGGTCGATTAAGCTAAAATCGAAAGAAGAACAGCTTTCTTCTGCTGTATCCTTGTCCTCCTCAGAGCTAGAACGTGCGTCTGCCTGCAGAGAATGTAGCATGGCTTCAGTGTCCACCGAGGCTTTACTTACAGAGGGAGTAATTAAATCATGCGATGAGGCTAATTCCTGAATTGAATTCTCAATCTTTTCACAGTGTCCATAGACTCTTGTTTCTCCTTCTCCTCGTCCCCTGCCGCTTCTAGGAAACATATCTTACAGAAGAAATTCCCGGAAGGGCCTGATTTCCACAGACCCAGCAAGCCTTGTCTCTAGGGAGGTTGAATATAAGCGGAGGAGTAGCCCTCCTAGATGTGTGCCGAGGCGATTTTCGGCTATGAGAAGCGTGAACGGAGGGCGAACGCTCTCAAGTGCGTCCTGCACTACCATGGCCTATGGATCTTCTATCCAATGAGTCTCTGTGGGACAATCGTTGGTGCGGGCTGAAATGAAACATAAAAGTTTTGGTGTTTCATACAATATGCCCAAATGCTCTGGCTGAATATCTAAAAGAAAAAAAAGGGGAATCTTTTTTTCATTGGAGGGGGGGAGGAAGGGAGAAACAAGAAGAAAAACAAAAAATAAATCAACATCTGTACACATACACACATATGTACAGTGGGTACGGAAAGTATTCAGACCTCCTTAAATTTTTCACTCTTTGTTATATTGCAGCCATTTGCTAAAATCATTTAAGTTCATTCTTCTTCCTCATGAATGTACACATAGCACCCCATACTGACAGAAAAACACAGAATTGTTGACATTGTTGCAGATTTATTAAAAAAGAAAAACTGAAATATCACATGGTCCTAAGTATTCAGACCCTTTGCTCAGTATTTAGTAGAAGCCCCCTTTTGATCAAATACAGCCAGGAGTCTTTTTGGGAAAGATGCAACAAGTCTTTCACACCTGGATTTGGGGATCCTCTGCCATTCCTCCTTGCAGATCCTCTCCAGTTCTGTAAGGTTGGATGGTAAACGTTGGTGGACAGCCATTTTTAGGTCTCTCCAGAGATGCTCAATTGGGTTTAAGTCAGGGCTCTGGCTGGGCCATTCAAGAACAGTCACGGAGTTGTTGTGAAGCCACTCCTTCGTTATTTTAGCTGTGTGCTTAGGGTCATTTTCTTGTTGGAAGGTAAATCTTCGGCCCAGTCTGAGGTCCAGAGCACTCTGGAGAAGGTTTTTGTCCAGGATATCCCTGTACTTGGCCGCATTCATCTTTCCCTCAATTACAACCAGTCGTCCTGTCCCTGCAGCTGAAAAACACCCCCACAGCATGATGCTGCCACCACCATGCTTCACTGTTGGGACTGTATTGGACAGGTGATGAGCAGTGCCTGGTTTTCTCCACACATACCGCTTAGAATTAAGGCCAAAAAGTTCTATTTTGGTCTCATCAGACCAGAGAATCTTATTTCTCACCATCTTGGAGTCCTTCAGGTGTTTTTTAGCAAACTCCATGCCGGCTTTCATGTGTCTTACACTGAGGAGAGGCTTCCGTCGGGCCACTCTGCCATAAAGCCCCGACTGGTGGAGGGCTGCAGTGATGGTTGACTTTCTACAACTTTCTCCCATCTCCTGACTGCATCTCTGGAGCTCAGCCACAGTGATCTTTGGGTTCTTCTTTACCTCTCTCACCAAGGCTCTTCTCCCCCGATAGCTCAGTTTGGCCGGACGGCCAGCTCTAGGAAGGGTTCTGGTTGTCCCAAACGTCTTCCATTTGAGGATTATGGAGGCCACTGTGCTCTTAGGAACCTTAAGTGCAGCAGAAATCTTTTTGTAACCTTGGCCAGATCTGTGCCTTGCCACAATTCTGTCTCTGAGCTCTTCAGGCAGTTCCTTTGACCTCATGATTCTCATTTGCTCTGACATGCATTGTGATCTGGAAGGTCTTATATAGACAGGTGTGTGGCTTTCCTAATCAAGTCCAATCAGTATAATCAAACACAGCTGGACTCAAATGAAGGTGTAGAACCATCTCAAGGATGATCAGAAGAAATGGAAAGCACCTGAGTTAAATATATGAGTGTCACAGCAAAGGGTCTGAATACTTAGGACCATGTGATATTTCAGTTTTTCTTTTTTAATAAATCTGCAACAATGTCAACAATTCTGTGTTTTTCTGTCAGTATGGGGTGCTATGTGTACATTCATGAGGAAGAAGAATGAACTTAAATGATTTTAGCAAATGGCTGCAATATAACAAAGAGTGAAAAATTTAAGGGGGTCTGAATACTTTCCGTACCCACTGTATCCCCGGAGAGGAGAAGACAAGAAGAGCCGGATGAAGATTTTTAATAAACTTTCCAAAACGTCTCCTGTCTTTATTTCCATACACTGCCTTTTATGTGGTGAATGAGTAGGGGTACAGTGTACCCCATACCCATTCACATAGGGAGGGGGTCCGGGATCTGGGGGGCCCCCTTGTTAAAGGGGGCTTCCAGATTCCGATGAGCCCCCTGACCGCAGACACCCACAACCACCGGCCAGGGTTGAGGGGATGAGGCCCTTGTCCTCATCAACATGGGGGCAAGGTGCTTTGAGGTGGGGGGTGCAGAGCTCCCCCTGCCCCAAAGCACCAACACTCCCCATGTTGAGGGCATGTTGCCTGGTGTGGTCCAGGGGGGGGTGGGGCCGCTCGCTTGTCCCTTCCCCTTTCCTGGCCTGCCAGGCTGCATGCTCGGATAAGGGTCTGGTATGGATTTTGGGGGGGGGCCCCACGCCGTTTTTTTCGGCGTGGGGCAACCCTCAAATTCCATACCGGACCCGAAGGGCCTGGTTTGGAACCTGGGGGGGACCCCCACGCAGTTTTTTTACCATTTTTGGCGTGGAGTTCCCCCTCAAGATTCTCACAGTGCAGGTCACGCCGCAAGTCGGATCCGACTTGCGGTGCGACCTCCATTCAAATCAATAGGCTCCCATAGGGAACCATTGATTTTGAATGGAAGAAAAAAAACATAACGTGGCTGAACGTAGGTTCATCACGTTTAGCCGCGTTTCTGCGTTTGAAACGCCGGGAAACACACGTTCGAACGCAAATAATTGCGTTCTAAAAAAAGTCCCTGAACGCAACTGCCTGCAAATGACTGTAAACGACCATGTGTACATGGACATATAAGATAACATGGAGCTGCGTTCAGGGGCTTCTGAAAAAAACGCCCAACTGCTCCTAAACGGCCATTTCCAGCGTCCCGTGTACATGGAGCCTAAGAACGTCCATTTAATTTTTTAATCGTTATTGGGGTCAAACCCACATTCATATTGATGCAAAATGAATAAACTTTCATTTAGAACAGGAGCATCAAACCTTTTGACCTTCCTGGGCCACACTAGAGGAAGAGGAATTGTCTTGGGCCACACATAAAATACACTAACAATAAGGATAGCTGATGAGCAGAAAAAGTCAGGAAAATAAGTTAACGATCACTAATACAGATCATGTACCTATCTGAGTAATAAAACTTAAATTTTTTGTAATATTTTCAATTATAAAAGTAAAAGGGGATAACATAAAATGAGTGTGATATTTGACACTCCTTTTGATAAACTACGCATCAATATCTGGTTGGATGGATGGAGTAGCAATAATCAATAGTTTCTCAAGGTGCCTATTAGATATTTTGGTTCTAATTTTTCCCTTCCCATGCTTACAAATATACAGTAGGTGCTGCCTAAAAAAACTGATGACATGAATAAGGCCTGATTGTGAAGATTGGGATATTTTTGTCTGGGAAGATAAAACTTATAAAGGTCCAGTAAAGAGACACTATCAAATCAAACCTTTTTTCAGCTGCATGTGTTCGCTAATTGTATATGCATTTTTATATATTTTTTTTAATTAAAAAAAAAAAAAAAATTAACATTTTTAAGCAAGTTTACAGTTTTGTGCTGGGTTATATACATAGCCATCTTGGGCTGCAGGTTGGACACCCCTGATTTAGAAGGTTATTTAAAAGTTTCAGGTCCTTAAAGTGGAACTTTAGTCAGAAAATTAAGTCCTGATAGATCACTCCAGGCTGACCCCTTTTTCAGGTATAGATATGTAAAATATTAAAAATAGTTGCCTATATTGTTTAAGATCCAGTAATACACTGTTTCACCCTGCTCTGCACATGCTTAGTTGCTCTCTATTTTTTTACGCACTGCTGAATTTGTAGAGGCCGATTTGCTGACAGCCTTAAAGCAGAATTAAGCTCTTCTATCCTTTCCAGCCAAGGAAGCTGCTTCTGTGTGATCTGCAACTGCCATGGTGCTGCACGTGTGATTAGTTTTGACAGCAGCCATTTGATGGTTTGCCAGCTTGGTTGAGGGCTCAAGCAAATCTGACAGTTGGCAATCCTGGCATTCTAGGAATGTAACTTTTGAAACCATTAAATCTATGGGTTTAGTTTCTTTTTATGTATTACTGCTGTTTAGGGGCTCTGGGCTTCAGCAAAATGGCAGCCTCCTGCAAGTAAAAACAGGGCCAATGCTGGAGGCAATTTTACAACAGACACTAATTTGGAATGCGGAATATATGTTCAATGAACAGTATATATATATATATAACATAATTTTTTTGAAGTTATGGGTAAAGTTCCGCTTTGTCCTGGCTCAAAAATACAATTGTTCTCACTGTGGTTCCCACTGTTTCTTTCATTTGAAATTTGCTAAGTAACATGTGTGAGGGCATCTGCCCGTTATTGGGAAGAGAACTCTATTTTTGTTTAATTTTTTTCACTGGATTTTACCATTTTGTTTACACCGTTGTTTGATTTTGTGTATCAACCTTAGTAAACATTAGTACTTTTATATAAAAAGATAAAGGGCAGTGTTTAGTAACAGCAGCCAGGCAGTCCCGGTGTACACAAAGTGATATTTAATATTTATGTGCTTTCATTCAATAACTAATCTATCATGTTATCTACATATATCAGACTAAAGGAAAGTGGATGTTCTCTGGCTTTTGAGGAACTAAAGGTTCCAGCAGACTCCAGATGTTGCACACTTGAGTACCAATTCGATCCACATTATGAGAACCATGTCTCTCTGAACACTGTTGTTTCAAGGCTTAATCAGTAAATTTGAAACTTGCTTGGCACCACCTGCTGGAATTTACATGGTACTTCATTATCTAATATAAAAGTATTAGAAATAGGAATGAACTCAGGTATGTTCAGATCCTAGTCCCAACCCACCTGAGCTATCCCACCTGAAAGCTGTCACTGCATATCACCAGTCCAGGGACAAGGGCATGCCATGCCCCAGAGCTGCTTGTGTACAAGGAGTGTGTATTTGGGCGGGAAATGCATTGACCACTTATGATTGGCAGTGTGTAGTGACAGCTTCCTGGCAGGAAAGCTCAGGTAGGTTTGGACTAGGACCCGAACATGTAATTGGAAACCACTAAAACCATTACTGTCTAATTTGTATAGGGGGAAGCTGTCACACAGCTTAAAGGCATTGTGCACTTTCAAATGCTTTTGTTGTTTTAACTAGATATTCAGTATAAAGGTATTAGGTGCTCTTACTCATAATAGTTGATATAAAGGTACCTACATCCTAAGTTAATCAGGGAGCGATTGCAAGGAGGGGGGGGGGGGGTTGCAGAAGGATTTTTCCTGGTACCATCAAAAGCATTACAGCCAAATAAAATCTAGTTTCTTTATTACATATTAGTTGAATAGTGTACAAAAATAGACATAAAACCAATGAACTGTCCCTACTTATCCTTTTAGATTGCATTATCTAATACCAATTAATAAACTAACTAATAAACCAATTTCAGAGGCTCAACTGTACATTGGATATCAACCCAAAATTATGAATATATTAATATATATACAGATGGGGTATACAGTTAGCCACTGCTCGACATGTTTCACGGTTGACCTTCTTCTTCGGGTCAGTCCTAAAACAAAAAATATATATGACATAGTAATAATAAAAGTAAGTCGCGCTGAATTATTAAATATCACCCTTATGACCAGTGACAAATAGTGCTACATATATGATTCATAAATCGTGTATCAATAGTTCAATGATAAAAGAAACTTATATATTAAGAGCAGCAAGTCCAAAAAGTCCATGTATATATAATCCTTGAGTAAATATAAATCTGAGAGAAGACCACTGGCTGTACAAACTTCTTACTAGAATGTATATTGTAACGCTGAGCGCTCCGATCCCTGCTCCTGGACCGGAGCGCTCACGGCGTTTGTCCCAGATCCACTCACCTGTGCCCGCTCCGGCTCTCTCCTCCGCTCACGTGGTTCCCGGCACCATAGGGCGCGCGCGCCGGCTGTTTGAAATATAAAGGGCCAGTGCACCAGTAATTGGTGCCTGGTCCAAATCTCCCTTCCTGTTCTCTGTTTCCTGTTTCCTGTTCCATATATAAGTGACCTGCCCCTTCTTGCCCTTGCCGGATCTTTGTTGCCTTAGTGAAAGCGTTACCTGTGTTATCCTTTGCCTTTTGCCGTACCCTTTGCTAACGACTACCGCCTCTGAACCTGTGCTGCCTGCCCTGACCTTTGCTACGCCTGACTACGCCTCTGCCTGTCCCTTTTGTACTACGCCTATATCAGCAGTCGGTGAGGTTGAGCCGCTACCAGAGGACACGACCTGGTAGTTACCGCCGCAGCAAGCCCATCCCGCCTTGCGGCGGGCTCTGGTGAAAACCAGTAACTACTTAGAACCGATCCTCTGGTACGGTCCACGCCAATCCCTCACTGACACAGCGGATCCACTCCTTGCACCGCTCCTGCTACCAGTCCGGACTCTGACATATATCATCAAATGCCCAATTCAAACGGTGTATTTCTTTCACAGCGGGACCAATTGGGATGCTCCTTTGGACCAGGAAACTCAGCACACTCGGCCCAAATCCATGAAAAATAAAATGACAGATCCCATAGCATAATACTGTATAAAAATTTTAGATATGCACCCATGTGCAATTCCTCTAAAAAGGTGCTGACAAAGAAACCTCTACCAAATCCAGGCTGGTGCCAAGAGAATTTTCAGGCAAAAAGGGAGGAATGTATAAAGAGGAATTATAGACCATCTCCCATAAGCACAATCTGCTTACCAGATATATAAAGATACATGCAGGTGATAACATAAGGTGACCGACAGGATAACAGTCTGAATCAACCACACTTGAAAGAGCCACCACCGACACCAATGCCGCTTACCAGAAGCATTTAAAATGAACCAAAGATCAGTCATCCGATTCCAATGTTGATCCGATGCCAGGTAGCTCCAAAAGACTCCCCACATAGGTCCAATTATAAGTTATGTGGAAACAACAAAGGAATGCCCCATAGTGTAAAACCATCAAAACATTTTATTGTGAATAAAGAGAGCAACTTACACAAATAAAAGGATCAAGAGCGTCTGTATTAATGAGCCACCGGCCGGCCGACTCTTCCGCCCGTCCTCAACTCGTAGTGGTGACGTCAGCACGCTGCAACCGACGTACGTTTCGTCCAATCAGACGTTTTCAAGGTACCTCAAGGATTATATATACAGGGACTTTTTGGACTTGCTGCTCTTAATATACAAGTTTCTTTTATTATTGAACTATTGATACACAATTTATGAATCATATATGTAGCACTATTTGTCACTGGTCATAAGGGTGATATTTAATAATTCAGCGCGACTTACTTTTATTATTTCTATTTTGTGTTTGTCACACTTTAAGTTGCTGCTCGTTTTAGGAGCCTAGCGCGATTAATATCCTTTTTTTCCTATATATGATATAGTGATTTAGATAATGCAATCTAAAAGGATAAGTAGGGATAGTTCTGTATAAATTTTTAAATGGCTGTGATAGACAACAGTAACACTTACCCCGATCGTTAGCTACACTTGATGGATTGGACCACAAGTAGGCACCAAGTATTCTCCCCCAGGGGAGCAGGCAAAAGGAAACCACTGGGAACTATATGACTAGAATGGATTGATGTCAGACTATATCACTGAAGGTAAGTTAATGATATGGGCATTATCAGCCAGACCTTAAGATATGAAAAAGGACAATTAGTCTGTGGTCATAACACAGAACAAATTAGAATAGAAAATAAAAAAACAGGATAAAATAGAATAGAATAAAAAAAATAGAATAAAATAGACTTTTATTTCTTTTAAATTGATTTGAATTCAAATAAAACAAATTCTAAAAACGGATTAAACGAATTTATGCAAATAATGAATAGAAACAAAACACATTTCTCTTACGTCCTCTGACAGTCGCTACCCACTCATACAGTCTTCACTACTTGGTATTGGACTTATCCACAGGAGTAAGCTAGGCAGAATATTTTATTAAAAAAACATTCACAAAACCTTGTATAGACACACCTACAGGGGGCTGTCCCTCTGGTCCAATACCCCCAGCTTGCAGCATTCCCAATTCAGTTTGTCTTTTGCCTAGTTAGGAGTAGGCAGGCTTCCCTTGGCTGAGGCTGCAGTCTCAGCCTTTTCTTCTAATTTTTATTTCTGAAAAAGGGATTTTTCTTTATAATAATAGCTTTTTATTTGTTCCTGCGCTTAGTTAGTCAGACTTCGGAAGACTACAGCGTTTGCGGAGCTGGGAATGGCACTGGTTATCCTAGAGCCTTACGGAATCCCAGCCTGCCATCAAGCATTAGCAGGCTATGCGTACACCCAGGCCTCGCAAACGACCTGTCCCTGTCCTCAGGGACAAGCCTGTGAAGTGGCTACTTTGCTGGGATGTCTCAACTGCGGTACGCCGCATGTTGCTAGCGTCCTGTTCGGCTGACGGCACCCCCACCCAGAGTGGGAGGCTTCCTGTCACAGAGCGGTACCCCATGTTTCGCTGGACGGTGAGTACCATGCTACCCCTCTGTCTATGGCATTATCTGTCGGGGGGTGTATGTGGGGCCTCTGTTATGGGGATGGCAGTCTATGTGGAGTCTGTGATATCCCCCTCATGTCTGTCAGTATGGTTCCCATGTGTCCCTTCCCGGTCCCTGCAGGGGGCGCTATAGCGGTTCTGCCGCTGTGTGGGGGGGTTGCGGGGGTCCCTGAGTCCCTGTGATGCTTGTGCAACGTTTTGGGGGTACAGACATCCTTGTGGGGGCCGCAATCGGTGTAAAACTGCGGGCCGCCATTTCAGGTGTGGGCAGGCTGTTTGACCTCATTGTGAGGGCAGCAGCCATTTTCTGTAATGCCCCTCGGGCGCCATCTTTAGAGTGGGCAATGTGTTTCCTCAATGTGCTCAGCGGCCGTTTTCTCTGAGCCTCCCCAATAGACTTAAATTGGCAACCATTTTCTTGTGGCTCAGAACTATGTTCTGCCTCTAGTGGCGTGACATAATTTCCTTCTCCTGGCACACAGATCGAGCTGGCAGCGTGGGTACAGTATAGCCCACTTCGGGGGGATTTTTTGCTGTTTTTTCTGGCTTATATCTCTGCTGGCAGTTATTATTTTTCAGTGCTTAGTAGCACAGGCTAGTTATTTATTGCGGTGCATTGCGGTGGGAACCGCAGTTATCGATGATTTAAAGGGCCAGCGCCATTTAATTTCTAAGTGTTCTGATGGAGTTCCAGGACAGCAAATTCCCCCCAGCTCTGGTGGAGGGTTCAGGTACTCCTGAATCCTCTGCTATAGTCTCACTTACTGCTGCACTTACGACTTTAGCGTCCAAAGTGGATCTGTTGATGTCTGAGCGGGCTTCTAAGAAATGGCCCAGGCTTTCTCAGTCTTCTGATTCAGAGCCAGATATGGTTGCCACGGACAGTGTACCCCCTGAAGGGTCTCAGTCCTCTCAGTCGGATGGGGAGGAGGAGGAGGTGGAGGATTACCCCTCCGGGTCCGCAAGAGAACGTGCTGCAATGTCTGCGCTCATTAGCTCTGTTAAAGACACGCTACATTTATAAGATGAGCCCCACCTTCCGGGTAAGCGGTCTTCCTTTGGCACCCGCAAAGCCCAGAAGTCGGTTCAGGTGTTTCCCTGTCCCACTGAGTTTCACGAAACAGTGAATGAACAATGGCGCAATTTAAAGCGCAATTTTGTGGTGCCTAAGTGGTTTCAGTCCTGTTATCCCTTTGCGTCTCCGGTGGATTCGCGCTGGACTGTGGCTCCTAAGGTGGACCACACTGTGTCCAGGTTAAATAAAGCCACTATGATGCCCGCTGAGGATTCTCCAGTGTTTAAAGATCCGGCGGATAGGCGGGTGGAGTCTCTTACCCGCCAATCCTATCTGGTGGCAGGTTCCTTGATGAAACCCGTGTTCGCCTCAGTAATGGTCTCTCAGGCTGTGGTGGAGTGGACTAAGGTGCTAAGACGCACCCTTGTGGCTGATTCCGCCCCTCCTGCTACTCTGGAGATGGTGGACCAAATTATTCAGGCTGTTTTATACCTGTGCGACGTGGCCTTGGATTAGTCCCCTTTAGTCTCACGCTTATCTGCAGTCGCAGTGACGATCTGTCGCATCGTGTGGTTGAAAAGCTGGTCGGCCGACCAGTCTTCCAAGAAGACGGTGTCTGACATCCCTTATGCAGGGAATCGCCTTTTTGGGGACTCCCTGGACGAATTGGTGAAGGGGGTCACTGAGGGTAAAAGCACGCTGCTGCCCCAGGTGTCCAGGGGCAAGTCTTTCCACGGTAAGCGGGGCCCTTCCTTTAAACCTAACCAGGGGTCCTTTCGTGCCTTTGAGGCACAAGACAAGGGCAAATCCTTCAAGGCCTCTGGTGGTCAGAAGAAGCCTTGGGCGGGAAAATCAAAAGCTGCCCACTCTGGTACGGCAGCCCAGCCTGCCTCGACCTGAAGGGGCGCCCTCACCCGTCTCAGGGGTGGGGGGATGTCTGCGCTGTTTTCCCAAGCCCTGGCTGGCCAAGGTTCAGGACAGATGGGTTCAGGAACTCATTCGGTCGGGGTACAAGATCGAATTTCGATCACTCCCAATAGACAGATTCTTTCCCTCAAATCTTAATTTGACCCCAGATCGTTTCCAAGATCTCCAACGGGCGGTTCAAGATTTTCTCGCCCAGGGGGTGATCGTCCCGGTGCCACATAAGGACAAGTTTCGGGGTTTTTACTTGAACCTGTTCACGGTGCCCAGGAAGGAGGGCAAGGTGCGTCCAATTCTGGACTTAAAGTTTCTGAACCGCTTCGTGCGGGTTCAAAAATTCCGCATGGAGTCCCTCCGATCGGTGGTGGCCTCCCTGAGTCCGGGAGATTTACTGGCTTCCATCGACCTCAAGGATGCGTATTTACACATCCCCATATACGAAGGTCATCAGAGGTACCTCCGATTCGCACTCACGGAGGAGCACTATCAGTTCGTGGCGTTGCCTTTTCGGTCTCACTTCGGCTCCAAGGGTGTTTACCAAAGTGTTGGCTCCTGTCCTGGCCCTGTTGCGGGCGCAGGGGATTGAAATCCTTTGGTATCTGGACGATCTCCTATTAAGGTCGAGTTCCAGCGCGATCTGTCAACCACGGTTCAGATGCTTCAGGAGTTCATGTGGACCATCAATTTTCAGAAGTCAAAATTGTCTCCTTCTGTTCGCCTCCCTTACCTGGGGATGGTTCTAGATTCCGCCCAGGCAAAAGTCTTCCTGCCGGAGGACAAACTCCGGACTCTGCAGAACGAGGTCAGGTCCCTCAGGGACGACGAGTCCTCATCGCTCAGGACCTGCATGCGGTCCCTGGGATTGATGGTGTCGGCCTTCGAGGCGATACCATTTGCACAGTTCCACACATGATCTCTGCAAGCTGAGATTCTGGCCAGGTGGGACAGACGTCCTCATTCCTTGAAAAGGAGGATCTCTTTGAGCCACCAAGTCAGAGCGGATCTTCTGTGGTGGCTCCAGTCTCCGGCTCTGACGGAAGGGAAATCCTTCCGGCCGTTGTCATGGATGGTGGTCACCACGGACGCCAGCCTGTCGGGCTGGGGTGGCGTTCTGGGCAATTTGTCTGCCCATGGCACTTAGTCGGGGGTGGAAGCCTCCCTGTCAATCAATATCTTGGAACTGCGAGCGATCAGACTATGTTTGCCCTGTTGGTCGGATCATCTTCGGGGCCGCCCTGTGCGTGTGCAGATGGACAATGCAACTGCGGTGGCATACGTAAATCACCAAGGGGGCACCAGGAGTGCTGGGGCAGCCAAGGAAGTGGCCAAGATTCTGTCTTGGGCCGAGACGCAGGTCCCGGCGATTTCAGCGGTTCACATTCCAGGTGTGGAGAACTGGCAGGCCGACTATCTGAGCCGTCAGACCCTGGACCAGAGGGAATGGTCCCTACACCCGGAGGTGTTTCAGATGCTGTGTGCGCGGTGGGGATCCCCGGATTTGGATCTGTTCGCATCACGGCTAAACAACAAGGTGGGAAGGTTCATGGCAAGAACGCGCGACCCTCTGGCAGATGCCTCGTACGCATTGGTAGTGCCTTGGAATCGGTATCGCCTAATTTATGCCTTCCCCCTGATTCAATTGCTGTCCAAGGGATTGGGAGTCTAATGAAAGGATCCATTTTATTGCACACTGACACAAGACGGCTCTGTCCATCGCAAGCCCCTGCATGCAAACAACTCCTCTTCTACGTGACCGGACCGACTCCCGGAGCCCCCACACACCCTGAGACATCACATGTTATCCTGATCACACACAGGAGTGCAGAACAAAAAGCCTTCTTCTGTCTGCTCTCTCCCATCCCTCTCTCTCCCATCCCTCTCTCTCTCTCATCCCTCTCTCTCTCATCCCTCTCTCTCCCATCCCTCTCTCTCTCTCCCATCCCTCTCTCTCTCTCTCTCCCATCCCTCTCTCTCTCCTTCCTCTCTCTCCCATCCCTCTCTCTCTCATTCCTCTCTCTCCCATCCCTCTCTCTCTCCCATCCCTCTCTCTCCCATCCCTCTCTCTCTCATCCCTCTCTCTCTCTCATCCCTCTCTCTCTCTCATCCCTCTCTCTCTCATCCCTCTCGCTCTCATCCCTCTCGCTCTCATCCCTCTCGCTCTCATCCCTCTCGCTCTCATCCCTCTCGCTCTCTCATCTCTCTCTCTCTCCCCATCCCTCTCTCTCTCTCATCCCTCTCTCTCTCCCATCCCTCTCTCTCTCCCATCCCTCTCTCTCTCCCATCCCTCTCTCTCTCCCATCCCTCTCTCTCTCATCCCTCTCTCTCTCATCCCTCTCTCTCTCATCCCTCTCTCTCTCTCATCCCTCTCTCTCATCCCTCTCTCATCCCCCTCTCTCTCTCTCTCTCATCCCTCTCTCTCCCATCCCTCTCTCTCTCCCATCCCTCTCTCTCTCCCTCACCCCTCTCTCTCTCCCTCACCCCTCTCTCTCTCCCTCATCCCTCTCTCCCATCCCTCTCTCTCTCCCATCCCTCTATCTCCCATCCCTCTCTCTCTCCCATCCCTCTCTCTTCCCTCTCTCTCTCTCGTCCCTCTCTCTCTCTCGTCCCTCTCTCTCTCTCGTCCCTCTCTCTCTCTCTCGTCCCTCTCTCTCTCGTCCCAGGTATAGGAACTTAGTGACAATCACTATACAGAGGGAGCTTATGTTGCAGTACATGTCCTGGCGTGATATGATCCATTGACAAAGCTGGACTGGCCATGGGTGAATTGCCATCAGTTCATTGTACACTGTGCAGTGCAATGTATTATAAAATTTAATTGCTTGAATTATTTTCCCATTATGGGCATGAGTGGGGCCTCATGTCTAAGTTTTGCCTAAGGCCTCACAAAGCCTAGAGCCGCCTCTGCCCACAGCAATACCAGCCAGCAGTACCCACAACAGTACCAGCCTGAGCCAGCAGTACCCACAGCAGTCCCTGCCTGAGCCAGCAGTACCAGCCAGCAGTACTAGCCAGTAGTACCAGCCTGAGCCAGCAGTACCAGCCAGCAGTACCACCAGCAGTACCCACAGCAGTACCAGCCAGCAGTATCTACAGCAAAGTACCAGCCTGAGTCAGCAGTACCCACAATAGTACCAGCCTGAGCCAGCAGTACCAGGCAGCAGTACCCACCAGCAGTACCCATCAGCAGTTCTTTTTCAAAATTTACCACCACAAAGTCGACTGCGCTCCAGACTGACCAACGCAAACCTGGAAAACCAGTTGCGAGTAGCAACATCATCAATACCAGCTAACATCACACACCTCACCAAAGAGAAACAGTTGCAGCCATCACATTAGGGGTGAGTTAAATAAATGTTTGACCAAATATAACACATTTTTAATTTGATAATTTTGTATGGCCCCCGAGGGTTTTATAAATACCCAAATGGCCCTTGGCAGAAAAAAGATTCCCCACCCCTGGACTAAAGTCTGGTACACACGAGCAGATTATTGGACTAATTTTTGTCAGTTTTTTGTTGCATGCTAATCTCATATGGAAAGTGAAGAGGTTACTTTCATATGAAAATTCTCGTATGACAGAATTCAACTTCAGAAGTGATGTCATGTTGAATGGTTATGTATGTGTTCTTTGCTTTTTCGAGCATGCGTAGTCTTGCTCTTATGATCGGCTGAAAACTACTAATTAAATGAAAATCAAACATTGTGTTCACTTACAATAAAAATTTTATAGCCTGCACACCCAGTCTTTGTCGTTCCAAAATTTGTAATCGGCTGTCGAAAGCACTATACTAACAATATGAAAATTGTCAGATCGTTTGTCAGACGAGATTCTACTTTCGATTTTTTAACCACTTAAGCCCCCGGAAGATTTTACCCCCTTCCTGACCAGGGCCTATTTTGCGATTCGGCACTGCGTGACTTTACCGGACAATTGCGTGGTCGTTTTTTCCCCACAAACAGAGCTTTCTTTTGGTGGTATTTGATCACCTGTGCGATTTTTACTTTTTGCGCTATAAACAAAAAAAGAGCGTAAATTCAGAAAAAATAACAATATTTTTCACATTTTTTTATATGAAATTCCCCCCCAAAAAAATTTAAAAATTAAAATTTTTTAACATTTTTGGCCAATTTGTTTTCTGCTACATATGTTTGGTAAAAAAAATCGCAATAAGCGTATTTTGATTGGTTTGCGCAAAAGTTATTGCGTTTACTAACTAAGGGAAAGATTTCTGTCATTTTTGGTGTTTTTTTTTTTTTTTTTAACGAGTAATGGCGGCGATCTGCGATTTTTTTTTTTTTTTTTTTTTGTGGGACTGCGACATTGCGGCGGACAGATCGGACCCTTGACTGACATTTTTGACACTTTTGGGCTATACATATGCACTGTTACTGTAAAAATTACAGGGAAGGGGTTAACTTTATTGGAGAGCCAGGGGTTAAATGTGTCCCTAGGGGTGTGCTTCTTACTGGCTTTTCATGTAACCACAGAGACATACGATCCTAAATAGCAGGATCGTATGATCTCTGCAGTTACACCAGGGAGAATGACAGACGGCTTTGTTTACATCAGCCGCCTGCCTTTCTCCCTCTGCAGCGGACGATCGCGAGTGACCGGCGGACATCCGAGCCGCCGGTCACTCGCGCTGGAATGTCCGAGAACGAGCGGGGGCGCCCCCTATTGGCTCGCGGGCGAGTAATGTATATATACGTCACTTTGCCCAGGAGGGGCTTACCGCCGCCGTATATAGTCGTGCGGCGGTCGGCAAGGGGTTAATTGTGTGTACGGGCCTTTAGACCTGCAGTATGTAATCATTTTTAGGTTTACATACAAGTTCGCATTTGATTGTGACACTGAGATAAGGGGGTGTATTGCAGCTTACCAGTACACATGTGGTTGCTGGATTCGTTTTCAATTTTTAGGTTAGGAGCCTTTTCAGCAAAAACACAAAATATCTGTTGATCCTGCCATACATGATTGAAGTCCAGCCTATCCATAGACACACTGAAACAGCATAGCCACCCAGGGACAAAAAGTGGTATTCGCATGATTGCCGGGTGGAAAAAAAGAGAAGGACACTTGAAAAAGGTAAACCAATGCAACCACCTCATCCACAGACTGGTAAGCTGCAATATATTATGTATTTTTGGGAGTTTAGATGTGCTTTAATCTTTCTATTTAGCTTTAACTAGTCCCTGTTTTTCTGCCTTTTAGCAGGTAAAGGCCCTCTCCAATTTCCAGCAAGTAAATATCGTTTTTAAGGGTAGGTTATAGAAACATGAAGCCTGATATTGCTGAAACCTTTCTGAAAATGCTAGTTGCCTGGCTGTCATTCTAAACTGCACAGAGTATGCAGCAAGTTAAATCTGAATGACATTGGAACGCCTATCTACTTACCTATGTTAGCTCAGTGACTCAGAATGTATTGAATCTATTAGGTCAGCATTAACCAAGTGATAAACATTTGGAAAGAGAATAGTATTGCCCCTGTATTTCTCTCACTGGTTTTCTGCAATTATGAGCTGCAGCAGTTCCTGTGCTGAATATTGCAAGTTACATCTGAGCAGGGGATACTTAAATAGCTTTCTGTGTGGTATTTCAAATCCCTGTCTAGTTTTGTTTTTGTTGTTTGTGGCCTATCAGGGAGATTTCCTTTCACTTCCTGTTTCAGAAGTGCAACGGGAAGTAAGAGATATTCTTTCCAAGACAAGCAGAAATCTTCTTTTAGCTGCCACCAGATGAGCTTTATTTGCCCCACCTACTGGTTTTTTTTTTTTGGGGTGGGTTTTCCAATCACTTTCTGTACTGCAGACAATGGTCACCAACACTAAGGCTAAAGGCCCGTACACACGTACCGATCGTCGGCATACAAACGTCGGCGGACGAAAGATCTGCCGATTGTACGCGTGTTAGTATGGTGCCTCCGACAGATGTCTGCGCACAATCCGCGGACAAAAGTCTTTCGTGCAAACATGAAAATTTTTGTCTGCGGACACCAGAACGGACGATTGTTCGCCTGTCGGTACAGAATTCGGCCGACAGACCGCAGATTTGCAAGACTGGGCATGCTCAGAAAATTAAAAACACAGGGAAAGTTAACCATTACATGACATCACTTCTGCAGTCAGCTGAAGTCTGCAGACAAAATTCTTGTGCTGTCCTTGTGCTGTCTTTGCACTTTTCAACAGACACCGACATCCCGGGGAGAAAAGACGAACATTTGTATGCCGACGATCGGTACGTGTGTACGGGGCTTTACTTTCATAGTTGCTCATTCTCTGAAAAGTGATCCGTCATAGATCCCTTTTCAGAGTGTAACTAGGCAGCTGCTGTCAGGCACTCAGGAAACGATTTTCCACTGCATGAATGCCTTTTTTTTTCTTTGTTTTTTTTTTTTTTTATTTTGAATTTATTTTTGCTTAACAGCACTGTTCAAGGGGACTAATGTGCTGCAACCCCAAGGAAGGTGTTTAGCTCACGCTTGTGGCATGGCCCTTTTGATTTGAATGGTTGAGTCTGACAAGTGGTGCTGCCTGCTAACCAGAAATGCCATGTGAAAATGCAAAGCAGTACAGTCACTGCATGTGAACAGTCCCCTTTAGGAGGGCAGTTGGGGGTGATAAAACAGCAGCTCAACTACTTGTTTTTAACTCCCCTCTTGCTCTTTCGCCTATGTGACAGTGGCTTCATAGTTAAGTTAAAATTGTATTAAACGCATAAAGAAATGTTTAATATATTGCAGCTTACCATTTCTTAGATGGGACGGCTGCATTCATTTTATTGTAATATGACGGGCAAGTGGAAGCCCTGTTACTCTGGGAGGACATCATATGACATCTTTCCAGAATCAAACCTTGCACGTGCCCCACGGGCCGAGCTCCGATTTGATCTGTCACCTGCTGTGTCAACCGGACACAGCCAATGACAGATCACTGTACCAGCCTGCTGCTGATACCATGTGATCACTGTGGCCAGTTACAGCAGATCACATGACCGCTATATCATCAGTTGTTTTATTGTGATGAACTCTGTGATTGGTCACAGTAATCACATGGTACAGACAAGAGCTGTGGCCAATCACAGCTAATCACAATAGTAACCACTGAATGAATAGTTTTCTTTCAGAAAATAATGGTTCCTTATAACTGTAAAATTCAGTTATAGGGAAGCATAGTGTGTAAAAATAAAAAAAATCTTGATCACCTCCCTAGAGTATAACAGTGTTACTATGGTAACACGGTATTGCTCTGGTTATCAATTGCACTGGACTGCATTGGTGACAGTATGTAAAAAATATGAAAAAAAAATTTAAACTTTCCTGATTTTCGAAAAAAAACTGTGCCAAAAATGACAACTTCCATGCCTCTTATTAAATACCTTGAACTGTCTACTTTCCAAAAAGGGGTAATTTGAGGGTATTTGTACGGTTTTGGCATTTTCGGCTTCATGACATGAGAATGGCTGTCAGTACATCGGAATTGATTGATTTTCAGATATATACCATAGTTTGTGGACTCTTTAACTTTCCTACAGACTAAGGGCTCTTTCACACGGGCGATCCGATCAGATCCGCCTGTCAGTTTTTTAGGCAGATCTGATCGGATCCTCCATGCAGCTCTATGGGGCAGCGGATGTCAGCGGAGACGCCTCCGCTGACACCCGCTGCCATCCGTATCCGATCCTGTCCGTGAAATCTGGACGGATGGAAACCCTATTCTTCCATCTGTTCAGGGATCGGATGAGAGTGGACAGACGGTCCGCTCTCATCCGATCCCCCATAGAGAGCAGCGGGAGCTGTGACACCTCCCTCTCCGCACTGCAAGCAGAGACGGAGCTGTCATCCGCCGGCTCAGCGGAGATCGGCGGATCGATCCCCGCTGAGCAGCACGGATCCGCCTACGGAGGCGGACCGTGTGAAAGAGCCCTAAATATTATACAGTGATAGTGGTTATTTTCACCAAAGAAATGTAGCAGTATACATTTTGGCCTAAATTTATGAAAAAAGATTATTTACTTGCAAAGTGTTATAACAGAAATGAAGAAAAACTTGTTTTTTTTTTTCCCAATGTTGTATATTTTTTGTTTATTTAGCAAAGAAAAAAAAAAAACAGCAGCGATTAAATACCCCTGAGGCTACGTTCACATCTTGGCCTTTTTGGGGGCGTTTTTACAAATCCTATTCATTTCAATGGCCCCTGTTCTCATCTGAGCGTTCTGACGTTTTAAGCAAAACACCAGACGCTCAAAAAAGTACATTAGCTTCTTTTTGGGCAGATTACAGGCGTTTTTATTTTTTTCCATTGGTCACTTGTCAAACCTAAAAACGCCTGCACAACGCCTTAAAAACGCCTGTAAAATAGCAACGCCTAGATGTGAACGTAGCCTGAAAGAAAGCTCTATTTGTGTGAAAAAATTATATGGGTACAATGTTACATGACTGTGCAGTTGTGTGAAAGTGCTGAAAGCTAAAAATTGGCCTGGGCAGGAAGGGGGTAGAAGTGTCTGGTATTAAAGTGGTTAATATCGCTTTAACTCCCTATGGGGGGGGGGGGGGGAGGGGAAGACACAACAGAAACCGGTCACATTCTATTCAAAACCAAAAGATAAAGTTTTGGCTTTGCATTTAAACATTTCTGATTATTGTGTTTGCCAGAAATCGAAACATAAGTCTAATGTGATGTATGGCAAAATGTTACTTTGTCACGTGAGATATTCAGAAGTGTTAAATTTTTTTCTTTCACATTTGTTCCTGTCAGGCTTGTGGAGTTTTTAATTTCTCAGTGCAGTTTTTGCAGACCTTTGACTTCCTGTGGTTACTTGTGCTACACACTGCTTTAATAGAGGTTGTTAGTCTTGAACTGACACAGAGGAGCGTGCACGGCTGCTTTAGGTTGAGATGTGCTGTTTGCTGCAGCTGCATCCTTAGCAGAGTTTATCGACTTTGCAGCACCAGGCACCACTTAAGGTTCTCCTGCCTTGTCCTATGTTGAGATGGATGAGAATCAATTTGTGGAAGGAGCCAGCCACAATGTTTGCAGCCTTCAGGCTGATTTTCAGTATGGGTTTTTTACAGTTACATACAGCCTGGTATTTATATTGGGCTTACCGGGCAATATCTTTGCTTTGTACTTCCTGAGTCGGAGTCTGCAAAGGGCACGAAGCTCTAACGTCTATTTTGTTAACCTGTCTGCAGTAGACTTTGTATTTCTATGCCTACTACCTTTTCGGATTTATTACCACAACGCTGGAAACAACTGGGTGTTAGGTGACATAGCTTGCCGAATTATGGGCACTCTTTTCTATGCCAACATCTACTTGAGCATTGGCTTCTTCACTTGTATATGCCTGGACAGGTATCTTGCAGTTGTTCACCCAGTGATATTCCTAAGACTCAAATCTAGTTGCTATCCGTTAGTACTGACCATTATCATCTGGATAGTCTGCAGTGCCATTGTACTGCCATTAATATTGGGAGGTCCGCTGGACAATGTGCTGGAAAACAGCACACGGACTTCTTGTTTTGAAGGCTTCTCCCCAACACTTTGGCAGAACCGGCTTGTTTCCTACAATGTCTGTGCCTTGATCTTTGGATTTCTGGTACCTTTTACAGTTATCGGAGTGGTCTTCCCAGTGATGGCACGAAAAGTGTGCCAAATCAGATCAAGCATTCATCGAAAAGTGGCCATGAGGATCATAGGATACGTTTTTGTCACTTCTCTGCTTTGCTTCCTGCCCTACCATGTCACCCATCTCCTGCATTTCCTCATGAGAATGGACATCATTAGGACTTGTGCTGCCAGCCAAAATATCTATAAGGTACGAAGAATCACTTTGGCCTTAGTAAGCCTCAACAGCTGCTTGAACCCTGTTCTCTACTTAATTCCATACTTAAGCCGTAGAGTTCATTTGCCAACCCTACCTGTTGCTAGAAAGGAATATGTCCTTAATGATGTGACTGCCAAGCACAAAACTCCCCCTGTGGTCTCTTCACCCACTCGTTTTCCAAACCACAAGCAGTCTAGTGTCACTATCTTGGATGCAAAGGTCGAGTGGTCAGTACTGTAAACTTGCAATTCAATTCCAACATTATGCCTTTCAGACTGGACTTACTGGGACTAAGAGCACTTGTGTTGATGTGTTTGTCTATATGTTTTTGTTTAAGCCCATTATTAATGAAGAAACAATATATTGTTCTTTTGTGTTTTTATTTATTTGTTATGGTCTATATCACACTCTGTTGATTTCCTTTCATATTTTGTCCTGTTCTTTTAAAGTTGTTGTAAACTTTAATCTTTGTCTTGTACCTATAGGTAAACCTGTAATAAGGCATACCTATAGGTACTGTAAATATCTCTTAAACATGCACCATTTAGGAGATATTTACTATATATGAAGCCGATGACGTCATTGAAGCATGCACTCTGAAAGAATGGCTACCTGAGCCATTCCTTCATAAATGGCGGCTTCCCTCCGCATGCGCAGGAGTGACGTTATTCACGGACCAGAAGAAGACGGGTGAAGATGGAATGCTTTGTTTTCAGGTAAGTTTCACATATGAGATACATACTAGCACATTATGCCATTACCTTGTAGTTCTGGGGGAAAAAAGGCACCCAGCGGTTTACAAAAGCTTTTAATTATCTGTGATACTTTTACCTTTGTTATGTTATTTAATAGGGCAAAGTGCAATTGCCCTTGGCATCCAAGAAAAATTAATCTTTCACTGATGTGGCTACAGTATATGGAATGTAATTTGGTTTTAATGGAATGCAGCACTTTGCAAATCACCATTGCTCGTTGCAGTTAATAATTGTGATTAGAGACTTTGAAGTTGATTAACTAAAATTTTAAAGTGCAAAATTTGGTGAAGCTGGGCATGGTAGCAAATCGGCTTCTGATTTCATTTGTTCAATTATGCTTTGACCAAATAATCTGGAAGCTGATTAGTTACTATGCAGAGTTGCACCAGCTTTAGCATTCTCCAGTTTTAGTAAATCAACCCCCTTGTTTTATTACATTCATATACACACATTGTGGACCTCAGTCAACTGTTCTTTTATTAAGTCAAAGCTAAACACAACCTCTGCAAGAAATACACCTAATATAGAACTGTAAACAGGTTTAAATATAAAAGTATATAAAAATTATTAACAAGCATTAAATGAGCTTTAAAATAAACTATCATTGACCTATTTAGCTGCAGACACTGTGCAGTAATTCATGCCCAAAGTTTAGAGAGATTTTTGCAGTTTAACTCCTATTCTTTCTGTCAAATGCTGCTTATAACCCTCACAATACAGTGGTTTGTGCTGGCAGAGCTGAGTAACATCCATACCCTCGTATTTTTTACTTTTGGATATAGCTGGATAGAAGAAAATTTTCTGCTCTGTGTTTTTCCTTTACTTCCTGTCCCTTTGACAGGAGAGTGGTTGTCACCAAGACAAGAAGGCACAGACACAATAAAAACAATGCCAGAATGCAAATCAAACTCAAATCCCCTAAAGTTGGGATTTTGGTAAAGCCCCTGTTGGGAGATTTCTGATTACTTCCTGCCTTGATAGGATATGAAGGTACATCCCCCCAACAGAGACACAGTAATAAACACCTGCCCAAGAGTCCGTTATCGCTCGGTTAAAGACTAAATGAACATTTTTTTTGTCTGGAGTTGGGCTTCAAGAGTTCTAGAAATACAAATTGTATTTATTGTGTTCCCCATTCCTGCAGAGCTCATGCAAACAGGGCTTTATGTAATTGAACCTGGGTACCCAGACTATTTCATGCAACTATATATAAGAATTACACTCTGCAGTATAGGAACCTATGGGGTTTTAGTGCTTCAGCCTACATAACAGCCACATTTTGTCTAGTACCTCCTGCCATGTTTTATCTGATTTCAGAATGATTTTACAAATAGTGGTCTACATATGCACAATTATTTTCTGCCATATGTATATTTTGTTAATCTAAAATATTCATTTTTTTTTTAACCAAAAGGTCAAACTGTTGTGGGCAGGCATGCCCCCTGAACTTGTAAAATGTCCACCTAGGCGTGTCAAGCTCAAATAAAACAGGAAGCCCAATGAGAGATAATTTCCCTTATTTGAATGTTTAACCCATGACAGTCAGAATCCAGTGAGTAGTTTACATGAGACACATGAGTAATGAGTAAGTTGAAGGATGTGCTGTGTAAAAACCTTTATTTATTTTCTATATTGCCCATCATGTTCAAACTTCTAGGCAGGTTTCCGTTTGACTGGGGGCAGTTTAAAAACATTAGTCTACATGGTTAGTCTGGCTGAAGAAAGACACAAGTCCATCTAGTTCAACCAACAGAGAAAAAAAAAAATTATAAATACATACCGTATATACTCGAGTATAAGCTGACTTTTTCAGCATGTTTTTATATGCTGAAAAAGCCCCCCTCGGCTTATACTCGAGTCCCAGTCTTACTTACCTTTTCCCCGGTCATAAAGCCCGTACACGTTCGGCTATTCCCGGGCAGACGGCACATGCGCGGTGATGTGTTGGCGCCGGGCGGCATCATTTTTAAATGTAAGGCACCTCTTTAAAAAAGGTAAGTGAGACTCCTCCGCAGCCCCTGCATCTCCTCAGGAAATGCAGTGCTGCAGTCATGGTACAGGAGATTAACTTGTACCATGCCCGCAGCACTGCATCTCCTGTACCATCTCCTGTACCATGCCTGTACCATCTTCTGTGCCATGCCTGTACCATCTTCTGTGCCATGCCTGTACCATCTCCTGTACCATGCCTGTACCATCTCCTGTACCATGCCTGAACCATGCCCGCAGCCCCTGTTTTGGGTCTCGTGGTGGTCCAGTTGGGTCCAGTAGCTGCTGCATTTCCCAGGCTTATACTCGAGTTAATACGTTTTTCCAGTTTTTTTTGGTAAAATTAGGTGCCTCAGCTTATATTCGGGTCGGCTTATACTCGAGTATATCCAGTATGTGTACACATACATACATATATGTATACACACACACACATATATATATACAGTATCTCACAAAAGTGAGTACACCCCTCACATTTTTTTAAATATTTTATTATATCTTTTCATGTGACAACACTGAAGAAATTACACTTTGCTAGAATGTAAAGTAGTGAGTGTACAGCTTGTATAAAAATGTAAATGTGCTGTCCCCTCAAAATAACCCAACACACAGCCAATAATGTCTAAATCACCGGCAACAAAAGTGAGTACACACCTAAGTCAAAATGTCCATTTTGGGCCCAAAATTTCAATATTTTGTGTGGCCACCATTATTTCCCAGCACTTCCCTAACCCTCTTGGGCATGGAGTTCTCCAGATCTTCACAGGTTACCACCGGGGTCCTCTTCTACTCCTCCATGACGACATCATGGAGCTAGTGACCTTGTTCTCCTCCACCTTCCATTTGAGGATGCCCCACAGATGCTCAATAGGGTTTAGGTCTAGAGACATTCTTGGCCAGTCCATCACCTTTACCCTCAGCTTCTTTAGCAAGGCAGTGGTTGTCTTGGAGGTGTGTTTGGTGTCATTATCATGTTTGAATACTGCCCTGCGACCCAGTTTCCGAAGGGAGGGGATCATGCTCTGCTTCAGTATGTCACAGTACTTGTTGGCATTCATGGTTCCCTCAATGAACTGTAGCTTCCCAGTGCTGGCAGCACTCATGGAGAAAGGGATCATGACACTCCCACCTCCATGCTTGACTGTAGGCAAGACACACTTGTCTTTGTACTCCTTGCCACCACACACGCTTGATACCATCTGAACCAAGTAAGTTTATTTTGGTTTCATCAGGCCACAGGACATGGTTCCAGTAATTCAAGTCCTTGGTCTGCTTGTCTTTAGCAAACTGTTTTCAGGCTTTCTTGTGCATCATCTTTAGAAGAGGACTTCCTTCTGGGACGACAGCCACGTAGACCAATTTGATGCAGTGTGCGGCGTATGGTCTGAGCACTGACAGGCTGACCCCCCCCCCACCCCATTCAACCTTTGCAGCAATGCTGGCAGCACTCATATGTCTATTTCCCAAAGACAACCTCTGTATCGGACGCTGAGCACATGCACTCAACTTCTTTGGTTTGACCATGGCGAGGCCTGTCCTGGCAAACCACAGTATGGTCTTGGACACCATGCTGCAACTCAGTTTCGGGGTCTTGGCAGTCTTCTTATAGCCCAGGCCATCTTTATGTAGCGCAACAATTCTTTTTTTCAGATCCTCAGAGAGTTCTTTGCAATGAGGTGCCATGTTGAACTTCCAGTGACCAGTATAAGAGTGAGAGCGATAACAAATGTAATGCACCTGCTCCCCATTCACACCTGAGACCTTGTAACAGTAACGATTCACATGACACCGCGGAGGAGAAATGGCTACTTGGGCCCAGTTTGGACATTTTCACTTATGGGGTGTACTCACTTTTTTGCCAGCAGTTTAGACATTAATGGCTATGTGTTGAATTATTTTGAGGGTACAGCAAGGAAAAATATAATAAGATATTTACAAAAATGTGAAGGGTGTACTCACTTTTGTGAGATACTGTATTGTGTATATGTATGTGTGTGTGTTTTTATATATATATATATATATATATATATATACACATACATACATACACACACACACACATTCACAATATTATATATACACAATCCTAAAAACATAGTGCATCCAGAGAAAGTAAAAAAAAAAAAAACAATAGAGCATGATTCAACTTGCTCCAGCAGGGGAAAAAAAATTCCTTACTGATCCCCCAAGAGGCAATCGGATATTCCCTGGATCAACTTTACCTATAAATATTAATATCCAGTTATATTATGTGTATCAAGGAGAGAATCCAGGCCTTTCTTAAAACAATCTACTGAGCTGGCTAGAATCAGCTCTTGAGGGAGTCTATTCCATATTTTCACAGCTCTTACTATGAAGACGCCTTTCTGTATTTGGAAATGAAATCTCTTTTCCTCCAGACGTAAAGAGTGCCCCCTTGTCCCCTGTGATGACCTTAAAGTGAATAACTCAACACCAAATTCACTATATGAACCACTTACAGTATGTATTTATACATGTTGATCTTATCCCCCCCTAACCTCCTTTTCTCAAGAGAGAATAAATTCAGTTCCTCTAATATTTCCTTTATAGCTGAGCTCCTCCATGCCTCTTATCAGTTTGGTTGCCCTTCTCTGCACTTTCTCCAGTTCCCTGATATCCTTTTTATAAACTGGTGCCCAAAACTGAACTGCATATTCCAGATGAGGTCCTACTAATGACTTGTACAGGGGCAAAATTATATCTCTCTCTGGATGGATGCAATATTAGGGCCCTGAGTTTTTAGTGCACTTTCCCCTTTCATGTCACCCTCTGCTACCCCAGCAAGCATAATTTGCTTAACTGCAGCACTAGGGAGATATTTGCTATTTAAAATCATCCAGCCGTGGCTTGTGTTCCCTCTTCATAAGTGGCTAAAACTTCATTAACTTCACCAAAAGCCTGTTCTTATCTAGTTGCTATCTTATTAACTAGGGGATGGTAAAGGGGGGGTCAGAAAAAGGTGCATTCTTATAATTTGATAATAGTAGATGTCACAGCTACAAAATATCCCACAATGTGTTATCCATGGCAAGGTTAAACTGCAAAATTGTATAGGATCATGAAGATGTTATGAGCTATTGAACAGCCTGGGCCCTCATTCAACCTAAAATGCCTGCCTATACTATTGGTTATAAATCCAGTCACTAATATTTGGATAACCGGTGACATTTCTGGGACCTGAAATGCAGTTCTTTACTCGTTTTCAAAAGCAGACCAATTCTCAGATGTTTACTTGAAGCAATTGTATATTAACAGACGGGATGGATCCATAGGGAGAAATTGAGAGGTTAAAGGATAACTACCTTTCATGGAGAGAATGCCCCTCCAGTGCTGGTTAAATGACTAAAAGGCTAGGTTTTTAGTCTGCTCATCTTTGCTGATAGCGAGTACCAGTTGAATTGAACTCTGACCCTTCTTTAAAGGACTTTTGATTTTTTTTTTGCACACTGAGGGTGAGTCTGAGACATCGTTTTTTCTAGGAAAGGTAAGAATTTCTGCCCTTCTTTTACTCTTTATTTAAACCTCTCTGGCGGGTCTGTTAAAAATGGATTTACGTTAACATGTGAGTAGATTTCCACTTCAGGGATTGCACGTGGGTTTGTTAAGAAAAATCATCTTTCCTCCATGGTTCGAGAACATTAAGAACTAGTAGGCAGCATGCTGACCGCCACCAAGCTACACAGGTACATTTATTACAACTTAGAATTGTGTTAGATAGATTCAGACTTTTGGCCTATGTTTGACCAGAAAATGTTTATATCTGTCTAAATAAACCCTTTGAGAATAGAAACAATAAACAGTTTAGGGAGGCTCATTCAATGAGAACCGACCGGAGTGACCTGCAGCAACCAGTCAGATTTCAGTTTACTGGAGACAGATCTTTTTTTTTTTTTTCGTAAAAGATTTAACCATATGGAGGTCACATTGCAATAAGGGCACAGTTGGTATATATTTATAATAGTGATGGACCGAACACCACTCTGTTCTGTTTGAACTAGAACTACCGAACAGAGAAAAAGTTCAGACCTGAGCCGCGAACTCTATTAAAGTCTATGGGACCTGAACATGATAAATTTCCCCATTTTGAAGGCTTATATACAGGTTATTGGCCATAAAAAGGGTATGGAGGCCAGGGTACTGCCCTGGGGTACATGTTTCAAAAACTTTTAAAAACGTTTTTAAAGGAGCAGTGATTTTAATGATGCTTAAAGTGAAACAATAAAAATGAAAAATTCCTTTAAATATATTGCCTGGTGGGGTCCCCTTAGTCTGCCTATAAAGTGGCACATCTTTGCCATGTAAAGGAACCTGCTAAAGCAAAACTGATATTTGTAAAAAAAAAAAAAAAGACATTTAAACTGATTATTGCGGCTACAAGCCATTGCTGGCAATACAAAAAAACAAAAAAAAAAAAACGGCGTGGGGTCCCCCACTCCTGAACCATATCAGGCCACATGCCTTTAACATGGGGGGGCTTTGGGGCAGGACACCAGCTGCTGGCACTGCCCCTGTGTGACATCACCGATCTGTGCATGCTGGATGACGTCGCCAGGTGGCCCGACCCTTACCTATTTAGAAACTGTCAAACGGCGAAGCAGGAATTAGTCTTCATCGTGGGTGGAGCTTTCTTTTTTTTTTTCTTTTTTCGGGTCCTACGGTGTCAGTGGGTGTCATTCTTGATGATGGATCTACATTGGGGAACATTGTTATTTTATTTTCAACAAACGAATTGTCAAAAATTGTGTATGTGTTTTTATTTCTTTTTCACACTCATTCACATGGGGGGGCCAGGATCTGGGGGCCCCCTTGTTAAAGGGCGCTTCCAGATTCCGATAAACCCTCTGCCCATAGACCCCCACAACCACAGCGCAGGGTTGTGGGGAAGAGGCCCTTGTCCGCATCAACATGGGGACAAGGTGCTTTGGGGTTTTTTTGTTTTTAAATTTTGGTGTGGAGTTCCCCTTAAAACCCCTACTAGACTCATATAAAAGTCTTTCTTCATCATACAGTTAAGGATCCAATCCCTTCCATTTTCCTCCTGCAGCCATTGAATGCCAATGGGAGGGAGAGGAGGGGATGCATGCTTTCAGCAGATGCAGGAGGAAAATGGAGGGGGACCGGATTCCTATATATGAGGCCCTCCTGTCCATGTCTGCACGGGAGCTGCATGGGCCCCCTGGAGCATGGGGCCGGGTCGCAATTGTGTCCCCTATAGTTACACCCCTGGATGACACTTTTCTGATATCCGTGTTCATTCAGTTTTTCCTGATAGAGCCTGAATGGCCCATGTTAAGTCTATAGGCAGGCGGATGGAAATGGATGTGTGTCTGTTTACATCCTTTTACCTGCGATCATCACATTTAAGTCTGAAAAAAACCAGAAGAGAACATAGACCTTTTCTGTTTTTTTTTTTATTTGGACCTACTGTATATGGACTTGCAGGTAATTGGATGTAAATGTATGTTCAGATCCACCTGAAAAACTAACATGGTTATTTTATTGGATCACCTATGTAAATGGGGCGTTAATTACCAACTATGTTTAAAAAAACTATAATCCACAATGGATTAGCCATTCCAGGAATGAATCCAATAAAATATAGTCCATTCATTAGGAAGAATCCCACATCTTTGCCATGCCAATATGCATATAAAGAGAGGAGCACTCTTACATGTGCTAAAAACATGAAACTGACATTGCAGAGCGCGTAGTTGCCTCTGGCTGGCTCGAAAGGGCTAAGCAGGACCATAAATGGGTAGATGTATTTTAATGCATCTGGACCCTGTAAAATCATTATAGTAAATGGAATTATTATGCTAAAGAAATAGAGGACATTTACTTATCTTTGGAAATTTGTTAAACCACAGTGACATTTTGTTTGAAAAGAATTCCCAAACATGTACAAGGCAAATGGAAAAGAAAAGGATTTTTACTCATATATGATTAAATAATTGCACAGCACAGCTTAACCTCATTCACTAAGCTAACGGAACTTCACTTTGCAAAGTGTATTTTTCACTTTCAGAAGGAGGTCAGCAACATCAGCCCACATATTGCTTTCAGGAAAGGTTGACTATAACATCTGTGCAATATTTTCATGTGTAAGCCTGTCTGAGTTTGTAATCACACAAAGGGAAATGCTCGCTTTCTGTCCCATGATATGAATCCCAAAAAGTAATTACTTTTATGGAGATGTCAGCCTGAGAGATCATTTAAAATGCTCGGGCAGAGTGTCAATATTCTTATGAGTTTAAAGTGGTTCTAAAGGCAGAAGGTTTTTTATCTTAGTGCATTCTATACATTAAGATAAAAAACCTGTGTGCAGCAGCCCCCCTCAGCCCACGTAATACTAACCTGAGCGCATCTCGATCCATTAATGTTTCACGAGAGACTCGGTTTTTTGGGGGCTCTCTCTTCTGACTGGCAGAGACACAGCGGCAGGCACCATTGGCTCCCACTGCTGTCAAAGTCAGTCAGCCAATGAAGAGAGAGGGGGGGGGCAGGGCTGAGTTGCCGCGCTGTGTCTGAATAGACACACAGCAGCGGCTCGGCTTGGTTGCCCCCATAACAAGCTGCTTGCTGTGGGGGGCACTCGGCAGAAGGGAGGGGCTAGGAGCGCCAGCGAGGGACCTGTATAGAGGAGGATCTGGACTGCTCTGTGCAAAACCACTACACAGAGCAGGTAAGTATATCATGTTTGTTATTTTTAAACAAAAACAAAACCAAAGCCTTTAGTATTAGAGCTGGTTCACACTACCACTACCAGAAAGTCGCCCCGTGACTTGAAGAGACTTGGAAGAGACTTGTGCACTACTTTGAAGAGACAGGCGACTTTGTCTGTGGGGAATGCCTGGCTAATCTCTTTCTTCTTCCTGGAAAGTCTGATAACAAGTCGTGTCAATTAAGATAAGGAGGCAACTCCCATTGAAGTATATGGGACAGTCGGATCACAGGTCGCCTCAAAGTAGTACAGGACCCTTTTCTGAAGTCGGAGCAACTTCAGTAGTGCCAATTAAGACGGCACTGATTGATTAACATTGCTTTTGTTATGTCAAGCTACCTGGGGCAACACAAGTTGCCTCACAAGTCGCGCTAATGTGAATAGGCTCTAATTGTAATCATAATGGTCATGATAATAAAGTTGAAGTTTAGGTGTGGCTGTTTTTACATGGTTACATTGGTTCAGCCTGGCCCATACCCGTGGGATCCCTGTGGAAGCTAGAAATCCTAGAGAAGAAATGACCCTTTTGTCTACTGAAAACAAGAGGTTGCTTGCTTGTCACGGGCACCTTTCAGTGAACAGTTTTCATTTTGTCAATGAAATGCTCATACCTTCAGGTGATTGGACACTGGAAAGCTTTTTGCGGACACGCCCCCCTCTGGCACCTTCCTAAACCCCTACCCCACTCGGCAAGTCCTCAGTTTTTCGCTAGTGTCTGTAGATGATGGACTTCTCCTTCCCAGAAAAACCAGCTTCAATACTTTATTGTCTTTTAATATTTTCCTATAACTCATTAAATCAACCTTTACTATCTTCTCAAACCTACAGAAGCATTTTATTCAGATTGGTGCAACCTTGGAAGCTTTTCCCGGGCCCCATGCTGTGGGGACAGCTTAAAATGTTGCTTCAGGCACTGGATACTGCGTGGGGTGCTAACCTTAGCACTGGTCTCTGCATCTGATATTAGCTTTATTTCAGGCATGCAACAAGCAGCCTGTTTGGCGAAAGCAGAATTTTCCAAATTTCTGCCACAATTTCTCAGACAGATTATGGCCCTAATTAAGCCATCTTTGTCCAGAGCTCTTTGCCCCATCTCTTCTTCTACTCCCATTTCTCAACCAGAGTCAAATCCTAATAGAGGATGTTGAATAAGAGGGAAATGAAGAGGATGTAAAGGCAGTGTTGGAGGAAGCTGCAGAAGATTTCTATCCCCCACACTTTCATTATATTAAAGAGGGAGCCTCAAGCAACATGCTTGCTAAAGTTGAAAAGCGTATTGCCTCTGTATGCAAAAACCTTGGCATTGTACAGATTGGCTCTCTTCCTGTCATGTCTTTTGGGCACAAAGAGACCTACTAACCTTAGTAATACCTAATACTGTCATACTTGCCTTGCAGAATATTTCTTGTTCATGAATAGATAGAATGGGCAGTCTATGGCATCTGGTTCACCCCTGAAAGGATTTTCACAAAAAAAAGGGCCATTTTTGTGTTGACCCTGCAATCTCTGTCCTAAATAATCATCTCACTGTATGCATTGAAGATGTTCCATCCTTTAAAGATTCTGCTGACAGAAAATTTGAGACTATTTAAAAGCTCTCTTTAACCGGTTGCCGACTGCCGCACGACTATATACTGCGGCGGTCAGCCCCGGCCAGGCAAAGTGACGTATATATACGTCACTTGCCTGTCACTTCCTTGTGAGCCAATAGCAGTGGTGCAGAGGGAGAAAGTCAGGCGGCTGATGTAAAGCACCATGGCTTACCCTTCTCAGAACTCGGAGCATCCAGGAGACAGACTATCTAGATGACCTTCTCCTGAAGGATGCATAGCCCTTGCAACTCTCAGCAAATGTCCAAAAGACAATTCAGCTGCTGCATGATTTTGGCTGGGTGATCAACTTAAAAAAATCTGCTCTTCGCCCCTTCTCTGCACCTAGAATATTTGGACCTCATCCTAGATACATCTCAGGCAAAGGTCTTTGTTCCAGAAAAGAAAGCTCTTTATCTAAGGGCTCATGCTCAACAGCTGCGATCCAAGAGAAACCCCAGAGTGAGATACGCTAAGAGTTCTGGGTAATGGTTGCCTTCTTCGAGGCAGTACAATTTGCCCAATTATTTTCAAAAACTCTCCAACTAAACATTCTTAGACAAGAAAAGCAGGCTTTTTCCTTGGATATGCCCATGCTTCTAACCCTAAAAACTCTTTGTCCTGGTGGATCACCACGTTATTTTTATAGATGGGTATACATTGGTCTGTTTTTTTTCAATCAGTCAGTGGGCTAATTGAAAAAAAACTGTACAGATTTCCCCATCCACACAAGCGAGTTGGATAGAGGAATCCTCCAAGCTGTTCTATTGTATTCTGACAGTGGGGATTCCTTCACTGTGAGAATATACCAATTGGATGTAGTGCTGATCAAACAAGCATTTTCCAAAATGTCTATTTGTGAGAAGTCGATTATTAGAACAATCTCTCATGAATAAGAAAGATGGTTTGAAATTCTTCCGTTACCACGGCCAAATTTTGATCCCTCTATGGCCAGCTTAATTGGAGGGTTCCCTTTGTTCAGATGTGTTCAATCTGATATGCCTAAAATGGGGGACTTCGGATGCGGACATCCTAGATTCCAGATACAACAACAAACTTCCTTTGTTTTGCATTCTCTAGCTCTGGCCTTGGGTGCTCCAGTTATTCCCTGGTCCCAGTTCAGGCTAATTTATGCCTTCCCTCCACTAAGCATTCTACCTCACCTGCTCCACAAAATACGAAGAGAGCAGAAAAGAGTGATTCTTCTGGTACCAAACTGACCCAAAAGAACCTGGTACACAGACATATGCAAATGCCTTGCAGAAGAACCCTGGCCTCTTCCCAACAGACCAGATTACCTGTCTCAGGGCCCTCTATTCCACCCTGCTTCACTGTCTCTGGCTTTAACGGCATGGCTGTTGAAACCCAGGTCTTAGATTGGTCTCGGAGTCTGTGATTGCTACTTTGCTGTAGGAAAGAAAAGCCACATCCAGGAAGATTTATTATCATACCTAAAAATCTTACTTTGTCTGGTATGAGCGCAGTCAATTCAGTCGTAGAGATTACTTTGTACCATCTTCTGGCTTTCCTTCAAACCGGTCTTCCTTCAGCACCCTAAAGTTTTGGCCTTATCTACCCTTTTCCAAAGGCCACTAGCTTTGAATTCCCACTAAAAAACCAAAGTGTTTCTCTTATTAGGCCCCCCTAGCAGCACTACCTCAGCTACCTAGTCTTCTGTTCATATTTTTTCAAAGTTTTACTAGGTGCATGTACAATCTTCTGTTGATGCAGCTTTCGGCAGCAAGGTTCTTGCAGCGACACTCTGAACCTGTTTTTTTTTTTACTTCTGCTGTTTTCTGTTGCATAGTTGTTGCCCACCCTTGTATTCATTGCTTTGTGACATCCCATGGTGTATGAATAAATTGTCTGTTTCCTGCACTGTACAACTAAAATAAGAGAAATTTGACATACCTGTACAATCCAAACTTAGCTTGTTACTCTGCATTGCTCACTACAAAACTAAGGACTCATGGAGTGGGTAGGGTTATAGGAGAGGTGCCCCAGGGGGGCTGTACTCAAAAGCTTGCCACTGTCCGTTCCCCAGATGATACAAGCCTATAACCTATAGTGCATGAATAATTGCTTTTGTCCTGTACTGTATTCCACCATATGAAATATACAGGTAAGTCAAAAATCCTTTTTTTTTTCATTCTTTCTTTCCCCTTTTTATTTATCCTTTTCTTTCTCCCAAAAATATTACTAATATTTTGAGATCATGTGAAGACCAAAATTCAGACTGGTAGATTATTTGTTAGAAATCTCAATCTTATTTTGAGGGTCACCACCTTGTCTAAGCCTGAGCAGACCAGAGCTGTCAAAATCTTTCTCACAGAAACTGACCTTACTGCCTCTGGAGACTGACCTTATTGCCTTTTTATAAAGTTATCTTCAAAGATTCTCGGGGAGTTTACCTAAACTGCCCAGCTCAGTAGATTGTTTAAAAAAAAATGCTGTATGCCTTCCTAAATGCACAAAATATAACTGGGTTACATCGTTGTGTCCCATTGGGGAGAGTTACCTTTACTTCCTGTCCCGTAGCCAAAACAAGAAAGTGAGAGGAAATCCGTACAAAATAAAGTAATCACTTGGGCCCCCCAGGTCACCAGAGCTAGTGTCCCCATTGGAAGATTTTTCCTCGCTTACTTTTCTGGGGACAACCTAAAATGTGGGATTTTGTTTTACTTTAACTTTCAATGATAATTGTAAACAGTACAAATAGAGCGGGTAAATCTCCGTAACTGGCATAGACCGCAATAAAAATCCGACAGGTGTTCTAATCCATCTCCATTCTATCCAAACGAAAGAAAAAAAAGTTGAGCCCTTAGATCAGGGATCCTCAAACTACGGCCCTCCAGCTGTTGTGGAACTACACATCCCATGAGGCATTGTAAAAGTCTGAGATTCACAGCCATGACTAGGCATGATGGGAATTGTAGTTCCTGAACAACTGGAGGGCCATAGTTTGAAGACCCCTGCCTTAGATGTACTTTAACATTGCTTTTTTGAGGATCAGGGAAGAAATTTTCTCTCCTGCAGGAGCAAATTGAACCATGCTTTATAGTTTTTTTTTTTTGTGCCTTCCTCTGGATCAGCTGTGGGTATAATAGACAATGTGGGCTATGTGGGACTTTGAGTGAGACACCGGCAGGTATGCCCAGCGTCTCCATCCCTATATCGGAAAATACAAATTAAAAAGGATTAAAAGAGGTACATGGAAGCCAGCCAGCCCCCATTCTGATGTACTCACCCTCCAGTCTGCCACCAACCAAGTAGACCTGTCTCGATATAAATAAAGAACAGGGGTTTAGAGGACACGCATTTGCAAACGCATGTGTAAGCTGCAGAGCCACGACACGGCACCCTGTTTTATCTGCAGTCCCTAACACTTTTAAATTTGAGTGTCTCCACTCTGGGAGCACATGGCTGCTAATGGGTGGATAGGAGGCAGGTGGGAGGGAGCAGCCCAAACTTCCCCCAACCCACCTCCATCCACGACTGGTATGGTATCTCAATGCTCTAATAGCAATGTTCTTAAGATGGTACAAACTGAAAACGACCAGCTGAGAAACATACACCTCCAATCCATTGGCGGATGCAGTGTAAAACACATATTGGGACTTTATATGAGGCAATTTGCCTGTATAGCTCAGTGCCTCCATCCCTAATTTCATAAAATATAAATATTTGGGACTTTACATGAGACAAGCAGGTCATGCTATGGTCTCCATCCCTGTATATGAAAAAACTGGGGTCAAATTAGACTGCATCCACCAAAAACGCACGAAAATTGCACGGTGGGACTTTAAATGAAGCACCAGCCTGTAGACGAGGTGCCTCCATCCCTGGTTACATAGACAATGTGGGCTATGTGGGACTTTAACTGAGACACCGGCAGGTATGCCCAGCGTCTCCATCCCTATATCGGAAAAAACAAATTGAAAAGGATTAAAAGAGGTGCATGGAAGCCAGCCAACCCCCAGTCTGATGTACTCACCCTTCAGTCTGCCACCAACCAAGTAGACCTGTCTCGATATAAATAAAGAACAGGGGTTTAGTTGACACGCATTTGCAAACGCATGTGTAAGCTGCAGAGCCACGACAAGGCACCCTGTTTTACCTGCAGTCCCTAACACTTTTAAATTTGAGTGTCTCCACTCTGGGAGCACATGGTTGCTAATGGGTGGATAGGAGGCAGGTGGGAGGGAGCAGCCCAAACTTCCCCAAACCCACCTCCATCCACGACTGGTATAGTATCTCAATGCTCTAATAGCAATGTTCTTAAGATGGTACAAACTGAAAACGACCAGCTGAGAAACATACACCTCCAATCCCTTGGCGGATGCAGTGTAAAACACAGATTGGGACTTTATATGAGGCAATTTGCCTGTATAGCTCAGTGCCTCCATCCCTAATTTCATAAAATATTTGGGACTTTAACTGTGGGTATAAGGTTCTGTATATTGAGGTTTTATATGTATTTATTCATTTTTTTTTTTCTATTGGTTGAACTAGATGGACCTGTGTCTTTTTCAATCTCACTCTGCAACCATGGAGGAGCCAGAAATCTGGAGCAGCTGTGCATATTAGCCAATTCGCTTCTATCAGCTTTGTTTAGATGAGCTTTGAAAATGAAAGATTAAAGTTGATTGGTTTCTATGCACCACTGCTCCAATTTCAGTTATTTCTAGTGCCAGTGTGCTGCTCCAAATTTCCAGCATCACTTATATCCAGCTGTCTCTAAATTTCTGGGATTGGAGTAACAACAAGCACCTCAGGATGTTTGAGGCACTTTTCACACCGCAACATTTTTCATCTTGTTGAAAAAAGTTCCATGGAGAAGGCCCAATCCTAGTTTATAACTCAGAAGAAGTAGAAGAGGACCTGGTACTGTCAGGAAAGGTGGTAGCGGATACCAATGCTCAGGTGACTTGTATGAAAATTAGCATATATTTCTCAGTACTTCATTCAATATTAGCAAAGTTATGACCACTCTCAGCAAGGCATTGCAGATGACTATTGATGGGAACTCTTAAGATTTCAGCCAATAACTGCTCCACAAGTCAGTCCTGACTGGAGTAATATAGTTTGCTTCACCAATCCAGTGATACAGCAGTTAGCATCGGTGAGCCGACGCTAAACAGGAGAGACCTGGGAGGAGGAGTTGGTTGTGTACTGTTCACCTCCAGCTCCTCTTCTTGCCACTGAGCATGTGTTTGGCAAGGTTTTAGAAACCAAAGCTTTCTACTGGACTAGAGGCTTGGAGTATACGGGAGAGAGACAGGGCTCCAGTAATTGCCCATGCTTTAATAGGAATGACAGTTTTTTCACCCAAGTATTGTAACAATTGTTTATTTGTTCCCCCATAGTGTAACAATTAACCATTTGTCGCCCACATACCGTATTTCACTGCCCTCATACTATTTCTCATTAGTTTTGAGTGGTTTCTAATGATTGCCCACATATTGTAAGTCCTAATCCTGACTGGATGCCGGAATTGACATCCTGTCTGTGTCCAATTGGTAAGATTCACCGCTCTATTTTTAGAGAAAACTAGGGGAATACATTAATTAAAAGGGAATTCCACCCTTTGTAAAAATAAATAAATGCACCCATTTTGCAAAAAACGGAAAATGTCCCTTTCATTTTCTTTGCATTCAAAACCTACAAAGCATTGTAACCTCGATGACATGTATAGACAGTGTTTCATGTTCGACCCCAAATATGGGTGTAATGTGAAACATGGTCTGAATGGTGGCATTTGCTTTTGGGAGCTGTCTGCAGAACATATTATGAGAAGAAATCTTCCAGTGGGGACACCTGAAGACAAGTGTCCAAAAGGGTAGTACCCCTCATTTGGAGGGGTTCTCCCTCACTTCCTGTTGCATACCCTTCCCTACTATATCCAAAGTGTTTATCTGAAAGTCATTTTAATTTTATTTTCACATGCTGTTTTCAGGAAGTTAAAAGTGGTATGTTTGAGGACGTCACTGGCTCCCTTGTTGAATATCAGCAGGTACTGTATATAATAAAAAAAGCTGTATTCTCCAAAGAATGGAAGGGGGAAGCAATAAATTCAGTCCATCCATTTTTTTAAAGAGATTTATGATACCATATTAAGGCTTAACTAAACTTTTAATTTTGGATGGACTGAACTTTTGAATATATATATATATATGCTAAATCTGAAATATGGTTGGTTTTCTCTTTCATCCTCACACTGTTGAGTCTGGTGAATGTGATGTATTATAGTCTCTTGTACGGTAAGGATGAAGTGGTGTAGAGACAGAATACATCCTCTGCAGCTGGAAAGTTTACCTAACCCCCACAGGAAGCTCTGCTTAGCTGCATCTACACTCATCTGTGTACTATTCATGACATAAAACCGAGATCATTTCATTATTTGAAAACCCCTGAGTGAAGTGAAAGTGTCTGACCGATCAAGGACATATTTATGTCCAGAAAATGTAAGGAACCAAGACTGTCATAAGAAAAATATGGCTGCATATTAGCATGCCAAGGACTGCTTAAAAACTGCCAGTTACCTGGCTGTCATTTTCACCCTTCGACTTTCATATGTTAACTCACTAATCTGGATCAAGCCTTTTCTGGTTATACTGATTGTCATTTATTGCAGGTCATGTGTTAACAGACAAGCAGCCTGCATTTTCAGATGGAGGTCAGAAATGATAACCTACATATTGCTTGTATAACAGGTTTACTATAAATCATTTGCAGGTTAATTGTGAGTTGAGATTTTAGTTTTACATAGATAATGATGGGTTGCATTACCTTCTACCCTACTCTTATGCTGTACATGACAGCCTCTTGGCTGCCACTGTACAGCAGGGCTGGAGTGTGAGAGAAAGAAGCAGCAACAGGAGCCAATCAGTTAATGGGTTAACAAGAAGAATGCTGATAGGAGGAGAGAGAGCAGAGGGACAGAGAGATAAGCTCATCACTGTGCTGGAGGTGGGAGTACAGGAATTGGCGTTGAATGATGCTGGCCATCTGACTGAGGACTTCGAGCTGTAGACAATAAGTACTGCAGTGGTAATCTCTAGAGTGAAGCTAAATATTGCAGCAAATGCTGGTTGTATTTTAGTCTTTATTAGGGTATTAATGTTTCCCTTATTTTTGGCTAGAAGTCTGCTTTAACTATATATAAAAAAGTTACAACATACTGGGTTTAAGCATGACATTGGTTTTCTTTCTTACCCACATTTATATTTAAGATCTCTGACTTTAAAGGGTTGATTTTTAGGTTTGATAACTCTCCACTTTCATTATGTTTGGAAGTGTTATTCTGGGATTGGAGATGTAGAGCAGGATATCATCTGCATATGCTGCTACTTTATGCTCCTCATCTCCAGTCTTCACTCCTCCTATATTTATACTGTTCCGAATGGTTGCCAATAGTGGTTCTAATGACAGTACAAATAGGAGGGGTGAAAGCGGGCACCCCTGCCTTGTTCCATTAAACATTTCAAAAGGTGGGGACAGACTCCCGGTAATCCTTACGTTCGCTGAGGGGTGGTTATATAATGTTTTAATGCAATGTACCATCCTTGGGCCGATTCCCATTGCCTCTAGTGTGTGCTCATCATAAATCCCCAGTCTATCCTGTCAAATGCCTTTTCGGCATCTATTGACTGGAATAGAGTTGGGATTTTTCTCCACTAAGTTTATTTAGCAGGAGTAATGTTCTCACTCCAAGAATGAACTCAACCTGGTCTGCGTGGATCCAATCTGGCATCAGGTCTTTTAACCTGGAAGCCAGAATCTTTGCATACAGTTTTGTTGTCCATTTTGCTTTACTGAATATAATGTAATATATAATTTTTGGAATACCTCCAGGATTTCTGAGGTGGAATATACCATCTCCCCTGTATTATTTTTAATTTTACCTATAAAATTAAGTGACTTTTTTCTTTTTTAGTATTCTTGCTAAATATTTCCCTGGTTTATTCCCCCACTGGTATCTTTCTTTAGCCACTCTACCGAAGACCCATCTTGTCTCTTGTTACATTAGCCCATTTATTTCATCCCTTTTTAATACTAGGGCATATTGTATATCCAAATCTCCTTACTTTTTATGTAATTTTTCCAGCTTATGTATTTTTTATTATCACTCTCATTTCATTCACCCTTTATTTATTCTTTTGGGCTCCCATTGATATCAGGATGTCTCCTATGTAGGCCTTATGGGCCTCCCATACCTCTTGGTTTTTATTTAACAAAAAATACAGTTCTAGCTCTATTCTTATTTATCCTCTACCTCCTTATCTTGTATCAATTCCTCGTTTATTCTCCATGTGCTTATCTTATTCTGGGTTTCTGATATCCTCATCTTCATTATAACTGGGGCATGGTCCAATAATGAAATTATTTTTATTGTTGTTTTTGCTATTGATTACTATTGATTCCAATAATCTGTGTGCAACCATTACACAGTCTAACTTTGAGTATGTCCCCTGCACAGGGGAATGAAATCCCCGCACAGGGGAATGAAATGTATATTCTTTTGCTTTAGGATGTTGAACTCTCCATACATCTACCATTTGACATTAATATAATTTCTTCTTATTCATCCTAAATTGGTCATTCCCAGTCCCCTGTGCATGTGATGTACTATCTACCTGGGGATCTATGCAAACATTCAGGTCTCTTGCCAGTGGTGTAACTAGAACCTTCAGGATCCTGATGCAAGAAACCATAAAAGGCCTCTTCCCTCCCAGCCTGGTGGGGGAACACCAGGGCCGGCCACAAGTGCAATGTTTGTGTGGTCCTTTTGCCACTGGTGTGAGTAGTTTTTTTATTTTTATTTAATTTTGCTACCATTTGCTTTTTTTCATTTTTTTTAAATATTTTTTTACAATTTTTTAGGAGCTCCGTTGGGGGGGTTTGGTGAAATATCAGGAGTCTAATATTCCACCTTTGAGACACAGCTTTCCATCTCCTTCTCTGCAGCCTCAGCTGCACAGAATAAATGGATAGGAATAGCTCTGTACAGAGCTTTCCATTCATTCACATGCTGAAGCATTGTAAACACAGTTTACTATGTTTCAGTTATGAATAGACAGTGTCAGTAAACGGTACAGATCACTGACTCTCCACCCCC
The DNA here is from genome assembly GCF_965119305.1 of Pelophylax lessonae. Classification (NCBI taxonomy): domain Eukaryota; kingdom Metazoa; phylum Chordata; class Amphibia; order Anura; family Ranidae; genus Pelophylax; species Pelophylax lessonae. The sequence continues at coordinate 87,625,505 of NC_138779.1, read as the reverse complement.
GGAGCTGCCAATGGGAAAGGGGAGGGGGGAACCTTGCAGAGCTGTAGGGACGAGGGGGGGGGGCAGGAAAAAGCACAGGAGGGATAGAGAGCACGGGGGGGAGGGGGGCAGAGCAGAAAGAAGTTGCATAGAAGGAGCTGTGGGGGCAGCTGCATGTAACGGAACCAATTTCTTAACCCCCCCCCTGCCTCTCCTCCTCTCCCTCCCACAGGCATTCAGTGTCTGGAGAAGGAAAATGGAGAGATCGGTTCCTCTATTTCTGTGTTAATTAATCTTTTTCCAGTCAGGGCACCTTAGAAGTATTTTCAGGCTGGAGGCCCCCCAGTCTAAGGCTTGGTTCACATTACTTCTTGTCACTGAATACACACAAAATTGCACGTGTTCCTGACATGCAGACAAACCTGCAGGGGTGTCATTTATTCTTAACGGTACCACTACGCATTGGCAAACATGGTGCATTTGTGGTGCAGCACAATTAAAGAAAAAAAGATAAGGGAATTTTTTCCCTGTGTTTCTGTGGGGCAGCCCACTGAAATAATTTTGCTGTCCTATGCACAGCACACAGCTGCACAGATGTGAACCAAGGACTTGATCACATGTGAGGTTGAGGGGGTGGTAAAACCACACGCTTTAGCTGTGTTTTTACCACCCCCAGCTGTTCATCCTGCAGCTGCAGAGGCAAAAGTACGGTCTCCCAGTTTGTGCCAGCGAGTGCAGACCGTAGCTCTGCGCTGGGTCTCCATAGCAACTTTCACCTGCAGGGACTGGCCTGCGGGTGAAACACCCTGCCGGGACGCGCACACCTGGCATGCCAGCGTCACAGCGTGCCCCTTGGCCGACAGCGCCCTCACTGCGGTGCAGAGGCAGTCTGTCATGATGGACGCCCACCCTCAGCAGCGTGGTCCGGTAAGTACAGTCCCCCCCCTCTGGTTAGCGGGCCTGGGGTGGACGTGGGCTCCTCCATAGGTGAGTAGGACCCTCGGGTTCCCATACCTCCTACCACCCTCCTCCTCCTACCCTGACCTCTCCCTACCCCTGGCTCCGGAACCACGGGGACACTTTTAGTGGGGGGTCCCCTATGTAAGTCGCCTTAGGTGTAGTGGATGGTGGGAGGTAGGCCTTGGGGGGGGGGGGAAGTACATGGTTGCGCCTCATACCGCTAACTTGGGGGGGGTTTCACCTGCCGGGATGACCCCCGCCAGGGCCCCCAGGCCTGTTACTAGGGTTGACCCCACTAGGCCTGAGATCACATACTCATCGGTGCAAAGCCGCCATTTTGCCGTGGCCTGCTGCCTTAACAGGCCACAGCAACCTGCCTGAGTATCCCTATCACTGTAATGCCGGTGGCCATTTTTCTGGAGCCGGAGACAAAATAGCACAGGAGCTTCTGGCTCTTGTAGGCGGAGGCGTTTCCGTCTACCTTAGGATTATCCCCCCTAGTAGCGCTGCCTGCATCGCGATCGCCTCTTAAAGGCGCAGTGCACGCCAGTAGCGGCGGACTTGCTGGAACCTGTGGTGCTTTTTTAACCCCACTTAGCTTTAGGGGTTAATATTTGGTGATTGGGCGCTGATTGCTCCCTCTTAGGACACTGCTCCTGTTTTCAGGATTCTGTTTAACCCCTTGCGGTGCAGGTTCCGGTGTTTCCCTGTCTGCTCTTTACATTCTTACTGTGCAATCCTACTGTTTGGCCATAAGTCTAACATGGATTCCCCAAGTTTGTCTGCGACCCCCGATGTATCGTTGGGGCCCGCTTCTATTGCTCATGATGTAACTTTATTGTCTGTGATGCAAGAAATGTCCAGAAAAATGGACAAAGTTATTGCAGCAACATTTACTAAGAAACGTCCTCGGCCCTTGCCTGTCTCATCTCAGGCCTTGGATTCTGAGGCCAATATGGTCGCCGGCGACGCAGACCCCCTTTTGGAGGATGCGTCCCCGCATTCAGACTTTTCTGACGCGGAAGAGGATGTTTCCGCACCCGCCTTGGCACAGGAAAAGCGCTGGTAGATGCTTTGATATCCTCAGTGAGGGACACCCTAAAAATCACGGATGCAATTTCTAAATCGCAAGGAGCCTTGGTATCCTTTGGATCCCTCAGGGCAAAAAAATCGGCCAAAGTTTCCCTTGTCCCGAAGTCTTGTCCGCCTTAGTGGAGGAACAATAGCGGTGACCTAATCACACGCTTGCAGTTCCCAAACTAGACACTACCCCTTTGAGGAAGAGGTCTTACGCCGTTACCCCGTTACCGTCATCTGCCCTGGAACTCGCTGACCAATTATCGCAGACTCTGCAATTTGTTAAGCAAAAACAAATTGGCCTAAAATGTTAAAAAATTTAAATTTTGAATTATTTTTTTTTGGGAATGTTATATAGCAGAATTTTTTTTTCCAGAATTGTCGCTCTTTTTTTGTTTATAGCGCAAAAAATAAAAACCGCACAGGTGATTAAATACCACCAAAATAAATCTCTATTTGTAGGAAAAAGGACATCAATTTTATTTGGGTACAGTGTCACATGACCGCGCAATTGTCTGTTAAAGTAATCGCAAAATATGGCCTGGTCATTAAGGAGGAAAATCGTCCGGTCCAGAAGTGGTTAAAAAAATCACATATATAGGGAATAGTAGTTGGATTAAGAAAATCACAAATATACGGAATAATATTTGGATTAAGAAAATCAAAAATATATTGTTAAAGAGTAACTCCACTTTTGTTGACGAAAGTAATAAATCCCCACTGGGTTATCAATGTACATTGCAAGGATTTTAACAAACTATGGTAAAGATTCCTATCGGTCTCTGCTCTAATAAAAAAAGCTGTTTGCTTATGCCAATGTGCAACGGTAATCTGAATGGGAGTGACTTTTTCATTCTCAATCAATCTGATGCACTTGCACTGTTTTAATGAGGAAAATTAAGAGTCTGCATCCCTTTACAAGTGCTTAAAGGAGAAGTAGGGCCAGAGCTCTTTTGCCCCTATTTCTTCTGTGAGTCACAGGAGTGCACTTCACTCTGAACTCCTGTGATCCATTTTCAGTCGACAGCGGCCTAAAGTCCATTGCCGGCTGATGTCACTTAGCTGGTACAGGCTCTGGATCGATCCCAACTTTAATGTGGGGATCCACCTAGATGCTTGACCGGCAGCTGGCTCAGCCTCCCAGCGAGTCACTGGGAGACTGAACCAGCCGCTCCCTCAGCCCTCCACAGTCTGGTGCTGCAGTAAATGCTGGAGTGGCAGAGCAGAGAACTGATGACTGAGTCTGACAGTCACTGCTCTCTACTCACTGACGACAGAGAACTGAGCGACCAGCAGTGTTTGATCGGTCAGTTCTTGGTGTAGAGGCGCCGGGGGACCGATGCAGCTGGGATCAGTGCTGCAGCCATCTAGGCGAGTATGACTGTTTTTGATTTTTAATTTCCGAACTTTTCTTTTATCCCTTTTGCAGTGCCTCATCAAAAATGTAATTTTCTTGCAGAGGAAGCCTAAACTCTGACGTGTATTTTAGTGCGGACTTTTGGGAAAATTAGTGAAAATTGTGTAGCACTTGTACAGTATATGCTATATTAACTTTTTTCATTTTTTATTTATTTTTCCCACAGAAGTGGAGTTACTTTTTAGAAGGCACAACATTAATCTATCACTCGCATATAAACTATTGTTTATTGTTATACATCTGTTTCTGCAGCTGTGTAAAATCAAGATGTGTACAGAAGTATCATAACATGGTTCAAACCATGAGGGATCCTAGTACACATGATGGAGATCCAGTATTACACATCTTTTGTAAAACTGGAAAAATATATAAATCCTCCTTTAACCACTTCAATACCGGGCACTTTCACCCCCTTCCTTCCCAGGCCAATTTTCAGCTTTCAGCAGTGTCACATTTTGAATTAAAGTTGCGCGGTCATGCAACCTTGTACCCAAATTAAATTTTTAGAATTTTTTTCACACAAATACAGCTTTCCCTTGGTGGTATTTATTCATCACTGTGTTTTTTATTTTTTTGCTACATAAAAAAAGACCGATCATTTTGAAAAACGAGTGATAAAAAAGTGTAAATCCGCGCTAATAAGATAAAAAGCAGCTAGCAAAAAAAGTGTAAAATATACATACACAAAATGACAATAATAAAAAGAAAATTGCAGCGCTAAAATAAATAAACAAAAAGAAACAACTTAAAAAAAAATATATCCAAATTGATGAAATGTCTCTGGTGATAAAGTTCATAAAATTAAATGTGACGACATTCAATAGGTGCAATCCAGTGAACATATGGATGTCACGATGAACAGGATAATGATCTCTCCACCAACGAAAATAAGTGAAATGCAAACTCACCAGATCCAAATGCTGTCTAAATTATAGGACAGCAAACGAGTGTTATGCGACCAGTCTCCAGATCTTTTGGGACATCAATGTAGTCAGCAACCTCCAGCCTCATAGAGAACCTCCAATGCGTAGATTGACTCAGCAGGTCATGGAAGGATTAAATTATATAAAAAATGGGAGAGGCTCATGGTGAAGTATGAAGTTAAAATCTATTTAATAAAACATATACAATAAAATATTCAAAAACACTGATACAAAAACAGTGTATATAGAATATAAAATCGAACAACAGTAAAAAAGAACTCACATATATGGCCACGTCCTCAGGAGCTTCTGTGGATGCGTTGGACGCGAAACAGCTGTAGAGCTTGTTATCTCAAACACCTAAGGTCCCAGCCATCACTTTTCATTTTAGTGGTGGCCCTATATGCGAGTTCTTTTTTAGCGTTCGATTTTATCGGGTTGAGGTCAGGACTCTGTGCAGGACAGATATATTCCTCCACCCAAAACCTGCTCATTCATGTCTTAATGGACCCCTCTCTGCTCTAGGTAATCAGTTTTTATTCTGTCTAGTCAGGAGTAAAGACCTAGGCTCCCGGCTGGGAACTCTGGCCCTAACAATTTTCTCCTCATCTTTTTTTGTTTTCTCTTGGGAGATCTACAATCAACTGCTGGGAAACGGGTTGGATAATCTAGATCCAGTGGTTCCCCCAGCCAGCGACCGCAGCTACGAGCTAGGTCGGCCCCGACATTAACAGATAGAGGCTGGCCAACGAGTTAAACGTCTTGCAGGGTCGCATACGACCGGGCTTGGGTCTTAGTTGCAGCGGTGCCTTGGCCAATGGCTCCCCTACTTCAGTGGCGAGGAGTTCTGTCTGGAGCGTTACCCGCACCATAGAACGGTAAGTACATTCCCCCCCTTTCCCCTTTTGGTGGTTTTCTTGGTGGTGGTCCCTGGTGGTTAACCGGATTCGGTTAACCACCAAGGACGGTCAGACCTGCCTGCAGGTTCCCTCCTCCAATCCTTAAATCCCTCACTGAGCTAGGCTTCCCCCACTCCCACTCCCCCCTGTCTGGACCTAGAGTCTAGTGGGGGTCCCAGGGCAGAGAATGCAGCAGAGACCCCTGGGGTCTCCCCTGCTGTCCCCACTCTGTAAGGGTCCTGGGATAGTGTGTGTCCCACCCTGGTAGTCTGGAGGGGTCCCAGTGTAGGAGACCCCTAGGTTCATGCCCTGCTGTTTGCAGTGTGGGTATAGTGCAGGGGGGCCCCAGTGCAGAGACCTTGTGAGTGCACAGTAGAGTCTCCAATAAAAACTTGTGTCCTACCTTCAGGGGGGGGGGTCCCCTTGCAGAGGATGCAGCGTTGCAGAGGATGCAGGAAAAATTGCTTCAGAGTTTGTAGCTGATGACGGCCATTTTAGTCTGGCTGGTCTCCAGTTGGCGGCCATGTTTGTGTTGTCAGATAATGTAATGGGGGCCTTTTTCTTTTAGTCTGGCTGGTCTACAGTTGGCGGCCATGTTTGTGTAGCCCAATGATGTCACGGGGGCCATTTTCCCTTAGTCTTGGAGATGCTGGAAACTAAAGCCTTGTGGGGATGCCGAAGCTCCTCCTCTTCCTCCTTAGTTCCTCTTCCTGTGCCCAAGACATATGAACAGGGATAGCATCCATGATGATGCTGGGTTAAAATTCTTGGCGCTCCTCCGGTCGGTAGGGTGATTTTTTGGGGGTCCCTGTTATCTCTTTCTCTGCTTATTCCCCCCACTGATCCCCCTCATGGAGGTGGCAGGTCCCTCGGAAACCCCACCTTCCCATGGTTGCACTGACGGCGGTCCTGCAGTTCTTAGTGTCCCGGGTGGAAGTGGCGTGTGGGCAAAGGTCCAGGAGGAAGCGTCCCCTATCCCTGCTCAGTGTCTGTCTTATCCGATTCTGAGCCTGATGCCGCCGTGGACGCGGCCCGTCCAGGGGAGCTTAAAAATCACACCCCAGATCCATCCGATAGTGAGGATTATTCCTCCATGGTCGCAGCAGCAGCGAATTTAAAAGCCCCGGTAGATGCACTTATCACTGCAGTGCGTGAGACCTTAAAACTGGAGGATGCGGCTGATGTAGCCACAGACGTGGCTGTGTCGTTTGGTACGCATAACTCACCTCACACTCCAAAGGTGTTTCCTTATGTGCCTTATTTTCACAGGTTTTCCTGTAAAGAATGGGAACAACCAAAATTACCCTTTGTGGTCCCCAAACAATTTGCTGTACGTTTCCCTTTAGAGGAGTAACTTTACAAAAGTGGACTAGTCCACCAGTGGGGGACCCTCCTGTTTCCAGGTTGAACAAAGCCTCCATGATCCTAGTAGAGGAAGGACCCGGCTGACAAGAAAGCAGAGGCTGTGGCACGCAGCATGTTTACTATGGTTGGTTCGGCGTTGCAGCCAGTCTTTGCCTCAGCCCCTAACTGAATGGGCCAAGCTTTTGCGCCAGGTCCTGGGGGGGTGAGCAGGTCTATGTTGCTTATGTTGATCCATGGGCAGCAGTTTATTTGTGATGCAGCTTTGGATACAGCTCCTGTGCTGTCCAAACTTTCTGTTTCAGCGGTGGTGATTAGGCGCCTGCTGTGGCTTAAGAATTGGTCCGCAGACCAAGCCTCTAAGAAACCTCTCATTGATCTGCCCTTACAAGGCATTCGTCTGTTTGGTGCTACCTTGGATGACATCATTAAGGGTATCGGGGAGGAATACCTTCCTGCCATAATCTAGGACAGGGAAGGAAGGAGCCTCGTTGCAGACAGGGGCCCTCCTTCTTAGCACATAGAAAATTCTTTCGTACTTCTGGGGTGGAGAATAGGGGAAATGGATCTTTCAAAGCAGCCTTGCTCTGGTAAGCCTAAAGCTAGCTTTTCCGGACCCGCAGACAAGACCCTTCCAGCATGAAGGTCTGCCCTCACCCATTATTGGGGTGGTGGAACATCTTCGCTGGTTTCCGGCTTCGTGGACCTCCTTCATGAGCATCAAGGGGATCCACAAAATGATTTTTGGGGGTACCCAGAAAGGGGGGTAAAGCTTGTCCTTTTCAGGTTTTTTAAGTCCTGAGTCTCCTTGTGCGGATTTGATTCCTGCAAAGGTTCAGGTGATGTCCGAACTACCTAAGGTCCCCCCTATCCTTGTCCAGGGAATTGATTTACCTAGGTCTGATTCTAATTCAGACCAGGGTGATCCTTCCTCTGGACAAACTTCAGGAACCACAGGCCGTGATTCACTGGCTGCTGTCACACAGATAGTTCTCTCTCCTATTTTACATACAGGTTCTGAGTCTGGTGGTATCCACCTTCAAGACAGTTCTGTTTGCACAGTCCTAGATGCAGCTCCTTTAGCAGGTTTGACTCCATAGGAGTATACCAAGGTTCGTGGGGAGATCACCGGTTCCTCTGGCAGATGCCGCAGGCGTCCAAGGGCCACAGGAAGTCCAGTATCATCCTTGGCTCAGGCTTCTTCCGCAATTCCTGAGAGGAATCAAAGGTGAAGATCTTCCAATCAGTCTGGTGGCCATAAACGTCCCTTGGGGATTCCTCTCAGAGAAGACCAGTTGTCTCAAGGGATGGTCTACCATCCTGCTTTACAGACGCTGGTTTTAATGGCTTAGCTATTAAAAGGTAGGTACTGAGGGATAGAGGTCTGTCTGGATCAGTGATCCCTACTATGGTGAAGGCAAAGAAGTCATCTTCCAACAAGATATTCCATTGTACATAGAAAAGCGTACATTTCTTGGTGGGAGTCGATCGGCCCTCATCCTCGATCCTTTTCTGTGGCTCGGACATTGTGTTGCCTTCCTTGTGTCCCAAGCTGGCTCATCCCAGGGAATCCAGCGGATGCTTCTTTTGGCCGCAAAGTTTTGCAGGCTGCTGTTCCCTCTTGAGGGGTGTTTTTCTTTAAATGTTTTTAATTTTTCAGATAGGGCTTCTGGCTCCTGTGTCCTGGTTAAGAGTTCTTATGTTTAGCCTTGGGTTATTTTCCCCACCCCTCATTTTTCTTTTGGCACAGCTTTTGGACATCACAGTAGTTATGATTTATGAAGCGCTGTGTTCGTCAATGAATGAAAGAGAAAATTGAATTTTTGTACTTACCGTAAAATTAATTTCTCTGAGTTCATCGACTCACACAACACCCATCCTTTTATGGAATTCTGATATTTCTAATACTGCTTGCTACTAAACTGATTACCTAGAGCAGAGGGGGGGGGGGGGGGTTAAATACAAAGCTGAGGATGGCCCATGGTCATAGCCACATGTTTTTGTTCTGCTTAGTCCTACTCCTGGAGGAGGCAATATAACCCAGTAGTTATGATTTATGGAGCGCTGTGTCCGTCGATGAACTCAGAGAAATTGATTTTACAGTAAGTACAAAAATCCCATTTTGTGATCAGAGCAATGCAGTGTTACCATAGTAACATTATACTACACTGCAGAAGTGATCAGGATTTTTTTTTATACATTGGTTATACCAGTGATTTTCACTGGTATATGTAACCATTTTTACTGAATGAAATTGATTCATTCAGTGTTTACTGTTGTGATTGGCCTTAGTTAATCACATGGTACAGATGGGCTGTGATTAGCTCTGTCTGTATCATGTGATCAATCACAGCTAGCAACTTAGATTTACTGTGCAAGTAGTGCCGCGATTTGGAATTGTGGGAAGAATCACCAGGGTTCTGCCGGGCGATACCAAATCACTGATATGTGAACGGGGCCTAAAGATGTTAGGAGTAGCTGTTTTTTGCGATTATAAACAGCTTGAAGGACAAATTATATCCAGTTTTAAATAATCTCTGATTAAATCCTATATACATTGTAACACTGGCTATGTAGTGAATGTATTGTGCAATGGGGTACATTGTAAAATATTTTTAATGTCACAATGGTGAGGTTTCCCCACTGAGAATACAGGGAGTAAGATCAGATCATTTAAAGATTTTTTTGCTCTTGTGCAAAAGAGAAGTATGCTGCCTATTTACCATGTGTACTAGCATGTAAATGGCATGTTAATTACTTTTATCAATGAAAAAGTGTTTAGGAGTACTATTGTTATATTTATACAACTGCACAAAATGTAGGAGATCTAGAATTTAGGAAAAAATAATTCTGAGTAGGGTTGCACTGATACAGAGTATTTTTACAAGTACTCGTACTAATGCTCCGATACCCGAAACCAATACATTTGCGGTATGATTTGAGCCCATACAAAATGAATGGGCTCAAATCGCACTGCAAAGAGTCGCATGTGATTTGAACAGGAATGTGGTGTCTCCTTTTGTGTGAACCCAGGCTTGTCATAGTGATTTCAGCCTGGGATTACACAGGAGCGGTGTAGGAAAAAGCATGCGATTCGGACAGAAATCACACCGCATTCCTGTTCAGTGATTTTTTGCAGTGCGATTTGAGCCCATTCATTTTGGATAGGCTCAAATTGCACCACAAAGTTATTGGTACTCGGTATCAGTAAGTACTTGACCAAAAGTATTGGTACTCGTACTCAACGGTAAAAAAATAAAACGGCTCAACCCCACAAAACGTTATTTGTGAATAGTAGATCTGTGTTTTGCCTAGGCCTCGTTCACACAGCAACATAAAATTCTGGCTTATTTCTGTGCTTGGGAAGCCCAGGTTCTGCATACAACCGCCCATAGACATGAATAGTTGTATGAGGATATATACATGCTGGTACAGTGCTTTGCGAAAGTATTCGGCCCCCTTGAACTTTTTTCCAACTTTTGCCACATTTCAGGCTTCAAACATAAAGATATAAAACTGTAATTTTTTGTGAAGAATCAACAACAAGTGGGACACAATCATGAAGTGGAACGAAATTTATTGGATATTTCAAACTTTTTCAGTTTTTTATTTGTTAAAGTTTGAAATATCCAATAAATTTAGTTCAACTTCATGATTGTGTCCCACTTGTTGTTGATTCTTCACAAAAAATTACAGTTTTATATCTTTATTTTTAAAGTCTGAAATGTGGCAAAAGGGGGCCGAATACTTTTGCAAGGCACTGTACCTGTAAACCCGCATATAGTGTACAGTTCTATTCCCAGGCATAGAAAAAAAAGCCCCTAATGTGGCTGTGTGCATGAGGCCTTACTCGGTGTTGCTTGATTTTCATCACTTTGTTTTTTAGTGTTTTCTACTTTTGTTTAAGCATTTATTTGCATATGTGATGGGTCTGTATCATCTTGTCTTTATTCTCCTCCTTAAAGCGGTTGTATCCCCAGTGGTAAAAAAAAAGAGAAAAAAAAAACCCTGCAGGACAATGGCATAATGTACTAGTATGGTGTATGGCATTGCCTACTAGCACATTATGAAATACTTACCTTAGAATGAAGCCCCCACATGGTCGCCTGAACACCGCTGAGGGAGCTGACATGTTCCCTCTGCGTCTCTTCTGGGTTCGGCGGCTCTGGCTCTGTGAGTGGCCGGAGCCGCGATGACGTCACTCCCGCGCATGCGCGGAGTTCACTTTCCAGCAAGGACCTATGAAGGTCCGGCAAGTGGCTGTATGCAGGGCGACTATCTCCTAAACCGTGCAGGTTTAGGAAATATTTAATTTTACCTTATGATAGGCTTACCTGTAGGTAGAAATTAAAAAGCGGAGTATACTACCGCTTTAATCTGTTATTCCCTGCGTGAAATGTATAATATACAGATTGAGATAAAATGAGCATAAGTTTTCAGGTTCTAATATCATGTTTTTCACAGTGTTTTGTAACTTTTTTTTATTATAGCTGGTTTCAGTTTGTCCTTGGAGGGGGGAGCGGTGTTTAAAATGGAGATTTAGATCTTGGAAGAGTACTCTGAGTAAGTGCTGGTTAGCGTGAAATATGTTAGAGATCTTTGCTGCTCGTATGTACCCTCTTTTATTTATACATTTTTTATTTAGAATTTGGTTGAAATACATCAGGTAAAACAGAGCAGCCATAGAGAATATACATACCCCCCTTTTGATACATTAGAGGTTTGCAAATAATGCTGAATTGTTTCAGTTTTCACTTTGTGTGCTATACGTGTATGCTATATGCTCCTAATTCCACCAATCTGTACACTTTTTATATTACTTACTCCTGCCCACACCACTTTGTACCCTGCACCGTATGTTAAATAATTAGGAGGAGGACACCAGTCTGTATAATACATACTCTGACCGCCCCACTTTGTATCCTGTACTATAGAGTACTTACTGCCAATCACATCATTTCATATGCTGTACAGATCATTTATTTTTTATGCTACATACTCCTGACTTCTCCATGTAATATGCTGCACTGTCTGCGCCACTATACTCGATTACATAATCCTAATCAAACTACTCTGTATGCTACAAGCGTATAACTGCTCCTGATGTCAGCAGCTGCCATTACGGTTGTTACAATCCTTACTTTTCGTCTAGGTAACAATGGTGACCAAAATAAATAAGGTAGATAACGATAAGGTAGATATATCTTAGAAGCAGACTAGTTTGTAACTGATGTTTACTAGTTTTTATACCATCCATTAATAACCACACTAAGTAATTCTAGAAAGAAATTAAATGAAGTAAAATGGCTGCACTGCTGGTAGAAATTATGTACAGAGTTATTTAGATATCTCTTAAGCACTTTGGGTCGGGTACAAAAGATTTTTTATTTGAATAAAATAGTGCTAAGCACATAAATCCTGCGCCGTCCTCCATATTCAATATGGAGCCTATGCTTGGGTTTGTGTTATGTCAGTGCACATAAAGCATCCTAGGAAGCCACAATAATGTTTCCTCTCAGCTCTGTGGCATACACAGGTCTCCTCTGCTGGGTACTAAGGAGGTTATATTCCATACATCTCATGTATGACAACTTTAGCCACAACGAGGCCTTGATACTTTCGCCGTGAATCCAGTAATCTAGCTTGTGCCTTGTGGTAAGCCTTTCTTTAACAGAGACGTCAAAAAGCTTCCCAGTTCTTCATCCTGAGTAGACAGGAAAAAATACACGTTAAAGAAATACAAACACCTTTCACTGTATTACAGGATTTCTGTTTTTTTCTTTTTAATGGACAGTTTTTGTTTTGCGTTACAGAAAAACTGTTAGTGGAGCATTTTTAAAACCAATAACCAGAATTATAGAGAACTGTGATACTGGACCGTTCCTGAACCCATTCATCAAAGTGTGAGTATTACTACAGCACTAACTCCAATCTATACTGGATCCATGGGAATGTTCACAACCATAGTATCCCAAATCTAAGAAGAATATTTGTTTCCGTAAGCAGGTGATATCCCCATCCACACAACTACCATCCGATCAACAGTTCATCTATTTTTTACTTCTGTAAAAAGGTCAACAAGTGCCTTCAGTGGTTTAGCTCAATTTACCAGCCAAGTGCTTGAAGTGTGAGCGAACGTTTGCAGTGCAGACAAAAAAGTTAGGCTCCCCACAAGCAGCTAAAGGTCTTTGCCTCTCAAAACATTTGTTCAGCCAGTCTTGTGAGCCAACCCCCCCCCCCCCCCCCCCTCACAACCAATTCCTTGATTTCCACTGAAGTATACACGCCCATACTTCTCATTGGATTGGACAGTGAAGGAGCAGAACCACATTAGTAAGCTTATACAGTAGCTTTGCTCTCAGCAAGCATCCAATGTGAGTTTGACAGTGCTATATACAGTGTCCTAAAGCCTGTTAGGATCTCAGATTTGCCCATCATTCCAGGCCAAAGCAGGTGGCTATCAAGACACTGGAAAAATCCACCCATGAGTGATCTAGATCCTTTACGTAAAAATACGTATGATTTTTAAAATCCAAACTCCCCCACATCACTAGCAGTGACAGGCAAGAATCGTGGCAGGTGCTGGGGGTTCATCATAGGACTTGTATTAGGAGAAGAAAATATCTATATGCCCTTTATTCTGCAAGAGATGTCTCTACATCTACATTCAATCCCAATTCTGTATGAGTACATATGAATAAGGCTGCACATAGACATAAGACATTTTAACATGCGCAGTCTTTTTTTTTTTTTATCAAACTGTGTTCAAACGATTCTACTATTGTGGTTTGGAAAATCTAACTTTAGACTAAGAAAACCCAACATGACATTTTGTTTTTGGCATCAAAAATTTACATTTCGATAATAGCCCACTAGCTTTTCGAAAGGCGTACGATTTTCTAACTACTTATGGCCAGGGAGACCTAAAACCACTGTCAAGTTTTCCGCAACCTGTCTTATATCCACAGCAGGAAGTGAGGGGAAATCCCTTGGTGCTCCCAGGTCACCTGGAATAGTGTCCCCAGTGGAAGGTTTTAACATCTATTACTGTTTTGGGGACAACCCAAAATGTGGGATTTGCTTTCAATGATAATGGTACACAGGACATATAGAGAGGGTGAATCTCTTCAAAATGGGCAGACGTAGCAAAAAAAAGCCTGACAAGTAGTCCACTCTATCTGCACTCTATTCAAAACTAAAAAAAACAAAAACAAAACTCTTGCCTTTAATTAAAACTTTAAACAATCCACTCAATTTAGAACCAACTAGGCAGGCCCTTGCAAGTCATATAGTTTTTGTGTTAGTTTTAGGCAAATATACAGGCATTCATGTTTTTTGATCTTATAAGAATGGCTTTTAATACACTGCTCAAAGAAATTTAATCAGAGTAAAGCATCAAGTCATTTAAACTCCTGGGATATTGATCTGGTCAGTTAAGTAGCTGAGGAGGTTGTTAATCAGTCTGCTTTGGTGTTAATGAAATTAACAACAGGTGCACTAGATGGGCAACAATGAGACAACCTCCAAACCAGGAATGGTTTTACAGTTGGATGCCACGTATATAATTTTTTTTGCCTACTCATCTTTTCTGTCTGTATTTTACTAGTTTTGCATTTGGCTAGGATCAGTGTCACTACTGGTAGCACGAGGCAATACCTGGACCCTATAGAGGTTGTATAAGGCAGTCCAACTCCTCCAGGATGGCACATCAATACGTGCCATTGCCAGAAGGTTTGCTTTGTCTCCCAGCACAGTCTTAAGAGCATGGATGAGATTCCAAGAGGCAGGCAGTTACTCTAGGAGAGCTGGACAGGGTCATAGAAGGTCCTTAACCCATCAGCAGGACCGGTATCTGCTCCTTTGTGCAAGGAGGAACAGGATGAGCACTACCAGAGCCCTACAAAATTACCTCCAGCAGGCCACTGGTGTGAATGTCTCTGACCAAACAATCAGAAACAGACTTCATGAGGCTGGCCTGACGTCCTCTAGTGGGCCCTGTGCTCACTGCCTGGCACCATGGAACTCGATTAGCACCAGAACACCAGAATTGGCAGGTCTGCCACTGGAACCCTGTGCTTTTCACAGATGAGCGCAGGTTCAACCTGAGCTCATGTGACAGACAAGAAGGGTCTGGAGAAGCCGTGGATAACGTTATGCTGCCTGTAACATTGACCGGTTTGGTGGTGGGTCAGTGATAAGTCTGGGGAGGCATATACATGAAGGGACGCACAGACCTCTCTACAGGCTAGACAATGCCACCCTGACTGCCATTAGGTATTGGGATGAAATCCTTGGACCCATTGTCAGACCCTACGCTGGTGCAGTGGGTCCTGGGTTCTTTGTGATGCACAACAATGCCGGCCTCATGTGAGAGTACACAGCCAGTTTCTGGAGGCTGAAGGAATTGATACCATTGAATGGCCCCCCTGCTCTCCTGACCTAATCTAATAGAACACCTCTTGGACATTAGGTTTCTGTCCATCTGACGCTGCCAAGTTGCACCTCAGTCTGTTCAGGAGCTCAGTGATGCCCTGGTCCAGATCTGGAAGGACACCATCCGTCATATCATTAGGAGCATACCCCGACATTGTCAGGCATGCATATAAGCACATGGGGGGCCATACAAACTACTAAGTACCATTTTGAGTTGCTTCAATGAAATTTCAGAAAAATGGACTAGTCTGCTGCATCATTTTTTCACTTTGATTTTCGGGGTGTCTTTGAATTCAGCCCTCTGTAGGTTGATAATTCTCATTTGCGTCAAAACTATGTGGCATCCTTTCCTTCCTAACACATTACCCGGTCCATATCAGTATAGATATCTAGCATGAGATTTTGCCCTATTGACTGACATCTGATGTGTTTTCAAAGTGTTCCTTGAATTTGTTTGAGCAGTGTAGTTAAGCCTGATTCACACCCAGCAGGCTGAATAAAAAACAAAAAACAAAAAATGCTGTACTAACACAAGCAATGCTATTGTGGCGATCTAACCCACTGTCTTTTCGTATTCTGACAGGGGGCTTGCCCCTTGCTGTCCCCTTAAACAAGGCATTCAGTTTTTATCAAGTCACACACTGCAGATCAAATAGATTTATTCTACAAAAATCTCCCTGGTGAATGTTCAGCTAAAAATACTTCCCATTCTAGTACACATCAGTACTAACCTGGTAGGTCCAGGATATAAGCAGCACCTTTGTGCCGGGGTCATCAGAATTAGTGGAGACTTGAAGAAGGATTGATTCCACCATAATGGAGCCATCAGGGAGGTGCTGTACCAGACGATCCTTCAGTACACTACGGGAAGAACATGCAACGGCTTAGAACCCTTTCACACGTTTTTTTTTTTCCAAAGAAAAAAGAGCTGAAGTTTACATGAGTTTCTCATCAGCTGCTTTACATCCGCTACCAATGCAAAAATGGACCCTTTGTCCATTTACATCAGTATTGTTTTTTAACAGAACAAAAACAGGGCTTTGATCCGTTTAAAAAAAACAGATGTTAGTAGGTAAGTAGTTACAGCAACAGCTTTGTTTCCATTTTGGGATAAAGGTTTTATAGAACTAAAAAATGAAAGCTGATTATTGCAAGCATCCCTGGCAGTGTTAAAGGGTTTGGTTGTTCTGTGACAGGATCGAAGAATAAGACATTTTCCCAGGGGACTTTAATGCAGCAACACAAACCATATAAATCAAAAACCTACTCGCAATCACCCCTGAAAAATGTGAAACCGTATTACAAATGAAAATAAAAATAATAATCAGCAACATATAACCAAGCTGCAGCATCAAAAAAGTGTCCAACCTAAACCTAATAGATCTAGTGCAAAACAATGCCGCGCTACATCAAAGAAGTATGTATCAAATGTATAAATCAATCATTAGGTCCCAAATATATTCCAAGTGATGGTGGGATTTACCAAACATTAATTGTGAATTTTTAAAAATTTGGACACACGGATGCACATAAACTTTTTATGGTTTACCACAGACCGTACCGATTGAAATCTTGTTGTGGATAGAAGGTCACCATCACTTGGAATATATTTGGGACTTAATTATTGATTTATACATTTGATACGTAATTCTTTGATGTAGCGCAGCATTGTTTTGAACTAAATAGCACAAACCATATGATAAAAAAAAAAAAAATATATATATACTTTATTGTTCAAAGCTCACTTAAAAATTGTGTATACATCAAAACTATGGTATATGCTTTGACCACTTGCCATTCTGCACTGCGCTACTTTAACTGGCAGTTGCATGAGGTCATGCAACACTTTACCCAAATTAAATTTATTTTTTCACACAAAAAGCTTTCTTTTGGTGGTATTTGATCATCACTGGGTTTTTTTTTTTATATTCTGTGATATAAGTAAAAAGACTGAAAAATCTGGGGAAAAAAAAAAGAAGATATTCCAAGGTTCCAAGAGGACCTGGTATGGCAAGCCACAAGTGGGCTCTTGCAGACCTGTGAACAAGGCTGCCTCTGCATGAAGGGGCACCCTCGCCCATATCTGGGTGGGGGGGATGTCTTCGCTGATTTCCGGATCCATGGACCTCCCTGGTACAGGACAAGTGGGTCCACAAAGTTATCTAGTTAGGCTACAAGATCGAGTTCGGTCTAATCCTCCTGAAAAGGTTTTTTTTTCCCCCTTCCAACCTTGCACTTGTCTCCAGATCGCTTACGGGGTCTCTTTGGGGCAGTGCAAGACTTTAAGAGGTGATTGTTCCGGTTCAGACTTCGGAACATTTTAAAGGTTGTTTTTTTTACTCAAACTTCTTTACAGTCCCCAGGAAGGAAGGCACGGTATGTCCAATTCTGGACCTCAAGGTGCTAAGCTGCTTTGTGCGAGTACAGAAGTTTAGCATGGAGTCAGTCCATTCACATGGTAGTTGGGTCCCTACATCAGGGGGATTTATTCTCGCTTCCATCGACATCAAGGGCGCCTACCTGCACATTCTAATATGTGCTGGTCGCCAGCGCTTTCTCCATTTTTTCAATGGACGAGGAGCATTATCAGTTTATGGCACTGACCACTGGTCTCACCTCCGCACCGCGGGTATTCACAGGAGGATTGGCCCTGGTTTTGGCATTGTTTGAGTTAGCGGGGGATCGCACTACTGGGGTACCTGGTCGATCTTCTGCAAGCGGAGTCTCTGATTGCTCTGCAAACTCTGAGGGAGTTTGGTTGGATCCTGAACATTCAGGAGCCTTCTTTGGTTCTGTCCACAAAAACTGGACTATCTGGGTCTGACTCTGGACTCGGCCTTAGCCAGAGTGTTTCTTTCTGGGGAAAAAACTCCAGACACTGCAGGAGGCAATTCAGCTGCTGTTGTTCAGCAGACGGTCATTCCTCCAGGCTTGCATGCGCGTGCTGGTCCTGATGGTGTCCACCCTCGAGGTGGTCTGTTTGCACAGTTCCACACAAGATCTCTGCTAAGAGTTTAAGGTGAAATGGATCAAGGACTCACAGTCTCTAGGGGTGGCTTTGCTCTCCAGCTCTTCGATAGGGACAACCCTTCTCTTCCTGTACTGGACGGTTGTCTCCATGGAAGCCAGCCAGTCCAGGTGGGGAGGCATCCTCAGCACAGACGTGCTCAGGGGGGTCTGGACTGCCAATTAGTGTACTGGAACTCTGAGCGATCAGACTGTTTGCTCATTGAACAATCGTCTTCAGGGGTGTCCGGTACGAATTAATTCGGACAATGACATGGCATATGTCAATCACCCAGGGGGCGCAAGAAGTGTCCTGGCGGCACGGTAAGTAGCCGGCTTTTTAAGGGGGGTTGACTGATTCATTCCAGCCCTCTCAAACTTCTGCCACGACTCCTGTGCAGGATTCAGGCAGAAGGGATTACGGTCATTCTAGTGTCTCCAGACTGGCCTCACTGGTCTTGGTACAGCTGATCGCTGATGCTTCTTAGGGACTTCCTCTCTGGGAGGATCTGCTGTCCCAAGGACCAATCTTCCATCCTGCTTTACAGTCTCTGGCTTTAACAGCTTAGCTGTTGAACGCCGGGTGCTGAAGGATGGAGGTTTGTTTGAATCAGTGATTCCTACGCTGTTAAAAGCTAGGCAATCTGCCTCTAGGAAGATGTACATTGCGTGGTGTGTCTCTTGGGGTTCATCCTTGCTCCATCTCGGGTCGATAGGCTCTTAACCTTCCTTCAACGGGGGGGTTGACCAGAATTTAGTCTTGCGTACCATCAAGGCCCAGGTATCGGGTTTTGATGTTTTTTTTCCAACGACCCTTGGCCACACACTCCCTGGTGTGTACCTTTTCCTCAGGGTGTCCGATGTTTGGTTCCATCAGTGCTGGCTCTGCTGCCATCCTTGAATCTTAATGTGTTGCTTTCAGCTCTAATGAAGCTTCTCTTTGAAAATATTTGGGAGGTTTCCCTGCTTAGCCACCAAGAAGGTCACCTTCTGGGGCAGTGTATCACCTCTGCATGCAGGGTGTCAGATCTGACAGCTTTATCCTGTTCACCTTATGGTGATTCACAAGGATAAGGTGGGGCTTTGCCTCTGTCCGTCATTTCTTCCTAGGTGGTCTCTAACTGTCTTTTGAATGAAGACATTGTGTTGCCCTTTCCTGTGTCCCAGGCCTAAACATCTGATAGAAATTGCCTTGCATATCTTGGATGTGGTCTGAGCAATTAGGGTGTACCTGGCAGCTACGGAGTCTGTTAGGAAGTCAGACTCTATTTGTGCTCACGGACAGACCTCACAAAGGGTTGTCCGCTTCTTCTGCGACAATTTCCAGTTGGAGGTTCAGGCCAATTGCATCAGGGAACAGGTTCCTCCTTTCCCTGTTTAGGAGCACTCTACTAGGGCACTTTGTGTCTCCTGGACTTTGTCATCAAGCATCAGTGACGCAGGTTTGCAAGGCTGCCACCTGGTCATCAGTGCACGCTTTTACAAAGTTTTTGTAAAGTGGTTGTGTTGGCATCTGCGGATGCTTCTTTTGGCTGCAAGGTTTTTTTCTGGCTGCTGTTTAGAGGACCGGGTCCTCTTTGAGGGTATATTGTTTTTTCAGGTGAGCTTTAATTGTTTATGGTTGAGCTCCATGTTACCTGGTTGGCTATGGTTAGCCTTGGGAATTTATTTCTACTGTTTCCCACCCTTCATGTTTGACACTGCTTTGGGATGTCCCAATGCTTAAGAAGAGTCAGGAGCTGTGTCTGTCAATGAACGAAAGAGAAAATGGGATTTCTCTGATGTTCATTGACGGACACAGCACCCACCCCTCTATGGAGTTGTTTTTTTTTTTTTCCTGACACTGCTTGTAACAAAACGGAGTACCTATAGCAGGAAGTGGGAGCATGCTCCCTGGAACTGCCCCATAGGCGTAGTCAAAGTTTTTTTTTGCTGCCTAGTGTCCTACTTCTGTAGGTGGCAGCATAACAAAATGGTTAAGAAAAATCAGGAGCTGTGTCCGTCAATGAACATCAGAGAAATGGATTTTACGGTACGTCAGAAATCCAATTTTTTGTTTAATAGCACATAGAGGTAATGTAGAGTATAGGTTTCCTAAAAAGGGAAATTGTGTATTTTCACTAAGCAAATGTTTACAGTCATTATTGCAGTGTTTTACTTGAAGCAAGGTTGCTGTTCCTTTTTTATATTGTATAAGGCCCCTTTCACACCGGGCCGATCCATTTGGACGAACGCTGACTAAGTTGGGATCGCTACGTTGATCCCCGCTGTGCAGGACGGGTGACAGGTCTGTCTCCACTCATTGTGCTGAGATGGACCTGTCAGGTTTCCACTCACCTCTATGGGGAGATTGGTAGAAAATGGACAGCTTGTCCGTTTTCCTTCGATCCCTCCCATTGGACAGATGGTGAACGTATCGCCATACGTCTGCTTTCAGCGGATCTTGTTGGATCGGATGCCAGGCGGGTGTCCGTTGACATCCACCTCCTCAAAGAGGAGAATGGGAGGCCAAATCAGGTCCACCTAAAAAACGGACAAGCGGACCTGATCAGTCAGGGGCCTTAACTATATATTTGTAGGAGCAAACTAACAACTGCTTAGATAAAATGACAAAGGAGAAGTAGGGCCAAAGTGAGCCCTGGAGGGGCAGAGAGCCGACTCTCTACTCACTTAGGACCGAGAACTGAGCGATCATCAGTCTTTGAGCACTAATTTCTCAACCTTAGAGGCAGTGTGGGACCGATGCTGCATCCACCCAGGTGAGTATGTATGTTTATTTTTTGTTATTCCCATACGTCTCTTTTATGAAGGGAGGTTAATTACAAACCAACAGCCACACAGGGGAGTGCATTTTGTTCAGTGAATCAGCTGACTAAAGGAAGATAGACTGTTCACTGAGCTTAGTGAATAAGGTGAAGCTGTGTTTTAGCAAAAATCTATCCCCTCCTCTATGATTCGGCATTTAAAGTGAACACAGGTTCACCTTATTTTCCAAGTAGTAGAACAATTCTCCTGCGCTCAAGTGAAAAATAGGCCGGAGGGAAGAGGAATACTTCAGACTCGAGTGGACAAAGCTTGCGGTCTTGCTGCCCCTTCAGGATCAAGGGTATCCAAAACCAACTATGGAACAACAAAAGAATGCACTAGGTCGGTGGGCCCCTTTTTTCTTACGACTAAAAATGTATTAAAAATGTTAAAAAGTATACATTATACTCACAAAGCAGGTGTGTATGGACACACATCAACATAATACACATAAAGTCTCCAAGGTACCGCACTGTATTGAATGGTACGCAGTGTGCCGCATGAGGCTGCTGTGTCTAGGCCTTCCTCAGAGCCAAAAAGAGTTGCGGCACACTGCATACCATTCAATACAGTGCGGTTCCTTGGCTACTACCTTGGAGACTTTATGTGTATTATGTTGATGTGTGTCCATACACACCTGCTTTGTGAGTATAATGTATACTTTTTAACATTTTTAATACATTTTTAGTCGTAATGCACTAGGATCGGCCTTTTTTCTTCTTTTGTTGTTTCACCTTATTTTCCAACATTCACTTTGCTGGGTGAACGGCTTATACTAGTTTTCTTATAGATCAAACTCCCTGACTTGCATTTTGTGAAAGAGCCATAAAGTACAATTGTGTAATACTGCAAATCAGGAAGCAAAAGTTGAGTATTCAACAAGCAAATATGGCTTCCCCCAAGAATATAAATAAATAACACACACACAAAGAAGAGAAATACATCTAGTTGCTATTTTACATACATCTCTAAATCTGAAATGAATACAAATTCTCTTTTAATGCATTTTTAGTTAGAGCACGCCATGTCCCTTCTGTAATGTTCCTTGTCTAATCACAGGCTGTTATTTTGTGCACCCCACTTGCCTTTTCAGGTGATTGTATATCCGCAGTACAGTCTCTGGCTCCTTATGTGGATCCTGAATATGAATTCTACAAGTGAACCTGAGCTGATGTTCACTAAGGCCAATCTCCTTCAGTGCTTGCTCTGGGGACACCAGACGAAGGCTCTGTCACAGAGAGAAGAGTCATTGGCAATGTATTATTCATAATCATATATAATATGAAGTAATGGTCTCTTTGCTTATATTAAAAGGGATAAACACATCACTTGAAAATATTGCTGATCTGTACAAAGTAACAGTTAGAGAAGAACATATCCTTAGTAATATTTATTATCATTTGTATTTGAAGAAAATAAAAGATATGCAATAAATCTAATAATTGCATGAGTCTCTTGTTTTCTAAATACAATTCCATAGAAAAGCAGTAATAAGAAGTATAAGTATCACTATGAAACACTGAGGACATCTTGTGGCAAAAAAGTAGTACTGCAAGGTACAGCTCCAGATTGAAAGAGTATTGCAACTTCGACATCATTTTCGCCAGAAACCAAGATTACATTCCAAATATCAAATTGACTGGAATAAATATATATATATATATATATATATCTTGCACTTCTGGGTGATGTGGGCTATTTAAAGTATATGTAAACCCTTAGTTGTAAAACAATCCATTCAGTTTAAAATTGAAATGCAAGGCAAAATGTGTGTACAAAAAAAAAAAAAAAAATGTTTTTGTTTTTAAATATACAAGTGATGCATAATGACTACATAACGGCCTAGGAGAGGTGGGTGGAGATACAGCAGCATACTGATCTTCCCAGTGAAGAGCTGTGCAGGGAGGCATGTCAGCACAAGTCTGATCATTGGAGGACAGGCAGGCTGTGCTGCTAGCACAACCAGAAAACTGAGCAGGTTGGGATGGACATGCTCTCATGCATAAGTGTACGCAGCCTATTGCATTAGGGTGTGCACCCAAATGTTTTAAAAACTTAATTGGTGTCAGTAGAACAGGGGATTTTGTCAGTAAAGCAGTGGAGTTCTCAGTATTTTTTTAGTTTTATTATTTCATTCTTGATTATTTTTTACAACTTTTTTTTAGGGCTTTGGTGAAATATCATCAGGGGGAATCTGTGCCGCACAGGGAGATTAGGGTGTGCCCAGGCACACCCCCTGCGCACGCCTATGCTCTCATGTATATTGTGGTCAGCTTGAAATAGGAAAGCAGGGGTACTGGTAGGTACACCAGATATTTCACAGAAAAATGATACTTTTTAACACTAAGTACATGGTAAAACTGGCAGGGCTTCTGGGGTCCTGTAAAGGCCACTTGACAGGGCCAGCCACATGAACAAACTTCTTATTCACACGGTATGGGCCAGAGAACATGTGCAAACAAGCCCTTAATATTTTCTTTTTTTATGATTTCTTACAATTTATATTTTTACAAATATTTTTGGAAGGAAGACCAAGGAGGAAGGAAGATGGAAGCCCTGTCAGCGGTTAAAGCATGCCGCTGAAGGGCTTAATTTTAAGATAAATCTTTCATAATGTGCTAGTATGCAAAGCATACTAGCATATTATGCTCTTAAATTGCAGGGAGATTTTTTTTTTTTTACGGGTTACCATCGCTTTTATTATCTCATTTTATAGCAGCATACTGTGATAAGATATTCAAATTGCTGCTTCAGCTTTACTTACGTTATCTTTCATGATAAGGGTTCCATGCATCAGCCTGGGCTTCTTACACTCTGGCACAAGACCTACAATTATAGAGGAATATGTTCTGTGTAAATTTATAAAAAAAAAAATATATATATGACAAGAGTATGAACCTAGAGTTTCCAATGAAATGTTCTTAAAGTTGTGCCAAATTCTTCCTACTGCAGACATGTGAAAAAAAAAAAAAAAAAACGGGTACCAGGCCGGTCCTACCTCTGTTGAAATATTAGTTAACCATACATGTAGAGAACAGCACATCATCAGAAAGTTACAGTTTTAATATTGAGCTTTTGAATCCAACTGGCACAGGCCTCTGCTACAAGTAGGACCTCAAAGTGTTCCAATAGCTTGGGGGGTTAGGGGCCCTGAAAAAGTTACAGCATGCCGATATGTAAAGAGCGACCAGGACCTGTGTTTACCAAATCTGGTCAGGTGCCCCCAAGCCTTACTTAATGGGCAACTGTACTGAAGATACAGCAGGATATGAAAGGAGACTCCTCCAAAAATAATTATATATGTCATAGGAACAGGATTAACCCTTTTGTAGGATTTTTTTTTCCTCATCTCTTGCTATAATGACAACTCTAACATTTTGGATTTCTGCTCACTTTCACTACAAAGGTAAATCTCCCCTGTGAAGACACAGACAACAATACACACTGGACAAAGGCTCTAACCCAATGGTTCCCAAACTGCAGCCCGTGGCCAGATTTTGCTCTTTGCTCTGCTCTAGCCAGCCCTTGGGACACGACTCCTCCCCTTGACCCTGATGATGGTGCACTATTTGTCCTAAGTGTAGATATTCAAAAGCACACCACAGATCTTCAGATTGAGTCCAAATGGTTTTATTGACGTATGTTTACAATCACAAACAAGAGAGTGCAAGGATTCCGAGTCAGGCAGGACCCCTTCGTCAGGCATGTGATGTTATCACAAGATGTGGCACTCTTGTTTGTGATGTGATCATACTTCAATAAAGCCACTTGGACTCAGTTTGAAGATCTGTCGTGCACTGGTAACTATCTACACTATCTTATGTAAGATCCAGTCTCCAGCTGGTGGTTGCTTCAACACCTGGTATCCTAGAGCCTTTTTCAGGAAATTGGAATACAAAAATATGGATGGCTATTCCTCCCAAGGACATCAAACAATGGGCCCCCTATTCCACTGACACAAAAAATGGGGTACTATTCCTCCTACTGACACCAATTATGGGGTACCATTTCTCACACTGACAACAGGCACCATGCCATTTTCCACTCTCACTGGTCACAGGCTCCTGTAAAGTCTGAAGGCCAGTGAGCTGGCCCTATGTTTAGAGACCTCTAGTCCAACCCTTCCCTACCTTATTCAAAAGTCAAAAAAAGGTTTTGACTTTACTTACACCAACGCATGCATTACTATCTGACAGGGAATTCTAGATCACAAGAATGGCTGAACAGAATGACATTTTGTTATGTAAAGTTTAGTACACATATGTATTTACATGGTGTATTTAGTCGTTTGAAATATGTATGAAAGGAGGTTGTAACGGCGCTACCTTAAAGTGAATAAGTGCTTATTGTATGTGCCAACTTAAAACAAAGTGCCAATAAAAAATGTGTCATAAAAAACCATTTAATTTAAAATAAAGTGCACTAGTGATTTGTGGTGTGACCAAGTTAGCTGGTTAATAAACTGGGCCCATAAGGTGCAACTCAGTAAAGTGCAAGTGCTGTGCTGCATATACTAAACGAGTAAGAAATAATGGGTTCCCAATGTGCATTTATTTTGTGATGACAGTTGATAATAACAGAAAATAAGTTAAATTCATAAATAAATTAGTGATTTAAAATGCATAAAATAGTGAACATAAATTCATCCGTGCTGTGCGTGGAGTTTGTATTACCACTTAAGTGAAAAAGTGCCAAGATGAATGAGAGAAAGTAATAAATAAAAAATGGGGTTGCAATTCTGTTGTACATCCACTAGATGTCACCCCTAAGTATACGACCTGTGCTTGAGGAAAAAGATGGTCGGTTTCTTCCGGGGTTCTCCAGTCAGCCAAACCAGGCTTTTAGTACCTCAAGTTAGAAGAAAAAACCCCATGATGCAATGTGTATCTGTAGCGTGGAAGAGAGAGCATAAAACTCACGTTTGAGGCTGTCTAGGATCAGCGGTGATGGCCGGGAAGCTTCCGCGTTCCACGGCCCAGGCTCCGAAACCGGAAGTGACGTATTGACGTTGCGACTCCGCCCTACGAGTTTCGTCATGTGACGTCTGCTGGAGCGGCGTCAACGTAACAAGCTTCCGGCCTTTAAATAGCGTGTCCGTCTCCTGGCAACCAATCGGCCTCCCCCGCCGCCATATTGGTGCGCGCAAACTGAAGCCGGACGGAGGACATGTTGGGCCTCCCTGCAATGCCTCTTCAGATGCCGGAACGGAGGGACAGCTATTTTGGAACATCATTTCCTGACAGCCTATATCTGATACCGTAGTAGGGTTAAAACATGACATTTATTAAAGATCATTAAAAAAGAGGAAAAAAAATCTTAAAAATATATCATAAAAAATGAAAAATAAAAATTAAAAAATAAAAACCGTGCAAAAAGATTGGAGAGGAGGAAATAAAACAAGAATGATCTCTAGAAATGAAACAAAATTGATTTTTTTGATGCAATCTCTTCACCCTGACGGGTTGAATGTAGACATTGATCTCAATTGTTTCATCACAGACACATAAATTGTTTTTGTTTCATGAAAACCTCCTCCCAAGAAAACAAAAACACCTTTCTTCTATCCTGGTTTTAGCCTCTAAGTTTTTAGTCCCTTGCTTTCTAAAGTTTTTTAATGTTTTTATTGGTTTTTGCTATGGCTCTTTTTATGGCTTTTTAATGTCCTTTTTTCCTGTGATTTTCTCATTTTTGATGTTCTTACTTTTTAATTTAAATTTTTTTACCTTCTTATCTTTTTTATCCTATGTTGGTATGTAATCCCTTTGGGACAGAAAATTTGCCTTGAAACAATCCTTTGAAATAATTTTATATATTTTTATTTATGATTAGTTGGTTTTATGTGGTTTTTGGGTGTACAGTTTGTTACTTTTTAATAGTTTTAAACTTTTACACCTGACCATAACCTCCTACATCAAAAGAAATAATTCTGATCAATTTTACCATCCAACGCCATTCATTTTATTCAACAATGCCTTGAGGCCTTCTCATCCAGCATCACTAAGAACATTGTGCTTTTAAACCTAGACCATTCACATTGTTTTTATACCCTATATCCGTGTAGTTTACACAGCGTCTTGAGCATACCATCCGCTAAGCTCAACACATTTATATAAAAAAAAAAAAAAAAAACTTTTCCTTTATATTCTCAAAGTTCGGGGTAACCCACCACACTTGTATGAGGTTTGCTTACAGCACAACCTCTTAAACACCACAAAACTTCTTTTTTATCAGGGGTTAGTTATGAGGCCTTCTCATCCAACATCCCAAAAAGAAAAGAGTTGTCTTACACCCTAGTCCGGATTGCGACATATTTGGGGGGCCCTGGTAGCCCCTCTTAAATACAACAGGAATGAATGACTGTTCTTAGAGACTCTCTATTTATGGGTAACCTATTTTAGAAAATTCCATTTCCCTCTCTTGACTATCTGGTCCACTATTTTCATAATTCTTCCACCTT
Organism: Pelophylax lessonae; assembly: GCF_965119305.1. Lineage (NCBI taxonomy): Eukaryota > Metazoa > Chordata > Amphibia > Anura > Ranidae > Pelophylax > Pelophylax lessonae. The sequence goes on along the minus strand of NC_138779.1, from coordinate 87,598,187 downwards.
TTTTATCTTTTTTTCTGCAACACTGTAAAATTCCTTAAAAAACCGCTCGATTTACATCTACAAATTATGTACATTCTACCCTTTGCAGTCCATGATCACTATAATATGCACTTAACCTCCGGGCATATGGTATTTCATTACCTATTTTTATTTTTTATTTTTCATTTTTTGACTTTTGTGTACTTTTAATGAAAACTCCGCTAAATAGTCTTTTTTTGATTTTTATGAATTTTTGCACGGTTTTTATTTTTTAATTTTTATTTTATTTTTTAATTTTTATTTTTTAATTTTTATTTTTTATTTTTTAATTATTATTTTTTAATTTTTATTTTTCATTTTTTATGATATATTTTTAAGATTTTTTTCCTCTTTTTTAATGATCTTTAATAAATGTCATGTTTTAACCCTACTACGGTATCAGATATAGGCTGTCAGGAAATGATGTTCCAAAATAGCTGTCCCTCCGTTCCGGCATCTGAAGAGGCATTGCAGAGAGGCCCAACATGTCCTCCGTCCGGCTTCAGTTTGCGCGCACCAATATGGCGGCGGGGGAGGCCGATTGGTTGCCAGGAGACGGACACGCTATTTAAAGGCCGGAAGCTCGTTACGTTGACCCCGCTCCAGCAGACGTCACATGACGAAACGCGTAGGGCGGAGTCGCAACGTCAATACGTCACTTCCGGTTTCGGAGCCTGGGCCGTGAAACGCGGAAGCTTCCCGGCCATCACCGCTGATCCTAGACAGCCTCAAACGTGAGTTTTATGCTCTCTCTTCCACGCTACAGATACACATTGCATCATGGGGTTTTTTTCTTCTAACTTGAGGTACTAAAAGCCTGGTTTGGCTGACTGGAGAACCCCGGAAGAAACCGACCATCTTTTTCCTCAAGCACAGGTCGTATACTTAGGGGCGACATCTAGTGGATGTACAACAGAATTGCAACCCCATTTTTTTATTTATTACTTTCTCTCATTCATCTTGGCACTTTTTCACTTAAGTGGTAATACAAACTCCACGCACAGCACGGATGAATTTATGTTCACTGTTTTATGCATTTTAAATCACTAATTTATTTATCAATTTAACTTATTTTCTGTTATTATCAACTGTCATCACAAAATAAATGCACATTGGGAACCCATTATTTCTTACTCGTTTAGTATATGCAGCACAGCACTTGCACTTTACTGAGTTGCACCTTATGGGCCCAGTTTATTAACCAGCTAACTTGGTCACACCACAAATCACTAGTGCACTTTATTTTAAATTAAATGGTTTTTTATGACACATTTTTTATTGGCACTTTGTTTTAAGTTGGCACATACAATAAGCACTTATTCACTTTAAGGTAGCGCCGTTACAACCTCCTTTCATACATATTTCACACTTTAACCCCTTGTGGGTTTGGTTGTTGGCAGCTTACACCTTCACCATTGTCTAAGGTCTTTACTCCATAGCGCTGGTCACCCCTACCTTTTTACTATTTAGTCGTTTGCCTGGAGCTCCACTCCAAATACAATAGGGAAAAGAAAGCCATCAGACAGACTTACTTAGAGCAGTCTCTTTTTTCAGTAGTCCCAGGGAAATGTCAACAGGAATGTTGGGGTTGGTAGCAATAGTGGCTGTCTCCCCATTAAAGGGCATATAGCACTGGATATCTGGAGACACAAAGGAACGGAGAGAATAGGTGAAAAAAGGAATACAAAAAAAAAAAATGGAATCTACAAGAACTCTGTGTTGGACTGAAAGTAAAATGTGTTTACGGTTGGAATAATGGTACAGTAAAGGCAGGTATATAAAATAAAGAATGAGTCTATGATCAACTTACGAAACTCTTGCTCAATTTTCTGCTTGAGAAACTCCATCTTTTTGGCCTCTCCATGCACCAGTAGCACATTTCGTGGCTCTGCCTGGCGAATCAGCTGCATGATGCCTTTAGCATCAGCATGGGCACTAAAGGACATATACTCCACCTGCATCTTCACCTCTAGCTGGCAGGGAATAATAAAAGCAAGATTAGGAATCAGATAAAATTTTATCCATTTATTTAAAAAACAAATAAAAAGAAATTTGCATTAAAAGACAAGCACCAAGGCCTGTGGGGGGCTGGACGCTCTGCTAATGCTGAAAGAAATACAAACTGCAATTGCCTCTAGTCTAGGCAGGCAGGTAAGTGAAGATTGCCTTCCAGCCAAATTTTTCTAAAGACCCATAGTGCTTCTAATGAGACTAGACTTCATGAGGTACTGATGACATCTCTTAAGGACTCTTCGCTGCTGCCCTCAATGTCCAGAGCTGTTATTGTAGTTATACCCAAACCGGGGAAAGACCCGGAGATCTGTTCATCATATAGACCCATTTCTCTGCTGAATGCAGATGCTAAAATCCTTACTAAGGTTCTGGCACTCCGGCTTACCAACGTGATTTTTTCCTTGATACACAGGGATCAAACTGGCTTTATGCCGGGTAAGGGCATCGATATCAATCTGAGACGATTGTTTACGGTGATTGACAGGATGGGCGGAGGTGGTGGCTTACCTAGATGCCAAAAAAGCCTTTGACTCGGTGGAGTTGGAATATTTGTGCATGGTCCTACACAAATTTGGGCTTGGACTGGTTTTTATATCGTGGTTGCAAATGTTGTACTCAAACCCCACAGCCAGGGTTCGTACTACTGGAAACCTTTCTGCATCTTTCCTGCTCCACCAAGGCACCAGACAGGGCTGCCCCCTCTCCCTAGCACTTGAGCCCCTGGCGATAATGTTTCGAGCCTCCTCTGCAGTTGTTGGTATATCGGTGCCCCCCCCTGGTAGAAAAGGTTTCTTTGTACGCAGATGATACCCTCCTCTATCTTAATGTTGCACGCCAATCCTTGACAGCTGCCCTAGAGATTATCAATTTATTTAGCTCATTCTCTGGCATCCAAGTCAATTGGGATAAGTCAGTTTTGTTCCCTCTTGGGTTTCAGGCTTGGCAAAGAGATGTACCCAACCTGACAGACAAGGACTGGACTGAGAGCTTCCAACAATATATTCCCCTTATGAACTCTGCAATAGATCGGTTTATACCAGGGGTCTTCAAACTAAGGCCCTCTAGTTGATCAGGAACTACAATTCCCATCATGCCTAGTCATGTCTGTGAATGTCAGAGTTTTACAATGCCTCATGGGATGTGTAGTTCCGCAACAGCTGGAAGGCAATAGTTTGAGGATTCCTGATTTATACAGTGAAAATTCCTCCACAGAGTATATTACACGCCGCAGAAACTGTCAGTTATCCACTGTACCTCCGATGACTTATGCCCGCGATGCCGTGGGGAGGTAGGAAACTTCATTCACATGGTATGGTCATGTCCGTCTCTTCAAAACTTTTGGCGGGCGGTAGTTGCTGACATTAGTACGATCAGCGGGGAATCCCTTAAGCTTGGTCCCCTGATTCTCTTACTTGGGATGACAGACACCTTGCCTACTAACACGCACATTAAACTGTTTATATTTTATGCAACATACTACGTGAGGAAAAATCGGATTTTTGTAAGATCTTACCGTAAAATCCTTTTCTCTTAGCTCATTGACAGACGTAGTCTTCTTGATTCACAAGAACTGGGTTATGTTGTCTCCGCAGGAGTAGGACTAGGCAGAAAAGAAAAAACGTTCTGGCTCCACCCTAGGGGCAGTCCCAGAGGGTATATCCTCCCTCTCTCTGCTACAAGGCATCAATTCTGTCACAAAGCAGCAACAGAGAATTTAACCCAACCCAACTCAATGATAGAGGGGCGGGTACTACGTCTGTCAATGAGCTAAGAGAAAAGGATTTTACGGTAAGATCTTACAAAAATCCGATTTTCTCTGTCGCTCATTGACAGACGTAGTCTTCTTGATTCACAAGAACTGGGACATCCAGAAGCAGTGCCACAAATGAGGGGTGGGATTGACAGAAATCAAAATCCAATCTAGAAGGCCCAACCGGTGCCAAACTAGAAGTTTTAAAGGCTCATTATAAACAAAGAATGAGACTCAAATAAAAATTCCAACGGAAAAAAACCCTCGAGGTAGACCACTGGTCTCCTCAAATGGCGGCCTGCAAAACCTTGCGGCCAAACGAGGCATCAGACGATGCCATTACATCAATTTTATAATGTTTTGTAAAGGTATGCACCGAAGACCAGGTAGCCGCCTTGCACACCTGGACCACTGAAGCCTGATGGCGAAAGGCCCATGACGCACTAAGTGCCCGAGTGGAGTGCGCCTTAACAGGGAACGGGGGCTCCCGACCCTTAATAGAATAAGCCTGTACCACCGTCTGTCTGATCCATTTGGAAATAGTCGCGGCAGATGCAGGCAACCCCTTTTTGGGTCCATCCGGGACCACAAAAAGTGAATCCGTCTTGCGAAACGAGTCTGTCGTTTTCAAGTATACCCTGATCGCCCGGACCACATCCAAGGAGTGTAAAGCAAACTCCCGAGGATGACTGGGCTTAGGACACAGGGAAGGTAATACAATTTCTTCATTCAGATGAAATTCTGAAACCACTTTTGGTAGGAAGGATGGATTTGGACGAAGAACCACCTTATCTCTATGAACCACCAGATATGGGGAACGACAAGATAATGCGGCCAGTTCTGACACCCTGCGTGCAGAACTGATAGCCACCAAGAAGGCCACCTTCTGGGACAACGTAGGTAGAGGAATCTCCCTAATATCTTCAAAGGGAGGTTTCTGAAAAACCGACAATACTAAATTAAGATCCCAGGGTGGTAACGGCGCGCGCACTGGCGGAGCCAGATGTCGCACCCCCTGGATGAAATTCCGCACCAAGGAATGAGTAGCCAAAGGCTTCTGAAAGAAGATAGCGAAGGCTGAGACCTGACCCTTGATAGTACTCAAGGCCAGTTTCTGCTCAACCCCTTGATGCATGAAAAGCTAATATTCGACTAACCGAATAAGACCGTGGACGGAACCCCAGAGGTTCACACCATGCAATGTAGGACTTCCATGTGCAATGATAAATCTTTCTGGAAGTCGCTTTCCTTGCTTTAACTAGAGTAGGAATAACTGAAGCTGACAAACCCTTGTCCTTCAGCACCTGGGTCTCAATAGCCAGGCCGTTAAAGCCAGCGATCGTAAAGCAGGATGGAAGATCGGTCCCTGAGACAGTAGGTCCTCCCTGAGAGGAAGTCTCCATGGGACGTCCGCCACCAGTCTGACCAAGTCGGCGTACCACGCTCGGCAAGGCCAGTCCGGAGCTACCAGGATTACTGGAATTCCTTCCTCCTCTATCCTGCGAAGAAGTCTTGGCAGTAACCCGAGAGGAGGGAAGGCATACATTAGCTGGTATTGCCCCCACGGGGCGATCAGTGCGTCTGCGGTCTCTGCTAGAGGATCGCGGGAGCGAGCCACGAATCTCTGTACTTTCCTGTTGAATCGTGATGCCAACAGATCCACATCCGGGGTGCCCCAACGTAGGCACAACTGGTGGAAAACTTCTGGATGGAGGGACCATTCCCCCTGATCCAGAGTCTGACGGCTGAGATAATCTGCCTGCCAATTTTCCACCCCCGGAATGAACACCGCAAAGATCGCTGGAACAAATCGTTCCGCCCAGCGAAGAATGCAAGCCACTTTCTTGGCCGCTCGGACACTCTTGGTGCCCCCCTGGTGATTGACATAAGCCACGGCCGTGGCGTTGTCCGACTGGATTCGAACTGGGCTGCCCTGGAGCTGCTCGGTCCAGTGAATCAGACAAAGTCTGATCGCTCTCAGTTCCAATACATTTATCGGCAACCTGGATTCTTCCGGGGACCAAAGTCCCTGGACAGATAACTGACCGAGAATTCCTCCCCATCCGGATAGGCTGGCATCCGTGGTCACTATCGTCCAATATATTGGCAGAAATGACTTTCCCTGGCTGAGCATCGGAGACCGAAGCCACCAGACCAGAGACTCTCTGGTCTGTTTGCTCAATCGGATCTGATTGTCCAGGAATTCCGGATTCCGATTCCATCTGAGAAGAATCTCTTGCTGAAGAATTCGGGTATGGGACTGGGTAAATGGGACTGCTTCGAAGGAAGCCACCATCAACCCCAGAACCCTCATGCAAATTCGAAGAGAAGACCAGCTGTTGGATAGTAACAACTGGACTGCTGATTGAATCTTCCGGATTTTCCCTACCGGAAGGAAAACTCTTGTCCTGACTGTGTCTAGAATTAGACCCAGATATTCGAGCCTCTGGGTGGGAACCAGAAATGACTTTTGCTGGTTCACCAGCCACCCGAATTCCTGTAAAGAAATTATAGTAATTTCTATGTTTTGTAGCAGGGTCTGAGGAGACTCTGCATGAAGCAGGAGATCGTCTAGGTAACCTAGAATCAATATGCCTCTTTGGCGCAGTAGTGCCAACATTGGGGCCAACACCTTCGTGAAGACCCGAGGAGCCGTGGCGAGACCGAAAGGTAACGCCACAAACTGATAGTGGTTCTCTTCTACGGAAAAGCGTAGAAACCGCTGATGTCCTGCAAAAATGGGAATGTGTAGATAGGCGTCCTTGATGTCTATGGACGCTAGGACATCCCCTGGATGCAGGAAGGCTGCTACTGTGCGAATGGATTCCATCTTGAATTTTCTTATGTTGAGAAAGGAATTGAGTGCCCTTAAGTCCAGAATTGGACGCACTTTGCCCTCTTTCCTGGGTATTGTAAATAGGTTTGAATAAAACCCCAGAAAACGTTCTGTCCAAGGAACGTGGACTACCACTCCTTGTTGTAGTAAATCCGTAACTGCTCTCCGCAGATCTTCTAGACGATCCGGGCATAGTCGGATATTGGAAGGGAAGAATCGCGCCAGTGGGAGAGATCGAAACTCGATCTTGTACCCTGACCTTATGACTTCGCAAACCCACTTGTCCGGGATTCTGGAAAGCCATGGATCCGGGAACCGGCGAAGACGTCCCCCCACCCCAGTTATGGGTGGGGGCGCACCTTCAGGCTTTGGACGATTTATCTTCAGGTCTGGAGGGGGCGGGCTTTTGCTTGCCCGACCAACGTCCCCTGAAGCCTCCTGAAGGAGCTTTGGAGGACTTAATTTTTTCACCCGCGGGACAAATAAACTTTTTGTGAGCAGAGAAAGAAGGCCCTCGATTTTGACGAGGTCCTTTACCTTTAACATTTTGCGGTAAAAAGGTGCTCTTTCCTCCCGTGAGATCCTTAATGATCTCATCTAAGTTGGCTCCAAATAGACGCTCTCCTAAAAAGGGGATATTAGCCAATGCTTTTTTGGAACCTTGGTCGGCTAACCAACCTTTTAGCCACAGTGTACGCCTGAGAACCACTGCTGAAACTGATGCTCGCGCCAATAATGGAGTGGCGTCTAACGCCACATCACACACAAACTGTAACCCCTGTATCATTTGTTCCAACAAATCTGATACCGCCTGAGGGACTTCTTCTAAGTCCCGGCGCAACCACTTGGTCCATTCAGTTACAGTCTGCGAAACCAGTCCAATAGCAATTATTGGTCTGAAAGCTAATCCAATCAAGGAAAACATGGTGCGAGACATAGCTTCTATCTTGCGACCCACTGGATCTTTAAAAGACGGGGCGTCTTCTAAAGGAATAACCGTGGCTTTATTCAATCTAGCAATTGGTGAATCCACCACAGGTGGTTCTGTCCATTTCTTAATGAGGGTTTCCTCAAACGGATAACGCCTGTTAATGCGTTTAGAAATAGCAGAAGTGCGTTTTGGCAGACTCCATTCTTCTTTGATTGGATTGCCAAAACATTTGGGCAATGGAAAAACCTTCGCTACTTTGATGCGTTTTTTAGTCCCAAAGGGGATTTCAGTTTCAGCTATTTCCGACGGAATACCCTGTAATCTTAAGGTTTCTTGAACAGATACAATGAGTGCGTTTACCAACGCTTCCTCTCGGGCTATGGCTGATGCCGAAACATCCTCCTCACTGTCTGAAGAGACAGGACCCGAGACACCAATCCCAGATGAAGTACCTGCAACTGCAGAAATAGGCTCAGATTCTGAATCCGAAGTTTCAGATAATAAGGGGTTAGGCGGGGGTCGCTTTCTTGCGCCCTGTCCCTGACAAGCCACTTCCACCCGGGACACAAAAGTTTCCATAATAGCTGACAATGATTCAACCGTCAGTGGGGTGCTGGAGGATCCTGCAGACACCTCGAGGGGATCCGGTGGAGATACATGAGTGGCAGGGTCCATGTTAATTCAGGACACCTCTGCCAGAAAAAACAAAAAACTTTTTTTTTTTTTTTTTTTATATGTGTATCCCCCTAGCGCAATAGCGCCCCTCAGAGTACCTGCTTCTCGATCCCCACAGAGAGAGAGAGGGACCCTCAAGGCTCACCACCCGATGCAGAGAAGTTTCCAACCAACTGCAGTCAGCGTCTATCTTTTACAGACTGGAAAGAGCTGTGTTCGTTTTCCCGGGTAGAAGGACGTGGCTCCGCCCCCTGTGTACGCCTTCCGGCGTTCCCAGCTCTCCACGAGGTAGCTGGGCTCATCAAACATGGCCGCCCCCATACAGGAGACAATAGACTCCAAAAACATGGCGGCCGGCGTGACCTGAGGACATTCATGCACCCGGTCTACGGCAAAATGGCGGCGGACTGCCGAAATCGTTTTTCCCAGCACATCCACCTGCATCTCTGCTAAATGGCGGTTTATCGATCTGCAGGAGGTACACTACAATTAAGGTAGAATTATACCTCCTATGTCTGCTGTAATACTACAGTCTGCTGGGTAGAGTGTTAGCTCTCAAACCAAGTCCACTTCCCACCAAACACATGCTGTATTTACAAGGGGGACTTTTAGTGTCAGACAGATACTGACCATGTATGGAGGGGCCCATAATTCATACTGCCTCATAACGAGGAAAAAAAGGGAACGTTTACTCACCATACCGAACCGACAGGCACCCTCTCTTCACAATACCCTCTCCACCGGGGTGGGGGGTTGTGGACCACTCCGGACGCCTCGACTCTCTGGTTCCTGGCGTCCAAGCGAGACTTTTAACTCGCAAGGTCAGTCCCTCCAATGGGACTCCGTCGCGGCCGACCCAGCACGTAGCTCTGGTCTGCACGCGCTCGTAGGCAGAAACCGGGGTGACCACTGGATCTCAACATCCAGCCCGTTGCCCGGCCCCGCATACTTACTTGAATGTGTCGCGGCCGACCAAGCGCAATGCAATGGTCTGCGCGCGCTCGTAGGCCGGCTGGGGTGACCACTGGTGTCGCCCAGTCCGGCGTATTTGCTTGAAGATCTCACAGGAAAAAACACTGGAGAAAAAACTACCTAAAAAATATTTTTTCTAAAAAAAAATCTTGCCAGGACCAGAGATCCCAGCAAGGAACTTAGGTCCTTACTCCTGACTAGACAGAAAAAAACTGATGCCTTGTAGCAGAGAGAGGGAGGATATACCCTCTGGGACTGCCCCTAGGGTGGAGGCAGAACGTTTTTTCTTTTCTGCCTAGTCCTACTCCTGCGGAGACAACATAACCCAGTTCTTGTGAATCAAGAAGACTACGTCTGTCAATGAGCGACAGAGAAAACTAGATTGTCTAGCTGGAAGGCGTCTGACCCTCCCATGATTTCTGTATGGAAAGCAATGGTAAATAATTACCACTTTACCAATGTATAAACTGACATATATGGGCTGCAACTACCCTAAGTTTTACAAAATTTGGTTTGCATGGGTAGAGGATAAACATCTTACAGTGTAGTCCCATGATGTAATTATTTGCCGCTTCCCCCCATGCCCCTCCCCACCTTTTATTATCTTTCTCCTCTCCCGTTTCTGATCTGGTAGGACATTGTATTATATCCCCTACATCAAGTTTATGACTCGGCAGAGTCGATGTACGTTTCTGCTTTAAAGGCAACCTAACCTGAAGCACACTAGGTCTATCTTTATCTCAACTCAACTCAACCTCTGACTACCTTAATCCCATTTATATAATGTATCCCTGGATGATGTAAATCTTTCTTTTTGTGATTTTTGTTACTATGCACATGTACCCTAAGGCTTTATATCAATAAACATTCCTTCTGGTAAAATAAAAAAAGAAAAAGCACCGTGGTCCCTTTTTATTGTAGGAGACCAAGAAATTTATTTTGCAAATGTAAGTGTCTTTAATGCAGTATAGGAAACTTACTGTCTGTCTCCCTTCCATCTCCAGCTTGCGTTGCCCACTTAGGATCTTGTGACCCACTGTGCCCTGCACACAGTAACCTGGCATAATCACCTATACAGGAACGAAAAGAAAATGGGACAAATAATGAGGATCATGCCAAGCTCTTGGGAAGTCACTAGTACTAGGTTACACTATGCAGATTGGGAACAATTACAGAAAAGTTAAAACATTTTTAAGGTACATTTCGTTTAATCGCACAATATACTAAATGAATAATAGGGATCACTCCACCTACACACGTTTTGTTTATGGAAACATATTCTTGGGTTGAAATCACCCAGTACCATTTTTTAAAATCACGACATTCAAGCTAATTATTCTGACTGACTGAGATCCCAGCAGTAGTGATGTCGCGAACCTAAAATTCGCCGTTCGCGAACGGCGAACGCGAACATCGGCAAATGTTCGCGAACCGGGCGAACCGCCATAGACTTCAATAGGCAGGCGAATTTTAAAACACACAGGGACTCTTTCTGGCCACAATAGTGATGGAAAAGTTGTTTCAAGGGGACTAACACCTGGACTGTGGCATGCCGGAGAGGGATCACGCAAAAAAAAGTTCTTAAAAATTATAATTTTTTGATAGAGAGCCAATTATTGGAAAAATTAAAAAAAAATAAAAATAAAAAAATTTCTTCGGATTTAGCATCTGGGGGGTCTAAAAAGTGTACCTGTGAAGTTTCAGCTCTGTAGCATGTCCAGAACCCCTAAAAAACAGCATTTGTCTTATATTTTCAGGAATATGGCTTCTCTGCGGCTGGCTTTTTCTCTTGCAGGCATTTATCGGGCATTTTTTTAGGCAGGCATGTCATTTTTTGTATTTAGTGTCTGGGGGGTCTAAAAAGTGTACCTGTCAAGTTTCAGCTCTGTAGCATGTCCAGAACCCCTAAAAAACAGCATTTTTCTTATATTTTCAGGAATATGGCTTCTCTGCGGCTGGCTTTTTCTCTTGCAGGCATTTAGCGGGCATTTTTTTAGGCAGGCATGTAATTTTTTGTATTTAGTGTCTGGGGGGTCTAAAAAGTGTACCTGTCAAGTTTCAGCTCTGTAGCATGTCCAGAACCCCTAAAAAACAGCATTTTTCTTATATTTTCAGGAATATGGCTTCTCTGCGGCTGGCTTTTTCTCTTGCAGGCATTTAGCGGGCATTTTTTTAGGCAGGCATGTAATTTTTTGTATTTAGTGTCTGGGGGGTCTAAAAAGTGTACCTGTCAAGTTTCAGCTCTGTAGCATGTCCAGAACCCCTAAAAAACAGCATTTTTATTATATTTTCAGTAATACGGCTTCTCTGCGGCTGGCTTTTTCTCTTGCAGGCATTTATCGGGCATTTTTTTAGGCAGGCATGTCATTTTTTGTATTTAGTGTCTGGGGGGTCTAAAAAGTGTACCTGTCAAGTTTCAGCTCTGTAGCATGTCCAGAACCCCTAAAAAACAGCATTTTTCTAATATTTTCAGGAATACGGCTTCTCTGCGGCTGGCTTTTTCTCTTGCAGGCATTTAGCGGGCATTTTTTTAGGCAGGCATGTAATTTTTTGTATTTAGTGTCTGGGGGGTCTAAAAAGTGTACCTGTCAAGTTTCAGCTCTGTAGCATGTCCAGAACCCCTAAAAAACAGCATTTGTATTATATTTTCAGTAATACGGCTTCTCTGCGGCTGGCTTTTTCTCTTGCAGGCATTTATCGGGCATTTATTTAGGCAGGCATGTCATTTTTTGTATTTAGTGTCTGGGGGGTCTAAAAAGTGTACCTGTCAAGTTTCAGCTCTGTAGCATGTCCAGAACCCCTAAAAAACAGCATTTTTCTTATATTTTCAGGAATATGGCTTCTCTGCGGCTGGCTTTTTCTCTTGCAGGCATTTAGCGGGCATTTTTTTAGGCAGGCATGTAATTTTTTGTATTTAGTGTCTGGGGGGTTTAAAAAGTGTACCTGTCAAGTTTCAGCTCTGTAGCATGTCCAGAACCCCTAAAAAACAGCATTTTTATTATATTTTCAGTAATACGGCTTCTCTGCGGCTGGCTTTTTCTCTTGCAGGCATTTATCGGGCATTTTTTTAGGCAGGCATGTCATTTTTTGTATTTAGTGTCTGGGGGGTCTAAAAAGTGTACCTGTCAAGTTTCAGCTCTGTAGCATGTCCAGAACCCCTAAAAAACAGCATTTTTCTTATATTTTCAGGAATACGGCTTCTCTGCGGCTGGCTTTTTCTCTTGCAGGCATTTAGCGGGCATTTTTTTAGGCAGGCATGTAATTTTTTGTATTTAGTGTCTGGGGGGTCTAAAAAGTGTACCTGTCAAGTTTCAGCTCTGTAGCATGTCCAGAACCCCTAAAAAACAGCATTTGTATTATATTTTCAGTAATACGGCTTCTCTGCGGCTGGCTTTTTCTCTTGCAGGCATTTATCGGGCATTTTTTTAGGCAGGCATGTCATTTTTTGTATTTAGTGTCTGGGGGGTCTAAAAAGTGTACCTGTCAAGTTTCAGCTCTGTAGCATGTCCAGAACCCCTAAAAAACAGCATTTTTCTTATATTTTCAGGAATACGGCTTCTCTGCGGCTGGCTTTTTTTCTTGCAGGCATTTAGCGGGCATTTTTTTAGGCAGGCATGTCATTTTTTGTATTTAGTGTCTGGGGGGTCTAAAAAGTGTACCTGTCAAGTTTCAGCTCTGTAGCATGTCCAGAACCCCTAAAAAACAGCATTTTTCTTATATTTTCAGGAATACGGCTTCTCTGCGGCTGGCTTTTTCTCTTGCAGGCATATATATCAGTGGTGGGTGGGCAGTGGCACAGTACACTCTCTGTGGACCTGACAGCAGTCACTGGCACCCAGGCAACTGCAATTTAAAAAATATATATATATTTCTTTACTTTGCAAGCTGCTGTGCCACTTTATATATCAGTGGTGGGTGGGCAGTGGCACAGTACACTCTCTGTGGACCTGACAGCAGTCACTGGCACCCAGGCAACTGCAATTTAAGAAAATATATATTTTATTTTACTGTGCAAGCTGCTGTGCCACCTTATATATCAGTGGTGGGTGGGCAGTGGCACAGTACACTCTCTGTGGACCTGACAGCAGTCACTGGCACCCAGGCAACTGCAATTTTAAAAAAAATATATTTTATTTTACTTTGCAAGCTGCTGTGCCACCTTATATATCAGTGGTGGGTGGGCAGTGGCACAGTACACTCTCTGTGGACCTGACAGCAGTCACTGGCACCCAGGCAACTGCAATTAAAAAATATATATATATTTTTTTACTTTGCAAGCTGCTGTGCCACCTTATATATCAGTGGTGGGTGGGCACACAGTGGCACTGCAGTGGGCACAGTACACTCTGTGGACCTGACAGTAACTGGCAGCCCAGGCAACTGCAATAATAAAAAATATTTTTTTTTTTCAATTTATTGCAACAAGATGCTGTGCCACCGTATATATATCAGTGGTGGGCAGTGCACTGCAGTGGGTACAGTGCACTCTGTGGACCTGACACAGCACTCAGCACTGCAATTATGACAGAGGAAAAAAAAAATATTTTTTAAAATGCAAGGTACTGTGCCTGTGCCACCCGAAATGAGTGTGGTGTGCACACAGTACAGTCTGTGGTAGGTCTGTGGCCTCTCACACACAGCGGGCAGGCAACTGCAGTGTACAATAGATATATATAGATATATATATAAAGAAAAAACTCTATTACCTTACCAGGGCTTTTGGGGACACTATATATATATATATATATATGTATATATATAAATAAAAAAAATCCTCAATTACCAGCCCTTAAAAGGGCTTTTGGGGACACTAGATAGATATAGATATATATATATATATATATATATATATATATATATATATATATATAAAAAAAAAAAACCAGAAGGGCTTTTTGGGGTGCTGATATTACAGCAGTAGTGGACCAAGAACACTGCAAGACCAGGAACACTGACTAACTGTCCCTAGCTTAACAGCAGCAGCAGCAGCTCTCTCCCTACTCTCACTACACACACTGCTTCAGAATGATCTAAGATGGATGCTGCCCTTGCTTATTTATAGGAGGTGGGAGGGTGTGGGAGGGAGGTATGCTGATTGGCTGGAAATGTGTCTGCTGACTGTAAAGTTCAGGGTCAAAGTTTGCCTCAATGATGTCTTATGGGGGGCGGACCGAACATCGCATATGTTCGCCGGCAGCGGCGAACGCGAACATGCTAAGTTCGCCGGGAACTGTTCGCCGGCGAACAGTTCTATACATCTCTACCCAGCAGTGGTACCTGGATCTCAAGATAGCAACAAAGAATTAAAAATCCTATGGCAGGTTTGACAATTCACAAAAAATGCATTTTAGCTGCATATTTATTTCTCATTTATCAAAGTGTGCTTTTGATACACTTTAAAAGCGGTTTCTATCCTTATTCCAACGCGACCATGCCAGCCTCCGCTGTTGCCCACAAAACACTGTAATGCTGAAGAATTACTCTGTCCAATGTAAACTACTAGAAATTATTTGAGTAAAAGCAAGGCATTTAGCTATGTTTACTTCAAGCTTGCTTGACCCCTCGCTGCAGAATCCTCAGCATTCCTCTGTAGACATAAAAGGAAAATTCTCCACCTGAGTCCTGATGACTATATTTGCTCCACTAAATTAATTGTTGGCAGGGCTGTGACTATTCCTGCAGATCTGGAGCAGTTTGGACACTATAACGTGGGCCAAGGCTAAGCAACCTTTTCCACATTTTGTGTCATTTTTACAAGCATTAGACAACTAGCGTACCAGTGATCACTAAAGCCATATGGTTTGTTTTCAATTTATGCACTCACGGTTGAAATTCTAACAGCAAGTTAAAATCAATTATCATGTTAATTGGGACAACGCACAAAACCGGATTATATACAGATCCAAGACCATTCCCAATTCTAACCCCTTCAGACCTCATATAAGCTTCAATTCCCGCACCTTCTGACCTCAGAACAACCCCAAATCCTGTACCTATACACATCAGATAAGCCCCAATGCATGCACCATTACCTTGTAATAATATTTCAGTTAAAACTGGATAAATGCAGAAAACCAACAGCAGCTTGTCTCCTCTGGATCATTTGTTTGCTCCCCCAGCACTAAAACACTCCTCATTTCCAGTCTGTGGCTCCTGGACTTCCATGAACACTCAACTGCTTACTGGTTATTAAAGTGATGCCCAGCAGCATACTTGGCCTACCTGCAAAAGCCTCAGTGCTTAGCCAAAGCCACCACTAGAGGGAACTGCTTTGTTACCAGGAGAAGTATTCCCAAAGCAAAAGGGGTGGCAGCTAATGGCAGCATGTTGCTGAAAAGGTATGGTGTGCCGGTGTTGGCACATGTACCAAGAGTTGCTGACCCCCTTGTATAGGAAAATTGACAGTGAGGAGTTGCAACCAAAGAATACTGTTGTGCTCTTTTATTCTTCTAATCCCCAAACCATTAGAATTCCCCACAATTTTTTTTTTTTAAAGTGGTTATAAACTCTCACATACACCCAGTGAGGTGATGGCCTCAGATGATACACAGAGATAAAACAAATCCTCCTACATAGGTTTTCCTTGTTTATCTGCAGTCTTCTCTTTCCTACACCCCTTCAAAAGGGCACAAAAGTGTTAAAATCTTTCTTCATCTGTCAGGTGCACAGAGGGGATGGAGAGGCTGTAGTTACAGTATGTGAGAGCTGATTGGAGGAAAGGACCCCCCCCCCCCCCTTCACACAGCAGCTCCCTTCCTGACAAAATTTATCTTGCGTTGGAAAACTTCACAGAAGTAACTTATATTGATAACAGAGGAAGGAAGCACAAGAGAGAAACGCCACTAAAGGCCCGTACACACGTACTGATTGTCGGCCGAAAAGATTCGGCCAACGACCGATCGGCCGATTGTAGGCTTGTTAGTATGCTGCTTCCGACAGCGCACTTTCGGCCGAACAGAATCTGTCGTGCAAGCATTAAAATCTTTGTATGCCGACACCAGAACGGCCGATTGTTCGCCAGTCAGTACAGATTTCGGCCGACAGACAGCAGATTTGCAAGACTGGGCATGCTCGGAAAAGAAAAACACAGGGAAAGTTAACCATCACATGACATCACTTCTGCAGTCGGCTGTTGTTGGCGGACAAAATTCGTGTGCAGTCTTTTGCACTTTTCAGCAGACACGACAGCCCGGGGACAAAAGACGGCCGATCGTTCGGCCGACGATCGGTACGTGTGTACGGGGCTTTAAAGCTTTTGAGAGACACAAGTAAACACTGCAGATATATGTGCTCTGCTCAGATTCCATGACGGGGGTTTACAACCACTTTAAGATGACACCTGCTATATTATATACATTTATAAAATGTATATACAGTGTTTACCACTTGAATACAAAGCCAGATAGACTGCAGTAGATGGAATACACCCATATAAATAACTAGATCTCACCATGTTCTTTTCATTGCCTGCCCATTTACGGAAAATCTGCAAGGACTGACCAGCGTGCAGCATTCCAGGAGTTGCAAAAACCACCTGAAACAGTCAAATTACAAGAACCATTAGAATCTTAAAATCACAAAAAAGGTCCATTTTCATATGCCTTAGATTAGTAATAGAACAACACTGATAACTTCTTATTTGCTGTTATGGTTTTCGGTACACCAATGCACTTTGTCCTTTGTTATACATGAAGCCCCAAAATATACCGTACCATCAGCCTACAACAAATAAAACTCCAGTGCTCCAGTGTATGTTAAGTTTGCAGTGTGAACTGAACAACTTTAAATTAGTAGGATTGAAGTAACATTGTGTTGGCTCACCATTGGCCCTGGGTTATCTGCAAATGCTCTGTCAAAGGCCTTGATGTGTTTAAACTCAAACATGTTCCTCTGTACAAAAGTCTTTCTGATCTTCTGATTGGTCCATGTAATGAAGAGCTTATAATAATGGTTGGCTTTCTCTGTCAGACCCGTAGAGAAGTAAATAGGGGCTTTCAAGTTCATCCGTTCCCTGGGGAAGAGTAATCATTTTACTACACCAGTTTAAACCACATAACAAAAATCTCTATTATAGAAAGATAGGCAAGAAAAATGAAGTGGTCCCACCAACAAAAATATTTTAACACCTAAACAAATCCCTCATGCACTACGAAAAACTGAAATGAAAGGACTGAAACGGTTGCCTTATTGAAGCAAACCCCCACTCAAAGGAAACAAGATAAAAAATGAATAGCCAATTAGATAAACTAACAAAACCAACTTTTTCTGCAATATTAATCTTCAATCTAGTGAAATCCCCCGCAGTACATTTTTTTCTGCTGCTAGAAGTCTGAGCCTGGGTTGGCAGTAAAAGGAGAAGCAGCACTGTGATCAGCTCATCCCTCTGTTACACTGCTTTCTCCTTCTATCAGCATGCTTCTTGTCAGCACATGAACTGACTGACACTTAACCTCGTATTGCTTCTTGCTCTTTCACTCCAGCTCAGCTATACAAGGACTGTAAAGCAGCTTATACTAGGTATTCAGGTACTTCTGCTGCTTGCATTTAATGCTGTATTAAAGATTGGAGTTGCATTTATTTCTGTCTTCTTCTATCAGCCTGGAGTTCAGCTTTAAAAGAAAACGGAATTTTTGTAAAATCTTACCTGTAAAATTCCTTTCTCTGAGTCCTCCGACAGTCGCCGCCATCTTCATATTCGTCATATATCCTTCGTATATCCTTCGGAGCAAAGTCTAATACCCCATTGTGACGAATATGAAGATGGCGGCGACTGTCGGAGGACGTAAGAGAAAAGGGGGATTCTGGCACTTAGTCATGTGACCAATGCCAGGGCATTGGTCAAATGTTTTTTTTTTGCAAAGAGGTGATGAACCATTAGCAGTTTGCCCCTGGCAGCATCTGCAGGTGAACCTCCTGGCAAAGCATGTTTATAGTTTTAACTGCCATGTACAGCCAATCTTGTGATTTACACGCATTTATCACACTGAAAAGGGTAGACCGGTGACAAATGTGGTTCCTGATTTAGCGATTTGTCTTCCTGGTTTGGCAACTCAAACTTTCTTTTACCATTTCCCTCCAGCCTTGTGGACTGGCATCATTACTTTGTCCAGTGACCCAGAAAGTAGAAGAGGGATCCCACCATCTAGCAGTATGTGCACCACAAGACTGGCCAACCAGATTTACAAATCTTCTGCAGATAACAGGGTAAACGTACAGTATTTTTCAACTGCGTACTTAGCACTTTGCCTGGACTTTTATTAGTGAGAGTACATATTTGTCAAAGCATTTGTTTACAGGTCTGTTTAACAAGGATTTAACAAACCCCCTGTTTTGAGCAAGATCGAAGAACTTTTAATTTTTTTTTGTTATAGCATACAATAAAAGGGGTCAGACTTTGTGTATGGCAGGAAGGGGGACTCCTGGCATGGAATTATGAAATGGAATCTCTAAGAAAAACTCCAGAATCAGAGAGCGATTTGGCCCACAGTATTTAGAGGATATAACCCCAACCATACAGTATAATATACAACATTGTTATTGTGTTTTCTTTACATTATAAGCCATGGGAATCAAATCTAAAGGCTTCACAGAACTCACAACTCACGTCGCATTTAAAATAGTTTATATTGTTTCAACTATTATTATAAAGAAATGTTACCAGAAGGTTTCCAGCAAGATGCAGAGTTCCTGAGCTCTCCCCAGAGCAAACACAGGAATGAGAACCTACAAAAAGAAACATAGATCTGTGAGTCCAATGACAGCTCTAATGCTTAATTACACCACTGTCACAAAGCCCAAGCCTAAGAAAATGCAACTGTGGCCGGGCTATGGGCATTCATATATTTACATACTCTTACCAAAGCACTAAATGACCTTTAAAAGGATAAGTTCACCTTTCATAACATGTAACACCCATATTCAGGGTGTAACATTATACGAACAGCCCGGCCCCACACCTCCCAGACAACCCGATCTAACAACTACCTCACACCCTGCATCTGTGACAATTTACAACAGACATGGTTGAGCGGGGCTCTGCCTGCCCGGCCGCGTCATTCGTGCACAGTGTCTTGTGAATGGAAAACTACAAGGTCCGGCAGCCTTTGTGGCTGTCAGCTTTCAAAGAACTACAACAGCGCTGTGGAGCGTTGTGGTAGTTCATTCTCTTTTCCTGCCAGATTGCATACGCTTGCCAGTACGGGATGCACAGGAACACAGATACACTGGCAAATCTGCTGGAGACCTGCATGGCACCAGCGATCTGCAAAAAAATATACATTTATTATTTTTTCTAAAAAGTGAACTTCATATTTAAAAACAAGCCCTCACTGACCTGATGCTGCAGGCATTGTGGAGCAATTTGTTCTTCTGCATTCCTTTTCTGTCCCCTTAACCACAGGAGAAGAAGCCCTGTGTAAGCACCAATGATGTTCAGTGCCCCAGCAAGCACTGAACAAAGATCAGCACAGTCGGATGGAAGAAAGGGAGTTAGTCATATGCTTCCCCATACTTGGAAGTTCTGGGTCTGTTACTCTGTGTCTCTGGGCAAACCAAGCAGCAGAGAAGTGAAGGAGAGCATAAGCTTGCCGTGGAGGCTGTCATTAAAGTTAACTTGTTGTCAATGTTATGCTGTGACCTTGTCACACAGTACTGAATATCATGGAGCAAATAGGATTTTGTCCAATTTGTTCATTCATTATTTAATGTCCAATAATAATAATATCCTTAGCAAGGAGCTTGTTATTTGAATATATTTTAAAGCTACAGTGTACGAAGTAAACAAGTGTCAGGTAGTTGTCACGGGGAAGAAAATATTAGACAAAGACTAGTGTCACCTTTCCACCCTTCTCTACAGTCTCATGGACCTTCTTCAAAAAGTCTCTCTCTCTACAACGTTTTGAGTCTCTGATAGTTGTAGCATATGTGGATTCACTAATAAGTAAGTCAGGACGACACTTGTCAATCCATGCAGCTCTGGAAAAGACAAACATAAGTTCTTTGGTCAGGACATATACAAAAACAGTCAATGTTAACCAATCAATGCATTTTAAAATAGTAAAACAGTTGTTTCAGCTACTTTGATGTAGTAACATAACCCTGTTCCCTGCACAGACACATATACACGTGGTGCCTACCCTAAATGCCGATCTGGAGTCATGTTGTAATCTCCCTTGAAGAAAAAAAAAAAATAATCATATAAAGATCATAGAGAGAATATATATATATACACATATACACACACACACACACACACACACACACACACACACATATATATATATATATATATATATATATATACACACATTACATACATACATACATACATTACACACACACACACACACACACACACATACTGAACAAAAATTTTAAACGGAACACTTTCGTGAGGTGAACTCAAAGATTTAGGACGTTTTCTATGTACACAAAAGGCCTATTTCCCTCAAATATTGTTCACAAATCTGTCTAAATCTATATTAGTGAGCACTTCTCCTTTGCCGAGATAATCCATCCACCTCACAGGTGTGGCATATCAAGATGTCAATTAGACAGCATGATTATTGCATAGGTGTGCCTTGGGCTTAAGTCTAGGGGTAGAACAATAAGGTACAATATTTACCCCCCTGCTTAGCAACTGCTGGAATATCAACCACACAGAGGGTGCATGGTTTTCAATGACTCAGCTGACACCTAGACTTACACTGTGAGTAGGAGCAGTAAAGAACATCTACTGTGTTGCAATGCAAAGAGGGAATCAGAGCCTGCATATGTAATGAAAAAATAGGGCTGCATCGCTGTACATATAATTACAAACTATCATAAAAAAAAAAAAAAAAAAAGCCCTCTCTTTTTGCATTCAACATACTTTGATAAGATCATTTGCCTTAAAATGGAATTCCAGTTATTCAGCAACCCTGCAAAAAGTGCAGGCACACTATGAGTTAAGTCCACTTAGGTCTATACCTTATATGTGTCAGGTCTATTGCACTCCCGGAGGACCCATTCCAGCTGTGAGAGAAGAGAAGCACACACCGCAGCTATGCCCGCCCCTCCGCTGCCCATTCACAGGAGCCTTAGTATTTTGTGAATGAGTTTACATAATACAAAGGATTCTGTGAATGGGTAGAAGCAGGGGAGGGGCGTGGGCATAGCAGTTGCAGCCATTCTGCTCTTCAAGCAAATGAGACCACAGTGAGCAGTGTAGGAGCTCAGAAAGTTATCTTCCTAGAGCGCAATAAACCTGTCAGATGTGAATAATAGAGATAAGTCTACCAGGCAACAGGCACCTTCTTAGACTTCACTCATGGTATCCCTGCAGTTTTTACAAAGTAGCTGAATAGCTGGAATTGAGCTCTAAGCTGCTGTATTTTAAATGTATATCTAAAAACACTCTTTATCCGGGAGATCATGTTTAAATTAATGGAGAGAAGAGGGAGCATCCCTTACATCGGAGGAATGGGGCCCTAAAACATTTCTGATAACACTCTCTCCTGCTTCCGAAGAGCAATCAGCTGCTTCTGATATGGATATAGATATAAACCGGCCAACTTCAATGTAAAAATCTAGTAAAGGCACTTACAGTATAGACAACAGACTCAGAGCCAACTTTAATTTGGAACATGGCAGCACCCAAGACATGCCCGGCATAGTAGGCTTTAATTTCTAATTCATCATCAACCTGCAAAAAAAAAAAAAAAAAAAAAAAAAGTAATAAAATCAAACTAATAAAGGAAACATCAGCTCTTAAACTGCTTGGAGTTGAGAACAGTAACAGTCAGTCAGTCACTGCACTCCAATCTGCTTCCCCATCTCTCGCTGGAGCGCCCAGCGCTTACAGTAATTTTGAGATCCTTCCCAAGCCTGGAAATGGCTCTGCCCTGTTAGCTGCTATCAGGCAACAGCCTGCTACTAATGGAGTCTTAGTAACAGAAGTATAATAATACAGGTACTCGTGTGACCCTTAAGAGGAGTATAGCCAAAAGAGATTTGGCCATATTTCTCTTTTAACTTTTGGAAGAGTATGGTGTAAACACAAATTACGGTACTGATAGGAGGTTTTGTTACAGGGTATTCCCAGAGATGAGAGGAGAGAGGGGAGCCAAGAGGCAATCTAGTGTAGCAGGTTCTTTTATTAATATAAAAACAAACAAGTAAATAAAATGCACTCACAAGAACGAGCAATTGCTGTGTAGATGAAATTGTGCTTTATAAAAAGTGCACTATTGTCAGCCTTTCAAAGTATGGTGGATCCTATAGAGTGTGCAGTAGCAAGAGCAATTGCATAAGTTCTATAAAGAAGAACTAATCAAAGGCTCAAACAAAATGCCAAGATAAAGATATTAAAGGGAATGTGTCCTATGAAAAGTGAACCAGTGTGATTCTTCAAAACGAATGGTGAATCAAAGAAAAGTGTCAAATATTATCACTGCCAATAGTTATAAGTGAAAAAAAAAATGATAGCGACACAATGTGCATAAAAAACAATCACAAGGCCCTATAAAGAGTGAACCACTGTCCTACTCTTCCCAGGGTGTGAACAATCAATATATACAAGAAAATGTCCCAAGAGTGTTCACTATTAAATTATATTCAAGTCCATTATTGAAACATCTATAGATTGTGGATAAAGTTCATAATGAGCGAAAAAATGTGAAAAATAATAACACTGTGAAAAAAATCCGGTGATCCCAGTGCGAGTATTAGTGAGCTCAAATGCCTCAGGAATAGGTGGAATGGCCGCTCACCTCACTAAACACTCATAAGAGCGTTTCAGGTATCTTCCGTCAACCTGCAGACTTTGGAGGGTGTATCTCAGGAATAGAGGGGTCCTCACGATGCGGGTATGCAGTCAGGGACAGGGTCCAGGTCTCCTATGCTGGTCTCAGGTGAAGATGTTAGCTATGGAGCCGTTGCTTGGACACTCGTTAGTCAGGGAAATAAGGTGGAAGGAGGGTCTCATGGTGTAGTAGGTTCAATGCAACATTTATTTAAGTAAATAACATATTCAACTCACATTTAAAACTAAGTTTTCAGGCAAAAATACAGTAAACCCAGCCGCCGATGCGGTTCCAGCGTTATTTGCAGCTT
Source organism: Pelophylax lessonae (assembly GCF_965119305.1). NCBI lineage: Eukaryota > Metazoa > Chordata > Amphibia > Anura > Ranidae > Pelophylax > Pelophylax lessonae. Next base: position 87,574,901 of record NC_138779.1, on the reverse strand, counting down.
CTTCCGGTCTCGGCCGTAGACCCGGAAGTGACGTCACCACGGCGTCCCGACGCGTTGTGTAACGAAGTCACGTTACTTTTTCAAGGGTAGCCGATAGGGTGACATTGCATCCGCTAAATAGTGGTCAGGTTTCCATAGGAACCATCAAACAAATAGACTCATGCTGTTAACCCCATATATCGCTGCCGGATCCACGGTAATTTTCAAAATACGGAACCGTATATTGATACTATAAAAGGCAAGTGATAGTAATAAAATAAATTATGGGCAATTTAATGAATATTGAAAAATATTAAAAACGGCCATAAAATTCATTGAAAGACCAAATAGTGACACCTAGTGTCTAAAATCAATAACAGCAGGCATGAAATTGTTGAGTAAATAAATAGCGACACCTAGTGTTAAAAATCCAAATTAATAGTCTGGATCATAAAAAATATATATAAAACTGACATATTGGGTAACCTTTTTTAAACCAGTGGATAAGAACAGTTACCTGCCTATAAATAGTTGCCATTATAAACCCTGGCTAGTCAATATACCAAAAGGGCAATTGATGAGAATAAGAAGAAATTGTACCGATATAAACGACTATAAAGAACAAGCAAAGGTTCTAAAAGAACAGTTTTTAACAAAAGGGTACAACAGTGAATTTTTAGACAAAATAGAAGAAGTCAGTAACACAGATAGAAAACTCTTGGTTAAAGAAAAAAAGAAAAAACATGAAACAACATATCAAAACCCCTCCCTTATCCTAAACTTTAACACCCAGCATAAAATGGTTGAAAAGATTGTTAAGAAACACTGGAAGGTCCTTGTAGCTGATAAATGCTTGGCAGAATTCTTGCCGAGTGTTCCCAGGTTTACATACAGAAGGGCAACTGTTCTAAGAAATATAATAGTCAAGAATATAATAGATGAGCCAAAAAAGAGGAACTTCACTTTCTTTGAAGGAAAGGGTTTTTACCCTTGTAAAGGTTGCTACGCCTGTAAGAGGACATCAGTCAATAAAAAGAAGAAAACTGTGTTCCAATCAACAAAAACAGGAAAAAACTATCAATTAAGCGAGTTCACATCATGCAGGACTGAAGGAGCAGTCTATATGTTGTCAGGGTTATTTGAGGAGGTTAATTTCACAAATAGAAATGAAAGGTCATATTTTGATCTGTATAGAATTAGCAATGACATCTATTTTTTGTCAGGTTAGTGAAAGGTTAAATTTCCTTTAAAAGTGCCTGTTCAGGAAATTCTTAAACAGGTTTACCCCAGACATGCTGTGTTGACCTAAGGTAATAAATAAATAGTCTGTTGACTTTCTTTAAGATAAGGTCTAAAAGACACTATTCCAAGGTAATCTTGTTTGTGTGGGATCATAAAACAAGATTTAAAGATATATATTATAATCTTATATGTAAAGGAATATTAACACTGAAATATATATATATAACTAGCATACATAGATATGTAGAAAATTGTTATATATTACAATTGTTTCATATTTTGCTAACTTCTAACTTTACTGATTTTGATGACTCATCTCTGTATGTCAAGACAGACTTCAGTAAACATTTGTAAATTGTAAGATGTAGAAAGCATCATAAAACTTTTCTGGCCTTGCCAGGTGTTTAATTTAGAAGGTCTGGATTGTAAGCTCTGGGTCAATATAGGGTTTGAAGTTTATTTGTAGGCAAATATTGCTACATACTGAACCTAAAGAGCAATGCAATACTGCCATTTTTGCTGACTGCTACTAATTGAAGTCTTAGGTTAAAAAGTAAAATCCAATATATTTTAAATAAGATATATTAAATATTAGAATGGTGTTATCAAGATTAATCTTTATTCAGATACCTGATGGATTAAATGGACATGTCATAGATGAGAGCATGGTTACATTTTATGTTGTTTTATAATAGTCTTAAATGGAAAAATCTTTATTTAATTTTAATATACTGGTTGACCAAGAGGTGTCACCCTATGACATCACCAGTTAATGAATAAGATGTTCCAACCAATGGGGGATCATGTTACTCCCTCTGGGTTTAACTTATGGTAATTTTAATAGTCCTTTGTTCTATACCATATAAAAGCCCAGATGAGAGAGACACATGACACATCACATCTTGCCTAATATACATCACACTTACAACATACACACTACTACAATCATGCACAGACTCATCTACACAGACTCCATTTCAATCCACCATGTATCTGAACCTTTGAGGGACGCCAAGCGAAACTCCTCCCTAATTGGCCACCATCTTGGAAAAGCAGCCATCTTAAGGAACCTGGTAACAACTATTCTAAGCTAGCGGCCATTTTAAATATGGTAAATATGCCTTGCTAATTATTTGATTATTATTCAATATTGTTGATGTACTTCCTTAAATGTTTTACATTTCATGCTAAAGGGTAACGAGAGTACAATCCCAGCCGTATAAACCATATGTAGATTTTTCTCTAAAGAGATGATTTTTGTTTTTATAACATTTTTATTAATATCAGATTTAGCGCATACTGGAGTATTAGTCTCACGTTTTGCATAGACTATTCTCACTTCATCTGCAGTGGAGTGATTATCAGGTTGTGCATTGCGCAGACAATTGTGGTCTGATTGTATAGTATACTTAAATATGGTTTCTACTACATCTGGGGAAATGGTAATCTTGCTTTCGTTTCATTTTGTTTCAGTTTCACTTTCATTATTGAGCTACACATCACATTGCATTTATTGTTTGAAGTTTGTATTTTTGTGAAGTTATCTTTTTGTGTCATCTCAAGTTTGATCATTTATCGTGATTACATGTCTGGTGAATAAAACTTTTGTATATTCCATACTGTAGACTGTTTTCACTAAGATTGGTATATGCTTTTAAAAAGAAATCAATCAATAAAAAGAATTCGCTACATATAGATTTATGGAATAAGTTGAGATTCTCCTTTCGCACAGATCTTTGCTTATTATTAACCATAAATAGACACTGTTATATTCAGAGCAGTATAAACATTCTGACATAATGGAGGCACAGCGAGATATTATTAATTATTATTAATTCTGACAATGTTGTAATGCCCGTGCCAGCTCCAATATGTGGGCAGAACGAAAAGGCCGCTTTGGAAAAGACTTAGGGAACATGTTCAAAACATACAAAAAGGATTCCCAAAACATAGCGTCTCTAGGCATTATGCAGAAAAACACCATAAAGATCCCTCCTCACTGCAATTCTGGGGTATTGAAAAATACAAACCTCATTGGAGAGGGAGTAATAAGATCAAAACCTTAAGCCAGGCCGAATCCCGGTGGGTTTTTGAGTTACAAACGTTATCGCCATCAGGGTTAAATATAGAATTTGATCTTAATTGTTTTATTTCTGATTATTAATTTTTTGATTAAGTTTTTAAACAATTTTATCTACTAGGATACACTTTTGCACTTTATTTTGGGTGCCTCTTTATTCCTCTCTCATTACCAACACCCTCTGCTAATATTTTTAGGAACAATCATTTTTAGATGTGGATTGTTTTTCACTTGGTGCTTTTAACCCAATATGTCAGTTTTATATATATTTTTTATGATCCAGACTATTAATTTGGATTTTTAACACTAGGTGTCGCTATTTATTTACTCAACAATTTCATGCCTGCTGTTATATAGGTGTCACTATTTGGTTTTTCAATGAATTTTATGGCCGTTTTTAATATTTTTCAATATTCATTAAATTGCCCATAATTTATTTTATTACTATCACTTGCCTTTTATAGTATCAATATACGGTTCCGTATTTTGAATATTACCGTGGATCCGGCAGCGATATATGGGGTTAACAGCATGAGCCTATTTGTTTGATGGTTCCTATGGAAACCTGACCACTATTTAGCAGATGCGATGTCACCCTATCGGCTACCCTTGAAAAAGTAACGTGACTTTGTTACGCAACACGTCGGGACGCCGTGGTGACGTCACTTCCGGGTCTACGGCCGAGACCGGAAGAAGCTGCAAATAACGCTGGAACCGCATCGGCGGCTGGGTTTACTGTATTTTTGCCTGAAAACTTCGTTTTAAATGGGAGTTGAATATGTTGTTTACTTAAATAAATGTTTCATTGAACCTACTACACCATGAGACCCTCCTTCCACCTTATTTCCCTGACTAACGAGTGTCCAAGCAACGGCTCCATAGCTAACATCTTCACCTGAGACCAGCATAGGAGACCTGGACCCTGTCCCTGACTGCATACCCGCATCGTGAGGACCCCTCTATTCCTGAGATACACCCTCCAAAGTCTGCAGGTTGACGTAAGATACCTGAAACGCTCTTATGAGTGTTTAGTGAGGTGAGCGGCCATTCCATCTATTCCTGAGGCATTTGAGCTCACTAATACTCGCACTGGGATCACCGGATTTTTTTCACAATATTATTTTTCACATTTTTTCACTCATTATGAACTTTATCCACAATCTATAGATGTTTCAATAATGGACTTGAATATAATTTAATAGTGAACACTCTTGGGACATTTTCTTGTATATATTGATTGTTCACACCCTGGGAAGAGTAGGACAGTGGTTCACTCTTTATAGGGCCTTGTGATTGTTTTTTTCTGCACATTGCATCACTATCATTTTTTTTTTTCACTTATAACTATTGGCAGTGATAATATTTGACACTTTTCTTTGATTCACCATTCGTTTTGAAGAATCACACTGGTTCACTTTTCATAGGGCACATTCCTTTTAATATCTTTGTTATCTTGGCATTTTGTTTGAGCCTTTGATTAGTTCTTCTTTATAGAACTTATGCAATTGCTCTTGCTACTGCACACTCTATAGGATCCACCATACTTTGAAAGGCTGACAATAGTGCACTTTTTATAAAGCACAATTTCATCTACACAGCAATCGTTTCAGTTGTGGCTATTGACCAGTTCTCTCACAGTGGAACTTGTGCAATTGCTCGTTTCTGCACAAAATTTCTTTTATGCTTTTTGTAGCACATGGTCACTTTACATTTATCTTGGTTTTATGATTACTATTGCAGCACTTTCATGTCACTGGTCACTTCACTCTGATATTTGATGATTTTATAATCCATTGTTTTATCAAGTTTTGAGACTTATTTATATATTGTCTTTTTACACTTATGTTTTGATTGATGGTTCACTGAGATATAGGGGTTTTATTGCGCTGGTTTAATCCTTATATATACTTAAATTTGATGGTGACTGTTTGTGGACTGCAGTCTTCAAGTCATTCCAAGGATTTGCAATGGGATTTAAGTCTGGACTTTGACTAAGCCATGCAAGGACATTCACCTTTTTATCCTTCAACCACTGTGTGGTCATTTTTGCTGCGTGCTTTGTGTCATTATGTTGAAGGTAAACCTTCTTCCCATTGACATCTTTCTGGCAGAGGGTAGCAAATTTTCCTCAAGAATTTGATAGTATTTTGCCCCATCCATTTTTCTTCTATCCTGACAAGTGCTCCAGTCCCTGCTGCGGAGAAACACCCCATAACAGGATATTATCACCTCCATGCTTTACTGCATAAATGGTGTTATTTGAATGGTGAGCTGTATTGGATTTCCGCCAGACATATTGTTGGTGTTGAGGCCAAATAATTCAATTTTAGTCTCATCTGACCATAACACCTTTTCCCACGTTGTCTCAGAATCTTCAAGGTGCGTTTTGGCAAAGCTCAGTTGTGACTGCATGTGGCCTTTCTTGAGGAGTGGCTTTTTTCTTGCAGCCCTCCCATAAAAGCCACGTTTGTGGAGAACTTGTAATATTCTTGTCACATGCACATAATGGCCACTCTTTGTCATAAATTCCTGCAACTGCTTCAGAGTTGCTGTAGGCCTCTTGTTGTCCTCTCTAACCAGTTTCCTCCCGACTCTTTCACCCAGTTTGGAAAGACATCCTGATCCAGGGAGGGTCTGTGTTGTACCAAATACCTTCCACTTCTTAATAGACTTCACTGTGCTTCTAGGCATTGATAAGGCATTTGAAACTATTTTGTATACATCTCTGATCTTTCGATAGTGACTTGTTGATTGTTTGCTTCAGCTGCATTACCAGGGACTGAAATGCTCAAGGAAAGCTCTTTTCATGCAGAGCTAATCAAAATGACCACAGGTGATCACAGTCGAAAAAAAGTCAAATAGGTTTGTTTGCCATTGAGAAAGTGATTAGCTACACATGATTGAGTTTACAAGTCATTTTTAGGAGTGAGGTAAACCTTTTTCCAAAAGGTGATCCTTTTTTTTTTTTTATTCCTGACATTTCTTGGATGTTCCAAGTTCCACTGAGTAAATATAACTGGATAAAACAAAAACTGTGTCTGTCTTTATTTCAGGCTAAAAAAACAACAAAATGTGATTTTTAAAGGGGGGTGGGGGCGATTCTTTTCTATACCTACTGTATATATACATTTTTACCAACAACAGCAGGGCTTTGGTGGAGTGCCATGTATATTTTTTCCTCGATTCCCAGAGACATGTCAACCCAAAACTTTATTAACAGAAATTCAACGCAACAAGTGAAACCAATCAAAGAAATGAGAATGCTAGCCAGCAAAACTGTGACTTGGGCAGAGTAAAAATGTTCACTCATTTTACTTATATTAAAATTCTTTGTAAATACTCCTCAAATGTGGGGTCGGGCAGCCTTCAAGTTTTTGGGAGAACTTCAAGTCTCAGTAAGCTAGATCATTTGTTGCCAGGACATGCTATCTCACCTGCACAGTCTGATGGAGGTTGACAGCCACCACTTTCTTCATGCAATCTTTAATCATTTGGGAGGTGAAGAAGTTGGTTTCCCCTTTCTTGTCCACGGTGATCTTCCTGTAATCTTCCAGCAGGATGGGGCAGATGGCCTTGGTGGGGAGAGTCATGTAAATAGGGCCATCAAAGCCAACCATTTCACTCATGTAAGGCAGAGCTCCACAGTGATCCAGGTGGAAGTGGCTAAAGAAAAGAAATAAGCTTATCTAAATTGATAATATTGTAGTTTTGAAGAAAAAATAACGGTAAACTAAAGAGAATCTGTACTTTACAGGGCACAGTAACAGGTTCACTGAATAAGTCAGCTGTTCTTTATACTTCACTTTCTGGAACAAAGTAAAAAGAAAAAAAGCTCTGGGTAAGCTTCTAGCTTGCAAGGACCAATGCAGCAGGGCTTAGATACCCAGTGCAATGACTAGAGTGAGTTGGCGCTTACACAAGGCTTGCTTTGTTAACTCCCAATGGCTGAACAAAGTAGCAGTGGAGCAAACAGAAGGTGACAATTGCTGCAGCTTAGATTGCCTGACCTCCCAATAACAACATAACACTTATAGAGACCCGATCATAAAAGAAAAACTCTCTAGCAAGAATATACCTGTAAAAAAACAAAAGAGGATACTTGGGCGGATCATGTTGCTGAATGCTCTGATCCTGAGAAATGGTTCCCAGAAGTTCGCTGTGAAATTAAACGTCGGATGCTCATATTCTTGGTCCCCCAAAAATGACTGGTTCTCCTGCTAACCTCCAAGCCAATACTGTCATGGCGGTCAATGGAAAATAAAAAGGAACAGCCCTATCCCCATTGGAAAACAATGGATGTCCAGGGGGTCCTCCTACAACCTTCATGTTCCTGAAGTAATTCACAGGGCAGTTGGAATCTGATGGGGTCTTGGTAATACAGACAATGCAAATGGGACAACTTATGTGCCTATTGCAGTCCTAATCAATGTCAATCAAAATCAGGAAGGGGTGGGCAAAAGTTGTTACCTTGCTAGGGCTCCATTCTGCCTTAAAGAGGTTGTAAACTCTTTTTTTTTTTTTTCTTTTTCACCCTGCAAGAGAAACACATAATGAGCTAGTATGCACCGCATACTAGCTCATTATGAAATACCTACCTTAGAACGGGCCCCCGCCGTGCCGCCCGCTTAGCTGGATGACGGGCGACATGTCTAGTCGCCCGTCTTCCGGGATCGCGGCATCCGGCCATCTGATTGGCCGGAGCCGCGGTGATGTCACTCCCGCGCGGGAGCCGACAGTCACGGCACGGGGCTCTGAAGGAACGGCACGAGCGGCCGTTCCTTCAGAGCGCATGCGCCAGTGACGTCACTGGATGCATCTAAGGTAAATATCTCCTAAACGGTACATGTTTAGGAGATATTTACAGTACCTATAGGTAAGCCTTATCATAGGCTTACCTATAGGTACAAGTGTCAGAGGAGGGTTTACTTCCTCTTTAAACTATCTCTGACACCATACTTTCAGGATCTCTTACACATGCTAGCAAAACCGACTGCACAGCATTGAGCACGTGCTAAACAAAGATGGTAGCAAACGAGGTGTAAACACCTTATGGGGGGGGGGGGGGAAGTTCAAAATTAGAAATCTTGCACAAAGGCTTGCCTATTGGGATACTTACATTTTTGTGGTTCAATAAGGAGACATGTTAATCTTTAATTCCAAATTTTTTTATCCAAAGCTTTAATGTAGCTTTAATTTAACAATTAAAAAACATTTATAATAACATGTAAGTGAAACACACAATACATATACATCAAGACAGATCTGTGCAACACAAGCAGTGCAATAAACCAATAGTGAAATAAAGTGAAAAAAAAAAATTGAAAAACAATTGTATATAAGCATTAAGAAGTCCACCGACTAATGTTTCAATGCACACAATACATCAAGGACCCCTGTGACGAAGCTGGACGTGACGAAACACGTCGGGGCGTGGCAATGCGGCAACAGGACTGTCAGTATTCTGAATGAGAGACGATTCCCGGATGATCTGTAACCAGCGTGAAGGTGGTGAGATCTCGGGGGATTGATTTGTTCATCTAATATATAGGTTTTATGCTTGTTTTATCATGTAACATGCGAGTTGCCTGTTAGCGGATTTTAATAAATGTTTGGGTGTTAACGTTATTACACTAATGAAGTATTTTTCTTTGTTTATGTGACCCACAGAGTGATCACAGTTAGAGGAGAGTTGGAGGAACATCCAAGCCCATTTAAGGATCTTGCATCACCGCCCTATCTCATAGAGCATTTGCCCAACCATGTGAATGGGGGGCTATTATATGTGGTGAGTGACCACCTGATGGGAGTGGGGAGTGTGGACACACAGCGGTGGTGGAAATTTGTGGTGATATATCGAATCCACATTCACTGGTTTCATGGTTCATTCAATCATGGATTCACTATTTTTTGGATGATGTATTGAAACATTAGTTGGTGGACTTCTTAATGCTTATATTCAACAGTTTTTTTATTTTTTCACTTTATTTCACTATTAGTGGTTCATTGCGCCGCTTGTGTTGCACATATCTGTCTTTAAGTATATGTATGTGTGTTTTCACTAGTTTTATTTTAAAGCAACGGCATATATTGTGGTATTGGAATGTTTAGCGCACGAGACCAGTCTTATTAAAAAACATTTCTAGCCACATTGATTACCTGATGATAACGCAATCCAGGAACTCTGTGAGACGGCCATTTTGTATGATGTAAGAGAAGTCTGGAAACCGTCGCTGTTAGGGAAAAAAAAACAAAACTGTTATTGCATGAATTATTACTAGAGTGCTAAATTCATACATATGTAACATCCATCAGAGGAATTACGTGTGAAGACTCACATCATCATTGTATCCCATGTGCATTCCACAATCCAGCATGACATTCTTCCCTCCTATAGACACCAGGATGCAGCTGCGTCCAACATCCTGACCAGCGCCTGAGATATTTGGAATACAGAACACAGGAGATTAGTCCAGATATCCAGGAAGAAAATGGGGATATAGGTTTGGCTGATGTGTACATTTCAAACTGTATTCATTTCTGTGTTTTGGTTTTCAGTCTCAGAAGCCCGATGCAGCTGATCATGGCATGAAGTGGTAAAAACAAATGTGAATAAAACTGTTAATACTTAAACCCTGTCTATTTAATATATCTCACATGATACTTATCTCTCCCCCTAGTTTTAGAACACTTCATCTACACTTATGATTTGCCCATGGAGGGCAAAGCAGCCAGTATAATGAAAGCCAAATTAATTGCCACCTTTTATTTTATTTAAAAAAAAAACTGGGCACCCAGCAGCTTTACTATGTCATAATGTGCTAGCATGCATTTCATTTTAGCACATTATGGGAGACTTGCCTGTCAAAAAATGCCCTCCAGTGCCACGCTGTCAGTACCCCACACCTCCACCTTTCCAAATCGAAACACAACCTAAGTATGGATTTGGAAAGGTACTACCATTCGTAGAGGTTTAACTTCATCCTTGCTTGTGCAGAGGAGATTCATCTAGCTCTTTTGAGGGAACTTCTCGCCTTCTCCTACAGACTCTGATGAAGGGGTCTGTGCAACACATTTCTCACTTTCTGTCTTTATCAGGACTGTCTTTAATATTGATTGAAGCATGGACAAACATTTTCTTGGGCTCCCCCCCATGCAGTTTCGCTCTCTACCCCAACATCCTAAAAAGCAAACACACACAGCTTTATCTTAAAGAAATGTCCCCCCCTGCCTGTCAGAGATAATGTGATCTGAGCCACGCATGCGCAGCTCACATTACATTTAAGGGCTGCTCCGTGTGCCATGCCGATGTGACTCCCGTGCGCATTTGCGAGATTGATGTCACCGCAGCCCGGCAAAGAGCCTGAAGATAGAGAACCTGGAACGAAGTCTGGGAGAAGAGGGGTATACCGAGGGCTAAGGGGAGCTGTGATAGCACAGCGATGGAGGGCTCAGTTTACAGGTAAGTCTGTCATAATGTACACTAATAAATTATGACCTAAAAATGCAGGGGGACCAGCTTTTTTTATTTAAAAAAAGATGGATTTTACTACCGCCACTTGCAACCGCAAACTGGAAAATATGTCATGACTTTGACGTTAAATACCGGGGTTATGGCTGCATTTTCTCCCTCAGGCGCTGGTCTCTTTCATAAAAGTGTCCCAAGCAGCGGATTTGCTGCTGGGTCACTTTTATTTGCGACGGGTTGGGGTCCCCCCCCCCCCCCACCTCTTGTATTTGTACCTATAGGTAAGCCTATAATAAGGCTTACCTATAGGTACTGAAAATATCTTCTAAAACGTGCACCGTCTAGGAGATATTTACTATATATGCAGCCGATGAAGTCATCGGCACATGCGCACTGAACGAACAGCCACCAGGGCTGTTCCTTCAGAATCCGGTGCTGTAAATGGCAGCTCCCCCGTGCAATGCATGGGATTGACGTCATCGCGGCTCTGGCCAGTCACACAGCAAGAAAGGCCAGACCTGAAAGAAAGACGGGTGAACATGAAAGCGGCCTCCAGCAATGACATTGCATCGCTGGAATTCTTCGTTTTCAGGTAGGTTTCACATAATGTGCTAATATGCGATGCGTATTAGCGTATATTAAACACAAATGTCATCCGCTCCGTGAAAAAAAAAAAAAAAAAAGTCCCGCAGCGGACTTAAGCAGCGGAGCGGCCGTGTGAAAGGACCCTTACTAGAGATAATAGCTCTCCTTGCCAATAGAAAAGGATTAGAACTGCAGCAGGTGGAGTGTACTTGCTGAGCAGGGAAATCTTACCACTGGAATCTCTAGAGCTGCAATCACACTGCTGAAGGGTGTTACCTATCACATGTCATTGCTGCTTGTCAACATGTGTTTTGTGTTAAGCCAGCCCATTAGTTTGAATGGTCTTCTTATTGCATTAAAACACAGCAAGAAAAAGTGCATACTCTATATTTTATAAAGCTGGCCATACATCATACAATTTTCTCACTCAATTTCTTTTAGATTTACCTTCAAATATGTAGTGCAAGGGCCTGCCTTACTGCATACAAAGTGTTTCACCTTATATTATATGTATTACATATCATCTTCTTGAGGAAAAGAAGGGAAGTATTTTAGCCCTTGTGCTACTCTCTATTAATCTTCTAACAACATAATATAACTTTATTCTAAGATCATATATTTAAAAAGAAAAGAACTGTAGGCTCCTTTCACACGGGCTTTCCGATCAGGTCCACCTGTCTGTTTTTTTCAGGCGGACCTGATCAGACACTCCATGTCCCTTTATGGAGCAGCATGTCAGAGGTGACATGTCTGCTGACACCCGCTGCTCTCCGATCCGATCCTGGCTGTGAAATCCTGGCGGATGGAAACCCTATTTTCCATCCGTCTGGAGGATCGGTTTGGATGAAAACGGACAGGTGGTCCATTATCATCCGATCTCCCATAGAGGAGAGTGGGGCTCTGACAGGTCTGTCTCTGCAAAGTAAGCAGAGAGGGACCTGTCATCCGCCTGCTCAGCGGGGATCGGCGGATTGATCCCCGCTGAGCAAAACGGAGAAGCGACGGTCCGTTCCCATCCGATTTCCCCCATAGAGATGCATGGGGACCTGACAGCTGTGTCTCCGCACACAGCACGGAGACACAGCTGTCATCCTCCTGCTCAGCGGGGGATCGGCGGCTCGATCCCCCGCTGAGATAAACGGAATCCATCCGATGGACGGATAGTGTGAAAGGAGCCTTAAGGTTTCCATTAACACCTGTAAAAAAATTAACAACAGCCGATCACCTTGGTGTGGTGCCCTTCATTTCAGGACACACAATTCTCACACTTATATTGACTCATGGGTTAAATCTAATAAGGGAATAAGTTCTAGCGTTCTCTGCCTCCATTATCAGCTAGCACAGTTTCCAGCTATGTGAACTATAGAACACTTCCCCCTATATTGTGGAAATGAGGTGAGAGGAGGTGTTTTATAGTCCCAACACACTTCCTGTCCTAGAATGTCAACTCTGCTTTTCCACAGATGCAGTGTTGTTACCCTAGGACAGGAAAAGTTACTGACAGGATCACCAGGCAAAAATAAAGTAAAACAAAAAAAAAGGAAAACAAATGTAGTCACTAAATAAAATATTCAAACTCAGCTTCTGTCTTCAAGTTGTTTGGTTCAGCTGGGCATACATCATACAGTTGTATTGTACAACTTTCCTTTGGATTTACCAAAACCATATAACAGGGGTCCTCAAACCTTTTAAACAGGGGGCCAGTTCACTGTCCCTAACACACTGTTGGGGGCCGGACTATAGTTTGAAAAAGATATGAACCAATTCCTATGCACATATGTACAGATGCACAGATATGCACATTAAATACCTGCTTGCTCTGGCAAACAATTCATTTCCCCTGAGGGACTTGTACCACCATGGCGTCAGGAACTAAAGTGCAAGCAGTGCAGACAAGTCCCTGTATGAGAAACAAGGGGGTGATGGTGCGCTTCAGAAGTGAATTAAACTCAAAAAATTATTATTAAAATATATCTCAGTGTCTTGCTTATCAGATGGGGTTTTTTCTATTAATTAGACCAATTCCTAATATCCATTAAGTGTGTGACTGTGCTTCAATACAATTTGTGATCGAACGTTTATATTGTGATGAAAACCAATCTCTAAAGTGCTAGGTGCTTCAAATTATATACAAATTCAAATAAAACCTTTTTAACAAAGTGTGTGATTTAGAAAAAAGCTTTAGATAGCTCAGGAACCACATTATATATATATACACACACACACACACACACACACACACACACAAGTCCCTGTATGAACCCCTCAGGGCTGAAGACCTGACCCCCCCCCCCCAACTAGTGAATGACTACAAGTCCCAGCATGAACCTGTGAGATCTAAGGGGTCACATTCTTAGATCTCAGGGGCTCATGCTGGGACTTCTAGTCCTTCACTAGTTGGGGGGCTGTCATGTCCTCAGCTCTGAGGGGTTCATGCGGGGACTAGTAGTCCTTTACTTTTTTGAGGGGTGGGTCACATTCTTAGATTTCAGGGGTTCATGTTGGGACTTGTAGTCCTTCACTAGTTAGGAGGGGTGTCACATCCTCAGCTTTAACCACTTAAGCCCCGGAAGATTTTACCCCCTTCCTGACCAGGGCCTGTTTTGCAATTCGGCACTGCGTGACTTTAACTGACGATTGCGCGGTCGTGCGACGCTGTACCTAAACGAATTTGACGTCCTTTTTTCCCCACAAACAGAGCTTTCTTTTGGTGGTATTTGATCACCTGTGCGATTTTTACTTTTTGCGCTATAAACAAAAAAAGAGCGTCAATTTTGCAAAAATAAGATTTTTCTATATTTTTTTATATGAAATTCCCCCCCAAAAAGTAAAAATCTAAATTTTTTTAACATTTTGGGCCAATTTTTTTAAAAAAATATGTTTGGAAAAAAAAAAAAAAAAAAACGCAAAAAGCGTATTTTGATTGGTTTGCGCAAATGTTATTGCGTTTACTAACAAAGGGAAAGATTTTTGTCATTTTTGTTGTTTTTTTTTTTTAACGCATAATGGCGGCGATCTGCGATTTTTTTTGCGGGACTGCGACATTGCGACGGACAGATCGGACCCTTGACTGACATTTTTGACACTTTTGGGGTTACCAGTGACATTTCTACAGTAATCAGTGCTATACATATGCACTGTTACTGTAAAATTACACTGAACACTGGCAGTGAAGGGGTTAACTTTTTTGAGAGGGAGGGGTTGTGTGTGTCCCTAGGGGCGTGATTCTAACTGTGATTGGCTGTGGCTTGAGGTGTAGGAACAGTGATCAACGGTCCTACATAGTAGAACCATATGATCTCCATTCCTACACAGGGGAGAATGACAGGCGGCTTGTTTACATCAGCCGCCTGCCTTTCTCCCGCTCTAACGGACGATCGCGAGTGCCTGGCGGACATGGGGTCCGCCGGGCAAACGCGCGGGGGGGGGGTCCGTGACCACGCAGGAGCGCACCTCCGGCGGCGCGCCTTCGTTCCCTAGACCCTCACAGGCTAGCGACGTAGCCCTATGTCGCTTTGCCTGTGAGGGGCTGACCGCCGACGTAAATAGTCGTGCGGCGGTCGGCAAGTGGTTAAGGGGTTCATGCTGGAACTTGCAGTACTTCCTTTTTAGGAAGTTCATACCTCCCAAAAGTGATGGACTACAAGTCCCAGCATGAACCCCTGAGATCTAATAATGTGACCCCCCCCCCAAAAAAAGTGAAATACTAGTCCCATCATGAAGCCTTGGATCTAAAGCTGTGGGGGGGGGTTACAGCCCCCAAAAGTAAAGGACTACAAGTCCCAGCATTAACTCCTATTTGTATGGGTCTCTCTGCAGTGCCTGGCTCCCCATGACACACTATGATCCATCCCCGGCGCTCAGTCAGCCTCACCTCAGACCTCGAGTCCTGGCTGTTCTTTCCCCTCTGACCATACCGCCTGAGATGATGGACAAGGTGGGTGGAGCTAAACCACTCAGGGCGGAGCAAGGGGGGAGGGGGAAGTTAAATCCTTCCCCGCTCTAAATTCTGAGGCTTTGGGCTCGCTCTGCTTTAGGGCAAATGATGTGACATCAGCCCAGTCCGCCCCGGGGTTCTGCAATTGTCGGCGGGCCAGGTTCTGGACCTTAGCAGGCCAGATGCGGCCCACGGGCCGTAGTTTGAGGACCCCTGCCATATAATATGGAGGTCAGACCTAAACACTTTCAATTTTTATGCGATCAGACAGGCCCTTGCACTGCATAGTTGAAGGTAAATCTAATGGAAATTGAGTAAGAAAATTGTAAAATTGTATGGCCAGCTTTAAGATAGAAAGTTGATTGATTTATGTACAGCTGCTCCAGTTTTGATCAGTCCCCCCATAGTTAAGTATTATATTTATTACTAGTATATGACTTTTCATGTTTTTGGGTTTTAAAGCACTTTAAAATTGTAATCATACAACAGGACACCACAAGTGAATTTACAGTGCCTTGAAAAAGTATTCATACTCCTTGAAATTTTCCATATTTTGTCATTTTACAACCAAATTTTATTGGGATTTTATTTGATAGACCAACACAAAGTGGCACATAATTGTGAAGTGGAAGGAAAATGATAAATGGTTTTCAAACTTTTTTTACAAATAAAGGACTGGGCCAATCTAACACATGACTATGCTTTGATATAAACCATTCCATTGTAGCTCTGGCTGTATGTTTAGGGTCAATGTCCTGCTGGAAGGTGAACCTCCGCCCCAGTCTCAAGTCTTTTGCAGACTTTAACAGGTTTTCATCCAAGATTTTTCTGTATTTGGTTCCATCCATCTTCTTCCCTGTCCCTGCTGAAGAAAAGCATCTCCACAAATGATACTGTCACCACCATGTTTCATGGTGGGTGGGGCACACTTTTCAGATATTTGTAAGAAAAAAAAATTTATCGCGCAAACAGATTTGCGGGACGCACGACGCCCAAAATGGTACAGGAGCTTCTTTTGTGCGTCATGCGTCCCGCAAATCTGTTTGCGCGATGTTACCGCGATTCGGCAGGCGGAAATCGCGGCAACATCGCACAGCATTTGGGGTGCCATTGCAAATCACGGGCATCGCACAGGCACCCCGTGATTTGCAATGATTCCGGGTTCGCGGGCAGAATAGCGGTGATTCTGCCTGCGATCCGCTACGCCCACATGTGAACGTAGCCTAAGGGAAACACAGAAGCTGCTGTTTGGTGACCTCATCTGCTGAAAAATGCTAGTTTCCTGGTTGTCATCATTATCTAAATTTAATAATTTTGTTCAGTTATTGACTTGCAACAAACACACAGATTAGAAATTCTGGTTTTTCCTCTGACTTTCTATGCTTGCATGCTAGTACCAGGTAAGTAACTTGGAAGGAGGAGATTGGTGACAGCACCTTCCATATTTTTGTACAGGTTTCCTTTCAGTTTGAGATAGTTATTGTAAAGACTTATCTCAGGATATACAAAAAAGAGACCACAAGTAAAGCTTTAGAAAGACATTCATTATTGGCTGTAATGTATTTAAATTACTTGGAGAGGATTGCAACTCTTCCTGCACAAACATTTTTCATTTTGTAAGAAAATATAAAAAAATACTTAAACAAGATTCTTACCCAGTGGGGTAACCTTAATCTCTGGCATCTTCACATGTATAGATCAGTCAAATACATATATAGGATGGGAATAATTTAGAGCCTGTCAAAAAGAAGAACAGAAGTTCAAACAATAGAATGTGGCAAAGCACATACAGTAGATACAATAACTTAAAATAAGAATCCAGGAAGTGACTGGGATAGTTGCTCCTCGCCCTCACTTCCTGGACCAATACGGATGTCAGAAGGAGTTGAAGCGCTCCATCAGCAACCAATGAACTGTAAAAAAAAAAGGTCCAACACTAAGAGATCCTCAGATTCTAGGAAGTTATAGTAAAGTACCAAATTACACAGCAGTCATTATAAGATCACCTTGACACTTAGCAGCCAAGAGCCATCAGATTGTATAGCATTGACGTGCCTGGCTGAAAAATTTTTCTTTTAACATGGCAGTGTACAGCACCATCAACAGCATGGGACAAGTAAGTGAACACGGTCACATCAGCACTGGCACACACTATACCAATATCTCTTACCCCACCCACTGGCACGGCACAGACATGTCACCTATGCATCAAAGTGCAATACCCAAACATGCATTTCTCCAATGACAGAGCATACCACCTACCACAAGCTGATGCTCTATGTATGTTACATTTCTCAGACTCATATTGTACCTTTATACCAAAAGGACATTTTAACAAATGGTTTTTTTGACTCTTAACATGCTACTTGTCTTTAAGGCCCCTTGAGAGATTCCTTGCGGAGTCTGATCAAAACAATTGTCACATCTGTTTCCATACAGATTTTCTCTTGTGACAGAGCAAAATCAGACCCATGTAAACCCTATGGGTAGCTGGATGTAAATGGATGTGTATCCACTTATATTCACCCAGAAGCAGGCCTGTATGCAAACTTCTTGTTTTTGGTCCAATGAACCTGAACAGATGGGGATGTAAATACAGTATTTCACAAAAGTGAGTACACCCCTCACACTTTTGTAAATATTTTATTATATCTTTTCATGTGATAACACTTGGGCCCTGTTCACACCTGAGTGTTTTTCAGCTCTTGAAACGCTCATCTCTAAAGTCTCAAAATGCCCAACAAGCAAAATACTATTCATTTCAATGGCCCCTGTTCACATCTGAGAGTTTTGTTGCCCAAAGCTTAAAAAGTACACAAGCTTCTTTTTTTTGGCAGATTACAAGTTTTTTTGTCAGATGTCAATGCCTGCCTCCAAACACTTGCAAACAATGCCTGAAAAAAGCTCCCAAAAACGCCTGAAGAAAGAAAAAAAAAAAAAACAATATGATCAGGTGTGAACGGGACCTGAAGAAATGACACTTTGCTACAATGTAATGTAAGTAAAAAGGTCCAAATTGGGCCCAATTAGCCATTTTCCCTCCCCGGTGTCACGTGACTCATTAGTATTACAAGGTCTCAGGTGTGAATGGGGAGCTGGTGTGTTAAATTTGGTGTTATCGCTCTCACTCTCTCATACTGGTCACTGGAAGTTCAACATGGCACCTCATAGCAAAGAACTCTGAGGATGCTAAAAAAAAAAAAGAAGAATTGTTGCTCTACATAAAGATGGCCCAGGCTATAAGAAGATTGCCAAGACCCTGAAACTGAGCTGCAGCACGGTGGGCCAAGACCATACAGCGGTTTAACAACAGGACAGATTATATATATATATATATATATATATATATATATATATACACATATACACACACACACACACACACACACACAAATGTTTTCACGTCTAATTTAATGGGTTATTTCACAAGGCGAGGGTTCAAATGTATTTTAAAAGTGATACTAAAGTCTCATTTTTTGTGTTTAAAAATAACAAACATGTTATACTTACCTGCTTTGTGCCAAGTGGGGGCGGGAGCGTGCCGCCAGCGACGCGCACTCACCCTCTAGCTGCAGGCACGTGACCGACGTAGACCCACGTCGTTGGACGCAGGAGGGCCTAAATCGGCGGTGGGCGGACCGGAAGCGGTTAAAGTGTCAATAAACCCAGACTGTCAATAAACCCAGATTAGGATGAACTCTCATTACATGCTACATAACAGAGTGTGCATACTCGCAAAGCCACTACAGCATTCATTTTGTGTACCTGGTTGATCCTCCCTTCAGCTGTCCCTCCCATCTTCTCTGTGTCCCCATTCTAGCCTGAGATTGTGTAAACCAGCTGTTTTCATCTACTGAGCATGCTCCATTTTCATTTACCTTCTAAACTTTTTATTTCCCCCTTTACCCTATCTGTGCAGCCTACATGACTATAGAGTCACACATGTGAGCGTATACACAGTGGTAAATGGCACTCCCCTCCCTCCTCATTTATGTCCTCCTATTCCTAAACACTATGGGGGCAAGATATAGTATACTGATGGAATACATTCATTAGGAAACTCACAAAAAAACGGAATTTTTGTAAAATCTTACCTGTAAAATTCCTTTCTCTGAGTCCTCCGACAGTCGCCGCCTCTTCATATTCATCACATATCGGGTATTAGACTTTGCTCCGAAGGAGTAGCTAGGCAACAGAATATGTTAACATTAAAGCTTTTAACATATCCCACCCTCAAGGGGTGGTCCCCTCAGTCAATACCCTCCTACTTCCTGCAACCATATCTCAGTTTTAGTGGAATAGCAGTAGAGTATACAACCAAACCCCAAAAGAGGGGCGGGGGCGGCGACTGTCGGAGGACTCAGAGAAAGGAATTTTACAGGTAAGATTTTACAAAAATTCCGTTTTCTCTTACGTCCTCCGACAGTCGCCGCCTCTTCATATTCGTCACATATGGGGACGTCCCAAAGCAGTGCAAACATGAGGGGTGGGAAACGCATCCGCGCCGAAAGGCAACGCAGTCTCCGCATCAAAGAAAGGAACCTCACCAAAGGAAGGAACCCAGCTGGGCAACAGGAAAAAACAGGTGCTCAACAGGAGCAACAACCCAGGAAAAGACAAATAACCAGGGGATAAAAAACTTATCCCAACAGCCAGTGGTCCCCACAAGGGACCCTAGGGAATCGCCGCACTAAGAACCTTGCGGCCAAAGGAAGCATCCGCCGATGCCTGAACATCTACTTTGTAGAATTTTGTGAAAGTGTGCACGGTCGACCAAGTCGCCGCCTTACACACCTGGGCTACAGAAGCCCCATGACGACAGGCCCAAGACGTACTCAGAGATCTAGTAGAGTGCGCCTTCACAGGCACAGGGGGAACCTTCCCCTGCAAAGCATAGGCCTGTTCAATGGTCTGCCTGATTCATTTGGCGATGGTAGAGGCCGACGCCGCCATGCCCTTCCGAGGACCCTCTGGAAGAACAAACAAGGAATCAGTCTTTCGAAAAGACTCAGTCGATTTAAGGTAAACCCTTATCGCCCGAACAACATCCAAAGAATGTAATCTCACCTCCTTTGGATGTGTAGGCTTCGCGCACAGCGAAGGCAAGACAATATCCTCATTAAGATGGAATTCCGAAACTCGTTTCGGAAGAAAAGAAGGATTAGGTCGCAAGACCACCTTATCCAAATGAACAACCAGATACGGAGACTTGCAGGACAAAGCTGCCAGCTCCGACACTCTGCGAGCCGAAGTGATCGCAACCAAAAAGGCGACCTTTTTGGACAACATAGACAACGAGATCTCCCTGATCTGTTCAAAAGGAGCACGTTGCAACACAGATAGAACGAGATTCAAGTCCCAAGGGGGCAGAGGATCCCTCCTAGGGGGAACCAGATGCCGCACACCCTGAACAAAAGTGCCAACCAAGGAGTTGGAGGCCACAGGACGTTGAAACAGAACGGCCAGCGCAGACACCTGACCCTTTATCGTAGCCAGCGCCAAACGCTGATCGACACCCGTTTGAAGGAAGGACAGCACTCGGGAAACCGAGTACGTGCGGGGAGAAAATCCCCTGGACTCACACCAAGCAAAATAGGCCTTCCAAGTACGGTAATAAACCTTCCCCCGAGGAAGACTTCCTCGCGTTGATCAAGGTATGAACGACCTCTGGGGAGAGACCCTTCTCCCTCAGGACCTCGGTCTCAACAGCCAGGCCGTCAAAGCCAGCGACTGTAAAGCAGGATGGTATATTGGACCTTGAGACAGGAGATCGTCTCGAAGAGGCAGTCGCCACGGGGCGTCGACCGCCAGATTCACGAGGTCTGCGTACCAGGACCGGCGAGGCCAGTCCGGTGCCACAAGAATCACCGTGCTGCGTTCCGAGTGTAACCTGCGAAGGAACCTGGACAGCAACTGAATCGGTGGAAACGCGTACATCAGCCTGCACTGATGCCACGGGGCCACTAACGCGTCCGACGCGTCTGCCCGAGGGTCGCGTGTCCTTGCCACGAACCTTCTCACCTTGTTGTTGAGACGAGACGCGAACAGGTCCACATCTGGAAGACCCCACTTCGCGCACAACATCTGGAAGACAGCCGGGTGGAGAGACCATTCCCCCTGATCCAGGGTCTGGCGACTCAGATAGTCCGCCTGCCAGTTCTCCACCCCCCGGAATGTGAACCGCCGTTATCGCCGGGACATGAGCCTCGGCCCAAGACAGAATGTCGGCCACTTCTCGAGCCGCTCTGGCACTCCTGGTGCCCCCTTGGTGGTTGATGTAGGCCACCGCCGTGGCATTGTCCGTCTGCACCCGAACCGGGCAGCCCTGCAGCCGGTCCGTCCAGCGATGAAGACAGAGATTTATCGCACGCAATTCCAGAATGTTGATTGGAAGGGAGGATTCCCCCTCCGACCAAGTCCCCTGGGCGGACAGAACGCCCAGAACACCACCCCAGCCCGACAGGCTGGCATCTGTGGTGATTACCGTCCACGAGATAGGACGAAATGACTTGCCCCCGGACACCATCGGGGACTGGAGCCACCACAGAAGGTCTCTTCTGGTGCGATGACTCAACGAGATTTGAAGATCCAGAGATTGACGCAATTGCGTGATCCACTGGGGGAGGCACACACCACCTTTCATCAGTGGAAGGCGAGAAAGGATAACGCAGCTTGAACCTACTTGGTACAGCAAAAGGTTTGCGCAGATTGCGCCATTGTTCCTTAACAGCGCGCTGAAAATCATCATTGCAGGGAAAAACCTGCGGCGTCCTGCGTTTTCTCTGCGTCCCATAAGCCGCCAAGGCAGCGGGGGGACACACTTCATCCTGCAAACGCAGCATTTGCTTTATGGAAGCAATCAATTCATCCATGATTGCAAGCTCTTCAGGCGAGCCAGGGGGAGAATTATCAACCCCTTCAACTTCAGCCTCCACCTCGGACCCCACTAGATCCAGGGAGGAGCGGGACCCCGATAAGGAGGCCCCCGCCATAACAGCCCCATCACCTTCACCCTCAGAATCAGAGGAAAGAGCAACTCTGGGTCTTTTAGTAGATTGAGCAGCCACCAGCATCTGCACCTGAGCAGCAAGGCCAGCCACAATAGTGGCTAAATCCCCCCCTGGGGGGGAAACAGCGGTCCCCTGGCTTTCCACCAAGGCGGTAGGAAATTTGCCCTCCTGAGAATCCATTGCCCCTATAACAAATGCCGGATAAGAAAGGGTTAACTGCCCCTTTAATCAAGCGCGGCGAGCGCAGCCCACCGCACCACACACAAGCACAATGAGACCCCCACAGGGACAATAAAACTGACACAGGCAATGGATAGGAAGGATATAACCTGAGGAGACCCTCGCCGCTGCTGCTGCCTCGATCGGTGTTCCTGGAGAAGAGGAAGTGATGCTGCCAGGGCGCTCTATGAAAGCCTATGGGAGGCTACAAGAAAATGGCCGCCATGCATGTAGAACATGCGGCCGGAGCGAGTGTAGGCAAAATGGCGCCGTTTGGCGCCGAAACCGCCGCTCCACAGTACAGTAATGCACACATGTCATCCATGTATAAAAAAACATGTCAGATCGCCGCAGCGATCGCTGTATAATGCCCAAACATGCCACAAAACATGCCCCACAGCACACAGCTTCTCACACTGACAAGGCTGACACACACAGTGTCACACAGCTCCCCCCCCCCCCTTGCAGCCCACAGCATGCAGCCCAGAGATAGGGAGACAAACAGTGAGAATAGAGGCAGGTTACACAGTCCCAGACTGACACCCCCCCAGACAGACAGGTCCCCACATAAATACACTTACCTCACAGTGGCGTGGGGGACCCGCACAGGCGAACAAGCCGCTGCACATGAGGCAGGGAGAGTCGCATACAAGACGCACAGAATGGGGGTTAAGAAACCGCACAGCGTCCAGTGAGGTAGCCACCTCACCAATCATCCCTGCACCGAACAGGGATGGGTCGTTCACTGTGCCAGGAGCGTTACCTGGCTGAACGCTCAATGGCAGGCTGGGAAGCCACTGACCCACGACCTGCGACCAGGGGGATCAGCCCGAGACCCAGCCCGCATGATCCTCTTCATCCGAAGAACTAACTAACGCTGACAAAAAGAACAGCTAAGTAAAGGTAGAGAGAAAACTCAAACAAAAAATCAAAAAAGAAGAAAGAGTCTGGGGCAGAAAGCCCCAGCACAGAGAGAGCCAGCCACTCCTGACAAGCTAGACATTAAAACTGAGATATGGTTGCAGGAAGTAGGAGGGTATTGACTGAGGGGACCACCCCTTGAGGGTGGGATATGTTAAAAGCTTTAATGTTAACATATTCTGTTGCCTAGCTACTCCTTCGGAGCAAAGTCTAATACCCCATATGTGACGAATATGAAGAGGCGGCGACTGTCGGAGGACGTAAGAGAAAGCTTAGTTTTAATATAAATCTGTACTAAAACAGTAGTAAACGTTCCCCCGAAAAAAAAAAAAAAAAACTCTTTGGAAGGTAATATCATAATGTGCTAGTAAACTTACCTTACAACAAAGCCCTCCAGCAATTTTTTGGAAAAAATACACTTCAATGAAAAAAAAAAACAAAAAAAAAAACAAAAAAAAAAAAAAAAAACAGTAAAGTCAGCCCATTTTTTTGTATATTGTGAAAGATGATGTTACGGTGAGAATCATGAAAGAATTGTGATCTTTATATAAAGCAAAAAATAAATAAAAATTGTGATGCTCATTTTATCCAGAACCACAGTGAGGCATTATTCCTCCTGCTGACACCAACAATGGGCACTATTCCTTCCACTGACACCAATAATGGGGCACCATTCCACCCACTGATTACAATGATAGGCTACTTTTCCTAACAATAACACCATGCATGGGGCAGGCATTATTCCTTCCACTAATATTTTTCCTCCAATTGATACCAATGATGGGACACCATTCCTCCAACTCAAACCAACAATAGAGTGCTATTCCTCCCACTGACCACAAACACTATGTTATTTTCTTGCACTGACATCCAATCCTTGGGTATTTAGGCTCACTGATGCATTTTCTACCCTCACTGGCCACAGTCCGGCCCCCACTAAAGTAGGAAAGACAGTATTCTGACCCTTTGTTTAGAAAGTTTGACGATTCCAGTCCAAAACAAAATTCAGCTAAATACAGTTTACCCAGCTTAGCACTAGGGGGCGTATAGCAGACATAGGGAATATACAATAAGTAAAGCACCCCCTTAGACGTCATACAATTGTCACCATATGCAGAATATGTAAATCTACAACGAAAGCACTACAGGTTATCCAAATGAATTATTTTCTATCGAAAATTAAGAAATATCAGCACAAATATTACAGAGTTTCCCGAAGCAGGGCCATTCCTCTATGGATTAGTTATGATTTGTCATTGCTGCAGTATTTACTCCAGTTACTTCTACAGTATAATAGCACAACAAGCTCATCAGGTTTTTCTGCTTTGCAATTTTTACACCCAATAAGTTATTATTTATACCGTAATGTAGCTTAAAGGAATAGTACAGGCAAGCACAGAAAAACTCATTACTGACATGTAATGAACTTTTAAAATCGATCTGTATTTTTCAAATCAATTAAAAATCTCTCTTTGTACATTATATTTGATTAAAATTGCTCCAGTGACATGATTTCCATTCCACAGCTCCCGCTGTCGTTTACAGCAGCTGGGCGTGCCATTACTCCCTAGCTGCTGGGCGTGTTCCAAAGTGAATAATTAATTATTAATGGGCACATACAGTAAAGGGAAATGATGCTGCACGCCGGCATCATTTCCATGGCAACATAGACCCCCCCTGATCCAGCGTGCATAGAGCACATAGTGAGTGATATTTCAGGTGTCATCTGGGAGGGGTGGGGGTGGGGCTGGGCAGGGCAGGGGCAATTGTAATGAATAGTAGGCATGCCTACGCAAGAGGGAACGACAACGTTTTCAGGAAGTGAGAGGCAGCATGGAGAATTCAGAAAAAAGGGAGATAGCGTTGTCGGTGAAGAACAGGAAGAAGCTGATTGTCCAGCTTAGATAAGACATTCTAAGCTACACAAGCATCTAGCCAGCAAATGAATAATATCAAAGATAAAGATATTTTACATACTATTAATATGATCATTTTTGACTGGAATTCTCCTTTAATTAAAAGCATAATTATTAAAAAGTATAGCTACTGTTTTTATCTTAGTTTTAGATACAATGTTTTTATCTTAGTTTTAGATACAATTTAAAAGGATTAGAACACCAGTCAGGTTTTTATTGCTGTGTACCAGTTAGGGAGATTCATCCGATTTGTTCTGTTTACCATTATCACCGATCGTGGGTTGTCTCCAAAACAATAAAAGAGTGTATATTTTCGAATAGGGACATTAGTTCTGGTGACAACCAGGGATTCCCCCACTGTGGAAGGATTGCCTCTCACTTCCTGTTGTGGCTATGAGACAGGAAGTTAAGATAAATCTTACCAATGGGACACAGATTTCTACTTTAATGCCATTGAAGTAGGACTATCAGATACAGGGTGAGGTGTAGCTAGTGGATCAGTAGAACCCATATTTAACAAATAGCACACTATTTGACAAACCTGTCAGTCCTGCGGTTCTGGAAGAACGGTATATACAGGGTCCAACTTTTAAGGGCCATATCAGACAGGTAATTCCTTAGCAGTGATTAATTGCTGCTACAAGTCACCAATGCCAGCAATTAACAGCGATCTGTAATTAACAGTTTAATCATAGTCACTGGAAATTTGTCAAGAAGTGCTTTGTTGATAAACTTCTGCTACAGCATTAGATCAGCATGCTCTGTTACAGATTACTTTCCTTCAGTGATTTGTAGCTAGGCCTTAGAAGTGAAGGACCGATGCTGGTTATCTAGTCGCCAACATAAAACACTGCTCCAACTTAACTTCATCTCACTCACTCAATGACTGAGCTACAAGTGGCTGTACAAATAGCAAGTTAATGATCCCATAGAAAAGATCTATGATTTTCTTAGCAAGAAAAATCAAAAGAAAACAAAAATGATAGCAGCAAATAATTTCCCATCTGACCCGGTCCTAAAGCTGGCCATACATGGATTAAAATTGGGTCAGGTTAAAGCGGTAGTATGCCGCTTTTTGACACTTTTACCTACAGGTAAGCCTATAATAAGGCTTACCTGTAGGTACAATTAATATCTCCTAAACCGGCACAGTTTAGGAGATATTTGCAGTGCATGCAGCCGCTCAAGCGAGCGGCGCATGCGCTCTGAAGGTCCGGGGGGACCTTCAGTTTTCCTTGCCGGGAGCTTGCCGGAAAATCACTCCCACGCGCATGCGCGGGAGTGACGTCATCGCGGCTCCAGCCAATCACAGCGCCAGAGCCACCGAACCAGGAAGAGACACTGAGGGATCATGGCAGCGCCCGCAGCGATGTCCAGGGGTCCGTGTCGGGGCTTCGTTCTAAGGTAATACATAATGAGCTAGTATGCGATGCATACTAGCTCATTATGCCTTTGTCTTGCAGGTTTTTTTTTTTTTTTTTCGGGTTTACAACCGCTTTAAGCAGGGACTGATCAACTTCTGTACAACCAGCCTATCAGATTTTCCCTGCTGTGAGAAAACAATACATCAGCGGGGAGGATTCCCCCCATCCACATCGAGTACGTGGATGGGGGAACTGAGTAGTTTTTTTACATTCAACCTGCTGGTTGAACGGGAAAAAAAAAAAAAAAAAAAAGACTAACCTATAGGCTGCTCAAGAATCTGGAAATTTGTATTTATCTGCGGTCAGTGGTGGATTTCTCTAAGTAGAGCAGAGTTCAGCAGTCAAGTAGTGGTAGTATTTACAGTCTTCTTTAGAGGTACAGATTTTGTCAGATTTCTTTAACCATTTCTGGACCGGAAGGATTTGCCCCCTTAATGACCAGGCCATATTTTGCGATTCGGCACTGCGTTACTTTAACGAACAATTGCGCGGTTGTGCGATGCTGTACCTAAATAAAATTGATGTCACTTTTTTCCCGCTTTCTTTTGGTGGTAATTGATTACCTGTGCGATTTTTATTTTTTTGCGCTATAACCAAAAAAAAAAAAAAAGAACAGCAACAATTCTGAAAAAAAAACAATATTTTTCACATTTTGCTATATAACAATTCTCAAAAAAAAAAAAAAAAAAATTAAAAATCAAAATTTAACATTTTAGGACAATTTGTTTTCTGCTACATATTTTTGGTAAAGAAAAAAAAAAAAAAAAAAAAAAAAAAATCGCAAGCGTATTTTGATTGGTTTGTTTGCGACATTCCAGCGGACAGATCGGACCCCTAACTGACATTTTTGACACTTTTGGGGGGACCAGTGACATTACTACAGTAATAAGTGCTAAAAATATGCACTGTTACTGTAATAATGGCACTGGCAGGGAAGGGGTTAACAGTGTGGGTGATCAAGGGGTTAAATGTGAGACTAGGGGAGTGATTCTAACTGCGAGGGGGGTCGTAAAGCAGTTAACAAAATCACGTTAGGAACCAAATGTGCAAATAGAGAAACAGGTTTGCTTTAGTGCCCATCGAGATGTCTGCGGTGGATTATATAGCATGGTAAAGCCTGAAAGACTTACCTTAAAATGGTTGTAAAACACCCATCTCTGACTTGTACCTATAGGTAAGCCTAAGCCTTATTATAGGCTTACCTATAGGTACTGTAAATATCTCCTAAACTTGCACTATTTAGGAGATATTTACTCTATAGTTCGCCGATGATGTAATTGACACATGTGCTCTGAAGAAACGGCTGCCCGTGCCATTTATTCAGAGCCCTGTGCCATGACCGTTGGCTCCCGCCAGTGGTGTATTTTGGTTTTGTGCTGCCCTAGGCAAGACTAAAATCGGGCGCCCCCTTTCCCCCTCCTATGTAAATTTGCCCCATTCCTTCCTTTTTAACGGATGAGACTCCCTCCAAAATTGAAGGACTCCAAGTGCCAGCATGAACCCCTGAGATCTCACGAGGGGGGGGGGGGGGTGAGAGGGGGTGGGAGAGAGAGAGGGGGGTGGGTGAGGGATAGAGAGAGAGGGGGGAAATGAGAGAGGGGGTGGGTGAGGAAGGGAGGGAGGGAGGGAGGGAGGGAGGGAGAGAGTAGGGGGTGAGACAGAGAGAACGGGGGTGAGAGAGAGGGGGGGTGAAAGGTAGAGAGAGAGAGGGGGGGGCGGTGAGAGAGAGAGGATGAGGGGGATGAGAGAGAGGGGGGATGAGAGAGAGAGAGAGAGAAAGAGGGGGTGAGAGAGCGAAAGAGAGGGGGGATGAGAGAAGAGGGGGAGAGAGAGAGGAATGGAGAGAGAGGGGGTGAGTGAGTGAGAGAGAGGAGGGGGGTGAGAGAGAGAGAGGTGGGAGAGGTGGCTCTAGCAACCGTGGCCAAAAGAGTCTCAGGTGGAGGGGGGCGCTTTTTTTGCTGCCCCCCTGCAAAGTGCCGCCCTAGGCCTGGGCCTTGTCAGCCTAGGCCAAAATACAGCACTGGCTCCCGCAGTGATGTCACCTGGCTCCGGCCTGTAGCACAGCCGTAGTCTGTGGACCCAGAAGGAAGACGGGTGAAGATGAATTTGGTCTCCAGCGGGGACGACAAGGGCTTAGTTTGCAGGTAAATGTCACATAATGTGCGAATATGCGATGCATACTAGAACATTATGCCTTTACTTTTCAGGTAAAAAAAAAAAACCCTGACTTTACTTCCTCTTTAAAACAAAGCCCCCCAGTGGCGCACTGTCACCGCTGCAGAGGCTTCGATCTTCACCTGGTCTTTCTTCAAGGTTCACGGATTCCGGATGTCCGATTGGCTGAGCCGGGATAACGTCACTCCCATGCATGCGTGAAAGTCTCGGCACACACCTCTGAAGGAACGCATGGGTATGCCGTTCCTTTAGAGCACATGCGCCAGTGACATCACCTGCTGCTGCTCGCAAGGATATCTCCTAAACAAGTGAACTAAATGAAGCTTTCCTGTAGGTGAAAATAAAATTTCAGAGTTTACTACCACTTTAAGGTAGTCTATTCAAAATTAATTGGCACCCAACAAACCATAATGTGCTTAAAGTTGTTGTAAAGCCTCTTTTTTAAATAAAAAAATATGCTATACTTACCAGTTCTGTGCAATGGTATTGCACAAAACGGCCCTTTACCTTGTCTTCTGGAGTTCCTCCTTGGCACTGTCTGCTCCACCTGTCCTATGAGGGCACCTGTGCAGGCACGCTCCTGGCTGGACTGTTTGTGTCCATAGACACACACAGTGCAGCTTGGCCACACCCCCACTCCCTCCTCACATGATTTGACCAAAATCAGCAGGAGCCTCCCTAAAGCCTCGTAAACACGCAACAAATTTCTGCCGACCAGTCGTCCGTCTTTTGTCCAGAGTGGTGTCTGTTGGTTGGAATGTGCCTAGACTGCACATGAATTTTCCCGCACTACAGAATTCTACTTCAGAAGTGATGTCATGTGTTGGGTGGCTTTCTATGTGTTCTTTCATCTCTGAGCATGCCTAGTCTTGCTCATAAGATTTTTACCCATCGAAATCTGTACTAATGAGACGAAAATCGGACGCGTTTTGACGGTCGACAAAAATTATATAGCCTGCACATCAGGATTTTTTCGGCCAAAAAGTCGGAGTTGGTTGTCGGAAGCATCATACTAACAATCCGAAAATCGGCAGATCGGTCGTCGGACGAAATTTCCCGGCCAAATTTCTACTCGTGTGTACAGGCCTTAAGTCTCCTGTGAGACCAGGAAGTTAATGGAGAAGACCTGCAGCCAGGCATAGCGCTGGATCGCTGACAGCCACAAGTGTGTTTAGGTAAAAAGGTAGGGGGAACAGTTTGTGGTGAGTTTTTTTATATTAATGCAGGGAATGCATTAAAGTAACACTAAAGCTTTAGTTAGTTTCTTATTAAAACAAACTTGTTACACTTACCTGCTCTGTGCAATGATTTTCTTTCTTTTCTGGGTTCCCCTGCTGGTGCTCCTGGCTCCTCCTCTTCTGGGGTCCCCCGCCGGCGCTCCTCCTGTTTGGTGATTGCACCCATAGAAAGCTTCTTTCTATGTGGGCACTCGCGCAGACTCGCTCCGAGCCACCCTGTCTGCATCTATTGACACAGGCCAGACGGTTCAGCTCCATCACTCGCTTTGATTGACAGCATCGGAAAGCCAATAGCACCTGCTGCTATCAATCTGCCCAGTGAGGAGGGAGACAGTGGTGAGAGACACTGCTCTTGTGCACCTTGGGCCCAGGTAAGCATAAGGGGGGCTGGTGGGATCTTGCAGCACAGAAGGCTTTTTACCTTAACCACTTTAAGACCGAAGGATTTGCCCCCTTAATGACCAGGCCCTATTTTACGATTTGGCACTGCGTTACTTTAAAGGACAATTGCACGGTCGTGCGACGATGTACCCGAACAATATTACATCCTTTTTTTTCCCACAAAGAGCTTTCTTTTGGTGGTAATTGATCACCTGTGCGATTTTTATTTTTTGCGTTCTAAACAAAAAACAAGCACAAAAAGCCACAATTTTGAAAGAAAAAAAAAAAACAATATTTTTCACTTTCTGCTATATAACATTCCCCAAAAATTTTTTTAAATCAAAATGTTTTAACATTTTAGGCCAATTTGTTTTCTGCTACATTTTTTTGGTAAAAAAAAAAAAAAAAAAAAAAAAAAAAAAAAAAAAAAAAAAAAAAATCGCAATAAGCGTATTTTGATTGGTTTGCGCAAAAGTTATCGCGTCTACTAATTACGGGAAAGATTTATGTCATTTTTATTGTTTGTTTTTTACTAGTAATGGCGGCCATGTGCGATTTTTTGCAGGACTGTGACATTGCGGCGAACAGATTGGACCCCTAACTGACATTTTTGACCCATTGCGGCGGACAGATCGGACCCTTGACTGACATTTTTGACACTTTTGGGGGTACCAGTGACATTACTGCATTTTGGTAAAAAAAAAAAAAAAAAAAAAAATCGCAATAAGCGTATTTTGATTGGTTTGCGCAAAAGTTATCGCGTCTACTAATTACGGGAAAGATTTATGTCATTTTTATTGTTTGTTTTTTACTAGTAATGGCGGCCATCTGCGATTTTTTGCAGGACTGTGACATTGCGGCGAACAGATTGGACCCCTAACTGACATTTTTGACCCTTTGGGGGTACCAGTGACATTACTAAAGTAATCAGTGCTAAAAATATGCACTGTTACTGTAATAACGACACTGGCAGGGAAGGGGTTAACAGTATAGGTGATCAAGGGGTTAAATGTGACCCTAGGGGAGTGATTCTAACTGTGGGGGGGGCGTGGCTTCTGAGATGACCACAGAGACATGTGATCCTATATCGAAGGATCAAATGAGCTCTGTGATCATTTCAGGGAGAAGGGCGGTCGGCTGTGTTTACAACAGCTGACCGTCCTTCTCTCTCAGCGGGGAGCGATCGTGGGTGTCAGGCGGCAATCAGAGCTGCTTGACACCCGCATCGGCTTCCCCGTTGACAACCGGGGGCGGGAGCGCCCCTAGCTCCTCCCAGGCGAGCGAGGTAGATCTACGTCTTTTTGCCTGTACGAACCACCCTACTGCAGTAAAAAGGCGGCAGGTGGTCGGGAACTGGTTAATGCATAGAATGCAATAACGTAAAAACCTTCTGGCTTTAGAACCACTTTTAAGTAAAAGAAAAAAAATTCTTAGACTTCAGAACCACTTTAACCACTTTACCACCGGAGGATTTTGCTGTCTTCCGTCTGGGCCACTTTTTGCGATTCGGCGCTGTGCGACTTTAACTGACAATTGCGCGGTCGTGCGACACCGTACCCAAACGAAATTTACGTCCTTTTTTTCCCCACAAACAGAGCTTTCTTTTGGTGGTATTTGATCACCTGTGCGATTTTTACTTTTTGCGCTATAAACAAAAAAAAGCGTTTATTTTGAAAAAATAACAATATTTTTCACATTTTTTTTTATATGAAATTCCCCCCCAAAAAAATGTAAAAATCTAATTTTTTTTAAATTTTTGGCCAATTTGTTTTATGCTACCTATGTTTAGTAAAAAAAAAAAAAAAAAAAAAAAAAAAAAAAAAAATCGCAATAAGCGTATTTTGATTGGTTTGCGCAAAAGTTATTGCGTTTACTAACTAAGGGAAAGATTTCTGTCATTTTTGGTGTTTTTTTTTAACGCGTAATGGCGGTGATCTGCGATTTTTTTTGCAGGACTGCGACATTGCGGCGGACAGATCGGACCCTTGACTGACATTTTTGACACTTTTGGGGGTACCAGTGACATTACTGCAGTAATCAGTGCTATATATATGCACTGTTACTGTAAAAATGACACTGGCAGGGAAGGGGTTAATTTTATTGGAGAGGGAGGGGTTAATGTATGCCTGGTGCTTACTGACGTGTGGGGGGGGGAGGTGACTGTGTGACAGAAGGACAGATCGGATGTCCAGCTATGCTGAACACTCCGATCTGTCAGTCCCTGTCACTATGGAGATCCGCCCGCTGTGTTTACACACAGCGGGCGGATCTCCAGACTCGATCCCCGACGATCGGGGCAGAGCAGCGGCAATCGCCGCTGCTCCTCCCCTGGCCCGACTCCCGATGTGAATGAACACAGCGGGAGCGAGCCTCCGGCGGCGCGCGAGCGCCGCCCACAAGGGGCGGAGTCCAGCGACGTAGGTCTACGTCGCTGGACGGGATCGCGGCACTTTGCCGCAGTAGCCTCAATGTGAGCGGGGCTAAAGTGGTTAAAAACGCACGACTTTTTGTTTTTTTAATTCACCAATTGTCAAAAAACTACCGTGCTCTGCAATATAGATACATTGCCTTAGTGTGTTGGGGTGTCATTCAAAATAAATGTCATCGTAATGTAATTTACATGTGCTCCCAGAAAGTGGAAGTGTGAACCCGGCCATAAAAACCCCTCCCCGGTGGAACATACCTTTCCCTATAGGGTGATAGCAGTAAAGGAGGTTCTTGCTACCTCTAGATATGGAGGAGCATGTGACAGCTCTTGAGCTTGGTGATTGGTTCAGCACGGTCACGTGGAGGCGGGAAGCTTTCTAGTCACTATGTAACCACAATGTAATCTCTAAGCTGAGCAACTTGGAGTCTATTTTTCATTACTCACATTAGTTGAAACGAGCAACATGAAAGCAAAGGAAAGACAACTATGGACTCATTGAGGTCAACTTACTTGATAAAGTAGGCCTCAAGTGTGGCTCCTAACATCGCCAAAGGGCCACACAACATTCATAAAAAATGCAACAAAAAGCTGTCCCAGCCTGCCGACCCGCGCCAAGATGCGTCCCAGCCTGCCGCCCCAAGACGCGGTCCCAGCCTGCCGCCCCGCGCCAAGACGCGGTTCCAGCCTGCCGCCCCGCGCCAAGACGCGGTCCCAGCCTGCCGCCCCGCGCCAAGACGCGGTCCCAGCCTGCCGCCCCGCGCCAAGACGCGGTCCCCGCCTGCCGCCCCGCGCCAAGACGCGGTCCCCGCCTGCCGCCCCGCGCCAAGACGCGGTCCCAGCCTGCCGCCCCGCGCCAAGACGCTGTCCCAGCCTGCCGCCCCGCGCCAAGATGCGGTCCCAGCCTGCCGCCCTGCGCCAAGACACGGTCCCAGCCTGCTGCTGTGCGCTAAGGTGTAGTCCGAGCCTGCCGCCACGCGCCCTGTTACATATATTACTTGTGATATCTCAGAAACATCCAATATAAAACCTCATAAGAGAACAGAACATTAAAGATAACATACAGACAATAAATGATACAATCCAGTGTGAAGATTTTCTTTAACCACTTGCCTACTTTGCACTTAAACCCCCTTCCCATCCAGACCAATTTTTAGCTTTCAGTGCTCTCACACTTTGAATGACAATTGCGCGGTCATGCAACACTCAACCCATATAAATTTTTCGTCCTTTTTTTCATAGAAATAGAGCTTTCTTTTGATGGTGTTTATTCACCGCTGGGCTTTTTATTTTGTGCGCTATAAATGAAAAAAGACCGCAAATTTAAAAAAAAAAAGTTTTTTTTTTAGTTTCTGTTATAAAATTTTGCAAATTAGTAATTTTTCTTCATAAATTTTGGCCAAAATGTATACTTCTACATATCTTTGGTAAAAATAACCCAAATAAGTGTACATTATTTGGTCTGCGTGAAAGTTAGAGAGTCTACAAGTTATGGTGCTAATCATTGAAAATTGATCACACCTAATGTACTGACAGCCTATCTCACTTCTTGAGACCCTAACAAGCCAGGAAAGTACAAATGACCCCTTTTTGGAAAGTAGACATTCCAATGTATTTAATAAGAGGCATGGTGAGTTTTTTGAAGTTGTCATTTTTTCCCACAATTCTTTGCAAAATTAAATTTTTTTTTTTTTTTTTTTTTTACAAAATTGTCATATTCAACAGGTTATTTCTCTCACATGGCATACGCATACTTACAACTACACCCCAAAACACATTCTGCTACTCCTCCTGAGTATGGCGATACCACATGTGTGAGACTTTTTTACAGCCAGGCCACATACAGAGGTCCAACATTGAAGTAGCACCTCCAGGCGTTCTCGGAGCATAAAATACACTTTTCATTTCTCAACCACCTATTACACTTTTGAAGGCCCTGGAGCACCAGCACAATGGAAAAGCCCACTAAATGACCATATTTAGGAAAGCAAACACCCCAACGTATAATCTATGAGGCATAATGAGTCTTTTGAACATGTCATTTTTTTCCAGAATCTTTCAGAAAATGTGGAAAAAAAATGAAAACGCATTTTTTTTTTACACAAAGTTGTCCATTTATAAGATATTTCCAACACATAGCATGTACATAGCAAAAATGACACCCCAAAATACATTCTGCTACTCCTCCTGAGTATGGCGATACCACATGTGTGAGACTTTTACGCAGTCAGGTCACATACAGAGGCCCAACATGCAAAGACACATAGCATGCACATACCATGAATTACCATGAATTACACCCCACAATACATTCTGCTGAGCAAAGGGTAAACAAAAGCTTACCTGTAGTTTTAGAAGCGCAGTTGTCCACAGGAGTTGAGTCCAGGCAGCAGGCAGGGACTTGGTCAGCAACAGTGCATGCAATTCTCCAGGCAAGGATACCAGTCCAGTGTCAGTGCATGAGGCAGGCAGAGGCATGATGGTAGTAAGTCCTACAGGCAGAAGTAGGGCCTCTGTCAGGATAGAATGGGGACAGGGGTAGAGGCTTCTCCCACTCAAATCGCTTTGAAGCCTCCGGGATCCAGACCCTAATCTGAGAAGAAGAAAAACAAAAAAAATTGTTTTCTTCATCCAGAAAAACAATTCTGGTCCCCTCACATATGCGAGACCCCTGTGGTATGAATCCCACTACTTCAAGAGGCAGGCAAAAATCGTGGTCAAACAGTCCAGGGTCAGTTCCAGAGCAGGCAGAGGTAGGTACAAAATCGGCAGGCAAAGGCGTGGTCAATAACAGTCCAGGGTCAGTTCCAGATCAGGCAGAGGTATGAACAGAATCAGCAGGCAGAAGCATGGTCAAAAAACAGGCCAGGGTCAGTTCCGGAGCAGGCAGACATAGGTACAAAATCAGCAGGCAAAGGCGTCGTTGAATAACAGTCCAGGGTCATTTCAGGAACATACAGTGGCATAAGGGGTGAAAGCGGAGGACTACGTTTACCATACTAATAATTTAGACAAGTATGGTAACGGCGGAAACAGTCGTCTACACAGAGGCCTGGTTGGGAAGGACACTGGGGACAATAATAGCGGGTGTCTTTTCGAATTCCTGCCTTGGTACACACCCTACATTTTTTCTGCCGTTTTTGGTCTCTTTGTGTGGGAGGGATTTTACTGGGAAAATGGCGTTCAGACAGTCTGCTTATTACGTCAGATCTAATGTTTTCTGGTGGGCCGTTTGGAAATATAAGGGTTGTGAAGATTTCCTCCAGGTAATAAAGGAAGGGTTGGGGGCTTTCGGTGGATTTGCGGTATAAAATGTAGGAATTGTATATGGCCAAATGAAAAATATAAATTGCTACTTTTTTGTACCAATGATAGGTACGTCTTGTGGGTAGATAGGGTTCCATCATTTGGTCGTTGAAATCCACTCCCCCCATGAATAAGTTGTACTCATGTTGGGCCATTCCTTCGTCGGGATTCCACATAGTTGTCATTGTGGATGGAAGACAACATATAGACGTCTCTTCTGTCCCTCCACTTCACAGCCAGAACTTCCTCCTTTCTCAGACTCGCCGTCTCCACTCTTCTCAGCTTGGTGTTTACTAGCCTTTGAGGAAAGCCTTTCCGGTTTTTTCGGACCGTGCCACATGCAGGAGTCTTCTTTCTGTGAAGGTTTCGGAACAGTGGCAAACTGGTGTAGAAATTGTCTACGTACAGGTGGTAGCCTTTTTCAAGGAGAGGGTAAATGAGGTCCCAAACTACTTTCCCGCTTGATCCCATGTAGTCCGGACATTCAGGGGGATGCAGCTGGGTGTCCTTCCCTTCGTACACCCTGAAGGCATAGGTGTACCCTGTGGCTCGGTCACATAGTTTGTAAAGCTTCACACCATAGCGGGCCCGTTTGCTGGGAATGAATTGTTTGATGCCCAGCCTGCCGGTAAATTTCACAAGGGACTCATCCACACATATATTTTGGTCTGGGGTAAATAATAGAGGGAATATTTCTGAAAAATAATTTAGAAGTGGCCGAATTTTGAACAGCTTGTCAAATGCTGGGGAATTTCGGGGAGGGCACTGGGTATTGTCGTTGAAATGGAGGAACCTCATGATCATCAAATACCTGGCCCTGGGCATTACTGCAGAGTAGATGGGCATATGGTAGATTGGTTTGGTTGACCAATATGCTTGCAGTTCGTTTTTTTTATTGAGTCCCATGTTGAAAGTGAGGCCTAAAAATATCTTGAACTCCTCCACCGTTAGGTCTCTCCACTCAAAGGGACGGGAATAAAAAGATGTGGGGTTACTCTGGATAAATTGTTGTGCATACAGGTTGCACTGGGCCACAATGGACGTCAGCAGGTCCTCCGTAAAAATTAAACGGAAGTAGTCAATTGGGGCAAAGTTCTCCGTGTTGACCTGGACTCCTGGCTGGGCAGTGAAATGCCCAGCCATGGCTTCTCCTGAGTTGGGAGGAAGCCACAGGGGGTTCAGAAGGGCATAGGGAAGGCTGGCGTTGGTCCTAACCCTTTGGGGGCGAGGTGACACCCCACTTGAGCTTGGCCTTTCTTGCCGAGGCACTGTGGTGCTGGTGGATGGCACTGTGGAGCTGGTGGATGGCACTGCGGAGCTGGTGGATGGCACTGCGGAGCTGGTGGATGGCACTGCCTCCTCCTCACCAGAACGCCTTCGTTTGGCAGGCGGGCAGTATTCCTCCTCGTCGGAGTCGGTCGGCGTCCCGCTGCTAATGACCGGCTCGTAATTTACTTCGGAGTCAGACTCTGACTCCGAAGATTCCGAAGCAGAAAGCTCCCTGTCCATGTCCTCACTGATGATATTGAAGGCCTCCTCGGCTGAGAAAATTTTTTTTGCCATCGTTGGTGACACTGATGGGCACGGTGAGACTGATGGGCACGGTTAAACTGGCTCACTGATGGGCACTGTGATGGGCACACTGATGGGCTCTGTGGGCACACTGATGAGCACACTTATGAGCACGCTGATGAGCGCTGTGGGCACACTTAGCACTGGGCACACTGATGAGCACTGGGCGGCACTGATGAGCACTGGGTGGCACTGATGAGCACTGGGCGGCACTGATGAGCACTGGGCGGCACTGATGAGCACTGATGGGCACACTGGTGAGCACTGGGCGGCACTGATGAGCACTGGGCAGGCACTGATGGGCACACTGGTGGGCACTGGGCGGCACTGATAAGCACTGGGCGGGCACTGATGAGCACACTGGTGGGCACTGATGAGCACTGGGCACACTGATCACTTGGCACACTGATGGCACACTGGTGGGCACTTTTTTTTTACACTTACGGTCTCTCCTCTCCTCACACTGCAGTCTGTGTGTGAGGAGGGAGAGCTGGCAATGAGTGATGATCTCAAATGTTTACATTTGAGATCATCTCTCATTGGATGCCTTGATCGTGACGAATGGCCGCTGTGATTGGCCATTCGTCACGATCTGTGATTGGCTGTGTCCAAGGGACACGGCCAACACAGATTATCCCCGGTGCGCGCTCGCGGGAGCGCGCGGGGAGTCTGTTACTACCGAGGCAATGACAGATGATCTCATATGTTTACATATGAGATCATCTCTCATTGGATGCCTCGATCGTGACGAATGGCCGCTGTGATTGGCCATTCGTCTCGATCTGTGTTTGGCTGTGTCCAAGGGACACGGCCAACACAGCTTTTGCCCGATGCGCGCTCGCGGGAGCGCGCGGAGGGCGTGTTTATGGGAGGCCGTTTAAAAACGGCCTTCTGAAAATTCAAGTCCGCGCTGCAGCCGTATATAGGCTGTAGCGCGGATGTGAGCTGGTTAAGCACATGGATAATGAGGAAACAGACTGTGTGCAGGGGCCTTGAGGGCCACATGTAGCCAGAGTACTGGTAGGTTTGCCACCTCATCCCTTTAATCCAGGACACATAATAATAACACAGGTTCTGAGGCTAATATAATGCACATAAGGCACTAAGTGAGTTTAATTACCACCTTAATCAGCCCCAGAACCTGTGTAATAATATGTATCCTGGTGTAAAGGGATGAGGCGGCAACCCTGGTATGCATTTTTGGGGAGGGAGCATTAAAGTGACCCAATTGTTAACCATTCACACGCAAAGCATACAGAAACTCCCAAAGATAAATCTATAAATCCTATGACTGACCCTGCAAGACCAGCAGAACAGCCAACTCTTACCTCTCCATCAGCATCACTTCCCTACACAGGGCAGCGCCATGACACCAGCTACGTCACCAGGTCACATGGGCAGCAGCTCAGGGTCAGACCAGCCAATCGTGGTTCATTCGTCG
Source organism: Pelophylax lessonae (assembly GCF_965119305.1). Lineage (NCBI taxonomy): Eukaryota > Metazoa > Chordata > Amphibia > Anura > Ranidae > Pelophylax > Pelophylax lessonae. The sequence goes on along the minus strand of NC_138779.1, from coordinate 87,535,585 downwards.
CTAAGGGGCGTGGCTCCTCGCTTGTTTTACTTTCCCCTCCGCCGCATTGGTTGGTTGTGTGCGGGGAAAAGTGAGAGGTTGGTGGTGATTGGCCGGCAGGTGGATGAGGTGTAAAGAAGGGAGGGGCGGAGGTGTGTGCTGGGGATAGGGCTGTGTGCGGAGCTGTAGACAGGTGAGTGGTGAATGAGATCTGGGAGAGGTGAGTTGGGGAAGTGAGCTGTCATGGCTGGATAGGAGAGGTGGGGGGCTGTGTGCGGTCATCGGGGGGACAGGAGAGGTGCGGGGGGCTGTGTGCGGTCATCAGACTGGGATTGCAGGAGACTTTTCTCACTCTGCTTCCTGTTGGAAATAGAAGATTTAATTCCTAGAAATGTCCTGATTGGCTGAGCTGTGTGTCTTTCTCAAGCAGTACATGTAAAGGTGACCATACACAGAAAGATCTCTGACTGATCCCAATACTACTGATCTCTCCTTGTATAATACAGTGAATGATCCAGCCCCACCATCAGTATGAAAATAGAGATGGAAAATATCAGCTATAAAAGAAACAATGGAATATAAGTTATCTATTAAATAGAACTAAAGGGAGAACATTGGATAGTGGAGAGGGATTAGAGCCCCTGTCAGTTTTTATTGCTGTCTGCTTCCCCTGTTGGGGAGATTTTCCCTTCCTAGTTGTTCTGCTGATTGTTCTTGCCAAGATTTTGGAATTATTCCTGGTACGGGAATTGAGGGTAAACCTTCCAATGGGGACACTAGTTCTGGTGACATCCTATATTTCACTCCCTTTGGAGGGATTTCCTTCCACTTCCTGTTTGGCTATGGGACAGGAAGTGAAGGGAAATCTTCCTAATGGGACACAGATGGGGGGTAAAAAAACAAAAACTGACAGGTATAACACTCCCTTGCAGACAGTTCTCCCGACAGGTGCAGATATTTGTTGGATTGATCAGAAGAAGCGAGTAACAACATTTCAGCACAAGTAAATGTAGGGAGAGAGGTATAGGTGGCTCTAGCAGAAAAAACAATGAGAAAAAAATCAGCGCGCCTCTGTAACACACTATAAAACAAGCAGCTGAACACTAAGGGCCAATAAATCAAATCTCAAACATAAATCATAAAATCACAGTGCAGCGCTAAAAAACACACTAATATCATAGGACCATAAATGAGATGTAAAAATCAATGAATACATAAAAGTAAAATGAGAGAGTCCCAAGGTGAATGATTGCTCATGCATGAACCCTCGTTTACCTTGGGACTCTCTCATTTTACTTTTATGTATTCATTGATTTTTACATCTCATTTATGCTCCTATGATATTAGTGTGTTTTTTAGCACTGCACTGTGATTTTATGGTATAGGTGGCTCTGCCTCTTTTTATTGTGCAATCCTCAAAAAAAAAAAAAAAATTATTAAGAAAAAAGTTCACTATCTCTTTAAATGCAGATGCTAAAATAATTATCACTTCTCATACGTGTAAAATAATATTACATATGATACAAAAAATTGATAAAGTGTAAACGTGCTAATAAGAACAGCGGCACCTAGGTGATATTGTGCAGATCCTAATATCGCTTAAACTCTGTGCATCAATATACATGTAATAATATTCTAATACTCAAAAGTGCTCTAGGTGCAAAACAAATGAGATATAAGGAAGCAAATATATTTCCTAAGTCCATATAAGTGATCCCAATTGCAAAGTGACTCGTGTGAACAAGAAGGTGCAGTATTAATCACTGGTGAGAAAAAGGGGGTGAATTCCACTCATGCTCTTCCCTCCACTCACCAGAGGACTGAACCCCTACAGGGGTCAGAGGCACCAGAAATAAGTTGTTATCCAATCCTATGTCTCCTCCTCGCCAGGTCTGGTCAATGGGGACACTGCAGCGAGCTCTCCTCTGCAGCCAGTACATCGTCTGTCCTCCGTCAGACCTGGCGAGGAGGAGGAGACATAGGATTGGATAACTTATTTGTAGCGCCTCTGACCCCCGTCATATTGTTTAGACTGTAGCGCGGAATAATAATCTTTTATTTTCAAATCTCAGCACAGCCAAATTGTCTTGCTGGAGTCTACCTTGCTAGAGAAATCCCTAAATCAATCCAATAGATGATATTTGGTAAAGGAATTGGCAGCACTCCAGGTTGAGTCAAAATCCAGATTTATTGACTGGACATCCAAATATGACAATCATGACAAGGTAGACGCGTTTCACACACTGACTGTGTGCTTAATCATTACCATTAATGATTAAGCACACAGTCAGTGTGTGAAACGCGTCTACCTTGTCATATTTGGATGTCCAGTCAATAAATCTGGATTTTGACTCAACCTGGAGTGCTGCCAATTCCTTTTCCTTTATCAACTTTTCACGGAGGCGAGCCGGGGGATGCACCGGTGTCAGTCATCATGCAATTACACCACCTTGAGCAGTGAGTTCTTGTCTTTTCAGAGGATATTTGGTGTGAGATATTTTATTCAATAAGATCATTCTCTTTACACTGATTGTATGTTTATATTGATATGTGTGTAGCTATGCTAAAGCTCGCCACACATTTACAATGTGATTATACCTTGTGGAAGACCTAAAACAGATTGTACATAGTAGAAGGGCCTGTCCTAATGTAGAATTCTGGGCTCTCACCAATCTTAAAACTGATCCCTCCCCCTTCCTTACACCTTCCGATCTTATGGTTCCCCTTGATGTTGACCAGCTGCAGGGGAGACGAGGAGTGCTCCAACAAAAGTTAAAATAAGCAGTGATGTCACCCATTGACTTACTATGTTGCATCCGTTGTCAGCTATCCTTCTTCTCCCCTGCAGCACCATTAGCTGGCAGAGTGGAGCCGATCACATGACCAGACCAGAATGGCCTGAAAATTGGTCTCTCTTCTACAGGGCAGTTAGTATAGGTGGTAAGAGGAGGGTGGGAACAGTTTTAGTAGTTAGTGATAGGCCAGAATTCCACTTTATGGATATCCACTTACCAACCGCCCCATAGCAGATTTACTGCTACAGGGCAAATTGTGTGTATGTGTAATATATATATCTCACAAAAGTGAGTACACCCCTCACATTTTTGTAAATATTTTATTATATTTTTTCATGTGACAACACTGAAGAAATGACACTTTGCTACAATGTAAAGTAATGAGTGTACAGCTTGTATAAGTGTCCATTCACACTAGTACGACTTGTCAGGTGACTTGGTCAGCCTGACAAGTCGCGCACCGTCGCGTCCCATAGTGTAGTACAGGACCGGTTCTAATAGGAGCAACACAAGTCACTCCGACTTAGAAAAAGGGTCCTGTACTACTTCGGGGCGACCTGGAGCGACTTGCATAGACATTCATTTTATGAATGTAGTTGTGTGATGGTGCGCTTTCCAATGTGAAACAAAGAAATTATATATAACATATATTTCTTAAACCACAATACCAAAAACATGTGATTACTGTAGTGTTGTCAAAACTAACCAAGGTAATAAATTAAACAACAATTTTAAACCATGTGTATGTGAAGAAAAAGTTCATATATGATGATAGTGAACAATCCTTCAGAATTTGACGCTTTGAACAAAACCAAATATAATGCAGTGAAAAGTCCAATATCAATTCTTTCGGATTTTGATGTATTAATCAAAACTAAATGTAATATGGTGAAAAGTCCAATATCAAATCAATAAAGTGATAGGTGATTGATCCCTCCACCTGGTGAAATGCCTCCTTAGGGCTCTTTCACACGGGCGGTCCGATCAGATCCGCCTGTCAGTTTTTTAGGCGGATCTGATCGGATCCTCCATGCAGCTCTATGGGGCAGCGGGTGTCAGCGGAGTTCACCTCCGCTGACACCCGCTGCCATCCGCATCCAATCCTGTGCTGAAATCTGGACGGATGGAAACCCTATTTTTCCATCCGTTCAGTAATCGGAGCGGATCTGATGAGAGCGGACAAGCGGTCCACTCTCCTCCGATCCCCCATAGAGGGCAGCGGGTGCTGAGACACCTCCCTCTCCGCTCTGCAAGCGGAGACGGAGCTGTCATCCGCCCGGCTCAGCGGGGATTGCGGATCGATCCCCGCTGAGCAACACGGATCCGCCTGCGGAGGCGGACCGTGTGAAAGAAGCCTTACCCGGCGGAAATTAAGGTAAGTGCCCAAAAATAAATTCCTGTGTAGATGCCTCATATATTTTCTTATGAACACCAACAAACGTGCACGGTCCCCCAGGTGCAAAAAAGCAATGTGAGCCTCTTACCAAATGGAAGGGGAAAAGCAGCCTTAAAATCAGCAGATGAAAAACTGCAGGCACTCCTCCTCTCTCCTTACTTCAGAACTGGTAACTCACACGGTGAGGCAGCAAGGTACCTTTTAGGCCTGTCTGTATATACCAGAGTCAAGTGAGCTTCATTAAAAAAGGTTTCCGTTAGCACCCTTTCACCAACCTCCTTTGCTGTTGCAGCCCAAAGGCTCACCATCTGCTTGTACCATGCAGACATGCACTCTTCTCCCTTGCACGCCAGGACTCCTCGGGAGGGTGGAGCCCCCATTCATTTTATGAAGTCCGTGCAAGTCGTGCCGAAGTCGCGGTGAACGCGACTTCACAGGTCGCTCCCTAAGTCAGATCGCCGTAGTGTGAACAGACGCTAACAGTGTAAGTTTGCTGTCCCCTCAAAATAACTCAACACACAGCCATTAATGTCTAAACTGCTGGCAACAAAAGTTAGTACACCCCTAAGTGAACATGTCCAAATTGGGCCCAATTAGCCATTTTCTCCCCCCAGTGTCATGTGACTCATTAGGGTTACAAGGTCTCAGGTGTGAATGGGGAGCAGGTGTGTTAAATTTGGTGTTATCGCTCTCACTCTCTCATACTGCTCACTGGAAGTTCAACATGGCACCTCATGGCAAAGAACTCTGAGGATCTTAAAAAAAAGAATTGCTGCTCTACATAAAGATGGCCTAGGCTATACAAAAATTACCAAGACCCTGAAGCTGAGCTGAAGCACAGTGGCCAAGACCATACAGTAGTTAAACAGCACAGGTTTCACTCAGGACAGGGCTTGCCATGGTCGACCAAAGAAGTTGAGTGCACGTGCTCAGCGTCATATCCAGAAGTTGTCTTTGGGAAATAGACATATGAGTGCTGCCAGCATTGCTGCAGAGGTTGAAAGGGTGGGTGGGGGTCTGCCTGTCAGTGCTCAGACCATACGCCGCACACTGCATCAAGTTGGTCTGCATGGCTGTCTTCCCAGAAGGAAGCCTCTTCTAAGGATGATGCACAAGAAAGCCTGCAAACAGTTTGCTGAAGACAAGCAGACTAATGACATGGATTACTGGAACCATGTCCTGTGGTCTGATGAGGCCATGATAAACTTTTATTTGGTTCAGATGGTGTCAATCGTATGTGGCGGCAACCAGGTGAGGAGTGCAAAGACAAGTGTGTCTTGCCTACAGTCAAGCATGGTGGTGGGAGTGTCATGGTCCGGCACTGGGGAGCTACAGTTTGAGGAAACCATGAATGCCAACATGTACTGTGACATACTGAAGCAGAGCATGATCCCCTCCCTTTGGAGACTGGGCGGCAGATCAGTATTCCAACATAATGACCCCAAACACACCTCCAAGACAACCACTGCCTTACTAAAGAAGCTAAGGGTAAAGGTGATGGACTGGCCAAGCATGTCTCCAGACCTAAACCCTATTGAGCATCTGTGGAGCATCCTCAAATGGAAGGTGGAGGAGCGCAAGGTCTCTAACATCCACCAGCTCCGTGATGTCTTCATAGAAGAGTGGAAGAGGACTCCAGTGGCAACCTGTGAAGCTCTGGTGAACTCCATGCCCAAGAGGGTTAAGGCAGCACTGGAAAATAATGGTGGTCACACAACATTGACACTTTGGGCCCAATTTGGACATTGTCACTTAGGGGTGTACTCACTTTTGTTGCCAGCGGTTTAGACATTAATAGCTGTGTGTTGAGTTATTTTGAGGGGACAGCAAATTTACACTGTTATACAAGCTGTACACTCACTACTTTACATTGTAGCAAAGTGTCATTTCTTCAGTGTTGTCACATGAAAAGATATAATAAAATATTTATAAAACCGTGAGGGGTGTACTCACTTTTGTGAGATATTGTAAGCATGCAGGGATCTTAGAGAAGTGAAGAAGAAATTGCGCTGGTGCAAATTCCAGCAGGAGGGTCCATATTGCCATGGTCATAGCATGGACTTTCCTCCAGTATTCCTGGATCCCAGGACACCACCAAATATGAAGTAGAGAGCCGTCTTCTCGGCCACATTGCCAGCAGTGATCTAGAACTGACAGAGATTCTATGAAGTATGGAGGGGTTTTCATACCAGCGAGATTTAAGGTTATAACCATTTTCCCGTACAGAGAGATGTAGGGAAGCCTGTGTGTGTGTGTAGTATAGGAATATATAGGTTCCCAATCCTCAGTCATGTCAATGCCCAAGTCTTTTTCCCAGGTCATGCAGTCTGACTTCAGGGGCCACTGAAATGAAATAGTTTCAAACACAGTCAGTGGTACCATGGGATAGTTTTTTTTTTTTATTTATTTATTTATTTTTTGCAGCTAGTGGGCATGTGCATACCCCTGTCTGGCTGTTTTTGCAACATGAGGGGGGGGGGGGGGTGTTGGGTGTTGAATACACAGCTCATCTGCCTGGTTTTACTACTCCCACCTGCAAGTCTAAACAAGTTCTAATGGAGGCTATACAAGCTTCCATTTCTTTTTTCGATCGATGTGCGTTTCAACCAAAACAATCCAATCAGAAACGTATTGAATAGCCATAACTTCCTGTCTGACCAATTTAGACTTAGTGTAGATCAGATTTGATCAAATTGAGCTGATTGGCCAGGGTGGGAATTATTGATTTATTTTCCATCAGTTGGCAGCTCTGAGATGATTCGATCATGAATTTGATCTTCTTTCCATCGATTGGATTATGAGATTGCTTGGAGGAAACAGGGATGAGATCAGGGCTTTTTTTTTTTTCTCTGAGGATATGTGCAGGTATTAACCCCTTCCAAGTCACTCCTTATTTATGCTGCCTACCCACCTTTGAACACCATCCTTTGATTCCGGCCCCCTACCCATCTCCCAGTACCGCCCCCTTTTACAGAATAGAGAACCAAGTATAATTTTTGGTCCTAAGTGTTTTTTTATGAAATTTGTAATGAAAGGCAGTAAAATAGGTCCCCTGCAGCCAGCAACAAAAGACCCCTCCCAGCAACCATAGATCCCTCCCAGTAACAATAGATCTACGTAGCAATAATAAATCCCTCCCAGCAACTATTGCCCCCCCCCCCAGCAACAATGGACCCCTGTCAACAAAATCCCACCCCCCCCCCCCCCCAGCAACAATAGACCCCTATCAGCAATAGATGTCCCAGTAGCCAGCATCAATAGACTTAAGATTATTAATTTATGAATAAAGTCCACTTTCCCATGTTTGTTATATCAATTGATTGTGTTGCGGAGTGTTGATGGATTATTGCTATTTGGAGAGGTCAATCAGACAAGATATTGATAATTTATTGGAACGTGTATGACCACCATAAGATCAGGAGCTGGAGCTCAGCAGAAAAGTTCTTAGTGTCAGGGCTTCATCCAGCTGTTGTTCAGTCTGCTCTATTCTTGTTTAGGTGAATCATTTAATCCCATAATTATTAATGGCTTCTGTTACTGGGTGACTATGTAGAGAAGTATTGGAAGTATGTAGATCTGACACTCTGTCATCACATACAATACCATTTATAATCATATACCTAGAAAAGTCACCCGTCCTGTCAGGTGAATAGTAGTTTACACTAATTTCATTTGCTAAAGCACTGTGTATCATAAGCAATGGCCGTGTTTCAACTAGAAAGCTTTGTTACATCTTAGGCTCCATTCACATATAGGCGTTTCGGATCGCGGGCAGAATTGCCGCGATTCTGCCCATGATCCTGACCCATTGCAAGTCGCAGGTTGCCCGTGTGATTCCCATGACTTGCAATGGCACCCCAAACACGCTGCAATTTTGCCGCGGTTGTTGCCTGACGAGTCGCGGTAAAATCGCGCAAACCGAATTGCGGAAATCCTGTCGCCCAAAATAAGTTCTTCTTCTTTTGGGCGACAGGCGTCACGCGATTCCGTTTGCGTGATTTTACCGCGATTCCACGGGCGTCAATTGTGGCAAAATTGCGCCACGTTTGGGGTGCCATTGCAAGTCACAGGAATCGCACAGGTGTCCCACAAATTGCAATGCTTCAGGATTGCGGGCAGAATCACAGCAATTCTACCCACGATCCAAAACGCCTATAAGTGAATAGAGCCTTAGTGTCGCTGATCTCCTGAAGCCTCTTTGCAGCCACTTTCTGTCTTATTTGTACTCTGGCAATGGCTGCATAGTAGTCAAGGTGTGGGATTCCTGATGGTGGTGACCATAGACCATGCCGGTGTGTCCATCCCCTATGACAGGTGACACCTCACAGTTGGGAGATGGGGACAGAGCTTTGTCACACTATAACAGGAAGTGCCTAAACAAGGACCTTCATGCAAGATTTCCATGGATTTTAATGAAAGCTGCCGATTTAAAAATCTTGAAAGATACTTTTGAAATCAAGCTTGTGGGAGATTGTAGTGGTTGGCTTTACATGTAATTAAAAAGGCCAGATGTCTCTAACAGCAGCATTTTTTCTGCCAAAGTGTATGAGTTCTTATAGAACCATTGAGGCTCATTCACACCATGCCCGTTGAGCTGCATAGATGAATGCAGGTTCATACAATTGCAGTATGTCTAGAATTTTAATGCAGTGCACTGGTACCACATGTTACTTCAGTGCATAGACTTGAATAAAATGTCATTTTGTGACACTTCAGAAGAGTAAAAAAAAAATAATAAAAAAGTAATAATGTGTCACACCTCTCCTACACAATGTACACCAGTGAGCATTTTTAGTGTTTTAGTGTGAACGAGAGCTGTTAGATTTCCAGAACCCTTGTGGTCATTGATTCATCCAGTAGAAGCCATCTCATTGTACTCTAACACTCTCAGATCTGACATGAGTGGACGCACACAGATTACAGATTCTGGGAATGAAATCTGCTCATAGTTTATCATGTTGTTCGGTATTCTCGGATGAATTTTGACCCTGCTCTTATCTCCCTACTTGCAAACTACTATCTTCTTTGTCAGAGACTTCCAACACATCCACTGATACCTGTTCGCGTTGGCTTTATAGCTCTGAGCAGTTAACTGATCTCAGGAACTTGGCATCACCCAAGCACTGGTTAATTTCCAATTTCCCCCCGATTTTAGTTATGTATCGGGAAGTGGATTACAGACTGTGTTTGTGGTTGGCAGTTCTGACCCATGGTTCAAGTTTCGGACCCGTAGCCCACAGTTCTGTCTTGTATTGACCAGTTTGGACCCATGACGTGCCGTTCTGTTTAGTGTTGGGCAGTTTGGACCCATGACTGGCTGTTTAGTGTTGGACAGTTTTCACCCATGACTGACTGTTTTTTCTTGTGTTGGGCAATTTGGACTGATGGCTGGAAGTTTGGACCCATAGCTGGCAGTTCTGTTTAGTGTTGGACAGTTTGGATTCGTGACTTGGTGGTCTTGTGTTGGGCAGTTCGAACTGATGGCTGGAAGTTCAGATTTGTGACTTGCCAGTTCTGCCTTCTGTTGCCCAGTTTGGACCCATGACTTGGCAGTTCTTGTCGTGTGTTGGCCAGTTCCGACCCGTCACTTGGCAGTTGTGCCTTTTGTGTTGGCCAGTTACGACCCGTCACTTGGCAGTTGTGCCTTTTGTGTTGGCCAGTTCCGACCTGTCACTTCGGACCCATGGTTGGTCGTTTGGACCCACAATTAGCAGTTCTGACCGTGGCTATGTACAATTGGTATACCGTGCAATGTGACTATTCTGTATACCCACCTTACCTTGTGCCAGGAGCCTTTCTGCATTGAGCCGGTAGAAACTGATCCACTAAATTACGGTTTCTAGTTAAAGGATTAATTTTTTCTTATAATGGAAGTTATAACTGATCCATTTTAGTTAGAGAGAGGAGGTTTATAACCTCTGTTTGTCTTTTACTGTCTGTTCTCCAGTTTGGCCTGGTTTATGCCAGTTCCCCTTTTAATAGCAATGATTTTCCTCCTGTGTGTTTGGGCATACACTGACCCGCTCCTGACCTGACCAATGGAATATCTTGTTGGTGAAAAGGAAGCAAGTTCAGTCATGTAGAAAGTTATGTGTTGTATTTACTAATCATCCACAAGTGGAAATTTGTGTTTACTGATCACAGAGAAGTGTGATTTTTTTGAAATCCAGTATTTATTTCTTTAACCCCTTTTCTGCCCAGCCCCGGCATCCCTTTATTATTGTCGGGTGCGGGAAGGATCCGGGTGACAACTGATTAGCTGTTATGGTGGTCACCTGATTGGGAGTCGGTCCCGCCGGCTTCTGATCATTAGTAGGGCAGACAAAAAAGCAGCGCCAATCTAAGTGCAGTATTATACAGTAACAAGGATACACGTTATTAGGATGCACTCACAGAATGGTGAGGTAGTTACATAGTTAGGTTGAAAAAAAGACACAAGTCCATCCTGCTTAACCAATAAAAAACAAAAAAAAAAAAACCTTAAAGAAAACCCAACCCTACAATCCTATACCCACAGTTGATCCAGAGGAAGGTGAAAAACTCCAGCAAAGTATGATCCAGTTTGCTACAGCAGGGGAAAAAATTCCTTCCTGATCCCCCGAGAGGCAATCTGATATTCCCTGGATCAACTTTACCTATTAATATTAGTACCCAGTTATATTATGTACACCTAGGAAATAATCCAGGCCTTTTTTAAAGAAATCTAGTGAGCTGGCCAGAGCCACCTCTGGAGGGAGTCTATTCCACATTTTCACAGCTCTTACGGTGAACAAACCTTTCCGTATTTGGAGACTAAATCTCTTTTCTTCTAGAAGTAAAGAGTGCCCCCTTGTCCTCTGTGTTGACCTTAAAGCGGAGTTCCACCCTGGGAGTACTTTTCTTTAATAAAAATACCCCTGGGACAGTTAGGGCTAGTGCATTCCACAATGGATAGCCTCTGATCTGTCCCGGGTTGCACTTACCTTTTAGGAGAAATACTTACCTTGAAAAAGTATTGTCCAGCGCTGCCATCTCAGGTGTGGGCAGCTTGAAGCCAGCGCGATCCTCTTCTGCGTCCTCTTCCGTCTTCTTCGATCCCACGATGCACTGCACCGGCCCCGCCGTCACTTCCGTCACATGCATGCCCAGAAGCTGTTTAGAAGGGAATGACGCACGCGCACCGTAACTGACGTCGGGGCCGGTGCAGGCGCATTGATTCCTGGGAGCAATGCCGGTCAGCTCCCAGGAATCATTGCAAAGCCAGGAAGTGACGACGGGCCGTGGCCGCCGAGGGGAGGAAGAAGGAAGTAAGGTAAGTATATTTTCTTCTATACGAGGTAAGTAAAAAAAAAATTGCACTTGTGTTCTAATGCATACTTTGTATGATGGTTATATTACATTTGATCAATAAAAGAAATTGATGAAGTGGTTGTTGACGTTAACTTCTGATCCTTCATGTAACCTACATATTGGACTTGTGTATACTTTGTATGATGGTTATATTACATTTGATCAATAAAAGAAATTTGAAAAAAAAAAAAAAAAATTGCGATTATCCATTTGTTTTTCAGGTGACCCGGAGCGAGAAGATGGAGGTAAGTATAAATTTAGGGAGGAACTCCACTTTAAAGTGAATACCTCAACACCAAGTTCACTATATGGACCCCTTATGTATTTATTCATGTTGATCATATCCCCCCTTAATCTCCTCTTCTCAAGAGGGAATACATTCAGTTCCTCTACTCTTTCTTCATAGCTGAGCTCCTCCATGCCTCCTATCAGTTTGGTTGCTCTTCTCTGCACTAAGAGGCATGGAGGAGCTCAGCTATGAGAAAAGATCAACACCGAGGACAAGGGGGCACTCTTGCCAAAACAGATTTGTGAGTGCATCCTAATAGTGGATAAAAAGTGTATCCTTGTTACTGTATAATACTGCACTTAGATTGATGCAGCTTTTTTTTGTCTGCCCTACTAATGATCAGAAGCCGGTGGGACCGACTCCCAATCGGATGACCACCATAACAGCTAATCGGTTGTCACCCAATCCTTCCCGCACCCGACAATAATAAAGGGATGCCGGGGCTGTGCAGAAAGGGGTTAAAGACATAAATACTGGATTTAAAAAAATCGCACTTCTCTGTGATCAGTAAACACAAATTTCCACTTGTGGATGATTAGTAAATACAACACATAACTTTCTACATGACTGAACTTCACTCCGCTTCCTTCTTACCAACAAGATATTCCATTGATCAAGTCATTTTCATAAAATACATTTTTGGGGGAGCTGCTAGAAAACAAAGGAAAAGCGCCTACTTAAAGGAATAAAGGGCCCTCTCCTCCGCCCACTGAGCCGAACCTCCGGAATCCACCGGCACTGCCGTTGTTCTATCAGAGTACCGCTACCTATCACATTCTGCAACTGGAAGTGACGTTCAGACAAGAACAACTTACTGCGCATGCGCCATGCGTTCCAACATGGCCAATATGCGTTCCAATAGGTTTCCTAATGTGACAGAACAGGAAGCAGCGGCGGACATCTTCTTACACCCACGCAAGTCTTGAATTATACAAACCCGATTCCTAAAAAGTTGGGACACTGTACAAATTGTGAGTAAAAAAGGAATGGACTAATTTTACAAATCTCATAAACTTATATTTTATTCACAATATAATATAGATAACATATCAAATGTTGAAAGTGAGACATTTTGAAATGTCATGCCAAATATTGGCTCATTTTGGATTTCATGAGAGCTACACATTCCAAAATAGTTGGGAAAGGTAGCAATAGGAGGCCGGAAAAGTTAAGTGTACATATAAGGAACAGCTGGAGGACCAATCTGCAACTTATTAGGTCAATTGGCAACATGACTGGGTATAAAAAGAGCCTCTCAGAGTGGCAGTGTCCCTCAGAAGTCATGATGGACAGAGGATCACCAATTCCCCCAATGCTGCGGCGAAAAAATAGTGGAGCAATATCCGAAAGGAGTTTCTCAGAGAAAAATTGCAAAGAGTTTGACGTTATCATCATCTACAGTGCATAAAATCATCCCTAAGATTCAGAGAATCTGGAATAATCTCTGTGCGTAAGGGTCAAGGCCGGAGAACCATATTGGATGCCCGTGATCTTTGGGCCCTTAGACGGCACTGCATCACATACAGGAATGCTACTGTAATGGAAATCACAACATGGGCTTAGGAATACCTCCAGAAAACATTGTCGGTGAACACAATCCACCGTGCCATTCGCCGTTGCCGGATAAAACTTTATAGGCCTAAAAAGAAGCCATATCTAAACATGATCCATAAGCGCAGGCGTTTTCTCTGGGCCAAGGCTCATTTAAAATGGAGTGTGGCAAAGTGGAAAACTGTTCTGTGGTCAGACGAATCAAAATTTGAAGTTCTTTTTGTAAAACTGGGACGCCATGTCATCCGGACTAAAGAGGATAAGGACAACCCAAGTTGTTATCAGCGCTCAGTTCAGAAGCCTGCATCTCTGATGGTATGGGGTTGCATGAGTGCGTGTGGCATGGGCAGCTTACACATCTGGAAAGGCACCATCAATGCTGAAAGGTATAACCAAGTTCTAGAACAACATATGCTCCCATCTAGACGTCGTCTCTTTCAGAGAAGACCTTGCATTTTCCAACATGACCATGTCAGACCACATAGAAGAAGGATCCGGGTACTGAAATGGCCAGCCTGCAGTCCAGATCTTTCACCCATAGGAAACATTTGGCACATCATAAAGAGGAAGATGTGACAAAGAAGACCTAAGACAGTTGAGCAACTAGAAGCCTGTATTAGACAAGAATGGGACAACATTCCTATTCCTAAACTTGGGCAACTTGTCTCCTCAGTCTCCAGATGTTTGCAGACAGTTATAAAAAGAAGAGGGGATGCCACACAGTGGTAAACATGGCCTTGTCCCAACTTTTTTTTAGATGTGTTGATGCCATGAAATATAAAATCAACTTATTTTTCCCTTTAAAATTATACATTTTCTCAGTTTAAACATTTGATATGTCAGAGGTCTCCAAATATTTAAAAAAAAGGGCCAGTTTATTATCCTTCAGACTTTAGGAGGGCCGGATTGTGGCCCGCAGGGGCAGTAAATGTCCCGGGCTCGGCATCAATGAGAATAAATATGACCTCATGTTTGGTGGTCAATAGGAGAAAGGAGCAGTGCCCCTATTAGTAGGGGGAAGAGTATCCCATCATTGGTATCGGTGGAAGAATTATAAGAATAGTGCCTCATATCAGTGGGAGGAATAGTGCCCCGAGGGCCAGATAAAGACTAGCAAAGGGCCGCATCTGGCCCTCGGGCTGCAGTTTGGAGACCCCTGTGATATGTCATCTGTGTTGTATTCTGAATAAAATATTGACATTTGAAACTTCCACATCATTGCATTCTGTTTTTTTTTTTTTTTTGTACAGTGTCCCAACTTTTTTGGAATCGGGTTTGTACATTTATTCTAGCAGTAAACTCACCTTTTATATACTGAATAACAGTATTGCATTTATATTATTGTAATATAGTAAATATATCGAGAAACCCGCAGGTAGAAGGTGGTGACGGCCATCTTGGTACACCCCGCACTGCTCAGTGACAAACTGATTATATAGTGAAATAGACTTCACTCGGTCGCGGTGAAATAGTCTATTTCAGTATATAAGGTGAGTTTTCTGCTAAAATAAATGTAAAATTCAAGACTTGTGTGGGTGTAAGAAGATGTCTGCCGCTGCTTCGTGTTCTGTCACATTAGGAAACCTATTAGAAGGCATAGCGGCCATGTTGGATTGTATGGCGCATGCGCAGTAAGTTGTTCTCGTCCGAGCGTCCCTTTCGGTTGCAGAATCTGATAGAACATCGGCTACGTATAATACCCTAGTCTTCCCTCAGGACAAATCCATATGATGTGGCTGACTAGATGCTTTTACTGCCTCCCAATTCTGTGAGTGCATCGTAATAAAGTGTATCCTTCTTACTGTATAATCAGCGCTCCTTTCCTTCCACAGAGACCTTCCTACTCTGATGAGCTGGCTGCCTGTCTCCTGCTATCCACCTTTAACCCCCCCCCCCCCATATGAACTCTTTTGAGACTACGCAGAGAGTTCCCGTCACTTAACCACTTCTGGACCAGAAGATTTTTCCCCTTAATGGCCAGGCCATTTTTTGCGATTCGGCACTGCGTCACTTTAACAGACAATTGCACGGTCATGTGACGCTGTACTCAAAATTGATGTGTTTTTTTTTTTTTTTTTTCCACACAAAAAGAGCTTCCTTTTAGTGGTATTTGATCACCTGTACGATTTTATTTATTTTTTGCACTATAAACAAAGAGGGTCAATTCTAAAAAAAAAAAAAAAAAACAATTTTTCACTTTCTGGCATTTAAAATTCCCCAAAAAAAAATTAAAAAATCAAATTTTTTTTACATCATTTTAGGCCAATTTGTATTCCGCTACATATTTTTGGTAAAAAAAATCCCAATAAGCGTATATTGATTGGTTTGTGCAAAAGTTATCACGTCTACTAACTAGGGGAAAGATTCGTCATTTTTATTTATTTTTTTTACTTAGGCTACATTCACACCTGAGCGTAGCATTTTCGCGCAATTTTTACCGCGATTTTACTGCGGTTTTTACTGCGATTTACAGGCGTTTTTTGTGCAGGCGTTTTTTGATTGAATAGATACCAATGGAAAACGCCTGTAATCTGCCCAAAAAGAAGCTCATGTACTTTTTTGAGCGTTGGGCGTTTTGCTTACAGCGTCAAAACGCTCAGATGTGAACAGGGGCCATTGAAATGAATAGGATTTGTCTTGTTGGGCGTTTTGAGAGCTGATCCTAGAGCAGAAAAACTCCCCAAAAACGCCCCAAAATGCCTAGTTGTGAACTGAGCCTAATAATGGCAGCGATCAGCCTTTTTTTAGCGGGACTGCGACATTGCGTTGGACAGATTGGACACCTAACTGACACTTTTGGGGGCACCAGTGACATTTTTATAGTACAGTGCTAAAAATATGCACTGTTACTGTAATACTGGCAGGGAAGGGGTTAACTCGGGGGCAATCAAAGGGTTAAATGTGAGCCTAAGGGGTGTTTTCTAACTGTGTGGGGGATGGAGTTGTGAAATCAATACAGAGACCTGTGATCCTAAATAGGAAGAACACAGGAGCTCTGTATTGATTCCTGAGAGAACAACGGTCTGCTGTGTTTACTACAGCAGACTGCCGTTCTCTCTTCATGGGCAGCAATCGCGGCCGTCGGCCCCATGGATCGGCTTCCCCGCTGGCGAGTGGGTGAGCGTGTGCCCCCACGATAAACTCCGGCGAATCGCCGTATAACTGCGGCGGCTAGTTAGCAAGTGGTTAATACTGGACTCAGTGCTCATCTGAATACTCTTCAAGTGATCATTAGTAGGAACTGAGAACTGTCTTTGACAGCTCGGTCATTTAGCTGGGAGCGGGTAGTGAGCACACTCAGCAAACAAAGCTCTGCCTCATTCAGCCCACCCTCTTTGCCATGGCACATATGCGTTACGTGGGCAGTAAGAGGTTAAAGATTACATTTTGGGATCCAGGGTTGTTTGTTGCTGGAGTGTACAGGATTCCACCAAAATCAGCTGAGCGTATTGTGAATGAATGTTATGGGTTTTAGTTTTTATGTGTATATTGATGTACCCTTGTCATACTGTACTCATGTTTGTGTGGTTGGGTAGCCCTGCCCTTGATGTGGAACTAAACTCTTTTATTAGTGTATCTTTTACCCTTTAATAGGCAGCGCCATTTTACCTCGTTTTACTCTTTTAAACTCTTTTATCCTTTACGGCCAAGGAAGCCTCTGTTTGATCTGCAGCAGCACATGTAATCCGTCATGACACCAGCCATTTGATGGCTTGACAGATCGGTTGAAAGCACAAGCAACTTTGATCATTCCATCCACAGAGTTTTACCGTTTTGGGAAACCGTTGATGGATTTAGTTCTGTTTTAACACAGGGGAAACTACACGATATTTGCCACAAATACACATTGCTGAAGCTGACCTGCGGGATAAGTAAATATTATCTAAATACATTTGTCATGTGTATTCTTACTAGAATCTTGGTGTGCTTTGTGTATTTCTTCCAGATCTGTGCAGTAATCCAGAGTGAGGAACATTTTGTGCAGGAACTTCCTGTAATACAGACTGGTCACTGCTGCTGTCTCTCCCAGTGCAGGGTGACTGGTCTTGTCTCCGCCCCCCTCCTGTAGTTTTCTGCAAGCAGCCTGCAGTGGGTGGGGCCTGCTCTGACCTTACCATAGCTCTGCACTGGCTATGTACAGCACAGTAATAATGTCATTGCTACTTTTTACAAGGTAATATCTGGGTTTCCAAAGGCATTTAGTGCTCACAAAGTGGACTTCTTCCTTTGCATTAAGAAATCTATATTTACCACTTCCCACCCAAGGATGTTCCTGTACGTCTTTGGGTTTCAGTAGTTATACCATACCTGCACCGTCCTACTGGCATCATCCCGGTACCATTCTTTTCAGCCAGCCATCCTCTAAAATGCAGAAGTGATCCGAATGGCTGATTAGCCACTGGATCACTTCTGCAGGTGGCGAAAGGGGGTCCCACCCCCCTCCCGCAGCCGGCTCTCCGGTCCTACCCGCTGCCGCCTCTCCCGGGCTCTCTGGTCCCATCGGGATGCCCAGGAGCGATGCGGCTGGTGGCAATGTCTGCCCTGTACAGAGAGAGAGGAACTGACGTTGTTACCCTCTCTCTGTAACCCTGGAGCGAGTAATTAGTCACTTCCGTTTCTGCCCCTTTGTTTACCTGACAACTAGGAAAGCAGCTGATTATCAGCCTGATCAGCTGCATGGGGTGCCAGAGAAGAGATTTGGGGTCTGATGGACCCCAAATCTCTCCATAAAGAAGAACTGTCATGGCCCATGCTGCCACAAGTGATGTTGTTCATCCCTTGTGATAGCAATAAAGTTGGTAGAAAAAAAAGAAAAAAAAATTTGTATAAAATAAAAAAAATAAAATTTTAAAGCGCCCCCGTCCCACCGTGCTTACGCGCAAATGCAAACGCATACGTTTCTCCCACACACATATGTAAACGGTGATCACACCACACATATGATGTATTGCTGCAAATGTCAGAGCGTGAGCATTAATTCTAGCACCACGGGCAGACGCAATTTTAAAGCGTGACATGTTTGTTTCTGATTGGGGAATAGTCGGTCCGACACGGGGGAGGGAGGGGCTCATGTCCGAGCTCTGCAGAGAGGATCAATGGTCTCACTTTACAGCATGCTGGGTGGTCCATGAACACGGATAGGCGGATGCTTCAGATGGATTTTAAAGAGGAACTTTTTTAAAGGATAGGTTTACTTTAAAAAAAAAAAATAATAATAATAATAATAAATGCTATTTTTATATATATATTTTTTTTTTTTTTGAGCATGTAAAGCATTGCGCCTAGAGGTGCGCCGAATATAAATTTTGGTACCGAAAATGCAGGATGCACTTGGCTAAAAACTGAAAATGACCATTTTAAAAAAATATTTATATTTTTGTATATAATTGAATGATATTTGACTTTTTAATTATTATCATTGAAAGCTCAAGAAATATGTATCCTTTTACAGGCCGGATGACGCTAGATGCAGTGCTAATTCACTGTAAATCCGCACCGCATCAAAATCCCAACCTGTTTATGCGAACTGATTGGGGAGTGTATGTTAAGTTACCGACACCCTGCAATCAGTTTGCAAAACGTAGCGCGATTTGCAGAATCAGATTGCATGGGTGTGAACATCCATGCGATCCGATTCCTATGCGGACAATAAAAGGGTCCTACGTGAGTATTTAGTCTGAATGCGATGCAAATTCAGCCATATAGTTTGTATTGCACAGACATTGCATGTAATCAGCACAGCAATGCGGAGCGAATCACATGTGATGTCTGGGATTGCACTAGTGTGAACCGACTCTGAATTCTATGTATGTTTTTCACACTGGTCTGTTGTGCTTCCTTTGTGGTGTATAAAAATCCTGCTTGCTGCATTTCGTACCCCCCCCCCCCCCCGTTTGAAATGCATTGAAAACGCAGCAAGAACGCATCATTAACGCACCCGTTACGTTTTTGATGTCACATGACCTATGAAAAACAAACTATAAGAGTAGTAAAATTGTGGTAAAATGGGCGGTAAATTGTCACAATTTCGCTGTAAAGTCGCGTGTGTTTTTGGTGCCATTATCGGCACCTATTTCTCTTAGCGACAAAATGCCGACACTTACATTTTTGGTGCAGCTCTGTTTGCATCAGTGATCAGAAGATTGCTGGTGCCTTGCATTTTCTCCTGCAGATCTGTCGGTGTATCTGTGTGCCCGTACATCCCGTATGAGCAAGCAGATACAGTGATGGGAAGAATCAATGAACTACCACGGCGTTCCACCGTTCCTAAAAACGGGTGTAACATGTAGTATGTTCCCAAAGGTGAACTTCTCCTCCTTTAAACACTTACATAGGTCCAATTTGGCTCAATGTTCAGTATATATCCATATCAGATATCCCGAGGGCTGCTGGGGAAGCTGAAAATCGTTGTAGCATACCCATCTCTGCCTCCTCCAATCTGAAATATGAGCACTTACTTTGAGCTATGCTGGACCATGTTTGCAAAACCGTTAATTCCTGAACTTCTACTTTAAAATAAATGGAAAAAACAGTTTAATCCAGTGATGTGTGTGTTTTTACCATTTTCAAAAGTATCTGAATGTGATCCCTTCACTGCATGCTGTTAAAAGGGTAGAGGGTGGAGGGCACTGCCATTCAATATTGGCCCTACAGCAATGTACAGTGCTGTCCCTCTAACACTGGGAACTTCCTGACAGGAGGAGAGGGTGATGACCTCATCAGTGTGCTGCTTTTTTATTTTTTTTTTATTGTCCATTAAAACATTGGTAACATTTCTAGAGCAGACACAATTCTATTCATCTTGTTCTGCCTGGATCGCAAGACTAGCTGAGACAATCCTTAGGCAGTTAAAATAGTTTATAATTACTGCAACCATTCTGAAGGTGCTTTCATATATGGAGTAGCATTAGTTGCTCAGTGTTTGCAGCGGATTTTACTTTACTCTTTGAATAGGTGTTGAGAGAATGAGATGCCTGACTTGTCCTATGTAGAGGTGGAGTCCTTGTAGAACACTTCCAGGATGTGGGCGGCCATCTTAGCGGCCCTTTTGTTGTGATGCGTGTTATACAAACAGTGTGTCCTGGTGACATTTAATGAGGTAAAAACGCAGACTTCTTCTCTGGGGATGTGTGCAGAGATCAGTTCTCTGTTACCTGGTGAATTTTAAGCTTCTTTGGAATACAGCTGTCAGATAATAGATCATGGTTTTGGGAAAGATCGACAATCTGAGACAGCTTTTTCTTCACAGGGTTTGATAAATAAGGCTCACCGCATTCAATGGATTGTTACTGTGCTCTGTCAGAAAGGTGATGCTTCCTGTGAATTCAGTAATTAAAGCAATATTAAACCCCAAGGTATTTATTGCCGCTTAAAGGGTTTTTTTTTTTTTAATTAAAGTACCGTATGCCTATGGATTTGTACAACGTGACATAAAAAAATACTAAAACAGCCGCTCCCCAATAGTGTAGGTAACCTATACTATGAATAGTGAGGAAAAAGTGTGTAAGAGGGCCCTATTGGAAATAAACCTATAAACTTGTAATAATAAACCTGTGATAACCTCAGAATGCAATAATTAGAGCATAGATAAATAATACCGTGGCATGGTCATAAAGTGCAAAGTGCTAAATTGATAGTGCAACACATTAACCAAAGTGATAAAAAAAAAAATGTCCTCTGGAACAGTTCATATATGTTCAATATTAAGTCTTCAATATGGTAAGATGTGTGGGAGACCATCACCAGCTTAGTACATATCCAAAAACACCCCAAAGTGCTCAGTAGGTTTTCCTACTCACCAAAAGACCATGAGCCCTTTTATCTAAAAAGAGGGTCAATTAACACTTAGGCCCCATGCACACAGGGCGTTAGAAAAAACGTGCGTCAAAGCTAGTTCTGACGCCAGGAAAAGCAGCTGTAAAAACGTGCTTTCAGTAGCTTTTTCCATTAGCGTTATTGCACGTTTTGCCACGCCGCTTTTAGCAGCGTTTTTTATCTGCCTCCATTCAAAATCAATGGTTCCCTATGGGAGCCTATTGATTTGAATGGAAGTCGTACCACAAGTCGGATCAGGATGATCCGACTTGGGGGGCGACTTGCGCTGTGAGAATCTTGAGGGGGAACTCTACGCCAAAATGGGAAAAAACGGCGTGGAGGTTCCCCCCAGGTTCCAAACCAGGCCCTTCGGGTCTGGTATGGAATTTGAGGGTAGCCCCACGCCGAAAAAACGGCGCGGGGTCCCCCCCAAAATCCATACCAGACCCTTATCCGAGCATGCAGGCCAGGAAAGGGGAGGGGACGAGCGAGCGGCCCCACCCCCCCTGGACCACACCAGGCCACGTGCCCTCAACATGGGGTGTGTTGGTGCTTTGGGGCAGGTGGGGCTCTGCACCGTGGATCCCGTTTAGTTATTCTCTGAAGTGGAT
Source organism: Pelophylax lessonae (assembly GCF_965119305.1). Lineage (NCBI taxonomy): Eukaryota > Metazoa > Chordata > Amphibia > Anura > Ranidae > Pelophylax > Pelophylax lessonae. Next base: position 87,513,820 of record NC_138779.1, on the reverse strand, counting down.
CAAGAATATCTCCTCCTCTCCACTATAAAACCACATTAAAATGAGAAAAGGGTAACCAATAGAGTGATACCGTTTATTAAAAAATAATATAAAAACATAAAGATACCTGCTTACATGTGTAGATGCCTAAACCCGGCACTGAGGATTGCCCGCATTCAGAATTGAAGGGATTATTGAATTGAATTATAATGGCGCCCCTTTTCTCAGTATTTATTGCTGCTTACCCATCCTTTAAAAGAAAAGTTTGGGATTTAAAAAAAAGAAAATGTATACTCATCTAGGTGGCTGCAGCATCGATCCGATGCTTCATCTGTCCCCTGCCACCTCTGCAGTGAGAACGAGCGATTAAACATTGCTGATCACGCAGTTATTCACTCCGGTGGAGGAATAATGGGGACACCTTTTGGACGGCAGCATTGTCATTCTAGGGAGAGGGAAGGGTTAGATGTACGAGCAGATTAAGATGAACTTGACTAACAAATTAAAGCTGAACTCCAGCTCACACTTTATAAGCAGTTTGCTTTTGGGATATAGGATATAGATCAGTAAAGCTGACCATTGTAGGCACCCCTGTCAGTGTTAAATGTCTTGACACTCTGATTGCTATTTTTGCTGGGCAGCGAAGTCTTTTAAATTAAGCTGAAAAAAATGAATAAATGTAGCTGCCTCCTCTAAGAATTGGTGAGCTGCAATATATTACATTTTTGTTCCGGGGGTTTAATACTGCTTTAAGCACCCCTTCACACCAGCAAAGGATTGCCACATAAATAAGACAATGATCTACATTTTGTATAAAGACAAATGTTAGAATTAAGTTCCAATTACATCCTTTTTTGAGGCAATTTGTAGCTTCATTTTTTAGTATTAGGCAAGTAGGGATACATAGTTACAGTTTTACAAGTCTGCCTTTTGTATTATTCGTTTTTTAAAGGGATAATTCACTTTTACCACAAAACTGCCTATGCCGATAAGGGGCATGTGTAGATAAAAACAAACTGCAGCTCAGACTAAAGTTGAATAATGCCCTTGCTATAAGTGTAGGCCGTTTTACATACTTTATGCAGCGTGACTGGAATACTCCCAGGACGTCGCTCTAAGTGAGGCCTAGTCATCACTGCTCACCTCCACCATCACAGGAGTGAGCTCTAAGTGAGGCCTAGTCATCACTGCTCACCTCCACCATCACAGGAGTGAGCTCTAAGTGAGGCCTAGTCATCACTGCTCACCTCCACCATCACAGGAGTGAGCTCTAAGTGAGGCCTAGTCATCACTGCTCACCTCCACCATCAAGGGAGTGAGCTCTCAAATGCTGAGCTCAGAGATACTGCATCAGGGGAAAAGAGAGTATGTGAGGGGGTTTGAATTGGAGAAAGAGCTTACTCCTGTGATGGTGGAGGTGAGCAGAGATGACTAGGCCTCACTTAGGAACGTCCTGGGAGTATTCCAATCAGGCTTCATAAGGTATGTAAATGGCTTCCACCTATAGCAAAGGGTATTATTCAATCAGTTTAGTGAGAGCTACACAGCTTGTTTTGATCTACAAACATCCCTACATGCACAGGCATTTTTCTTTATAAAGAAGAACTATTCTTTTAATAGTGCTGCAGTGCCACCCTAATATCTCCCTCCCCGACAGCACCCTGAAGATAATGAGCCCTGCTTTCAGTGTGAGCAATGGTCTATCTCTAGTCACTTGATGCACTGAGTCTTCTGATTCAGTCTTCTTACGGCAGTCCTCCTAGATGCAGAGACTGGTGCTGACAGACTGACATCAGTGCCATGCCATGGGGACGTTCCTCAGGGGAAGGCCCATAACTTCCTGAATTCATAGTATTGTTCTCAGTCTATTGGGTTAAGTGATGCTGGGCATCATTCAACCTATAGGAAATCTTGTGGTGGAATAAGGGGTACTATGGAGGACATCTCCAGATCACAGGTGAGTATTGAGAGTCGGTTCACACTAGCGCGACTTGTCAGGTGACTGGTCAGCCTGACAAGTCGCGGTCCATTGACCGCTACAGGACCCGTTCTAATAGGGGCGACACAAGTCGCTCCGACTAAAGGCCCGTACACACGTACCGATCGTCGGCATACAAACGTCGGTGGACGAAGGATCTGCCGATTGTACGCGTGTTAGTATGGTGCCTCCGACAGATGTCTGCGCACAATCCGCGGACAAAAGTCTTTCTTGCAAACATGAAAATATTTGTATGCCGACACCAGAACAGACGATTGTTCGCCTGTCAGTACACAATTCGGCCGACAGACCGCAGATTTGCAAGACTGGGCATGCTCAGAAAATAGAAAACACAGGGAAAGTTAACCATTACATGACATCACTTCTGCAGTCGGCGGACAAAATTCTTGTGCTGTCCTTGTGCTGTCTTTGCACTTTTCAGCAGACACCGACATCCCGGGGAGAAAAGAGGAACATTTGTAAGCCGACCATCGGTACGTGTGTACGGGCCTTTAGAAAAAGGGTCCTGTACTACTTCTGGGCGACTTGCATAGACTTCCATTATGTGAAGTCCCTGCAAGTCTCTCCGAAGTCGTGGTGCTTGGTAATGCACAAGTCGCCCCCGAAGAAGTAAGGAGTCGTGTCGCCCCAGTGTGAACCGGCTCTGAAGGGGGTGTTCTGTTTGTTTTTTTTTTTTTTGTTTTTTAGAACCTGGGAAAATAGCTCTAGCCGAAAGTTGTTCTTTAATTTAAGCTTATGTTAATTTTGTTAAACAGAAGAGACTTATCATTGTTTTGTCCTTTATACAGGTCAGTTGAACGTTTTATAGTAAGACCAGTTTTACCATGTCCAGCACAGAGGAGAAGTTCTCACTGCAGGAGGTCCTGGTCAGCTTCAAGTCCTGCTTAGTGGATGATGATCAAGATGTCCTAGTAGAACATTATCTGAAGGGATGGAAAGGATTGGTGAGGTGAGAATCTGGTTGTTTTGCGAGCATCACATGGATTTTATTGGCTGCCTGGAATTACCTGTGGTTTGTCCAACTAACATTCGGACACCACCTGCGAACAGCTAAATGATATTGTCTCCTACTTTTGGCTATTGTACATTTTGCCCTGTTGTATGTTACTGTAGGCGGCTTCCTCCACCCACCACAACAGATGAAGGTAATAATATGAGAACTGAAGGGTAGAGCTTCAACCAACATTTCTGGGACTGTAACTTCACTCCAGCATCCCTTGTACTACGTTTTTTTTTTTTTTTTTTTTTTTTTGTGTGCCAGCAGAAGCCTAGTGGAGCAAAAGTTCAGGCCCCATACTTTGGAATCGGTGTGGTTGAGAATGAAAAGTAAAAGCAACCAGTCAAATACTTTTAATCTGCTGTAGGAAAATTCAATCTGCAATGTTGATCTGTTGGTATGGTACATGACCACTACAGACACACGTCATTCTAGTTTAATCGAACCACCATATTGTGAGAATCAAATATCTGCTTTGAACAGTTACTTTTACTAAATATCTACAGCTTGTATTCGTTTTGGGTACATGCCGGTGGGTCTGCATTTGTATTTCTCATGTACTGAGATCTCCCCTATGGAGGTTATAGCCCTGTCCATCATGTAAAGTCACACTGCCGTGACCCAGACAGTAAACTATTCAACATACACATTGTATATATTTATAATGTTTAAGACCGCTAAAGATCCCCAGTGTGAGTCTGAACCATATAAAAAGGCTTCATCTTCCTTTTGATGACTTTTGGCCTTGCAATGGGTCCATCTCTGGTTGTTGAAGCTTACCAGCACAGAGGGCATTAAGAGTTTTAATCTAATGTACAGAGGCCTACAATAACACTGAGGGAGGAGATTTACTATGAAATTAAGAATGTTTACTAAAAATTTACTTTCATTATACAATCGTGTGGAAAACCCATTCCAGTTTATTTGCTCTGTATACAACTTGATAATTGAACTAAATCTTCACAATTTTTGAGTGAGCCTTCTCAACTACTTTAGCAAATCAGCATCATTGTCTCCAACTACCTCCCTTAGGCTCCGTTCACATGTTAGCGTATGGATCACGGGCAGAACCGCCGCAGTTCCGCCCGCGATCCGGAGATTATTGCAAATCGAGGGACGCCTGTGCGTTGCCCGTTGATTTGCAATAGACCCCCAAACGCTGAGCGATGTTGCCGCGATTTCCGCCTGCCGAATCGCGGTAACATCGCACAAAAAAAAATCGCAGCACGCATTACGACCAAAAAAGTACAAGAGCTTCTTTGGATCGTATTGCGTCCCGCGATTTTTTTTGCGCGATGTTACCGCGATTCGTCAGGCGGAAATCGCGGCAACATCGCTCAGCGTTTGGGGTTCTATTGCAAATCAACGGGCAACGCACAGGCGTCCCGCGATTTGCAATAATCTCCGGATCGCGGGCGGAACCGCGGCGGTTCTGCCCGTGATCCATACGCTAACATGTGAACGGAGCCTTAGATCATAAATTGAAATGAACCTATATTGAGACATATGGGGGGGCTGCCATTACTGACCTGCTAATAAGAATACTAGGTGTGCCTGGACCTACCTTTTTTAGTATTTTCCGAGTAACTGACCCTAAACAAGTATGCAGAATAGAAAGGCACAACTCAACTGCATATAGAAGCCTTTGGATCAGCATGACAGTCGGGCAAATGGCAGTTGCAGGAGAGGTCAGCAGTGGCAGCCTACGTATTCTCAGTTCAGGTTTCCTTTAATCTGCAGATGTTACCTTCCTTCTTGGAGGACATTGTTAGAAGAAGAATAATGGGACTACAGACAATGTGTTGGAAATGCTTAGAGAAGCCATGCATTATGTCCATCATAATAATAATAAAAAAAAAAAAAACAGCAACATCTAGACCCCCTCATTACAGCCACACCAGCTTGGCAAATATTAGAATTTCATAAAACATGCCAGCATATGCTCAATGGTGAGAACAGTTTTTGGTGGAGAAAAAAAAATTTACATAGTGATTGTTTTTTTTTCTTTTTATATCAAGATTTATTTTTATTTTATCAGGTTTATGAACAGTCTGGGAACCGTGTTTTCATTTGTGTCCAAAGATGCTGTAAGCAAAATCCAGATAATGGAAAACTATTTGGGCGGGGAACATGGAGAGCGTTACCGCACCCTCCAGTCCATGGTGGAATACGAGCTCAGCTCTAACCTGGTGGATCTAAATAAACGTGGCAGCCACCCAGAATCAGGCTGCCGTACCATCCTGCGACTACACCGGGCCCTGCGCTGGCTACAACTCTTTTTGGAGAAGCTGAGAACCAGCACGGAAGACAGCAAGACCTCCACCCTGTGTGCGGAGGCCTACAATGACTCTTTGGCCAACTATCACCCTTGGCTTATACGTAAAACTGCAAGTGTAGCCTTTTTGGTCCTTCCAACTCGGAACACATTCTTCGAGGTAATGAATGTTGGGACTACAGAAGAGGTGGTGGACATGCTTGGAGAAGCTATGCCATATATCTCTAATGTCTACGACTTTACTCAGGAACTGTACTCCCAGCATAACCTCCTTGAATTACCATGAGTGATGCTGAGGTTCTACCCACGAGTCCTTAATATTACCTATTTAGAAATTATTCTACCCTTGGTTTTAAATGGTGAAGGCTGAAAACGCACTTTGATGTATAGCGACTTTTGCTGTCACATTCCGGGCATTACTGTTTACGGTGTACAGCCCCAACTCCAGTAGGCTTGTATATTTTAAATGGCCATGTTACAGCCTAAAGTAAATCCTTTTTTTTAACTTTTCTCTAAAACGTAACATCTTGCGAGTACTCCCAGGAACATAATTTTTTTTTTTTTTTTTTTTTTTTACTTCCATGTAAAGTGTCCCTTTCTTTATAAGCTCAATCTACATTTTTGTTACATGGTGCCTGTGTGACCTCTGGGCTGAGCACTGTTCTATGGTGGAGTGGTAGCCTAGCCATATGCAAATATTGACTTTTTCAAAAAGTCAGATTTTGCATTTGATCTTTAGGGTGCTGCAGCAACAGAGAGGGAATCGTCCAATAATGCTAATAGTTCTATATCTGGTACCTGTTTGATGGGTGTGTTTTAACAGATTTGAAAATTTTATACATAATATTTGAATGTACTAGATGTTTGCATCCGACCAGAGCTGTATGTAAGCATCATACTGCCCTAGGGATAAAATAATGCCTTTTTATTAAAATGGGAGGAAATATGCTTTTAGCTTTAAGTTCAGCGCCTCTTTTTAACCGAACAGTCCATCAAACAAGTGAAACGAGAGATGATTTCATGTTGCAAGAGTGTCTTGTAACTTCTCTAAGCTTCCCCTGCTTTTTGCTTCTTAGATTTTATTTTGCTAGGTATACCTGCAAATGTCCAGAGATGGGGGGGAAAAAATAAAAATAAGAGGCAAATGTCTTGAGTGAAGTCGTCTAAAATCTTATGTGCCTCATAAACCTCCCTATCTTTCTTCAAACATCATATAACATCTATGAGTACCTTTTTTAGTCCTAAAGTCCTGCAAAAAATGAAACACAAAAAGACTTGTAAAAATATGGTAACACTTACCTGTTCTGCTGCTAATGCTGGCTGCCGTTACCTGCTGTCTTGAAGAGCTACTGCAGCCTAAAGAATCTTCTTCAGGATCCAGGACTTCAGGGTATATCGCATGCTTGGTCCCCCCCACTGGACAGAAGGAACCATAAAGTGTGGCTAGGGACCATTGTTAATTTCATAGACAAATATTTTCATTAACTAAATGGAACACTTTTTTTAGTAGACTAAAATATGACTAAAACAATTCAGATAACTAAAATGGCAATCAAAACACTGCTAGGGACACAGGCACCCAACAATCCCAGACCTCTTGAATGATGAATGCCTTAGGGCAGTGGTAGGCCTTCAAGACCTGAACATCAGTGGGAGAGGTATAGAATAACTTACATTTCCAGGGATATATGGATGAATGTGCCGTGGCTTGCTGCTTAGTTAAATAATGTTTAGTACATCAGATGGTTATGAACATGGACCAGTATTGGTCACCTGGCAATCATGGAGTATACATAGTTACATAGTAGGTGAGGTTGAATAAAGACAATAGTCCATCCAGTTCAACCTGTGTAGGTGTGTGTGGCTGTAATCATCTCACATACCCCTGAATGTTCTGATCCTTGAGATGTAAGTCTAAGAGTCTTTTGAAAGCCACCATACTACCCGCAGAAACCACCTCTTGTGGTAGAGAATTCCACAATCTTGTAGCCCTAACAGTAAAGAACCCCCCACTTTGCCTGAGGTTAAAACGCTTCTCCTCTAATCGCATTGTATGCCCTTGAGTCCTCATGCAATCCCTTCGAATGAACAGCTTTTTTTCTAAGCTGGGATCCCCATTAAGATATTTATAAATTGCTATCATGTCCCCCCTCAGACGTCTCTTCTCCAGGGAGAATAAATCGAGCGATTGTAGACGCTCTTCATAGTCAAGGTCCTCCAATCCCCTAATTAGTTTAGTTGCCCTTCTCTGGACTCTCTCCAGCTCCAACACATCCCTCCTGAGGACTGGCGACCAGAACTGGACAGAATACTCCAGATGCGGTCAGACCAGAGTTTTATAAAGTGGAAGGATTATAGTCTTATCTCTGGAATACATCCCTTTCTTTATGCATGCTAATATTCTGCTGGCTTTGGCAGCTGCCGCTTGACATTGCATGCTGTTGCCTAATCTATCATCAACCAAGACTCCCAGATCCTTCTCCATTTTTGATTCCCCCAAGGGTTCCCCTCCTAATGTGTATTGTGCTTTTATGTTTTTAGTCCCCAAGTGCAAAACCTTACACTTCTCCACGTTAAACCTCATTTGCCATGTCGTTGCCCACTCTGTAATTTTGTCCAGGTCATTCTGTAGGATATGCTTCATGCTGTGCAGTTATTGCTCTGGCCAATTTTGTGTCATCTGCAAAAACTGATATCGAACTACTGATCCCGTCCTCAATGCTGTTTATGAATAAATTGAACAAGGTTGGTCCCAGGACTGAGCCCTGGGGCACCCCGCTTACTACCTCAGACCAGTCTGAGTATGCGAATATTGACAGTACGCATTACATTTCTGTAAAAACCAAATATGCTTTTGTGTGATTTAGATAAGTTTAAAACATGATTATGCATGCCTTGGACCATTGTTGCAGCACTGTCAGCTGTGGGGTGGGGGGGGGGGGGTGTAGCTTAGTGAAGGGCTCTTATTAAATTCTTAATCTTGTCTGATCTAATATTTTTATTTTGGCTCCAGACTAGAAATGGTTTTGAATTTATTTTCCTTATGTCATTCTATACAGATGTCTTCTGAATTGTGGTAATATATTGACTTCTTATGTTTACATCTTACCACAGTTGTTTCCGTTAGAAAGTCTGTCTATGAAGAAAGTCATTTTTGGGAATTTTCCACTTTGAACTAGAAAGTGGAAAATTCACACCCAACCGGAAGGAACGTCCTGCCATGGAACTTCCCCTTTGGAACCTGCAGTATTTATCTGTTTTGAGAGAGAAAATCCAGCTCTCCATGCACAACCTAAAGGCTCCTTTATGACAGTCTAAACATGTCCTAAGGTCTGGTTCACACTTGTGCGTTTTTCAGTTTTGCAGAAACGCACTACAGTCCCTTTAACATGATTTCCTATGGGTCACGTTCACATCTACCGTATATACGAGTATAAACATTTTTTTGTGCTGAAAATGTCCCCCCTCGGCTTATACTCGAGTCATACAAAAAAAAAAAAAAGGCCCCGGCCCGACGTGCTCCTGAGGCGCCTTAGATTTAAAAATGGCGCCTCCCAGCGCCAACATGTCATCTCACATGCGCTGCCGCCGGGGAAGGCTGTACACGTTCGGCTATTCCTGGGAATAGCCGAACGTATACAAGCTTTCTCGAGCGGTGGCGGCGCATGCGCGATGACATGTTGGCGCGCCGGGCTGCGCCATTTTTAAATCCAACGTGCCTCAGGAACAGGTAAGTGAGACTCCTGCACAGCCGCACTACCTGCCATTATGCAGGGCCTGCGGGCATACTACAAGGGATGCAGTGCTGCGGCATGGTACACCTGTACCATGCCCGCAGCCCTGCATTCTCCTGTACCATGCCCGCAGCCCTGCATTCTCCTGTACCATGCCCACAGCCCTGAATTCTCCTGTACATACCCGCAGCCCCTGTTTTGGGTCTCGTGGTGGTCCAGTAGCTGCTGCATTTCCCACCCTAGGCTTATACTCGAGTCAATAATTTTTCCCATTTTTTTGTGGTAAAATTAGGGGCCTCGGCTTATATTCGGGTCGGCTTGTACTCAAGTATATACGGTATGTGCTTTCAATCCATGCATTTTTTTTCGAAAGGGTCAGGGAGTTTCTGCCCATTTCAGGTTGCGTAGGTTACAAAGCAGAAACTCATCAAAAAAGGCAGTGCTTGTGGAAAAAATGAAAAATGCATGAACCGCAACCTGCATAGGTGTGACCCTAGCCTAAATCCAATTACTATGCGATAAACAAGCCTCGTAAAGTTAACCAAAAACTTCCTTTACCTTGACTGAGCAAAATCCTCCTTTAATTGGTTCTTCATGCACCCAGCTCCCAGACACTGCAGCTCACAGTGGGATGCTGTCAGAAAGCAGTGGACAGGACTAGGTATGGCCTGGTACTAGTTCACAAGCTTCAGGCTTGACAATATCCTACATAAAAGTGGCAATTCTGCTTTCAATTCAGAAGCAGTGTAGCACTGTTGCCACCCCATCACATGAAGCTGCCCTAGGTGGACTTCACTGGCAGGATCAACAACTATTTAAAACTTTGCAGGAGGACCAAGACAACTGTATATGTAGATGCACTCTTTAAGTGGGGAAGAGGTAAAACATCTGTTTTTATTGTTGTTACTGCACGGGAAGAGACTGTCTTTTCTTTTTATTCCCGTAATATCAGAGAGAGAGAAATTGGGTAGATGGGATAGGCAGAGGCATCACTAAAAACCTGATGGAGGTTCTAACCATTCCCCACTCCACCAAAAAAAAAGGAGTTTTGTTTATATATCCCTACTGCAGAGATTGGTCACAGGTTCCTGTTCCTCTCTCAATAAAACAGGAAAAGAAAGGGAAGTCCTGCCAATAGGAGCAAAGACAAAAATGAAACCTCCTTCTCTGTCTGTCCAATGCAATAAAAACAATCGATTAGTGATCGACCGATATCTGTTTTTCGTTGCCGATACTGATATTTTGGCCATTGCATATCGGTTTCGGCCGATATTTTCGTACATTTAAAAACATTTTGTTTTTATCACTTGACAGGAACTCATGTGGAGGGGTCTAAAAGACCCCAAACCCCTCCTCTGCACTTAAAAGCATTCAGAACGCCAAGTTTGGCTGTTTTGAATGCTGTCATTTGTTTGAATCTGGCGCCGAGTACCCAAAAGTGATGTCATGACATCGCTTCATTGCTCATATCTTTTAATTTTTACATATGTGAGTGGCATATTCAATAACATTTGTAAACAGAATTATGCTATGTGACATCATTTTACCCTCAAATGAGCAATATTTGGAATATCGGCCAGTTCCGGGGAAGATACAGATATATCGGCAAAAGTCAATATCGGCCTTGCCGATAATCGGTCGATCACTACAATCGATGGCAGGCTAAGCCAGTCTTAAGAGTTTAGGGGCCCTTTTTCAGCACAAGCTGCTGTTGGTGGTTCTGAGTAGACTATTGCTTATCCACATAGGTAAGGAAGGGGGACACAAGCCCAGGTGAAACTTAGCCCAGTCACCCCCTCTTCTGCTCTGGAGGCCCTGGCAGAATGTTGTTTGTGTTATACATACATACTCACACCTTTTTTAGATGTCTTTGGGCCAGTCGGGTGCTACGATGGTTCTCCAGCATTGTGTGGTCCTCATTGCAGAGAGCAGCAATATCGGTGTTCTATCAGATTTCCCTACCTACGTCATTTCCGGTTGAGATCATCTGTGGATTCGTCATGCAGCAGCTTGCAGCTGCGTCACACATCCTATTGGGCATGCGCAGAATAGGTAGGGAATTTTGATAACATCGTAAGGGGTCAGGCAAAAGTCCTAGTGTGCATGCGCACCAACGAGTCGGGCAGCGGGATCTCTGATAACCAACATCCATCCGATCTCCATGGCCCACACTGCGCTGACCCGACACTGCACCGACCCGACAATCCGAATCCGATCTCCATGCCCCACACTGCGCCGACCCGTCAATGAGACAGTGGGCGTGCGCATGTGGATAGGGAATAGGATTGTCCCATTGTCGGCTTGGCGCAGTGTGTGCCATGGCGATTGGATGTTTGTTAGTTATAAGATATGCCACTGCCTGATCCGTTGGTGCTCATGCGCAGTAGGACTTTAGCCTCACGCCTTTCGATGTTATCAAAATTCCCTACCTAATCCGCGCATGCGCAGTAGGACGTGTGACGCGGCTACAGCTGGTGCATGACGAGCCCGCTCCGCAAATGACGTAAGTAGGGAAATCTGACGGGGTAGGGTTTTCTAATAGAACATCGGCACTACTCTCTGCATCCTTGCACTAAGTACAGAGCTTTGTAGTGATGCCTTGAGTGTCATTCATCCACAGAATCAAGGACATCTTGTGGCAGAAAAGAAGTACTACAGACAGCTCCAGATAAAGAGTGAGAACTGAGAGCTTTTTTTTTTTTTTTTTTTTTTTCCAACCAGCAATAGGATTAATATTGCTGTACAGAGTCAGTAGGAGGATAATTCTTTTGCTTACAGTTGGGCAAGGCAGGCCCCTCTGTGTGGGAATGTCTAATTTAAAAAAATTGCCTTTCAAAAATGTATCTCTTTGGTGAATTGTTACTGTGCGGCCATTTAAACTTCTAGTAATGAACTCTGTACACTATACAATAAATCTTTTCAATCTATGCAAAAGGTGAAATCATTTGTCAATGTGATTTTTTATAATTTATATCATTAAATTATATTTTAAAAGTTTTAATGCTTCTGGGTTCATTTTTATTTTGTATTGGTTTATTAATAGTTTTATTAAAGTATATACATTTTTATAACCTATGAACAATTGGTTTGAAATATGTGTTGGACATAAACTGACAACTAGCATTTTCACAAGGCTTGGTCACCATTGGAAACCCCTGTATATCTCTAGAAGACAACATCCTGCATTAAGGATGAAAGCCTTGTAGTACCTTTCTAAATGAATAATTTTAGGCTGCAAAGTGATGCATTTTAAATACAAAGGGACACTCTAATCAGAAAGTGATGGTCAGTCTCCAAGGGAGCTGCACATGCTGTGTACATGGACACTCTACTATGAGCTGAGTCTCTGGTGCATTAATAGCAGGCACTTCTTGGATAAAGAACAGATGGTTGGTGGTCAGAAATCAATAGAATATGACTGACTTAAGTGTGTTTGATGTCTCCAGGAAGATCAATAGGCCCTCGTTGCACTTAGTACAGATGCACAAGAGTACATACAGCATTCATGTTCAGGAGACTGAAGAAAGACTAATTAGTATTGCATAATGCACCATTCTCCTTGCCCTGTGCCAGGCTGTGGATGGCATGCATCAGGGAATCCTGGCAGAGTACCCATTCAGACCTATCCATTACAAGTTGTGTTAAAACATGCATATTAAGGTGTGTTGTGTTAGGACAACCCTTCCCCCAAAAATGACATGACACAGCAGGCACAATGTAGAGTAGTGCATTACCATTTACAGCAATTCATTCTGGAGCACATGTATCAAAGGTGCACTGTCTTAGTGCATTGATGTGCCACTAAAAATGACTGGCACCACAATGCATGTGCTCATAATCTTGCTAGCTACCACAATGGTTAGGTGTAATGGGCTCTTAATATTAGTGGGAAATGTAGTGTACAAACAGCTCAGACTGCACCAATCAAACTTGCCCTGGTTGGAATGTAAAGAAGAAGCTCAGTCAACTCCATTGTAACTGTTATTTACACAGATATACACATATATTTAAAAAAACAAAACATTAAATTACATCTTGTTATCTATACATAGATGATCTGTACATTCTTAGTAGTTAGCAGAGTTGGTAGGAACAGAATCTTAGCCAGGTCTGTGGGGGGGAAGGAGTGGAAGCAAGCTATGGGGAAAAATTATTTTAAGTGCTTTTTCCACCTGTCTGGTGGTCTAGGATAAAAGGTCAGTCCACCCAAAACTGAGTCTGTTTTGGAAGATGCTGTAGATCTAAATGAAATAGGTAGGCTGCTACTGAATATACTGTCGTGCACTTCAGCTTTAGTACTTTCTGAATCACTGACCTGGAACAAGTACTCAGATCAGTTATTCATTCCAATCCAACTTTATGGGCCAGTAACCCAAAAGTGCAGAAGCTGGGAGCAGTCTGATTGCTGAACTCTTTTTGAAAGTGTGATATATATAATGTATGTGTGTGCGTCTATATGTCATTCCTGATATTGCCTGACCAAGTACTGTTAGGGCATGATCTGAGCCAATGTTTAGGTGCTCCTCCTCTTCACTAGACCAATGAATGCAAAAACATTTGCATAACACTTTAGAACTTTAGAGGCTGGATTATGTATGCAGGGTAGCCTGTCTGCTAGCATCAATAGGTGCACAAAATCGTGTTTTTTCTTTTTGGCAAAGCGGCTCCCTTAAGCTGGCCATACACTGTTAGAATTTCACCTGTTTCATAGGAATTGGCCTAAATTCCAACAGTGACTGGTCCTGCCGGCTAGATAAGTCATTACTTAATTGACTTGTTGAAGGAGACAAAAATTGCCAACCAAACAGCACTTGAAGCCAACCAGCAGCCCAGCACTCACAACTGTCAGAATACAATAGAGGGGCAGAAGGGATTCATCGATTCACTCTTTGTGTGGATGGAGGAACCTGTTAAAATGAAAGAAAACTATGTGTTTGGCGAGCTTTAAATCAGCCTGTGTCCCCTTCATATCCTTCAATGAAAGACCACTGTGTTCTGTGTGACAGTGATCTCTGCCCAGCAGGTCAACACTGTCTCTCCAAGAGTAGGATCTAGCATTGTAGTATGAGCTTTGCTGGTTGGAAACCTCTAGCTGTTATGGCTGGAATACACGGGCCGAATATCGCCCGATCATTCGACCACCGACTTATGAAAAAGTGTTTGTTGGTCGAAAACGTTGCCAACATACACAGGCCGAATATCGCCCGACCGTTTGACCGCCGACCATCGAAACAGTGCATGCGTGATGATGTTCTACAGATTTTAAATGAACGACCTTAACACCAACGTATAGAATATCGTTCGTTCGCAAACGAGACGACAGAATTTTTAGTTTTTTTCAAACGGGATTTTTCGTTCACAATATCGATATCGGTCACTGATGGCTGGGCATTAACGAGTAGAATATCGGCCGAACCTTCACTGAATGGAAATTTTCGGTCGATTTTCTTATCGTGTATTCCGGCCATTATTCTCCAGAGGAGTGTGTTGAAGGGCACTACTCTCACACAAAGCTCCGTAGAGTCTACTGATAAAGACAGGCTGATTAGGGAGAGCTGCTTTACTATAACACTGCAAAGCTGGCCATATAATGTTAGATTTCTTTTGTTCGGCCTGTGGGCTGAACAAAAGAAATCAAACAGATTCCACCCTTTACGCTAAACAGAGCAGATAGGCCATCGTATTGGGATAGTTGCCAGCAGAGGTTGTCGGAATACTTGAATAACAGCTGCATCTGTTTGGATACAACCGCTGTTCAACCAAACAATTTACAGAAGACTGCAACAAAGCCAACTGAACAACTGACACTTATAGAACCGAGTGGGATCAACAGGGCCGCCCACTGAGTGAATTTCTTCCAGTTCATCAGTAATCTGCTGAAATTTGCTCAGCGTTTGGCCAGCCTAAGACTTTGTGCACTTTCTATTTTGCAGCATAACAAATGTTTACATAACTTTCTGAGAAACTTTACTTGGACTTTGATTCACCTGTTTCTTAGGTCTTCCAGGGACCCTACTGGCGAGATCTCCACAATCAACATCTCAGGTCTTGCAGATTTGGATTGTTATGGTATTATTTTTTTTTTTTTTTTTATTATGGAGCTGGGAACAGGGAAAGTGAAATGAGATACATCATGATGATTGGGAACACCGAAAACCCAGTTTGGCAGGAGCAAACTATGGAAGGGAGACCTTACCACTACAGTCCTACAGAGATACAATTCATTAGCTGACTCAGTCCAAAAGACACCACCTGTAACAGGAAAATCACTTTTGGGTGGACTGCCATTTACAGGACACATTACCCAAAACTGATCTTTCAGGCATAATTTACATTGGTGGGCTAACCTCACCCACTGGCTGTAAAATAAATAAATAATTGTATAAAAAAAAATGGGCATTGCCTGAACATGGCTGTAGCAGATTCTTTACATCCAGTTTAGTAATTCAGCATGTTCCTATCTACCATTATCTGAAATATCAGTTTTGGCTGGACCGACTGTGTAATTTGTACTGACAACATAAAGATTGTCTTAACATTAATTGGTGGTCATTTTATCTGCTAGAATAACAGAATTGTTCTCACTTTAATGAATTAACACTGGCCAAACACACATTATGATCCAGATGTAAAAAGAAGTGTCAAAGCTGCCTCAAAATACTCCTATGCCAGGTCAGGTTTTTACTAATATATGAACTGGAAAGCAGTTCTACCGTATATCCTTGCTTTCTGCCAAGCTTTGCAGTGACTGTACTTTGCTGCCTTACGCCATCAAGGCAATTCTTTCAGTCTGGCCAGACAACCCCCAAAACAATACAGCTGGCTGTTTTTGTCCCGGCAATTAGGTCACAAGGAGGCAGAACTACTCTACTGCCATTTTTTTTTTTTTTTTAAGAGGCTGCAGAGACCAAAACGTATGCATGTGTCATTCTAAAAGTGGAATTTTACTTTAAACTAAACCTGTCATTAACCTGGGTGGTTCAGACTGCACTCACAATGAAACAATGCAGAAGCATAAGTTACTTTTAGTAAAACTCATAAATGATTAGTAAATCCCAAGATAGAGGCAGCTACATTTTTATGGCAATGTTGACTTGTATATTTACGTAAACTTTAAGAGTCAAACCTGTCCCCATCCTCCTCTGCCTCCATATTTGGTCCCTTAAATTTCTGGGAAGACAAGTCAAGATTTCCCCTGCTTATACATTTTGTTCATCATATGTTTAGTAGGACCTTCCCAGGTTTATAACAGGTTCACTTTAACAGTACAATTCTATCATGTGCTTTGTATTTTGAGGATTATTTGGAAAACTATAGGAGATTAATGTGTGTGTGGCCAGCTCTCGGTTGATGTCAGACAAGCTATTGAGTGATACTCTAGTCTGTGTCACATGGAAGGGAATTGAGCTATCCTTTCTTCTACAGCTGTTCCGCAGTGAAAACTCTGCATGCCTGGTTTTATTGGAACCAGTTCATTTGCATGGTTTCCAGGCTTGTCTGACATCACCTGCAGTACATGTGACATCACTAGGATTGTGCCTTTAGCAAAAACTCTGAGATCTCTCTAAAATCCTTTCATCTTCTGAAATCAGCATTTCAAATGTTCTTTGATGTTGACCAAAGCTTACAGTGTAATAGAAAAAAGCCATCATTTTCTTTTCTCTCCTATGGCTTGGCATCTGATTATGGCAGTGGTCATCCATTGCAGAGGGCTATACAATTCATTAGCTTTTCTAGTGGCTGGAGCAGAAGGCACTTTGGCTGTCACATAATGTCCACAAAAAATTCACAGGGGTTTCCCATGGCCTTCTGAAAGGACTGCCGACTTCCGGTCAGTTCTGGAGGGATGTTGCTTAGTTCGCGGACTGGGGGACCACCCGGTGGACCGCTATTGTACACCTTGCCCCCGATTTTTGGCAGGCTGTAAAGGGGAGGTAGACCGGGGGGCCCATGAGAGTGGTGGCTGCTGCGGTGACTACGCTCGCTGCGTGCCGCTGAGCTGTGGCTCCGGTGGCTGTGCTGGCTTAGTGGCCTCTCACTCCTTTTTCCTCCACTGCTGGCGGCACGGTCAGATCCGCTACCACTGCCAGTGGACTTGCGGTCTTTCTCTCGACCGGATGATCTCTTTCCTTCTCGATTACTGCGACTGGATCCACTGCTTTTGCTGCCTGTGTCAAAAAAGGCTGATTATTATTACAGAACTCAAAGCAAAATGTTTTCTGGCTTTCTGCATATAGTGGGAAAATGCTAGAACCTCTGTCTGGTTTATACTGATGTCTGTGCCCCAATATGCTTCAAATGTCACCTGTGGCCAAGCTTTGGACATTCAAATATTTATGCACATATTCTGAAGTCCTCACTGACCTTTGTAGTTTTAGGCAGCACCCTGGAGTAATTCTCAAATTTTACAGCAGAAGCATAGAAGTCCCTCCTCCAAGGCTAGTACTCTGTTTAAATTACAAATTAGAATGCCGGAAGGTAGCTGAGTCATTGCAGGGAGAATGAATTGTGAACCTCCGTACGTTTACTGTGAATCTTTCAGCACATTGACAATGTCTGCTGATTTCACCCCCAACCATGTATACTGACCAACTCTACATTTTTACCTCCCATCTGTGCTGAAACCCTTGCTTTGTTGCTCTAATGTGTGTGACCTTCCCCACAGGGCCGGACTGGCCTACCGGGATACCGGGAAAAATCCCGGTAGGCCGGCGGCCCTGGGGCCGCTTTGAGATGTGGCTGCAAAGAGTTTTTCTCTCCCCTTTGAAATTGCGGCCGCCAGCCCGCCCCACTGGGTACGCAGAGTCCAGTTAGCCGCCGGATGTGAGCGGCATGATGTCATATCTGGCGGCGGATCTTACTGGCTGCCGGGAGAGGACGGTGACCGGCGCTGTACACTGTGCTGAGCTCCGTGGGCACCCACCGGGAAGATATGGCCATGAACGGGATCGGGGAGAATGCCTGCCTCCATGATGACGAGGTAAGGGGGAGGGGAAGGAAGCCCCGTACACCGTAGACACCAGGCGGGTGATCGGGGCTGCCAAGAACAGAGATCGGGGGGCCCAGACCGAACATAGATCCCCCTGACTCTTCAGTGTAACATTGCTTCTCTGTAATGAGATGACCTGTCAGTATCCATCTATGATTACTGTATCCCTGTGCTCCCTGTACTGTGCTCTTCATCTTCTCTACTGAGGATGTTCTTCCTATCACTGATCATTACATTACAGTGTGTATATATATATATATATATATATTCTATACCATAACACTCACTGCCTGGGTTCCTCTCCATCAGTCTTCCTAACCCAGAGGAAGCCCTAAGAATAATGATTGTCTCTCCGGTCCCCCATGCTATAAATGCAATGAACAGCTCACAGGACGTCATCCTAATAAGTAAGTTTTAGGAGGAATGGGGGGCCTTATGTTGTGTCCCTCCGCCTGTACATGGGAATCGTGGGATCCGGCTGTACACATGTGACCCTGACCTTGTACATTGGTGGGAAACATATAAGTGACCCCATACCTCGTGGGCAACATTTAGCTGACTCCATACATTGGTTGGCAGCATGTAAATGACCCCGTACATTGGTGGGCAGCATGTAAGTGACTCCGTAAATTGGTGGGCAGCAAATAAATGACCCCGTACATTGGTGGGCAGCATATAAGTAATCCCGTACATTGGTGGGCAGCATATAAGTGACCCCGTAAATTGGTGAGCAGCATATAAGTGACCTCGTACATTAGTGGGCAACATATAAGTGACCCTATTCATTGGTGGGCAGCATATAAGTGACCCTATACATTGGTGGGCAGCATAAAAGTGACCCCGTACATTGGTGGGCAACATATAAGTGACCCTGGGGAGAGGGGGATCAGCATTGTATTAGGTGGAGGGGGCCGGGGGGAACAGCATTGTATTAGGGGGAAGGGGCCAGGGGGGAACAGCATTGTACTAAGGGGAGGGGGCCAGGGGGGAACAGCATTGTACTAGGGGAAGGGGGCCAGGGGGGGGGACAGCATTGTACTAGGGGGAGGGGGCCGGGGGGGGGGGGTGCAGCATTGTTTTAGGGGGAGGGGCCGGGGGGAAACAGCATTGTATTAGGTGGAGGGGGGGCGGGGGATCAGCATTGTATTAGGGGGAGGGGGCTGGGGGGAACAGCATTGTATTAGGGGGAGGTGGCCAGGGGAACTACATTGTATTAGGGGGAGGGGGCCAGAGGGGGGATCAGCATTGTATTAGGAGGAGGGGGCCAGAGGGGGGGATCAGCATTGTATTAGGAGAAGGGGGCCAGGGGAGGGGGACAGCAATGTATTAGGGGGAGGGGGGGATCAGCCCTGTATTAGGGGGAGGGAGCCAGGGGGGGCAGCAATGTATTAGAGGGAGGGGGGATCAGCATTGTATTAGAAGGAGGGGAGACAGCATCGTATTAGGTGGAGTGGGCCGGGGGGGGACAGCAGTGTATTAGATGGTGGGGAGGGGGGTCTTCAGTGTATTTGATAGTGGAAAGGGGGGACCAGCAGTGTATTAGATAGTGGGGAGGGGGGGGTCAGCAGTGTATTAGATAGCGGGAGGGGGGTCAGCAGTGTATTAGATAGCGGGGAGGGGGGTCAGCACTGCAGTGTATTAGATAGTGGGGAGAGGGGTCAGCAGTGTATTAGATAGCGGGAAGGGGGGTCAGCAGTGTATTAGATAGTGGGGAGGGGGGCCAGCTGGGCTGTTCCTAGAGCCTGTGGGCTCCCAGCTGGGCTGTCCCTGGAGCCTGCGCCGCTCTCCCAGCCTTCCACCCCAACAAGGAGTAAGAGAAGGAATAAAAAGAGAGAATACATGGAATAGAGAGGAAAAGTGGGGGAGGAACAAATAAAAAGGGAGAGAAAGAATAAGAAATTAGGATAGAGAGAGAGATAAAAGGGAAAGAAAGGATAAAGAGTAGTAAATCCTAAAATGTACCATAAGGGGTTTTAATTCTGTATGAGTGGTAGGGAATAGGGATGATCAAACTTTTCAAAAGTTCATTCGACCAGAACACCCGAACTTCCCGAAAGTTCGGTCCGGATTTCAGAACCCCATTGAAATCAATGGGACCCGAACTTCGGTAATCAAAAAACACAATTTTGAAGCCCTAAAACCCAATAAATGCCCCTAAAAAGTGCCTAGGGTTCTGGGTCATGCCCCAGGGATTATTAATCACACAAAAAAAAGTTCTTAAAAATTGTCATTTTTGATAGAGAGCCAATTATTGAAAGAATTATTGAAAAAAAAAATGAGATTTGGATTTCTTTGGATTTAGCGTCTGTGGGGTCTAAAAAGTGTACCTGTGAAGTTTCAGCTCTGTAGCATGTCCACAACCAGAAAAAAAAAAAGTTTGTTTGTATTAGAATTGCAATAGAACAGGATAGTGGCTCCGCTATTTTCACACCTTGCCGGTTTTGTAGCAGGCGTTTTTTTGGGCATTTTTTGGGGGTCTTTGGAGGCAGGCATAACTTCAGAACTTCTGTGTAGGGGTATATATACACATACACATGTATGTATATATAAACATACACATATATAGGTGTGAAAGTAGCAGAACACTATGCTTGCGCTAATTAAATAATTAACACCCATATGGCTTCTCTCCTTTCACACCTATATGTGTGTATGTGTATAAATACATATAAGTGTGTGTGTATATATACCCCTATACAGAATTTTAGATGTTTTGCGTGCCTCCAAAGACCCCCAAAAAATGCCCAAAAAAACGCCTGCGCCAAAAAAAAAAACGCCCAGGTGTGTTGTTGCAGGCGTTTTTTTGGGCATTTTTTGGGGGTCTTTGGAGGCAGGCATAACATCTGAACTTCTGTATAGGGGTATATATACACACACACGTATGTATATATACACATACACATATATAGGTGTTATAGCAGAGAAGCCATATGGGTGTTAATTATTTCATTAGCGCAAGCATAGGTTTCTGCTACTTTCACACCTATATATGTGTATGTGTATATATACATACATGTGTGTGTGTATATATACCCCTACAAAGAAGTACAGATGTTGTGCCTGCCTCCAAAGACCCCCAAAACATGCCCAAAAAAAAAACCGCACAGGTGTGTTGTTGCAGGCGTTTTTTTTGGGCATTTTTTGGGGGTCTTTGGAGGCAGGCATAACATCTGAACTTCTGTATAGGGGTATATATACACACACACACTTATATGTATTTATACACATACACATATATAGGTGTTATAGCAGAGAAGCCATATGGGTGTTAATTATTTCATTAGCGCAAGCATAGGTTTCTGCTACTTTCACACCTATATATGTGTATGTGTATGTGTATGTATACATACATGTGTGTGTGTGTATATATACCCCTACACAAAAGTACAGATGTTATGCCTGCCTCCAAAGACGCCCAAAAAATGCCCAAAAAAACGCCAGCTACAAAAACGCCCAGGTGTGTTTTTGCAGCAGGCGTTTTTTTTGGGCATTTTTTGGGGGTCTTTGGAGGCAGGCAAAACATCTGAAATTCTGTATAGGGGTATATATACACACACACTTATATGTATTTATACACATACACATATATAGGTGTTATAGCAGAGAAGCCATATGGGTGTTAATTATTTCATTAGCACAAGCATAGGTTTCTGCTACTTTCACACCTATATATGTGTATGTGTATATATACATACATGTGTGTGTGTGTATATATATACCCCTACACAGAAGTTCAGATGTCATGCCTGACTCCAAACATGTCCTCAAAAAAGCCCTATAAACGCCTGCAACAAAAAGCAGGGTGACAGGGGCAAAGCCACTATCCGGTTCTATAAGTGTTCTAAGAGAAACAATCTTTTCTCTATAGCGGTCACCCTAACATGGAAGGGTTTTGTCACCCTGCCATAGCAGTCAGAGTCAGTTAACCCTACACTACACTACACTTACCCCTTACACTTAACACTTTCCCTACAGAAACTAGATTATTAAATCTAACTATAGTGGAAAATAGTACCCTAACTACACTAGATATCCCTTTCCTCACACTAATAATTGCTAAATGACACTTTGAGAGCAGAAGTAACAGAACTGCTCCCACTCTCTTCCACAGCCCTGTATTAAAATGGTAGAGATTTGGCGGGGCTATCTTATATACTGGGGGGCGTATTCACGAATGATTGGCCTCTGGACCCCCTAGTCACTCCAATCACATTCCTAGCATTCTCCTGCCCCCTCAATTGGCTTTTACTGATGGTTCTGGTCCAATCACGTCCTTTTAAAGCCCAGTTCCTGTCCCATTGCATTTTGGTCGGTTCTGGTTGCCGAATTCCGAACTTTTTCAGCAATTCGGCCGAACCTCGAACAGTCAATGTTCAGGTCGAACCAATTGTCCACCCAAACCGTTCGATCATCCCTAGTAGGGACCCAGAGAGCGCTAAATGTCCGCTGATTAGGGGCGAAGATTACTTGCCTTGCCTTGGGTGCTGACCACCCACGCTACACCACTGGGGCTGGTATGAAATTATTTCCAGGGCTGGTTTTTATTCCCAGTCCAGCCCTGCTTCCCCATATGACAGTCAATCACTAAGCCAGAACACGGATACATGAAGGAGGCAGTGGTGTCATCCACTTGAGTAAACTTCAACACCATCAGTAGCTCAGCTCAGATCACACTGCTCCCCCTCCCAGCTGCAGCCTTCCAGACTTCTACTTGCTAAGATAACCACATACAGCAGATGCTCTAGGACAGGGATCACTACGGCCCTCCAGCTGTTGCGGAACTACACATCCCATGAGGCATTGTAAAACTCTGACATTCACAGCCATGACTAGGCATGAAGGGAATTGTAGTTCCTGAACTGGAGGGCCATAGTTTGAAGACCCCTGCTCTAGGAGGTGGGCTGAGCTGCTGGGAGAACAACTTGGGAAACTTCAGTGCTTCTGCTGTGAACCTTAAAGTGTTACTAAACCCACATCATAAAATAAATATTAATAAATGCTGTATTACATGCTGTTCACACTCACTCAGTCACTATGAGATTCATTTTCTGTATTCTGCAAAAAATCTGGTTGATCCTTCTGCTCTCCATCTCCCCTTTCTGTTCATGTACCCAATTCAGCTAGGGATTTTTTCAGATGTGGTGGAAACTGCACATGCTCAGTTTTCAGTGTGTTTCTATGCTGAGCATTTCTCCCTATCACATCTGAGCAGCCCTATAGAGTCACACATGTGGGCGTATACACAGTGGTAAATGACAGCCCACTCCCTCCCTCCTCACCAATGCCCATTAACCAGCTAAACACAATGGGGGCAGGATATTACATGTAGATTAATGGTGGCGTTGCCTCCCTTTTAAGAAACAGGCTGAAGGGGCGTAACAGCCTATGACTGGCAGAAATCAACCCACACCATGTTAATGCCAAAAAATAATAAAGATTTGATTTCAAATACAGAATCTCACAAAAGTGAGTACACCCCTTACCTTTTTGAAAATATTTTATTATATTTTTTCATGTGATAACACTGAAGAAATTACACTTTGCTACAATGTAGTGAGTGTACAGCTTGTATAACAGTGTAAATTTGCTGTCCCCTTAAAATAACAACACACAGCCATTCATGTCAAAACCACTGGCAACAAAAGTGAGTACACCCCTAAGTGAAAATGTCCAAACAGATCCCAATTAGCCATTTTCCCTCCCTGATGTCATGTGACTCGTTAGTGTTACAAGGTCTCAGGTGTGAATGGGGAGCAGGTGTGTTAAATTTGGTATTACCGCTCTCACTCTCTCATACTGGTCACTGGAAGTTCGACATAGCACCTCATGGCAAAGAACTCTGAGGGTTTATAAAAAAAAATTGTTGGTTATAAGAAGATTGCCAAGATCCTGAAACTGAGCTGCAGCACGGTGGCCAAGACCATACAGCGATTTAACAGGACAGGTTCCACTCAGAACAGGCTTTGCATGGTTGACCAAAGAAGTGTAGTGAATGTGCTCAGCATCATATCCAGAGGTTGTCTTTGGGAAATAGATGTATGAGTGCTGCCAGCATTGCTGCAGAGGTTGAAGGGGTGGGGGGGTCTGCCTGTCAGTGCTCAGACCATACGTGGCACACTGCATCAAATTGGTCTGCATGGCTGTCATCCCAGAAGGAAGCCTCTTCTAAAGATGATGCACAAGAAAGCCTGCAAACAAAGCCCGCAAACAGTTTGCTGAAGACAAGCAGACTAAGGACATGGATTTCTGGAACCATGTCCTGTGGGCTGATGATACCAAGATAAACTTATTTTGTTCAGATGGTGTCAAGCGTGTTTGGCGGCAACCAGATGAGGAGTACAAAGACAAGTGTGTCTTGCCTACAGTCAAGCATGGTGAAGGGAGTGTCCTGGTCAGGGGCTGCATGAGTGCTGCCAGCACTGGGGAGCTACAGTTCATTGATGGAACCATGAATGCCAACATGCACTGTGACATACTGAAACAGAGCATGATTCCCTCCCTTCGGAGACTGGGCCGCAGGGCAGTATTCCAACATGATAATGACCCCAAACACACCTCCAAGAAGACCAATGCCTTGCTAAAGAAGCTGAGGGTAAAGATGATGGACTGACCAAGCATGTCTCCAGACCTAAACCCTATTGAGAATCTGTGGGGCATCCTCAAAGGAAAAGTGTAGGAGCCCAAGGACTCTAACATCCACCAGCTCTGTGATGTTGTCATGGAGGAGGGGAAGAGGACTCCAGTGGCAACCTGTGAAGCCCTGGTGAACTCCATGCCAAAGAGGGTTAAGGCAGTGCTAGAAAGTAATGGTGGCCACACAAAATATTGACACTTTGGGCCCAATTTGTCACTTAGGGGTGTACTCACTTTTGTTGCCAGCGGTTTAGACATTAATGGCTGTGTGTTGAGTTATTTTGAGGGGACAGCAAATTTACACTGTTATACAAGCTGTACACTCACTACTTTACTTTGTAGCAAAGTGTCATTTCAGTGTTGTGAGGGATGTACTCACTTTTGTGAAATACTGTATATATTTGTATGACAATTTAAAACAGTTTTTTGATAATAAATATTTATTTTTACTCTGTATTCCAAAGGATGTTTTTTCAATAGTTTGAACACGTGACCAGCAGCAGAGGACTAGAAGCTCTTCCTGCTTATGTTTTCCTTCAGGCAGGCTAAGAAAGATCTGGGTCATGTGACAGCTGTATGTTGATTAGGAAAAAGGTACTTAGATGTTTTTTTTAATTAAAATAATTACAGGGCCATCATCCATATACAAAAAGAGAAAGGAACAATGCACATTAAATGGTGTGTGTTTAGTATCACTTTAAGGAATTACTCCATATCCAAGTCATTAGGAATGTAAAAGCAGCTTGATGCAGCTTAGAAGGTCAGAGATAGGTTAGAACCATCTCACCAAATCGTTCCAACTGCATCTTAATTGCAAGCTGAATGCAAATAAAAGCATGCTGCATTTGTCAGTTTTATGTTGGGGGTGTTAGCTCCACCATAATCATTTACTTTATACTTCATTTACCATTTGCTTGCCTGGACAGAATCATTGTCTGGGATGTAACCCATATTCTATGGTATTGTACCCCAGTTTCCAAAGGATTGGTAAGAGCTTAATTGACATTAATCTTAAACATATTTAGACTCCGAAAATATAATTTGCTTCCCCTGCTCTTTATTTCTAATCTATCAAACAAAATTCAGTATCACATGACCTCCAATGGCTGGATCAGAACTCTCCAGAAGATTGAAGGTCAAACTTACTTGTATTTATGTTCCAAAATCAAACACGCAAAGGTTTTCTTAGTTCATTAAACAGCCAGATCGATCTTATAAATGTCTTGCTGACATACAGTATAATATATAACGGAAGGCTGACTGCAAGAGATACATGCACGAAAGACACATGAAGCAGAGGTAAAGCATGACATGCGTGATCATGCAAGTGCCCCAGGGCCACCTGGTTGTCTGTATATTCGTAAAGATCCCTTAAACTATACGGTTAATCATTGTTAGATACAGTGCCTTGAAAAAGTATTCACACCCCTTAAAATGTTCCACATTTTATCATGTTACAACCAAAAACGTAAATGTATTTTATTGGGATTTTATGTGATAGACCAACACAAATTGGTATATAATTGTTAAGTGGAAGGAAAATGATAAATGGTTTTCAAAATGTTTTACAAATAAATATCTGAAAAGTGTGGCGTGCATTTGTATTCAGCCCTCCTGAGTCAATACTTTGTGGAATCATCTTTCGCAATTACAGATGCAAGTCTTTTTGGGTACAGTGCATCCGGAAAGTACTCACAGCGCTTCACTTTTTCCACATTTTGTTATGTTACAGCCTTATTCAAAAATGGATTAAATTCATTATTTTCCTCAAAATTCTACAAGCAATACCCATTAAGGACAACAATAAAGAAGTTTACTTGAAATCTTTGCAAATTTATTAAAAATAAAAAACAAAAAAAAAAAAAAATCACATGTACATAAGTATCCACAGCCTTTGCTCCATACTTTGTTGAAGCACCTTTGGCACCAGTTACAGCATCAAGTATTTTTGAGTATGATGCTACAAGCTTGGCACAACTATTTTCGGGCAGTTTCTCCCATTCTTCTTTGCAGGACCTCTCAAGCTCCATCAGGTTGGATGGGGAGCTTCGGTGCACAGCCATTTTCAGATCTCTCTAGAGATGTTCAATCTGTTTCAAGTTTGGGCTCTGGCTGGGCCACTCAAGGACATTCACAGAGTCGTCTTTGTTATCTTGTTATCTTGGCTGAGTGCTTAGGGTCGTTGTCCTGTTGGAAGATGAACCTTCGCCCCAGTTTGAGGTCCAGAGCACTCTGGAGCAGGTTTTCATTAAGAATGTCTCTGTACATTGCTGAATACATCTTTCCCTCGATCCTGACTAGTCTCCCATTTCCTGCCACTGAACAAAATCCCCACAGCATGATGCTGCCACCACCATGCTTCCCTGTAGGGATGGTATTGGGTTGATGATGAGCGGTGCCCCGTTTCCTCCAGACACGACACTTGCCATTAAGGCCAAAAAGTTTAATCTTTGTTTTATCAAACCAGATAATTTTGTTTTACTCTACCATACAGGCCTGATTGGTAGAGTGCTACAGAGATGGTTGATCTTCTGAAAGGTTCTCCTCTCTCCACAGAGAAATGCTGGAGCTCTTTCAGAGTGACCATCAAGTTCTTGGTCACCTCCCTGACTAAGGCTCTTCCTCCACAATTGCTCAGTTTGCCTGGGCAGCCCACTCTAGGAAGAGTCCTGGTGGATCTAAACCTCTCCCATATACAGATGATGGAGGCTAATGTGCTCACTGGCACCTTCAATGCTGCAGAAAGTTTTCTGTACCCTTCCCCAGATCTGTGCCTCAAAACAATCCTGTCTCGGAGGTCTACAGACCATTCCTTGGACTTCATGGCTTGGTTTGTGCTCTGACATGCACTGTTAACTGTGGGACCTTAAATAGACAGGTGTGTGCCTTCCCAAATAATGTCCAATCAACTGAATTTACCACAGGTGGACTCCAATCAAGTTGTAGAAACATCTCAAGGATGACCAGTGGAAACAGTATGCAAACTGAGCTAAATTTTGAGTGTAATGGGAAAGAAAGGCTGTGAATACTTATGTACATGTGATTTTTTTGTTTTTTACTTTTAATAAGTTTGCAAAGATTTCAAACTTTCTTCACGTTGTGATTAGGAGGTATTATATGTAGAATTTTCAGGAAAATAATGAATTGAATCCATTTTGGAATAAGGCTGTAACATGACAAAATGTGGGAAAAAGTGAAGCGCTGTATGTACTTTCCGGATGCACTGTATGTCTCTACCAGATTTGCCCATTCTTCTTTGCAAAATAGCTCAAGCTCTGCCAGATTGGTTGGAGAGCGTCTGTGAACAGCAATTTTCAAGTCTTGCCACAGATTCTCAATTTGATTTAGGTCTTGACCTTGACAGGGCCATTCTAACACATGAATATGCTTTGATCTAAACTATTCCGTTGTAGCTCTGGCTGTATGTTTAGGGTCATTGTCCTGCTGGAAGGTGAACCTCCGCCCCAGTCTCAAGTCTTTTACAGACTCTAATAGGTTTTCTTCTAAGATTGCCCTGTATTTGGCTCCATCCATCTTCCCATCAACTCTGACCAGTCTCTCTGTCCCTGCTGAATAAAAGCATCCCCACAACATGATGCTGCCACCACAATGTTTCACGGTGGGGATGGTGTGTTCCACTGTCATGTGCAGTGTTTGTTTTCCACCACACAGCGTTTTGCTTTTAGGCCATAAAGTTCAATTTTGGTCTCATCTGACCAGAGCACCTTCTTCCACATGTTTGTTGTGTCCCCCACAAGGCTTCCTGCAAACAGGACATCTTATAGCTTTCTTTTAACAATGGCTTTATTCTTGCCAATCCAAAGAGTGTACAAGTACACAGTACATATGGCGCTCCTAGGAGACGTGCATAGTCCCTTGGTCTATTGGAACTTTCATCTGTATATAGAGGTATGGATGAGGCCACTAAATGGATGGATGAACAGGAGAAGGGACCGAGTCTGGAACCTCTGCAGCTCCCGCAGAGGATCTGGGTAGGATCACCTCAATGTGGAAGAAAATGAATAGCAGGGCACTGAGGTCAGTATCAAATTAAAAACACTATATAAAAATAATCAGCACACTTATTTTTTCTTCTTTCCACTCTTCCATAAAGGCCAGATTTGTGGAGTGCATGACTAATAGTTTTCCTGTGGACAGGTTCTCCCACCTGAGCTGTGTTTCTCTGTTATAGTTATAGTTGTGCTCATAAGTTTACATACTCTGGCAGAATTTATGATTTCTTGGCTATTTTTTAGAGAATATGAATGATAACACAAAAACTTTTCTTAAACTCATGGTTAGAGTCGGTTCACACTGATCCGACTCGAAGTCGCCCCGACTTCGGGCGACTAATGAAGTCGCCCGTGCAGCGCGACTTTGGCGCGGCTTGCAAAGACTTCTCATAATGGAAGTCAATGCAAGTCACTCTGACTTTGCAAAAAATAGTGCAGGAAACCTTTTTCTAAGTCGGAGCGACTTGAGTCGCTCTGATTAGAACGGTTCCCTTGCACAGCATTGGAAGCTACTTGTCAGGCGACCAAGTCGCCTGACAAGTCGGATCAGTGTGAACCGGCACTAAGTGTTTGGCTGAAGCCATTTATTATCAGTCAACTGTGTTTATTCTTTTAAAATCATAACGACAACAGAAACTACCCAAATGACCATGATCAAAAGTTGACATACCCTGGTCATTTTGGCCTGATAACATGCACACAAGTTGACACAAACCATCCTCACCTGTGATCTGTTTGCTTGTAATTAGTGTGTGTGTGTATAAAAGGTCAATAAGTTTCTGGACTCCTGACAGACCCTTGCATCTTTCATCCAGTGCTGCACTGAGGTTTCTGGATTCTGAGTCATGGGAAAAGCAAGAGAATTGTCAAAGGATCTGTGGGAAAAGGTAGTTGAACTGTATAAAACAGGAAAGGGATATCCAAGGAATCTGAGAATGCCAATCAGCAGTGTTCAAACTCTAATCAAGAAGTGTAAAATTAGGGGCTCTCTTGAAACCAAACCACGGTCAGGTAGACCAACTAAAATTTCAGCCACAACTGCCGGGAAAATTGTTTGGGATACAAAGAAAAACCCACAAATAACTTCAGGTGAAATACAGGACTCTCTGAAAACATGCGGTGTGGCTGTTTCAAGATGCACAATAAGGAGGAACTTGAAGAAAGATGGGCTGCATGGTCAAGTTGCCAGAAGAAAGCCATTACTATGCAAATGCCACAAAGTATCCAGCTTACAATATGCCAAACAGCACAGAGACAAGCCTCAAACCTTCTAGCACAAAGTCATTTGGAGTGATGAGACCAAAACTGAGCTTTTTGGCCACAACCATAAATGCTACATTTGGAGAGGAGTCAACAAGGCCTATGATGAAAGGTACACCATTCCTACTGTGAAACACGGAGGTGGATCGCTGATGTTTGGGGATGTGTGAGCTACAAAAGCACAGGAAATTTGGTCAGAATTGATGGCAAGATGAATGCAGTATTTTATCAAAAAATACTGGAGGAAAATTTGCATTCATCAGCCCAGAAGCTGTGCATGGGACGTACTTGGACATTCCAACATGACAATGATCCTAAACACAAGGCCAAGTCGACCTGTCATTGGCTAAAGCAGAACAAAGTGAATGTTCTGGAGCGGCCATCTCAGTCTCCTGACCTCAATATCATTGAGCCACTCTGGGGAGATCTCAAACATGCAGTTCATGCAAGACAGCTCAAAAATTTACAGGAACTGGAGGCTTTTTGCCAGGAAGAATGGGCAGCTTTACCATCTGAGAAGATAAAGAGCCTCATTCACAAATATCACAAAAGACTTCAAGCTGTCATTGGTGTTAAAGGGAGCAATACACAGTATTAAGGGTATGTAAACTTTTGATCAGAGTCATTTTGGTAGGTTCTGTTATCATTATGATTTAACAAGAGTAAACACAATTGATTAATAATAAATGGCTTCAGCCAAACACTAACCATGAGTGAAAGAAAAGTTTTTGTGTTATCATTCATATTCTCTGAAAAATGGCCAAGAAATCATAAATTCTGCCAGGGTATGTAAACTTATGAGCACAACTGTACCATGTACCACCCTCTTGGCTGCTTCTCTGATTAATGCTATCCTTGCCTGGCCTGTCAGTTTAGGTCAGGGGTCTTCAAACTACGGCTCTCCAGCTGTTGGGGAACTACACATCCCATGAGGCATTGTAAAACTCTGACATTCACAGACATGACTAGGCATGATGGGAATTGTAGTTCCTAAACAACTGGAGGGCCATAGTTTGAAAACCCTTGGTTTAGGTGGGCGTCCATGTCTTGGTAGGTTTGCAGTTGTGCCATACTCTTTCCATTTTCGATTGATGGATTGAACAGTGCTCTGTGAGATGTTCAAAGCTTTGGTTATTTTTGTATAATCTAACCCTGCTTTACACTTTTTTCCCTGACCTGTCTGTTGTGTTCCTTGGCCTTCATAATGCTGTTTGTTCACTAAGGTTCTCTAACAAACCTCTGAGGGCTTCACAAAACAGCCGTATTTATACTGAGATTAAATTACATACAAATGGACTATAATTAGGTGACTTCTGAAGGCAATTGGTTTCACTAGATTTTAGTTAGGGGTATCAGAGTAAATGGGGCTGAATACAAATGCAGACCACACTTTCAAGATATTTTTTGTAAAAAATGTTAAAAACCATTTATCATTTCCTTCTACTTCACAATTATGTGCCACTTTGTGTTGGTCTATCACATAAAATCCCAATAAAATACATTTACGTTTTTGGTTGTAACATGACAAAATGTGGAAAATGTCAAGGGGTATGAATACTTTTTCAAGGCACTGTATGAAGTAAAGCCTTTGTTATCATTTGCATGGATAGTGTAAAGAAAATGCCGGGATGCTGCTGATGATACACTTGTTCCAAGTCTAGTTTAGCAATGTGCTCATTAACTACAGTGCACAGCTTAGGGTCACCATACACAATACAATCTTTGTACAATCTACTTTACATTTACCAAAACTATATGATATGATAACCTACCTAATCTATCCAATCCATCTATATTTAATCAGGCAGGCCCTTGCATTATATTGTTGGTAGATTTGAAGGAGATTGTAATTTGTGTGGGGAGCTTTACAGTTCAAACAGGCATGGGCTGTTTATGAGCAATTTGTTATCTAATAAACTACATGCCAATGCGATCAGTCACTCAAAACTGCACCCAGTCATTTTTCTAATGACCACTTGAGGATTGCAATTGGCTGCATTTTAAGTGTTACTAAACCCAGGAGCCTGCATTCACTATATCTGGTCTCCCACAGTACACAGGACATGGAAATGCAATTATTTTAGTAAATAGGAACTGCTAAATACCTTTTCTCATAAGCAGTATATAGCAGTCTTGTGACTTCTATCAATGTCCAGCTGAGCACTGGTTAATGCTTGTAGGAGGAGTTTTCATTCTTCTGTGACTGTCCTATGAGGCTGCCTGACCCCTGGCCTGTCTGGACAGTGCTGATTGGCCATGTGCTGATTACATGCACCCTCCCAACAAAAAAAAAACCTTCTATCAATACACACCAAACTGAGCATGTGCAGAGTGCCCCCAATGCTCTGCATTCAATATATCTGGTCTTCCACAGTGCACAGAACATGGAAATGCAATTATTTTAGTATCAGGAGATGGATTGGGGACTGTGGGAGAAGGGGAGGATCAGAGAAGACAGGATCAAACAGCCTTTTTACACAATTCCGAGGATTAGCCCCTTATGCTCCACAGTGAGTATAACAAGCATGCTTTACTGCAAATGCAGACTGATTTTACTGTTGTGGGTTTAGTAACACTTTAATTTAAAATGTAATCATTGCACAGCTCTGTACAACCAGGCACAGTTAACTGTGATCTTTTTAGAGACATTTTTGGGTACAGTTTTCAAGAGCTGCTTGTGCATCCAAAATTGTCCTGGTAGTTTGGAAGGTACAATATATCCTTTTGTAGGACAACAGCTAGACCTCTAATTAAAGTGATCTGCCATGAAGCAGATGCCTTAAATGGAAGCTGACCTCCTTCAACTCCTGGCTTACAATCTAACATTTGTAGTGAAGCTGAATACATTTTGCTTTACTTCTTTCAAACTAGTAGCCTGGGAATCAGGAAATAGCAGCTTCCATCTCCCATTCTTCGCATACACAAATTGTGGTTTAAAAGAAACCTGAAAGAATTTTGCAAACTACCACTGCTAAACTCCTGAAGACACCAATTATCTGGCTGTCTCCAGCTTGCAGCAGGTCAAAATCTGTGCTGCATACATGTTCCAGGTTAGTGACTGAGAGTTCTGAAACCACTGGATCAGCATGACATCCAGACACCTGGTATTATCATCAGGAGAGGCCAGCAGCAGTATCTGTGTTTCTCTCAGTACAGGTTTCCCCTAGTTGGCTGCATCTTTATTGTTCACGTGTGACTTCACATAACAGTATATCTAAGTGCCAAATTCCGAAAACAGAACAATCTGAACCATTTTAATGTGTTGGATGTGCTAACCCTTCGGTGAGCCACACTCAGGACTGTATTTGTATGCCAAAGCAACCAATACCGTTCTCTCCTTTATTTTCTAATTTGCAATAGAAAAATTAAAGGTCTGCTAGAGGTAAACCTTATTTCCTATCCGCTTGTTTTTTTAAAGATGCTGGATGTTTTGGTGTTTGGGAACAAACTTGTTTAGTTAAAAAAATGTCATCATAACAGGAGGGGGCAATTTTAATACGTTAATTTAAAGGGTAATTACATAGAAGCCCCTTGAATCAATAAACAATGCCCATAGTGAAGAAACTGTAGTATCACAAATGTCCACCAGGTGGAGATAAAGCTCTCTGTATTGTGTCTTCGCAGTCTACCATACTCCTTCACATTTGGTTGTCTTTAGGAAGTGACCCCAGAATGTACAACCACTCAAAAAATGGGTATAACATTTTCTCAGACAACTGCCTGAGTTAACTGCAATAATCTATCAAATTACACTTGCATTTAAATCTAAACTGCTGCTGGTTAGTTTCTTCAAGCAACTCAAAACTTGTGTTTTCAAACACTAGCATGGTTTAGGCTATGAGGGAAATCTGGGCCTGGTCATGCATAGACCATAGTCATATTAGCCTACCCTGGCAATCTATGGATGCTGCTTAACTTTCAAGTCTGGCAGGTACAAGCTGTTCTTTGGCTGTATGTGGCTGAAGAAGTTAGACACACTGGAAGAGATTTACTAAAACTGGAGCACTCAGAATCTGGTGCAGCTGTACATGGTAGCCAATTAGCGTCTAATTTCAGCTCATTCAATTAAGCTTTGACAATAAAACCTGGAAGCTGAATGGTTTCTATGCAGAGCTGCAAGAGATTTTGCACACACCAGTTTTAGTAAATAACCCCTACTGTCTGAGAGGGTCAGTATATCCAAAACTGTAATTTTGGTGGATGCTGAAGAATTCAAGTACCGGGTAGTTTCTTATATCTCTTGGGGACTCTATTGGTGAGATCTGTGCTTGAGTTCCTGAACACCTGCTGTGCCAATGTATGAGGGCTCCCACTTTGCATGTTAGATTTAATATTTATTTGATATAATGGAAAATTTAACAGGAGGTTCTGGAACTCACAACGGTGGATAGGAACACCCACAATTTGCAGGTGGGCAGGAATAGAGTTTGGATTCCTGGCAAGGAGATCTCACTCTTAGAGTATCCAAGACCCATAGGTAGTCAGGGGCTGACTCAACCCCCTTGGCACCATATGTGAGTGGATTGACCTGACTGAATGCAAAGTGTTAGATACCTATTGCCACTGCCCCACCCACCACACAACATGAGAAGCACCAAGGCAGACTCGATTATAGGCGTGCATTCAGCAATGGGCCCTCACATGGTTATCCTTCTCCTGCTACTCAGTGGACTGTTGGAGGGAGGTTGGGAATGGTCTAGGTGGGTGAAGGAAGGGCCACAAGGATCCAAATGGACATGCTTGGGCTCTGGTCTTTGGGCCAGAGATAGGCTTACCGAATGACCTAGATTCCTCCATTCCTTCCATGCATCCTTCAGTCTAATGCTTGTTCAGCACAAAACAAGGGAATAACACAGTTACTATCAGCGAGGCATACAGCAAGGGATAAAGGAGCATGTTACTGTACTGAATTATAGAAGAAAGCACATGACTGCAAATCCGTAGCTGCCTACACATTTCCATAATCCTGGAGCTGTTCTACTAAAGCAGATCTACAACAACATGCTTATTTAAACAGGAAAAGAGCCTTGTGTAAAGTGCAGTAACCCCTAGCAACCAATTGCGGATTATCCTTTATTGACTTGACATGTTAGAACTGGCTGCTGTTGGTTAATGTGCTTTGCACAACATTACTTGTAGCTCTTTACACTGTTTCATTATATAATATAAATGTATTCTATGTGGACAGCTAATAAGCATTTTTTTCTTACTTTAATCTGCCTAGCCTCAAAACCCAATTTGCAGCGTGAATGTTCATGTACACTGCTACACCTATAAAGGGCAGCACTGAACCATCAGGAGTTCCATGAGTAGACATCAAGTGAATGCTTGTTCTATTCACAAACAGGTTGACAAATGATGGCTAAGCCAAATTTGCTGCTTGTGGAGTGGCAGTCATGCAAAAGCACATAGGACACACATAAAAGAAAGCATGAAAGGCAGGCAATGAGAGGAGGGGATACTGGCGAGACCTGTTCTACTTACCTTCGCTGTGTTGGCTTCCTGCACTGCCACTGCCATAGCTGAATCCTGGCTCTTGGTACGTTGAGGGGTAACAAGGTGGCACTAGAGGGTACTGGTACGGATAGCCCTGGCTCAGAGGCCAGGGGGCGGCCGAATGAGGGAGAGGAGCAAGTGTGTCTTGATCAGATGTCCCACTGGATCCATCGTTAAGATTCAGTGCCGCTACATCTGATAAGCAAATACAAACGACTTGTGTCAGTTATATCATGGAGAATAATGTTACAGTTCCTGTTCAACGTGTACATGTTGCTGTCTGCCATTTTGGTCGGTACAGCAATAGCCAGGATAATGATATTTACTGACTAAACATGAGACATTACAGAAGAACAATGTTGTATTGCTGGTAATTATGATTGAGGTGATTGTAGCGGTATTAGTGCACTTGCGACAGAGAGAATTGAGTACTGGCCATGATACTTTTTTTATTTGCACTAACATACAATTTTTCAGGACAAGCTTTCGGGGTATGTCCCCTTCATCAAGGTCCATAATGAAGGGGACATACCCTGAAAGCTTCTCCTGAAAAATTGTATGTTAGTGCAAATAAAAATGTATCACAGACAGTACTCAATTGTCTCTGGTAATTATGAAATTTTTTTACAAATGACACACTGTACTGAATGATGAAAAGTGATCGGCTGCCTTCAATATATCCATTAGTGTAACTGCATATTTCCTGGTCTTTATTTATTTATGAGCACTGTTTTTATCTGATAAACGAGCAGCAGAACAGCTTTGATTACCAAGCAATGCTGATGGAGCCTTGATGCAGGATACATAGTAGGCTGAGGACAGACAACTCTGATGTAACCAAAACGTAATGTATACAGTGACCTTACTGTACATAAATGGGTAATTCTATGCAACAGGATGAGATGGAAAACGAACATATAGAAAGAACTGTATGCAGCCGTTATGAAATGGAACCCAACCTTAATCTTTCTGTTTTCTAATTAAAGGTTAAAGTGCAACTCCAGGAAAACAGCTATATAAATATTTGAATACATACAGTATAAAATTACTGTTCTGCCTGCCAAAGGATTTGTAATTTTGGCTGGACATTCTTGTAATATACAGTATAATCACTCTGCTACATCCTGGTTTACCATTAATGATAACTAGGATGGTTCCCTGCACACAGGGCAGATGTGGTAATGCTGATCTGCAGATCCTCTTCCCAATGAGGAGGATGGACAGGTAACATAACAAGCTAAGCTCCAGGATCAGAAAGATGAATTGCCTAATCAGGAACTGTGTATCATATCTAGCTATGCAGTACAGAAACGGTGTACAGCACAGCATGACAAATCCTTAGGCAGGTAATATATATGTACTGAAATGGTGAAGCTTCGCTTTAAAGCCCAACTCTGGGAACTACAAAAAAACTACCCTTGCAGTGGGCCTCCTACTTCTCACACTGCAAAAGGTTAAATGCTTGTTAACTCTAGGGAATAAGGAAAGAGCAACACGAGGCTTCCTCCATTTATGCAACTGGTCTCTTGCAGCTTCTTCTATAAAGTGGTCCTGGCCGTGGTCGCACGATGACAAAAGCCCTACACTGTACGTGAGAACAGGACGGGACTGCCCACAACCAGACCAGATGAGAGTGCAGGAGCGAGGAAGGTAAGTATTACACCTTATTCCTTATCCTATAGAGATAACAAGCATTTTACTCTTGTGTGCAGGGATGGGGCACTGCAAGGGTAGATTTTTGTAATTCCTGGACTTGGGTTTTAGAAGTGGTTTCCTAAGACCTAAACATTTTTTCAATAATTCCTCTAGTGTAAAAAGGTTAAGAGGCTGCTTTAAGATGTGATAACGTGTGATAGTCTTTGTGAACTGATTTTTCTATCTTACTTTTTATAGTAAGTGTTAAAATAACAATAATTGCATATGGTACTTGCATTGATGAGGTCATCCATTTGTAAATTAGCTAATGTGATGTTTTATGTAATGAAAATAACACACATTTAAAAACATAATACTTGCGGTAAAGCTTTCTTGAATTGACTTCCCTGACCCCTAGTGTTGTGGAACCATAAGACAAGACTATTTGTCAGCCTGCTTATAGACATGTCAGAAATATTTCCATACCACAGAAAAATTATTCAAATGCAAAAAGGTCAATATATGAAGTCTGCAGTGAGCAAGAAATAGCACTGTTGCCATAGTAATTACATTCCATAGGCCTGGCAATGACCTGACTGGTTGTCATTGGCAAGAGCCAATTTTTGCTCTGCTCCAGCTCTCATAAGTGTCAGGACTTGGATTTGGGGACAGTGACCATGGTCCATTTCCTAAAAGCTGCATACAAGTTGAAGTGGCACATTCACTTTCTGCCTGCCTCTCTGTCCTAGAAGGGACAATGTCCCTCACACCGTTCATTACTTCTCTACATCATGACACAATGCAGGCAGCATGTAATACTCACTCCCACACAGGTCTCCAAACACATAGTAGCACTGCTCTGAGAAGGTGATTTTGTTTACTGTGTGTCTGAGGTAGCCGTGCTTTAACATGCTACTGGCATATTTTCTGGCTTCCCGACGCTCCTTGAATCCTTCTACATGTGTATAGAGCCAGTCCACAACATCCGCCCCTGCGAAGACAGGAAAAGCAAAGGTCAGACTGCAGCAAAGACATCTGGGTAACAGCATACTCCAGTGAGTCACCACTGACTTCAGAGACTTCTGTTCTTTGATGCAGGCTGTATCCACTTCACAAGAACAGGAATGGCCATAGGTGGATAGAAATTTGGGCAGTCCCTGCTGAACCGGCATATTTCAATCCATCTATGGCCAGCATTAGTGCACTGTGGTAAACAAAAAAAAAGAGGGCGTGTAGGACCTTCCATAATACTCCATATCCCCACATGCATGAAGTCATAAAGAAAGTGAAAAGAGCACCTGCTCAAGATATATATAGGAAATCTGTCAAGATAGAGCCACTGACTTTTTTTATTAAAGTGTAATCTCCAGGCTGTCATTCTCCTACTACAATGAGTCACAGACCTAGAATGATAGGATAAGTGGAAGGCAGTTTCTATGCCCCCCTTTCCTCATGGGAGAAGTGGCGGGAAAGGTGTTGTCAGTTTCCCCCCCCCTAGGTGCATTAAGGCTGGATCATTCTCTATCCCTTCCTTTTTTCCTCAGGGAAAAAGGATGGGAAGAGCTACATGAGGTAGTCAAGTGTAGGCTGAGGAGGTCACGTGTATTGGTAGGTGACTGTGCTCACCTGCAGGGACACGTGACCTCTGGGGAAGATTCTAGAACAGCCTGGGGGGCCTATAAAAGAGGGTTCCATTTTCAGCGGGGCTCAGAAGGCACAAGTTTTGGTGTTCCCCCATCCCTCCCTCCCTCCCTGTATGCCGCGGCTGTTATTATGTGGTGGGTCACCTTTGTGTTATAAAAAGGGGGACGGCTGTTATGATTGCTTTGTAGAGTTGGGAGTTATGAAATTCCGCTGATGTATTTATTGATACAGCCTGAGCCCTAGTGGCTAGGTTGTTAAAGTGTTTTAATGTTTGTTTTAATGATAATACATTTTTAAAACCAGTAAAAATGGCAGCGGCCAATCAATTTCCAAAAGTACTGTGTGTCTGCATTATTTATTTAATTTAAGAATTTATTTAAATGTTTTAAAGTAAAGGTGAATTGAAAAATTCCTGCCTACTATCCAATAAGTATGGCTGCTTATAGGGGCCACCTTTTATTTTTCAGGGCTTAAAGTGAACCTGTGCTCCATTTTTTTTATTGTCAAAGTAAAAGTGCTGCCTGGAACCAGACATCACAAGATGTGCTCTGTTACTTTTATCACACAGCAAAGCTGCCCCTCTCTAATTTAATTTGACTTTGTTACTGGGACCTGAATTTCCCAGGCTTCTTGGATAAGCCACTCACAATTCCAGAGTCCAATATACTTTTGTGATTGGCCATTAGTGGTAAACTCACTAGACAAAGGAAAGGCAGTTGGGAAAGCCTAGTCGTCAAATCAAGAAAGGAACATTTTAAGGGCTCATGCACACATATGTGAAAATATTTTTTTAAAGATTCAGAACGGAGATGTATTGTTTTCTATGGGTTCATACACACAGCTGTGGAAAACATGTTCATATCTTTAAAAAAATAAAATAGAAACATTTGCATCTGAGGTCTTGCATATGCACTGTAGTTTGTGCTGTATTGATATCAGTGCTTACATGCATACAGCACACATGTTCTCTATTGAATTTTAAAAGAAACCTGCGTCCTACCAATGGAGGATGTTAGACGGCAAAAGTCATTTGCATCCTAGCAGCCAACAGGAAGTATTAAATTCTTGTTTGTACACATGTAAACATTGCTCAAACATTACATCCGTACAGTGTACTTTGTACACTGATCTTGCTGCCAGCAAGATCGTGTGTACTAGTTGCTGTATTTTCATATGGCCATGTGCACCCTATCAGTGGAACATTGAAAAGGGTTGATTTTAACAGCCATGTCACACTAATGTTCCTGTCACTGGTGTGAACTCCCCAGTGGTAGGATCTACTTGGTAGACAAATGCAGGCAGCGAAGCATTCATCTGCTTGCATGTCTTGCTCCCTTTCAAGCTGAAGGTGTAACTCTTTTGCCAAGGGAGCGAAGTCTTGCTGCCTAAGCCAAGGGGGGACAGACACATCACCTTATAACTTAAGCTGGCCAAACATGCATCAGTTCTTTCAATAAGCCAGCGGATTCCCCCATCCACACATTCAAAGTGGGTGTGAAGAATCCTCCCCACTGTACTACTGTATTCTGACAGGGGGCCTCCTCCAATTGGCTGCAGTGCTGATCAAACACAAATTTTACAACAGGCCTGAATAGAAACAGCCAAAGATGGATCGAAATTTGGGTGGTCCCTGATGAACCGGCCAAATTTCGATCCATCTGTGGCCAGCTTTAGTGCGAGTCATGAGAGCAGTGACCCATCAAATGAAGCTGCAAAGTAAGTTCTAACGTGTTATTTGTTTAGATAATGGCGTTTAAAAACCCACTAAAATAACTCTGATGCTATAACTCATTATCATTTTCCTTTATAGACAACTAATGAAGCATTTATGATCAGACAGACAATTTAATCCATTCTCATTTGTATACAAAACTAATATAATTAAAATGAACTGGAGTTTGACATTATTGAACCAGATTTTAAAATGTGTGTCTGAAGCTGTTCTATTGAAGTAGTGGTAAATTACTGAGGTTGATGGGATCACAAATTGTGACAAATAGACAGTGGGGTTAATTTGCTAAAACTGGAAAGTGCAAAATCTGGTGCAGCTGGGCACAGAAACCAAGCAGCTTTCATTTTTTTTTTTTTTGTCAAAGCTTAATTGAACAAGCTGAAGTTAGAAGCTGATTGGCTGCCAGATTGCAGAAGATTGGCTGCACCAGATTTTGCACTCTCCAGTTTTAGTAAATCAATCCCAGTGTTGGTAACAATAGCTAGCCCTTTGCAGACAATGCTGTGGATGCACTTTGAGAACGTCTATAGAAATGGATGCTTTATCTGCCACTGCTCTTTAATTTGCAGACACCAGAGACCTCACACAATGACAAATAGGCACACATGTACAGCTGTGTAGCTCATTGTATGCAGGTGAAAAAAGATCTGTGTATGTAACTGATACAGGCTAACCTTCAAGCCTCTATTAACTTACAACCATCTTTCCGGAGTTTGACTTTAATTACTGCTGGTCACACTTGTTTAACCTCTGACCCTTACAACAATGGTTGGCAGAATAGTCAATAGGTATGTAGAAGTATCATTAAACTCAACCGTTGCAAGAACAGCCATGTAAAACCAGACACCTATGATATAGTCATGAACCACTCTGGCTGATACCAGAAGGCACATCACTGTTCCTAAAATAACCTATCTTTGAGTGAATGCAAGTTCAGGGAATACTTTCCTCAAATTGTAAGAGTTTTAGGCTTTTTTGGTTGATTTTTTTCTGCTCAAGCACTTTTAAAATTAGCAGAAAAACTACAGCATACTGAAAGGAATCATTACTGTAAAAGCTGTGAAAATGTATGTGGCTCTATTATACTTCTTAGACTGTTTTTTTTTTTTTAAAGCAGTTTCCAAATGTACAAATAATAATAAATATTTGCTAGAAATAAAACTGTCATTAATCCTGTTATGCATATGCAAATTTCAGATTAAAGTGTAACTGCGCTTTTAGTACAGTTATACTCATTTTTGAAACCCCTTATTCTGCCCGCCACCCAGTCTTGTACTGCCATGTTCCCAAACCACAGAATTGTTGCCACACTGCCCATGCATTTGTTGTGTAGTCTCTATTCACTGGCAGATATCAAATGCCTGGACCCGGTGGAGGCAATTCTGAAGAAGATGTTGTATAATAATGCTGAGACAGCTGCACAGCCATTATTTTGCTGGATCGCAGACAAGGGAGTGTAAGACTGGGAGGGAGGCTGGACACAGGTTAAAAAATAAAGGGCCAAGTTTTATCAGAAAGCTGATATTGCTAATTGCTCTCCATTATAATTTACCATATCACCTAATACCACAGCCTGTATGTATGTACCCTTACCTGCTGCAGTGTCATAGGCACGGTCCAGTGTCTGTCAAACCCGCCCCTACCAATGGCAAGGTTGGTGCCGGGTGGACACACAGTCATCTTTGTGTGTTTTTGGTGCGTGCCACATATGCTTGAATGACTAAGGGACTTCTACCTAGTGGAGTTGGTGAGCATAGTCTATTTACAGTCATTTATATGTATGTGACATTACTTTATATGTATATTATATAGATCTATTTGTTTTTTTCTTTAAGCTCACAAAACAATCTAGTTAATAGTGAAGGTTCCTTGAGGAAACGATATGTGAACAATATGTTGCGTTGGGCCTTTGGAATATATCTCTCTATTAACTGTGCAATTACACATTGGTTTATCTGAGCCACGTGATACATTTTTGCTGTATTTTTATGGAGAATTTTTATCTTTGTATGTGAATAAAATGTATCTTTTTATACTAATGGCTATTTGTTGATGTGCTCATCTTCATGTGACAATCCTACATCCATTAAAGTCCTAGTTTGTGGGTAGGGGTATCCCCTCTAACCCTTTTTAATGTACACAGTCTGTATTTTGTTGCTCATTCATAACATGCATAAACTAAACCTTGCAGTATTTTACAGCTTTACGCAGCACAGAACTCAGTGAATGGATGAGTGTCCTTTCGATTTTTACAGGTCCTATAACCGGACTCTCCTCCCAGCTTTTTTCTTTTTTTAAACCCCTTGCCACTAGCTTTGGGCACCCAAAGCTAGTGGAGTGCAATGGACATTGTAAAGCAAATCACTGTGCTTTATAAATGTGCAGAGCTCTTTATTTATGCATCCTAAGTGTAAATGTGCTAAAAACTCAGTTAAACTTGTAATAAATTAACCAAGCATTGAAATAAAGGAGGAGAAT
Organism: Pelophylax lessonae; assembly: GCF_965119305.1. Taxonomy (NCBI): domain Eukaryota; kingdom Metazoa; phylum Chordata; class Amphibia; order Anura; family Ranidae; genus Pelophylax; species Pelophylax lessonae. The sequence continues at coordinate 87,470,956 of NC_138779.1, read as the reverse complement.
GACAGCCATGCAACTTACACCTTTAAAACACATCAGCTCACATATTCCTGCCCTGACAGGTTCCTTTTAAAAGCCATATAAAAAGGAGAATAGTTTGCAAAACTCACAATTAGTCAGGTTTGTTCTACCCTTTAGCATGGTGATTCAAACAACGTTAAAATCCCAACATTCTATATATCTTTAATCAGTTATGTTTAAGAAATAATAAAAGCACAGAAAATGTGAACATTTTAATGTACATTAAACTCATACAGCAAACTTAGCTATATTATAATAATTGTATAGGACATAGGCAAACTTACCTATAACTGCATTAGATATCGTAATTTTCAACCACATTCGGTCTCTTATTTCCAGACCCGAATCTGGCAGTTGCATCACCTTCACAATTGTGGCCATATCACTCTTTACTGTCAGGGGGGAATCTTCCAGTTCTGCAAATATTGGGAATACAAAATACCTTTATTTCAGAACTTACTTTCTACTGCAATTAATGAAAGGGGAAAGAAAATCTAACCAATCACATTGCAGATAATATTTTTGATGTACGCTAGAAAATTAACATTTGGCTGGTTGCTTTTGAGAAAACAACAGCCATAGCATATGAAAACCTTCATGTACATCTGTAGATGTATAAGAGTGATTTTAGCATTGCACTAACAAGGATATTGCACTTAGTGTAATGCTGTAACTAGAGATGGTGTCTGAACTCGGAGTTCTGTTGCTTATCAGTGTACAGCTCACTATGAGCTGGAGTTTTTAGAAGCCTCTAACTGCAAGTGACTAAAGATGTAAATAGAAGGATTGCAACAGAGCCCCTGCTTTTGGGAGGACCACATAGATTACCTAGCCATGTGCATATATCCCTATATCTATAGTCATCAACTTAAGTAAGAAAGTGGCTAACGCATTTCTTCTGGAAAAGGAAAAAGCAGGTATGGTTAAGCTGTGGAAGAGGGGTTGTCAGGGAGGTAATGGAGAGGTTATGATATCTTTAGTAGGAGTAAAGATTAAAGCACGGGCTACAGGAGTAAACCATAGGGGAACATATGGGGGATAAAATCTTCAACCAAGACCTAGGTGTGTCAGGCTAAACCACAATCCGTGAATAACATGCATAGGATTCTGATGTAAAAGCAGTTAGATCACAAACTGGATGTACTTATAAACATGCTGTATTTGCCTGATCACACAAACCCTAACACAGTTAAATAAATCCAATTCTAAGAGCTCCAAGCCCAAGGGTAGAATTTTAGAATTTTTTTTTAATATAAATTATTTATTTAAAATAAAAACAACGAATATCAGAGGCTGATTAGGTCATATAGGCTGACCATGTAGGTTGGAAGACAGGGTATGAGCATCAGCTGCATCAATATATATCTGCAAATCCTGTTTTTTAAAAGGAAGAACCTACCATTAGAAGCTGAGGTTCGTCAAGGTGACGTTAAGTGTCCATTCACACTACCGCGACTTGTCAGGCGACTTGTCAGCCTGACAAGTCACAGTCCGTCGCGGTCCATTGTGTGCTACAGGAACCGTTCTAATAGGAGCGACACAAGTCGCTCCGACTTAGAAAAAGGGTCCTGTACTACTTCGGGGCAACCTGGAGCGACTTGCATAGACATTCATTATATGAAGTCAGTGCAAGTCGCGCCGAAGTCGCGGTGCACGCGACTTCACAGGTCGCCCCCGAAGTCGTGCCGCGTTAGTGTGAACCGGCACTTAAAGAGGTAAATCAGAAGAGATGCCCATATAATGTGAGCTCCTATTGCCAATATAATAGGCAAATTAAGAGCTAGATTCTAGAATAGTATTACAAAGAAGGAGCTAAAAAGAGGGGAGAGAAAGAATAAAAAAGGGGAGGGACCAGAAGGACATGGAAACCTCTCTGGGAAGCCAACCACTCCATACTCTCATGTAATGTCAGTGGACAATAAGAGGCCAAACTACATAGAAATTATTTAATGGCTGAGGATGCCATGGTATTCAGGAAAAAACACAAAATCAAACCAACAGAACCAGATTTTCTGAAATATTTGCTCCTTTCCATTCGCCAAAGCTACTATTTCTTCCATATGGGCAGTTTCCTCAATCTTACGTAGCTAAAGGCTGTAGAGGGGGATACACACTTTGGCAGCATTTAGCTGGGTTAGTCCCCAAATCGACATCTGTCAAGCCTAAAAGCTAAGTCTCCCACCTATTTCCAGAAGGTGTGTAGTACTTGACAGCTCCAAAACATATGCAACATACAGCCCTCCTGTAGCTTACAGTGCCAGCACATCAGGAAGGATTGCAGAAAGAGTTTAGGTAATGTTTGGGGGACTCTACACCAGCAAGAGGTAATTTTGAACCCTGTTTACTGGACTTTGCTTGCAATAGACACAGAGTGAGTTTCAAGATACGCTCTTTTTGTGGCTTTGTAAAAGTTGTATTCAAATCTGCTTCCCATTTCAAAGGGTATGTAGGAGGGTGAATGATCAGACAGATGTGTACGTTTATGAGACCGACAGTCCATAAAGAAAAGGGGTCGACAATTAGCACAACTGCTCAAAGACTGTCAAGTCGGGTAGGAAGCTTCCAACCCTTCAGATTCTGATCAGAAATTGACTAATTTGTAGCTTCCTCTTGAATGGAGGTGGGGGATCTACCAATGCTTGAATTTCCAAAATCAATGTAACCCTTTGTGGAGTTAAGAAATGTTCTAAACAAAACATGTCTGAGGTAATCAGGGGTTGGCTGAGCAAGTCAATGCACCCATATTGAAATCATGGGCTGGCGACAATTGGTGTCAATACAGACAGCCCGAAGGTAGAATTTAACACTAGTAACATTAAAGCTAAAGTTTAGGTAGGAGATTTATTGCATATTTACATTAGTCCAGCTTGGACCAACATAAGTATGCATATGTTATAGCTGAGTGATCCCTGAGAAAGCTGCTAATCATTCTAAACTTTTTTTAATGAATACAAGATGTCTCTGATTAGTAATCATGTCATGATCTTCACCTTGCCCAATTGAAGATTGTCATATAAGGTGTTCTGTGAAAGGCAGCAGTGGCGAGCCAGAGACCACCTGTGGTTACTATGCAGAAGGACAGCTGCTTGGTAATGATTGGGCAAACATTTCCCAACAGGCTCGTTGTACAGAAGTAGATTAAGAGATCAATTTCTGCACAACCAGCCTGCCCATAGGTAAATTAAAATTCAGCCAGTCCCTGCTGAACCAGACAAATTTCAATCCATCTATGGCTGGCCTAAAAGTGTAAAAGATCAGAAGAGCTACACTACTGTCACCATGGTGGATTCTGATGCTAGTGTTATGTTAGAAAAGCCAGACATATTTCTGCACATTGATAATTTTTATGATCTTAATAGTATTAGTAAAGGAAAGATAAAAAGACCGGAAGATAGATAAGTTATAAAATATTTACTTGTTTTAAACCTTTTTTTTTTTTACATTTCTTCAGGTACTTCCTGGTGTCCAGGCCTAGTCAAATTATGTCAAACAATGCCCCCTCTTATACTGGTGGTCAGTGAAGACCCCTCTCCTTAGCAGTGAGTGAAATGCCCCTATCCACTAGAAACCCAAGAGTACCATAAAACCCTGATTGAGAAAGGTTGATTTACTGTCCATGTTGCCCAGGCAGCTTGCTCTTGTGTTTTGGTGACATGTGCTTTAACCCTGAATACCTCCAAACAGGGTTTTAAATTAGTAGGTAAAATAATAATGACATCTTTGTTGCTACTTATTTTACAAAAAGCTGTCTTGATCAATAAAGTGAGTAAATACGAGGGCTACAATCAGAACGAACAATGGCTAGGGTAGGCTAACAAAGTCACCAGACATACAATACCAGGTCATTCCTCACAATTGGCCTGTTGCTAACAGAAAATACAATACAATATCACCTCCTTCTTCAGACCGATAACCAGAGATCTGACACAATGGAAAGAGGGATTTTCTTCAGGAAGGTGAAAGAATAAAATTCAGGGATTTGTTACCTGACTCCCACTGAACGCTCATCCAATTGATTCTACTGATCATCATCAGTCTAGAGACTTGTTTGCTTCAGAGTTCTTTAATCATCCTTCCATTTGTGTAACAAATGAATATTAAATGTGGATTTATTGATGTTTAGGGCCATTCTTAACTCTGTTTCACAGGACCTGATTTTCAATGTTTTGACCAATGCATAAAAAGATATGTGGCTCAGTAATTGCAAGTGATGGGAAGCATTGCTTGCCTGGTCAAGCCACTTGAGATCTGTTATATCAATTTCTGGAAGTGATAACAGCAAGCAACTGGATAATTCCTTACACAAAACTCCCCACTGTCCCTCTTCTGAAGGGACAGTCCCTCTACTTGACCCAATATTTTGCCCCTTATTTCTCCACAGCTATCTAACACTTAGGTCTAATATATGGCTATGTGCAAATACATTTCTAATTACTATGAAAATGTTTATATAGTTCTTAGCTTTACTACCTGCTCTGCTGCTATTTACTACTACTATAGGTTGCTATGAAGTCATGATGTGTTTTTTAGGTGTTGATAAGCATGTGACTACGTGTGGGTGGGTTGGTTGTGTCATTTCAGTGACAGTGTCCCTCTTTCAATTTGATAAAATTGGCTATCATGCATCCATGTTCCCATTCTGCACTGGTAACTAAATAGCTAAAGTTTTAATTGTTTGCGATAAGCCTTTCTTTCTGGATAAGCAGGGAGCATGAGCTTTGCTTGTGTCAGAGCTATAGGTTTGACTCAGCAGGGAAAATCAGACCTCCGGGGAGAGACCACCGCTTCCCCACAGAGTTCAGGATTCCTTCACTGCTGCATGTTGGCAGAGAACAGGCTTTTTCTACTCAGGCTGTGGTTGCTTTTTACAGAAAACCAACTGTAAGGCTTGGAACCTTTTGTTGTTATGCACCTGATTTAAACTCAACAATTAATTGGGCTTTAACAACTGCTGATAATAGATATGGGCCACAAAGGGAGTGCATTGCATTGCAGGAAGTAGAACCTGCATATGTAATGAGCAAACATGGCTGCCCACTGTATAATTATAAGCAGAAACTACTGATAAAAGTAACATTTCTTTTAAAACATTACCATGTGTGGATAAGATTAAGATAAGCATCACGCTGATCTATTTTCCACGTTTTTTTTTTTTTTTTTAAACTGAGAAGACTAAACATTTCCTAGAAGTCAATTTTGCTGCATTCAGGGATTATTAGTATAAATGTTTAAGCAGTTTACTTTTAGAATACCTGAAATATGACTTCTATGTTAGCATATTTATATTTTGTAATGCCTGTGCTTGTGCATCTCTCAGATATTAGTGAACAGCAATATGTAAAATGATTTCAAAGTCTCTTACGTGATTTCTTGCAAAATTGCAATGCTATTAGATGATGCTACACTACGTTTAGCTTCTACAGAGAGCAAGTTGTATGCATCCCTTTCAGCTAATGCTGTGCCCACTGAAGATCGAGTTTGGAGCTCAGACAGACTCCCACACACAGACAGACTATTAAGCAGACATCAGAGTTTAACCATAGAGGATACAAGTTTTTGGAACAGTGGCACTTCATAATACAAACAGAATGGAAAGATGTGGACACAAACCCCAAAGCACAAATATTCCACAATATTAGTGAGATTACATCAGCTAAGCAAACAGCTTGACAGTTAACTGACCTATGTAGGAGAACCTGGTTCATATCCTGGCAGCTAAAAATTACATTCGGTATCTCTGGAGAGTTTCTAAGGTGGAAATACAAAGGTTGCATAGAGTGTTACTATTTGTGTGTCCCTGGATGGCACTAGGGCCTCCAAGTTGTTTATGTGTGGAAGTGGTGGTATACAGTGTTTTGACACCAGGCTGACCACTCTGCTAAATCAAGGCCACTTGGAAATTATACTGGAGAGAAATATATAAGGACTGGAGAGCCACGCCAGAGTTAGAAAATCGAAAATATGTTTAATCCAATCAAAGTTCAAGCTGAGTCCATATAGATAGTCAACCCATTTTGGGGTGTGTCCCTTTCGTCAGAGTTAGAAAAATAGCTGAAAAATGGAGAGCACATATGTCAAACACATGGCCCGCGGGCCTTGTCATGTGGCCCTCGCACCCAGTTTGGCAGCTGGAACATGGCGGAACTCCATTCTGCCACCTCTGGCTCTCACCCTCCGCCTCCCTCTGTCAATTGTAAACACAGAAGCGTTTACAAATGACAGATTTACCCTAAGTGGCTCCCAGATGTAACCGATCCCTGCACACACACTCACGGCGGGAACAGATCTCCAGAGAGAGCCGCCTACACAGGGAGGTACTAGAGTTGAGCCAGGTAGAAGAGAGTAGAGATGCAAGGAACAAACAAAATGGCCACTGCTCTACCTATAACTGGCCTTTGCAGCAAGGAGCACATGGAAGGGCAATGCATGCAAAACAAAACTAAAGAAATTCCCGGCTCAACTTACCGACCTGCTAACAAACAGAATTGTCCTATCTAACAGTATGCATAAAAAACAGAGATTTAGTTTGCACACATTTACAAATACATGTGTAAGCTACAGAGCCCTGTTAAGGCACCCCAGTATTTGTAGTCCTAACTCTAAATTTTGAGAGCCTCCACAGTGCAAGCACATGGATTATAATGGATAGGCAGTGGTCAGGTGAGCCTGGAGGGAGCTCACCTCTCCTTAAAGGGAGAGTTAGGACTACAGATACCGGTGTGCCTTGACAGGGCTCTGTAGCTTACACATGTATTTGCAAATGTGTGAAAACGAAATCCCTGTTTTTATCATATTGTTAGACAGGACAATTTGGTTGGTTAGCAGGCTGGTCAGTAAGTTGAGCCGGGAATCTCTTTGGGGTTTGTTTTGCACGTGTTGCCCTTCCATGTGCTCCTTGCTGCAAAGGCCAGTTATAGTTGAGGGAAGTGGCCATTTGTTTGTACTGTTGGAATATTGGTGAGGGGATGCACTGGACACCTTTTCTGCCATGGTGCTATATCCTGGGTGTCCAGTGCAAATCTGTGCCTTTAAGAAGGGATGGGCTCACTCCAGGTTCCCCTGCCCGCTGCCTATTCATTATAATGCATGTGCTTGCACTGTGGGGGCTCTTAAAATTCTGAGTTAGGACCACAGATACTGGGGTCCCTTGACAGGGCTCTGTAGCTTACGTGTTTATTTGCAAAAGTGTGCAAACTAAACCTCTGTTTTAAACGCATACTGTTAGACAGGACAATTTTGTTGCTTAGCAGACTGGTTGGTAAGATAAGCCCAGAATTTCTTTGGTTTAATTTAGAAATGCAAGGACCCCTGAATTCTGCACTCTGTACTTGGCGAACTCCTGAACTCTGCACTCTGTACGAAATGCATCTCTAAACCCTGAACCCTGTAGGTAGCCCACCCCTAAACCCTGCACTCTGTATATAGTTCATCCTTATACCCTACAGTCTGTATGTAGCGCACCCCTAAACCCTGCACTCTGTATATAGAGCACCACTAAACTCTGCATTCTGCGCATAAGAAACCCCTGGAACTGCACTCTGTGCATAGTGCACCCCTGAACTCTGCACTCTGTACTTAACGCACTCCTGAGCTCTGTACATAGTGCACCCCAGATAGGATTGACCCTTAGAGGGAAACCATACTGCTGATGTGGCCCTCAATGAAGTTGAGTTTGACACCCCTGGTGTAGAGAATAGACTCAGAGAATTAATCAGCAGCTGGTGATTGCAGTTGCTTGACATTTTGACAGGGATAAAACTTATTTTGGATTTCAATATTTTGGTGCGGTGCTCTAGTTCCTGTAGGCTAGGTGTATATGTGACCTCTACATTCACCATGAGGATTAATCTGTGGACTGTGCTCCTCCCTGTTGCAGAGGCTTTTCGAGACACCTGCTGCCATGATGTGCAAAAGATCCATTGTGCATGTACAATGACCCCAATGCAGCCACTAGATGGTGCCATCATGCCATGATGATGCATTTACAGCAATGGTCTGTAGAGATACAATTATAATGCTTTATGTGTTTATAATTCTATAACATTATATAATAATAATAATAATAATAAAGTAGATTGTGACATGAAAGCTTACAGCCAAATAAATATGAGATAGGAGTGGTTTCTTTATAAATTAACTCTTGAAGGAAAACTGTACTATGAAAAAAAACAAAACAAGGAGACAGCCACTGCTGTCTTTCTTCCCTGAAAAACCTAGCTGCCTTTGGCTTCAATATGTTCAGACACTGACCTAAAACCAGCATGCAGATTAGAAAGTCAAAGATCCAGATCAAAGTTAGTGACTCAGAAAAGTGCCGACACAATTGGACCAGCCAAGAAATATTAGTATTTTCACAAAGGCAGATTCTTTACATTCTTAGCACAGATTTCCTTAAATCTATCTTAGGCAAACCACACCAATTTATTCGGCCAACAGTTTGCAAAGCATGCTGGGATCTGACATGGCATGATGGGTAGAAAGCCGTATTCTGCTTTTCTATACACTATGCAGTTCCATTTATGTCTACTCTACTGCATGCATTAGTATCTATTACATGGCTAGATCTAGTTGGAAGCAGCAAGCAGGAGGCATTATGACAGGTGAGTCTGCTTGGCCGGTTAGCAAGATTTTAGTATTGGGTTACACTGCTGCCCCGATGCAGGATCAATCCTGCGCACAGTGTGGGGGGCTGCAGTGTGACTTACTTTCCGACTCAGGTATAGAGCTTGTTAATGAGGAGCTGGTGCATGTGATGATACTCATGGAGGGGCTCATACCGTAACGGGGGTATGTTCCCGTCAGGGCTGAGGTATGAGTGATCCAGGCAGCCGGGTCTATCGGCCTCACAGGTTCCGCTACAAACAGAACAAAGGAGACAAAAGAAGATGGAGTTATCAGGAGGGAGACAGGTACAACAAGACACAGCAACCCACTAAACGATAAATGTTCTACAAATGTACTACAACTTTTATCAATAGTTTTCCTTATGCTTGTCTTCTCTTATCCTCTAACAGATTTGCTTACTTGTGCATTTGTCATTCTGAACCCGGAAGTTGGCTGGTATTGCTTGGCCATTGAGCTGCGGGCGGGAGATTCCACAAACACAAAGGGGTGGGGATGCTTAAGATATTGTTTACCTAATATGGGTATATGGCCATATTAGGCCACTGATGTCAGGGGAATCCCCACCACTTTGTATACATGTAGCTGCAGGGCAGGAAATCTCCCACCCGCAGCTCATTGACTCAGCAGTGACACCTAACTTCTGGGTTTGCACCGAACCTAAGCTCATCCCTATTCATGAGCACACTTGCCTCTCAATATTCCTTTCCTGGCCAAGAGCTCTCGCTGCCAGAGTAAATAAAGTGATTGTAAAGGCTGAAGGTTTTTTTACCATCATGCATTCTATGTATGTAGGTAAAAAACCTTCTGGGTGCTGCTCCCCCCACAGCCCCCCCCCCTAATACTCACCTGAGCCTCTGAGGAAACCTTGGCTGTCCTGGGTCTCTCTTTCCTCACTGGCAGAGACAGAAGTGGGAGCCATTGGCTCCCACTGCTGTCAATCACAGCCAGTGAGCCGATGAGGAGAGAGAGGGGGTGGAGCCAATCCACAGCCGTATGTGTCTTATGGTTACATAGAGCAGGGCTCGGGAGCTAGGAAGCACCAATGCCCACATAGCAAACGACTTGCTATTGGGGGGCTTTGGTCAGAAGGGAGAGGGGAGGGGGGAGGAGCCAGGAGCACCGGCACGGACGAAGAGGACCAGGGCTGTTCTATGCAAAACCACTGCACAGAGCAGGTAAGACATGTTTGTTATTTAAAAATCCCAAACCTTTATCATCACTGGAAGGAATACTGTATGAGAAGTCAGGGGCTGATTTAGCCCACTACACTTCGCATATAACTAAAACATAAATAGTTCAAATGAGTAGAAATGTTACTAATGTATATTCTAAAGGGGAACTGCATTCTCCCACCCCTGTGCTTTTTTTTCTCCCTATTCCCCTTACCTGTTATATTGGGTTCTCTTCAAAGACATACTCACCTGCCCAGCGTTGTCCTGCAGCAATCCAGTGTTCAGGTGTCGCATCCTGTGCCCCATACCGCCGTCTTTGTCCTCTTTAGCCAGCTGCCTCTTCCAAGTTTAGACAGCCTAGCCCCTGACTGGGTGATGGACCTTACCCCCCAAACCACTCTTTTATTTGGCTCCCACAGCCACCTGGGATATGTGACGGGGTCTTCCAGGGGGCTGCAGGATGAGGACACGCCATTCTCATGTTGGCCTGAATGGCAGCAGGAGGTGGAGTTGCCATTAAAAAACAAACTAAAAACCCCCATTGAAATAGTGATGAGGGGCAGAAGTTATTGAGGAGTAAAGTTCTGCTTTAGACCCCATCCTCCCAAATAATATTTAAAGTGAACAAAATATAACAAACATCAGTTTGACCCCAATAACCATTAAAAAAAAAATCACACAATGTACTTAAAATTAAACATTTCAAACAAAATTCCTCTAGTGTAAGGCCAGCTTAGGCAAACTAAGCCGTGCAAAGAGCAATGATTATATACAAAGAGTGATAGTCAATAGCACCCAGAATTTACCTTAATCAGTTTAGAGCTGTCCAACAATGATCAATCATGTTGCCATTGGTTTCATGTCTTATAAAAACTTGTTCCTACCTGTTGCATAGAAATCACTAGCACAGCTGTACTGGTGAGGGTGGACACATCACTCACCTCTGGGGATAGTGAAGTAGCTCCTAGGGGTGGGATCCCAGCATTTTGCTACAGTCAGGCTGATTGGGCTGTAAATAAGAAATACAGGAAAAAATAAATATCTATCAATATCTGCAAATTATTTCTGTGAGATAACCATCAACTATAGGTGAAAAGAGTTCTAAGTAAAGGACAATGCAGCGCTGGTAATCATAATCAGACCAACTGGAAAGATCAGAGCACAGGCTTGTCCTGACACAGGGACTGGTGTGTAGTAACTTAAAGTAGTATAAATTCTTGTGTGCATCATGCATACATATACCAGAAAGTTATTTTAAAACCACATTTATTTTTAAATCCCTAAAAACTGCTTGATCCATACCCCCCTGCTACCATTCAGTTTCTGGAGAAGGAGCCTGGGGGGAGAAACTGGAGCATTGCTGAGCTCATCCCTAGTTTCTCCCCCAGAGACTGACAGCTGCAGAATGTTCTGAAGGAGGAGCTGGGGAATAAGCTGCCTGTGCAGGGGGCTGGGAAGAAAATGGGCAAGGCAGGAGCAAGCTAATAAATCTTAATTTTTTTGCCCCTCTGAAAAGTGATACGTGGTGAATTACTTTTCAGAGGTATTTGAGCGTTAGTTCAGAGGAGATGTCACCTTCTGAACACCTGTTTAATTAGTGAAAGCCTGCAGCACCATGTGGCACACTGTGCTGCCACATATATGTGTACAGCTAGCAGCACTGTTTTGTGCAGGGAGAGCATATACTCGCACCCCAAGCACAGTGACCATACTGCCACCAACACCTCCCGGTCACGATTTACAATTGACAGGCTCCCGATTACATGGCCACTGTGACAGCCAATCACAGCGATCATATGACCAGGAGCCAGCCGACTACCACCTTCACCATTAACGTCCTCTTAAGAAAAAGGGGTTAAAAGCGTAAGGCAGCCCATACATTCATCATTTTTTGTTTGTTCAACGAGCGAGTTGAATGAAAAAAAAAAAAAAAAAAGATCCAATTCCCCATCCGCACAGTCAATGTGGATGGGAGAATTGTCCTGCTGTGCTATTGTGCTCTGATGGTGAGGAGCCTTCCCCACAATTAAAATACAATAATGAGTGCTGCCAGCTATAGTCAGCGGCACTGATCAATCTGGTACAACCAAATCACGTAGGTCGACATCTGCACAAACAGCATGCCAATACATGGATCGAAATTTGGCTGGTCCCTGCTTGCCAAATTTTGATCCATCTATGACTGTCTCAACACCAGTGGGAAAGAGTTAAAATTTCTGTTCAGTATTTCTGTCTCTCAGCCCACGGGGGGCATTTTTCCTCACTTCCTGTCCCTAAGACATCCTTACAAGAAATGTGGGGTGCAGCTGCCATTGGGACACAAAGACAAGCACAGCAATAAAACCATGGTGGAAGTTCTAAGCTTCCCCCATGATACTAAAAATGTGTGTCTTGTCTTTGTCCTTACTGGAGAGCTATCCCATCCCTTCCTGTGCTCACAGGTTATGAGCTGAAATCTCCCCACTAAAGACACAATTAGCCAAGAAATTGGACAGAGGCTGTAAAGCTGGTCACACACCTTACAATCTGCGCCTACAGTTTCTGAACAATGAAGCCACGTCCAACTAACCCAGCCCCCAGCCCCAACAAAGCCCACCTCCAACCAAAACTTTTCATTTTGTTTTATGTTGGTTTCTCTCCTTTTTTTTTTTTGTTATGGATTTCATTCATGAAATAGAATTTTATAAATATGATACGCTTGATAAACTCTACAAAGCCTTGCCCTCTGACATTTTTAGCCCTAATCCCTCACTCTCTAGGTCAAATAGATGTGTGTTATGTGGTAAATTAAAAAGTTAGAAAGACTGCTCCATGACACCAACACCAAATGGTGGGACAATTTTTTTCTATCCAAATATCTCACAGACAAAATATCCCCTCGGGATTGAGAATTTTGAAAACCTGCTCCTTTTTGGATCCTGCCCACTCCAAAGAGTGGGCGGGTATTGCAGAATTTTGCACTTCTAAATGGATGAGTGTACTTCTAGATCAACGCAAGGCCAGATATACAGAACTTGTACATAAAGTTCAAATTCTATCCCAAGACATTATATCATACAACTGTCTTCTCCCCATTACCTGGATGGACACATTTAAAGAAAATACCAAAAATAAAGAAGATTTACTCATTAAGAATATACTTGGTAAATATAGACGTGACATCGAGGATTATCAACAGAGTAAGTTTTTTTCCTGGAAAGGCACAAAACATATTCCGCCGCTCATGTTAGTGCAGTCCCTGGGGCCTCAGTCTCATCATCGGAAAGGTCCAAATCCGATTCATTCCCACCTCCCTATTCCTCACCATCGCCAAAGGACCATACCTAGGAGCTTTAATCGTGTAGTTTTTTCAGAATTCAAAAAATTATGCCTATCATCCACTCAATCTCAACAACATATACACCATAATCTTAGTCCAGGAGAAAGGTCCGCCCTAAAAAATTTCACCAATAACCCGTCTCTGGTCATCAAACCAGCAAACAAAAGTGGAGGTATCGTCATTCAGGACCGATGCGACTATCTTCCCAAAGCCAATAGACTACCTATCAAAAACTCACTAAGGATCCTCTCCCTACGTTCAAATTAGAAGCTGAGACTCGCATCCATTCGGCTATCACCAATAACATCATTAACAAAAAAGAAGTAGCCTTCCTTTTTAAAAAATACTTCAATACTCCATATTTTATCACTTACCTAAAGTTCACAAAAAACTCCATAACCCTCCTGGCCGACCCATCATTGCATCCATGGATAGTATTACAAGTGGTTTTTCCCAATACATCTATTCTTTTCTACAACCACTTGCTCAAGGTCTTCACTCATACATCAGGGATGCCATAAACCTCCTTGAACGTCTTGAGCCATACTCATGGGAAGAAAATTACATCTGGCTATCACTAGACGTGAATTCATTATACACGTCAATAACCCACAATGTAGGCATGGCTGCCATTCAACATTTTCTTTTACAGGATTCCCTACTCCATCCCCTACAAGCTTCCTTCATTTTGGATTCCACCTTATTTTGTCTAACCCATAATTATTTTCAGTTTGATGGAAACTTCTACCTCCAGACTAATGGTACGGCGATGGGCGCTAGTTTTTCCCCATCATACGCAAACCTCACTAAGGGGTATTAGGAATACCGGTTTATCTGGAACAACAATCCATTTGCTAAACATCTGGTATTTTTTGTGAGATACATAGATGATATTCTGATCACCTGATCAGAGATGGCCAGGCCACCGAAATAGAAGCATTCATTACATACTGCAATAACAATCAGTTAGGCCTCTCCTTTACCTTCAAGTTCAACTTAGACACTCTTCCCTTCTTAGACCTTGAATTAGTTCATGACAATAAACAGATATTTGCCCAAAACTACACCAAGCCTACGGCTGGGAACTCTTACCTCCATTACAAGAGTTGACACCCCCCCATATGGGTCAACAGTATACCCAAGGGCCAACTTTGCCGCCTCAGGCAAAATTGTACCAGAGATCAGGACTACATCACTCAGAGTTCACATCTCAAACAAAAGTTTCTCAATAAAGGTTACCCCCCAAATATAGTGGATCAGGCTAGCAATAAATGGATTTTGTAAAATCTTACCGTAAAATCCTTTTCTCTTAGCTCATCGACAGACGTAGTCCTCGGTGATACACCACCTTCGGGTTATGTTACCTCCGCAGGAGCAGGACTAGACAGGAAATTAAAAAGCTCTGGCCACACCCTAGGGGCAGTCCCAGAGGGTATATCCTCTCTCTCTCTGCCTCAGCAAATCAGTTATGTGAAAAAGCAGTGCTTAGAGAATTTAACCCAACCCAACTCCAAAACAGAGGGGCGGGGACTACGTCTGTCGATGAGCTAAGAGAAAAGGATTTTACGGTAAGATTTTACAAAAATCCATTTTTCTCTAGCGCTCATCGACAGACGTAGTCCTCGGTGATACACCACCTTCGGGACGTCCCAGAGCAGTATCACAACTGAGGGGTGGGAAAATGGAAATCAAATCCCAATCTAGAAGGCCCAACCGGTGCCAACTAGAAGTTTACAATGCTCATCCTTAATGATGAGACTCAACAAAAAAATTTTCAAACAGAAAAAAAAAAAACCCTCGAGGTAGACCACCGGTCTCCTCAAATTGCGGCCTGCAAAACCTTGCGGCCAAATGAGGCATCCGCCGATGCCGTCACATCAATTTTATAGAATTTTGTAAAGGTATGTACCGACGACCAGGTGGCCGCCTTACATACCTGGACCACTGACGCCTGATGGCGAAAGGCCCAGGAAGTACTGAGCGCTCAAGTGGAGTGCGCCCTAACAGGGAACGGAGGACTCTGACCCTTAATAGAATAAGCCTGTACCACCGTTTGTCTAATCCATTTGGCAATGGTCGCGGCAGATGCAGGCAAACCCTTTCTGGGGCCATCCGTGATCACAAAAAGTGAATCCGTCTTACGGAATGATTCCGTAGCTTTCAGGTATACCCTGATTGCCCGAACCACATCTAAGGAATGCAACGCATGTTCCCGATGATGCTTGGGCTGAGGACACAAGGAAGGTAGTACAATATCTTCATTCAGATGAAAATCTGAAACCACCTTGGGAAGAAAAGATGGCTTAGGATGAAGTACTACCTTATCCCTATGAATCACTAGGTATGGGGACTGGCATGATAATGCAGCCAGTTCTGACACCCTGCGAGCAGAAGTAATAGCCACCAAGAAGGCCACCTTCTGGGATAAAGTAAGCAAGGGAATCTCCCTGATGTTTTCAAAGGGAGGTTTCTGTAGAACCGACAAAACCAAATTAAGATCCCAGGGCGGTAAGGGCGCGCGGACTGGAGGAGCCAGGTGCCGCACCCCCTGGATGAAATTCCGCACCAAGGATTTGGTAGCTAAAGGCTTCTGAAAGAAGATTGCTAATGCTGAAACTTGACCCTTGATGGTGCTCAAGGCTAGCTTCTGCTCAACCCCTTGTTGCAAAAAGGCCAATATTCGAGTTACCGAATAGGTACGTGGAGGAAATCCTAAAGATTCGCACCACGCAATATAAGTCTTCCATGTGTGATAATAGACTTTGCTGGAAGTCGCTTTCCTTGCTTTAATAAGGGTAGGAATGACTGAAGCTGACAAACCTCTGTCCTTCAGTACTTGGGTCTCAATGGCCAGGCCATTAAACCCAGCGACTGTAAAGCATGATGGTAATTTGGTCCTTGAGACCACAGACACTCCCTGAGACGAAGTTCCCACGGAACGTCTACGACTAACATGTCCAAGTCGGCCAGGCCGGCTAGAGGAGGCCAGCCTAGAATTTCTAGGACCACTGGCGCTGACTGGATCTGAACCAGGCGTCCCTAGAGGTATCTGGCCCCGACCATCCGAGAAAGTCTGGTCGTTTTCTGTTCCCACACATTTATCAGATACCTGATAGTTATCAGGAAAGGTGATCTTTTCTGGTTGAACCTCAGGGACCGAAGTCACCCGACTAGAGGCTACTTGGCCTATCTGGTCAACCAGATCCGATTCCTGTGAGGTATCGGGACTAATCTTAGGAAAAGGTAAAGGAAAAGATCTATTCAGGGAACGGTAATTACCGCTTCCTGTAGTACTTAAATGTTGGAAGGGAAGAATCGCACCGGTAGTAGTGGTTGATGCTCGATCTAATGTCCTGAATACCGGTGAAAACGTCCCCCCACCCTGAAACCGGGTGGGGGCGCACCTTCAGGCTGTGTACTCCTTTGCTTCGGGTTTGGCTGGGTTGGTCCTTTGCTTGTCCGACCAGCCCTTCTTGAACCCTCCTGGAGGAGTCTTGCCTTTCCCGCTAGTACCAGCCAGGCGCCCTTTATGGGCGGTAAAGAAAGGTCCTCGCTTGTTGCGAGGTCCCTTAGCTTTAGCAGCCTGTGGCAAAAAAGTGCTCTTGCCCCCAGTGGAATCCTTAATGATTTCATCTAGGTTGGCCCCAAATAGACGATTCCCCTGAAAGGGGAGATTTGTCAAGGTCTTCTTGGAACCTAGGTCAGCTGACCAGCATTTTAACCACAGCACACGTCTGAGGATCACCGCTGTCTTAGATGCATGCTCTAATAAGGGAGTAGTGTCCAAGGCTGCGTCACAGATAAACTGTAGCCCTTGTATAATCTGTTCCATCAAATCAGATGTCTCCTGGGGAATATCTTTTCCCCTAAGATCTTGGCGTACCATTTTAGCCCATTCCGTAAGTGTCTGGGAAACTAGACCAATAACAATTACTGGTCTAAATGCTGACCCTATCAGAGAGAAGATGGTGCGGGACTCTGCTTCCATCTTTCGATCCACCGGATCCTTAAAGGACGAAGTGTCCTCCACTGGAATAACCGTGGCTTTATTCAGCCTGGCAATAGGCGGATCCACGACTGGTGGTACCGTCCATTTCTTAATGATGGATTCCTCAAACGGATAGCGTCTAGCAATACGCTTGGAAATAGTAAAGGTACGTTTAGAATGCTCCCATTCTCCTTTAATCTGATTACCGAAACATTTAGGTACAGGAAAAGCCTTCATCGTCTTGATGGGCTTATTAGTACCAAAAGGAATCTCTGTTTCAGTTGCCTCTGCCGGTAAAGCCTCAAGTTTTAAGGTTTCCTGCACTGCCACAACTAGTGCGTCCACCAATGCTTCTTCCTGAATAATAGCAGGAGAAGAAGCGTCCTCCTCACTGTCTGAGGGGGCTTTACCTGGGATAACAGCCCTTGCAGAGGAACCTGAGTCAGAGGTGTCAGATGGTATAGGGGTAGGCGGGGGTCGCTTCCTTGACCCCCGTCCCTGACAGGCCGCCTCCACCCGAGCCACCATAGACTCCAAAATTGCTGTAAATGACTCTATACTCTGTGCACCGGCGGGTCCCGTGGCCCCCTCGAGGGAAACAGGTGGGGGAATATGTGTGGCAGGGTCCATGATAACTCCAGTTACTTCCTGGATAATATAATTCAAAAATAAAACTTTTTTTTTTTTTTTTTTTCGACCCCCAGCGCCACAAAAGCCCCTTAGTGTTACCTGCTAGGGATCCCTATCGATCGAGAGAGAGAGAGAGATAGACCCCCAGGCTCACCACTTGATGCTCAGAGTTTAACTGCAACAGGTTACAGCGCTGTCTTAACAAACAGGAAGTCTTTTGGCTGGCTGCCCAGGAAGAAAGGAGGCGGCTCCGCCCCTCTGTATGCCTTCCGGCGCCTCCCCCAAGCTCCACGAGGTGTTTGGATCACCTCAAACATGGCCGCCCCCATGCTGGAGACACGAGGCTCCGCCAAAATGGCGGCTTGTGCGATCCAGCAAAAAAAATGGCGGCGGCCCGTACTGAATAGCGGTGTGCTGCAGGGCACACAACACTCTCACTGCATGGGGATATGGCGTGGTTGGCGGTACCGGCCCTGGCGGACCGCATGGCCGTTCGGGAGGCCTGCTAATAGCTGGAGATCTGATTAGGAAGGCAGTCTACATGTCCGTGGCTTCTGACTGGTAGGTAGCTTATTCTTAACCCATAAGATTCCCAGAATGCCACAGATTACATCTTTAAGACATGTATACAATTAGATTGTTAGCTCCCAAACCAAGCCTCCTGGCTTTTTTGCACACATAAAATCACACTCAAAATAGGAGGATCTGTGTCATGTTGTAGGATAGAAAGGGACTCTATCTTACCATACAGAGAGGGGCCCGCGTTCACCACAACACCCGTCAGGGGGAAAGGGGGAACATACTACTCACCATACCAGAACCAGGCGGGCACCAACTCCTGACAGTACCCCTCTCCACCGGGGCGGGAGGGCTGTCGACCGATACGGACGCCGTGACTCATGGTCTTTGGCGTTTCGGCGAGACATTTAACTCGCGTGGACAGTCCTTTAATGGGACTTTGTCGCGGCCGACCCAGCGCGGAGCTATGGCCTGCACGCGCTCGTAGGCTGAACTGGGGTGACCACCGGATCTCAACATCCAGCCCGTCGCCCAGTTCAGCTTTCTTGCTTGAAGATCTCACAGGAACACTGGAGAAAAAAGCTGTCTAAAAAAAAAAAAAAATCCTTTAAGAAAAAATTCTTGCCAGGACCTAAGATCCCAGCAAGGTGTCTAGGTCCTTACTCCTAACTAGACAGAAAATAACTGATTTGCTGAGGCAGAGAGAGAGAGGATATACCCTCTGGGACTGCCCCTAGGGTGTGGCCAGAGCTTTTTAATTTCCTGTCTAGTCCTGCTCCTGCGGAGGTAACATAACCCGAAGGTGGTGTATCACCGAGGACTACGTCTGTCGATGAGCGCTAGAGAAATGTATCTTACTGGCAAACCAACACCATCTGAGAAATCCAGTGATAACCTGCCTGCTAGATTCATTACTAGATTTCATAATAAATATAAAAAGATGGAAGGTATCCTAAATAGACATTGGAACATTCTCCTATAAGACCCTCACCTCCCGAACATTCTGGATCCAAGACCCAAAGTCACTTATTGAAGAGCCCCTACACTCGAAAACAAAATTGCCCCCCGCAAATTACCCGAACATAAGATTTCCCATCCTTTGAACCTTATTCCCCTCAAGGGAATGTACCCATGTTGAAAAAAACTCTGCAAGATTTGTGACTTTATCAATTATGGTCAAAAATCTTTCTCTCACAATGGTCAAACCTACCCATTGGACAAACATCGCCGTTTCATGGAGGATGGCTCAGATAAACAGTGTTCCCAGGCATTTTTTAGAAGCCCACAACAGATCCACTGAGGGTCTGCGCGTCTGGATCATAGAGGCTATACCCAGTCATTTTTCAGAAGCCCAACGCTTCTCCAAATTATGCCAGCGTGACACTTGCTGGATTTACACCTTTGATACGCTTAAGCCATACGGCCTTAATGAGGTGTTAGAGATCAGCATCATTCTCTAGGCATTCGCCTTACATCCCTATCATATCTCCTCCTCATTACTCTATTTCATAATATGTACAATATATATTTTATATATTTTTTTATTATTTGTATTTCCGTAATTGTTTAATTTATTTATTTCTTATATTAATCTTTATTTTCAATTTTCATTCCCTTTATTCATTTTTATTTTTTCATTTTTATTTTATTTTATTTATTATTTTTTAACTTTGTGGTATTTCTTAATTCGTATTACTATTTTTCAATTTCAATTTATTTTTGATTATTACCCACATATTTTTCTTTTCTTTTTTCTATCTGGTTATACTATGTATTTTAACTGACTGTTAGTTTCTCTTTTATATAATACAAACTCTAGATGCACAAATGTCTATTTTTCTGAATATATGGTATTGTCTTATCCACAGCCCATTATTACCAGCCTTAAGCAGTCCCATTGTTCCTTTAATTGGCTGTAACGTTGATTGGACATGCCCCTTCTTTCATCCCAGTTTATATGAATCAGGCTCCTTCCTTATCTACCCGTACTTACACTTGAGAAAAGAGTGCGCATGCCTGTTGTGAGCTTGGCGCATGCTCTGAAACGCGACGCGTCATCTTCCCGCCCCAGCCGAACCCAGAAGAGGCAAAGCCGGCCTCTCCCTCTCCCGGCTTCATCTCCTTGGCTGCCATCACCCTTACATCTCCGGACGCTGGATCCTACAGCCATTCCCGCGGACCGCCAGACTGATAAAGAGCCTGTGATCTTTTACCCCATGTGAGTTATTAATATTGTGTGCTTCCCTGGAATAAATGAATACTGCACTTAGAGGCGCTCTGCTTGTTTCTTCATATGCTTTCATTTTGTTTTGGATAGAGGTGGGTAGCATTAAACTGTCCTCACATGGTACAAGCTGATTGTAAATCTAAAACGTTTATATTTACCAATACTATGCAGTATGAACTAGAGCTGCACGATTCTGGCTAAAATGAGAATCACGATTTTTTTGCTTAGAATAAAGATCACGATTCTCTCACGATTCTCGGCGCAACATCATCTTTTACATTATATAAAAAAATTGGGCTAACTTGTATTTTTTTCCCCAAAAAACTGTGTTTGAAAGACTTCTACACAAATACCGTGTGACATAAAAGATTGCAATGATCGCCATTTTATTCTCTAGAGTCTCTGCTAAAAAAAATATATATAATGTTTGGGGGTTCTAAGTAATTTTCTAGTAAAAAATACTTTAAGAGGTTAAACTGCTCTCCCTTACAGCCGGAAGTTCATTCCTTTGATCTAAAGAACGAAAACATACAGTGGGTACGGAAAGTATTCAGACCCCCTTAAATTTTTCACTCTTTGTTATATTGCAGCCATTTGCTAAAATCATTTAGGTTCATTCTTCTTCCTCATGAATGTACACATAGCACCCCATACTGACAGAAAAACACAGAATTGTTGACATTGTTGCAGATTTATTAAAAAAGAAAAACTGAAATATCACATGGTCCTAAGTATTCAGACCCTTTGCTGTGACACTCATATATTTAACTCAGGTGCTTTCCATTTCTTCTGATCATCCTTGAGATGGTTCTACACCTTCATTTGAGTCCAGCTGTGTTTGATTATACTGATTGGACTTGATTAGGAAAGCCACACACCTGTCTATATAAGACCTTCCAGATCACAATGCATGTCAGAGCAAATGAGAATCATGAGGTCAAAGGAACTGCCTGAAGAGCTCAGAGACAGAATTGTGGCAAGGCACAGATCTGGCCAAGGTTACAAAAAGATTTCTGCTGCACTTAAGGTTCCTAAGAGCACAGTGGCCTCCATAATCCTCAAATGGAAGACGTTTGGGACGACCAGAACCCTTCCTAGAGCTTCCGGCCAAACTGAGCTATTGGGGGAGAAGAGCCTTGGTGAGAGAGGTAAAGAAGAACCCAAAAATCACTGTGGCTGAGCTCCAGAGATGCAGTCAGGAGATGGGAGAAAGTTGTAGAAAGTCAACCCTCACTGCAGCCCTCCACCAGTCGGGCTTTATGGCAGAGTGGCCCGCGGAAGCCTCTCCTCCGTGTAAGACACATGAAAGCCCGCATGGAGTTTGCTAAAAAAACACCTGAAGGACTCCAAGATGGTGAGAAGTAAGATTCTCTGGTCTGATGAGACCAAAATAGAACTTTTTGGCCTTAATTTTAAGCGGTATGTGTGGAGAAAACCAGGCACTGCTCATCACCTGTCCAATACAGTCCCAACAGTGAAGCATGGTGGTGGCAGCATCATGCTGTGGGGGTGTTTTTCAGCTGCAGGGACAGGACGACTGGTTGCCATTCGAGGGAAAGATGAATGTGGCCAAGTACAGGGATATCCTGGACAAAAACCTTCTCCAGAGTGCTCTGGACCTCAGACTGGGCCGAAGGTTTACCCTCCAACAAGACAATGACCCTAAGCACACAGCTAAAATAACGAAGGAGTGGCTTCACAACAACTCCGTGACTGTTCTTGAATGGCCCAGCCAGAGCCCTGACTTAAACCCAATTGAGCATCTCTGGAGAGACCTAAAAATGGCTGTCCACCAACGTTTACCATCCAACCTGACAGAACTGGAGAGGATCTGCAAGGAGGAATGGCAGAGGATCCCCAAATCCAGGTGTGAAAGACTTGTTGCATCTTTCCCAAAAAGACTCCTGGCTGTATTAGATCAAAAGGGGGCTTCTACTAAATACTGAGCAAAGGGTCTGAATACTTAGGACCATGTGATATTTCAGTTTTTCTTTTTTAATAAATCTGCAACAATGTCAACAATTCTGTGTTTTTCAGTCAGTATGGGGTGCTATGTGTACATTCATGAGGAAGAAGAATGAACTTAAATGATTTTAGCAAATGGCTGCAATATAACAAAGAGTGAAAAATTTAAGGGGGTCTGAATACTTTCCGTACCCACTGTACATTGTAAAGCATTTTGTTTATACTTATCTAGCAGCTTTAACAATGTTGATAAACATTTGCCGAAGACTTTGTTTTTTTTTTTTTTTTTACTGCTGTGAGTGAGCAGAAAACGGCTCAGTAAGAATCGAGGACATGCAGTTTTTGCAGTTTTAAGATCGTCACGGGGGTACATCGAGATCGCGATTTTTTAACGATTAATTGTGCAGCTCTAGTATGAACTATGAAGCAGTGTTCATTTTGACCTCAAATTTCAATTTCGCTTTTGTTGTAGTCTTTGACCAAAATGCCATTTTATTTTTATTTTAGTCATCTGAATTGTTTTAGTTTGAGTCATATTTTAGTCATTTAAATAGTGTTAATTACATCGAAAATATATTCGTTGCCAAAATTAACACTGCTGTTAGGTAGGTCTTTGCACCAGATAAATGATGGAGGAGAGAGTCTGTTGGAAGAGGCATCTGTCTCATTTTGTAGCTCTGCCACAAGGATTTAAATGACCATTCCGCTCTTAATTCCTAATACCTGTGTTACTTCTGTGCTAATTTATTGCAATACACATTGGGATTGGATGCCATGGAAACTATCAACCTAATGACATATGCATTTCATTGAAAATGCATTTATGTGAGTCCACTTTAATGCTCCTTCACACCAAAGCAATTTTATACATTTGGGAGGCATGGAAACCGCATGAAAAATAAAACACTCTTTCAGTGTCGCCTGCTATTCTTGTGCCATTTGATTTTCTCTTGAAGCTGAAAAGTCCACAATAGAAGCCAAGGTTATGGCGATGGGGGCCAAAGCAAGCTAAATTGTTTGCTATCAGTTCAGATTAAGGGCCCATTCACACCAGTAGGCATGCTTTATACTGCATATAACACGTACACGCTGGTGTGCAGAGGCATTGTAAAAACACATTGCAGTATTTATGTAATCTTTTTAACCATATCTGAAGCCAACAAAAAAAATGGCATTTAACTCTATGCACAGTAGCGTGTTGTTTTCAACAACTATTGTTCACTCAGTGTCAATGCGTTTAGCCCGCGTTGATCTAGCTTTAGGGATCCTCAAACTATGGCCCTCCAGCTGTTGCGGAACTACACATCCCATGAGGTATTGTAAAACTCTGACATTCACAGACATAACAAGGCATTATGGGAATTGTAGTTCCTAAACAACTGGAGGGCCATAGTTTGAAGACCCTTGACTAGCTGATCAATGCAGCTCAGCACACCTGGTGTGAACCAGCCCTAAAGAGTAGGAACCAGAAATGCTAAATTTAAGATCCTTTGGCAGCTGACGACAGCAGAGATAATGTTTTGGTTACTGTGAGTGACATTTATGCACGCACAGCTGCCTTCCCATATAATAAAGCCCTGGCTGACAATAGGTAAGGGGCTGTTCACACTAGCACATTGCAGTAAAGCTGGCCATGAGTACCAGTGCCGATACTAAGCATTTTTTTAATGAGTACTTCTACTCGTGCAAATGCTCCCATACGAAAACCGATTCCTTCAAGTCTGCAGACTGTAACCGCCACGCCTTTAAACCCGGTTTACATAAATGCAAATTGGATGTTTTTTGAACCGCATCAGATTCGCATGTCGCCTTTTCAATGGAGCTGGGTCACATGTGTGCGCTAGCCGCAACACGTTTTTAAAAGAGTTCAGTGCGATTTTGAGCACGGTTCAAGTGCGATTTCCAGTATCATATACTTTGACAATTCGAACCTGAATCAATAATTGGTATCGGTCTTAAAAAACTGGTCTCGGTGCATCCCTACTGGCCATAGATGGATAGAATTTCAAACAAGAATTCTTAGGTAAATTTGAACAAAAATTCTAAGAACATTTTCAGAACATTTGAATGTCATTCAAAAGGTTTTGTTTGCTTTTAACATTTGATTTTGGAATAAATGGAATTTACTAAATGAAAACCACATACGCTGTTAGAAATGCATTTGTTCGAGAAAAAATTTTCATCCTGCTCTTTTGACATTTCTTGTCGCTGCGGTCAAAAACAAACATTAATTTGACCCACTAATGATTAGAAAAATGAAGGAACTTTCTTAGAACACTCTCTTCCTAAGAATTTTTGTGTAAAATTCCATGGTCAGCTTAACATATACTGTATTTGCACATTTATTGTGCGTTGTGTTCATTTTGAATTGGCTGCTGCTGCATTAAACAGGACATGGCAGCAATTTAGCACAAAAAAAAACACACAGTTGGTTTACATATGTATGCTACAGTGCACTACAACACAAGTGTATATAGCTTTACTGCCTAGGTGCATTGGAGTGTCATGGAAAACAATAATGCAATGCACTGCAATTAACTTCATGCCTTTCGGTGCTTCACGGCAATGCACTGTTAAAAAACACTTTTTAAAGCAACACATACGTGTGAACACACCATAAGACCCCATTCAGTCCTTTCCTTTTTGGCGCAGAGTGTTAACGTTATATCACACATTACCATTGATTGTGTTAAGGCAGCATTTATTTATATGTGCCACCAGCGCACC
Organism: Pelophylax lessonae; assembly: GCF_965119305.1. Lineage (NCBI taxonomy): Eukaryota > Metazoa > Chordata > Amphibia > Anura > Ranidae > Pelophylax > Pelophylax lessonae. Next base: position 87,445,766 of record NC_138779.1, on the reverse strand, counting down.
ACGACAGACCAGGAAATGCACTTGCACTATTATCCCTGACACAGCACACCACAATCGATGATAGTACATCGCCATATGTGCGCTGCAATGCAGGTGCATCGGTGGTATGTTCCTCTAATTGGCTGTTGTACCATAAAAACTAACGTGTGGATGGACAGTTGGCCCAAACTGATGTTCAGACCCCACTATTAAATACATTTACACCATTTTACCTGTACCTTTTCAAGATGTATTGGCATATAAAAGATCTCTAATGTGTAATGTGTAACTAGAGGTAAAACATATTTTTTAATTTTGGATAGAGTAAGGGAGGGTTAATGTATACTGTATATTAATCCTATATACATATAGAAAATGGAATATTCACTACAGTCAAATAACTTCAGAATCCTAATTGCCACATACTTACCCAGGTTTAGATACAATTTCTCTCAAGACTCTGACTGCATCATCGTTGCTCATGTTCTCAAAGTTCACATCATTTACCTGGAATTGTAAAAACAAACAGATTGTCACTAAAGTAATATAATGTTTTGTAATAATGAGCATGGTCAAATGTCACCAGAATGTCCAAAATTACAGAAGATAGATAGATAGATAGATAGATAGATAGATAGATAGATAGATAGATAGATAGATAGATAGATAGATAGATAGATAGATAGATAGATAGATAGATAGATAGATAGATAGATAGATAGATAGATATTAGCGGCGTACACATGGGCCAAATATCGGGCGGCATCGACTGGTTCGAAAAAAAACAGCCAACATTTGGCCTGTGTGTATGGCAGCTGGGCCAGCTAATGTCGAAAGGGCATGAACGAAAAAGGTCTGGCGATGGGCACCTGATCAGGGCTTTTAGACAAAGACTGAGAGCCCTGATTGGTGTGTTCTGGTGGTGGGGGGGCATCCCCCTGTCAAAACACAATAGCACAGCGCGGGAGATCGATGTACTAACATCAGTTTGTTAGTTCAGTGGCTCATTCTGAGCTCTTCAGTTTCTTTTTTTTTTTGTTCAGCCCACAGGGTTAAATGGGAAAAGAAACGAAAAGTGTGTACTAGGCTTAAAAGTTTCCATATTGTCCAACCCTCTCAGAATGGTTTCCGATATGTCATATGGTAATGAATGCACACAATGTAAATCCAATCTATTCCAATAGTCACACAATAAAAACAGATTAGGGTATAAGTATACACCTAAGTAAGAAACAAAAATGTATAAAGTACATCAATATTTCAATGACATACAATTGTCATTTATGTAAAATACAGCAACTAAAACTGTTATCTCTGCATACTTATGTGATGCACTGACTGACTATCCCACCTATGAGTACAATTATAACTTACTCCTTTTTTATTATGTAAATTAAGGTATAGGATGCTTTCTACAGCCTGAAATAATTCCAAACAGTTTTCAATTAACTAAATGATTAGGACTGTTATTTATTTATCCTTGTTGAAAATGGACTGTGGATTCTTTTACACAGAGCAGCTTACATACCTTAAAAAGTTGGCTAAAGAAGAGGCAAACTATTTATTGTGCATCGTACATACCATACCCCTACTCATTTATACAAATGGCAAAGGAGGGACTCTCCGCTATGCCCTCGTTGTAAGATTCATAATGGTACGCTTATTCATATGTTATGGAAATGCCCCAAACTTACCCGATACTGGAAAACAATAATATTAACTATTAATAATACATGGAATATTACTCTCCCTTATGAACCAAAAATAGGATTGCTAGGTTGCTTGAATGGGAAGGATTATGTGTGTGTTTTAGTTCTGATTATTGTACCTATCTTGTTGTAGTGTTAATTTTTACTTTAATAAAAATTATCTGATTGAAAAAAAAAGAAGAGGCAAACTGTAATGGATTTGGATCAATTGTATTATTTGTATGAGTATATGTTTGTAAACTGATGTTTTAGAGCTACTTTTCTTCTTCTATGTGGAACCTTTTGCTGGCCATATACGTATAGATTTTTGGACGAGAATGTTTGAAAATTGTCTTTTGCTTTTAACATTCATTTTTTAAATGAATGTAATTTCTGAGCGATAACCACATAAACTGCCCGAAAATTAATTGATCTAGAAAAGTTTTTTTTTCCTGCCCCTTTGAATTTTCCCGTCACTGCAGTAGAAAACGGACATCGATTTGACCCCCACTTACGCTTAGAAAATCAAACAAATTTTCTTAAAACGAAACTCTGTGGGTGTATGGGCAGCATAAGGTTTACAAATAATTATGGGGTGCATCTGGATTCTCAGAGCATTATGGGTTTTCTTTGCTTTTAAACTCTCTCTCTAGTTAACGTTTGGTAGGCTGCCTTCTTAAAGCGGTGTTCCGCCACCCCCCCCCCCACTCCAAAAATTAAAAGTCATCATCTACACATACTTTAGCTGCTGACTTTTTATATTAGGACACTTACCTGTCCTGGAGTCCAGTGATGTTGGCACCACAGCCGATGTTTCCTTTGGCTGCCGGATGCTGCCGCAGCCATTTCCGGCTTCACGGCCGGGTCCCTACTGCGCATGCACAATGTGCACTGCGCTCTCTTACTGGCAAAGGGAGGAGGAGAAAGGAGGGGCCGAACTTCTGACGTACCTCGCAGTGGGGAGGTCCAACGGAAGTGGGGACAGGGTACCTGTCAAAAACAGGTACCCGCTCCCCCCTCCCCCCTGAAAGGTGCCAAATGTGGCACTGGAGGGGGGAGGAGACAGATAAGCAGAAGTTCCACTTTTGAGTGGAACTCCTCTTTAACAGACAGGGAGGGGAAGCAGTCATTGCTCTGACTCATTCAATAATTTATGTAAATTGGAGATTGAGATATTGGGGTATGTAAGCAACTGTTTTTTCCTTGGAAGCTCATTGTTTGAAACAGGATTCAGAAACAACTGGGTTATTCTGTCTGTAGGTAGCAATAAAACCCAATTGCTTCTAAATATTGTACCCCTCAAGTGTGGGAAAAAAATATATTTCTAAATTTCAGTCTTTGTTATACTGAAGAAAATATAAGGAAGACCTCCATACTTTTCCTTAAGTATGGAAGGTGTGAATTATTTGTACAAATTCTGTATATTTTACAGATATGAATATTTAATGTGTTTATATTTAGTAAAATAATTTTATATACAGTATATACAGGTGCATCTCATAAAATTAGAATACCATCAAACTCATATTTTTTTTATAAGAGCCGGTTCACACTGGGGCGATTTGTCAGGCGACCTGGTCGCCTGACAAATCGCCGCGGGTCGCCTGCCATAGATTAGCACAAGACCCGACTTAGAAAAAGGGTCCTGAGCTACTTTGGGGCGACCTGGAGCGACCTGCATTGACTTGACATGATATGAAGTCCGTGCATGCCGCTCCGAGGTCGCGGTGCGAGCTGCGCACCGCGACTTCACAGGTCGCCCCGGCAAGTCGGGTCGCGCCTATGTGAACCGGCTCTAAATGCGTTAGACACAGAGTGATATATTTCAAGCATTTCTTTCTTTTAAATTGGATGACTATGGCTTACAGCAAGTGAAAACCCAAAAATCAGTATTTCAGAAAATTAGAATATTACATGAGACCACACACACACATATATATATATATATATATATATATATATATATATATATATATATATATATATATATATATATATATAGTATCTCACAAAAGTGAGTACACCACTCACATTTCTGTGAATATTATATTATATCTTTTCATGTGACAACACCGAATGACACTTTGCTACAATGTAGTGAGCATACAACTTGTATAGCAGCCTAAATTTGCTCTCCCCTCAAAATAACTCAACACACAGCCATTAATGTCTAAACTGCCGGCAATAAAATCCCTAAATGAAAATGTCCAAATTGGGCCCAAAATGTCAATATTTCATGTGGCCACCATTATTTTCCAGCACTGTCTTAACCCTCTTGGGCATGGAGTTCACCAGAGCTTCACAGGTTGTTACTGGAGTCCTCTTCCACTCCTCCATGACGATATCACGGAGCTGGTGGATGTTAGAGACCTTACGCTCCTCCACCTTCCATTTGAGGATGTTCCACGGATGCTCAATAGGGTTTAGGTCTGGAGACATGCTTGGCCAGTCCATCACCTTTACCCTCACCTTCTTTAGAAAGGCAGTGGTCCTCTTGGAGGTGTGTTTGGGGTCGTTATCGTGTTGAAATACTGCCCTGCGGCCCAGTCTCCGAAGGGAGGGGATCATGCTCTGCTTAAGTATGTCACAGTACATGTTGGCATTCATGGTTCCCTCAATGAACTGTAGCTCCCTATTGCTGGCAGCACTCATGCAGCCCCAGACTATGACACTCCCACCACCATACTTGACTGTAAGCAAGACACACTTGTCTTTGTACTTATCACCTGGTTGCCACCACACACGCTTGACACCATCTGAACCAAATAAATTTATCTTGGTCTCATCAGACCACAGAACACGGTTCCAGTAATCCATGTCCTTAGTCTGATTGTCTTCAGCAAGCCGTTTGTGGGCTTTCTTGTGCATCATCTTTAGAAGAGGCTTCCTTCTGGGACGACAGCTATGTAGACCAGTTTGATATAGTGTTTCGGCGTATGATCTGAGCACTGACAGGCTGACCCCCACCCCTTCAACCTCTGCAGCAATGCTGGCAGCACTCATACATCTATTTCCCAAAGACAACCTCTGGATATGACGCTGGGCACGTGCACTCAGCTTCTTTGGTCGACTGTGGCGGGGCCTGTTCTGAGTGGAACCTGTCTTGTTAAACCGTTGTATGGTCTTGGCCACCATGCTGCAGCTCAGTTTCAGGGTCTTGGCAATCTTCTTATAGACTAGGTAGAGCAGCAATTATAGCTTATGTAGAGCAGCAATTCTTTTTCTCAGATTCTCAGAGAGTTCTTTGCCATGAGGTGCCATGTTGAACTTCCAGTGACCAGTATGAGAGAGTGAGGCCTCTTTCAAACGGAGCAGACCGTATTGCGATCCGCTCCGGCACTTTTTTTTTTTTTTTTAACAACGGACACGGATGACACTTGTGTCATCCGGTCCATATGCCCGCATATCATTCCATCCGTTTGCGGATGATATACGGACATAATGTATGTCTATGGGATTGCGGATGTCAGCGGATGACACCGCTGACATCCGATTTTGCGTCCTTTCCATTTTTTAAACGGAAGAAAAATAGGGTTCTGTTCCGTTTCAAAAAACGGAACAGAACTGAAAGGACGCAAATCGGATGTCAGCGGATGGTTACGCAATCCCATTGACATGCATTATGTCCGTATATCACCCGCATACAGAACGCCCGTGTGAAAGAGGCCTAAGAGTGATAACACCAAATTTAACACACCTGCTCCCCATTTACACCAGAGACCTTGTAACACTAACGAATCACAAGACACTGGGGAGGGAAAATGGCTAATTGGGCCCAATTTAGACATTTTCATTTAGGGGTGTACTCACTTTTGTTGCCAGCGGGTTTAGGCATTAATGGCTGTGTGTTGAGTTATTTTGAAGGGACAGCAAATTTACACTGTTATACAAGGTGTACACTCACTACTTTACATTGTAGCAAAGTGTCATTTCTTCAGTGTTGTCACATTAAAAGATATGATAAAATATTTACATAAATGTGAGGGGTGTACTCACTTTTGTGAGATATTGTGTGTGTATATATATATATATATATATATATATATATATATATATATATATATATATATATATATTTATTTATCAGCAGCATATTGTATTCTACTGATTGTTTGATTCCTGAAGACTGTACAGCAATTCTGTCTCTATGACCACATCTTGTATTCTATAACCTTTTATCTTGTTCCTATTTGTAAAATTATAAAGTAAAATTATACGTAAAACATATAACAAAATCTATATTCAGTGTACGAGACTCCTTCCCTGGACATATTAAAATGCAGCACTTTTATCCTGCATTCTCCTTGTAAATAGGGAGGTTGGAGAAAGGGGAAACAATTCCCAGTATATATGAAGCTTAGTAATATCAAAGGCAGCTGACATGAGCCTGTGATGGCATTAAACCATCCCCTGTGTATTCTCGGCAAAGTCAAAGAAACACAAGTAATCTTGTAAATGACTCCTGAGGCTGTGTGATAATCAGCCGCATGTCAGCTGCTGTTTGGGTAGTGATACCGCACTTTTCTCTTCCAGGATGGTGTAATGCTATAAGACGCACTCTGAATAATACAGTGCATAGCCGGGGGGGTTACAGTAACTCACAGCAACCAATCACAAGCTTAAATCTGTTTCCTGCACACTGTTTTTTTCCTTTATATTTTTTAGTACATTTATGTGCCTAGACTCCTCAGAATCATGACTTGGACCTCTCAAATTTTAAGCTCCGTGTTAAAGTGCACGTATTGTTATAAATCCATTTCTGTAGTTTAAACAGAGCTGCTGGTTATGGCTTAAAGTGGAACTCTAGGCAAACCGCTAAATACCCAGATTGAATACACATACTGGAGCTGATTTAACTGACAAAAGATTTCTATGACATGACTAAGCACCCTGTACTCTCCATTCAGTTTGATGGAGCGTCTGTTCTTTGGTCTCCGGTGAAGTAAAAATTCCCAGTTCAGTACAATGGAGCAAGTGGCTTTGCGGTGCAGACATCCAAATTCTTGCAGATCAGGGACATGTGAGTATAAAGCTGGTGATACACTACTCATAATTCTGCCGATTCCTACTAAATCAACCAAAATATGAACCATGTTGGCAGTATGGGCATCACAGCTCAACTAAAGTAGAGAAACAATTCAAGGGAGCTGGGTGGAAATTGCTGGCCAAAGACATCAAATCAGATTCAATCATTGTTTTGGTATTCAAAAAGCCACGGATGTTGCAGCTGTCTGAATACAATAGAAGGCAGGGAGATTCCTCCATCCATACTTTTTAGCATGGATGGAGGAATCAATCGATACTGCGGGCTGAACAAAATAAGTCTGAAAGTGAGGCTTACTTTAGACTGACAGGGAGGGAGGGCACTACAACATAAGTGTAACTGCACCAAATATGAAGAGACATCCTAAAGCTAGTATCAATGTGGATTTTTTGTTAAGAGGCAGTCACCAAAGGCAACCATCATACATCTTGCATGACCAGGTTAAAGGCTGCATTCACACAATGACACACGACAGCAGGGGTCGCTCATGTGAGGGTTTTTGTGCACGGCGCCATGCTATGTGTATTGAACAGCCCATTTATTGTAATGGGCTGCCCTACGTGCAACAAAAGCAGAAAAGTCACTTATGCACCTTTTTGAGCTTTGCTCATTTTTAATCACATTTTGCTACCTTTTCGTGCTTTTTTTTCACCAATAACAATAATTGCCACAAAATAACAATTAATGGCACTGCAAAGGAGACATGTAAACATTCACATAATTGCATAGTGTAGCCTACAGCTAAACTCTAGAAAGATGATTAAAAACATCATTTAACTCAGTTATTTATTTAAGGAAAAATATATATATTTTTTTTTAAAAAAATCTACCATAAATATCCAAATCTGTCTTGATTTATCTGAACATACTTACAGGAGGGGACAGCAGAGAGATGAACTCTTTGATGTGCTTCTGGTCATCCTCATTGGCGGCGGTTCCCCATCCAGGGAAGGTCGGAGACGCTGGGACCAGATGCTTTACCGGTACTGATTCTAAGCTTATATTTGACCTACCCTCCGTGTTACTGGGCTTATTTACCCCTATGCCCTTATACCCAACATATATATGGTCGGGTGGTCTAATTGTACTTGTATGAACTACGTTCCCTAACACCTACTATTACTCATATGATGTTTCTGGCATGCCACTCCATCTTCCTCGTTACAGTACTTCGGCTTTGCCTCTTACCGTGGAGATATAATTTGGATATACTCAGAGCAAATGTACCAGTAGCTCCAGAGGAAGCAGTTTCAAGCGAAACATGTACAGCATTCTGGCTGTATGAAATATCTGCACATCAGACATCACATCAATCGACCTTATGGACGACAACACATATCCCTGTCATCGTCTGTGAGATCTGTATGATGTGACGTATGCCTATATCATTACTGTATTAAGTACTTTGTATATCCATATACCAATATTTTCTGTTGGTGGTTCAATGTAGCAATGCCTCTATTGAGGAGAAATATCTATGTTGTTATGTTTTTTTAACTGTTAATCAATAAAGATTGTTATTTTTATTTATTCAGTGCCGTTAAAGTCCATGCTTTTTCCAATAACACAATGGTCATTCTCATTGTCTAACCATAGGCCAGGAGGTGAACAAGCTGAACTGATTTATGCAATAGAGGTTGCTGGCCTAAATGTCCCTCCGGTGGGACTAGTACACTGTGGCTATACCTTACAAATATTTTGGCATGTAAGATAGTTCCTATAAGTGTATTTCATATATATATATAGCTTTGTCTAGAGTTTAGCTTAAAAAAAAAATGTCTTCAGAAAAGCAAAAACACTGTTACAGTTATTATACCTGTAGAAGCATATCTCCGGGCTCAATTCTACCATCTGCAGCCACAGCTCCACCCTTCATTATAGATCCAATGTATATTCCTCCATCTCCGCGGTCATTGCTCTGCCCCACAATACTGATACCTAGAAAGTTATACTTCTCTGGTAGAGGAAGCACAAAGGGAAACAGCAGAAATATAAACCAATGGCCAGGACAGCTGCCTTCAGCATCAATAGTACTTGTAAATAGTATTTGTGAAAAATATGTTAAATGCAAAAACTAATAGCAGCCAATCACATTTTATCTTTCATATGTCTACAGTAAGTGATGTCTACTGTATCAAGCTGCTCTACTGTACCAACAATTAGTTTCCGTACACAGAATCACACAGGAAAGCTCTATTTTGGGCCCTTTCAAGGTTTTGTATCTTAGATGAAGCCCCGATTAAGGGGGAGTGTTTTTCTGACCCCAAAAACACGGTGGATGTTTATTAGTATAAACTAATAAATGAATTTGGACTGTCACCCTTTCCCATTAGTGCATGCTTTTCTACATTGGTCAGGGATCTCAAATGCAGATATCTTGAAGTCCTCAAAATGCATACAAGGCCAATAGTCTTACTCCATTTTTTAAAATTAAAGAATGGTTTAAAATGTATGTCAGGGCTTTATTTCTGTCTCTGACCCCATTAGAGAAATTTCTTGTGCCTGTAATAGCTGCACAAGAAATGGTGAAGTTGTCACCAGGACAGGAAAGCAGAGACAGTAATAAAACATTGTCAGACTATTCTAACCCTTTCTCTAAAATACATGTTTGGTTTTGTCTGTGTCTCCTTTGGATAAATATCCCATAATTTCCTATAGTGACAGGAAGTAAGGGGAAATATCCCCAAAGTAACAGCAATAAAAACCTGATAGGAGGCTCTAACCCTTCCATACACTATCCAAAACTAAATAAAATGTTTTGGCTGAAGTTGGGCTTGGGTGGTCTCCCTCTTTAAAGGGGAACTAAACCCTCCTATTCTTTACTGCCAAGGAAGCTGCCATCTTAGCTTCTGTTTCATGTGCTTCTGTTTCTGTGTCATGGCACTTACCAATTTTATTTAAATCGTTTGTGAACAAGCAGGATTTTTAGGAAGAACTACATAATGCGTCTTCTGCATTAAAGTATTTTTACCTGCCTGTCCGCAATGTAAAATGAGCTGGGCATGTACAGCTCAATATAAAATGTCACCATATGCCAAGATGAATGAACTCCTATGCATGCCTAGGAGTGATGTCAACTGGACCAGCCAATCAAAAAGGCCAAAGATTGGAACCTGGAAATAAGACCATCCAAAGATGTCAGAGGCCAGCAAGAAGCTCCAGAACAATGGATTGCTGGAGTGGAGAGAAGTATAGTTCTTCTCTAATATGTAATGTTATTTAGTTCTGACATGCTTCTTTCCCACATTAGAATAAATTGATCTTCACCACTAGGATGGTCTACAGCAGATCTGGTACTTACCCATGTTCAGGGTAACTGTGATGATGTTTAGTGACATGGTTGAGTCTGTAATGCTGCTGAAGGATGAAGACTGTAAAGGACATAGAAGGCCATCATAAATAAATTCATATTACTATGTACATTTCATATACTTGGCACAATAACATTGGTACAAGTTTGCCTATATGACATTCTAATGTCACTAGAGAAAGTCCTGACAGCACAGGGATATGTAGAATCCACCTAACTCTATGTGAGGAACAATCAGATAACAATTGGGAAGCTAGCAATAGCTTGTCACGTTCAACTGAACTGGCTCTGTAATGCTGACAATGTTTCGTAACTTCTCCAAGCCATTTCTTCGGTTCTAAGGATTGTTAGGAACATATCTCAGCATTTATATCTGGGTCATTCAAACACAGTAATCCAATCACCATGGAGTGGGGCAAGGCAGATGTTAATTGTCAAAATACAGATAACAATGGGCTGCATGAATGAAATGTAAAACATCCTAATTTGCAGTATGTCAATGTGTGGCTGATGTGGACTTAAATTGTTACTAAACCCACGACCCTGCATTCACTATATTCTCCTAAAGTACACTGAACCGGGAAATGAACTGCTAAATACGTTTTCTTTCATCAGCAGTTAGAGCAGTCTTGTGACTTATATCAGTGTCTGGTTAAAGCTTGTAGGAGGAGTTTTCATTTTCCCCTGATTGTCCTATAAAGCTACAGGACCCCTGACCCGCTGTCTGGACAGTGCTGATTGGCCCTGTGCTGATCCCATGCACTCTCCCGAGTAAAATAAACAACTCTCTAGCAATACACACCAAACTGAGCATGTGCAGCTTGGCCCCCATCCATCCCCTGTTCTATCAGGAGATGGACTGGAGTCAGGAGGATCAGAGATACAGGATCAGACAGCCATTATACACAATGCAGAGGATTAACCCCTTAGGTTCCACAGTGAGTATAACAAGCATGCTTTACTGCATATACAGACTGATTCTACTGTTGTGGGTTTAGTAACACTTTAAGCTGGCCATACATAGGTCGTTTTTTTTTTTTTTTGATCAGCTAGCTGATAAATGATTTCTCAGTTGAATAGGATTAATCTTTTAAAACCACTGTTAGCAGCAAATGTAACATTAACATGGTCTTAGACTCAGACAACTTATCAAAAAGTGTGAGACAAGCCATTTGTCAATGATATATCACAGTTGTACAGCTGCTCTTTAGCCTAGACTCACTTATATGTCCATTCCACAAAGCAGTGTTGCTATATCATTGGAGGTGCAAACTATCACTGCTCCAAGACGCTTATGCCTGATACCATCAATGTATTCCAGTTATCATAAGCAAAAGTGGAAGGAATATACCTATCAAACTACTGAAATGTTACTGTGAGCCTTGATGAACAGAGGGTGCCTACTGCCTAAGCTTTGTCCAATATCAGGAAGTGCTCAGATGCTTCCAGTCAGGACAAGTTTTTTTTTTACTGTTTTCTTTGTCATGTTAAACTGTGCCAATAAATCCTTTTTAGACAGCCAAACTATATTTTAAGTATAACTAAACAATTAATACAGAATAGGTTACTAAGACCTGGATTTTCTGCTAAAGAAAGGGAAACCAATGTGCGGAATGTATGTATGTGACTCAATCGGTGTAAAGCTTGGTATACATGTACAGAAATACGGCAGCAGGGACCACCCAAATTTTGGGCACGTGTATACTGTTGACTGTTCAACAGAGGCCGGTCTAACGACTGACTTCTGTCGAATGGTCATGCTAGAAAACCAGCATTCGATCAGTGCTGCAGCCATTGGAGGGGGTGGGGGAAGTCCTCGCAGTCTCCACTGTCAGAGTACAAAGACACAGAGGGTGAGTTTTCCTGCATCGACATCGCTTGTGTTAATGCGGCATATGTGAGTTTTTTTTTCATTCAACCCACTGGTTGAATGAAAAAAAAAAACAACTCAGAGTGTATACCCTGCTAAATAAGAGTACAAATGTGTAATATACTTTTGATGGCACCAAAGAAGTGAAGTATTGGGGATACAAGCAATCGCCACTTTAAAAATATGCCACAGTTTAGAGGTCTTTTCAAATGGCTACAATCTTACTATACCTTTCTAAAATCTTAGGTACAGAGGATTAAAATAGATTTTGCTATTAAGGCATACATGATGTCCAATGCTAATTATCAAGCTATCAGGGATGCAGAGTTCATATTGCCCGACAGGCAGGTAGTGCTTTTTAACATGTAGCACTGCTTTAGGGATGCAGCAGGACTTATCAGATAGAAGCATTCAGGCAGCTGGGCTACCACCCAAATTCTTCAACTCACCACTGAATTACATTTTGTGAAGCACAGAGGAGACTTTTAGACCCCGGATGTCTTATTAAGAAGAACTTGTCACAAAAAAATAGGGGGCTTTTAAGGCGTCTCCTATAAAAAATATAGAGTACTGAAGTTTGTCACCATTTCATAGACGCCACGCATATTTAAGGTTTGACATATTGGGTATCTATTAACTCAGTGCAACCTCGGCTTCTCTATTTACTTTTGTGGTAATATTGTGTGACGTAAAAAAATTTGAACTGCCAACATTTTATTCTCTAGGGTGTCTGCTTTCAGAAAATATATAATGTTTTGGGGGTTTTATGTAAATTTCAGGCCTAAAATGATTTTTTAAATGTGTGAAAAAACGCAAAAATTGTTCTGGCGATGAAAGGGTTCAAGGATTAGTTCACTTTTGGTAACATGTTACATGTTCCACACGTTCTGAGGATGGAACATGCAACATGTTTCCGCTTCTGCAGCGGCTCGGCGATCTGAGCCCTCTGTGTGACAGCACACCGCCGCGTCATTCATTCACAGTCAAATACAAGTACTGACATCCTTTGTGGATGTCAAATTGTAGTTCTCAATGAGCTAACATGGCATTGTTGAGCACTGTGGTAGTTCAATGATTGTTCCTGTCGGTGTGAAAAGTCCTGGCTGTATGATGTACATGCAGACAGATTACGCTGACAGTCTGCAGGAGTCCTGCTTTGCACCAGCGATCTGCTGATCGCTGGTGCAAAGCTTTCCAGGCTTTTTAAAAAAAAAAAAAAAAGTAAATGCACATTATTTTACCTGCTATAGGCAGCATAATATTAGTCTTTTTCAAGTGATCAGCCAAGGAAAATATTCAATTACTTACTCTATCAATCTGACGCATTTTCTGCTTCCGTCGCCTCCGTTTGTGCTTGCGGATAAGTCGTGAGGATGTGCTTTGTTCTGTAGAACTACTTAACCTGTGCAATAAAGGAAGATGATTACATTTTATCCAGAAAAAGACACTTATATAAGATATTATTTATCATAGAGCTGGCTGAGGACCGGATGTCCCCGATCATCTCTATGGCATTCAGAGGCCAGGCGTGACATTATGATGAGTAAGAATGGGTTATAACCTATGTCAGATTTATATTACCCTATTTGGAAGCAATCTTCTCACATTTTAATCAGGATGGAAATGAGAGAAATGGGGCTCACCAGGACTTTTGCAATATCAGATGACTTCTTGTTACTCTGATACCGAAAAGGAAGTTGGGGAAATCTCCTCAAAGCCATCCAGTGATGTTTGTTGCATATCTGGCACCCAAGACAGATCTTTTTTTTTTTTTTTTTCCAACACCCTCCCTCCGTTTTCCAATACATCAAAATAGTTTTCTGTAATAATCAGGAAATTAAATGTCATGCATGCTGGAGGTGGAAGCAGAAATTGCCTGTGGAGGGAGGTCAGCAGCAGCTGTAAGTACAGTTACTTTATGAAGAGACTGAAATAAACATAACAATTCGCCTTTCATGCAGGAGTTTAAAGACGCCATCTACTGCATAGATGCCACCATTTGAAAATAGAAGGCACACCTTGAAGGTATCAAGAACAAAAATTACCCTCCGAACACCTGGAGGCATGGCAAACAAAGTGGGTGTTGCTTCACAGTATATGGCTTGTAGTATGGGAGTAAAATAAGCCCCATCATGTTAGTGACAGTACTAAAATGCCCTAGCACTGGATTCCCCCTTCATTAGTGGTGCATGGTAGTAAGGTGCACCTCACCAGCATTGCTGATCGGTGGATTGCTGTAACAATCATCACACCTTCCCCCAGCATTGGTGGTTGGTGGCTGGATGGAAATTGCAAAGTTTTTAGGGTTTGCTTACTCACTCTGCCTGACTGTTCCAGCTTCTTTCTGTGCGAGGTGCTGGAATGCTATCTGAGCTCTAACACCCGGCATCCCGCTGCCACTCTGTATGTGGATGTCAACTGCACAGTCTAAGAGGTAGCAACCCCCCCCCCCCCAGGTCAGTCATAACTTCTCTCCAAAATCTTCATTCTTTGTTTTTTTTTGGTTGGAGTTAGGTTTTAGGCCCTTACATTACAACATAAAGCATACCTAAACCCAAACATAAAAGCTTACAAGCCCTTAGATGCGATAGCTGAATTATTTTCCCTTTTTAGGGCTTTCTTTTTCATTATATTCACCTGCCGATTCTGCCAGTAACACACTTTCTGTGACAACACTAAGGCTCCTTTCACACACTCCGTCCGTTGGACGGAGTCTGTTTTTCTCAGCGGGGGATCGAGCCGCCGATCCCCCGCTGAGCAGCAGGAGGACAGCTGTGTCTCCGTGCTGTGTGCGGAGACACAGCTGTCAGTTCCCCATGCATCTCTATGGGGGAAATCGGATGGGAACGGACTGTTTGTCCGTTCTCATCCGATGCCATCCGATCCGCTGGACGGATGGAAAATAGGGTTTCCATCCGTCCAGATTTGACGGATCGGATCGGATGTCAGAGGACATGTCTCCGCTGACATCCGATGCCCCATAGGAATGCATGGGGGGACCGTTCAGATCCGCCAAAAAAACGGACAGGCGGATCTGAACGGTCCGCCTGTGTGAAAGGGGCCTAAGGCAGGGTACACACACTGAGTTTTTTCGTTTAATCAGTGGGTTGGACAAAAAAAAAGAAAACTCACACTCTCACGCTTTGTCTTTGTATTCTGACAGTGGGAACTGCCCCCTTTGCCAGAATACACAGATCAGCACTGCAGCCATTGGCTGCTTGCGCTGCCTGAATGCTGGTTTTCCAGTATAACCGTTTAACAGAACCCAGTCGTTAGAACAGCTTCTGTTGAACCAACAGCAGTTCATTCGTCTGGTTCCTACTGAACTGATTTTTGGTACATGTACATCCAGCTTATCTCATGATATTGTTTCTATGGGAAGCAGAAATGTTACCCGATGCTGCTCTCCTGGTTTGCTCTACAAATACTTCCCCTTCTCCTAATCTTCATAACAAAGAGGGAAGAACTGTGTAGTTTATAGAAGACGGCTTGGAAAGCTGATAACATTGTATGAGATTTTAGTTCAGTACATGAGAAATTACAAGGATACTTGATCTTTTAGATTGTAAGCTCTAGCAAGCAGGGCCCTCTGATTCCTCCTGTATTGAATTGGATTGTATCTGTACTGTTTGTCCTAACATTGAAAAGTGCTGCGCAAACTGTTGGCGCTATATAAATCTTGTATAATAATCATTTCTATCATAATCAACATGTATTTTTCTGTATGAGCAAAAAATGCACTTAGCCTGTAAAAAGTACACTCCTGTACCCATCACTTATAAAGACCAATAAGCTGCAATATATTACTCTTTTGTTCTTGGGTTTAGATATATTTTAAGTGACACCCCTTGATTAAAGTAAGTGACAGAGCAGACTTTCTGTCCCCTTGGAGGCAATGTCTTTACAGCAGTTACTCTGCCCCTCACTGCCACACCATTAATACACAGCATCGGGCACTGGTGTATTTTGCTGGAAGAAAATTTGTTTGAATCCTTTCATCTTTAGACCTGCACGTCCAGGTAAAACTGTGAAATTCCTGTGGTATTCTTTTAGGATGACAGTTATTATACATTGCCAGCAGCCATTTAAATTTTTCCCCCTGAAAACCACCTACAGACTGGTGAAAGACAAGCATTTAATGACATAATTAAAATAAATGTCTGGTTGATAACAGTCTTTCATGGATGATGGTTGTGCGCTTCATTTATGAACTGATGGCAAACTGGAAAGTAGACGGGGCAATTTTACCCTAGGATATTAGACCTGCTTAAAAGGAGAAGGACCAGAGGTTTATACATGTGAAAACTGGAAAGTGCAAAATCTGGAGCAGCTCTGCATAGAAACCAATCAGCTTCCAGGTTTTTCTGTCAAAGCCTAATTCAACAAGCTGAAGTTAGAAGCTGATTGGCTACCATGCACAGCTGCACCAGATTCTGCACTCTCCTGTTTTTAGTAAATGAACCCCTTGGTGTAGATGCAAATAGAGAAAAATCATCACCTGTCAGATCATATCCCAGCATCCCATTACAAGTTGCTGTGAGCCCAGGTTGTTATGGTATAACCGTATAATTATTTGCAGGAGGACATGCATGGCTACTCTTCTCAGGACCAACAGGCACAGAGGAGCTTGCCACTTCTCAACAGAAACCAAATATCTAAAGTTCATTACGGTCTTCAGAGTCCTAGAGCTAAGACTTACAATGTCTCTCTTACCCCTATCCTGACAATGCTGGTCAGTAAATGAACAGCTATTGATAACCTGCTGAAATTATCCATCCAACAGTGCTGCCTTGATATCACCCTTGTGGTTTTTTTAACCCAGAAAGTATCTCAATTTCTAACCAGGCTCAACTAAATTACGGGCTACTGGTTTTGGGTGGACTATACCATGGTACAATCATTCACTTGTCTGTTAGAGAAGATCTCCCAATTCCATGAAGTCTCAGCCTCTCTCCATTTACTCTGCAGCCATAGCAGACCTTGTCTGGCTTAAACCCAAATAGTGGTGGCAGGTAATTAGTTCTCCTTATTTCCTATGGAATACAGCAGGGGCAGATAAAGCTACAACACAGCAAAATTCTTATACAGGATGGTACATGATTATGACCTGGTCGAGAGGAGTAGGTCTAATTTGGAAATCACCCTTTCATTTTTCTTTCATCATACTATTTTGGTATTTATTATAAAGCATAAAATCTGGTGCAGCTCTGCATAAAAATCATTCAGCTTCCAGTTTATTTTAATCAAAGCTTAACTGAACAAGCTGAAGTTAGAAGATAATTGGTTATCATGCACAGCTGCACCAGATTTAGCAATTTCCAATTTTAGTAAATTACCCCATTGCGCTTTTCTCCTAACATGCCCATATAGTATGTACAGATTGGATTTCTTCAGCTCCTGGTGTGTATTTGCCCTTGTACCAAAACAATGCAGATGTTTGGCTCTCACACCAAATTTTTTGAAGATTGCTATTTGATACCTAGGTGAATATCTCAGTCTTATTATCAGATTATAGTCAGGTCTAGAAGTACCTAATCTACATGATAAATAATGTGTTTGCAGACATTCTTGTAGTACTGGAGCATTGATCACTGAAACTCTGCTAAGGGGGAGGATCAGAATTCAGCCCTTGTCATTGGGTTCATGTGACCAATGAGGTGCCAATAGGTTGTGCCACCAGTTTCAGCAAAAGGAGGATAATAAAGTTTCTGCAGGAAAGGGTAGGTACTTCTAACTATTGATGAACCGATATACTTTTTTTAGTGCCGATACCAATATTCACAGATATTCTGGTGGAGGGATCTGGGGGTCTAAAAGACCCCAAACCCCTCCTCTGCACTTAAAGACATTCAAAACACAAAGTTTGGCTGTTTTGAATGCTCACATTTTTTTTTAATTTGCCGCCGAGTACCCAGAAGTTGTGTCATGACATCACCCCTGGGTTTTTTACATGGAGACCCGATCAGAGCCGAATGCGGCTTTGATCGGGTCTTCTCTTCAGCGGCTGTGCAGGTTGGATGCCCGGGTCTCCCGGTGGGATGGGAGACCCGGGCAAGCCGCAGAAGGTGGTGGGAGGGGGGAGACGTCCCCTCCCGCTCCTTGTAATGACAGCCGAGCAGCTTCTCAGCCGCATCGGTTGTCATTACAAGACAGCTGACCGTCGACTATGGACGCCGGTACCGCGGTGATGCCTCTAGCTGCAGGTATAACTCCGGCGCAAGCACTTCCCCGAAATATCGGCAATATCACTAACCTCCGGGGCCGATTACGATATATCGGGGAAAGTGCATATCGGCCCTCGTTATATTGGCATTGCCGATAAACGGTCGATCCCTACTTCTAACATATGTATCTTTTACTTAAATACCCATTGTTTTTATTACTCCATGGAAATCAAACATAGGGACAATGGGACACAGAAAGCAATAAAATCCTAAATTCTTATCCTTCCTCACAAAACTTTCAGTGTAATTCTACTTTAAAAAATCATATCCACTTTGAATCTCCCAGTCAGTTACATAAAGTCAAACTGAAAAAATAAGTCCCTTAAATAAGGACAGAAATCCAGATAGAAAACAATGTGCTTTGCTAGTTGTTTACCATTGCTACAAGGTCTTTTTCACAATGACATTTGAGGTTTTATTTGTATATTTGCTGTGTCTTAGAGGATTTACATCACCCAAACCGTGTGACAGTCCATTGTAATTTGTCTCTCAGCTTTCACGGTTCTATCTGCCTCCAAAACAAACTCTTCTCTCATCTCGCACACTTCCCACCCTTGTCAGAGCCTACAGATCTGCAGCCTGGGGGAACAATGCTTGATCTCTGGGCTCTAAGGAAGCCAGATGAGAAGCAGAGAGGAGAGATGTGATGACAAGCCAATGCTGAGGAAGAGACACACCTTGACCACATCCAGCTATGCCGAATCTACCTGTAAGACCGATTCAGGTTCTGGCTTGTCTGACACATTCAACAGTACAAACATGCAAGTGGCCGCTAGCCCTAGCGCTGTCTTTAAAGAAAAGCTCCGCTAAGCACTGGTGGATCTAAAATGGCCATATGACACAATCTTGTTAAAATTCTTTGAAAACAACATATTTTATTAAAGTTCCTATTGAATGCTGAAATTTTTTTTAGTGAATACAAAAAGTATTAGTAAGTGTACTGCCAAATGCTAATCTACTTACATACTGTTGTGTCTCTAGCCATGCTTACATGGCAGTAGCAACAGCAAAACCTGCAAACCATAATAAGAGTCCATTCACACTTGTGTGACTTAAAAATAATTTGATTACTAATGCAACTTTACCCTGGGTCTTGATGCGACTTTGATGCCATTTTAATGTGACTTTGGGTGAGTGTGACTTGGTTACAACTTTGGCTTTGACCAATGTGATGGTTTTGTTTGTACTCTACAAAGTCCTTAGACATGTGCAGAACGGAAAAATTTGTTTAGTTTCGTTTAGTTACGAATTCCAAATTTACAGAACGATTTGAATTTAAATCGGTCAGAAATTGATCAACCGATTCAAATTCTGTGTGAAGAATAGCTGGTTCTTAAGTAGTGGCCCAGGAAGCTAGCTGACACGTCCTTAACAACTGATAACTCAGTTTATATTCAGCTGTCAGTGGTTTCCCCATTGACAGCTGAATGTAAACAAAAGAATGACAGCAATGAAAAATACATTAAAAAAACAGCGTGGGGTCCCCCCCAATCCATACCAGGCCCTTCGCCAACCATGCCAAAATGAAAAATGGTATAGGGCCCCCCTCCCAAAATGCATTCCAGACCCTTATCTGAGGATGCCGCCCGGCGGGTCAGGAAAGAGGGGAGGAGTGACCCCCCCCTCCTGCACTATACTAGGCCACATGCCATGCTGTGGAGGTCTGTGAGCAGGGGCTTATTGGAATCTGGAAGTCCCCTTTAACCCCTACTCATTCACCAAAAAAGTGTAAAAAGTAAATAAAAACACAACACAAGTTTTTGACAATTCCTTTATTAAAAAAATAAAAAAAAAAGTCTCCTGCTGTAGATCCATAATCAGTCACAATGCCCACTGACACTGCCAAAACAAAAACCCTCCAGCCCTGATGAGGGCTTCTGCCATCTGACAACTCCAAAATAACTAAGGGGTGGGGCCACCTGGTGATGTCGCTGGATGGCACTGCCCCCTTGTGACATCATCGAACAAGGGCATGCTGGTCTACACCGGGGGACATTTTTTTAAATAAAGGAATTGTTAAAAATGTGTGTTGTGTTTTTATTTTACACTTTTTTGATGAATGAGAAGGAGTACTATGTACCCCATAGTCATTCACGTGAGGGGGCAGGATTTGGGGGCCCCCTTATTAAAGGGGACTTCCAGATTCTGGTAAGTTTCCCACCCGCAGACCCCCACAATCACTAAACCAGGGTTGTGCGGAAGCGGCCCTTGTCCCCATCAACAAAGCACCCCTTTCATGTTGAGGGCATGTGGCCTGGTATGGTTCGGGGGAGGGGGGGCACTCGCTCGTCCTTCCCCATTTCTTGACCTGCCAGGCTGCATGCTCTGATAAGGGTCTGGTACAGATTTAGGGGGGACCCCAAGTAATTTTATTTTTTCCAATTTGGCGTGGGGTTCCCATTAAAACCCATACCAGACTTGAAGGGCCTGGCATGGATAAGGGGAACCCCCGCTATTTTGTTTAGATTTTTTGTTCATTGCTGGAACTCTTTTCATAAGTTGCAATTATATCATGCAGGTGCGAATGTCATGCGACTTTTAAGGGTTCACATTGAAGTCTATGGCCTTCAAGTCACAAGAAAGTCAGACCACAGTAGTGCAGGAACGACTTTAAGTCGCACAGATATGAATGGTACTCATTGGGAAACATAGGGTTCAACTTGTTATGCGACTTTGGGATCCCCAGTTGCATGACAAGTCGCACAAGTGTGAATGGGGCCTAAGAACAAATAGCAGGGAACTGTTCCTCAGGCTAACCACAGACAGCAAATATTTATCTAAGATATACAGCGATTCAAAAAGTACTGGAGATATTGGGTCATCACAACAGCCAGGCACCTAAACGAACACCTTCAGAATCAAATTAGCAATGGCAGCTCCTTTGCTGAGTAAAGCAACTAGTTCACGTAATTGCCCTACCATCCACTGCTTATATTTGCCTCCAGTCTGCTCCCCTGTCATGCTCTTAGTCCCCAGAATAGAAAAAGTGAAAAACCAAGTACTTCAGGGTATAGAAGAGAAGGTGCACTATGCAGTGCTAATTGTTAAGTTACGGTAAGTGACAGCGAAGGGAAATTGTGTAAGGGCTGGTTCACACTGGTGTGAGGCGGGAAACCCTGCAAATCCAGTGCGGGTTCCCCCATAGCACCTGAATCGCCGGCGGTTCACACTGCCCTCTGCAAACCACTGCGGGTGTCAATACAAAGTTAATGACACCCCCAGATCGATTCGCAGATCACACTGGGAACTGTGAATTCGGACAGGAATCGGATTGCATGGGTATGAACACTAATGCAATCTGATTCTGGTGCAGACAGAAAAAAAGGGTCCTGTACCCTTTGGTGCGAATGTGATGCAAGTTTGGTCTAATTGCGATGCAAATTCAGCCATACAGCTTGTATGGCTGAATTAGCATCGCACACACATCGCAAGTGATCTGCACAGCAATGCGGTGCGAATCACATGCGATGTCTGGCATTGCACCAGTGTGAACCGGCCCTAAAGGGGAATCAAT
This sequence comes from Pelophylax lessonae, assembly GCF_965119305.1. NCBI lineage: Eukaryota > Metazoa > Chordata > Amphibia > Anura > Ranidae > Pelophylax > Pelophylax lessonae. Next base: position 87,424,137 of record NC_138779.1, on the reverse strand, counting down.
TAAGGAATGGTTAGTGGAGCAAACAGAGCATGAATATGGAGGGGGGGGGCAATAAAGGAGTAATTAACTGAGCGAAGGCAAGATGAGCATGGGATGAGCAACTAAGGAGAGGTTTATGAAGCAAAGGGAAGATGGAGGATAGGGGGAGAAATTAAAAAGCAGTTTGTAAAGGGAAGGGAAGGCGAGTATAGAGGGGAGAAATTAAGGAGCTGTTAGTGGAGCGAAGAGATGGTGAATATAGGGCCAAGTAATTCAAGCGGAACTCCACCCAGAAGGGGAATTTCCGCTTTAAGGACTCGTCCCGCGCTCCTCTTGCACTGTTGGCACTTATGAGGAGTTGGGGGGGGGGGGTGGAGCAGGTATCTGATTCTGACAGGTACCTGCTTCTCACTTCCGTTCCGGGTGCCGCTCAGCAACTAAAGTTCTCCTTCCTCCCTCCCCTGCAGTCTTCTGAGACACTGACAGGTCCCAGAAGACTGCTTCAGAAGTTCGTCCCCTCCTTCCTCCTCCTCCCTTTGCTTCTGGGCCAGTAAGAGAGCGCAGTGCGAGTCGTGCATGTGCAGTGGGCACCCGGCTGTGAAGCCGCCAGCTGTCACAGCGGGGTGCCCATAGGGAAGATGCAGGCGCTACTGAGGCTCGGCTGAGTGCATTGCGGGATTGTGGGACCGTGAGTGGCTGTTTTTTTAGAAGTCAACAGCTACAGTTTTTGTAGCTGCCGACTTTTATTTTTTTGACAGATGGCTGGAACTCCTCTTTAAGGAGCAAATTAGTGGAGCAAAAGAAGGCCAGTATGGTTGGGGCAATTAAAGCTAACTAAACCCTCCTATCGTTTTCAGTCAAGAAAGCTGTCATCTTATGCCTCGTACACACGCATCGATTATTGGCCGGGAATTTTTGGCCAACGTCCGATCGGCCATTTTTCGGCTTGTTAGTATGGTGCTTCCGACAACCGACTCCGACTTTTCGGCCGAAAAAAATCTGGTGTGCACGCTATAAAATTTTTGTTGGCCAACAACACAACGGCCGATTTTCCGTCAGTCAGTACAGATTTCGGCAGACAAAAATCTGATGAGCAAGACTGGGCATGCTCAGAGAAGAAAAAACACACGGAAAGTAAACCAGCACATGACATCACTTCAGAAGTAGATTTTTGTTGGCCAAGAAAATTTGTGTGCAGTCTAGGCACATTCCAACCAACAAAACACCACTCTGGACAAAAGTCAGACGATCGGTCGGCCGATAATCGTTGCGTGTGTACGAGGCATTAGCCTCTGTCTGATCAGTAGCTGCCATGGTGCTGCAAATGTGATCAGATATGAAACCAGTCATTTGATAGACTGACAGTTTAGTTCAGAGCAACTGTGACAGTTATCATTCATGACGTGCGTTTTGGGAAACAGTTGAATCAATGGCTTGAGTTCCACATTAAGATGCAGTAAATGGAGTGAGAGGATGATGAGAAATTAAGTGAACAAGGTTAACAATAAGGAGAAACTCAAATCCTAAAGATAATGTCATTCACACTCAGGGCAGGTTTGAAATTGTGCTGAACTAATTTCAGTCCGACTTCAGGGGCAATTTGAAAAACATCTGTGCGGGTTCATGCACAGATGTCTATTCAAATCGCCCCCAAAGTCACCAAAAGTAGTGCAGTAAGTACTTTTGGGAATCGGTGTGGCGTCGCACTGATTCAGACAGTGCCGTTGCCAGCAATAGGCTCCGATTTGGCATGCAATTTGACATGTTAAATCACATGGCAAATCGGCCTGATGTGAATGGGGGCTGAATGTGGAGGGTACTGTAAGTGGGAGAGTCCACCTAATAAAATCACCTGATCAGTCTCAGTGTTGTAAAATCAAACATTACACTCAATTTAATTCAACTGTCCGGTAATTATCTATTTGATGCTTTGATTGTTTCTACAAAAAAAAAAGAAAATGAAGACAGCATTTTGAAACATTCAGTTGTTTTGGATTACGTTGTACATGTGCGATGTATCAGACTTTTTTTTGTTGAAATTATTGTAAAGTCTCGTTTTATTTTTTTCTATAAAAATAACATACATCTCATACTTACCTCCTCTGTGCAGTAATTTTGCACAGGGCTGCCTGGATCCTCCTCTTCTTGGGTCCCTCTTCGACTCTCCTGGCCCCCTCCTGTTAGGTACCCCTACAGCAAGCAGCTTGCTATGGGGGCACCCAAGCTGAGCCTCAGCTCTATGTATCCATTCAGACATGGAGCCGCAGTTCAGCCCCGCTCCTCTCTCTCCTGATTAACTGACTTTGATTAACAGCAGGAAGAGCCTATGGCGCAGCTGCTGTGTTTTAGCCAATCAGGAGGTAGAGTCCCAGACAGCCAAGGCACTTGTGGATATCGCTGGATAGAGAAGGGGCTCAGGTAAGTGTTAGGGGGGCTGAGGCACACCAAAGGCTTTTTATCTTAATGCATAAAATGTATTAAAGGATAAGTAAAGGCAAAACTTTTTTTGTTAGCTTTAGATCAGGCAAGTCCAGTTAAAAGCTGAACTTAAACCTACTTCCACCCCCATTCTAAGCTCTATACTAGCTACCCTGTAAAGGAAAAATGCTTATACTTACCTACCTTATACTTTCTTCTCTGGGCACTTCAGTCCAGTCACATAATTGGCTCCCAGTGCCAGCTTCAGTGTATAAAAGGGACAGCTAACAACGGATGCCCCATAGTAAGCCTAAGGGTAATGTGACCACATAGGCATTGCAGCCATTGTCAGCAATTTCTCCTACTTACTGAAGCCAGCCGCTGGGGAAATCATCTGACCGGACCGGTGCACCCAGGTAATAGGTAAGTGCAAGCATCTTTCCTCTACAGGGTAGTTAGTATAGGGGCAAAGAAAATAGCCTCTGCCCCCACCTATAACTGGCCTTCATAGTAAAGAACACATGGAAGGGCAACGCACATGAGACAAACAAAAATAAAAATTCCCAGTTCAATTTGCTAACCAGTTTGCTTACCAACCAAATTAACCTGTCTAACAGTTTGCGTCAAAACAGGGGTTTAGTTAGCACACATTTGCAAATGCATGTGTAAGCTGCAGGGCCACTCCACGGCACCCTGTATTATCTGCAGTCCTAACTCTTGTAGATTTATGAGAGTCTTCACAGTGGAAGCACATGCAAGCTAATGGATAGGTAGGGGGCAAGTGAGCCTGGAGGTGGCCCAACCCTCCTAAAGGTACTTGGGGGTACAAGAGTTAGGACTGCAGGTAATACAGGGTGCCGTGGAGTGGCCCTGCAGCTTACACATGCGTTTGCAAATGTGTGCTAACTAAACCCCTGTTTTGACGCAAATGATTAGACAGGTTTATTTGGTTGGTAAGCAAACTGGTTAGCAAATTGAACTGGGAATTTTTATTTTTGTTTGTCTCATGTGCGTTGCCCTTCCATGTGTTTTTTGCTATGAAGGCCAGTTAGAGGTGGGGGCAGAGGCACTTTTCTTTGTTGTTAATGTATACTGGTGAGTGGACATACTGGATACCTTTGCTGTCGTACCATTGGCTGGGCGTCCATTATGCCCCCCGAGTACCTTTAGGAGGGTTGGGCCACCCCACCTCCAGGCTCACCTGCCCCCTATCTATCCATTAGCTTGCATGTGCTTCCACTGTGAAGACTATCATAAATCTACAAGAGTTAGGACTGCAAGTAATACAGGGTGCCGTGGAGTGGCCCTGCAGCTTACACATGCGTTTGCAAATATGTGCTAACTAAACCCCTGTTTTGACGCAAACTGTTAGACAGGTTAACTTGGTTGGTAAGCAAACTGGTTAGCAAATTGAACTGGGAATTTTTATTTTTGTTTGTCTCATCTAGTTGGTATAGGGCAGCAGTCCCTTTGCTTGCCTTTATTCCGCCCTTGAGGCATTATTCCAGCTGCTGACACAAACAATGAGGCATAATTCCTTCCACTGACATCAAATATGGGACACTTGTTCCTCCCACTGAAACCAATGATGGCGCACTATTCCTCCCTCTGACACCAACTATTTCTCTCCCTAATACCAAAGATGGGGCATTGTTTTCTCCCACTGGGCACAGTCCAGCCCCCCTAAAGTCTGAAGGACAATAAAATGGCCCTATGTTTAGAAAGTTTGATGACCCATGGTATAGGGCATAGAATTGGAGTGGGAGCAGATTTAAGCCTAGATAGATTTTGACTGGACTTCTACTTAAGCCTAGGAACTCTTCATTGTTTAAGTCTGAAAATATTTCACTGCCTCTTTGAACCGCCTTCCCCTGACTCTCATACCTGCTAGTGTTGTCTTCATCGGAATCCACAAAACTGCTGGACTCCAGCTCGCTGCTCATCACGGTGGACGCGCTGTCATATCCTCCAGGGTCACGCATACGCTCCACTTTGGGGTGCCCATTAATCCTTGGAACTGTCAGAAAAGACAAAGGATGTGATGAATTAAGGCTCAGCAAACAACTATCAGCAAAAAAGCTTTTGCGATCAAAGCAAATGTTAATCTAGTACTAAAGTCAATGTGATGGAAGGTATGGTACATAATGCAGAATAACAGCAAGTGACAGGGAGATACAGATGACAGAAGCCGAAATATCACCCTCAAACCCACTAAACATCCTTTAATCTGAATGAAAAATGGATGATGCTGACAGGGCCAGACCACAAAGCTGAGAATAGGTTGTGCCTTTAATCAGGCTAATAGACTCTGTCAGTTGCAGACCGTTTGATGTAAAGTGTCCTGACTGATGAAGTATCATTACTTCAAACATGGTGTACCTTCCTCATCAATACCTGTAACTGAGCACTGTAACTTCATCCACACTGTAGGCTTCACGTCAAAGAGACTCATGTATGAAAAGCATCTTTCTACTACCACCAGCTATGTAATAAGGCATCCCCTTATTAAGTCAGGGAGCTTTCACTAGCTATAAGCCATAATCATTAAAATTAAAAGAAAGAATGTTAGAAATATATCAGTCTGTGTGTAAGGCATCTATATAAAATATATGAGTTTCACTTTTTGAATTGAATTACTGAAATAAATGTACTTTTTGATGATATTCTAATTTTATGAGATGCACCTGTATGTATTGTTCACACAGATGACAATGCTAGATTTGTTTAGGCCTTTATACTAAAGTTGGTCAATGTTACAGGTCAAAACCCAGACCTAAATGTATACTTATAACAAATATACAGGTTAAGTTACTGCTACCTCAACTATCCTCAAGATTACGTTGTTGACGTTGGTTTTGTATTGTTGTTTTAATCTTCTATATATGACCTATCAGAGTCTATTTACCAATGTGAGCGATTCTTCTTAAATGATGTATGCAGAGTAACTTTAATGCGACTGTCAATGTAAGATCGGTTTCTTGAAAACTCATTAAAATTCTTGAACAAGAAAAGCGTCCTTCTATATTCTGCGAAGAGCAACCTACCAGATACCCCTTTACATCATGTTTAAAGGGCAGTATGGCTAAAGCTGGTAGTTGGCGAGGGGTAACAGGAACTGACCTATCTTCTGGAAGTATTATGTAAGAGGCTCAGTTATAAAGCACTGTTATGGCCTTACCACAGTTATACCGCTGCTTTTTCCAAAATCAAAGTAGAGTCCCAAAGCAAGTCCTACCTCATTAATTGAAGAAATAAAAAGCTGACAGGAGAAGAGCCTATTTATATTACCTGTCAAAATCATGTGAGCACTCATTATGAAGTATGACATATAAAAAAAAGAAACTTTAGCTATATAAACATGAGTTTGAGAACATTCAGGACTCTTTCACACCCCACACCCCCATGCTGCCATTAACCCATGCACCTCTGATGCACATGTGTTGCAGCACACCACAATACTCTGTAAACCACTATGCCGTGGTATGTTGTGTTGGTAAATTGGTGCATGTCCTGTCTTCAGTCTTTTCTGGTGGACACAACGCACTGGAGCAGGTAGGTCTGAATGGTCTTCAAAGCTGAAGCTGATAAACAGCTACAGGGCCTTGAAAAAGTATTCATTCCCCTTGAAATTTTCCACATTTTGTCACATTACAACCAAAAATGTAAATGTATTTCATTGGGATTTTACACAAAGTGGCACATAATTGTGAAGTGGAAGGAAAATGATAAAAGGTTTTCAAAATGTTTTACAAATAAATATCTAAAAAGTGTGGCGTGCATTTGTATTCAGCCCCTTTACTCTAAAATCTAGTTGAACCAATTGCCTTCAGAAGTCACCTAATTAATAAATAGATAGGAAATATGTGAAGCCCTCAGAGGTTTGTTAGAGAACCTTAGTGAACAAACAGCAACATGAAGGCCAAAAATAAAGTTGTGGAGAAGTTTAAAGTAGGGTTAGGTTATAAAAAAATATCCCAAGCATTGAACATCTCACGGAGCACTGTTCAATCAATCATCCGAAAATGGAGAGTATGGCAACACTGAAAACCTACCAAGACATGGCCGTCTACCTAAACTGACAGGCCAGTAGAGCTGCAAGATTAATCGTTAAAAACGATCTTAAAGAGGTTGTAAACCTCCAGAAAAAACAAACATTACATACTAGCTCATTATGAAATACTTACCTTAGAACGAAGCCCTCCAGCAGCGCCCACACCTCACTGAGACAGCTGACATCTTCCCCGGTGTTTCATCCAGATTCGCCGGCTCCGGCGCTGTGAGTAGTCCAAAATCTTTAATTGTGATTCTAATTTTATCCAGAATCGTGCAACTCTACAGGCTGGGCAAGAAGAGCATTATTCAGAGAAGCAGGCAAGAGGCCCATGGTAACTCCGGAGGAGCTGCAGAGATCCACAGCTCAGGTGGGAGAATCTGGCCACTGGGCAACTGTTCGTTGTGCACGCCACAAATCTGGCCTTTATGGAAGAGCGGCTAGAATAAAGCAATTGTTGAAAGAAAGCCATAAGAAGTCCCATTTGCAGTTTGAGAGAAGCCATGTGGGGGGACACAGCAAACATGTGGAAGAAGGTGCTCTGCTCAGATGAGACCAAAAACTGAATTTTTGTAAAATCTTACCTGTAAAATTCCTTTCTCTGAGTTCTCTGACAGTCGCCGCCACCTCTAAGTCATCACTATTGGGTATTGAGTGGAAGTCAATACCCAACAGTGATGACTTAGAGGTGGCGGAGACTCTCGGAGGACGTAAGAGAAATTGAACTTTTTGGCCTAAAAGCAAAATGCTATGTGTGGCAAAAAACTAACAATTCACATAACCCTGAACACACCATCCCCACCGTGCAACATGGTGGTGGTAGCATCATGTTGTGGGGATGCTTTTCTTCAGCAGGGACAGGGAAGCTGGTCAGAGTTGATGGGAAGATGGATGGAGCCAAATTTGAGCTATTTTGCAAAGAAAAATGGGCAAATATTTCACTCTCTAGATGTGCAAAGCTAGTAGAGACATCCCCAAAAAGACTTGCAGCTGTAATTGCAGCGAATGGTGGTTCTACAAAATATTGACTCAGGGGGACTGAATACAAATGCACGCCACACTTTTCACAAATTTATTAGTAAAAAATTTTGAAAACCATTTATCATTTTCTTCCACTTTACAGTTATGTGCAACTTTGTGTTGGTCTATAACATACTGTAAAATCCCAATAAAATACATTTACGTTTTTGGTTGTAACATGACAAAATTGAAAAATTTCAAGAGGTATGAAAAATTTTTCAAGGCACTGTAAATACCCTGAAGAAACACATATATGAGAGTTGTTTTACCTGTCAGAAGGATCTGCATTTCTCTCTATTCATCCTGAGAGTTACACAGCTTTGATACACAACAGGGCATGGGAGGGGACCTGATCTTTCTCACCTGCAGTTTCACTTTCACTTACATGTCTCCTCCCTACCCCATAAAACCTATCCACATTCTCCTTGTATTGCAATGTATATGATTGGTTCCTTGGATTGTTTCTCCCTTACCAAGTGCTTCACAGAGATTGAATACTAGGCTGATACCCAAAGTCAAGTACTTACACTTTTTGCATTAAAAACAAAAAACAACAACTTAAAGGATGTAAGATTACAGAGCTACATTAATCTGCAAATTTTAGGTCTGCCTGGAGTTCAGATTTAACATAGCCTTGTACATTAATTTACGTTAGGCTGATTTCTCTTACATGTATATTCAAAATAAGCAGCATGGGTCAGTGACACCCCCTCCCTAGTCTGCTAATTGGAAAATTAAAGAGCAGCAGAGTATTGAGTCATTCCTTTCCTCATTCTGCTTGTCTCATAAATCTGGCCCTACCTCTCCTGTCTAAGGGCTGTGCAGCGTACATTGGGTTAAAAGAGGCCCAAGTAAAAAAAATTCTAGTTCTTCCACTAGCCACATTCAATAAAACATTGCATCAGTCTGCGTTTTATCTGCCTTGGGTTCAGCTTTAGACCCGATATTGAAAATAACAGCTGAAGTACCAAAATTGGTGCCTGGTCATTAAGGAAGAAATAATTTTGTCAGCCCTAATAACCAATCGCATTCTGAATTTATTATACTTTTATTTGCAGATAGCTAAAACCAGACAAAATTTCTTCCAGCAAACATTTCCTGCTGGGCCCGGTAAACATTTCTGCAGCTTGTACAGGCCTGACACAACTAAGGCAGGTAATAAATAATTATTGTAGTCTGTATTATCTCATTGCTGCCTTATAATATCACATTTCTCAAGAACAGACAGCAATGTGGAATTACACTTTGAAGTGTGAAGAAGACAATTTGCTCTACTGTTCGTAAAGAAATTGTCTGCTGAACTAAGACTGGGCTGAGCATGTAACAGGCTTATAGGGGTGTATGCGTGTGTGATCCTATTCCAGCCCCAATGCAGGCCCAGGCGCTCTGAACACAATGCTTCTCAGCCACAGGCTGGAAAATCATTCCTATCACAAAACAAAACACCACCTAATCTGCTTTTCCAGCATTTTATCTTCACGCCTGTATTTAGTTTCTTCACACTGACGTATCGCAGTATCTCAGGCAGCCAGAGTGGGGCCAAACCAGAGCACAAAATAAGCTCAAACAGCATGAATGTGTGTAACTAACAAGATACCCTTCAATGGCTGCTGCAGGCAGGCAGTACTGTGCTGCATCAATGATCGCTGGTAGGCAGGCCGTATTGTTCTGTGCTTCTGACGGCAGGCAGTACTGTACTACATCATTGACTGGAGGTATGTAGGCAGTACTAAACTGTACTATACTTTATCACTGACTGCAGGCAGGCAGGGGCTACTGTATTGCATCACTGACAGCAGGCAGACAGTACTATACTTCATCACTAAATGTAGGCAGGTAGGCAGTACTATACTTTATTACTGACTGCAGGCAGGTGATACTGTATTGCATCCCTTACAGCAGGCAGGCAGTACTATACATTATCACTGACAGCAGGCAGACAGTACTATACTTCATCACTGACTGTAGGCAGGTAGTACTATACTTCATCAATGACTGCAAGCAGTACTATACTTCATCACTGACTGTAGGCAGACAGGCAGTACTATTCCTAATGACTGGCTGCAGACAGGCAGTACTATACTTCATGACTGACTGCAGGCAGTACTATACATTATCACTGACAGCAGGCAGACAGTATTATACTTCATCACTGACTGTAGGCAGGCAGACAGTATTATACTTCATCACTATCTGTGGGCAGGCAGGCAGTACTATACTTCATCACTGTCTGTGGGCAGGCAGGCAGTACTATACTTCATCACTGTCTGTAGGCAGGCAGGCAGTACTATACTTCATCACTGACTTCAGGCAAGCAGTACTATACTTCATCACTGACTGCAGGCAGGCAGATGCTACTGTATTCCATCACTGACCGCAGGCAGACAACACTATACTTCATCATTGACGTAGGCAGGTAGGCAGGCAGTACTATACTTTATCACTGACTGCAGGCAGGCAGGTGCTACTGTATTGCATCGCTGACAGCAGGCAGATAGCACTATACTTTCTCACTGACTGCAGGCAGTACTATACTTCATCACTGACTGTAGGCAGGCAGTACTATACTTCATCACTGACTGCAGGCAGGCAGTACTATACTTCATCAATGACTGTAGGTAGGCAGGCAGTACTATATTTTAACACTGACTGCAGGCAGGCATGTGCTACTGTATTGCATCGCTGACAGCAGGCAGACTGTACTATACTTCATCACTGACTTTAGGTAGGCAGACAGTACTCTACTTCATCACTGACTTCAGGCAGGCGGGTGCTATTGTACTGCATCACTGACAGCAGGCAGTGTTTTACTGCCCCACTGACAGCAGGCAGACGGTACTATACTGCCTTACTGACTGCAGGTATACAGGTGTTACTGTCCTGCACCACTGACTGCAGGCAGGCCATACTGTACTGCATCACTGACTGTAGGCAGGCACTGCAGAGAGTATTATATTGCAGTTATCACTGCCTGCAGGCAGGCAGGTAGTACTGTGCTGCATCACTATCTGCAGGCAGGCAGGCAGGCAACACTGTACTGCACCACTGACTGCAGGCAGGCACTGCAGAGAGTATTATACTGTGCATCACTGATTGCAGTTATCACTGACTGCGGGCAGGCAGGTAGTACTGTACTGAATCACTATCTGCAGGCAGGCAGCACTGTACTGCATGTTCACAAACTGACTGCTCTCAATACATTGGATTTACCAACTCTGCAGTTGGCTATACACATATAGATCATCATTGAATTGATGATTACAGCAATTGGATGGTTTGAAAAATGTAATAACTGAAGCCAACACTTCTGATCATAGGCGTGCACACAGGGTGTGCCAGGTGTGCCCAGGCACACCCTAATCGCCCTGTGCAGCACAGATTCCCCTACTGCCCTGGCATGTACAACCCCAATTCCAAAAAAGTTGGGACACAGTGTAAAATCTACATAAAAACAGAATGCAATGATTTGCAAATCTCCAAAAACAATATTTTGTTCACAATAGAAATTGTAAAACATATCAAATGTTTGAATTGAGAAAATTTACATTTTTTTTTTTCAATCATTTTTATTCGTTTTCTTCACAGTTACAAATAAAAAGGAAAATCAATTTTGCAAAGGTTGCAAAATCATAATTTCTCCACTAAATCCCCCCTCCCCACATCTCCCCAATCTCTCCATATCTACCCCACTCCGGAATTGCAGTCCTACTTCTCCTTTCTTAAATAAGTTAGCATGTCCCACTCTTTAGACACTCCCCTAATCTTTCCATAAATCTATGTATCCTCTGTTTTTTTTTTAAGTCAATCCATTTTCTCCACTTATTTGAAAAGCAGAAAGCAGTCTACTTGTTCTTCATCTCTACTACACAAGTATTCCATATCATATATGTAATCTACTCTTTTGGGATAGTCCCCTACGCTGCATTAAGCAGGTTTGGGACTATCGTATTTCTGTTATGTTTTAAAGATCTATTTGTTCTATGGAACAGACATGTCCAGGGGTCATCCATAATAATCTCACCTGTAATTTTATTGATAAGTTGTTGTATCTTTAACCAATACTCCCGAATCTTGGAACATTCCCACCAGACATGAATCATTGTGCCCACCATCTGACAGCCTTGCGAGCACAGATTTGACTTCACTGGCTGAGAGCTGTGTGCTATAACCGGTGTTATATACCATCTCGAGAGGCACTTATAATATATCTCTATGGTGTTTATGTCTCTAACGGTGCAGTGTGCAGCTCTCAACACGGTTCTCTCCTCGTGCTCATTCAAACCAGATCCTATTTCTCTTTCCCAACTTTCTATAAATGTAAGTTTCCTCATTCCCGCCAGATCAGTTAACATCTTATATGTCTGAGACAAGCCATGTCTTATTTTTGTTGACGGGTTACAGAGTTTTTCCACAAGGTTCCAATCTTTTTTTGATCTAATGGGTTGGGGAAAAACTTACAAAGTGTTTTAATTGCATATAACTCCAATAATTTAGTGTCAACCTTCCCATTGTATTTAATTTGTGAAGTGATCTAATTTTTCCATTATGTGTGATTTCTTTTAGTCGCAAATCCCCTATCCCACCACCAAACTGTTTCTCCATTCCGGGTATAAAACGTTGTGCCTACCAGTGGTAATAACAGAGAGTTGTATTTCCACCAGGCCTGCCTATATAGCGTATCCCAAGTCTTACATACTACTCTTGTTATTACATGTGTATCTTCATGTAATTCCCTTTATTTTGGTGGGATCCAGATATTCCTATCCAATTGTGCTTGACTCAACGTGATTTCCAACTTGACCCATCTTTTTTCTGAGTTTTGTTTTTTATCCATTCTATCATCCGTGATATCAATGCTGCTGTGTGATATCTTTTAATGTCAGGTGCCGCTAATCCCCCCTATGTCACCAAAATTTAGTGTCCATCCCAAACTTGATCTTGTAACCGAACCGAATCAACTCGTGGACCTATCTGTCCTGAATGAGCAAGGTCCACGGATCCATAAAAAGGTGAAGACGTCCCTCCACCCCTGAAGAGGGTGAGGGCACACCTTCAGGCTGGTAAAGGCTTGTCTGCGGAACCAGAAGTGCCCGCTTTGGACTTACCATTCCAGGGTCTCTTGGAGCCTCCCACAAAGTTAAGGGTGGATCTCAAACCCTTTTCATGCGATCCAGACGGACAAAAGGGCCGCTTGTGAGCCGGGAAGAAAGGACCACGTTTACGACGAGGTTTCTTGCCCCTAGCAACCTGCGGAAGTAATGTACTCTTACCTCCCTTAAGACCCTTAATGAGCTCTTCCATAGAGGCCCAAAACAAACGGTCACCTACAAAGGGTAGATCAGTCAGCACCATTTTAGAAGCCTGATCAGCCGACCAGTTCTTCTACCATATCATGTGGCGAAGAATCACCGCCATCACAGATGCATCACAAATGTACTGTAACCCCTGGATCAACTGATCTGTCGGCTAAGGAGGGTGTTGACTCCCTTCCAGATCCTGGTGTAAAATCTTTGCCAATTCCGTTAAGGTCTGAGATACCAAGGTGATAGCAAACACTGGTCTCAAAATTGAACCAGCCAAGGTGAAAAGGTACCGAACCAGAGCCTCAGCTCTCTTGTCCATGGGAATCATTAAAGGATGAAGAATCCTCCACCTGCAAAAGTGTGGCCTTATTTATCCTGGAAACCAGAGAGTCCACCGACGGTGGAACTGTCAGTTTCTTCAGAAGAGATTCCTCAAAGGGATATCTCCTAGTGAAGCGCTTAGGTATTCCACCCATGCCTTTCGGGGAACCCAACTGACTAGTGACAATCTTGTCAAAATAGGCAGGAAAGGGGAACACCTTAGTCACCTTGGTAGATTTGCGGGTGCCAAACTGCACCGGTGTCGCTGACTCAGCATCTGCTGAGTCTTCCTACTTAAAAGTTTTCTGCACTGACACAATTAGGGCCTCCACCAGCTCTTTTCCATGCGCAGCTGCGGAGGAGGAGGAGGACTCATCCTCACTATTAGAGCACTCAGTGTGCGTGGACGCAGACCCAGTGGGCTGACTCTTGTCTGCGGTGACCAAATCCACCTCAGACTCTGAGGAGACAGAGGATACAGGTAAAAGCAGGGGGCGCTTCTTGCTAGGCTTCCTTTGCAGGGCCATATCTTCTTTGGATACAAGTGACTGCAGGGCTGTCGTCATGGCCGCCAGGGCAGACTGAGACCCAGAGGGTCCCGCAGCTTCCAGGAATTGGTCAGGTGGTGATACACACTCCAGAGGCTCCATTGCAAAAAAGGGGTTAAGCGGAGCCGCGCCATGCACAAAAGAGAAAAGAAAGTTTTTTTTTTTTTTTGCAAAAAACGGGGGACCCCCCCCTCCGGGACGAACCCCCCCCCCCTGCTGGAGCACCAAAAGAACCAGCGCACCCATGGCGCTGTGTATAGCAGAGGAAGGATCTCATACCCCCAGAGACTCAACAACCCAGAACTGGAGAGTGCCAAACAGCCTGCCACACTGCGATGGAAAAGGAAGAGAAAGTGCTAACACTGACACTAGAGGCCCCCGCATCACATCACCACACTCAGACTACAAGAAAATGGCCACCGTTATTCCCTATGGGAAACCAAAGCATGGCTGCTGGACTACATTAACATGGCCGCGGCCACGGCAAAATGGCGGTGCCACTCGGTGCTGTACGGGACCAGGGACCCCACTGGAACCCAGGGAAAAGGTCATGCACCAGGAGGGGGACCCCCTGCAGCACCCAGGTACGGGCATCCCAAAAGGGGGAGGCCGACAGTGGCACCCACCCACCACTCTCTGCCCCAACACCAGACAAGCCCCCCCCTACCCAATGCACCCGTTCCTCTAAGAGAGCTAAGGGGGTGATAGCGGGCAGGTGAGGGCACCTACACAGGGAGAACCCCACTGTGGAGATGGGGGAAAGAACATGAGGGAGAGGGAGGACCCAGGAAGGGGCCTACCATCCCCAGGGAGGGCCCCGTGACCACCCCAGCAATTATGTAAGAAAGGAGGGGGGACACTACTCACCACACCACAGCACTAGGCGAGTGCTCCTCCCAGCAGTCCACCGCACCATCTTGGAATGGGGGTGCTGCAGCCTGAGGTACGCTGCGACTCTGATTGTAACTGCAGTCGTAACCAGGGCTATGCGACCTCGCAAGGTATTTCACTCACCGGCCAGCCCCCGTCCAGTGGGGCTATGTCGCAGCCAACCTAACGCGGAGTGAATAGTTGGGTCGCACTCGCAGGCCAGCTTGGGAAGACCATAAGGATCTAGGATATCCAGTGAGTTTCCCAGTCCGGCGGTTGATTGTAGTTCACACAGGAACAAAAATAATAAAGAAAAAGGAAAAAATACCAGGACTGCAGATCCCAGCAGAGAGCCAGGTCCTTACTCCAGACTAGGCAGAAAAGCAGAAGTCCTATAGCAGGAAGTGACGGTATACCCTCTGATACTGCCTCAGGGGCGTAACCAAAAAGGTTTCCGCCTAGTCCTACTCCTAGAGAGAGCAGCATAAAATCCAATGGTCTGGGTCAGTGAACGAAAGAGAAATGCCCATTTACCTTTACCAATGCAGAAGGATTTTTATATAGGGCTCCGATTGATTGGTTCATCTTGGGTCCAACACCCAAGTCTTTTATTGTTTCAGCCATAAATTTCCAGTCCACCCTATCAAATGCTTTTTCAGCATCGATTGACAAGAAAAGGGCTGGGACATCTCGTTCTTTAGACTTATGTAACAACAATTGGGTTCTAATCCCGTTGTCTTTACCTTATCTTCCTGGGATGAATCCTGTCTGATCTGCATGTATCCATTCGGGCCACTAAAATTTTTGCATATAATTTTGTGTCTGTATTTAACAGTGCTGTTGGCCTATAACTAGAGCACAGGGTTGCGTCTATCCCATCTTTAGGTATAACAGTTATATGTGCCTGCAGTGATTCGAAGTCTCATCTCCCCCCTTTCTCCTATCTCATTCATGTAAGAGCAGAGTTTTGGGACCATTATTTCCTTAAACCTCTTATAATAACTGGTGGTGTATCCGTCCGAACCAGTGCTTTTTCCAGTGGGGGTATTTTTTAAGGCTTCCCTGATTTCTTTCTGAGGAATTGGTGCCTCTAAGGCTGATCATTTTTCAACTGTTATTTTCGGGAGCTTTGAGTTCTGTATGTATTCTACGATCTTTTGTTTTGTAAACTTTTCTACCTCAAATGTTCCCTTTTGACAGACAGTGTATAAGGTTTTGTAATAATTTTGAAATGCACCAGCTATTTCTGTAATTGAGTACACCATGTCCCCTTTACTATTCTTTATTTTTTCTATATAGTTTGATTTTTTACTTTTTAATAATCTTGCTAGATATTTTACAGGTTTAGTTCCATATTTATATCTTTCCTTAGCCACCCTATTAAAGCATCGTATGGTTTCTTCTTCAAGACATCTTTGCAACAACTGTGACAACGTCTGAGCAGTAGGTGAGAATTTACTGACAAAGCCTCTTAGATATTTAAAGCATATTGTCACATATGAAAGCTTGTAAAATTTTAATTGCAGCTGGTGTTTTCTCATTTTTCAAAAGCCAGAATCCTGGTGGCCCTAAATCCCGGAGGATTCACATATGCACCATTCATAGCATCCTGGTTTTGTCAAGGGCTGTCCTGCCCCATCCTACATGTTCTTACTGGCCCATCACAATTATGGATCATCTTACTGGCCAATAGAAAAGCATATGAGGTATAAGGTAGAGGATCATCTATGAATTTTGCATACCAAAAACGCCATAGGATCTGGGAACAATGGAAAAGCTAAGGATGGCTTTTGATGGTATGTGCCAGCACTGGTAGGTGCCTTTATTTGATTTTTATTTGCTTTTAGAAGCTTAAAGCAGAACTTCACCCAAAAGGGGAAGTTCCACTTTATGTCTCCCCCCCCCCCCCATATCACATTTAGTACAATGGTTTTTTTTTGGGGGGGGGGGAGTGGGTACCTAGTTTTGATAGGTACCCACTCTGATCGCCCCTGCTCTCTTTGCCTGCAGCCTTTTGGGACATGTCACAGGTCCCAGAAGGATGTGGGACCATTCACAAAGTGCTGCGCGGTGGGAAGCCGACTGTGAAGCTGCAAGAAGTGACAGTCGGCTTCCCAAACTAAACATGCTGGCACCGGGGGGGGGGGGGGACTCAAAGACCTGTGAAGAACCAGCCCAGGTGAAGACAGCACTGGATCCTTGGACAGGTAAGTGTCCTTATATTTTTTTCCTTTCTAGGGTAAAGATTCTCTCATTCACTTGCCTACTGAGCACTTTTGAATGACAATTGTGCGTTCATACAACACTGTACCCAAGTGAAATTGTTATTTTTTTCACACACATGGAGCTTTCTCTTGAAGGTATTTAATCACCACTGGGTTTTTCATTTTTTGCTACACAAACAAAAAGAGGCCAAATTTTGAGGGGAAAAAAAAAACATTTTTCAAAGTTTGTTTTAAAATTTTGCAAACAGGTAATTTTTATCCTTCACTGATGTGCGCTGATGAGGCTGCACCGATGTGCACTGATGAGACAGCACTGATGAGGAGGCACTGATAGGCGGCATTAATGGGCACTGATAGGTGGCACTGATAAGCAGCACTGATAGGCAACACTGATGGGCACTGATAGGCAGCACTGATAGGTGACACTGATGAGGAGGCACTGATTGGCAGTACTGGTGGGCACTGTTGGGACTGCACTGATAATCAGTGCACTGATCAGTGCTGATGTCCATTTAAAACAAGCCGGTTATCATCTCTCTTCTTCTCTACTCACGCGGTCAGCGTGGGGAAAGAAATGCCAATTCATTGGACACAGCTGATCAGGTGGTAAAGGGCTGCTGTGATTGGCCCTGTACCTCAGTCTGTGAATAGATGAGTACGAATAGTCATTTGGGTATAGTGTGGGCAGGATTGGGTTAAAAGTGGTATTAAAGTGTTACCAAACCCACAACAGTAAAATCTGTCTGCAGATGCAGAATGGCATGCTTGTTATACTCACTGTGTAACTTAAGTGATTAATCCTCTGCATTGTGTAAAAAGGCTGTGTGATCCTGTATGCACAGATCCTCCCCCTCCTGCACATTCACTCTGGACAAGTCCAGATAAGCACAGTAAGTGTAGTTCAGCTGCACATGCTCAGTTTGGTCCCTATTGCTGGATAGAACACTTCCTGGTTTTAGCTGAGCTATTCAGGTCACATGGTATTAACTTCACACATTTGGGCGTGTATACAGATCCTAAATGACAGCCCAGTCCCTCCCTCCTCCTCCATGCTCAGTAACTAAAAAAGAACACAGTGGGTGGGATGTCACATCTTGATTGATGGATGATCCACCTTCCATAAAAGCATGAGGATACAGACTATAGTGGATTTCAAGAGACAGTGATTCCATAAAGGAGATAACACCACTGTACATGTTTTTGCAGTGTCCTGCAGACATGCATATTGAGTTCATAGAGATTTCAAAACTTTTAAAAATACATTTATTTCCCAATTTCTAAATTCATAAATAATACAGATCATGCCAAAAATGTGTTATATTTTCTTTTTTCATATTTGTGATCCTTCTTTCTCTCTTTCTGTGCCTTTCCTTTTTTTCTCTCTCTCTCGCCCCGTCATCTTCATTACACCTGGCAACCCACTAATACCTTGCTAACAACCCACCCCCTGCCATCCTCATCACACCTGGCAACCCACTGATACTTTACTAACACCCCACCCCCTATCATCCTTTTCACACCTGGCAACCTACTGATACCTTGCTAACATCCTACCCCCTCCCATCCTCATCTTTATCACACCTATCAACCCACTGATACCTTACTAACACCCCACCCCCTGTCATCCTCATCACACCTGGCAACCCACTGACACCTTACTAACACCCCACCCCCTGTCATTCTTATCCTCATCACACCTGGCAACCTACTGATACACTACCTTACTAACACCCCATCCCCTGGTATCCTCATCTTCATCACACCTGGCAAAAATATCAGCTGTTACTGTACTAATGACACTGGCAGGGAAGGGGTTAACACCAGGGGTGATCAAAGGATTAAATGTGTGCCTAGGGGGTGCTCTCTAACTGTATGGGGGATGTACTTACTGGATGAACACAGAGACCTGTGTTCCTAAATAGGAGGAACACAGGATCTCTGTGTTCGTCACTGACAGAACAGGGGTATGCCGTGTTTACTTCGGCAGACCGCTGTTCTGTTTCCATGGGAAGTGATCGTGGGTGCCCGGCGGACATCGCATCCGCTGGACCCGCTAATTGGCTCCCCCCTTTAGCCAATCAGCATGTGCGCGCCCCCCCACTAACTGCTACTCGAGACAATGTACAGGTATTTTGTTTCACGTAACAGACTCGACCTGCCGCTGTAAAACTACAGCGGCTGGTCAGCAAGTGGTTAAACAGAGGCTAAGATGGCAGCTTCCTTGGCTGAAAAAGATAGGAGGGTTTACTTCCACTTAAATCACATAGATCTTCCTCCTCAGTAATGGGGTTCGGGTAAGACATCACTTCCGGTCTGCTCAGGGCGGAGTTTGTACCACATAGTGTACGAGTGCACCCCAGTATTCAGACCACACGTTCTTAAAGGGACCACAACCCCATTACTGTTGAGGAAGATCTAGGTAAGAGAAGTGAGCTGGATATTACTGCACATGCGTGTATACCACATTATTAAGGTGAGGGCACAGCACTCAGGTGATTGGGGAAGTGGCTTGAAGATTTTTGTAAAGAAGAAGTCACCCTTTTTTCACTTTTTTTGAACTGCAATACCTTTGTTTCTCTTTTTGGATTATTAGATCACGAATACACTTTTCAACGTTTATGGAGATTATCATAAATGAATGTCTTTAAATTAAAGTGGATCCAATCTCAAAAAAAATTAAGACTTGCTATGTTACAAGGAACGTTTAGAAATGTGAATCGTACCTAAACAGTTCTTTAGAAAATATGCCTTTTGTCTGAAATTCCTTCTGCACTTCCAGGTATTTAGTTGTGCCTAGGCACTCCTGTACCTACAGCCCTATAACTTATTTTTGGTTTAGATTTAGGCTGCAATCACATCTGGGCATTTTGATTTGCGGGTAGATTTGCCGCGATTCTGCCCACGCCCAGGTGTGAATGACAAATCGCGCACAAAACTCACAATTGAGATGCCATTCCTTTGATTCAATGCAGTACTGCGCCGATTGTCGCACAATAAATCACGCTGCAATAGCAGAAGATCATTCAACACAGAAGGTCATTCAAATAAATGGCATCTCAAATGTGCGTTTTGCGATTTATAAATCATACCTGGGCATTTTTAAATTGCAGGCAAAATCATGATAAATCTGCCCACAATTCAAAATGCCCGGGAGTGATTTCAGGATCCTAGAAGCAGGACTATAGACATGGCCAAACACAGAAGGCCCCTTTAAAGAATTTGGAATTATAATAAAATGTTTAGGGATAGAAAGGACTTTAAAGTTTAGTATTAATCTATTATGCAGTGGGGCATTTGCAAAATATGTGCAATGTTTATCATCTAGAGCAGTGGTCTCCAAACTGCGTCCCTGGAGCCAGATGTGGCCCTTTCCTTGAATTTATCAGGCCCTTGAGGCAATATTCCAGCCATTGACACCAACAATGGGGCACTATTCCTTCCATTGACATCAACAACGGGGCACTATTCCTTCCATTGACATCAACAATGGGGCACTATTCCTTCCATTGACATCAACAATGGGGTACTATTACTCCCACTGACAACAAAAATGGGGCACTATTCCTCCCACTGACACCAACTATTTCTCTCCCTAATATACGAGATCAGGCATTGTTTACTCCCACTGGGCACAGTTTGGCCCCCCTAGAGCCTGAAGGACAGTAAACTGGCCCTTTCTTTAGAAAGTTTGGAGACCCCTGATCTAGAGCATAACAAATGGGCTTAATTCAATCTACAGTAAATTCCCCCACAATGTAAGATAAGACAGACATTTAAGAAGCAATACCAGTCAACAAATGATACCACTCAGTAAGCTACTAATGCTATCCATCAAACACTGAAGCTTTGTTCAAGTCTGTATGTTCATTTCGTTTACTTTAGTTCTTTAAAATAC
Organism: Pelophylax lessonae; assembly: GCF_965119305.1. Lineage (NCBI taxonomy): Eukaryota > Metazoa > Chordata > Amphibia > Anura > Ranidae > Pelophylax > Pelophylax lessonae. The sequence continues at coordinate 87,403,507 of NC_138779.1, read as the reverse complement.
ACTACAGCCAGAATCCAAAAAGCACTTTACAGGGTCACTGAGACTGCTCTAAACTACCAATCACATCCAGAGTTTTTGCATTTGGGTGTTTGGGAATTCTACTCCTTCACCACATACAGGGGTTCCCACATCATTGGAGTACTGATAAAAAAGACTCGTTGAACTGATGCTTTACAGCAGGGGTATCCAAACTTTCTAATCAAAGGGCCAGTGTTTTGTCCTTTAGATGATAGGAGGGCAGGACTGTGGTCAGGGGGAGTAGAAAACGCCTGGGGCTTGGTGATCAGTAAAAGTTAAAAAAAATCCTAATATCTGTGGTCAATTGGAGGACGGATAGTGCCTCATCATTGGTATTAGTGGAAGGAATAGTGCCCCGTCGTTGGTGTCAGTGGGAGGAATAACACCCCATCATTGGTATTAGTGGGGTGAATAGTGCCCTATTACTGGTGTCAGTGGAAGGAATAGTGCACTATCTTTGGGGTCAGTGGGAGGGATAGTGCCCCATCTTTGGGGTCAGTGGGAGGGATAGTGCCCTATTATTGGTGTCAATGAAAGGAATAGTGCCTCATTGTTGATGCCAGGGGAAGGAATAGTGCCCCATCACTGGTGTCAGTTGAAGAAAAAGTGCCCCATCTTTGATGTTAGTGGGAGGGATAGTGCCCCATCTTTGGGGTCAGTGGGAGCAAAAGTGCCCAATCTTTGGTGTCAGTGGAAGGAAGAGTGCCCATTCGTTGGTGTCAGTGGAAGGAATATTACCCATTCGTTGGTATCAGTGGGTGGAAAAGTGTTCCAGCATTTATATCAGTGGAAGGAAGTATGTCCCATTGTTGGTGTCAGTAGAAGGAAAACCATTGGTGTCAGTAAACAGAAATATGCCCCGCTGTTGATGTCAATGGAAAAAACTGTGCTTATTTGGAGACAGTAGAAAGGATAATGCCTCATATCAATGACAGGAATAGTGCCCCAAGGCTGGATAAAGGCAGGCATAGGGTCACATCTGGCCCATGGACTGCAGTTTGGAGACCAGTGCTCTACAGAAATTCTTGGATAAGTACAGTGAGGTACGGAGCAGGTAAGCTTTCCCTGTATGCCTCTAAAGGTATCATTATCAACCCTGACTGGAGAGCACTTTAGAAACCATCCCATATCATTTTCTACACTGGCTGCGCTTCTCCTATAATGAAGGAGAATGAGTCTCGTTGTAGCTTATGCTGAAGAAAATGTTAGGTTTATCAGCTTAGACCTGGGGAGTGGAAGCTACAATTTTAGTTGGAGAAAATCACAACCTGGAAAAGCAGTGACTGACTCTGCCAGGAACTACATTCACTAAACATACCATAATAGGTACTAGAGGAGATCTACCTAGACAGGATCACGTGTGGTCTGCTTGCCTGCACCTGTCAAACAACAATGTTCCTAGATGATATATTAGAATGCTGGCATTATGTACTCAATTCCAGAAAGCATTTGTCTCTATCTACTAACATTTTCCAGCTGATCTCTATTATAATGTACATATTTTCCAGATCTTACAGCTGTTTGGCATAAAAGCTCTTTACATTGGTGACCAGTAGGAAGAATACCTCTTTACAGTGGTGGTCAGAATGCCACCCTTGCAGACAGTGCCATTGGTCCTGGAACTATGCAGCCACCTTCAGATAGGAGGTCAATCAGCCAGCACTCAAGGAAACTCTAGCAATCTCTGGAGGAACCCTGGTTCAGACTGTTATAGAGAATTGCAGTTGAAACAATGCTGATTCTGTTGAAGGACACCTCTAATTAAACACATATACATGCCGCCATTGCTGACCACCTTCTAAAAATGCTAGCTGCCTGGCTATCACTGGTATTATTTCTAGAAAAGTCCCTTCCCTGGAACCAGGGCAGCCATCAGGGGGGGACAGCCCATACACATGTAGGGGGCCCGGGCATTCCGAGGGGCCCAGCTGCCCACGCCCCAACCAACGAGATCGAGTTGGAGCTGTTGTAGTAACTAGTAATTGGTAAAGCAGGGCGGCTGCAGAGTAAGCCGATGCAGCTGAAGGGACGTCTCTTTGCTGGATTGCGCTGTCTCTGCTGAAAATATGAGGCTGTCCCTTTACTGGATTGAGATATCTCTTTTCTGGCTTGGATTAATTTTCATATATTAAGTTGTAAGAGTGTTCAAATAGAAGTGGGTGCACTGAAGGACTCGGTGGGACAGTCAGAGGTCAGGCCCTGCAAAATGTTGGTGGTCAGGCCCAGAGGGGCCCAGGCCTAAAGCTGTGTAAGGGGCCCCAAAATTTCTGATGGCTGCCCAGCCTGGAACATACATGCATCAAGTGAAGTTAGATCTCCTGGTCTGCATACCTGTTCCAGACAAAAGACTAATTAATGTGGTTCTATGTTCTTTTTTTTTTCTTTTACCTAGCATTGCCTGCATTAAAGTAAAAACCTTTTTGCCACTTGTTGTGCCCCCCCCCCCACTTCCCTAAACACTTACCCGAGTCATGTATCAATACAGTGCTATGCACGTCTGGACTCTGGATCTGTTCTCCTGTCTTTCTTTTCTCACAGGAGGATTGGGCAACAGTGGGAGCCATTGGCTCCTGCTGCTGTCAGTCAAATCCTGTAAGCAGAGAGTGGGGGGTGGGGCCGAGCTTTGTCTATGGACACACACAGCCAGGCTTGAGAGTGAGCCCGCACATATGCCCCCATAGCAAGTGACTTGCTATGGGAGCAGACACAGAAGAGGAGAAGCCTAGAGCACCAGCTAAAGGGCCCCAGAAGAGGAGGTTCAGGACCACCCTGTGCAATACCATTGCACAGAGCAGGTAATGGTAAATGGGAGCAGGTAATGGTAAATGGGAAAAGTGACAGATTTCCTTTAACCCTCTCCAACCAGAGGGAGCAAGCCCTTAAAATGTTTCCAACACCTGGGCTTCCTAGTCAAGTAATCACTGTGATTGGCTGTCACAGTGATCATGTGACTGGAAGCCTGGCCCATGGGCTCCCAATCATAAACAGTGTGTCAAGGTCTTACCTTGCCCTCCTGTTGGCAGCCATCTTGGACATGTGCAGACTGCTTCCTCTTATAAACTCTGATTGCATCATCATTTGCCTGCTGCCTGGGTGATGATGCAGCACACCTGACTATATCAAACACCTGATGGGTTGCAGTCCTTGCCCTTGCACCTGTGCTTCAAGGCGCACACTGCTAGCAGTCTTCTGTTCTCCATGTTCCCCCGTGTACGACCAGGCTTGGCTGACGACTCTCCTTGCTCTCAAACCTGCATTGAGAGACGTCCCCACATCGGCAGACTAGCCGCTTCTGGACTCGACCCCGGCTTGGATGACTACCCCCTTCTGGACTGGACCCCGGCTAGGATGACTCTTGCTGTGCGTTTATTGTTGTTTGCTCGAATAAACTGCTTTATTTTACTTGCATCTCCGTGTGGTCTGTTTCCTGGCACCCTGACACAGTGGTTGGGAGCTGTTGGTAGAAGCACAGTCACTGTGCTGGGTTTGCTGGCTATATGTGGCAGCTTGGTGATAAAGTAACACTGTGCTGCCACATATATGCATGTGGCCAGTTATTGAGTTATTGGGCTAATGTGGCCACAGACAGAGGTAACTTTCTGACCAGATTTCTTTCAGCGCTGCCCTAGCCTAAAACCAGAATGCTTAGGAGGCAAAACATTCCTATTTCGGCTAATCAGGAGGGAGGGGGAAGATGCCACTGATATGCTTTAGAGACAGTCCCATAAATTTAGTACTACTGTATAGTGACAGGCATGCTTTACAGAAAGAACAACACACAGCTAGCTTAAACTTAAGGGCAGCACATTTAACCACTTTACCACCGGAGGATTTTGCTGTCTTACGTCCAGGCCACTTTTTGCAATTCGGCGCTGTGCGACTTTAATTGACAATTGCGCGGTCGTGCGATGCCGTACCCAAACGAAATTTATGTCCTTTTTTTCCCACAAACAGAGCTTTCTTTTGGTGGTATTTGATCACCTGTGCAATTTTTACTTTTTGCGCTATAAACAAAAAAAGAGATTTTATTTTGAAAAAATAACAATATTTTTAACATTTTTTTATATGAAATTCCCCCCAAAAAAGATGTAAAAACCAATTTTTTTTTAAATTTTTGGCCAATTTGTTTTCTGCTACCCATGTTTGGTAAAAAAAAATCACAATAAGCGTATTTTGATTGGTTTGCGCAAAAGTTATTGCGTTTACTAACAAAGGGAAAGATTTCTGTCATTTTTGGTGTTTTTTGTTTAACGCGTAATGGCGGCGATCTGCGATTTTTTTTGCGGGACTGCGACATTGCGGCGGACAGATCGGACCCTTGACTGTCATTTTTTACACTTTTGGGGGTACCAGTGACATTACTGCAGTAATCAGTGCTATAAATATGCACTGTTACTGTGAAAATGACACTGGCAGGGAAGGGGTTAATTTTATTGGAGAGGGAGGGGTTAATGTATGCCTGGTGCTTACTGATGTGTGGGGGGGGAGGTGACTGAGTGAGTCATGGACAGATCGGATGTCAAGCTATGCTGAACACTCCGATCTGTCAGTCCCTGTCACTTGGGAGATCCGCCCGCTTGTGTTTACACAGGCGGGCGGATCTCCACACTAGATCCCCGGTGATCGCCGCTGCTCCTCCCCTGGCCCGACTCCCCCTGTGACCGAAAACAGCGGGAGTGAGCCTCCGGCGGCGCGCAAGCGCCGCCCAGAAGGGGGAGTGTCTGACGACGTAGTACCACTTCGTCAGACGATAACGAGCCACTCTGCCACAGTAATATTACTGTGGGCGGTGGTAAAGTGGTTAAATAACACCATGTAGATTACATAAAACAAATTATAATGGCAATCATGAATAAATATGTAAAACAGAAAAAAAGCCTTCAAATGAATACAAGGAGCACAACTCATGGCTGCAGTTTTTCATCGAGGTACAGGTGCGACAATCCACCTCATTCACTTATGTCAGTTCCTAACGATCTGAGAACCTTTTTCGCTAACCTGTTTGCTGGAAAGGTATTCCAGGACACACCCCCTGCTGTTTTTCCCAGACAACCTGTTACAGCCATGACTGAAATTTATTGGTGATGCATGCAGCAAATTGGGAGAAAGTTATTCATAGCTCCCAACTGTCCCTAATTTCGAGGGACTGTCCGTGATTTGGAACAAAGTCCCTCTGTCCCTCTTTCCTCCTCATTTAGTCTGATCTATATAGTTGTATATAAAATGCACTTTTTATCTTTCAAAAAGTGTTTTCCAGTGCTAAACTTTTCATCCAATTTCTAAATTGCTGCATTTGTATCATTCAAAATCCAATATAAAAGGAAAAGCAGTGGTAAAAAAGCACTTGTTGGTTTAACTAATCTTTTTTGTTGTTGTATAATACTCCTTTAAGGGGGTGTGGCAGGGGGTGTGTCCTATGCCTACATATTTTTGTAAATAGGTGTCCCTCATTCCCATCTCAAAAAGTTGGGAGGTATGAGTTAGTACACGTAGGAGTTAGTACATGTAGGAGTTAGTACACGTAGGAGTTAGTACATGTAGGAGTTAGTACATGTAGGAGTTAGTACAGCGATCTCCCCTGCTGTGCTGTTGTGTTCTGACAAGGGAACGGCTCCCCTGCCAGAACTTTTCCGTCAGTGCTCTCAGCCACTGATCGGGAGCCGATTGGCAGACCTTTTTTCGGTCATGCCCCTTCAACAGAAACCATCCAAACAGCCAGCTTCTGTCGGACCGTCTCCAGCACACACGGTCTGAATATTGGCTGGTTTCTATCGAATCGGCCGATGACGCCGACATTCGGCCCGTGTGTACTAGGCTTTAGGGGTGGCTCCACTTTATGGAGTAACAATGGAACCACCTTGGAAAAAGCATTATCAACTTGTGGTGAAGATAGTGTACATTTGCAGTTTAGATAGACTTGACTAACAAATTAAATCCAAGCTCCAGGTAACAATTAAGCAGTTACAGCAATAATTTTTTTCCCTTTTGGAATAAATGAATAAAATCTAACAATTATATGCATCCTTGTCAGTGTCACTAAACCCAGGACCCTGCATTCACTATATCTGGTCTCCCACAGTACACAGAACAGGAAATGCAATCATTTTAGTAAATATAAACTGCTAAATACCTTTTCTCATCAGCAGTATATAGCAGTCTTGTGACTTCTATCAGTGTCTGGTTAAGTTTGTAGGAGGAGTTTTCATTCTGCACGGACTGTCCTATCAGGATGCAGGACCCCTGACCCTCTATCTGGACAGTGCTGATCACATGCACCCTCTAAAGAAAAAAAAAAATCTCTCTAGCAATACACACCAAACTGAGCATGTGCAGCTTGTCTCCAGCCTCTGTTCTATCAGTAAATATATTGGGGACAGTGGAAAGAGGAGAGGATCAGAGAAGACAGGATCAAACAGCCTTTTTGCACAATGCAGAGGATTAACAAATTAGGTTCCACAGTGAGTATACCAAGCATGCTTTACTGCATAAACAGACTGATTTTACTGTTGTGGGTTTAGTAACACCTAAAATTTGAACTAAAGGCAGCAATACTCACCTATACAGTCTGACGCCCATGAGGTCACTCACCGGCATCTTTTCCCAGGGTTCTTCTGAGTGCTGGTTTGTGGCTGTCTGGATTGGCTGGTACGGGATGTTGTTTATTCCAGCACATGCACAGGAGAGCAGTCATCCTGGCATACAGGCACTGTGCTGGATTGTAAACTGAGTTGTGCAATCGCAGCTCAGTGTACATTCTTCAGAGGATTGCAAACAAACAGGTAAGTGTATTTTATTGCAGGAGAGACACTGCTTATCTTTTCTACAATAAAGAGCCTGTCTGTTCACAGTTTTTATATTTAGCCTTTAGTTCTACTTTAAATGGTCTGACTCAATCCTCTAACTGTCACTTTTGCTGGACAGCGTGTTCTTTTAAAGGAAGTTGAAAAAACAGACTTACGGGACAGAAAACCAGGTGAAAATAAATGAAAAATGGCAAAAAAAACCCCCAAAAAACTGCAATGTAATGCATTCTTATTGTTGGATTAAGATGCACTATAAAGCAAGTGAACTTTCTGCCTTTAGCAGAGTTGCATTGTTTCTTAGCTTGCATCGACAGTTCAGTGACTTCATTTACTATTTGGAATTTCTAAGCATATTTACATCATCAAATGCACTGCAAAACCCAAAATGAAAAGACAACAAAATCTACCACACAGGCATCAGCCCGGGAGGACAAGGTAAGCAAGTCATGAAGGTTTGAAGAAGACATCTAAGCAGAAGCTAATGCAGGCTATGATATACTCCTTGTTCTTCCCAAAGTCTCATTACTTTAAAAGCCATCAAAGATCCCGTGTAATACCTACAGTGACACACACGTGGCTGGACCTCTGGGTGACAACGGACAGGTTCTAGAGGCCACCGCAGACTGAAATGACCTCTTTGTGTGGATCTCCTTCCATGTGCTGGTGGATTATATGAAAAGTGGGACCGTGGACGCTGTGGAGGGCTCCTCCAAAAGCATTCCAAGAAGGAAGACGTAACCATGATAGCTCCTTGGGCAGAGGCATACAAATCCAGAAGGCTCTCCTAAGATATGAGTATTACATGCGGCGAGGTGCTGCTAGTTATGCAGGAACAGTAAGAAGTGCTGGGAGGACAGCACAGGTCACATTGTGCCCTTAGACATGACTTGTTTCCTCTAGTATTCTGTCCATCAGATGAATGATAATCTGCAATGATGGTGAAATAGGAAAAATAAGAATTGGCATTTTGGTGAAGTCCTAAATTTCTCAAGAGTCCCAATATTTGTAAAAACACCTACTAAGACGGCTCGGAATATTATAAGCAAGCCCAATACATTGCTATTGTGGGGGCTTCAACTGTGGATCTGCTTATAAAGATGCTAGTTGCTGGGCTGTCTCTGGCATCTTTATTATCTGAGTCACTTACCTGGAACAAGCATTCAACATGTAAAGTCAGAATCCTTCTTTTGCATTCCTATTTTAGGTAAGTGAACGTATTGCCACTGGGCAGCCAGGCAACCAGTATTCCCCAGAGAAGTCAGCAATGGCAGCCAACATATAGACTGGTATATGACACTTTCCAGAAAACGTTAAACTTTTTTTGGTTTGAATGGAGTGGTGAGGGGTTAGAACCCCTGTCAGATTAGTAAGAGTAATCCCTCTTCCTATTTGTTCTGATCACCAATGAAGGTGTGGGTGAATCCAAAATTTTATTTTGCCATCTTTAGAGGAAATCTTGCAATGGGGGCACTTGTTCCTGTGACAACTGTCTTAAACTGGCAATACATTATGCAAATCTCACCTGGTTCCTGAGAAACAGGATGAAAATTGGCTTCATGGATTGCCATGTCACCACCTTACCTCCTGGCATCCTTCCATTGAAAAATCGAAGGAGCCGGATATTTAACCACTTAAGCCCCAGAGGATTTGGCTGCTAAAGGACCAGGGTTTTTTTTTGCGATTTTTTACTGCGTGACTTTAACGGACAATTGCGCGGTCGTGCGACGCTGTACCTAAACGAATTTGACGTCCTTTTTTTCCCACAAACCGAGCTTTCTTTTGGTGGTATTTGATCACCTGTGCGATTTTTTGATCACGCGCTATAAACAAAAAAAAGCGTAAATTTTGCAAAAATAACAATATTTTTCACATTTTTTTATATGAAATTCCCCAAAAAAAAAAGTAAAAATCAAAATTTTTTAACATTTTTCGGCCAATTTGTTTTATGCTACATATGTTTGGTAAAAAAAAAAATCGCAAAAAGCGTATTTTGATTGGTTTGCGCAAAAGTTATCGCGTTTACTAACAAAGGGAAAGATTTTTGTCATTTTTGGTGTTTTTTTTTTTTAACGCGTAATGGCGGCGATCTGCGATTTTTTTTTTTCGGTACTGCGACATTGCGGCGGACAGATCGGACCCTTGACTGACATTTTTGACACTTTTGGGGGTACCAGTGACATTACTGCAGTAATCAGTGCTATACATATGCACTGTTACTGCAAAAATGACACTGGCAGGGAAGGGGTTAACTTTATTGGACAGGGAGGGGTTAAGTGTGTCCTAGGGGCGTGATTCTAACTGTGCAGGGACATTCCTATTGGTGTAAAAGCAAAGATCAACCGTTCTACATAGTAGAACGGACAGATCTTCACTTTTACACAGGGAGAACTGACAGGCAGCTTGTTTACACAAGCTGCTCTGTCTTTCTCCCTTCACAGGAGCGATCGCAGTGTGACTGGCGGACATCGAGTCCGCCGGTCACACGCACTGACTTGTCTGTGAACGAGCCTCGGCGGGCGCGCGCCCGCCCGCGATAGGCTCGCAAGTCAGTGACAGGCGAGTGACGTACCGATACGTCACTCTGCCTGGCCGGGGCTGACCGCCCCAGTATATAGTCGTGCGGCGGTCGGCAACCGGTTAAAGCAGTGGTAATTTGTGATTATTACCTACAGGTAAGCCTATAATAAGGCTTACCTGTAGCTAAAATGAATATCTATTAAACGTGCACCGTTTAGGAGATATTCACCCTGGATGCAGCCGGTGACCTCACCGTCAGAAGCAGTCTGAAGGTCCAGCATATCCTGATGGACCTTTAGAGCTTTGTGCCGGAAGCGAGGGCCAACATCGCGGCTCCAGTCACTCACACCGCCAGAGCCCCCAAACCCAGAAGAATTATCGGGGGAAGATGTCAAGTCCTCTCAATGGTGACAGTGCGCCGCTGGAGGGCTTTGTTCTAGTAAGTCTGGTAAGTATTTCATAATGTGCTAGTATGTGATGTATACTAGCACATTATGCAATTGCCTTACAGGTTTTTTTTTTGTTTTTCTTTAAACTGCCACGGTTTACTACTACTTTATTTTTCACTCAAACAGCGGATGCATTCAATTAGGTGCAGTCAGTGCAGTGAGTACAGACACTGGAAATGGCCATCAGAATACATTAGGTACAGCAGAAAATTTGTAAACCCAGGCTGTATAACGTGGATGAAGGAAATTGTTGGATTTTTTTCCTTAATGACCTCCAGTGAGCTGCAGGTCAGATCGTTAACACAGCTCATTGGAGTACAGAAAAGCGGGATTTCCCTCACAATGAGATACAGTGCCTTGCGAAAGTATTCGGCCCCCTTGAACTTTGCGACCTTTTGCCACATTTCAGGCTTCAAACATAAAGATATAAAACTGTAATTTTTTGTGAAGAATCAACACCAAGTGGGACACAATCATGAAGTGGGATGAAATTTATTGGTTATTTCAAACTTTTTTAACAAATAAAAAACTGAAAAATTCGGCGTGCAAAATTATTCAGCCCCCTTAAGTTAATACTTTGTAGCGCCACCTTTTGCTGCGATTACAGCTGTAAGTCGCTTGGGGTGGGTCTCTATCAGTTTTGCACATCGAGAGACTGAAATTTTTGCCCATTCCTCCTTGCAAAACAGCTTGAGCTCAGTGAGGTTGGATGTAGAGCATTTGTGAACAGCAATTTTCAGTTCTTTCCACAGATTCTCGATTGGATTCAGGTCTGGACTTTGACTTGGCCATTCTAACACCTGGATATGTTTATTTGTGAACCATTCCATTGTAGATTTTGCTTTATGTTTTGGATCATTGTCTTGTTGGAAGACAAATCTCCGTCCCAGTCTCAGGTCTTTTGCAGACTCCATCAGGTTTTCTTCCAGAATAGTCCTGTATTTGGCTCCATCCATCTTCCCATCAATTTTAACCATCTTCCCTGTCCCTGCTGAAGAAAAGCAGGCCCAAACCAGGATGCTGCCACCACCATGTTTGACAGTGGGGATGGTGCGTTCAGGGTGATGAGCTGTGTTGCTTTTACGCCAAACATAACGTTTTGCATTGTTGACAAAAAGTTTGATTTTGGTTTCATCTGACCAGAGCACCTTCTTCCACGTTTGGTGTGTCTCCCAGGTGGCTTGTGGCATAGAAACATAGAATGTGTCGGCAGATAAGAACCATTTGGCCCATCTAGTCTGCCCAATATATCTGAATCCTATGAATAGTCCCTGGCCCTATCTTATATGAAGGATAGCCTTATGCCTATCCCATGCATGCTTAAACTCCTTCACTGTATTTGCAGCTACCACTTCTGCAGGAAGGTTATTCCATGCATCCACTACTCTCTCAGTAAAGTAATACTTCCTCATATTACTTTTAAACCTTTGCCCCTCTAATTTAAAACTGTGTCCTCTTGTGGTAGTTTTTCTTCTTTTAAATATGCTCTCCTCCTTTACCGAGTTGATTCCCTTTATGTATTTAAAAGTTTCTATCATATCCCCTCTGTGGCAAACTTTAAACGACACTTTTTATGGATATCTTTAAGAAATGGCTTTCTTCTTGCCACTCTTCCATAAAGGCCAGATTTGTGCAGTATACGACTGATTGTTGTCCTATGGACAGAGTCTCCCACCTCAGCTGTAGATCTCTGCAGTTCATCCAGAGTGATCATGGGCCTCTTGGCTGCATATCTGATCAGTCTTCTCCTTGTATGAGCTGAAAGTTCAGAGGGACGGCCAGGTCTTCGTAGATTGGCAGTGGTCTGATACTCCTTCCATTTCAGTATTATCGCTTGCACAGTGCTCCTTGGGATGTTTAAAGCTTGGGAAATATTTTTGTATCCAAATACGGCTTTAAACTTCTCCACAACAGTATCTCGGACCTGCCTGGTGTGTTCCTTGTTCTTCATGATGCTCTCTGCGCTTTAAACTGACCTCTGAGACTATCACAGTGCAGGTGCATTTATACCGAGACTTGATTACACACAGGTGGATTCTATTTATCATCATTAGTCATTTAGGTCAACATTGGATCATTCAGAGATCCTCACTGAACTTCTGGAGAGAGTTTGCTGCACTGAAAGTAAAGGGGCTGAATAATTTTGCACGCCCAATTTTTCAGTTTTTTTATTTGTTAACAAAGTTTGAAATATCCAATAAATTTTGTTCCACTTCATGATTGTGTCCCACTTGTTGATTCTTCACAAAAAATTACAGTTTTATATCTTTATGTTTGAAGCCTGAAATGTGGCAAAAGGTCGCAAAGTTCAAGGGGGCTGAATACTTTCGCAAGGCACTGTAATATTCTCTCACTTCCTGTAGAGTCTACAGGACAGGAAGTGTAGGGAAATCTCCCTAATGAGACACAGATAAGAAATACCAGGGGTTTTAGACTTTCCCTGATCTATCCAGAAAAAAAAAAAAAAACAAAACAAATTGGCTTTGGATATACTCTGAGCTTTCCGATGCATACAACTGAAATACGAAAAAATTAATTCTACTATATTAAATGTAATATATACAGTATGTTACAGAAACAAAAGAAATATGTCATTACAAGCCTTTGATAAGAGGATCTTCACTCCCCATTGCGTGTCCCTATTTATAATAACTTTGTAAGTGCAGAAACTTATGGTTCCCTTGCACTAGATGAAAAATCATTTGAAAATCTGTCATTTGGACGGTTAATTTGGTTTTCGTCCAGTTAATGGGCACAAATCGAAAAATTGGTTGTTACCTTTTTGAGCGTAAAAAGCTAAGGAAAAGTTTGTATGGCTAGCATAAGGGTCCTTTCACTGTGACTTTCCGATCAGGTCTGCCTATCAGTTTTCAGATGGACCTGATCAGAAGCTCCATGGAAGCTATGGGCAGGTGGACACATGTGCATTTACGTTCACTTACCTCTGAGTCCATCCAGCCTTGGAAAAAAAGAGAAAAGGACAGCGATGGGAGGTAATCTGATGTAAACAGACATAAGTCCATTGTCATTCGGGCCACCCACAGATCACAAACGGATCCGGAAAGGTCCGCTGTTAAAATGCAGGAAAGGAAATGAAAAACTGTCCCATTCTGTTCTGATTCTGCAGAGGGTCCGTTCATTGATCCCCCCCTGAACTGACCGGACATGGCTTGTGTGAAAGGACCCTTAATTAGTTACCAATTAGAAGTAAGATCTACTAATCAATTACAGCAAAGCCCACCTATAATCAACTGTGAAATGTTTTAGTGCAGAAACTTACAGCAACAGCAACCAATTAGAGTTACAAATACAAACTGCTAATTCTAAATAGTTACTGTAAAGCGGACCATACATTATACGATCTGATTGGACAATCTCCTATAGATCTACCAACACCTATGAGTTGAAACAACCTGCATGATTGGATGAAAATTGATTGGATTGTATAGGTTTGTCCAAATATTACATGGTTTGGGCAAATTTAAACAAGATTGTACTGGTGTATGGGGATTGTGCAATCAGATTGTTGCATGTATGTTCACCCCAAATTTCTGCACTAAAACATTTTGGACTGGATTAAAGATCAGCATTGCATCTCGGCGTAAATATATACGGTATGTTTTGTTTTTGTTCAGTTTAGTTTATTAGCACTTTTGTAACAGTCCATTCACTGTCCAACCAGAGTTTTTCTAATGACAAACCTATGGTGGGCATACACCAAACAATCTGATTGAACAATTCTTTACAGAGTCAGACAGAATGATTGAATCTATGAACTATTGAACAGACACATACTGTGTCATCAGTCGATTTTGAGCAAAACTGATCCAACTTACTGTGATTGGTCTGGACAGACAATGCGATCATTGGAAAGCAGATGGATCAATATGATCAGAAAGTGTATGGCACACCAAACAATCTTTTTGACACTCTGATTATTTTTCTCCCGGACTGTTAATTGATCACCATTATGATTGTATATAAAGTTGTTTCATGTATGGCCACCATTACACAGGCAAAAGAAAACTTCTAGTGCTATAAATCAGCAGAATACTAATCAGTGCTATACAAAATAAGCGACAAAAACATGCTACAAAGGTGTGAAGATCCCACTTATAAGCACCTGTACAAATGATTTCTATGACCTGGTACATCTCAGTATCATACATGGTATCAGTAATACTCTAATCCCCGATACATCTCAGTATTATACATGGTATCAGTAATACTCGAATCCCCGATACATCTCATTATCATACATGGTATCAGTAATACTCTAATCCCCGATACATCTCAGTATCATACATGGTATCAGTAATACTGTAATCCCGGTACATCTCAGTATCATACATGGTATCAGTAATACTCTAATCCCCGGTACATCTCAGTATCATACATGGTATCAGAAATACTCTAATCCCTGATACATCTCAGTATCATACATGGTATCAGTAATACTCTAATCCCCGGTACATCTCAGTATCATACATGGTATCAGAAATACTCTAATCCCTGATACATCTCAGTATCATACATGGTATCAGTAATACTCTAATCCCTGATACATCTCAGTATCATACATGGTATCAATAATACTCTAACCCCCGATACATCTCAGTATCATACATGGTATCAGTAATACTCTAATCCCTGATACATCTCAGTATCATACATGGTATCAGTAATACTCTAATACCCGATACATCTTATTATCATACATGGTATCAGTAATACTCTAATCCCCGATACATCTCAGTATCATACATGGTATCAGTAATACTCTAATCCCCGGTACATCTCAGTATCATACATGGTATCAGTAATACTCTAATCCCCGGTACATCTCAGTATCATACATGGTATCAGTAATACTCTAATCCCTGATACATCTCAGTATCATACATGGTGTCAGTAATACTCTAATCCCCGGTACATCTCAGTATCATACATGGTATCAGAAATACTCTAATCCCTGATACATCTCAGTATCATACATGGTATCAGTAATACTCTAATCCCTGATACATCTCAGTATCATACATGGTATCAGTAATACTCTAATCCCTGATACATCTCAGTATCATACATGGTATCAGTAATACTCTAATCCCCGGTACATCTCAGTATCATACATGGTATCAGTAATACTCTAATCCCCGATACATCTCAGTATCATACATGGTATCAGTAATACTCTAATCCCCGATACATCTCAGTATCATACATGGTATCAGTAATACTCTAATCCCCGATACATTTCAGTATCATACATGGTATCAGTAATACTCTAATCCCCGATACATCTCAGTACCATACATGGTATCAGTAATACTCTAATCCCCGATACATTTCAGTATCATACATGGTATCAGTAATACTCTAATCCCCGATACATCTCAGTATCATACATGGTATCAGTAATACTCTAATCCCCGATACATCTCAGTATCATACATGGTATCAGTAATACTCTAATCCCCGATACATTTCAGTATCATACATGGTATCAGTAATACTCTAATCCCCGATACATCTCAGTATCATACATGGTATCAGTAATACTCTAATCCCCGATACATCTCAGTATCATACATGGTATCAGTAATACTCTAATCCCCGGTTCATCTCAGTATCATACATGGTATCAGTAATACTCTAATCCCCGATACATCTCAGTATCATACATGGTATCAGTAATACTCTGTTACTTACATGGTCTGGGTGAGCACTGTTCAGAATACTCACAGTGCACTATGCAGCTACATTCCAGAAACTCCCAAGCAAAGCTACCTGCAAAACATACTGATACCTCCTCCTCCACTCCATGCCCCCTACCTCTCCGAGCCTGTGAAGTCACTGTGTCACCAGCCAATCAGAACAGAGTATGTAAATACCCCCCTCCCGCACTGAAGCTAGATACAGCCTTAGGTTCTGTTTTTTTGGAGATCTGCAGCTTCAGAAGTGTCTGTCCTCAGGGTATGAATGAGGATGGAGTGAAATCCCTGATTGTCTCATAGAAGCCGGTCTGCTACTGCACTTTTTTTTCTAAGGAAGTGATTAAACATTCTCTTTGATGCTGGTATACTATGACCTGTGGTCCCCAGTGACAATCAGCATGATAAATTCTTACTAACAGTAGTAATCAGGACCTTTGCTTCTTCCACCTCAATACTGCTCATTAAGAATTTCGCCTTTATGAATACACGACAGAACAGAGGGATTTTTGTCATGCCTAATTTGAAATATTTTACCCCATAATTAATTATTGGGAGGTTGGTACACAGAAATGAATAATAATACTACTATCAGAAATTATTATTAATACTATTAGAAATTATTAATAATACTATCTGTAAGCTTTTCTAAACTGAACCCCTGAATCCTGAACTATTTGAATGGATTTGTGTACTGCTGTATCCTTTGACTGACTTTCCAATGCATTTTACCCATAGTGGCTGATGGACAGATGTTAGGGGGGGATAGAGAGTTTGGGATAATGGCTTGTTGGGGGAAGGGGGCAGATGTTAGGGGAACAGAGGGTAGAGGATGAAGAGCAGTAAGGAGGACAGAGTGTAGAAGATGAAGAGTTGTTAGGGGGCATAGCCTGGGATATGAAGAGTTATGAGGGGTGACGATTGGTTAGGGGGATAGAGTTGTTGGGGGGTGCACAGCATGGGGAATTAAAAGTTGTTAGGGGGGGGCAAAGTGTGGGGGATGAAGAGTTATTAGGGGAACATAGTATCTTTTATGAAGAACATTTAGGGGCAGAGTGGGCGAATGAGGAGTTGTTAGGGAACAGAGTGAGGAATGGACTGATGTTAGGACAGACGTTTGGGAATGGACTGATGTTGATGATGGGCAGAGTATGTGGGATTAAGAGTTGATAGGGGGTACAATGTGGGGAATGAGGAGTTGCTGGAGGAACAGACTGTGGAGTCTGAAGCGCGTAGGGGGGAGGGGGGCACTGCATGGGGAATGAAGAGTCGTTTGAGGGGGGCAGAGTGTGGTGAATGAAGGGTTGTTAGGGGGCACAGTTTCGGGGATGAAAAGTTGTTAAGACAGAGTGTGGGGAATGCGGAATGGAATGCACAGCATCAGGAATGAAGAGTTGTTTGGTGACAGAGTGTGGGGAATAAAGAGTTATTTGGAGGCAGAGTGTGGGGAATGGAGAGTTGCTTGGAGGCAGAGTGTGGGGAATGGAGAGTTGCTTTAAAGCAGAGTGTGGGGAATGAAGAGTTGTTAATGGGACATAACATTTGTAATGAAGAACTGTTGGGGGCAGAGTGGGGGGAATAAAGAGGTGTTATGGGGCAGAGTCTGGATAATGGACTGATGTAAGATGGACAGAGGTTGAGGAATGGACTGATGTTAGATGGACAGAGGTAGGGGAATGGACTGATGTTAGATGGACAGAGGTAGAGGAATGGACTGATGTTAGGGGAGCAGTAGATCGGTGATGGACTGATAGGGGGACAGATTGTAGTGGATGAACTGATGTTAAGGAGACAGCAAGTGGGAGATGGACTGATGTAAGATGAACAGAGGTTAGGGATGGACAGATGTTAGGGGGATAGAGTGTGGGGAATGGACTGGTGTTTGATGAACAGAGGTTGGGGATGGACTGATGTTAGGAGGATAGAATGTGGGGAATGGACTGGTGTTTGATGAACAGAGGTTAGGGATGGACAGATGTTAGGAGGATAGAGTGTGGGGAATGGACTGGTGTTTGATGAACAGAGGTTGGGGATGGACAGATGTTAGGAGGATAGAGTGTAGAGAATGGACTTATGTAAGATAAATAGAGGTTAGGGAAGGACAGATGTTAGGAGGATAGAGTGTGGGGAATGGACTGATGTAAGATGAACAGAGGTTAGGGATGGACAGATGTTAGGAGGATAGAGTGTAGAGAATGGACTGATGTAAGATGAACAGAGGTTAGGGATGGACAGATGTTAGGGGGATAGAGTGTGGGGAATGGACTGGTGTGTGATGAACAGAGGTTGGGGATGGACTGATGTTAGGGGAATAGAGGGTCAGAGATGGACTGATGTTGGTTGGATAGAGGTTAGGGGATTGAATGATGTTAGGGGGATAAAGTGTGGGTGATGAACTGATGTTAGGGGGACATAATGTCAAAGATGGGCCGATATTATTTGGACAGTGGTTGGTAGACATATTGTGGGGGGTGGACAGATTTAGGAGGGGCAGAGTATGGAGGATAAATACAAACCCTGATTCAAAAAAAGTTGGGACACTGTACAAATTATGAAAAAAAAAACAGAATGAAATGATGTGGAAGTTTCAAATTTCAATATTTTATTCAGAATAAATCATAGATGACATATCAAATGTTTAAACTGAGAAAATGTTTAATTTTAAGGGAAAAATAAGTTGATTTTAAATTTCATGGCATCAACACATCTCAAAAAAGTTGTGACAAGGCCATGTTTACCACTGTGTGGCATCCCCTCTTCTTTTTATAACAGTCTGCAAATGTCTGGGGACTGAGGAGACAAGTTGCTCAAGTTTAGGAATAGGAATGTTATCCCATTCTTGTCTAATACAGGCTTCTAGTTGCTCAACTGTCTTAGGTCTTCTTTGTCACATCTTCCCCTTTATGATGCGCCAAATGTTTTCTATGGGTGAAAGATCTGGACTGCAGGCTGGCCATTTCAGTACCTGGATCCTCCTTCTACGCAGCCATGATGTTGTAATTGATGCAGTATGTGGTCTGGCACTGTCATGTTGGAAAATGCAAGGTCTTCCCTGAAAGAGACGATGTCTAGATGAGAGCATATGTTGTTCTAGAACTTGGATATACCTTTCAGTATTGATGGTGCCTTTCCAGATGTGTAAGCTGCCCATGCCACACGCACTCATGCAACCCCATACCATCAGAGATGCAGGCTTCTGAACTGAGCGTTGAGAACAACTTGGGTTGTCCTTCTCCTCTTTAGTCCGGATGACATGGTGTTTCAGTTTTCCAAAAAGAACTTCAAATTTCATCTGACCACAGAACAGTTTTCCACTTTTAAATGAGCCTTGGCCCAGAGAAAATGCCTGCGCCTCTGGATCATGTTTAGATATGGCTTCTTTTTTGGCCAATAGAGTTCTAGCCAGCAACGGCGAATGGCACGGTGGATTGTGTTCACCGACAATGTTTTCTGGAGGTATTCCTGAGCCCATGTTGTGATTTCCATTACAGTAGCATTCCTGTATGTGAGGCAGTGCCGTCTAAGGGACTGAAGATCACGGGCATCAAGTATGGTTTTCCGACCTTGACCCTTACGCACAGAGATTGTTCCAGATTCTCTGAATCTTTGGATGATATTATGCACTGTAGATGATGATAAATTCAAACTCTTTGCAATTTTGCTCTGAGAAACTCCTTTCTGATATTGCTCCACTATTTTTCGCCGCAGAATTGGGGGAATTGGTGATCCTCTGCACATCTTGACTTCTGAGAGACACTGCCACTCTGAGAGGCTATTTTTATACCCAATCATGTTGCCAATTGACCTAATAAGTTGAAAATTGGTTCTCCAGCTGTTCCTTTTATGTACATTTAACTTTTCCGGCCTCCTATTGCTGACTGTCCCAACTTTTTTGGAATGTGTAGCTCTCATGAAATCCAAAATAAGCCAATATTTGATGCATGACATTTCAAAATGTCTCACTTTCAACATTTGATATGTTATCTATATTATATTGTGAATAAAATAGAAGTTTATGAGATTTGTAAATTAGTCCATTCCTTTTTTACTTACAATTTGTATAGTGTCCCAACTTTTTTGGAATTGGGTTTGTAAATGATAGGTTTACAGAGTATGGGAGCTAATAAGGTGTAGAATGTAGGAGAGGTGAAGAGACATTGATGGAACAGTCTGTGGGGGTAGAAGATGTTAGTTGGACAGGAT
Organism: Pelophylax lessonae; assembly: GCF_965119305.1. NCBI lineage: Eukaryota > Metazoa > Chordata > Amphibia > Anura > Ranidae > Pelophylax > Pelophylax lessonae. The sequence goes on along the minus strand of NC_138779.1, from coordinate 87,383,803 downwards.
ATGGAGGAGAGCGATGATGGATAAAGAAAGCGGCTTTACACAAGCAGACCATGTGAGCTGGAATTGGAACTTCTAAAAATTAATCATCACTTTTTCGCAAAGTATTTTCAAAACTTTTGGGACTGGCAGAAACAGATTTTTTTTTTTTTCCTGCACAAGCAGAAGAACATGATAAACAGCAAAAATGTATTTATTTGAAGTCAAATTTTCCCCCATTCCCCTTACGGCTCATTTATTAAGAATGTTGCTTATAGCACGTTCCCCGAAAGCTTTTAAACAGCACATAAAATACAGCTGTCATATGCCTCATTAATCTTAGGCTTCAGTTAGATACTCTCCCTATTTGCAACCCTACGGTTTTGTTTTTGATGAAAACTGGAATCTCTCTACTTGAGATCATTTTTTGGAGATAGTATACGATATAGGTTAACCAGAACATGCAATACTTTGTTAAACACTGCAACGGTCTTGAAGGGCACCTTTCAGTATCTTTACAAGTCTGCATTGGTAAATTCCTGACATGTTGCAATATACAACATAAATTGCTGATGAAAGATCTACATTTTAATTATAAAGTGATAACAGAGAAGTGTTAATTGCCATAATTTGTTCACATAAATCATATATATATATATATATATAAATATATATCATGCCACTGTATTTTGTTATTTACAAAAAATTCTCTAAGTACCTTATTCCTGCAGAGCTGTTGTGTGGTCACACGATCTTTCCCTTTTTTTTGGCTTCTGCAGGGAAAGATCTTTGGGAGGGGCTTCTATTACTCTGCTGATGTATGCCCTATACAATGTGAGTCTGGCACAGCACCAATCAGGTTTGTGCAGACACAGTCACATGACAAAAAAAAGATGACTGATACTAGCATTTATTTTGCTCATTTTCCATCTGCATCAAAGCAATAGAAGAACATGGAGGAAGAGGGAAGGAGGGTGTCAATTTTCATTGTGTATATGCCCACATTTGTGACTCTATAGTAACATGGGCTGCACAGATATGGGAAAAAAATAAAGAGCTTAGTTTAGAAGGGAACTGCAACTGGAGCATGCTCAGCAGATGACAACAGCTGGTCTACACAATCTCAGGCTGCAATGGGGACACAGAGGAGATGAGAGAGACAGCTAAAAGCGGAAATAAACCAGGTATATTTCACTTTACACAAAACAAATGCTTTAGTGGCTTTGTGAGTGTGCACACTCTGTTATGTAGCATGCAATGAGAGTTTTACATAGTCTTGGTTTGATGACACTTTAAGCGTTCACTCACACTACACGCTCTGGACCACTTTGGTCAACACAGTCACAGTGCAATAACAAAGTAAAGCCATGTTGTCTATTGCTTCAATTTATACCAATGCGCTGCATTAGTGTGTGCTGAAAAAATCACAGGCTTAATTTTATTACCCTGCAGTGCATTTTGATGCACTTAAGCGACTATTAAGTTGCAGAAAAAGTAACGTGTCTGCAAAAAGAACCCCCCCCCCCCCAACGTACATAAAAATACACTGCAATGCATGCAAAAATGTACCACAATGCACATCCTTGGTGCATGTCAATGAATATGCACTGTGCATGCTTTGGTGTAAGCTCTTGTTCACACCAGCAGCATATAACTGCTTTGCCCAAAACAAGAATAAGACATCTGTCATAAGTCCTAACGCTTCAGGTTACACCAAAGTGCTGCGCTGCTGTGCACTGAGAAAAAGCAGAACACATTACATGTTTGCGCAGCATGTTCCAACACACTGTATGCATGTATTGCAATGCACTGCAGCACATAAAAGTCACATACACAGAAAAATAAAAGTACTGCATTTTAACAATGCATTGCAGTGCAAAGCCATAAGTGTTCACAACACGCAACAGTGTTTGCATTCTATGTGCACAATAATGTTTGCGCAGTCCCAAACTCCAGCCAACTGATTTTACCTAAACTGTACATTTTAAGAGATCCTGGACATTTGTATCCCCCCCATCTATAACAGTATGAACATTTGAGAGAAATGAGAGTCCTCCATGGTCACACCCATGGTCTATCACTGAGAGATCTCTAGCTATATTTTCACATCTTTTGAAAAAGGCTTCTTGTAGTGAGTACAGTTCAGTTTGTTCAATAAATATTCTATCCCAATTAATAATGCCATTACTTACATTTTTATGGAATACAGAAGATATTTCTGGCAATACTAGGCAAAAAAAAATCCCAGATTTTACTTTTTAAAATGCCTTTTGGAAAAGACTCACCTCTAGCCCAGCTGTTACTCAGCCAATCACGAGGTAAACCATCTATATTCTTTCATTTGGTTGTCTCTTTTTCCATTATTTTGAACAAACTGAGTGAAACTAAAGACAAATGATATAGAACCAATATGGATGGATTGTGTCCCCCAAACCCCCTTAGGCTTTACTCATCCTACAAATCTATCTTCCACTTTGACAGGACATGATGCTATTATACAGTAGAATTCCTTTAACAGAGACAATCAAAAGGTCTGTCAGCCCCGGTTCACACTTATGCGATGCGGGAAGGCTGAAAATTCGAAGCCTGTTCCCGCATCGCAAACGCACCCCCGGCAGTTCACACTGCCATATGCGATACGCATATTGCAGTGCGATCTTGCAGTTCGCACAGGATCGGATCGGATCGCACAAGTGTGAACCGCTGTGCGATCCGATCCTGATGCGGCTGCAAAAAAGGGTCCTGTGCGTGTTTGCTGCGGGTGCGGTGCGAATTTAGCCATACAAAGTGTATGGCTAAACTCGCACCGCCAGCCGATCGCATGTAATGAAGGAGCAGTGCGCTCCGACATTACATGCGAACGCCGCAGCCGCATGAATGTGAACCGGCTCTCAATGTGTAAAGCACAGTATTCTAAGTGAGGTCACAGATGGCACCGTCAGGGTGCCAGGAAACCAGACCACATGAGGATGCAGATAAAATAAAGCAGTTTATTGGAGCAAACAACAATAAACGCACAGCAAGAGTGAGGAAGTTGGAGCAGGAAAAAGCCAGGGTCAAGTCCAGAAGCGGGTAGTCATCCAAGCGGGGGGCGAGACCAGAAGCGGGTAGACTGCTGATGTCGGGTCAAGAGCCAGGAGAGTCATCTGCCAAGCCAGGTCATACACGGGGGGAACACGGAGAACAGAAGACTGCTAGCAGAGATGCACTGTGGAGCACAAACACAAGGGCAAGGACTGCAACCCATCAGGTGATAGATATAGTCAGGTGTGCAGCATCATTACTGTGCCACACCCAGGGAGCAGGCAAGTGATGATGCAATTAGAGACTATAAGAGGCAGCAGTCTGCACATGTCCAAGATGGCTGCCAACAGGAGGGCAAGGTAAGACCTTGACAGGCACTCAATATTACTCCCATTAAGGAGCTTTCCTATGACTTCCTGTACACAACAGGAGCCGCAGGGATTAAAGAGTTGAAAAATATCCCCTTTGTGAGAATACCTCTCTACTTTAGTTTTAGTAACAACTGCAAGATGTTAGATTTCTAGAGACAATGGTCTCTAGAAGAAAAAGGGAGAATGGCTCCCAACTCCTCCAGCAGGGTCACAGATGATAATAAAAGTGTCCGTTTTCAACTCTTCCTCACTCAAGTAAAACTTAGCTGTGGCAGGGTCTTTTGTGGCACATCCCTCAGAACGCCAGCTTAAGCAGCCACATACACGTCAACCTCTATGTTGTATTTTATGATAAAAAGTATATATTCATGCAAGACTTTATATATCAGATTCAAGTTTATATGTTTCCTGGCTTTCTGTAATCCAATTTTCCAGCTCCTACATGTGTTAAAAATGTGGAAATACAATACATTTACTAATTCTCTGCACTGGACTCTAATGTGAATGTTACATACCCAGCCCAGTAAAATGCTTATCTTTAAATAAAGTTTAAAAAAAATACAGCTGTGGCAAGTGTTACCCTTTACCCTACCTTCTCTGCCTCACAAGTCCACCAACATTTAACTCAGCCTTTATATTCAACCTTCTAACCCCCATGGCCCTAAGCCTAACTCTAAAGTGAACCTAAAAGCAGAAGCCAATTTAAAAAAAAAAACAGAAATAATTAGCCCAGCTATACAAAAAACAAACAAACAAACAGCCTTTGCTGTACTTTTAGTTCTCTCTGCCCTAATCCATCTCCTTATAGGAAAAAGAGCCTTTGGAGGCACTCTGCACATGCCCAGTTTGGTGTGTGTTGTTTTTTTTTAGAGTTTTTTTCTTGGAAGGGGCCAATCAGCACAGTCCAGGCAGAGGGTCAGGGATCCTGCAGCCTCATAAGACAGCCAGAGTAGAATGAAAAATTCTCCTACAAGCTTTAACAAGACACTGATAGAAGTCACAAAACTGCTATATACTGCTGATGAGAAAAGGTACCTTATTTATCGGCGTATAACACGCACTTTTTTTCCCCCTGAAAATATAGTGCAAACAATGAGTGTGTGTGATACGCCGATGTCTTCTTTATGAATGGGTGGAGCGGGGATCGGGAGGTCCGCCCCGGGTGCCACACATTGAATGGGTATCAGGCCAGCTGCCCTGCCTCTCCTGGCCCTGGGATAGCCCTGCCAGTGTGCTCTGCAGTTAAAAAATCACTGCCAGACCCTTTTTATAGATCCTTCCTACATTGTGTCATGGTCATGGAAAACCAGTGCATCTAAATATCTTGTTAGCTCCATTCTTTCTGGCCGCTCTCCTCCTCCCACTCTTCCTCCTCTGAGTGTAGCTTCAGATTGGAGGAGGAGAGCGATCACATGACCAGCCATTAAACGTCAGAGGAGAGCAATCACGTGACCGGCCATGAAAGAACGGAACTAACAAGGTATTTAGAGGCATTGGTTTACAATGACAGTGACACTATTTAGGAAGGATCTATCAAAAAGGGCTGGCAGTGATTTTTTTTTTTTTACCTTAGAGAAGGCTGGCAGAGCTGCCCAGGAGACTGGGGGTCTCCTGTGAGTGCAGGGGGGGGGGGAGGCTGTGCAATGTAAAGGGGGCTTTATAATAAAAGGGGCTGTGTACTGTGCAGGGGGAGGGGGCTGTGTAATGTAAAGGGGGCTGTGCAATGTATAGGGGGGCTGTATAATGAAAGGGGTTGTGTAATGTGCAGGGGAAGGGGGCTGTGTAATGTAAAGGGGGGCTGTATAATGAAAGGGGCTCTGTACTGTTATTTTTTAATTATTAAAATGTTTTTTCCCTGAAACTTCCCTCTTAAAATGAAGGTGCGTGTTATACACCTGTGCACGTTTTATGCCGATAAATACGGTATTTAGCAGTTTATATTTACTAAAAAAAATTATGTTCTATGTACTGTGGGAGACCAGATATATTGAATGCATGGTCCTGGGTTTAGTAACACTTTAACAGCACTCACACGTCTTTACATGAGAAAGGGAAGTCTCCACTGGTAGAGAAAAGGAGGTGTCTGTGATGTCACTAGAATAGTCATAGCCTTGGAAAAAAAGGTATGCATAATTGATTTAAAAAAAAAAGAATGCAGGGGAAGCCTTTCAGGGAGAAGGGCTGGGGAGCCGTTGGAACCGGAGTTTTGCTTTAATCCCCCTGACCTAGTTAACACCCAAAAGGTAAACTATCACCTAAAGTTTTGGGCTGATACTTACCATATCAGGCAGCTACTTACTTTACTAGGGTGATACTCATAATTGTTAAAGTCCTAGGCAAATAAAGGGCTCCAAATCCTACAATTAAAAAAAATAAGGTCCTCATACACTTCACATTTTTTTCTTTCTACCTGCAACTTATGCATCACAGAATAACCTTTCATTGGGAAGCTTTTGATAACCATACAATACAAGTCTCCTATTATCCATAGGTTACATGTCAGGACTAGCAAATCACAATTATTTTGAGTATGCAAATGGATAAAAACGTCAACTGTCCAGCTCAAAGCCTAGGCAGCCTAAATCACACGATCTCTGGCTACTGTAGAGAGGCAACACCAGGTCACTGTGTGTGTTAGCCATCTATGCCTGGTTTTGGTTAAGACAGGCCTGCTGATTGCACACCTGTGGGCTGCGTTCATATTATTTCCAGGGTTAGCAATCAGGGCTCTCAGTTGGAGACAGCTGCACCCTACAGACAGGAGGACTCCAACCGTCAGACACGAGGGCTGTGTATGGGAGTCAGGAGGGCTCCCACTATCCCTGAGAGAGAGAGGCCGCAGTCGAGGCAGCCACAGCGTACAGGTCTGTAGGAGGCAGATGTATTCCGCAACAGTGCAGTAGGAAGCTGATCCCAAGGAAGCTACAAGGGAGCTTGACCAAAGCACACTTTTGTTGGTCTGAGGAGCAGACCTAAGGCCTAGGTATGAGGCCTGAAGCAACCATATGGCGTGTGAGTAAGCCAGGAGGGTGAATTTAACAAATATACAGTAATGGTGGAACCCCTGCAAGGGAAAATTGCTGTTTTGTGAACTTTCTTTATGCCTTTAAATAAAAGTGGGTTGCCGTGCCCTTAAAAATACAGTCTGGACTGGCGCTACTTCTTCAAATCGCATGCACCACTTGAGTTGAATCGCCCCGAAACCTTACACTACCAATAATACCAGAAAAGAGTCTATTGCTTTTAATCCCCAAAGAGATTCAAGGATCAAAATCTAACCCTGATGTACATAGCTAGTTAGGAACTACACATAGAAACAGGTTTTAAAGTGACCCTGTCAGCACAGGGGCACTTGTTGTAAAGAATTATATTTTACCTTTCTGGCAAACCATTTGTTGAAGAGATGCCTTTTTGAAGCACACCAGCTGCTGCAAGTATTCCATATGTCCAGGTGTGTAGAATAATTGCTCCTCCAACCTAAGTGTTATAGTTTCTCCCACTAAAGGAGGCATAAGCTGGTGGGAGGAACCATTACCTATGGTGGGGTGGAAACAGGTATTCGACCTATCCAGCCAATTGAATACCTGCAGCAACCAATGAACAGCAAAGAAGTGGGATTTATGAAATTAGCTATCGGAAGGGTAAGCATGGGGCCTTTTTCATTACAGGTATATATATAACTCTGCCTGACTGGATCCAAATTAATTGGATAGGTTAGGTGGCTCCTTATATTACACCATTTTGGTAAATCTAAAGTTGATTGCATAGTCAGATCGTAACATGTATAGAGACCCTAAGGGACATTAAAAAGAATAGACGCCTGGTGTAAAATGATAACAGGCCTCACTAGTTCCAAATAAAGTATCATCAAGTTAAAATATATGAACACAGAAATCATATGTGAATATTTTTTTTAAATTTAAAAATGTCAACTGTGAGCAGATTAGATAATAAAGAAGTAAAATCTGGTAACAACACTGCAATTGATCAGCAGACCACAACTAGACTGTAATTGGATAATATCAAGGAAGCAGAGAGCAAATCAAATATCTTTTATATGGAATTATGCTGCTAGCAGAGCCTGGAAACCATCATAATTAGTATGGACGATAGGCATGGCAGTGCATGATTTCCCAAACACATTTATTAGTACAGGTGACTGGAAATAATAAAATAAACAAATTTCTCGATGGTTTCTATCTACACAGGCAGTGATGAATGACAGTTGATGAAAGTGAATAGGACATGTCCAGTCTACATAAAGTCAGTGGGGTCTACCAAAGCTGAAGCAGGGGTAGGGCAGACATTCCTTGTGCTTTAGCCAGTTTTTCATTAAACCTGTTGCTCCAGTGGGTGTGTTTGGGCCCTGCTTCACTGTAGAGACCAACCTGCAGCCATACAGGAGCCGCTCATTGTGGTAGCAGGCTCAGGCAAACACTGCGCGTTTGTGTTGCTTGCTCCATTAATGTCTTTTGATGGGGTCTACTCATGGCAGACATAGACAGACTACAGCCCTATCCACAGGAACGAATAGGGAGAGCTACTATTATACTTAGTGATGGCTGGGCAAGGCCACACAATGAAGATCTCTTGAGTGTAGCTAAAGGTATGTAACACTACTGGGCTGGGTACACTGAGGGGGGTAGGGGGTGTAATAAGTGAAAACTTTGTCATTTAAAGTTGTTCTTTTTAATCCAATGCCCAGCAAAAGGTTTGGATTATTACCACTTTAATGTCTGGTTCAATTTACAGCAGATCTTCACCCTTAAGAAGGACTTCTGTCCTATCCACTCCTCCTTCCCTCCGGTATCTGATTAGAGCTTTTTGTTTTTCTTTACTTTTATTTAAAGAAAAAAGTGTGATCCAGTCCCCCCTTACATGTCAATGTGCACTGTCCTCCTTTTGACTATTGGGATATGCACATCACATATCCCAGTGGGCAAAGTGCTTCATTCACAAGGGTGGAGGGGGGCAGGCCACCGATGCATCATCAGGAGTCGTGTTGGCTGAACCAGAAAGAGCTGGCAAGCCTCTTGATGATCAATATGGCGGTGCTGGACCGAGAGGTGACAGAGAACCATAGGATCCCAGTGGGAAAACGCTGGATCCTCTGGGCGGGTGAGTATCGGTAATGGAAGCAATGGATCACCAAGTAAGTGGGGGAAAAAAAGGAGAAGGGTTGGTGAGCCAAGATCCTCTTTAAATCTACCCATGCTCACTGCTCTGTCCAGCTGTCAAGAAGGAAGAAAATGCCCAGTACTTTCAGGTATGGAGAAGCATGTGACTCACCCCATGTGATTTTGCTGGATCAATCACCAGCGGTATCCCATGCAGAGAGAGTCCTTAGCCATGTGTAGGCTATGACTTGAGTGGCATACACAAGTAAGCTTTTCCTGCCCTCAACAGCTGAACAGAAGTGTGAAGAAAAGTATGGGTTGCTGAAGAGGGGGATTAAGATTAATCTGTTGATTTGCCCTGCTTGCGCAAAACAAAGCTTAAAACTGGTTTTCTCCCTCATAATAAAGTTCCCCCCTCTCCATCCCTCCTTTACACAAGTAGCACAGTTTTTTTTTTTTTTTTTTTACCAAACAGTATGGGCCAATCCCTCCATGCACATCATTCGCCTAGGTGAATGACATGCACAGTGCTCACTGGGCCTCCTGGGACATGCACGTCACATACCCCAGGAGGCCTTAGTCTTTCATTTAGTAAGTCGGTAAGTAGGAGGGAGACAGGCCTTGCGGCTCGTGATCGCGAGGCCCTGCAGGCTGAACCCAGAAGAGCCAATGTACCTTGATGATGTCACAAGTAGGAATGGCGGTGTGGGGTCAACTAACATCTGTTGACAGAAGTATGTCACGGAACAACACTGAATCTGCTGGGTGGGGGAGTATCTCAACTGTGCAGACAACATCATCCAGTAAGCGGGGGTAAGGGAAAAAAATGGGGAGTAGGGTGAAGATCCTCTTTAACTGTGGGCACAAACATTTTAATCTAAATATACTGCTCTAGAACCAAACAATTTAAATCCACTTTGTGTTCACCAAAATGCCTTTTTAAACCAAGATATTACCTTATCACACACAACAGGGTGTCTGCAGAGAACTAAAGGAGGGGGCAGATACAGTACCAGTAACCCTGTATAAGGAGGGAAGTGCTTGGTTATAAGGACAGGAAGCATTTGAACAAGGGAAAGTCTCACACTGGATTACTGCACAGATCTGGAAGAAATACACAAGGCACACCAAGATTCGAGTAAGAATATGCATGCCTCATGAATTTATACAGCACAGGCTTATACTGAAGTTTAGCTTTAATGTTAACTAGAATGTACCTTTAAGGAACATAAAACTGACAGAGAGCTTCTGTAATAAGAACCCTCAGGGAACATTCACTCTACTGAGTTGTAGTAAGGTACGCATTACTGCAATGCAAGCTACATGCACTGGGCATTTATTCTGAACAGCATTCCAATGCACCTTGCCAACAGAAGCACATTGCAATGCATGGCAATGTGCTAACGGCTGTTGGAATGCCCTACCAGAAATGGTACATGCACAATTTATTTGGTGCGTTAGCGGTGCATTCAAATAACTGGACTGTTGTAACACAATGCAGTCTAATGCGACATACAGTATGCTCCACAATGGTGTGAATGAGCCCTTAGTAATGCTGACATCCACCAGTTGAAAACAACCTTTTTAATGTCAAACCAGCACTGAAATAACGGCAGTTGGAAGTGGATTTTCTTTTGCTAGGGTCAACAGAATTTTTTTCTGTGAGACACTTTACAAAATATGGCCAATGTATTCAATGATAAGCAACTGGCCTTCCTGTTCCATTGTAAAAAATACAAGCCAGCATCAAATTGGTAAACTGGAAGCAGCAGGACTTATTAATATTGTTTCCTCCAGAGAAGAGGAGCTGCTAACCATGAAAGGTTAAACATCAGACTCTGGACCTGTGTAGCCTGCGGATATGCTCCCAGCAATAATGAGGCAGCTCTAGTCAAGTTGTTTGATTTCTTTGTTATGGAGAAGACACAGCAGAGGGTCCAGTTCCCACTGGAGTTAACCCACTGTCTCCATCGACTTTAAGGAAGCCAAGAACATAAGTAAGGTTGCAGATAGTGAACTGCATGGATAATATTATTTCTAACTGAAACACAAAGGTTTGTGTATTAGCACCATCCATAGCTCATTACCATGCTCAACACAGTGCATCAGGTACTTCTATACAAAGGGGGCAAGATGGAGCACTGAAACGTTCTGAACAGCTGTAGAGCAAGCGTCTTGAAATAAATCGGACATTACTGATAATGGGTTTCGCCTACATACTGTAGTTTCGACAGGACCCTGGAAGTTCTCTCTGTTGCTGTCTTAGGCAACTGTACTTCAATTTGATTTTCTGTTTTGTCAAACCCCGACCATAAATGAAATGGCAACAGGTTTTCTTTTTTAAAAGAAAAGAATAGCAACTCTTTTCTACTTCTCAAGAAAATGTTTTTGGCTGGAGTTGGGCTTCATAGGAACTCTCATTGGAGCCCTAACCCTGTGTAAGCTCAATGTTGGAAGACAACAGGGCTTACAAAGGGTTGATGAGGTCATCCTCTCCATCACATGACAGTGTTTAGAACCTGGCAATTTGCCATTCAGTACAGTATGCCAGCAGGAGGTTACATGATCCTCCATACTTGGAAACAGGGTATATTGCGTATCCAAAACTAAATAAAAAAAGCTGTGGGTATAGGTAAAATTTAAATATCTATTATTCTTTTCAGTTCTATTGAGTTAGCCAGGAAATTTAGGATTGCCAGACCTTTAAATAAACACTGGTTACAGAAGCAGTAAATGGCGTGGGAAGGTAAAGATCAGAACATTGTGTGTTGGGGGGTCATGCTGGAGGCAGATGAGAATGGGGAAAGTTGTCATAAAACCTGTGAACTAAAAAAAAAATGCACGTTATTTTTTTTCTCAAAATTTGGGACAAACTTTCCCACCCTGCTCAGCCTCCAGCGACAATGTCATCAAATGAGAAACGTGCCGCAAACGTACACCTCATTGCAACAGCTAGTTTAACATTCCACCTTAGTGCATGGAACTAAATAGAAAATAGAACAACCTCTGTGAAAGCTGAATTGTGAGAGGTACTAGGCCTATCTAAAGTGATTAATGAGTCCGCAATGTACAGACTGAAAGGAGATGACTGCTCTAGGCTTTTCTTTGTCCCGGTTTCCCTAGGAAAGTCACAATTCTTAATGCAGATCTAAATGGAAGACTTTTTTTTAAAGTATATGTAAACCCCCACCCTTTAAAAGAACCCATTCAGTTTAAAATAGAAATTAAAAACATTTGTGTGTAGATGTAAAAAAAACATTATAAATACTTTTTTTTCCATGTTTTAAAAAATGATCACATTCCCCATGTTCTCAGTTGTGTAAAAGCTGGGGAGGAGAAACAGCATCACACTGTGCTTCCCAGTAAATGACTGCGTGGCATTAAGGTGGGGGCTGTGTTAGAACAGCTAGAGAACTGATCACGCTGTGCTCTCCTGCCTAGCGGGGTCAGTTTTTAATAGGAAGCAGAGGGACTGGCAGGAACATCTGGTATTTCACATAATGGAAGCAATACAAAGAGAAAAGGATACTTTTTGATACAAGTACATGGTAAAGCAGGCACATATCAGGAATATGAAGTGTTGGGTTTACATATTCTTAAAATAATAACCCACAATGAAAAAGCAGATCAGATTTATTACTCTGAAAACCTTGACTTTTCTCAGAAAGTCTACCTAGGTTGCAGATTGCATTGTGACAGGTGTGATGAATATGTAAATGGATGAGGTTATTTAAGGGCTCGGAAATCTCGGCTCCCGGCCTACTGAAGAAGCCAAATAGGAGGGCGCAGCGCGTCTAGGATGGAGAAGCCGAGTCCGTCACATCATGCCACCGTCGCGATCACATCTATAGTGGTGAGTGAGCTGGATGACGAAACCTTTGTATACACATGTTTTATTGAAATTTTGTAAGTGTTTTTAAATAGAGGGTGAATAATACATTTATTACAAATGGAGAGTACTATGGTATTGCCTTTTTGCCCCTATTTGTAAGAGGAGGTGGACCTGACCACAAGATACAAGGGATAGAAGGCACCCGTGCTCGGATGTGTTAGATGAGCGATTTACCTGTTTCTGTGGGATGAGCAGGCATTACTTCTGGTGGTGGATGAACACGTCACAAAGAAGATTTGCATCTTAATTGATGCTAAGCACAAAGCACTGGGTGTTGGGACATTTTGAATTTTGTAGCATATATCGATTTTTTTATATTGGATATATGGACTTTTAATCTTAAAAGTATTGTTTATAATTATACATATGTGTTGCACTTCAATGTTTGTAGAAGTATGAAATGTTGGGTTTACATAATCTTTAAATAATAACCCACAATGGAAAAGCACATGAACATCAGATTTATAACTCTGATAACCTTGACTTATTTACAGAAATAGTCCCTCCTTGTCATGTGTCAATGCCAAGACATCAGTCATGATGTTTCTGCCAAAAGGGCGCACCATTGTTCGGCCAGAGCTCTTGAGTGTCCATCTGTGTTGGGGTATAAGAATTGGCATCACTAGGGTTGGTGTCACCTGGTGTGTTAAAATATGTTGTCACCCCCCCCCCCCCAAGAAGTATAGTCCCCTTTCAGTACAGGCTCCCTCTCCACTAAGAATAGACCCCCCTCCCTCAGTCCAGACCCCCCTGTACTAAGTACAGACCCCCTTCCTCAATCCAACCCCCCTCTACTAAGTATAGACTCCCCTCTCCCCTAAGTATAGACCCCCATCGCTCAGTCCAGACCCCCCCCCCCCTCCACTAAGTACAGACCCCCCTCCCCCAGTCTAGACCCCTCTCCACTAAGTACACACTCTTCTCCCTCAGTAAACACAACCCTCTCCACTAAGTATAGACCCCTCTCTCAGTACAGACCCCTCTCTCCACTGAATATAGACCCCCCTCCCTCAGTACAGACCCCCCTCTCCACAAAGTATAGACACCCCTCTCCACTAAGAATAGACCCTCCATCCCTCAGTCCAGAACCCCCCTCCCCACTAAGTATAGCTCCCAGTTGCTCACTCCAGACCTCCCCCCTCTCCAAGTACAGACCCCTCTCCCCCAGTCCAGACCCAACCTCTGCTAAGTACAGACCCCCCCACTCAATAAAGATCCCCCTTACTCAGGACACACACCTTTTCCACTTGTGCTAGTAGGGAGGTAGGCAGTCTGTTATGTGCTGGGGGGGGGGCATTTAGGAGAGGAGAGGACTTGTGCTAGTAGGGAGGTGAGAAGGATTATGCTCTTGTGGGGGTGGGGGGGGGGGCGGATTTCCAATCCAACCCCCACTTCTAGCATAAAAAAATATTTTTACCTTGCCCCCCTTTTCATGGTCACTCTGTCCCCCTCCTGTGTCCATCTACAATATAAAAAACTTAGTACAGACCTTTACTAAGTGTAGGTGTCCCTTTTCTGGTCTGTGTAGATGTAAACAGGAGGGAGGTAGCTTTGGTTCGCTCTGCTGTGTGAGACAGCCCAGACAGCCCGCGAGAGATGCGGATCAGTGCCACTGGTGCTATGGCTTTGCCAACAGCCGGGTGTCACCCCTCTGGCGGGTGTTACTCAGGTGCGATCTGCACCCCCCTAGCGAAGCCACTGGGTATAAGGTCAAATACTCCCTTTATCAAAGACTGACATCAGTTGCAATTACCCTCACACTGTCTGAATACAATAGTGCAGCAGGAGGGATTCCCCTTTCAACACTGGTGTAGTGTGCATTTCTTTCCTTCAACCCCTGTTTGAAGGAAAGAAAATTAGAAAATTGCATACTATATGGCCATTCTTACACTGGTGGTCACTGTAGATGAGAGACAAATCTGCCACTGCTCAAGGAACCCCTAGCAACCTCTGAGGGAATCCTAGGATTTCATGGAACCCTGGTGAAGAATAGACTTTTCTAGCCCATTTTTACTAGCTGCACATGCACATTATTTTCTCCTTATAATAAAGCAGAAGCAATTTTCTTTTCACATATACCCCTTTTCTATTTTATTATTCACTGTTTGAATCTATGATAGGCCCACGACTTAAATGTCGATAACAGGATTAGTCAACATTAGCATATATTTTTTTTATATTTTTCCCCACTTCAGCACATTTGTTCCTGTTGCAGTTTTCAGCATGTTTCTCTAAGAACCAGTGAAAAATCTGAAGCACCCCCAAGAGTAAAATAAATATGTCCCCTACATTAAAGCACCCCCGTAATACTTGGGCCACGTCACACTGACAATTCTACCACTGGTGACACCTTACCAATGGGAAAACAACCAAGATGCAGCTGCCATGCTACTCGATGGAAGTTTTAGCAAAGAATCAACATCTCTGAATCAACAAAGAAGCCACATCATCTTTTGCTCTACAAGAGACCAAGGAAAGCACAAAAGAGAAGCATACGTAGTATATACGTATGTGTTCTTTTAATATTCACTTTATCCTTTTGCCAACAACCCCAAAAACTCTAAACCCCTAAGCCCAACAATAAATTTAACTCAAGAAAAGGGAGAGCCTTCAGGGACCTGGAAATTTCAGAGATACTTTGTACTTATTGTATGCCAGGCCGGTTTCAGCTGCCCAAATCCTGCATGTCTGCAGCCAGAATCGAGGGGGCAAAAGAAAAATAAGCAGTTTGTAAGTAGATGCAATGTGTACATGGGCAACATTTTCCATTATGCTTATCAGGAATTACAACAAACTCTGCAATGCTATAAATGCAATGTTGGCAAGGAGACTGGAACTCAGCTTTAAAATCTGGCCTTTTAGTGTGCCCTAAGTACCGGAGTTGAGAAACACTGGTTTAGAGTACTGAGGCTGTGTTTGACCTGCTTTGCTTTCCTTTGCACCCAGCAGGTCTAACTAAAAGGAGTTTAGACCGCAGGCAAAGCAGGTCAAATGCAACTTTGTGCTTTTGCACACAAAAACATTAATTTGAGTAGAGCTGTATTCGAAGCAACGTTAGACAAACATGCCCATCTACACATGTCTTTGAGGTATATCGAAAGCCAAACCTTTGTTGGATGGAGTAATGAGGTGACATTTGTCTTAGAGGGGAATCTTCTCACCTTAACCACTTGCCGACCGCCGCACGACTATCTACGTCGGCGGTCAGCCCCTCACAGACAAACTGACGTAGGTCTACGTCGCTTGCTTGTGAGGGTCTAGGGAGCGAGCGCGCGCCCCCGGAGGCGCGCTCCCGCTCCCGCGTGGTCACGGACCCCCCCGCGCGTGTGACCGGCGGACCCGATGTCCGCCGGCCACTCTGCGATCGGCGGGGGAGAGGGAGAAAGTCAGGCAGCTTGTGTAAACAAGCTGCCTGTCATTCTCCTCGTTGTAAAGACACTGATCACATGGATCTACTATGTAGATCCGTTGATCAGTGTCCTTACAGCTCAAGCCACAGCCAATCACAGTAGAAAGCACGCCCCTAGGGACACACGCACAGCCCCTCCCTCCCAAATAAAGTTAACCCCTTCACTACCAGTGTATTTTTACAGTAACAGTGCATATGTATAGCACTGATTACTGTAGAAATGTCACTGGTAACCCCAAAAGTGTCAAAAATGTCAGTCAAGGGTCCGATCTGTCCGCTCCAATGTCAAAGTACCGCAAAAAAATCGCAGATCGCCGCCATTACGCGTTAAAAAAAAACAACAAAAATGACAAAAATCTTTCCCTTTGTTAGTAAACGCGATAACTTTTGCGCAAACCAATCAAAATACGCTTTTTGCGATTTTTTTTTACCAAACATAGGTAGCATAAAACAAATTGGCTGAAAATGTTAAAAAATTTTGATTTTTACATTTTTTTGGGGGGGAATTTCATATAAAAAAAATGTGAAAAATATTGCTATTTTTGCAAAATTGACGCTCTTTTTTTGTTTATAGCGCATGATCAAAAAATCGCACAGGTGATCAAATACCACCAAAAGAAAGCTCTGTTTATGGGAAAAAAAGGACGCCAAATTCGTTTAGGTACAGCGTCGCCCGACCGCGCAATTGTCCGTTAAAGTCACGCAGTGCCGAATCGCAAAATACCCCCTGGTCGTTTAGCAGCCAAATCCTCCGGGGCTTAAGTGGTTAAAGAGATTTACTCCCACTTCCTGTTGTGTCTGCAGGACAGGAAGTGTAGGTAAATCTCCTGAATGAGACACAGATGATGAAAATAAAAACCTGTCTTCTAACCAAAATAAGAAAAAAATGCTCTGCTTTAGATATACGTTAATAAAGTAACAGAGATCCATGTGCACAGTTTTATTGTGGCAGAAGTTTATACTTTTGATGGAAAGAAGATTGCGGGATAAAACTAAGCTGCATATATGTAGCAGACTTCCCCATGTCTCTGTTTGGACAAGGTGTGAGAACTGTTATTTTCACTTACGTCAAAATAGGGCTCTGTAAATCACAAGGGTTAAGCTATTGAAAGGCGCGGCTAAAAAGACTTTCGTATTGTTTGGGCTAAGGCGAGAGGCCTTCTGACGTGTGAGCCATGATAAAACTGACAGTAAAATCTCAAATAATTACCTAAAGAACAAGTGCCGGCAACAAGTACAATCAATCACCGGACAGCTAAGAAATGCTATAGATAGAAACCTTAGTTTTCCCAGTAACTGGAGCCCATGACCCATGGATGTTGGCTTCAGGCAGAATAACCTCCAGCCAAAAGCCCATCTCATTACGCTGGCCAAAGAAAGGAGCGAGGTCATTAAAGGCTAAGTTTTCCTTTTTCAGAAATTAGCAGAAAATCTCCCCCTTTAAAGGGACAGGAAAAGTGTTATTTGCAGGATTGGCAGGCAATAAATAAATACAACAAAAAGAATGCAGTTTTGTTCTATAAGGAAATCATAGAAAAAGATAGGGAGTTGAGTACAAAATCATGTCTGTCATTCGGAGACTTCCTAACCAAGGGAGTGAGCTTGTAGCAGCCTTTGATGAAATGGAAGCTACAGTCAAACAATTCGAGGAGTTCAGAGAGAAAGATAAGGAAAAGGCTGTCTAGGAGAATAGAGAAAGGTATTTGTATTCAAGGAAAAGTTAGAGATATAAGGAGACTTAGGTACAATTTAAAGGCTATGGCCACCTTTTCAAGAAAATTACTTGTGCAGTCAAGGGGGTAAAATTATTTTAATCAAGAACAGAATACAATAGATAGGACTTTTAAGGCCCAAATAAACATTCAAAATCTATATCAATAAAATTATATATACTTGTGGAAAAAAATGACATGTTCAAACTACCCATAATGCCTCATAGAATATACGTTGGAGTGTTTGCTTTCCAAAATGGGGTCATTTTGTGGACTTTTCCATTGTATTGGTGCTCTCGGGCCTTCAAAAGTGTGATAGGTAGTAAGAAAGTTTTATGTTTATTTATGCTCCTAGAACGCCTGAAGGTGCTACTTGGATGTGGAGTCTCTTTTTGTGGCCAGGCTGTGTGAAAGTCTGACACATGTGGTATTGCCATACTCAGAAGGAGTAGCAGAATGTATTTTGGGGTGTCATTTTTGCTGTGTACATGCTATGTGTTAGAGATGGCTTATAAATTGACAACTTTGTGGCGAAAAAAAGAAAAAAACATTTTTTCTTCATTTTCCCAAGAATTGTGGGAAAAAATTATAACTTCAAAAAACTCACCTTGCCTCTTACTAAATACCTTGGACTGTCTACTTTACAAAAAGGGGTCATTTGGGGGGTATTTATACTGTCCTGACATTTCAGGGCCTCAAGAAAGGAGATAGGCCGTCAGTACATCTGGTGTGATCAATTTTCAGCAATTGGTACCATAGCTTCTAGACTCAATAATTTTCACACAGACTAAATAATATACACCAATTTGGGTTAATTTTACCAGAGATATGTAGCAGTATAAATTATGGCCCAAATATATGAAGAAAAATTAATTTTTTGCAAAATTTTATAATTGAAACTAAAAAAAAGTGTTTTTTTTTTTGCAAAATTTTTGCGCTTTTTTTGCTTATATCACGAAAAAAAAAAAAACCCAGTTGTAATCAAATACCACCAAAAGAAAGCTCTATTTGTGTGAAAAAAATGACAAAAATGTTGTTTGGTTACAGTGTAGCATGACTGAGCAATTGTCATTCAAAGTGTGAGAGTGCTGAAAGCTGAAAATTGGTCTGGGCAGGAAGGGGGTCTAACTGCTCTGTATGGAAGTGGTTAAGGTGCCAATCTAATAGTTTTCGAAACTATCGATGCTCCCTGCTGACACCACTGCTTGTGAGGGAGATATCCACATCCTTACTGCTCTGACAGTAAAGAACCCTTTACGCTGTTTAAGATTAAACGCTTCTCTTCTAATTTTAGTGAGTGGCCCCGTATTTTATTAAATTCCCTTTCGCTGAAAAGTTTAGTCCCTATGCTAGGGTCACCAGTACGGTATTTGAACATGGATATCATTTTCCCTCTCAAGCGTCTCTTCTCCAGAGAGAATATGATTAATGCTTGCAGTCTTTCCTCATAGCTGATGCCCTCCATTCCCCTAATTATTTTTGTTGCCCTTCTCTGGACTCCAGTTCCAGCACATCCTTCCTGAGGACCGGTGCCCAGAACTGGACAGCATACTCCAGATGCAGCCGGATCAGAGTGTTTTAGAATGGGAGAATTATCGTTTTATCTCTGGAGTGAATCCCCTTCTTTTATGCATGCCAGTATTCTATTGGATTTGCCACTTAGCAGTGCTAAGCTTGTTGTCTACTAGGACCCCCAGGTCCTTTTCCATCCTAGATTCCCCCAATGAGTCTCCCCCTAGCCAGTAACTTCCCTTTGTATTTCTGGCACCCAAGTGCATTGCCTTACCTTCTTCTCCCTTTCCCTCTCCCTTCTGTATGGTTGGAAGAAGCAGTGTATGTTAGTTGCAGTCATGTGCACGGCTCTATGCATACTACAAATTCCATAGTTCATAGTCCTTGGTCCATTTAAAGAGCGAGAAGGAGAGGATGGCTATGTTGCTACACACGAAAGTACCAGGGGAAATTAACGTAGTCACTCTCTAACAAGAAGTCAGAATACAGCAGCTAAAAACTGAAATTTGAAAATTTGGAGGAGGCTGAGAGCAATAGAAGGTATTTTTTGAGTTTAGGTTGTTGTACAGACTTGATTTTTTTCCTACAATAAAAAACATGTTAAACCTTACCTTCTCTTTGCAATTTTATTTCACAGAGCAGCCCTGAACCTCCTCTTCTGGATTCCCCTGCCAGCATTCTAAGCTCCTCTTCTGCTTTAGCGTGCACCACCATAGCAAGCCGATTTCTATGAGGGCACACAAGCAGGCTCACTGCCCAGCAGGGCTGTGTGTGTCCACGGACACACATAGCATGGATTGGGCACACCCCTCACTCCCTCTTCATAAGATTTGACTGACAGTAGCAGGAGCCAATGGCTACCGCAGCTGCCTCTGTGTCCTGTGAGGAGAGAGAGAGAGAAACCAATGCTGCTGGAGATGAGCACAGCACTGGATCGAGATTGGGCTCAGTTAAGTACAAGGGGAGGTGAGGAGGGGGGGGGGGAAATACCACAGGAAAATGTTTTACCCTAATGCAGGGAACACATTACAGTAAAAAATGTTCTGCCTTTAGAACCATTAGAACCACCTTAACCACTTTACCCCCGGAGGATTTTCCTACTTTACGTCCAGGCCACTATTTGCAACTTGGCACTGCGCAAATTTAACTGACAATTGCGCGGTCATGTAACCCTGTACCCAAACAAAATTGACGTCCTTTTTTTCCCACAAACAGAGCTTCCTTTTGGTGGTATTTGATCACCTCTGCGCTTTAAATTTTTTGCGATATTAATAAAAAAAGAGCGAACATTTTGCGATAAAATTGACATTTTCTACTTTGACAGTTAAAAAATATCCAATATATTTGTTTGTCATATATTTAGGCCAAAATGTATTTAGCTACATGTCTTTGACAAAAAAAAAATTCCTCAATGAGCGTATTTTTAACCACTTTAAGACCGGAAGATTTTACCCCATTCCTGACCAGGCTATATTTTGGGATTCGGCACTGCGTTACTTTAACGAACAATTGCGCGGTCATGCGACGCTGTACCCAAATTAAATGTATGTCCTTTTTTTCCCCACATAGCTTTCTTTTGGTGGTATTTGATCACCTGTGTGATTTTTAATTTTTGAAAAAAAAGAGAGACAATTTTGAAAAAAAAAAAAAAAAACAATATTTTTTACATTCTGATATATAACATTCCCAAAAAAAAATTTAAAAATCAAATTTTTTTAACATTTTAGGCCAATTTGTTTTCTGCTACATATTTTTGGTAAAAAAAAATCACAATAAGCGTATTTTGATTGGTTTGCGCAAAATTTATCGCGTTTACTAACTACGGGAAAGATTTGTCATTTTTATTGTTTATTTTTTTTTTTACTAGTAATGGCGGCGATCTGCAATTTTTTTTGCGGGACTGAGACATTGCGGCAGACAGATCGGACCCCTAACTGACATTTTTGACACTTTTGTGGGTACCAGTGACATTACTACAGTAATCAGTGCTATAAATATGCACTGTTACTGTAATAATGACACTGGCAGGGAAGGGATTAACTTTATTGGTGATCAAGGGGTTAAATGTATGCTTACTGACCTGTGTGGGGGGAGGGTATTGTGTGACACAGACACAGATCGCAGGTTCAGCTATGCTGAATCCTGTAATCTGTCCCTGTCTGTCACAGAGGAGATCCGCCTGCTTTGTTTACACAAGCGGGCGGATTTTCTCACTTGATCCCCGACGATCGGGGAAGAGCGGCGGTGATCACCGCTGCTCCTCCCCTGGCCCGACTCCCGCTGTGCCTGAATACAGCGGAAGCGAGCCTCCGGCAGGTCGCACGCGCCGCTGAGAGGGGGCGGGATCCAGCGACGTAGGTCTACGTCGCTGGACGATAATGAGCCACTTTGCCGCAGTACCAGCTCAGTGAGCGGTCGGCAAGTGGTTAAGAATACATACTTGAATAGTTTTTTTTTTTAATCAGAGTTTAGTGTCACTTGAAGCATTTTATGGACTGACCCTAAAGCAGCCCATAGATGATTCAATTCCATTTCCTTCCACCACGTCACTGAATGCCTCTCACAGCGCTATTGTATTCTGGCAGCAGAAGGTGCAGGGAGCCTTCCCGGCAGGCAAAACACAATGATTACTGCTAGAGGCTAATCACATGTAAAAAATGTGACAGGCTGGTTGTAGGCAAGTCGACTGATGGATTTACTTGGGTACAAAACACCTGCCCATACATGGATCGAATCTTGGCCGGTCCCTGCTGAACCGGCAACATTTTGATCTATGTATGGCAAGCTTTAATAAAATAAAGCAATGTGTGCATTTGCACCCAAAACTGGCAATAGGGCCTACATAAACAGTTCATTTCATTTCAAAGAAAAAAAAAATGATCTAAAGAATGTTCTACAATCATATTGTAGGGTGTGTAGCTAAACCTGTAAATATAAGAAAATCAGTGTGTGATCTGACCAACACTGAACTAAACATAAAATATGTAGCTCAGCATCTGTATAATTATTTGCAGACTGCTATTCCAGGGTAGAATTAAATCAGATATTTGGAAAGCATTCACATGTTCCCCTAATTGATATTAGACTGCAGTAAAAGACGGACCCCTAAGACTAAAACATGCTGATGTGATATCTCTGACTGGCTCCAAGGACCCTCCTAGGATTTGCTATTGACTTAACACTCCCTTTACAAGCTGACGGGTGACTTTACAAGGGCTGAAGGCAACACACAGGCTCACTCGCGGGATTTTTTCTTTGACATCAGTTTATCTGTCTCTTTAAAGTTCTCGCTGCCCTCCTTCACCTTTGGATGCATTACTAGATTATGATATTGTAATTCAGAATAACATCATTCGGTGCTGGTATTGTATAGTATCTCACAAAGTAGACCTCTCACATTTTTGTAAATATTTTATTTTATCTTTTCATGTGACAACACTAAAGAAATGACACTTTGCTACAATGTAAAGTAGTGAGTGTACAGCCTGTATAAAAACCGGTTCACATAGGAGCGACTCGGCTTGCCGGGGCGACCTGTGAAGTCGCGGTGCACAGCGCGCACCGCGACCTTGGAGCGGCATGCACAGACTTCATATCATTGAAGTCAATGCAGGTAGCTCCAGGTCGCCCCAAAGTAGTACAGGACCCTTTTTCTAAGTCGGAGCAACTTGTGTCGCTCTAATTAGAACGGGTCCTGTGCTAATCTATGGCAGGCGACCCACGGCGACTTGTCAGGCGACCAGGTCGCCTGACAAGTCGCCCCAGTGTGAACCAGCTCTAACAGTGTAAATTTGCTGTCCCCTCAAAATAACTTAACACACAGCCATTAATGTCTAAACCGCTGGCAACAAAAGTGAGTACACCCCTAAGTGAAAAAGTCTGAATTGGGCCCAAAGTGTCATATTGTGGGGCCACCATTTTTTTCCAGCACTGTCTTAACCCCCTTGGGCATGGAGTTCACCAGAGCTTCACAGGTTGCCACTGGAGTCCTCCTTCACTTCTCCATGATGACATCAAGGAGCTGGTGGATGTTAGAGACTTGCGCTCCTCCACCTTCCGTTTGAGGATGCTCCACAGATGCTCAATAGAGTTTAGGTCTGGAGACATGCTTGGCCAGTTCATCACCTTTACCCTTAGCTCCTTTGTCAAGGCAGTGGTCGTCTTGGAGGTGTGTTTGGGGTCATTATGTTGGAATACTGCCCTGCGGCCCAGTCCCTGGAAGGAGAGGATCATGCTCTGCTTCAGTATTTCACAGTACATGTTGCCATTCCTTGTTCCCTCAGTGAAATGTAGCTCCTCAGTGCTGGCAGCACTCATGCAACCCCCAGTCCATGACACTCCCACCACCATGCTTGACTGTAGGCAAGACATACTTGTCTTTGTGCTCCTCACCTTGTTGCTTCCACACATGCTTGACACCATCTGAACCAAATACAGGACATGGTTCCAGTAATCCATGTCCTTAGTCTGCTTGTCTTCAGCAAACTGTTTGCAGGCTTTCTTGTGCATCATCCTTAGAAGAGGCTTCCTTCTAGAACGACAGCTATGCAGACCAATTTGATGCAAATGTCAACCTCTGCAGCTATGCTGGCAGCACTCTTACGTCTATTTCCCAAAGACAACCTCTGGATATGACGCTGAGCATATGCACTCAACTACTTTGGTCGACCATGGCGAGGCCTGTTCTGAGTGGGACCTGTCCTCTTAAACCGCTGTATAGTCTTGGCCACTGTGGTGCAGCTCAGTTTCAGGGCCTTAGCAAACTTCTTAAAGTCTAGGATATCTTTATGTAGAGCAAAAATTATTTTTTTCAGATCGTTAGAGTGTTCTTTGCCATGAGGTGCCATGTTGAACTTCCAGTGACCAGTATGAGACCAAATTTAACACACCTGCTCCCCATTCACACCTGAGACCTTGTAACACTAACGAGTCACATGACACGGGGGGGGATGACTAATTGGGCCCAATTTTGGACATTGTCATTAGAGTGTACTCACTTTTGTTGTCAGCGGTTTAGACATTAATGGCTGTGTGTTGAGTTCATTTTGAGGGGACAGCAAATTTACACTGTTATACAAGCTGTACACTCACTACTTTACATTGTTGCAAAGTGTCATTTATTCAGCGTTGTCACATGAAAAGATATAATAAAATATTTACAAAAATGTGAGGGGTGTACTCACTTTTGTGAGATACTGTATGTATGAAGGAATCAGTGACAGAGTGGCAGTATAGCCTCATGTACACGGGACTTAACAAAATGCAGCTTTTATAGGCATTTAGCATTTTATGCCTTAATTTATTTTGGGCAACAGGCATCCCTAATTTTGGGGTGGAGGAACTTGACTGGCCTGCAAAGAGTCCTGACCTCAACCCGACAGAACACCCTTGGGACGAATTAGAGCGGAGACTGCGAGTCAGGCTCTCTCATCCACATCAGTGCCTGACATCACTAATGCACTTCTGGAAGAATGGTCAAACATTCCCATAGACACACTCCTAAAGCTTGTGGACAGTCTTCCCAGAAGAGTTGAAGCTGTTATAGCTGCAAAGGGTGAGCCAACTCAATATTAAACCCTACGGACTAAGACTGGGATGTCATTAAAATTCATGTGCGTGAAAAGGCAGGTGTCCCAATACTTTTGGCAATATAGTATATATTGTACAGTACATTCATACCAGTCCCTACCCTCAAGGAGCTTACAATCTAAGGTACCTCACACACATACACACACTAGGGCCAATTTAGGCAGGAGCCTATTAACCTACCAGCATGTCTTTGGAGTGTGGAGGAAACCGGAGTAAACTAAAGCCCCGTACACACGTTCGTCTTTTCTCCCCGGGATGTCGATGTCTGTTGAAAAGTGCAAAGACAGCACAAGAATTTTGTCCGCCGACTTCAGCTGACTGCAGAAGTGATGTCATGTAATGGTTAACTTTCCCTGTGTTTTTTCTTTTCTGAGCATGCCCAGTCTTGCAAATCTGCGGTCTGTCGGCTGATTTCTGTACTGACTGGCGAACAATCGTCCGTTCTGGTGTCGGCATACAAAAATTTTTATGTTTGCAAGAAAGACTCTTGTCCGCAGAATGTGCGCAGACAGCTGTCGGAGGCACCATACTAACAAGCGTACAATCGGCAGATCTTTCGTTCGCCGACGTTTGTATGACGACGATCGGTACGTGTGTACGGGCCTTAACACAGACACAGAGAACACATGCAAACTCCAGGAAAGGTAGTGGCATGATTGGGATTCGAAATTTCAAACCGATGACCCTAGTGCTGTCTGTGCTAGCCGCTAAGCCTGTGCTGGCCAGTGGAATGCATTTACGTTCAATGCCATACATGTGTAAATGCGTGTATAGGGCATTTTGTCTGCTACATTCATATGCCATGTACATGAGGCCTTAAAGTCCTAATAAAGTCATTGTAAAACCTTTGTGACTTATCTATTAAGCATTTAGGTGTCCTTTTATGAACGGGTGAATTTTTTTCTCCATTGGCTTCTCTACAGTTCTCCGGGGAAAATGATCACATCTGGCACCCCTTTTATGAATGGGAGAACTTCAGTTCGCCCAGGGTGATCAGAGGAGAACGGTTTTCTCGGAGATCTGTGTAGAAGTCAATGGAGCGTCTGTAATCTCGTGAGACAAAGCGAGATTACAGTAGTATGAAAATCCCTCGCGCGCTTTAACAAGCAGAGATAAATTATCACTGCTGAGTACACGAGGTTATAAATAATAGTCCCCTTACATAAATATGTATATATATACACTGAATACACACACACATACATTGTATATATATATACACATTAAATATATATCTACATGTATGTGTGTATATATATACATGTATATATATACATAAATATGGCAGGGGGACATGATTACTGTGTTGGGGGGTCTGAACGAGGAAGAAGGAAGTCCATAATCTTCCTTTTTCCCCCTCAGTTTTCCCCCGATTCTGTCTTCACTCCCCGCTTCACAAGCTCCAGGCTGGTGAACCCGGGAGTGTGAATTCTGGCACAGATCGCCAGTGAAGTGCTGGGATCGCAGCTTCATAGCCTGGCCATTTCTGTGTCTGTCAATGACAGATTCCCATGTGAAGAGATGATCAGCGGAGAACATGTTCTCCTGCGATCATTTCTGTTTCATAAACTGAGAATGATCGGAAATGAGCTGTGATCAGCAGGATCACTGCTCATCTCCATTTCATAAAAGGACACCTTAATGTGACTTTCACCAAACCTTCACTGGAGGTGAATTGCTGTCATTTAAAACAAGTGACCATGGAAGGTTTACCTGCAGTGAATGTTTGGTGAATGTTATATTCACTGCTTTACAAGTATGCAACTTAAAGTGATATATTTGCATAGCTGTTCATCCTTCGAAGCTGCATGCATATCTGTTGTGAATAGGACAAAACCAAATGTTCTTCGGCTATACTCTAGTCCACAGGTGTCAAACACAAGGCCCGCGGGCCGAATGCGGCCCCCCAGGCTATTTCATGTGGCCCTTCTCTGTGCAGTTGCAGAAAGGCTCATCTTTGTCCACCCCCCCCCCCTCTAAGCAGTCTGCAGCAGAGAGGAGGGCAGAACTCCTCCTACAGATCCTGTACCTCTCTGTGCAGCTGCAATACCACCTTGTCTCTGCCTCCCCTGGTCTCAGCATTCAGCAGACTCTGGAAGCTGACTCCAGCCTGCATCTTTTTCCTGGCAGCAGCACAAGGTAAGGGGGTGCATTGTGATGTAAGGAAGGGTGGGTGACTCTTGACTTCTGATGATGGGAGGGCTCTTGACATCTCATGTAAGGGTTTAAGGGGGCGTGGGGTACTCTGGACATCTAATCTTACAGATATAGCTGGCCCTTCGAGGGCAACCATAATGCTGATGTGGCCCGCAATGAAATCAAGTTTGACACCCCTGCTCTAGTCTATGCAGATCCATTGTGTGAATTGGGAAAATACAGCACTGTGGCTACTAGATGGAGCCAAGAAGCATACTTATTTCCTATGATAGAATGTGCCATCTAGTGGCCATATTGTGGTGTTATGCCCCATTCACCTATGTGATCTGTAGAGAATATGGCTTGAGAACCTTCAGTTTTAGCCCATCTGCACAAAATTAATTTACATGCAGTTTTAATAGACAAACAGCTATGTGAAGTTTTTATATATACACCTCAAAGTGTAAAACGCAAACAATGAACTTCTCTTATGTGCACTTTAGATCTGTGAAATATACTAATGAAAGAGTCTTGTTTCTGTTCAATAACTGCAAAAAAATATTGGTTGATCCTGGCAGAAATCCAGTGGACTCCTTACTTCCTGTACACACTGTAGTGTATATATTTCACCAGGTAATGCAATAAAAAAATCCCCAAAAAAAAAACAAATGCAGCCCTCAGTTTTTGTTTTTGTCAATCAATTAAATGAATTCAAGGAAACCCATTTGGACACTTTTAAACACCTGTGGGGTAAGACAAATGGCTCAACACATCAGGCTAGTAAAACCCAGCGATCTGTCATACTTTACCACACATTCTTTCTGTGGCCAATTTTTATCCATTCTGACAGTGTCAAGCCAAATTGTCTGACCTCGTTCTATAAGGAGGTCAAAGTATTGTTCCTGAGATGCTGGTAAGCAACAACCGTGTCATTCACCAAAGTCACTATATCTTCCAGTATAATATTTCCAGGTGCTGGATACATTTAAAGGGATGTAAGCAACAAGTCAAAAGGGGTCAACAACATGCTGACGGATTACTGACTTTATAAACAAAGATCAGAGTTTTCAAGACATAAAAACATCCATACATGGGTTTGAACTGTATCAATAGACACTCACTGTGTCCTAAAAGACTCGCAGCAGAAGCAATAAAGTTCACAGCTCCTCCTGCCAGCTGTGAATCAGCAGCCTTTCAGCCTTCTAATCTTTAAAGAAGAAATTCCCCTTGTAACTGCCGACTATAGTCAGTGACACCATGCAACTCATGGTGTCACTTGGACCCCCTCACCCTCTCTATGTCTTGAGATTGACAGGATGAGGGCAAAGAGAAAGCACATTCACACAGTTTCTCAGACAGCAAATAAGCTGCACATGCTTGTTACTGGTGATTGGTGTGCAATTTAAGCAGAGACTATGGTGTCCAGTGCCCACCTACTGCTTTTCAAATGCAATGAACATCTGACTGCAGATTCTGAACATACAGAATGCTGTAAACGAAAGATAACTGCACACACAAACGTACATTTTACAGGGTACAGTTATACACTATATTACCAAAAGTATTGGGACTCCTGCCTTTACACGCACATGAACTTTAATGGCATCCCATTCTTAGTCCTTAAGGCCCGTACACACGTGCAGATTGTCGGCCGAAAAGATTCGGCCGACGACCGATCGGCCGATTTTCGGCTTGTTAGTATGATGCTTCCGACAGCCGACAGCGCACTTTCGGCCGAACAGAATCTGTCGTGCAGGCATTAAAATATTTGTATGCCGACACCAGAACGGCCGATTGTTCGCCAGTCAGTACAGAATTCGGCCGACAGACAGCAGATTTGCAAGACTGGGCATGCTCAGAAAAGAAAAAACACAGGGAAAGTTAAAGCGGAGTACCGGGCACAAAAACGATATTTTTTTTTTGTGCCCGTCCGCTAGTTCAGCCTAACCTGAAAAGGAATTGGATAGTTAGATTTTTTTTTTTTCAAAACTCACCTTGTAATTGACGATCGTAAATACTCACCTCAGGGTACTTCCTCCCTCGGAGCCGCGGCTCACCCCGTCACTTCCTGCGCTGCGATGATTCCTGGGAGCTAAACGTCATCGCTCCCAGGAATCAATGCGCCGGCACCGGCCCCGCTCTTCACTTCCGGGCGACGCCGCATTCCCCTGCTAAACAGCTTCTGTGCATGCGGCGCCACGCCGGAAGTGACGAGAGGGGCCGGTGCGGCGCATTCTGGGAGAAGAAGACGCGGAAGAAGACGCAGAAGAGGACCGCGCCGGCTTCAGCTGCCCACAAGAGAGATGGAAGAAATTTTATAAGTAAGTATTTCTTCTAAAAGGTAAGTGCGAACCGGGACAGATCAGAGGCTAGCCATTGTGGAATGTGCTAGCCCTGACTGCCCCGGGGGTATGTTCATTAAAAAATGACATCTGTGCCCGGAACTCCGCTTTAACCATCACATGACATCACTTCTGCAGTCGGCAGACAAAATTCGTGTGCATTCTTTTGCACTTTTCAGCGGACACGACAGCCCGGGGACAAAAGACGGTCGATCGGTCGGCCGACGATCGGTACGTGAGTACGGGGCATTAGGGTTCAATACTGAGTTGGCCCACCCTTTGCAGCTATAACAGCTTCAACTCTTCTGGGAAGGCTGTCCACAAGGTTTGGGTGTGTGTCTATGGGAATGTTTGACCATTCTTCCATAAGCGCATGAGGTCAGGCACTGTTGTGGGCGAGAAGGCCTGGCTGACAGTCTCTGCTCTAAGGCTCGGTTTCCACTAGTGCGACTTGAGGTGCGACTTGACACATGTCAAGTCGCACAGCAAGTCAAAAGCCATTGTTTTCAATGGGGCCCGTTTCCACTGCCGCGGCTTCAGTTGCGGCGACTTCAAAAGTAGGTCGTGCACTACTTTTGAGCCGCCTTCAGTGCGACTTCCCTCTATATATGAGGGACAAGTCTCACTGAAGCTTCAGTTTACTTTCGCTACGAAGTCGTGCAAGAAGTAGCACGACTTCGTAGCCGCACTAGTGGAAACCGAGCCTAATTCATCCTAAAAGTGTTCTATTGGGTTTAGATCAGACTCTGTGCCGGCCAGTCAAGTTCCTCCACCCCAAATTTGCCCATCCATGTCTTTATGGACCTTGCTTTGTGCACTGATCCTAATCATTTGGTGGAGCGGGGATTATGGTGTGGGGTTGTTTTTCAGGAGTTGGGCTTGGTGGCCCCTTGGTTCCAGTAAAGGTAACTTTTAAAGCATCATCATTCCAAGACTATTTGGACAATTTCATGCTCCCAACTTTGTAGAAACAGTTTGTGGATGGCCCCTTTCTGTTCCAACATGACTACGCACCAGTGCAAAAAGCACTTTGAAGGTCATTGATTGCCTTTGGTACAACCAGCCTGCCAGATTTTGCATGGGATTATTGCTAGCGGCTGGTATAGCCCCAAGAATACAATGGTTTGGCAGGAGGGATTCCCTTGTCAACACTGTCTTTGTTTAAGGGGGAATCAAGCTAATTTTGCACGGGTTGCAGGAAAGAAGTTAGCTTTGTGTATGGCCTGCATGAGAGTAATTTGAAATCTACACCACTTAACCCTGTTACTAGACATATGCCGGTTTTCGGTAATTCGATATATCGCGGTATTGCATAGCCACGGTATTGTTATTGTGGCATTTTTAAAATACCGAGTTTCTCTGCTCCTGGGTCTGACTTGTGAATTGATACATTTCAGTGAGCTGGATGACTCATTCACTCACACAGCTAATGCCTTTCAGCATTAAAGTCTCCCAGTAACTATAAACAAAAATTATTACATTGTATCTTTTCCTTCCCTCTGCCAGGGAGAAAGGAAGTTTAACCTCTTAAAGACTGGACCTTTTTCTGACACTTGTTGTTTGCAAGTTAAAATCATTTTTTTTTTGCTAGAAAAGTACTTAGAACCCCCAAACATTTTATATATTTTTTTAGCAGAGACCCTACAGAAAAAAATGGCGATTGTTGTAATATTTTATGTCACACTGTATTTGCGCAGCAGTCTTTCAAACGCAATTAATAGACTTTAATGAATAAAAAAAAAAAAAAAACGTAACAGTAAAGTTATCCCAATTTTTTTTTTTTTTACACAGAGAATCGTGATCTTTATTCCAAGCTAAAAAATCGTGATTCTCATTTTGGCCAGAATCGTGCAGCTCTAATATATATATATATATATATATATATATATATATACATACATACATACATACGCATAGCAGCCCACATTACATTATTATATAGCCATCAAGCAGTGTCTGGCCTACCTGGTGATGACTGGTCCTGGCGCTCTGATCCGATGGCCTGGTCTTTAAAGGGGCAAATCCTTGCGATCCAGAAGTGGTTAAACCTGCAGGAGGACCAGGGCTTTTATCTATTAATGACTTTACTATTGCTTTAGGCCTGGTTCACATGTATGCGGGTTGGCGGCCCACATTTGCACAGGCATAGCAGCCCATTGATTTGAACGGGCTGCTATGCCCTCATTTTCCGCAGAAAAAAGGTGCATGCAGCATTTTTTTAAAATTCAGTGGCCTTGAAATCCATCCTGCTTTTGCACCATGCGACTAACCTGCAGTTCCTGCTCTGGCAAGCTTTCTGCATTTTTTGTATACGTGGGCACGGCATTTAAAAACAGTTTGCGTGTGCAGCAACGGCAGGTAAGTCGCATGGTGCAAAAGCAGGATGGATTTCATGGCCACTGCATTTTTTTAAATTCTGCATGCACCTTTTTTCAGCTGAAAACGCAGGCATAGCAGCTGAAGCCCATTCACATCAATGGGCTGCTATGCCTGTGCAAATGTGGGCCCCCAACCCGCATACATGTGAACCAGGCCTAAAGCAATAGTAAAGTCATTAATAGATAAAAACACCGGTCCTCCTGCAGGTTTAACCAATTAATGACTTTACTATTGCTTTAGGCCTGGTTCACATGTATGCGGGTTGGGGGCCCACATTTGCACAGGCATAGCAGCCCATTGATGTGAATGGGCTTCAGCTGCTATGCCTGCGTTTTCAGCTGAAAAAAGGTGCATGCAGAATTTAAAAAAATGCAGTGGCCATGAAATCCATCCTTTTGCACCATGCGACTTACCTGCCGTTGCTGCACACGCAAACTGTTTTTAAATGCCATGCCCACGTATACAAAAAATGCAGAAAGCTTGCCAGAGCAGGAACTGCAGGTTAGTCGCATGGTGCAAAAGCAGGATGGATTTCAAGGCCACTGAATTTTAAAAAAATGCTGCATGCACCTTTTTTCTGCGGAAAATGAGGGCATAGCAGCCCGTTCAAATCAATGGGCTGCTATGCCTGTGCAAATGTGGGCCGCCAACCCGCATACATGTGAACCGCCAACCCACATACATGTGAACCACCAACCCGCATACATGTGAACCACCAACCCGCATACATGTGAACCAGGCCTAAAGCAATAGTAAAGTAATTTATAAACAACACCTCCTTCAGGTTTAACCACTTCTTGACCACAAGGATTTGCCCTCTTAATGACCAGGCCATCGGATCGGAGCCGAGCGCCAGGACCAGTTATCACCAGTTAGGCCAGACACTGCTTGATGACCTATTTTAGGCCTGGTTCACAGAGTCTGTACTGACTGACTATATAATAATGTGCATAAGTGAACCAAAGCCCCTAAATTCAGCAATGAAATTGAAGTGAGGTGGAAATTTAATAATTTAAATTTAATAATAGAATACCGTGATAATACCGTATACCGTGGCAAAACCTTAATCAATTAATCGCAGCATGAAAATCTGATACCGTCACAAGCCTACCTGTTACACACTATGAGTTTAAACAATCCTACGTTAGTATAGCGATCTCCCACAGTGAGCCGTTGTGTTCTGACAGGGGGGTGCCATTGGCTAAGAGCGCTGATGTATCCAAGTAAAGCTGTAGTGCGACAATCCACCTCATTCACTTATGTCAGTTCTCTAGTGATCTGAGAATCTTTTTGCTAACCTGTTTGCTGGAAAGGTATTCCAGGACACACCCCCTACAAGCCCCTTGCTGTTTTTCCCAGACATCCTGATGCAGCCATGACTGAAATTGATTGGTGATGCATGCAGCAAAGTGTGAGTTAGGCCCCTTTCACACAGGCAGACCGTTCAGATCCGCCTGTCTGTTTTTTTTGGCGGATCTGAATGGTCACACCATGCATCCCTATGGGGCATCGGATGTCAGCGGAGACATGTCCGCTGACATCCGATCCGTCAAATCTGGACGGATGAAAACCCTATTTTCCATCCGTCCAGCGGATCGTATCGGATGGGAACGGACCGACGGTCTGTTCCCATCAGATTCCCCCATAGAGATGCATGGGGGAACTGACAGCTGTGTCTCCGCACACAGCGCGGAGACACAGCTGTCATCCTCCTGCTCAGCGGGGGATTGGCGGATCGATCCCCCGCTGAGATAAACGGAGTCCGTCTGATGGACGGACAGTGTGAAAGGGGCCAAAGTGATTACAAATAGACGTTAGCACAGCGGTCTCCCCTTCTGTGCTATTGTATTCTTACAGGGGGACAGCCCCCCCGCCAGAACAGTCAGATCAGCGCTGATCAGGAGCCGGTCAGCTGCTGGTTGACTGACAGAAGCCAGCCAAAAAGCATGGCCTGGGGTCCCCCTTCGGTCTGGAATGGATTTTGTTTTTTTTTTTTCTTTTTTTGAGGTAGGGTTTTCCGTCAAAATCCTCAGAGCACAAATCACATGCCACAAGTCGGATCAATTACGATGATGATTCCATCCTCCATTCAAATCAACGCCCAAGTCAAACCAAAGTAGTGCAGGCAGCATTTTCAAAGTCGACCCAAGACAATTCAGGCCAGTTAAGACGACTCTCATAAGGAACAATCGATTTTGACATGTCATGCGATTTGTGCTCTGGAAATTGGAGCACATGTCCAATCAAAGTGAACCAGCCCTTAGGAGGTTCTAATCATTGGCACCAAATCCCAAACACCTGATTCTAATTTCATGAATTTGAGGTGGTGGTAAATGTAGTGGTGTACTTATTTTTCTCATGTGCCAAATCAGCATTTTTGTTCAAATAAATTGTGAGAATGAATACACCACATCAATTTAACATGTAATTAGTTCAAGTATATCACCTTTGTCTGTATGCACTGTTTGATTGAAGATCTAATGTTTGCTGATAAAGTCAAAGCTTCTATGTGGTGTACTGAAATTTTCACATGACTATAGAATCTACAGCTCCTACAAAATCTTTTTAGGTCTTGCTTTAAATGTCCTTCAACAAACTGGAATGTGAAAGGCCCTTTTCTACATCTCACACAGAAATGATGGCACAGTGCTAGGTGATGAGGGCTCACAATGGCAAAATAGTGTTGTCTGTTTGCTGTGCTTTGTGTTAGCGTGAAAAGGCAGATAATACAGATCACCTCGTGGATCTGGTGATGACAGATGGAGGTGCATTAATGCCTAAAAGCATTGTCGTAGACTGCAAGTGAAGCACATTAGCAGAGATTAATGAGGGTCTGCAAGGGCCAACAGAAAAAGCCTTTTGGTCAGATAACAGCCTGGCCTTATAGACAAAGCTGGGACCTAGTTTCCCACATGATGTTTTGGCTCCTTAAGACACTGCTGTCATTAAGTGTAATTTTGGGCAAGTTTATCTAGACCCTCCTTCCCCTCACAGTTCACATGTCAGTGGTGCAGATAAAGAAAGTCAATGAACTTGTACACAGCACAGCTGTGCCGGTTCCACTGCGTGCAAAGGAACAGCTGGAACCAGCCCCCTCCATCATGGCTCCTCATTCTCTAACACAATGGAGACACCAGATAAGGTCCAATTACCAAGGAATGCTGAGAGGCTTTTCATCTTCTAAAAACACCTCAGACTTTGGGGGGGAAACACACTTGTTTTGTTAACAAGTTAATGGTGTGCTGAGTTCATAGACACTGTTAGGTTCAATGAGGCTTTGCTAGACAGATGAGCACCTCTACTTTAGGCCTTGACCCTCGGTACCTGTTTGCTTAGCCATGTGATCAGGGTTCTTTATTCCATTACTAGAAGAAGGGTTTTGGAGATGCTAAAACTGCCTGCTGATTTAGGCCAGATCAGATAACTGTCAAAATGACTAGGGGCATCTCAAATGTGAGCAGATACCCCCAACCAACCAATCTCAAGAAAAAGTACAACTGGCCAGGATTTTCTTGGTCAATGGCTATGGTTCCTCACGAACCTGACAATGGAGGTTTTTTTTATTTAGTGAATAAATATTAACAATCTGCCAACTTTTTATTACATACAAAACTGTTTGTCCAGAAGCCAGATCCTGCAAGTGTGATTTGACAGGTATCTAATCCTTCTGGTCAAATTGAATCCTATTTGAGGCCTCTCTCTTCCTCAGTCAGCCTGCATATACAGTAAAAAAATATTAGCCTCTTTTCGTTTATTTTTTAACACTAAGTTTCGCAGCAAGGGATAAAATATTTTGTTCCATCTAAAGAGTTGAACCGCTGCTCTTGCAAACCAGCAGTGGCCTGGGTCTCCAGCAGTTTGAAACTCCCCCAGCACAATGCTCCCAACAACAGTGCTGCTCAGAGAGCTATAGGGCTGTTGATTCGAGCTGTGTGCAGGGGGAAGCATGGGTTCACTTAAGACCCAGACTGATGCTTGTGCACAAGAGCAGAGGCTGGACTCTCCAGTGTGCTGCCAGCACAAGGTATTTTCACCCTTTCTGCAGCACTTAGTTTAACTAAATGTACATATTTTATTACTGTACAGTATATGCAGCCTGCCTGCGTTATACAATGGTAAATAAGGAGGTTGCAACTGGGCTTTAAAATGGAGCTCCAGCTCCATTTTATTTTTTTAATGTTGGATAAAGTTGTGAAGGTTTAGAACCTCTATCAAGTTTTTACTGCCGTCTGTGTCCCCACTTGGGGAAATGTGTCAAGAGGAAGCAAGGAAATACATTTTGAGATCCAGGTGGATGCTGCTTGTCAAAGATGTAACAGCAGACAGTCCAATACTAACAATAGTTACAGCATATAAAATATAGAAAAAAAAAAACCTGGAAAAACTGGATAGAGAAATAAACTGGAGGTAACTTGATTCTTTGCCTTCAATGCATGACAAAAAGCCAATTGTGTTTGCATTAGCACTCATAAGGCTAACACATCAAATGACAAATGTTGTTTAACCTGAGATAATATCACCTCATACTGTCATCCTGTATAAGATGGATTCCACCTTATCGACACTTTGATGAATGAACCTGTAGTAAGACAGGAAGTAATACCTCACACAACGCAATCTATCTCAAGTCATTTTTTCACCTCTTCTCTTTCACATTGCTGAAATATAACTAGATGTTGACAGAAATTTTGCAAATCATCACTCAAAGCTGGATTTTTTAGCTTTTCAAAACTAAAATATGTTATGAGTAAAGAAAGGTGCTTAATTACACATATTCACTGAACCACATGAATTAAATGTAAATTGAATAAAACCTGTCTAAGAAAACCAAGTGTGTTCACAAAAAAGTTAAATATGCTGTATACACAAATGAAGATCGCATGAAAGAATTAAATGGTTAGTCCACCCAAATGTACTATTTTAGTTATGGTTCTTGGTTTCTCTTTTCCGGGTACTTTGACAGCAAGATTGCTCCCTGCTGCAGTTCCCAACTCTTCTTGTCTACCTGGGAGTATTGGGTGTTTCCACCCACCCGTTTGTAATCCAGCATCTCGGGATATAATCACCATAATAAAAATAAATAGAAAATCAATCAAGGAGAGTAGGGAAACTTCATAATGGGCACAGCAGGTGTGCAAAGCCATATACCCAGAAGATTGTAGTGGCACAACTGCTGCTCTATAGTAGGCGGAACCACTGCCAAACATGACTCATTCAAGTGCCTGGGACCATCCTACAACTGCTCCGTAACAGCATTTAATGCATGCGGTTTGTGACACATGCAGAAGGCAACATACCTCTTCCAAGATGCCCTGGAAAAAGTCATCCAACACAAGTTGCGTTTTAGAGGGGCAGTAACCACTGCGGCACATGTAAACAAGGCCTGAAGATGCATTTACACATGGGCAATTTTTAGTACCGTAGTTCAATCATGCTACAAAAATCATTAGCAATTAACCCCTAAGCCTTGTTCAAACAGGCTTCAGTTTATATTTCTGCAGTGTGTACTGTAGGATTTTGCAAAACATTTGGTAAGCTTTAGGCAGCTCTGTTTCTGCCCTAGGGCTTGGTTCACACATAATGTGGATGCAGCTCACACCCGGGGTCCAGTGCGTCTCTGTTCTCCATTTCAGGGACGAATCAGGCCCAAGTTTTTGCCTGAATTCAGACCTGAAACAGAGCCAAAGACGCACAGGACTCCTGTGCAATCCACTCCACAGCAGCCACTAAGATGTGTGAACAGGATCCATTGAGAGCCGGTCACAATCTCTTGTCCTGCTAATTGAATGCAGGGAGACCCGCATCCAATTCGCATAAGTGTGAACCCAGCCTTAAAGTGGACCTGGATTCATAACTCTGTTATAGGAAATATCTAGCAATGTGATTGTGCTTAAAGAGGAATTTCAGTCCCCTTCTGTGTGGCTCTACCCACCCCCTTCGGAGCTACCAATATGGTATGAGGGCAAATGTGCCAAAAGGCTTCGCCTAGCCTTTGGGTCCTGGCATAGCCCTTCAGCAAATCTACACACATATAGATTAGAAACAGATGCCACGCTATAGATAAACTTAATATATGTGCAAAGTCATTCTCAATACATTCTCTCTCATAATCAATAAAGTGCTGAATGTATGTGTAAACTCATTCAATAATAAATGAATGTAAATATATATAGAGTGCATTAATAAAATGTACGATTTTACCAAAAATAAATTTGTGCTTAAACCCATATAATAGGAAAGGAAAGAGGTTGCACTAGAGAATGTATTCTTCTGAAGCTGTCAGATTTGCTAGCAAGTTCAGAAGCACATTGCAAGTAAATAAAAAAATGTTTAGGAGAAGGGAAAACGCTGCAAGTAACATTTACAAATACCGTATTTATCGGCGTATAACACGCGCCAGCATATAACACGCACCTCATTATTTGGAGAGAAATTTCAGGAAAAAAGCTTAAATTTAAAATAAACAGCATTGAACTCAGAACATTTTTTTTTTTTTAATCAAATGACATCTCACCAGTGCCCATGAATGCAGCCTCATCAGCAGTGCCCAGCAATGCAGCCTCATCAGCAGTGTCCAGCAATGCAGCCTCATCAGCAGTGTCCAGCAATGCAGCCTCATCAGCAGTGTCCAGCAATGCAGCCTCATCAGCAGTGTCCAGCAATGCAGCCTCATCAGCAGTGTCTATATATGCAGTGTCAATAAATGCAGCCTCATCAGCAGTGTCAATATATGCAGCCTCGCAAGCAGTGTCCATATATGCAGCCTCGCAAGCGCCATTGGAACTATCCGAATCTGTTTTAAAAAAGGCCGGGAAGCAGCGCCGAGAGCAGAAGGGGCGGGCCGGGCCGAGGAGAAGGAAGGACGAGCTGTCATAAGAGCAGAAAGGGGCGGGCCGGGCCGAGGAGAAGGGAGAACGAGCGAGCGCATAGGCGGGACTTCCGATGACTCCGCTCGCTCGTTCTCCCTTCTCCTCGGCCCGGCCCGCCCTCTTCGGCTCTTATGACAGCTCGTCCTTCCTTCTCCTCGGCCCGGCCCGCCCCTTCTGCTCTCGGCGCTGCTTCCTGGCCTTTTTTTTTTTAAATATCGGCGTATAACACGCACTGCTGCTTT
This sequence comes from Pelophylax lessonae, assembly GCF_965119305.1. Lineage (NCBI taxonomy): Eukaryota > Metazoa > Chordata > Amphibia > Anura > Ranidae > Pelophylax > Pelophylax lessonae. The sequence goes on along the minus strand of NC_138779.1, from coordinate 87,345,233 downwards.
TTCCTCCATTTTTAGGAGGAAAAAGTGCGTGTTATACGCCGATAAATACGGTACTTGTTAGTTTCTGTGCTTTTAGCTGCAATATTTTAGGTTAATGACAGAGTCACTTTAAAGTTGCTTGAAACTGGTCTTATCCCTTATTGGGAGAATTCATTTGATAAAAATGAAAATCTTCCCAGTTCTACTTTACAACCTCAGGCACACTCCAGTATGGTTACCAAGATCTGTTTTTCAGCAATTCGACTCACACATAGGCTCCTTCTTATGGCAATCCCTTCTGGCTAGATTTAGCAGGAATATATTACGCAGACCCTGGACACAAGGGGGCTTAGCTTGCCCAGACTTTTATACCTACTATTTGGCAGCCATGCTTACCCACGCGCACAACTGCCTTAGTTCTGATGACACAAATGCCTCAGTAGTTTTGGAAGCTTCCCACTCTGGATCGTATGAGACCCTCCGTAATCTCCTCTACAGGGGTCTAAGTTTTCCACCCGCCCGTTACAGCTGCTATGGGGGCAGTTATAAAGGCCTGGCACATTGTCTTTAATAGACCTAATAGAGTGATTGGCAAAAAGTCCCCATTAACTCCAATTTGCTTCAATCCCATGTTATCAGAATTCCAATTCCTTCCGCACCCTGGTCTCTGGGCTGCTAAAGGATTTCAGATATCTTTCAGATGTCTGCGATGGCAGTGCTCTATTTGACAGACTAAAGGATACATTTTCAATGCCTAATGCATTCTTTTTCCGTTTCCTGCAACTCCTACACGCCTATGCAGCACAATTTGAGTCCTCCTAGCAAGATGATTTTAATCACGGATATGGACCAAGGACCGGCTGATCCAATTTTAAATAATACACAGAATTTATGCTACACCACAATGAATTCATCACATTTACCCTAATTCCTCTTCTTGCTGCTGGAGATGCCCTGGTGATCATGCAGGATTCGCCCATTTCTTTTGGGAGTGCCCTCAAATTAGGAGCTACTGGCAGGAGGTGACCCAGTTTATATCTACCCTTACGACTATACATGTCCCGATAAAAGTTGGTGTTTGCCTCCTGGGGTTGGTTGACTCTCTGGCTGTTAAGAGAGCAATGCACACCCTATTAGGCTTCCTGCTGTTTTATGACAGAAAGGCAATTGTGTTGAAGTGGAAATCAGCTACGGCCCCCACTCTGTCCCTCTGGAAGAGTCTAATCAATAGAGTGGTACCCCTATACAAAGCTACCTATTTGTTATACCTATATAAATGTAAAAAGGTCTGGCACCTATGGACAGACTCAACGGTGGATGATCAGGAGCCGTAGATTGAATTTATCTGCTCCTGACAAGGTTTAGCTTTTGTTTCTGAACTGACATACTCCCTTGCAGTGTCCAATGATACATTTGTTCGAGCAGGGCCCTCTAGTTCCTCCTGTTTTGAATTGTATTGTAACTGTATTGTCTTCTCTCACATTGTAAAGCGCTGCGCAAACTGTTGGCGCTATATAAATCCTGTATAATAAGAATAATAATAATAATAATAATAATAATACAACATCCAAATGGTTGAGAGAGAACAGAAATCTCTGTGCAATCTATCGCCCTTGGAGTTGATTATATGGGTGTACACCTGAGTACAGTGTATGGAATGTTTTTGTGTTTTTTGTTTTCTAATAGGATGTTTAATTTAGTACATGTGTCTGTGTTTTATATACGGTATTTGTTGCCCGGGGAATGCCCCAAGGCTATGGTTTGTACACATATTTCTTAAAACTTTTTTAATAAAAAGATGTTTTAAAAAAAAAAAAAAAAAAAGTTGCTCCAAATTTGCTGAAAGCTTTACCAAAGCTTGTTCTACATACTATTTTTATACAAGGTAAAGCCTGTAAGAATAAGGCCCAAATGTTTCTAATGTTTGCTGCATAGTGAGAATCATTGGGGCTCTCAAGCAACACGAAGTAGCAATTAATCACACACAACTGAAACACTGTCTGAAGTGCGTTCAATAAAGCACGACTGAATACTAGTATAGCTCACACTATAAGGAGCCATATGTATCATTAGCACTAAGTAGTAATAATGGCCAGTCTAGGTGGCTTCACTGGGATTTAAATGTGAATACTTTATCTTCCTATTGCCTATTTTCTCATTAATAGTTTATTAATTGAAATGTGTTGCATGTAAGGATATAGCCAATGAGTAGTTACATCTCTCCATAGCAGAGAGCTTTTTGCCATTGTAGCTTAAGACTATCTTCAATTTATTTTAATGATTGCTATAATGGTTTGAATTTGAAGCAATAAGAACCAACAAGAGCTAAAAATAACAATCATTAAAGATGAATTCCAGATAAGGCAATTTTTGCTTAGTTACATTGGCCCAGCTTGGACCAATAAAAGTGCCATACCTGTCTGATCCCCATGGAAGCCTGAAAGTTTAAATAAACTGGGATATTTAGAGCCCATTCACACTAGGGCGACTTATGAGGCGACTTGTGTGGTCCCAGGTCGCTTGACATAACAAAAGCAATGTTAATCAATCAGTGCCGTCTTAATTGGCACTACTGAAGTCTCTCTGACTTCAGAAAAGGGTCCTGTACTACTTTGAGGCGACCTGTGATCCGACTTGCCCCATAGACTTCAATGGGAGTCGCCTCCTTATCTTAATTGAAGCGACTTGTGATCTGACTTTCCATAAAAATGGTATTGAACAAGAAAAAAAGAGCATTTTTCTTATAAATTTTATTAAAACATGTGTCTTCTCTGCACCCGGTGGTTTTTCTTGCAGGCATTTATCGGGCATTTTTGGAGGCAGGCATGACTTTTTTTGGATTAGTGTCTGGGGGGTCTAAAAAGTGTACCTGTGAAGTTCCAGCTCTGTAGCATGTCCAGAACCCCAAAAAAATTATAATTTTTCTTATAATTATTAATACAGCAGTGTGACGGATTCTGTACACCTTGCCTTTTTTCTTGCAGGCATTTATCGGGCATTTTTGGAGGCAGGCATGACTTTTTTTGGATTTAATGTCTGGGGGGTCTAAAAAGTGTACCTGTGAAGTTTCAGCTCTGTAGCATGTCCAGAACCCCCAAAAAATTAGCATTTTTCTTATAATTTTTATTAGAACATGAATACGACTTCTCTGCACCCGGCGTTTTTTCTTGCAGGCATTTATCGGGCATTTTTGGAGGCAGGCATGACTTTTTTTGGATTTAGTGTCTGGGGGGTCTAAAAAGTGTACCTGTGAAGTTTCATCTCTGTAGCATGTCCAGAACCCCCAAAAAATTATAATTTTCTTATAATTTTTATTAGAACATGAATACGGCTTCTCTGCACTGGGCGTTTTTCTTGCAGGCATTTATCAGGCATTTTTGGAGGCAGGCATGACTTTTTTTGGATTTAGTGCCTGGGGGGTCCAAAAAGTGTCCCTGTGAAGTTTCAGCTCTGTAGCATGTCCAGAACCCACACTGAACCCACACTGCTGTATTAATAATTATAAGAAAAATGCTTTTTTTTTTTTCTGGTTCTGGACATGCTACAGGGCTGAGACTTCACAGGGACACGTTTTGGACCCCCCAGACACTAAATCCAAAAGAAGTCATGCCTGGCTCCAAAAAAATGCCGATAAATGCCTGCAATAAAAAAGGCAAGGTGTAAAAAAGCCGCCACACTGCTGTATTAATAATTATAAGAAAAATGCTAATTTTTTGGGGGTTCTGGACATGCTACAGAGATGAAACTTCACAGGTACACTTTTTAGACCCCCCAGACACTAAATCCAAAAAAAATCATGCCTGCCTCCAAAAATGCCCGATAAATGCCTGCAAGAAAAAACGCAGGGTGCAGAGAAGCCGTATTCATGTTCTAATAAAAATTATAAGAAAAATTATAATCTTTTTGGGGTTCTGGACATGCTACAGAGCTGAAACTTCACAGGTACACTTTTTGGACCCCCCAGACACTAAATCCAAAAAAAGTCATGCCTGCCTCCAAAAATGCCCGACAAATGCCTGCAAGAAAAAAGGCAAGGTGTACAGAATCCGTCACACTGCTGTATTAATAATTATAAGAAAAATTATAATTTTTTTGGGGTTCTGGACATGCTACAGAGCTGAAACTTCACAGGTACACTTTTTAGACCCCCCAGACACTAAAGACATGCCTGCCTCCAAAGATGCCCAAAAAATGCCCGATAAATGCCAGCAAAAAAAAAAAAAGGAAAGGGAAATTAGGTCACAACACATCATATTCTGATTAGCCAAATACAAAGTCCTACAAAGTCATCTCGTGTAAGTCGCGCTGAAGTCGCGCTAAGTCGCGCCGAAGTCACGCTAAAAGTCGCGCTAGAAGTCGCCCCTTATAAGGCGACTTTAGTGGTCGCGGCAGTGTGAACCGGCTCTTACTGTTACTGGAAGTCCCCTATAAAGGAAACATGATTTAATCCCCCCTCCCTCATAGTAAATATTTACATTTTCCTCCTCTCCCCTGTTGAAGGAAATACCTGGTACTTCTGGGTATAGAGGAGCATGTGACTCGCTCCATATGACAGTGCTGGACCAATCAGTGTTGTAGCATGGAGAACTCATACTCCTGTGTAAACTACAACCCCAGAGACTCTTAGCTTACATAGGGTTTTTGCATGCACTCGTTGCAGGTGAATGGAGTGGTGAGGCAGCCAAAGAAAGCTAAATATATGCTGTTGAGGTCTGTATTAAAGTATAACTAAGGGCAAAACCTCTTTCCTCTGGTTTTGGATAGAGAGGAGAGGGCTTAGAACCCCTATCAATTTTTATTGCTGCCTGTGCCCTCATTAGAGAGATTCACCCTCTCTATTTGTCCTGTTTACCATTATCATTGAAGATGAAATCCAAAAGTAAAAGAAAATCTCATACTTTGGGTTTTCCCTAGAAAAGTAATAGGCCTCTTGCACATGATACTCCTGTTTGAGCATCTACTTTTCCAGACATTTTTTTCTGTATGTATTTGTGCGTATTTTCGCGCATATTCGTTCACAAAATTTTGCACACGCGCGCATTTTCACGCAAATGCAAGAAAACGCATTCTTGCGTTCTTGTTCTGCCCAGTATGTAAATGGGCATTTGCGCACATTTGTGCGCAATAGCACGTATTTGCATGCATTTTTGTGCATTAGGCGTAAATTACTGACCAAAAATGCAGATTTTTCCATTTCTTTTTTTTTTTTTTTTTACTGAAGAATGCACAGTATTTGTTTACATGCTTGTGTGCATGGGCACACTACAATGAATGGGCTGTGTTTTAGCTCAGTAAAAAAGCTGTACTGAGCTTTTTTTAAGCTGCAGTGTGCAAGAGGCCATTTAGGGGAAATCTTCCAATGGGGACGCTAATTCTGTTGACCTGGAGGGTCCCCAAGAGATTTCCTTAATTTGCAGAGATTTCCTCTCACTATGAGACCGGAACAAAAAGGTAAATCTCCACATTAGACAAAATTGGCAAAATATAACCCTCACTTATTCTGTCCAAAATGAAAAAAATAATAGTAATTTGCCTACAGTTTTACATTAACACAAACCTTTGGCTTTTCCCTGCCTGGGCAAAGCCCAGGTTCACTTTAAAACTGTGCCACCCTCGACTAGAGCCTATGTAGTCTTTCAATATGTCTATGCCCATACAGACCCAGCCTGCGATCAAATCTGATAAAAGGAATTGTGAAAATGATCTGGGTTGTATCCTTTTCCTCAACACAATAGCTAACAGAAGGCATTCTCTCCCAAGAGGGCAGAAGGGCCAGAACCTGAAACCAAGCGGGGATAGCTGTGGATAGGCAAAGCGAAGAAGACATAATATGTCCATGTGCTCCATACTATATGAGCAGATGCTTGGAAGAACTAATAAGACAGACGTCTGATCTTGTTTCAATAGTACAAGAGGAATCTTAATGTAGAATAATATAGGTAGTAGTCTATTACTACACAAAAATGGCAGTAACAGCTGACTTAGATTAATGGAAACATCCCAGACTTCACAATGGAAGAAACTACAGATGATGTTAAATACTGTATAAGAATCACTCATAGCTTATATTTGAGAAGCTCTTCTTTTTCTTTTTTTTTTAATCAGAAAAATGTTTATTAAAAAACCAACAGTTTGACAATCCAGAACATGTCAGTATAGACTAGATCGACGTTAAAAAAAGCCAAAGCGATACGTTCCAACATACCCATCTCCAGTATAATATCTGCACAATAATATAGTAATACTGTACCACACCAAATAAGACAATATCTCAGAAGGACTTTCAAACTAATGTGATTGTAAACGATCACCTTGTAAAACAACCCATTCAGTTTAAAAAATAAATTAAAGGCAAAATATTTTGTATAGATATAAAAATACAATATAAATACCCTTTTTACCTTTTTTTATAAGTGATTACATTCCCTCTGTTCTCAGTTGCATAAGATCTGGGGGGAGGAGAAGCAACAGCACACTGAGCTTCTCAGTGAATGGCTGTTCAGCCTGGGTGTGTCAGGACAAGTCTGATCATTGAAGGAGAGCATGCTGAACTTCCTGCATAGCTAGAGAACTGACCAAGGTATGATCCTCTGCTTAGTGTGGTAAGTTTTTAATTGGAAGGTAGAGGGACTGGCAGGAACACCAGGGATTTCACACAAAGGAAGCAATACAGAGAAAATAGGATACTTTCTCATACAAGTACATGGTACAGCAGGCACATATCAGGAATATGAAGTGTTGGTGTAACAAATGCTTTAATCTCTTTTCTCTGTCTTAAAGGTGAAACATCAGAGGTTTGTTTAGACCCCTAATATTTCACCAAAGCCCCAAAACAGGGCTCCTAAAAAAGTGTAACAAATAATTTAAAAAATAAAATTGTAAAAAAAAATAAATGGAAAGAAAAAATAAAAATATTGACACCAGTGGTGGAACTACCAGGGTCGAAAAGGTCACACTAGCAACCGGGTTCTGGCATTCTGCTACCTTCAGGGGGGCCCCAGCTGGGGGTCTGGAGGGTCCTCTATGGTTTCTTGCTATGGGGTCCTGAAGGTTTCTAGTTACACCTCTGCTGTGATATACTATTCCCTGTACTAGGCCTAGAAACTATTGGCAGAATTAGAAGAAATTAAGTCTCCAGGCACCATTACTTTCTGTGGGGGGAGTAGAAGTTAGGGAATAACTGTCTGACAACAGACAAGCTGGGAGAGTCAGAGCTGGTCAGAGAGGAGGTCTGTGTAGACATGTTGTGGAGGTTGTTTGTGGAACAGGTCTTCTTTGTAAAAGTGCACCTATAATTTAGATCTGATTCACACCTGCGTTTAGGGGCCCACTAGTATTTCCTGCAGGGGTCTCATCAGGGTTTCCTGTGAATAGCTACATACATTATAAATACACTATTAAATATACATTATAAATACCTTTTTTTCTTTTTTATAACTGATCACATTCCCTCTGTTCTCAGCTGCATAAGAGCTGGGGGGAGAAGCAGCAGCAGTATACTGAGCTTCTCAGTGAATGGCTGTGCAGCAGGGGCATGTCAGGACAAGTCGATCATTGAGGCTTGCTGAGCACATCACATGCGATGTCTGTGCAATGGCGATTCAACCATACAGTTTATATGGCTGAATTTGCATCACATTCGGACCAAAATGTTGCAGGACCCTTTTTTTTGGTCCGGACTGTAATTGGATCGCATGGGTGTCTCTTTTACATCTCTGATAGTGTGGCTCTGTACTCTTTTTTTTTTTTTTTCTTTAAATGACATAGTCACATTAACCTTACCAAGTCTACTTCCTTCATTCTTTAAGGCAGCCCTACTCAACCAGGGTTCCTTTAGACTGCTAGGGTTTACTTGAGCAGTAGCAGAATGTAAGGGGCACCTTTACACTGATGCCAATGTAAAGCACTCTTCCACTTCCACTGTACCACCAATGTAGATGGAGTTCTTCCACTGATTACCAGTGTAAGATCGTACTCTTCCACAGATCACCAATGTAGATGGTGTTCTTCCACTGATTACCAGTGTAAGATCGTACTCTTCAACTGATTACCAATGTAGATGAGTTCTTCCACTGATTATCAGTGTAAGATCGTACTCTTCCACTGACTACCAATGTAGATGGTGTTCTTCCACTGATTACAGTGTAAGATCGTACTCTTCCACTGACTAGCAATGTAGATGGTGTTCTTCCACTGATTACCAGTGTAAGATCGTACTCTTCCACTGACTACCAATGTAGATGGTGTTCTTCCACTGATTACCAGTGTAAGATCGTACTCTTCCACTGACTACCAATGTAGATGAGTTCTTCCACTGGTTACAAGTGTAACATCGTACTCTTCCACTGACTACCAATGTAGATGGTGTTCTTCCACTGATTACCAGTGTAAGATCGTACTCTTCCACTGACTACCAATGTAGATGGTGTTCTTCCACTGATTACCAGTGTAAGATCGTACTCTTCCACTGACTACCAATGTAGATGAGTTCTTCCACTGATTACAAGTGTAACATCGTACTCTTCCACTGACTACCAATGTAGATGGTGTTCTTCCACTGATTACCAGTGTAAGATCGTACTCTTCCACTGACTACCAATGTAGATGGTGTTCTTCCACTGATTACCAGTGTAAGATCGTACTCTTCCACTGACTACCAATGTAGATGGTGTTCTTCCACTGATTCCAAGTGTAAGATCGTACTCTTCCACTGACTACCAATGTAGATGGTGTTCTTCCACTGATTACCAGTGTAAGATCGTACTCTTCCACTGACTACCAATGTAGATGGTGTTCTTCCACTGATTACCAGTGTAAGATCGTACTCTTCCACTGACTACCAATGTAGATGGTGTTCTTCCACTGATTCCAAGTGTAAGATCGTACTCTTCCACTGACTACCAATGTAGATGAGTTCTTCCACTGATTACCAGTGTAAGATCGTACTCTTCCACTGACTACCAATGTAGATGACTTCTTCCACTGATTACAAGTGTAACATTGTACTCTTCCACTCACTACCAATGTAGATGAGTTCTTCCACTGATTACCAGTGTAACATTGTACTCTTCCACTGACCACCATTGTACGATGGCACTCTTTCACTAACCCCCATAGTAAACTCATACTCTTCCATTGACCACCAATATAAGGGAGCACTTCTGCACTCTCCACCAATGTGGGATGCCACTTTTGCACTGACACTACAGTTTCCATGTCTGGTTTTGTCTTATAGTGTCAAAATTCCTCTCTGTAAAATGTGCTACGTACACCACATTTCTTATCCTTTATTTATTAAATCTACAATATAGTATCCTATTCTACCAAGGTCCATAGATAAAAAATGTTAACAGGAGATCTCTGAACGCTCAAAACTATTTCAAGGGTTCCTCCACAGTAAAAATGCTGTTTTATGTGGACATGTGAAGAGCCATGACTTTGCCATACTATTGCATGAATGCTAAATTGTATTTTTTCACTATAAAAGTTCATAGAGCATATGCAACTTATTGAAGACTGTGTAGGATGTACCCTATGACTATTTATCTCTGTTCTATCTACTTTCGTTGTTATTACACTTTTTCTTAAAATAAAAACAAAAAACTGCAGAGTAAAGATGTGAAATTACTAAATGCAACACAATAAATCTGCAAACTCAGTACCCGCTACTCAAAAAAAAGTGCCTTTGTTTTTTGCCTCCTCTACCTAATCTTCACAGCATAACTCATGCAGGATCAGTGCAGAGAAATCACCATTTAAACCATGGGAAATTAACTCTTTTAACTCTCCAAACCCGTGTATAAATTATTAGGAAGAACTCCACACATAGGAGATGACATTCAAAGCTAAACACAAGTACCTGTAAGGGGGAATAACAATTTTTCCCATAAACAAAGGCTGTCCATTTTTTAGGCTTTCAATATTACTTGTTACTAATTGGATTTTTCCAATTTCAATGCAAATAGCAAAAATTAATCAATTCAACTTGCAGATGTTAAATTACTGGAGATTAAATTCTGATTGGCTATCATGGCTTACTGTATTTTGCTCTGTGCCCTACTGCATGCCTGACATAGCCTTGCCCCGGTATCTGCTAACTGCTGAAAAGTGATTGGCTTTTTTGGGTAACTGCATACTATATGCCCTCACTTCTCTTTGCATGGGCTTGTTAAATAAACTGGCATGCTGTATTATCCTAATTACCAAGTACAGAAAACAACAGCATTCTCCTTCCTCTAAAAGAGCAAGTTTGGATGCCAACCTCCCATTCAATGCTAATTAGGTCTTTTATATAAAATAACACACTGCAGATTTCAGACAATAATGACATGCTGTTTCTGTGTAACATTTATTTTTTTTACTCTTCTTTTTGTCCTCTGCCACAAATCTTTTGGCTCTGAGCTGACATCACCCTCCCTAGTTATTATCCTCCCCCTTATCCATGCTGAGCCATATGGGATCGTTTTTAAGTCGCAAAGAAATGTACACAATATGTATACTACAGCATCCAATTGGCTTCCTCACCTCAAAACGGACGAAAGGTGGCAATGGAACGGACTCTACAGTGAAAAGTGTTAAAGAAGAGAGAATCAATACCTCTCCTGAATTCTCCACAATGAGACCTTTGCACTCTGTGGGGAAGCAGTGGTCTCATTGCAGAGATACAACATATGTTCTACTGCGTCAAAACTATTGATCTGCAATCAGCAAAAACCACGTTCCCTGCTAATTGGGGAACTCTAGCTCTGAATCAGTGGGGAAGTGTTTCGTTCAACTCAGTAGGCTGAACAAAAAAAAAAACTGAGAAACTAACTATCTCATGTTAGTACAGCGATCTCCCGGCTGAGATATTGTGTTCTGACAGGGGGACCACACCCCCCCCCCCCCCCACCAGAACACACCAGTCAGTGTTCGCAGTCATTGGCTGCCAGTGCAGATTAGATGCCGATCGTCAGATGTTTTTCTGACATGCTTGTTCTACAGTAGTCACACCTTTGTCTGGCTTCTGTGGGACAGACTGCCGTATGTCCTATGTCCATATCCCATGGAACATGGGGCAGATGGTGGATCCCGGCATCCCAGGTAATTGCAGCTGAGTGAGCGGTGTCGGTGACAGCTGATGTTCTCCCAGAGAGGATCCCCAGTGACTTGTATATAGTTCCTTTATTTCGGAGGTTGGCATGCTCATTTACCTGGATCCCCCTGTCAGTTATTGAAGAAGGGCTCTGTGACAACTTGATTTTCACTACTGATGCGGCTGGTCTCTGATCCATGTGTTATACACTCCTTTGACTTCTCTATAATTTGAGGGTCAATTGTTTCTGGTAAGCAGGTATTCTATTTGGACACAGTGGTGAAGCGTACTTTTCAGCAATCACGGTACCTGGTGTGGGGATCATCCCAATCTCTCTCCTTTAAGAATTTTTTTATTGGACTGTTTCTTGGCGCTGCACCCCTCTTTTGTTTATGTTATTTCCATGGGTTACAATCTTATCCGTTGGTGCTAGAAGCCTTGTTTTATTGGTTTTTACTTATCACCAAGCGCAGATATATTTCTTGTTTTGCTTGTATTTATGAAGTGGAAGGAAACTGATAAATGGTTTTCAACATTTTTAACAAATAAATATCCGAAAAGTGTGGTATGCATTTGTATTCAGCCCCCTTTACTCTGATACCCCTAACTAGAATCTAAATCTAGTGGAACCAATTGCCTTCAGAAGTCACCTAATTAGTAAATAGAGTCCACCTGTGTGTAACTTAATCTAAGGGCTCTTTCACACTATGTGTCCGTCAAACGGACTCCGTTTATCTCAGCGGGGGATCGATCCACCGATCCCCCGCTGAGCAGGAGGATGAACGTCTCCGCACTGTGTGCGGACACACAGCTGTCAGCTCCCCATACATCTCTATGGGGGATTTGGATCGGAAGTCTGTCAGTCCCTTCTCATCCGATCTTATCCGATCTGCTGGACGGATCAAAAATAGGGTTTCCATCCGTCCAGATTTGACGGATCGGATGTCAGCGGACATGTCTCTGCTGACATCCGATGCCCCATAGAGATGCATGGGGGGACCGTTCAGATCCGCCAAAAAAACTGACAGGCGGATCTGAACGGTCCACCTGTGTGAAAGAGCCCTAAGTATAAATACAGCTGTTCTGTGAAGCTCTCAGAGGTTTGTTAGAGAACCTTAGTTAACAAACAGCATCATGAAGGCCAAGGAATACACCAGACAGGTCAGGGATAAAGTTATAGAGAAGTTTTAAAGCAGTGTTAGGTTTTAAAAAAAATATCCCACGCTTTGATCATCTCACGGAGCACTGTTCAATCTATCATTTGAAAATGGAAAGAGTATGGCACAATTGCAAACCTACCTAAACTGACAGGCCAGGCAAGGAGAGAATTAAAAGGCCCATGGTAACTCTAAAGGAGCTGCAGAGATCCACAGCTCAGCTGGGAAAATATGTGCATAGGACAGCTATTAGTCGTGTACTCCACAAATTTGGTCTTTATGGAAGAATGGCAAGTAGAAAGCCAGAAGAAGTGCAGTTTAAAGTTTGCCAGAAGCCATGTTCAGGACACAGCAAACATGTACAAGAAGGTGCTCTGGTCAGATGAGATTTTTTGGCCTAAAAGCAAAATGCTACGTGTGGTAAAAAACTAACACTGCACATCACCCTGGACACACCATCCCCGCTGTGAAACATGGTGGTGGCATCATCATGTTGTGGAGATGCTTTTCTTCAGCAGGGGCAGGGAAGCTGGTCAGAGGTAATGGAAAGATGAATGGAGCCAAATACAGGACAATCTTAGAAGAAAACCTGTTGGAGTCTGCAAAAGACTTGTGACTGGGGTGGAGATTCATCTTCCAGCAGGACAACGACTCTAAGTGCCAGTTCACACTGAAGAGGCATGACTTCGGGGGCGACCTGTGAAGTCGCGTGCACCGCGACTTCGGCACAACTTGCACGGACTTCATAAAATGAATGTCTATGCAAGTCGCTCCAGGTCGCCCAAAGTAGTACAGGACCCTTTTTCTAAGTCGGAGCGACTTGTGTCGCTCCTATTAGAACCGTTCCTGTACTACACCATGGACCGCAGCGGTGCACGACTTGTCAGGCTGACCAAGTCGCCTGACAAGTCGTACTAGTGTGAACCGGCACTACCATAAAGCCAGAGCTATGATGGAATTGTTTATATCAAAACATATTCATGTGTTAGAATGGCCCAGTCAAAGTCCAGATCTAAAGTTGAGAATCTGTGGCTAAACTTAAAAATTGCTGTTCACAGACGCTCTCCATCCAATCTGACAGAGTTTAAGGCTATTTTGCAAAGAAAAATGGGCAAAAATGTCACTCTCTACATGCGCAAAGCTGGTAGAGACATACTCAAAAAGACTTGCAGCTGTAATTGCAGGGAAATGTGGTTCTACAAAGTATTGACTCAGGGGAGCTGAATACAAATGCATACCACCCTTTTTAAGATATTTATTAGTAAAAAAAAAAAAAAAAAAAAAAAAAGATATTTATTAGTAAAACATTTTGAAAACCATTTATCATTTTCCTTCTACTTCACAATAATGTGCCACTTTGTGTTGGTCTATCACATAAAATCCCAATAAAATACATTTATGTTTTTGGTTGTAACATGACAAAATGTGGAAAATTTTAAGGGGTATGAATACTTTTTCAAGGCACTGTATGTAAAGCGCTGCTTAAACTGACAGCGCTATAAAAGTACCTGTAATAAATAAATAAATAAATAATGAAAGAGACAAGGTATCAAATGCTCTACACAAGGATAATTATTTCACTTCTTTGCTTTACATGATCAAATTTGAACTACAAATGCAACACAAAACCGTGATAAAGGTCAGACTGTCAAATCTTGCTTAAAAAATAAGTCTATAATGACAGCTGCAGGGATCGCAGTGATGGATAACTCCGCCTCTTTAACGATTTTGTTAAAGTTAAAGAATACCTTTAAATCATATGAATGGCCCCAGGTCCTGATTTGTGGCAGCAAGTTGTTTTAACTGCTAGGAATTCTTCCCAAAAGGCTGTCATAATTCTTCCAGACATCACCTGAATATTATTTCAACTGTTGAAGGGTGGATCCTAAAAAACTTCAAGCTATGTATTGGGGTTGATTTAGTAAAAGAGCAGAAACTGTCCACCTAGCAAAGTGAAGTGTTTACTTAGTAAATTACTTAGTGGCTATATATTTACTGCAATCGTCTAATCATGTATAAGAAAAGAAACATATACTGGTATATTAGGTAGACAAGGGGAGAGAGAAAGAGCGGCACCGATCTAAGTGCAGCATGTAGAAAGCAAGCAATTTATTGAAATAAAAAACACTCACATAATGAAGTATGGTACAGGCATGGAATTATGTGGGGCAGTCCTAGTGGACACACTGTGGAGGAGTCAGTTGAGTCCTGGTGGCAAACAGAGGTCCTGTGTCTCTCCACATTCTGGCCGCGCCAAGGGAGTCCGGGGCTCCAGGTTCAGGGAGGAGAGGAGGAAGGGCTGTCATCACCAGTTGACTCGAGTGGCAGCGATGGGCATGTCCTGGCGCGCTTTCAGAGCATGCGTGCTCCTTTATCAGGCCAGGCCCATCGCTGCCACTTGAGTCGACCGGTGACGACAGCCCTTCCTCCTCTCCTCCCAGAACCTGGAGCCCCGAACTCCACCGGCGTGGCCAGAATGCGGGGAGACACAGGACCTCCGTTTGCAACCAGAATCCAACTACCACAGCTAGTGATGCACTGAAATTTCGGCCACCTAAATTTTCGGCTGAAAATGGGCTTATTCCATTTCCGCCGAAAATGGGTTAAATATGCCGATATTAAAGAAAACCCGCCTCTGGCCGGCGGCCCGCCTCCCGGTGATGTCACTACTACTGCGATCTGTGCATAAATGAATTAACACACCGGGCGGGCGAGCGGCCGCTAATAGCTGTAACTATGTGAGCCCTTCACTTCCCTGTCAGGCATGTATCTCCGCTGACAGGGAAGTGAAGCGCTCACATAGTAACAGCTATTAGCGGCCGCTCGCCCGCCCGCCCGGTGTGTTGATTCATTCATGCACAGATCGTAGTAGTAGTGACATCACCGGGAGGCGGGCCGCCGGCCAGAGGCGCATCTTTTGAAAGGAAGGACAGGACACAGGAGGACTGGAGCTGAGAGTAAGGAGATTGCTTTGGGATTGTGAGGGACGCTGAGGCAGGGGGGGGGAGGGATGCTGAGGCAGGGCGGGGTAGGGACACTGAGGCGGGGGGGGGGGGGCGCTGAGGCAAGCTTACCAATGGTATTAGTATTATGCAGAATGAGGGGGTTAATGTATTGCCACTGCTGGTCACTGATGAATTAGTGACTGTCCAGTGGCAGTTAATTAACCCCTTTGTGCTGCATTAGTGCAACCAGTAGAAGTGCAACCAGTGTTAATTAACACTGATACTGGTTGCACTAATGCAGCACAAAGGGGTTAATTAACTGCCACTGGTCGGTCACTAATTCATCAGTGACCAGCAGTGGCAATACATTAACCCCCTCATGCTGCATAATACAAATACCATTGGTAATTAAATTAACCACTATACTGCGACAGGGTGGCAGCTACAAGTGTACGCCTGCCTGTTTTTGGTGTATGCCCCTGTTCTTTCTATTTTAAAATTATTTGGGGGAAAAAAATCATTTTCGGTTTCGGTTTTCGGCCAAGGACATCCTGCATTTTCGGTTTCGGCCCAGAATTTTCATTTCGGTGCATCCCTAACCACAGCGTGCCCTACAAAATTCCATGCCTGTACCATACTTCATTATGTAAGTTTTTTTATTTCAATAAATTGCTTATCTACATGCTGCACTTAGATCGGCGCCGCTCTCTCTCTCTCCCTCCCATTGCTCACCATATTCACGAAGTGTGTGAGCCTCTTCTCATGTAGTAAATCAACCCTACTGGCTGAAAAATCACTGAATCTCTTTTGAAATGGTGGCATCAAGCATAGATCATTTAATGCATTGTATAGTCAAAGTGAACACAGATCCAGCTTATATATTAAAGTGAAAATGTGTGTAAAAATTGAAAATGTGTGAACAGGCAGTATTTTTATTTCAGCCACATACTCTGTCTATTCTGCAATAAAGGACCCTCACCTGCCTGTTGGACTTCTTACTGACATGTACACCGAGCTTTACATGCACAACTCAGTGTACATATTTGGCTAGGATAAATGAACTCTGGCTCCTGTGCAGCATGGCCAATAAAGATGGATGATGATCCCAAACCACTGTTGTGACCCAACTAGTTTTAATAACTGCAATGGTAAAAAAAAAAAAAGTGAGGTCACTGACCTAGGTATGCTGGTAACTGGATGAATGCTTTAGAAAATAATTTTTTGTTTATGTATTTCAACTTTGTAGTTAGTCCTTTGTTCAGCTTTTAAAGTAAAACTGCAAGCCATCTGCTAACATATAAAAGCTTGTGTTATATCCCTTCTTTCTGCACTTTTCAGGCTGATGCCTTATAGAGAGACCTTACCTGTAGAGTCATGTCTGCATTACTCAAAGTATAAAACAGACAATCTGGAGGATATTTATAAAGCTTACACCAGCTGGATACAGAGTATCCTACGTATTTTATACATGTTATTTACAAAGCACAGTTGTATTGCTTTTACTGTTGTATTGATGATGTAAATTCCTGGCAAAACGTCTGCAAAACACAGAAACAACCTAAAGTATAACTACATTTCATACAGTAATTCATTACAATATAAGACAAGTACCAAATACCGAACAAGAATCATACAGTATCTGCAATGTTTAAAAAATAGGATTTTTACGTGACTTGCCCAAGTAGAAGAATTTCTTTAATATAAAAGTAATGTAAAATTTATAAAGTCAAGGATAGATGTATCACCCTATAATGGATTGGTAGGCAAGAAGTGTATTCATTTATCTGGCTGTGTAAGCTTTTACAAATACAGCTGGTTCAATAAAAAGAGAAAACAAGTACTAGAGTGGTTTTTTTTTGTTAAATTATTTTTTGGAAAGGCGTATAAAACATATATCACAGTAAAAGAAAAATAAAACAATAAAAACAAAAACATACAAAATACCCAATAGGCCAGTAGTAAAAAGGGTCACACAGGACCTTATCACGCTGAACCGGCTGAATTTCGGTCCATGTATGGCCAGCCTAAAGCTTTGAATTAATTCATAAAAGTACAAAGCTTTCTGTGAATGGCTGAGCAGCGATCAGCCGGACTCTATTTTGTTCCAGCAGCAGACTGCACTGCATACTCTTTATACAGCACTGACAGTGATACATTTACTAGTACAGGAAATAGTTTGAACCAGCATGGCCAAAACAAAGAATTTCAAGTGGAAGTGAACAGAGAGTTAGGCTTTAAATTTACCTGCAAATAACCTGCAGTAAAAGAATTAACTTGAAAATTAGGTTACCCCAGTCTTCAGAATCCCACATGGCACAATGAAAATAGTGTTATAAAGAGTGCTCTAACGAAGCAAGCACCATAAATGATACACTAGGGGCTGGACATAGTAGATAAAGTGGGAATAAAACTAAATCTGGGAAGCTCCGTATCTTCTAATACATTCTAAAGCTTGCCAAACATTAGTCATTTTGTTTTCGTTCAACCAGCGGGTGAACAAAAAAAATGATCTGATTTCCCCATGCACACATTCAAGGTGGATGGAAGAATTATTCCTGCTGTAGCTTTGTATTCTGACAGCGGAAAGCCTTTCCCACCATCAGAACACAATGATCAGTGTTTCCATCTATAGCCGGTGGCACTGATCATTGAGGGAAAACCCGACAGACAGAAGTCAGTCAGTATATTGACTTTGTACAACCATCCTGCCCATAAATGGATCAAAATATATCTGGTCCTTGCTGAGCTGGCCAATTTGCAATCCATGTATGGCTGCCTTAATGCAGCTGATTCAGAAGACAGTAATACCAAAAACCCAATGGAGTGAAAATTATTTTCTGGCCCCATAAGCAGCAATTTAGCTTGATTAGATGAAGCATCTATATGTCATGTTTAATGGAAGCCTTTACAGCTAGGTAACACATCTGTGCTTTCCCATCAGCACATATTTATAGAGAGAGGGTGTCCATAACTGTTTGCTTTGCCTGTGCAGATAAAGACTGATTAGTGGCTCCCATAATGTACACCTCTTACAATGTGCTAGCTAGCACTGACAGCCCTGTATTCACTTTGACAGAGACAGAGGATCTGCCTCCAGGCAATTCACTACCAGTCCAGACAAGCTAAGCACACAATATCCACTCTCAGGGGCCCCCAGGGTTTACTGGGGACTTGCCAAACTTCCCAAAAAACATCCAGGATGATAGTACAAGTCAAGGTGTGACTGGCATGAGACAATCTTATGTCAAAGCACAGAGGCTCTTTATCAAGATTTATAGTCAATGTCAAGTCTTCAGTAAAATATGTACAGTATAATAGTAGAGGGCAGGCACTGGACATCTCGGGATACAGACAGCTTCCTGGAATATCTTACGAAATAGATCTTTTCTGCATGTTTGTGTAGGTGGTCACATGACTGCTTGTTTTCTCATCTTCTCTGTTATATCGTCTTTGGACTGTTATAGGTGAGACTGACTTCCCCATGAGGTGCTGTAGTCAGGTGGTGGCTTGGAGAAAAAGGTGACATTGCTGTGGATAAATCCACAGGATTCTTTCTTTTTTCTTTGGCGTCCCTGGGTGGGCTTGAACCACACAGGATTCTTTCAGTATTGTCACACTAATGCAGGAAACTGACATGCAGGATGTTTCCTAGCAGGATCAGCACCTATTATAGGCATTAAAGAAATGACAACATACATGCACTGTACTTCCTAAAGAGGAACTGAACTCTGTAAGCTGTGGCCAAAATAGAAGGCATAGGTCAAAGGACCAGTCACCGGTATTGCCAGTGTTTTCCCTGTTACTGATTTACCATGCCTTGTTCTGCACTGTGTCTTTCTGTGTCCCTCTTGGTAGAAGCAAGACTTTACTTCCTTATGTCAGAGCCTCCAGCAACGTAAATAATGAACAGAACAATAGTGACATTGCTGAATTGCATCCCAAATCTTCAGAGACTGGCATTCAATGGCAGCACAGCCATAGATCCACAGTGCAGTTATATACAGTGGCTATGAGGCTATATACATTGGAATACCTAGGTATACTCACATTCCAAGAAGTCTGCTGATCTTTTTCAGGATGGATTCTAGATAAAATTTACACTACTGGCAAGTGAAAGCTCAATCTGGACAATCCTTTCTATGGCCACACATAGAGGATAGGATGGTACTGCAACCTACTAGTTTCCTTTTGAAACCAGGATACAGCCATTCAGAATCCTGCAGAGCAGAACGCCTGTCTTGTCCTGTGAGGTATATCTTGTGCAAAGAAGGCAATTGCATGGCTACCCACCAGTTAAAAAAATGAATTATCACAAAGCAGACACTGAAGTGGTCACGGGAGCAGATGCCCTTTGCCAAAGTGGAGCCTATGAACAGGCTTACATTGTCTACTGCTAAATCCAGCCCTGGAATAGGTTATAAGAGGTTCAAGAGACAAGACACTTATTTCCTAACCCATGCTACAAAACAGTAAAGACAGACAAAATCTGATTGGTTTGGTTCATGCGAGCAGCAGAGGCTCTTTTTAATTTCTTCAGAGGTTGCTGCCTGTGCTGTCATGTTATTTATGTTGAATACATATGTGTTAGAAATAATAGCCTAGGTCTGGAATATGATACATGTAGCACCCTACAGGTAGGTGCTAGGTAAATGTATAGTAGGCCTTGTCTGCCTAACAGCAGGGCTGTGATTTATTTAGTTAGTGTGTCAGGGCTTCCAGATGTGCCTGCTGAGGGGAGAAGTATCCCCACTGGCTCCTGTGAGAGGCTTCTCATAGGGCAGTGTGGGAAGCCCAATCAGGGGAAACATCCAGGCGTGTAACTACCCCAGAAGGCAGATTATGCTGCAAAGGATTCTGGGAGTGGGTATGAGTTTGGGGGAAGTGCGTTACAGGATATCTTTGGTGGGAGCAGAGTCCCAGGAAGGAGAGTGCGGCTGTCTCTCCTCCTGTCTGAGAAAGGTGGATGTCTCGGGGTGTCACCTGAGAATCCAGAGAGCGTTGAGCTGAGCGGAGGGGATTCGGTGTGCCGAGAGCCTGTGGAGCGAGAGAGGGGTCCAGTCCCAGGAAAGCCTACACAGGTCGTGAGTACTGCGGATTGCCCCTGGGGGTCTGCCAGAGTCAGAGGGGACCACTCCGAAAGAGGTTCTGGGATCCAGTGTCAGCTAGCTGAAAGGGGTACCTTGGTAGAGGACCCTGAAGTTACAGAGGGGGGTGCATAGTCAGTGAACCCTGAAGAGTTCACAGGTAAAGGGGGCACCTGCTTATGGGCCCTGAATTGGACAGAGTGTGACAGTTGAGAGTTGCAGCTTTACAGAAATCTACAGTGTACTACCTCAAGCCAGTGCAAGGCAGGATGGGAGTATTCAAAGACTTTGCAGTACAGCAGTGTCAGTAATTCTACAAATTTACAGTCTTGGGTCTTCTGGAATTATTGTCGAGGATCCAGCACTTCTATCAAGCTACAGTGTGTTCTCAGTGTTAGTGACCATTGGCTGGCGTCAGCTGGCGTCAAGGAAGCGCCAACGGGCATTTTTCTAGGATTAAGTCCCAAGTGTAATTAGTTAAGCCTATATGAGTATCCCACTCATTCCCTTCTCCCATCCCCTTTTCTACAATAAAAACTACAAAACCAAGATGTCGTCCATGTCTCAGTTCTCACACCCAGGGTCGCAGCTCACATGAGCTGGAGAGGTAACCGGTAACAATGGCAGACCCACATCAGGCCTCAGGCCTGGAAAACCTGCTACATGCACAACTTCAAAGTGTAGTTAGAAGGTCCTATATAACACTGTAAAGAACAATGGGGGGAATTTGTTAAAATGAGAGTAGAAAGAAACTAGAGCAGCTGTGTATAGTGACCAATCAGCTTCTATCTTAAGCTTGTTTAGTTAAAACAGAACTAAACCCATCAATGAAATGGTTTCCAAAAGCAGTTATATTGAAGGCATGCCATGAATGTTAACTGCTGTAACTGATCACATGGACAGCACCATGGCAACTGCAGATCAAACAGAGGCTAAGATGGCAACTCCCTTAGCTGTAAAGGATAGGAGGGTTTCGTTTTGATCAAAATTTGAAAATGAAAGCTAGAAGCGGATTGGTTGCCAGGAAACTGCTCCAGATTCTAGCTGCTCTGTTTCAAAGTTTGTCATACACAGTTATTTATTTATTTTTTTGTTCAGTTGGAGGGTGGACGAAGGTTCCCCCCCACCAGGACACTGTATTCTGACAGCTATATCTGCTGCTGTTCAAATACAGTGATCAACAGCTGCAGCTGGTTGCCTGCAGCCTCTGGTGGATGGTAAATTTTACACCCTGTCCTTTCAACAGAAAGTCGATTAGACAATGAATTTCTGTCGATCGGGGGAACCCACACACTGATTGAAATTCGGCCGTTTCCTGCTGGATCACAGTATAGCTAGCTTCAGTAAATTCCCCTCGATGTGTGAAGTACTGTAAGTCGAAGCATCCAATATGACATTGTTTCTCAATTCAGTACTATAAATTTAGGAGGGTTTACATCTATAAACAAAAAGATTTTCTCTGCGCTTGGGTTGTGGACTGCAGTTAGCATAAATTGTAGGTGACATTCATCAAAGCTTATTAGATAAAGATGCAGCACTCTAAAAGTCATTCAGATAAAAGTCCACAAATCCTATGGGGCACCCAGAGTGTGTAACAGCAGAAAAATTGTAGGTGAAATAATAGTCCTTCACTGACACCACAGCACACCGGGCCTCTTACCCTCAGACGTGGACCACTAGATTATAGGTGGTCTAACAGCCCTCCAACACTCATTAGGCTCGCTCCTGTTCATCAAAGACTGCACCAAGCTAAAATCCTGTTGTCCTCTCTGAGAGCGTCTCAGCCAGAACGCTCGCTAGGGTCCGCTTTTGGTGTCCCCCGGGACACCAACAGCGGATCCAAGCAAGCCTTCCGGTGTGCTGTGGTGTCGATGAAAGACACCACAGCACACCGGAAGGCTTGCTTACTTACAGTTTTGCTGCCCGGTTTGCACTCTGGGTGCCCAATAGGATTTGTGGACTTTTATTTGAATGGTTTACTTCTATGACAGCCCTGAGCACATCATCTTACTCCTAAGGTAAGCATTGCCTTATGGTATGTGTACAGCAGCATTTGTCTACTTCTGAATGGCTTTCTTTCTTCATACAAGTTAATGCAAATGCAATGCAGCTAGAATTTTATTGAAAGTAACTCAAAGGCTAATCACAAGCAGTATTAGATTGGGTCAAATGCAGCAAGTCGGCCATGAGTCAAATCAACACAATAGCATGCTTTATCTGGATTGCTTCTGAGTGCATAAAAAAGCTTTTATTCATCAATACATTTGAATACACACGAACATAACCAAATATATCCACTTTATTAAAGCCCAGCTCCAGGAAAATTTAAAAATGATCCCTTGCAGTAGAGGTGTGCCTGCCCTGTAAGTGTGAATTCCATGTTTTGTCTAGGGGAGAGGAAAAACACTTACTTAATTGATCCTCCGCTCCTTCAGCAGACGACGTTCCTCCAAACTCCAGTTGTGGACTGTCCCTCAGCATTAATACAGAGTCAACACTGCCAATGCAGGGCTATGGATCCTACTTTAGTCTTGCTGATGTCAGGATCCTAGACCGCTAGACCATTGGAGATGATGTCAGAATCCTAGTCTATTGGGGGGAAAGGGCTGCAGGGACCGCTCTAGCAGCAGAGTAGCAGGCAAGTAAAGATTTTTGTTCCCCTAGACCAGTGATAGTGAACCTTGGCACCCCAGATGTTTTGGAATTACATTTCTCATGATGCTCATGCACTCTGGAGTGTAGTTGAACAGCATGGGAAATGTAGTTCCAAAACATCTGGGGTGCCACTGCCAAAGGTTTGCCATCACTGCCCTAGACCTATACAACCAATTAACTCTTGCACTGCGGACACAGCCCCACTGCAAAGGCTAATATTTTAGTTGCCTGGAGTTGGGCTTTAAGTCATGCAATATAAGGGCTCATGTATGTAGATATCTGTGCTTTGTTTTTGTAATATACACTGAGCCTAGAGATTCACGATAATGTGCAAAACTGCAAAAAAACCATAGTAACTAGACTTCAGTTTACTGGAATCAGACCAGTAAAAGAAATATTTTGATTGGTTACAATAAGTTACCACACAAGTTAAAATTATAAACGCAACACAAAACATGGATCAGTCTAGCAATGACGATGCACTATAATACAAATAGACACTTTTGGCATCTGCTTCAAATAAAGCACCTTATGCTACTGCCAAACTATCTTCTGAGGAGGTTGTTTCTTTTTTTTTTCTTTCAGATTTTATTTTGAAAATTTTTATAACAAATAAAAAAAAATGAAAATACAAAAGAACCATAACAATAAGATTCACATAACAAACCTAAATAAAAAAAGAAAAAAAAAAACAGCATCAATACAATTAAATCGCCACCATCAGATTTTTCCAGAATAAACTACGAAAATATTCAGAAATATCCAACACTATTCAAAAAGATATTTCAGAGCAACCAAGATGTTATATTCAGAAAAATAAAACTTTCTGTGACAGGCCATCCTATTCTACTTATACCATGCCCAACATTTATTCTAGATTAAGTCTGTTTCTTGTAATGCAGTGCATGAAGATAATCTGCAGATTCCCCCAGTAACTTGTTGTAGCATTATAAAAGCTACGGACTCCTTGGGATCAGTTTAGTTGCCAATTTTGTTCTCATTTGTGTTGCAATGTCAGCAATTATTGTTTTTATGTTATTTAGCTTGCTTGTATGCTTTAACTGTATTGGTGGATGTACACAATTCATTTGTTAAATAGGAGATCGGTACACATTTAGATAAGCATTTTGGGATTAATATACTAAAACTGATGTTAGGATGTGAGTGCAAAATCTGGCGGCAGATGTGTGCATGGTAGCCAATCAGCTTCTAACTTCAGCTTGTTTAATTAAGCTGTGACAAAAAAACCTGGAAGCTGATTGGTTTCTATGTAATATAAATCAACCCTATTGTGTCCAGCTAATTTTGCAGCCATCCCTGGTGTCATATGGTGCTCATGAGTGCATTTCCTTTAAAATTGATATTATATATTTTAAGTGTTTATTTAATTATTTAATAATTTACATGCATTTGTTGGTCTATACACCATCTATGTCAGAAGGCTTCTTGATGAGCTATATGGGAATTTTTAATTGTTCTGAGGGGTTAAGGTGGTATATCTTTTATATATGTATATTTGTACAAGAAGTGTGGCTAATTGTTCTTTGATGGGACAGTGGCAATTTAATATTTAGTTTGTCCCTGATGAGCACACAAGGTGGCGCAGTTCTTTCTTGGGTCGGCTTTTGCTATGTAATGCAGCTGACAGATTCTATTACGGAAAAAATCAAGGCAGTGATTTATGTGATCTGGACAGTGCCCCATGTCAGGACATAATCAATATCTCCATCTGCCCATGTCAGGACATAATCAATATCTCCATCTGCTAAGTGCCACTACAATGATGAATCTACATTTGATACATATAGAATGGAAGCTGACACATGGCAGAGATCACTATACCGTCATCATGAGCCTCTCTGTTCTTCCGCCGATGGCGCTCTCTCCTGTGGCTTACAACTGAATCTGTTCCTGTCTCATTGTCAAGGCCATCGCGACTGCTGCCAGCATTTGGACTGGAATACATAAAAAGATGGCAAATATTAACAGTAACAAACTGAATGATCTACCAACAATGGGGAAAAAGTGAAATAGTTGACTGTATGTGCAAATCAGGTTTGCTGTCTGATTTTCCTAGAGTGAAAGATGACGTTTGTTTGTTCAATTTTTGCATCAAATGTGTGAGCTCCAGTCTACATAAGTCAGTCCCACATCTGTGGGAAGTAGTGAAGAGCACTTTATGGCACGTCACATTGAAACGTGTCAACACAAAGTTGTACCGGGACAAGGCTAGTAGACAAAACAACACAAAGTGGGTCCAGAGAAGGAAGCGGGTCCTTAGATCATCATTCTTATGACACTGCCTATGGACTATGTCGGACAAGGCATTTCCCAGAATCACCCTGATGTGGCAGCCATTTACACTATAGAGTTACTCGTTGGCACAGAATGCTGTAGAATCTTCCTGGCTAGTGAGGGAGCAGTGATGAAGCAACTTCTCGATGGTCAAGTCAACAAGCAAACAACTCTATAGGCAAAGGTAAGCAGTCTCTTAGTGATCCTGGCAAGTTGTCGCCAGCAACAAGACCATTCGCCTGGCACAGTCATCAGTGTTCAGGCCCTTATGGTATATTCCTAAATATCCGCACTAAGTAAAACATTCTAGGTGTCCAGCCTTTGACATCAGTATTAAGGCCATATCAGACGAACTGTCCTGATTCCAGGGACAGTATTATCAAGAGACAATTTACCCTTCACCTGCTGGCTGGGCCAGCTAGATGTCGCTCCTTCGTTGCTCTCTAAGTATCAAGTAAGATTCGGCAGGCCCATAAGACATCCAACTGCAAGCTGTCAGATGTTTAGCATGTTCTGTGACCCCAGCAGGGAGATGTCCTAGTAACAGCTGCCAGGGGTACAGGAAGAAAACGCTT
This sequence comes from Pelophylax lessonae, assembly GCF_965119305.1. NCBI lineage: Eukaryota > Metazoa > Chordata > Amphibia > Anura > Ranidae > Pelophylax > Pelophylax lessonae. Next base: position 87,319,469 of record NC_138779.1, on the reverse strand, counting down.
CAACTGGGACACAGGAAGCAGAAAAACTGACAGAGGTTCTAATATGTTTTTCATTCTAAAAGAAAAAAAAAAAAACTATAGCTGGAGTTAGCTGCCATTTTAACCACTTAAGCCCCGGAAGATTTTACCCCCTTCCTGACCAGGCCCTATTTTGCGATTCGGCAATGCGTGACTTTAATGGACAATTGCGCGGTCGTGCGACGCTGTACCCAAACAAAATTTGGCGTCCTTTTTTTCCCACAAACAGAGCTTTCTTTTGGTGGTATTTGATCACCTCTGCGATTTTTTGATCATGCGCTATAAACAAAATAAGAGCGACAATTTTGCAAAAATAACAATATTTTTCACATTTTTTATATGAAATTCCCCCCCAAAAAATGTAAAAATCAAAATTTTTTTAACATTTTTGGCCAATTTGTTTTCTGCTACATATGTTTGGTAAAAAAAATCGCAATAAACGTATTTTGATTGGTTTGCGCAAAAATTATTGCGTTTACTAACTAAGGGAAAAATTTTTGTAATTTTTTTTTTTAACGAGTAATGGCGGCGATCTGCGATTTTCTTTGCGGGACCGCGACATTGCGGCGGACAGATCGAACCCTTGACTGACTTTTTTGACACTTTTGGGGGTACCAGTGACATTACTACAGTAATCAGTGCTATACATATGCACTGTTACTGTAAAAATGACACTGGCAGGGAAGGGGTTAACTTTATTGGGGAAGTAGGGGTTAAGTGTGTCCCTAGTGGAGTGCTTCTTACTGTGCAGGGATGTGGCTTTTCATGTAACAGCAGAGATCTACGATCCTACATAGCAGGACCGTATGATCTCTGCTGTTACACAGGGGAGAATGACAGGCAGCTTTGTTTACATTAGCTGCCTGCCTTTCTCCCTCTGTAACTGACGATCGCGAGTGACCGGCGGACATCGGGTCCGCCGGTCACTTGCGCGGAGTTGTCCGTGAACGAGCGGGGGCGGGAGCTTGCCTCCGGCGGTGCACACTCGCCCCCTATTGGCTCACAAGCTAGTGAAGTACCGGTACGTCACTTTGCCTGCACGGGGCTGACGGCCGCAGTATATGTACTTGCAGCGGTCGGTAAGCGGTTTAAGTATCCCTCTTTTTTGTTTTTGGACAGAGTGGAGATGTATTATAACACCTGTCACCTTTTATTGCTGTCTGCACCCCTATTAGAGAGATCTCCCCTCTCTATTTGTCCAGTTTACCATTATCATTAAAAGTGAATGTAAAAGAAAATACCAAATTTTGGATTGTCCCCAGAAAAGAAATAGAGGGGAAATCTTGCAATGGGGGGCATTAGTTCTGGTGACCTAGGTGTCCCCAAGAAATTCCCTTAATTTGCAGTGATTTCCTCTCACTTCCTGTTTTAGCTGTGGAACAGGAAGTGAAGGGAAATCTCCGCAATGAGACACAGATGACGTAAAAACTGACAGGGGTTATAACCCTCCCTTACTCTATCCAAAATGGAAAAAAAAAAGTTTTGCCTTTAGTTCTACTATAATAAAAGCATCAATATTCCGAACACGGAAATGTCTTTTTGCGTATTTATTCCTTTACCCATGTCCCGCATTTGCAGTAAAAATGTGATCAGTATGGGTTGAGGTCAAGGATCTGTGCAGGCAAATCGAGTTTCCTCCTCTCCAAACTCTTTAAACCAAGGGGTTGATTTATTAAAGGCAAACAGGCTGCTTACTTTGTAAGTGAATTTTCAATGTGCAAGGGCATTTTCCTTTAGCTTGGTAAATGAGGTGAAACTCTACTGACTTCTATACTTTAATCATGTGCAAAAAAAAAATAGTGCTTTTTCTTGCATGTAAATGTGTATATTTCGCAACATAAATTTAAACCACATGTACTGAACTAAGGGACAATTCCCTTGGCAGGCAAAGAGCCTATTTGCCTTTATAAAATCAAATTTGCCTTTATAGAGGTAGCTTTGGACATGGACACGGAGGTTAATTTACTAAAGGCAAATATACTGTGCACTAGAAGTGCACTGCAAGTGTATTTGCTATAGATCTAAAGGGAAGCTCTGAAATGAGGGGAAGCTCTGCCGATTTCTATTATCTAATAATGTGCAAGCAAAAATGAAGTTGTTTATTGTTCCCCTCAGATCTAGAGCAACTGCACTTGCAGTTGTGGGGCCCCCTACACCCTACCTGGCAGGGCCCGCCCGCCCCCGCCCGCCCCTCGGAATATATCAAGACAATATTTTCACTAAAAACACACTAAAATCATTATTAGCAGACACAAACATAACAGAGAACCTGTGTGAATTAGCCATTTCCATTTTTAATTGTTTTTTTACATTTAAAAAAATATATATAATTTTTTTTAAATGTTAACAATTATTTAATTTTACAATTTTTTGAAATGATTTATTACGTTTAATTATTATTTTTTTAGAATTTGTTATTTTATTTACAGGACGGAAGCCTGCAGCGCTGGGGGGGGGGGGGGCACAGTGAAATTGGGGCAAGTAGGCAGGGGGGATCAGAAGCAGGCAGAACAGGTAGGGGGATTAGTGTTGGAGAAGCAATTACAGGAACGATGCCCGGTGTCTCGCTCCCCGCAGCAGCTGAAAGCTGGCAGGAAGGAGAGAAAACTGGCTTTCAGCTGCTGCAGAGAGCTGCACAGGGCTTTCTTTTGTATTTGCCCCCCTGCCTGACCAAACGGATTCCCTATGCTTTTGGGCCCCCCCTGGGTGCCTACAGGAGGACTGGTGGTCCCCCCCTATCAGCGGGCCTGCTTGTGGGTGCTCTTGCTATGCACAGACTGTTTACTTTTAGTAAATCAACCCTACAGTCATGCAGGAACAAAAAAGGGCCTTTCCCAAACTGTTACCCCGTGGTTAAAGAGCACGCTTCTCTAAAAAAAAATGTTGTATTCTGTAGCATTAACAGTATATTTTACTGGGAACACCTCAACTCTGAATAACCGGATAACTTGGAGGAATGTCTGCAGACTTTTGGATGCACAGGCTATGCATCCAGGTCTGTGCATCCATCTCTGCATGTCTGTCAATCCTAGCTGTGTGGGTCCATACAGCCGTTGCTTTCTCATTCACTTTCTTTGGGCTGCCAGCACACAGCTCATAAATGGAAAAAAAAGGTAGACAAATGGTCCTGACTGCTGCATGGGACTGAGTGCCCGGGTGAATGAGCCCATAAAGAACACAATATATCAATATAACATTCCGACTCTTCTCCAGCTCTTCAAGCCAAAGTGATTTCATTTGCAACAGCAACACCTAGTGGTCAATAGTTTCCACACCGGCATGGCTATATATGATCTGTACATAATGTAGCGTGAAATGTTTAAAGAAAAGCAAATATAGACAGTAGAGGCAGACAGTCAGCGTCATTTATCAAAGCCAACGAGAGAACAACTGTCTTATTGCCACCATAACAAGGCAGACTTAATTTATCAAAGAACTTTAGGCAAATTGCTTTTGTTTCCTACAGACACTAGTCAGATTCTCCTCCTTTTTCTCCCACTGCAGAATGGGATAATGAAAGGATGAGCCTCATTGGTTGCTATAGGCAACAATAGAATTTATTTACATCAGACACTGGGTTACATTTCTTTTCATGGACTAACATGATTGTCTGCTACAGACGCCGAGCTCTTCTTTCAGACACATTGATGAATAAGGCTTGGTATATAGGCTGTGATATAAAAAGGAGTCCTTACTGAAAGGATGGCGGGCGGGAGTCTCCGATTCCCCCTGTTCTTTCAATCGGAGGAGGGAGGTCTGTGCGACTCTCGGTGCTCTGAGATCCACCATCTGAATGGGAACTTTCTGCCAAAACCAGCTGTGTAAAGCAAAGGAAACATTACAGTATGACAGTATGCAGATTATGTATGCAGCAATGTATGATGACAGTATGCAGATTATGTATGCAGCAATGTAGGATGACAGTATGCAGATGATGTATGCAGCAATGTATGATGACAGTATGCAGATTATGTATGCAGCAATGTATGATGACAGTATGCAGATTATGTATGAGCAATGTATGATGACAGTATGCAGATTATGTATGCAGCAATGTATGATGACAGTATGCAGATTATGTATGCAGCAATGTAGGATGACAGTATGCAGATTATGTATGCAGCAATGTAGGATGACAGTATGCAGATTATGTATGCAGCAATGTATGATGACAGTATGCAGATTATGTATGCAGCAATGTATGATGACAGTATGCAGATTATGTATGCAGCAATGTAGGATGACAGTATGCAGATTATGTATGCAGCAATGTATGATGACAGTATGCAGATTATGTATGCAGCAATGTATGATGACAGTATGCAGATTATGTATGCAGCAATGTATGATGATAGTATGCAGATTATGTATGCAGCAATGTATGATGACAGTATGCAGATTATGTATGCAGCAATGTAGGATGACAGTATGCAGATTATGTATGCAGCAATGTATGATGACAGTATGCAGATTATGTATGCAGCAATGTATGATGACAGTATGCAGATTATGTATGCAGCAATGTAGGATGACAGTATGCAGATTATGTATGCAGCAATGTATGATGACAGTATGCAGATTATGTATGCAGCAATGTAGGATGACAGTATGCAGATTATGTATGCAGCAATGTATGATGACAGTATGCAGATTATGTATGCAGCAATGTAGGATGACAGTATGCAGATTATGTATGCAGCAATGTAGGATGACAGTATGCAGATTATGTATGCAGCAATGTAGGATGACAGTATGCAGATTATGTATGCAGCAATGTAGGATGCCAGTATGCAGATTATGTATGCAGCAATGTAGGATGACAGTATGCAGATTATGTATGCAGCAATGTATGATGACAGTATGCAGATTATGGATGCAGCAATGTAGGATGACAGTATGCAGATTATGGATGCAGCAATGTAGGAAGTCATCTCTCCTGTAGGCATTTGGAAGCCCAGTGGGAGGTTGAACTGTGTACAAATGCACTCAAAATAAAAGTCCCCTTTGGGTAGAATTTTGGCTTCATTAATATCATGCAATAATAATGTAAATGAGAATGTTGTTGAGTCATTTTCAACCAGGTTTCAGTGGAACTGTTGGGTTCCTTCAGAATTTGCTAGGGGTTACTTAAAGTAACATTAAGGCTGGACAATACACAAAATACGGATGGGTGCCAAACAAAGATAATATACTACATCATGTTAAAAAATGAATATCAAATTTTATTAGATACATTAAAAAGATAGTTTTGTTTTTGTTAAAAGAATTTTTACAAATAAAGATCACATGCGATCCAGGTATACAGTACAGCGATAACTGCTCACCATGCTTCGCCAGAAAATAGCTTCTTCGGGAGACTTTTAATTTTACTGTACAATGTGTTCACTCAGAGAAGCTACCAGCTAAGTATGTATCTGTATATGGGCCAAAAAATCACCATCAAAAGGATATCAGTATATCACCACAATGAAGATCTGTCATGTCATAGTATGGAGCCAAAAAACACAATGTCTTGCTGAGAGGATTTGTACAACTTGACTTTGGTTAAATTTATTCATCCACTAGGAGGAGCCCAAGAGGGCCTGTGTTTAGCCTATGGACAGGGCTGCTGTTAGAAACCATGGGGCCCCGTACAGCCTACCTGGCAGGGCCCCCCACCCGAATATATCAAAGCAATATTTTCACTTAAAATGCACTAAAATCATTATTGGTGGACACAAACATAATAGGGGACCTGTGTGAATTAGCCCTTTTTTAATTGTTTTTTACATTTCTAAAATTATTTTATTTTTCAATTTTTTTAAATGATTTATTTCAATGTTTAAAAAATATTTTCTTTACAATTTGTTATTTTTTTTACAGGACGGGGAGGGGGGTGTCAGACTGACAGCGGGGCACACAGGGGATTAGAAGCATGCAGAACAAGGAGGGGAAGGGGGGAAGCAATTACAGAAACAATGCCCTGTGTCTCTCCCTGCAGCAGCTGAAAGCCGGTGGGTGGGAGAGAATCAGGCTTTCAGCTGCTGCAGAGAGCCACACAAGGCTTCCTTCTGTAATCCCCCCTTCTGTTCGGGCCCCCCCCATGTGCAGGAGGACTGGTGGTTCCCCCTTATCAGCAGCCCTGCCTATGGATGTCAGTAGTTTGGTTTCAACGAGTTGTCCAATAGCTGTATAACAAATGAAATTATCTAAAGGAATTCCTTTGTTGTCATACTTTACCCATCTTGTTTAGCATTTGGAGCTGCTTGTCAGATTATTTGCTGGAGTGAAGGAGGTGTTATGTGCATGAGGCCTCTTGGGCTCCTCCTAGTGGATGAATAAATGTAACCAAAGTCAAGTGGTACAAATCCTCTTAACAAGACATTGTCTTTTTGTTTTTTGGCTCCTATACGGATACATACTTATCTGGCGGCGTCTCCGGGTGACTATCCTGTACAGTAAAATAAAAAGTCTCCTGAAGAAGCCATTTTCTGGTAAAACATGTTGAGCAATTATCGCTGTACTGTATACCAGTATCACATGTGATCTTTATTTGTAAAAATTATTTCAATGTATCTAATAAAATTTGATATACATTTTTCAACATGATGTAGTATATTATCTTTGTTTGGCACCCTAAAGGTCCTCATTCTGTATTTTGTTTGTCTTCTCTAGTTTATGGGATGTGGTGCCTTGCTCCCCAGACCTCTGGCTGACAATAACATTTCTTAACATTAAGGCTGGGTTTACACTTATGTGAATTGGATGTGGGTTTCCCCGGAGAGAGACAGGAGAGTGTGTCTGGCTCTCAGTGGAGCTGGTTCACACACCTCAGGGGCAACTGCGGTCTGCATTGTGTGTCTTCTGGTCCGTTTCAGGTATGAATTCAGGCAAAAATTCAGACCTGATTCGCACCTGAAACAGAGAACAGGGACGCATCGGAACCCATGCTGAAAGCCTCTGCCGCAGCTAGTGTGAACCCAGCCTAAACCTTCTAAAAACTTTTTTTTTTAATTGAACAAAACATGGTATACTTACCTGCTTTTTGCAATGGTTTTGCACAGAAAAGCCCTCATCCTTGCTTTCTGGAGTCCCCCACCAGCGCTACAGGCCCCTCCTCTTCAGTGAGTGCCCCCATTGAAAGCCACTTTCCATGGGGGCACCCAAGCAGGCTCACTTCCGAGCAGCCAAGTCTGCGTTTATTGACACAGAGTGGGCAACTAGGCCCTGCCCCTGCTCTCTTGTCACAGCATTTGACTGACAGCAGCGACCAATCAATGAGGAGGGAGACAACGGCGAGAGCAACAGCTCTTGTGCACATCGCTGGATCGGATTGGACTCAGGTAAGAATAAGGGGGACTGGGGGTGATGCTGCAGCAGAGAAGGATTTTTTTTACCTTAAAGCAGTAGTAAACTGCATCCTTGATGTCACTGGCTGCATGCAGTATGAATATCTTCTAAACAGTGCACGTTTAGGAGATATTCACTGTACCTAGAGGAAAGCCTTAGTATAGGCTTACCTGTAGGCACAAGTTAAGAAAAAAGACTTTACTACCACTTTTTAATACAAAGAATGTATTGGGGTGAAAAAACCTTGAGCCCTCAGAACCACTTTGCCCTGTTGCTGATTGGCCTCCCATTTGATGCTGCTGCATAGATTGTAGGCCAATGCCACTTAACATGGTGCATAGACCCAATGATATTTTTAGGTGTCTGTAAAGGGGGCATTCTTCCCAATAGCCACCGATGTAAGAGGCACTTTTCCGACTGATCATCAATGAATTGGTCTTAGTGAGGGTTCCTTGAGACCCAAAATTATTTCACGGATTCCTCTGGGGTAAAAAGGTTGAGAAAGACTTTTGTAGCCCATAGCTACAATAAGCAGACTAATACAACTACACTGTGATTGGTTGACAATGGTTATGGCAGTCTTTTTCCTTTGGAGTGCTCTGCTGAATTAATGCAGTGATGTCTAGCTAAATCAAAGTGGCACCAATGTATATACAAGTACATATGATATAAGCGGGGCACAAGGATGCCAACATGCCGTCTCTCCTGCTGCAAACACTTACCCATGACACCACTCTTCCGTTAAAACACGGGAGCTTTGCGTTGTCATCTGAAATTTCTTCTTTGACCACCCTGAAATATTGAAAGTGACAAACGTCAATGATTTAGAGTTTCATCATCTGACAGCTCACTGCCTTCATATCACATAGAACCTCCAGAATCATACAGTGTAATACAAAATGTTTATTTATTTAAAGCCATGATTTGCTCCCAGTCACTTCTGGATTCTTACAATTCAGTTTTTTGCAATATACAACCTGTGCCCAGATAAACCTACATTAGGTGTTCTACCTCATCTCATAAAGTGGAAGACAATTATACATATTACCACCAGAAAAAGTCACAACCTCATTCACATAAATATACAAGTGCTTAGTAAACACAGTCCTTGGAATTTATAATAAAGAGTATTATAGCACTTTTTATTATAGACACTTTTTATTAAAGGCACTCTTTATTATAGGCACTCCCTATTATATACACTCTTTAGAATGGTGTCACGCCTCTGCATGACACATGTTCATGCCTGTGACAGATTCATGTACTTGTCTCAAACAGATAGATGAAATTATCAAATGGAGGTGGGTGGAGGGACACTAAGACTCATACTGGGGACACTCCGTCCTCAGTGCATGCTCAGCTCCTGGGCCACACACTATCACTGGTTGTAAGATGTTGTCGGCAACACAATGTCACTGGCTGTTGTCGGCTGTGTAACTGACAGTGTCCTAGCAACCAGTGATGCTGTACGAAAATAAAGGGGAAAAAAAAAACTAAAAATAAAATTGTATTGATGTGATCTTTTCACTGCATGCATTAGAAGATGCAGCAAGTCAGATACAGCTCACTCCGTTGCCTGGTTGGAGGATGTCTCGTATCATCTGGCTCCTCCCTCCACAGCCTGATTGTCACTGGCCCTCACCTTTCACATATTTCACTCATGGAAGCTCAGCATCCCATGTTGGTGGTAGTTGGTGTTAGCGCAGTTAACATACAAATGCAGCCTGCCAAAGAATGTGCCGTCCTTTAGACTGACATCCACCTGTCAAGAAATTTTGATATTTGCATATCTCTTCCAAGTGCCAGCCCACTGTTTACATGACGTAAATCAGATTTTTATCCACCCTGCATTTCTGTCTAGGGGACTTGAAAAAGCAGTTTAACTTACCCCTCTTTGGAATGCCCATTTGGTGTGCCCTGGCCGCAGATCGGGCTCCTACAGCTTCCGGCACAGTCCTCTTGGCCTTTTGGACTACTGTCCACAACATCTTCATTTGACCCTGCTTTTGAGTATTGATTTTGGATGCATCTGCTCCTGATGAAGTGAAAATTATCCACGATATTGATGCATCCTCTACAAAATTATTTAATATTTGGATTTTATAAATGCTTATCATCAATGACTTTTCCTTTCCAATGTATATCCCATTAGCTCTGTATGATTTGGCATTTTCATGTTCTCTATTGCCTCATTGATTTAATTGTCACATGTATGTATCATGCATCCACTGTAATGTTATATTATGACAATATTCATTATTAAATTGTTTACTGTATACCAAGTGACTGTACTATTTTATATGCCAACCGACTCCACACACTTCATACAAAGTCCAGTTCCCCCCCCCCCCCCTTCCTGTTTTATCTTATTAGTAATGCTGGGTTATCGGCTGTTTGTTCAAGAGTAATACCAATATTATGTTACAGATTATATTATCTATTATATTTTACCTTACTCATCATGCCAATTCCATTGTATCCTTTTAGTTATCTATTTTATTCCCTCCCCCTCTATATCTACATGATCAGGGATGGAGGCATCTAGCCTTAGATGGGCAGTGCCTCATATAAAGTCCCAACTTTTTGTTTTTGTTTTTTTGTCTTTGTTCTTGATACTTATTCTTTATGGTAGTTAGAATTTTTCATATTTGCAAACAAAATGAAGGTTTTCTATTTAGAATAATAGGCTGTCAGGTTAGTAAAACAGCGCTATCAGAACCTATTTAATCATACAGTTTGTAGTGTACATAGATTTGCAAAACAATGGGATAAAGGAATATTCCTGAACTTTGTTTTATCTAATGGTTACTGCAAAATTGTGTGAATGCATCCATGCAGTGCATGTTATCTTAGCTTGCAGAGCTTGGATTCATTGAATGAGTTTACCAAAAATGTAAATATTGCAGAATATACAGCCTCATGCTACAAAACTAAGCTCCATTTCATGCAGAACAAATAAATTATTAATGTATTTTAAATAGAAAACTATCTTTAGATAGATTTTTACTCCAAAAGCATTTTATTAAAATAAATTTGATAAAAATCAAAAAAAATCTGATTTAAATAAAAAAATAAAAAAAGATTTAAATAAAAAATCTGATTTTTTTTAAAAAAATCAGATTTTTATCCACCCTGCATTTCTGTCTAGGGGACTTGAAAAAGCAGTTTAACTTACCCCTTTTCTGTGCTTCAGCAGACATTTCTGCTATGCTAAACAGGTCCCCATAGCCTCCTCTCCCCCATACTCTGGCAGTCCAAACTCCTCTGTCATCATAAAGACTGATTCACGGATAGCCCCACACTGGAAGTAAGGACATTTAGGAACAGTCCACCTTTGGAGCGTAGAGGAGTGCCATCTGCCTGGCCAGCAGAGAAACAGGTTAGTAAAACTGCTTTCCCCATCCTCTAGACCAGGGATCCTCAAACTCCTCCAGCTGTTGCGGAACTACACATCCTATGAGGCATTGTAAAACTCTGACAGTCACAGACATGACTAGGCATGATGGGAATTGTAGTTCCTGAACAACTGGAGGGGCATAATTTGAAGACCCCTGCTTTAGACATCAATTAACATTCAACCCACGCAATGCAGGCAAGGGTTTTCTTTTACCGGGGATGAGTTTTAAAGCAGACCTTCACCCTCAATAAAACTTTCTTTTCCCCTGCCTTCTCTCACCTCTCCCTCTCACATTTGAAAATTTTCTAACTTTTGGTCCGGTTCACACTTATGCGATGCGGGAAGGCTGCGAATCCGCAGCCTGTTCCCGCATCGCACACGCACCCCCGGCAGTTCACACTGCCATATACGATACGCTGGGGGTGTAAATGTAATCTTAACAACACCCCCAGTTTGAGCGCATATCGCACTGCGATCTTGCAGTTCGCACAGGATCGGATCGCACAAGTGTGAACCGCTGTGCGATCTGATCCTGATGCGGCTGCAAAAAAGGGTCCTGTGCGTGTTTGCTGCGGGTGCGGTGCGAATTTAGCCATACAAACTGTATGGCTGAACTCGCACCGCACAGCCGATCGCATGTAATGAAGGAGCAGTGCGCTCCGACATTACATGCGAACCCCGCACTCGCATAAGTGTGAACCAGGGCTTACTGGCTTTTTGTTCTGCAACACAGCACTCCCGTCTTTCTCGCCTAGGAGAAAATGACAATGGCCCCCTGATTCTGTGCGTTTGCAAATGTGCCACAGGGCTTGTGCAGGTTCACCGTGCATGCATGAAGACAGCACCGCTATGGAATTCCAACACTCACCCCTGCGCACGCATGCACAGATGTCCTTGCAGGGCCATGCCAGGACCTGAAGGCCAAGCAGAGCCCCTTGGCCCATCTGTGCACATCAGACTCCAAAAGATGGCAAGGGGGGGCAGGGGGCTAGCTTTAAGGGAATAAAGTTCCTCTTTAATTATAAGAGGTAGTGGTACCTTTTCTTTTTAGAAACATACATTTGCTGAATATTGTGAGCTGTTGGGTACTTATTCGTACAGACTATTAACCTTACTGAAGGGTCTGCTTTAGAATCATAAGGCTGCATAGAGTTTCCAACACCATGGAAGGATCAGAAGTAAACGTAGCTGCCCTTTATATAACCGATTGCTTTTCGCTTTCCTGTTCCGCTGTAGGATTTGGTATTGTAAATTGCAAACATTATCTCTCAGCGCAGTGCAAACACTGGGAGAAGCAAGGGGAGCCAAAGAGATTTAACCCTTACCGGGAACAATAAAGTGGTCAAGCGAGCTTCTCAATCAACGCTTACACTTTAAAAATCAATGGGCAGAATCCACTGAACATAAAAAGGCCTGTTAAGGGATTAAATGAACAATAAAGTGTTTTAGAAAGTGGTGCAGGGGGAATGACAAATAAGAGGGTTGCCTAGCCAAGACATGTTTTACTAGCCAAGCATGGAGAGGGAGCTTTAGTGCCAGAACTCCTGAATCTTCTCTATATACCAGAATAATCACCTCCGCGGATTACAGGAAATAGAAGTCTTAAGAGTTACCTGATTACTTTAAGTAAACTTTACTTACTGATAAATATAATGCTAAATGGGACATTGTAAGGAGTTATTTACTTTAGGATACATTCACCCATCATCCTTAAAATGTTAATGCATGATTAAGATGAGTAAAGGAATATTGAGTTAAAGTAGAACTAAAGGCAAAACCCGTTTTCATTTTGTAAGGGAGGGTTATAACCCCAGTCAGTCATTTTTGCAATCTCTGTCCCAGTTCCTTGTACTTCCTGTCCCATAGCCAAGGTGACGGAGTCCCTAATGTTCCCATTGGAAGATTTCTCCTTTATTCCTGTTCTGAAGAAAACCTAAAATTTGGGATCATATGGTATATGTGATAGTGCTGCTAAGGAAAAATACAAAAAAGAAAAATATTTAAACATAATAGAGAATATGAAAAACAATAAGCTATATAATCGGGTGCTAACAATAAGAAAGTGCAGTGCAAAGAAGAGGTCACTAAATGACTTAAAGTGCAATGCGAAATAAACAACTTTTTTTATCCTCCAGTTGAAGCCACGTGGGATGTGGCGTAACGCGTAGAGGTACTAAGCGGTGGGCAGGATTAAAGCTGTACATGTGAGAACTGCTGTAATTGTTTTTATGCATGCTGTGTTTACTTTTAATAAATGTGAGTCTAATGTATGAAGCTGGGATTGTAGCTTATTGAAGCTACTAACCTGGGTACTGCACTATTGGAGATTGCCTCTTTCTTTCCTTATGCTACCCTGGAGTATTTCTAAGCAGAGTAGAGCCGCATAGAGATTGGACGCCAGAGAGTACTTTTATATTTGCTCTGCTGACCCCTTGCGGGTCTAAAATGGAGGTGAGCAGTCACTTCACCTGGGGATCTGAGCACAAGATCAAAGGAGAAGATACACACCGAGTGACTAATATACAGTGCCTTGCGAAAGTATTCGGCCCCCTTGAACTTTTTGACCTTTTGCCACATTTCAGGCTTCAAACATAAAGATATAAAACTGTCGATTTTTGTGAAGAATCAACAACAAGTGGGACACAATCATGAAGTGGAATGAAATTTATTGGATATTTCAAACTTTTTTAACATATAAAAAACTGAAAAATTTCATCTGACCAAAGCACCTTCTTCCACATGTTTGGTGTGTCTCCCAGGTGGCTTGTGGCAAACTTTAAACAAACATTTTTATGGATATCTTTAAGAAATGGCTTTCTTCTTGCCACTCTTCTATAAAGGCCAGATTTGTGCAGTATACGACTGATTGTTGTCCTATGGACAGAGTCTCCCACCTCAGCTGTAGATCTCTGCAGTTCATCCAGAGTGATCATGGGCCTCTTGGCTGCATCTCTGATCAGTCTTCTCCTTGTATGAGCTGAAAGTTTAGAGGGACGACCAGGTCTTCGTAGATTTGCAGTGGTCTGATACTCCTTTCATTTCAATATTATCGCTTGCACAGTGCTCCTTGGGATGTTTAAAGCTTGGGAAATCTTTTTGTATCCAAATCCAGCTTTAAACTTCTCCACAACAGTATCTCGGACCTGCCTGGTGTGTTCCTTGTTCTTCATGATGCTCTCCGCGCTTTAAACAGACCTCTGAGACTATCACATTGCAGGTGCATTTATACGGAGACTTGATTACACACAGGTGGATTCTATTTATCATCATTAGTCATTTAGGTCAACATTGGATCATTCAGAGATCCTCACTGAACTTCTGGAGAGAGTTTGCTGCACTGAAAGTAAAGGGGCTGAATAATTTTGCACGCCCAATTTTTCAGTTTTTTTTTTGTTAACAAAGTTTGAAATATCCAATAAATTTCGTTCCACTTCATGATTGTGTCCCACTTGTTGTTGATTCTTCACAAAAAAATACAGTTTTATATCTTTATGTTTGAAGCCTGAAATGTGGCAAAAGGTTGAAAAGTTCAAGGGGGCCGAATACTTTCGCAAGGCACTGTATGCACTTTCATTCAAAAGAGACGTTGGACTTTTGCACATGTTCTCTGCACCTTTGGAGTTGTTTATTTTGGATTGCACTTTAACCACTTAAGCCCCGGAGGATTTGGCTGCTAAAGGACCAGGGGTTTTTTTGCGATTTTTTACTGCGTGACTTTAACGGACAATTGCGCGGTCGTGCGACGCTGTACCTAAACGAATTTGACGTCCTTTTTTTCCCACAAACAGAGCTTTCTTTTGGTGGTATTTGATCACCTGTGCGATTTTTTGATCACGCGCTATAAACAAAAAAAGAGCGTAAATTTTGCAAAAATAACAATATTTTTCACATTTTTTTATATGAAATTCCCCAAAAAAAAAAGTAAAAATCAAAATTTTTTAACATTTTTCGGCCAATTTGTTTTATGCTACCTATGTTTGGTAAAAAAAATCGCAAAAAGCGTATTTTGATTGGTTTGCGCAAAAGTTATCGCGTTTACTAACAAAGAGAAAGATTTTTGTCATTTTTGGTGTTTTTTTTTTTAACGCGTAATGGCGGCGATCTGCGATTTTTTTTTCGGTACTGCGACATTGCGGCGGACAGATCGGACCCTTGACTGACATTTTTGACACTTTTGGGGTTACCAGTGACATTACTGCAGTAATCAGTGCTATACATATGCACTGTTACTGCAAAAATGACACTGGCAGGGAAGGGGTTAACTTTATTGGACAGGGAGGGGTTAAGTGTGTCCTAGGGGCGTGCTTTCTACTGTGTAGGGACATTCCT
This sequence comes from Pelophylax lessonae, assembly GCF_965119305.1. Taxonomy (NCBI): domain Eukaryota; kingdom Metazoa; phylum Chordata; class Amphibia; order Anura; family Ranidae; genus Pelophylax; species Pelophylax lessonae. The sequence continues at coordinate 87,304,396 of NC_138779.1, read as the reverse complement.
ATTGGTGTAAAAGCAAAGATCAACCGTTCTACATAGTAGGACGGTCAGATCTTTACTTTTACACAGGGAGAACTGACAGGCAGCTTGTTTACACAAGCTGCTCTGTCTTTCTCCCTTCACAGGAGCGATCGCAGTGTGACTGGCGGACATCGAGTCCGCCGGTCACACGCACTGACTTGCCTGTGAACGAGCCGCGCCGAGGCGCGCGCCCGCCCGCGATAGGCTCGCAAGTCAGTGACAGGCGAGTGACGTACCGATACGTCACTCTGCCTGGCCGGGGCTGACCGCCGCAGTATATAGTCGTGCGGCGGTCGGCAACCGGTTAAGGCATTTAGTGAAGTCTTCTTTGCACTGCACCTTCTTATTGTTAGCACCCGGTTGTATAGCTTATTGTTTTTCATATTATCTATTATGTTTTTTTTTTTTTTTTAATGTGTTTTTTTCATTGGCAGCGCTATCACATATTCACGTTTTATATCTTGAAGTGGGAACACATTTAGGTGATAGCAGCAGCTATATTCATCTATAGTCCTATCATTTTTAGTAAGGATTTTCTGATCTGGTAAACATGACAATACAGAGGTTGAATCCCCTAACAGGGCCGACAGCAACAAAAACCTGCCACACTTTTCAGATATTTATTTGTGAAAAATGTTGAAAACCATTTATCATTTTCCTTCCACTTCACAATTATGTGCCACTTTGTGCTGGTCTAACACATAAAATCCCAATAAAATGCAATAATGTTTTTGGTTGTAACATGACAAAATATCGAAAATTTCAAGGGGTGTGAATACTTTTTCAAGGCACTGTAACTTATTCTGCAACTTTTTAGAGTGTCCATACAACTATTTACATCAGTCCTACGCCGGAGCTTACAGTCCATTATCAATGATCAACCATATGGGAAGAGACCAAAGCACTTGCAAATAACCCACAAATACATAGGCAGCAAAAACATATCTCAATATTGATTGCTTTATTGATGAGAACTGAACCCAAGACTACTTTCTTTAAAATCAAAACACTCAAAACTGCACCACAATATACCAGCTCCAGCTGTGACTTTAAAAGGGAAATTACTTTGCAGTCAGCTAAGAGCTGCACGATTATTCGTTAAAATATTGCAATCTCGATTCACCCCCCCCCCCCCCCTTCACGATCTTAAAAAATTATGTCCTCAATTCTTACAGAGCAGTTCTCTGCTAATTCTAAGCTGTCAAAAAAAAAAAAAAGAAAAACCTCTGGGCAAATATTTATCAACATTGTTAAGGCGGCTAGATAACTATAAACACAATGTTTTATAAGGCCCCTTTTACACTAGTGCGAAATTGTCCCGCGATTTTGGACCGCAAAATCGCATGACAAGTCGTTTTCCATTATTTCCAATGAGCCCCATTCATATCAGTGCGTTTTGAAGTCGCACCGACTTCAAAGTAGTTCCTGCACTACCTTGCCACGATTTGATTGCGTTCTGAGCCATAGCCATAGCTTTCAAAATCGCGTCAAAATCGCGTCAAAGTCGCGTCAAAATCGCGCCGCAAAATCGCGTCGCATAAGTGTGAAAGGGGCCTAATGTATCTTCTCGTTCTTTTAAATCAAAGGAATGAACTTCCTTCTGTAAGGCCCCTTTCACACAGGCGGACCGTTCAGATCCGCCTGTCCGTTTTTTTGGCGGATCTGAACGGTCCCCCCATGCATCCCTATGGGGCATCGGATGTCAGCGGAGACATGTCCGCTGACATCCGACCCGATCCGTCAAATCTGGATGGATGGAAACCCTATTTTCCATCCGTCCAGTGGATCGGATGAGATCGGATGAGAACGGACCAAAGGTCCGGTCTCATCCGATTTCCCCCATAGAGATGCATGGGGAACTGATAGCTGTGTCTCCGCACACAGCACGGAGACACAGCTGTCATCCTCCTGCTCAGCGGGGGATCGGCGGATCGATCCCCCGCTGAGAAAAACGGACTCCGTCCGACGGACAGAGTGTGTGAAAGGAGCCTTACGGTCCTTTCACACAGGCAGTCCGTATGTCAGTTTTTCATACCATTTTTTGCGAATGTCAGCGGCTGGTCATTCGCTGATATCCGATTTGCGTCCTTTCCGATCAGTTCCGTTTTTTTTGTCATCCGCAATCCCATTGACATGCATAATCTCCATTTATCATCTGCAAACGGATGGGGTGATATACGGACATACGGACCGGATGACACAAGTGTCATCTGTGTCCGTAAAAAAAAAAGCCAAAAGTGCCGGATCGGATCCAAAAACGGTCCGCTCCCGTGTGAAAGGACCCTAAGTGAGAGCAGTTTAACCTCCTAAAGACGAAGCCTTTTTCTGGCACTTGTTGCTTCCAAGTTAAAATCCGAATTTTTTGCTAGAAAATTACTTAGAACCCCCAAACATTATATACATATATATATATATATATATATATTATTTTTTTTTTTTTTTTTATCAGAGACCCTAGAGAATAAAATGGTGATCGTTGCAATCTTTTACGTCACTGTATTTGCGCAGAAGTCTTTCAAAAGCATTTTTGTGAAAAAATACACTTCAATGAATTAAAAAAACGAAATAGTAAAGTTAGCCAATTTTTTTGAAAAATGTATAAGATGTTACAATCAAATCATGATTCTATTTTTATCCAGAATCGTGCAGCTCTACAGTCAACACATATTTTATATTATTATTGCAGTGTTTTTCTAAGGGCTTGTTCACATCATGCCTGTTGAGCTGCGTTTTTCTGCACACAATTGTTTTTTGCGTGCTTTGTTCACACTATACATGTGTGGTGGTGGGCAGAAAAATGCAACTCAACAGACACGGTATCAACAGGTAATTTATTTTTACACCGGTGATTGGGCACTCAAACACCAATCACTGCACTGTGGGAGAAAAGGGAGGGAGTCACATGCTCCCCCATACCTCTATCTACAGACTATTTTACTTTGCTCAGACGATCAAATGGGGCAGCAGAGGAGTGCGGGAAAGGGAAGCATCAGCAGTGGTGGTTAAGGGGGTTTATGGACAAGCTATTACTTGTTACATTGCCCTGCAAGAAGAAGAGTGTTCTGTGTTTTGTACTCATAGTACAAAGCTGGTTTCTAAAATGATGAGTGCCTTGTAGGGAATGACCCAGCGGGAAGCATAATCACAGTTTATGTTCAATAATGAAAGCTCTCCTAATGTGATGTCTGGAAAGAAATATATAGTATTACTTAGAAATAATATGGAGAAGTCTGCTAGCATGTAGTTTATACAGTGTGACACATACTAATTTACAGGTTCATTTTAGTGCAAGTTCTGCTGATACTGATTAAATCTCATAGATACACATCAACGGCTCAGTTGATTTTATTATCAGCTATATTTTATTTGCCAGACAGAAGTGATAACTATACTAAGCACAAAAAGACTGTAATCCTAATATATTCTGTATAACAGCAATCATATTTTAAACACTTTTTTTTCTCCTGTGCATTTTAGTTGGGTACCCAATGCCATTGCTTCTCCTGCCAGGACAGTAAAATGAGCCCCTTACTGCTGACTTGCTACTAAAGGTGCCAGCTCAACAGCAAAGCACCAAGGTGCCAATGCAAGGCAAAGCAACAGGTTTGCTTTAACCCCCCACCCCCACAATAACCCACACTCTACGTGTGAGAGCATGGGGGCAATCACCAAGCATAAGGAGAGACTTCAGCCTTGTGTAAACTATGGCTGGAGAAACTCAGAGCTCACACAGGGCTCCTGATAGCTGACTGGAACAACTCAGAGCTTATACAAGGATCCTGATGGAGCAACTCAGAGCTTACACAAGGCTTCTGTCAGCTGACTGGAGTGACTCAGAGCTTACACAGGACTCCTGATGGCCGACTGGAGCAACTCAGAGCTCACACAGGGCTCCCGATGGCTGACTGGAGCTACTCAGAGCTTACACGGGACTCCTGATGGCTGACTGGAGCGACTCAGAGCTTACACAGGACTCCTGATGGCTAAATGGAGCAACTCAGAGCTTACACAGGGCTCCTGATGGCTGACTGGAGCGACTCAGAGCTTACACAGGGCTCCTGATGGCTGACTGGAGCAACTCAGAGCTTACACAGGACTCCTGATGGCTGACTGGAGCAACTCAGAGCTTACACAGGACTCCTGATGGCTGAATGGAGCAACTCAGAGCTTACACAGGGCTCCTGATGGCTGACTGGAGCGACTCAGAGCTTACACAGGGCTCCTGATGGCTGACTGGAGCAACTCAGAGCTTACACAGGACTCCTGATGGCTGACTGGAGCAACTCAGAGCTTACACAGGACTCCTGATGGCTGAATGGAGCAACTTAGAGCTTACATAGGGCTTCTGATGGCTGACTGGAGTGACTCAGAGCTTACACAGTACTCGTGGAGGCTGGCTGGAGCAACTTGGAGCTTACATAGGGCTTCTGACAGCTGACTGGAACAACCCAGAACTTACACAGTGCTCCTGACAGCTAACTGGAGCAACTCAAGCTCCTGGTGGCTGACTGGAACAACTCAATGCTACACAGGACTCCTGGCAGCTGTCTGGAGTAACTCAGAGCTTACACAGGGCTTCTGATGGCTGACTGGAACCACTCAAAGCTTACACGGGACTTCTATCAGCTGGCTGGGGTAACTCAGAGCTTACACAGGGCTTCTGATGGCTGAGTGGAGCAGTGGGTAGCAAAGAAAATATAAGTATCCTTATAGGATGTCTCCAACTTACAATCCAACCTCAATGCACTGTTTAATTGAGCAACTGTGTGGCAAATTAGGTTTCTTGTATTAAAAGTGGTATGGACTACAGAGAGAGAGAGACAGAGAGAGAGAGAGAGAGAGAGAGAGAGAGAGAGAGAGATAATTTTGCCCCTGTATAAATCATTAGTAAGACCTCATCTGGAATTTACAGGTCAGTTTTTTTGCACCAGGTCATAAAAAAAATATTGGGGAACTGGAGAAATTGCAGAGAAGAGCAACCAAACTGATAACAGGCATGGAGGAGCCCAGCTATGAGGAGAGATTAGCTGAACTGGGTTTATTCTCTCTTGAGAGTAGGCGGTAAAGGGGGATACAGAACTTGGTGCAGAGTTATTCACTTTAGGGTCATCACAGAGGACAAGGGGACACTCTTTATGTCTAGAGAAAAAGAGATTTCATCTCCAAACTCGGAAAGGCTTCTTCACAGTAGGAGCTGTGGAAATGTGGAATAGACTCCCTAAAAAAACTGGCTTTGGCCAGCTTAGTAGATTGCTTTAAAAAAGGCCTGAATTGTTTCCTAAATGCACATAATATAACTGGATACTAATATTTATAGGTAAAGTTTATCCAGGGAATATCTGATTGCCTCTGGGGGGGATGAGGAAGGAATTCTTTCCTCTGCTGGAACAAGTTGGATAATGCTTTAGAGCTCTTTCAGATCCGCCTGTCAGTTTTTTAGGCGGATCTGATCGGATCCTCCATGCAGCTCTATGGGGCAGCGGATGTCAGCGGAGACACCTCCACTGACACCCACTGCCATCCGTATCCGATCCTGTCCGTGAAATCTGGACGGATGGAAACCCTATTTTTCCATCCGTTCAGGGATCGGATCGGATGAGAGCGGACAGGCGGTCCCCCATAGAGAGCAGCGGGAGCTGTGACACCTCCCTCTCAGCACTGCAAGCGGAGATGGAGCTGTCATCCGCCGGCTCAGCGGGGATCGGCGGATCGATCCCCGCTGAGCAGCACGGATCCGCCTACGGAGGCGGACCGTGTGAAAGAGCCCTTATTGTTTTTTTTACCTTCCTCTGGATCAACTGTGGGTAACTGGGAGGAGGGCGACAGTAGCAATCATACAATGTTTCCAAATGTGTGATGGATCTTTTTCCATAAACTGGTTGGCCATAGAGAATAATGCTACCTCATACACGTGAAAGAGATCATCACACAATCCAACCAAAAATTGTGGGGCAGCTGATTATTATCATATATCTAAACAAAGTATTTGACAGGTGGCTTCATAGACTGTTCTGACATCATTAACCATTGCACCTATGTCAATTCCAGTAAAAGCTGTGTAAAGCCGGAAGCCATGTACAGCTCATATTTACCATGACAACTAGGTTACACAGCCTTTGGAGCATCCATGTGTTATTTTAACATGCACCTATTAGAATTAATGATGTTGTGGAACTGGTTCCTAAGCTACAATAAATGTAGTTATGGAGAAAACATCAAAAACAACTAATCCTCTAAATCACAATTAACAGCACCTCTAAACATTGTATGTAAACTATGACTCTTGTTGATCATTTTACAAATAAAAAGTGGCAGATTAACCTTCATAACGTGATCCGTAGCTGCTAAACATTTAAAGCAAACCTATGGACCCAAAAAACCCAAAGTGACACTTTTTTAGGCACTCACTGGCATGGATCCCCTGTTAATGGATCAGGAATGTAAAACCTGGAGGAGTTCTCATACACCAGTCAATATGGCCAGTTCTCTTTCATCCTCAGTTGCCTTACTAATTGACAGCACAGCTGCTGACATGACCAAAATGTAGTGGCAGAAGCCTTTCCTATAATGCTATGATCAGTCCAAGAAAAACAATATATATCCCACCAAAGAACATTGTTGGGGATGTCATACTCTGTGCATTCAATATTTCAAATTCAATCTGTGTTTCGAGGTTTGAAAAAGGAAAATTGGGCCATTTTAGTGCACATATAGTAGCACAGTTGAGTACTGAATGTGATACTTATTTTTTTTTTTCTTGCACATTTCAGGACAAGATCCACTCCCTTCCAGTCCAACCAGAGTTAATTACACCAGCAGAAGAAATTGTTCTGGGAAATTCTAAATACATTAATACTGCCATGCTTACAAAGAAGGGATAGTTGCATAAGTACAGAAAGCAACGGCCAGCTGCAGGTTCACATAGAAGGCCATATATAACACCATTGCATTCCAATCTGCATCTTTTAAAGCACTGATCTAAGTCTTTCCCATCCAGGGTGCCAGAGCTTTCTAGGAGTTCCTAGAGCAAAGAGAAAATTCTACCTCTCAGATTAGTCACCACTGACACCAATTATCATTTACGCTAACTGTTAAAAGGGCATTCTTCCCACTGACCAACATGCTGTACCATAAGCTGTAGCTACAGTAATTATTAGAATTGGTTCCTGAAAGTTAATTCAAGGGTTCCTCTGTATTAAAAAGGTAGAGAAAACCCCCATAAATCACTGCTTAGGCCTGAGAACTCCTTTCTGACAATGGAAAATGATTAGTCCAGAAAAGAGTCTGCCACACTGAGGATACTGATAGGATGAATCAAAATGTCAACTTGGGTTCTTTACAGCTCTGACAGCCCGCCAAAGTAGTCCCGGTCCACCAACAGACATATGATCAAGAAAAGTAAGCACACCAAAAATCCAATTTCCTACCTTTATTCAAAGCTGCATAGTAGTAAAAAAAATACATCCATGCTGATGTTTCAGGGACAGACAGGTTCTGTCACCTTGAGAAAGTCCATGTCCATGAAAAATTAGTCGGGATGGAATTTTCACTACTATGCTCTTTTAAGTAATCGCTAAATTGGACGTTGACTCACTAGAAACACTTTACCTCACTGGATTGCCATTTTTTTATTTTTGGCGCGTACTTACTTTTCTTTTTTCCAGGCCCCTTGCCTTGGCAATAATAATGTGTCCCTGCTCTTGGAGCTTCCTGCATTTGCACATTTTATAACCCAGGTAGTTACAGGAGCAGGGGACACACAGCGCTGGAGGACTTTGCACAGTGCTTCCGTATCTGGAAGGAATGGCTACAAGCACTTAGAAGAGGAAGCTGGCTCCTGGTGACACAAAGGAAGATGGTGGCGCGGGACCTGCTTTGCAGTTGTGGAACGGTAGATCACAGCAGGACCGTGTTGGATTTACTGTGTGAGTATGTGTATTGAGCATAACACAGCAAAATAATTGAAAATGATCACAGGGAGGTTAAGTTTCTTTTTAAGAATTGTCCTTTCATGGTGTGCTAGCTTCTTCAAGTTTTCTGGATGTTGTGGTACCACCAGATTCCATGCACCTTGGTTTGAGAGTAAAGCCCCGTACACACGCGTCGAAAATTGGCAGGGAATTTTCGCCCAACGTCCGATCTGCCGATTTTTGGCTTGTTAGTATGATGCTTCCGACAACCAACTCCGACTTTTCGGCCAAAAAAAATCTGGTGTGCAGACTATAAAATGTTTGTTGGCCGTCAACACAACGGCCGATTTTCGTGCAGTCAGTACAGATTTCGACAGGGAAAAATCTGATGAGCAAGTCTGGGCATGCTCAGAGAAGAAAAAACACAAAGAAAACAAACCAATACATGACATCACTTCTGAAGTAGAATTTTGTTGGGCGAGAAAATTCGTGTGCAGTCTAGGCACATTCCAACCAACAAAACACAACTTGGACAAAAGTTGGACGATCGGTCAGCCGATAAACATTGCGTGTGTACGAGGCTTTACAAATGTGGGATGAACTGTTCAATATATCAATAACATGCCAGCAGTCTACCTGTTTTCACACTTATACCGTGCCTATGGGTAACTTTACCTTGTTGCATCGTACATTCACTCTGGTGACTTTCAGAAGAGTGGAAAAGTTTACAGTTAAGAGATTAAGTTGTTTTATGTTAATCTCTTCTAATCTCTTTTATAATTTGCGTGAACATATATGAAACAACTCTATTCCTCAGTGACTCACTCTACTAAGCGAGGGAATGTGGGCACATCATTGTTTCCACAATCCTCAGTATTATGGCTGCTTACACCGGCTGAAAGGTTATCACACACAGGGCCAGGTACAGTGTATTAGTTGTGACCATGACTTCCCCAGGCCGTATGCCCAGATTACACACAATCATTATTCATACACAGACGAACATTGTGCTTTTTTTATATTGCAAGGATTTCAACAAACTTTATTGCAAACTCCTATCTGATACACAGGCTGCTTTTAGTATCATTTCACTTCTTGCGATGCTGAGCTTCCAATCAGGATAACTAACTAATGTAGTTAATGTGGTAATTTACTGCATTGAGCTGGTTGCTAAGCAGCAGGCCGGAGAGCCAGCCGCCGTGTCCTTAACCACCACCTTCCCAAGCCTTTTCTGACACTTCGCTCCTACGTGTAAAAATCCACTTTTTTTTGCTAGAAAATTACTTATAGCTAGGGATCGACCGATATCGTATTTTCAGGGCCGATACCGAGTTTTCGGTCACCCTTCAAGGCAATAGCCGATATTCTGTACATTTAACGTTTGGAAAAATCAACAAAATTTTCGACACAAATCTGGTACTGAACATGTTAAGGTTTATTAAAATTTTTAACATTAAGGGCTTGTTCTTCACACCATACCTGTATGAAAACTGATGGAAAAACTACAGAATTCACTTGCAGAGACATCAGTTTCACATCAGTTTTCATGCGCAATTCAGACAGCTTTGATGCACGTTGTGTGGTGTGAACAGGGCACATAGAAAAGAAGAGTAAAGAAAAAAACCATTCATTGTTTTTTTGTGCACTTGCAAAACGTGTGCAGCAAAACTGACATCTCTGTCTATACCAGGGCTCGACAATCCCCGGGCGCCAGGTCGCATTTGCGACTAGAATTAGCGACCTGGCGCCTGGGGGTGCCCTGCAGAAGGTGTCCTGTCATTTTTGCCCGGACTTCCGCGCACGGAGTGCACGGACTTCCGGGCCGTCCGAAAATTGAGGCCCCGGCTTTTCGGCCTACTTGAGATGACAGGCTTCCAATGGGGAACTGGCGCCCTCTTGTGGAGGCCGGGAGTAATGACTGTTGTAATGACTGTTTCCATTGCCTTTTTGTTCTCAATTCATTACCATCTCCCTGTCCAGTTAGTTACCTTTGACAGGGAGTGTGGTTATTATTATTTATTTAATTTATTAATTAAATGTAAAAAAAAAATAATATTTTTTTCTTTTTTTTTAATTATTAAAAAAAATAAAAAATAAATCTTTTTTTTCCAATTATTAAAAATATATATATATTTTTCCTCATCGCCATGCCACAGCCGAAGGCCCCTTTCACACGGGCTGTCTGATGAGGTCCGCCTGTCAGTTTTTCAGGCAGACCTGATCGGACCCTTGATTCTCCTCTATGAAGCAGTAATCTGCCGCCATCTGATCCTGTCCACCAAAAGCAGACGGATGGTGGTTCTATTTTCTATCCATCCCGTGGATCGGATCAGATGGCATCGGATGGAAAGAGACAGACAGTCTGTTTTCATCCAATTGTGCTATAGAGGAGAGTGGGGTTCTAGTCATATTTATGTGTAAATTTAGTATCCGTTATATTAAATAAAGCTTGGTTGTTAGTTTAAAAAAAAAAAACTGGCTCCTAACTTTTTTAGCTGGCTCCTAGATTTCAGGAAAATTTGTCAAGCCCTGGTCTATACCATGGTGTGACTGAATGAACGAGACCTAGAAGTAGACAACTGTGAAAAATAAAGTGCTTGAAAAATAATAACTTATTAAAGGCTTCCCAAAACATAGAAAAATGGCATAAACTGCTGCAGTGCACAATCACTACTGCAGTGCAAAAGCTAGGCAGCGGACACTACACTTACTTCAATACTCCCAGTTAGAGGTTGTAAACCCCAAACCCCCCAAAAACCGGTACAGGGCACGGGTGGCCGTATCTTCAGAGTGCATGCACCGGTGACGCCATCGGCTGCATTAAAAGTAAATATCTCCTAAACCGTGCAAGTTTAGGAGATATACGTACAAGTTATAAGAGAGGGTTTACAACCTCTTTTGGTAGAACAATATTATAGTGCAGAGAGCATAACATTTCAGCATTTCACCTGTTAAACGGCTTTTGTTTTTTTCATATATTGCTGCCACTAAAAACACGCTCGCTTGGAACAGAGGAAGGCAGAACAGAAAAGTATCTTCTAGCATGAGAAGCAAGTTTTTGTAGCGTGCCTCATTTTCTTTCCACCACTTAAGAGGATCAACTACTTCTTCTGTCAATTACTGGTTCCTTCAAATAGAGATGAAGTTCATCATCCAGGCTGATTATTGCAGATACAGAAGAATCTTCCGTAGGCCCCAATAAAACACTGAAAATGGCATCAATTAGACCACGATGAACATTCTCTTCTGTCCGTTGTCTTTATGGACGTTTGTCTGTTTTTGCAGAATCCTGCTCTTCCAGATTAGAAACATGCTCTTTCTGACTTGACATTACGGCAGGAACCTCCTGTACATCCTGTTGAATATCTTCTGTCAGCCATTGTTTTGCCTTGCCCAATACATCATCAGAAGAGAAGCATTGATTTTTGAATCGAGGATCCAAAAGACATGCCAGCACAACATTTTTATTCTCTTCATGGTTCTCAAAACATTTAGTGAGGCTGTCCCTCATGACATGCCTACACGTTTTAATTCCACGTGTGTTGGGTCCTTCATTGTCTTAAAAAAGCATCTTCAGCACTCTCACACATGGGATAACAGATGACACAGATGAGTCGTCATGACTCACCTCTAGTGTCACTTCCTCTATGGGGTGGAGGGTCTCCATGACATTGCCTACAATGTCCCACTGATCAGCAGTAGGACAAGAATATCCTCCATATTCACCTGAATAGATGCAAAGAGCTCGCTTCTGTTACAACATTCTTTGCAGCATGTGAAGTGTTGGGCTCCATCGTGTTGGAACTACAAGCATTATCCCAAAATAACTACTGAAAACGGGTACATCCTTGGGTGGGAAGTAATTAACAACCGATGACTCGTCAGGTGTCAGTGGGCTTCCCCTCTCACAGCTGATTGTAAAGAAAAAAGTATATAAAAAAAAAAAACAGCATGGGATCCCCCCCAACATCCATACCAGACCCTTATCCAGGCATGCAGCCCAGCAGGTCAGGAAAAGTTCCCCCCCAAACACCATATCAGGCCACGTGCCCTCAACATGGGGGGGGGGGGGTGTGGTTTCATCCCCACAACCGTGGCCGGTGGTTGTGGGGTCTGCGGGCAGGGGGCTAATCAGAATCTGGAAGCCCCCTTTAGGAATGGGGCCCCCAAATCCTGGCCCCCCTCCTTTGTGAATGAATATTGGATACATCGTACCCCTACCCATTCACTACAAAAGTGTCACAGGGTAATAAAAACACAGACAGTTTTTGACAATTCTTTTATTAAAAAATCAAAAAATGATGTCCCACTATATAAATCCACCGTCAATCACGCTGCCCGCCGGATCAGAAAAATAAAAAATAACAAAGACGCCCCGCCATATTTGGCTATGTCACTTGGGGCCCCGCCCCCTTGTAACGTCATGAACCGATGCATGCTGGGTGGGAAGTCACAAGAGGTGGGGCCACCAGAGGTCCTGCCTGTTACCTATATAAGAGATGACAGTCAGCGGAGCCTATAGTAGGCAGCCAGCCTTCACCTTTTCGGGTCTGGCAGGTGGCATGATTGACAGATTTATATTGCCTGGGACACTATTTTTTTACTTTTTAATAAAAGAATCATCAAAAACTTTCTGTGTGTTTTTATTACCCTGTGACACTTTTTTGGTGAAGGGGGTTACCAGATTCCAATTAGCTCCCTGCCCGCGAACCCCCACAACCACCAGGTGCTTTGGGTGGGGGGTGGGAACAGAGCCCCAAAGCACTCAACCCCTCATTTTGAAGGCATGTTAAGGACGTAGCAACCGGCTGTTTGTCAAAAAACAGCCTGGGGGTCTGTCAAATACCACACGTGATACCCCCAGCAAAACCGTGGTGGTGATTATCCCATGCTTTTTAACGCTCTGGTCTGTTTGTGAATTGGAGCTTTTTACGCAGGATTTACGGGTCCATTTTTTTTTAACCAAAAATACTGCATAATCATTATTTTTTTTTTTTGTAAATTGGACTTAGTTTACCACATGCGATGATTTATGCAAATGAGTAACATGATGCCCTTATTGCATGGGGATAACATCAGTGAATCGACCCCTATGTGCTCAGCCCTCCAGGATAAATGATGTTTTGCAAAACCCGAATACTGTTTTTATATTTCGGACTGCGGTTGGGACTCCTCCCAGTAGAAGCCGATCAGCGGGTGCTGGACAATAGATGTCCGTTGGCATCCGCTGATTGCCAAGGAGACACACTGGACAGAGCTCTGCATATGTAAACAATGCACAGCTCCATGCTGTTAGTGGGGATGTGCTTGAATAAAATCCAGCACATCCCCTATTAAAAACACTATACACTGTGTACACAAAAACACTGGTTAGGCACACACTTAACCCTTTGATTGCACTAGACATTTAACCCCTTCCCAGCCAGTATCATTAGTACAGCGACAGTGCATATTTTAAACACTGATCACTGCGTTAGTGTCACTGGTTCCCACAAAGTGTCAAAAGTGTCAGCTAGTGTCGGATTGTCCACCGCAATATCGCAGTCCTGCTATAAGTGGCTGATCCCCACCATTACTAGCATCAAAAATGTAATAATTTTAAATTCCAGTATATATAAAATAGTTTGTAGACACTACAACTTTTGCACAAACCAACCAATATACACTCATTGGGATTTGTTTTACCAAAAATATGTAGCAAAATACATATTAGCCTAAATTTATGAAGAAATTTGATTTTTTTTTTATTGGATATGCTTTATAGCAGAAAGTAACAAATATTGTTTTTTTTTTTTAAATTGTCGGTCTTTTTTTGTTTATAGCACAAAAAATAAACCTAGTGGTGATCAAATACCACCAAAAGAAAGCTCTATTTGTGGGGGTAAAAATTACATCAATTTAATTTGTGTACAGCATTGCAAGACTGCACAATTGTCAGTTAAAATAACGCAGTGCCGTATTGCAAAAAAGTTACCTGGTCATGAAGGGGGTAAATCTTCTGAAGGTCAAGTGGTTAAAGTAGAACTAGATTTCACCTGAGCACCACAAACCAAAATTGCCAATTCATTCATTTTTAATATTAAAAACAAACTCACCCATACATCCATGTCTCCATGCTTTATTTTGTTGAGCACTCCCTTTGAAAAACACCCCCCCAGCAGTTTGGCCGCGTCCATCTTGAGTAAGGGCAGATGATTCATGTAGTATTTATTTCCTGAAATCCACCTGCCCTTTGCTCAGGCATGCAAGCAGAAAAGGGTATGCTTTGTTGAAAAAGCCCCTCCTCCCCAACTAAAGACTCCTGGGATGCATGACATCTTTTGCCTAGGCATAAAAACCAGGAAGTAACTGAAGAATTGTAGAAAAAAGTTTAAAACAATAATATACTGTAGGATATACTTTCCTACCCATATACTAGTACTAGCAGCAAATAATAAAAATAGTCAATGTTGATTGAGAGAGTGAAGTTCTGCTTTCATTTTTTGGAAACACACTAATTTGTCTTCCAAAAATGTTTGAAACTGAATTTCAGATCAACCAAGATTTATAGATAAGGGAGTTGATAGTGAAAGAATAAAAGCAATACATACAACATACTTTCACAAAATTACAAGCAATAACCTTATTAAATGCAAAGGCAAATGTTATGAAATGAAACCACAGCACTCGGAAATATGTTGGGTTAGTTTATTATTAACTAATCTTATCTGTAGGTAGGCCGTGGAAACTGCAAGTTCATCTAACAAGACATCCCACTCTGTAGTCAGGTGACATTCCTGTCTTTCCTTTTCCACAATGCTGCCTGACCTTACCAATATTAAGCCTATGTACACACAAACTATGGATGCCGACACAATCAGCATCTGTTAAAAAATGCCCATGTGTGGTCCGGCCTTGGGGTTCACAGTGGGGGTTGTCAAGCCCCGATCCATCTGCTGTCACCAGATACAGGAGAACATCCACTTACCTCTTCGGTGCATGTGGTTCCTCTGTATGTTAACCTGATAGTCTACATCAGGGATATGCAAAGTGTGGCTCTCCAGATGTTGCAGAACTACAAGTACCATGATGCATAGCAAAACTATGACAGCCACAAGCATGACACCCAGAGGCAGAGGCATGATGGGATTTGTAGTTTTGCAACAGCTGGAGGGTCACAGTTTGCATATCCCTGGTCTACGTGATACACCTGAACGATGAAGCCATTTAGTGCAAGCAGAATTCCTTGAGTTTAGTAAATATTACTGCTGTTAGCTTATTTGGTTTTTGTCTTCCGGCAACTTTAGACATTTGTGGTTACATTAAAAAAAGTTGGGAGAAGTTGTTGCTGGCAATGTTAAGAGGAGTCACAATACTCTTAAGCCCCGGTTCACATCAGTGCGATGACAGACATCGCATGCGATTTGGAGCGCACTGCTCTGAAAAATCACATACGATGTCTGTGCAATGCGAATTCAGCCATACAGATTGTATGGCTGAATTTGCATCTGATTCGGACACAACACGCACAGGACCCTCGTTCACGGACACCTCCGTGCGTGTGACTGGCGGACCCGATGTCCGCCGGTCACTCGCGATCATCCGCTGTGAAGGGAGAAAGGCAGGCGGCTAATGTAAACAAAGCCGCCTGTCATTCTCCCCTGTGTAAAAGTACTGATCTAATGGTCCTGCTATGTAGGACCGTTGATCTGTGCTGTTACACACACAGCCACATCCCTGCACAGTTAGAAACACGCCCCTAGGACACACTTAACCCCTCCCTCTCCAATAAAGTTAACCCCTTCCCTGCCAGTGTCATTTTTACAGTAACAGTGCATATGTATAGCACTGATTACTGTAGTAATGTCACTGGTACCCCCAAAAGTGTAAAAAATGTCAGTCAAGGGTCCGATCTGTCCGCCGCAATGACGCAGTCCCGCAAAAAAAAAAAAATCGCAGATCGCCGAATACTCGTTAAAAAAAAAACAACAAAAATGACAAAAACCTTTCCCTTAGTTAGTAAACGTAATAACTTTTGCGCAAACCAATCAAAATACGCTTATTGTGATTTTGTTTTACCAAACATAGGTAGCAGAAAACAAATTGGCCAAAAATTTAAAATAATTTAGATTTTGACATTTTTTTGGGGGAATTTCATATAAAAAAATGTGAAAAATATTGTTATTTTTGCAAAATTGTCACTCTTTTTTTGATTATAGCGCATGATCAAAAAAATCGCACAGGTGATCAAATACCACCAAAAGATTTGTGGGAAAAAAAGGACGTCAAATTTGTTTAGGTACAGCGTCGCACGACTGCGCAATTGTCCGTTAAAGTCACGCAGTGCCTAATCGCAAAATACCCCCTGGTCAGGAAGGGGGAAAAATCTTCCAGGGCTTAAGTGGCTAATAAAATACCTAGCAGCAGTTTGAATGTGTTCAGGTGAGGAACTGAACGCATGTGTACAAGCCCACCAAGAAGCGGTCACCTGCATGGACCAATCACCTGCAGCCATGGAATTCCTTGTCCCACAGCTGCACATATATATACACTCCTTTTATACCTGGAGATTGCCCCGGCCACAGATGACTGACCAGTACAGGTGACAGCTTTCTGACCCTGGTCCGAACATGCCCCAACTCTCCACTACCTAGCAGTAGTTTTTTCTAAAATAACCATAACACAAGGTGTTGGGCTTGTGCATCATTTTAAAGCTAAATTCACCTTTCTAGAAAAATTCACTGTGCAGTGCATGGGCCACAACAGTTTAAAACATATTGTGCAGCTTTGACAAATTAAGCTTATTTTAGAAGATAAACTTTTAGGCCAAGTTCTACCTCCCAGAAGCCTTGCCCAAATACTACAGGGGTAAGACAAAAATATGTAAACACGACATGATTTGCAGGTGTAAAAGTGACGAAATGTTTCACATTGAAAGCGCAAGTGATGTAACATTCTTTGGCTTCCGCTGTGTGATGAGACCCCTAACTAACAGGTGGGAAGCCTCACTTTCATCATTCACTGCGTGCGCTGCTAGTAATACGGAGTCATGTCAGAGCTTACTGAGTTTTAAAGAGGGCAAATTGTTGGTGCCCGCTTAGCTGGTGCCTCTGTGACTGAAGTTACCAATTTTGTGAGGTACAGTATCAAAGTTTACGACGGTATAAAGGGTTTCCAGGAAAATATTGTCCAATAAGCATAGGCG
This sequence comes from Pelophylax lessonae, assembly GCF_965119305.1. NCBI lineage: Eukaryota > Metazoa > Chordata > Amphibia > Anura > Ranidae > Pelophylax > Pelophylax lessonae. Next base: position 87,287,284 of record NC_138779.1, on the reverse strand, counting down.
CGGTCCACATGGTCAACTGACCGAAAGAGACAAAAGGACATTGCGCAGGATTGTGCAACACCCAAACAAAAAATATTATTATTAATAATAATTTCTTCTTATTATTTTTATTAATAATAATGATATTAATACAATTTTTTTAAAATCATTTTGTGTTAGGGTTAGGGTGATTAGTTATTTAATATTATTTCATTATCATTTTTTATTTTTTTAAGGATTAGGGATAGGGTAAGTGGTTATTTTTTTATTACATACCGTATTTTCCGGCGTATAAGATGACTGGGCGTATAAGACGACCCCCCTAATTTTCAAGTTAAAACATAGGTTTTGGGCTATACTCGCCATATAAGACTACCCCCCTTCCGAAGCAAGGCAACACCATTGAAAAACATCAGATTTCTCATAGATCTCCAAGGTACCCCAAGTACTGTAATACATGTAATCTCTCATAATATCTCCAAGGTACCCTAAGTATTACCAGTAGATGTAATCTCAAGACACTGGCTGAGCGGGAATCCTGCACCGATAAACCGTATGTACCGTAGCTTCGGCTACATACAGTATACTGCGCTGAGCCAATCACAGTGAGCGATGTATTCTATTATTGAATGCAAAGCCTGCTCGGATTAGCAGAGTCAGAGAGGCGGGCTGATGTTACTCCACCAATCCGAGCAGGCTTTGTATTCAATAATAGAATACATCGCTCTCCCTGATTGGCTCAGTGCGGTACACTGTATGTAGCCAAAGCTACGGTACATACGGTATACCGGTACAGGATTCCCACACAGCCAGCGTCTTGAGAGATTACATCTATCGGTAATACTTATACTTAGGTTACCTTGGAGATATTATACTCGGCGTATAAGACGACCCCCCATTTTTGGGGGATTTTTTTGAGATTCAAAAGTAGTCTTATACGCCAGAAAATACAGTAATATTAATTTTTATATTTATTTATAATTTTTTTGTGTATTTATTTTACATTATTTATTATTATTATTATTATTATTAGTAGTAGTAGTAGTAGTACTACCATTCTAACCCTAACAAAATAAAAATAATAAATAACCCTAACCCCTAATCCTAATTCCAACCCCTACCTAACCTTATCTTTAACCCGTTACCCTAACAAAAATAATGATAAATGAATAATAATAATAAAAAGAGAAATAAAAGCTAATGAAAAAGCTAAAAAAAAAACTGAAATACTTAGCAACAAATGCGGCAACAGATTATATTTTTCTCTTTTGGCTATTCTCTACTGTCTAAAAGCATGTAAATCACGCCTATAATTGTGCCAAATTTGCACATCAAATGCGCAAAAAAACACAGCAGAAATGTTTAAAGACGCTATGCTCAGGTGTGAACGCAGCCTCAAAGAGCTTAGGTGGGTAACAATGGAGCAAACCCTCCAAACAACAAGTAGTAAGGGACATATACGTATAAGCTGGCATTGCTGGTCTCCTTCTCAAAAAGTTTTCTGTTTGGCTGACTCTATAGATTCATCCTGGAATTACTACGCAGCATGTGCGTTCCAGAAAAAGCCAAAACTCCCTGTTGGCCTAGTTGTCCCAGTTGTTCCTTTATACAGTATAGCAGAGTACCTTGAGACACTGCACCCTGAGAGAAGTTTACTTAATGAGTTACCTGTGCATTCCTGTGGCATGAACGTGAAGAAGGCTGGCGAAGGACAGCCTCCTGCCAAGTTATTCAGGGCTAGGTTTTATTTATTGATTGTCTTAACAGCTTTCTTGTAACTGTCAAAAGCTGCTTTTTTAATTCAATTAAAAATATAATCAATTCATGAACACAATTTAACCACTTGATGACCGCCAGCAGTACATATATTTCGGCAGGTCGGCTCTGTCCCGCGAAACAACGTAGCTGTAGGGGTCTGGCGGCCGCGTTTGCCCCTGGGCACCTGCGATCGCTCCCCATGGAGACAGAACACGGTCTGCCGATGTAAACACGGCAGACCACTGTTCTGTCAGTAATGAACACAGGGATCCTGTGTTCCTCCTATTTAGGAAAACAGGTCTCTGTGTTCATGCAGCAAGCCCATCCCCCCACAGTTAGAAAGCACCCTATAGGGACACATTTACCCCTTTGATTGCCCCAGGTGTTAACCCCTTCCCTGCCAGTGTCATTATTACAATAACAGTGCATATTTTTAGCACTGATTACTGTAGTAATGTCACTGGTTCCCCCAAAAGGGTCAAAGGGCGGCAATGTCGCAGTCCCGCTAAAAAAAAAAAAAAAAAAAAAAATCACTGAACACTGCCATAACTAGTAAAAAAATAAATAAACAAACAAAAATTACATAAATCTTTCCCCTAGTTTGTAGACGTGATAACTTTTGCGCAAACCAATCTTTATACACTTATTGGGATTTTTTTTTACCAAAAATAAGTAGCAGAATACTAATTGGCCTAAAATGATGAAAAAATTAGATTTTTTATTTTTTTATTTTTTATTGGGAATGGTATATAGCAGAAAGTAAAAAAAATATTGTTTTTTTTTTCTTTTCAGAATTGTCGCTTTTTTTTGTTTATAGCTCAAAAAATAAAAATTCGCAGAAGTGATCAAATATCACTAAAAGAAAGCTCTATTTGTGGGAAAAAAAGAACATAAATTTTATTTAGGTACAGCGTCGCACGAATGCGCAATTGTCTGTTAAAATAATGCAGTGCCGTATAGCAAAAAACGGCCTGGTCATTAAGGGGGCAAATCCTTCCGGTACAGAACTGGTTAATGGGTCAGGCTCAAAGAAATTACACTCTCGGCTATCTGAATACATGACTATTTTTATAGATTTACTGAATATTATTGTGAAATATAAGGGCTTGTCTCCACTTGCGGCATCTAGGGTGGTTTTTGTAATTTTTTTAGTGCCTAAAACACCTAAAAATCGCCTAGAACTAATGGAATCGGCAGCGTTGCAGCATATCTACTTTCCCAATTCCCGATCCAGTGGTGGTCATTCATGATCAAGAACTAAAAGCATTTGCGAGCTTTGAATATGTAATGTCAGTAGCCCTACTCTGTGGTACACTGGGCCTTGTCTGATGGGAAGCCTGCCAGTCTCTGCATTGCAGTACCTTGCTCATCAGTATAATCTATTCTATACCCATATCACATAGCTAGAAAAATACAAATCACCAGCCACATACCGCATTGTTATCAATTATGTTACATTGACAGTATGGCAAGGAACTGAATACACAAAAGTCTAACATATATATTTTAAGTTTGGTGTGACATAAAGGGGGACACGAAGGCTGCCAATGCTGTCCTCTCCATCCATGGTAATCATACTGAGCCCCTGAATTCAATACTTTGAATCAATAAAAGAGACATCGATTTCTTTGTACTCCCCATATTAATGTCAGGTCAATGAATCAGAAAGCATTAAAGTAGCTGGGTCCGCCTAACATCCAGGCAACTAGCATTTTCAGCATGAGGTCAGCATTAGTAGCCCTCATTTTTCTCTTGGCAGGTTACTGTACATCCAATTAAAAGCAACTACACAGACCTCCAGACTGGAATTCAGGCAACTCCACCAGGTACTGTCCACTTGAGCACCAAGGGAGCCCCAAAACCCAGAGAGCTCCAATTTAAATATTTCAGACATTCAAAAGGAAATTTCAAAAATACCCCCAACCCTCTCCACCCAGCAACTTAATGTTGAAGGTCTTCTAGAGAGTTGTAGGAAATCTCTGCATCTCTGAGTCTCTGCACCAACTGGGGCTGTTATAAGTGATTTCCACCCTCACTATTGGATGTTTGTATTCAGGCCCAGAGTGGCAAGGGCCACATGTCCTAACAAGAACTGGCTAATGCAAGGGTCTCCAACCCCCAGGCCAGTACCAGTTAGTGGCCTGTTGATGACTGGGCTGCACAGCAGGAGGTAAGCGGCGACCGCAGTCCAGACAGGGCTAATACAGACCACAGTCGCCGCTTACCTCCTGCTATGCGGCCATGCCTGTGACTCCTCTCCTGCCCTGCCAACAATGTCATCCTATCAGCAGAGCAGGGGGTGGGAGGAGCTGGAGATCTGAACAACTACAACTGTGACTTCACAAGGTGGGATACATTTGTAGGCAGGTGATGTCCAAGGGGACCATGCCAGACCAAACAAAGCAAATGGCGTGACTTCACTGTGCCTTTGGTACTCCTTATAAATGTCAATCAACATTTATGGGGACAAAGCTGATATTCTGGCTAGGGCTCGGTTCTGTCCCAATCCAACTCTAGTTCCACCTACAATATCTCTCAAAAGTGAGTACAAACCCTCACATTTTTTGTAAATATTTTATTATATCTTTTCATATGACAACACTGAAGTAATGACACTTTGCTACAATGTAAAGTAGTGAGTGTACAGCTTGTATAACAGTGTAAGTTTGCTGCCCCCCCAAAATAACTCAACCCACAGCCATGTCTAAACCACTGGCAACAAAATTTAGTACACCCCTAAGTGAAATGTCCATATTGGACCCAAAGTATCAATATTTTGTGTGGCCACCATATTTTATCAGCACTGCCTTAACCCTCTTGGGCATGGAGTTAACCAGAGCTTCACAGGTTGCCACTGGAGTCCTCTTCCACTCCTCTATGATGACATTACGGAGCTGGTGGATGTTAGAGACCTTGCGCTCCTTCACCTTCTGTTTGAGGATGCCCCACAGATGCTCAATAGGTTTAGGTCTGGAGACATGCTTGGCCAGTCCATCACCTTTACCCTCAGCTTCTTTAGCAAGGCAGTGGTCGTCTTGGAGGTGTGGTTGGGGTCGTTATCATATTGGAACACTGCCCTGCGGCCCAGTCTCTGAAGAGAGGGGATCATGCTCTGCTTCAGTATGTCACAGTACATGTTGCCATTCATGGTTCCCTCAATGAACTGTAGCTCCCCAGTGCCGGCAGCACTCATGCAGCCCCAGACCGTGACACTCCCACCACTATGCTTGACTGTAGGCAAGACACACTTGTCTTTATACTCCTCACCTGGTTGCCGCCACACACGCTTGACACCATCTGAACCAAATACGTTTATCTTGGTCTCATCAGACCACAGGGCATGGTTCCAGTAATCCATGTCCTTAGTCTGCTTGTCTTTGCAGGTGTAACGCTCCGGCGTTTGTTCAGTGAGTTGGATTTGCAGCTGCAGAATCTCCACTCAGTAGTCGTGTAGAGATGTGTTGAATTACCATATCCAACTCTCCAGACTCATCATTGTGGCCCAGCCTGCTTCAGCATGCAAATATACAGACACTCAATAAGATGTTCCTGGAGTGATAGGTTGTATACGATAGTATAGAGGTGATGTGCTGAAAGGACAGGCGTGAGTAGATAGCAATGATAAGCACTCAATAGTAATGTTCAGGAGAGTAGTAGATGGTGATAGATAGTATGCAGATAGGTTAGCAATCATGTACAAGTAACAGGTGGTAGGGGACAGCAGATGAAGTGTACAGGAGTGGCCAACCTAGTGCAAGGATATAGATGGTAGTAGACTCAAGAGCTAGCAATCTATGTAACAGTGCAGATGATAGAATTTGTAATGCATAGATAGTAACAGTTTTTAGTATGCAGAAGTAGATAGTGTAAGTTTGATAGGAAGGGATCCCCTGTGGGGAACTTATCACTAGTTGGATTAGTAAGCTGAATGGTCCGGTAATGAGAGAATGATCAGGTAGCGAGATACGGGATCAATAGCGAGGTTCCGGTCTATCCAGGTATAGGAAATAGCTGGAGGCTCCGGCAGCGTAAGACAAGGCTGTATGACATGTGGTTTGAACGAACGACTTGTGAGAGAAAGCTGGCGATTGAAATAGCCGCTCAGAGCGGCGCTTAGTGATGACGTCATGCGGCTTAAAGGTATATGCGTTCCACCTAGCTGAAAAGGTGGGACACAATTTGTAGAAGAAAATGGGCTATAAGGGTACCGAAGGTACCAGAATCTTACAGCAGGCTTTCTTGTGCATTATCTTTAGAAGAGGCTTCCTTCTGGGACGACAGCTATGCAGACCAATTTGATGCAGTGTGCCGCATATGGTCTGAGCACTGACAGGCTGACCTCCCACCCTTCCACCTCTGCAGCAATGCTGGCAGCACTCATATGTCTATTTCCCAAAGACAACCTCTGGATATGACGCTGAGCACGTGCACTCAACTTCTTTGGTTGACCATGGCAAGGCCTGTTCTGAGTGGAACCTGTCCTGTTAAACCACTGTATGATCTTGGCCACCGTGCTGCAGCTCAGTTCCAGGATCTTGGCAATTCTTCTAATAGCCTAGGCCATCTTTATGTAGAGCAACCATTCTTTTTTTCAGATCCTCAGAGAGTTCTTGGCCATGAGATGCCATGTTGAAGGTCCAATGACCAGTATGAGAGAGTGAGAGCGATAACACCAAATTTTACACACCTGCTCGCCATTGACACCTGAGACCTTGTATCACTAAAGAGTCACATGACACCGAAAAGGGAAAATGGCTAATTGGGCCCAATTTGGACATTTTCACTTAAGGGTGAACTCACTTTTGTTGCCAGTGGTTTAGACATTAAAGGCTGTGTGTTGAGATATTTTGAAGGGGCAGCAAATTTACACGGTTATACAAGCTGTACACTCACTACTTTACATTGTAGAAAAGTGTCATTTCTTCAGTGTTGTCATATGAAAAGATATAATAAAATATTTACAAAAATGTGAGGGGTGTACTCACTTTTGTGAGGTACTGTATAACTAAACAATTACATCAGAGTGCATTGACCCTTCAACAGTAATGCACAGCAGTGTTTGTACTAAATGACAAAAATCACTTCTTACCAGCTGAGAGCAAGCTTAGAGGATGGGAAGAAATGGTGGGGGTACTGCTGTGGAACTGCATTGTGTATTATGGTTATTGCATAAAACTCACGGGAGCGTTCTCCAAGAAGCCCAAAATTGTATCAAACATTATTTTTATTTTCAAAGGCAGCATTAAAATTCAAAAAGCAGACATAGATAACTTGCTATTCATCTTGCATAGTTACCGCTGCATCTTCTGTTTTGCCTGGAGCTATGCTTTAATTGATCAATAAATGAATACATGATGTATCCCCAGTATTATATAATATGGATATGTTATTTTATTTGTACATCCATCAATTGTCCATTTGCTCCATTTTGAAATGTTACTTTTTCTAGCCCTGTGCTAGCTCAATCCTGTACGCTTACAGTATGACATAACCAGGAGAAGACCCGCTAACAACTCACTGCCAACGCCACTGGCAAGAGGGATATTGCATTTTAATGTAGTTTCAAACAATCCCTCCTGACACTGCTAAACAAAATCTATATGGAGACAGTGACAAGTGATGTGAATCCCCTTTGAAGTGCCATGTCAGTCAGGAACTTTAATGGTTAATTTATTAGTCTCCCTTCTCTCTTGCCAATAACGGAGAGCTTTGTCATTAAGGGCGCGCGGATTTGCACTTCACATGACCAGCTACCTTGAAGCGACATATGCTTGCAGAATTGTAATGTAAATGAAAACATTATATATATGCTAATTAAAGTGAGTCACGCCATATATTTGACTTGCTGTCACTAAGCTTGCCCTATCTTATTAAATGTATAGCTCTCACATAGATGACAGTGTGCTTGTTAACTTGGAATCAGGGACAACACGCAATGCTAAAAGCAAGGCTTGTAAACCAGGCCGAATAACCCATCACTGAGCAACGGCCGGCACCCGGTGAGACGCACCATAGATGCCGAATGCTGCAAATTAACGTATTATTGTACTGGGCTATATTGAGAGCTGCTTCAAGGGAATGTCCTCCCATTAATTTAAATAGACCTTTAGGTCAAAATAAAATAAAGGCTTTTAAAACTAAAAGTCTTTGATCATAATTGCCATCAAAATTGTAGGTCATTGTTCCTGCTCTCCTTTAGAGACATCTTTGGTTCCTAATTTTTCATGACCCCAGCAATGGTTATCTCCATGGAGAAAGCCAAATAGAGAAAAGTCAACACACTGCCATATCAGAAGTGTATTAGTAGAAAAGGCAAGTGAAATCAAACATGACAAATATGTCAATGAGTTTCAGATGTTACCTATCATGAGCTACAATTAAAATAGAACTTCAGTCCCCCTTATTTATTTTATTTTTTTTAATCCCCACTTATTTCATGTCCTCCAATTCAGATACTCACCTGACCAACGGATTCAGCGTTGTTCTACTGCAATCTACTCATAAGGTCAAGCAGCCCAGGTCCTATGCCACCATCTTGGTCCTCTTGGTCCTATTTAGTCACTTGGGTTCAGGCATCTGGTTTCTGATGACACTCCACTCACAGCTGCTATGTGACAACGATGAGGCACTATCCCTTCCACTAGACACTGGAGAAAGGGAGGGTTATAACCCCTGTCAGATTTCTGTTCACCATCTATGTCCCATTGGGGAGATTTCCCTTCACTTCCTATAGCCAAACAGGAAGTGAGAGGAAATCCCTGTAAATCAAGGGAATTAACTGTGGGGGGATGGGCTTGTGAAATCAATACAGAGACCTGTGTTCCTAAATAGGAGGAACACAGGAGCTCTGTATTGATCCCAGAGAGAAAAACAGTCTGCTGTGTTCACAACAGCAGAACGCTGTTCTCTCTTCACAGGGGGGCGATCGTGGGTGCCCGGCTACAAACGTGGCCGCCGACCCCATGAATTGGCTTCCCTGCTGGCGAGTGGGCGCGCACGCCCCCAGGGTCGCTCCTGCGGACCGCCGCACAGGTACGGCGATACCTGCCGATCTGCCGCTGTATAACTGCGGCGGCTAGTCGGCAAGTGGTTAAAGGGGACACAGGCAGCAATACCTACTTACATGTGTTCTAATCCCTCTGTACTATCCAAAACCAAAAAAAGTTTTGCCTTTAGTTATACCTTAAGCTTTGACAATAAAACCTGGAAGCTAATTGGTTTCTATGCAGAGCTGCCTTAGATTTTGCAAAAATCTAGATTTTTTCCCCTTTTAGTAAATCCCCCCCCCACCCCTCCATGTGTCCTATAAGCCTTTGAATAGCTATATTTTTCCTTTTTAAACTGCACCATGTGTCATTCTATCACATAGATGACCTACAGTGGGGAAAATAATTATTTGATCCCCTGCAGATTTTGTAAGTTTGCACACTTACAAAGAAATTAAGGGTCTATAATTTGTATCATAGGTGTATTTTAAATGATAGAGACAGAATATCAACCAAAAATACAAGAAAAAACACGATACAAATTTTATAAATTGTGTTGCAGTTCAGTGAGTAAAATAAGTATTTGATCTCCTACCAAACAACAATAATTCTGGCTCCCATAGACTGGCTACAGTATGTGCTCATGTGGTACACAGATTAGTCCTGTATGCTGGAGGTTAAGTTGTGGTCTCTTAACACTAAGGACCTGAGCACGCCCAAGAAAAGATTCCAAATTGAGAGTGAACTATGCAGGACTCGTGCCCATATTGCTTTCTTTCAAGAGACCCATTTCAAAGAGTCAAAGCTACATAAGTTCAGAAATGCGTAAAATAGTTATTTTCCTGAGTCCAAGTCATGGGGGGGTCAGTATATTGATTTCCAAGTTGTTAGCATGGATATGCACTGACATTCTATGGGACGACCAGGGCAGGTATCTCTTTGTTAAGGGAACTATTTATGGTGGACCTGTTACCCAGGCAACTTGGTACGCTCCTAATGTGGATCAGGTGGTCTTTATTAAACTCTGTCACAGGAAAATATCAGATTTTGATGAAGGTACTTGGATTTTGGGCGATCTAAATGTTGCCTTAGACCCATTATTAGATGTCTCTAGGGGGTTCCGCTCACATTTCGTATGCGGCCCTTCAGAGGATCAAAAGGGCCATCTCTGGGGAAAACCTGGTGGATGTCTGGCATCTCTTTCACCCGGACTCTCGTGTTGCACATTCCACTCTACTCTGCACAATTTCTACTTCAGTCTGGACTATTTTTTCCTACATCAATAGGCATTACCCTTACCTGTCCTGTTGACCTTGACCGTAGGGAAAGAGAGAAGATGACCAGGGACGTGAAGGATCAACGAAAGCCTGCTCCAACAGTTGCAATATATGAGCTCCATAGAGCGTGATATTAAGGATTACTTTGCCACCAACACTTCCCAGAAGATTTCTTCTTGGATGGTGTGGAAGGCGCACAAATGTGCAATTAGGAGCTCCCTCATTAAGTTAGGAGTGCATGTTAAAAGAGAGCATCAACAAGAAATTACCACACTTCTGGAATGTTTACGTATCCTGGAACAATCTTCTAAATGCACCCTAGCAACTAAGATGTCAGTTGACCTCAAAAATTTTAAGAGACACCCTTAACTCAACAAAAACCCTTAAAAACACAAACGTATGTACTCCCGGAGACAGTACTATGAATTCGGGAGCAAGCCAGGGAGACATTTGGCCTGGGCTCTACAGGACACTAAACACCCTCAGGGTTCTAAACTACACAAATCTCAAGATATTGCAAACTGCTTTGGCGACTATTATAAGAAACTCTACAATTTACCAAACAATGGCGCATTGTTTGACCTCCCAGCCCGGACGTCAGTAATAGATGACTAACTCCAATATTCTGGCCTCCCTCAATTGTCTGCCACAGATCGAGAAGAAATGGAGGGCCCCATAACTGAGATGGAAGTTCTGAGGGCGATGCAAGGCATGGAGACAAACAGACGCCTGGCCCGGATGGCCTCCCCTTGCTTTACTATCAAACTTTTTCTGCTCTTCTAGTGCCCAGACTGGTGCAATCTTGCAACACTTTGTTGGAAAGAGAGACCCTGCCCGCAGCTACTCTTTCTGCGCACAAACCCTTAATCCCCAAGGAGGGTAGAGATGGTTCAGATTGTGCAAACTATTGTCCCATCTCTCTGTTAAATTTGGACCTTAAGATCTTCACAAAAGTTTTACCCAATCAGCTTCTTCCATTTCTGCCTTCCTTGGTTCATAAGGACAGGTGTAGAGCCCTCAACCTGATCCACTAGGCCCGCTCTAAGGACATCCCTAAACTGCTGATTTTAGCGGACCCAGAGAAGGCCTTTGACTGGGTCAATTGGCTCTTTCTTAAACCGATCCTGCAGCATATTGGTCTGGGAGCCAATAAATGCACTTGAGTGGATGCAATTTATTTTCATTCAACAGCTGCAGTGAGAGCTGACGAGACATTTTCGGCTTTTTTTTCATTAGGCAACAGCATCAGACAGGGATGCTCCCTATCACCCCTGATTTTTGTACTAGTCTTGGAGCCCCTTTTATGCAGAATCAGGGCCAATCTGGATATAAGAGGCCTTCAGGGTGGAGTCACACATCATAAGGTGGCAGTTTATGCTGACGACCTGCTCAGATACGGCTCAGACACGGCGTAAACCATCCATGCCAGGAGGGTAGCCTGCACTCTGTCCTCATCCAGCACTCGGTAGGACACCAGCGGGTGCTTTTTACACCTCTTCACCAGAAAGCATTTAGGTCAGTGTAGTAGATAGGTTTTTTCACCTTGGGGGGGGGGGGGGGGGTTGTGGTATTCAGCCTTGTGTACCCAGAGAACAATAATTCAACAGCACGCCTGCCACGCTGAGACCAAATTGTGTATCTGGCAAATTGCGCTAACAATGGGAGAGGCTGAAAATGGGACCATACTCTCTGCGTACACAGTAACATATGGCTTAGTCCTTGTATTTAAAAAATGTGCTTTAAAACTATGCTACAAGCAGGAGTATAACAGACATTTACAAACTTCAGCACATTGATTTGTAAAGTATGAAACTCTACTATTACATATACTTTTCACAGCCTACCGTGAAGAAAAACTTTATTAACAATGACCACAGAGCAACGACCATCTGTACAATAGAGCATAACTAGTGCAGGGGTCAGAAGTGTGTCATATACAGTATAGCCTAGCATATGCAATCCCCTTTAGGCAGAACTCTACTGGCGGCAGCAAATCCCTGTGACAGCAAACAAGCATGAAACAAATAAGGTGGCTGAACCATATCATCACACTGATGCTACAGAGGGCCTCCTGATGGCTATAATTCTCACATACTCTGACCTAACCAAGCGAGAGGTAGCCAGCAATACTTCAAATACCTTCAATACCCTCTCAAACATCCACATTGTCCTCTGGCTCAGCAGTCTATCCCCTGTTGGCCAATCTCATAGCCTGGATGGAGGTGAAAGAGCAGGCCCCAAAAGCATTTGGCTTCAATGTCTGGTTTCTAAAGAGGTCAGCCTGTGAGGCTCTTTACAGGGCCCACTATTCCTATAGCGCAGTGGAGGGTTAAAGTCTAACTCTTTGTGATTTTAAACAGTTCATTTGAGCCAAGCAGGTTAATAAGAATTATTTCCTTTACTAATAGATCTGCCTGCTGTCAGTGCTGTATAAACTGTAGGTAGCATCAGCTACTTACAGTATACAGAGCAGTGTTCTGGCAGTGGGATGGGAACTTCCTGTCTGATTCCAAGAAGAAAATAGGGCTGAGTTCTGCTTAGCCATTCACAGGAAGCTTTGTATTTTATCAACAAATACAAAGCTTCCTCTGACTGGCTGAAGCGGAGATTGTGATGTTATTCGCCTGCCTTGTATTCTTTAAGAAAATAGAAGGCTTCGTTTGAATGACTGATTAGCGCTCAACCCTATTTGACTTTGTTCTGGAAATGGGGTGGGAAGTCCCCATCCTGCTGCTGGAATACAGAGCTGTATACTGTATGTTGCTGAAGCTGCATACAGTTTATACAGTGCCCCCAGAAGTAACATCTGCTAGTGATGCAAAAAGCATTTGGCTTCAATGTCTGGATTTTAAAGAGGTCAGGCTCTTTACAAAAGAGCTCCACTGGCTAATTGTGGTGTCTGAGGCTGCTTTGCTTCTGTGTGTCCCCAAGCTCTGCTGCTGCTTCCTGGTGGTTTGTGTTTTCATCTCCACAGCTGCTCTCTCCCCTGGCTCAAACTCCTCACACTTCAAGTGGTCCTCTCTCCTCACACAACTTCTCCTGTACTGCGGGTTGCCTGCTCCCCAGTCTCAGCTGGCTCTCTCTGTGGGTTCCTGCAAGCATTCTCTCCTGTCTGTGTGTCCCACCAATAACCTTTACTTTCTCAAACCCCTCACCTTGCAGTACCAAATGAGGTTACCGATGCAGCGAATCAGAGTTAATTTCTCGCTCTGTACTGGCCTATCAGCAGGGCCATCATTAGATGTCATAGGGCCCTGTACAGTCTACTTGGTAGGGGCCCCTCTTTGGCACCGAGGTGAGAATTACCAGGTTTTGCATGCGTGTGGCAAAACTGTGTCAACAGTTAGCAGGAATGTAGACTTAAGCATATGCATTAAGCGCAGAGATCAGTAGTATGTAATGTACAGAGTTCAGGGATCATGATTGGATAGGGCACAGAATGCAGGGATCAAGAATGTGGAATGTACAAAGTGTAGGGATCAGAATTGTGTATTGCACAGAGTGAAAGGCATACGTAATGTTCAAAGTGCAGGGGTCAAGAGTGCATAATGCACAAAATAAATGGTCATCTATTCGTCTTTCACCTTTTTGCTGCCAGAGCCGTTTTGGCATTTTTTTCACACATGTTTAAAATCATTTTAGGACTTAGGATTACACAAAAAAGTTACTGAAAAAAAAGTATTGATGGACAGCGCTCTGTGGACTGGATGTAGGGATGGTGAAAAAGTAAATTTGCCCATGAGAAAAAACAATCTTTTATTTCATTAATGAACAAATTAGTATACGTGACAACAATAGACAAGCGTGCGTTCCACATGGGTACACGAGCTTCCATCTTTTGTCCACACATCCAGTTTTGTCCACACATCATCAAGGCGCACCCGTCTTTTCGACTCAGATGCCCTGGTCTCCATTTCTTCTCCCTGGCTGGCTCTTCCCCCACGATCCACCAGACATCCTCAGGCAGTGACATTGGGTCCTTCGGCCTGGTTCCCCAGTTCGCCACATGCCACCCCACATCCCGTGGCAGAGCAACCCTCCGACATGCCTGTGCCCTTGCTTCCAGTCATCAGATGTTTTTCTCCCGGGCCAGGATGCCATCTCTCATAGCATAGTTACTGGTGCCCCTCCATGCTCAACCAGCTGGCCTTTCCGATGTTGTTAATCCTTCAATGCCCTAAAGATCCACAGTGGTATCGTTGGGCCTTTTATATTTATTCTCATTATCTGATTATTGCTCACTTATGGCTTTGTTCATTGATGAAATAAAACATTGCTTTTTCTTATGAGTGAATTTACTTTTTCACCATCTCTACATCTAGTCCATAGAGCGCTGTCCATCAGTATCTCTTGTTCATGCTACATTCTTCTAAATGTTTTTTGTCAGCTGCACTGGCTCTGGATAAATCATAACTTTTTTGTTTTTTTGGTTGCCACATATCATCGCTTGACCCACAGCTGTTTAGCGCTTAAGGAACTATAGTTCTTATATTTTCTGAAAGCAGACACCCTAGGGAATAAAATAGTGGTAGTTCCAATTTTTTTATGCAACATGATTTTACCGCAAAGGTCTAGGAAACAAAATTTCTGTACAAAACACAGTAAAATTAATTGTAGGGCAAACGAGTACAAAAAATTACCCCGATTTTTTGTTAAAATATGAAAGAGGAGGTGGCACCGAGTGAAAAGATACCCAACATGCCAAAACTTAAATTTGTATGTGACCGTGAAATGGTGACAAACTTCAGTACCCTATATTTTCTTTAGGCTAGGCTTTAAAGGCCCTCTGTAGGTCATTAGTTTAGTGTTACGGAGGAGGTCTAGTGCTAGAATTATTGCTCTCATTCCGTGACAAATAATCCCCCATGTGATGATTTTTTTGGTGACAGGTTCTATTTATTGAGAACCCCTCTGGGCTCCATTGGATGTACTGCAATGCAGTTTGCATTGCAAAACATTGCTTCATGGCTATGGTAGCCAGGGACCAGTACTGAGAGGCTGATCCGGAAGTGACATCATACACGTCGCTTACTAGATCACAGAAAGAAGGGTATGAGAGTGGACCTGTGTGAGGTGTTCTCCCTCCCCTCTACCCGGCAATACCCGCTGTGTCGGTCTGCAAGTGGGCAAGCGGAGCCTGGAATACATGGCAGGAGTGCGCCGGTACCAGGGGGCCCTGGAGGCAATCGGTGTCTGCTGCAGCGATCAGACTGTGTGTGATACCCTCCACTGTCAGGTCAGTACATCGTACGTTACCCCTTTAGGCTAGGTCCAAACCTCTGCCTTTTGCTGCAAGAATTGCATCTGTTCCTGAAAGCACCCGCAGCTAAATGATGCTGCTCTTCAGGGACGTGCAGGGCTGCCATTTATTCTGAATGGCACCCCCATGCACTCAGCAGGCAGACCTCCAGCTGCTTAGCTGCACTCTGAAAAGCGATCCACAACGGATCACTTTTCAGAGCTTTTGCTAGTGTGAACCAAGTCTAACAACATTTATTATTATGCCATCCATATTCCTGTCCTATTAACATGGAGACAGTAGGCTCACACCTATACTGCACAGGTGTCAGATTACTTTCCCCTGGTAAAAGGACAGGAATATGGATGGCATTAATGAGTGCTATTAAAGGGGGGCACATGGTTCTGGAAGCTTCCAGCTGTTCTTTTATTTCTACTGGAGCAAAATGCTTTCTTGTTCTCTCTCACCTTATCGATCACTGCAGGATAAGTAAGAGTCGCTGCTTTAAGTTCAGGAGCCTGTGTTCAACCTTCTCCCCAGCTCCATCCTGCACCGGCACTATACAGAAAGCCCGCTGGATGAAGATTTACTTGTAGTGATAGACAGTGCACTTTCTTGCTGCATCCTCCTCATCACCCTGTATGCTTCTGAGTGCCAGCCTGCCTTCATAGTAAAGAATCAGGCCGGACTGGCACTGACATTTAAAGAATGAGAAAGTGTGGCCGTGCAGTTCCTGTAGCTGAAGCAGTGTAGCCTTTATATAGAGCATCAGAGGGACCTGGGGGGAAATTGCCTCCTTGCCCCCTGGCCCAGTCCGCCCCTGCCCCTTTAAATATTATTATGTGATCCATATGTTCTGCACACTAGATTGGAGCAAACATAAGTCAGAAAAAGGATGGGTAGGACTGGAACAAGATCTGTCACCACTTCCTCCGCAGATGCTGACGTGGCAGTCTAAACTTCTCCCACTAGAGGTGAAACTGCACCCAATGATAGGTACCACAGTGGCAGTATTGCCCAAAAAGAACTGCCTAGGATCTGCATCTAATGTCTCCTATAATTGGTGCTCAAGAATTATTCCAGGCTTGGAGGATATAAGATTCAAAGACTTTCTTTTGACCAACCAATTCCGAGTTCAACATTTTTTGACGGGAGGCAGATGGCGATCCATTTCGGAGATCAAGACCGTGATCTCTCCCCCTGTGGATTAGTGGAGCGCCATGCAAATATGCCCTTTCTTAACAGTAGAGTGAACCATAGCAAGATTACTTCGTTCGAGCAGCTTTGTTCACAGACTTCCCCTATGCACCATAGGCTTTTAATGTCTTATTCTCGGATTTCCAAACCCCCTGAGGACTTTGTTCCTCCCTTCCGTCAAAAATGTGAGCGAGATTTAGACATGGCCTTAAACCCTGTGCAGAGGGATCGGGTTCTTTACTATGCCCATCAGTCCTCCCTGTCCAGCAGATACTAGGAGGCAGGATATAAAGTTCTGACCCACTAGTATAGGACCCATGCACTCCTCCATATGGTCTATCCCACTGTTTCTCCATTGTGTTGGCGATGCCAAAAAAAACAGGCACGTTGTTGCATACTTTTTGGTTGTGCCCTAGCATACAATCCTTTTGGCAAGATGTCAGACGATTCATAAGCTTACTGTTCTATACCTGGAGATGCACCCAGAGAAATTTCTACTAAACATCACTTTCGAGACATAGGTACAAGAGATCCTTCCTGATCCACCTGCTTAATGAAGCCAAGGTGTACATTCCACAAAAATGGAAACACACTGACCCCCCCCCCGTCGGTTGGTCAATAGATAGCTGTGGTAAACTAGACCAATGATATGGAACGCCTAACAGCAGCCATTAAACAAAAGGAGGAACAATTCCGCAAAATGTGGTATTATTGGCTCGACTTTCAATTGTTTACAAGATTACGATTTGTGCCTGTCCCCTTGAGTTGTACGAGATCAGGCCCAAAAGTAATTAATTGCTCTGTATCCTTTGGCTTTTTGTGTGATCACCAGCCTCTGCACCAGCCCATTTCTTTCCCTCTTTCCTTTCCTTTTTTCTCACTCATTCTTCCCTGATCCCCATCTATGTTATCATTTAGGTTTTATAGAGAAGAAAAAGAAGCCATGCTCTTTTGGCTTAAGCCTGCATGGGTCAGACCCCTGCTTACGCAATAGTATTGCATGTTCTTGAATTGTATGTGCTATGGGCCTTGTTTGGTATAAACACATTCCATGTAATTGGATTTCTAATGGATACAGAATCATACAAGATGACACGGTTCTGAATGTGTAATGTGAAATTTTTCATTGCTATTACGGTTATGTACTTTATGAAGGTGTCTGATCCTCCACGTACACTACTTTTTGTTTTACTGTACTATGTGCTTTGCTGAGGAGCGAAAAAAAAAAAAGAAGGTGGTCCTAACAACACAAAACAGAATCTCTTTCTTTCTTTCATTCAAACCTACCCATTAAGGGCAAAATCAAAGAGCTGTCAAAGGATGTCAGGGGACAAGATTGTAGACCTGCACAAGGCTGGAATTGGCTACAAGCAAGAAGCTTGGTGAGAAGAAGACAAGTTTTGGAGCGAATATTCACAAATGGTAGAAATACAAAAGACATACAAAATAACCGTAAATCGCCCTTGGTCTGGAGCTTCATGCAAGATTTCACATCCTCCCCCCAAGAAGGCAAGACCCCTCTGTAGTTTGCCAATGAACATCTTAATGATTCAGAGAAGGATTATGAAAAGATGCTGTAGTCAGAGGAGACTAAAATTAAGCTCTTTGGCATTAACTCGACTTGCCGTGTTTGGAGAAAGAAAAATGCTGACTGTGACCTTAAGAACACCATGCCTGCAGTCAAGCGTGGAGGTGGAAATATTATGCTTTGGGGCTGTTTCTTTGCTAAAGGTACAGGCTGACTTTGCCGCATTAAGGGGCAAATGGACGGGCCCATGTATTGAAAATTCTTGGATGAGAACCGTCTTCCCCAGAACACTGAAGATGGGTCTTGGATGGGTCTTCCAGCATGACAACGGCCCAAATAATACCACCAATGCAACAGAGGAGTGTCTTAAGAAGAAGCACATTAAGGGTATGGTGTGGCCTAGCCAGTCTCCGGACCTTAATCCTATAGAAAATGTATGGAGGGAGCTGAAACTTCGAGTTACCAAGGACAGCCAAGAAACCTTAAGGATTTAGAGATGATCTGTAAAGAAGAGTGGACCAAAATCCCTCCTGAGATGTATGCAAACCTGGTAACCAACTACAAGAAACGTCTTACCTCTGCGCTTGCCAACAAGGGTTTCTCCACTAAGTACTAAGTCATGTTTTGCTTTGGCAACAAATAATGGGATTTTTGACTTACTGTAAAATCTATTCCGATGTTCATTGACAGACACAGCTCCTGATATTCATAACTATTGGGTTATACTGCCCCCTACAAGAGGAGGACACTAGGCAGAAAAGAGTTCTGGCTACACCCATGGGCAGTCCCAGGGGGTATACTCCCTCTCTCTGCTATAGCCACTCAGTTTTGTTACAAGCAGTGTCAGGAGAATTATAACTCCACAGAGGGGTGGGTGCCGTATCTGTCAATGAACATCAGAGAAATGGAATTACGGTAAGTCAAAAATCCTATTTTCTCTTTCATTCATTTACGGATACAGCTCCTGATATTCATAACCATTGGGATGTCCCAAAGCAGTGTTAAACATGAGGGGTGGGAACAAAAAAAAAAATTCCCAAGGCTAAACATTAGCCAACCAGGCAACAGGAGCTCAACCAAACAACTGGAGCCCACCTGAAGGACCACTGCCAAACCAGAGAGGCGAGCCATCAGGGGAGCCGTATTCAAAGAGGCATCACAGATAAACTGCAGCCCCTGCACCAACTCAGCAAAGGCAGGGGGGAGCTGTTCCCCCTCCAGGTCATGGTGCAGGAGCCTAGCCCACTCAGTCAGAGTTTCTGACACTAGAGCAATGGTGAATACCGGTCTCATTGGCGAACCAGCCAGAGTGCACATAGTGCGGGACACAGCCTCGGCCTTCCGGTCAGCCAGATCCTTAAAGGCCAGTGACTCTTCAACCGGAATCATGGTTGCCTTGTTTAAGGTAGCACAGTCCACTTCTTAGGAAGGGACTCCTCATAGTGGTAATGCCTAGAAATGCGTTTAGGGACCTCACGCGGACGCTTTGGTTGTCCTCACTCTTTACCGACAATTCTGTCAAAATAGGCAGGGAAAGGAAACACCTTTGCCGCATTGGATGGCTTGTGAGTGCAAAAGGGCACCTGCGCCTCCGTCGAAAATTCAGCTGCGTCCTCCATCCTCAGGGTCTCATGCACAAATACAATCAGTGTATCCACCAGTGCCTTTTCGTGCACGGTCGCAGACATGGAGGAGGCATCCTCACTATCCGAGGATTCCAGGCGCGTGGTTGCAGACCCAGCAGGGTGACCCATGTCCGCTTCGGCTGAATCAGATTCAAGATCTGGTACAGTAAAGTCCACAAGGTTTTAACATTTATCTTTTGGGATATCAATTATGGATGAGGTGGTACCAATATAGCCTACCTATACCCATGTTTTTATATAATTTGTATAACGTCTATATTGTTAATAAAACCAAACCAACATATTCACTAACTACGGTAAATCATTAAGGAGTAAAAAAATATAATGGATTTTTTAAATGGGGCAGACAGTTGTGTTTTTTCTATTTCTGCAGTACGACAGTCATTCAATCCTTTATAAACATGATGGAACATAGCTGGCAAACAGTGGCATACATGGTAATGCCGTAACAAGTTTAAATATGCCAATTTTTTTATGTTCAACGCTTGTTATGTTAAACGCTAGATGTACAACATGATGCAGTCCAAGCCATATTTCAGTGATGCACACCAATAAGATTCTTTGGATATCCCAAAGATCTTAGACAATACGCACTATAGAACTTTAGATGTGACCAAAGACTTTGGAAACTCAATAAACCTACAGAAAGCAGTCCTTTCGTTTGGAACACAGACCTGGTATAACTCATAGACTTGCACACTACGGACCTTTAGATCTGACCAGAGACCTGAGATACCCCGCTGACTCACACACTATGGACCTATAGATCTGACTACAGTCCTAAGATACTCCAATGACCTACACACTACAGACCTTTAAATCTGACCACAGACCTGAGATACCCTGCTGACCGACACACTACGGACCTTTAGATCAGCCCACAGACCTGACACACTCTAATGACCTACAAACTACAGACCTTTAGATCTGACCACAGACCTGAGATACTCCTGTCGCCTACACACTACAGACCTTTAGATCTGACCGCAGACCTGAGATACACCATTATCCTACAGAATACAGGCCTTAAGACCTGAATACAGACCTGAAATACCCCATAGACCTACACACAACAGACCTATAGATGTGACATCAGACCTGGTATACTCTATAGACTTTGTCTATATAACGTTTCCTACCCCTTCACATAAATAACTATTCCTTATTCGTTTATTATTGTATACATATATAAGTGTGACACAAGATAATGTGTAATAAAGCATAGGACACTCTGCCACCGGTTCAGTTCTGCCACTGTAAATCAATGTAATCTACAGATTAAGGGGCCCCGGTTCTTCAATGAATGACTTTAAATGCACTATATGACCAAAGCTTTATGGACACCTTACCATTACACCTATACAGTATAAGCATGTAATTCCATTTCAAAACCGTTTGCGTTAAAATAGAATTGCCTCCCATTTGCTGCTATAACAGCGGCCTCCACTCTTCTGGGAAGGCTTTCAACAACATTTTGGATAATGATATTGGTGGTGGTCCAATTTATCAGAAAGGTGTTTAAAAAATTTGAGGTCAGGGCCCCTGAGCTCCTCCACATCAAAGTCATATAACCATGTCTTTCTGGAGCTGACTTTGTGTATACAGGGGCACAGTCAAACCTTAACACAAAGGGTCTTCCCCACACTGCTGCCACAAGCTTGGAAGTATACAATTTTCTGTGTTCAGTTTTCAATTATATATATATATATATATATATATATATATATATATATATATATAATTTTCTTTTGAATGTCTTTATATGCTGTATCATTACCAGTATCCTTCAATGGGATATACCTAGACCCTGCATTTGGAGGGGTGTTTACATGCATTTGATCATATATGTAAGTGTGTTGATCAAGTGTCCACCATTTCTTTTGGTAATATAGTGAATGTTTATGAAAAGTTAAACCCATGGTCATTGGTTGCATGGGTCAGCTGTACTGGGCTAAGGAACTGAAATCCAGCAGCAAGTAGTCAGCTTCACCCACCTACCAGAGCCATTAGAAGGTATTACTCCTACTGCTCCTTTTTAAAATATACGTCACATTAAAAAGAGAATAAAGGGGCAGAAGTAAGACCATCTTCCTTGATTCAGTGACAGCCCAGCACTAATCAAAGCAGGAAGATGTTGGTTCCAGAATGCCCAGACATACAAAAAGGATAGGTGATTCAGCACTCGCTATTCTATCTACAACTCAAATATCAGTTAAGGATGGTGCTACCTTAGTGGGAAAAATTTGCAATTTTCAAGCTCTGGTAAAGAGCCTGCCAACTGTTCAGGGGATTAATTGTGAATGTGCTGCGCTATTATTACCACACAGTACAGATCGACTGTATTATGTAAATATGGCAAATTAACATTTTTCTCACAGTTCAGAGATTTGTAAGCTGCTGAGACTTCTGGAAGAAGTAGAGGGCTCTCAGGGAATTAGGCACTCTGTGACAGGAGATGTTGGGGATGTTTTAATTATTTCTTTGCATTTCTCTGACAGTAGACAGAGCAAAGTTTTCGGCAAATCAATCACAGAAATTGCCATCAGGTGGAAGTTTAAAAAGGATCTGTCATTTTTCTAACATTGCAATCATCATTTATGTGATCCAATTTTTAAATATTATATTTTATATTCCCCAAAACTGTCTACTAGGCTTCCACAGAGGCGCCTACCCAGACTCTAAATGCTGACTTTGCTGTGTCCATATTAGAGGACTTTCAAGATACAGGGGCCTCTGAAAATGCTCATTGTCTGCTTGTGATGCTTATGTTTTGACATAAAATGTATCTAAAGTCAAACCCACTCTGTTTTTAGTTTGGGATAGAGTGCTGAGGGGGGGGTTACAGGTTTTTATTGCTTCAGTAAAAGTTTGTCCTAGCAGCTCTAAGAATTCATATACCAGTTCAGAGTGATGAAAAATAAACTCATTCAATCAGTTCATTGGTTCCACATCAAGCAATTATCCCCTCTATTGGCTACCAGGAAAGTCACTTAAAAAGTAAAAATACAACAGAAGAGCAAAGCCAAAAGAGTTAAATATCTGAAATGTTTAATAGCTCTTCAGCAAAATCACAAAAAACATGCAACGCGTTCAGGGCCACAATGCACCTCTTTTATTGGAAAATGGTACAATTTTACCTGGCTTGGATGGACACTAGATATGCAGTACCTTTGTGGTCTCAATTTACATTCACTATACAATTGCTCTTGTCATTTACCAGCTAACTACAGAGTTACTGACCATCCATGTTTATTGAGTCCATCTATGCTCTGTTAAAGTTTACATAGCCCTGATGAAATTGAGGGAGTATTATTGGCACTCAAAATGCATTGGATGTTTTATGGGATGTTGCTAAAGAACCATAAAAGTTTTTTGAAACATTTACACATTTGGCTTGATGCTCCTAATGTATTTTGAAACATGAGTGACTGTCCTGTCCTGATACCCAGTGAAGGGACTCCTTGTCAGATGTGGAGCCAGTGAGCCCATCAGTCCAAAATGGTTCTTTAGCAGCATCACATAAAACATCCAATGTGTTTTGGGGGCCCATAGTTCATCCCTTAAAGATGTTCTTTAGTTCAAATATAAAACATGAGTGAACAGGTAGGATTTTTAATGCAAAAGAGACATGCTTTGTCCCTTCTGCATTAAAGATATCTACCTTTCTGTCCAACCCTGTACAGTGAGCTGTGCATTACCCACTAAGGACATTCACCCTCTCTATGGCTTGGTGACCATTATCACAGTGACTAAATGAAACAGAAAAAAGTTGTCACCAGATCAGAAATAGAAGGAAATTATTCCAATGGGGAAACTTGTTCCTGGGTACAGCTGTCTAACACACGATTTACCCTATTTTGGCGAGAGTTTCCCATAACAGAAAATGAAAGGTGGATTGATTTGCTGCCAACAGTGATTACCAATGTACGGTGGTAATTTCCTATTGACATTCAATGTGATGGGAACAAGAAAATGTAAAAAAATTCTCACTGGGTGTAAAATACTTTAGCTATTGATTTCTTTTTTTTTTTTTTGTTCTTATCAGAAAACATTTTTTTATTGAAGTAACAGTAGATCATACGATCCAATAAAATAAAGTTGCAAAGAGTTCACACTCATAAAGTAACAGGTACTACAGATCTCAAGCGCAAACTTGTACAAAAAATGTACCTTTACGAGAACAGTAAAGTAAAAAAAAAATAAAAGCTAGAAACAATATTTACATTTCCATCAGAACAATAAAATATAAGATACACAGGAAATAGAGGGGACACCCCCTTCCCCGCTTCCATAAGGCCTCTCCAAAGCAATATTCTGTCCATTACCAGACCCACATTAGGCCCCTTTCACAAGGGCTTTACGATCAGGTCGGTCGGTCAGTATTTCAGGCGGACCTGATCGGATGCTCCATGCACCCCTATGGAGTAGGGGGGGTCAGAGGTGACAACCCTATTTTCCATCTGTCTGGAGGATCGGATCGGATTAAAACTGACAGATGGTCCCTTTTCATCCGATCTCCCATAGAGAAGAGCGGAGCTCTGACAGGTCCGTCTCAGCACAGAGAGCAGAGACTGAGCTGTCATCCGCCTGCTCAGTGGGTATCAGCGGATCCATCCCCGCTGAGCAAAACGGAGTCCGCCCAGCCGGAAAGCCCATGTGAAAGGATCCTTAGGGAGATTCATACTCTCTTTTTATCCTATTTACCATTATCATTGAAAGTAAAAGAAAATCCTAAATTTTGGGTTGTCCCCAGAAAAGTAATAGAGGGGAAATCTTCCAATGGGGACACTAGTTCTGGTGACCTGGGAATTCCCTTAATTTGCAGGAATTTCCTCTCACATCCTGTTTGGCTATGGGACAGGAAGTGAAAAAAAATCGCCACAATGGGACACAGGTGGCGAAATAAATCTGACAGGGGTTACTTATAATCCTCCATTGCTCTATTCAAAATGTAAAAAAAAAATTGCCTATAGCTTAACATTAGGGTCTTTCCTTAGAGCTGTTGAGCTTGCAACACTTGACCTGTTGTCATGGGGTGACAAGGCTCACTTTTTGGTTTCTACTGTAAGAACAGCGTTGTCATGCTATGAAGCATGTGACCTATCTGAACTACCATGTGACAAAATTGGTGACTCCTCCAGCACTGTCACATGGGGGCATGGGGGAGATGGTCAAACTTAACGTACAATAAGCTGACCTCTGCCACTTCCCTACAATGTAAGCTTCTATCGGCCAGCCAAGCTTAGCACATTGCATTGGAAGCCACCATAATCATACTCTGTGTTCCAGGGCACTCTGTTATATTCAGTATTTTATTTTTTTTAAACGTTTTTCTATGTGATTGTCGGTCCAGGTCTTTGTGTGTATGGGTGAGTTCACGGTACACACGATGGGCTGGAACTTCAGCTTGACTTTTATATTTAAATCACCACTGAGATGCCCTTTGGGGCTGAGGCTAGGTGATTAATTGAGTTGTGCACAACTGCTGATTGTTACCGCCCCCGGTACACCTGTTTTCATTGGGGCGGTCTATTTAAGATCTATAGTCAGCTACAGTCAATGTAATGATTAAGCACAAGATGTATGTGTGCAACGCGTCTACGAGACTTCATGCTGGTGTCTTTGGTGTCATCACTTGCAACTTTTTGGAAATAAAGGTATTTGAAACCTATTGGAATCCCTGGATGTGCGGCTAATTCTTTTCCTACAAATGGGGGCATGGGGGAGATGGTCAAACTTAACGTGCAATAAGCTGACCTCTGCCACTTCCCTACAATGTAAGCTTCTATCGGCCAGCCAAGCTTAGCACATTGCATTGGAAGCCACCATAATCATACTCTGTGTTCCAGGGCATTCTGTTATATTCAGTATTCTATTCAGTATACAGTAGAGATTTTTAAAGCAAGGAGCTGCATTTATTGGTAGACAAGGATGAGATTTCATTCTTTTGTGAAACACAAGGCCAACAAGGCCAGAGAAGTGCAGGCCTCTCTCCTCTAGTCATTTAAGTTTTATTTCTTGTAGCTTTCAATGACTCGTATTCAGTCTTTTTCTTTATATTTGCTCTTATCCCCGCAGCAGGTCAGATCATGCAGTTCATTCATTTTTCCAAACCTGAAACACGGTTGTATACACATAAAAAAAAAAAAATGTTTTCAAAGCATCCTGGAGGACAATCTGAGAGCTGGATTATCCACAGTGTACAATGTAAATATGTATCCTCGCAAATCAAGACCTTGAAATAAAAAGGAGACCTGAATGGGCTTAAAGTGCACTCTTTTGTAGAAGATAAAATGACGTAAATGAGGAGGGTAGTGAAGACTGATTACGTTCTTGGATTTTTTTTTATCTCTTTAGTTTAGCATACTTTATAAGAATCAAGTTATCGAGTTTCTACTGTAGTGAAAATTATATAGAAGCTTCCATCTCCATCTGAAAATACTAGCTGCCTGGCTGTTATATTGATCCAGTGGCTTCAGTACTTTCTTAATCACTTACATGGAATGAGCATGCAGGTATGGAGTTGCGTCTTCTTGCTCTGGTCCCATGAAGCCAAGACAGCCAGGCAACTAGCATTATAAGAAGGAGGTGAGAAAAGGCACAGGATTTCTGTAGTTTTATTACAAAGTGCATGACAGGAATAGTTAGTTGATATGATAGAAATGTGTTAGGAGCACCATGAGAATCCTGATTGCCTATACTGGAGGGCAATTGACAGCAGACAATTTGATTTTGCTTCTATCATTTGGCCATGAAGTTTTTTTATTTTTGGTGCAAGAAATTTACATTTGACAAGGACTTTTGTTCTTGTTATTAATATTAATACTACTACTATTTTAAGTGTGACCGTATACTTTTCATCATGATAATACTCTTTCATCTTTAAGGCCCAACTCAGGGGCTCCATGCACCACCACTGAGAGGACCCATTCCCCCTTTGATGCCCCCCCAGCAGTATGTTTTTTTTTTTTTTTAATTTACCTTTTTTTTTTCAAATGTCTTCTGGCCAGTCAAATCACATATAGGGGTTAATTTACTAGGCAAATAGACTGTGCACTTTGCAAAGTGCAGTAACACTCTGCAAATGCAGTTGCTCTAGAGCTTAGTAAATGAGGTAAGTCTTCACTTTGCAAACAATACCCAATCACATGCAAGGAAAATAATAAAACAGCCATTTTACATGCATGTGATTGGATGATGGAAGTCAGAAGAGCTTCTGCTCATTTACTAAGTCTCTGGAGCAACTGCACTTTGCAAAGTGCACAGTCTATTCACAGTAAATAAACCCCGCAGGGTTCTTTTCCTCTGTGGTCTTCCACCAATGGGTGGCCCTGATTATGGAGTGAGCAGCGCTGGAATGATAACATCAGCACTGTTCTCTGCATCAATACACTGTAAATGCAATGTATCAAGTTCAGAGGCGGGGCAATGACACCCTGCACTCACAGTACTTCCTCTGTTTTCCAGCAGCATTTCAACTGGAATACTGAGGACATCTTGTGGTAAAGGAAAGGTACTGCATGGCACAGCTCTGGATTGAAAAATTTCAGCCAGAGCTTCCTTTTTTTTTTTTTTTTAAATCTCAGGGGACAATCACAAAAAATAGCCTGGAATTGGGCTAATTTTTATTATTAGCAGCAGAAGCAACATTTAGATTTGGGGTATTTGAGGTTAAAATTTAGAGCTTGAGAAAGGTTCAGGTATAGTGAGAAGGTTAAAATGTAAAGCAAATCATAACCTAACTAAGCTTACCCTCATTCTAAGCCTAATTTATCTACCCTGTAAAAGGAAAGATGCCCATATATACCTATTCTGAAGTCGCTCCAGTCCGATCACATGATCTCTCTAGCGCTGGCTTGCAGAGTCTTTGCGGTGATATCATCCATAGGCTTTACCTCCCAACTCTGAGATGGGATATTAGCAAATGTATGTAAGCATAGGACACACCCCCTGTCACACCCTCTTAAAGGAGAACTATACAAAAAAAAAAAATATTAGTTAAACCCACAAATCCTTTTTTTTACCACTGCTATTCCTTTATACTGGCTTTTAAAGCGCAGTTCTGGCCTCGGGGGTCAAATTTAAATAAAAATACCCCCAGGACAGTCAGGGCTAGTACATTCCACAATGGATAGCCTCTGAACTGTCCCGGGTCGCACTTACCTGTAAGAAGAAATACTTACCTTGAAAAGTTCTTCTCCAGCGCTGCCATCTCAGATGTGGGCAGCTGAAGCCAGCGCGTCCTCTTCGGTGACGCTGAGTCCCACAATGCACTGCACCGGCCCCGCTCGTCACTTCCGGTGCAGGCGCGGCATCCCTGCACAGCTTCTGGGTTCCCGCATTGAACTCAACTCGCAGGCAGTTCACACTGCTAATCACTGGGGGTGTTATTACAAAGTTAACAACGCCCCCAGATCAGTTTGGATATCACAGCGCGAACTGTCAGTTCGGACATGAATCCGATCGCATAGGTGTGAACACCCATGCGATCCAATCCTGGTGTGGACCAAAAAAGGTCCTGTGCGACTTTGGTCTGAATGCGATGCAAATTCAGCCACACAATCAGTATGGCTGAATTTGCAATGCACAGACATAGCATGTGATTTGCAGAGCAGTGCGCTGTGATCAACATGCGATGTCTGACATCGCATATGTGTGAACCCGGCACTGAGGGACTATGTGAAAGCTTTTCCTACTACGGGGTGAGCGATACTGTCACTATATAAACAGTAGTTTAAACATACTACACTAAGACTAACAATAAGAAGCAGGATAAAATAAAATTAAATTTGACTTATACGTAAACATAATACCAAGTAGTGAACAGCTGAACTTCAAGCAAATATAAAAGGCATAAACAAATGTAGCCCTGTAAGGGCTCTTTCACACGGGCGGTCTGATCAGATGCCCCATTCAGCCCTATAGAGCAGCGGATGTCAGCGGTGACATGTCCACTGACACCCGCTGCCATCCGCATCCGATCCTGTCCGTGAAATCCAGACGGATGGAAACCCTATTTTCCATCCGTCCTGGGGATCGGATCGGATGAGAGCGGACAGGTGGTCCGCTCTCATCCGATTCCCCATAGGGAGCAGCGGGGGCTGTGACACCTCCCTCTCCGCACTGCAAGCAGAGACGGAGCTGTCATCCGCCGGCTCAGCGGGGATCGCGGATCGATCCCCGCTGAGCAGCACGGATCCGCCTACGGAGGCGGTCCGTGTGAAAGAGCCCTAAGACCCCTTTCACACTTATGCGACGCGATTTTACAACGCGATTTTGACGCGACTTTGCCACGATTTTGAAAGCAATGGCTATGGCTATATACCTCAAAACGCATTAAAATCGTGCCAAAGTAGTGCAGGAACTACTTTGAAGTCGGTGCGACTTCAAAACGCACAGATATGAATGGGGGCTCATTGAAAATAATGGAAAACGACTTGTCATGCGATTTTGCGGTCCAAAATCGCGGGACAAGTCGCACTAGTGTGAAAGGGGCCTTAAATGTATTTTTGAAATGTGAGCACTATACAGTAACTATCAGAATCTGGCTTGTCATCCAGCACAGCAGAGCTTATAGGGAGGTGGGGAAGAAGCACAAAGAACCAATTGTATATAGTAGTGCATGGAGAACACTGATAGAATAAAAGAGCAGAGGGATGAGCTCATCAATCTGCTGTGTGTCCCTTGCTCTGGCCAATCACAGGGGTAAAGGTACACAGGAGACCTGTAAGTGAAATTGAACTTGCAGCACATAAAGACCTGATTCCTTACCCTGCCAGGGCTGTGCTGTCACTGTGTAAATCTCCAGGATCACTTTGGCAGATAACACACCTCCCTTATATATATTTTTATCGGTGTTTTATCTGTTTGCCCAGATTCAGCTTTATGTGTAATAGGTAGAACAAGACACAGAGGACAGTGGGAGCGGCAGGGTAAACGACACTTGCAGCAGGCGTGCAATAAAAGAGATATTAGGTGTTTCACTGAGTGACAGGAGTGCACAATACAGGAAAGATAAAGCAATAAACTATTAGGCCAAAGGAGAGATTGTACACTCCTAATTCAGTCCATGAAATCTCTGCTCTGCTACAAATCATCATGCAGGTAGTAAGATTCCTCTCCCTTTTATCATTAGTTAAGATACAGTTTAGCACAGATGGATTATGGAATATACATAGGAGAAAAAACTGACACTGAAAGTGGGAATAAGAGCCAGAGCACCATCTGTTATATTCACAAGTCACTGTGGATAAGTGCTCAGTCCTGACAACTGCTAAAATTCATATCCAATGAGGAAGAGACAAACCCACCGAGGATTTCTTTTATTCTCACCATGTTGATCGAGTCACACTGGTCTGCATTAACCCCTTCTGGACTGGAAGGATTTGCCCCCTTAATGACCAGGCCATTTGTTGCGATTCGGCACTGCGTTAATTTAACAGAAAATTGCGCGGTCGTGCGGCACTGTACCCAAATAAAATTGATGTCATTTTTTCCCCATAAATAGAGCTTTCTTTTGGTGGTATTTGATCACCTCTGCCATTTTTATTTTTTGTGCTATAAACAAAAAAGTGCGACAATTAAAAAAAAACTATATTTTTCACAATTTGCTATTTAACATTCAAAAAAAATTTAAAAATCAACGGTTTTTATCTTTTTAGGCCAATTTGTTTTCTGCTACATATTTTTGGTAAAAGAAAAATCGCAATAAGCGTATTTTGATTGGCTTGCACAAAAGTTATCACATCTACAAACTAGGGGAAAGATTTATGTCATTTTTATTTTATTTTACTAGTGACGGCTGCCATGTCCGATTTTTAGCGGGACTGCGACATTGCGGCAGACAGATCGGACCCCTAACTGACATTTTTTACACTTTTGGGGGGACCTGTGACATTACTACAGTAATCAGTGCTAAAAATATGCACTAAGATACTATGTCTCACATAAAACCATAGGTCTCTGATAAAATGAATAAATTGGTAAAATAAAGTCCGTGATAAAACAAGTCCATCACCAACAGAGCTTCATGCGGGGTCGCAGTGGGAGATATGTTTCCAGTGTGGAACGCAGATATTCAATATGTCCCTCCACCTCACCACGTGTGAAACACCCAAATATACACGCTTACCAGATGTCTCTGTATTGAAGCCTGTAAGGTTATGTAATCACATCCGGACCATCCAAATGATCAAATCCTTGTGAGACCTGCTCACAGCTGTGATATCCTCAAAGATGCAGTGCATAGGAGGGAGTAAAAAATGCACATAGGGCAATATTGCTTGATAAAAACATGCACTTTTATTGGCTCCTCCCCCCCTCACCCATTACACTCACATCCAGTCAGTAAAAATACAGCATATAAACGAACAATGTAGGCACCACGGTCTCTGCCGGCCGCTTACTGGTCTCCCGCCCGCTCGTCAGCATTCCGGAAGTTCCCAATCTCAGTAGCTGTGCAGCGTGCCGTTGCCTGGGTGACCGCGCAAGTCACCGCCCTAACGCGTTTCGTCAGAGGACTTCAACGGAGAGCTCTGAGGATATCGCAGCTGTGAGCAGGTCTCACAAGGATTTGATCATTTGGATGGCCCGGATGTGATTACATAACCTTACAGGCTTCAATACAGAGACATCTGGTAAGCGTGTATATTTGGGTGTTTCACACGTGGTGAGGTGGAGGGACATATTGAATATCTGCGTTCCACACTGGAAACATATCTCCCACTGCGACCCCGCATGAAGCTCTGTTGGTGATGGACTTGTTTTATCACGGACTTTATTTTACCTATTTATTCATTTTATGAGAGACCTATGGTTTTATGTGAGACATAGCATCTTAGAGTCATATATTCGGACTAAGGATTTTAGTAACAGCGCTGCTTGTGCATATTGATTTATATTTATAATATGTATGATTAATACGCACCTCATTTATTGGTTTATTCATTTTTAGGCGGCAGCTCTTTTTGAATTATACTGCTGGTGTGTTAACGCACACCATTTGTACGAGTGCAGAGCGCTGGGTGATTGGGCTTTAAGTTTTTCTTGGTGCTCAGTCCTTTTTGAAAATATGCACGGTTACTGTAATAATGACACTGGCAGGGAAGGGGTTAACACAGTGGTGATCAAAGGGTTAAATGTGAGCCTAGGGGAGTGTTTTCCAACTGTGGGGGGGGGGTGTGCTTGTGAAATGACCACAGAGACCTGTGATCCTATATAGAAGGATCACAGACACTCTGTGATCAATTTGGAGAGAAGAACGGTCGGCTGTGTTTACAACAGCTGACTGTCCTTCTCTCTCAGCGGGGAGCGATCGCGGGTGCCCGATGGCAACCAGTGGGGGCAAGCTCACCCCCCAGCAACCAACGTAGAGCTACATGGGTTTGCACAGGAGAGCCAGCCTGCCACAATAAATGTGCGGTGGGCAGTCGGGAACCTGTTAATGAAAGCAAGCTTAACACAAGGGCACAGAAAATGATTATTCAATGTGTCTTGTTCACACCATTGAGGTGTGCTGCATTTTTATACAGTGCGACCCACGGTACCGCACAGCCAGCTCCAACATGCTACAGAGCATTGAATTGAATGAAATGTTAAAAAAGGTAATAAAATAAACAGTGTGATGTGTTATAACAACAGTGAGCAGAACTGTATTGGAATGTTACTTGTAACATTTCAATAAGGTTCTGTGATATAAAGAGTTATTAGTACAATGTATCTCCTAGCACACAATAGCGGCCATGCTCGACTCATTGGTATGAACAGGCCCTAAAGTAGGGTAGCAAATAAAAGAGTTGCATGCCCCAGATAAAACTATATAAACAACGTTTAGAAAGGGTATTAATCATTTATTGACAAATTAACCAGTGCATGCTAATGCAGCTAAATTTGATCAGGGCATCTACACTTCATACACATCAACCACATCTGAATATGAAATCATTTAGACATCCAAATTATGATTTTTGTTTTTTTTTTCAGGCAGGCTTGGTTAGCAAAGGAATCATTTGTGTTTAAAGTTCAACTCTAGGCATGAAAACCTAAAAATTTTAGATGTTTCTTAATAGCCATAAAGAATATAAATACGCTTTGTGTGCACCAAATGCTTTTGCTAACCTTATATTACCTTGTAAAAGTAATAGTGACATCATCACTGTGCTGTACATAGCCTGTGCAGAGAGCAGAGTTGTGGAAGGGGCCCAACAGCTCCATCCACTACAGGCTGGCGCTTCCCCTACCTAGAATAGTAAACTCCATATCGCCATGGGTTAACTTGAGAAAGGGGCATGGCCCTGAAATGCGCTGTTGCCGTGGATATGGCCTGACGCTGTGTGTGTGGGTGAGCTGTCACTCAAGCGGGTCTTCCCAGCGGTTAGCTCCCGGTGGTGTGAGCTTTCATCTTCCCTGACAGTTACCCATTTCATCTGTTATCCTGTTGCTGGATTTATCATCGGCTCTACCCATCTCTCTCTGCCCCTGTGGTCGGTTCCACGATGGAGTGAGAAGTGCAATCAGTGGAAGCAGATCCCCATTGCCTATTTCATACCGATTCCAGCATCGGACAAGCAGGTGCCTTGGGCTATTCTCCTGCATGTGTGCGGCTTGCTGCTTTCCCTCTCTGTGTACTTTACCAGCCTGACAGCCCCAGTTCTCATCCACCTCTCTGGCCAAGAGGCGGATGTGTGATTCATCCATCCATCCAGGTTTGTCACACTTTACACTATACAGCTGGCTGTTTGTTCTGCTCTTTGGAATGGGATACTTTGTGTTTATTTTGAAGAAACTTTGTTTACAATAAACATGTTAGGTTTCTTGTACACTACAGTAGGGATAGACCGATATGTTTTTTTCAGGGCCGACACCGATACCGATATTTTGGTCACAACGTATCGGTATCAGTCGATATGGGCCGATATTTTGTATATTTAAAGTTTTGAAAAATAAAGACAATTTTTGACACAAATCTGGTACTGAACATGTTAATTTTTGTTTAATGCTTAATGGCTGGCTTGCTGGCACCCTGTGGTCGGTGGCTGGCATCCTGTGGTGGGCGGGTGGGTGGCTGGCACAGGGCCTGTGGGTGGCTGGCTGGTACAGTGCCTGTGGGTGGCTGGCTGGTACAGTGCCTGTGGGTGGCTGGTACAGGGCCTGTGGGTGGCTGGCTGTCTGGCACCCTGTCTGTGGGTGGCTGGCTGGCTGTCTGGCACCCTGTGGTGGGTGGCTGGCTGGCACCCTGTGGTGGGTGGGTGGCTGGCACAGGGCCTGTGGGTGGCTGGCTGGTACAGAGACTGTGGGTGGCTGGCTGGTACAGAGACTGTGGGTGGCTGGCTGGCTGGTACAGTGCCTGTGGCTGGCTGGTACAGGGCCTGTGGGTGGCTGGCTCACTGGTACAGTGCCTGTGGCTGGCTGGTACAGGGCATGTGGATGGCTGGCTGGCACCGGGCTGCTGTGGGTGGGTGTATGGCTGTGATAAACTCCCACGAGACTGGTCCCGACTCCAGACGACGCTGTCCAAGGCGAGGGAGGCAGCCTAAGAAGGCAGAATGATGTCACAAAAATATCGGCAATATCGGCCAGTTCCGGGGCCGATACTGATATATCGGAGAAAGTGCATTTCGCCCACCGATATATCGACCTTGCCGATAATGGGTCTATCCCTACACTACAACTCCTAAACTTGAGTTTAGGAGCTTTTAGCATTTCTTTGTCAACTCCATAAAAGCCTATGGGATTGATTTACGAAAGGCAGTTAAGACTGTGCACTTTGCTAAGTGCAGTTGCTCCAGAGCTTAGTAAATTAAGTAAAGTTTCACTTTACATGCAATGAAAATAAAAAAACAGCATTTTTGCTTGCACATGATTGAATGATGAAAATTAGCAGAGATTCTATTTATTTACTACGCTTTGGAGCAACTTTGCAAAGTGCACAATTTGCCGTTAGAAAAAGTATTCATACCCCTTGAAATTTTTCTACATTTTGTCTTGTTACAACCAAAAACATTAATGTATTTTTTTCTGATTCAGCTTCGGGATCGGGGCACCACCAGTGCAGAGCTTGCACGCACAGTGAGGCAAAGACATTTGGAAGATGGCCTGGTGTCAAGAAGGGCGTGCCTCGCTGCTGACAGCCTATCTATGTATTCTTGATGTGTGCATATCCATGGGATGTCTGTAAGTGTACTTGCTTTATTTTAACCAATACATTTTTAGCAGTATTACACTATGTTTTGCTCCTTTTCGGTTTATTTCCAATACATCGGTTGAATTGGAGCCCCCCTTTGTGTTTATATATCCGCTACGAGATTACACTGGAACATCCGAGGACATCACACCGGTCTGGATAACCCACCATACACCATACCAAACCAAGCTGGTTTGACCTAAATACTATATGGTATTTTGGGTCCTACTTTTCTGGTGAGCGCATACAATATCATTCCCCGTTGGTGTTGGGATCTGCCGTGCACTGTGATCACTCATTGCAAAGCTGGACACTTCCTTGTCACCATTGTCACTTGGGACTGTTATTTTATGTTTGATTTTCAGTTCAACTTCACTTGGGACTGTTTGACCTTCACTTCATTATATACGTTCATATGTATATCTACACAATGTTTAATTAGCGCTGCACTGTTTATATTGTTTTTACCTTTAATGCTTGATGTGAATAGATGAAAAGCGTACACCTGTTGTCCAAGCATAGTAAAGTCAGCCAATTTGTGCAATGCAGTAATGCAACCTTTTTTTTTTTTTTTTTGTAATTCCTTTATTTTTGAAAAAGTTGCAACTAATAAATATATGTAAAAACAACCCATATTAACCAATAACAAAGAAAATTCCACAGTTAAATAAAGGTTGTCAGCATTCAATGAAACGCTTAAAGCACATACCATAGCATCAGGAGAAACCTCCAACATACACTCATGAGCTCCTAAAGTGCAACCAAATATAATAAAGTGTACTGGGGTGTACTTGACACCCCTATGGCCAGTATGACCCAAAAAGGGAATATAGAAATAAACAATATATGTCAAATAACTGCAAGGAGGAATGCCCGTAAACTGGGCCAGATGCACGGTATGGAGAAGAAAAAAAAAAGGGGGGGTAGGAAGGAAGAGGGGGCAATCAGTGACGGGGAGAGGAAGGGGGTCATGCAACCAGCCGCTTTTGAGCCCATGGGCTGCATATCCATGAATATACTGTATATGAAGATGGCCGCATTGTGGCTCCTATTGTGCTATAGGCTGTGTTACTCCATTACCATCACAACCAGGCCTACTATTGCTGACAGCTGGAAAAAATACATACTACCACATCCCCTGAGATCCATTCAGCCAGAAAGGATATTACTCTCAAATTCATTCTTCAAACGTCCTTTGATTACCCAGACTGTGCCCTTGTCATCAGCAGATTGAAAAATTACTTATTGATGGAAAGGATGAAAAACATTAGCATGGCCATCACAAGCTATATATAGACTAGCAAGATTGATAGTGTGAGTGCTTAATTGTTGGACATACTGTTTTATCAATGCTTAAACTTTATCAACAGTATAATAAGCATTTGTCTATGTCATTAAATTTCTGTGTTAAGAACTCAAGGTAACAATCAATGGAAAACTGCAAAACAAATTTAAAAATGAACTTGTGCTTTGTCTAGGGTAGGGTTACTGATGGCCCCTTTACCTTCTCTGTTCTGCTACTCAATTTACCTATAGGGGAAAGACAAAAAAGGGACTTGGATAACTCTCGCACACAAATCTTCCATAGCAAACTAAATATTACACTGGGTTCTCTACACAGAGTCTACTACAAGTTTAATAACTGTTGAGATTGCTGACACGAGGTGAGGACTATGCTACATATATTCTGGGACTGCAAACTTATCAATAGTCATCAGTCAAATAGGTGATATTGGGCACCATGTGCAGTGACCCAGCCATGTGCCTCTCACATGGTGACGGAGCACCCTCTTTCTCAACCCTAAAGGTCAAAGAACTTGTAAAAATGGAAGCCTCAACAGGCTTCCTCAAAAATACAACAGTCCAACTGGTGATTATGTGTACCATGTCCAATGGCATGAGAATTAATTCCACCACACGCCTCTTACATTTAACCCAGCTCCCTCTTTCTAATTAAAAAATCTCTCCTACCAGACACTTACCTCGAGGATGCTAGGGCCCGTATACCCGCTCTTTGGAAAAAAGACACCACACATACTATATCTCTTTGGTTTGCACCACACATACTATATCTCTTTGGTTTGGCACAGTCAAAGGACCTGGAAAGGGAAGACAGTCTCCCTCAAAAATACAGAGGAAACATTTAAAATTACCTTGACTTCTTGGACCATATATTCTGAGAATGCAAACATATCCATCACTTCTGAACAACAGTTCAGCTGGTGATTTTGCGCATCATGTCCAATGACCTGAGAAATAACCCAGTCATATACCTTTTAAACTTGACTTGAACTCCCTGTTTCAAAACACAAAAAGGGAGATTTATTGAAATGGTGCACATAGAATCTGGTGCAGCTGTGCATAGTAACCAATCAGCTTCTAACTTCAGCTTGTTCCAATTAAGCTTTGTCAATAAAACCTAGTAGCTGATTGGTTACAATGCACAGCTGCACCAGATTCTGTGTGCACCAGTTTTAGTAAATCTCGCCCAAAAGCTTCCCTACCAAATACTTTAGGTTGCTAGTACCTGTATATACAAGCTCTCTGGAAGTAAGACACTCCCTCTACTGTGTCTCTTTGGTTTGCAAAGGTCAAAAAAATTGTATGGAAATTGAAGACTTAAACACTGAGGAAACATTTCAACTTGGACTTCCTGGGTCATATATTCTGGTAATACAAACAAATCCATCCTTATTGGACAACAGTCCAACAGGTGATATTGCACACCATGTCACAATCACTTGAGAAATTACCTCACCATGACAGGGATCCCTATTTCTAATAACAAAAACTTTTTTTCGTTTCAACAATAATGTCCTCTCCTCTTAAATTCTTGCTGCTTTACCCCTCCTCTTCACAATGTGACTTATTTATATAACCTTCACTCCTGCCCTCTGTATTACTGCACTCATCACCTCCTCCTAATCTTGATCCCACCTTCTGACATAAACATAAAGTCTGGGATACTGGGCATGTAAACACATAAATCTCACTCCCCTGATTAGGAGATGTTTTCCCAAATCTTGACCCTCCGCTATCTAACCCTCAACCCCACACCCAGCACCTTTCTTCTGCTGGCACACTCTACTTTTTACTGCTCTGATTCCCTTTTATTGTGCCCTTTGGATTGCCCACTCTGTCTGTAAGAAATTGGACCTCTGTCCATGACCTCTTCATCTCCAACTCGGTTTGCCTTTTCTGAAACCTGCCTTCAGGAATCTGACTCTGCCTCTCCAGCTGCCCTCTTCCATGGTGGCTTCCACTGGACTCACTTATTAGAACCCAGTGAATGTAAGAAAGGCGGAGTTGAAATTCTCATATCCCCACAAAGCACATTTCAGATATTTATTTGCCTACCTCTCTATAACTCTCCTCTTTTGAAGCACATTGTATTTCTCTCTTTTACCCAGTTTCTCTGAGGATTGTTGTAATTTATTGGCCTCCTGGACCAGTATCAAGCTTCCTTAATGATTTTTCTGCCTACCCTATTTTCTCTCCTCTGAAATGTCTGCTATCATTCTTGGTGACTTCAACATCCCTTTTAACACTAACATCCCTGCTACCACTCAACTTCTCAACCTAACCCCATCTTTTCAATTAAACAGTATCTTTTATTGAAAATAGTGTCTTACATTTGAAAAGATAAACGGTACAACATATAGTACAGCAGAAATAAGTATAGAACAGTAAAACTTTTAACAGGGGTTTTCCATCCCGGACATATAAGACCTTATGCAAGATGGAACATATTTAATCAATGAACTCCGTTTCCAATCCAATAGCATGTCTCCAGATCAACAAAGAGGCAGCCACGAAAGAGAAGAAGCTACAGTCTTAATGATTACCAGGCACACAAAAACGGGGTTCAGTTTTATCATATATATATCATCCACATGTCTCAGTAGTCTGAAGCCACCTATCCCAAATTGTATGATATTTAAGAGGACATCCTTTATGGATATTTATACATTTTTTATATGGCAGAGTGGTGTTAATTTCTGTTAGCCACTCCTGAAAGACAGAAGGCTGCTCCCTCATCCATCGCTTGGCAATGAGTTTTCTGTCTGAGAAGCGGGTTTCCTCCAAGAAGGTAATGTTGAATTTATCAAGACCTATGTCTGGAAAAGTTCCTAGCAGGCATGGTTTAGGGATTAGTGTTAGGGGAGAACCCATATTATCATGTAGAAACTGAACGATTTGTTTCCAATAATTTAGAATTTTAGGACATTGCCCAATTAAATATATAAAGTGCCAAGGTCATTTTTAGACCTTGGGCAAAGAGTACTCTGGTTTGCTTTATATCTTGCCACTCTAACTGGTGTAAGATATGAACGATGCAAGATGTATATTTGGGTAAGGCGGACTGACAGCTTGGGAGACACCAACTTGCACGTCTCTAACGCCTCACTCCACGCCTCATCCTCCATGCTATCCACATCTCTTTCCCATCTAGATTTAATAGTATAAGCAAGAACAGTAGAAGATGGTTCGTGTAAAGTGTAGATATTAGTTTTTTTGAGTCTGTACCAATCACTATTTCCATAACAGATATAGGTTCTTCACTATTTCCATAACAGATATAGGTTCTTCACTCTTTCCATAACAGATATAGGTTCTAGGCAGGGTATATTGTTAAGAAATTGTTTTTGAAAGGCGTGGTGAAGCTGTAGGTACCTAAAAAACATTTGATTTGGTAGTTGAAACTCTTCTTTTAAACTATCAAAGGGTTTAAGAGTACCATCAGTTAATATGTGGGACAGGTAGCAGATGCCTCTGGAACTCCATACACCCAAGTCAGGAATAGTTCTAAACTCCTGAAGAGAAGAGTTATGCCACAATGGTGTGAATGAATGAAATTGAGGATGTTCAGGTTTGTCTGATATAACATCCCATATACGTCTGTAATGATAAAGAAGGAATTTATTGTCTCCCACATTCTCTGCCCCCCGTAATCCCCTCAGTATTACATATAAAGGGTGAATTACAGGATGTGACCATTTGGGACAAAGAAGGGTGACAAATCTACGTTTATCTATTTTGGTCAGGTGGAACAACTGGGACAATTGAGCTGCTAGGTAATATACGTTTATATCGGGAAATGGAGTGCCTCCAAGGTCTGTGGGGTTTTTAAGGTTTCGCCATGGTACCTTGTGCCTACTGGTTCCCCATACAAACGGTTTAAGTAACGCTTTCATAGATTTTAAATATTTGAGAGGCAAGTAGACTGGTGAGTGCCATAGAACATACAAAATCTTGGGAAGAAGTATAATTTTTATCAGATTAATGCAACCCATCACTCCAATTGGCAATTTGGGCCAGGTTTGCGTTTTAATTTTAATCAGAGTGAAAAGGGGTTGAACATTATATATTATATAATCCACTGGGGATTTAGTGTTTTGGATCCCAAGGTATTTGAAACAATTGGCCCTCTTTAGTGGAAGATCTATATGTTTAGAAGTGGGTGGAAAACTATCTAATGGGAGTATTTGCGACTTGTTCCAGTTGACCCTAAGACCAGAAAAAAGTCCCAAACTTTTCTATGACAGTGACAAGCATTTCTTTCTGACAGGTCCAATGTGGGCTTCCTAATCTCATTGATCTTGGACAAGGCCTCGGCCTTGGCGAATCCCTTATGGGAGAACAATAATCCTGTGATACTCAAATTGATCAAAAGGCAGCGCTAACAGGTATATATAAATAATAAATCCGTGTATACTGTAATAAAATTAGTAAATAAAGTGCACAATGTGATCAAAAGGTTACAAAATTCATAAAAATTCATAAATATTAAGGTGCATAAGTACAGTGCAATCATATGTCCATCGTGCAACCATATATATTAGTGCAAAAATAAATAAAGTGCAGTCCAAAAGATGGTTCCCTCAGTGGAACTAAAGTGCTGGAAGGTGCTTAGATAATCCACAAAAAGTGCCCAGGTGCTCTCAAGAAGAAGACCCCCTATGGGGATGCACTCACCAGTTCTAGAAAAAAAGGAAGCCTTAAGCTCACACAATGTCCCCTGGACGGATGGATGGATCCAGCACAGCCTCTTTAAGGATGCCTTTCTATTAACTCCTCTCCACTTAATTCACGACCGTGTGTTATAAACGAGAAAAGGAGCCATACATAGTGAAGCCCGTAGGTAATTTATTAAAAAGCAAAAAGAAAACTACTCACAAGCGTTAGATTGTATTGAGCATTGGGTACAATCACATAGAAGTCATCCAACTTCCGCGTACGCTGCCGGCGTGCGTTCCACGGTTGTTTACAGGAGATGACATTATGTATTGCTCCGCTGCCCGGAAGTGCGTCAACGCGCTTCACCCGCCTTTTTTGGGCGTTATCAAAGACATCACTTCCGCCGATCCCTGCTGAGCAGGCGGATGACAGGTCCGTCTCCGCTCTGGTGCGGAGACAGAGGTGTCAGATCACCGCTGTCCTCTATGGGGGAATCGTTTGAGAACGGACCACCTGTCCGTTCTCATCCGATCCGCCAGACGGATGGAAAATAGGGTTTCCATCCGTCTGGATTTGACAGAGAGGATCGGATCGGATGTCAGCGGACATGTCTCCACTGACATCCGCTGCCTCAGAGATGCATGGGGCATCCGTACAGATCCGCCTGAAAAACTGACACGCGGATCTGAATGGACCGTATGTGTGAAAGGGGCCTTAAGGTTTTGGAGTGGCCTAGTCAAACTCCTGACTTAAATCCGAATGAGATGCTGTGGCATGACCTTAAAAAAGCCGTTAATGCACAAAAACTCTCCAATGTGGCTGAATTAAAACAACTCTGCAAAGAAGAGTGGCCACAATTCCTCCACAGCCATGTGAAGCCATTGCCAGTTATTGCAAACACTTGATTGCATTAGTTACTGCCAAGGATGGCACAACCAGTTATTAGGTTTAGGGGCCAATTACTTTTTCACACAGGGCCAGACAGGTTTGGATAGCTTTTTTCCCTTAATAAATTAAATCATTATTTAAAAACTGTATTTTGTATTCATGTGGGTTATCTTTGTGTAATATTAAAATTTGTTGGATGATCTGAATCATTTGGGTGTGACAAATATGCAAAAAAATTAAATCAGGAAGGAGGTAAATACTTTTCCATAGCCCTGTATATATCTACTCTATCCTATCAATCTAGACTATATTGTCAAAAGTATTGGGACGCCTGCCTTAACACACACAAATTAACTTTAATGGCATCCCAGTCTTAGTCCGTAGGGTTCAATATTGAGTTGGCCCACCCTTTGCAGCTACAACAGCTTCAACTCTTCTGGGAAGGCTTTCCATATGGTTTAGGAGTGTGTCTATGGGAATGTTTGATAATTCTTCAAGAAGGGCATTTGTAAAGTCACACATGATGTTGGACAAGAAGGCCTGGCTTGCAGTCTCCACTCTAAATAATCTAAAAGGTCTTCTATCGGGTTGCGGTCAGGACTCTGTGCAGGCCAGTCAAGTACCTCCACCCCAAACTCACTCATTTCTGTCTTTATGGACCTTGTTTCGAGCACTAGTCCAAATCATTTGGTGGAGGGGAGATTATGGTGTTGGGTTGTTTTTCAGGGGTTGGGCTTGGCCCCTTACTTCCAGTGAAGGGAACTCTTAAGGCGGCAGCATACCAAGACATTTTAGACAATTTCATGTTCCCAACTTTGTGGGAACAGTTTGGGGATGGCACCTTCCTGTTCCAACATGACTGCGCACCAGTGCACAAAGCAAGGTCCATAAAGACATGGATGAGCGAGTTTGAGGTGGAGGAACTTGACTGGCCTACAGAGTCATGACCTCAAACCCACAGAACCCCTTTGGGATGAATTAGAGAGAAGACTGCGAGCCATGCCTTCTCTTCCACAAAAAGTGCTTGAACTCACAAATGCGCTTCTGGAAGAATGGTCAAACATTTCCATAGACACACTCCTAAACCTTGTGGACAGCCTTCTCAGAAGAGTTGAAGCTGTTATACCTGCAAAGGGTGGGCCAACTCAATATTGAACCCTACAGACTAAGACTGGGATGCCATTAAAGTTCATGTGCGTGTAAAAACAGGTGTCCCAATACTTTTGACAATATAGTGTATCTATCTATCTATCTATCTATCTATCTATCTATCTATCTATCTATCTATCTATCTATCTATCTATCTATCTCAAATAATATACATTGTATGTAATGAATGCTTCTGCATCCTATGGGGTCTATTTATAAATTATTTTAACCTAAGATCCACATAGCTTTCACCCCAGATTCACACATTTTTCACATAATTTTTAATTAGAAACATTTGTAAATGGTGGGTGAAAGTTGGGTGATTCGTAGGTGAAAACAATACATAGATCCCTGTATCTTTAACTTAAAAAATAAATAAATAAATAAATGAAAGAAGGCATGGATGAATATTGCTGTATTGGGTATACTTGGGTTTTGTCAGCAGTCCTAGCAATCAGTCACCATCCTGTACCTTGGTATCAGTGCCCACCTCCCTACTTTTCTTTGCCCCCGGGTTCTGTCATTACCCTTCTATGTACGTATGCACCAGTGGAAGAGTGCACATAATTCATATTTTATATAAACAGTTGATTTGCTTTACTAAAACTGGAGAGTGTAAAATCTGGTACAGCTGTGCATGGTAGCCAATCAGGTTCTAACTTCAGCTTGTTCAATTAAGCTTTGACAAATAAACCTGGAAGCTGATTGGTTTCTATGCAGAGCTGAACCAAATTTTGCACTCTCCAGTTTTATTAAATCACCCCCACAGTATGCATATTAAACAAGTAATGTCAGGCAGACTGTCACTGGCTCTCCCTGTCTATGTCGGGGAAAGACGTGCCCTCCCTCCTTGCTCCATGTTAATTGCAGGGCCTGCGGTGCAGACAAGCAAGATGATCCTGGAGACTGCAGTGCCTCACATGCCCCTTGTACACTGGCACTGCCAGGCTGGCAGGGCCAGGAAACGCCCGAAGTTGAGAATCTTGGAAATGCCTGCTGTGTGTCAGACGTTTTCTCCACAGACACCAGGGAGCCATCAGACAGCACACTCACATGGACATCTATGAATCCAGCGATCACTAGCAAACACAGACTCACACATAAAGCCATGCACTGCCATAGCTCATTCAATCAAAATATTACGCCATTAATTAATAATATGCCATCGCCTTTCACTGACTGCTGTAAGATAATTATTTCTGATTGATTGCTATGGGTGAAAGCACTGTGCATGCGATTGCTGCTTTTTGCATTGCCTTAGTACATACAGTATTATGTAACAGCAGGGGTTAGAGTCCAGGATTATAACAAGATATAAAATGGATTTAATAATGTGAAGGTCAGAGTTTTGTGTGAAAACAGGAAGACGATGGAAATCACAATTGTCTGGGGAGGACAGAAAGTTCCAATGTCATAGCTCCCCCCCCCCCCCTCGCCCTAAAAATACACCTTTCCACCCTCAAATCACCATTACTCTACTTATTCCTGAAAGCCCGCGGAACCTGATGTTTATTAAATGCCGCTTGCTCCTTAGAAGTCTCTCTCCCCCTCCCATTTAATAATCATTCTTTATAGAAAATGACAGAAGAGAGAACGCCTTTGAAGCAATGACATTGCAAAGATTAAAAGTCCCCATTCCTGGTGAATTAGTGTGAGTGATCTGCTATTGTAGTGTAGAAATGCTGCCGTAGCCCACCTCTACTAATGGGGCATAAATATTTCACATGGATCCAGCCTGAGTGCACAGGGGCCTATTTAACAAGGCAGTGCAGAGAGCCGCAATGTGCAGTAACCCACGGCAACGACAGGCAACCCCCCCCCCCCCGATCAGCTTAGTCTGGCCACACATACGGGCATCTGACTGCAGCCCCTTACACCATCCTACCTACAGGCAATATGGACTAGCCACCCTACTGAATACGGTCTGATCTCCCCACCACTGCCTATAGAGCGGTACTGCGCAAAGTCAAGGGGCCCC
The DNA here is from genome assembly GCF_965119305.1 of Pelophylax lessonae. NCBI lineage: Eukaryota > Metazoa > Chordata > Amphibia > Anura > Ranidae > Pelophylax > Pelophylax lessonae. The sequence continues at coordinate 87,242,520 of NC_138779.1, read as the reverse complement.
AACCCATTCGTGTTTTATTAGCCGATAAAATGTTTGCAACCAGACCAATCGCTCAACAGTGATCCAATTTGATCGCTCATGAGCCAACCAAGATTTGACAGGCCTTATCATATGTTCACACAATTTCAAACACTTGTAACCAGCTCCCAATCGCAAAATGATTGGATTAGATCGAAGGATCACGGCAGCCTCCCAGTAGCACATTTTCAATACCATTACCAGTTTGGAATGGAACCGCTGGTGGTAGGTTGACTTGATCTGATCAGAGTTTCTGCTGGCCATAGAAGGACAATTGGTAGTTGGTTGCCATGGGTGACAGCAGTCAGCCATATTATATTTTATACATATATATTTATGTATATTTCATACCCACTATGGCAGTGCTAAGGTGTGCATTCTATTTGTGTGTGAGTGTGTTATATATGTATGTATTTAGTACAATTACAGCGATCCTAGGGTATACATACGTGAGAGTATTTTGTATATATATATATATATATATATATATACATATATATATATATATATATATATATATATATACATACACACACATACACACACACACAGTATATTTTATTTAGAAATTAACAATTCCAGAATTTCTGAGCTATAGAAATATATTACTGTGTGTCTGATATATATATATATATATATATATATATATATATATATATATATATATATAATATATAGGTAATGAAATGCTGTCATTGTTTTATATTATATCAATATTTAAAAAAATGTATATATATATATATATATATATATATATATATTTTTTATTATAACAATTCCTGCAGTCCTGAGCTATACATATATATTTGTGTTTTTTATATATTAAAAAAAAAAAAGAAAACAAATAGACCATATCGTTGGAATTTTTATTTTTTGTATAGAACTATTCCTGATTCATATATATATATATATATATATATATATATATATATATATATATATATATATATGTGTATATATATATATATATATATATATATATATATATATATATTGGACGGGAGGTAAATAAATATATACTCACATTGCATAATTATAACATATTATAAAACAGTGACAGCATTCCATAATCTAGATATTTATTAGGAGAAAAAAAAAAAAAAAATATATATATATATATATATATATATATATATACAAATACACACACACGTATATATAGCTCAGCGTTGCTGGGATTGTTATTTATACGTATTTATCATACTGTGCATACATAAAACAATTCCTGCAATCCTGATCTATATAGATGTATATACGAAAATAAATATATGTATAGATCAGAATTGCTTTTGTAAAACAATGCCAGCAATCATGATCTATATGTATATATATTTATTTAAAAAAATACATATATACACACACACATGTATATATATATATATATATATATATATATATATATATATATATACACACACACACACACACAGATCAGCATTATGAAAAAAATATATATATGCACACACACACTATATGTATGTGGATGTATATAGTTGAGGATTGCTGGGGTGGCTGTACCAATATATATATATATATATGTATATACAGTATGTAGTTGATGTGTGTATATGAGAGATGAGAGTTGCAGTAGTGCTGGCAGTGACTTGGTGACAGGTGCTCCTAACAATACCCAGCCTGTGTGCCTCCTCCACTGTTGTGTCCATGCAGATGAGAAGTAGCAGTGAGTCGGTGTCAGCTTGCAGCATACCTTCTGCACACAGGCAGCACATGATGCAAGGTGTATGGGCAGCTTACCCAAAATCCTGGTCCATGGATTTGAAGAAGAATTTGTAATTGTGGACGGGTCTGTTGCTGAGGACATTCTTGAAATCGGCTAGGGTGACTTTGTCCGGGCAGACGGGCAGCTTGACCAGATAAGGGGTCTCCTCTTCATCTATATGGTAGATGATTTTAGTCTCAGCCATGGGCAAGGAAATGTCATAGGGGGGGTGCACCCCCCACCCCCCCTCCCCCCTGAATGGCAGAAGGCTCCCCTCCTCTATGGAAGGCAGGACAGGCTCAGGCCGGGCTGATGGAAGAACAGAGGCAGCCAGAAGTCGGGCTCTTCTCCCTGCCAGGCACTCAGTAGGATCTGACAATCCAATGTTCCAGGGCAAAACAGGAAGGGAGATGCAGAATCCTGATCCTGACTGTACTGGGAAATGGCTGCGCATATAGGGCACTCCGCTCCCCGCAGCGCCCTCTAGCCGCACGCTGCGGTATGGCGCCCCTTACTTTTCTGGCTCAGTCCAAAGTAAATACACTTGGTTCACATTCCCTTTAGTCATCCCTTTTATACTCTGATAATAACTGACCTTCACATTATTTATTTATTTATTTTTTAAAACAAAGAGACTGACGGCTGAAACCATCTACCCTGCAGTATAGTTTTTGCAATTATTTTGCAGCAAAACAGATTAACTCAGAGCTTTCCAACCTTTTTACAATGGAAGAATCCTTGGACTAATGTTCAGGGCTCAGGGACCCTGCTAAAATCATTCTGTCTATAGTCCATGGTATGAGTCTGTCTATAGCTCATGGTATAATGATATATCTAGCTCATTGTATGATGATGCCTATAGATCATGGTATGATGTCTGTAGCTCATTGTCTATAGATCATGGTATGATCATGTAAAAAGATATTGGAATGATTCTGTCTATAGCTCATGGTATGATGAGGTCTAAAGATCATGGTATGATGATGACTATAGAATAGATCATGGTGTGATGAGGTCGATAGATCATGGTATGATTATATCTATAGATCATGGTATGATGATGTCTATAGATCATGGTATGATGAGGTCTATGGATCATGGTATGATGATGTCTATAGCTCATGGTATGATTCCATCTATAGCTCATGGTATAATGATATCTGTAGCTCATTGTATGATGATGTCTATAGTTCATGGTATGATGAGGTCTATAGATCATGGTATGATAAGGTCTATAGATCATGGTATGATTATACCTATAGCTCATGATATGATGTCTATAGCTCATGGTATGATGATGTCTATAGATCATGGTATGATGAGGTCTATAGATCATGGTATGATTATATCTATAGCTCATGGTACGATGATGTCCATAGCTCATGGTACGATGATGTCTATAGCTTATGGTAGGATGATGTCTATAGCTCATGGTATGATGAATTCTATAGCCTATGGTATGATTCTGTCTATAGCTCATGGCATGATTATATCTATAGCCCATGGTAGAATAATGTCTATAGATCATTGTATGATGATGTCTATAGCTCATGGTATGATTATATCTATAGCTCATAGTATGATGATGTCCATAGATCATGGTATGAAGATGTCTATAGATCATGGTATGATGATGTCTATAGCTCATGGAATATTAATGTCTATAGCTAATGTTATGATGATGTCTTTAGCTCATGGTATGATTCTGTCCATAGCTCATGGTATAAATGATATCTGTCGCTCATTGTATGATGATGTCTATAGATCATGGTATGATGATGTCTATAGCTCATGGAATGATTATGTCTATAGCTCATGGTATATTGATGTCTATAGCTCATGGTATGATGAGGTCCATAGATCATGTTATGATCATGTCCATAGATCATGGTATGATGAGGTCTATAGATCATAGTATGATCATGTCCATAGATCATGGTATGATCATGTCTATAGATCATGGTATGATGAGGTCTATAGATCATGGTATGATGATGTCTATAGATCACGGTATGATTATATCTATAGCTCATGGTATGATGATGTCTACTCTATAGATCATGGTACGATTATATCTATAGATCATGGTATGATTATATCTATAGCTCATGGTATGATGATATATATAGATCATGGTATGATGAGGTCTTTAAATCATGGTATGATGATGTCTATAGATCATGGTATGATGAGGTCTATGGATCATGGTATGATGATGTCTACAGCTCATGGTATGATTCCATCTATAGCTCATGGTATGATTCCATCTATAGCTCATGGTATGGTGAGGTCTATAGCACATGGTATGATGATGGCAATGGCTCATGGTATGATGATGTCTATAGATCATGGTATGATAAAGTCTATAGCTCATGGTATGATGATGTCTATAGATCATGGTATGATGATGTCTATAGCTCATGGTATGATGATGTCTATAGATCATGGTATGATGAGGTCTATGGATCATGGTATGATGATGTCTATAGCTCATGGTATGATTCCATCTATAGCTCATGGTATAATGATATCTGTAGCTCATGGTATGATGATGTCTATAGATCATGGTATGATGATGTCTATAGTTCATGGTATGATGAGGTCTATAGATCATAATATGATTAGGTCTATAGATCATGGTATGATTATACCTATAGATCATGGTATGATGTCTATAGCTAATGGTATGATGATGTCTATAGATCATAGTATGATGATGTCTATCGTTCATGGTATGATTTTGTCTATAGCTCATGGTATGATGATGTCTATAGATCATGGTATGATGATGTCTATAGATCATGGTATGATTATATCTATAGCTCATGGTACGATGATGTCCATAGCTCATGGTACGATGATGTCTATAGCTTATGGTACGATGATGTCTATAGCTCATGGTATGATGATGTCTATAGCTTATGGTACGATTATATCTATAGCTCATGGTATGATGAATTCTATAGCCCATGGTATGATTCTGTCTATAGCTCATGGCATGATTATATCTATAGCCCATGGTAGAATAATGTCTATAGATCATTGTATGATGATGTCTATAGCTCATGGTATGATTATATCTATAGCTCATAGTATGATGATGTCCATAGATCATGGTATGATGATGTCCATAGATCAAGGTATGATGATATCTATAGCTCATGGTATGATGATGTCTAAAGCTCATGATATGATGATCTCTATAACTCATGGTATGATGAGGTCTATAGATCATGGTATGAATATGTCTATAGATCATGGTATGATGATGTCTATAGCTCATGGTATGATGATGTCTATAACCCATGGTATGATGATGTCTATAGCTCATGGTATGATTATATCTATAGCTCATGGTATGATGATGTCCATAGATCATGGTATGATGATGTCTATAGCTCATGGTATGATTCTGTCTATAGCCCATGGTATAAAGATATCTGTAGCTCATGGTATGAAGATGTCTATAGATCATGGTATGATGATGTTTATAGCTCATGGAATATTAATGACTATAGCTAATGGTATGATGATGTCTTTAGCTCATGGTATGATTCTGTCTATAGCTCATGGTATAAATGATATCTGTCGCTCATTGTATGATGATGTCTATAGCTCATGGAATGATTATGTCTATAGCTCATGGTATATTGATGTCTATAGCTCATGGTATGATGAGGTCCATAGATCATGTTATGATCATGTCCATAGATCATGGTATGATGAGGTCTATAGATCATAGTATGATCATGTCCATAGATCATGGTATGATCATGTCTATAGATCATGGTATGATTAAGGGTCTATAGATCATGGTATGATGATGTCTATAGATCAGGGTATGATTATATCTATAGCTCATGGTATGATGATGTCTACTCTATAGATCATGGTATGATTATATCTATAGATCATGGTATGATTATATCTATAGCTCATGGTATGATGATATATATAGATCATGGTATGATGAGGTCTTTAGATCATGGTATGAATATGTCTATAGATCATGGTATGATGATGTCTATAGCTCATGGTATGATGATGTCTATAGCCCATGGTATGATAATGTCTATAGCTCATGGTATGATTATATCTATAGCTCATGGTATGATGATGTCCATAGATCATGGTATGATGATGTCTATAGCTCATGGTATGATTCTGTCTATAGCCCATGGTATAAAGATATCTGTAGCTCATGGTATGAAGATGTCTATAGATCATGGTATGATGATGTCTATAGCTCATGGTATGATGATGTCTATAGCTCATGGTATGATTCTGTCTATAGCCCATGGTATAAAGATATCTATAGCTCATGGTATGATGATGTCCATAGATCATGGTATGATGATGTCTATAGCTCATGGTATGATTCTGTCTATAGCCCATGGTATAAAGATATCTGTAGCTCATGGTATGAAGATGTCTATAGATCATGTTATGATCATGTCCATAGATCATGGTATGATGAGGTCTATAGATCATAGTATGATCATGTCCCTAGATCATGGTATGATCATGTCTATAGATCATGGTATGATGAGGTCTATAGATTATGGTATGATGATGTCTATAGATCACGGTATGATTATATCTATAGCTCATGGTATGATGATGTCTACTCTATAGATCATGGTATGATTATATCTATAGATCATGGTATGATTATATCTATAGCTCATGGTATGATGATATATATAGATCATGGTATGATGAGGTCTTTAGATCATGGTATGATGATGTCTATAGATCATGGTATGATGAGGTCTATGGATCATGGTATGATGATGTCTATAGCTCATGGTATGATTCCATCTATAGCTCATGGTATGATTCCGTCTATAGCTCATGGTATGGTGAGGTCTATAGCACATGGTATGATGATGGCAATGGCTCATGGTATGATGATGTCTATAGCCCATGGTATGATGATGTCTATAGCTCATGGTATGATTATATCTATAGCTCATGGTATGATGATGTCTATAGCTCATGGTATGATTCTGTCTATAGCCCATGGTATAAAGATATCTGTAGCTCATGGTATGAAGATGTCTATAGATCATGGTATGATGATGTCTATAGCTCATGGAATATTAATGTCTATAGCTAATGGTATGATGATGTCTTTAGCTCGTGGTATGATTCTGTCTATAGCTCATGGTATAAATGATATCTGTCGCTCATTGTATGATGATGTCTATAGATCATGGTATGATGATGTCTATAGCTCATGGAATGATTATGTCTATAGCTCATGGTATATTGATGTCTATAGCTCATGGTATGATGAGGTCCATAGATCATGGTATGATGATGTCCATAGATCATGGTATGATGAGGTCTATAGATCATGGTATGATGATGTCTATAGCTCATGGAATGATTATGTCTATAGCTCATGGTATGATGAGGTCCAAAGATCATGGTATGATCATGTCCATGGATCATGTTATGATGAGGTCTATAGATCATAGTATGATCATATCCATAGATCATGGTATGATCATGTCTATAGATCATGGTAAGATCATGTCAATAGTTAATGGAATGATGAGGTCTATAGATCATGGTATTATTAGGTCTATAGCTCATGGTATGAATATGAGGCAAAGCACAGATGTTATTTCATGCTGAATAACTGCACAGGTCGGAATAAATATACATAGCACATCAAGATTCAAAACTACACATGGCTCCTGTATTTAGAAAATACTTGCTTAGCCCAGAATTAAGCTTTAATATAATATGATGATCTCTATAACTCATGGTATGATGAGGTCTATAGATCATGGTATGCATATGTCTATAGATTAGAGATGAGCTTCGAGTTTCGAGTCGAAGGTAAGTTCGACTCAAACATCGCTCGTTCGACAAATGACAAATGTGCTTCTTCGTGGGAAATTCAAGCTTCCCATAATGCGCCGCGCATTATGTGATTGGCCAAAGCATGCACCCAGACCTCATGCTTTGGCCAATCAAATGATCTCTGCCATGATTGGACTAAAGGCAGGCTGCCTTTAGCCAATCATGGCTCAGGGGCCAAGTACACGCCCCACACTACATAAAGGCTGCTCGCGCAGCCGCAGCATGTAGTGTCATTGTGTGGACGATGAGACAGGGACAGGCACGCAATTGAGGCAGGGAGAGAGTAGTTTTTTTTTTTTTAGTTTGTTAGACAGTGCAAAGACATTGTTAGCAGTGTAGGAAGGGCCAGGTACATGTGTGAGGTAGGGAGAGATTTCTTTCTTTACATCATATCAGACAGTGCAGCGCCAGTGAGTGAGTAGCAGTGTAGGGAGGACCAGGTAAGTGTGTGAGGTAGGGAGAGATTTCTTTCTTTACATCATATCAGACAGTGCAGAGTCATTGCTAGCAGTGTAGGGAGGGCCAGGTTCCTGTGTGAGGTAGTGAGAGATTTCTTTCTTTACATCAGATACCAGTCAGAGTATTGTTCATTGGTCAGTTGTGGAACATTCTATAATATTCACAGACCTATTTGATTATAGATCACTTCAGATATCATTCAGAGTATTCATTGGTAAGATGTGGAACATTCTATAATATTCACAGACCTATTTGATTATAGATCACATCAGATATTGTATCATTCAGAGTATTCATTGGTCAGTTGTGGAACATTCTATAATATTCACAGACCTATTTGATTATAGATCACTTCAGATATCATTCAGAATATTCATTGGTCAGTTGTGGAACATTCTATAATATTCACAGACCTATTTGATTATAGATCACTTCAGATATCATTCAGAGTATTCATTGGTCAGTTGTGGAACATTCTATAATGTTCACAGACCTATTTGATTATAGATCACTTCAGATATCATTTAGAGTATTCATTGGTCAGTTGTGGAACATTCTATAATATTCACAGACCTATTTGATTATAGATCACTTCAGATATCATCCAGAGTATTCATTGGTCAGTTGTGGAACATTCTATATTCACAGAACTATTTGATTATAGATCACTTGACAAGGCATATGACGACCTGCCATGCAGTCCATTGGCAACAGCACCTGAAAGAGAAACCAGATCAAAACAAGCATACGCCACCTTCCTCCTCATCTGCGATCTCTAACCCTACTATACCTCATGACTTCTCAAATACCAGCATTGAGAGGGATGATGGTATAGCAATGAGTGGCACAGAGACTTGCACCCAATCTGCTAGCAGGACACCACCGCTTGATTTGAGCAGCAGGCAAATTTCACTAACCCAGTATTTGTACCGTAGAAAGAAATACTGTCCCAGCCATCCACATGCTCAGCGTCTTAATGCTAGCTTGGCCAAATTGCTAGCATTACAGTTGCCGCCTTTTCAGCTGGTAGACTCCCTTTCGCAAATGCTGCACCACAGTGGCAGGTCCCAAAAAGGCATTTCTTTTTGCGTAAGGCAATTCCGGCTTTCTACCGTCATGTGGAAGGTAGTGTTTTGGCCTCATTGAACAAAGCAATCAGCAGGAAGGTGCACATTACTGCTGAATCTTGGTCCAGCAGGCATGGACAGGGACGTTACATTTCTTTCACGGCGCACTGGGTAACTCTGCTGGCAGCTGGGAAGGATGCAGGACAGGGTTCTGTATTGCACCTTGTTTTGCCACCACGCCTCCAAAAAGCTGGTGCTGGTTCTGCCACATCTGGCTACTCCACCACCTCCTCCTCCATGTCCTCTTCAAGGGAAGCGTTCAAGGGGCTACGCAAGCAATCAGGCTAAAAGATGCCATGCTGTGCTTCAGTTGGTCTGTCTAGGGGATAGGTGTCACACTGGTGCAGAGATTCTGTCAGCTCTGCAGGGGCAGGCTCAGAGATGGTTGACGCCACGACAGCTTGAGCCAGGAATTGTTGTATTTGATAATGGCACCAACCTTCTCTCCACTCAACGACAGGGACACTTGACAAATGTTCTATGCTTGGCACATGTTCTGAATCTGGTGGTGCAGTGTTTCTTGAGCAGATACCCGGGCTTCCAAGATCTCCTGAGGCAGGCCAGGAAAGTCTGTGGCCATTTCCGCTGTTTGTTCTATGCCAGTGCTCGCTTATCTGACATTGAACGGGAATTCAACCTGCCCACCAACCGCCTCATTTGTGACATGCCCACCAGGTGGAACTCAACATTGGCAATGCTGCAGCGGCTGCACAGGCAGCAGAGGGTCATCAATGAGTACCTGTGTGAGTATGGCACAAGGACAGGGTCAGGGGAGCTTGTTTTTTTTTTCTGTCACGCCAGTGGCTTTTGATTAAGGATGCATGCATCATCCTGTCACCATTTGAGAAGGCCACAAGGATCCGAGACGATGCATGCATCAGTGACACTATCCCGCTAGTCTACCTGCTGGAGCACATGCTGCGTGGAATCATGGACAGGGCACTTGAGGCAGAACAGCGGCAGGAAGAGGAGGACTTCCTCTCCTCACAAGGCCCCCTTTATGCAGATATCATTCCTGCAGGGCTACAAAACACACAGGAGGAGTATGAGGATTTCAGCAGCATGGATGTAGAGGAAGAGGATAGCATGCAGCAGTCTTCAAGGGATGGTTTTAATTCCCCAGAAACCACAGGATTTGTACATGGTTGAGGATAGGTTGCTCCTGCTGACAATGTCATCCCTAGTGACCCAGAGGACTCAGAAGCTCATGCCTCCTCCAATTTATGTTGCATGTGTTCCCTGGTTCTGCAAAGCTTGCAAGAGGACCCAAGGATTCGTGCTATCAAGGGGAGGGATAATTACTGGTTGGCAACCCTTCTTGATCCACGTTACAGGGTTAAAGTTGCAGAGCTCATCCTGCCTTCGCAGAGGGAACAGAGGATAAAACATCTTGAGGAAGCCTTGAAAAAAAATTTGTGCACCGCCTGTCCAGACACTGGGAGGTCAACATTCTCCAGACGTGTTTCTGAGGCATCATTCAGCCAAAGGAAGAACGGTGGAGAAGGCGCCGGCTGACCGATGCCTTTAAAAAGTTATTTTGTCCTCAGCAGCACCCAGGGCTGTTAGGTTTAAGCAACCATCTGCAGCGTCTCCATCATATGGTGAATGATTATCTAGGCGCAAGAGCAAACTTGGAGACCTTTCCAGCTGCGCATCCACTGGCTTACTGGGTCTTGAGGATGGACCACTGGCCAGAATTTGCTCAATATGCAATGGACCTACTGGCCTGTCCTGCTTCCAGCGTGCTTTCCGAATGGATGTTCAGTGCTGCTGGAGGATTTGTGACGGACAAAAGAATACGTCTGTCCTCAGACTCTGTTGACCAGCTGACTTTTATCAAAATGTCATCCCTTGAAGACTGCATATGCTGCCTATCCTATTCCTCTACCTTTATTCTGCTAGCTTCCAACAATGTTTTTAGTTTAGGTCACTACCAACCCCCAAGGCCTAATTTTTCTGCACTTGTATACACAGGGGCATACAATTTAAATGTCGTATGTCATTTTTAACAGCAGGCCCTGTCCCTGTGCCCTGCTAACTGTGAGGGTTACGGTGTTCAGGCACCACCAACACCAAAGGCCCAATTTTTGGCACCTGTGTAGTACATGCAATTTCAAATTTGTATGGAATTCTTACCAGCAGGTCCCGTTCCTGCTCCCAGCAAGAGTAACTGCGAGGCCTTGGTTACGGTGTTCAGGAACCACCTACGGCAAAGGCCTAATTTTTGGCACTTGTATAGCACATGCAATTTCAAATTTGTATGGAATTCTTACCAGCAGGTCCCGTTCCTGCTCCCAGCAAGAGTAACTGCGAGGGCTTGGTTACGGTGTTCAGGCACCACCTACGGCAAAGGCCCAATTTTTGGCACTTGTATAGCACATGCAATTTCAAATTTTTATGGAATTCTTACCAGCAGGTCCCATTCCTGCTCCCAGTAAGAGTAACTGTGAGGCATTGGTTACGGTGTTCAGGCACCACCAACAGCAAAGGCCCAATTTTTGGCACCGGTATGAAAAGTACATGCGATTTAAAATTTGTATTGATTTCTTTGGAGCTGGGCCCATTCCTGCGCACAGCAAGAGTAACTGCGAGGGGTTACGGTGTTCAGGCACCACCAACAAACAAGGCCCAATTTTTCTGCACCCGTATGACAAGTACATGTGATTTGAAATTTGTATGTATATTTGTATATGACATTTTTTGCTTTAGAAATGTCAGTATTGCTGCAGCAGGCTACATACATCCTAGAGCTGCACTACTTTACAAGCACATTCAGGGGACCCCCCAGGCACGATATTTGAAGGAATTTCTCATTTTATAGTTTCACTTTAAGGCTCATTAAAATCAGTAAATCAGTGCTCCTTTAAAAAACGATCGTTTTTAATAACTTTTTTTCCATTGTTCCCCAGGTCAGGACCCGGACACCCATACACTTTTTTGGGGCAATAACTTGCATTTAAGCCTTCAAAATTAGGCTGTTTGATTTTCAAGGTTCAATGGGGTTTGTTTGTTCAAACAAACTTATTCTCTGTTCGTGGTGTTCTGGAGATGTGGTGGCTGCATTCATTTTCTTTTAGGCTTTTTTATTTTACCTGTTGATCCCGCCAGTAACACGCTTTTGGCCCAGGGGTGACAATGCTCATTCACTGTACTGTATCTATGGAGGACCAGCACTGTCACCCTAGGACAGGGAGAGTTTTAGTGGAGATGTGTTGGTGGAGTGCTGGACTGTAAACCAGATGAACATTCCATTTTTTTTTTTTATTTTATTCACCCTCATAATTTAATTGGAGGTAGCTCTTAAAAACCGATGGACCCTGTATACTTGTAGAGTATACAGCAAGGAGAAAAAAGCACCAAAAATAGTCCAAAGAGTACTGAAAGATTTTATTTATCACTGTGGTTAAAAAAAAAACAGCCAGGAACATGTTGGCTGTTTTTCACCTCTTTATTCTAAATTCTTACTGGACATTTAAGTTTTTTGGCACTCTTTTCTAGGAAGTATGCTAGGACTTTGCCACACTTTCACATTTCCTCAAAATTTCACCAAAAGATGTTGGCCACATTTTACCACTTTTCTGAAATGGAATAGAGACAGAAGGAAAGGCAAAATAAAAGAACAATTCGAGGCCTGCTATATTTTCACATAGTTATGTTGGTCCAGCTTGGACAAATGTAACTATGTATATGCCATACTTGGCTGATGCCCCTGGAAGTTGGAGATCACTAACATCGCTACTTCAGTAATCTCCACTTGTTTCCGGGTCCCGTGTTGAATGGCCGGCTTAGGATTGTGAACACAGGAGGTTGGTTGCTTGGCACAGGTGCCATTAACCACTTCTGGACTGGAAGATTTTCCCCCTTAATGACCAGGCCATTTTTTGCGTTTCAGCACTGCTTTACTTTAACTGACAATTGCGCGGTCGTGGGGCGCTGTACTCAAATAAAATTGATATGTGATAATTGAGATGTGACTCCCGATGACGTTAGACATTCTAATTGATGAAATGCGTTGAGTCTAGAGCACGCGGCTACGTCATTTTCGGTCCTTGGAGCGCAGATGGAATGCGGAACGGCGTTCCGGATTTGAACTCTCCGGCCGGCTGTAATGAATTTAAACTGTAAGTCGCTATTTGTTTAATAAATGTTACCTTAACCTACTACACTATAAAGCCCATTCATCCTTTCCCTGCATATGATCGGGTCCTGGTCCTTGCCTGACATCGAGTGGATCTTTGGGGCAATTACAATTAACTGCTATATATCAAGGGTATCTGGTAGGTGGGCTGTCCATGTGGTGCTGGTGGAGGAGAACACATACCCACAATTATGAATGTAAAGTGGTTGTGGAAGAATTGCTAACCTAATACACTTACTTGTGGAGTCGAGGGAGTTTCTTTTGGACACGGACACGGACATGGACAGCGCGCTGAATGGCCAACCTCCTGTGTTCAGAATGCCTCAGGTTGGCTGCTCAGCACGGGTTCTGGAAGCAAGTGGTGGTCACTGGATTAGTCATGTCTACTTGAATGATTCCCAGCTTCCAGGGGCAGCAGTCAAGCCGTAACTACTGTATGTAAAAATATTCAATTCCTGGAATTCATTTTTAACCACTTGCCGACCGCCGCACGACTATATACGGCGGCGGTCAGCCCCTCCTGGGCAAAGTGACGTACCGGTTGGTCGCTCGCCCACGAGCCTCTACGAGCCGCTCATTCCCTGACATTCCCGCACGAGTGAGCGGCGGCTCCGATGTCCGCCGGCCACTCGCGGTCTCCCGCTGGAGAGGGAGAAAGGCAGACGGCTGATGTAAACACAGCCGTCTGTCATTCTCCCTGATGTAACTGCAGAGACTATACGATCCTGCTATGTAGGATCGTATGTCTCTGTAGTTACATCACTAGCCACGCCCCCCCACAGTTAGAAACACGCCCCTAGGGATACATTTAACCCACTGATCACCAATAAAGTTAACCCCTTCCCTGCCAGTGTAATTTTTTACAGTAACAGTGCATATGTATAGCACTGATTACTGTAGTAATGTCACTGGTATCCCCAAAAGTGTAAAAAATGTCAGTCAAGGGTCCGATCTGTCCGCCGCAATGTTGCAGTCCCGCAAAAAAAAAATCGCAGATCGCCGCCATTACTAGTTAAAAAAAAACAATAAAAATGACATAAATCTTTCCCGCAGTTAGTAAACGCAATAACTTTTGCGCAAACCAATCCAAAAACGCTTATTGCGATTTTTTTTACCAAAAATATGTAGAAAAAAACAAATTGGCCTAAAATGTTAAAAAATTTTGATTTTTACTTTTTTTGGGGGGGGGGGGGGAATTTCATATAAAAAATGTGAAAAAATATTGTTATTTTTTCAAAATTGTCGCTCTTTTTTTGTTTATAGCGCAAAAAGTAAAAATCGCACAGGTGATCAAATACCACCAAAACAAAGCTCTGTTTGTGGAAAAAAAGGACATCAATTTAATTTGGGTACAGCGTCGCACAACCGCGCAATTGTCCTTTAAAGTCACGCAGTGCCGAATCGCAAAATAGGCCCTGGTCTTTGAGCAGCCAAAACCTTCGGGGCTTAAGTGGTTAATGTGGTTTTGGTTGATTTGTGGCTTTAAATGGACCCTGAGAGTTACAGAAGCTTTTTTTTAACAATACTGAACCTGTGCCAAAAGTAACCCTTTTATTAGCCTAATTTTTTTCACAGATAAAAAGCAGCCAGTAGAGAAAAGTGAAATAAAAAAATGTAATGCTACAGCACATAAATACTCAAAAACACAAAGAATGCAAAATGAAATAAACAAATTTACCCAAAAGGTGTACCTTTATCAAACTCAGAAGATTTTAATTCAGTTCAGCGCAGTTCTCAGAGAAAAAACTTCTTCTCTGCAGGCTGCCTATGAAGTGGAGAACTTCTGAACTCAGTGGGAGGAGAGAGGAGAAGTTTTTCCTTGGAGAACGGCTGAGATCTGAGTAGAAAGGGAAGGTGTTGCCTGTGATCTTGCGAGATATTGTGAGATTACAGTACAGCCTAGCTCAAAAAGGGAAACCAAAGTTAAATAAACAAAGTTAAATAATAAATAAGCATTAACCCCTTTAATACCAGGCACTATCAACCCCTTTCTGCTCAGGTCAATATTCAGCTTTCAGCGCTGTTGCACTTTGAATGACAATTGCACGGTCAAGCAACACTGTACCCATATGAAATTTCTATCATTTTTTCACACAAATAGAGCTTTCCTTTGTTGGTACTTAACCACCTCCCACCCACTGTATAGTAAAATGACTGCGGGCGGCTTCCCCACTCATTCTGGCACAACGTCATATGACATTGCCCCAGTCTCACGCTGTCTCGTGCCCGCGGGGGCCCGAACTCGGTAAAGAGCCAATGACATGGCTCTTTACCCATGTGATCGGCTGTGTCCAATCACAGCTGATCACATGTAAACATAAAAGTGCCGGTTATTGGCTCTCCTCGCTTCACACTGACAGAGTGTCAGGAGAGGATAGCCGAAAAGCGGCATCTCCTCGCACGGGAGACTTGTACAGGTAATAAGGGCACTAATCATCAGTGCCCCGATTATCAGTGCAGCCCCAACAGTGCCCAGCAGTGATGCCAATCAGTGACCATCTCTGATGCCAATCCGTGCCCATTAGTGATGCCAATTTGTGCCCATCAGTGATGCCAGTCAGGGCTGCCATCAGTGCCCTCTATCAGTGCCCATCAGTGCAGCATATCAGTGCTCATCAGTGTCACATATCAGTGCCACCTATCAGTGCCCATCAGTGTGGCACATTAGTGCATCATTGGTGCCACCTCATCAGTGCCCTTTAGTGCCGTCTTATCAGTGCCAATAAATGCCCATCAGTCCTAGATTGCAAGCAATTGGGCTGCAAGTTTGAAAATGACTTGCCAAGGCATTGCTAGACTTGCCAGACTTCTCAAGTTTATTGCACAATTGCAGCAAGTCTGCAATACATGACTCCAGATCAAATTTCTTTGCAAATATTTTGCAAGTCTGCTGCATGTTCTGGTTCAGTTTTGTTGTTCAATAGTCATCCCACCACAGGGGTCACTGTGGCTGAATTTTCATGCTGAAGACTTGCAGAGCTCTTCGTGTAGACTCGCCACTGCAACTTTGCCCTTGCTAGACATGCCGTGCAAATTTGCTACAAATTTGAAAAATGTCAACTGGAACTTGTGCCTCATGTGCTCTGCAAGTATACAACTTGCCAGTGAAAATGTGCAGCAAGTTAACAGACTTACATTTCAACACTGCCACAAATTTGTGGCTAGTTATTCTTGCTATCTGGGGTGCAGCCTATTAGTGTCCATCAGTGCCACCTCATCAGCTCACATCAGTGAAGGAGAAAATTTACTTATTTACAAAATCTTCTGACAGAAACTAAGAAAAACTTTTTCTTTCAAATATTTTTTTTTAAAGAAAATAAAAAAACTCAGCTGTGATCAAATACCACCAAAACAAAGCTCTATTTGCGTAAACAAAATGTTAAAAATGTAATTTGAGTACAGCGCTGCATGGCCGTGCAATTGTCATTTAAATTGCAACAGTGCTGAAAACTGAAAATTTGCCTGGGTAGGGAGGGGGCAAAAGTGCACAGTAGTGTAGCGGCTAATCACCACTGTTTTTTTTTTAATTTTTTGCCAAACAAAGGCAAAAAGACCAAAAATGAAAAAAAAAATGAAATAATCCAAATCAGTTTTTATTATTTAGTCTGTAGGAAAGTTATAGAGTCCGCAAACAATGGTATATATACAGTATATCTTAAAATCAATCAATCCTGATGTATTGTATCTCATTTCTTGAGGCCCAAAAATCCCAGGACAATACAAATATCCCCAAATGACCCTTTTTTGAAAAGTAGACATTCCAAAGTATTTTAGCGAGTTTTTTGAAATTATATGTTTTTGTCACAATCTTTTTGAAAATTAAAAAAAAAAAAATCTATATATATATATATTTTTTTTTCAGAAAATGTCTTAAAATGTTTTTTATTTTTTTTACATACTGTCACCAGTGCAGTACAGCATCATAATATAACTGTGGCAGTGATCAGGGACACTAACTGGTGACAGTATGTAAAAAAGAAAAAACATTACATTTTTTTTTTTCAAATGTTATTTTCTTTTTTATTACATTCTTCTTCTTTTTTTTAAACATAGCAAAGCAAAGCAAAGCAATACAGTGTTACCGTAGTAACATTATACTACTCTGGGCAAGTGATCAGGATTTTTTTTTTATTAATTATGACCAGTAAATTTCACTGGTATAAGCAACAATTTTTACTGAACGAAATTCATTCATTTAGTGTGTATTGTTGTGATTAGCTGTGATTGGCTACAGCTAATCACATAGTACAGATGGGCTGTGATTGGCCCTGTCACTGTGACTGATCACAGCTAGCAACACAATTGTACGCAATGAATGGCATGAATCAAAGCCATTCATTGTTTAAAATTGTCATGTGATCTGCTGAGATTGGTCACAAAGTTTACATGGTACCAGTAGCAGCCGGTACACTGATCAGTCATGGACTGTGTCCGCTGGACATAGCTGGTGATAGGTGCCCACGTGAGGCGCGTTTTATGAGGACTTCATATGACGTCCACCCGGGACCACAAAGGTTCTGCCCAGCTGGGCAGGAAGTGGTTAAGCACTGGGGCTTTTTTGTAACATGCATTTTGGCACGTTTTTTAATGCACATTTTGGCGCAGTTTTTTAAAACGCACATCGCGGTGCATTCTTTAAATGCATATTTTGGTTTTCTTAACATGCATTTTGGTGCTTTTTTAAGCACGCAGTTTGGTGCTGGGTTTTTTTGTGCATTTGGTCGCTTTTTTAGGCACACATTTTGGTGCTTTTATAATGCACATTTTGGTGCAGGTTTTTTCCCGCATTTTGGTGTGTTTTTTTTTTTACACTTATTTTGGAGCTTTTTTAAAACACACATTTTGGCACTTTTGTATGCACATTTTGTTAAAATGTGCAGCAAGCAGAACATGCGTTTTGCATGCATTTCCAGAATGTTCACAAAAACACATGTTTCTGCAGATTCCTGGATTGCACTGCTGTAAATAGGGTGTTAAAAAAATTTGCCAAAATGCGTGTTAAAAAAAGCACAAAAATGCACATAAAAAATGTGCTAAAATGCATGTAAAAAAACCTGCAAAAATATGTGTTGAAAAAGCGCCAAAATGCATATTTTAAAAAAATGCATTAAAATATGCATTAAAAAAAAGTGACAAAATGCCAAAATAAACCCTAACAATGAATGGCACCCAGAAGCGCAATGCACATTTTGCAGCAATTTCAGTATGATCTGGATTTGCAGGCAATCATGCAATAACTAAATACACTGCTCAATAAAAATTAAAGGAACACTTTTAATCAGAGTTTAGCATCAAGTCAATTAAACTCCTGGGATATTGATCTGGTAAGTTAAGTAGCAGAGGGGGTTGCTGATAATTTTCAGCTACTTTGTTGTTAATGAAGATAACAACAGGGGCACTAGATGGGCAACAATGAGACAACCTCAAAAACAGAATGGTTTTACAGGTGGAGGCCACTGAATTTTTTTCCACTACTCCTCTGACTGTTTTTCACTAGTTTTGCATTTGGCTAGGGTTAGTGCCCCCACTGGTAGCATGAGGCGATACCTGGACCCCATAGAGGTTGCACAGGCATTATATGTACTCCAGGATGGCACATCAATATGTGCCATTGCAAGAAGGTTTGCTGTGTCTCCCAGCATAGTCTTAAGAGCATGGAGGAGATTCCAGGAGACAAGCAATTACTCTAGGAGAGCTGGACAGGGCAGTAGAAGGTCCTTAATCCATCAGCAGGTCTGGTATCTGCTCCTTTGTGCAAGGAGGAACCTGATGAGCACTGCCAGAGCCCTACAAAATGACCTCCAGCAGGGCACTGGTTTGAATGTCTTTGACCAAACAATCAGAAACAGACTTCTTGATGGTGGCCTGAGGGCCCAACTTCCTCTAGTGGGCTCTGTGCTCACTGCCTAGCACCGTGGAGCTCAATTGGCATTTACAATTGAACACCAGAATTGGCAGCTCCGCCACTGGAACCCTGTGCTTTTCACAGATGAGAGCAGGTTCACCCTGAGCATGTGACAGACGTGAAAGGGTCTGGAGAAGCCATGGAGAATGTTATGCTACCTGTAACATTGCTCAGCATGACCGGTTTGGTGGTAGGTCAGTGATGGTCTGGGGGGGCATATCCATGGAGGGACGCACAGAAAGCTACAGGCTAGACAATGGCACCCTGACTGCCATTAGGTATTGGGATGAAATCCTTGGACCTATTGTCAGACCCTACGCTGGTGCAGTGGGCCCTGGGTTCCTCCTGGTGCACGAAAATGCTAAGCCTCATGCGGTGAGAGTATGCAGCCAGTTCCTGGAGGATGAAGGAATTGATACCATTGAATGGCCTCCATGCTTACCTGACCTAAATCCAATAGAACACCTCTGGGACATTATGTTTTGGTCCATCTGATGCCACCAGGTTGCACCTCAGTTTATTCAGGATCTCAGTGATGCCCTGGTCCAGATCTGGGAGAAAATATCCCAGGACACCATCCGTCTTCTCAAAAGGAGCATACACCCCTCACATTTTTGTAAATATTTTATTATATCTTTTCATGTGGCAACACTAAAGAAATTACACTTTGCTACAATGTAAAGTAGTGAGTGTACAGCTTGTATAACAGTTTGCTGTGACCTCAAAATAACTCAACAAAGCCATTAATGTCTAAACAGCTGGTAACAAAAGTGAGTACACCCCTAAGTGAAAATGTCCAAAATGGGCCCAAAGTGTCAATATTTTGTGTGGCCACCATTATTTTCCAGCACTGCCTTAACCCTCTTGGGCATGGAGATCACCAGAGCTTCACAGGTTGCCATTGGAGTCCTCTTCCACTCCTCCATGATGACATCACTGAGCTGGTGGATGTTAGAGACCTTGCACTTTTCCACCTTCTGCTTGAGGATGCCCCACAGATGCACAATGGGGTTTAGGTCTGGAGACATGCTTGGCCAGTCCATCACCTTCACCCTCAGCTTCTTTAGCAATGCAGTGCTCGTCTTGGAGGTTTGTTTTGGGTCGTTATCAGGTTGGCATACTGCCCTGTGGCCCAGTCTCTGAAGGAAGGGGATCATGCTTTGATCCAGTATGTCACAGTACATGTTGCCATTGATGGTTCCCTCCATGAACTATAGCTCCTCAGTGCCGGCAGCACTCATGCAGCCCCAGACCATAACAATCCCACCAACCACACCTGACTGTAGGCAAGACACAGTTGTCTTTGTACTCTTCACATGGTTGCCGCCACACACGCTTGACACCATCTGAACCCAATAAGTTCATCTTGGTCTCATCGGACCACAGGACATGGTTCCAGTAATCCATGTCCTTAGTCTGCTTGTCTTTAGCAAACTGTTTGCAGGCTTTCTTGTGCATCATCTTTAGAAGTGGCTTCCTTCTGGGACGACAGCTATGCAGACCAATTTGATGCAGTGTGTAACGCCTGGTCTGAGCACTGACAAGCTGAACCCCCCACCCCTTCAACCTCTGCAGCAATGCTGGCAACACTTATACGTCTATTTCCCAAAGACAGTCTCCTCAACTTCACTCAACTTCTTTGGTCGACTATGGCGAGGCCTGTTCTGAGTGGAACCTGTCCTGGTTAACCGCTGTATGGTCTTGGCCACTGTGCTGCAGCTCAGTTTCAGGGTCTTGGCAATCTTTGTATAGCCTAGGCCATCTTTATGTAAAGCAACAATAATTTTTTTTCAGACCCTCAGAGAGTTCTTTGCCATGAGGTGCCATGTTGAACTTCCAGTGACCAGAATGAGAGAATGAGAGCGATAACACCAAATGTAACACACCTACTCCCCATTCACACATGAGACCTTGTAACAATAAGTAGTCACATGACACCGGGGAGGGACAATGTCTAATTGAGCCCAATTTGGACATTTTCATTTAGGGGTGTACTCACTTTTTTTGCCAGCGGTTCAGACATTAATGGTTGTGGGTTGAGTTATTTTACGGGGACAGCATATTTACACTGTTATACAAGCTGTACACTCACTACTTTACATTGTGGGAAAGTGTAATTTCTTCAGTGTTGTCACATAAAAAGATGAAAAAAGATAAAAAAAATGTGAGGGGTGTACTCACTTTTGTGAGATACTGTATATATATATATATATATATATATATATATAATAGAGTTTTGTATGAACTTACCATAAAACTCTTTTCTCTGAGTTCTCCGACAGTCGCAGCCTCTCATTAAGCCTTCACGTGTGGATAATGGTGCCCTCTGCAGGAGCAAGCTAGGCAGTTTGAAAGGTTAATAAAAAAAATTTCTACACTTAGACACACCTCCAAGGGGCCGTCCCTCAGTCATTATCCTGACACAGTTACTACTGTCCTTCAGTTTGTAGCAATCAGTACTGGAAGGCAACAACCCCAAAATCCAAAGACAGAGGGGCAGGGGCTGCTACTCTTGGAGGACTCAGAAAAGAGTTCTTACAAAAACTCTATTTTCTCTTATGTCCTCCGACAGTCACAGCCTCTCATTAAGCCTTCAGGAGTGGGACGTCCCAAAGCAGTGCAGGTGTGAGAGTTGGGAAGACGCAACCTACCGAAAAGGCAATGTATCAACCAGGCCAGAAAAAATAACTAAGCCAACAGAGTAACAAAAGCTCAACAGGAGCTAACCCAAAATAAGAAAAAAAACCCACAGGAAGAGACCGAAAAAAACACGTCTCTCCAAACAACCGCCGCACACAAAACCTTGCGGCCAAAGGAAGCATCCGAGGATGCCATCACATCAAGTTTGTAAAATCTTGTGAAAGTGTGCACAGATGACCAGGTCGCCGCTTTGCACACCTGAGCCACGGAAGCCTGATGGCGAAATGCCCAAGAGGCAATGACAGCTCTAGTTGAATGTGCCCTGACAGGGAAAGGAGGAACCTGACCCTTGATTGAAAAGGCCTGAACAATCGTCTGTCTGAGCCATTTAGAAATGGTTGCTGCGGACGCAGCCAAACCCTTCCGAGGTCCCTCAGTAAGGACAAACAGGGAATCAGACTTCCGAAAAGACAGAGGCGGCTCTAGGCTTTGTGAGGCCTAAGGCAAAACTTGGATATGAGGCCCCACTCACACCCATAATGGGAAAAAAAGCGATAAAAATTAACTGCATAAATTGCATACATTAGGAGCCTTAACCTTTGTACTATGAATTCACAGTTTCTAGAATTTTCTCTAACCAATTCTTCTTTAATCAAAGATCATTAAACATCAGGTATGTAAGTATATATGTCTGCTCTTACATCACAGCCCCCAGCATTTCCCTATAGGTCATGATTCCCTGAGTCCCTCCTTACATCAGAGTTCAGTGTCTCCCCTTACATAAGAGTTCTCCTTTAAAACAGATTCCCCCCAGCATCTCCTCCTTACATCAGAGTCCACAGAATTCCTCTTTACATTAGAGTCCCCCTCTTAAATCAAATTTCACAGAGCCCCCTTTACATCAGAGTCTCCAGAGTTTCCCCCTTACACTGTAAGAGGGAACTCTGAAGACTCTGATATAAGAGGAGTTCTGGGAACCCTGATTTAGGGGGAATGTTGGGGACTCTGAAGTAAGGGGAGTTCTGGAAACCCCGATTTAAGGGGGAATGCTGGAGACTCTGATGTAAGGAGAGTTCTGGGAACCCTGATCTGAGGGGGAAAGCTGGGGACTCTGGTGTAAAAGGGAACTCTGTGGTCACCAAAGCTCCCCCTTGCATCCGAGTTTCCAGAGACCCCCTTACACTTCCCTTCCTCAGTCCGCCACAGTCTAGGGCACGACAAGTCCCACTGCAGAAGGCTGCCATACCTGAGTCCCCACAGAGGGCACTGTAAATTCCAGTATAGTGCACTGCCATTCCTCCCTGAGGAATGGAAGCCTGCTATGCTTGGACTTGTAGTGCTCTCTGTAGGGGACTGAGGAATTACTGCCTGCTATCCTAAGATTTGTAGTGCCCTCTGTGGGGACTAAGGCATGGCAGCCTGCTATTCTGGAACTTGTAGTGCCCTCCATGAGGGACTGAGGATTCCTCAGTCCTCCACATTCTAGGGCACTATAAGTCCCAGCATAGTGGGCTGTCATTCCTCAGTCCCTCAAAGCTGGGGGGAAAAACAACAGAGTTAAACATCTAAAGGACAACTCCAACCAAAACTACCAATAATGTACAGAGTACATATGCTATATAATGTCAAAGCCCCGCTACCCCTCACCTTCCACCTCGGTCGCTGTCATTGTGTAGGGCAAAGGGCTCCAGCTCCACCATGTTTGGCTTTGATGTCAGATATGCAGGACTGGCTCAGATCCACTCTCTTCCCTGGCAACTGACTCTGGCATCACGGGGGGGCCTCTCCTCCTCCCCCAGCCACCCAGGGGCACTCTCCTTCTCCCCCAGCCACCCAGGGGCCCTCTCCTTCTTTCCTAGCCACCCAGTGGCCCCTCTCCTTTTCCTCCAGCCACCCAGGGGCCCCTCTCCTTCTCCTCCTCCAGCCACCCAGGGGCCCTCTCCTTCTCCTCCTCCAGCCACCCAGGGGCCCTCTCCTTCTCCTCCTCCAGCCACCCAGGGACCCTCTCCTTCTCCTCCTCAAGCTGCACAGGGTCCCTCTCTTTCTCCTCCTTCAGCCACCCAGGGGCCCTCTCCTTCTCCTCCAGCCACCCAGGGGCCCTCTCCTTCTCCCCTAGCCACCAAGGGGCCCTCTCCTTTTCCCCTAGCCACCAAGGGGCCCTCTCCTTTTCCCCTAGCCACCCAGGGGCCCCTCTCCTTCTCCTCCTCCAGCCACCCAGGGGCCCTCTCCTTCTCCTCCTCCAGCCACCCAGGGGCCCTCTCCTTCTCCTCCTCCAGCCACCCAGGGGCCCTCTCCTTCTCCTCCTCCAGCCACCCAGGGACCCTCTCCTTCTCCTCCTCAAGCTGCACAGGGTCCCACTCTTTCTCCTCCTTCAGCCACCCAGGGGCCCTCTCCTTCTCCTCCAGCCACCCAGGGGCCCTCTCCTTCTCCCCTAGCCACCAAGGGGCCCTCTCCTTTTCCCCTAGCCACCAAGGGGCCCTCTCCTTCTCCCCCAGCCACTCAGGAGCCATCTTCTTCTCCCCCAGCCACCCAGGGGCCCTCTCCTTCTTCCCCAGCCACTTAGGGGTCCTCTCATTTTCCACTAGCCACCAAGGGGCCCTGTCCTTCTCCCCCAGCCACCCAGGGGCCCTCTCCTTCTTCCCCAGCCACCTAGGGGTCCTCTCATTTTCCACTAGCCACCAAGGGGCCCTCTCCTTCTCCCCCAGCCACCCAGGGGCCCTCTCTTTCTCCCTCAGCCACCAATGGACCCTCTCCTTTTCCTCTAGCCACCAATTGACCCTCTCCTTTTCCCCTAGCCACCCAGGGGCCCTCCCCTTTTCCCCTAGCCACCCAGGGACCCTCTCCTTCTCTTCCAGCCACCCTCTCCTCCCCCAGCCACACAGGGCCTTCTTCTTCTCCTCCTCCTCCACCAACCATTTTAGGACTCTTCCAACTTCCCTGGGGCTACTCACCCCCTTTGCATAGTAGACACACCACAAATCTATGACCAGCCTGCAGAGTGACAAGTCGGGGCCTGGTTACCTGTATGTTCCTGGGCCAGGGCAGAGCTCTCCTCCCAACAACTGATGATAGCAGAGTGAGCTGACCGGGCAGTCACTTCCTACTGATGCAGGTACACGCCCACCGATTCCTCCACATCTTAGGATTACATGATCAGATGGCCAATCCCCAGGCAGAGAAGGCGGTGTAAGTTTCAGAGGACAACAGACACCTGGCAGCCGCAGTGAAGGGACTGCAGCACACTGCTGCAACTTTTATATCCGAGGATTTAAACAATCTTTTACTTGGGAGATTTCCCTGACTGCGCCCTTCTAAATGTTGTCGCTCCGCCACTGGCTGTGAGGCCCCTGTAGGTGCGAGGCCTTAGGCGACCGCCTAATTAGCCTAATTAGAGAGCCGCCTATGCGAAAAGACTCTGTGGTGGACAGGTAAACCCTGACCGCGCGGACCACATCCAAGGAATGCGAGGCAAATTCCTTGTGATGCTTGGGTTTCGCACAAAGCGAAGGCAAGACAACATCTTCGTTGAGGTGGAAAGCAGATACCACCTTGGGAAGAAAAGATGGATTGGGTCTCAAGACCACTTTGTCCCTATGAACAACCAGATAAAGGGAGCAGCAAGACAGAGCCGCCAACTCAGACACTCTGCGAGCAGAGGTGACAGCCACCAGAAAGGCAACTTTCTGGGACAACACAGGCAGAGGTATTTCTCTGATGTTTTCAAAGGCAGACCGTTGCAAAACGGACAAAACCAAGTTCAGGTACCATGGAGGCAAAGGAGCCTCCAAAGAAAAAAACAGTTTTTAAGAAAAAAACATAAAGAAACTGAGACACTAGGTCCCAGCTGGGAAGACCTAGCCTACTCCTGATGCTAGGCAGCATAAAACTGAAGGACAGTAGTAACTGTGTCAAGATAATGGCTGAGGGACGGCCCCATGGAGGTGTGTCTAAGTGTAGAAAGTTTTTTATTACCCTTTCAAACTGCCTAGCTTGCTCCTGCAGAGGGCGCCATTAACCCACTTGTGAAGGCTTAATGAGAGGTTGCAACTGTCGGAGGACGTAAGAGAAATATATATATACACACACACACACATACAGTATGTATATATTTAATATATATTTAATTTACAATATAATATATATTTACAGTATCTCACAAAAGTAAGTACATCCCTCACATTTTTGTAAATATTTTCTCATATCTTTTCATGTGACAACACTAAAGAAATGACACTTTGCTACAATATAAAGTAGTGAGGGTACAGCTTGTATAACTGTGTAAATGTGTTGTCCCCTCAAAATAACTCATCACAGAGCCATTAATGTCTAAACCTCTGGCAACAAAATTGAGTACACCCCTAAGTTAAAATGTCCGAATTGGGCCCAATTAGCCATTGTCCCTCCCCGGTGTCATGTGACTCGTTAGTGTTACAAGGTTTCAGGTGTGAATGGGGATCTGAAAAAAAGAATTGTTGCTCTACATAAGGATGGCCTAGGGTATACGAAGATTGCCAAGACCCTGAAACTGATCTGCAGCATGGTGGCAAAGACAATACAGTGGTTTAACAGGTCAGGTTACACTCAGAAAAGGCCTCACCATGGTCGACCAAAGAAGTTGAGTGCATGTGTTCAACGTCATATCCAGAGGTTTTCTTTGGGAAATAGACGTATGAGTGCTGCCAGCATTGCTGCAGAGGTTGAAGGAGTGGGGGGGTCAGCCTGTCAGTGCTCAGACCATTCGCCGCATACTGCATCAAATTGGTCTGCATGGCTGTCGTCCCAAAAGGAAGCCTCTTCTAAAGATGATGCACAAGAAAGCCCGCAAACAGTTTGCTGAAGACAAGCAGACTGACGACATCGATTAAAGGAATAATGTCCCGTGGTCTGTTGAGACCAAGATAAACTTATTTGGTTTGGATGGTGTCAAGCGTGTGTGGAGGCAACCACATGAGCACAACAAAGACAAGTGTGTCTTGCCTACAGTCAAACATGGTGGTGGGAGTGTCATGGTCTGGGGCTGTATGAGTGTTGCCGGCACTGGAGAGTTACAGTTCATTAAGGGAACCATGAATGCCAACATGTACTGTGACATACTGAAGCAGAGCATGATCCCCTCCCTTCAGAGACTGGGCCGCAGGGCAGTATTCCAACATAATAATGACCCCAAGCACACCTCCAAGACGACCACTGCCTTGGTAAAGAAGCTAAGGGTAAAAGGTGATGGACGGTCCAAGCATTTCTCCAGACCTAAACCCTATTGAGCATCTGTGGGGCTTCCACAAATGTAAGGTGGAGGAGCGCAAAGCCTTCAACATCCACCAAGAGTGGAAGAGGACTCCAGTGGCAACCTGTGAAGCTCTGGTGAACTCCATGCTCAGGAGGGTTAGGGCAGTGCTAGGAAATAATGGTTACCGCACAAAATATTGACACTTTGGGCCTAATTTGGACATTTTAAGTAAGGGGTGTACTTAGTTTTGTTGCCACCCGTTTTGACATTAATTGCTTTGTGTTGAGTTATTTACACTGTTATACAAGCTGTACACTCACATTACACATTACATTTTAGCAAAGTGTAATTTCTTCAGTTTTGTCACATGAAAAGGTATAATAAAATATTTACAAAAATGTGAGGGGTGTACTCACTTTTGTGAGATACTGTATATAATTTTTAACCCTCTGGTGCTGATATATAGAAAGAAAAAAGACTCCTTTGTCACATCGCACAAGATTCTCTATCTCTGGAGAATCTGGGACGGAGATATTTCACAGTAATGGCCATTGAGATCTTCATATCTCACTTTCATAAACTACTAATTTGCATACATGTAAATGGCAGAATGGCTGCGTGCTGTGATGAGACATGTTCCCTGCTCTTCAGCTCAGTTACATAAACTGATACACATGAGAAATCAGCCACGATCCTAATGATCGGGGCTCTCTTTTATAAACGGACCACCTAAGTACATAACAAACATTTTTTTTAAAAAGTAACATTTTCCACAAATGTCACCTAAGCAGCTCAATGAGTGCTTCTAATAAAGCAAAGTTTTTAAGCAAAATTAATTTAACAAGTAACTCTGCTCATCCCTGCCAATTAGTACCAAAGCCACTACTTCACATTAAAATAAAAAATATACAAATAAAATATAATAAATATAATAAAATAAAACATATAAACATAAAAATGATTAAAGTAGAATACAGACTGGGAGGGGCTGTATTAGAACCAGACTGAGCTGCATTGCTCAGAGCTATAAGCCTGAAAGTTTCCTGACAAGAGAAGGGATAAAAGTGGTGACCTCCTAACAGGATGGAGCAAGTCCTGGACCAGGTTGTATTGTTCGGTTGCAGTATAGTCTACAGAGAGGTCCAGGTTTTGGCTATTCTGTCTGAATCCCAAAAAAACACACAGAAAGTCCGGGCGCTGAAGGACTATCCTATATAGAGATCAAAGAATAACTGGTTAATGCTGTCAGGGGTGCTGTGCTGCTAGCCCACACTCAAACCCAACCTGATAGAAAACACAAACAAAAAAGTGGGACAAAAGGCGCTACCCCCAGCCAAGAAAAAAACTTGCTTGCAAAGTTATTGTGCAAAAGTCTTAGTTTATTAGTAATAGGTGCTTCACAGTAGATAATCCAAGTCATAAAGGACGCTGGCCACCATATGAGCCAACACAGATGGAAAATGGCAGTAGCTTTGAATGAAGCCAGTGCAGATGACTAACAACTTCAGATCCCCAGGAAGGGGATGTGGTGGAAAGCAGGCAATGCAGCCAGGCAACAAGATGGTAAAAACCCAGATGGAAGGGTTCCGTGATGAAGGACAAAGGGAACACCACAAAAGCCGCCCTGCACTTACATGAACATGCACCGGCCACATCAAGGAGAGGTGCCGTCGGTGTCCACAGAGTGCACAGGATCAACCGTCTCTTCCTGCCGAGGAGCCCGCATCAGTGCCCAGAAATGACTTCACTTGACAGGCAGATCACCGACAGGAGTATGCAGAGTGAAGGCAGAAGGCGGGCAACTACTGTTAGGGAAAAAGAACGCCAGGAGTGTAGACAGACTACATGTTTCGGGGTAAGATCCCTTCTTCAGGTCATTTTTGTGTATATTATTTAGAATAAAAATATAAAACTGACAGGGACATGGGATTTTTTTTTTTTAAAAGTCCTTGATAAAATAATATAAAAAATTGGCCCCCCGGGTGTAGATCCATCGTCAATCACAATGCCTGCCGCATAATTGGACCCAAAAAAAGAAAAAAAACCTCCAATCTTGAAGGCTTCCACCCTCTGCCTGCTCTGCCATCTGACAGCTCTTGAATTGCTAAGGAGCGGGGCCACCCGGTGATATCGCTGGGTGGCCCTGTCCCTTAGCTATTTAAGAACTGTCAGACAGCAGAGCAGGCAGAAGGCCGGGGCCTTTGAAGAGACCAGAGGATTTTTTTTTTTTTTCGGGGTCCGGTGGTGTGGCAGGCATCGTGAATGTGGATGGATCATGGGGGGACATTTTTTTATTTTTTAAGAAAGGACTTGTCAAAAACTCCTGTTGTGTCTATTCACTTTTTACACTTTTTGGTGAAAGGGTAGAGCTACTATGTATCTCATACTCATTCACATAGGGAGGTTCTGGAATTTTTCATTCTTTTATTTACATTTCAGGGGTCAGTTGGGAAAACTGCTGACAGGTAATGAGTCATCAGTTGTTAAGGACGTTACCGGCCCGCTACTCTAGTCCGCTAGTCTTTACACAGTATTCGACCAATCTCAATTTGAATCATTCTGAAAATTTGGAATCCGTTGCAAAACTAATATACGAAACAAAATTAAACAAATTTCAACAAAATGTGTTACTGTTTCATTTGGAGATTGTGATACTTTAGAATCTCCAAATAACCAAAAATTCTAATTAATTTATTTTTGGGATTTCAAAGTGCACTACAATCGCAAAATGCAGGTTCAGATGCCGTTTTTTTCAATGGCTCCTAAAACACAGTGCGGTTTTTGCAATTGTCAAGCGTTTTATCGTGCGGAAAATCCCATCACATAAATCTGTCACTCAAAAAAGGAGCAGGAGCTTCTTTTGGGCGACATGCTTAAAGGGATGGGATTTGCCGCACATTAAATCACAGCAAAACTGCATCGTGTTTTAGGAGCCATTGAAAATAATGGCACCTAAACCTGTGTTTTGCGATTGTAGTGCGTATTTAGAACATAGGCAGATTAGCAGCGATTCTGCTGCAATCCCAAAATGCCCAGGTGTAAATGAAGCCTTAATCACTTTTTTTTTTCTTGAGTTGCAGAGTGCTCAAAAAGACATTGGAGGGTGAAGCTTGCTTTTAATTTTAATTGCTGCTTCATACATTTTTTTTGTATAGAAAGGCTAAATTCTCACTCTCACATTTTTTTTCCATTTTTTTTCTTCTTTTGAGCAGAGTTGGTTGGGCAAATTCATGGGTATGCTAGAGCATAACATTTGAAATTAAACTTCACTGGATATACATTTAAATGTTCTGCCTCGTGCAATTAACCTATGTTGGGAAATAGATAACCTACCAAATAAATGACATTTTTACCTAACATTTTTTCTTTAACAGCTGCAAAATCACAAGACAGGGCCAAAGGGAATTCTATTGCTTAAACCGGGCAAAGCACCTGTCAATCAGTACTGGCCTTGAAAAGATTACTGCTACACATATGTTTACAGGGTCACCAAAGGTAAATGCCTGCAGGATTAAATCCTGGAACGCCATCCGTTAGATGCCAGAGCTCACCTCTGCCAGCAATTTATCAGCTGTTTAATCATTTTTTTCTGGTGGAATTTTTCCTGTTACTCCAATATCTCAGAGATGAGTGTTAATTTTCACATGGCCCTAAACTTCATACCTGCATCGCAGTGGCGGCTGGTGAGTTGGGGGTGCAGGGGCACCGCCCCCCCATCCATTACTATTGTTTGGATATATAGATCTTCGCAGGATCTGTTTGTCACTTTTGGAAGACTTTTTTTATCTTCTATTTATTGTAAATCCTTATTTTATATTTATTGGTACACATGGTATATTTATTTCTAATACCAACACACTGGCACTATATGTATTCACGTTTTTTCTTTCCACAATTGATTAGCGCAGCTTCACTTTGTATTGATTAGTATAAAACATGTAAACATTAACAATACTCAGAACAAGTAATTTGCTGACTTTACAATGAAAAACTCAAAACACGGTGACAAAATATAAGCATGACTAGAATAATGAAAGGCCTGGGGCACCCTGGGAGAGACAGAAAAATAAGTTCAGTATGCATGGCCAGAATATGGCTAACAGTAGAAGAGGCTTAACCACTTTACCACCGGAGGATTTTGCTGTCTTACGTCTGGGCCACTTTTTGCGATTCGGCACTGTGCGAATTTAACTGACAATTGCGCGGTAATGCGACGCCATACCCAAACGAAATTTACGTCCTTTTTTTCCCACAAACAAAGCTTTCTTTTGGTGGTATTTGATCACCTGTGCGATTTTTACTTTACTTTACTTGACTTCACCTGTGCTATAAACAAAAAAAGAGGGACGATTTTGAAAAAATAACAATATTTTTCACATTTTTTTATATGAAATTCCCCCCCAAGAAAATGTAACAATCAAACTTTTTTATCATTTTAGGCCAATTTGTTTTCTGCTACAAATTTTTGGTAAAAAAAATTGCAATAAGCGTATTTTGATTGGTTTGCGCAAAAGTTATTGCGTTTACTAACTAAGGGAAAGATTTCTGTCGTTTTTGGTGTTTTTTTTTTTTAACGAGTAATGGCGGCGATCTGCGGGACTCCCCTGGCCCAACTCCCGCTGTGACTGAATACAGCGGGAGCGAGCCTCCGGCGGCGTGCGCGCCGCCGAGAAGGGAGAGTGTCTGCCGACGTAGGTCTACGTCGTCAGACCTACAACAGCCACTTTGCCGCAGTAGAGCTCTAGTGAGCAGCGGCAAAGTGGTTAAAGGAGGATGATTAAACAGAATCTGTGCCATGTTGCTAAATACACTGCACATTTATACAGTAACAGTCCTTGTACCCACAAAACATTCCAAATTACTGTAGCACAGCCGACAGCCTCACAGACAGAAGTAAACCTCAGGACAAAGGATCATTTTTAAAAAATTAAACGTTTCCATTATATATGCTTTTGTGCACACAAAAATACATAATTTTGTTGGACTGAGCCACCCTTAAAGCCGTGGTATACTCCGCTTTTGAATTTTTATCTACAGGTAAGCCTATAATAAGGCTTATCTGTAGGTAAAATTAATATCTCCTAAACCTGCACGGTTTAGGAGATGTTCACTCTGCATGCAGCCGTGGACACCAGCGGCGCATGTGCTCTGAAGGTCCGGCGTATATTGCCGGACCTTCAGAGCTCCTTCCTGGAAAGTGAACTCCCACATGTAATGCGCCGGAGTGACGTCATCGCGGCTTCGGCCGCTCACAGTGCCGGAGCTGCTGACCCAGGAAGAGACGCAGAGGGAACATGTCAGCTCCCTCAGCGGTGTCCGGGCAACCATGTGGGGGCTTCGTTCTAAGGTAAGTATTTCATAATGTGCTACTATGCAATGCATACTAGCACAATATGCCATTGTCCTGCAGGTTTTTTTTTCACAGGGGATACAACCGCTTTAAAGAAGAACTGTTGGGACAATGAACACCTTCATCAGGACTATGTAATGAACAACATAATTTATAGAGTGCAGGGGTCAGGAGGAGTAAGTGACATGAAAAACAGCATATAAAGTGTAGCAGTCAGGATGAACCCTATGTTCACATGAGAGTTCCCCTTATATCAAAGTCCCCAGCATTCGCGTATACATCAGGCTTCCAAGCGTCCCTCCTTACATCCAAGTCCCCAGAGTTCCCCATTACATCAGAGTCCACAGACTTCCTCCTTACACAAGAATCCTCAGAGTTCCCCCTTACACCAGAGTCTGCAGGGATCCCCCTTACATCACAGTCTGCAGGATTCCCCCTTACATCAGAGTTCTTCTTTATACCAGACTCCACAAAGTTCCCCCTAGAGCAGAGTAAAATACAGTAGACTTAGAGCAGATTAGGGCAGAGTAGAGTAGAGCAGTGTAGGGTGGAGTAGTGTATGGTGGAGTAGAGTAGGGTAGAGTAAAGCAGAGTGGAGCTAATTGTACCAAGCTTTTCACTCATATTCTTACTAACAGCATGAGCTATTATTGAAATGCCACTGATTGTGGATCCAGGGAGTACTCAATTGCCTTAGGGGGTCAGGAAGGAATTTTTTTCCAGTTAGAGCAAAATGTACCATGCTTTAGCAGGGTTTTTCACCTTCCTCTGGATCATTTGTGGGTTTATGGATCCATTAATTCATTATATTATTATAAATTGCTGCTTTGTAATTGAAAACCAATGTAAATAAACTCAAAGAAAAATTCAAGCACACTTATTAAATTTAGTTTTAATAAGTGTGTTTGAAGTTTTCTTTGAGTTTATTCTGTTGACTTTTGTCTCTTGGCTGAATATGATGAACGTGTGTCTTCCCACAACCGAACCTAATGTGTAACAATCAGCAGATGAACCAAAATGCTTGTTATTGATGCATGGTATTCTAATAAAAGGTCAAAAATACATTTTAATAGTGTTTTTTTTTTTTGTTTTGTTTTTTATTGATGTGAAGCACAAAGTCTGTATCCCTCAAAGAAGTTTATTACCTACAAATTAATCCTAAAAGAATCCTTAGACATTCAAGGATCTATTAATTGGGGAATGTAAAATATTTTCACCTAGTGTTGTGTACCTCCACAAATCAGGTATTTTAAAAGGAAAGTTTGTGAATCTCAAAAAAAAAAAAAAAAAAAATCATACTCACCTCAATGGCTGCAACTCTGATCCCAGCTGCAGCTGTCCCCCGCCAGTTCTAAGCAGTGTTAATTTTGGCAGCAAATTTCAATTTAGTTTTAATCTTAGTCTTAGGACTAAAATGGCATTTTAGTTTTAGTCCCATTTTAGTCTTCTGCAAGTGTTTTAGTTTTAGTCATATTTAGTCAACTAAAACTCCAGTACATTTTAGTCGACTAAAACATCTTACATTTTAGTCGACTAAAACGTCCTACATTTTAATCGACTAAAACGTCCTACATTTTAGTCGACTAAAACTCATTTTAGTCATCTAAATGGTCATGGTCAGGTCAGAGAGGAGGCCTGTAATGCTGCTGCCTGCAGTCAGTGCAGTGAGTGCACACAGCGCTGCTCAGAGTGCTGGAAGGGGGTCTCAGGTTTAAGGGTGGTCTCTGGTCTGACTCTGAACTGAAGTTGTTGAACAGGATGGGCCGGGCGGGCCTCAGCGGCCTATATGCACGCACACAGTCCTGGATGGATGGCGGAATCGGATGCCAGTGGTGACTGGTGAGTGGTCTGAGCGGACTCAGGGAGGCAGAAATAGCTGGCCTGGCTGTTAACTCACAGTGGGTGCTCTGCTCTGGATGTGGTGGTGGCCGGGTGCCAGTGCCATGTGATGAGTCGGGCCTGGCGCATCTGGCTGTAGTGCTGCAGCTGCAGTGCTCTGGTGAGGTCAGGTGACTGGTCTCGAGGCGACTCTCTTGTAGTAGTCCACTCCTCACGTCGGACGTCACGGGGCACGCCACGCCAGACACCACATAGGTGGAGCTCCGTGAAAACCGGAAGTTGGGTAAACGTCCCTGCCTCACATTCTCGTTTAGTTTTCGTTCGTTAACGTCATTTGACGAAAATGTGCTATACTTTGCGTCTCGCTTTCGTCAGTTGAAAAATGCCGGTGATGAAAGCGGTGGCGAAAACGTTTTCGTTGATGAAATTAACACTGGTTCTAAGACTGAGAACTGAGCGATCAAACACCGCTGAGCACTCAATGTTTGTATTCAGTCTGCAGAGAGCTGGTAAATGTCAGTCACTGGCTCTCTGCTTTGGCCCTCCAGCACAGGAGTGCAGAACTAACTGTGACCCACAGGAGAAGCTTTGGCCATACTTCTCCTTTAAGCTTGATATTGAGTACAGGTTCTAAAGGTATTCCATATGACAGATCTGCACTGCAGTAAACACAGCTCCATTGTGAGCACCGAAAAGGTAAGGCCAAGCTGTGTTTTGCAGGATCTTCCTCAAGAAGGACTCCAAAACCAGGGGGAATCAAAGTGGGTAGAGTGTGCACCCTTGCCTTGTGCCATTACAAACTCTAAAGGGTTGGCAGAGAACTATGTTTACTTTCACTTTAGGTTATGGTAAAGGGTTAAGATTTAGACCAACATTTTCTCCCCCAGTCCAAGCTTTTGCAGGGTCTCCTCCAGAAAACAGCAAATCCACCCTGTCAAAAGCCTTTTCGGCGTCTGTAGATAGGATGAGAAAAGAAGATTGGGAGGGGCCAGTGTGCATCCAGTGAAGGATAATAAGGACTGTGTTGTCCCAGGCTTCTCTACCCAATATGAAGCCTGTTTGATCAGGGTGGATGACCGAAAGGAGGTGATCCTGCAATCTGGTGGCTAGTATTTTGGAGAGAATTTTGGTGTCAGTGTCCAGGAGGGAAGTAGGACAATAATTCTGACACACTGTTGGGTTCTTTCCCGGTTTAGCAATAACCACTATATGCATCAGCATGGCTTCCCTGGGGAAGGGGCTGTCAGCAGATATAGTATTAAAATAGCTACATTTGGGTTCCAGCAGAAGGTGAGACAGTTTCTTATAAGAAAGGATTCCAGTTCCACTACAACAGTACTGTCGCCTATGAAGTTTTCATTGAGCCACCATTTCCAGTCCTTTCAGCCAATATTAGTGAGGGACAAAGTGACAGAGATTGGGGCATGGTCAGATATGGTAATGTGACCAACAGGCGTGTCCCAGACACGATTTAGGGAATATTGGTCAACAAAAATAAGGTCTAATCTAGAGTAGAAATCATGTACTTTAGTCTTTATCAGTGGCGTGTTTGGCTCTCCAGCAATCCACCAGATGCAGGGTAGCAAGCAATTTCTTAAAGTGTTTCAGAGCTTTAAAAGAGAAGGAAATGATGTATCCAATAGAGGGTCTGGGAAGTCAAAATCCCCTCTTAAAATGAGGAGACCCTTCTTGAATTCAGTCAATTTCTTTAAGGTTCTGGACAGTATGGGAAATGGTATGAGCATTTTAGGCATAAATATGTTGGCTATGGTAAAAATCTTGCCTTAAATAATGCCCTTTATAAATATATCTGCTATCTGGGTCAGTGAGTTGTGATAGTAATACAAAGGAGAAGGTCTTATGAATAGCAATTGCTACTCCCCTGGATTTAGATATTGAGGATGGGCAAAGGTACCATTGCGTAAACACTGATTGTGGCAGTTTAGGCATAGATTGCACCATGAAGTGGGTCTCCTAAAACAACACAATGTGGGGTACAAAATGGTTCCTGCCACACTTTGCTGTGCTTTTGAGGCGAGCACAGTCCACCGACATTATAAGAGAAATTTCAAATCAGTCGCCATGAGTCTGTGGGTGTGTAACGCTTCTGCGTTTCTTATATGGTGTGGATTTTCAGCTGCAGAAATAGTTCCACGTCAGTAGTCATGTAAGAGATATGCTGAGATACCATTCCCAACCTCAATGACTCATCATGTGTGGAAGGTCTTATTTCAGCCAGTAAATACACACAATTAGCAAGCTGGTTCCTAGAATGACTTTATGTATGTGGTAACACAATGATGAAGGTTGCGGGATAGGTTGAGTGGAGGTGGTAGGTGATATATACTTGAAGGTGAGACAGTAGCAGATGGATGCAGGAAGGTTTAGCAATGTTGTATGGTAGCAGATGACAGAATAGCAGGTGGACATACAAAAGAGATCAACCCAGTGCAGAAAGTAGCAGTAGTCTCAAGAGCTAGCAATCTAGTTATGCAGATGTGATAAACAGTCTTTACTATGCAGAGCTAGATAGTGTAAGCTTAGTATAAGTTTATAGAGAATTCCCCTGCGGGGTACTTAGCACTATTAGCGATACAGCCGAAGGGTGGTTCAGGAGTGGCGGATGATCCAGTAGCGGGATACAGGGATCAGCGCGGCGAGGTTCCGTCAGCGAGGTAAGCTTGCAAGCATGGAAGCTTCAAGCAAGGTTAGCATCCAGGTAAAGGTGTTTGAACGAACACATGTGAGTGAGAACCGGCGCTTTAAATAGCCATCTAGTCCGGCGCTGGGTGATGACAGCTCCAGTCTTAAAGGTGTATGCGCACCTTTCCAAAAGTAAATGGTGGGGCGCATACACTTGTGGAAAGTGTAATTTAGGGTACCAAAGGTACCGGAACATTACAGGGTGCAATTAAATCGGTGAGTGAATCGGGGGAGACTCCTTTAGATAAATGGGTAAAGTATGTAGAAAAATAGAAGACCACAGATATCTCAAAACTTCAACTACATTCTCATGTACTAGACATAACCAGTAAAAAAGACCCCTCAAGGGAACCAAATAAACAAAACAGGTAACTCGATTGAGAACTCCTCAACACCCCACAACCCCGAAAAGGAAAATCCATTATGACTCCAATTGGGGTTGGGTAATATACACCTCATAAGTCAATGGTTAAACTGTATTTTGACAAACCGTAACATGAAGGTCCCACATTCCGAACCAGAAAAAACACTTCATTTTTTTGAATATTACACATTGTGAGTAATGAATTACCAAGTCCCTAAATAATCTGATATAAGATAATTAATTATAGATAGAATACACAAATATAATTTTATATATACATCTTTCATAGTTTGATCCTTCTGTTCCTCCTGTGATCACATATACGTGGCCTGAGCTTGGACACCGCTGTGGAATTTGTTTATTCCCTCAACATACGACAAAGTACAGGGTAAGCGTGATGGGGCCAGTATTGTGACTATCGAGCAAACGATATGTTGTGAATTACTGTATATGTAATATCAGTATGTTATTAGTTGTTGCGTTTTGCATATTTTGTTTTTCTGACATAGCCTAAGAATCAATAGCGGCTGTTATTTCCCCTGAAGTAGCCCTACCTGCAAATCACATTCAATACATAACAGTGAAATCTAGATACTGTTTGAAGGGAGGCCAGTAAGTTCTTACCCTCAACAAGATCCAAATGTTTTAGGGATCTGAAATTGAATCCACTGACCCTTTCTTCTCTACATATACACCTCCTACGGTTACACACTTCTCACATCTGTGGAACAGACCTCTAATACCATCTACGTAGAAGTATGCAGATTTGGAGGAAAACCAGCTGACAGAATGACCTTGCTGGATGAATGTTGCACCTTAGCCTTTTTGGGGGTGGGTGACTAAGTATGTTTCCATATTTTACTCACTTCTTTAGTCTCATGATCATATAGATATACCCAGCTTTCATCCATGGTCACTAATCTGTTGAAAAAGTCCTCCTCATCTTTGTGGTAAAGGGCCAAATGCTTTGTGCACATTCCACTGGTTGCTGTTTTTGGAAAGGTGTCAGTAACCTGGGAACCCATTTCTCTGGCTCTAACTATAATTCACTATGACCTACAAAAACAAAAATTGGCACGAATATTACTAAGATATCCAACTATAATCCTGCAGAATTTCACATCTAGATCATGATAAGGGTAAGAACTTATTGGCCTCCCCTCGTATAAGAGTTTAAGAAATGATAAATAGATTTACAAGCATCTGTATATCAAAGGGAGAATGGAGGATACCTTAACTGGTGTTCTTCAGGAAGCCAAAAAGGAACTGCAGTGGGGGATAGAAAATCTTTATTAACAAAACTGCAAGACATTCCTTATTCTTGTTGAAAGGAATAATAAAAACAGGTGCAATTGCCGTGAACACCAAATAGATTGCTCCTTACTCAACACAATAATCAGATAGACAGTTCTCGCTTCACGTGACTCTTGTCACTTCAGGGGAAGGTCCAGCAGGGGGACTGAGAAACCGCAGTGTCTCCTTCCCCCTGCCGCTCCACATAATCAAGTAATAAAGTATCATCTAGAAGGGGAAACTCTGCCTCCTATAGGGTCTTCTCGTGCTCACACAACTCTGATTGATGCTGTTGTGGTCACACGCCAATTAACATGCCCTCAAGCAGATCTGTGAGGCGGCAGGTTGAGGGAAACTTCCAGGAGTTAGGTGAATAGCTTTGTCACAGGATTTTTTATTGCTCCTCCAGGCTTCACTTTGTGGCGGGGAGCGATATAGCGGTGTCACATGACTGCAGTATAGGCAATCTGCATTAAGGTATACGGGAAACTTCTTTTGCCATACAACCTATTTATAGCAATTCTTTATGAATAAAAATAAAGATCTATGTGATTTTTTTTAATGGGTTTAATGACACTTTAAAATAAAGGAAAACAGAAGTGTGAAAAGAAAAATTCATCACCACATCTACAGTAAGGTCCGGTAAGTTGCAATACTATTATTCTTTGTTCTTGGGTTTAGATACACCTTAAACCAAAAATGTCTCAGTTGCACACTGTGCCTTGACTGTACATGAATTCAACAATTTAATTAATCCTAACAGCTGATCCGTGTTCATGGTGCACGGCTATTCAGGAGACCGGCCCCAGCCATGGGAGTGAAAAGGGCCGAGACGCATGTGTGCAATACAAGCAGGACAGGGCCTGGACATTTTTGATGTGAGGGTTTTGTAGAAGTAGACAGGGCTGAACAGAGTTTAGAGATCAGCTTGGGTCTGGTTCAGACTACTTGGCGTCAGGCCAAACCTGTAAGGAAACTGTAATTCAAATATATAGCAAATTTATTTTTAGTTTTGGTTGGAGTATGGAGGGGTAAAAACCCCTATCAGTTTATGTTTTGCTGTATATGTTCTGCTAGGGAGATTACCCTTCACTTCCTGCTTTTGTGATGCAACAGGAAGTGAGAGCAATTCCTAGCTTACACAGCTGTCACCACAATATTTGTCCCCATTGGATGATTTCCCCTTACCTCTCCCTCTTATGACAATCTAAAATGTAAGATTCCCTCCACTTTTTCTCTTGGTGGCAGTTACCACCAGGACAAATAGAAGAAGGAATCTACCGACATAGACAGCAACAAAAACTTGGCAGAGGGCCTAATCTATACTTGCGCCGTACAAAATTTAAAATAGAGTTTTGCCGTTAGAGCTAGTTCACAGTAGATACGGTGCGAATTCACAGCGAATTCGCTGCAAATTTGCACCGCATCAAAATCGCAACCTGTTAATGCAAACTGATTGTGAAGTGTATGTTTGCAAAACGCAACGTGATTTGCAGAACTAGATCACATAGGTATGAACAGCCATGCAATCCGATTCTGGTGTGGACAAAAAAAGGGTCCTGTACAAGTTTGGTCTGAATGCGATGCAAATTCAGCCATACAGTTTGTATGGCTGAATTTGCATCGCACAGACATCGCATGTGATCTGCACAGCAATTCGGTGTGAATCACATGCGATGTCTGTGTTGGTAATAGTCTGAACCCAGGTTAAACAAGCTGAAGTTAGAAGCTGGTTGGCTACTATGTGCATCTGCACTAAATTTTGCAATCTGCAGTTTTAGGAAATCAATCTCTATGTGAGCAGCTTAGCAGGCTGCAATTTAGGAGGGAGATATTTTTTATTATAAAATAAAAAGCAGATGGTATTTTTTCAGAAATAACAATCAGAAATATTGCACAGACTTGTTGCACAATATGTAAGCCTTTTTACTAGGCTGCAATTTAACTGCCTCCCACCTACCATATAGACAAATGACGGGGGGCAGGATGCTCCCTTGTTTTGGGGCGACGTCACTCCAGTTTTACAGTGCTCCCGCATCTGCCATCGCACTAGTGTGAACCAGCCCTTACATACACATTAAAATCCAAACATATTATATATCACTGAGTGATAACAAGCCTGCAACAGCTGTATGCAAGCTAGAAAAAATAGCTCTATTTACAGGGAATCCGGAAAATATTCACAGCGCTTCACTTTTTCCACATTTTGTTATGTTACAGCTTTATTACAAAATGGATTAATTTCATTATTTTCCTCAAAATTCTACAAACAGTACCCCATAATGACAACATGAAAGAAGTTTGTTTGAAATCTTTGCAAATCTCCCCCCCCCCCCCCCCCGGTATTGTATTCCGATGGCAGCACCCGCTGCTGTCAGAATACTTTGGTCAGCAGCTGATTGGCTGCAGCTGCTGATAATGGGAACATTTCCAACATTCCCTTTGACAGAAGTCAGTCAACGATTGTTTTCTGTCCAGTGGGGATAACCGCACATTGATTGAAATTTGCCTGCTCCCTGCTGAACCAGACAAATTCTGATTAGTTTTTGGTCAGCCTAAAAGCCTGCCTTCTCTTATGTAAACTGAATGGATTTTTAACTACTTTAAAACCACGCACAGTACTTTTACTGTGGGTGGGTGACACGGCCAGGCTCAGCAACATAAATATACAATGCTTCGCACATGCGCACTAGCATGCCCCTCCCATAACCTTCCCGGTGCCTGGCCACTTTGAGTGGCTGGGGTATCAAGTGATCACTATGCGATCACATGATCACAATTTGTACACAACTGTTATAAATGAGTTTCATTAATAAAAGTTGTGCTTACTTTAGTGATGTTGTTATTGGCCCACAGCTATCCTGTACCATGTGATTAGTTGTAGCCAATCACAGAATTTCGACAGTAAGTACAGCTGTTATGAACGAAAACCCATTTGTGAAAGTTCAAAACAATTGCTGTTACAGTGATCATCACTGTAACAGCAATCAAAGTGTAAAAAAAAAAAAAATCTCTGATCAACCCCCCAGAGTAGTACAGGTATATAGTGACACTGAACTACTTTGATGAAAGTATTTAAAAAAATAGTAAAAAAAAGAAAACGGATTCAATTAAAAAAATGATTTATTTATTTTTATACATACTGCCACCAGTCAGTATCCCTGATCGCCGCCACACCAGTCATATTTACTGCACTGGTGACAGTTTGTAAAAAAAAGAAATTGTGAGAAAAAAAATTACATTTTTTTTTACAAATTTGTGACAAAAAAAATCTACAACTTCAAACAACTTGTCCTGCCTCTTACTAAATATCATGGACTACTTTCCAAAAAGGGATCATTTCAGGGGTATTTGTACTGTCCTAGCATTTTAGGGCCTGGCAGTACATCAGAAATTATACATTTTTAAATATACTGTATAGCCCATAGTTTGTAGACTCTATAACGTTCACACAGACTGAAGAATATACTCTAATTTGGGTTATTTTTACCAAAGAAATGTAGCAGAATACATTTTGGCCTAAATTTATGAAGAAAGATTATTTATTTGCAAAATTTTAAAACAGAAACTAAGAGAAACGTTTATTTTTTCCATTTATATAGCAAAAGATAAAAAAAAACACCAAAAAATGATAAAAAATTAATTTGCGTACAGTGTTGCATGACCGCACAATTGCCAGTTAAAGTAGCAGAGCGCTGAATAGCATAAAATGCCCTGGATATGAATAGGGTAAAACCTTCCAGGGGTCAAGTGGTTAAAGCGGAACGAAACTAACCCTTGCTTCAACTGTCCCTCTCACTGGGGCCGACATCTTCTTCTATGTGCCAATCTTTGCGCATGCCCAGGAATCAGTCATCCTGGCACACAGAGATAATTTTGGCGGTGTAAGCTGAGCTGGACATGCGCAGCTTAGTTTTTATGCCGGAAAAGACAGTGAGCAGTCATTTAGGTGTATCTTATTGCAGAACGGGCATTGCATCTCTCTTTTGCAATAAAGAGCCTGCCTGCTCGCTGTTTGAGTCAGCCGAACTTTAGTTCCATCTTAACTTTTTCCTCATGTTACACATTGTATCATACATGCTTAAATTTTATGATTCAATTGATGTACGATTTGAGAAAAATGATCGATTTCTCAAAAAATCAAATAGACATATTTTCACTTCCAATCAATTTAAACTTCATTTGAATCAAATTCAATGAAATTAAGTTGATCAGCCAGGGAGGCTATAATTTAAATTGATCTGAATATTTATTTCATGGTGAAAATGCAGTGTGATTGATAACTTTTACTTGTATTTTTCAACTATCAACTGAAATTAATGTGTCTCAAATTGCGCAAATGGGTTGTCAACCATAGATTGTTTATTCTTATGTAGCAGAATTCCCAGCCTTTGTGCTGGATGTGGGTCCGCCTGGGTTACCGCTGACAACAACAGCACATTTAAGCATGTTCTCCAAGTGTGAGAACTGAGACAATGACCAGTCCAGTATCTTTGGGTTTTTATGTTTATTAGGAACTTGGATGGGAGAAGGGATGAGTGGTATACTCCTCTGGCTCGACTATGCACAATTTACTGGGGACAACTGAAAAATGCCTGTTGGCGCTGACTTGATGTCGGTCAACGCCGGTTAACGCTGACCTGCTGCCTGTTAACACTGAACTGACTTCTGATCACCTCCTTGTGACTCAAAATTCCTTTTTTGAAGCTCCCTCTGGCACTCCTTGCTGAGGTAGCTACTTTATCACTGCTGCACTGCTGAACACTTGTACGCTTCAGGGCCCGCACTGGCACCCTCTTTTACACACTTATCTTCAGGGGTAAGACTCAGGCACCCCCTTTCCTAAGCCTTCTCTACTGGTTAGCTGGCTCCCGGATCCCTCTCACCTTCTGGAGTGGTCCCCTCTCCTAGGCAGACCCCTGGGCAGTTTACAGTACTCACTACACTGCTTTCCTGGAAACCTCTGCCCAGCAGCTCCACTCGGTCCAAAGCTCACTGGATCCCTCTCTGCAGCTCAGCTCAACCTTCAGTCCTCTAGGCCGACTGCCCAGGACACTTTCCTCACGCTGACAGGAGGAGAGACAGCCGTCACCCCCCTCCTGGGACTCTGCTTCCAGCCAAAGACACTCTGTCATGTGCTCCCCTCAGACTTATACCCCATCCCAGTATTCATTGCGGCAGAATCTGCCCTCTGGGATAGATACAAGCCCTGGTGTGCTATTGGTCAGGTTTCCTCCAATAAGAGCCCGTATTGGACATAGTGGGGAGACTCCCCAAGCTCAACAGGCACACCTGGAAAACACATGACAGCCTAGCTGAACAATCAGGCCCCCTTGATAAGCAGACAGGGCCCCCCTTATGGTTTTCAGTTTAGGTTGGCCGCCATGTCTTGGTAGGTTTGCAGTTGTGCCATACTCTTTCCATTTTCGGATAATGGATTGAACAGTGCTCAATGAGATGTTCAAAGCTTGGGATATATTTTGTAATCTAATCCTACTTTA
This sequence comes from Pelophylax lessonae, assembly GCF_965119305.1. NCBI lineage: Eukaryota > Metazoa > Chordata > Amphibia > Anura > Ranidae > Pelophylax > Pelophylax lessonae. The sequence continues at coordinate 87,198,362 of NC_138779.1, read as the reverse complement.
AACTCATCAACTGTATCCCTGGCCTGTCTGGTGTGTTCTTTGGCCTTCATGATGCTGTTTGTTTGAACATGACAAAATGTGGAAAATTTCAAGGGGTGTGAATACTTTTTCAAGGCACTGTATATGGTATGGCCAGCATAAAAAATAAACTATACTTGCTAAACAATTTAGTGAAAAATGTCCATATGTAGCGTAGTATTGATTTGAATCTCTCTTTTATGTGTTTTTTCCTGGTTTCTAAAGCGTTCTTTAATGCTGGCAGCCATGTATTATCTATATATACTACATTTACACATGCTAATGATCACTTTGCAAGCCCAAAGCCCAGGACGACCCTGTGCAAGCCTCCTCCTGAAATAGCGCTAATTAATAATTAAAGCAGCATGCTTCCTCACTCAGAACTCCACTGGTCCCTTGACAATGAGAAAACATTTCATGATCCTCCAGGCTTACTCCCACAGACTTACGCCAGCTATAGATGGTTCAAATCTAAACCCGGCTGAACCGGCTGAGATTTGAACCATGTAAGGGCAGGTTGATTGTACCAAGGTGAACGATCAATCAACTTGGGTACAACCAGCTTGTAGGATTTTACATTCCATTATTTCTAGCAGCTATTATAGTCACTAGCAGTAATCACTGTGTTCTCCTGGCCCCCTCCCTGCCCCCCACCAGAAAAACACAATGGCTCCACGGGAGGGATTCCCCCATCAACACAGTCAGTGGTTGCAGGAAAGAAATTGCTCCATCTATGGATGGCTTTATAGGGATTTGGGATTTTCTTTCACTTTCATTTTTGGTGATGACAGTAAACAGGAAAAATAGAGGTGAATCTCCCTAATGGGGACACAGACAGCAATGAAAATCTGGGAGGTTTTCTAATCCATCTTCAAAGTTTTGCCTTTAGTTAGATTTCAATGCAATTTAAAATTTAGCTGTCAAGCTTTTTAATTCTGCAGTTTCAAAAATGTTAGTGTATACATTCAGGAGCACTGGTGTACTGCTATGGCTGGCTAAATATTGATTAAAACACAGAAATTGGAAAGTGTGTTGATGAACTGCTGCTACCACCAAATCAAGTGCTCAAATACTTGAAAGCATGAAAATATAAAGTGTATATTAATAGACAAACAAAAGTCCATATACAGAAAAAAGTATAAAAGAAAAAAATAATAAAATCCGCGAAAAATCAAAAGTGCCAATGCGAGCTCTACACCGTGAATACAAACAAAATCATGTTTGAACAATAAAAACAATAAAAATGCCTTTAAAAAAAGGAGTTAAATAAGTGAAAAATAGCAATAAGTTGTTCTCCCAGTTAACTAAGGGGTTTATTTACTAAATGCCCATCCACTGTGCACTACAAGTGCACTTGGAAGTGCAGTCGCTGTAGATCTGAGCAGTGGCGGCCGGTGTACTGAGGGCGCAGGGGCACCGCCCCCCATCCATGCGTCCGGCCCCCTAATCTGCATGCAGGGGCGCCGGACGCATGGAGTTCAATGGGGATTTTTTTTTTTGGCATCACCTGATTAGAGCCAGAGGCTCTAATAGGGCGATGCAAAGGGTGGACCCAGGGCGCAGAGCAGTGCGTCCCGAGCCCACCCATTGTGTGACAATAGCGAATGAAAATTTGCTATTGTCACACAGATCCTCCTCCTGGACAATCAGGGAGCGCGTCCGATACGAGCTTCCTGATTGGCCGCAAGGCAAACCCCATGCCATTGGCCGAGGAGGAGGCGGGAGCGGAAGGACTGGAGAAGATGCGCCGCCGGTCACCGGGACTGAGGAGAAGCCACCCGCCGCTGCTGCTGCTCCAGGTAAGTAAGGGGGCACGCACCCTGATCTCTGCATTGGGGGCATGTATGCCAGTCACTACATTTGGGCATGTACGCTGATCTCTGCATTGGGGGCATGTACGCTGGTCACTGCATTGGGGGCATGTACGCTGGTCACTACATTGGGGGCACGCACGCTGATCTCTGCATTGGGGGCATGTACTCTGGTCACTGCATTGGGGGCATTGTATGCTGGTCACTGCATTGGGGGCATGTACGCTGGTCACTGCATTGGGGCATGTACACTGGTCACTGCATTGGGGGCATGTATGTTGGTCACTACATTGGAGGCATGTATGCTGGTCACTGCATTGGGGGAATGCTATGCTGGCCACTGCATTGAAGGGGGCATGTATGCTGGTCTCTGCATTGGGGGCATGTATGCTGGTCACTGAAATGGGGGCATGTACGCTGGTCACTGCATTGGGGGCACGCACGCTGGTCTCTGCATTGGGGGCATGTATGCTGGTCACTACATTGGGGGCACGCACGCTGATCTCTGCATTGGGGGCATGTACGCTGGTCACTGCATTGGGGGCATGTATGCTGGTCACTGCATTGGGGGCATGTACGCTGGTCACTGCATTGGGGGCATGTACGCTGGTCACTGCATTGGGGGAATGGTATGCTGGTCACTGCATTGGGGGCATGTATGCTGGTCACTGCATTGGGGGCATGTACGCTGGTCACTGCATTGGGGGCATGTATGCTGGTCACTGCATTGGGGGAATGGTATGCTGGTCACTGCATTGAAGGGGGCATGTATGCTGGTCACTGCATTAAAGGGGGGCACGCATGCTGATCTCTGCATTGGGGGCATGTATGCTGATCACTGCATTGGGGGCATGTATGCTGGTCACTGCATTGGGGGCATGTACGCTGATCTCTGCATTGGGCATGTATGCTGGTCACTGCATTGGGGGCATGTACGCTGATCTCTGCATTGGGGGAATGGTATGCTGGTCACTGCATTGAAGGGGCATGTATGCTGGTCTCTGCATGGGGGGCATGTACGCTGATCTCTGCATTGAATGGGGCATGTACACGTGTAGCGGTCAGAGGAGTAGGGGACCGCAATGCAGAATTCAAGTACAGTACAGCAGACAGAGAGGCTGAAGCAGATACCGGCTTTATTAACCAACAGAGTATAATGGCCGGAGAATGATGTTAACAGTAAAAACAGATTACATAGGTTTACAGCAAAGTTAACTGCAACGTGATACTTAAAATGGCGCTCCCGCCAACGCACACACAGAAATACAGGCTACTCTGTTATATGATCCTATCTGATTCCCGCTAACCGGGACACGTTGCTGCAACGCTCTGTCTACAGAAACCTGCTCTATGCCCTACCACAGGTTAGCACCGGTGCAACTCACAGTTCTGTAGGTACAGCTGCTTTATCTCAGTCTCTGTGATGGTGGATGCAGTCAGGTCTCTGGATCTGTCCCTTGCTGTCTGTAGCTGCAGTCTCTTATGCACTGGTCTGGGTTTCTTTGCAAGTAGTTTATCTTGTTCTGTCACTTGGAGGTCACTGCAGTCTGGCCCCTTGCTCTGTAATTTGCTTGAGGTGCTCTGGGATGTTCTCTCTTCTCCTTCTCTGGTTCTCAGCTACTGTCCGTTGTATCACAGTTCAGTTCTGTCTCCTCTGGCAAGATCCTGTTGTTCTGTCCCAGGATTATACAGTCTATATCCCTCTCAAGGCCACAGCATGCAGTACCTTTCCTCAGCTCAGCACAGCCATAGAGACCCGAACACCACACACTTCCTGGAACTTCCTGCTTCCTCCCTTCACCTAAAGCAACAACAGTGACCTCTTGTGGCTGGAAGATGCTTGACAGTCTGTGGGAATTTCTCAATAGAACTACAGTGTAATGGAGTTAGTCATTCAAGGGGCTGACCCCCTACACACGGGTCACTGCATTGAAGGGGCATGTACGCTGGTCACTGCATTGAAGGGGGCATGTACACTGGTCACTGCATTGAAAGGGGGCACGCTGGTCACTGTGCATTGAAAGGGGACACGCTGGTCACTGTGCATTGAAAGGGGGCATGCTGGTCACTGTGCATTAATAGGGGGCACGCTGGTCACTGTGCATTGAAAGGGGGCACGCTGGTCTCTCTGCATTGAAAGGGGACACGCTGGTCACTCTGCATTGAAAGGGGGCATGCTGATCTCTCTGCATTGAAAGGGGGCACGCTGGTCTCTCTGCATTGAAGGGGGCACACTATACCTTAATTACTGAAGGCCCCTTTCACACTTTTGCGACCTCAAAGTCACGCAATTTTTTGCAGCGGTTTTTGCCGCAAAGCAATGCCTATTACATTTTTCTGTTTGCGATGATAGAAATCAGCTGAGCTTCCCCTCATTTCAGATCTTCCCCTCAAATCTACCCGACTGCACTTCCAAGTGCACAGTGGATTTGCCTTTAGTAAATAAACCCCATAGTAATACATTTGTGAATCAATCATACATGCAGTGTTTCTCAGTTAAAAAACTTCCTGCCCTCACACGATAATGAAGCTGCAAGAGGATGGTAAAGCTAAGGTAACTCATAATTTAGCTTGTCCGACTCCGAAATACAGCACCATCTGATGAAAGTCAGTGAATTTAACCATTCTGGATAGAGGAGCATTCAAGGAAAGATATTGGACTTCCCCTTGTGGATTGGCTGTTTGTAAACTGGGAGATACCAATGTGCTACAGGTGAGTGCGCATTCCACTCAAAGGTGGATAGCAGGTGGATGGATCTTGCACAGATTTACTACTGGGCACTAAAATTTTTTACTGAGAAGAACTACGTGTATGAGTGACTCACAAATTTAATACTATGTTCACTGGGAGAAGAACGTAATGCTATTTTCACTTATTTAACTCCTTTTTTTAAAGGGGAATTTTTATATTTTTTATTGTTCAAACATACATTTGCTGTAATCACAGTGCACAGTTCGCATCGGCACTTTTGATTTTTGACGGCTTTTATTATTTTTGCAAGTTTTTCTGTATATGGACTTTTGCCTATGGACTTTAGTTGGTCTATTATTATACAATTTATATTAACACTATTATGGGTTTAGGGAAGTTCTACACTGTTTTAGTAATAGAACAGTGCCCCACCCCAACATTATTATTATTTAAATTATATGTTGTATAATATCCAGCCATCCTACCTTGAAGATCTTTATGTGTCCCTATTAGATCACAGCACAAACAGACAATCTAGATCACAGATGGGTGGATATATTCAGTATTTGCAGAACAAAGTGGTATTATACAGTATTGCATTTACCAACTGGTTACCAGAGAACAGCTTGAGCTAGTGGGGGCAGAGGATGAAGTAACACATCTTACAGCTTCACATCTCTGTTCTGAACACCAGAGGCTTAGCAATAGCAAAGGAGCCTGCCCAGTGCCCTGCACTGTCCCTACACCTCAGGAACCTTTCCCTATGTTTTGCACTTTCCCTCACAAGCGTGTCTCTGTCCCTGATTATTCACTCTACAGAAGCGTGCTAAGGTGATGTTGGTTCCCTTATTTAAGAGGTTCCCTCACACAAAATGGTCGCTGAAATCTCACAAGAGAGTTTAGTATCCAATTAAACCACTTCTCCTCTCAAGACACTATGAAATCTCTAAGGGCTCAATTGCCTTATTAGACTCTCTTCCCATGTAATAATGGCAAAGAGCCACCTAAAGGCGGTGAGACTAACTGCACCTGCCTACAATGGAACCATGCCAATAGGTGCGGGCAAGAAGCCATATTAAAAGCCAGGTGACCCTAACAACCCCTACAGCTATTTGAGGCTGTTATGTAGCGATTACCTGCAGATGATCAACTCCCTGCATCCAGGGCCCATCATCCACAGGTAATTGTTGCATGAGCAATTACATGTGAAAAGCTGCCAATAGCTGTGAATGCTGTGGGGCACCCATTGCTTTCAATGGGTTTTCCTGACCGTACCTATTCACATGGATCCACACAGAGTCTCTTACAGTTAATCACAGATGGCCACATTCGCAAGTGTGAATGGGGCCTACATGTTATCCTGTTGGGGTTCAGATCTACTTTGTTTAAATATTTAGCACTGCACTGTGCTGCAGATTAGAGGAGTTCAGACCAATGACCAATCCCTTTCCATAAATCAATAAATTATATAATGCCAGATAATAGAGTGAAACATTTATACTGGCCCTCTTCCTATAAACAGGCTTATAAAGCTCCCAATCATTAATATGTCACAACAATTATACTGTGGAAATGAAACATTTAATGAGTCATGCGGGGCACTGACTCATTTGTATTCATGTTGACTTCTGTAATCTTGTTGGCTCCTTCTTATCATCGGATAAAAACGCTAGGTCTCATGTGTTATGACAAGTGTTTGATATGAACAACTGTCTGTTGCCCATGGAAACCAAATTCAAACCTGCTATCAAAGGGAGCCAGTCTCAATATATTTCTATGGAAGCTGCCATTACCAAATAGATTTTAACGTACATGTAAACCCAATCACTCAAAATGCACATAAGCTTTAATATGTTCATTATTTTTACAACTAATTTTCAAAATTTTTAAATCTACAGCATAAAGTGTATGTGAATGAACCCTAAAGGCTCATTTACTTTCTTGGCTTTGTTCACATGGGCATACTTTAAGTGATTGTAAAGTCTTGTTTTACAAAAAAAAAAAAACCCAACATGTTATACTTACCTCCTCTATACAGTTGGTTTTGTACAGAGTTGGCCAGATCCTCCTCTTCTCGGGTCCCTCTTCTGTGCTTCTGGCCCTTCCCACCTGTTGAGTGCCCCCACAGCAAGCAGCTTGCCACTGGGGGCATCTAAGCTGAGTCACAGCTCCCTGTGTCCATTCAGACACGGAGCTGTGACCCGACCCCACCCCCTCTCTCCTGATTGGCTGACTGACTTTGATTGACCGCAGCTTGAGCCAATCATGCCATGCTGCTGTCTCAGCCATTGAGGAGGGGAGTGCCGGGCAGGTGAGACACTCCTGGGCTCATGTAAGTATTAGGGAGGCTGCTGTACACAGAAGGTTTTTTTATCTTAATGCATAGAATGCATTAGGATAAAAAAACCTTCTGCCTTCACAATCCCTTTAGGCACCCACCCATGTGAGGCCCATGTATGCCCACACAGGATGTATAGGTGTTCTGTACATCCACAAGTGGGCATGTCAAATGGGAAGCAGAGGCTGTACAGACGTAGCTGCTGCCAATTTAACTTCCATGTGAGTGCGGATCCCCGAGCGCAGACAGTATGAGTTCAGAGACACACCCTTACATCTACACGGATGTCAAATTAGGAGCAGCAGCTGTGTTCATGCAGCTGCTATGTCCCAATATATATGATATGAATGCGACCAACTGCACCCAGATACTAGGAACACCTGTGCATACCGCTTGGGTAAAACACACCTTTGGGGTGAGAATTAATGAGCTGTCAATGCAACCCATTCTAATAAAAATAGCATATGGACCATCTTTTGTAATGCAACACACTGCAATGCCCTACCCTGAATTGTGGCACTTTCTAAAGCAGGTAAGTTACCTTAGTGCGATGCGTTACCATTAAAAATGAATGGCACCACAATGCAGTAACGCATGGTATGCACAATACGATACAACACTGAAGTGCAAATGGGCCCTAACTCTCCTGGGTGTGTCCTTGACCCCCGCAACAGGAATCTTAACATGGCCCCACTTTCACATGGCACCCTGCCATTCTGACTTCCTTTGAGACATCTATGTCCTTTCAAGTTGGGAAGTGGCTACATCCAGTCCCTCCCTCTCACTTGCCTCTCTCCACCTTACCCTAGGATACCCTCCAACACCCCCACTCCCTGTAGGGGTGAACAAGAGAAATGTATTGATTTTCCCATCCAAACGAAACACTGTGAATTGAGGAATCTCCTGCTGCTGGCTATTGTATTCTGACAGCTGTCAGAATACCCGAACAGTGGCTCGATAGTTTTCCGTCTGGCTCCTATGATTTTCAGATTACCCACTTCTGGACTGGAAGGTTTTACCCCCTTAATGACTAGGCTATTTTTTGCGATACGGCACTGCGTTACTTTACCTGACAATTGCGTGGTCGTGCAATGCTGTCCCCAAATAAAATTGATGTCATTTTTTCCCACAAATAGATATTTCTTTTGGTGGTATTTGATAACCTCTGGGATTTTTATTTTTTGTGCCTGTAAACAAAACAAAAAAAAGCGACAATTCTGAAAAAAAAAAATATGTTTTTTACTTTCTGCTATATAACATTCCCAATAAAATAAATGTAAAAATCGAATTTGTTCATCATTTTTGGCCAATGTGTATTCTGCTATATATTTCTGGTAAAAAAAATCCCAAAAAGTGTATTTTGATTGGTTTGTGCAAAAGTTATCGCGTCTACAAACTAGGGGAAATATGTATGTCATTTTCATTTATTTATTTATTTATTTATTATTAGTAATGGCGGCAATCAGCGATTTTTAGCGGGACTGCGACATTGCGGCGGACAGATCAGACACCTGACGTTTTTGACACTTTTCGGGGGACCAGTGACATTACTACAGTATTCAGTGCTAAAAATATGCACTGTTATGGTACTAATGACACTGGCGGGGAAGGGGTTAAAACCAGGGGCAATCAAAGGGTTAAATCTGTCCCTAGGGGGTGCTTTCTAACTGTGTGGGGGATGGTCTTGCTGAATGAACACAGAGATCTGTGTTCCTAAATAGGAGGAACATAGAACCTCTGTGTTCATTACTGACAGAACAGCCATTCTGTCTTCACAGGGAGCGATTGCGGGTGCACGATGGACATTGTGGCCCCTGGACCCGCTGATTGGCTCCCCTGTAGCCAACTGGAGCGTGTGCGCTCCCCCACTAGTGGCCCCGCAAAAGGACGTACAGTGAGGTCGTTTCATGGGACAGAGTCGACTTGCCGCAGTAGATGTACTGCTGGTGGTCGGCAAGTGGTTAAGTATGTTAGGCAGGAGGGTTGTGACAGTGGCTAGGGGGTTCATCAAAAACTGGACCACAGTTTACTAGCTTTAGGTCTCGTTCACCGGGTTGGCAGAAATAATTGAGCCATGGTTTTACCACCCCCCTGACTTCCCAGCCGCAAATTAAAACAGCCATATTAGTACACACTTCTGCGGTAACAATGAGGCAGACATTATACTACAGGTCGCATTTGGAGGGCAGTTCCACTGCCAAATGCAACCTTTTCAAGTTGCAATTGGTAATAAAAACACACCGTTTTGCGCCATGCTACAGGTTTCTAAAGGTTAAAACAGGTTCCATAGAGGTGACGTATTGCCCCCGAGCAAATGTTCCTGAAAATCGAACCACTGCAGATTACTTTTTAGAGGGGCAGCAATGATATTTGCAAATGTAAACAAATCCTTACACTCCTTGTGATTTTTTACATTGTTCCATTGTGTGAGTGGTAATTCTTCCCTCTGAACTCCACAAGGGAAACAGGAAAACAGTGCCAGATTCAGCCCATCAGAATCCAGCCATAGCTGGAATATGAATTCTGGGTGGAATGACCTTTCAATGTGTTGCTATGTTGCCTGACAGGTGTATTTGAAAAATGTTCTAAACCTCTTTGCTTGAATGTTACAGTTTGCTGCGTCCATACACACAAAGCTCCCGTAGTGACAGATGAGTTAATGGGGGATTATGAATACGTGTTGAGTGTTTATCAATGCACTGGAAGCATTAAAAACAACCTGAATTTTAGCTGCAAAGATTCATCTGCTACAAAGGCCTGGAGTTCTTTGACAGGATTCTTTTAATGCCTCTGATGTGCCTTATTTTCAAACGCGTTGATCTCCTGCCTATGTAATCGCCAAGCGGGCGGCGGTGACCCCCTGCTGAGCGTACACTGTGTATTGTAACAGCAGGACTGCGGCACAAGCCTTTCTGTTCTGCCAGAGAGGAGCGAGGAGAGCAAAGCACCTGCCGAGCTCAAGGAAGCTGAAAAGGTTATGGCAAAGGATGAGAATACGCCTATGGAGCCACAGGAGGAAAGCCGTAAAACAAAGAAACGTGCCATGTGATGTATTAAACTGCAGACTGCGCCAGTTATTAGGGCCATTTAAATTGCCTTTCCTAATCATTATTGTTTTTTGTTGTACCCATCAATTAGGCAAGCCATACACTGGCTGATCCTCGAAAAGGAAGGCTGTATTAGGTTAGAAGTAGATGGGTGATTATTGGTAGCTCGATTAACAGGCCGTATGCCAAACAATTAGCATGTAGTAATAATCAATAGGATTATGTGATCATGCAAGAGTAATCGTATAGGCAGAGCCAGATCATCCACAAGGCAATCTAGGCAGGACACTAATGCCCAGTGGACATCCAGTGGGCCCAACTAAAACTGCCATGCTCCTGCAATAAACAAGTGGGACAGCACAATTGGTCAGAGCTGTGCAACTGCCTGACACTTCACAAGGAAGTATAGACTTTTAGACAATTGGGTTCTGATGTAGTGGACCTTGCCAGTTTTAACAATGCAAATGGGCCACCTTCTGTATGCTTTGCATTCGTAATCCAACCATAGGGAATAAAAGGCCAAAGATCCTATCTTGCCTAGAGTCCTGTTTTGCCTTATTCTGTCTCTAGTCATATGCTCCTTCATACTAGGAAGGTACAGGTATCTCTTGACTAGAAAAGGTTCTGTGTAAAAGGGATGATTGGTTGTGGGCATCAAATGTAAGGTAGGTTTTCATAGATGGAAATATGAATACGAAGACCCTAAACCACAAAAAGTAAATCTGAGCAGAAAGAAAAAGTGGCCACCATTGATGACCTCCTTCTGAAAATGGTAATCACCTGGCTGTCTCTAGCCTGGCTGTCTTTGGCTTCACCATTTTCTTGGTCACTAACCCATGAATATTGTACTGAAGTCAGATCTTCTGATCTACCAACTGGTTCTAAGTCAGTGTCTTAGGCCAGCCATACACTTAGAGAATTTTTTTTCTGTAATCATGGCCTTTTTTGGGCCTCCTGCTGGGCAGTGAGGCCAAAGACAGTGATTATTGCTATCGGCTAATAGCAGCTGCTAGCAATAATTGCAGGTAAAAACTGGAAGTTGATCGATCGATCAACTTGGTACATTCAGACTGCCCATAAATGGTTTAAATTTCGGACGGTTCCTGTTGAACCGGCCAAGATTCGAACCCTGTATGGCCTGCCTTAGATAGTGATCCAAATGGCAGCCAGGAAGCTAGTATTTTCTGAAAGAGTGGTCTAATTCCTAAACCTGCTGGGTGGCTTTACTGACTCGCTTCTCATGCAGAACACAAAAACAGGTTCTCTTTATAACTCATCTTCGGTGTAATTAACAAATTAACTTTCCCATACGTCCCGCTGCTCTGTTTACCAAAGTCCTTGAGAAGAACCAATATTTGGCAGGGCTAAATAGCCAATTGCAAGGCCCAAGCTTTACCATGTGAAGACAGGAGGGCAGGGCCATCGGGGAAGTATTGGAAATGCAAGTATTAGTAATAAAGGAAATAAAGAAAAATGTATGAAAACCTCTGACACACTATTTACAAAGCGTGAAATTTTCAGGGCCGTATGAACCTGTGTCAAAATGCGTGTGCCAATGAACTGCTCTGGCCGCTGCAGTCTCTACACTAGTGATACTAGAGAGCTCAGCCTGGGTTATATTTGCAGAGTGCTAACACAGCATACATTTTAAATACAAGTACAATCATAAGTGTAACTATATAAAATAATCATATACAAATACCATCTACACAAAATCACCCTTTAAGGCTACGGCATGAATTTGCTTATTTGAGTTCACATGATTCACATTCAGAGAGAATGCCATCCAAGCATACACACAGCTGAGTATGAAATACACATTCTGATTACCTGAATATCTTCACCTAATTTTTGATTTGGAAGAAACGTTTCTTCTCGGTTTATACTATCCTGGATAATCTGCAATGCTGTACAGAAGGGTGCATTGGTCTTTGGCGCTGGCAGTCCGGCACAGTTGGTCTTTGGCCTCTAGCAATTAAAACAAGTGAAAGAGGTGTCCTTGCACATGGAGCTGACCCCCAACTCTACCTCAGAACCCTGAAAAGGAAATTGTTAAATCCGTATTATGGCAGCTACTACATTTTTCTAGCTGACATAGGTCTACTACACCAAGGATTTGACTTGTACACAAATGCTAGCCATTGCAAATAATGCAGCTCAGTCCAATGGTGGACACAGATTTAAAGATTTCAATGAAGTTCTGCATATTACAATAAAAATGGAAATTCATTCACAGATACAATGATTCACTTTATTATGCATAATACAGTATATTATATATAATAAATGATTAGGCATAATGAAATTATGTTTCCTTTGTTATCACTTGACATGTAATTATACTTCAAACTATGATCTGAAGGCTTGGGCACTGTCATTTTAATTAAATAACATTTATTTGATAAACATTGAATTATTGTGTCACCACACACACAGACACAGACACACACACAGTTTTACAATATGTAAATGTAAATTGTAATACCAACCATGCCTTATCAGTAAGGTCTAATCCAAGAAACTAAAAGAATCTTCAAAAAGATTTATAAAGTAATGTGTCTTTTGATTCCTCCACTCCTGCTGTGCTGTATGGCTACAGAGCTTATGATTGTCAGGTAAATATGACATTTTGCTCATGAATATTTTATATTTACCTCTTGCAGCTTTAAAGCTGAACTCCAGCCTTCCCTTCAGCTTTGCACATTTATACAGGTTCCTCTCCTGTACTGAAATTGCCCACTCTGATTTCATTGCACACTGTGAGCCTCTGACAAAGTGTATCAAAAGCTGCAGCTAGTTAATATTTGTCTTATTTCCTGGGTATGTAAGTGCCTTTACTTGTTTTTATCTCTTGCCATCCATGTAACACATATTTGCAGTGGCAAAAGAGCGGACTTTAATGCTCCCCTTTGCCACACATATGTGTCACTGGGCAGCCGATATTTCTGTGCTGAGAATGTGCTCCTAGCACAGGGACCAAACTGTCAAAGACAGCTCTCGGTCTGGACTAACGATCAGTAGTTGGCAGGACCGGCTCCCAATTAAGTGACCACTATGATAGTAAGTCACAATGGTCACATGATTGCGATGATGTGACTACTGTGATGGCTAATATATGGACTTGCCTACAACAGCAGTCCATAAAGCAACCTCTGGCAACTGGTTCCCTTCTGGCACTTGCCCAACTATCAGTCTTAGTTAAATCTTTACTCACAGTGTCCCAAAAGCTGTCTGCCGCCTAGCATTCTTAGGCAAATCCACTGTGAAGGAGATAAGGATCCCTTTTTTTCAGTCCTGGAGTCAGAGACAATGTTGCCCTTCAGGGTACTTCTTCGCAAATCTTTTCAGGCCCTCAGCCTAGCAGCTGCTGAGGCCCAAGCAGCAATTTATCTCTGACAAGGAAAGAACAAACTGCTCAGGCCTCCTGCACATTTATCACCTCCCCAGCCACCTTCTGTGTGGCTCCTTCCAGAGATTGTCCATGGCATGATACATATTTAGCTGATCATTTAAATATCCCTCCCTATGCTCTGGAAGCTTCTTACAGAAAACAATCAAACTCTCAACTCACAAATACTGATCAGACCCAACCGATCAAGAACCACCTATATATACAGTATACAGGATTTTTAGATCCTGGTCTCAACTGTTCAATCTATGTTTAGATCCTGGTCTCAACAGTTCAATCTATTTTTAGATCCTGAATCTATTTTTAGACCTGGTATAACAAGTTTAATATATTTTTAGATCCTGAATTTACTTTTAAATCCTTATCCCAAAAGTTCAATCTGATTTTATGTCCTGGTATCAACTGTTCGATCTATTTTTAAATCCTTGATCTATTTTTACATCCTGGTCTTAACTGTTTGATTTATTTTTAAATCCTGGTCTCAATCGTAAATCTATTTTTAAATCCTGGATCTATTTTTAGATCCTGATATAAACGGTTAAACTATTTCTAGATCCTGGCCGCCACTATTTGATCTATTTTTAGTCCCTGGTCACAACAGTTCAATCTATTTTTAGATCCTGGTTTCAACAGTTCAATCTATTTTTAGATTTTGAAATTATTTTTAGATTCTGTTCTCAACTGTTCAATCTATTTTTAGATTCTGGTCTCAACAGTTGCATCTATTTTTAGATCCTGGTCTCAATTGTATGAGCTATTTTTAGATCCTGGATGTATTTTTAGATCATGGTCTCAGTCGTTCAAACTATTTTTAGATATTGGATCTATTTTTAGATCCTGGTATCAACTGTTTGATCTATAATGTGTATATATAACGACTGGTACCAGAATTCTATCTGTTCCCTTGTTATCATACATGCACTATTCCAGATAACTTTGTCTGTGATATAGTGTACATGTGCATCCCTCCCAACCGTCACGGATTCGGCGGGACCGTCCCGGAATTTCAAGCAACTCCCGCTGTCCTGCGAATCCACGCTAAATCCCGCGCTGTACTCCAGCAGTCAGGCTTCTATCCCGTCTGCCCCGTCCACACTGAAATTTACAGTGTGCTGAGGGTGCGAGTGTCGGCTCCTCTCATTGGATTCAAGTCTCACACAGGCAGCTGATGAGAGGCTGCTGGTTGGCTGGAGCTGCTATCAATCATCATCACCTTCACTCCCAGAAATGCCCTCCGGGTCTATGGGGGACTCTGATAGGGGCTCTACTGGTCTATGGGGGACTCTGATAGGGGCTCTACTGATCTATGGGGGACTCTGATAGGGGCTCTACTGATCTATGGGGGACTCTGATAGGGGCTCTACTGATCTATGGGGGACTTTGATAGGGGCTCTACTGGTCTATGGGGAACTCTGACAGGGGCTCTACTGGTATATGGGGGACTCTGATAGGGGCTCTACTGGTCTATGGGGGACTCTGATAGGGGCTCTACTGGTCTATGGGGGGCTCTGATAGGGGCTCTACTGGTCTATGGGGGACTCTGATAGGGGCTCTACTGATCTATGGGGGACTCTGATAGGGGCTCTACTGATTTATGGGGGACTTTGATAGGGGCTCTACTGGTCTATGGGGGACTCTGATAGGGGCTCTACTGGTCTATGGGGGACTCTGATAGGGGCTCCACTGATCTATGGGGGACTCTGATGGGCACTGTGATAGAAGGGGGCCCTCAGATGTGAACCCTGATGTAAGGAGGGACTCTGATGGGGACATCTGCTGTGGGGGGGGGACTCTGAGTAGGACCGTGATATAAGGGGACCCTGATGTAAGGAGGGACTCTGATGGGGACCCTGGTGTGAGGGGGGGGTCTCTGATGGGGACCCTGATGTGAGAGGGTGGGGACTATGATATAAGGGGATCCTGTCATGGGGACACCTAATGTTCTAGACTTCCTCATCTCACATTGATCTGCAAAGTCCTGACAAACTCACAGGTAAGTCACTTCCAGCCAAGTACACAGTAGAAATAAATCTATAAAGGTTTTACCCACCAAAGGAATTATACAATAGCACATTTCCCTGCTGTCTTCCACTATTTGGTGTTGCTCTATATCACTGCAGAAGGTGACAACACTTTTCAGAGTTTGCAGTTGTGCAGTCAGGGTGTCCCTGTATGCCCATTGCTATACCTCCTAACCATCACAGATTCCTACAGCAGAGCCCAGTACTGTAACAGGTTCCAGTACTGGACTCCATTAATCCTCCTGTCCAGTGGACGCTGAGCGGCCCCACCGTGCTGCAGCAGTCCGGTGTTCCGTTAAAAAACCTTACCCATGAAAATTCCCTACCCTTGTCACTTCTGGTGAGGGTACGCCATACATCAGCTGAGCCGCTTGCCAGTGTGCATGCACTGGTTTTGTTTAACCAAGGCCCTTAAACTCCTCCCACTATAATATGTGGCCACACCCACTTTTTGCCGCTACACGCGCCGCAAGTCACTCTCTCCCTAAAAGGTCCCTCATTCTCAACTTCAAAATTTGGGAGGTATGCATGTGTAGTGCTCTCCTTGCTGTATGTTAGTAGGGGAACCTGTTTACTGCAATATGATTTATATGCAGCTCTTGTTATTTTAGTTAACCCAGTCTCTTCTGGTCTGTGAATCTATAATTAGTTTTAGCTCAGGGCTCAAACACCAGAATAGGCTAGAGCTAGGTTAGACATTGAGCCCACTTGGTAATTAGAAGTCAGATTGCATGAAAGATTAGAAGCTACTAGGTACTGAGATGCAAAGTAGACAGGCTGAATCTGAGTTCCAGTGCCACACTATGGTTTCTGCTGGTTTGACAACAGCTGGAAGTTCTCCCTATAATCAATGACCCTGTCTTTAGGTTTCCAACACCAGGATGGACACGGCATCGAGATCATTATCAGATGCCCCTGCAACTGAACTTTGCTGGAACATTCTCCTGGAAGTATCTTTATTATTTACTATATATACCAGTGTATATGTGCACAATTCCACAGTCTTGTTGGACTCTTTGTGGATATTACTTGTTTGTACCTTGAATATATGCACTATTATTAATATTTTATTATATAAAGCTCCTTTTTCCAAGCTGGTGTACATTTACATACAGCTGTGGCAAAAAGTTTTGAGAATGACACAAATATTAATTTTCACAAAGTCTGCTGCCTCAGTTTTTATAATGGCAATTTGCATATACTCCAGAATGTTATGAAGAGTGGTCAGATGAATTGCAAATAATTGCCAAGTCCCTCTTTGCAATGAAAATGAACTTAATCCTCAAAAAAACATTTCAACTGCATTTGTGAAGAAGGCTTCAGGGTGCCCAAGAAAGTCCAGCAAGTGCCAGGACCATCTCCTACAGTTGATTCAGCTGTGGGATCAGAGCACCACCAGTGCAGAGTTTGCTCAGGAATGGCAGCAGGCAGGTGTGAGTCCATCTGCACGCACAGTGAGGTGAAGACTTTTGAAGGATGGCCCGGTGTCAAGAAGGGCAGCAAATAAGCCACTTTTCTCCAGGAAAACCATCAGGGACAGACTGATATTCCGCAAAAGGTACAGGGATTGGACTGCTGAGGACTGGGGTAAAGTCACTTTTCCTGATGAATCCCCTTTCCGATTGATTGGGGCATCCAGAAAAAACCTTGTCCGGAGAAGAAAAGGTGAGTGCTACCATCAGTCCTGTGTCACGCCAACAGTAAAGCACCCTGAGACCATTTATGTGTGGGGTTGCTTCTCAGCCAATTTTATAGGAGAAAGAAACACTGGAGAGGCCCCAATCCGGAAAAGTAGTAGTAAAGGAGCATGAATAAATATGGAATGTGATGTTGTAAAAAAATTTATTATTTACATATGCAAATTGGTGTTAGAATAATATGACGTCATCCGTAAATAAAATCCATAAAATAATAATCTGTGAATAAATTATAATAAAAAGTCCCCAATCACCAGTGCACAAAAAATGACAATCCGTAAGCAGAAGTTCACAAAATGGTTTGTCAGATGTTTCACCTTCACTCGTGTAACCCCCCACAAGGTGGGTTCTCACCTCATATAGTGTGACCTAGCTATTATGCTTGGTCAATGACAGCATTAAATATTCCAGCAGGGAAAGGGTGTGTAAACTCCTCCGATGCTCTGGCTCCCAATCTGGCTTTAATGAGTTCACCAGCTCTTATGCATGGGGAAAAGAAAACATATACCCATGGTGCGAGTACCGTTGATAAAAACATATATTTATTAAAAAATAGGTTGAACACTCACATTTGTCAGGTGCTGAAGTGCACCAGACTATCCAAGCCAAATATAACAGGCACACAGGTACACCGACAGAGAAGCTCAATAGGACACTTGCTGTTAAGCCCAGGTATCAGCGTTCCTCTCACTGCTACACGATCTGCTCACCGACACAGCCTTGAACCCTCCCCTATGCGTGACGACACAGGGACTGACGTCCCTTCCCCCTGAGGAAGACAGATCAGTCCCTGTGTCGTCCCTTATAGCATGTTATACAGCACAGTACTTGTGCTGTGTAATTTGGCCCCTTCTATCACCTAAAATACCTGGCTGATCCTGCCTGGCTATGTCCTCCCCTCTGTAAACTGACCACGGTATACCATGGCTGCTAAGCCCTGACATTGTGGTCAGTCTACATGCCTCTGTCATCTGCAGCCCTCCTGTCCTCCTCTGTCCTCTCTCCCTCCTCCCTCTCTGCCTGTCTGCTCCTGTGTCAGTGCCCGCATCCTCCCCTCCTTGTGCTGTAGTTTCATTTAAAGCTTCATATCCTGAGAATAAGAAAATAAATAAAACATTTCACAAAATATGGGATCGGTGGATTGCCTGTCCTCTGATCCTTACTCCTAAATTGCCACAAGTATAAAAATGTGTTTATACATCACTACCTATACGTCATACTTTGGCAAATGGCATACCTGCTTATGGTGAGACTGTAGGCGAAGTTGTGTACATTCTATGTAATCACTGACTGTAAACTGCACATAGGATAGATAACCTTGCAGGGGAGAAAAGGGGAGAGAGAAACTATTTATTGATGGGGGTGTTTTTTTTTTTTTTTTGAGTGTTGTTTGTTTGTACATTGCACACTGCGTTGTGCTAGTGTTGTGTAATCTGTTATATAAAATTAATAAACATATCTTTAAAAAAAAAAAAAAGTTTCATATCCTTGTCTACAGGCTGTTTAATAATCCTGTGTGCCCCTGTGTCTGTGTTTTATAAAAATAAGCTGTTCTTTACCAGTTTTCAGAACGCCGATCACGTGACCCGCCGCCTCTTTCCTCCTCTGGGCCTCTCCTCCTCCCCTCCTCCTCTCCTCCCGACTGATGTCAGCAGGGAATCTTTAGGCCCACCCACTGCAGGCAGTTGTCAGACGGGGAAGGGAGAGAGCCGGCGGGTCACGTGAGAGGCGATCGACGCTCTGAAAACTGGTAAAGAACGGTTTATTTTTTTAAAACACAGACACAGAGCACGGGCACACAGGATTATTAAACAGACCAGACAGGATGGTATAAAGTGGCTTAACAACCACATTAAAGGGGAAGTTGAGATTCCGGTGGGGCACATGCAGACGCCCATGTGAGCATGGTGAGAGACGGCATTTATACACTATTTTTGGATATATGTACTTTAATAATAATTGTTGTTATTGAGGATGTGAAGCGCCTTGCATTTCATGTATTTTGCTAGTTCACAGTGTTAGGCTGGCCATACACGGTGCAAAAATTTGCACAATTCCCCCATCAACACAAAGAATGCAGATTCCCCCATCAACAAAAAGAGTGCAGACAGGGGAATCCCTCCTGCTGAGCAATTGTCCTCTCCCGGGGAAGCGAGGGCAGCCGGGCGGCCGGGCAGTGGAAGCCATTTCTGCCGGGAGAAGACAGTAATTATACTAATCGCAAGGGAATCCGGCAGGCCGGTTATACCCAAGTTGATCAATCTGTGCTGAAGGCATCTGCTCCACTAATTTAGAATTGTCATGGAACTAAAAAGCAATTTAACCACTTTACCACCGGAGGATTTTGCTGTCTTCCGTCCAGGCCACTTTTTGTGATTCGGCGCTGTGCGACTTCAACTGACAATTGCGCGGTCGTGCGACGCCGTACCCAAACGAAATTTACGTCCTTTTTTTCCCACAAACAGAGCTTTCTTTTGGTGGTATTTGATCACCTGTGCGATTTTTACTTTTTGTGCTATAAACAAAAAAAGAGCGTTTATTTTGAAAAAATAACAATATTTTTAAAATTTTTTTATATGAAATTCCCCCCAAAAAAGATGTAAAAACCAATTTTTTTTAAAATTTTTGGCCAATTTGTTTTATGCTACATATGTTTGGTAAAAAAAATCGCAATAAGCGTATTTTGATTGGTTTGCGCAAAAGTTATTGCGTTTACTAACAAAGGGAAAGATTTCTGTCATTTTTGGTGTTTTTTTTTTTAACGCGTAATGGCGGCGATCTGCGATTTTTTTGCGGGACTGCGACATTGCGGCGGACAGATCGGACCCTTGACTGACATTTTTGACACTTTTGGGGGTACCAGTGACATTACTGCAGTAATCAGTGCTATATATATGCACTGTTACTGTAAAAATGACACTGGCAGGGAAGGGGTTAATTTTATTGGAGAGGGAGGGGTTAATGTATGCCTGGTGCTTACTGACGTGTAGGGGGGGAGGTGACTGAGTGAGTCATGGACAGATCGGATGTCCAGCTATGCTGAACAGTCCGATCTGTCACTCCTTGTCACTATGGAGATCCGCCCACTGTGTTTACACACAGCGGGCGGATCTCCAGACTCGATCCCCGACGATCGGGTAAGAGCAGCGGCGATCGCCGCTGCTCCTCCCCTGGCCCGACTCCCGCTGTGAATGAAAACAGCGGGAGGGAGCTGTGAATGAAAACAGCAAGCGCCGCCCAGAAGGGGGAGTGTCTGACGACGTAGTACTACGTCGTCAGACGATAACGAGCCACTCTGCCGCAGTAATATTACTGTGAGCAGAGGTAAAGTGGTTAAATAAATCAGAGGCATGAAGGACTTCAGCTATAAGAAAATACTGAACTGATTCACCCTTAAGAGGTGATTTAGGAGGCATATCACCATCATCAAATATAAAGGTATACAGTATATCACTTATATAGAACTATCACCCTAATTTATTAAGGTGTAAGGCAAAAAAAGCAAAAAAAAAAAAAACAATCAGAATTCTCCTAAAGGCAACACCAGTACAAGCTATACTGTGATTACATGCAGTAGATTAATATACTGGAAGGGTTAGTTCACACTATAATGAATGCTCATTTATTGGTAGATTCTGGGGAGTTAAATCACCTGACTTTTTTATGTATTTTGGTAGACTCTATATGTGCAATCTCTGTGCTTGAGTTTCCAAGTCTTCAAACCTGTTGTAGCCATTATAAGGGGTTCCCAGTCTCCAATTCTCTCTGCTGACAATGCAAGTCTTGCTGTTATAATATTACTCCAGCCAAAACTGAATTTTCAAATCTTGTTTTTACAAACCTGACATATTTCGCTCTGAGGTGCGCACTCGGTCGCACCTGTCAATGTGAATCTAGTCTTATACGGCTCTTTAAGTGTATAATTATTAAAGTAAATAAATTACTAAAATATCTCCAGTGCATAAACCTCATTTCCTCATATAATAAACATGCGGGTTAACACTCATGCAGAGAATCAATCGCGTTTTCAAGAGTACGGACGCAAACAGCAATTCACTTGTATGGCAAGCTGTATGCAGCTGCAGCTCCCCGGGCACAGAAAAATACTCAGAATTTTATGCCCAGGTTTTTTTCAGTCTCTTACCATATGTATACATGACTGAGGCCCTAAGAATAATGTCCAGAAGATTTTACTGGTGGAATACCCAAGACATACAGTATAGGAAGACAGAGGCTGACTCAGTCAACCAGGCTCCACGTATAACCAAAATCTTTTTGGGCAGACTGACCCTTTACACATAGAAACTGTATATTGGATAAGGCAGTGTGCTGTAGTAGTAATCAGTCAGGCAGTATATGTTGTATGATTCTTTCCTCCACTTATCCAAAGCATTTTCTGTAATTAGCAATACAAATCAGCAGCTTTATCAGATGTTGGGTGAGTACAGGCCCGGCATTCTTATTCTCCTGTACAGGCGGGCAGCACTCTAAGGAATTCACGTACCATGCATTGCAGCAGCCAGAAAAGGACACCAAATCAGTAGATCTGTGTGTGTGACGGGAAGGAAACAAATGATGGCAATGAGATAAAATTCATTAAGGGAACACTCAGAACTGGCTGAAGGTCACAGAAGGCCCAACTCCTGTCTCAGACAGGTAGATTTAGAATTCCTGGGCAGGCAAGGCCACAGGCTGCTGTTTATTAAATTACACACTTATTACCTGCCATTCCCACAGCATCAGGCAAGCACTGACACATAGGCTGCAACTCCACTAGGAAACACTTAACGCCCCACAACAACAGCCTAGTGTTATTTAAGCACAAGGTGTTATATTGTATTCAAAAGCTATGCGCTTCGGGTATATATGTTCTGCTGCCAAAAATATCATTAGTCCAAAAATGGCAGCTTACTTAATGTACAAAATATTGAAAGTATTTCCTTTAACGGATCAGAATACCTTAACAAAAAACACTTCAATTGTGAAAGAGCTATACAAATATATCTGCCAAACTGTTCATCTGTACCTGTACAGGAAATCAAATACATGATATGTATGCAAGTTTCCAAAACAGATTATCTTCTCTTGTTTGCTGTTTATATCAAGGGATGCTTGCCAGTTTGATTCTGAAATTTTATAAAAAATTAAATATATAGAGGGAAACTCTTTTTACACTTTTTTTTCAGGATATTTGAAGATAATTGGCATAAAGAAAACCAATTACCTGGCCCAGGTTCTGCAAGTATGTAAAAAGACACCCACTTATTACAGGAAGATTGCCAGGTAAATTTGTAGTGCTCTCTGCCTACCAGGGAGCAGGATCTATTGATAGGGTCTGCTCATAGTGCTCAGGTGCAGCTCAGCTTGCCTGAATGTTTCACACTGGTCCAATAGGGAGGCATATTGGACAGTGGGAGGAAACCTGAAAAGTGAGGGCTTAGGCATTGTTACAGCCCTGGGGATTGGCAGAGGAAAGTACCTCGTTCTATGCTGGGTAACTGTATAAATGCCAAGGGCTCGTGTGCTTGGGGTCTTCGGCTGGAGAGTGGGGTTCCAGAGGGAGGGGACAGCTGCCCCTCCTCTGTTGAAGTTGCCATGCGGCCTTAGGTAGTCGACCTGAGGGCCTGAAAGTCAGAGAGAAGTTGAACCCAGAGGTCCTGCAGAGCAGACTAGAAGGGAGACACCAGGAAGGATCTAATTCTGCCTTCTGTGAGTACAGATCTGTGTCATGGGGCCTGTCCTGTGAGAGCCATCCCTTCAAGTAGAAGAGTCAGTGGATGAATGTCAGCCAAGGGGATGCTAGAGAGTGTCCTGAAGATAAAGAAGTTGCATCAAGTCTGCTGCTAGAGAGAGCAAGAAGACCTAATTCTTCCATACAAGTGTCAGTATGATAATCTGCTGAGGCCAAGTGAGAGTTGTCCTTATCTACTATGAATAGTTCAGTTGGAGTATCCCACTAATCCCTTTTCCCATCCAAGTTCCATTATAAATACAAAACCAAATACCCTGGACTGTTTATTGAGTAACGGGCAAACGGTAGTAAGGAGGGATATGTGCAAAACCCCCAGCAACTGTCTGCAGGTAATCAGAGGGAAGCCTAAGAAATCAACACACAGCAAACCCTATGGGGACAGTGCTACAATTGCAACCCAGACAGCCCCAGCTCATCCAACACTCAAAGACTAGTCTTAGGGTGTTTAGACTGTTAGACTTTAGGGCTACAAGAACTGGGGACACATATTTTTCTGGTTATTGTTTTGGGCCACCACCATGTCCACTATGAGGCTGACCTGGACCAGTCAAGTAAAGGGTATGGGCCCAGGCACAGGACTGGGGTCCTCCCCAACCTTTCTAAAGAGGACCTGTCCTTGGAATCTTCTTCATTCCCAGAAATTACTGGTGGCCAGAGGGTTTTACAGAGCAAGGTAACCTGTAGAATTCAAGCCAAGATAATAAACAAAAGGCCAGGTGGGCTTCTTGTCTGCATGCATTTCCCTGCAAAGAATAAGGATTCTTAAGGATACTAGTCTCTAGAAATTTACTAGAAACATAATACATTTTACCGGTCATATATGTACAAAATACCTCCTTTTTACACCAAAGATCTGCAAGTCAGATAAAATGTCACTGCACAAATTGCCTGGTCTCTTTATTATGTATCCTATTGTCATCACTGGAATGACAGAGTATTGTTAACATTTGGAAACGTACACTGAATCCGCTATCACCTGCGGACCTCATTGTGAATCTTTCACCGAGGGATGGAGGAGAACAAAGCGATGTGAGGATGGGGACCCGGAGACGGGGAGAACTGCATGTTCTCATCCTGCGTCAACAATGCGCAGGTGCCACAGTCACTGCGGATACCACTTCAATGGATCCGATGCTAGCAAGAGATGGCGTGTAAGTTGCAGATGTGAGAGAGATGGAGAGATCACAGGCGAGCTTCATTTCAGCCTTCCCATCCTATTGTATGGAACCCCTGCTGTGCCAGGAGACTTTGATGCATTAATTGGCACCTACCATCAACAGGCAGAGCCCAGAACAAGCTTCACGCAGCAGAGCCAAGAATAAGACACAAAAAAGGGTGTAGCCGACAGTAATATGATCAATTTTCTTCATTACGAGAGCAGTGCAGATGATATTTGTGTTGTGCTTTCACTAAAGATCCATCTCTCGCTTTTGCTGTTGAAACGCCATCTTGCGACCGCAGCCAACAGTCCATTGACGTCCCTCCAGGCTGACACTCATACACATAAAAATATATGGCAGAGTGTGGCGTTGCATAGGATCTCCTATTTATTTGGCTGTTCTGTTCCGATACATTACCTCCCTGGCTAATAAGTGGGCAGGGGAGCTGGGATTTAATCATTTATATTCAGTGATGCATTGAGCATTGCTTCCTGGCTCTTGTGCGCTGTTTCATATGCAATGAGATGAGACGGCGGCATTGCTATTAGATCAAACTGGGGAAAACTGTTCTCAGCATCGTCTGTTTATTTCAACATCATCTTTACTTTGTCTCTTCCCTGGAGAGCTAACAAATTCAGCTCTATATATTAGATTTAAGCCTTGTTTACACAGGCGTCAAGTTTGAAATAGTGGCAGACATGAAGCAGGCACCCACTGTGTTTGTTGTGTGGTGGATCCGAATAAATGTACTTTAGAGGAACCTAAAGCAGAACCCCCGCCAAAAAAAAAAAAAAAATGAACAGCCTTTAAAAGATAAAATATTAAAGCAGCATTTAGATAACCAACACTATATATCCTCTCTTATTTAGGCACTCTACAATGGCACTTTGCTTTGCTGTCACAGTTTATGCATACATGACCTCATACTTTCCCATCAACACAGGGACAGCTTGCAAGACATGGGAAAAACCCAGTCATTAATCTCTCAGATGATGACTAGGAATTCATGAATGTCAACATTCATAATGTTAATGCCCAAGAAAATAGTTACAAGTTTTGTGCATAATGGTACAGAGCACCGTCCTTCCTATATAATTTCTACCTAACGGTATCGAATCACATTATCATATAAAAGAAAAGGCGCCGCTCACCAACCCAGTGCAATAGAATGTAGCTGAATGTGGCTTCAGCCAGCGCCGCTCCAGCCATGTCCCCCTGGCATGTTTCGCCCCGCTCACCGGGGCTTTGTCACAGAGGTATCGAATCACAGTTGGCATTAAGCATCAGGAAAAGGATCACTCATGTATATACTATATGGTGGCAAGGTCCTATGCATCAGCCATTTTTTTTTTTTATACGCAATAAAGGTGTTGCATCTGGAGTGCGGCCATCCAGGACTTTTTTTGCTTCACTTGCTACACAAGGCAGAGCCAGCACCCATACTTGCAGGGCGAAGGTGTATATTGGAGAAAGGACACCTGGAGTGGTATCTATTTAATTGTATGCGTCTGCCATACTTGTCAAATGCAGTCTGAAAGATCTTGGTAGTAACTACCTATACTCTTTTTTTCTCTTCTTCCCAATACCTTCTATACCATGTATACTTACCTAGCACATCACTACGTCAAATCCCTGGCCACACTGGAGAACAACACAAACACCATCACTGAGAGAGTAGCTTGGGATATTAGACAGTTGCTGAGAAGAAGGAACGTATCCATTTATCCCCGACAGGTAAACTGAATATACCTGGGCCTATTGGATCACCACAAATTGTCTTCCGAATACATGAACATCACATCTTGATCTCTATGATCACCCCCCCCCCCCCCCCAATGCTGAGTATTATAATCTCTGATATGCATCCAAGGTTGAGACTTGAGCCTGGCCCAGTCCTGGTGACCCTTGTGGGCAGGAGTGGGGATAAACAGACAATCTATGTTGGCCCCCTTATGAATCTTTTCATCCATCCCCCCCCCTTCTTTTTTTTCTTCTCTCTTTTTGCTTCCTTTCCTGTTCCTCTCAAGACCTATAACCCTACCCTCACAATGTCTATCTGACCAATACATACACTCTAACCAAGACTCATCCATCATGAAAACCCATCCGACCAGAGCTGATAGCTCAGGAGTATAGTTGAGAAATGAGTTCTACTTTAACACCAAGGCATACCTATTAATCAGCAAGCTACAGTGGCGATGGGACTGATCCACTCCACCCTTGACATCCTGGGACTCAAATTGGACCGCTTGATGGTGCACATGAGAGAAGAGAGCCAACCCAGCACACACCTGCTCTGGTCACAGCTGGGGAATTCTCAGGAGACCCCCTCCCCCCCTCTTGGTTTTACTATGTTTTTACTGTTTGCGTTGTTTGTGTGTGTCTAACTTGAGTTGTATATTTCCATGTTTAGCCCATAATATGCCTGTAAACTGTAACGTGAGCACCAAACCGCACTTGAAATTGTTCAATATAAATTATTATGGAAAAAAAAAGAACAGCTTTCACTGCAATACTCACCTTTAATCTGAAGCTGTCCCCCCTGTCCTCAGTCTTCCAGTTTAAGTACCTGCCAGTGTCATTCAACTAATTCCAGAGCTCAGGCTGTAATCACATCACCGATCGCCTGTGACTGGAAACAGCAGTTACATTCTCATACCTCTGTCACTCTGCTTTCTCCTCCTATCAACATGCTCCCCACACCTGAACTAGTTGGTTTGTTGTGCTGCTTCTCCTGGCCACTTGCATTGCATTAAGGTACATTTGATGTAATAATTAATACAGAACTGTATGCATTTGTGTTTTTTTTATATCTATCTAACGTCCAGCTTTAAAGTAGACAAAACTTTTTTCATTAGGATTGAATAGGAGAAGATTGGAACCCCTGTCTGATTGCTATCTGTATGGAGTAAAGTCTGTTTTGTGGAGTGCAGTGGCTGGGCAGCTTTCAAACATGAAGACAATATTAGAAGGTGCTTTGGATAGTATCCATGGGCTATGATGGAGAAAGAGTGCCAGCCACACCAATAGTTGAAATACAATGTTTATTTCATCATAATACTCCAAATACACCATTGGCTACCCAACCAACCTGCTGCAGCCTGTTTTTAAAATGTATAATTTTAATCCAGTTCACCCAAAGACCAGTTTGTTTTCACTAGCTCTTTATGAGCCCTGGCAAAGGGGGTCCTTAAGAAATGTGCCCACTTGTCTTTCTAGAGTTTTTTTGTGATAAAATGAATATACTATACGCACCAAAAGCTGTATGGTAACACTGTCTGTAATCCCAACACTAACACCTAAACTAACCCTCTCTGTAACCCTAAAACTAAGACTTACTGTATGCTGGTCATACACTATACGAAAAATCGGCCAAAAATGTGGTAATATGGACAGTTCTTTCGTTTGTTGGCCAGTTAACGGACACAAATCAGTAATCGGTTGTGATGTTTTTGAGCCAGAAAAAAACAAAAGATAAGTTTGAAAATTTTCTGTCGAACCGTATAATGTGTTTCTCATCCAAACTGTTTGCACTAGGTATTTGTGAAACAGCGAACAAAAAACTGGTTCCTTTATGTCCATTAAACTATTTATCGGTCATTACATTATGACTTGATCGTTTGCACTCACAGCTGAGGGTTCGTTTTTCAGAAATTAATTTGAACGATTTTTCCTATAGTGTATGGCCAGCATAACTGTCATAATAACCCTTTCTGTAACTACAAGATTGACTTTTACACTAGCCCCCCCAGTAACCTAAGACTAACTCTCATTCCCCTCCTTTCTATAACCCTACACCAGGGGTACCCAACCTTTTAAAGAGCGAGGGCCACTTAAGCGACTTTATAACCGGTAGCAAGCCACAATCAGAGGAGCGGGCGGATGACAGGTCAGTGTCCACTCCGCATATGCAGAGCAGACAGGGACACAGCATGCTCTACTCTATGGGCCCTCTAATCCTATCCACCCAGACGGAAGGGGACAGATCATCTTCTGTTTTTTTGTAGTGGATTGGAATGGAGGCAGGCAGGTGTAAACGGACACAAATCAGTTTACACCTGCAGCTCCATAGAGGGGAATGGGGGGTCTGATTGGGTCCGACTGAAAAACAGCCAGAAGGACCCGATTGGACTGATCGTATGAATGAGGCCTAAGGCTGCTTTCACACTGATGAGCTGCGGTTTACCTGCACCATGGGTGCAGCGCAGTGTACCTGTGTCTTTCCTGCAGCTTTGCCATAGAATTCTATTATATCTTGCAGGTGTGGTGCACTTTCTGAAAGCGCACCAAACCTGCAGGTAATAACAGAAGTCTATGACTCAGTGCAGGTAACCCGCAAGTGCAGTGCAGTTTGAAAGCAGCCCAGTGTACCGAGTATACCAGAAGAAAGAACAGATATGCCAATTGCTGTTTGATTTGAATTAAAAACTGACCTCAATCTTCACTTCTTCCACAGGATTCCTACAGGTATTGCTGGCTGCTGCTGTCCCCCAGGGTGGGTATGGCTGGCGGCTGCTGTTATCTCCCAGGCTGTGTATGGCTGGTGACTGCTGCTGACTGTCCCCCAGGCCGGGTATGGCTGGGGGCTGTTGCTGACTGTCCCCCAGGGCGGGTATGGCTGGCGGCTGCTGCTGACTGTCCCCCAGGGCAGGTTTTGCTGGTGTCTGCTGCTGGCATTCCCCCAAGGTGGGTATGGCTGGCGGCTGCTGCTCCTGACTGTCTCCCAGGGTAGGTATGGCTGGCGGCTGCTGCTGGCTGTCTCCCAGTGTGGGTATGGATGGCGGCTGCTGCTGGCTGTCCCCCAGGGTGTGAATGACTGGCAGGTACAGCTGGCTGTCCCCCAGCACAGGTATGGCTGGCAGGTACTGCTGGCTGTCCCCCAGGCAGGTATGGCTGGCAGGTACTGCTGGCTGTTCCCCAAGGCAGGTATGGCTGGCAGGTACTGCTGGCTGTCCCCCAGCACAGGTATGTCTGGCAGGTACTGCTGGCTGTCCCCCAGACAGGTATGGCTGGCAGGTACTGCTGGCTGTTCCCCAGGGCAGGTATGGCTGGCAGCTACTGCTGGCTGTCTCCTAGGGCAGGTATAGCTGGCAGGTACTGCTGGCTGTCCCCCAGGGCAGGTATGGCTGGCAGGTACTCTTGGCTGCCCCTCAGGGCGGGTATGGCCGGCTGGTACTGCTGGCTGTTCCCTAGGGCGGGTATGGTTGGCAGGTACTGTTGGCTGTCTCCCAGGGTTGATATTGCTTATGGCTGCTGTCCCAAGAGGGGGGAGTGCACTAGGTATCACTCCACCTGTGGCAGGAGCTTGCACTATACCAGAAGCATCGGCTCTGCTCTCTACTGCAGCCACATGTTTCCTATACAGCCGGCTCCATTGCTCTCACTAAAGCTCTGGGATGGCGGGTGAGAACCCGCGATCTGGGCTTGCTAACCTGCCATCCCAGAGCAGGAGGTGGCGGGCCACATCAGAGGAAACCGTGGGCCACATTTGGCCCACAGGTCAGCGGTTGGGCACCCCTGCCTTACACCAATACTTCCCACAAACCTAACACAAACACTAGCTATCCCTGCATATCCAAAACTAATCACCCCTGTAAACCCAACATTACACTCCCTAAAACCCTGACATTAACCTTTCCTGTAATCATAATGCCTATTACCCTTGCATGTTTATGGGTCCACCTATAAACCATACACTAACCCTCCTTGAAAAACTAACACTAGTTCTGCCTATAGTGTTCCATCAAACCCTAACACTAATCATTCTTGTAACCCTCACATTATCTCTCCCTGCAACCCCTGACATTCTCTGTACCCTCATACCAACCTTTCCTGTAACCCTACAATCCTTGTAGCCCTAACACTAACTTTCCCTTTAACTCACAGATTCCCTTATCTCCAAAACCTATCAATGAACTTCTTTTAACTGCTCCCTTTTGTTCTGTTAAATATACTATATTATTGGAAGCATTTTTTGTTATATTGGTTCAAATACATAAATACCCGTTGATCCTATCAGAAATGCAGAGCTGTCCTGTGTCCTCCCGTGTTATCTCTAGGGGTCTAAGTGTTTCCCCTTCCTTCAGTTCCTATCTGGTACTATGTAATAATTGCTGTTTGTTTTGCAGAAATGAAGAGAGTGGAAGGGTTTGAGTAATTTAACAAAAGAAGACTGAATAAGGCAGACCCCATCCAGTTCACAAAAATGCTGTGTGTTGTCGGCCCACAAGAGGACTCAAGAACTAAATTAATTTCTGGTAGTTCAACAGGCATGAATGGGGAAGGTTGGGTATGAGGAAATGTGCATGTATTCATGTATTACGGTTACGGAGATCTATGGTACTGCATTTTTTTCTTTTGCCTTTACATACACTTTTATTCTTCCTGTAACCTACACACTAACCCACCCTGTAACCCTCACACTAACCCTTACTGTACAAACTAAGTAAAGCTAACAAATGCTCTTATGGGTATCCTTGCAAAAACTCAATCCTGTGTGGTTTTCTTTGAGTTTGACTGTCAGAACGGATTTGGGCAGAATGATCCTTTAGCACCAGAGTCTTGAAGTATTCTTCATTGGCTGTGCTTGAAAATATACACGTGATAGATGCACGGTGAGTATTTTGACCCTATAAAATTGTTAGATTTAGACAGCGGTGTGTTCATCTGTGCAGCCAGAAAGAAATACATGAAGCCAAAATCCTACCCTGCAATAAGTCACTGTGACTCACAGGAAGGGAAAGCAGGAGAAGCGTGCCTGTGGTCTTCTACTTTCACTCTCAGGCCATACATTGTGGTCATTTGTAATTCAATCACCTTTCACCACAACACTGCATTGCTGAGCATACAGTATACTGTTATACTCCAACTTGGGATAAGGTGCACACTGCAGCCACAAGGGGGAGCTGTGCCATAGCGCTTGGTTATATAGTTCTAACACATACATACATACATACAAGGATTTCTAGACATTGCAGGAGCTGGCCCATATGAGAGCAATATACAAAACCAATGTAATACGCTCATGCATGAATGCGGTTGCACTAATTAAAATAATTTGGAGTTTAATGTGGAAAAAAAGACTTGGGGAAAAACAGCCATTCTTTGAAGTGATATTCCCCCTTTTAATTACAGCAAATAAAGAAAACGTTATCCTATGTTTATACAATATATCCGTTTAGGTATATTTTATATTGTTCTTTCTATGTTGATTTTTGTCCAGGAGTTATGTGGGAAGGGCTCCTCAAAAGAAGAGTTTCTAGACATTGATACTTTACTGGAACTACTGTGAGCTGCACTGTGCGTGACCTATATCATGATTTTATGTCAAGGTTGTTTACATTTAGACCTCCCACCACTGTGAATGGAAAATCTGATTGGAAATTGAGTCATTACTTCTGGGTGAGGTCAGGTGAAAAGTTACCTTCTAAACTTTGGGCCTTCCTCCCAAGTCTTCCTCTCACTAAGAATTCACTTCTCATGGTTTGGTCTTATGTCGCTTTGCCACTGAACAGATCTGCAGACAGTCTCTGAACAGCACACATTCACCCTATTTCTTTTGAAATTGTTTACCTCCCCTCTCAACAGCACCTGTAGTGGATCGGCTTCTATCCATAGAGAGAATGTGATAGGATAGAGCGGAGAGGGATTAGAACACCTGTCAGTTTTTATTGCGGTCTGTGCACCTATTAGGGAGAATCACTCTCTCTAATTGTCCTGAGTACCATTATCATATACATATGTAGCAATATTTCCAGGCATTGGGCCTGATATGGGTCTGCCATGGTCACCGAGTTGCGTTACCATGGGCAACCTTCCATGTGCACTTTTATTTTCATCCCACTCTCCCTGCCTCCCGCAGATCCGGCCTCACACTTGGTTTGACTTTTGAACAACAGTTCTGGGCACAAAAATTGACTTTTCTGACTTTTTCTTCTGCCGTTGCCAGGGGCAACCGGCCCAGTAACCAGTGGCAAAATCCCGGATGAGCCCCCAAATGTAGCAATATTTCCAGGCATTGGGCCTGATATGGGTCTGCCATGGTCACCGGTAACACCAACAGCACATTTAAGCTGATTGCCAAAGTGTGAGATCTGAGTCAAAGAACAGTCCGACATCTTTGGTTTGTTTTGTTTATTTTATATGGGGATGGGAGAAGGGAATGAGTGGGATACTCCTCTGGCTCAACTAGGTACAAATTGGGACAACTTGAGAAAATTGCCTTTTAGCGCTGACTTGACGCCGGCTGGATGCCGACCAACGCTTGCTGGCGCTTGAAATCACTGACTTGCTGCACTGTATTGAAACTTTACTTCTGACACTCTGGTTAGCTCAAAAGTCTTTTGCACTGCTCCCTCCAGTCCTCCCTGACTGAGGTAGCCTTTTTAACACTACTGCTGCTGTTGCAACTCTCAACACTGTACACTGCACGCTGTACACTTCCACTGTACACTTCCACTTCCACTGTACACTTCCACTGTACACTGAATACTTCAGGGCCCACTCACTGGCACCCCCTTTACTCTTCAGGGTCAACACTGGCACCCCCTTTACTCTGCTTTTGCACTGGCTAGCTAGCTCCTGGATCCCTCTGACCTTTTCCGGAGTGGTCCCCTCTCACTAGGCAGACCCCCAGGGACAGTTTGCAGTACTCATGACTGGCAATGCTTTCCTGAAACTTGACCCCTCTCAGCTCTGCTGGTCCTCGGCACACCGGATCCTCTCTGCAGCTCAGCTCAAGCTGTCTGGGACACCCGATTCCTCTTGACAGGAGGAGAGACAGCCGTACCCTCCCTTCTGAGACTCTGCTTCCTGCCAAAGATGCTACGTCATGTGCTCCCCTCAAACGTATACCCACTCCCAGAATGCTGTGTGGCAGAATCTGCCTTTCTGGGGTGTATACAAGCCTGGGTGTGCCATTGGCTGGGTTTCCTCCACTGCCCAATGAGAGCCCTCATTGAGCACAGTGGGGAGACTCCCCAGTCTCAACAGCCACACCTGGGAACCATGACAGACCAGCTGAAAACCATGGCCCTGCTGATAAGCAGACATGGCCTACTACACTTTACCTAGCAGCTAACTTGTAGGGTGCTACACATACAGTATATCATTGAAAGTGAAAGAAAATCCCAAATTCTGGAATTGACACAGTAATAGAGGGGACATCTTCTAATGGGAACACTAGTTCTGGTGACCCTGGTGACACCCCAGAATTCTCTCACTTTGGATGGATTTTCTTTCACTTTTGTTTTGGCTATGGGACAAGAAATGAAGGGAAATCTCTCCTATGGGTCACAGATGGCAAAAAAAACTGTCAGTGGTTATAACTCTCCCTTACTCTATCCAAAATAAAAAAATAACAAATTTAAAACAGGGGTGCCAAACTCATGTTCATTGCGTGCCGCAAAAGTATTATGGCTGCCCTCAAAGGGCCAATTGTATCTGTAAGACTAGATGTCCAGGACACCCCACCCCCTTTACATCAGGTGTTAAGAGCCCTACCACCATCAGATATCAAGAGCCCCCCACCCTCCCTTACATCACAGTGCACCCCCCTTACCTTGTGCTTCTGCCTGGAAGAAGTGGGGGAAGGGGGTAGGAGCTGAGAAGAAAGTGCAGGGTTTGGAGGAAGACCAAAGAAGGCTGGAGTCAGCTGCCAGAGTCTGCTGGGGAGGCAGAGATAAGGGGTGCTGCATCTCTACAGAGAGGCACAGGATTTGTAGGACAAGTTCTGTCCTCCTCTCTTCTGCCAACTGCTGAAACAAGGTGGAGGCAGAGATGAAGGGGTTGCTGCAGCTGCAGGAGAGGTGTGAGGGCCACATGAAATCTGGTGGGCTGGATTTGGCCTGAGGGCCTTGTGTTTGACACATGTTTTTGGTGGGAGCCTAGAAAGCATTGCATCCGCGATCAGCAGGGTGCAATGTACGGCTTCTGCAGACTGTCACTGTAAGCTGTCTGCTTATACCTTATACTGGCAGGCAGTTATACAATGACAGGAAGAAACAATGAACCACCCAGAGCACTGAACATCGCCCTAATAGTTCATTGAAAACTACAAGCTGTCAGCTGCAAAGACTGTCGGTACTTGTAGTTGATTAATTCCAGGGAAACCATAGGACTCCCCTAAGTGGATTGGTTTTATAATATACTGCATATTACTATTGTGCTGCAGGTGAGCGCGCATTGCACTCAAAGGTGGCTACCAGGTGGATGAATTTTGCACATTGAGCACTGAAGTTTTTTTCATTGGAGAAGCACTGCATGTTATAAGTGACTCCCGGATACAACCTCTATTGGAACAATGTTTTTCACAATATTTTGATATTTGTTATTCATTCTCATGAACTTATTTACACCAGTTTTGGATCTATTGCACGGTGCACGATTGGCACTCAGTTATTTGCTTATCACTATGTTTTTTTTGTTTTCAATATGTTTTTGGAAATTGATTATTATGATCATTCTTTATTCATTTAGAATAGCGCTCCACTATCACATGATTATCCAATTTTCCATTCAAGTTTTGAGTACTTGATTTGGTGTAGTAGCAATTCACTCTTCACAATATTCACAACATTTTACCCCTGGCAATACTCCATCAGCCAGTTGTAGCAGAGCACTAGAGCTTTTATACTTTTATATCATTCATTCACAGAGTTAATGAATGACACGTTTGTGTGGGTGGAGCCCCGCACGGCCGCGCTCTTTTCAAATAGTGACTGCGGGTGCAGTGAGAAGATCCTCATCCTTGTCCCACTATCACAGAAGGGAGGGGGGATTGGGGAGCGGCTGCAGGAGCATGTTAAATGTTCCACCCTAAAAATGAGTGGAACAAGTACCTAATTCCCAAAGGTGAACTTATCTTTTAAAAGGTACACAATTAATGCAGGCTACACCAGGGGTCCTTAAACCCTGGGACACGGACTGGTCCATGGCCTGTTAGAAGCTGCAGCACCACAGGAGGTGAGCAGAGAGGCTTCACGTTTATTTACAGCTGCTCGCTGACAGAGAGGAGAGAGGGGTGGATGATGGCGGTAGAGCTAGATGGTCTTGGGGACACCTATTGTTGCAGCGTTGCTCCGCCTATTACAGGGATTGCAGTGTCTGTGTACATAACTGAGAGCCACAAAGCCCCGCCTCCTCTGGTATGAGCTGCCCCAGTGCCTGGCATCAATCTCCACCCCCATCCCCGGTGTCCCACTCAGTGGCTTCCTCCACTGGTGATTGTGGTACACCAGCTGAAGAGGACAGAGGTGGTCTGAGATCATAGAGAAGAATGAGGAATCTACCGATCTGTGTCCTCCGGGAAAGGGTATCGGCAAGAATGTGTAGAGTTCAGGGATGCCCTAGGCACAAAATGCTGAACAGTAAAAAACCCCTGAGGAGTGGGACTTTAAACGGCAAGAACCAGGACTTGAGTATGAAAGTAAATACATTTTATTACAAATATTACAAAAAATGAATAGACAAAGACAAAAATAACATGTATCATAAAAACATGGTCATAAATACGTCTTGGAACCGAGAGAGTCTGAGATGTCTGGACCGGACTAGACGCGTTTCGGTCAAATTGCCTTTCTCGATAGTCCAGGAAACACCAGAGCTCAGACTGGAAGCATGAAAGGTAACAATCAGTATGATAAACATAGTAAACATGGAGTTAAATTTCAATATGTTTAACAATAAAATAATTAGTACATGCAGTAACAGATTTTACACAGTGTTTGTTGTATTTAGATGTAGAGAGGAACAAAGGTACCTCTATAGCTACATACCAGATATGCAGAAACTCTGTAGATTCCAGGACGGAAGACCAAGTGAATGGATCTTAACGGGTTAAGAAAAAACCTTCAGGTATCTTTGACCGCAAGTAATATGTGCCAAATTGGCTGGGTCTATATAGATAGACCTGAAATGATATATATGTACGGGCTTCAAAAGGGAAGTTAGATGGTTATAAACCAGATTAAAGTATAAATAGGTAATAACTTCACAGGTGACAGTGAAAGAGCCCCCCGATCAAAAATTCCCACGAGGATCTCCAAAACGGGGTCAAAAACACAGGTCGTCTGGGGTGAATGATGGAGAAAAAGAGAGAGAGAGAGAAGAAAAAATGAAAATATGAGAATGTACTCATGGTGGGATATAAGATGAGAGATAAAAAAAAAAGGTATGTATAATATAAATATAATAATAATAATAGCTACCTGTAGAGTTGGAATAGAGTAGGGATGTCTCCAGATATGTATAGTGCTGGGCGTATCCAGCACTTGGTCCCTATTGACACAAAACATGTCGAGGGTGAAGGAGGTTAGTGTGTATTGAAGTATCAAGTAGCAAATAATTTGAGTAATGAAAAGAGGAAGAAACAATGGAGGAAAGAAAACCATTCCCCAGCATGGATCCTGTGGTTGGTGAGAACCGTACGTATCTTCGTATCATGCACATTGTGTGCCATATCATGTATGTGTCATTGTTTACATGCCCAATTTTGCCTTGATCTGTACCCTTTTGCTCTCTGTTTAATAGAACGATCCATCAGGTACTTTGTACAAATTGCCTTTTATTTACAGAATCTGTTCCTTTTATGTAAACACAGAGTTTGTTTTGTTTCGATGTCCTCCCATTGCCCCGCCCCCTTAGGTGTAGCTCTGCATTATTTACAGAGTGACGCTCACCCGACCTCACTTCCCCCCCGGCGCACAAAGGGGCGGTATCTGCCCCACTACCGGTCACCTGATCCCGCCGTTGGGCGGAGTAACGGTTCCGGATGTTGTGCGCCGGCGTGGCCGGAACGCACATCGCGGCCAACCCATCGTGGGCGGCGCTTGTGCGTTCCGGACACGGGGGACCTCCATTGGTCCACACAGGCCCTGGGAGGAGCCGCGATGCAGGCCCCGGCGCATGCGCCGGCGTACTTAATGGCGTGCGACGCTCTATTCAGAGCGCACCGCCATTATTCAACCGAACAGGGCTGTAAAGGTAAGTTTCTTCCTTTCCATCGGACACCTTTATCTATTTTTAGACACCCGTACTCGCTATGGATACTCTCCATCACCTGCTCCCATATTTGGGGACGTTTTGGATATCCAACTGCACGACCACCTTCTTCACCTGGTGTCCTCCCATTACTTGCCTTGTACCTGCTCTAATATTCCTCCTCACCACAATATTTTCTTTTCTTTCATCTGGATACGTACGGTTCTCACCAACCACAGGATCCATGCTGGGGAATGGTTTTCTTTCCTCCATTGTTTCTTCCTTTTCATTACTCAAATTATTTGCTACTTGATACTTCAATACACACTAACCTCCTTCACCCTCGACATGTTTTGTGTCAATAGGGACCAAGTGCTGGATACGCCCAGCACTATACATATCTGGAGATATCCCTACTCTATTCCAACTCTACAGGTAGCTATTATTATTATTATATTTATATTATACATACCTTTTTTTTTTATCTCTCATCTTATATCCCACCATGAGTACATTCTCATATTTTCATTTTTTCTTCTCTCTCTCTCTCTTTTTCTCCATCATTCACCCCAGACGACCTGTGTTTTTGACCCCGTTTTGGAGATCCTCGTGGGAATTTTTGATCGGGGGGCTCTTTCACTGTCACCTGTGAAGTTATTACCTATTTATACTTTAATCTGGTTTATAACCATCTAACTTCCCTTTTGAAGCCCGTACATATATATCATTTCAGGTCTATCTATATAGACCCAGCCAATTTGGCACATATTACTTGCGGTCAAAGATACCTGAAGGTTTTTTCTTAACCCGTTAAGATCCATTCACTTGGTCTTCCGTCCTGGAATCTACAGAGTTTCTGCATATCTGGTATGTAGCTATAGAGGTACCTTTGTTCCTCTCTACATCTAAATACAACAAACACTGTGTAAAATCTGTTACTGCATGTACTAATTATTTTATTGTTAAACATATTGAAATTTAACTCCATGTTTACTATGTTTATCATACTGATTGTTACCTTTCATGCTTCCAGTCTGAGCTCTGGTGTTTCCTGGACTATCGAGAAAGGCAATTTGACCGAAACGCGTCTAGTCCGGTCCAGACATCTCAGACTCTCTCGGTTCCAAGACGTATTTATGACCATGTTTTTATGATACATGTTATTTTTGTCTTTGTCTATTCATTTTTTGTAATATTTGTAATAAAATTTATTTACTTTCATACTCAAGTCCTGGTTCTTGCCGTTTAAAGTCCCACTCCTCAGGGGTTTTTTACTGTTCAATATTCACTAGGGATGTTGGCAAGATTCCAGGTTAAAACACAGACTCCGAATTAATCTTTTCTTTTTAGGCACAAAATGCAGTTTCAGGGGTGCACTATGCACAGAGTGCAGAGATCAGGGGTGCACTGCTACATAAATAGTGCAGAGTTCAGGGGTGCACTATGTACCGAGTGCAGGGTGGAGGAGTGCGCTATGTACAGAGCGCAGGGTTTAGGGGTGTGCTATGCAAAGGGTGCAGGGTTTAGCTCTCTTTTACAGACTATCCACATCTCACTTCCACCCCTCTTTGGCTCTGACCTCTGCACCACTCTAGCCCATCCCTCACCTTTGTACACATTTCCCTCCATAGCCCTGAAAAGAAGATTTCTGTGTTTATAAGTGACAGTAGGGAGCAGAGGGCACAAGCCGGAGATGGCGAAGCAGAGATTTGCCATGTTACTGCTGAACAAAAGCTAAAAAAAGCACTGTCAAGCCTTATGTTGGGCACGTGTGGTGTAGGCGATCCCAGTGGAAGTTCAACCCCCCCCCCTTATGCACCGTTTAGAAGATATTTACTATGCATGCAGTAAGTGACTTGCCGCCCCTTCAGAGCCCTGTGCCGTGAACAGCGGATCCCTCGCGCATGCGCAAGCCTGACATCATCGCAGCTCTGGCCAATCAGTTGACCGGAGGACTCGAACCGGAAAGGAAGATGGGTTATCATGTCGGCCATGTAAGTGTTGTGCGGCGCGGCGCTGCACTGCGGGGGCTTCCTTTTAAGGTAAGTATTTCATAATGAGCTAGTATGCAATGCATACTAGCTCATTATGCCTTTGCTGTTCAGGTTTTTTTTTTTTTTTGGGAGGTTTACAACCTCTATAAATAGAACTATTCGTCTGTTTAACCTGTTATGTATTACTTATACCTTTATACACTATCTAGCAAATTCAGAAGGATAAATAGAAAAAAAAAAAGCAGAGCTTAAAGTGTAACTAAATAAACCCCTGTCAGGTTTTTTTATTGCTGTCTGTGCCCCAATTAGGAAGATTCACCCTACCTATTTGTTCTGTTTACCACTAGCATGGAAAGTGAAAATGAAAGACAATCCCAAACTTTGGGTTGTCACCAGACCATTAAGAGAGAGGAAATCCTCCTATAGGGACACCAGCTCCACTGGTGACAGCCAGGGATTCCCTTACTTTGGAGGGATTTCCTCTCATATCCTGTTTTAGCTATAGGACAAGAAGTAAAGGGGAATCTCCCCAGAAGGACACAGTAGACAAAAATATAACTGGCAGGAAACCCTCCCTTACTCTATCCAGGTAAAAAAAAATCCTTTAGTTCTACCTTAAAGTGGAGTTTCGGCCTCAATAACAACTTTGCACCATCCACTTGCTTTTTTTTACCTGAAAAAGAATTG
This sequence comes from Pelophylax lessonae, assembly GCF_965119305.1. Lineage (NCBI taxonomy): Eukaryota > Metazoa > Chordata > Amphibia > Anura > Ranidae > Pelophylax > Pelophylax lessonae. Next base: position 87,158,758 of record NC_138779.1, on the reverse strand, counting down.
GATAGTTTAATTTTCTTTTTTGATTTACTTACCTTATTTTTAAAGAAAATATACTCACCTTCCTTCCTCTTCCTCCCACTGTGGCCGCAGCCCGCGCCGTCTCTTCCTGCTTGCATTGACTCCTGGGAGATGAGCGTCATAGCTCCCAGGAGTCAATGTGCCTGCACCGGCCCTGCTCGTCACTTTCAGTGCAGGCGCGTCATTCCCTGCTAAACAGCTTCTGGGCATGCCCAGAAGTTGTGCAGAGATGATGCGCCTGCACCGGAAGTGACGAGCAGGGCCGGTGCAGGGCATTCTGGGACTCCAACGTCACCGAAGAGGACGCGCTGGCTTCAGCTGCCCACACCTGAGATGGCAGCGCTGGACAAGAAATTTTCAAGGTAAGTATTTCTTCTAAAAGGTAAGTGCAACAGGGGACAGTTCAGAGGCTATCTGTGCTGAAATGCACTAGCGCTGAGTGTCCCGGGGGTATTTTTATCTAAAATTTTTTTTCCAGGGTGAAACTCCGGTATCAGGTGGTGATTAAATCTACTTTTTACTGACAAAATACATATACTTCTATCCTTTTTTTTTGTCTTTCGCTCTTACCTTCTGATAGTATTGTGCATTCTTTCTGTGAATACAAAAAGGATGTTGTAATTTGTCTACTCCAGGGGATTTCCAGATTTAAGAATAATCTCCCCCCTTCCTAGGAACAATAGACTTTGGGAATAGTGAATATTACTTGCAGAATTGCAAATTATCTTCTACGCTGAGCTGGTGATTCAGATGGGAAGTTGAAGTAATAGATGTCTTTATTTTGTGCCAACACAAGTGACTCCTCAAGCTGTTGTCTCCTCTGCTAGTAGTAATCAGTAATCCATGACACACTTCATTTCCTTTGCCTTCACTTTAACCTCTGACTAATAACTTGGCCAACATTTGTAACTTCTGCACCTTGTAGACCACATTTTGGGACTCAGTGATCTGTTTTCTATCAAAGACTGGTCTAACATGACAGAGTTTGATTAGAACCCCTCCTGTCTTGTGCCATGTATCCTGGACAACTGTTCTGAAAAGTTTGCTACCTAATGTCAATGCAAGCACCCCTTCATAAAAAGAAGTCTGGAGAAGTGCTGCAAGCCCTATTCCATATAATAACAAATCAATAAGTGTCGCGCTTCACCTTCACTATATAAATCCTCCTATTATATCATGAAACCACAACAATAAAAAACATCATAATAAACTTGTGTAGTTATGTATAACTTTATGGCTATACCTTAAAGCGGAGTACCGGCCACGAAAATGTTTTTTCAATAAAAATACCCCCGGGACAGTCAGGGCTAGTACATTCCACAATGGCTAGCCTCTGAACTGTCCCGGGTCGCACTTACCTTTTAGAAGAAATACTTACCTTGAAAATTTCTTCTCCAGCGCTGCCATCTTGGATGTGGGCAGCTGAAGCCAGCGCGTCCTCTTCTGCGTCCTCTTCCGTGTCCTCTTCTCCCAGAATGCACCTGCACCGGCCCCGCTCGTCACTTCTGGTGCGGGCGCGTCATCCCTCCACAGCTTCCGGGCATGCCCAGAAGTTGTTTAGCAGGGAATGAGGCGCCACACCGGAAGTGACGAGCGGGGCCTGTGCAGGTGCATTGATTCCTGGGAGCGATGACGTTCAGCTCCCAGGAATCAATGCAAACCGGAAGTGACGGCGCGGGCCGCGGCCGCAGAGGGAGGAAGTGGAAGAAAGGTGAGTATATTTTTCTTCAATAACAAGGTATGTAAACAAAAAAAAAAATCGTGACTATCCATTTCTTTTTCAGGTGACGAAAAGCAAGCGGATGGCCCAAAATCGATTATGTCGATTTTGTGGCCGGAATTCCGCTTTAAGTGAAAACCTAACATAAATTTATAAAACCAATCTATGAATTCGTAGCTGAACTACAAATGTGCCAAAAAATGTCCACATAAAATGAATCTGTGAATAAATTCATGTGAATAGATTCGTGCGTGACGCCGTTCTGTGAGAGGGGAATGTGCTGATCCTGTGTTTCTGATAAGCAGGAACATAGATCTTTACATTCCCCCAGTCAAAGCTCCTCCCTACAGTTAGTAATCACTCCCAGGTAACACAATTAACCCTTTGATCACCCTTGATGTTAACCCCTTCCCAGCCAGTGTCATTAGTACAGTAACAGTGTATATTTTTTATCACTAATCACTGTACTGGTGTCACTGGGCCACAAAAAGTTTTAAAAGTGTCAGTTAGGTGTCCGATTTGCCCACCGCAATATCGTAGTCCCTCTATAGATCGCTGATCACTACTATTGCTAGTAAAAAATAAATAAATAAAATTTAATTAAAAAAAAAACTTTTGGGCAAATCAATCACGTATTGCGATTTTTTTTTACCAAAAATATGTAACAGAAAACTTATTGGCCTAATATGATAAAGAAGTTTGATTTTGCACATTTTTTATTGGGAATGTTTATGGTAGAAAGTAAAACATTTCGTTTTTTTTTTTAAATTGTCTGTTTTTTTTTGTTTATAGCGCAAAAAATAAAAACTGCAGAGGTGTTCAAATGCCACCAAAAGAAAGTTCTATTTGTGGGAAAAAAAGGACATCAATTTTATTTGGGTACAGTGTCGCACGACCGCACAATTGCAGTATCATGAAGGGGGGGGGGGGTAAACCTTTCCAGGGCTGAAGTAGTTAAAGTGGAAGTAAAGGCAAGACCTAACTAATTCTAAACCTACTCTCAGCCACATTTTAAATTGTTAAAAAATACTTGTCTATTCTGAAGCTTCAGTCCAGTCTGCAGAATAGGTAAGTATAGAGATTTTTTCTTTGCACAGGGCTAGATAGATTTGGCTTTTAGAATGTGGCTGAGAGTAGGTTTAGGGATAGTTAGGTTTTGCCTTTTCTACCGCTTTAACTTCCTGGGTCCAAACCCCTTACATCACATCCACCTGGAGGGGCTTCTCACTATTGACCACCTGGAAGGTCGCCACCTGCTGGAGATTTATTGATATGCTTTTCAATACCTTGTACATGTGAGTGCATAATTATTGTTTTTTATTTTATAAAAAAGTTTTATTAAATACTACACTTAGGTAGTGGTGCTTTTCTCTCCTTATTCGTTTTGTTTACATGTGGTTTGCTGATAGGAGCGTCCCCAGATCCTGCTTGGAACAGAGCCTGCTGACGCTGTCATAATGTGAACTTCATGCCGCAACGTTTTTATATGGACACATTATTTTTATGTCTTTTATCATTTTATGTTAATTCACATTTTTGGCAGCTTCACTTTTTTTTTTCTTTGAGCCTGTATACATTTAAGGCTTGCAATTTTTTTCAGTTTCTATGCAGTGCAGATAGATCATGGCTGGTGAAGGGGACTTCACATAGCTTTCTGGAAATCAATAAAAACTTCACCTTAAAAAGGGGTTGAATGCAGCCAATGAACTATCATTGTACAATGCCTTTTCTTGCACCTTTTGTGCTGAAATATAACCTTATTAAAACTGTAAGGTTTATTGTTTGAGTGTTTTGGGCTTTTTTGATTTGAGATGCACTTACCTGACATGATGAAAAATATTTTTTGGGTACGAAAGCTGCATTCACTCAGTGTTTTACTGTGTGGATTAAAGACAGTGTCGCCTCCAAGAGGAAGCAGTGCGATGCACATTTCAGCATATTGCACTATATACTTTCTTTAAAACCAGCCGCCTTGCATGTAAAAAAAGGGCAATATGTGAAGTCCCCACAATATAGATTGCTATGTCAGCAACTTCTAAATATGTTTTTTCTTCTATGTTTTGCTTACTTTATTTTGTTTAGATGCCTGCAGACAAGGGAAGACTGAGCCAGGGGGCAGGGGGGCAATTGCCCCCCCGGGCCGCTCTTATGTTCTGTAAAAAGGCTGCACTGCTTCTGCCACAGACATACCTAAAGGATTCCTGGTGAAGAGAAGTAAAAAGTCTCTGCCACTGACTTACTGAGTGCAGGATGAAGACAAGGACAGAGCGCAGGCCTCCCTCCTCAGCATGGATGGTGTAAACTGTGTCTGAGCAGAGGCCGGTTCCATGCACCACTTGAGACTCTCCTCCCCTGGCCAGCCCCAACCAAGCTGCCCCAGCTCCCCCCAACCACCCCCTGCTGGCCAGGCTGGGAACCCGGATTCAGCCTGGGGGTGAGTAGAGAGTACCTGGAGCAGGTCTTCAGCTTGGAATGGGGGTAAGGAGAAGGATGGGAAGAGGGGAAGTGGGAGGGGGGCCAAGTCGTTGCACCGTGGGCCTCTGGTTTGTACTTGCCCCCTGGGCTGAAAGTTGCCAGTCTGTCCCTGCCTGCAGAAGTCAGCACCATATTAGCTCCTGTCTTCCGATTCCAGCTTGGTCTGTGTCCGCCCTCTTTCTATGTCACTGGCCCGTAATCTTGTGCATGCGCAGTAGGATTTAGCCAAGCCTCATTTTCGTCCTCAGTTGCTATAGGAACATAGTCCTGTATTATCAGTTCCAGCTCCGAGGATGGCCAAAGCGTTAACACTCTCGCGATACCGCAAGAGCAGATGGTAATAGGATGGCAGGAGGCCGCCTTAAGGCACACGGCACACTGATAATGCCGTGAATAAAGGAATAATTGTGCATGCGCTGGTGACGTTACTAAAGATGAAAATGGGCTATATCTTATGACAGGCAGAAGTGCTGACAATATAAAGGGCATGGGACTGTAAGTTGCTACACACTGTATATATATTGAAAAAAACGATGGGTTCTGAGTTTACAACCACTTTAAGTTGATTTGAAATGTCACTGCATATCAGCGTGGTGGCATGTGGTGACATTTAGTGCACTGCAGGAAAAATGTGGACATGCTGCATTTTATTGCAGTTCATGGCACCAAACATCACATCAGCATTGCAGTGTGTGAATGGGGCCCCTAAAAAACAAATATTTTCTCTGTGCCCTAGCAGTGACTTGCGTTTATCCAGTGCAGAAAAGTTTTTTTATTTTCAACGTTAGTTACACTTTATATTGGTAAATGTTGCATATATCATAGTGTTACTATGTACCTGTATATTTATTGTTAACTAGCTCTATATGTTGAGTTATTCAGCAGCATCCCTGAATGTAGTTTTAGCCTAGAATTTCCAGCGGATGCTAAGCCTTCAGCGCTGACCTTCATTTTCTGGAAGAACAAGTGAATTCATGGGAGTTATTAGAATCCAGGAATATTTGAGTTCCAGCAGTTGGGTGGGGACAGCAGAGTCTGCAATGAATTCCTCACCCCGGCAGCCCAGCTGGAAGTAGCCCTTAGCTATGTCCTCCTAGGACTGAGTGCGGAGAGTGAAAACCCATCAGGGATTCTGAGGACAGAAGTGACACGTAGTTATAAAACAAATCACTAAACTGCAGAATTCCCGATGTGGGTTAGAGATGGCCTCTGGTGTACAGGAAGGCACAGGATTTTCAGCTGGGGCAGAATTTATCACACGGGGGCTAGATCAAATGGTTTGGATGGAGATGAGCTGTAAGCTTAACCACTTCAGCCCCGGAAGGTTTTACCCCCTTCATGACCAGGCCATTTTTTGTGATACTGTACTGCATTGCTTTAACTGACAATTGCGCAGTTGTGTAATGCTGTACCCAAATAAAATGTATGTATTTTTTTTCCAACAAATAGAGATTTTTTTTGGTGGCATTTGATCACCTGTGTGGTATTTATTTTTTGCGCTGTATACAAAAAAGAGCGACAATTTAAAAAAAAAAAAAAAAACAACAATATTTTTAGATTTCTGCTATAAAACATATCCAATTAAAAAATGTAAAAAATCGAATTTCTTCATCAATTTAACCCAATTTGTATTCTGCTATGTCTTTGGTAAAAAAAATCCCAATAAGCGTATATTGATTGGTTTGTGCAAAAACGATTGCGTCTACAAGCTATGGGATAGATTTATGGATTTTTTTTTTTTTTTTACTATTAATGGCGGCAATCAGTGATTTTTTTTTATTGGGACGGCGACATTGCGGCGGACAAATCTGACACTAAGTGACACTTTATGGGGACCAGGGACATTAATAAATTGATCAGTGCTAAAAAAAATGCACTGTCACTGTATAAATGACACTGGCAGGGAAGGGGCATTCAAAGGGATAAGCGTGCTCCTAGGGAGTGCTTTCTTTTTGGGGGGAATGCTGTAACTTGGGGTAAACAGAGATCCGTGTTTCTGCTTAGCAGAAACCAAAGATCTCCATTTTCCTCCCTCACAGAATTACATAGGCAGACCGCCGTTCTGCCTCTCCTCTGAACAATTGGCGGGTTCCGTCGGCCATCGTGGCTGCACACATGCTAAAAACCTCCTGCACAAAAACACGTACATGTATATGATTTTGCGCAGCCGGGCAGCCCTGCCACAGTATAGAAAGAGGAAGAGTTACAATCCATGTCAAAGTTTTATTGTTGTCTGAGTTCCCATTTTGAAGATTTCTTGTCACTTGAATTGAAATGAGGGGAAACATCCAGACTTCCTGCCTATTCATCAAATGTCAGAAAGAACAGGAAGTAAAGGCAAACCTGCTAACTTCCTGTCTATTAGACAAAGGTGAGAGAGAACAGGAAGTGAAGGTAAATTTGCCCACTTCCTGTCTATTTGTTACATTTGAGAGAGAACAGGAAGTGAAGAAAAATCTGCCCACTTCCTGTCTAGTTGTAAAAATGTGACAAAGCACAGAATTTTTTTTTCTTTTTTTCAAGCGGATTATGCAGTGTTCAAAAACAATACCCTAAAAGTCAACAAAAAAAGTACATGTGAACACGCACAAAAAGTGCACATAGGGTGTGTCCTTGGTCCCCTCCCAAAGAGAAAGGCCCCCTTCCCTAACCCCTGGGGTGGAAGACTCATGACGGGGGTAAGGCACACTCAAGTTCCACCAGGCCATTAGGCCTGGAGGACCCCTCTCCCCATGATCAGCTGAAGTTGATCAATGAGTGCCCAATAGGTGGGGGGCTCTCCCAAAGAGAGATTCACCCCCCCCCCTTCCAAGGCAGAGGAGGAAGCAACCTAATGGCCACACATCCTTCCCTTAGACGTTGGGGTAAGCCTTAAGACCCACAACCTACCATCCAGAGTTAAAAGGGAGCACATAAACTCACTGGGCCCCTTTATTAGGTACACCTTGTTAGTACCAGGTTGGACCCTTTTTGCCTTCAGAACTGCCCTAATTCTTCATGGCATGGAATCAACAAGGTGTTGGAGCCATTCCTCAGGGATTTTGGTACATATTGACATGATAGCATTATGCAGTTGCTGCAGATTTTTCGGCTGCACATCCATGATGCGAATCTCCCAATCCTACCACATATCAAAGGGGTCCATATTGGATGAGATCTGGTGATTGTGCAGACCATTGGAGTACAGTGACCTCATTATCATGTTCTAGAATCCAGTGGTGAGATGATTTGAGCTTTGTGACATTATGCATTATCCTGCTGGAAGGAGCCATCAGAAGATGGGTACACTGTAGTCATAAAGGGATGGACATGGTCAGCAACAATACTCAGGTAGGCCATGGTGTTTAAAGGATGCTCAGTTGGTACTAAGGGGTCCAAAATGTGCCAAGAAAATATCCCCCACACAATCACCACCATCAGCCGTAACTGTTGATACAAGCAGGATGGATTCGTGCTTTCATGTCGCAGCTGAAATCGAGACTCATCAAACCAAGCAATGTTTTTCTAATCTTCTATTGTCCAATTTTGGTGAGTCTGTGTGACTTGTAGCCTCAGTCTCCTGTTCTTAGCTGACAGGAGTGGCACCCGGTGTGGTCTTCTGCTGCTGTAGCCCATCTGCTTCAAGGTTTGATGTGTTGTGCTTTCAGAGATGGCATTTTGCATACATTGGTTGTAACAAGTTGTTATTTGAGTAAAATCCTAGAGATAGATGTGTGTGTGAAAATCCCAGTAGATTAGCAGTTTTTTTAAATACTCAGAGCAGCCCATCTGGCACCAACAACCATGCCACATTCAGAGTCACTTAAATCCCCCTTCTTTCCCATTCTGATGCTCTGTTTGAACTTTAGCAAATCATCTTCACTACATCTAGATGACTAAATGCATTGAGTTGCTTCTATGTGATTGGCTGATTAGCAATCTGTATTACCAAGCAACTGAACAGGTGTAACTAATAAAGTGGCCAGTGAGTGTATATTAGTGTAGGTGACACAAATGAAGAGAAAAAATAAATATGCAAAAAAAAAAAAGTGCCAGTGCAGGTGCATTGACCAGGCTTTGCGGCCTGGTAACAAAAATGTCTCTAGTCTTGGCTGGAGTCCTAGCCCATGAGTGGTTGTACAGAAAAAGCATAGGTGTCATTGTCTAGTGCAGTCTCACACAGGGGGGGTCCCAAACCTATAGAGTAGTTATTCTCCAGCACCCCCAGGACGCCACTGCCAGGGGGAGGTTGACATTGCAGGCCCTCTGCCTCCCCAGCTCCTGGCCAGACCAGATAGCACTGCACAAATCAGGGAGCACTGGGCCCCTCGGAATCTTCCACTGCCAAATTACTCCCAACCTCCCCCGCCTGGGGACGCTCCTGTTTCTATTGCCACAGGAAGGTCCCTCAGAGTCCCTATCATAACAGCAAGGATACTATACAGCCAGCCACCCCAGCCAGATAGCCAGAGTGATGCTGGAAAATGCCCCTACTGGACACTGATAAGAACTGATTTTTTTTTTTTTCGAACCTGCAGCGCATTGCAAAAAACTAAACACCATAAAGTGAATGAAAAAGTGCAATGTGAACACGCACTCAGGTCCACCTACAGTAGCCAAAAGGCCTGGCAGACCCCTCTCCTCATGATGACTTGAAGTAGACCAACAAGTATTAGGTGGGCAGGCTATCCTGAATAGAGACCCCCAAGGCAAGGGAAGAAGGAACCTGATGACCACTCATCCTCCCCCTAGACTTTAGGGTAGGCCCGAGGACCTATAAGTCCAGGGTGACACAAGTAGACATAAGAACAGATATTGTACTTGATCTTAGGCAAAGAAGCTGTTAGAGAGAGAAGAGGAAGTGAAGGGAAATCTGCCCAATTCCTGTCTAAGTGATGGGGGTTAGACAAAACTGAGGTGAGGAGAAATCTCCTCACTTCTGGGTAATTGATGGGGGTTAGACAAAACTGAGGTGAGGAGAAATCTCCTCACTTCCTGGGTAATTGATGGGGGTTAGACAAAACTGTGGTGAGGAGAAATCTCCTCACTTCCTGGGTAATTGATGGGGGTTAGACAAAACTGAAGTGAGGAGAAATCTCCTCCATTTCTGGGTAATTGATGGGTATAAGACAGTGAAGGGATATACCCAACTTCCTCATTTAAATTTACATTTGTCCTCACTTGCTGCCTAGGTAATGAATATCAGAGTGCCTACAGAACAAGAATGTTAGGGCCACAAAAGATAAAACTAGAAAAGTGCTTCCCCTGGGATTGTCACCCTTATCGCCTTTTTGTTTTTGAATAAATTCTATTCTTAATAGATGGCTATGATGATTGTTAAATTATTTCTGTTTTGTTTTTCAGGTTATAAACTGCCTGCAATTTCTAGAAAGATTTACCTCAGTTGCTTGGTAGAACTTTATTCAGCTGGAGAGTGCTGGATCGCTGACAAAAATTTTGACAGGAAAACAGCTGGCCAATGAGTATACTGTAAATTTTCACTTGTATATCCTCTAATGCTGGTGGGCGGGGTCAGAGTTACCTCAGGTGTGTCATCTGAACTCGACCTGTTCCTCACCCTCCTTTGTTCTATTTTCCCTCATTGTGGTTCATCTTTCTGGGGTAATGTCGCCCACTTTGTGGGTGAACAGTGATTAGTAAACTGTTATTTGGATGGTGTAAAATATTACTGATTGAGTACTGGTGACTAAGCATGTTGGTCTGTTAATGGGCCTGTTCGGTAATAAAGGTTAGCGTATATTTTCAGAATTAAAATGTATTTAATCCCAATAAAGTTTTCCTACATCCTTTATTGTGTGTTTAGTTTAATATTTTGGTATAATGGGTGTTATTGGTGTGTAGAATGCCACTGCACTGTGCAGCATCCATACATAGTGAATATGTAAAGATATTGAGAATTACACCCAGCATGCACAAGAGGAAAAGCGGTACTGTGTAGCATCCAAACATACAGCTTTGTCAAGTCACCCTAAAATTTAGGAAGTCGCCCTTTTTTTTTTTTACCCCTCTCACTCTCTCAACCTGCGTGATGTACAAATCTCCCTCTCTCATTCACAAAATCCTGACCAGCTCTCTTCTCGGCATAGTTTCCAAGTGTTCCATATGTGTAAAGTATAGAAAATTAAATAATTTGCAGCTCATCAGTTCTTAGATGTGGTGATTGCATTTGTTTTCCTTTTAAGGCTTTTTATTCCCTCTTTTTTTTCCCTGGTGATACTGCCAGTAACACACTTCCTGCCCTTGGGTGACAACACTTTGCACACTCAAGCATACTGATCTGTATGTCAGTGCAAAGGGGCCGTATTCACCTGTATGGGATGCACAGGTGTTCTGTGTAGACCCATGTAGGCAGCCTATTCAAATCAAGACAGGTGTCCAGCTGCACAGACCTGCACAAATTTCCACACACATGCCGCATGCAAAAATAAAAAAAAAAGTGCCAGTGCAGGTGCATTGACTAGGCTTTGAGGCCTGGTAACAAAAATTGCTCCAGTCTTGGCTGAAGGCCTAGTCCATGAGGTGTTGTACAGAAAAAGCATAGGTGTCGTTGCTTAGTGCAGTCTCACACAGAGGGGTCCCAAACCCATAGTGCTACCCCAGCACCCCCAGGGCGCCACTGCCAGTCAGAGCTTGACATCGCAGGAACTTCGCCTTCCCAGCTACTGGTCAGACCGGATAGCACTGCTCAAATCAGGGGGCGCTGGGCCTCTCGGAATCCTCCACTGCCAAATTACTACCAGCCTCCACTGCCCGGAGACCCTCCTGCGCCTGTTGCCACAGAAAGGTCCCTTAGAAACTTCATCATACCAACAGGGATACTATACAGTTAGGCCTCATTCACTCAAGCATACTGTTCTTTATGCCCACATGGGATGCATACAGTAGGTGTTTTCCGTGTAGACACGTGTTGGCAGCCTATTCAAATCACGAACGGTGGCCAGCTGCACAGATTTACACACACATTCTGCAGTGTACATCAGTGCGGGTCCAAAGCATGACCAGGATGCAGACAGACTGAGTTTGTCTGTCAAAACATATGGAAAGTGGCGCAAAACTACATGTGTTCAAAATAAATAAATAAACCATAGATATATGGATGAATAAAATTACAGTATTTAAAAAAATTATTATTAATATGTAATTACCTATTTTATGAAAACCTGATATGAACATATATCTAGCCCTAGTATCCTGATAAGATGAAACGAATTGGATATATAAAAATTATTTTAAAAAGAAAGAATATTATTTAATTAAAATGTGATAGGGATATCTCTATTTTTAAGAAGAGAAATATACACGAGGTTCTATATGCCTTGGGCATATTGGTCTATGCATTCTCAGATTTGTACTAGAGGTACCAATAATGAGGGACCATCAATGAGGTGAACTCCGATTGGTATGGGGAAAACAAAAGTCTATTGTACTTTTAGTATCTTATGAAGCCTTCAAAGATGCCTTAACAATTTATGGGCTAATCATAAGATGTGGCAAATATGACCTAGGGGTCTCCATATACTTCTGAGGCTTAGGGGTACCTCTAAGTGGGTATTGGTAGATACCTCAAAAGCTATAGACACTAATCCAGATTATGTATGTATGTGCTGATACAATTACTTACTATTAATGGAAAATGTCCACCACTCAATCCACCATAGAGAAATAAATGCAATATGTATTCTTGCCTGAATGAAAAAAGGAGATGAACATGTTAACAATCAGCAGTAAAAAAATGGTAGATACCCCTAATTCCTCATTGAGCCCTCCAGGCGAGAGTGTGTCTTGGTAATAAATCCAGAATGTCTCCCATTCGCAAAGTTTGTGAAATCTCTCAGTTTCTTTGGTATTTGCTTGATGATCCATACTTCTAAATCCATGGTAGATTTATTATGGTGCTCAGGAAAGTGGCGGGGAACTTTGTGTTTGTCTTTGCCTTCCTCCACCTTTCTCCTATGCTCACCAAATCTTTGTCTAAGTGGGCGAATGGTCCGCCCTACGTCGAGTAAGTGACAAGGACAACTAAGACAATAAACCACCTAATCAGAGGAACAGTTGTAAAGTTGTCCAGTGTGTATGTTTTTCCTTTTGTAGAAAATATTTTTTTACCATGCTGGATGAATTTGCAAAGGGTTTTTTTTTACACTGAAACTTGCCTAGCAATGGTATAAGGCAAAGCCTGGGAGAGGAAATGTGAGTGCGGGATTTTAGCTTGCTGGGTGCAATTTTTGTTCTTTAAATTTGGGACCTTTCTATATGTCACCCGTGGCATGGCATGGAGGGAAAGAGAGGTTTTAGATGAGGATCTTTTAATATTATTGGCCAGTGTTTTTTAAGGACAAGTTCCATTTTTTTGTGTTCATGATGGAACCTCGTCGTGAACCGGACAGAGTGGTCAAAGACCCCTCTTTGTTTAGAAGATGGTGGATCTGTCAAATAATAAGTATAGGCCTGACTAATAAGGGATTCTGGATACCCCTTATCTGCCAGTTTGTTTTTAAGAACATAACTTTGTTCTATGTAGTCATCAAATCTGGAACAGTTCCGCCTAAGTTGGCAAAACTGTCCTTTTGGTAAGTTATTCATCCATTTGTTGTAATGGAAACTCTTAATAAAGAGTGTAATAAAGAGTTGCCAGCTGTTCGTCTATAGTAATTTTTGCACAAATTTTGTCTTTGATATGGTATAGTTCTAGATCCAGAAGAGACAATTTTTTCGGATCCAGAACATGGGTGAATATTAAACCATGTGGATTATTATTGCAATGAGTCACAAAATCTTTAATGATGTCACTAGGGCCATCCCAGTAAATTAGGATGTCATCTATATATCTGCCGTAAAATGTGATATGTTTGAAATATGGATTATTGTGCCATATGTACTGTGATTCCAAAAGACACGTAGCTAGATTAGTATATGAGGGAGCAAAATTTGCCCCCATGGCTGTGCCTTGTACTTGTAAGAAAAATTAATCGTTGAAGCTAAAATAATTATGAGCAAAGCAGAATCTAGTGCACTCTATGATGAAGTCAGCTTGTCTCTGGCTCATATATGGATCATTGGATAAAAAACGATCCAATGCTGTGAGACCAAATTGGTGTAGAATAGATGTACATAAAGAACTTACGTCAAGGGAGACCCGAATGTAGCTATTTTCCCATTTGTATGGGGATAATAGTTCCAGTAAATGAATGCCGTCCCTAATGTAGGATTGCAGACCCTTGGCTAATGGTTGTAAATCCTGGTCTATGTAGAGAGAAAGACCAGAGGTGATGCTCTCCATAGCAGCAATAATATGTCTCCCTGGGGGGTTGATAGGATGTTTATGGATTTTTGAGATGTGATAAAAATAGGGTGTCCTATAGAACATCATAAAAAGAGGCTTCCTCCTTATCTATTATCTTTTTGTGAACAGCGTGATTAATGATTATCTGTATTTCTTCCTTCTATTCAGGCAATGGATTTTTTTTAAATTATTACAGTATAAGTGTTGGAGTCAGCGAGTAGTCTGTTGGCTTCCTGAATGTAGTTGTCTCGATCCTGAATAACAATGACACCACCCTTCTCTGCATTTTTAATGATGATGTTATCATTTTTAATAGGTGATTTAAGTGTTGTATTTTCTTGGGGGGTAAGGGTACCAAGGTCAGGTTGATTGGTACCGGATTGTTGGCAAAGTTTAAGGAAGTCTGAATATAACATGTTAAAGAATGTGGTGAGATGTGGGCCTTTTGCCTGGTAAGGATAAAAGACAGATCTGGTTTTTAATGTAGACTGTACAACTGGAGGAGAAGAATGCAGATGCTGAGTGAATGTTTTAGGATCTGTCAACGGATTTTTATGATAAAGCTGTTCTAGTAAATCTAGAATGTCCGCATGCACACTGGTGACACCATCACGGAGCACGCTGCGGTCCACCCTGCATTCCAGCCTGTGGTTCAGCCCTTGTTTTAGTACACCACCACTGTTGCTGCTTCCTGCTGGCCAGGACAACCCTACACACGGCAGATCTGTTCCCAGGACGGACAACCCTAGCTCCGGGTCACTGGTTCTACATATGTGCCTTTTTACCTCATACTATACGTGAGTTTTATCCCATTTGTTTATTAAAGTTAGCATAACAGTCTGCACTCAGAGATGCCTGTCTCTCCTTTGTCTTTTTGGTTTGTCGGTCACCCATGTGGGTAAGGATGGCCCCTTGAGGCCTTACTCACTTTACTGTATCTTTGTAGAAGCAGCATTGTCATCCTAGCACAGAACTACTGAACTCCTTCCCCTATCCTCTACTCCATAACATGGGGGGAGATATGTTCTGTAGTCCACGGAGAAAACTGGGTGCAATGCTAAAGATAAGAGTCAGGAAACAAAACGTGGCTGTACAAGGAAAGATTTGATATTCAATTGTGTTGTCAATAGATTTACCGTCCAATTGTTTATTCTTGCAGTGACCTTTGAAAAGCAATCCAGTGGATTTGCAATGTGAAGGCAACATATCGCCCCCTGGAGGTCTACTTTAACTATTGAAAGCCTGCTGAATATTGTTGCAACAGCGTACGTTAAATGTTTTTGCGTCGCGGTCCAATGCACTTGAAAAAAAGGCCAGATGCTGCGAATTACAGCTAACATACAGGAAAAGTGAAGTGCTGCTTTTCAGTATTCATACATACAGAATTATCCATGTGTGGGCCTTACAGGCTTTAATTACTCCTACTTACTTACATAGGTTGCTATGACAACCAAGGCCATAAAGCAGTTTCATCTTATAACATGTCATTTTCATTCAATATGAAGTGACAAAATTACCATTTTGTAACCTGTTATGTAGTTATTGTAGCAAATAAAGCAGTAAAAGATATAAAATGAATTACATATCAGAATCTAGCTTGTGCCATAGACAGGAATCATTCTATAAAAGTCAGTAATATCCAAATTCTGCTGTTGAGAGGAAATTCTCAAAGTGACAAGTGAGGTGCTTCAATGTTTATCCTCTTCAGCCCTGAAAGGTTTACCGCTCTTCAAGACCAGGCCATTGTTTCCAAAATGGCACTGCGTTACTCTAACTGACAATTGCACGTTCGTGCGACGCTGTACCCAAATAAAACTGATGGTTTTTCCCCCACAAATAGAACTTTCTTTTGGTGGTATTTGATCACCTCAGCAGTTTTTATTTTTTGTGCTGTAAACAAATAAGACCCAAAATTTAGAAAAAAAAAAAAAACTATATTTTTGACTTAATGCTATAAAACATATCCAATTAAAAAAATGTAAAAAATCTAATTTATTCATCGGTTTAGGCCAATATATATTCTGCTACATGTTGTTTGGTCAAAAAAATCCCAATAAGTGTATATTGTTTGGTTTGTGCAAAAGTTACTGCGCTTACAAACTATGGGATAGATTTATGGACCTTTTTTATTTTTCTGTTTCTTACTAGTAATGGTGGCGATCAGCGGTTTTTAGCGGGACTGCGACATTGCGGTGGACAAATCTGACACTAAGTGACACTTTTTGGGGACCAAAATGATAAGTGCTAAAATAAATGCACTGTCATTGTACTAATGACACTGGCAGGGAAGAGGTTAACATTAGGGGCAATCAGAGGGTTAGTGTTCTCCTAGGGAGTGCTTTCTAACTGTGTGAGGGGTGCTTTAGCTGGGGGAAGACAGATCCGTGTTCCTGCTTAGCAGAAACACAAGATCTCCATCTTCCTCTCTCACAGAATGGCGGTCTTGCTTGTTTACATAGGCAGACTGTCGTTCTGCCTTTCCTGGGAATGATGGCGAGGTGCCGGTGAACATCGGGTCCCCCGGACCCGCTGATTGGCTCCTGCTGTGTCCAATCACAGCGGGAGCTAGTAGCCAGCAGTGCGCGCATGCACCCCAGACCCAGTGCATGAAATCATGTACAGGTACGTGATTTCGCGCAGGAGGGCCGACCTGCCCATCTATTACTGTTCACCATCACAGGTGTTAGTTCCCACACGCTGAGATCAGAGCTACGGCATCAGGAGAGAGAGCGCATGTGAGGGGGTTTGTATCAAGGAAAGAGCTTGCGTCTGCAATGGTGAAGGTAAACAGTGACAGCCTTGCCTCTCTTGGCCACGTCCTGGGAGTTTTCTAGTCAGGCTTCATGAGGTACCTAAATTGTCCACACCTATAGCAAGGACATTATTCAACTTTTTTCAAAGCTGCGCAGGTTGTTTATATCTACAGATGTCCCTTATCTACATAGGCAGTTTTTTGGAAGAGGTGAACTTTGCAATTAAACTGTGACTTTGCAATTAAAGTGTGTGCAGGGGAACGCAATTGCAACCCTGCAGCCCCCTGAATTGGAGGGGTGGCATAGAGAGGAAACGATCCCCCTCCATGTTCTTCTTGCAGCCTTTTAGTGGCTGCAGGAGGTGGAGGATAATAGAGAGGATTGGTTCCTCCACTCTCCACCTCTCCTATCCACCTCTTGCTGTCCGGGGCTCCTGTGTACTCCCCCCTCATCCCTGCCGGGTTCCCCTCTCCCCCTGGCTACTGCAGGGGATCTTTCAGGATGGAGAGCAGTGATCCATACAGAACACTGACTCTGTTCATTCATAACTGAGGCATAGTAAACTGTGTTTACTATAATTCAGTTTGTAAATGAATGGGAAGTTCTGTACAGAGCTATTCCTGTCTATTTATTCTGTGCTGCTGAAGCTACAGAGAAGAAGATTAACCTCCTGCCGACCTCCCACCATAGTATTACTGTGGCAGGGCGGCTCGGCTGTGCAAAATCACATAGTACTGAGTGATTTAGTGCACGAGGTCTCGGCGGTGCGCGCATGCCGAAGGAGGAGTGGCGGCGATTGCCGCCGGCCTCCCGCAATCGCCAGATAAACGGACAGAAGACCCGCCTGTTTATGTAAACAAAGCAGGCGAGTCTTCTGTCAGACAGGCAGGGAGAGATCTCTGAAACCCCGATTTCTCTGTGCCTGTCACAGAACGCCGCCCCCCCCCCTACAGTGAGCAAGCATATTTAGGCACACATTAACCCTATTGATCACCCCAGTGTTAACCCCTTCCCTACCAGTGTCATTTATACAGTAACAGTGCATAATATTTAGCACTGATTACTGTATTGATGTCACTGGTCCCCAAAAAGTGTCAAAAATGTCAGTTAGGGGTTATGTAGCAAAATACAAATTGGCCTAAACTGATAAAAAAATTAGATTTCTTTAAATTTCATTTTTGGGAATGTTTTATAGCAGAAAGTAAAAAATATGGCATTTTGTTTTCAAAATTGACGCTCTTTTTTTGTTTATAGCGCAAAATCTAAAAACCGCAAAGGTGATCAAATGGCACCAAAAGAAAGCTCTATTTGTGGGGAAAAAAAAGGACATCACTTGTATTTGGTTACAGCATTGCACGACCGCACACTTTTTTGTTAAAGTAACGCTTTGCCGAATCGCAAAAAAAGTGGCCTGATCATTAAGGGGGTAAAACCGTCCGGAGCTGAAGTGGTTAAGGGCTATGTCCTTAAAGTGATTGTAAATGATCACCTTGTAAAACAACCCATTTAGTTTAAAATAGTTCCCAGCATAGCTAGAGAACTGACCAAGCTGTGTTCCTCTGCTTAGTGTGGTCAGTTATTAATTGGAAAGCAGAGGGGCTGGCAGGAACACCAGGAATTTCACACAAAGGAAGCAATACATAGCAAATAGGATACTTTCACATACAAGTACATGGTACAGCAGCCACATATCAGGACTATAAAGTGTTGGGGTAACAAACGCTTTAATCTCTTTTCTCTTTCTTAAAGGTAAAACAACAGAGGTCTGTTTAGACCCCTGATATTTCACCAAAGCCCCCAAAACGTGGCTCCTAAAAAAGTAACAAATAATATAAAAAATAAAATTGTAAAAAAAAAAAAATAGCAAGAAAAAAAGCTAAAAGCTAAAAGTAAAAAAAATATATATATATTGACACCACTGGTGGAGCTACCAGGGTTGCAAAGGTCGCACTAGCAACCAAGTACTGGCATTCTGCTTCCTTCAGAGGGGCCCCAGCTGGGGATCCTCTATGGTTTCTTGCTACAGGGTCCTGAAGGTTTCTAGTTACACCTCTGCTTTGATATACTATTCCCTGTACTAGGCCAAAAAAATATTGGCAGAATTAGAAGAAATTAGGTCTCTGGGCACCATTACTTTCTGTGAAAGGACTGTGCATATTAACGAGCTTAGAGGAACTAGAAGTTAGGGAATGACTGACAACAGACAAGCTGGGCATGTGTCAGAGAGAAGGTCTGTGTAGACATGTTGTGGAGGTTGTTTGTGGAACAAGTCTTCTATGTAAAAGTGAATCTATGATTTAGACCTGATTCACACCTGCATTTAGGGGCCCTCTAGTATTTCCTACAGGGGTCTCATCAGGGTTTCCTGTGACTAGCTGCAGGCAGAGATTTCCATACAAAGCAATAAGAGTTTGACAGCACCTGCAGCCACTTGCGGCTGTTCACATGTATTCAGAAATGCAGCGATTACCTGTGGATGATCAGCCCTGAATACATAATGTCTACTGCGGAAAATTGGGGTCCTTCCCTAGCCTATATGCTTATGTGAATGAGGCCTTTAATTCAATTGAGATATTTTATGATATATGGAACAAAAGGAAATTCTAGATTTTTAATCAATTTATCATGAACCTTTTGGGGTCAATCTATCTTTTAAACTAAGCATATTGGATCTAGTTGCAGTTTAAACTTCAGATTAATTCATCTCCTCAGGAGTAAAGTACCACCAACTTCACCAAGGTCCAGGGTGGATGAGCGATAGGGTGTAGAGTCAATCTTCCAGACTTGTATGCTTACAGCAGGTGCTAGTGGAAGCCTTACCAAACAATGTGCATGGGTGACATGTGTCAAATGAGGAGTCTCTAGGATCTGGGAATGATCATAGGAGAGTCCTACACCATGGTAAGGGGGAAAAAGTAGCCAGCTCCTGGAATTTAAAGTTGATTTGACATAGCTGTCATTTCCCTTTATTCCTTGATTTTAGAGTGTCTATTTCTAAAACTGCCTCAGCATTGGCACAGCTGTCGCAAATAATTCCCATTATGTGTCCTATATATGTATTTCCTATGATCTCCAGCCCCATCAGGTGGTCAAAATGTGGTATTTCCCTGATTTCTGTACCTCAGGAAAATACCACATAATGGCCACCAGATGAAGCTGATGCTCATTGGAAATACACATATCAGCCACGTGTGCATATTATGTAAAAAATCCCACTGAGGAACAGAACACAGAAACGTTATAAAATCCAAAGCCCTAACATCAGCAAATGGCAATGACATTAGCATCTACTGAAGGAAATTAACTAATACAGCATATGCAGATCATTGCCATTCACAAATGCCCCCCCCTGGAATCTCAACTTCCCCTTTAAAGTGATTTATAAACCACGTTATACCATCCTGTCTGGTCTTTTTAATAATCCTGGTTGCCCGTGCCCCTGTGTCTGTGTATGTATTTTTAAAAAATAAGCCGTTCTTTACAGTGTCAATTGCCGCTCACGTGACTTGCCGGCTCTCTCCTTTCCCCATCTGACAGCTGCCTGCAGCAGGTGGGGCAGAGTATTCCCCACTGACATCAGTTGGGAGGGGAGGAGGTGGGGGGAGAAGAGGCCAAGAGGAGGAGAGAGGCGGCAGGTCATGTGAGCGGAGATCGGCACTCTTAAAACTTGAGAACAGCTTATTTTTATAAAACACAGACACAGGGGCACACAGGATTATTAAACAGACTGTAGACAGGATATGAAACTTTAAGTGAAACTACAGCAGCAGGAGGGGAGGGGGCAGGCACTGACACAGGAGCAAATAAGCAGGGAGGTCATGTGAGCGGCGATCGGCGCTCTGAAAACTGGTAAAGAACGACTTATTTTTATAAAACACAGACACAGGGGCACAAAGGATTATTAAACAGACTGTAGACAGGATTTGAAACTTTAAATGAAACTACAACAGCAGGAGGGGGGGGGGGCAGGCACTGACACAGGAGCAAACAAGCAGAGAGGGAAGGGGAGAGAGGATAGAGGAGGCCAGGAGGGCTGCGGATGATGAAGGCACATAGACTGACCACGGTGTCAGGGCTCAGCAGCCATGATATACTGTGGTCAATTTACAGGGGGGGAGGACATAGCCAGGCAGGATCAGCCAGGTATTTCCGGTGATAGAAGGGGGCAAATTACACAGCACAAGCACTGTGCTGTATAACATGCTTTAAGGACATGATCAACATCTTTATTTTTAGGTTAACAAACACTTTAAAAAAAAATTCTGCCATTTCCCCTTTAAAAATAAATACTCGCGAGTCGCGGCTCAACACCGCCTTCATGACATTGTCAAAAAGGGGTGGAGCATGGGTAACCTTAAAATGATGCCCCCCCCTGAAAAAAGTTCTGTGGACGCCGTTGCAGATCAGCAGAGTTTTATGCATATATGGTGACTTATTCCCATATGTTTATGACTTATTTTTAATATGTTTAATAAATGATAGAATGTGCATCACAGGGCTGATGTGCAATGGACTCTCTGTTTTGTCTGCAATACCAGATCACCCATCTGTCTAAGAACTGCTGGACACAGTGACCTTTGGAAACAGAAGAGCATTGACTATGTAACTGTCAGAGAGACGAAGATTCACTGGATCTTGCCTGAAGCACCTCAGGATCTTTAAACATTTTGTCTCTTTTTTTTCATCATTTTAATATGACCTTGGTGTGCAGGCTGTTGTTCTATGTAAACTGCTATTTAAGTGAACAATGCCCTTTTTCTAATCTGAAATATGACATTGACAGGTATAATTGGCTGACTATGTCTTCTTCTTTCAGATACTTTGATATGAGGCCAAGGAGAACTCCAGGGAGGTGGAGGGGAGGGAGATTTGGAGGAGCAATAACAGAGTTTGAAGATGTGTGCAAATGTATTTTGATTGTATGATAATGTACTGATTTCAAAGTTAAACTTCAGAAAAAACTGGGCAGGATTTTTAAGAAAAGACATACTCTGTATCTTCTGCATTAAATGAGTATACCCATAAAAAAATGTCTTAATTTGCATGTGCTGGCTGCATTATTATTATTATCATTTTTTTTTTTTTTTTTAGGCTTTTTTTTCTCTACAGCACTCTCCTGCTCCTCCCTCCTCCAAGCTAACATACTGACTAGAGACTGCACTGTCCACTCCTCTTTCCTGTGAAGGCCAGAAGTTCAGGGTAGCAGCACTGAGAGAGCAGGAGTCAAGAGAAATGAAAGCTGTAAGCTGTAAACTGTAAATATTGGAGTACAAATTGAAAAAAATACTTTACTTGAGGAATGTTTCTTCTATTGTTCTCATTGTATTAAGATCGGTTTACATTGCCCTGACTTGGGACCTGACTTGTGAGACCCCAAGTCGCATGACATGTGAAATCCCATGTTAGTCAATGAGAGCTGTCTTAGTTAGCAATACTGAAGTCGCTCCGACTTTAGAAAAGCTTCCTGTACTACTTTGATCCAGTGGCGGTCCTTCCATTGGGGGCGCAGGGGCGCCGCCCCCCCCCATCCATTCGTCCAGCCCCCTAATCTACATGCAGGGCGCCGGAAGCATGGATTCCAAAAGGCAATTTTTTTTTTGAAGCACGTGATCAGAGCCAGAGGCTCTAATAGGATTCAAAAAAGGGTGGGCTCAGGGCGCAGAGCACTGCACCCTGAGCCCACCCAGTTGTATGGCAATAGAGAATGAATATTCGCTATTGTCACACTGACTCTCCTCCTAGCCAATCAGGAAGAGGCTTGTGAGACCCCTTTTCCGATAGGCCAAAAGGAGAAGCAATCTTACTGGCCAGTGGCCAGGAAGAGACAGAAGACACACGGCTGGAGGAGAAGCACAGTGGCTCAGCCATCCAGCAGCTCCCAGAAGCATCCTCGGCTCCGACAGGAGGAAGGAGGAGGTATGGAGGCAGACCGTCCGGGGGGGGGGGGGGGAATGTGTTGCCTGCCCGACTGACTGAACGACCGACCAACTGGGGGGGGGGGGGTGCATTGGTTTGCCGCCCCCCCCCCCCCCCGAATTACCAAGCACCAGCCGCCACTGCTTTGATCGGATTTTGACACGACTTCAATGCCACCGAGTGTAACAGTCCTTTCAACCCTTGTTGAAGTCCTTGATTTGGTGTTAGCAATTCAATCATCCCGACACCATAGTGGGCGACATAGTGTCAGCATTATTGGAGCGCATTATTTCTATTATTCAGAATGAAGGGATTCCTATGCGCTACCGCCTACAACTAGTGGAAGAGATCATTTTAAATTTCAGAAGCTGCTCACATCGACACAATGTGTCCCCACATGTATATTAATAGTTGATAATTGTTACAATGTGAAATACTGTGTAATCAAAATCAAAGTGAATCAAGGATATGTGTCTAAATGATGCAAAGAAAGGGAAATGAATAAGTGCTGGTTCACATTATTGCGGCTGCAGAGATCGCATGTAATTCGGAGCGCACTGCTCCTTCATTACATGCGATCTCATGTGCGGATGCAAATTCAGCCATACACTTTGTATGGCTGAATTCGCACTGTATCCGCACCAAAGACACACAGGACCCTTTTTTTCAGCCCCATCAGGATCGGAAAGCACAGTGGTTCACACTTGTGCGATCCGATCCTGTGCGAACTGTCAGATCGCACTGCGATATGCGATCAAACTGGGGGTGTCGTTAACATTTAATTGACACCCCCTGTGTATCGCATATGGCAGTGTGAACTGCCAGATGTGCGGATGTGATGCGGGAACAGGCTGCGAATTCGCAGCCTTCCCACATCGCACAAGTGTGAACCGAGCCTGAGTGTATATCTAACAATACGCCAAAAAAAAATATTATTATAAAAGTGTATACTCAACTTCATACAAGTACATAATAAATACTTCCAATTTTATAAAATGCTTTCTGTGCTGCGCAGTAAGTTCATGAAAATAAAGTGCCTCCAAATTCATTAATATCCATTCATTTATAAGTGATAAAGTGCATCTAGGGATGAATAATGCTTAAAGTGTTAATGTGCAAAAAAACTCCAGGCATCCAGCTAAACAATCGAAATGTGAACACAATATTGTTTAAAAGTGTAAAATAGTCCCAAAGTTAAAGGAGTTGTAAAGTCAGAAGATTTTTTATTTTAATGCATTCTATGCATTAAGATATAAGAACCATCTGTGTGTAGCAGCCTCCCCAGCACCCCTAATACTTACCCCTGTATCTCTGTCCAGCAATGTCCACGAGTCCCTTGGCGGTCTGGGGACTCTCATTCCTAATTGGTTGGGACACAGCTGCAGCGCCATTGGCTGTCAATCAAAGTCAGTTAGCCAATCAGGAGAAAGAGGGGGCGGGCCGAACAGCAGCTTTGTGTCTGAATGGACACAGGGAGCTGTGACTCGGCTCGGGTGCCCCCATAGCATGCTGCTTGCTGTGGGGGCACACGACAGGAGGGAGGGGCCAGGAGCAGCAAAGAGGGACCCAAGAAGAGGAGGATCTGGGCTGCTCTGTACAAAACCAACTGCAGAGAGGAGGTAAGTACAACATGTTTGTTATTTGAAAACAAAAAAACGAGACTTTACAATCACCTTACTCAAATATGCAAAAAGTTAATTGAGGTCTTCAATGCACGCAAAAAACATTTAAATGGTATTCTTCCATCTCCACTTTATAACAATGTGTCACCCATTAGGTCCAATACTAATAAAATTCACTACGTGTTGCAATTCATGGTGAGGGTGGCAACTCACCTCAAGGCTTGATCTATATTCTCATATAGATCAAGCACGCTTGTTAGCATGTTTTTCCTTCGGGCTGGTAACACTGAAACTCTGCTGCCCCTGTGTGTCCTCTCAGTTTGCCCCTCTCTGAATTTGACCCCACGCCACGTTAAATCATGATGACCCCTTATGCAGTCACGTGTGTTGTGACGCAACGCATTGGGAGGAGCTGGATGATGTCAACCCCCAAGTCTCGGCCAGACCAGAGGTGTTTGCAGTGGATTACAGTGTATCGCATCGTGTCGATTATCCCTTATTATAAATGTGAGTTTTCATTTTTAATAAAACAAATGGTGGTTTTACACTATGGGAGATTCTACACATGATTTAACGTGGGGGTGGGCTACAGGTGTCGTCATCACTCCACTGAGACTGAGTTGTTTGTTTTGGGTACAGCGTCGCACGACCCCGCAATTGTCAGTTAAAGTAATGCAGTGCCGTATCGCAAAAAAATGGCCTGGTCATTAAGCGGGAAACCTTGGTTAAATAAAGTCACCACTGGTTTTAAAGATTTTATGCTATGTGAAGCCTTTTTTCTCTCCCACCTCGGTACGACGGATCCTCTTTGAGAGAGCTTTGGTCACCAGGAGCTAGCAAAGGACTGCAGAGGTTTACACCATCTGGATCACTGCAGAAGATTTCCCCTTACAGGAAAGGCGATCAAACTGGTTTATAATCTGACCAGCAAGAACATTTGGTGAGTCAATTTCGCACACTAATGTTTGTGGAATAACCACTTAAGGACTTGAAGGTTTTACACCCTTAATGACCAGGCCATTTTTTGCGATTCGGCACTGCGTTACTTTAACTTACAATTGCACGGTCATGCGACGCTGTACCCAAAAAAAAAAAAATAATGTATGTCCTTTTTTTCTCACAAGGAAAGTTTTCTTTTGGTGGTATTTGATCACCTCTGCAATTTTTTATTTTTTACGCTATAAACAAAAAGAGAGCGACAATTCTGAAAAAAAGAAACAATATTTTATACTTCCTGCTATATAACATTTCCAATTAAAAAAATTTAAAAATCAAATTTTTTCATCATTTTAGGCCAATATGTATTCTGCTACATATTTTTTGTAAAAAAAAAAAAATCCTAATAAGTGTATATTGATTGGTTTGCGCAAAAGTTAACGCGTCTACAAATTAGGGGAAAGATTTATGCCATTTTTATTTATTTATCTATTTTTACTAGTATTGGCGGCGATTAGCGATTTTTAGCGGGACTGCGACATTGCGGCAGACAAATCGAACACCTAACTGACATTTTTTTTACACTTTTGGGGGGATCTGTGACATTACTAGAGTAATGCTAAAAAAATGCACTGTTACAGTACTAATGACACTGACAGGGAAGGGGTTAACACTAGGGACGATCATAAGGTTAAATGTGTGCCTAGGGGGTGCTTTCTAACTGTGGGGGGGATGGGCTTACGGAATCAACACAGGGAGCTGTGTTCCTAAATAGGAGAAACACTGGAGCCCTGCGTTCATTGCAGACAGAACAGCGGTCTGCTGTGTTTACAACAGCAGACTGCTGTTCTGTCTCCACGGGAAGCGATCGCGGGAACCCAGCAGACATCGCAGCTGCCAGACCTGCTGATTGGCGCAAAAAAAAAAAAAAACAAGATAAAGGAAGTTCAAAGATACTTTTTACATATATAATTTTTCTGATATTTTTTTGGTGATCTTGCCTATTTTGAACTCTTTTCATACATCTCTTTTTTTGGATACCACTAATGATTAGGACTATAGTTATATTCTCATCATATTCTAAGGACTTTTTTGGTAGATATGTTTGCATCTATAAATGTTTGCTGCATGAGAGCACTTTACTGATCCGTTATTTGCTAATACATATAATATTTATTTTTTATATAAGTTTTTTGATTCCACTTAGATATAATAACTAGGATCAGGATTAGCACTGTTATTTTAGGATACACATTTGTTGCACCGCAGCGCTTAACCATTTAAGCCCCGGAAGATTTTACCCCCTTCCTGACCAGGGGGTATTTTGCGATTCGGCACTGCGTGACTTTAACGGACAATTGCGCAGTCGTGCGACGCTGTACCCAAATTAATTTGACGTCCTTTTTTTCCCACAAACAGAGCTTTCTTTTGGTGGTATTTGACCACCTGTGCGATTTTTTGATCATGCGCTATAAACAAAAAAAGAGCGACAATTTTGCAAAAATAACAATATTTTTCACATTTTGTTATATGAAATCCCCCCCCCCCCCAAAAAAAAATGTAAAA
This sequence comes from Pelophylax lessonae, assembly GCF_965119305.1. Lineage (NCBI taxonomy): Eukaryota > Metazoa > Chordata > Amphibia > Anura > Ranidae > Pelophylax > Pelophylax lessonae. Next base: position 87,132,469 of record NC_138779.1, on the reverse strand, counting down.
ATCAAAATTTTTTAAAATTTTTGGCCAATTTGTTTTCTGCTACCTATGTTTGGTAAAAAAAAAATCACAATAAGCATATTTTGATTGGTTTGCGCAAAAGATATTGCGTTTACTAACTAAGGGAAAGATTTTTGTCATTTTTGTTTTTTGTTTTTTAACTCGTAATGGCGGCAATCTGCGATTTTTTTGCGGTACTGCGACATTGCGGGGGACAGATCTGACCCTTGACTGACATTTTTGACACTTTTGGGGGTACCAGTGACATTACTACAGTAATCAGTGCTATACATATGCACTGTTACTGTAAAAATGACACTGGGAGGGAAGGGGTTAACTTTATTGGAGAGGGAGGGGTTAAGTGTGTCCCTAGGGGCGTGTTTCTAACTGTCATTGGATGTGGCTTTGTGTGTAACAGCACAGATCAACGGTCCTACATAGCAGGACCGTATGATCTGTGCTTTTGCACAGGGAAGACTGACAGGCGGCTTTGTTTACATTAGCCGCCTGCCTTTCTCCCTCTCTACCCGACGATCGCGAGTGACCGGCGGACATCGGGTCCGCTGGTCACACGCGCAGGCTTCGTCGGGTACGAGCGGGGGCGGGAGCGCGCCCCCGGCGGCGCGCGCTCGCCCCCTATTCGCTCCCAGGCTAGTGACGTACCGGTACGTCACTTTGCCTGGGAGGGGCTGACCGCCGCCGTATATAGTCGGGCGGGGGGCGGCAAGTGGTTATTTATTTATTAATTTATTTATTGTTTCATGAATACACACATATTATTTGTTTCCTCCAGCACACTCACATAAGAGAGGATTCAGCCCACTTTTTTTTTTTGTTACAATAACACATTCTAAAACTAGCTACTAGTATCACACATTTGTTAAAAAGTAACTTTTTATTTAGATACAAATAAGCAAAAGATACACAAATAATGTTTCTTCACACAGCGCTGTCGTTTCATAACTGCACCAGATTCTGCACTCTCCAGTTTTAGTAAATCAACCCCATAGTTTCTTTGGGTTCCAGACTAGCCATTACACACAGCGCCATCCAACAGTGGTCCCTCCAATCAAGCCTTCCTCTTTTTTTTAGAAATGTGTTCTCATCTGCAGGAACTCATTTGTTCCCTTCAGTGAAATCACTGCTGCAGCTCAAGATGAGTAAATGAAGCAATACATTTACATAAGCTGACATTATGTCATTTTATTTTTGTTTATCTTAACTCGAGTTCTCCTTTAAGCTTCATGAATCTGGGAACAACAACTTTTCAGTTTTCACCCCAAGAAAATATCGACAGGCGCTTTTTCAGCTGAAAGCCTTTTTCGCTTTATATTGTTTCCAGAGGGGCCGCTGCCAAAAGATCTTGTCTAGCAGGTCGGAAATGGAAAAACTGCTTCATCTCCCACATACTGTATTCCGGTGCCAGATAACCAGGAATGTCACACTGTTCTGCCATGGCTGAAACACCAACAACGTATTCAGGAATTTCAATAAACATCCTATAAACATTCTTTCTTTCTTTTCATAGGGGAAGTGGTTTGACCTGTGTATACATTCAAGTATGGGGAAGGCAAGGCCAATCATTCTGAGCAGTGCTAGCAGGGCTGCTGTTAGAAATCACAGGGCCCCGTACAGTCTACCTGGCAGGGCCCCCCCCCCCCCCACCCCGAATATACTGTATCAAGACATTATTTTTACTAAAAATGCACTAAAATGATAATTAGCAGACACAAATATAACAGAAAACCTATGTGAGTTAGCCCTTTTTAATTGTTTTTTTACATTAAAAAAAAAAAAAGAATCATTATAGTTTTTTTTTAAATGTTTACAATTATTTTATTTTACACATTTTTTAAATGATTCATTACAATGTTTAAAGATTTTTTTTTTTACAATCTGTTATTTTTTTACAGGACAGGGAAGCCTGCAGCGCTGCAGAAGGGGGATTGGCACAGTGAAAGGGGGGGGGGCACACGGGGGGGGGGGGAATCAGAAGCAGGCAGAACAGGGAGGAGGATCAGTGCAGAGAAGTAATTACAGAAAAGATGCCCTGTGTCTATGTCTCTCCCTACAGCAGCTAAAAGCTGGCAGGAGGGGGAGAAAATGGCTTTCAGCTGCTGCAGAGAGCCGCACAGGGCTTCCTTCTGTAATTGCCCCTATGTCTGACCACACTGATTGCCCGTGCTTTTGGGGGCCCCCCCTGTGTGCCCGGGACCCCTACAGGAGGACTGGTGGTTCCCCTCTATCAGCGGTTCTGAGCGCTAGCACATATGGAAAAAAGGAGGTGAATATTATCCTATCATGTTTACAACCAATACAGAAGGAAGCAATCCCAACTTTTCCGACTTTCACATGCTGAATGCTTATTAACCACTTAAGGATCGCCCGCCGCAGTTTTACTGTGACAGGCAGCCCCTCCTGTGCGAACCAAAGTAGTACTAGTAATGCTCCTAAAAGCCTGTGTGTGCATCAGGCCATAGAAAAAAAAAAACAAAACAACTGACGCTCCTAAAAGCAGCTGTAAAAACGCCCTATGTGCATGAGGCCTTAGCCTTCACCGGCTTAGAGATCCCCTGCTGTTATTTCCTCATACATGGCTCATGATGATCAGTGATATCCAAAGTGCATGTAGAAAAAACAACTAATAGTGCTTATATTGTCCAAACAGACTCAAAAGTGGAACTCCGCTGATCTGCTTCCTCCCCCCCCCCCTCCAGTGCCCCATTTGGCACCTTTCAGGGGGGAGGGGGGAATGGGTACCTGTCTTTGACAGGTACCCTTCCCCACTTCCTGGGAGACAGAGCCGTGGCGCTGTCCCTCGGAAGTTCGGCCCCCTCCTTTTTCCTCCGCCTCTGGGCCAATTACAACGTGCAGCGTGCTTTGCGCATGAGCAGTAGGGAGCCAGCAGTGAAGCCGAAAGGCTTCACTGACGGGTTCCCTTACCCTGGTGGCGGCACCCGAGAGCTGATACGTAAATGGGCTTTGGGTGCCGACATTGTGGGCTCCCTGTACAGGTAAGTTCTACTATTTAAAAGTCAGCAGCTACAGTATTTGTAGCTGCTGACTTTTAATTTTTTTAAGGGGGGAGGAACTCCGCTTTAAATAGATGCAGGTTACTCACATTGCTTAGGTGCTTCCAGCGCACCCAAGCTAAAGCGATACACATTTAGGAGATATTAATTTTACCTACAGGTAAGCTTTATTATAAGCTCAGTAAATGTTGCTGAAAAGAGTTCACTATCACTTTAATGTCACTCGCATCTAACAAGGGCATCGCGTTTCCTAGTGGTGTTGAAAATGCACATGGAACTACTTTTCGGGATCCGAAAAGCCTCTGAAGCAGCCGGATAAGGTCTGGTGACACCGGTCAGGCTATGGTTTAAATACCATCTCACCTCCTCAACCATGACTCAACTTGGAATAGGATTCTATGAATAATGGACTGCTCGTCAATAAATCCAATATAAAGACTGCCTTGGACCTGATAAGTATTTACTCTTTTAAAATATTAATAAAGTTCCGGTTGCGGAATCTATAGGACTGTCTTGTTCCATCATTGGGGACATCAAGTTGAGGCCCCCCCCCCCCCAAGTGCTTTTATCCACAATGTGAGGGGGGCAGCCAAAGCACTAAAGGACAATCCCTGGCAGAACTACACAAGCATGAACTGTGTTGTCTTAGCATAGCCAGCTTGTTCATACTACACAAAGTTTCGACAAGGGGTCCCCTCTAGACCACTGCAACTGTTTGTGCATTACATCCACACCAGTACCTATTACAGAGTCAGTTCCAACTACTAACCTCAAGTCTGGATTTTGAACTATCCTATATTCTCCATAATGGTGGACTCATGATGTATTTTTTGGGACCAGTCTTGTTTAATTTATTCCTAAACAATCTAGAGGATGGGATAAACACCTCAATATCAGTATTTGCAGACGATACTAAGCTAAGCAGGGCAATAACTTTTACACAGGATGTGGAAACCTTACAAGAAGACCTGAACAAAATAATGGGGTGGGTAACTACATGGCAAATTAGGTTTTATGTTGGAAAATGAAAGGTAATGCATTTGAGTGCCAAAAACATGAACGCAAGTTACTCGCTAGGGGGAGAACCTTTGGGGGAATCTAGGATGGAAAAGGTCCTGGGGGTCCTAGTAGGTGACAAGCTAAGCAGTGGCATACAATGCCAAGCTGCTGCAAGCAAAGCCTACAGAATACTGGCATGTATTAAAAAGGGGATTCACTCCAGAGATAAAATGATAATTCTCCCACTCTACAAGACTTTGGGCCAGCAGTATCTCAAGTATGCCATCCAGTTCTGGGCACCGGTCCTCAGGAAGGATGTGCTGGAACTAGAGAAGGTCCAGAAAAGGGCAACAAAGCTAATAAAGGGATTGGAGGACTTCAGCTAGGAGGAAAGACTACAAGCATTGAACTTATATCCCCTCCCAAGCGTCTCCTCTCCAGAGAGAATGATATCAATGTACAAATATCGTACTGGCGACCCTAGCATAGGGAACAAACTTTTCAGAGAAAGGGAATTTAAGAAGACATGTGGCCATTCACTAAAATTAGAGAAGAGAAGCAGTTTAACCTTAAATTGCGTAAAGGTTTCTTTACTGTTAAAGCGGCAAGGATGTGGAATTCTCTTCCACAAGCAGTGGTATCAGCAGGGAGCATTAATAGTTTAAAAAACCTATTAGATAGGCACCTTAGATGAGTGCCCACAACATACAGGGGTATACCAAAGTACAAAAATTCAGCCCAGCGCTCACTCCGAATGGGAAGACTGGCGTGCTGCTCTCCTCAGGCAGGGAACTCCAATACGGGTACATAGAAAAGAAAGAAAGAGGAGGCGCAAACACCTAGTGCATTACCCGTGGTCAATTTGCAAATTGTTTAATAAAAAATGCCAAATGCATACTCACAGACGTAGAGATAAAAACATGTTATAAGAATCCACCATGTGTGAACTGGGACACGTCCTTCAGTCAGGACCGCTAACGCGTTTCGGGGGTCAGGCCGAGCTCTGAGGAAGGGGGCCTGACCCCCGAAACGCGTTAGCGGTCCTGACTGAAGGACGTGTCCCAGTTCACACATGGTGGATTCTTATAACATGTTTTTATCTCTACGTCTGTGAGTATGCATTTGGCATTTTTTATTAAACAATTTGCAAATTGACCACGGGTAATGCACTAGGTGTTTGCGCCTCCTCTTTCTTTCTTTTCTATATACAGGGGTATACGATACGATGTACTATTGACATAAACACTTATACGCACACACACATCATAGGTTGAACTGGATGGACTGGTGTCAATCTCACCAACTATGTAACTATGTATGATCACCTATATTTTTGATAATTTAATTTATGAGCTGGAGCATCCTATATCTATTGGATCCTTTAGGTCACTTTATTTATATGAGCTTTGTATTACAATTTTTTGGACTCCATGGTCATTGGCTAATATAACTAGATTGTAAGTGAGGTGGATGTTTGGGTTTTAACTGTATGAGTTTATTTGTGAAATGTGGTACCCTTTTTTTTATATACAGTAAATGTTTTTGCAATCAATAAACGTTTTCCATTTAATTCAGTGAGTTGAATATAATTTACTTTTTTGACATTTACTCAAGGGTCGGTTGAGCATAATCTGTTTTTTTTTTCTCTCAGTTGTAGCTACCTGTCCCTCATCGGTAGCTCCCACCTCTATCTATGGGAAATATTGGTTAGTCCTTCCCCTTTTTTACTTTTTTTGTCTTGTGTTTTGCTAAAATATTATTTCCATTAAGGCGCAGTTATCTTGGTGGTCCAATTTTTCTAGTTTGTTGTCAAATGTACATGGAAACCCAACTTTCCCACACTGTCTTGTGATGTAAATGGGCCCTAATACTAGAATCCTAATAATAATAATAATAATCACGAGGCTTCCACACAATCCTCCAACTGGACTCCTCCAGTGTGAGGAGTAGACGGAGTGTTGCTGTAAAGTCTGATCACACAATCATTGTGCTGGGTCCAGGCTGGGTCCAAAGATCTGGTGCTGCAGGAAGTGAATTTCCCTTCAATTAATTTCAATATCCCGGCCCTCCCTATGACACGAGTAAAGAAGATGGTGGCTGGGGATCTGGTGAGTGGTGACTTGCAGTGGAATACAGCACCCTGTGCTTTTTTAACACTCACCTCTGCAACAGAGAATACTGCTTTGGGCTGCCATGGTACGCCAGTCACATGACCCTATACCTAGTCATTAGGTTACAGGATGTTTGCTGCATCATTGCTCTGCTCTCCTTTTGGAGCCCGAGGCAGCTCTAGAAAATACAATTAAAAATCACGGTCTGCATACTCACTCCATGGCTTGAAAAGTACTGAAGCCTCTACATTAGCATTACAGCTAGGCAAACTAGAATTTTCAGAAGGAGAGGTCAGCTATGGCAGCCTTTATATTCTCCCACTATAGGCTTTAGTTTGAAGATCACATACCACACTGATGAGTCCTATTTAGGATGAAACAGGCCAGTGAAGTTATCTTACTGCATGCATTCTACGTGCATGGTAACAACATACATGTCTGTTATGTTTTGTACAATAAACAGCAAAATCAACATTAGAAAAATCACCTTTATTACAATTTACTGTCAGATCAAGCGCATGATGATTCTGTAGTTCTCTAGAACATTTCGTACACTACAATACAATCTTTGGTTGTTTTTCAACTATTGTCTTTAATGTAAAAGATGACATAATTAAACAATTATACAAAAAAAATGGTAATATTGAACCAGCAAAGTCAATGTAATCAATATAGTATATAATCAATGTAAAATATGACCAAAGTATTTCACTCACTGCTCTCCCAACTGGCCTATAAAAAAGTACTTATATAAAAGTCTCTGCTTTAAAAATACTCCTTAGCTTGTTCCAATGTCACACCTACATAGTCCTGTCTTCTGGTTTCATGTTCTGCATTCAAAAATTCCATTGTGAACTCTGCTATGCCCCAACCTGCTCCAGTAAACCAATACCTTTTTAGATCCACTGACACTATGAGAAAACACCACTGCCTTGGAGGTCTGAAATTTTAAGACCACCATGGGAGAGGACATTTGTATATAGAAAAGGGTAGATTAAAGCAGTGGTCCCCAAACTGCAGCCCTTTGGTAGACTATTCAGCTTTTAGGGAACTATTCCTCCCCTTGACACCAACAATGAGGCACTATTCCTTCCACTGACACTAACAATGGGACACTATTCCTTCCCCTGACACCAACATTGGGGCACTATTCCTTCCACTGACACCAACAGTGGGACACTATTCCTTCCCTGACACCAACAGTGGGACACTATTCCTTCCACTGACACCAACAATGAGGCACTATTCCTTTCACTGACACCAACGATAGGGTATAATTCTTTCCACTGACAACAAAAATTGGGGAACTGTTCCTCCCACCGATACCAACTATTTCTACCCTAATACCAAAGATGGGGCATTTTTTACTCCCACTGGGCACAGTCCAGCCCCTCTAAAGTCTGAAGGACAGTAAACTGGCCTTTTCTTTAGAAAGTTTTGAGACCACTGCCATAGACCACGTATTTTCAATGGCCACTAGCACAAGAGAAGTCACTCCTGCTATTTTTTTACCTTTTTTACATACATATTGGTGTACTGTAGTGGGCAGTGAAGGTGGGTTGAGGGGCCATTTAAGATGTAAAACAAGGCACATACATAACATGTTGCAGTTCACTGCGGTAAAGCATGCAGTACTGAGCACAATACCATGTTATAGGGCCCCTAAGAACCACTAAAAAAATGTAGGTACAGGCGGTCCACGGGTTACAAACATCTGACTTACAAATGACTCCTACTTACAAATGGAGGGAGACAACAGGAAGTGAGGAGAAATCTCCCCCTAGGAAGGGAAATTCACTCCTGTAAGAGTTATCATGGGAAAAGTGAGATGATATCTTTTGGACAGGGACATAGACAAGCAAAACAAATGTTACAGGGGTGTTAATCCTTCCCAATGCTATCCAAAAAAGTAAAATGTGTTTTTTTGGCTGGAGCTACCCTTAAAAATGATACCTGTTCTGACTTACAAACAAATTCAACTTAAGAACAAACCTACAGACCCTCTCTTGTTTGTAACCCGGGGACCGCCTGTATTCATACCAATTTGATAAACATCATTATGATAAGTAACAATATTTAATACTAAGAAATCTTTAACAGCATGAACTGTTTTTTATTTTAAAGTGTAACTAAACCCAAAAACAAAAAAGTTATATATTGCAGGTTATCAGTCCTTCGATATGGTGGTTGCAATCGTTTTCTTTTTTTTTAGGCTTCTTTTTCTCTTTATTTTCACCCGTGATCTGACCAGCAAGTCAATAATTTTTCAGCTTCCTTTAACAGACAAAGCTGTCTAGCAAAAAGGGCAGTTATAGGAATGAGACAAGCCATTTAACACCGACAGGGGTGCTTTCAGTGGTAAGTTTTTTTAAATTTTTATTAGTTTTATGTAAAACCTTTATCACAAAAGGAAAAAAAAACTGTTAAAAATGCAGTAGCTGCAGTTAGGCTTTAATTTGTTAGTCACTTAGGAAATGTCCATCTAACACTACCCTCTTCTCAGGTTGACAATGCTATTGTCCAGGGGGGTTATGTTGTTTCTCTATAGATACTATGGAGGATTGAACATAACCACCTAAGACAAGAAATGTGTTTACTGGCTGGATCACCAGAAGAAAACAAAGGATAAAAGACACAGAACATGAAATCGAATGCATCCATCACATCTATGGGTTGGAAAGCTGCATTTTTGTGATTAGGTGGGACATACCAGCCCACAAATAATCAACAGTGCACCAGCCTGTCCTGCCAAATGCCAGACTTGCCAGACAACCAGACTGGGCTTGGGCCTAAACTATGACAGCATATGAATTACATGCTGAAACTGTTTTTTTTTTCATAAATTTAATTTTATTGTGTTTTTTTTTTGTTTTTTGTTTTTACTGCAGATGCATTTATCCAGTTTGCCAAATGAGAAGCCAGCAATTTATTTTCTGTATGCAGTAAGTTGCTGCTGTCTATTCAAGGCCTAAAAATCCTACCAAAAGCTATTACAGTAAGCAGTTATGACAAGATCACCATGGTAACAAGATACCTGCAAAGTTATCCATATCCTTGAATCCCATCCCTTGTAAGTAGATAGATAGCACAGACAGAATAAGAATTTAGAACAATGTACCGTATACATTCCATTGAAGCATTTAAATGCCTTTAATGTATTGTTTATGGTTTCAGAAAATATATCTGCTGCTGAGAACAAAGATCAGCATGGAAAGGACACAAAGTCATATGTGAGACGCAGATTTGAATAAAAACACCACAGAACCAGTGAGGTCCTCTTCTTAGTAGAAGTTATAGCTTCTGGGCCAGCCAGTAGCAAGAATTCAGTCCTATTTACAGTACTCCTTGCGTAGCTCTGTAGAAAAAATAAAAGCATAATGTTACTTGCCGCTGTTACTGAAAAACATCCTTTCCATAACTGTAAAGAATTCTTTCCAAAGACATAATAAAGTAAAACTGCACTTTATTTTACAGGAAATGGACATGTAGTCCATCGCTAATCTGCCCACATTGGAACTGCAATGACTCTCTTGTGAGTCAGTGTTCATTGTACTTTAACCACTTCCCGACCTCTTACGTTATATTTACTGCGGCAGGCTGGCTCGTACAGGCAAAATTACATAGGTCTACGTCGCATGCCTTGGAGGGGCTAGGGGGCGAGCACGCGCCACCGCAGGCGCACTCCCGCCCCTGATCGTCAGTGGGGAAGCCGATGCATGTGTCAGGCGGCTCCGATTGCCGCCTGACACCCGCGATCACTCCTCGCAGAGAGAGAAGGACGGTCGGCTGTTGTAAACACAGCTGACCGTCCTTCTCCCTGAAATAATTACAGAGCTCATATGATCCTTCTATATAGGATCACATGTCTCTGTGGTCATCTCAGAAGCCACACTCCCCACAGTTAGAATCACTCCCCTAGGGTCACATTTAACCCCTTGATCACCTATACTGTTAACCCCTTCCCTGCCAGTGTCATTATTACAGTAATAGTGCATATTTTTAGCACTGATTGATTACTGTAGTAATGTCACTGGTACCCCCAAAAGTGTCAAAAATGTCAGTTAGGGGTCCGATCTGTCCGCCACAATGCCGCAGTCCCGCTAAAAATTGCAAATCGCTGCCATTACTAGTAAAAAAAAAAAAAAAACAATAAAAATGACATAAATCTTTCCTGTAGTTAGTAGACGCGATAACTTTTGCACAAACCAATCAAAATATGCTTATTTCGATTTTTTTTACCAAAAATATGTAGCAGAAAACAAATTGGCGTAAAATGTTAAAAAATTTTGATTTTTAATTTTTTTTGGGGAATGTTATATAGCAGAAAGGGAAAAATATTGTTTTTTTTTTTTTTCAAAATTGTCGCTGTTTTTGTTTATAACGCAAAAAATAAAAATCGCACAGGTGATCAAATACCACCAAAAGAAAGCTCTATTTGTGCGAAAAAAGGATGTAAATTTCGTTTGGGTACAGCATGGCACAACCGCACAATTGTCCGTTAAAGTAAAGCAGTGCCGGATCACAAAATAAGGCCTCGCATACTAGCTCATTATGAAATACTTACCTTAAAATGAAGCCCCAACACAGAGCCCCGGACACCGCTGTGGGAGCTGTCATGCTCCCTCTGTGTCTCTTCTGGGTTTGTCGGCTCCGGCGCTGTGAGTGTCCGGAGCCACGATGACGTCGCTCCCACGCATGCGCGCGGGAGTCACTTTCCTGCAAGTGCCCGGCAAGGAACTCTGGAGTTCCGCCGGACTTTCAGAGCGCATGCGCCGCTAGCGTCAGCGGCTGCATGCAGGGCAAATATCTCCTAAACCGTGCAGGTTTAGGAGATATTAATTGTACCTACAGGTAAGCCTTATTATAGGCTTACCTGTAGGAAAAAGTAAAAAAATTAGTATACTACTGTTTTAAGGCTGACTTTAAAAGATCAGTTTTCAAGCTGCAGAATTCCATGCCCAACCCAATGAGGATCATTTCACTGATCTGTAGCCACACTCCTCCCCTTTGCCAAGCCAGTCCCCAGAGACTGAGGTTTTCCGAACGTCTCAGCTAACGATGACATCTCCTTGCTGCGTGTACAGAGCGTACTTTGAACTGTTTTCTGCTCTGGATCTCTCTCGATGATGTAGATGAATATTGCCTGTTATAAGAATCAGTCTCAGCCAAAGCTACCAATTAGTGGTCAGAGTAAGAGAGCATGAGGTTTACTTACCGAGGTCTAAGTCAATGTTCTTTGGAGTGAAGGGTCTGTCCATAGCAGCACGCTCCTTCAAGATGTTATTTTTATAATCTGGGTAGCAAACATATTTTAGGTTTTATTTTTTTAAACTTGTTTAAAGTCATAAAAATACATCTGCAGTCTATTTTGGGTGCATTTTGCTGACTTTAAGAATATTTTAATTTCGTCAATTTTCCTTAATATTCTCCCAAGGGAAACATGCATTTTTTTAAGTTAATAGTCTTTTACTGGACTTTTTTTTGGTACTATTTATATAAATTGTTTCCGAGTTTGCACATATCATAGAAAATTAGGATTTTCTTAAAATCTTTACCCATAGTAGTTTGATAACAATAATGTTCTTTAACAAAAAAAAAAAAACATACAATCCGCATGCCCTTGAGGACTGCTGGATTATTCACCTTGGAATCCCTCTGGGTTACCGTTAACAAGTCTCCCGGTGGGACGGGAGACCCGGACGAGCCGCGGAAGGCGGCAGGAGGGGGGATGTCCCCTCCCGCTCCTTGTAATGACAGCCGAGCGGCTTTTCAGCCACATTGGTTGTCATTACAAGACAGCCGACCGTCGGCTATGGACGCCGGTAACGGGGTGATGCCTCTAGCTGCAGGCATCACTCCGGTACAAGCACTTTCTGAAATATTGGTAATATCGGCCACCTTGTGGAAAGTGCATATTGGCCCTCGATATATCGGCTTTGCCGATAATCAGTTGATCCCTAGTGTGCATGCCCATTCCTGCTATCTGTAAAATGCAGAAAATTCAGCTGAGGTGTTGTAATGTTAACATGCAAATGTAGCACTTACAGCATCAAGACACTGGAGATATAAAAAGTGGTAGAGAAGATGATGGAAGTGGATGGAGCAGCAAGGGAGCCGTCTTCCATGTAGGCAGTGGAAGAGGTAAAGAAAACCTCCATGCTTGAGCTACTGTAACCAGTTGTCTGTGGTCAGCATTGCAGGTAAGGCTAGACTGCTAAACAGGGGAAAAAGAGGGTAGAGAACCCTCCATGGACTGAGGTTTGGAGACTCACCTTGTGTGTAGGTGCTTGTACCGCCCCAACTTATGCTCTTTATCATGATCCCTTCCAAACCCCACTCCTCCTCTGCAAACTTTGTCTTTCTCAGCCTATCTCTACTTTTCAGGTCTTTTACTTTCATAGCACACATCTTTCATGCCTTGGCAAAAGCTTGAAGAATACTCTTCTGATTGGGACCCCCCCCCCCCCAACACAACACCTACATTTTGATGGAGTTCTTTACCTCAATTTTCACCAGACCCACCGAGATATCTAGATTACACAGAGCCCCCTCTGAAAATAATGCTCATTCCCTATTTGGTAAATGGGGCTACATGTGGTACAACTACTGTATATGTGGCATTTTTTTCCTTTGTTTTTTTAACCTTATGTCAAGATCCTTGTACGATTAAAGTTTATGTATGCTTTGTACTTAGGTTATATAAAACGTCTTCAATAAAAAAAAAAAATTTAAATGAAAAAGAGAGTATAGGAGACTGAGAATAATAACTATTTGCTTGCAATTACAATTTATATTTGCTTGGCTAAAAAATATCTTGAAATGTTTTTGGTCCTGACCATAATCAATATAGAAAGATCCCTTGTACAAAACCAATAAATAATCCATTAAAGTGCTATTTTTTAGTAAGATGGGCTACAAGATTGAATATTAAGCTAACAAGGGGGTAACTGGGCACAAAAACCCAGGCTTTGATGCTTTAAGTAGTGAGCTCTAGCATTGGCTGTGAAGGACACACTCATTGCTATACATATCCATTTCATAGAGCAATTTTTTTTCTGGGTAGATGCCAATAAGTGATTTACAAAAGAAAACACTCTAAAAGTAGAAAGGACCTCTGAATATATGCTGTCTTAACATGAAAGGCCAATAAATGATGAAACAGCCAATAAGTCCCCCTAAGTGGAAAAATTACTCTTGGATGAGTGCAATTTATGTGGTGAACCATTAAGTGTAGCAATACATTGCCCCCTGGGACAATCTAGGCTTTCATTGGGTTATTCTTTGTTAGTATGCCTTTTTGGAGAGGCAAATCTATTATTATACTACAGAAGAAAGGGACTCCTGAGCCAACAACGATATCTACAGTACCTTGGTATTTCCCATAATTCCCTGCTTCTGAAGACTTACAACAGTAATGGCACCAAAAGCACCCACATTTATTGGTTTATTATCTCCTAGTAAATCTTATAAGCTCTGGGGGAAGAGGAGAAAATCCGCTTTATAGTGACACTAAACTCTGGTTTAAAGAAAATCTATTGAAGTATGTATTCTTAACTCAAAAATTCACCTTGTATTGTTCTTCGTTCCCTCCAAATCCCCTATTTATTTTCTCCGACTTCGACTTCCCATTTCAGGGTGGCTACGTTCATTCTCCATGTTCCCACTGTATGTAAGAACATAGCTGTCCTCTCTTACTTGCTACTGAGTTGGACCAGGGACTATGGGATTTGTAGTATACATACAGCAGTGCACGTAAAGGCAACTAACAGGTTTAGGAGCTCACAGAGGAGGCAGAAAAACACAGTATGCAACGACTTCATGAAAAATTGATTACAGGGCCATTAGGTAATAGAAGAGTATTGATTAGTATTGGAGAACAAGGATATAATTTAGTGGCACTTTAAATGCATCTTCTGCTTTGTTTTTATGTATGCTTTATAAAAAAAACATTTAAAAAAGTAAATTTTTGTTGTGCACCTTACACCTAATGAAAAAAAATCGATATAGCAACAGGGTAGATATTTAATTACCAATGTGGAGATCCTCCTTTTTATACTGAATCAAGTCTGGGGGTCTCATGCAAATTTCCTTCATGTTGACCTCTTTCCTGTAGAGAAAGAAGTAAAATAGTGAAAATCTGATCTATTATTTAACATAATCACTGTGCACATCATTCCATTCACTTCTACAGTCTATTGATTGGCGACATCTCTTAAAACCCTTCCCTCCCACCTACCTATTGCCCCCATAACCTCATTCTCTTATTATCCAGGATCCAAAGCAAGCCATATATTAGACAACTTTCTGGTTGAAGGAAAGAAAATTGCTTGATTCCCCCATCAACACAGTCAGTGTTGATGGGGGAATCCCTCCCGCGGCACTATTGTGTTCTGACAGAGGGAGGTTTCCCAGGTATCAGGGTACAATGATCACTGCTTGCGGCTGTAGTCGCTGGCAGTGATCAAATGAAAAAAAAAAACAGCCTGTCCATACATAGATCAAAATTCTGCTGATTCCTGCTGAACCGGCTAAATTTGGGTCTCTCTATGGCTGACCTTAATAACATGTGCTCCCCTAGGCTTAAAAGCTCACTGTACTAAAAACTAAATGACTTTCTTTTTTTTTTTTCTTTTTTTTACAGTGCATACGGAAAGTATTCACAGCGCTTCACTTTTTCTACCTTTTGTTATGTTACAGCCTTTTTTCAAAATGGATTAAATTCATTCTTTTCTTCAAAATTCTACAAACTATACTCCATAATGACATTGTGAAAGAAGTTTGTTTGAAATCTTATCTAATCCATTTTGAAATAAGGCTTTAACATAACAAAATGTGGAAAAAGTGAAGCGCTGTGAATACTTTCTGGATGCACTGTATAACACAGTACACCACCAAGCATGGGAATAAGTTGCTATGTGTTGTAGAGTGCTCTAACGTACATTTGTTGGTAGGGTGCTATTAACAGTGAATGGCACTACAGTGTACCTGCAAGAGGTTTTAACAAGAATGGAAATGATGAAACTTCCTGAACGAATCCACCATACAATCTATGACACTATGCACATTTTTGGAAAAAAAAAAAAAGATGGTCATACTGGGGTTCACTTAACTTTCAAACCAAGTACTATAATATCCCTATCAACTGAATGTGACCACTGTATTATATAATTTTCTCACTACTTTTGTGTTGGTCTGTCATTATACTTAGACAGTTAAGCTATCAATAAAGTACCTTATTGTATCATTTGTTTTTTCTTTTTCTTTTTTTTTTTTCCATTTTTTTTTCCAATCGTTACATTTATTTAATCTGAATGTACCCTGGGTCTTCTTTGTAATGTTCTGTAATATTAATATTAACAATTTTTTGGATATATATGTTTTAATATCTCTGTACACATTTTTTTTCTATATGATTGTACATGTCCTAATAAAATTATTTGTAAACAAAAAAAATAAAATGTAAGTAAAAAAAAAGAAAAACACATTTTTTTTCATGTGCTGAGGGAATGCAGGCAACATCACATGGGGGTTACTGTAGTGGGTTCGACAGTGTTGAAGCTGTATGTAGAAAGACCCATACACCAAGGTAGGTAGGGGTATTCATAAAAACTGTGAATTCCTGAAGGGCGGAAGTACTAACTAAAGTAAATAATGTTCTACCTAATGTTGGCCTATCTCATAGTGCCTAAGCATCTCACATGTCTAAACATGTATCCTAAAAATGTACATTTTGTTCTAAATTTCTTCATAGGCCTCATGCACACGGACCTATTAAAATACTCCTATGTACGCTTGATCTTTCTGCCAGGAGCTGAAATACATGCATTTATGCGCACCTACAGGCGCATGTGATTTAGAAACGTAAACATGTAACCTCATTTTATTGGCTAGAATATTAATTTATTCTAGCAACTAGTATGCATTTATGTGTTTACTTGCATATGTGCTCCTCTCTGAATGCAGGGTAAGGGCATTTTCTTTAATGCCGCTGAACACTGCTTTAAAATATAAAATATGAAGCTAAATGCCACAATGTACATGGACCCATTGGCTAAAATAGAGCTGCACCAGAGGCATGACAAAAAATGCAGTGTTTTTTTTCTGCTCGTATGCATGTGGCCTTTAAAAGGCATTGTTCTTGTGCCTGCAGCCTGAGACATACTATTCACACAGATTGTTTGCCTTGGTATAACAAAAACTCTCACTGAGGTCCGCTGTTAGAAGTTTTAGATAAAGTGATTCATATGATTTTTAATACTACCCCTATTCATCACCATGAATGGGTCTTGGTCTTGGTGTTGTTTAATGCACACTTTGCATTTCTGTGAATTGTCTTTTTTTTTTCTTTCAATCCAGATTGTACTTTTGGATGGGATAAACAGCTCAATCTCCATATTTGTGGACAATACTAAATTAAGCAGGGCAAAAACTTCTACGCAGGATGCGTAAACCTTACAAGAAGACTTGAACAAAATAATGGGGTGGGCATCTTCATGGCATATGAGGTTTAATGTTGAAAAATGTAAGGTAATGCATTTGGGTGCCAGAAATATGAACACAAGTTACTCATTAGCATTAGGGGGAGAGCCTTTGGGGGAATCTAAGATAGAAAAGGACCTGGGGGTCCAAGTAGATGACAAACTCAGCAATGGCATTCAATGTCGAGCTGCTGCAAGCAAAGCCAACAGACTACTGGCATGTATTAAAAAGGGGATTCACTCCATAGATAAAACGATAATTCTCCCACTCTACAAGACTCTGGTCTGGCCGCATCTGGAGTATGCTTTCCAGTTCTGGGCACCGGTCCTCAGGAAGGATGTGCTGGAACTGGAGAGAGTCCAGAGAAGGGCAACAAAGCTAATAAAGCGACTGGAGGACTTTAGCTATAAAGAAAGACTACAAGCATTAAACTCATTCTCTGCTGGAGAAGTGACGCTTGAGAGGGGATATGATATTAATGTACAAATACCGTACTGGCGACCCTTACATAGGGAACAAACTATGCAGCAAAAGGGAATATAAAAGTACTAAAATTAGAAGAAAAGCAATTTAACCTTAAACTGCGTAAACGGTTCTATACTGTCTGAGTGGTAAGGATGTGGAATTTTCTTCCACAACCAGTGGTATCAGCAGGGAGCATTGATAGTTTCAATAACTATTAGATGGGCACCCTAACGACCACAACATACAGGGGAATACAATGTACCATTGACATAAACACACACTCACACACTCATCATAGGTTGAACTGGATGGACTGGTGTCTATTTTCAACCTCACTAACTATGTAACTATGATATACAAACCTTTTATATACTGTAACCAGACTCTGTTTTAAAGTTTGTACATGTTTTTTCTAATTAACTAATAAAACATAAATTTGACTTTAAAATGATACATATGAATCAAAGGTTACTTACGGTTGAGTTTTACTCATGTGATAACCATAACCTGTGAAGGAGAAACATTGGATGTAAAAACTTGGACTAATGATGATAGAAAACAATCAATAGGACCATCTTTATTGCCCTTAAGTAATTTTCAAAAACACAGCTTACTTTATTTCCGGTAATAAGCCATTACACTCTAGTGTGTCCACACAATATTCCCGCTTTTGAATTTGTAAACTCTAACAATGGACTTCTCTTTTTTGGTCACTATGAATGTGTTAAATACAATGTAAAAGCTTTTTGTTACGTATATTTTGTAATTTTAAAAAATGCTGTTTATCCTATTTACATTTACAAGTGTTGTGAGCTGATTACATTTTGTGATCTCTGTCTGTCCTGACTGTGAGGCCGCATTCACAAGTAAGCATTCCAGAAACATACAAAACTGTGGCAAAATATGCTTTAACCTCCCTGGCGGTATGATTGTTTCCGATTTTAGGTGCTGAAAGCCGTACCATTATTTTGCATGTAATTCTTAAGGACGAGCAGCCCAAACCAACTATTTACATATTATTATTTTTTTACTGTGCGTTCTTCTTTATAACATCTCGGGTATGATAAAGTTTGAAACACAAAATCATAAATTATAATATAATAAATAACTATAAATAAGTTAAAGTATATATATGTAAATAAAGTACAGTAAAATTGCAGGCAAGGGCACTGGGGGGGCAAACTGGCTCGGGGTTACCGCTAATGGCAGTGAAATTCCACCCCGAGCCACACTCGGGAATACCACCAAGGAGGTTAAGCTTGCGATGCCATTTTCAAAGGCACCCCAAACGCAGGTAGCAGTCCGGCTTTTTGTCTCGCAGCCAAACCTGTAACAAAATGCGCAACACAAAACGCACTTGGCACAATTAAAAAAAGGTACATGAGCTACTTTGGTGCATTTGTCGTACATAGGATTGGCTGCCCTATGCTGTTGACAAACGTGTCGTGACCCACCTATCTATCCATTCACTTTGTATCCAATCAGACAAGCCCTTGCACTACATCAGGGAGGTCCAGCCTTTGGGCCTCATACAGCCCCAAAAAGTTTAGTATGTGGCCTGGGCCCATCTGGAGAGATGCTGGGAATGTCGCACAAAAATAGCCACAGCCTACATTGATAAGCCAGGCAAATGCATGCCTGGAGGGATACCGAGAATGCCGTGCAAACATAGTTGATGGGTGCAGGTTGTGTGCGCTAATTAGGTCAGTTGGTGAACTGCTTCCTGTGTCTTACTGGTTTTCAGGTCCCAAATCTACATACCAGGAAGTCATGAACTTCTTTATGGAACACACCAGGGGCTAAGGTAAGGCCTTGCTCTAAAAATCAAAGAAAGCTTTTATTTTTCTCCAACAGAGGTATATTAATGGTATATTGGTGCATAGAAGAGCTAGAATTTAGTATAAAAAAAAGTTGAAGCTTTCATGCCGGCCATAGATGGAGTGATTTTGCAGGAAAGGAAATCGCTTTTTTTTCCCATCAACACAGTCAGTATTGATGGGGGAATCCCTCCCACAGAGCTATTGTGTTCTCAGAAGAGCCACCTCTTCTGGTAGAACACAGTGTTTTTTGTTAGTGGCTATAACCGCTGGCAATAATCGCATAAAAAATCCGACAAGCTAGTTGTACCCAGGTCGATCGATTGGTCAACTTAGACACATTTAGCTTGCCCATACAAGGTTTGAATATCAGCTGGTCCCTTTGAACCGTCTATGGCCAGCTCTACTCCCCTTTTTCTGTTGTGAGAGGCAGGTGGGCTCCCAAATGTAGCATTTACAAGTCCTATTGGCCATCACAGCAATCTAAAGTCACAGAGCCATTCTGATTGGCTCTGCGCATTTTGTCAGTGATCTGTGCTATCTACTGACAGCACAATCTCACACTTTGTGCGCACACACAAGTAGTAAACATAGCATGATTTTTAAACAGCACTCCAGAAATACTACCCACATCTCTCCACTTTTTTAAATGTGGCAGCATTAAAGGGGATAGAGTTGACTCCAGGGTCCCTCTCTTCACATCAAGAGTTAATTGCTAATTTTTTCAGGGAATAGAGTAATAAACCAAAATACTTACTTTACTCCTCATTTCCTTAGGCTTCCTTCCTGCTGCATGACAAGTTCACCAAGTTGATTCTCTTTGCTACTCCACTGGTAGTGGCCTCTCTAATGACGTTATATTCTGTACAATGCAGGACCTGTGGTCCTACATTGTACATCAAGACGTTGAGTGTCCCGTCCACATCCCAGAGTGTAAAATATTAAAGTAAGTACCTCTACTTACTCCTCTATCTCTAGAAAAAGGAGCATTTACCCCACTCACTGCAAGGAATCATTTTTGTTTCCTCTGCAATTCTGCTTTAAAAAAAAACACCCAAAAACAGTTGAATTTAGCCTTCCTAATGACTTTAATGCATTTCCAAAAATGGACAAACTTCAGCAAGATGTCCTGCCAAAATGTATGGCAAAGCAACAACTCCTGATTTTACTCATCCCTATCATTATGTGCTTATCAAGGTCTAAATGGATGCTTATGGAGTCCTACCATTATTTCACAACGGATCATTTTTTAGGTCTCTTTTTCTTTTTTTTTTTTACTTGGTTGACAGCCAGGCAACACAGTAATATAAATCTAATTTTATTTGTATTACATTAATACATTTCTCTTTAGAATTTTATTTTTTTACTTCCTAGTCCCCTAGCCTGCTGTTATGCTTTAGGTAAACTGATATAGGCATGCCGTTGTATTCTTTGTTTTTACAGAAAATTGCAGTTGACAGGCTTGCAGACGATTGGCCAGCCTGGGGCTGCTCTTGTTGTGTTTGCTACGTGTCAGAATCTGCGAGCTGTACTCACCTTTTCTGCAGTGTTTGCGGGTGATGAGAATTACAGCTGTGAGCAGGAGAAGGAAGAGTAGAAGGGTTGCCAGGATGTATCCGAGCTGCTGGAAGAAATGCAGCCTGTTTTCCGGAATTATAACATTGATCACTTTGTTTTCCCGGATGATGGTGGAATCTGTGGGCATGAAAACAACCAAGTGGGGAAAATTTAACACAAAATTATTTTTAAAAAATACAGGCAACAAGTGAAACCAGTTAGTAAGCTTCTAATGCCATCCAGGAAACATTGCAACTGTGCTAAGGTCAGATAGACCAATTCATTTGCCTTAAAGCTGAACACCATGCAAATATACAAAATACAAAAGAAGTTATTTATTTTAAAAAATGTAAAATGCAGCTAGTGAAATCACCTGAACTTGACTTGCACCCTCCCTGTACAGGAGCACTAAGACTGGTGGAGGGAGTGGCAGCACATGAGGTCAATCACTTGTTTTGCATTCTCATGTGCTCACAGGGAAAATGCTAAAAGAAGCAAAGAGCAGAGAGATAGCCTCATTGGTCTGTTGATGCGCCTTCTTTATGCAATCACAAAATGGGGCAGTGAGGGGACCATAAAGAGGAGCTCCATGCTCCCCCCAAAAAATTAAAAGTCAGCAGCTACAAATACTGTAGCTGCTGATGCTTAATATAAGGATACTTACCTTTACAGGGATCCAGTGCAGAGATGTCTTCACCAGAACCGATTCTTTAATTGGCTTCGGGTGCAGGTGCCGGTGTTCTGTCGAATAGTGCATCACGTCAGATAATGCTGCGGTACGTAACGTCACTCCAGCTGATCTACTGAACAGCTGGGGTGACGTCAACACTGTGCATGCGCAGATCGTTGGAGGCATTATCTGACGATCTGCAAAGTGATGTGAGTGAATCTAATTGTCAGATTCTGCCTCACTCTCTCTGTGCAATCCACGAGACTTGAGCGACGGAATCCGCCCTCCAACACACCCAAATCTGCACTGCAAGATCTGCCTTGCAAGATCTGCCTTGGTTGATGATAGACTAGGCAACAGCATGCAATGTCAAGCGGCAGCTGCCAAGGCTAGCAGAATATTAGCATGCATAAAGAAAGGGATGAATTCCAGAGATAAGACTATAATCCTTCCACTTTATAAAACTCTGGTCCGACCTCATCTGGAGTATTCGGTCCAGTTCTGGTCACCAGTCCTCAGAAGGGATGTGTTGGAGCTGGAGAGAGTCCAGAGAAGGGCAACTAAACTAATTAGGGGATTGGAGGACCTTGATTATGAGGAGCGTCTGCAATCGCTTGATTTATTCTCCCTGAAGAAGAGACGCCTGAGGGGGGACATGATAGCAATTTTTAAATATCTAAATGGGGATCTAGGCTTAGAAAAAAAGCTGTTCAGTCGAAGGGATTGCATGAGAACTCGGGGGCATACAATGCGATTAGAGGAGAAGCGTTTTAACCTCAGGCAACATGGGGGGTTCTTTACTGTTAGGGCTACAAGATTGTGGAATTCTCTACCACATGAGGTGGTTTCTGCGGGTAGTATGGTGGCTTTCAAAAGACTCTTAGACGTACATCTCAAGGATCAGAACATTCAGGGGTATGCAAGATGATTACAGCCACACACATCTACACAGGTTGAACTGGATGGACTTTTGTCTTTATTCAACCTCACCAACTATGTAACTATGTAACTATGTAACTATGTAACACACCCAAATCCGTCCAACAATAATAGTTTTCCGCCTTTGACTCTGCCTATGATGTCACTCAAGTCTCATGCTTGTGCAGAGAGAGTGAGGCCGAATCTGACAACTAGATTCTCCCTCCGCTCTTTGCAGATCGTCAGATAATGCCTCTGACGATCTGCGCATGCACAGTGTTGATGTCACGCCAGCTGATCAATAGATTAGCTGGATTTACATTACGTACTGCACATGGGCAGATCGTTGGAGGCATTATCCAAGGGGATGCGCTATTTGATAGAACACTGGCATCTCAAGTAAGGGAAACCAGCAGAGAAGCCTGGCGGCTTCACAGCCCGTTCTCCGAGGTGAGCCCTGGTGCGCCTTGTGAATGGTCACGTAGTCTTATGGAACCTGTGATGTGTCCCAAAAGACTGCGGAGGATAGAGGGGGGGGGGCAGGGGGCGAACTTCCGTGGGGAATATGACTGGAAGTGACTGTCAAAACCAGGTATCCGCTCCCCCCTGCGCAAAAAGTGCTAAACGTGGCAGTGGAGGGTGCAAACAAGCGGAACTTCCCCTTTTGGGTAGAGCTCCACTTTAACTGCAATAGAGAAAGGTCTGGTCACCAGAATGGCTGTGATGGGTCAGGACTGGACGGACAGAAGTACAAATCCCTTGGCTGGTAAAATAGTTATCATATACAATATGTCATTCAGTGGGCATAAGAGCACAGAATGAAACACAGTCACTATTTGCTTCTGCTTAGCAAGAAAGCTAGGCTGGCCATATATTATACAATTTTCTTGTACAATTTTCATTTAGATTTACCAAAACCATATAATATGGGGGCAAACAAAAACACTTACAATTTGTATTCAATCAGGCAGGCCCTTGCACTACATAGTTGAAGGTAAATCTAAAGGAAATTAAATAAGAAAATTGTATAATGTATGGCCAGCCTTTATTTCTATAGCTGACTATTTTTACATGTACTGTATATGTAATAATAGTATTATGTTGCAAAGACATAGATAGACACGGCATTGCATGACTCCAGATCAACTTTCATTGCAAATATTTTGCAAGTCTGCTGCGAGTTCTGGTTCAGTTATATTGTACAATAGTCATCCCGCCACAGGGGTGGGGTCACTTCACCTGTTGCTATAGGTAATGTGGATAAATTAATCTCCAAATATTACAGCAGAAACTTTGACATCCTAACTTATTTCTTATTTTTTTCTGCTGCATTATAATTGTGTTAGGCTGCAAGCCCTCTAATGTAAACACACAGCAGGTGTTTCTATGCTGTTACAAACCAAATGAGCCCTGATTTTAGAGTCTTTTTGTTATTTTTGAGGATTATTTATTTCACAGTACAAGCAGCCAGAGAGGTCAGTGCAGGCTTGTTTTAAAGTTCAAATAATGCCGGTTAGAAATATATAAATGTCCATAACCTTGGCACAGGCGCACTTTAAGGAGAAATGGGGTAACCTCTAGGTAAGGTTGATCTTATTGTAATTGCTGCCTTATATAACCTAGTGTAGGTGCTTCTAGAGATTAGCACAGGGAACTCACCGTACCGTATAGAGGAGCTTTAAACTGGCATTTGTTATTAATCTCACCTGCAGAGCAATATTTGGACATAATGCTATGCTAGGCATGCCTAAATTTTGACACCCTTTTGTGCAAGCTCCTCCCCCTTGTGTCATGTGATTATTTTAATAAGATCCTAGAGTGGTCAATTAGAGGCATGTTATCCACATTATATTCACATGTACTGTATGTACAGATCACAAAGAAGACAAAAGACAGATGGTTTCAAGCTCAACAGAAGTATTGACAGTGTGAAAAGGGCGTCATTGCGGTAAATAAAGCTGTGCAAAATGTAAAGATGGTTTACAAAGAAGTGCACCACTAAACAATCAGATTTCAGTTTAGTGGCATAACAGCTCAGAGGAGTTTTAATTACAAACATTCTCAACAAATATCCTTGTTGACAGCCAGGTTTAGAAACCACCGAGGGCCTATTCAAAACAACTGCAGTAAACCAACAGCGAGCTACAAAAATTAAAGAGCTGATCCCAGCTTTATGATAAATGTTACTGCAAGCTGCATACTGAGACTTTACCTCTGGCTGGAGCTGCTGAGGTTTCCTTGATGGGTTTCTTTGGTTCTTCTTCCTTGGGAGGCTCTTTGGGAGGCTCCTTAGGAGGTTCTTTAGGTGGTTCCCTGGGTGGATCATTGATTTTTAGATGAAAGATTCTACGTTCATGAAGCCCACAGTAATGATGGTGAAGATGGCAAGAGTAGGTTCCTTCATCTCCTTTTGTCAGATCCGATATATGAAGGGAAAAGTCTCCGTGGGCAAATGCTTCATCTGTGATGTTCATCTTTTTTCTGATGAAGAGAGGACCATACGAGCGCTGCTCCCCAGAAGCGTACATGTCGATCAAGCGATCGGCTCTATCATGTGGGATTCCTGGGGCTTGCCGATCCCAATGTACCACTTGCTGGTCTGCTTCACGGTGGCGGTCGGTCCATATGTGATTCCAGTTCTCACAGGGCAGTACCACATCAGTGCCAAGCAAAGCCACAATAACGACTTTTTCTCCATCCCAGTACATCTTCACTTTACGTTCTATAAGAGAAGAAGTATTTCCCATAATAAAATGCTGAACCCCTAATGCTGTTTCTGATTAAGAATTCTAACAGCAATGCCAAAGAGTCCAAACTAATATTTTGCAATGTGTTTCTTAACCTCCCTGGCGGTATGATTGTTTCCGATTTTATGTGCTGAAAGCGGTACCATTATTTTGCTAGTAATTCTTAAGGACGAGCAGCCCAAACCAACTATTTACATATGATTTTTTTTTACTATGCGTTCTTCTTTAAAACATCTCGGGTATGATAACGTTTGAAACACAAAATCATAAATTATAATATAATAAACACCTATAAATAAGTTCAAGTATATATATATATATATATGTATGTATATATACAGTATATATATATATATATATATATATATGTGTATATATATATATATATATATATATATATATAATATATATATATACACATGTACGTATATACGGTATATATATATATATATATATATATATATATATATAAGTACAGTAAAACTGCAGGAAAGGGCACTGGGGGGCAAACTAATGTCAATTTATTTTATTTTGTAATGTAATCCAATAGGATTAATAACTGATATATTAATAATATATCAGTGTGTGTGTGTTTTACTTTTCAAATTTGCCGCCGGTTCCTACCCCCTGCGAGCGTCACGTCGCAGGAGACGGAAGCTGGGCACACAGCTTCGGCCGCCGTATGCTGCAGGGACACATCGCGGGATCCCGGGGACAAGGTAAGTACCCTCTACCAGGATCCATCGATACTCCCTGGCAGTACCCCGAGTGTGGCTCGGGGGTACCGCTAATGGCACTAAAATTTCACCCTGAGCCACACTCGGGAATAACGCTAAGGAGGTTAAACGAAGCTAAAAGGGGATAGAAAATGAATTACATGGCAAGATCCAATTAGTTATCGTTAGCTGCAGCCTTGTGACTTGTCTTTTCTGCTTCCCTGTCTAAAGCCTGGTACACACGATGAGATTATCGGACGAATAATTATACTTTTTTGTTGCATGCTAGTCTCATATCGAACATGGAGAGGGTACTCAAAGTACGAAAATTCTCGTACGACAGAATATAACTTCGGAAGTGATGTCATGTGTTGAATTGTTTTGTAAGTCTTTTGTTTCCGAGTATACGTAGTCTTGCTCTTAAGATTTTTGTCGGGCGAAAACTGTACTAATTAAATGAAAATTAGAATGTTGTGTTCACTAAGGCCCCTTTCACACAGGGGCACACCGCTCGACGGAGTCCGTTCTGCTCAGTGGGGGATTGATTCGCCGATCCACCGCTGAGCAGGCGGATGACAGCTCCGTCTCCGCTCTTTGTGCAGAGAGACGGAGCTGTCAGATCCCCGCTGTCCTCTATGGGGAGATCGGATGAGAACGGACCGCCTGTCCGTTCTTATCCGATCCCATCCGATCTTCTAGACGGATGGAAAATAGGGTTTCCATCCGTCTGGATTTCACGGACAGGATCGGAATCGGATAGCAGCGGGTGTCAGTGGAGATGTCTCATAGGGATGCATGGAGCATCCGATCAGGTCCACCTGAGAAACTGACAGGCGGATTGGATCAGATCGCCCGTGTGAAAGGGGCCTAAGGCTGGGTTCAAACTGATGCAGTGCAGGAATCACAGTGATTCCTTTGCCCGCATCAGAATGGCAGGAAGTTCACACTGCGCTCTGCAAACCGCTGCAGGTGTCATTATAAAGTTAATAACACCCCCAAATCAGGTCGCAGAACACAGTGCTAACTGTGGAATCGGATCGCATTGGGTCTGAACACCCATGCGATCCTATTTCAGTGCAGAGAAAAATAAAGGGTCCTGCACCATTTTTTTGTGAATGCGATACAATTTCAGCCATACAAACTGTAAGACTGAATTCACACCGCACAGACATTGCATGTGATGGGTACAGGAATGTGATGCAAATCACATGCGATGTCTACAATTGCATCAGTGTGAGCCTGCACCTTAAGGTTTTGTCGTCTGAAAAGTCAGAATCGTTGTCCAAAGCACTATACTAACGATCAGAATATCGGCCGATCTTTTGGCGTACAAAATTTCACTTCCGATTTTCTTATTGTGTGTAGGTTTGCTTCACAGCTATGCGTTTGTTGGTGCTTTTTGCAGAAACGCACTACAGTACATTAAACATGGTTTCCTATGGGACATGTTCACATCTAGGCTTTTTTCACCCGCTACGTTTTTGACGTAAAATGGTGCTTTTTTTTTTTTTTGCTTTTTTGGTTCCAAAGACTTCAATGGAGAAGCTGCAGAAAAGGATGTAATGCGTTTTTCAACCGCTATGTTTTTGAAATGCAAAATTGTGCTTTTTTTTTGGTTCTATAGACTTCAATGGAGAAGCTGCAGAAAAGCATGTAATGCGTTTTTTGCTGCAATTTTACCGCAATTTGTGCTTTTTCATCTGCCCAAAAAAAACGTGTCAAAAAAAGCTTATAAAAACGCAAAACACAAATCGCGGCAAAATTGCATGTGCAAAAACGCACAGCAAAATGCACTGTAGAACCCACCAATCGCAAACGGCATAGATGTGAATCAAGCCCATATAAACTATATACAAATTTTGAGGGAGAATTTTTTGATTAAAGCCATAGTTCCTGGTATGTGTGTGGCTGTTATGTGCAAAGGGGGTGTGGGGGCTTAAAGCACATCTTAACGCGAGTACAAAACTTTTATATAACACAGATTACCAGCCTTTGTTGTAGTAGCTGCATTAGTTCTTTTTTTCAGGCGCGTTGTTCTTTATTTTTACCTGGTGTGGTGATCTTGCCACTAACACACTACCTGCCCTAAGGTGACAACGCTCACTCATTGAACTGTTTTTTTTTGAGGATCATTGTTTTCATGCTAGACTGGTCACTTGATTTAGATTACAAATGTCTCCCCCCTCTCCTTATCTTCATAACAAGAGGGTATTCCATAATTACAGAGAGAGCTGGTAAGGCGAATAACTGTGTTTGGAATTTCAGTTCATTGCAAAGAAATGCAAAAGGACACCGGATTTCTACCAGAATCTACAGGTATTGTTCTGTGTTTGCAGAAAATGTTCTTAGCTTAAAAAACAAGGAAACGAATGCAGTCACCACATTGGGTAAGCCGTAGTATATTACATTTTTGTTTTAAAGCTTTTTTATATTTCCAGGCTTGTTTAGGGTGAGTAGAAGCAAGAAAATGTTAATTACCTAGTATTTTTTTATCTACTGTATAAGGGTTTGTTCAGGCGTGTGGACGGGGGGGTTGGGGGCGTTCTGTTGACGGCCAACAAAAATGTTATAGCATACACACCAGATTTTTTTCGGCCGAAATGTCGCAGTCGGTTGTCGGAAGCATCATACTAACAAGCCGACAATCGGCCGATCGGACATTGGCCGAAAATTTACGGCCAACAATCGTTGCGTGTGTACGAGGCTTTAGGCAAAAAAGAACAAAAAAAGGGCGCACCGACCTAGCGCATTATCCTCAATAAAAGGCTTTATTTAAATAACATAAAAAATGGCTACTCACAGACGTAGATAAAG
Organism: Pelophylax lessonae; assembly: GCF_965119305.1. Taxonomy (NCBI): domain Eukaryota; kingdom Metazoa; phylum Chordata; class Amphibia; order Anura; family Ranidae; genus Pelophylax; species Pelophylax lessonae. The sequence goes on along the minus strand of NC_138779.1, from coordinate 87,104,147 downwards.
GTATAGCATATCAAGCTGAATTGCTCAAAAGTCCGTGTTTAGTCCATATAAGCGTCCATGATGAGATGACTGACGCGTTTCGAGGACCAGCCTCTTCCTCAGAGTCTCTGGACGCTTATATGGACTAAACACGGACTTTTGAGCAATTCAGCTTGATATGCTATACCTTTATCTACGTCTGTGAGTAGCCATTTTTTATGTTATTTAAATAAAGCCTTTTATTGAGGATAATGCGCTAGGTCGGTGCGCCCTTTTTTTGTTCTTTTTTGCCTTTAGTATCGGTGGACTACCCCAGTCCGTAAGGGCAGCAAGACCTTAGCCATCTGAGAAGCCAGTTGTCAGTCCCGTGAAGTGTGTGGTCAAGGGGTCTGGATACCAAGCGCAGGAGAAGGGTGGCTACACCTTATTGTACGAGGCTTTAGTTGCAGCGCAGCGGTTCAGCATTTTCAGGGTTAAAGCAAACAGTGAGGAGGCCACATATTGACACATGTATGAAAATTTTATAGCCTGCACATCCAGTTTTTGTTGTACGAAAATTCGTAATCACCGGTCGAAAGCACTCTACTAACAATCCGAAAATCGGCAGATCGTTCGTCGGGCGAGATTTTACTTCCGATTTTCTTATCTTGTGTACGGGCCTTAACTCTGCAAGTGTTATTTCTTTCCAGCATGGGTGTGCTGTGTGGCTGAAGGAGAAGTGCAACAACCATAATGTAGCATGTAAAATGTAATTTAATATGAAATGTAAAAAAGCACTCACAAAGTTAAAATAGAGCTCAGCATGATAGTCAGGTAGCGTCTGGGACAGGGAAAAGCATCTTGGTTGCCTGTCTGATTTCTGAGGCTACCTGACTGTCACGCTGAGCTCTATTTTAACTTTGTGAGTGCTTTTTTACATGTTATATTAAATTCCATTTTACATTAAAATTCACTACATGCTACACTATGGTTGTTGCACTTGTCTCCCCCCCTTCTTTTTGTCCCACATATGAGCCTAAAGGGTCCTTGTGCACGTGCAGCTGTGCACAGTCAACGTAAATGCTGGCAAATGCATTTTTGCCACGTTTGTGTTGCATTCTTGCTGTGTTTTTGGTGTCTTTTGCACCAAAATCGCAACCACATTTTCCATTCCTTTTAAAGTTTTTTTTTTTTTACCGCACCAAACATGCACCGAAAATGCAGCATGCAGGACTTTTAAAAAACTCAACTGACACACAACTGACTGGTGTAAAAATCTCCATAGGATTAATTGGTCATGCATTTTACATCCACTTTTGGTGAGGCAGAAGCTGATCAGTGTGAAAGGGCCCTTATCTGCACATTTCTAATGTCCTTGCTCTGTGAAAATTGTTCTTACCTGACTTGGTGGTGTTCAGCAGGACTCTGACTGTTTCATCCAGGTGACAGTAGTGATGATGGAGATTACAGGAATACAAACCCTGATCACTCGCTGATACACCTTTCCAAAAAAAAAAAAAAAAAAAGGACACAAGTTTATTATCACATTTTTATAATAGACTGCAATTTATGTTCAAACTTATTAAAAGGAAAAGAAAAACATTTGCAAAGTACTATGCTGGGAATTTGGCAACCATGCTATTTCAAGGCAAAGGAAGGGAAGGGAGTGTGGTATATTGGTATGGGTAAGTGGTGCTACTCAATATAGTATGTGCAAAAATAGTTCTGTATACAAAATATTCAAACCAGGTATAAATATAATAATAATAGTGATAAATAGATATAAATATAATAATAAATAAATATAAATATAAAGGTGCTTGTGTCCACTCGTGACATACAATATTATATGAACCAATAAAGTGACATGTGCATGAATAAAACTTAGTGCCGCGAAAAAAAAACTTACAGTATATGTAATAAAACCATAAAGGATATAATAAAGAATGTTCACTAAAGTGCAGAGTGCATAAATGATGCAATATGTCAGAAACGTAAAACCAAAAATTATTATAAATGTGTAAATCGTGCAGAAGGACAATGGGAGGTAAATCAAATAAATGTCTATAACAAAGAGAGTCAGGAACAATGCTGGTCGTGGAAAGTATTTTCATCAGTGTAGTGAAACCAGTCTTATAAATCGCACTTGGAAAATGGGCTGGACTTCACGTCGATCCGTCACTTCCGCTAAGTGGTCACGCATCCGCACCCGGACATACGGCTCGGACGCTATACCACCAACGCTATACTGAATACCTAAATGTGAGTGGATATTATTATTTTTGTAATAAAAAGTTTATACATACTGCACAATGGAGTGTCTACCTTCTGTATTTGGGGCCATTTGAGGACCATCCCGAGGCTTTGAGGGCACACTTCTCCTACATCTGCCAGGACCTAACAGATCCAGAGGGAACCCGCAGGACCACCCAATTTGCTGTGCAGGCTTGATACCCCTTTATGGGGAGGGCATTGCGGTGAGTGCATTTCTTAAGGGGCAAGGAATACCGCACCAAGCACAGCAAAGGGCAAAGTATAATATCACATCTGATACGTCTTCTAGTCTTCAACATAGTCCCCATATACATTCACTGTATGGGACTTCACGGATTTCCACTTGCGCAGAAGCACTTTTCCAAGTGCGATTTATAAGACTGGTTTCACTACACTGATGAAAATACTTTCCACAACCAGCATTGTTCCTGACTCTCTTTGTTATAGACATTTATTTGATTTACCTCCCATTGTCCTTCTGCACGATTTACACATTTTTAATAATTTTTGGTTTTACGTTTCTGACATATTGCATCATTTGTGCACTCTGCACTTTAGTGCACATTGTTTATTATATCCTTTATGGTTTTATTACATATACTGTAAGGTTTTTTTTCGCGGCACTAAGTTTTATTCATGCACATGTCACTTTATTGGTTCATATAATATTGTATGTCACAAGTGGACACAAGCATCTTTATATTTATTTATTATTATATTTATATCTATTTATCACTATTATTATTATATTTATAGTTAAACCTGGTTTGAATATATTGTATACAGAACTATTTTTGCACATACTATATTGAGTAGCGCCACTTACCCAAACCAATATACCACACTCCCTTTGGCTTCTCACTCTGCTGATAAGCTTCTGGGTGGGCAGCAAACTCCCTTGTTTTATACATAAAATCTTAATTTTCCATTGCGCGGGATTACCTCAAAACTAAAGGAAGGGAAGGACCTACCATTTGTGCAGACTATGCAGTTGCACAAGTATCTTTTGGGACTTAGGGGCTTATTTACACTCAATGTGAATTGGGTTAGTGCTAAGCCCCCCCCCCTCCTGGTCGATATTGGTTCATTTCTAAGGGAGCATTCACACCAGGGAACCGCGCCAATAGCGCGGCTGCAATGTGTGCTGGGAGACAATGTGCCGATTTCCTTGTTTACAGAACTTTATTGAAATGTCACTTATTACAGTTCAATTCCCTGCAGCAGTTTCGCAATACAGTGGTTTGCATTGCAACCCGCTGAAAGATGCAGCATGCAGTATTTTTCTTAAGTGTGCACATCGGCACTCTGTGGTGTGAACTGACACCATAGGAAACAAACAATTTTGCCTTGTCTACACATTGGGGCTGTGCTGGGTAAAGCTGCTAGCCTAGCCCCAGTGCATCTGGTGTGAACAAGCCCGTAGGGGGTTTGAGAAGTGGGAGACATTCTTAACCTGGATGCCTCAACTGTGATCCTGGTTTCCAATATCCGAGTGTATTCCCTGCTTGGTCAGGACTAATGCAGAATGCTTCTCCTATTTTCATTTGATACCAGTTTGGGCTGGTATCTATCTGGAGGTGTATGTGTGTGTATGTGTGTATGTATACAGATATACAGGGCCGGGACAAGGAGTGGGCAGGAGGGGCGCTGGGCACTGTGATATCATGTGTGTGGGGGGGGGGGGGTGAGGAATTTTGATTTAGTAGCATTTATGTTCAAAGGGGGGAAGAGGATTTGTGCTAAGAGGGGGGAATTGGAGGGTTTGTGCTAAAAGAGGTGACATGGTAAAGAGGGGAAGCTAATTTTGCTAGGAGGGGAATTTTTTCTTTGGGGGGGGGGGATTTGTGCTAGTAAGGATGAATGGGGAGTGTATGTGCTAGGAGGGGAAAGTCGGGGGAGAGGGGATTTGTTCTAGGACGTGGGGAATTTGTGCTGGGAGAGGAGACTTGTAGTGGGGGGGGGGGTTGCATACTCAGAGGGGAAATTTGAGGGATTTGAAGGATACTAGGATGGGTGTTTTCTTTGAAGGGGTATTGTGTTGGGGGGATTTGGGGGATGGGGGCAAAGATTTGCACTGGGAGGGGGGGGATTTCAACAAGGGGGGGCAGATTTGTACTGGGAGGAGGGGGAATTTATGCTTAGACGGTAAGCATGCACAATAGTGCTCAATTTTTCTTTGGGGGGGATTCTTGGTGACACATAATGCTCATACATGTTGGGGGCCCAGTTTGGCATGTTTGCCTTGGGCTCTAGATGACCTTATCCTGGCACTGTATGTATGTATTTATCTAAACAACATTTCTGACAAACACATGGCATCAAAATGTTTTCATCGTCGTCCATTTGCAAAGATAAACTATTTTTAGTATATGTTTATGGAGATGTAGTATACAGCTGTTTTAGGGTTTTCATTAGTTTGCAGAAATGTAAATACCTTTTATCACCAAGGAGAAATTGCCGTCTCGGAAGGCACTCGATGACACCTGGATACGGCCTTGGTTATATCCGCCATATAAGCGTTGCTCTCCAGCAGAAAACATGTCCAGCAGTCGCTCCCCACGGTAGAACCCCTGACTGCTAATCAGGTCCCAATGAAGAACGCGTTGCCTGTCTAGAAGGTTGTCCTGTGTCCATACCATACGATAGCTCTGACAAACCAGGAGGGCCTGTGAGCCGGTATATGCACTGATGTTATTTACAGACACCACCACACTCTCTGGGTTCTGCTGGCTGGCGGGCACTGTGGGAATAAAGAACAATATGTCAAAGGCTTTGTTAATTATTTTTAGTAATATGCAGGATTGGTGTAGTGTCAACACAACACCTACAATAAAGAGAACATTTGTGCAGTATCGTGCAGTAACCCACACTAACCAGAAGTTGGCAGTGACACATGTTCTATGTATTGACTAATAGGATTGAACTTTGATAAATGTAGTCAAGTATTATGCACCTGGTGAATTATCTTTCCTATTGTGCACCACGCATGCTAGTTTTGAACAGTTTAAGGGGTGTCATTTTCATTTCTTTTAAAAAGTTATCTACATTCTATATGTAGCATATATATATGCTTGGCTAGGAGTGGAGAGTGGGAGAAACACTGGCTGCAGCTGCTCTCTGTGGCTGCTGTCCTGCAGTGCTGAACTGCATAACAACTGTGTCAGTGAGAGGAGGGAGCTGCTGAGCAGGAAGAGTTCAATGGACAGAGTCAGGCAGCACTACACTGTGGGAACTGTAGTCCAGAGGAGAGACTCTACTGTAATTAAGAGCTTTTGAACTGCATTTCCCAGAGGAGAAAGGAGTAGGGAAAGAGCTGCATTTTCTCAGGCTGTATGGGACGACACAGCTTCCTCTTACCATGTGGGAGCCCAGAGAGTGCACATCCCTGTCTGCTGTGCACCGTCACTGCTGCATATTGTGCTCTAAGCGGGATCCGGAGTGCTGAGTTTGGGGGTGCTGACAGAGTCACCTGGGTAAGCTGTAATATCACTGGGATTGGTGAGCTGCTGATGTGGGCTTTTACTGTATGCTGCTAGAGACATTGAACCCCCTTAGGAACTGATCATACAGCCATCTAGTAGCCTTACTGCTTCCTGAACAGTCTTGACTGGGACTATGCTCATGTGCACCAATGGTACAATTGGGCCCCAACACAAACCGGCTGAAGATTTAGGACTATAGACTGCTCCTGTACAGCTGCCACACAGAGACCTTCACTTATTGGCTATGCTAAGAGGTACCTCTCAGGGGACATTGCACCATATCCTAGCTATCCCCCTTGAATACACTCTAGATGAGTTATAGTATTATTATTCACAGTATTACCATTCACTATTACTATTCACATTCACTATTGCAGTCATGCTTATATGCCCTGTTTTTGCTGACTTTTGCTGATTCATTAGCTAATTCTAATGTACAATATCAAATGTACAGATCTCTATTCTAAGTTACTTTGGCATAGTGATTATACTGTCTAGCAGACTGTGCCTGAACCTACCTTCTATATGCTCAAACCCCCATTTACTCGAACCCATACCAATACACTGATTTAATTTACCACTAAATGGTCTTCTGTCTATATCCTGATACCAATTCATAGTTGAGTTAAAGCTATCCACACTTGTGTTCCTTGAAGGGCGTGCAGCAACTTTCACACCACTAGGTGTGCCAGAGGGGCTGAGTTTGGACTTGGAGTCACAGCACAGAACAGAGAACCCTATTTACTAAGCAGTTCCTTCAGGGGTAGCGCTGCATATAGATGAGAGGTTCAGGCTAGATCTGAACTCCTAGATAAGCAAATATTGTGCAAATATAAGATCCGGTATATTGTTATTTGAATCTTGATGTGCTTTGTGTATTTCCTCCAGATTTGTGCAGTAATCCAACATGAAAATTTGCCTGTAGGAGCTTCCTGTAATTAGGACCGGTCACTGGTGCTCTCTCTCCTTGTGCAGTGTAAATGGTCTTGTATCTGCCCCTCTCCTGTAGTTTTCTGCAGGCAATAGGGAGTTGGGTTTACTGGTTCCCTCCCACAGTCTTGCTCTCTGCACATGCTATGTGCAGCCCATTGATGATGTCACTGCTACTTTTACAAGGAAACATCTAAGTTTACAAGGGCATTTGGTGAGCACAAAGTCGACTTAAATTCCCTGTAGCCTTTAAGAAATACATTTAAATGAAACAAGCAAAACTTCTTTGGTGTTTACATTTCAAGATATCCTCACTAGCAATATTCTTCAAGAATTAGTCCCTTTAAAAGTGGTATTAATCCCAAAACTAAATATGTAATATATTGCAGCTTACCAATCATTAGATGTGGTGGCTGCATTCGGTTTTTTTTTTGGCTTGTTCCCCTTTGTTTTTACCTGGTGATCTGGACAGTAACACTACTCCTGTATTAGAGTGCCTCCACTCTGCATGAGGAGCTCCTGTAGCAACTTTGGACAGCAGCATTCTCAGTCCGGAGGGGAGGGGAGTGTTAGATGTACTAGCAGATTTAGATACACTAACAAACTGAAGCCAGACTCCAGTTAACACTTTATAAGCAGTTACAACAGTTTATTTTCCTTTTGGGAAAAAAAAGGTTTTATAGGAATAAAAGCTGACCATTGTAAGCACACCTGCTAGTGTTATATGGTTTGTATCATCTCTGTAACTGATACATTCTGCTGAAGAGCTTGTTCTTTTGAAAAACAACAGACTTACTGGCTGAATCACCAGATGAAAATAAAACAGAAAAAAGCCTAAAAAAGAAAATGAATGAAGCCATGATCAGATATAAAGTGTTACTAAACCCACAACAGTAAAATCAGTCTGTATATGCAGTAAAGCATGCTTGTTATACTCACTGTGGAACCTAAGGGGCTAATCCTCTGCATTGCATAAAAAGGCTGTTTGATCTTGTATGCACAGATCCTCCTCTTCTTCCACTGACTCCAAAACAGGACTGGATAAGACAGAGTTAGTGGAGTCAGGCTGCACATCCTCAGTCTGTTGTGTATTGCTAGAGAGATTTTTGTCTTGGGGGGGGGGGGGGTGAATGTGATCAGCACAGGGCCAATCAGCACTGCTCGGACAGAGGGTAAGGGGCCCTGCATCCTGATAGGACTGCCAGTGCAGTATGAAAACTCTTCCTACAAGCTTTAACCAGGCACTGATAGAAGTCACAAGACTGCTATATACTGCTGATGAGAAAAGGTATTTAGCAGTTTATATTTACTAAAGTAATTACATTTCCATGTTCTGTGTACTGTGGGAGACCAGATATGTAGTGAATGCAGGGTCCTGGGTTTAGTAACACTTTAAGAAAAGCTGCAATATAATACCTTTGATTTTGGGTTTAATATCACTTTAAATATCACATATATTTTATCCTTCAGCACTCACAATCATAAATCACAATAAGTGATACTGTATCCCAAGGTGTTCATAACCATGAGTATAAATTGAAATTGATACACGGTGTAAATTCAATTTTGAAAAATAAACAAAGATAACATATAGATTAGCCTTTTTCAACCAGGGTGCCTGGGTTTCTTCTGGAGTGCCTTGGTAAAATGCCTAAAAATTGCCACAAAATTGTATACATGATGGTGTGTGGATGAAACCTGCCTTTTAAGCCTCGTACATATGATCAGATTATCGGACGATCTTTTGTCCGTTTTTTGTTGGTTGCTAGTCTTATGTGGAAAGTGAAGAGGTTACTTTCATACGAAAATTCACGTACGACAGAATTCAACTTCAGAAGAGATGTCATGTGTTGAATTGTTTTGTATGCGTTCTTTCGTTTCTGAGCATGCCTAGTCTTGCTCTTATTATTTTTTTCGGACGAAAACCGTACTAATTAAACGAAAATGGGGCGTTGTGTTGACGTCCGATAAAAATTTTATAGCCTGCACATCCAGTTTTTGTCGTCCGAAAATTCATAATTGGCTGTTGAAAGCAACATACTAACGATCCGAAAATGGGCAGATCCTTCGTCGAACGAAATTTTACTTCCGATTTTCGTATCGTGTGTCCGGGCCTTAAAGCGGAGTTCCACCCAAAAGTGGAACTTCCGCTTTAGGTATTCTAACCCCCTGACATGCCACATTTGGCATGTCATTTTTTTTGGGGGGGGGGGGAGCGGGTACCTAGTTTTGACAGGTACCCGCTCCCACTTCCGCTCGGAGCGCCGCGGCGCCCTGAACGGAAGTTCTCCTCTCCCCCTCCCTCCCTGCAATCTTCTGGGACATGTCAGAGGTCCCAGAAGATTGCCGGCCAATCAAGACGCGCAGCGCGACTCGCGCATGCGCAGTGGGTACCCGGTTGTGAAGCCGCAAACTGTCACAGCCGGGTGCCCACAGCAGTGATGCCGGCGCCGCCGAGACCAGAGGGAGAGGATCGAGGCTTCGGGCTGCCGCATCGCTGGACCGTTGGACAGGTGAGTGAAATGGCTGGAACTCCGCTTTAAGTTTCACAAAGCCACAGGTTTTCATTGTACACCATTACAGCCTTTCCTAAGGACCAATGACATGATCAGTTGATAAGGATGTCAGTTGCCTGCATATCATCCTTGTTTGACCCTCCCTTGCCCCTCTCCATCAGCTTTGGGGTCTCATTGACTGAGTGATGGAGAAAAACTGAGGGAGAAGAGAAACAGTGGAATACTAGTCAGTACCAGTTTGCAAAAGTGTATTTGTTTGGAAGAATAAATCCCCTTTAATGTTGGGTCCCCTACGTTTGTTGATATTGCTGCATTATGTAAAACTATTAGAATACTTATTACATTGTAGAATGAGGTGCCTCAGGACTGTCCATAATTTTGGAGGGTGCCCTGAGATTGTCTATAATTTTAAAGGGTGCCTTGACTGAAAAAAGGTTGAGAAACACTGACATACTGTAGATACATAAGAAATGCTGTAACATTTTATTTAGATATACTCTCCCTTCTGCTTCTCTGGAAACAACTGGCAGTCACCCAGGGTTAGGTGATTACAGGGTTCACTCAGTACACGGAGGGCCCCTGTTATGTATTAATAAGTCTATAAAAAACAGGCAAATACAAGATTGGAAGGGTCTAGAGGGGCACGATATTGTAGAGAACCACAAAAACTGGCAAATAAAAGGTAATCAAATACCAAGGGGAATATAAAGCATGGACAGTAGGTAGGTATACTGTATTAAAAGAATATGTAATAATGGTGAACTTGTGCTTTAAAAATAGGAAGACATTACAGCTAGAATTTCACATTTCAGTGTTATGGAATGTAAGACTTGCAGGTGCCAGTGGATGGATTTCCTATTATCATAACTCTGCTAAATTCCAATATAATGTCTTCATCATTGGCTGGGAGGACAGAAAACGAAATTAAAGTGAGAATAAAAATAAGAACTTCTAAATGTTTTAACATTTTGTTAGTTTTAGAACTCAATCAAGATCAACACCTCAAGAAGGTCTACAAGGATCTACAAGGGGACAAAATAAAACACACTGGACAACTCATTAACTCACATGGTGATATACAAAAAGTCATGGAGAAATACAAACAGTAACTAAAAGAGTTTGAAAGAGTATGAACTTCTGTCTATGACCCATTTGAAGAGAATTCCCCTCACGGATTGTCTGGGTGACAGAGACAGCAATTAAAAGGAAATATGAAAGAGAACACAAAGAAAACCTTTTTATGTAATATGTAAAGACTTAGCACATCTATCAAGTTTTTTTATTATTGATCAGACAATACCCTCTCTATTTAAAAAAAAATGGTGATAGTTATCAGGTCAGGCTGATCAGTTACTGTCCAAATCCAAGACGTGCCTATCTACATTTTTGTTTTCGATAACTGTGGGATCACCTTTGCAGTTTGGCTTATTTTACACTCCTATATTTTGTATTGACTTTGAATGGCATCTTATGTCATATTGCTCTGTTTTTGTGATCCTGTTAAGAAATAAAGAATTATAAAAAAAAAAAAAATCATTTTTGGGAGAAGTTGGGCCTTAGGATTTAGGGGCCCTTCTATGCTTCTAGGCACATCATTCAACTATGTTTTCTGTTATAGTTTATTAACAGACTGCCTTGACATCTCAATGTCCAACTCTTCATGTTTTCATGCACTCTTCATGCTTCACTCTTCACTTTTCATGCACTCTTCATGCACTCTTCACTCTTCATGCACTGGCTTGGGAAGGCCATTTCATAGAAGGAAATTTTGGCCAATGTCAGTTACTAACTAATACAAATATTTTTTTTAATCCAGAAAATGAATCAGCCTGCCTAGTGGGATGAGGGTGTTTTATTCCCTTTGAAAGGCAAAGCCTGACCACAATGATTTACCTTCCTCTAGACCAAAACCTCTAGCGTTATAAAAGGTTGACCTTGGTAGACATACTTTATGTCTTTAATAACCTAATTTGTATCTTTCATTAAACCTGTGCAACTATTTAAAAAAAATAAGAGGGAGAAGATGGAGACTATGTTCCCCAAAACACAGTCTACCGGCGGGGGGGGAACAAAAGACAGTGAATTTGGACTTTCTAGGTACCCCAAATATAGTAGTCATCTATAGCAAACATATTTATAAAAATGAAAAATGTATTCAATACATAGCATAAAAAGTCATAAAAGACAAAGAGGAATTCATTCTCAAGAAGACATAGAATTCATATCAGTTAAACCGGTTATTGCACTTAAGACAGAATGTGACAAATCCATTGGAGTATCTGTTGCCTCGACATGTCTAGTCTGCTTGCTCAGGAGGATTACAGTATACACACATACTAAGGATATAATGGCAAAATATAAGCTAAATGCAATGCAAGGTAGATATAATAAAGACAATGAAGAAATGTATATATATGTATATATATATATATATATATATATATATATAGAGAGAGAGAGAGAGAGAGGGAATATTTCGGCTCACCTAGAAAGACGCATCAAAACTCCCTGACCGGACAGCAACTTAGCACTAAAAACTCCCCCCCCCCCCCCCAGCGAACGCGGGGGACTGTAAATAAGAAAAGTAAAAAATTATAAAAATAATAATAAAGTGCAGCTAGTAAAGTATCATTTTCAACCCTTTACTAGCTGTACTTTATTATTATTTTTATAATTCTTATAAAAATAAATATTCCCTCTCCCCAAAAAAATATATTTTTTCCCCCCTTTCTTTGCTGATTTATATACTTGTTATATATAGTTTTCTTTATTGTCTTTATTATATCTACCTTGTGTTGCATTTAGCTTATATTTTGCCATTTTATCCTTAGAATGTGTGTATACTGTAATCCTCCTTAGGAACCGTACTACAACCCCCAAACATGTCGAGGCAAGAGATACTCCAACGGATTTGTCACATTCTGTCTTAAGTGCAAAAACCGGTTTAACTCAGTTTTTGTATGATATGAATTCTATGTCTTCTTGTGAATGAATTTCTCTTTGTCTTTTATGACTTTTTATACTATGTATTAAATACATTTTTCATCTCTATAAATTTGTTTGCTATAGATGACTTCTATCTTTGGGGTACCTAGAAAGATCAAATTTACAGTCCCCCCCCCATCCCCCACGATAGGCTGTGTTTTGGGGAACACAGTCTCCATCTTCTCCTTCTTATCTTTTGATCTCAACATGGATGCTGGCACCTAAATTACCCATTATTCATTACTTGGGCTCGCCTTTATCCCGTGACACTATTTGATGTGTCCTTATCACATGAACACCTTCAATTGATTTGACTGGTTTATAATTTTGTTGCACTGTGATCTTTGAGTAGTTAGTTGCTTATTAACTTTTAGCAGTAGGAGATCTCAAATTACCAGATTACTTACAATAGGTTTGGGTGGCCCACAGTTCCACCTGCATGAAAAACTGAAGTATTGAGGAGGTGGGCTGTGTTCCCTGTATGAATTTCAAGCCTTTTATTTCTATCATACAGGTTTTTTAATAGTTTATAGCAGCCTTTCTCAACTATTTTACCTCACAGGAACCCTTAGAATAATTTCTATGCTTTGGGGAACCTCTGCTGAAACCAATTTATTGAGGGTCGTTGGGAAAAATGCCCCTTACATTGGTGGCTATTGGGAGGAATACCCCCCATACAGACAGCTAAAAAGATCATTGGAGTGATGCAGCTGACTATGCCAAGTGGTGCTGGCCCCAAGACTATGCAGGTACCATCAGCTGGGAAGTCAGTCAGCCTCAGCTGGAGAAACCCCTAGCAACCTCTGGAAGAAACTGGTTGAGAATGGCTGGTTTAAGCATGCAAAGTATTTTATAGATGGTTCTTACCTGAGTATAAATGAACAAGCTGACCTGAAAAAAAAAGCAAAAAAGCATTAATTTAATATCGGGCAGAGGTAAACATTTTCGATTTATGTCTTGTTAAGCTACATCCTTTACTTGGCTACATGCTTTTCATAAATATGACAAAATCTGCCCTAACAATGCATTCATCAGTACCAACTTTGTTCAACATTAATCAGGGTTAGAATTTGTACTCCTGTAAATGAATGAGCCTAGTCTGTTTTTGGCAGTATTCACTTTTGAGGCTACTTTCACACCTAAGTGTCAAATTTTTAACCGTTTTTTTTTTGTTTTTTTTTAAGTGTTTTTTTTTCAAGCATTTTGGAGCAGAATTACACAATTTTGCAGCTTTGGTCAGGTATTTTTTTCAGATGTTTTTCTTTTTTTGTAATTATTTTATTTAGCCATAAGTTGCAATATACATGCCAAGACAAAAGTGATGCAAAATAAATTTAGATAGGAATGCTGGTACCATTAACAACATAGGAGCCACACAAGCAGCTCAACAAATCGGAGCATATACAAGACAACAAGTTCTATGTTTGGCAGATATAGACATAACTGAGAGAGCGTAGTGGAAGACATCCCCAAGAATCCCAACATAAATAGAAGAGCCCCAGCCTAGTAATGCAACCTTGTGGGATATAGAGTGTAAAAGTACCAGGGTCAGGGGAGATCCCCTGGTGGCCAGTATAGCCCAAAAAGGGAGTAGGGTCTAAAAAGATCTAATAAAGTATATACTGTAATAGCAGTAAAAAAAACTGCAGGAAAAAATTTCCAAACTGAATGGTGTGACATTTAAAGGGGGAACAATAGAACGGGAGGGAATGGGAAGGCAAGACAAGAAGGGGAGAGGGGAGACACACATAGCAGAAAATGACGGGCACAAGCCCAAAGTAAAAGAAAAATGAAAGTGACAAGAAAAGCTGTGGAGCAAAACTAAGAACCAGAAGAGAGAGTTCTCCCACCCAGAGCCTCATAACAAGCCCCCTGGTGATCCTAGAAAACCAGAGAGACATCAAGGGCTGGTGTACAGACCTCCAGCACAAGGGAATGCATGCCTTGGCCATGATTAGTAGCTGAATGGTAAGGGAGGTCTTGTATTTTTAGGTGGGCCATGAGGTGCACCAAGCATGCCGCAGGGTTATCCACTAAATCCACATTAGTCACGTGTTTGATAGTACTAGCTACCTTGTTCCAGAATGGTTTAAGTTTCGGCACTCCCAGAAAATGTGCAACATTGAGCCTTGGCCAACATTGCATCGCAAGCACAAGTCAGGTACCTGCGGAAAAATAAGGTGTAAGGTCATGGGCACCCTATACCACCTCACCAGGAACTTATAACTGATTTCAGGTGTTTTTCAAATAAAAGATGTGACGTGCTGCTGAAAAAGAGGTGGAGAGTTGCTGTTTGAGCAGAGAACGCGCAACAAAATGCTTGAAAAAACGCTCATGTCGCTCTTTTCAGGCATTTCATTTAAAGATTATGGGGACGAAACCACTCAATTCTGCCTGAAATGTAGCTCATATATTTATTGAAATTTCTGTGAATGTGGCTGACGGCTTGTAGTTCTCAATGAACTGCCAGCATGCGTGGTCTAGGTAGTTTATTGATTCTTCCTGTCATTCAGTAACTGCCTGCCCATACAAGGTACAGGCAGACAGCTACACTGACAGTCTGCAGGTGACTAAGATTGCACCTGTGATCTGCTGATCACGAGTGCAATATTTTACAGGCTCCTAATAAAAAAATAATAAAATGCAAATTGTTTTACTTGCAAAAAGATGTGCATTTATTAATATTTTTTTTAAAAGGTAAAAAAATCCTTTAACGACATTTGGATATGGTTGTGGGACTATTTCATTGAGCAAGGATTGAGATATGTGGGGGTAAGTATTTAAAGGAAATCTGTATTGCAGAAATATGGTGGCTTTCATTGCTGACCTCTCCTTCTGAAAAATGTCAGTTCCCTGGTTGCTGTGCTGAATCAGTAATCACAGTACTTCCTGAGTCACTGACCTGAAAAAAGCTTGCATATAAGATTATTTCTGAACTTTCTATGGCTTTCCTGATTTGCATGCTTGCTCCATTCAGAGTATTTACAGTATGTCAGAGACAGCCCTGCAATCAGGCGTTTCAGTAGGAAATCAGCAGTGGAAGACTCCATATTATTCTCAGTATGGATTTATTTTAAAGTATGTCTGGGCAAAAGGAAAAACAAATGCAGCACATCTATGCAAGCCATCCATATTTCTCCACATTCTGTAGCCTTAGGCCCCATGCACACGAATGATGAGATTCTGAAAATATGCTAGGCATAAAATTCTGGGAGTTCTCCCACACATGGGGAGCTGCATTCAGCTTGCCAGACAAGTTAAAGAACAAATCTAGGCTTGGTATATTTGTACATAGTTACATTGGTCTAGCTTGGACCAGGGTAACTATGTATATACCATACCTGGCTGATGTCCTTGGAAGCTGGAAATCACTGAAGTAGACACCTCTTCATCTGTGTGTTGGGAGATGTAATTCTGGAGGACATGCTGACATCAATAGGGAAGTAAGAATTTTACCAGCCTGGTAATAAAAGTGGTTTGTTGGTACAGGAACGAGGTAAAAAAAAACATAAAATGCTAGATGTCACTGTAGGGGGTGTGATGGACATTTGAGAGTAATTGGTGTGGAGGAACTTGAGTGCCCTTGACCACAACCTCATTGAACACCTTTGTGATGATTTAGAATGCCATATAGCAGGGGTCACCAAATGTTCTAAACAAAGGCCAGTTTACTCTTCCTAAGAAGCCTGACTGTGGCCAGTGTGTGTAAACTAAGTATCAGGCTTGGTGGTCAGTGGAAGAAAAAAAAATTACATAGCACCTGTGGCCATGTAGTAGGAGCAATAGTGTCCCATCATTGGTATTAATGCCAGGAATAGTGCCCCATTTTTGGTGTCAGTGGGGACAATAATGCCCCATTATTGGTGCCAGTGGGAGGAATGGTGCCCCATTGTTAGTGTCAGTAGTAGGAATAGTGCCCCATTGTTGGTGTCAGTGGAAGGATGAGTGTCGTATTGTTGGCGTCAGTGGAAAGAATAGTGCCCCATTGATGGTGTCAGTGGAAGGAATAGTGCCCCATCATTGGTGTCAGTAGGATGAATACTGCCCTATTATTGATCTCAGTGGAAGGAATGTTGCCCCTACATTGGTGCCAGTGGGAGTAAAAGTGCCCCATCATTGTTGTTACTGGGAAGAATTCTGTCCCACTATTGGTGTCAGTGGAAGGGATGATGCCTCATTTTTGGTGTCAGTGGGAGAATTAGCACCTTGTATCAGTGGGAGGAATAGTTCCCCAAGAGCCAGATAAAAGTGAACAATGGGCCGTAGCTTAGAGACCACTGTCATATAGAATACCTAACAAAGTCAGAGTCTTGTTAACCTTGGTGTTTCATATGGGAAAGTTAATTTCATTTCCATCTTAAAGATGTGGCTGGGTTTAAGGGAAATGTTTGGATTTGGTCACAATATTGTGGAAAAGCAGAGGGAGGAATGCATACGATATGTTCCTACTCTATAGCAGCTGCTCTGTAATTATCATTTCATTGGCTTTATCTGCAAAATGCTTACAGTGTTGTATCACAAACCCCAAGAACACCAACGTATAATAACACAGAGGTAACTTGTTATTTAAGCTATTCAATGTGGGTAACGCACAGCTAAAATGATGTGTACAGCTCGAAAAGGACGTAAAGAGAAGCATTACAATCACATAAAATACTATGTACAAACAAAATCCTATTTCAGGTTAACATAACTATATACAGTATATCACAGCTACTAGTGTCATTGCTTATTTCAAGACAGGTAATTATTTTCCCAATGCAATCTGTACAGTGGAGCTGCCATATCTACTTATCCTCACAGTACATAGACAAAGTTTACTTCTTTTGTTCACGTTGCCCTCACTGCTTCTTTGGGACTTCAGGTAGATAATTTGCTAGGGAGGAGAAGGCTTTCTACCAGCGGCGGCTCGCGGGTTCTCCAGCGTGGCGGCGAGTCCTCTATGTCCTCCTAGTTCCTGCCTCCTCCCCAGCCAATGGCATGGGGTTTTCCTTTTGGCCAATCAGGAAGCGCGTATCGGACCCGCTTCCTGATTAGCCAGGAGGAGGATCCGCGTGACAATAGCAAATTTTCATTCGCTATTGTCACACAATGGGTGGGCTCGGGACGCACTGCTCTGCGCCCTGGGTCACAACTTTTTTTTAGCCATGTGAGAGCCTCTGGCTCTAATCACATGGCTAAAAAAAAAGAAATCCCATTGTACTCCATGCGTCCAGCGCCCCGCATGTAGATTAAGGGATGGGGGGCGGCGCCCCTGCGCCCCCAACACACTGGTCGCCACTGCTTTCTACATGACCTGAAGACCAAGTGTTAAGCTGTAAGTGGGATGTCCTATTAGCTTGGCATTATCTAATGCTGAGTTGAAATCCCCATTACGTTATATTATAGCTTACAAGTCCTTAGTGTCCATGCACACTGGCTTAAAAATCGCAGCTTCTACAAGAGTTTTCTGTTTTGCCTGTAGAAGCAACTCAATGTCATCCTATGTGTCCATGCACATTAGGACAATCGGAGGCATATTTTAGGCTCAGCGTTTAGAGGCAGACAAAAAAACCATCTGATTTGCGTATTTGATTGGATGAGTTGAGCTTTCTGTGTCATGCCAAACTCGCTAAACTGTGTACAAAAACGCTTTATATGAGCCTTTTCTTCTGCCAAGGGAACTGGAGTTTTGTTTTTTAAGCCCAGTGTGCATGGAGCCTTAGATGTGGCTGCAGTGTTTTTCATTTTTCAACAAGTAGAGAAAATACATGTTGATCTTTTAAGAAATGCAGTGACCTTGTCACTTTCTGTTGGGTGAACAGAAAGCAAAATATTCTTATCTTTCCTCTGTAAACTATTAGTCCCATCAGCCCCCATGTAATAGGGATGAACAAAGACAGACATGTTTAAAGTACAGGCTGGGAAACAAGCATGGCTTCCTCCATAGATATAGTGGAGGAGTGAGCGTAACCATTTAGGAAACAAAAGTGTGTTATTTGCAGGATTATGAGGTGAAGATAAAGAAAAAAAAAATAAAATGAAAACTAATAGGGGCACTCATCTAAGATCTGTTTTAAGAGATTATGGGAAGAGCTGTTGCATCAAAGATCTGACTCTAGAATTTTGGGGTAGAGTCTCCCTCTAGCCTTTTATATCTCATGTGGGATCTACAATTGCAGCTCCACTTACCTGTCATTATCAATAGATCCCACTGTGATGATTTGAATTAAATTTGATTTTACATTCTACAGAATTTCAGCAGGTGGCATAATAGTTGCTCACAGAGCGGAGGAAAAGTAGAGTCTCCATTAGGAGATCTCGCCTCCTCAAAAATAAAAGAAACTAGTGGTTAAAAAAAACACTACCGGTTTTTTCCCACATTTTTAATGGGGACAATTTACAGTTAATTTAGAGTCATGTCTTCTGTCTCACAAAACCTGTGGTTGTGAGGTGTGTCACAGTAATACCTGCAGTGTTATCCTAACTGATTAGTGAACCAAAGGAACCGTTATTTCTTCAGAAAGTTTGCTATTTTCTTTTCACTTGAAAACTGAAATGTGGCTAGAGTGTAACCATTCTGTATACACTCTTGTTGTTCATTGGAGCAGAACTCCATTCACCAGCTATCTGGTCACTAACTCTGGCCCAACGTTCCCAGGCTTATGTATCTATTGGCCAGTGGGGCCACCCATCATAGTTATAGGCTAGTAGTAAAGCACACGAGGTCCAGAAACCAAACTAGGAAGCTTATCAATCTTTGCATTACCCAACACCTTCGGGTTTTGAGGGAGACACAGGTTTGAATTTTTAGCACCTGCCAAAAACAGAAATATCAATTCTGGATTGAAAAAACCATTAAGCTGAATTAAATGTTGTATAAAGACATTACTACTGTTTGTCTAATCTTTTACTACAATGATCTTAGATAAACAGCCGCATCTGTAGAGCCCATGCTGGTTTCCTGCCTTCTTCTGCTGTAAACATGTGACCACATGGACCTTTACAGTGAAATACACAAACTTATGTTTTCCCATCAGGGAAAATCATGTGAATACATGAAAACATTTCCAGTTACAGCCACATACATTAACAATTGTTTTTACAGATGGTCATTTTTTTTAAGTAAATCTAAACCCTCAAACCCTTTTTTTTAATCATTTTGGATAAAGTAGTGAATGTTAAGAACTTCTGTCAGATTTATATTTGGTCTCTGTGACCTGTTGGGGAGATTTCTTTTAAATTCCTGACTTGGAGACACAACAGGATGTGAAAGAAGATCTCTTCAAAGGGAAATCTCCTTTTAGACAGTTGTCACCAGAACAGGTTCCCCCATTGGAGGAAGTTCCCTCACCTAAGGTTCTGGTGGCAATTGTAAAATTTTGAATACCTCTTCAATTTTTGTCCAGGGGATAGTGATCCCCAGGATACAGACAGCAACAAACACCTGACAAAGGTGCTAACCCTTACAATATCCCAAAAAAAAATTGTATTTTGATTTACTTTAAATTGCTGATAATCTGCAGCAGACATTGTGCTGATGAACCGAGCTAGAACGTGTAGACGCGTCTTATTTTTATGGTCAAGGTAAACACAGTTACAGACACTTGCATAACATTGGCACTCAATATAACCTATACAGAGCAGTTAATGACTCATACCTCCAGCTGTAATGAAGATAAACACCTACTGTCGGTAACTGGTGTTCGTTCCATCAGCAGTATGAATTGTGTGATAAACAATTTAAATTGAGAGCAGATGGCCATAAAAACTGCTTCTAATAAAGTATATTTTTACTGCCTGCCTGTTGGTTCTGCCGTAAACCCTAAGAGTTCATGGTACCCCCCTCACCATCATGAGTCTAATTTTACTACACTACAGAAGCTTTTTCAGTCCTTCCTGTTATGATCCCTATTTCTCAACAAGTCCAGGTGGATTAACATATAAAATATATAATTCCTTTTGTACATGCACAGACTTGCAATTTTTTATCCAAATTTATAGTTCCTTAACCCCTTTCTGCCCAGCCTCGGTGTTGCTTTAAATGGGTCCTTACGCCCGGGGGCAGGACAGACTTCTCGATCACGTGACCACTATGATTGGCTGTCACCACTCTGCTGGGAACATGCAGTGAGCACATTCGCAGCACAGAAACTTTAGCTGTTCATGGAAGCATATGTGCGGTGTGTGGGCCACCACGAGTCTGGAAGCACACAATATACTGTGTGTATATATATATATATATATATATATATATATATATAGAAAGTGCTACAGGCACTTCAAAGAGTAATGTATTTGTGTGTATATATATATATAAATAAATATATATATATATATATAGAAAGTGCTACAGGCACTTCACAGAGTAATGTATTTGTGTGTATATATTTATATATATATATATATATATATATATATATATATATATATATATATATAGAAAGTGCTACAGGCACTTCACAGAGGAATGTATTACATAATCCTATAGGACAGCCTTCCTCAACTAGGGATCTGTAGAACCCTAGAGTTCCTCCAGACGTTGCTAGGGTTTCCTTGAGAAATGATCAATTTCTAACCTCAGATATGTATTAATTGACACCATTAATCATTTATGTATCTGTAAGGGTATTCTTCCAACTACCACCATTATAAGGGTCATTCTTTTTATTAACCACCAATGTAAGGGGCATTTTTTCTATTATCCACCAATGTAAGGAGCGGTCTTCTAATGGCCACTATTGAAAGGAGTATTTTTTGCACTGACCACCAGTATAATGGGACCCTTATCCCACTGACCATCAATCTGAGTGGGACCAAGTAAACTGACTTGTAAAGAAAGCATTTTACAGAGCATCAATGTTAGGGGGAACTATTTCACTGACTATATATTTAAATGAGACATTTCTCCACTGACCTCCAAAGTAAGTGACTCTAAAATATTCAGTTTGTTTTTCTGGCATTTAATATTATTATTCACAATATTTCATTATTCTTATTGTTATTATTGAAGACAGTTTTGCTGTACAGAGCAGCCTCGTCTGTTAAATATGCTAAATATACCACACATCCTAAAGTGGTTCTAAAGCCCGAAAGTTTTTTACCTTCACTTTAATCTATGCATGAAGGTGAAAAAATCCTTCTGTGTGTAGCAGCCTTACCTGAGCTTCCTCTCGATCCAGCAATGTGCACGACAGCATCGGCTCTCTGGGGACTCGCCTTCCTCATTGGCTGAGACAGCAGTCACAGTCAGACAGCCAATGAGGAGAGAGAGGAGTCGGGAGCCAAGCCACGGCTCCTTGTCTGAATAGATACACAGAGCAGCGGCTTGGGACTGCACCTGCTTGGGTGCCACCATTGCAAGCTACTTGCTCTGGGGGCACTCGGCAGGAGGGAGAGGCCAGGAGTGCTGACAGGGGGCCACAGAAGAGGAGGATCGAGGCTGCTCTGAGCAAAACCTCTGCACAGAGAAGGTAAGTATAACATGTTTGGTTGTTTTTTTTTTTTTTTATTTTTGCCTTTACAGTAATATCAGTAGCTTTTGTTTATTCCTATGTCTCGACTTACCGTTCATGCTAATGTATAGTAAGCTGTAGATACATTAATTATTAGTAACAAAAGTTACCTCTCCCTATTGACCTACCTACTTGAATGGGGTTGTTCTCCAATGCTAGATTCTAGTCATTTATATAGCTCCTCCAGGTTAGCCATCACAAACTCATCTGGTGTTCATTCAAGTACTGGGTGCTCATACCTTCACATATCGTGGTTTGGGTGAGGGTATATTGAGTTCTGGGTAAGCTGTACTGAAAAAAGTCCATGAAGGACTGAACTGGCAAAACTTCCTTTCCCAGGCACATAGCAATGTCTTCCTTTCTTGGGCACAGAGCAATGTATTCTGATTTGCGCTCCCACTTATTATGTTACATTACACTGGCATTTTCCTATTGTACATGTTCATTACACTGTCACTCTAATGCTTCTCTGTTCAACCTTCCTCTTCTACTCTGTTATTTTTATGTCGCAGGAACTTCTTATGATTTGCTTATAAAATACCATACTGAGATTTAGGTCTTTTATTCCAATATTCAGCTTTATTTCTTTTGTAGCCTGCAGACATTCCTCTATCTAGTTAAACGCTTTCAGCATCAGATCGGATCCTAATATTGGAGTGTATTTTAGACTGTTATCTGCATTTTTGTTTTGCATATTCATTCATGCACTGAGATTCAAAGTGCCAAATCTCTGCCCACGGGGAATGCAAGACACATACGGCCCTTATTCTTCATGAAGAACAAATGATACCATTTAGGATGACTACATGGCCAAGGAATTAATGGGTTCGCCCAGCAGTTATTAGCCAAACACCTGACATTCAAATGTCAAAGTAGTTTGAAGGCTCAGTAGAGTATTTGCTCGAAGGATTTGTCTCTTTTTTCAACCTATGTAACTTAGGGCTGCCACCTTTTCTTCAAACCAAACTGAACACTTTAGTGGTGTGCTGCATTTTCTTTCTTTTTTTGTATACAAAACAAATGAAAACAAAATGTAGTACTAATAGATAAAAAAATCTGTAAAACCATCTTTTAAAAATTGTGCTGCACCAAAACGCTTGGTATTTGCTTACTATACGTTTTGCAGCAGGTGAATGAGCTCAAAAGCATGGTGTGTGGTTGTGTCATTAAGACTAAAGGCCCGTACACACGATAAGAAAATCAGAAGTCAAATTCCATCCGACAAACAATCTGCCGATTTTCGGATCATTGGTATAGTGCTTTCGACAGCCGATTATGAATTTTCGGATGACAAAAACTGGATGTGCAGGCTATAAAATGTTTTTTTGTACAGGAACACGACTGATTTTTGTTTAACTACTTCCGGACCGCCCGTCGCAGATTTACTGCAGTAGGCAGCCTCTCCTGCGTGAACCGACGTAGGTCTACGTGGGTCGCGCGCCTGCAGCCAGGGGGCAAGCACGCCCCCCCTACCGGCAGCGCGCTCCCGCCCCTACTCGTCAGCGGGGACTCCGATGCACGGGGCAGGCGGCTCCAATTGCCACCTGACACCCGCGGACACTCCCCGCTGAGAGAGAAGAACGGTCAGCTGTTGTAAACACAGCATACCGTTCTTCTCTCTGGAATGATCACAGAGTGCCTGTGATCCTTCTATGTAGGATCACAGGTCTCTGTGATAATTTCACAAGCCCAACCCCAATACAGTTAGAATCACTCTCCTAGGCTCACATTTAACCTCTTCCCTTCCAGTGTCATTAGTACAGTAAGAGTGCATATTTTTAGCACTGATTACTGTAGTAATGTCACTGGTCCCCCCAAAAGTGTCAAAAATGTCAGTTAGGGATCCGATCTGTCCGCTGCAATGTCGCAGTCCTGCTAAAAATCGCAGATCGCCGCCATTACTAGTAAAAACAAAAACAAAAAAAAACAATAAAAGTGACATAAATCTTTCCCGTTTTTGCGCAAACCAAAATATGCTTATTGCGATTTTTTTAACCAAATGGGAATGTTATATAGCAAGTGATATATAATTGAGAATTATTGTTGTTTTTTTTTTTAGAACTGTCGCTATTTTTTTGTTTATAGCGCAAAAAATTAAAATCGCACATGTGATCAAATACCACCAAAAGAAAGCTCTATTTGTGGGAAAAAAAAGGACATAAGTTTTATTTGGGTACAGCGTCGCACAACTGCGCAATTGTTCGTTAAAATAACACAGTGCCGAATCGCAAAAAATGGCCTGGTCATTAAGGGGCAAATCCTTCCGGTCCAGAAGTGGTTAATTAGTACAGTTTTCATCCAAAAAAAATCATAAGAGCAAGACTAGACATGCTCGGAAACTAAAGAACACATACAAAACAATGCAACACATGACATCGCTTCCGAAGTTGAATTCTGTCGTACGAGAGTTTTCGTAAGAAAGTAACCTCTTCACTTTCCATATGAGACTAGCATGCAACAAAAAACTAAAGAAAATTCATCCAATAATCTGCTTGTGTGTACGAAGCTTTAATGGCACCACTGTACACCTGAAAAAAGATAATAGGATGCGCTAGCTCAGAAGACAGATTGCTGCACTTAGAAATCCTTGAATACTAGGAGAAAACGTGTTAAAAAAATATATACAAGCCAGATTTCAAAAAAGTTGGGACACTGTACAAATTGTGGATAAAAACAGAATGCAATGATGAGGAAATTTCACATTTCAATATTTTATTCAGAATACAACATAGATGACATATCAAATGTTTAAACTGAGAAAATGTATCATTTTAAGAGAAAAATAAGTTGATTTTAAATTTCATGGCATCAACGCATCTCAAAAAAGTTGTGACAAGGCCATGTTTACCACTGTGTGGCATCCCCTCTTCTTTTTATAACAGTCTTCAAACATCTGGAGACTGAGGAGACAAGTTGCTCAAGTTTAGGAATAGGAATGTTGTCCCATTCTTGTCTAATACAGGCTTCTAGTTGCTCAACTGTCTTAGGTCTTCTTTGTTGCATCTTCCTCTTTATGATGCGCCAAATGTTTTCTATGGGTGAAAGATCTGGACTGCAGGCTGGCCATTTTAGTACCCAGATCCTTCTTCTACGCAGCCATGATGTTTTAATTGATGCAGTATGTGGTCGTCTGGCATTGTCATGTTGGAAAATGCCAGGTCTTCCCTGAAAGAGACGACATCTGGATGGGAGCATATGTTGTTCTAGAACTTGGATATACCTTTCAGCATTGATGGTGCCTTTCCAGATATGCAAGCTGCCCATGCCACACGCACTCATGCAACCCCATACCATCAGAGATGCAGGCTTCTGCACTGAGCGCTGATAACAACTTGGGTTGTCCTTGTCCTCTTTAGTCTGGATGACATGGCATCCCAGTTTTCCAAAAACAACTTCAAATTTTGATTCGTCTGACCACAGAACAGTTTTCCACTTTGCCACATTCCATTTTAAATGAGCCTTGGCCCAGAGAAAACGCCTGCACTTCTGGATCATGTTTAGATATGGCTTATTTTTTGGCCTATAGAGTTTTAGCCGGCAACGGCGAATGGCACGGTGGATTGTGTTCACCGACAATGTCTTCTGGAAGTATTCCTGAGCCCATGTTGTGATTTCCATTACAGTAGCATTCCTGTATGTGATGCAGTGCCGTCTAAGGGCCCGAAGATCACGGGCATCCGGTATGGTTTTCCGGCCTTGACCCTTACACACAGAGATTGTTCCAGATTCTCTGAATCTTTGGATGATATTATGCACTGTAGATGATGAGAACTTAAAACTCTTTGCAATTTTTCTCTGAGAAACTCCTTTCTAATATTGCTCCACTATTTTTCACAGCAGCATTGGGGGAATTGGTGATCCTCATGACTTCTGAGAGACACTGCCACTCTGGGAGGCTCTTTTTATACCCAATCATGTTGCCAATTGGTCCTCCAGCTGTTCTTTATATGAACATTTAACTTTTCCGGCCTATTATTGCTACCTGTCCCAACTTTTTTTGGAATGTGTAGCTCTCATGAAATCCATAATGAGCCAATATTTGGCATGACATTTCAAAATGTCTCACTTTCAACATTTGATATGTTATCTATATTATATTGTGACTCATGCAGCCCCAGACCATGACACTTCCACCATCATGCTTGACTGTAGGCACACTTGTCTTTGTACTCCTCAGCTGGTTGCCACTACACACGCTTGACACCATCTGAACCAAATAAGTTTATCTTGGTCGCATTAGACCACAGGACATGGTTCCAGTAATCCATGTCCTTAGTCTGCTTGTCTACAGCAAATTGTTTGCGGGTTTCTTGTGCATCATATTTAGAAGAGGCTTTCTTTCTGTGACAACAGCCATGCAGACCAATTTGATGCAGTGTGCAGCGTATGGTCTGAGCACTGACAGGGTGATTCAGCCCCCCCTCCCCCTTCAACCTCTGCAGCAATGCTGGCAGCATTCATATGTCTATTTCCCAAAGACAACCTCTGGAAAGGACGCTGAGCATGTGCACTCAAGTTCTTTGGTCGACCATGGCGTGGCCTGTTCTGAGTGGAACCTGTCCTGTTAAACCACTATATGGTCTTGGCCACCGTGCTGCAGCTCAGTTTCAGGGTCTTGGCAATCTTCTTATAGCTTAGGCCATCTTTATGTAGAGCAACAATTCTTTTTTTAGATCCTCAGAGAGTTCTTTGCCATGAGGTGCCATGTTGAACTTCCAGTGACCAGTATGAGAGAGGGAGAGCGATAACACCAAATTTAACACACCTGCTCCCCATTCACACCTGAGACCTTGTAGCACTAATGAGTCACATGACACCGGGGAGGGAAAATGGCTAATTGGGCCCAATTTAGACATTTTATTTTGAGGGGACAGCAAATTTACACTGTTATGCAAGCTGTACACTCACTACTTTACATTATAGCAAAGTGTAATTTCTTCAGTGTTGTCACATGAAAAGATATAATAAAATATTTACAAAAATGTAAGGGGTGTTCTCACATTTGCGAGATACTGTATCTACTCTTAATGATATTAAACAATTGCCTCTGCATTCAAATATTACTGGTTTTAGTAATAACTTAGGATTTAAGCTGTCAAGGGCAGGTGCAGACCGGTACAGAGCCCAGTCACACTCCTGTCATAGATGATGCAAGTCTGAAAAGTACGGTCACTAGAAACTTTATTGGAGAATGCGCAGGTAGAACATGGTTCTGCAATGGGGTTCTGTCTGAATAGTCTTCAATAAAAATTAAATAAAAATAGAATTGTATTATTCTCATAATAATTATAAGCAGATGTGAAGCAGGGAGTGTAGATTCTGGAGGAGAAACGGAGGAAGGCAGGAATTAGCTGCCGGAGTCTGCCGACTGCTGAGACAAGATGGGGGCGGGAACGAGCATGGTGCCGCAGCTGCAGGAGAGGCTAAAATTAGAAAACAGAGGAAATGTAAAGGGCAACAAGCCAGGAGTGGGAACCCAAATGTCAGGACAGCTAGGGTCTCAAATCCTTGGACAGGAGTCAAATTTGAGGTTTTAGTCTTGGCTCACACTGTCGTGGGTAGCTGCGGGTGCAGGAATCACACCTGTTCCTGTGCCTGCAACCACCCACAGCCAAAACGTGTTGCTGTATAAAAATGCGCAGGGCTGCCATTCATTCTTAATGGCACCCCCACGCATCCAAAAACGCAGTGCGCCTGTGGGTGCGGGAACCGCAGAGAAATTGCATGGTGCAAAAGCACCTTGCAATTTCCTGGCGGCTGCGCTCTTTTAAATGGAGCAAGAACCTTTTTCTGCATGAAATGCAAGCACAACAGCTCATTCAAATTAATGGATTGCTGTGCTTGAGCAAACCTGGCCCGAAGACCCGTGACAGTGGGAACCAGGCCTAAGACTAAGGCCAGGTGAGGAGGTAAAGTTTTAGTCCAAAAACAGGTTAGGTTAGTGCTGGGAGGCTGAAGAAAGAAAGCCAACCCACTAAAAACAGCAAGCAAATGGTAGGCTGCAGGAATTGCCTCTTAAGGGCTCATTCACATAGGCATCTAAAACAACATATTTAGAAGCATACAGTATATAGTTTTATACACATCTATATGCAGGACAATAGGAATCAATGGGGCCACACAGACAGCTGTGTCAACAAACAAAACATGCTTTGCCTGCGACAAGAAAAAAAGGTCAAAGCTTTGCCCGGGGCCAGACTTGTATAAAGTACTCGAAATTTCTACTTGAGTAAAAGTACAAGTGCTCGATCAAAAAGTGACTTAAGTAGAAGTGGAAGTGCTCGCAGAAAAAGTTACTTAAGTAGAAGTACTAAAGTATTCAACATTTTTTTTACTTAAGTATTGCAAGTAGTTTTTTCAAAAAATTTGTTACTTAAGTACTAAAAGTAAAAAGTACCAGTAGTTTTGAAAAAAAATTTCTACTCAAGTACTGAAAGTAGAAGTAGAAGTACTGTGTTATGTAGTTATTAAAGAAAGAAGTCAAAAGTTTGAACATCATATTGTTTTTTATTATTTCAAATGATTTATTCAAATGATTAACCTGTGTTTGTTAGTAGTTTCTTGATGCACTTTAAGCGCTGTAGCACCATTTATTTGTTTGTTTCATATTTTCTTTTTATTGGAAAGATTTGGTATAGCAGCTTTTATTATACACAGCCTTTATTTTCGTATATGCGCTGATTTACAAATTACATTATACACATTTTTTTGAGCTTTATGCAACCTGCCATCTACTGTTCTGGCAGTGGTAATTTTTTTAAAGTAACTATGCAGCACAAAAAAAAAATATCGGAGTAGAAGTATCGAAATCCTCGGAAAAATGTAGTGAAGTAAAAGTAGAAGTAGGAGAAAAAAAGTCTACTCTAGGAAAGTACAGATACCGCATTTCGGTACTTAAGTACAGTACTTAAGTAGTTCTACTTCGTTACTATACATCTCTGCCCGGGGCCATACATATCTACAGATGTATATACACATACACACAATTGTCAATAAAAGAACTGTACACATTAAAACGTGCATATTTTACGCAGGATCTTCTGTTAGTTCGGACAACAAGAACCTGGGTTCCATGCAAAAAATATGAATATATCCATGTAAATAAAGCCTTAAAGAGGAAGTAGTCAATCACAGGGTAGCAGAAGGTGCGGGCTGTAAGGCTCCATGTATGACTCCAAAGTTGCGCCGACTATGGAGTACAACTTTGGTGCAACTTTGGATGGGTGCAACTTGGATACGACTTTGGCTTTGACTAGTTTTAATGGACATCTGTTGCACACAAGTTGTGTTGTATGACTTTCATGCAACTTCTGAGGGTTAATATTGAAGTCTATGGTCCTCAAGTTGCATGAAAGTCGGACCAAAGTAGTGCATGAACTACTTTGAAGTTGCTGCAACTTTAAGTTGCGCATTTATGAATGGGTATCATTGGAAAACATGGGAAACGACAAGTCGCAAGTGTGAAAGGGGCCTTAAGCGTATCCAAACTCTAAATGTAATATATTGCAGCTTACCAATCCTTAGATGTGGTGACTGCATTTGTTCTTCTATTTTTTCCCAGGTGATCTGGCCAGTAACACACTTTCTGTCTTAGGGCCTTTACACATGATCAGAAAATCATACGAAAAATACCACTTTCGAAGCAATCGTACTAGAATCTGATCGTTATTACACAGCTTTCAAGAGCCAATCATTACAGTTCATGCGAAATTATCCGATGGGACAAGCAAGAAAATTTTTCTTGTATGACACCAGATCGTACAATTTTTGTTTAATCAGCACAGTTGTCCTCTGAAAATACAATACAAATACAATAAAATACATTACATCACTTCCGAATTTTCATTCTGTCGTATGAGATATTTAGTAACTTTAGTAACCTTTTTTATTTTGGATATGGAAACTAGCATGCAAAAAGGAAAATTGTACGATCATTTGTTCAGACTTGTATAAAGTACTCAAAATTTCTACTTGAGTAAAAGTACAAGTGCTCGATCAAAAAATTACTTGAGTAGAAGTGGAAGTGCTCGCAGAAAAAGTTACTTAAGTAGAAGTACTAAAGTATTCAACATTTTTTTTACTTAAGTATTGCAAGTAGTTTTTTCAAAAAATTTGCTACTTAAGTACTAAAAGTAAAAAGTACCAGTAGTTTTGAAAAAAAAATTCTACTCAAGTACTGAAAGTAGAAGTACAAGTACTGTGTTATGTAGTTATTAAAGAAATAAGTCAAAAGTTTGAACATCATATTGTTTTTATTATTTCAAATGATTTATTCAAATGATTAACCTGTGTTTGTTAGTAGTTTCTTGATGCACTTTAAGCGCTGTAGCACCATTTATTTGTTTGTTTCATATTTTCTTTTTATTGGAAAGATTCGGTATAGCAGCTTTTATTATACACAGCCTTTATTTTCGTATGCGCTGATTTATAAATGACATTATACACATTTTTTTGAGCTTTATGCAACCTGCCATCTACTGTTCTGGCAGTGGTAATTTTTTTAAAAGTAACTAGTAACTATGCAGCACAAAAAAAAAATACTTGAGTAGAAGTATCGAAATCATCGAAAAAATGTAGTGAAGTAAAAGTAGAAGTAGGAGAAAAAAATTCTACTCTAGGAAAGTACAGATACCGCATTTCGGTACTTAAGTACAGTACTTAAGTAGTTCTACTTCGTTACTATACATCTCTGCATTTGTTCAATAATCTCATTGTGTGTACCAGGCATTAAGGTGGATCCTTTAATTATGGAGGATAAATGAAGCCACTCTTGGACAGCAACAGTCTGGAGAGAGTAATGTTGGATGCACTAGTAAATTTAGATGGATTTACAGTACTTGTAGTGGCTAACAAATTAAAGGTGAACTCCAACTAACACTGTTTAGGCAGTTACTAGAAACAGTTTATTTTTTGTTTGGGATAAAAGTTTTAACTATTAGAATAAAATCTGGCCTTTATAAGCATCCTTGTCAGTGGTAAATGATTTGCCTCAACCCTTCAACTGTCACGTTTGCTGCACAGCTTGATCTGTTAAAAGAAGTTTAAAGGAGTTGTAAAGTCAGAAGGTTTTTTTTTTTTTTTTTTTAGCTCAAAGTGATTGTAAAGTCTCGTTTGTAGTTTTGCACAGAGCAGCCCAGATCCTCCTCTTCTCGGGCCCTTCTTTGTTTCTCCTGGCTCCTCCCCCATGTCGGGTGCCCCACAGCAAGCAGCTTGCTATGGGGGCACCCGAGCCAAGTCACAGCTCTGTGTTTCCATACAGAAATGGGCTGCGGCACAGCCCCCCCCCTCTCTATTTTCATTGGCTGACTGACTTTGATTGACAGCAGCAGGAGCCAATGGCGCCGTGCTGCTGTGTCAGCCAATGAGGAGGGAAGCCCCAGATGTCCGAGACATTCCTACAACATCGTTGGAGCTAGAGGGATCTCAGGTAAGTGTTAGGGGGGCTGAGGGGGGCTGAGGGGGGCTGCTGCACACAGAATGCTTTTTATCTTAGAATGCATTAAGATTGTGAGCTCCAATGAGCAGGGCCCTCTAATTCCTCCTGTATGGAATTGTATTGTAACTGTATTGTCTTCCCTCTTATTGTGAAGCGCTGCGCAACCTGTGGTGCTATATAAATCCTGTATAATAATTAGGA
This sequence comes from Pelophylax lessonae, assembly GCF_965119305.1. Lineage (NCBI taxonomy): Eukaryota > Metazoa > Chordata > Amphibia > Anura > Ranidae > Pelophylax > Pelophylax lessonae. The sequence goes on along the minus strand of NC_138779.1, from coordinate 87,072,871 downwards.
TAAAAAAAACCTTCTGACTTTACAACTCCTTTAATGCATTCTATGCATTAGGATAAAAAGTCTTCTGTGTGCAGCAGCCCTCCTTAGCCCCTCTAAAACCTACTTGAACTCACATCTGTATCCAGCGATGTCCACGAGTCCCTCGGCGGTCCGGGAATCTCCCTCCTGATTGGCTGGGACACAGCAGTGACGCCATTGGCTCCCACTGCTGTCAATCAAGGCCAGTTAACTAATCAGGAGAGAGGGGTGCAGGGTTGAACTGCAGCTTTGTGTCTGACCTGACACTCGGAGCTGTGACTCGGCTCGGATGCCCCCATTGCAAGCTGCTTGCTGTGGGGGCACTCAACAGGAGGAAGGGGCCAGGAGCAGCGTAGAGGGACCTGAGAAGAACCACTACACAGAGGAAGTAAGTATAACATGTTTGTTCTTTTTTTTTTATTTTTTCAACATGAGACTTTACAATCACATTAAAAATAACAGCAGGTTCAAACAGGTAAAAAACTAAGTTACAGGGGAACTCAGAAAACAAAGACTGCGTTGTTACTGTAAATGACCGATTGCGTCATATATGTCATTTTGGATTTTGCCTTTAGTACCACTTTAAGAAACATGAAGGGGAAATTTCCCCCACATCTATGTGCTGACCTAATATATTCTTGCTAATAATCTGCATCATCAACATGTTGCATCTACCCTGGAAGAAGTCTATAATGAGCGACAGTAGCAATTGTGCTGAGTTGGCTAAAACACACTGTGCTATCACTGTGGCTGCAGGCACTATAACATCACAAACCTAACATATATGTGAGCACAGGGACACCAAGCTAACAAATAGAAGTGTTATATCAGCATAAACAGGCCTGTGCTAGCACTGATGCAATGCTGAACTCCATGATTTCTTTTCACTAGCTTCTACAAAATAAACCCTTCTTTTTAGTTTTTAATACTTAAAGCTTTGTTGAAAAAGTAATAGTCTGCCCTAAATCGATATATGAATTATAGGCAGATGCAAGCCAATTTAATAACATACAAGTTTATTTATATCTTCTTCCTCTGACATTGCCTGGTACAAATAGATTTAATTCTCCCTGTTGTACTATATATTTCTCAGTGGTGGTGATGCACAATCTGCATACCCCACTTGTGCGCAGACTCCTATAAACAGCCTAAAAGTAATAGAAATAACTGAAAAAAAAATAAAGGTTGCTCAATACCAAATGCTAGGGACATTCCTAGGGAAAAAACATTTCCAGAGAAAAGTTATAAAAGGCTGAGCATGCCTTTGCAAATCAAGAACAGTTGGCAAGTGTGTATTTCTATTATGTACACATTTCCAGATGCAGCAATACCTACTCTCCAAATGTCTTTTGATGTATATGTGTAAAATGCACAATCTCTAAACCTTGTTATAGTTCCTATATTGATCACAACCCCCAGACCTTCAGTGTCGAACAGGACTAAATGCTTGCATGGAACAGAACATTCCACTTCATGTCTGTGTCCCATTGTTGCTACCCTACACATCTATTCAACCATCAGAAGTACTGCTATGGCATCCACACTGAAGACCTCTAGGAGGTACCACTGAGAAAGTCTACAAAGAACTACAGACTACAATTGTAAAGTTTTAATAATGTTTATTATATATACAATGCAATTACTCCTGTAGTCAGAGGAGCAAATGGAGTTGAGTAGAAAAAATAGGAAAAATAAATGGACTATTATAATTGTTAGACCTTCAGACGTTTGCTATCGTTTTAACTATGAAACTGGAATTGTGAGGGTAATCTTTTTTATTCTATTTTTCAGTCGGCAGGTGGTGCTTTAGGCTACTTATCACGTTTTCTATTTTCACTTTACCTCCTGTTGTGAAAGGTTTGCTGTATGTCTCTGTAGATAGTTAAAGGTCCAGAGTGGCCATGTGGCAATTTTGACATTTACCGCTCAACTCCATTTGCTCCTCTGATTACAGGAGTAATTGTGTTGTAAATATAATAAACATTATTAAAACGAATAATCAGAGGAGCAAATTGAGTTGAGTAGAAAAAAAGAGAAAACGAGATGGGCTACTATAATTGTAAGACCACCAGACTTGGTGGCAAATGTCAAAATTGCCAAATGGCTACTCCGGGCCTTTGATTACCTACAGAGACATAAAACAAACCTTTCACAAGAGGTAAAGTAAAAATAGAAAATGTGATAAGCAGCCTAAAGCTCCACCTACTGACTTAAAAATGGAATACAAAAGATTACTATACACAATTCCAATTTTCGTAGTTAAGACAATAGCAAAAAACAAAAGTGCATAGATTTCATGCAATAAAAAAAGGTAACGTTTTATAAAGAGTAAGAACTTGGGTGTCAATTCACAATTTCTTATACCAGTGCACATCAGGCAAGAGGGAGAGGCCAGATGCAACCTGCAAGTTGTGGCCAGTAGTGTGGCTAAGATTGGCCATATGGGACTGTCAGTTCCTCTGGCAGGACTGGCTCCAGAAGATGTGAGAGAAGGTGGCAATAGCTGTCTCTCAGCAGTAACTTTAGGAGGGGCACAAGGTGCAGGTAGGAACCAGCAAGGGGGCAAGCCTGTTAGCATGAAATCTATATGCTCTTGTCTTTTTGTTATTGTATTGAAGTTCTTTGGATATCCTCAATTTTTTAGGAGCAGTAGTATCTTGCACCCTGGACTTGTTGACTACCTTTCCTTTTAACCACTTGCCGACTGCCGCACGACTATTTACGTCGGCAGTCAGCCCCTCACAGGCAGAGCGACGTAGTACTACGTCGCTAGCCTGTGAGGGTCTAGGGAGCGAGCGCGCGCCCACGCAGGCGCGCTCCCGCTCCCGCACGGTCACGGACCCCCCCGCGCGTGTGACCGGCGGACCCGATGTCCGCCGGTCACTTGGCGATCATCGGTGCAGAGGGAGAAAGGCAGGCGGCTGATGTAAACAAGCCGCCTGTCATTCTCCCTTGTGTAGGAATAGTGATCATACGGTTCTACTATGGAGGACCGTTGATCACTGTTCCTACACTTCAAGCCACAGCCAATCACAGTTAGAATCACGCCCCTAGGGACACACATAACCCCTCCCTCTCAAAAAAAGTTAACTCCTTCACTGCCAGTGTAATTTTACAGTAACAGTGCATATTTATAGCACTGATTACTGTAGAAATGTCACTGGTAACCCCAAAAGTGTCAAAAATGTCAGTCAAGGGTCCGATCTGTCCGCCGCAATGTCGCAGTACCGCAAAAAAAAAACGCAGATCGCAGCCATTACGCGTTAAAAAAAAAACAACAAAAATGACAAAAATCTTTCCCTTTGTTAGTAAACGTGATAACTTTTGCGCAAACCAATCAAAATACGCTTTTTGCGATTTTTTTGCCAAAAATATGTAGCATAAAACAAATTGGCCTAAAATGTTAAAAAATTTTGATTTTTACATTTTTTTTGGGGAATTTCATATAAAAAAATGTGAAAAATATTGTTATTTTTGAAAAATTGACGCTCTTTTTTTGTTTATAGCGCATGATCAAAAAATCGCACTGGTGATCAAATACCACCAAAAGAAAGCTCTGTTTGTGGGGAAAAAAAGGACGTCAAATTAGTTTAGGTACAGCGTCGCACGACCACGCAATTGTCCGTTAAATTCACGCAGTGCCGAATCACAAAATAAGGGCTTAAGTGGTTAAGTGCTGCAGACTATGAAGCTTGCCTCTGTAGGACAGTGATTTTACAGTACTGAGCTTTCTTTGTGCCATTTGTCCTGTTTTACAATTCCTAGTTAACTGACTAACAAAAAGGAAAAAAAAATGTTTTGGTTAATTTTATTTTTAAGTCCTGATCACAAATTTTTTTTTTTTTTTAAAACTACCACTTATTTATTTTTAACATAGTTGAGTAAACTTACTTTGATGCCAAGCACCAAGAGCGGTCCTAATATATCCGTATATACTCCTTTACCAGTATATGGATAGAGTTTAGAGCACTCCAGGCACAGATGGATAGTGAGTTTGGTTCGTGTTCAGAACTTTATAAAACATAAGTAATTGCGTATATTCTCCTTGCTTCTAGTATCCAAATATTTTGTGTAGTGTGCACTTTCCCATATGTCAGCACTTAGCACTTAGTATGGAGATATGTTGCTAAAATCATGGCATTCATCCTAAATCTTGAATTCCGTATTTCTCCACAATGTTCCCATGTAGACTTGTGAATAAGGAAATGGCTGGGGAAAGCAGCTCTGTGTAATGTCACCTCCGGAGAAGCAGATGGAGATTTACATTCTGAAAGTTTGGGATGAAGAGCTAGCTCATACATAGGACTGCTAACACAGAGCTTATTAGTTATACTTTGTGAAGATAACAGAAGTTTAGGAACTTCTATAATTTGTCAAACAAAATTTGTTTGGTTTGCAGAGCCTTTTTCCACTTTTTTTGCTTAGGGTAAATCTACCTATACCTCCCCTCCCCATCTCCCCCAACTCCTCACTGATGTTTCTGTAATGTTAGATACATGAAGACTCCAACACTTGGTTGAGCAGTTGTAGATGTGCAGAGCTGTGAGTTCAATCTCAAAGCTCTCAATTATAAAGTGACAGGAGAAAAAAAAACTGACGAGTGAGTCAAACTACCCAGATCTATCCAAAAATAAAATATACAAAAAGGCTAAATGCATGTGGATACTCCTCCAAATTTTTGAGTCCAGGTGCACAAAGCCAGGTCAATAAAGACATGGTTTCATAAGTTTGGTTTGGAGGAACTTAAGGGGCCTGCACAGAGCCCTGACCTCAGTCCTAATGAACACCTTTGGGATGAAATTGAACACAGTGCGAGTCAGGTCTTCTCATCCCAAATCAGTACCTGACCCCACAAACGCTCTTTAGACTAAAAATGAACAAATTCCTACAGGTACACTGCTAAATCATGAAGAAAGCTTTCCCAGAACAGTGGAGGTTCCTTTAGACCCAAAGTGGGGGAGACAATATCTCTATATTAATAGCAATGGTTTTGGAATGGGACTTTCAACAAACTTGTATAGGTCTGATAATCGTGTCTAACTTTTGCTCATATAGTCTAGCTGTTTAGGTGGACAGGGCCTTTGGTTTTCAGACCTTCTTTTCCTCTAGAATCTCTGAATTTGGAGCAGGTTGGGGAGTTTGTAAAGTGCATGGTCTGGGAATTTAAGGTGGCTGTCAGCCTATTGTGCCCTTCTTCAGTTGGCTATTGGGCTGCCTATTTGAATTGTTGACTTGAGATCAACTGGGTAAGCAAACATAGGAAGTTGACAGAATAAATACTGTAAGTCCTGATTAGGAGGTCAAACTCAAGTCCCTGAAACACATTGGCTACAACTGGTGAAATTTAGGCTAAAATAAATCTACTGGCTGCAAAAGTTACGTTTAATTGCAAGGCATTGTTAAGCCAGTAACAGAAAGTGGTTTTTGCTGGCAAGTTCTCCAGGCAAGAAATTTTATAAGGAATTCACAAAAAAATGATTGGTTTAACAAAACTGTATAAAGTGAGACATGATGCCAAACATAATAAATAAAATTGGGGTTTACTTGTACTTTAACCGTTTGCATGTCTATCCATGGATGTTATATAAAACCTGTATAAATGGCTTTAAATTTATCTTTAGTGGCCCTTTAACAAACAAGTATCACTTCTGCATTTTGTGAAAAATATGATTTTACATAATATAATAGCTGATATTTTATGCTGGCTTTCATATGGAATTTTCTAATGTACCAACTTTTAGAAAGGCAACTTTAACTGCCAAAAGCTGATGCCTATACAAGCACATTATGGAATCAGGAGAAAAATGATACGTGCTGGATCAGAAATGACATGGCATTCAACAATGACGATAATTATGAAATTAGCTTGAGTTCCCTACTGAGAAACTGAGCATTTAAGATTGCATAGTTTATAAGCTGAAATTCTAGATTCAAATCAGAATTTACCGTAAGTCTGATGTTGTCCAGAGTAATCAACATCTGGTTTGAAAACTCACAACTTCTATACATACAGTATTCGAATAATCAAAATACAGCAACATTATCTAACTATGAAACTTTAGGAGGACAGTGGACGCAGCTGTATCTAAAGAATGTGGTTGTGTTTATGCAAGCTGGGAGTCTTTAGAAGAGCATTCTCATGGTTAGGGTTATATCATAGCAGCCAGCAATGCAAGGTTAAAATTCCATAGTGGGCACATTAGATGCCTCAAGAATCTATACAAAGTAAGACATTTTTAAAAGAACTGTTACTAAGATGATTCCCACACTCTTGAATCAATAGCTATCATTATTGGAAACTAAACACTAGTAGTTACCAGCATAGAGCCCCCCAGCACAAGAGCAATGCCTTATGCTAAAGCACCCCTTACACTAAACTTCCTTGTAACCTCAACACTAACCCTCCATGGAACTGTAACCTTGCTAGTAATCCTAGCCCTCACATTCACCCTCCCTGTAATCCAAACTTTAACTTTACTTCTGTATTTAACCTTAACCCTCATACTAAACCTCCCTGTATCCCAGACAGTAGTCCTCTTTGTAACCTCAACACTAACCCTCAAATTAACTTTACCTGTAACCCTAACTTTAAATCTTCCTGTATCCCTAGCTCTCACATTTACCCTCCTTGTAACCCCAATCCTAACTCTAATGCTACCTATAACCCCAATACTAACCCTCCCTATAACCTAACACTAATCTTCATACTAACATTTAACTCTAAGAGTAACCCTCTCTGTAAACCTAACCTTGGCTATAACCCCAACACTTACCCTCCCTGTAATCCTAACAGTAAGCATCCTTATAGCCCTAACAGTACCCATTTTTTTAACCCTAACACTAAAATTGCCTGTGCCCTGATACTAACTTCTCTGTAATCCTAACACTAACCCTCCCTGTACCTTAAGTCTACCTATAACCCTCACACTTACCTTCCCTAATGTAAACCCATTGCTTGAAAACTGACCTTTCATGCACCTTGATCCTCTACTAACTTCCCTCCACTGCTTTGCTTAGCCTGCCTTACAATACCACGTACGGCAGAAAGTGGACTTTAGCTGTCCATAGAACTGAGAGTTTGGCCATTTGTGCAGACACAGTATGAGTGCTCTCAGGCAAGGTTGTCCCTACAGAGTACTCTATAACCAGACAAAGCCAACTATGCCGACTGTGCAAGTTTATATAAATAATAGGGGTTGGTGGGGACAGAGAGCCAGCACCTGTGTATCAGAGGACACAATAACACCTGTTCGATCAACTACTTCCACTTCCCCAACAGGGTACCAAAATTAGACCTTAATAAGTGGAAAGGTGCCAACAGTCAGTGCCAGGTCCTAGAAGAATTTACTACCCAGTCATACTATACTGGATTTATCAGTAATTTTTTTAAAAGTGCCTTTAAGTTGAAACCAAGTTTCGTTTTCAAACCCAGCTTAGTGAATAATAGTAGTCTAATAAGGAGCTCTGATGCTTTGCGCTACAAATAAGTAATCGGGAAAATTGCTTCAGGAGGGTCCATGAATTTTTTTTAATGCTTTTGGGATTTACTGTGGTACCAGATCCATGCATGTTTTTTCAAACCCAGCCTAATAAATAGCCATGACTGAACTGTATTGCCGTGATCTACAAGTAAGTAGTTGGGATGCGCTGCTTCAAAGGAAATTATTTTTATGATCTAAGTATTTACCTGGGTACCAGTCCCAATGCAGGTCTATAGTTAATAGCATTACTCTTTGTGTTTACAAACCCAGCTTAGTAAATAGCCATTTTGGAACTCTAGTGCCCTGAGCAACAAGTAAGCATTTTAAATTATCTTTATGGTTTTTGGATATTTAACTAATAATATTCTTTGTACTTTAAAACCCAGCTTAGTAAATAGCCATGGCTGAACTTCAATGCCCTGAGCTATAAGGAAGTAGTTTGGATACACTGCTTCGGTGGAAATTATCTTCATGATTTGGGTATTTACCTAGGTAGCAGACCCCATGCAGATTTAATATGAAAGCTCCTTAAATTGTTACTCCTGGCTTATTAAATAGCCATGATGGAACATAATGCACTGAGCTTCAGGTAATTATTTCTAAAACTATTTAGCTATCTAGGCATCTATGTCTAGGGTTACCTGCTAACTATCCATGGTTTGGGTTCCAGACCCCATGTAGATCTATCATGAGAACTATAGTCCTTTGCACTGTTTTCTTCAAGATCATTAGAATAAAGGTAATAGAAGAATTTCTTACTGTGTAAAATAATCAATTGGCAGAGGAGAATTTTCTGCATCATCCCCATATCTTCAGCTTTGCTTGATTTTAAGATCTCGGATCACCTGTGCTTCAGTCTGTCTGTCCTGCGCTCTTGTTATTGTGCCGTTCAGCGTCCAGGTGACATCACTCCTTAGTGGATACAAATGCACGCTTCAACATCTGCCTATGAACAGTCTTAAGCTCTCATGAATAACTTTCAGCTCCCCACTTTTTTTTCTTTCTTTGCTCTGACCTATCCTATTCCAGCTGTGCAGCCTGATCCAGCCTCTCTCTTTGTGGATTGCACTCACAGACCCAAGAACAACTGTGCACTCAGAAACCTCCTCATTTCTCCCCTCCCCTCTCTGTCTTGCTTCAAGCATGGAATTCATTTTCTTGAAGTCTGTACAAGACCCAGCTGTAGGAGGCCGTTCCTGACAAAGGCCCAACCCCAGCAACTTGTTTTTGATCTTTCGTTTTTTATTAGTTTGTTAGCATTTAACTTTTTCCATCCAAGTGCTGAGCAATGAAGAAGACACCAATGGCCAAAAGAAAATGTGCAGCCACTCTGGATTAAACAGGAGTCAGCAGAGCACAAACACCCCTATTTTTAGTAGGAGTTAAAGATCAGATATATACAAAAAATACAATTGTTTAGTAATTAAACTTAAAGCCTAAGTTTAGGTACATATAAAAAATTAGCACAAGGGACAGTACTTGCATGATAAGTGTTCCTTATGCTGACTGTTCTAGTTAAAATCCAACAAGGACTTCTGTCCCCCCATACCTTGGAATTGGTGATCTTCCAGTGCTGCGGGGGTTACCGTCACAGGCACTCATCAAGAGTGACGACTATGTCCACCCTTTCCAACGCCATCCTCAATTCATAGAAGCTGTACTATAGTTTCTTTTAAAGAAAAGTGCTCTATGAATGGAGGAGGTGGACGTTTCATTCATATGTGCTTTTTATTGTCGGAGGCTATAGTACAGCTTCATGAATGGAGGAGGGGTGCGGAGAAAGTATGTGCCTGTGACGGGTCCAGCATTCATATTAATCATAATAATCCCATGCAGTTACAGGGGAATGGGAGGGGAGTTCAGATTAGGACAGCCCACACCAGCATAAGGGACATGTTTTATTACATGCAGGTACTCTCCATTGTTTTTAATTTGCCTTAATGTAGCCTTTATTAGATAATCAGCAGCCTTTAGCTCAAAAAAGCAAAGCTGATTTACAAATGCCATTAAAGAGTCAGTTCAACCAATTTTTTTTGTTTTATTTTGGAAAGTCAAAACAGAAAGATAGGGTTTTTTTTTTTTTTAATTCCCCCCTCCACATTTTTCTACAGAAAAAAAATTGCTAAACATTACTCATCCTCTGCACACTCCAGCACTTCTTGTTGTATGCTCCTCCACTAATGACAATCAGTCCTCTTACAAGTTGAGTAAAGCTGGCCATACACCAATGCCCTGATTTTCAAAAAATAATTTAAAAGCCCTTAAAATTTTGTCCAGGTATGCTACTTGAATAGAATGCCATGCATATGTAAGGTTTACGTTGTGTCTAGATTAGAACATGTGCATTACCATAAGTATGAATCTTGTGAACAAAAACCACATTCACAGTTAGATTTTCAGTTGTTGAAAGAAATTTCTATTGTGAAACTTCTCATCACTATGGTCAAAATGGATTATCGATTTGACCTCACTATCTATTAGAAAATATTTAAATCTTCCAAAGATGAGCATTTTTAAACCAAATTATTTTAGTGTACGGCCAGGTTTCCATTCAGCATCATTCAACCACTTTGTGTGAAGTCAACCTGCAACTATATCTCCTGTTGTTTCTGTTGGTAAGATAAAGGAGTTCCTGGCTCTGCACACCTTCTGTGGCTGTTATGAAGGGTCCCCCCTCTCCTTGCTGGATTTTATATTTACTTTATTATGTGGGACATGGAACAGAAGGCGCTGGAACACACAAAAGTGGATAGGAGCACCCAACATTTCCTGGTGGAGAGGAACAGATTAAAGGAATTAGGGTAGGAGGAGAATACTGTTGGAGTATCCAAGACTCATAAGTAACCGGGGGGGGGGGGAGAACAGGGGTCACTAGGACAGGAAAACTAGGAAAAGAATAACTGAGATCCTAACCATTCCCTACTCTTCTATAAATGTTTAAGCTGATGTCTGTGACCTAATTGTATAGATTTACCATCAGTTTATGTCCCCTGGGAAGAGATGAGAAAACTCTACAATGTGGATGCACACAGCACTTGACCTGTGAGGTTCTGCCCTATTTCCTCTCTAAAACTTAAAATAAAAGAGAAAAACTCTTTGGAAATATCCATTAAAAAGAGAAGTAAGGCCAAAGCTTTTTTGGCCGCACTTCTATTTTGGGTCACAGGAATGCACTTATTTCTGCACTCCTGTGACCCAGAATTAGCGAATGAGCAGGTTAAAGGAGAAGTACAGCCAAAGCTTGTTTAGCTGTACTTCTCCTATGAATCGCAAGAGTGCAGTTGGTTTTGCACTCCTGTGACCTGTTTTCAGCAGAGAGCAGGCTGAAGTCCGCTCACTGTTGGCGTCACAGAGTCGGTCCAGGCTTCTCATCATCACGACCACGGAGTTGGAAAACAACCTAGATCCCTGGACCGACACTCGGCTTAGCCTCTCAGCAAGCCACTGAGAGCCTGAGCTGGCCACTCCCGCCCCCTCCACAGCTTAGTGCTCCAGTGAGCAGATTGATGCAGGAATCCTGTGAATCCACTGCTAGTGCCCGCATTGCACCTGACTCGCAGGCAGTTCAAACTGCCATATGCGAACCGCTGGGAGTGTCAATACAAAATTAATGTCGCCCCCAGATCGGTTTGCATATCACGCTGTTAGTGATTTTCTGTGATATTGTGTGTTTGTGTACTCAGCCTGGTGTGTGGGAGGGGCTGAGGTCTTTGAGAAGGTTAAGGCCAGAAACAGAGGACCCATCTCAACCATTGACTCCTTCAGCGGTAGCTCTACACATACTCTTGACATTCACAGCCATACATTACACACTCCTGACATCCACGCTTTGTACATGACATACTTCTGGTCCCCTCACTCTGTACATAGGCTCAAGTTTTAAACCCTTCCCACTGGGTACAGTTTTACCACACCCACGATTCTCCATGGTGTGCTACGCATACCCCTCATTATCCTCCTCTGGGTGCCCAAGGAGAAAACACTGTCAGGTAGGCTGCACAGAGCCCCATGGTGATCCTGCTTGTTCATGTGAAATCTGTGTAAAAGGCCATTTCTTGCACATTGGAGAGATATCTTCTCACTTCCTATTGCATTTACTGGTCAAGAAGTGAACAAAAGACAAACAGATGGCAAATAAACTGACAGCAGTTTAAACCCCAAAGTTTTGGTTTTAGGTAACCATTAATTCTTATTGCGGTATTAAACTCAAAATCAAATGTAGCCAGATGCTGGGCTACAACAACAGGGAGGAAATATTGATCTTTATTTGCCTCTCTCCCTCTACTGTAATATTAATGTTATGTTGCACCATCCTCCTCCAGCCAGCAGAGGAAGAGCTAAAACCAAACAAACCCATAGACTTCTATGCAAAGTGCTGAGATTGCTGGGAGTTGTAGTTTTGGGCCTATTTTGCGATTCGGCACTGCGTGACTTTAACGGACAATTGCACGGTCGTGCGATGCTGTAGCCAAATGAAATTGACGTCATTTTTTTCCCACAAACAGAGCTTTCTTTTTGGTGGTATTTGATCACCTGTGCGATTTTTTGATCATGCGCTATAAACAAAAAAAGAGCAACAATTTTGCAAAAATAACAATATTTCTCACATTTTTTTTATATGAAATTCCCCCCCAAAAAAAGTGTAAAAATCAAATTTTTTTAACATTTTAGGCCAATTTGTTTTCTGCTACATATGTTTGGTAAAAAAAATCGCAAAAAGCGTATTTTGATTGGTTTGCGCAAAAGTTATTGCGTTTACTTACTAAGGGAAAGATTTTTGTCATTTTTATTGTTTTTTTTTTTAACGAGTAATGGCGGCGATCTGCGATTTTTTTTGGCGGGACTGCGACATTGCGGCGGACAGATCGGACCCTTGACTGACATTTTTGACACTTAGGGGTACCAGTGACATTACTGCAGTAATCAGTGCTATACATATGCACTGTTACTGTAAAAATGACACTGGCAGGGAAGGGGTTAATTTTATTTGAGAAGGAGGGGTTAAGTGTGTCCCTAGGGGCGTGCTTCTTACTGTGATTGGATGTGGCTTTACATGTAAAAGCAGAGATACATAGCAGGACTGTATGATCTCTGGTGTTACACAGGGGAGAAAGACAGGCGGCTTTGTTTACATTAGTAATGGACGATCGCGAGTGACCGGCGGACATCAGGTCCGCCGGTCACTCGTGCGGGGGGTCCGTGAGCGAGCGGGAGCTAGAGCCTCATAGGCTAGCGACGTAGACCTACGTCACTTTGCCTGTGAGGGGCTGACTGCCGATGTAAATCGTCTTTAGGCAGTCGGCAAGTGGTTAAGGTGAATTGTACAAACAAAATGATTGGTTAAACCCACAAATGCTTTTTTTTACCATTACTTTTCTTTTATATTGGCTTTTGGAATTTATAAATGCAGAAATTTAGAAATTGGATGAAAGGTTTACCACTGGGAAACATTTTTTGATAGATAAGTAGAGCATTTTATATACAACTATAAAGAGATCAAACCAAAATGAGGGACAAAAGAGGAAGAAAGAGGGACAGAGGGACTTTGTTCCAAGTCAGGAACAGCCCCTAGAAAACAGGGACAATTGGGAGCTATGCATTCACCCATTGCTAACACTGCTAGCAGGGACTGAGCCACTAACAGGAGGACACATAAGCGTACCTAATTCATACCGCACCCATAATGCACTCTATACCACACTTATTTTAACCCTAGACTGCACCTACACCAACCCTATACCACATTATACCGAACCTTTACTAAATTTGAACCACATCTACCTTGCACCTATGCCAAGACTATACCATATCTATACTGTACCTATATTGCATGCGGGTTAACTGGGACTGTCAAAGATGCTCTTAAAGGCCCCTAACAATATCTAGCAGAAGAACGTCTCAAAGGACTGCCCCTCCCATAATAATTATTCTGCAAGCCTCCTTTGTTACCCTGCCCATTTTACTACTATTCTCCTTTTCTTTTGGACAGTGCATCCTCAGTCTGTTTAGGACTAGCATTGCTGTCGTAAATGTGCTCTGCAGTATAGTTCCAGCACTTGGTAGATTAAACTTTACTACTGTTCCCTACTGCACTTGAGGTGGGTGGCTGGCTGGCTGGCACCCTGTGGTGGGTGGGTGGCTGGCTGGCATCCTGTGGTAGGTGGGTGGGTGGCTGGCTGGTACAGTGCCTGTGGCTGGCTGGTACAGGACCTGTGGGTGGCTGGCTGTCTGGCACCCTGTCTGTTGGTGGCTGGCTGGCTGGCACCCTGTGGTGGGTGGATGGCTGTCTGGCACCCTGTGGTGGGTGGCTGGCTGGCTGGCACCCTGTGGTGGGTGGCTGGCTGGCACAGGGGCTGTGGGTGGCTGGCTGGTACAGGGCCTATGGGTGGCTGGCTGGCTGATACAGTGCCTGTGGCTGGCTGGTACAGGGCCTGTGGGTGGCTGGCTGGTACACAGCCTGTGGGTGGGTGGCTGGCTGGCTAGCTGGTACTGTGCCTGTGGCTAGCTGGTACAAGGCCTGTGGATGTGGGTGGTTGGTTGGCACCGGGCTGCTGTGGGTGGGTGTATGGCTGTGATACACTCCCGCTAGACTAGTCCTGACTCCAGATGAGGCTGTCCAAGGCAAGGGAGGCGGCCTAACAAGGCAGAATGATGTCACAAAAATATCGGAAATATCGTTCAGTCCCGGGGCCGATACCGATATATCGGGGAAAGTGCATATCGGCCACGCCGATGATTGGTCTATCCCTAGTACCAAGTATTACTTTCAGTGATTTCCTGTGATATTGTATGTCTGTACACTCAACCTAAAGTATCAGGTGGGCTGAGGTGCTTGAGAAGGTCGAAACAAAGAACATGGCAAAGAACCACCATATCCAGTGGCCTCTACGGGGGTAGCGTTATGCAAGCATTTTTTATATTGCTGCTTACCAATTCTTGTGGAGGTGGTAACTGCTTTAGTTTTTTTTTTTTTATGCTTACATGCCAGTAAGTCTGTTGTTTTTCAACAAAACAAGCTGTCCTATAGATGTAGCACTTAAATGGTTGAGACAAACCATTTACCATTGACAGGAGTGTTTACAATAATCATAATCATAATTTATTTATGTGTAGCACTGCCCCCTAGAGGACTGCTGGATATAACACTTTCTGGATTCTACTAGGTTACCTGTAGCAACTGTTTGCAGAAACTTGTCACTTTAAAGCAGAGTTCCAGCCTCAAAATCGAAAAAATAGAAAAAATCTATTTTGGGCCATCCGCTTGCTGAGGGTCACCTGAAAAAGAAATGGATGCTCCCGAATTTTTTTTTTTTGTTTACTTACCTTGTTTTTGAAGAAAATATACTCACCTTCCTTCCACTTCCTCCCTATGCGGCCGCGGTCTGCGCCGTCACTTATGGCTTGCGATGACTCCTGGGAGCTGAACGTCATCGCTCCCAGGAGTCAATGCGCCTGCACCGGCCCCGCTTGTCACTTCCGGTGCAGGTGCGGCATTCCCTGCTAAACAGCTTCTGGGCATGCCCAGAAGCTGTGCAGGGATGCCGCGCCTACACCGGAAGTGATGAGCGAGGCCGGTGCAGGGCATTCTGGTACTCCAACCTCACCGAAGAGGAGGCAGAAGAGGACGTGCTGGGTTTAGCTGCCCACACCTGAGATGGCAGCGCTGGAGAAGAAATTTTAAAGGTAAGTATTTCTTCTAAAAGGTAAGTGCAACCCGGGAAAGTACAGAGGGTATCCTTTGTGGAATGCACTAGCCCTGACTGTCCCGGGGGTATTTTTATCTAAAATTCACCCCTGAGGCCGGAACTCCGCTTTAAGTTCTTGGCTCAGTCAAAGATCAGTCGAGGGGTTGTTGTTTCTGTGATTTTATTTAGAACTGGGATGGGAGAAGGGATGAGTGGGGTACTCCAACTGTTAACTATTCACAATGCTGAGGACATCTAACTTGAGAGTGCGGCAAGGCTGCTGCTTCATCCTGCCACTTGAATGAAGATAAGGTAAGTATTGCTATGATACTTTCTTCAGGGTACTTCCCTAGTACCCTCTTTCTCTCTGTGTTAGCTGACACCCGTCCACTGACTCTACACTCCGGAGTGGTCCCCTTCCTGGGCAGACCCCAGGCAAGTTCCTCTGTACTCATGGACACTGTTTTTCCAGATTCACTATCGCCCCAACTCCTGCAGTCAGCTTCTCCTGGACCTCTGGGTTCAGCCTCACATGCACTGGCTCACCAGGCCAACTGCCTGTGACCATCACCACCTGTTGCAGAAGAGGAGGCAGCCGCCACCCTCCTTCTGGGACCTGGCTTCCCCCCCAAAGACCTCTGCCTCATGTGCCCCTGGCTTTTTATAACCTGTCCCATAATGCACCACGTGTCTGTGCCAACCCATTGGGCCAGTTACAAAAGCCTGTGTATCATTGGCCAGGTTTCCTCCAGCACCCAACGTGCCCATTGGAGCTGCTGGGGACACTCCCTGAGACCAAATGAATATGCACTGGACACACTGAGCAGGCATAACTATCAATCTTGCTCCCTGATAAGCAGAGAGCATATAAGTTTTGCCTGTTGCTCTGCTGATAAGCAGACAGATCCAAAAACTACTCTGCCTACCTAGCACCTAACTAGGAGGGTGCTACATATGTAAAACGCAAAAGGAACAAAATTGTTACTGTAACTGCTTATAAAAGTGTTAGCTGTAGTTTGGCTTCAATTTGTTAGTGTACAATACTTTCTCAGGTATACAGTAGGCATATATTGGGAATATGAATTGTTGGGGTAAATAACACTTTAAATCTGGTTTAACATCTAACAATCCCTTCAACACAGAATGCTGCTGTTCAAAGGTATCTCTGTGTTTCCTTTATCTAGAGCAGTGATGGCAAACCTCGGCTCCCCAGATGTTTTGGAACTACATTTCCCATGATGCTCAACTACACTGCAGAGTGCATGAGCGCCATTGGAAATGTAGTTCCAAAACATCTGGGGCGTCAAGGTTCGCCATCACTGATCTAGAGTGAAGGCATTATAATACAGGAGATGTGTTACTGACCAGATCACCAGGTGAAAACAGGGGAATGGGGAAGAAAAAGCCTAAAAAAAGAAAACGAATGAAGCTACTGCATCTAATGGTTGGTAAGCTGCAAAATATTCAAATTTTGGTTTTTGGTTCAATACTGCTTTAACCCAATTTGTCCTGAGAATCATTTGGCAATCCATACAGTCTCTGCAGCAAAATCTTACAGCACCACTTGCACAGATGGGCTGATGTGTTGCACAATATCTGTACGCTTTTTTTTTTTTAGAAAAGGTGCAGATTAAAGTATTCAAGAAAACTATTTCTTTTAAAATTAAAACCAGATATTCATGCAGACAACTGGTTCGCATGGATCTATCACTGAAATAATTCAGGCTGCCAGCTATTTTGCAACTCCTGGGATTAGCCTGTTATCCTTGGTAGGTTGTTTTCAAAGATAAATAAAAGTAAAAAAAAAAAAAAAAAGTGGTTATAATAAACATCACCATACAAGGCCTGCAATAAAAGGTATCTGTACTGCATCTTGACTCATATGGACATACAACTGTGTTCGTTGAGATACGTACATTTTGCGCCACCGCTGCTGAATATACCCTAATGATGTTCATATCTCCCCTTGCAAAAGCAATTAATGCCGCCAGAATGATCCAAGCCTTCCATCATTCAGAATGACTGAAGGGTGAAGTCATGCCACGCCTGCTCCACTGCCACATGACTGATATATTGTAAACATCAACAGCATGCATTTAGTGGAGCAGCAAGCGTGGTAGCAGAATGACCTCGGCCTTCAGTCCTCAGAATGACTGAAAGTAGAGGTCATTCTACACTTGGGCAGCAGCTGCCTACCCATTGTTGATGTTTACATGTCAACCCTGAATTCACTAGGTTGCATAGGGTTCTTTTACGCTTGTAAGTGGGTGCAGCGTAATGCTGTGGCAATAACAAACACAGTCTGGGCACAATGCAAAGAACTTGTATTGAAGTAAAGCAAAAACAGTTCACAACAAGCCGGTGGGAAAAGGCCCAAAGAGGAGCACTAACGAATTCCAACAGCGTGTAGTGAAGAAGGTTTCACCTGAACTTAGAGCGCCTGTTAGGAGGGGCAGAATGTGGCCTGGCCGTTTCGTGCCAAAATGGGAAGATGTCCAGAGAAGTTGTGAACCCTATACTTTCCCTCCTCTACCGGATTCTTTCTCTGCCACTAGTACTGTCCATAAAACACAAGTAACACTACCAATTTGCAAATGCATGCCAAAACGTGGGAGCAAGGACTTAAAAAGACACTGCTGACCCAAGATGGCCACAAAGGGTCACTTGGACACAGTGCAGTCAACTAAAACGCTGGCTCCAGGAAACAGGAAAGCACAGAGAATCCAAGTTTCCCCTGACTTCCTCTCCAAAATGTAATGCTGCTCCGGTTGAGCGCCACCTACAATGGAGGAAGAAGCCTGCGCCTGTCTATATGCTGTATGCATGTAATCGTTAGCACAAATATTTACATAAAAACATGTAACATGGTTTCAAAATCGTACCATAAATGCTAATTTTTCTAATTTTGATTCATGTAGTTGAACACTATGGACCAAAATGGTGTGAATGGGCCCATAGTATACAATACCTCTGTATTCAGACCTTTATACGTTTTTATACTTTTTCTAGAGGCCTACCAAATTGGCAATCATTTTGTCACTAAAGATAATGAAGTAACATTTTTTTTCAGGACAGACAAGCCTTTTTTGGAAATATTTTCTTCAAAATTTTTTTTTAATCTTGTGCCAGTTATCTCAAACCGGTGTTTCTCAAACTTTTTTCAGTCAAGACACCCTTTAAAATTATGGACAATCTCGAGGCACGCTCCAAAATTATGGACAGTCTTGAGGCGCCCCATTCTAAAATGTAGAAACTAATTGAGAGCTGATGTGTTTTTAAAGTTTATATTGAGAAGCTCAGTTGAGGGGGTATAGATTAATATATCTAGTTAAGGGTGCATTCATCCCAGAATTATGAAACAAGAATAACCTGTGAGGTAAGTCCCAACCAAGGACCTCCTCCAAGGAAAGAACGGAGGAATGGGATGTTTCTGATGCTAAATGTAAATCATACAAACGTATGGTCAATGGTGATAGTAAAGCAGGAGATGTAGATGGATTAAAAAGATTTATCCTTTATTAACATATATAAATCAAGTAAATAAAATATACAGAGTGTGAAGACATGTAGACATTCCTCAAGATGCCTAATAAAAACCAAGAAACAAATCAGGTTCCAAATATGCCATACATACACATGTACTAAAGAACTGAATGTAGGACCGGAGATCCCTACGCGTTTCGACTAAATAGTCTTCCTCAGGGGGAGAAGTAGTCCAAAGTTCCTCAGAACATATATCTATATATGTAGTACAGAAAAAGTTTTACTTTAGTTATTGGCATTAGATATATAGAAATGTACATAAGGAGACATTGTATGTTATACACTTACATCTAGATGTGCGTAACTTGAATCAAAGAGTTTACACATGTGGCAAATACTGTAGATCTCCCAACTCAAGGCCCTCCAATGGGGGGAGCAAATCCCGACCCAGAAACCACAAGGGGCAGGAGCACTGAAAGAGCCGGAGCTGAACCTGATGGAGACACGATGGGATGGGAGGAAGGGGTGGGGAGAAGAAGAAAAAAAGGGGGGAAAAAAGGGGAAGAAAAAGAAGGAAAAAAAGAGAAAAAAAGAGAAAGAGAGAAAAAAAGAAAGAAAATATTTTCTTTCTTTTTTTCTTCTTTTTCTTCCCCTTTTTCCCCCCTTTTTTTCTTCTTCTCCCCACCCCTTCCTCCCATCCCATCGTGTCTCCATCAGGTTCAGCTCCAGCTCTTTCAGTGCTCCTGCCCCTTGTGGTTTCTGGGTCGGGATTTTCTCCCCCCATTGGAGGACCTTGAGTTGGGAGATCTACAGTAATTGCCACATGTGTAAACTCTTTGATTCAAGTTACGCACATCTAGATGTAAGTGTATAATATACAATGTCTCCTTATGTACATTTCTATATATCTAATGCCAATAACTAATGTAAATCTTTTTCTGTACTACATATATAGATATATGTTCTGAGGAACTTTGGACTACTTCTCCCCCTGAGGAAGACTATTTAGTCGAAACGCGTAGGGGTCTCCGGTCCTACATTCAGTTCCTTAGTACATGTGTATGTATGGCATATTTGGAACCTGATTTGTTTCTTGGTTTTTATTAGGCATCTTGAGGAATGTCTACATGTCTTCACACTCTGTATATTTTATTTACTTGATTTATATATGTTAATAAAGGATAAATCTTTTTAATCCATCTACATCTCCTGCTTTACTATCACCATTGACCATACGTTTGTATGATTTACATTTAGCATCAGAAACATCTCATTCCCCCGTTCTTTCCTTGGAGGAGGTCCTTGGTTGGGACTAACCTCACAGGTTATTCTTGTGTTTTTAAAGTGTTTCATTAATTTTTTTGAGCAGTGTATATATATATATATCCATACACACAGTATGTAAAGTGACATGAGGGTTGATTAGCTCAGTGGTAGGTGCGTTTTAGTGAGGCATGCCAGGCCAAACTTCAGTTTAAGGGCCCGGTAGCCCTCCTTAACAGGAAAAACAAAGTTCTTTACAAAGTTGCCCATGCAGGGTTCTTCCCCAATGAATATCAGCAAAAAATCAATGTTAGGCTACATGGCTTTGCTTTAACAGCACTGCAGCTATTAGAACTGGTCCCTCAGACCACGGCTATTCAATACACGCAGCTTAAGGCTCTTCAACGCACAAAGCTCCTTGTTAATGCACACAGCTAGCCTGGCTTACATCAGACTCTTAGGGTGAAGCCCTCTTGTCTCCTGATTAGGTCCTTCCTGACTCTAAAATGGAGCCCTGTCTCCAAAATGAGAGCCCATCTCCTTCTGGCTGGAGCCCTGAGCTATTCTCAGACGTGGCTTGTAATGACCCCGCACACGTGTTCACTCACACAGGCTGCAGGTGTCTCGCAAAATCTGGACACAAAATTAAGGGTTCCTTAACACCCAAGACATTTTAGAACCTTCAGACTCCAGGCCCTGATCCAGAATTGTAAAACCAAGAGAAAGCTCAGAACACAGCTTTCACCACTCAAAATGTATACACTGGAGCCTCTCAAAACGTAACTCTAAGAATATTCTTTCTTTTTTTCCAACCATTTTCCTGGTGACAGGGCCTCACACTGTCACTATATATATATATATATATATATATATATATATATATATATATATATATATATATATATATATATATATATGTAGCACTGCCCCCTAGAGGACTGCTGAGAATTACACCTTCTGGATTCCCTTGGGTTACCCTTAGCAACGGACAGCAGATAACAGCATTTAAAGTTCTTGGCTCAGTCAATAATCAATCCAGGGAATGTTGGTTTTTTGTGGCTTTATTGAGAACTTTGATAGGCGAAGGGATGAGTGGGATACTCCAACTATTAACTATTCACAATCTGAGGAACAGCGCTCACTGTAGAATGCAGCAAGGCCGCTTACACTAAATGAAGGTACTTTAAATGTTCCTGTGTGAATATTCTCTTCAGGGTTCTGAAACTGGAACCCCCTTTCTCTCAATGCCTCTGTGCTGACTCCCGTCCGCTGACCCTAGCTTCTGGAGTGGTCCCCTTCCTGGCAGACCCCCGGGCAAGTTCCTCTGTACTCACGGAGACTGTTTTTCCAGAGTCACGTTGCCTCCAAACTCAACTTGTCAGAATCCACTGGACCTCTGTGTTCAGCCACACCTTCAGGTTCACCAGGCCGACTGCCTTTGACCACCTTTCCCAGCTGCAGAAGGAGAGACAGCCGTACCCTCCTTCTGGGACTTGGCTTCCCACCAAAAGACCCCCTGCCTCATGTGCCCTTGACTTTCATAGCCTATCCCAGGATGCACCACTGTCTGTGGCAATCCACTGGGACAGCTACAAAAGCCTGTGTGTCATTGGCTGGGTTTCCTCCACTGTCCAACAGGCCTCCCTATTGGACACAGTGGGGACACTCTCTCAGACCAGATGAATCACACATGGACACATGCAATAGGCAAAACTAACAATCAGGCTCCCCTAATAAGCAGACAGAGCAAACTATATTTTATCTGCCTAGCACCTATCTCTACACACACACACACACACACATATATATATGTATATATATATATATATACACACACACACACACACACACACACACACACACACACACACACACACACACAGTATCTCACAAAAGTAAGTACACCCCTCACATTTTTGTAAATATTTTATTATATCTTTTCATGTGACAACACTGAAGAAATGACACTTTGCTACAATGTAAAGTAGTGAGTGTACAGCTTGTATAACTGTGTAAATTTGCTGTCCCATCAAAATAACTCAACACACAGCCATTTATATACAGTATATTCTGTGTGTTTAGCTGTTTACCTGGAGTTCCGTTTTAAGAAAGAAACTGGTTGCAATGGGCATGTGTATTAATTACTTTTGTTACATTGAGTAGTCTGAACTTTCGGCATAGAATGGCTTAAAATCTTTGTATGACTCATAAAACATTTTATAAAAGAAAATATTTAATTTCATGGTGACAAAGAACCTTGTACATAATCCAGACAATGAGAGTGCTCTTGCTGCGATTAGTACTGTACAGTCAGTATGTGTCACAGATGTTCTATAACCAGTGTGAGTGAGTCAAACCTATCTGCTAATCTTCTAAGCCCCAAGATGCAGGTAATACTAGTCATGTGGAACTGATATACCTCAAATTGGTTTCTCCGCCAGAGTTTTGCAGATACAGTATTGTTATAGCTATCCTTACTGCAGGAGAGCTATAGATCCATTCTGTGTTATGTGGTTTGAAAAAAACAAGGCGACATCACTTTCAGCTGTCACGTTAACCAAACGCAGCTTGTGCATTGCTTCAGATTTTAGAGAACCAAAGCGCAGAGCATTCTGGGCAGAGTCGTGCAAATAGCTCACCTGAGACACAGTTTAGCGCTGTCTGCATCTGTGGAAAAAAAAACTCACACACACACATTCGATTGGCTGGTTTTAATTAACAAATTAAATGGTGTTTAATAAGATGCTATTGAGCTGCGAACCTCTTGGGAAGTAGTCACAATAAGCGCCTGAGTAGAGAGAAGAATTTGAAAGAAATATGTTCACTATTTATTAATATTATTGTTTTTTTCTCACACACAGAGAGTAGAGCATATGAGCATAATTTATAGACAGAGACATTTTAATGCATATTTTACATTAAATAAAAATAGTGCCAGGATTTACATTATATTAAAAACATAAAGAAAATTCATGTAAACAGGAAATTAAATGGAACATGTATCCATACACTGACTTAAAGTGAAATACTTATGTAGCAAGGTTTCCAGGCCTGTGGCCTGATGTGGGCCTGCCATCAGTACCGGTACTCTCTCCAGCCCATGTGAGCCGTGACCCTCGGTGTGACAACTGAAGCAGCAAGTCTATTTCACTTCAACAGATGCAATTCAAAGTCAGCATTATATTTTTCAACAAAAGTTTTCCTTGGTCAGTTGTGGTAGCTAGGCGACCACACAAATTTTTCTTTGTCTTAGTCATTCCTGAACTCCTCCCACTTTGAAAAGGTACTGAAGAGTCTTACTTTAGATGTAGTACTCTGGATGAGGCACTTGAACATATTCTCCGTTCTCATTCTTGACCCGGATGGACCAAGCATGTCTCGAGCCATCCGGACAGCGGACCTCCACCCTATCAATATAAATGGGGTGCCCGTAAAACCACTGAGCCTTGACTTTAGTAAATTTTTCTTTCAATCCCTCCTCTGGGGAGTCCCTATATGACTTGGGGACAAAGAGATAATCCCAAATAAGCTCATCACACCACCAGTCCCTGAATTTCTCCACCAGCAGCATGACCTCCCTTGGAGCATAGGGGTAGTCATAACCATACTCCAGTGCAACCTTTTTTGCATCCAGCGCTGTATTCTAGATAACCTGGGAAGGGTCCTCTGGTTACCTCTTCCTGGTGGAGAAAATGGGGTGGGAACTCTCTGGATCATTTCCTCATAGGCAATGTTCTGATCTCGGGCCCTGGCAATGTTCCCTGGTGGGGTGAGGTCTGGGACCCTTGTGACATAGGCCTCAGAGAACCCCAATTTCTGAACCAGTTCTCCTCTTTCAATGGCCTCCTTGGCTTCCTGGTCAAAAGACACAACAACTCCAGGACCTGGGGAGCTACTGCCAGTCTCTGATCCCCATTCCCACTCTGTTTCCTCAATGGATCCCCAATCATATATATCTTCCTCCACGGACCCATATTTTGCGTAGAAAGATGGGGAATTCACCCAGATAGAGCACTTTTCACCTTCATTACTGGTGCTGGAAGAAGTCACTTGGGGAATTTCTGTCTGCACAGGCTGATAGGGGCGGATGCCGTAAGGCCCCTGACCGGCGGTACTTCTGGCCAGGTCCTTACTGTTTGGGTGAACACGGATCCCCTCCTCCCTATGGAGCTCTGCGAACTCCCTCCCTCCCCGCAGAGTGTGAGCCCATCCACTGCTGGAAAGGTCTCCATCTGCATCATTAGCCTGAATACCCCCCTCTCCCTGCACCACGTTGGAACTTGGACTTGTTCCCCGTCACCTCCTGAATGAGGCCTGTATCCCACATGACTGTAAGCTTCCTGGGACGGCCCTCGCTCTTCTCTGCTCTGAGCAGCAAATAACCACATTGCCCACATTGGACCCACACCTGCACCCTCAGAGTAACAGTAGCACACTGAGGACATACCACTCCCAGGAACTCCCGACCTCCTCCGGTGCACAGCGTGAGCCCGCCTTCCGGTACCATCCAGATACCGGTATCCCAAATTTGCGGGGGATCGGGCTGGTGGATCTGCTCTTGGCTCTGCTCTGCAGGGTTTTCACCCATGGTGGCAGCAATAGCAGGAACACCCTTCGCTCCTCTGGTGAACGACATGTCTCCTTCTTTCACGCCCGAAGGAGGGGATATTAATAGAGTCCCCTCTGCCTCTCCGGATCGGCCAGATGTTCCCGCTGTCTCCACCCTTTCGCCATGTTGGGAGATCACTCCTCCCCTTGGGCAGTCCTGCTCGTGGCGCGCTTTCCTGCGCGGTACTGTAACTCTTCCCCCGCCATGCTGCTGCGCTGCAAGCATTTCGGAAATAGTTGCAAAGCAGACTATATCACTTGCTAGACATACATCCGCCCACCTTAATTGCACTAGGGCCTCCACTGCGCTTTTCTTGCCTAAAGCCAGCCGCCCTCTCTTGCTCGGCAAGAGCAGCATCCCGCCACAGACTGCACGGTTGATACTTCTCTTCCTTGCCACACACGTGCAATTAACATCTTCCATACTGGCTCCGGGACTAGCTCCACTGCCCCCCTCGGCGTGGCCGACTACAATCCCCACAGTATGTGTGCACCAGCCATAAAGAATAAATGTCCCGCTGTCAAATGCACGGTCAACATTCTTCCACATACTGTAGCTTGTGCCACCACCCGGACCCTGGCACCTCTCTTCCCATGCCCCTGGCCTCCATTTTCACCGTCCACACTAGGACCTCCGGCGTCCACTTCTTTGTCCTTCCCTGGACTCTTGACGCCATTTTCACTGTCCACACTAGGACTCCTTGCTATCAGGCAGTTGCTGCATTCACGCATCCTGACACACTTGTCTCCTTCTTTCCACATTCCTGAAAGCAGAATACATCTCATAATCCATATAAAGAGTCTTGGTCACTTTACAGCCTTTCTTGGAGCATTTGCATTGCCACAAGCATCCCTCTCTGTGGGCCTCTAGCCTCAGTCCACTCTCCCTGCCTCCCGCAGTTGCAGTCTCACACTCGGCCTGATGCTGATGTAGCAGTTCCGGACACAAAAATTGTTTTTTGGACTTTTTTGGACTGGCCCAGTAGCTAATGGCAAAATCCCGGACGAGCCCCCAAATGTAGCAAGGTTTCCAGGCCTGTGGCCTGATGTGGGTCTGCCATTAGTACCGGTATCCTCTCCAGCCCATGTGATCTGAGTCCCTGGGTGTGACAACTGAAGCAACGACAACTCCGGCATCTTTGTTTGTGGTTTTATTATAAGTTAAAGGGGATGGGAGAAGGGAATGAGTGGGATACTCCTTTAGGCTAGAACGAATTACAATTGAGACTTTGATCCTCAAAATGCCCGTTGGTGCTTCCTTGACGCCAGCCAACGCTCACTAAGTACACACTGCAGCTTGATAGAAGTGCTGAATCCTCGACTGAAAGTCTAGAAGATCCAGGACTGTGAAACTGTAGAACTCCTGACACGGTTATGCTGTACAATTCACTGAATACTGTCCCCTGCTTTCGCCAGATTGAGGTAGTATGAAGTAGAACTCTGCAAATCTGTACTTGCAACTGACACACTCTATACAATTCAGGGCCCAGATGCAGATGCCCCCTTGACTGTAACTCTTCAGGGTCCACTGACTATGTACCCCCTTTGTAACTTCAGGGTCCTCAACCTAGGTACCCCCTTTGCAGCTAGCTGACACTGGATCCCTGACCCTCTTCCAGAGTGGTCCCCTCTGACTCTAGGCAGACCCCCAGGGGCGATCCTCAGTACTCACGACCTGTGTAGGCTTTCCTGGGACTGGACCCCTCTCGTTCTCCGCAGGCTCTCGGCACACCGGATCCCCTCAGCTCAACTCAGCACTCTCTGGATACTCAGGCGACACCCCGAGATATCCTCTTCCTCAGACAGGAGGAGAGACAGCCGTATTCTCCCTCCTGGGACTCTGCTCCCACCAGTGACACCGTGCCACGCACTTCCCTCCAAATTTATACCCACTCCCAGAATCCTTTGCAGCCTAATCTGCCTTCTGGGGTATTTTAAAGCTGGGTATGTCCCCTGATTGGGCTTCCCACACTGCCCTATGAGAAGCCTCTCGCAGGAGCCAGTGGGGATACTTCTCCCTTCAGCAGGCACATCTGGATGCCCTGACACCCTAGCCAAATAAATCACAGCCCTGCTATTAGGCAGACAAGGCCCACTATACATTTACCTAGCACCTACCTGTAGGGTGCAACACATACAGTAGCTCAAAATCCTCCCAAGCTTTCCTCTCCGAGAGAGGTGCATAGATGATATGTTGATAACATAACCCGTGACCAAGTAAAGGTTGGAAAGCCCAGCATTCAATAACTGCATATGCCTAATTTCTTATTTTATTCCAAAATAGACATAAAATCACTGCTGCCACATTTTTTGGATACCACATCCTTATCTTTATACAGCGCCTTAAAAAATTATTCATACCTCTTGAAATTTTCCACATTTAGTCATGTTACAAGTAAAAACGTAAATGTATTTTATTGGGATTTTATGTGATAGACCAACACAAAATGGCACATTATTGTGAAGTGGAAGGAAAAGGATAAACGGTTTTCAAATTTTTTTACAAATAAATATCTGAAAAGTGTGGCATGCATTTGTATTCAGCCCCCCTGAGACCATACTTTGTAGAACCACCTTTCTCTGCAATTACAGCTGCAAGTCTTTGTGGGTATGTCTCTACCAGCTATTCACATCTGAAGAATTAAATGTTTTCCCATTCTTCTTTGCAAAATATCTCAAACTCTGTCAGATTTAATGGAGAGCATCTGTGAACAGCAATGTTCAAGTCTTGCCACAGATTCTCAATTGGATTTAGATCTGGACATTGACTGGGTCATTCTAACACATGAATATGCTTGGATATAAACCATTCCACTGTAGCTCTGGCTGTATGTTTAAGGTCATTGTCCTGCTGGAAGGTGAAACTCTGCCCCAGTCTCAAGTCTTTTGCAGACTCTAACAGGTTTCTTCTAAGATTGCCCTGGACTTTCTCTCCATCCATCCTCCCATCAACTCTGACCAGCTTCCCTGTCCCTGCCAAACAAAAGCATCTCCACAACATGTTGCTGCCACCACCATGTTTCACAGTGGGGATGGTGTGTTCAGGGTGATGTGCAGTGTTAGTTTTCCACCACACATAGTGTTTTACTTTTAGGCCAAAAAGTTCAATTTTGGTCTCATCTGACCAGAGCTCCTTCGTCCACGTTTGCCGTGTCCCCTGCATGGCTTCTCACAAACTGCAAACAGGACTATTTATGGCTTTCTTTCAACAA
Source organism: Pelophylax lessonae (assembly GCF_965119305.1). Taxonomy (NCBI): domain Eukaryota; kingdom Metazoa; phylum Chordata; class Amphibia; order Anura; family Ranidae; genus Pelophylax; species Pelophylax lessonae. Next base: position 87,045,121 of record NC_138779.1, on the reverse strand, counting down.
TGGTTTTTTCCAGATTTGTGGAGTGCACGACTAATAGTTGTGCTGCGGACAGATTCTCCCACATGAGCTGTGGATCTCTGCAGTTCCTCTAGAGTTTCCATGGGCCTCTTGGCTGCTCCTCTGATGGATGTTCTCCTTGCCCAGCCTGTCAGTTAAGGTGGATGGCTAGGTCTTGGTACGTTTGCAGTTGTGCCATACTTTTTATATTTTCCGGTGATGGATTGAACAGTGCGAGTGAGATGTACAAAGCTCGAGATATTTTTTTATAGCCTAATCCTACTTCAAACTTCATCCCTGACCTGTCTGGTGTGTTCCTTAGCTTTAATGATGCTGTTTGTTCACTAAGGTTCTCTAACAAACCTCTGAGGGCTTCACAAAACTGCTGTATTTATACTGAGAATAAATTACACACAGATGGACTCTATTTACTAATTAGGTGACTTCTGAAGGCAATTGGTTCCACTTGATTTTAGTTAGGTGTATAAGAGTAAAGGGGGCTGAATACAAGTGCACGCCACACTTTTCAGATACCATTTATCATTTTCCTTCCACTTTACAATTATGTGCCACTTTGTGTTGGTCTATCACATAAAATCTTAATAAAATATATTTATGTTTTTGATTGTAACATGAAATAATGTGGAAAATTTCAAGGCACTGTACCTTATCCAGGTCTGTGGCTCAGGAATTTAAAGCATCAGTATAACAGCTGAGCATTGTCATTTTTAGAAGAATGGCAATTATATGTGCTAGATCACAAATGTTTTGTGTCAGGGTGGTGCTGTGGCATTTGATACGGTCCCATTTAATGATCTCATAAAAAAATGTACAAGAAGGGATTAAACCCTTGGGTGGTTCAGTGGTTATACAGTTGACTAAAGAAATGATATCAGAGTGTGGCTGTAAATAGGGTTTGTTCAGAACAGAAACCAGTGGTGTACCACAAGGCTCTGATCTTGGTCCTGTTCTATTTAAAGTGATAGTAAAGTTTGTGTTTAAAAATAATGAACATGATCTACTTATGTAGAGAAGCCCCAATCCTCCTGTTCCTGGGTCCCCAGGCTGGCGTGCCTGGCTCCTCCTCTTCTTGGTGTGCCACCATATGAAGCCACTTCTTGTTGTAATAGACCTGTGGGCTCAATCCTGAGCCACACTGCCTGCACCCATAGACACAGACAGCATGGCTTGTCTCTGTCCCCCGCTCCCTCGTCACAAGATTTGACTGACAGTAGCCGGAGCCAATAGTTCTTGCTACCTCAGCAAAGCCTGTCAGAGTGTAGAGAGCTGCTACAGACAGGCACATCGCTGGTTTGAGTGGGTAAATTAAGGTAAATAATATTTAGGCTTTAGAACTACTTTAAAGCAGAATTGAACTGTATAACCAAAAATGCTGTTTAATTATTTTTTAATATTCAAAGCCAATTCACCTATCCATGTCTCCATGCTTTATTCTGTTGAGAAATCACTTTGAACCTCCCCCCTGCCCCCCAGCATTTCTGGATGTGGCCATATTGAGTAAGGGGAGATAGTTTAGGTAGCATTTACTTCCTGGAATTCATATGCCCTTAGCTCAGGAATGGAGACAGGAGGGTGTGCTTAACTGTCTTCCCTTCTTCCAGATGAAAGAAAAAAACAGAGTTAGTTACCTGGTAACTCTTTTTTTAAGAAGTCTTCCAGGGCAGCATCTGAGAGATAGGCTCCTCCCACCTGAAACAGGAAACACCATAGTCCACCATTATAAAAATGTCGGTCATAATTTTTGTCTCAGTAATATCAAAGCACCAAAGGAACCTTCAGTAAGCTTATGAATCCGCAAACCCCTTTTATATTGTTGTTTAGGGCGGGAACGAGTGCTGCCCTGGAAGACTTCTTAGGAAAAGAGTTACCAGGTCTGTTTCTCTAATCGTCTTCCAGGGCAGCATCTGAGAGGATGTACCAAGCAATAATTACTAGGGAGGGAAAAAAAGTCTGGAACACCTTGCGACCAAATGTCTGGTCCTGACTGGACAGCTGGTCGATGCGGTAATGCCCTGCAAAGGTATTGAAGCTCGACCATGATACGCTCAGGTGTTGCCCTGGCTCTTTCTGCACTTCATGATGCCCAAGCTCTCGTTGAGTGGGCCATGACTCTGCTTGGCGGGGCAAGGTTTAATGCTTGGTAGGCTGTCTGAATAGCAAGCTTCATCCATCTGGCTATCGTCCTTTTCAAGGCCGGCTTTTCTTTGTTGACTCCTTCATAGAGATTTAGTCAATCTCTAGTTTTCTCGAGGGAAGCTATCAGGATCTTTCTTACATCTAGCTTGTTGTAGGTGACTCTTTTCCTGCTATGCATTGAATAATGAAAGGGAGGGAATAACCACCTCCTGAGTTCTGTGGAAAGTTGAAGAGGCTTTTGGTAGGAAGTCTGGGTCTTGTGTGAGGATAACTTTATCTGTCAGAATTAAACAGTATGATTCTATCATGGATAGAGCCTGAATTTCGCTGACTCTTCTTGCTAACAGAAGCGCCGCCAGGAGTACTGTTTTTAATGTAAGGTATTTATCCGAACATTCCTCCAGTGGTTCAAAGGGTGCGGAGAAGAATCCTTTAAGTACCGTGTAAAGGTCCCATGTCGGAGTTCTGCTGAACTTCATGGGTCTGGCTTTTTTCCATGAGAGAAGGAATCTTATTATGAGCGTGTCTTCTGCCAGCCTAATGTCTAGGTGGGAAGATTAGGCTGCCACCTCCAAGACAACCACTGCCTTGCTAAAGAAGCTGAGGGTAAAGGTGATTGACTGGCTAAGCATGTCTCCAGACCTAAACCCTGGAAGGTGGAGGAGCACAAGGTCTCTAACATTCCCCAGCTCTGTGATGTCATCATGGAGGAGTGAAAAAGGACTCCAGTGGCAACCTGTGAAGTTCTGGTGAACTCCATGCTCAAGAGGGTTAAGGCAGTGCTGGAAAATAATGGTGGCCACACAAAATATTGACACTTTGGGCCCAGTTTGGACATTTTCACTTAGGGGTGTACTCACTTTTGTTGCCAGCAGTTTAGACTTTAATGGCTGTGAGTTATTTTGAGGGGACAGTGTACTCACTTTTGTGAGCTACTGAATATCTGTTTTTATCCTAACCATGTAACCTGGTGTACAGTAACTAATTATCCCTTTTAAATAGCTTGCAAGAGTGCTCTTCTAACAGAGTAGCTGTTTCCTGAGAAGTGTCTTCATCCAAGGTTATTGGAATCCGACAATAACAGAAGACAGACAGCCAAATGGACTTTTTTTTTTTTTATCTCTAAGCACAAATACACTTTCATTCCCATAATGCACTGGGAGAGGATTCATGCCTTTTTTCTGACCTGGATTTCAGCTGCTTTTCAGGGTGAAAATCTCTATTTATACCAGATGGAAAAAGAGAGAGAGAAGCAATTCTCAAAGGGCCGGCCAATAAAAACAGACAAACTGATTACAGAAAGAGTCAACAGAGGAATGAGCTACAGAGATGCGAAAGAAAACAGTTACAACCGTGGGAGGCAGAAAACATAACAAACCCCTTGCAGAAGTGAATATAGTTCCTGGGTGCATATTACTGTAAGTGCCGGTTCACACTTATGCGATGCGGGAAGGCTGCAAATTTGCAGCCTGTTCCCGCATCGCAAACACACCCTTGGCAGTTCACACTGCCATATGCGATATGCTGGGGGTGTCAATGAAATGTTAACGACACCCCCAGTTTGATAGCATATCGCAGTGCGATCTTTACAGTTCGCACAGGATGGATCGTACAAGTGTGAAGCACTGTGCGATCCGATCCTGATGCGGCTAAAAAAAAGGGTCATGTGCGACTTTGCTGCGAGTGCAGTGCGAATTTAGCCATACAAATTGTATGGCTGAATTCGCACCGCACAGACGATCGCATGTAATGAAGGAGCAGTGCGCTCTGATATTACATGCGATCGCCGCAGCCGCACTAGTGTGAACCGGCACTTAAATGGATAATACAACCTACCCCCCCGCCTTCCCCCACACACACCTCCCCGCTAATGCCTGCTATTTTAAAGCCTTGTTTGTACATCTTAGTGAGGCTGTAAGAGGTTTTAGATTTTGGCACAAATATCATTGGATTGTTGGAACATTTCTATCAGAACTAGAGATGGGATTTTGGGTTCACCCCTACCCTCGGTTTAAGGCTAACCCTCAAGATTTGCAAACTTCAGGAATTGTAAATTTTTGGCCCAAATGTTTTCAGGTTTGCATTACAAATAAAGAACATCCAACCTTAGATTGTAAGCTCCTGCATTAGTTTGAAAGGCTCCTGCCTTTGTAAAGCACTGCGTAAATTGATGGCGCTATATAAGTACCTGTAATAAATAAACATCCTATATTGCAGTGCATAACCTTTCCATTTAGTCATAAGAGCCATTTGAAGGAATGAATACCTCAAGCCATTTTCTATAAAAGGGTGGACTCATAGCAGCTATATTGTCCATGTGTGTTACATAGTTAATGAGGTTGAACAAAAAAAAAAAAAGACACCAGTCCATCCAGTTCAACCTATGATGAGTGTGTGTGTGTGTTTGCTGTTAATAGTACATCGTATACCCCTGTGTGTTGTAGTCGTTAAGGTGCCCATCTAATAGTTTTTTTGAAACTATCGATGCTCTCTGCTGATACCACTGCTTGTGGAAGAGAATTCCACATCCTTACTGCTCTGATGGTGAAGAACCCTTTACGCAGTTTAAGGTTAAACCGTTTCTATTCTATTTTAGTGAATGGCCACATGTCTTTTTAAATTCCCTTTCACTGAAAAGTTTGTTCGCTATGCTAGGGTCACCAGTACGGTATTTGTACATTGATATCATATCCCCTCTCTTCTCCAGAGAGAATAAGTTCAATGCTTGTAGTCTTTCCTCATAGCTGAAGTCCTCCATTCCCCTAATTTGTTGCCCTTCTCTGGACTCTCTCCAGTTCCAGCACATCCTTCCTGATGACCGGTGCCCAGAACTGGTCGGCATACTGGAGATGGGGCCGGACCAGAGTCTTGTAGAGTGGGATAATCATTGTTTTATCTCTGGAGTAAATCCCATTTTTAATACATGCCAATATTCTGTTGGCTTTGGTTGCAGCAGCTTGGCATTGCATGCCATTGCTGAGCTTGTTATCTACTAGGACCCCCAGGTCCTTTTCCATCTTAGATTCCCCCAGAGGTTTTCCCCCTAGTGAATAACTTGTGTTCGTGTTTCTGGCACCCAAATGCATTGCCTTACATTTTCCAACATTAAACCTTATTTGCCATGTAGTTGCGCACCCCATTATTTTGTTCAGGTCTTCTTCACAGGTTTCGTCGTCCTGTGTAGAAGTTATTACCCTGCTTAGCTTAGCATTGTCTGCAAATACTGAGATTGGGGTGGTTATCACATCTTCTAGATCGTTTATGAATAAATTGAACAGGATTGGTTCCAGGACAGATCCTTGGGGGGCCCCACTTTCCACACCAGACCAGTCTGAGTACTCCCCATTTATAGCCACCCTCTGGACTCACCACTGGAGACAATTTTCAATCCAGGTACTCACCCTATCGTCCATACCTACATACCTTAGTTTGTACAGTAAGCATTTGTGGGGAACTGTATTCAACTGCCTTTGCAAAGTCCAGATACACCACATCTACAGGCTTTCTCTTATCTAGATGGCAGCTCACTTCTTCATAGAAGGTTAACAGATTGTTGGAACTGTAAAAAGTAAGATCAACATGAGAACACGAGGAGTTGGATATGGATTTTGGCTTTCATCATTTGCTGGTTAATAGTCACTTTAGTTAACTTAAATTTGGCTGCTTAACAAAGCATGGGGACATCCCCACTGAGTTGATGCCATCTGACATGAAAAATACAAACAAGCAAAAAAAGGCAGAGTGCCAAACTACTACATCAAATGTCTATATAGCTTAATTCTTTTTTTTTTTTTTTTATTTACGTTGTCTATTTAGATACATACAATGTTTACTTGATTTACATCAGTCATAAATTGCAGTAGACAGAAAAGATACAGTCATCTTAATCATTATAGCTTACAGGCATCAATATTTGATATTACGACGTCATTGTAGAGTTTCTCCGCCTATCCTTGAATTTCAGCGGACAACTGAATAGTCATTAGCCATGAAACTAGAAGATAGAGTATAAGGATGGAAATTTAATTTGTGTGGTTAGAAGATGAAATGGAGGGATTAGGATGAGGCAGGAATAGGTGGGAAGTAGAAAGGGGAAAGAAAAGAAGAGGTAAGGTGAGGTAAGGTAAGGTAGTTTAAGGTAAGGAAATGGGAGGGGGAAGGGGGATATAGCTTTTTTCCTCACTGAGAATAAATATTAGGTAGACAAGCAATATCCAACTTGTTTTAGGGGCCAGATGAATCCCCTTCAACAGTAATCTAGGTGAAACCAATACATTTTGAGCCCCCAAGAATATGGATTGCCTGGCCTCTGAAACACATCGGCTAAGGCTTGTCTACCTATTGTTCATAGTGAAGAATAAAACTGAAGGACATTTCATGTGATAGTTTGGCGCTCTACCTCTTTTTGCTCTTTTAAAATGATTAGGAAGAGCGGACCATTCTGTGTAGGGAGAGATAAGGCTTTTTTATCAATCAGGTAGAAGTTTATTGAAAACCAACAAACCATTCAACAAAAAAGAAAACTTTCCAGAGTCCATATACTTTAACATATACCATCCAAAAAGAATACAAAACAATGTTGTAATATATACAAATACATAGTGCAATAAGCATTTTTACCTTGAGCACAATATTACAAGGGTTATCATCACATGCAGAGAGCAGGCTCCTGCTTTACATTCCCTTTGTCTCTCTAATATCAGGCAAACAGGGAACATAAAGCTTTAAATTATCAGTCTGTCTAGTATTAGGTCCACAGGGGACAATCCTGGTACTGCCAACACACTCCCCCATACCTTTTCAAATTTATATTGGTTACCTCTATGTTTATAAATTAGCTTTTTGCATCTAAGGTTCAGCTGTTCAGGGGTCAGCTGATCGATCCATATCTTGATCGATCATATGCATCCATTATCACTTCCTCCAGCACACCAAGACAGGGCTTTGGATCTAGGGGTACATCTACATGAAATGTATTGTTAATATTCCTTACATAGAGTCCCAGTATCTGGGAAGTTTTTGGCAATGCCACAATAAATGTATAAGATCTCCTTTTTCTCTACAACATTTTGGGCAGGTAGAATCCAAGCGTAAGCCCATAATATGCATTCTATAGGAACTGCAGTGTACATACTATGTAGTATGTATAGTTGTGATAATCTGTGCGACAGGTTGAGAGAACAGACGACACAAACTGCCTCCAAGGCCTCCTCCCACTTGTCCCCCCCGAAATATCTCCCACGACTTTTTCCCAGCCCACCAAAGCAGTATTAGGAAACTGTTCTGAGTAATCAGCTAAAAGCATGGCGTAACACCTGGATATAAAGCCCCTTGTGAAAGGGGAGCTTTGCATCATACTAAAGATTGGGGTTGGAGACATAACCGCATTTGCTAATAAATGTTGGGCTATAAATGCATGTTGTAATTGAAGGTAATAAAAATGCATAGTATGGGGGACATTATACCTAGTTTGCAATTGAGCAAAGGACAGAAGCTTGCAATTTTTAAATTAATACCTAAGGTGGGTCACACTCAATATTCTCCAGTTGGCGGCATGTTGCAACTTCTTTTATTCAGAGTATAATTGACTGAGCCATATAGGGCTATACACTGTGTACCCTAAAACATGCTGAAGTTGTTTTGCCTTCACCATAGTTTTATGCATTAGTCTGTACGTTGGATACAGTCTGTTGGGCTTAGAAAAAAGTTGGGCTTCCAGTCCCTCTGAAAGAGAGCTAGTCCCACAAAAACAGAGCATTACATATATAAGTAGAGTCTCTAATCTCCTCCCTGCTATGGGTTTCTGGGACCATCCCCCCATCAGATGCTGTAGTTGAGAGGCTAAATAGTACAGCCAAGGGTTTGGAGAGGCTAATCCAACCCCATCTTCTGCCGTCTGTAATTGTTTCAGTTTTATCCTAGCGGGACCCCCTTTCCACAGCAAGGAACGAAATATAGAGTTCACCATCCGAAAAATTTTCAGAGGGACCACCACTGGTGTATTATGAAGAAAATATTGCAATTGGGGCATCATGATTATCTTGACTAAGTTTTCTTTAGGGCTTTCTTTTTTAATTGTGGCACATGACCCCCAGGGCATGCATTTTGTTTGACAATTGTTCCAATTGCTCACTTTATAGCCCCTAAAAATTAATTATCAAGATTTGCCCCTGTAGACTTCAATGGGGGTCCCTGCAAAGTTTGCAAACTTTAGGCAAGATTTTCAAAATTGTTCATGAAACAAACCCTGGCAGTTTTTCTCATCTTTAGTCAGGGCTTTACTATAACTGGCACCCAAGACCAGATTTATACTTTCTGACCCCAACCCTCCTTCCCGCCAGGCAGGCTTGTGCCACCCATGTAAATCTACAGTTCACTGGCTAACCTTTGTATCACACTAAGGGCTCAATTACACATGTAGCAGCCCTTGCTGCCCCTCTGAAAAGCAATTCATGGTGGTTTTTCAGGGGGCATTTGATAGGTGGCTGGGAGGCAATATGTTACCTCCTCACCACCTGTGAGTCCACACCACAACTGTGTTCATTTTTGCAGTTGTGGCAGGACCCCATTCACTTGAATGGTACTGCCTGCCAAATGCAGCAAGGGGGAAAAAAAAACTTCTGCCATTTGTACAACCCTATCCAGCAGCTGTGTTGGGTTAAGGGGGATAGTAAGAATGCTGCTCAACCACCTATTTTAACCAACCCAGAGTAAACTAGTCCTTACAAGTTAATGAAAGGGAGGGCTTAGGCAAATTGTTTCTTAGTTTTCTAGTAGGTTGTCTGCAGCCTGAGTGGGGGAACTATAAGCTCAAAATATTTTATAACTAGCAAGAAAAATGTGCAAGTGGTTAGGGCAATAGCAAACAGTACATAAATTCCCCAAAACTCTATGCGACTATTCAGCTTAACAAAATCAATCTGTTAAACAGAATAGTATGGAAGAAAATTCTGGTCTATGGTGGGGGGTCTTGGCATAATTTGCAAGTATGCACATCATACCCCTTCCTCCAGTGATGACAGGTCCAGACGCTGCTCTGTCACCCTTTCCAGAACCCAGGTCCCTCCTATTCATCCCCAGGTCCTTGCAGTAAGTCCTCACCATGGGGTCAGTAGTTCTTGGCACACAACCCTATTCTCAGTGTAAAATTACTGAGAGCATTCAGAAAATTTTTTTTTTTTTTTTTTTTTTTGGGCAAAGCTGAATTTGCATGTCTTTTCTGCTAAAAAAAAATTGTCTTTGTTGCATGTTTGCAAATATAAGAGATGCTACATTGAAGTGCTTTGTCAACTGCAGCCCTACCCACGTGCATTGTTCCCTTGCTAGCTATAAATTGATTTGAGTGGCTGCCATTTTTGCTTTGTTAGGTAATTGAAAGCTAGGTATAGCACTATGAATAAGTGCCTTGACATGGCAGTGTGGCTTCCCATATATTTGCAAATATATGTAAAAAATGGGATTTTTGACTTACTGCAAAATCCATTTCTCCAATGTTCATTGACGGACACAGCTCCTGATCTTCCTAATCATTGGGTTATACTGCCCCATACAGGAGTAGGACACTGGGCAGTAAAAAAGTTTGGCTACACCTATGGGCAGTCCCAGGGGGTATACTCCCTCTCTCTGCTATAGGTAGTCAGTTTTGTTACAAGCAGTGTCAGAAGAATTAAAACTCCAAAGAGGGGTGGGTGCTGTGTCCATCAATGAACATCAGAGAAATGGATTTTTACAGTAGGTCAAAAATTCCATTTTCTCTTTCGTTCATTGATGGACACAGCTCCTGGTCTTCTTAACCATTGGAACGTCCCAAACCAGTGTTAAACATGAGGGGTGGGAACAGCGAAAAAGAAATTCCCAAGGCTAACTATAACCAACCAGGTTAACAGGAGCTCAACCAAAACAAATGAAGCTCACATGAAAAAAAAAAAATACACCCTCAAAGAGGACCAGGTCCTATAAACAGCAGCCTGCAAAACCTTGCGGCCAAAGGAAGCATCCGCAGATGCCAACACATCCACTTTATAGAACTTAGTGAAAGTGTTCACCGACGACCAGGTGGCCTACTTGCAAACCTGCGTCACTGACGCCTGATGACGGAGGGCCCAGGAGGCCCTGAGACCCTTGGTGGAATAGGCCCGAATCACAGTCTGTCTGATCCATCTGAAAATGGTGGCAGAGGAAGGGAACAACCCTTTCTGAGGCCCATCCATAAGCACAAATAGTGAGTTTGACTTCCTAAAAGACTCCATAGCTGCCAGGTACACCCTAATCGCCCATACCACATCCAAAGCATGCAAAGCAATTTCCTTTGGATGTTTTGGCCTGGAGCACAGGGAAGACAACATAATAAACAGGCAAAAAATTTGGGGGAGCATACCCATGTATTGGCTTGAGCACGATATGGCCATATGGTGGGACCAAATCCCCATTTTTATTTATGGATTGTCTTCAGATTTGGTATTAATTTCTTTTGCATTTGCGCGCTATTCTTTTTTAAATATACATGTCTTTTGGTTCATAGCTGCAGCAGCTTTAGAAATACATGGGTACGCTCCCCCAAATTTTTTGCCTGTTTATTATGTATTCGGTCTGACCAGACTATCGAGGTTGAGCAACCCTCCCCACCCCCCCACACACACCTGTACTCAATCAGTGTCCACCATCAAGTGGATATAGGAGGAGTCCCCTGTAGTGCATTTGCACATCTTTCCCAGCAAGGAGTATTATCTCCAAGGGTTAGAAAGGCTGGATTCATCTCTTTTTCATGGATAGTGTAGGACCCACTGATAATGGGGTACTTTGACGCAGTAGTGGGCTAGAGCATGATATGGCCATATGGTGGGACCAAATCCCCATTTTTATTTATGGATTGTCTTCAGATTTGGTATTAATTTCTCTTGCATTTGCGCGCTATTCTTTTTTAAAAAGACAACATAATGTCTTCATTAAATGAAAATCAGAGACAACCTTTGGAAGGAACGATGGACAGGGACAAAGAAGCACCTTATATCTGTGAACCACCAAGTAAGGTGAATCACAGGATAACGCTGCCATTCCGATACCCTGGGCGCAGAAGTGATAGCCACCAAAAAGGCCATCTTCTAGGACAGCGAAATCAGGGGAATCTCCCAAAAATTCTCAAAAGGAGGCTTCTGAAGGACTGAGAGCACCAAATTGAGGTCCCAAGGTGGCAACAGAGACCGCACTGGAGGGGCCTAGTTCCTAACACCCTGAAGAAAAGTATGCACCAGGGAGTATGTGGCCAAGGGCCGTTGAAAGAGGACTGCTAAGACCGACAACAGACCCTTGATAGTACTCAAGGCCAGTTTCTGCTCAATCCCCCAACTGTTGAAGGATGGTCAAGATCCGAGCCACCAAGAAGGAGCAATGATGAACCCCAAGAGACTCACACCATGCAATGTACGTCTTCAACGTTTGATGGTAGATCTTCCTAGAAGTAGATTTCCTAGCTTTTAACACTGTTGGAATCACCGACGCAGACAAACCTCTATCCATCAGCACCTGGCGTTCAACAGCCAAGCCATCAAAGCCAGCGACTGTAAAGCAGGATGGAAGATTGGTCCTTGGGACAGCAAGTCCTCCCTGAGAGGAAGCCTCCAAGCAACATCGGCGACCAGCCGCACCAGATCGAAGTACCAAGCCAGGCGAGGTCAGTCCAGAGCCACTAAGATGACGGGAATCCCTTCTGCCTTGATCTTGCATAGAAGTCTTGGCAGAAGCTTGAGAGGAGGGGCGTAAATTAGATGCTACTGACCCCACAGGGCAACCAGCATGTCTGTGGCATCCGCCAGAGGATCCAGTGATCGAGCCACAAACCTCTGCACTTTCTGTTAAGCTGAGACTCAAACAGATCCACCTCGGTTCGCCCCACTAGAGACACAACTGATGAAACACCTGCAGATGAAGGCACCACTCCCCTTGGTCCAACGCCTGCCAAATGAGATAATCCGCCTTCCAGTTTTTCACCCCGGGAATGTGTACGGCGGAGAGGGCTGGAGCGAACTGTTCTGCCCACCTTAGAATGCCGGCTACCTCCAGAGCCGCCATGACACTTCTTGTGCCCTCCTGGTGATTGACATAAGCCACGGCCATGGCATTGTCCACTTGAATGAGCACTGGATATCCCTGAAGACGATCCGTTCAATGTTCCAGGCACAGGCTGATCGCTCGGAGTTACAAGACATTGATCGGTATTTTGGACTTTTCCAGTGTCCAGAGCCCCTAAGCAAAATTTTTGCAGAGGACACCTCCCCAGCCGGACAGGCTGGCATCCGTGGTGACCACTGTCCAATACAAGGAGAGGAAGGATTTGTCCAGTCGAAGCGCCGGAGAACGAAGCCACAATATCAGGGACTCCTTAGACCCCCGACTCAGCCAGATCTCATTGTCCAGAGACTGCAGAGTCTTGTCTCATTTGGCCAGAATCTCCCTTTGCAGGGACCTCGTATGGAACTGTGAAAACAAAATCGCCTCGAAGGTAAATACCATGAGGCCCAGTACCCGCATGCAAGTCTGGAGGGATGACCATCTGCTGGACAGCAGGAGACAAATTGCAGCCTGCAATTTCTGGAGCTTGTCCAGAGTCAGACCCAGATAGTCCAACTTTGTGGAGGGAACCAGAGCAGATTTCTGAAAATTCAGAATCCTGCCGAACTCCCTCAGAGTTCGTATGGTGATCTCCAGGTTTTCCACCAAAGCAGAAGGAGACTACGTTCGCAGAAGGAGGTCGCCCAAGTAGCCCAGTAATGTGATCCCCCGTTGGCATAACAACGCTAGCACTGGGGCTAACACTTTTGTAAAGACCCGAGGAGCAGAGGCGAGACCAAAGGGTAATACCACAAACTGATAATGCTCCTCTCCCACGGCAATGCGGAGGAAGTGCTGGAGACCAGCACATATTGGAATGTGAAGGTAAGCATCCTTGATGTCGATAGAGGCAATAAGATCTCCCTGATGCAGGTATGCCACCACCGTGCGAATAGACTCCATCCTGAACTTCTGAACCTGCACAAAGCAACTCAGCGCCTTGAGGTCCAGGATTGGACGCACCTTGCCTTTCTTCCTGGGGACTGTAAACAGGTTTCAGTAAAAACCCTGAAAACATTCCGTATTTGAAACCGGGACAATCACTCCTTGAAGTAACAGGTCTTGTACTGCCCCAAACAGAACCTGTAAGTGGTCCAGGTACAGCCGCAAGTTGGAAGGAAAGAACTTTCTTTCTTGCTGGGGGACAAGAGCAAAACTTGATCTTGTAGCCGGACTGAATAACTTTGTGGACCCACTTGTCTTGTACCAAGGAAAGTCCACTCACTGGTGCAGAAACCAGTGAAGATGTCCCCCCACCCCCGATACAAGTGAGGGCGCCCGTTCATGCCAAAGGAGCCTTCTCTGGAGAAGCCCCCTCTGTAGAAGCCCGCTCTGTAGAAGCCCGCTCTCGGCTTGCCAGACCAGATTAGCCCTGAAAGAAAAAACTTCTTATGAGCCGAGGAGGAGGGCCCACGTCTACGTCAAGGGTCCTTTCCCTTAGTAGCCTGCGGAAGAAAGGTACTCTTTCCCCCTATGAGACCTTTAATGATGTCATCCAGGGTAGCTCCAAACAGGCGATATTCTTGCCAGGGAAGATCAGTCAAGACCTTTTTCAAAGTCGAGAGCCGAACCACAGAGAGCCGAGCCACTAGGGGAGCCGCATCCAAAGAGGCATCACAGATAAACTGCAGCCCCTGGACCAGCTGGTCCGCCAGCTCAACAAAGGCAGGGGGAAGCTCCCTCTAGGTCATGGCATAAAAGCTTAGACCACTCAGTCAGAATTTGCGACACCAGGGCAATGGTGAATACTGTCCTAAGTGCCGAACCAGCCTGAGTGTACATATTGCGGGCCACGGCCTCCGCCTTCCTGTCAGCCGGGTCCTTAAAGGCTAGGGACTCTTCAACCAGAATCATGGTTGCCTTGTTCAATCTGGAAATCAGAGGGTCCACGACCGGTGGAACAGTCCACTTCTTGAGAAGGGACTCTTCATAGGGGTATTGCCTAGCAATCACTTAGGGACCCCAAGGGGACGCTTTTGTCGTCCCCACTCTTTAGCGACAATTCTGTCAAAATAGGAGGGGAAAGGGAACACCTTTGCAGCTCTGGATGGCTTGTGAGTGCCAAATGGAACCTTTCGCCTACGTCGCAGCTGCATCCTCCATTTTTAAGGTCTCACGCACAGATACAATTAGTGCTTCCACCAGCACCTTTTCGTGCGCGGTTGCAGATTTGGAGGAATCATCCTCACTATCTGAGGATTCCAGGCGCGTGGTCGCAGACCAAGCAGGATGACCTATGTCTGCAGTGGCCGAATCAGATTCAGGATCTGATGAGACAGATGAGGCAGGGGAAGGCGGGGGGCACTTTTTGCTAGCCCATCGCCCGAAAACAACTCCCCCCACACAGCCGATCGTCTGGTCGCTGGCGGCGCACCCCCCGCCCCCATCACTAGCATAGCACCCTGCCCCTTCCCCAGGAGGTGGACCAGACCACCCACACATCCCCAGCATAAGTGGAGGGGGGGGTAGGATGGGGGGAGACAGAAGAAGAGGGGGTGCATGATGGGAAGGAGGGGAACCTGGGGGTGCGACCATCCCAAGGAGGGGCCCACGTCCACCCTAAAACTTTCAGAGGGGTGGGGGGAAGCAGCTACTCACCATACCAGGAACCAGGCAGGCACCGCTCCAGACAGAACTTCTCGCCATCAAAATGGGGGGAATTTTGACCAGGAGGCGTTTAATAGTGATGGACGAACATCAGCCAGGGCAGTTCGCGAACGCCAGCCGCAAATTTTCTCAAAAGTCCGCGAACCTCGAGTTCGCGGCGGGCCCCATTGACTTTAATGGGAGGCGAACTTTAAAAACCTTTAGGTCATATTTGCAGCTACAAAAGACGTACTAGCTGTGCACAAATAGTCCCAGCACATGGACAATGTCATAACAGAAGTATTGCAATTGAAAAAGTTGCCCTAAATTTTTTTATTTTTTTTTACAGCAAAAAATATATTTTTTTTTTCATAAATCAGCCAGAACTGACAGCAGCCGGTAAATACATTGTCTAATACATATAGGGTCCATTCACACATCTGTAAAATGGGTCCGCATCCATTCCACAATTTGGTGGAACCTTTACAGACCCATTGTTTTTCATTTCCAATCTGAAAAATGAATCATTCACAGGATAAAGAAGTAAGTGCCGGCCATTACAGGCCCCAAAAATTAACCTACATGCGTTTACCTGACAGCTAAGAATGTAGTATTCTGTGGCTGAAGGTACATTAGGCATTCACACAGTATACAGAAGTAAGTGTCGGCCTGTATAGGCTGCAAAAATGAGCTCACATGGTTTGAACTGACAGCAAAAAACATAGTTTTTGATGGCTAGAGGTACGGTAGGCATTCACAGGATACAGAACTGATATCTAACTGTCCCTAAAGCAACCACAGGATACCTGGCCCTAATATTAAAGAGACTGTAATAGACCCTAAAACCACATTGGAGCATTTTAAATGACTTTTGTGGACATTGACAAAGCGATTTCTGTGCGACTGCAGCCGATATCTAACTGTCCCTAAAGCAACCACAGGATACCTGGCCCTAATGTTAAAGAGACTGTAATAGACCCTAAAACGACATTGGAACATTTTAAATGACTTTTGTGGACATTGACAAAGCGATTTCTGTGCGACTGCAGCCGATATCTAACTGCCCCTAAAGCAACCACAGGATACCTGGCCCTCATGTTAAAGAGACTGTAATAGACCCTAAAACGACATTGGAGCATTTTAAATGACTTTTGTGGACATTGACAAAGCGATTTCTGTGCGACTGCAGCTGATCTCTAACTGCCCCTACAGCAACCACAGGATACCTCTCCCTAAGCTCAAAAGATATTAGACCTATACCGAAATACCAGCCCTGAGAAGGACGTTTGTGGACATTGACAGATCGATTTGTGACTGCAGCCGATCTCTAACTGCCCCTAAAGCAACCACTGGATACCTGTCCCTGACCTGAAAAGAGACTGTAGAAGGCCTATACCGAAATACTAGCCCTGGAAAGGACTTTTGTGGATCTTCACAGCACTATATGTGTCTAGCAAACTCTCCCTGATGAGCACAGCAGACCTCTCCCTACACTGGCAGAAAGCGGAATGTGAAATGGCCGCCAGGTCAGGTCTATTTATAGGGTAGGGGGACTGTCCATGTGCTGGAATGTTTCAATTTGCTGTCCTGTTACACCTGACGGCTGTGTCATGGGTCAAAGTTCTCCCCAATGTAAACAAATATGGCCGCCGCGAACGATGCCATGTGTCCGAAAATTTGGCGGGTAGCGAACAAGCAAAGTTTGCCGCGAATCGACCACCGGGCAAACCGCAAGGCCATCTCTAGCGTTTAACTCACAGGCCAGCCCCTGTCCGGTGGGGCTATGTCCCGGCCGACCTAGAGCGGAGCTGAGGTCTGCCCGTGTTCGCTGACCAGACTTTCGGTGACCACTGGATCTAGATTATCCAGCCTGTTGGCCGATCCGGCAGTTGACTGTAGATCTCACAGGAAAAAACCAGGAGAAAAATTTCTATCCAAAAGAAAAAATTGCCAGGGCCAGAGATCCCAGCAAGGAACAAGGTCCTTACTCCTGATTAGGCAGAAAAAAACCTACATATAGCAGAGAGAGAGAGGGAGTAGACCTGCTGGGACTGCCCATGGGCATAGCCAGACTTTTTTCCTGCCTAGTGTCCTACTCCTGTATTGAGCAGTATAACCCAATGGTTAAGAATATCAGGAGCTGTGTCCGTCAATGAACGAAAGAGAAACATTTTTTTCATCTAAATGTTAGAATCTTTGTAACTGGTTTTGTACACTGTAAGCACCCATGACACTGTTCCACCCTACCACTCTTGCTGTCTTGGCTGGACAGATATCTGGCCCTAGACATAAAAGTGGCTTTGGTGGCAGATTAATCTTCTACAACATAACCTTCTGGAGCTTTGAAATAAATACAGTATATATTTATAGTGAAGAAGGTGGGATTTAATATCAACCTGGCATGATACACTAAAACCTTAAAGCGGTGTTCCAACCCCCCCCCCCCCTCCAAAAATTTTAAGTCAGCAGCTACACTTACTGTATCTGCTGACTTTTAATATTAGGACACTTACCTGTCCTTGAGTCCAGCAATGTCGGCACCGCAGCCAGTGTCTCCATCAGCTGCCGTATGCCGCCACCATTGTCGGTAGAGGAACCCGGCAGTGAAGCCTTTTGCGACTTTACGGCCGGGTCCATACAGCGCATGCGCAAAGGGTGCTGTGCTCTCTTACTGGCCTAGAAGCAGGGGGGGGGAGGGGGCCGAACTTCTGACGTACCTCGCTACGACGAGGTCCGACAGATTGTGGGGAAAGGTACCTGTCAAAAACAGGTACCCGCTCCCACCTCCCCCCGAAAGGTGCCAAATGTGGCACAGGAGGGCGGGAGAAGACAGATAAGTGGAACTCTGCTTTACCATGAACCTGTGCTTAAGTGGGCCCTATGAGGCTATATTACCTGTGGCTTTGCTCATGTAGGGTTCCCCTAATTGCCTTATTCCTCTTCTACCCATACTCACTTTGCCTTTGCACCGCCACAGTGAAAGTGAAAAACGCAGTTGTCAAGCTATAGCAACACAGTGGAAACTCTTCTTTCTTTCACACACATGAAAATTAAAGATTTATACATGAGGTTGGCTTTCTCTGACTATGATCGCTGGATTTACTGATCTTTTTGACAGCACTTATCAGTTTTGGTATGTAATTTTTTTTTGTGTTCAAAGTCTCACGTTGCCCATGTTGGTAGCAGGTTTTCTATGAGTCAGATTGACATCAGGTTCTTCTCCTTGCTTTCAACTCTGGAATTTTATTCCCCCTATTCAGAGACTGGATAATTGAGGCCAGCCAAGGCAGGTAACCATAAAAGCAATCTTGGCCTTAGTGTAAGGAGCTTAGCGCATTGCACTGAAACAGCAGATGAGAATGGAGTGATTGAACAGATGTTTCCAATTCAGTGCTGTGCAGAGTATTGGATTTGATAGGCTCTTCTAACCTGGCAGCAAAAAAAAATGTAAAAATACATAAACAATGAAATCTGTACTCTGACTTATTCATGCCATATAGTTATCCCATGTTAATGTATGTTACAGCACATATTTTGCTAGCCGTGGTTGCCAAGCTTTACAGAGAACATGAAGGGGCAGATGGTTTGCACATCAGCGGTAATGAGCAGAGGCCACAATCCCTTTGTCGACTTCAGCCAGTGCCTCATACTCTTCAACTAATGACACGTTATATAGCGGTACATATCCTCCATTGTTTTACAGGGCCAACATCATACCGACTTCTATACTTTAAATAAAGACATAAATCTCACATCCGGACATATGGGAAGCAACTATTTCTTTTCTTCTTTGAATCATTTTTTTTAGCAGGCATCTGGTGTGTGTTATTGTGGAGCACCTGTTACTAGGACTAGGTTAGGCAAAGGAGGCAGCTGCTTAGTGGACAGAAATCTCTCAGAGCATTAAATTTAGCCTGCTCCAGAACCTGAAATTCAGTGACTGGAAAAGTCTTCACTGCCAGTCCTAAGGCCTTATCCACACTGGATGTTATCAAAACGTCAGTAGAAAACTGTAGCTGTAGAAGGAATTTTTCAGCCTTTTTGCAATAGTGTTTTTTAGCATTTTTTTTAGCTGTAGCATTTTTTAGCAAAACTATACTCCCACAAAAGCTTATGGCTCAAAAACGTTGATAAATGCCGAACAGCTGCGTTTTTAAGCTTTTATCAGATTTAGAGTTTTTTTACAGCTGAAAAATGCCTCCTAAAACCCACTAGTTCTGGGGTTTTTTTCGAGCCAGAATACGCCCCTGACAAAAACTGCTGATAACAGCCAGTGTGTGCATGGTCACATAGGAAATCATGCTGGGGAGTTTATTGGCTGCAGAAAAAAAAGATCTGATGCCAAAAACAGCATCTGTTAAAACGTCCAGTGTGCATGAGGTCTAAGTACATAGGTAAGAAGGGAGAGGTCATCATGCTATTCTACACTGGGCTGGCAATCTCTGCATCATCCCTGTGAGTGTGGGTGGGAAATACTGCATTCATGTCATACATACAGCAGTGCTTGGGACAAGAGCCTCCTGGCTGACTCCACTGTAGACATGTCATTCCCATCAGGAAAAGCTGCCATGTGACAATGTTGGAATGATTTTGCGGTCAACTGCAATCGATTGCAAAAAGAACATCAGCAGAGAATGCTATTCCAACAACATTTAGAATCCCCTTGACATATACGGTATCTCACAAAAGTGAGTACACCCCTCACATTTTTGTATATATTTTATTATAACTTTTCATGGGACAACACTGAAGAAATTGCACTTTGCTACCATGTAAAGTAGTGAGTGTACAGCTTGTATAACAGTGTACATTTTCTGTCCCCTCAAACTAACTCAACACACAGCCGTTAATGTCTAAACCGCTGGCATCAAAAGTGAGTACACCCCTAAGTAAAAAAGTCTAAATTTGGCCCAAAGTGTCAATATTTTGTGCGGTCACTGTTATTTTCCAGCACTGACTTAACACTCTTGGGCATGGAGTTCACCAGAGCATTACAGGTTGCCACTGGAGCCCTCTTCTACTCTTCCATGAAGACATCACGAAGCTGGTGGATGTTAGAGACCTTGCGCACCTTCACCTTCCATTTGAGGATGCCCCACAGATGCCCAACAGGGTTTAGGACTGGAGACATGCTTGGCCACTCCATCACCTTTACCCTCAGCTTCATTAGCAAGGCAGTGGTCATCTTGGAGGTGTTTGGGGTTGTTATGTTGGAATACTGCCCTGCGGCCCAGTCTCCGAAGGGAGGGGATAATTCTCTGCTTCAGTATGTCACAGTACATGTTGGCATTCATGGTTCCCTCAATGAAATGTAGCTCCCTTGAGCTGGCAGCACTCATACAGCCCCAGACCATGGCACTCCCACCACAATGCTTGACTGTAGGCAAGACACACTTGTCTTTTTACTCCTCACCTGGTTGCCGCCGAACACGCTTGACACCAAATAAGTTTATCTTAGTCTCATCAGACCACAGGACATGGTTCCAGTAATCCAGGCCCTTAGTCTGCTTGTCTTCAGCAAACTGTTTGCGGGCTTTCTTGTGCATAATCTTTAGAAGAGGCTTCCTTCTGGGATGACAGCAATGCAGACTAAGTTGATGCAGTGTGCGACGTACGGTTTGAGCACTGAGAGGCTCTGGATATGACGCGGAGCCAGTCAGTATTTTTACTGGCAGCCAGTAAAAAATGGGCAATTTTCTCCTGCCAGTAAATGCCAGTGAAAGGAATAGGCTGGCAGTAAAAAAATATGGCTGTGACGCTCGGGTTGGAACTGTGCATGCGATTTTTTGGTCTGGAGCTGGCCAAGACCATCCAAGTGCCTGCTACAGTGTGTTCAGGCAGCGCCAGCGGGGGGGGGGGGGGGGGGGGGGAACGTCTGGCAGAGGCGGTGCCAGTAATTTTTGGGTGTCGTGTCAGTAAATTTCAATCTGGTAGGTTGGCAACACTGCGCTGAGCACGTGCACTTAACTTCTTTGGTCAACCATGACAAGGCCTGTTCTGAGTGAAACCTGTTCTGTAAAACCGCAGTATGGTCTTGGCCACCGTGCTGCAGCTCAGTTTCAGGGTCTTGGCAATCTTCTTATAGCCTTGGCCATCTTTATGTAGAGCAACAATTATTTTTTCAGATCGTCAGAGAGTTCTTTGGCATGGGGTGCCATGTTGAACTTCCAGTGACCAGTATGAGAGAGTGAGAGCAATAACACCAAATTTAACATACCTGCTTTCCATTCATACCTGAGGCCTTGTAACACTAACCGGGAAGGGAAATGGCTAATTGGGCCCAATTTGGACATTTTCACTTAGGGGTGTACTCACTTTTGTTGCTAGCAGTTTAGACATTAATAACTGTGTGTTAAGTAATTTTGAGGGGACAGCAAATTTACACTGTTATTCAGGCTGTACACTCATTACTTTACATTGTAGCAAAGTGTCTTTTCTTCAGTGTTGTCACATGAACAGATATAATAAAATATTTACAAAAATGTGAGGGGTGTACTCACTTCTGTATATTTCTATTGTTTGAAAACAATCATTTTTGTTACCAGAATATTGGAATCACTGATGAGGGAACAACAAATAATTCTGACGCAGCAGAGTGGAGGATGAAACTCATTCTGTCCTGGGGAATTTATCAGTCCACTCAATGTATAGTGAATTAGTAAAGGGAATTCTGGCCAGATTGGGCAAAGTGCCAATCTGTCCCCAGAACAGAATGAGTTTCACCCTCCACTCTGCGTCAGAATTTTTTGTTGTTCCCTCGTCATTGACTCCAATATTCTGGGAAAAATTATTGTTTTCAAACAATAGAAATATATATGTCAAGGGGATTCTAAATGTTGTTGGAATAGCATTCTCTGCTGATGCTCATTTTGCGATTGATTGCAGTTGACCGCAAAATCATTCCAACATTGTCACATGGCAGCTCTTCCTGCTGGTGATGTCATCTCTACAGTGCAGTCAGCCAGGAGGCTCTTGTCCCAAGCACTGATGTATGTATGACATGAATGAAGTATTTCCCACCCATACTGACAGGGGTGATACACAGATTGCCAGCACAGTATAGAATAGCATGATGACCTTTCCCTGCTTACCTGTGTACTTAGGATTGGCAGTGAAGATTTTTCCAGTCTTTGAATTTCAGGTTCTAGAGCAGGCTAAATTTAATGCTCTGATTGATTGCTGTCCACTAAGCAGCTGCCTCCTTTGCCTAACCTAGTTTAATATTCAATTCATGATCGCAACCAGTGATGTGCGGATTGTTTTTCTCAAACTGGGATCTGCTTCCTATTGGAAATGATCTGCTATGACTGCATGCTTACTGTGGATAAATGGTCAAACTGATCCCATCATTTGTGAACTAGTCAAAAGGTCCTTGGGATCCGTTATCAACTAGCTTAGCGGTATTGGATGCCCAAGATCCACGATGAACACTCTCAGATCAGCTATGAGGAGGACCCAGTGGGAATTATGGAGTGCAATTCCCTATAACATCACTGCTTTCCAAGGGGGTACCATACTTAGGGTTTATCCTGATCATCCAGTCATAGCAGATCATATCCAATTGGGAGCAGAACCCAGTTGGAAAAATCAATCCACACATTATTGGTTGCGATCATCATTTAGCTTGATCAATTTTTATGAAAAAAAAAAAAAAAAAAAGACACTTCCACATATTGATAAGATTATTTACAATAAAGTGAACCTGTTGCTGTGCCGGGAAAAACAAAAGTTTAAATTAATGGTGGCCCTGTCATCAGCTTATACTCGCCTTCCCTTCATACCACCACTATTCCTTTTAGGTGGTGGGAGCTAAGAAAAATTATGTCTGGTGTCAGTGATGGGAATAACGGCGCTATAAATAAACGGCGTTACTAACATCGTTACTTTTTTCAGTAACGAGTAATTATAAATCGAAATACTGTTTTCCCCGTTACAAAGCCGTTACCTTTTAAAATGCGGCATTACTGACTCAGGACAATTAGGCAGACTTCAAAACATCAGAAAGAGGATTGTAATTGTTGTATGTATATGTATAGGTTGTCTTTAGTAAAAGAGCTCTCGTCTACTACTAGAGGGTAGTAGAAAATCATCATGCATATGAACGCATCTCTATGATCCCCCGCTGTCGAGATCAACATCCGTTGGGGACGTCATCTCCAGGCTCTTGACCTTTCCCCTGTCCACTCCTTGGTCCTGGTGTACAGCGCTTCTGGAGGCCATTCACCAAGAGCTACCATACCCCTCCCACAGCCATCAGGCCATATTGGAAAATGCCGTGGGATTGCCTCAATTTTGGCCATCCATCAGGCCATATTGGCAAATGGACTCACAACCTACAGCGAGTGTCCATTCCATCTCACAGTCAGTAGAGAGTGCATATCAAGGCCATGTACCCATGTCATGGTGTGAACCAACTTTTTATGGTCTTAAATAAAAATATTGTTAATATGGAAGCCTCATCATCTCCAGCACCTTCATTGAACCATTATTATTTAAAGTCCTTTGAGAGAATTTTTTGTGTTACTGTTCAGTTCACACACACGCACAGACACAGTCGCATACACCAATGGCCAGGAGTCAGAGCGATGGCAAATCCAATGAGTTCAAAGGTAGCTGTCACAAACCTGGTCCTGAAGCCAAAATGCTGAGAGGACTCTCCTTGCGGCTAGGTGCTCGGCGTCCCTGAAGTTGGAAACAGGGAACACAAAGCCCAAAGAAGCAGGGATTGCCGGCTTTGTCACGGATGAGAGATGCAGGTGTGGATAACTCTCCGCAGGTGGATACCAGATGAGGTGAGCAGTAGAACCCAGTGGAGCTGATGATGGTGCAGACTGCACACAGCAGGAAACAGATTGTAGTGGCTCCAGTAAGCTGGATATGGCAAATAGGTATTGCAGGCTGGAGCAACAGGTAAGTACTGCAGGTGGGTACAGCAGGCTGGGTACTGCAGGTAGGCACCAGGGTGGATCACAGCAGACAGGGTGAAGCAGGAAACGTAGTCAGAGATGGATGCCAAGGTCAGTAAGCCAGTAGTCAGCAGACAGAAGAGCAGGGACGTGGTCAGGCAAGCCGAAGTCATACACAGGACTAGAGACAAGAGCAGATCTGTGGGCTATCCGAGGTCAGAGCTAGGGGAATGACAAGAGGTATCCAAAGGCAGGCCGGGTCGGTAACAGATGATCAGAAGCATAAGCACACACACAGGAACAGGAAGCAGGAAGCTGAAGATCAGTCAGCAATGTCCTTGTGCTGCAGTCCCTCTTTTAAAGGCCAGAGGGCGCCAAGATCTGACAAGCATTGCATGAGCCAGCACACACACGTCTTTGCCGTAGTGAACGTGCGATCACAATACATGTGCGCGCATTTGTGCGAGTGCGGCCATATTGGAAATTGGCCACCATGCCAGGCCTACGGGCAACTCTCCTCTGGCTAGTCTCCTGACAGTAGCTTTCGTAAACTGGAAGTATAAGCACTACTTTTCCCTAGTTGAGGTGAGAGGCAAGAATGTTTACGTAACGTGCAACTTATGCACAGGAAATAAGAGTTTCTCCATGTCGGTGGCAAGTAATTCAAATCTAATGAAGCACCTCACATCGTCACATGCCACCACAAAACTAGTGGCCAAGAATGCAGCTGATAACGTGAGCTCCTCCAAAGGAGGAGATGGAGCCAATACATCAAAGCAACTGAAACTTTGATTTTTGACCACTGCAAACTCTTATAACTCAGACAGAATTAAACAAAATAATTTCCAGAAATATAGTTGAGGAGATGCTGCCATGGTCGACAGTTGAGTCGGATACCTTCCGGGCAATCATTGCGAAAATTCCTGTGAGACAGGGGATAGGCCTGCCATGCAAAAAGGCGTTTTCAAAGTACATAGATGCCAAGTATGCCAGAATGAATGCCGAACTCAAAAAGACCTTTGAACATGTAGATTATATTTCTACAACAGCCGATATTTGGACAGCACATAATAAAAGCTATCTTGGCGTAACTGCACATTGGATAAATCCAAACAGCATGAAGCAAGGGAAAGCAGCACAAGCATGCAGAAGATTGAAGGGTCTTCATACTCATGACATTATTGCAATTGACAACATTCACTCATCCTATGGCATATCCCATATAATTACATCAACTGTCACGGTTAATGGCTCCAATTTCATCAAGGCCTTTAAAAGATACCAGCAGCCAGTCGAGGAGGACACTGAGGATGAGAAAGCGACTTTTATGGACATTAATGATGTATTGCAAAATGGTGGTGATGATGATGGTGGTGGTGAAATTGTGATCACTTTGCTGCCACATCAGAGGTGTACTGCGCACACTTTAAACCTTGTTTCATGTACTGATGTTGACAAGTGGTTACTGTCAAAACCACAAACAAAAGCGATATACAGAAGTGCTACCGCAAAATGTACAGGCTTATGGAACATGGCTAGTCATTCAACGGTGGCTGCAGAGACCGTGGATGACATCATTGCAAAGAAGTTGCTGGTTCCTTGCAGTACAAGATGGAATTCATTTTATGATGCCCTGGCTCGAATCTGTGAGATTCCTAGGGGTGAGCTGAACAACATCTTGTCCAAGTTCGGGATGACAGCCATCACAGAACGAGAACATCAGTTCATCAGGGTGTACTGTACAGTCATGAGGCCACTTACAGTAGCCTTAGACATTCTTCAGGGAGAAGACAACTGTTTCCATTGTACACTCCTACCCACACTGGAGATATTGATTTTCAAGACCTTGGTACTTAAGAGTGGTCTGCAAATCCTAGTTGACCTTCCAGAGGCAGTTGTCATGGTAAGAACTTTAATTTTTTTAAATATCTTTAACCAGTCACCCAAGAATTGCATCTTATTTATTTCCCCCCATACTCCAAAGACATGCTGGTAGGTTAATTGGCTCCTCTCTGAATTGGCCCTAGTATGTGTATGTATGAATGTTAGAAGAAGAGGCTTCCTTCTGGGACTACACTGCATGAGTGCATGAACATCATGGGAAATGTAGTTCCAAAACATCTGGGGTGCCAAGGTTCACCATCACTGGCCTAGGCCATCTTTATGTAGAGCAACAATTCTTTATTTCAGAATCTCAGAGCGTTCTTTGCCATGAGGTGCCATGACAAACTTCCAGTGACCAGTATGAGAGAGTGAGAGTGATAACACCAAATTTAACACACCTGCTCCCCATTCACACCATAGACCTTGCAACACTAACAAGTGACATAACACCGGGGAGGGGAAATGGCTAATTGGGCCCAATTTGGACATTTTCACTTAGGGATATACTCACTTTTGTTGCCAGTGATTTAGACATTAATGGCTGTGTGTTGAGTTATTTTGAGGGGACAGCAAATTTACACTTTGATACAAGCTGTACACTCACTACTTTACATTGTAGCAAAGTGTCCTTTTCTTCAGTGTTGTCACATGAAAAGATATAATAAAATATTTACAAAAATGTGAGCGGTGTACTCACTTTTGCGAGATACTGTATATGTAAAGAGCTGCTTAAAGTGACGGCGCTATATGAGTAGCTGAAATAAAATAATATGTTCTTTGCATTCTTATCATTTCAGGCAATCAAAAAAAAATTTGCAGAGGTGCTGGAAAGCGAGGATGCTGTCTTGGCTGCTGTGACTCTGCCCAAGTTCAAACTACGTTGGCTTCCAACACAGGTCAGGAAGGACAAGGCCAAGGCAAGTCTGCTGGCAGAGAGCCGGAAACTTGTCCTAAACCAAGACCAGCAAGCAGGTACCACTACCAGCACATCAACACGCCGCCTTAGCAGAGACTCAGCCAGAGGGGAATTATTTTCCTTTGAGGAAGAGGATGACACCTCTTCTACCGCTGAAAATCAAGTCACAGATTATTTCAAATCAGGAGCAGAAGAGATAGACTCTCTAAATGGATTTGCACTTATAAAGAAAATTTCACTCAGATATAATGCAGCCACTCCGTCCAGTGCCCCAGTAGAGAGACTCTTTAGTCTGGGGAAACTTGTCATCACTCCAAAGAGGAATAGGCTTTCACCAGAAGTTTGAGAAGCTTCTGGTTTTGAGATACAACCACTGGTTTAATACTTAGGATGGATAGCTTGGGTGGATGGGGAGAATGGAAGGATGCTATGGTGGATGAATGGATGGATGAATGAATGAATGCATGCATGCATGGATGGATGAGTGTTAGGAAGGAGTGTATCGATTGATTGATGAATGAATGAATGTTTAGGTCTAAAGTTGGACTTATGTGGCAAATAATGACAGTGATTGGAATAGAGGCAGAGGGGATTACAACAGTGTTTTTTTTTTTTCATTAAACAATAATAATAAAAATATACACTCTTTGTAGTGCAAATTAAAAATATGAAACTGATATATGTAAACAGGTAATAAAAAATGTAATTACCTGTTTACATATATCAGTTTCATATTTTTAATTTGCACTACAAAAATTGTACATTTTATTATCATTGTTTATTTTTGGTACATTGTTCATTATTATAAATTACTTCAAGTAGGCTACAATATGTCCACCAGTTGTGAAGTTGTGTGACGGCTTTATATTTTTATTTTGCCAAACAAAGAGTGTATTTATATATTTTTTTATTTACTTATTTTTGGTACAGTTCTTAACCTCCCTGGCGGTATGATTCTGTCAGGAATTCTGTTCCAAAAGCGGTACAATTCTTTTCATGGAAATTTGGCGTTATGTATTATAGGCCTACAATTCTTAATAATTACTGACTTAAACCTGACCAAAACAAGTCTCTAGTAGACATCCCAGATGTGATAAATTTGAAACACAAACAAGTGAATTATAATCGAATCAATAATATTATTTTATTATTTAATATATAATATATATAATAAAATTATATTATTGATTAGATTATAATTCATGCGTTATATATTATATATATATGTGTGTGTGTATATATATATATATATATATATACATATAACGCATGAATTATAATCGAATCAATAATATAATTTATATATATATATATATATATATATATATATATATATATATATATATATATATATATATATATATATATATATATATATATACATATATACATATGCATATATATATATATATATATATATATATATATGCATATATATATATATATATGCATATATATATATGCATATATATATATATATATGCATATATATATATGCATATATATATATATATATGCATATATATATATGCATATATATATATATATATGCATATATATATATATATATATATATATATGCATATATATATATGCATATATATATATGCATATATATATGCATATATATATATACACATACATATATATGCATATATATAATATAAAATGTGTTATGTGTTTTGTGCAACGTTTTTTTTTTTTTTTTTTTGAATTTCCCTCCCTAGTTCCGCTCCCATGCAGCATTGCTGCTGCAGGGAACGGAACTAGGAAGTCCTCCTACCGACAGACGAGCGGCGGAGATCTCACTGGCGGTCACAGCAATGAGAGCTCATCGCTGGATCGCCAGGATAAGGTAAGAGAAGCTCCGCTGCGCTGTCTGCACGCTCTGCCCATTGACCCCGAGCGTGACTCGGGGATACCGCTAATAGCAGAAAATTCCTACCCCGAGTCACGCTCGGGGATACCGCTAAGGCGGTTAAGAAGCATAATTTATTTTTAGACTTGCTTATTGGCTAGTTGTGGTCTGTGTAATAAATATTAAAAGTTCTAAACTATCTATTGTGTTTTATTATTCCACTATAGTAATGATCATATTTAAAATAATATATTTGATAGGTGTCTAATTGTCCCACAGCAACATTAAAATAGTGTAGATTAGTGTACAATGTTTTATAATAATAATTGCTTCTATTTAGTGTCCATTTCTTTCATTTAACATATTTAATATTGGGTGCATTCAAGTTATTTGACATATTTGATTTTTTTTAAGTACCTCAATAGTTACTTTCCCTGGTAATTAGTTACTTTTTTAATTATGTAACTCAGTTACTAACTCAGTTATTCTTTGTGAGAAGTAACTAGCAACTTGTTATATTCTCCGTGTTGTGAGAGACACAGGACTCTGGTCTGGAACAACGGTTGTTTATTCAGGACTCACTGTACAGCATTACAGGACAGCTCTGTATATCAATGCATCTCTAC
Organism: Pelophylax lessonae; assembly: GCF_965119305.1. NCBI lineage: Eukaryota > Metazoa > Chordata > Amphibia > Anura > Ranidae > Pelophylax > Pelophylax lessonae. The sequence continues at coordinate 87,016,084 of NC_138779.1, read as the reverse complement.
ATGTGTCTAAAGATGGCCACTCTGCCCCTTGACCCTTGTCATCACTCCTGGGTGGAGCCAGCCTTAAAGTGACAGTACATGTGAAACCCTTCAGGTATAACACCTTCCATCCATACCTAAAAAAAAAACAAAAAACAAAAAAAAAAAAACAACAAAACGAGAACAGGCATAAAACAGTAACTCATAATTGTCCAATACAGTCCTCCAACTCAGGAGATTTACATGGTTTCTTCCACGTCCGGATGTGAGAACAACTTCCAGGGAAGCTCCGGGGGGAAAATGGCAGCGGATCACTTTCGGCGGGCCCGTCGAAAGTCTCGTAACCGGTCTTGCATTTGAAACCGGTCAGGAGGGCGACAGTGTCGTTGAGGACGGGCACCCAGCGACTCGGGGCTGGAGGAAGCAGGGCTGGCCGGAATGGACACCGGCGGGGCCAAGAGGGGATTCCCTAGCTCAGAGGGTGAGCAGACCTCTGGACCAGGGCTGGAGGGCTCTGTTGGAGCTGAGTTCAAAAGTTCAGAGTCTCCCCAAGCATCAGTCTCAATGCCTCCTGATCCGGTAGGAGCAGATCCTTGAGACACTGGAGGTGCAGCCGATGTCAGGGATTCGGGCAGCTGAGAACGAGAACGCAATTGGTCCACATGCCTTCTGCAAATGGAACCATCTTCCAGGCAGACCCTATACATTTTGGGTCCCAAAGTCTCTGCGACGATAGCAGGAAGCCAACGAGTGTTGGAAGCGCCATAAGATCGGGCCCATACCTTTTGCTGGGCTGTAAACCGGGGAATCTCGTCGTGTTCGACCCTCTTGTCTTGGGACTGCCGTACATGTTCCTGGACCGTTTGAGGGCGGAGCATATCCAAAACAGTCCATGGCTGCCGACCCAAAAGAAGTTCAGCTGGAGTTTTCCCAGTGGTTGCATGTGGTGTGGTTCTGTAAGCAGAAAGGAAGGAGTCCAGCTGCTGGGGTGACAGGGACTGTTGTTTACTTGTAGCCACAGTAGCTTTGAAATAGCGTTTGAAGGTCTGTACAAACCTTTCTGCTTGACCATTTGTAGCCGGGTGGTAAGGTGCGGTCAACTTGTGTTTGATGTTGTGGGCAGTCAGGAAACCCTGAAACTCCTGGCTTGTGAATTGTGCACCGTTGTCTGTGACAATTTCTCTGGGGTATCCAAACGTAGCAGCGAGATGTAACAGTATGGAAATCGTCGCCTTAGTCGTTGGCTGAGTAACAGGAACGACCTCAGGCCACTTTGAATGGGCATCAATAATGATCAAAAAGGTGTGTCCTCTGATCGGGCCTGCAAAGTCCAAGTGTAGGCGAAACCAGGGAACCGTGGGCCAAGTCCAGGGCTGGACGCACCCTCGAGGAGGGTCTCTCGCAGTTCGTGCACATCCAGCACACGCATTCACATATGTCGTGATATCGGAGTCGAGGTTTGGCCACCACACATAGCCTCGGGCCTTTTGTTTCATACGTGTGCCCCCGGGATGACCAGTATGTAGCAATTCCAGAATGTGTCTCCGGAGGGTCTGTGGAACGATCACTCGGTCTCCCCATAAAACACAGTTGCCAGACACAGTTAATTCCAGACGCCTACGGAAGTAAGGCTCATAATCCTGTGTGACAGTTGCAGGCCAACCGTACCGTACCCAGGAGAGTATTGTCTTAAGGAAGGTATCCTTGGCTGTATGGGCTGCTACTTCCCCGGAAGACAGAAAGGACAGGCTAGTGTAACGACAACTCTTGACAGGTGGAGAAGAGTCTGTTAATGTCCTTGTCAGACGGGACATGGCGTCTGCATTAGCGTTGGCATCATGGCTGCGATACTGGATTTTGTAGCTATATGCTCCCAAGAATAGGGCATAGCGTTGAAGACGGGCTGCAGTCGTCTGGGAGATGCCTTTGTCAGGGCTAAAGATCTGAAGGAGTGGTTTATGATCAGTCAGTATGGTGAATTCCCTACCATACAGGTAAAGATGAAACTTCTTAATTGCCCATATGAGCGCCAGAGCCTCTTTGTCAATGTGAGAGTAATTGCTTTCTGCTTTTGTCAAGGACCTGGAGGCGAATGCCACAGGTTTCTCTGACCCATCTGGTAAAACGTGAGATAGTACAGCCCCTAGACCATAGGGTGAGGCATCACAAGCCAAGGTGAGAGGCCTTTGGAGGTCATAGTGCACGAGCATGCGTGACGCCAACAGCTTTCGCTTAGAAACTTCAAAAGCACGTTGGCATGCAGCCGACCAGTTCCATCTGGAGTGTTTCTCCAAAAGCTTGTTTAATGGAAACAAAGTGTGTGCTAGATCCGGCAGGAATTTGTGGTAATAGTTCAGCAAGCCCAGGTATGATCGCAGCTGCTGGACGTTGGTCGGGGCTGGAGCTTTTACTAAAGCATCAACTTTGGCTTCCGTGGTGTGTATACCCTCTGCATCCACAAGGTGGCCACAAAACTCCAATTTAGGTACCATGAATTGGCATTTCGCTAAGTTCACTTTTAGACCCTGCTCTTGGAGTCTGGCCAACACAAGCTCCACGTTACGCTTGTGTTCCTGGTCCGTCAGGCCCGTGATGAGCATGTCATCTAACAGGCACTGTGTGAAAGGAATGTCCGCCAAAATCTCATCCATTTTGCGTTGCCAAATGGCTGGGGCGGAGGCTACCCCAAACACCATCCGATTGTATTCATACAGTCCCTTGTGAGTGTTGATTGTTAGAAACTTGCGGGACGAAGGGTGGACCTCAAACTGTAAATAAGCTTGCCTGAGATCAAGCTTGGTGAACTTTTGACCTCCTGCAAGAGAGGCAAAAATGTCATCTACTCTGGGTAGGGGATACTGGTCTATCTCCAGTTGAGAATTTAGTGCCATGCGGAAATCGCCACAAATGCGTAAGTCCCCATTCGCTTTCTTTACTGGTACAACTGGTGATGCCCACTCGCTGTGCTCTACCTTTGAGATGACACCTTGTTCCTCCAGCCGGCTTAGTTCAGCTTCCACACCTGCTCGGAGTGCGAAAGGTACCGTCCGAGCTTTGAAGAACCTAGGCTGGGCATTGGGTTTCAGCCTGAGTCTCACACAGTCATGCTTTATTTTTCCCAAATGGTTATCAAAGACTTGCGGGAATCGCTGTTTCAGGGACTTCACCCATCCCTCTTCATCCCCTGATGGGATGGTCACGGTGTTGCAGGGGTTAATGGCGATGTCTGGCATGCCAAAGTGAGCAATCCAGTCTCTCCCAAAAAGAGGGGGTCCCCCATGTTCTAGGATATATAATGGCATTCTCTTTGTCTGACCCTTGTAGGATACCTGTACTTTCACGTACCCCAGTGGGTGGAGTATCTGCTTTGAGTATGTCTGCAGTTTGATTGGTGTTGGACGGACAGTTGTTCGGATCAGAAGTTTTCTCCATTGTTTCTGGGTGATAACTGAAACTGCTGCTCCTGTGTCTACATCCATCTTGAGTTTCTTTCCTTCCACGGTTACCTCTACAGTCATTGCTGAGGGTGCTGAATGCATATGATATATGTCCAATCTGTGGAGCACTTCCTCATCCTCTGATTCAGATGACGATGGATATCTTCCCACCATATATGCCTTTGTCCTGGGGTTCAGAGGTTGTTTATTTCGCACCTTCTTACTACGGCAGACTTGTTTCAGATGGCCTGCCTTTCCACAATTATGACAGAGCTGATCCTTAAACCGGCAGACTTTGTGATCATGGTCTGTATTCCCACAACGGTAGCAAGCTGACGTCCTGGTTGGTGAGGTTCTATATTTACAGTTAGCTGCAGTTTGCTTGACTGCTGTTCTGAAAACTTCCTCTTTAACCTCTTCCCTTCTGCTCTGGGGGTTCAAAGCTTCTGTATCTTTCACAGCCATTTCCATCACTGAAGCTATCTCAATTGCCTTTGTAAGGGTAAGGTCTTTCTCTGTTAACAGTCTCTTTTGGCTAGACTCACTATTTAGTCCCATGACAAACTTATCCCTCAGTGCAGTTGGTAAATACTCCCCAAAAGAACAAGTTGAGGCTAGTCTGCGAAGGGCGAGCACATAAGCCTTAATATCTTCACCTGGCTGCTGCTGCCGCTGATAGAACCTGAATCTTTCTGCAATCTCTAGTGGTTTAGGCTGGAAGTGATTTCCTAACAGTGTCAGGAGCTCTGCCAAAGTCTTAGTTGCTGGTTTTTCAGGGAAAAGGAGATCCCTAAGAGTGTCATATGTCCTAGCACCAACCACTGTCAGAAAAACTGCTACTTGCCTGTCGCCTGGGATGGCATTTGCACAGAAATATTGTTCTAATCTTTCAATCCAAGAAATCCACGTTGTCTGTTCGCCATCAAATTCACTTAATGTCCCGATCAATGACATTTTCCTGCTGGGCTCTGTGGGTGTTTGTATTCCTGACAATCCAGAGTTTTTTTTTTTTCTTCCTTTCCTTTCTCACACGGATAGTAACCTTGTAAATCCCATCCTCGTCGCCACTGTTATATTCTCCGTGTTGTGAGAGACACAGGACTCTGGTCTGGAACAACGGTTGTTTATTCAGGACTCACTGTACAGCATTACAGGACAGCTCTGTATATCAATGCATCTCTACATGTGTCTAAAGATGGCCACTCTGCCCCTTGACCCTTGTCATCACTCCTGGGTGGAGCCAGCCTTAAAGTGACAGTACATGTGAAACCCTTCAGGTATAACACAACTATAACTAATTACTTTTTTTAAGTAACATGCCCAACACTGGTCTGGGTATGGGGGACCATGTGCCTTCTTTCCCTTCTTCCCATATGACAGTGCTGGTGTTTGATAATGAGCTGATCAGGCAACCAGCGTTGTCATGTGGAGATGGGAAGTGTCCACCATTCTGTGTAAGGTCCAAACCAAAACTTTTAGTTTATAGCACTTCCTCTTTATTCGCTAAATGAAGTGTTGTGAATGATGGGAAGGTATGCCTAAAAAGGAACTTAACTGTATCTAAGCCCCACAAACAGAAAACACTATTAAATTCATTTTTAAAATACAATTCACCTATGCATCCACGTCTCCATGCTTTATGTTTTTGAGCAATCAATTCGAAAAACATCCCCTAGCATTTGTAGTCGCGGCCATCTTGAGTAAGTGCAGATGATTCATGTAGCATTTACTTCCCGAGATCCATCTTCCCTTAGTTTAGAAATGCAGACAGAAGAGTGTGCCTAGCTGTCCTCCCCTCCTCTAGATTAAGGAAGAAAAAGGCCCATGAAGACTTATGGGATGTACAACATTATTTTGACCTAGGCCAGAAACAAGGAAGCAACTGAAGAAAAAAAAATTCAAGCAAGTAAATATAATATACCTTCCCGTCTATTTACTAAGACAAGCAGCATAAGGAATACCTATAGTTATTGTTGATTAAGCGAGTCTAGTATATTTGTTGCTTTACCCTGCAGGCTAAAGCATGGGTTAACCTTAAAGCTCAACTGAACATTTCTATCACCTAAACACATTGTAGGTGCATCTACACAAAAACCTGTGCAAATCCCTACAGTTAGTGTTCTATAGCAGTGGTCCCCAAACTGTGGCCTTGGGGCAAGATTCAGCCATGTTTGCTTTATTCTGATCCTTGGGGCCCTATTTCATCCACTGATACCAACAATGGGGCATAAGTCACCCCCCCCCCCCACACACACGCAACATTCCTCCCAAAGAACCAACAATTGGGCCCAATGACACCAACGATGGGGTACAACTCCTCCCACTGACACCAACGATGGGGCACAACTCCTCCCACTGACACCAACGATGGGGCACAATTTTTCCCAATCACACCAACGATGGGGCACAATTTCTCTCACTGATGTTGGGACCTTTTGTAATTCCAATGGCCTAATGTCTGAAGGACAGTAAACTGCCCCCCTGGTTAGAAAGTCTGTTGTTCTCCAGAAAGCAGCCCCAGTTTAAATAGAAAAGGCTGTTTCCTCTGCATGCTGCAGAGAAGGCTTCTGCTTTTTAAGTGGAAGCCATAGTCTTCCAGAAGAGGTCTGACATAATTTCTGCTAAGTAAAAGCGCTCCAAACAGCAGGGAGCATTAATTTTGCTGATTGGAGAACTATAGGTCTGGCCAAGCAGGAGAATAGCCAGATCTCTGCAGAGAGAACACTGCTTACACACATAAGGCAATTCTCCTTCCATGCACATGAAGACTGGGGACAGACGTTTTTACTTAGACTGTTGCTGCTTTATACAGGAAATGAACTGTAAGCATAGGTGTGTGCAGCCTATTACATCAGGGTGTGCACCCCAAACACACATACCTTTCTCTGCAGCCTCAGCTCCATTGGACAGCCAATAAATGGAAGTGCTCTGTGTTGAGCGGCTTCCTTTTCATTTACAAACTGTTCGATCGTGGAGGTCTATAGATGCAGGGATTTTAATTTTAGGGTGGACTTATCTGTTAACACATACTATGTTGAAAGGAGCACACAAAATGTTGATTTGAATCAGCTTATGCTTGTTTAACATTGTTTCATTTTTCGGACACTAAGAGCCGGTTCACACTGAGGCGACACGACTCCTTACTACTTCGGGGGCGACTTGTGCATTACCATGCACCACGACATCGGAGCGACTTGCAGGGACTTCACATAATGGAATTCTATGCAAGTCGCTCCGAGGTCGCCCCGAAATAGTACAGGACCCTTTTTCTAAGTCGGAGCAACTTGTGTCGCTCCTATTAGAACGGCTCCTGTAGCGGTCAATGGACCGCGAGGGAGCGTGACTTGTCAGGCTGACAAGTCGCGATAATATGAACCGGCTCTTATCCACTGACTATTATTGCTATTTATTTATTTTTTAGACACTATTGTTTAGGGTTCTGAGGCTAATATAATGCACATAAGGCTGGCCATACATGTTCAATTTTCTTGTACAATTTCCTGTTGGATTTACCAAAAACCATATAATATGAGGTCAAATCTAAACAACACTTTCAATTTTGTCCAATTAGGCAGGCTTTTGTACTACATAGTTGAAGGTAAAATTAAAGAAAGTTGTACAGAAAATTGTATAATGTATGGCCATACACACTATACAATTGTCTTTAGATTTTTTCCTTTAGATTTACTAAAACCATATAATATGAGGTCAAATCTAAACACTTTTAATTTGTATGCAATCAGGCAGGCCCTTGCACTACATAGTTGAAGGTAAATCTAAAGGAAATCTAACAACAACAGTTGTATAGTGTGTATCCAGCTTAAGTGAGTTTAATTACCTCCTTACTCAGCCACAGAACCTGTGTAATAATATGTGTTCTGGTTTAAAGAGATGAGGTGGCAACCCTACTATTGTTATTTGACTAGTTTTGTTATTTTCTTTTCTTTCATACACATCAATTGATCTTAATTGTAACTTTGAGTGAACACTTACACAGGATTGTGTCATTTTGTTACCAGTTGCACTACACTATTTATGTAATTTTATCATCCGAATCAGACTGAAAAAGTTCAACCTATTCTAATGCTGTTCTAAACCTGTTAATCCAGAAGAAGACAAACAAAAACCCCAGTGAGGCAGTTTGACCCAATCAGTGTCAGGAAGAATAATTCTCAGGATCAGTCACTGATTTGATCGCTGATTGATAGTTATGACTGGAAAAGCCTTTGTTAGTAAGAAAGATTTCTAGCCCGGATTTCAACACATTTGCAGATGGTTTAATATTCATTTTCATCCTAGGATGATATTTTGCCACTAAGAAAATGATTCCAATTTAGTTTTATTTAAAAAAAAATTATAAGCCTCTCTGTCTCAAAATGTCTCCTTTGCTGGCACCGGAAAACAAAGCTAAATTTATTCCTTTAGTGTTGGATAAACATTTAACTGCAACTTTCCAGCAGTTGGAAAAGTGATGTTACTAATCATCCAGGTATATTTTTTGCTACACTGCTTCTGTGTTATTCCTAAATTCTCTTTAGAAACGACATTAAAGGTAGCTTGACTGGGAATTAAATTCAGAATGTTTAAACAAAGATAGACTCGAAGGTTTGATGCATCTTTATAACGTCTTAAAAAAAAATTGACGTCTTTTTTTCCCACAAATAGAGCTTTCTTTTGGTGGTATTTGATCACCTGTGCGATTTTAATTTTTTGCACTATAAACAAAAAAAGAGCGACAATTTTGACAAAAAAAAAAAATATTTTTGACATTCTGCTATATGACATTCTCAAAGAAAAAATAATAAAATTTTTTAACATTTTAGGTCAATTTGTTTTCTGCTACATATTTTTGGTATATCAGCTCCGTGATGTCATCATGGAGGAGTGGAAGAGGACTCCAGTGGCAACCTGTGAAGCTCTGGTGAACTCCATGCCCAAGAGGGTTAAGGCAGTGATGGAAAATAATGGTGGCCACACAAAATATTGACACTTTGCACATTTTCACTTAGGGGTGTACTCAATTTTGTTGCCAGTGGTTTAGACATTAATGGCTGTGTGTTGAGTTATTTTGAGGGGACAGCAAATTTACACTGTTATACAAGCTGTACTTGCTGTATAACAAGCAAGCTGCTTGCTCTTGGGGCACTTGGAAAGAGGGAGGGGCCAGAAGTGCCAGGGGGGGGGGCCGTGGAAGAGGAGGATCGGGGCTGCTCTGTGCAAAACCATTGCACAGAGCAGGTAAGTTTAACATGTTAGTTATGTAAAAAAAAAATGCCTTTAATACCTCTTTAAAATAAAAAATAAAAAAAATGAATGCAGCAACTGCATCTAAAGAATTGTAAGCTGTAATATATGACATTTCTGATTCCAAGCCTGAAAGGGTTAATAGATGCTAGGCTCCAAGTCGTCATCACTTTTATTCGCCTGCTTCCATCCAGCATCTTATTGTCAGACTTGCACATTTTTGTGGTTTGGAGAGAAGCTGGGGGAATATTCGAGCCGCGCTGAGTCTCTTGTTGGCATTAATGTGCAGCGCAGACCCAGCCCTGCTATTTTCCTACTTCTGTCCTCACATGTGGGTGAAGAAAAAGGGTTTAAAGAGACTTTGAAAAAAACCTTCTTTCCAAAAGTCTTGCTGTATATGGCCGCCAAAAACAGATAGATTATATCCCCTATAAGATGCCATTAAAACACATATAAGAACTGTTTTGGCTGCTATAGACTTCTAGGCCAGCCTCGGCTGTTCTATATGGACCTATAGCCTAGGTAAGGTGACAACACTCTATAGAGTCTGCATGTTATAAGAATCCGTGTCACTACCCTGCCCTATGGATGACACATGTCTGTTGGTGGTCACACTTACCTCAGCTATGGAGTTATCCTGAGGCCATAACACTAGAAGAGCCAAGACAGAGAAACATCTGACTGCAGCCCGAGTGGGGACACGCCTGTCAGTCCAAGCCCAAGCATACATTTTGATTTTGTTCAGGATAAAAAAGAGAAGGGTTAGTATTGCAAAAAAAACAAAACAAAATGATAATGATAAGTAAATGAATAAAACCAAACAAAAATAATAAAAAACGGAAGAGCCTTAGCCAAGTTGTTATATATGGGAGATTTATAACACTTCCTGTATGGACAGAATAGGAAATCTCTCACAACAGTGACAAACAAAAACGAAAACACATTTTTAGGCCCTGTTCACACCTGAGCGTATTTCAGCTCGTAAAACGCTCATCTCTGAAGTCTCAAAACGCCCAACAAGCAAAATCCCATTCATTTCAATGGCCCCTGTTCATATATGAGTGTTTTGTCACCTGAAGCAAAATGCCTGCAGCTCAAAAAAGTACATGAGCTTCTTTTTTGGCAGATAAAAAGCGTTTTTGTTAGAAGTCAGTGCCTGCCTCCAAACATTTGCAAAGAACGCCTGAAAAAAAAAACGCCTGAAAACGATACGCATAGGTGTGAATGGAGCCTAAAGCCCCGTACACACGTACCGATTGTCGGCCGTAAAGATTCGGCCGACGACCGATCGGCCGATTGTAGGCTTGTTAGTATGATGCTTCCGACAGCTGACAGCGCACTTTCGGCCGAACAGAATCTGTCGTGCAAGCATTAAAATTTTCGTTGGCCAACACCAGAACGGCCGATTGTTCGCCAGTCAGTACAGATTTCGGCCGACAGACAGCAGATTTGCAAGACTGGGCATGCTCAGAAAAGAAAAAAGACAAGGAAAGTTAACCATCACATGACATCACTTCTGCAGTCAGCTGTTGTTGGCCGACAAAATTCGTGTGCAGTCTTTTGCACTTTTCAACAGACAAGACAGCCCTCGGACAAAAGACGGCCGATCGTTCGGCCGACGATCGGTGTGTACGGGGCTTTAGCGAAGAGATGGTAGATCCTATAACAATAAGTTATTGCGCTACTAAGCTGCAGTAAGCCACATCCCAATGAATATGAGGAAATAGAGGAGAAAAAAATGTTGGACTTTATAGGCACTATTAATTAAAATGATCAACTTTATTGAAAAATATTTTTCAATAAAGTTGATCATTTTAATTAACAGTGCCTATAAAGTCCAACATTTTTTTCTCCTCTATTTCCTCAGATCTTATAACAATGTTTCTATTGCTATTGCTGTCCGCACTCCCCATTTCAGAAATCACTGGGACAGGAAGTGAAGGAAAACTGCTCCATTGGGGTCACAGACAGAAATATGAACCTGACAGAATTTTGACCCTTCCACAAACTAAAAAAAAAAGGCTATAGTTAGGTTGAAAGGCATTCCCTACTATATACAGTAAAGCCGATATCCTAACAATGGAAAGACAAGGAAATTGCAAGATAATGGTGTATATCCTTATACAACAAAGCAGTATCAACTACTAGATGATGTTTGGCATTGTCACAGCCAAAACTGAGTGCACACCACAGGTAACATGGCAACCCACAGTATTGGTGCTACCAAACTAGCTATTGTACAGAGTCACTGGGACAGAAGTGAAAAGTCTTTAGAAGGGAAAATCTTCCCCAGTGAGGTTAAAGACTGAATAAAAAAAAAAAAAAAAAAAAAAAATCTAAAATGTTTTATGGAGTTAGACTTTAAACAGAAGCTTAAAGTGGTTGTAACCCTAAAAAAAAGGGGGAAAAAAAGGATCCCGTTCCTTTAAAGCATGAATAACAGCACAGTGCTTGTGCTGTGTCATTTAGATCAGTATTTCTCAACTCCGGTCCTCAGGGCACACTAACAGGCCAGGTTTGCAAGAAAACTGAAATACATCACAGGTGATATAATTTGCTGCTCAGTGATTGCAGTGTTGTAGTCTGCATCTCCCCAAAGTAATACTTAAAATCTGGCCTGTTAGTGTGCCCTGAGAACCGGAGTTGAGAAACACTGATTTAGATGATCCTTGCCTGGTTCTGCCCTCCCCTCTGTAAACTGACCACGGTTTATCATGGCTGCTGAGCCCTGACACTGTAGTCAGTTTACGTGCCTCCATCATCCCCTGTCTCTCCTCTGTTCTCCTTTCTCTCCCCTCCCTGCCTGTCAGCTCGGATCCACTCCCCGGCCCTCTCCTCTTGCTGCTATCATAACAGTCTCCTTGCTACAATCTCTTCTGTTATATTAAATTATGTGCCCAGTGTATGTTTTTTTTTTTTAAAAATAAGCTGCTGTATACCTTTTTTTTATAGCACCGCTTGGCACTCACATGACTGCTCGCCTCTTTCCTTCTCCTGGCTGACATCAGCGGGGAATACTCCACCCCTCCCGCTGTAGCTGTCAGATTGAGAGAGGCGGGTGGTCACTTGAGCACCGCTATAAAATAAGGTATACAGTGGCTAATTTTCTAAAAAAAACAGATACACGGGGCACATCATTTAAAGTGTTTGTAACACTAAAAAAAAAAAATGTTGATCCTGTTCCTTTAAAGCATGCTATACAGAACAGTGCTGTGTAATTTGGCTCTTTCTATCACCTGAAATACCTGGCTGATCCTGCCTGGTTCTGCCCTCCCCCCTGTAAACTGACCTCGGCTTATCATGGCTGCTGAGCCCTGACACCATGGTCAGTTTACGTGCCTCCGTCATCCGCAGCCCTCCTCTGTCCTCTCTCACCCTCCCCTTCCTGCCTTTCAGCTCCAGTCTGCTCCACTACTGCTAGTAAAATAACAATGTCTTCTTGCTACAATCTCATCTGTTATGTCAAATGTATGTGTTTTGTAAAAAATAAGCCACCTTATTTTATAGCTTCACTCAGTGCTCATGTAACCACCGCCCGCCTCTCTCCTTCTCCAACCACTTTAAGCCTTGTACACACTAGTAGTTTTTTTTTTTTTGTTTAATCAAGCAGGGCTCAGCGAAAAAAAACCTGACAGATCTGGGGGAGCCCTGTACTAACTATCTGACATTAGTACAGTGATCTCTCCTGCTTTTCTATTGTGTTCTGATAGGGGGACGGCCCTCCCGCCAGAACACTCTGGTCAGCACTCTCAGCCATTGGTTGAGAGTGCTGATTGGGTGCCCATTGGCAGACCTTTTTTGGTCATGGTTTTTTGAAGTGATTCTAAAGGAAAGATTAAAAAAAATATAAAATAAATAAGCATGTTATGCTTACCTGGCTCTGTGCAATGTCCATTCACACACAGAGTGCTGTTCGGCCCTGCCGCCTCTCTCCTCATTGACTCAGTGGCTGTGACAGCAGCGGGAACCAATGGCTCTTGCTGCTGTATGAGCCAATGAGGAGAGAGAGACCTAGGAGAGCCGCTGCTCTTTTGCACATCGCTGGATCGAGATGGGGCTTAGGAGAGTATTAGGAGGGGTGGGGGCGCTGCACAAAATGCATTAAAGTAAAAAAACCTATAGGCCTTGTTCACACCTGAGCATTTTTCAGCTTGTAAAACGCTCATCTCTGAAGTCCTAAAACGCCCAACAAGCAAAATCCCATTCATTTCAATGGCCCCTGTTCACATATGAGTATTTTGACACCTGAAGCAGAATATCTTAAGCTCAAAAAAGCACACAAGCTTCTTTTTTGGCAGATTACCAGCCTTTTTGGTCAGATGTCAATGCCTGCCTCCAAACACTTGCAAAAGAACACCTGAAAACGATACCCTCAGGTGTGAATGGAGCCTTAGGGCTCTTTCACACAGGCAGACCGTTCAGATCCGCCAACAAAAACGGACAGGCGGATCTGAACAAGGCGGAACTGACATCCTATCCGTCAAATCTGGATGGATGGAAACCCTATTTTCCATCCATCCAGCGGATCGGATCGGATGGGATCAGATGAGAATGGACCGACGGTCCGTTCCCATCCAATTCCCTCATAGAGATGTATGGGGAACTGACAGCTGTGTCTCCGCACACAGTGCTGAGACACAGCTGTCATTCTCCTGCTCAGCGGGGGATCGGCGGATCGATCCCCCGCTGAGATAAACAGAGTCCGTCCGACGGACATATAGTGTGAAAGAGCCCTAAAGCCCTGTACACACGTAGCGATTGTCGGCCATAAATATTCGGCCGACGACCGATCGGCCGATTGTAGGCTTGTCAGTATGATGCTTCCGACAGCGCATTTTCGGCCGAACAGAATCTGTCATGGAGACTTTAAAATTTTTGTTGTCCGTCACCAGAACGTTGTTCGCCAGTCAGTACAGATTTCGGGCCGACAGACAGCAGATTAGCAAGACTGGGCATGCTCAGAAAAGAAAAAAGACAAGGAAAGTTAACCATCACATGATATCACTTCTGCAGTCGGCTGTTGTTGGCCGACAAAATTCGTGTGCAGTCTTTTGCAGTTTTCAACAGACACGACAGCCCTGGACAAAAGACGGCCGATCGTTCGGCCGACGATCAGTACGTGTGTACGGGGCTTTAGTCTTTTTTCAATTCATTGTGGATCTGATAGAATTGCACATTGTTTGGATAATAAAAAAAAAAAATCGAAGCGAGTGTAGCCACCATATGATTTACTATGCTCACAGTGTGACAACGTTGCTGTGTAATTTTGTCCAAAGTTTTGGCTGCAGTTGGCTCTTAGTACCGGTTCCCACTATAGCGAAGTCAGACATCGCATGTGAGGGGTTTGGTTCCTCAGGCCAAAGAGAAGAAAAGTGGGATTTTGTAGGCAAAGGTGAACTATAACAATTTTATTGAAATGTTTACACATACATATAGCTATATGTATGTGTAAACATTTCAATAAAATTGTTAGGGTCCTTTCACAAGGCCGCTCCGTGTGTCCGCAAATCATCCCATCCGTTTGCGGATGATTTGCGGACATAATGTAAGTGAATGGCACTGCGGGTGTCAGCGGAATACCATCTGCTGACACCCGATTTTCCTCCTTTCAGTTCTGTTCCATTTTTACAAATGGAACAGAACCCTATTTTTTCTTCCGTGTAAAAAACGGAAAGGAAGGAAAATCGGATGTCAGCGTTGTCATCCGCTGACATCCGCAGTGCCATATACTTACATTATGTCCGCATATCATCCGCAAACGGATGGGATGATATGCGGGCACACGGAGCGGATGACAGAAATGCCATCCACTCCGTGAAAAAAAAAAAAGTCCCGCAGCGGAGAAAAACAGCGGAGCGGCAGTGTGAAAGGACCCTTATAGTTCACCTTTGCCTACAAAATCCCACTTTTCTTCTCTTTGGCCTGAGGAACCAAACCCCTCTTTTTGAATTTACTAAGGGATGATGGCAACATAATTTAACTTTTCTTCTATATCTCTAAAAAACCACCCCCAGACATCGCATGTGATTCACACTGCACTGCTCTTCAAATCACATGCGATGTCTGTGCAATGCGAATTCAGCCATGCAGATTGTATGGCTGAATTTGCATCGCATTCGCCCAGTTACACTTTTAAAAGAAATAAGGTTTGGGCTGCAGTTGGCTCTTAGTACCGGTTGCCACTATAGCGATGTCAGACATTGCATGCGATTCACACTGCACTGCTCTTCAAATCACATGCAATGTCTGTGTAATGCGAATTCAGCCATGCATATTGTATGGCTGAATTTGCATCGCATTCGGACCAAAGTCATGCAGGACCCTTTTTTTTTGGGTCTGCACTAGAATCAGATTGCATGGGTGTTCACACCTATGCAATCCGATTCCTGTCCGGACTGACGGTTCGCACTGCGATATGCAAACTAATCTGGGGGTGTCGCAAACTTTGTATTGACACTCCCAGCAGTTTGCGTATGGCAGTGTGAACTGCCTGCGAGTCGGATGCAGTGGATTCACAGGGTTCCCCGCATCACACCAATGTGAACCGGGACTTTGTCTAAAATGTTTATGCAGCAGATCTTCAGCTCAGCAATATGGTTCTTGTATCAGTCTTTATTGTTTATAAACATTTCTGTGTATAGTGTAAAAGATGATAAAAGAACCATGATCTGTAAATTATTCGCTTTACATGAAACACAGAGGCTTAGCGGTGACCCATGAATGTTTGCTCGGGAAGGGGTTAATGGGCCATGGGCTCAGAAAAAGAGTCCTCTGGTAGCTCTGGCTGAGACATCAATGCAGTGAGGGTGAACGCTCCACAAGGAGTAAATAGAGAGTTGAGTAATGCCATCATGTGATTTCAATTAAGTAAAATACCCATCTAGAAAGTCAGCTTCCTGCCCAGTTGTTGTTGCTGGCTCCAAACAGATGCTTCTACAAGCAGAGTTAGGAGGGGGATTTAGCAAACCTTACTGCTCCCACCACGCTCAGCGACCAGAAGCAGAAGGAGCTGTGATAGCGAAACTCCTCTGCAATGCTGGAATAGTCCCATACACGCCGAAGGAAGGATAATATGGCAAACATGGAAATACGGGCGCCTTTATTCGTAGACCTCTCTCTTCACCGAAATGTCCAAAAATTCCTGACCTCAAACCCCTTAATGAAAATGCTGGTTGTCTGGCTGTCATGGTGATCCTCTGCCTTCCCTCTTACAGCTCATAATCAAAAAAGGAAAAATAAATCTAATGTTTCTGGTGACTGTAAATCCCCATTAAGAAAGTGAATAATATCAAATCAGAAGACATTAAAGTGTGTGTGTGCAGTATATCTACATATATTTTTTGTTTGGGATGGAGTGGGGAAGAATTAGAACCCCTGTCAGGCTTCCCCATAGTATAGAAACACCATTCCAGGTTGGCTCACCTTTAGTGCCCGTTCACATATCTGCGATGACAGACATTGCATATGATTTGGAGCGCACTGCTCTGCAAATTCAGCCATACAGATTGTATGGCTGAATTTGCATCGGATTCTGACACAACTTACACAGGACCCTATTTTGGGTCTGCCCCAGTATCAGACCGCATGGGTGTTCACACCTATGCAATCTGATTCATGTCCGAACTGACAGTTCGCACTGCGATATGCGAACTGATCTGGGGGTGTCGATAACTTTATATTAACACTAGGGATTGACCAATTATCGGCAACACCGATATATCGGAGGCCGATATGCACTTTCCCTGATATATCAGAATTGGCCCCCGATATTGCCGATATTTAGGGAAAGTGCTTGTACCAGAGTGATGCCTGCAGCTAGAGGCATCACCCGGTACCGGTGTCCATAGCCGACGGTCGGCTGACTTGTAATGACAACCGATGCGGCTGAGAAGCCGCTCGGCTGTCATTTCAAGGAGCGGGAGGGGACACCCCCCCCCCTCCTGCTGCTCGCCCGGGTCTCCCGTCCCATCGGGAGACCCGGGCATCCTACTTCCACCGTCGCCGCCGAAGAGAAGACCCGGGTTTCCATGTAAAAAACCCGGAAGTAATGTCATGACATCACTTCCGGGTACTCGGCGCCGAATTAAAAAAAACTGACCGCATTCAAAAGAGCCAAACTTGGCGTTTTGAATGCTTTTCGGTGCCAAGGAGGGGTTTGGGATCTTTTATACCCCCAGATCCCTCCACAAGGAGTACCTTTAGAAAAAAATAAATTTTTTTAAATGTCCGAAAATATCGGCAGATATCCGATGACCAAAATATCAGTATTAGTATCGGCATTAAAAAAACGATATTGATCGATCACTAATTGAGTTGAATGCGATGCGGGAACCCGCACTGGATGCGTAAGGTTCTTGCATCCCATATGTGTGAACCAGGACTTATGCTAGCCCCTAATCCATACACAGAAGTGCTGTTCTGGCTTGCAGCTGCAAAATACTTTACATCAGAGAATGAGTGACTGCACTCAGGTGTATAGAAAATCCAAGGGGTTTATTATTAGTATTCCATCAATACATGTGCATCACAGCTCCTACAGGCAGGGAATAACGCTGACGTGTTTCACACTGCATGCACTTAATCATAACAAAGCACACCGGAGAGCACACTCTCAGGACGTCCATTTTCTGATGTGAAGTACTCTGATCCGGTTTTGCTGCTATACAGGGCTCAGTTTATGTATGTTTGGGTCTTCCTAAAAATCTGCATTTAGAGGAATGTTTAAGCTGCTAATCCTAACAGCTGCCTCTGTATATACCAGCTTTCTGCTTACCATGCCTATGGTTTATCTATTTTAACAGGTAAAAGTTTGATCTGCAATTGTTTTCTGATGAATTTATTGGAAAAAAAAAAGTCCTCCACAAACATTTTGTTATGTAGCAGAAAGGGAAGGTCCTCTGTGGTACAGAGTTTTTCTATATGTTGTACTGACAAACCAGCCAGATTACATAGCAGCAAATGACCCTCAGCTATCCACAACTGCACTAATGTGCACACTTTCTGGACATAAGTGCAGTTGTGGGTAACTTTTAATGGTGGCGATCAGTGATTTTAAGCGGAACTGCGTCATTGCGTCAAACAAATCTGACACTAAAGCCCCGTACACACGTACCGATTGTCGGCCGTACATATTCGGCCGCTGACCGATCGGCCGATTGTAGGCTTGTTAGTATGATGCTTCCGACAGCCGACAGCGCATTTTCGGCCGAACAGAATCTGTCGTGCAGACTTTAAAATATGTTGGCCGTCACCAGAACGGCCGATTGTTCGCCAGTCAGTACAGATTTCGGCCGACAGATAGCAGATTAGCAAGACTGGGCATGGTCAGAAAAGAAAAAAAAAGACACAGAAAGTTAACCATCACATGACATCACTTCTGCAGTCGGCTGTTGTTGGCCGACAAAATTCGTGTGCAGTCTTTTGCAGTTTTCAACAGACACGACAGCCCTGGACAAAAGACGGCCGATCGCTCGGCCGACGATCAGTACGTGTGTACGGGGCTTAAAGCGAAGAAATGAGCATAGCCACTAGGGAATAGTAAGTGTATTCCTATGAGGATAAAAATAAAGAGAAAAAAATTGTCACCCACCCGTAAGAGCAGCGTACAGGGTACATTTATCAATGAGAAACGTAATAGCTGCTGCATTTTGGATGCTACACACAAGAAGTGCCTCAAAACTTAGAAGACATGGGTTGACCTACAACCCAACCACTAAATCAACTGCAAGCCTACAGGACCTACAGGGTGGCCATACAGCAAACATCTAGCCCAATATGACAGCCTCTGGGGTTTCCCTTTCCCCTCCTCTGGACTCTCAGTACTGACCTCTTCCATCCTCTTTTTCTGTCAACTCATTCTTTATATCTTCTTTAGCCTCTTTTCCTATGCTACATGAAATTAATTCTGATTTTTTTTTTCTTTTGCCTGTTCCCGCTCCATTTGAACTGTTTAACAGGCTCTATTGCAGGAGGAGGTGAACTGCCAATTTTGACCACTTCATCTACTTACATGGGCAGTGCAGGACCATTTGTGACATTGCCTTGTGTACATGCCTTTGGCTACCTTCACCACTATTACAGCTGCTCATTGTATAGCTAATGCTTTCCAACCCGCATACAAAATCTGATTTTGGTTTGCATTTTTTCCCTCTCTGTCACGTGAATCCCTCATATTGGTGTGACTTAAGGGGCACAAGGTCATGACTATCCACTTGATGTCCGGAAAGATTTTCCCCCTTAATGACCAGGCCATTTTTTTGCAATTCGGCACTGCGTTACTTTAACTGAAAGATGCGCGGTCGTGCGACGCTGTTCCAAATAAAACTTACGTCATTTTTTTCTCACAAATAGAGATTTCTTTTGGGGGTATGTGAGCACCACTGCTTTTTTTTATTTTTGTGCACTATAAAAAAAGTCAGACAATTTTGGAAAAAAAGTGTTCTGCTATAAAACATATCCAATACATTTTTTTTTTTTTAAAAAAATCGAATTTCTTCATAAATTTAGGCCAATATGTATTCTGCGACAGGTTTTTGGATAAAATGTCCCAATAAGTGTATATTGATTGGTTTATGCGATTGCTATAGCGTTTACAAACTATGCTATAAATTGATGGAATTATTTTTTTTATACTAGTAATGGCAGCGATCAGCGACTTATAGCTTTGGTGGGAACCAGTGATCAGTGCTAAAAATATGCACTGTCCCTGTACCAATAACACTGGCTAGGAACGGGTTAAACACGGCCAAAGGGTTAACTGTGCCTACCCAGTGTTTTGTGAACTGTATGTATGGCTTTTACCAGGGGAAGTGATGGATTTTGTTCCCTGCTATGCAAGGACACAAAATCCATCCCTTCCCCCCGGTCACAACAGAGATCTGCCTTATTCACATAGGCAGAGCTCCATTCCGAGTATCTGCCCAACGATCCGCAGGTGCCGGCTTACATTCAGTGCCCGGTACCCACAGATTGGCTTTTACTGTGATTAAGCACAGCAGAAGCGGCCCGCCCCCTGTAGGCGGACGTGCAGAATCACATATTTACAATATATTACATTTTTGTTTTTGGGTTTGGATTCACTTTAGGTGATATTGTTGCTGCAGCAGCTCACCATAAATATTAAACCGTTAATAAACAGAACACATTGTGAGCGGTTCATTAGAACTTTTACCTAAACTGGATTTCTATTTAAGCCAAAACATTGTAGAAAAAAAGATTGAGTGGGATGACCACACAGTACCAGAACCCAGACAGCCTAGAGACCTTGTCTACTAACATTACTGGAAGCAGCAGTCATTTCCTCTTGGCAGTCACTCCTCTCAGACACAGGCAGCTCTAATGTTAGAGAAACGCTTTCCCACTCTCGTGAAAACTCCATCTGCCTACAAATTTATCAGACCATGCCTCAACTATCCCTTGTTGGTATATAAATGATGTGTTATGCCATACAACACAGGCACAGGTTGAATTTATATGCGTGGCATGCAGTTACTGAATAAATGAGAAGACAGCGCCTTCTAGTGGCTGTATTTGTGAGCTACGTGGCACAATAAATTTAGGCAATGCCTTTATAAAAGGTCAGCAATTGGAAATTTAAAAAATCTTAATAGGATAAATGCAGAAATTTGTAGGAAAACTTCTACAGTTAAAGTGTATGTCACTGAAAAATAAAAAAAGTACATCTCTGGAATTGATGCACTTTTCTTTGTGTTTTCCCTTTAAAAACTCTGAAAGTACAGAAAAACTCCTGCTGATGTGCCAGCCAGAAGTGCGCTTTTGATTTCCCATTGTGGGATGACAACACAGCATTTTTGTTTTCTAAACTACTCTATCCATCCCTCTGTCTTAATCACTAAAACATAGGCACTAACAGATTTGTAGTCCCAAGATAAGAACTAGAGGGCCTAAATAGACTCAAAAGCAGAACTAGACCATTCTCTCCTTCACAGCCAAGGAAGCTGCCATCTTAGCCTCTGTTTGATCTGCCGCTATGGTGCTGCACATGTGATCAGTTATGACACCATTCTTTTGATGGTTTGACAATTTGAGTCTAGAGCGCAAGCACTTGTGACAGTTTATTCATGGCATATCTTCCGGTGTGGTGGGAGTCAATACAGCTAAGGGGCTGTCAGGAGTTCTCATCAAGAGAGTTCAATTATGCCCATTTTTTTCCTGCCAGATCCGCCATTGATAGAAGCCGTACAACAGCTTCTATGAATGACGCAGGATGTCTGAATGGAGGGGGAGGAGCTATCAATCATCCACTCATCCTCCATTCATAGATCCTATGTCAATCATTGAAGTTGGAGTATGGCTTTCTATGAATGGCAGATGTGGCAGGAAAGGGAGGGGCATAATGGAGCTCTCTTGATGAGAACTCCTGACTGCCCCTTATCTCTGTTAATCCGTGTTGCATCGTAAGATTAAGGTGGCGGGGAGGTAGGACTGAGGAAGATTTATACTGAACTCTGAAGAATCAACACAAGGGATAAATTATACTAACAGTAAGTTATGTCTCTGCTGATTTTTAGGTTTTTGTTTTTAGGCTTTAAACTGATAGGTTTAGTTCCACATGTAGTGTGTATAGGACACAGAACAGCTCTGAATTTCTGAAAAGATCAACTGCTGTTTTTTTGCACTCTTTAAACCGATAGAACAAAAGATTTTCTATGTAGGGTAACAGCTTAAAAACCACCTCAAAGAGTTGCATCTACAAATATTACGTTATGACAGATCAGCTGCACACGTCTTTTGCATTTCTTGGGCAGTTTGGCAGCAGTTCGCCCTCAAACCCTAACAGACTATGAGCTCCTTCGACGAATATAGACTGATGGTAATGGTGCTGTGTACTTTGTACAACACGCTCATCTCAATATAAACGCAGGATATAAAGTGGATGAAATTCCTGAAGGACATATGAATTTTGTTTAGTAGTCAGATTCCCTTTGCACATGCGATTTTAATGCAGAAGCGTGATTGGGGCATCAGATCTCTAGAGCCTTAAAGGAGGAGTTCACCTTTGTACAAAAAATAAATGCACGTTTTTGCAGGTAAAAAAAAAGCAATGTGCATTTATTGTTTTTTGTAGAAGCAGCCTGTAAAGCTTTGCACAAGCAATCACCGGATTACTGATGCCACGCAGGTCTCCTCCACACTGTCAGTGTACGGGTGCGTGTAAGCCGTATCCTGTACGGGTAAGCTGATACTCGCTGAGAACTACAAGACGACAGCCGCTAGGGCTGTCAGGACTTGTAGTTCATTTATACACAGAGCGGTTTCAAAAACTGGCAGCTAGTACGGGGAACTTCTCCCTGTGCGGCTGCCACAGGGATAGTGGGGGGGGGGGGTTACTGCAGAACCGGGAACATGTGTCTCAGTTGTGGATAATTTTTAAATGATTCATGACAAATGTTCCCGTACATATCTCTCACCCACAGGTGGTTTAGTGAGCTTTGACATCATGTGTAAAGATGGCTGCTGCATATCCAATCGACCATGTGGTTTTCGTGGAAGTGCAACCATCTCTTGTTGACATCACTCACAAAACAACCTGTGAGTGGTCAAAAGGAATGACCACATCCTGTGGGTGGTCTCTAGTATACAGGACTATAAATAGAGCCATGGTGGCGATTCCCCATCCTTAGGGGGTGAACTGAATTATGAGGAGCCGGCCCTAGGCCGTGATACTTTTTTGAAGTAACTTTAATTACTTAATGTTACATAGCCAGATTACTGGCTGAAAATTTCATCTGCTCTCCCTTTGTTGACTGGGCCGTCTATATTACTTTCTGGCCATAGAATATCCATGGGCCTATAATATAATGAAGGTCTTATGATGCGTGACATACGTGAACCATCATCATCTAAATGATAGGAATCAGTGCTGTGCTATTTCTAGTTTCCTTAGGTTATTTCCAGCTCCTTTGGTCTCACCCCCCTTTTGTTTTATACTATTTACAAGCAGAATAGAGAGTGATGAACTCAAACTCCAGATGAAGCACATATGTGAAACATGTTGAGTGTTCTAGCTCCAACTACATTAACCATATGTACCTGCGATGACCACACGTAAAGATTCTTTCGGAGGACAGTTTTACCCATCTGCTCCCTTTGATGTGAATCCCATCACAGATAATTATTCATCTTTATTTTTGTATTTATGTAATAATGTATTGTATCTTTGCGTCTTTCACCAATTACACAACTGTTGGCATATTATGGCCTTATAGTCGGTGTTTTTGTTTTTAATCTGTACAATAAAATGTTTTTTGATTGGTAATTCTAGCTATAAATAGAGCCACTAGGATGGGGGGAGGAAGGTTCGTTTTTGGAGCTGTAGAAGGAAAGCATGCAGCAAAAAAAACCTCCTCACTGTCCTGTTCCAAATATCGAGTGCAAGCTGTTGCCAGAGTTAAAGCGGAGTTCCACCCAAAAGTGGAACTTCCGCTTTAGGTAGTCCTGACCCCCTGACATGACACATTTGACATGTCATTTTTTTTAGGGGGGGGAGCGGATACCTAGTTTTGACAGGCACCCGCTCAGAGCGCCAGTTCTCCTCTCCCCCTCGCTCCCTGCAATCTTCTGGGATATGTCAGAGGTCCCTGAAGTTTGCCGGCCAATCAAGACGCACAGCACAACTCGCGCATGCGCAGTGTGTAGCCAGCTGTGAAGCCGCAAACTGTCACAGCCGGGTGCCCACACCAGTGATGCCGGCGCCGCCGAGACCAGAGGGAGAGGATCAAGGCTTCGGATGGCCGCATCGCTGGACCGTGGGACAGGTGAGTGTGTGTTTATTAAAAGTCAGCAGCTACACTTTTTGTAGCTGCTGTGTTTTAATAAACACAGAAAAGGCTGGAACTCCGCTTTTTATTTGACCTTTTTTTGGGATATTGAGAATAGGAGCGTAAGTTTATGGTAACTTATGTGTAAGAAGCTTTATGTATAGTAAAGTTTTGTTTTATGCTTTTTATCAAAACTGCTCTTGGTGTGTCTGTTCAGTTTATATATTTCAGTGGCTGTCCAGTTTACCTTTATTATAAATTTTGTTGTTCCCACATTTGATACAACATGTTACATGTTCCCAAAGGTGAACTTATCCATTAAAAAGGAAACTTGTGGCAGCAGAAACATGGAGGCTGTGACTGATGACTCCACCTTCTGAAAATGCTAGTTGTCTGGCTGTCATGCTGATGCAATAATTTTATCAATGCTTTCAGGTCACTGACTGGTCACAGGCATTCAAATCAGGAGTTCTCACTTCACCCCTGGCATGCTCATTTTCCAGACAAGCATATCAAAATGTACTGAAGTCAGAGAATCAAAATTACTGTAAGGCAACTGGCATTTTGAAGAGAATGTCAACAATAGCAGCCTCCAGGTTTTTTTTTACCTGTACTATTTTCTGGGTCAGCATTTTGCTCACTTGACAGAGGCGATGATCAATTGCCCATTAAGGAGGCTAGATAGGCGACATGTGAAGCTGAATTCCTTAACCATAAAGATACATTGTTTTTAAATCAGGGGTTTTGTGTGTCCCCTGTTTGGCTATGCATTGTGGGAAATGCAGTGTAAATTAAAAGACTTGCTCCACACAGTAACAATTGTTTGGCAGGTAAGTTTGCATCCATGTCTTTCATCTTAGCATTTAGTCGCTTGCTTGGAGTTTCACAATAAATGGTAATTCTATAAAAATTGAAGTGTTTTACCTAGAAAACCTCTTTAATAATAAAGACAAAACAAAAGCTGAATTGGAATTTGAAGTACCTGTGATACCACATTTTCATGTGATGGTTAAAGGCCTTCCTCTTTTATTATGTGATAAATAGCCGAAAAACGGCTGTTATCCTAAACTGCCTATGACCATTCAGAACCAAAACAGGTCTGAGGTTTGTGGTGTATGTTGGAAATGTCCTGCAGAGATTAATAGTATAATGAGCATGCTCTGTGTCAGTAAACACACTGACACAGCCATGACCATCCAACAATATTTAAATCCACATCTTACAGACATGTAGAAAGGTGAATATTGAAGGATTTCTACAAATCAAATACAAAGCCATTGTAACTGTGGTTTAGTTATGTTCTGGCTCTGTTCAGACCGGTATTTTATGAACTGTAGGTGACAAACAAAATTGCATAAAACAAATGAGAATATAGTAAATGTTGAATTTATTATAATACAATAAACACTAAAATGAAACATCCACATTCTCTGGTCATGTATTCTTTATAAAAATATTCGGTGTTACCCAGCCTTCAGGTGCTTTTTTCAGACCTGCCTTCTTCCAGATACGCACTAAATCTTTTTCAAACTTTTTCTGTATGAAGAAAAAAAAAAAAAAAAATTTATAAAATCTTACACAACTTATTCTATTCCACTAGAATGATGTTATATAAAATGACAGAATGACAGCAGTTAATGACATTACCCAGTGATATGTCTAGTCATAGAATACAATGATACAGAGTACAGTGCTGTGAAAAGTAATTGTCCACCCGCTGCCCCACCCAATCCTAAATGAACTGTGATTAACCACTTAAGGACCAGGCCTATTTCTGACATTTGTTTTTTACAAGTTAAAATCAGTATTTTTTTGCTCGAAAATTACTTAGGACCCCCAAACATTATATTTTTTTTTTAGCAGAGACCCTAGAGAAAAAAAATGGAGATCGTTGCAATACTTTGTCACTGTATTTGCACAGCGGTCTTACAAACGCAATTTTTTTGGAAATAAATACACTATTTTGAACTAAAAAATAAAAAAAAACAGTAAAGTTAGCCCAATTTCTTTCTATAATGTTAGAGATAATGTTACGCCAAATAAATTGATACCAAACATGTCATGCTTCAAAATTGCGCATGCTCGTGGAATGGTGACAAACATTGGTACTTAAAAATCTCCATAGGGAAAGATTTAAAAATTTCTACAGGTTACCAGTTTGGAGTTACCGAGGAGGTCTAGAACTAGAATTATTGCTCTCGCTCTAACGATCACGGCGATACCTCATATGTGTGGTTTGAACACCGTTTACATATGTGGATGCGACTTGCGAGCTCGGAAGGACTGGGCGCTTTCAATTTTTTATTTATTTTACCTTTTAATTTTACACTGTCCTTGATCACTTTTATTCCTATTACAAGGAATGTAAACATTCCTTTGTAATAGAAATAAGCAGAACAGGTCCTCTTTAATGTGAGATCTGGGGGTCACAAAAGACCTCAGATCTCACACACCCTTAAAAGCAAAAAAAAAAAAAAAAGTATTTTTTTCTTCATGAAGAAAAAAGATGGGCCCTTTAAGGCCGTTGGGAGGAAGCGATGTATGACGTCACTCCGGTTCTCCAAGGCTATAGAGTCAAGTGGAGGCCATCAGATCGTTTTACCCGCTACTGACAGCTCCGGTAAGCAGTAAAAAAGACCCGGGAGGGAGGGGGCACCTCTTTTGCCGCCCATAAAAGTGATCCTGCCGCTGGGACCACTTTTATGTGAAAGAGGAAACGCTCGCACTGTAAGAAAATACCAGGGTAATGGCACCTATCTGCTGCCGTAACACCGGTATTTAACGCTAAAGTACCAACGTAAAAAACTGCAGCGGGTGATCCGGAAGTGGTTAACCACATTTTTTGTAAAGGTAAATTTCACTTGCCACACTCAGGCCTGATTACTGCCAGACCTGTCAAATCAAGAATTTACCTAAATAGAAGCTGATTGACAAAGTAAAGCCCCGTACACACGCAACCATTATCGGCCGACCGATCGTCCGACTTTTGTCCAGAGTTGTGTTTTGTTGGTTGGAATGTGCTCTAGACTGCACACAAATTTTCTCGCCCAACAAAAATCTACTTCAGAAGTGATGTCATGTGTTGGATTGCTTTCTTTGTTTTCTTTCTTCTCTGAGCATGCCCAGTCTTGCTCATCAGATTTTTCCCTGTCGAAATCTGTACTGACTGCACAAAAATCGGACGTGTTTTGACGGCGGACAAAAATTTTATAGTCTGCACACCAGATGATTTTTTTCGGCCGAAAAGTCGGAGTCGGTTGTCGGAAGCATCATACTAACAAGCCGAAAATCAGCAGATTGGACGTTGGTTGAAAATTCCCTGCCAATTTTCGACGCGTGTGTACGGGGCTTTAAGCACGATAAAAGATCCCAAAAAAGCAACACAATGCTGCTATCTACAGAAATTCAAGAACAGATGAGAAACACAGGAGTCCCAAAGCCTTATCCAAGGCTTTGGGACTCCAGTGAACCACAGCGACCGCCATTATCCACAAATGGAGAAAACTTGTAACAGTGGTGAACCTTCCCAGGTGTGGCTGACCTACCAAAATTACTCAAAGAACACAACGAGGACTTATCCAGGAGGTCATAAAAGAACCAAGAAAAAACACCTAAAGAACTGTAGGCCTCACTTGCCTCAGTTAAGGTCAGTGTTCATTAATTCAACAATAAGAAGGACTGGGAAAAAATGGCATCTATGGGAGTGTTCAAAGAAGAAAGCCACTGCTGACGAAAGGCTCCTCTCATGTTTGTCAAAAAACATCTTGATTATCCCCAAGATTTTTGGGCAAATATTCTGTGGACTGATGAGACAAAAGTACATTTTTTTGGAAGGTGTGTCCCGTTACATCTGATGTAAACAAACACAACATTTCATAAAAAGTACATTGTGCCAACAGGCAAGCATGGTGGTGGTACGGTGATGGTCTGGGTCTGCTTTTCAGCTTCAGGACCTGGATTACTTGCCATTGATAATAGAACCATTGATTCTGCACTCTACCAGAAAATCCTGAAGGAGAATGTCAGGCCATCAGTTTGTGACCTCAAGCCCAAGCGCTCTTGGCTTATGCAGCAGGACAAGTCCACTCCAAAAAAATTGCTAAAAAAAAATAAAAAAAATGTGAGATGCTGTGGCATGATCTTAAACAGGCCGTTCATGCTTGAAAACCCTCCAATGTGGTTGAATTAAAACAATTGTGCAAAGAAGAGTGGGCCACAATTCCTCCACAGCGATGTAAAAGACTCATTGCCAGTTATCACAAACGCTTGATTGCAATTGTTGCCGCCAAGGGTGGCACAACCAATTATAACGTTTAGGGGGCAATTACTTTTTCACACAGGGCTAGGCAGGTTTGGACAGCTTTTTGCCCCTAAAAAAATTAATTTAAAACTGCATTTTGTATTTACTCTGGTTATCTTTGTGTAATATTAAAATGTGTTTGATGAGCTGAGACAAATATGCAAAAAAAAAAAAAAAAAAAAAATCACAGCACTGTATGTGGATCACAGATAATTAAGTCCTGTAGACAACCACAGTTTTAGGCCCCTTTCACACAGGCGGACCATTCAGATCCGCCTGTCAGTTTTTTTGGCGGATCTGAACGGACACCCAATGCATCTCTATGGTGCATCGGATGTCAGCGGAGACATGTCCGCTGACATCCGATCCGTCAAATCTGGACAGATGGAAACCCTATTTTCTATCCGTCCACCGGATCGGATGAGAACCAACAGACGGTCCGTTCCCATCCAATTCCCCCATAGAGAACAGCGAGACCTAGGGCTGAATGATATTCGATGCAACATCGAATATCGTGCTGCGGGCGATATTCACATCGCCGGATCATGCGATATTGGGGACTCACAGTGAAGGTAGAAGAATAATAAAGCCCGACATCCGTCCCACATGTTAAGTCCGTCCTGCAGCTCTCCTGACTGAGCGGTGAGCAGCGCGATATGAGCAGCGGCACAGGGAACCAATCATGCATGCCTGCACACCTGAATGGTTAGCTGTGCCGCTACTCACAACGTGATTGGTTCACTGTGCTGTGGGGCGGAAGTGTATTGTGGGGACTGGGAGTGTGCTTCCGGTGCGAAGGAGCTGCCTGGTGGAGAGAACTACAACTCCCAGCGTTACCCCCACTTCCCACGTTTCCGTCTGCCCCCAGCCAGAGAGATTCCCCCTCCCTCCGGGAGAACAGACTTCACAGCCCGATCATGAGGGACAAACAGAAAAGGCGGAGGGAGCGCACATGGGCCGAGGCTGCCAAGAAGGTACCAAATACAGAGGGGAGGCGACTGTACCATGTACACCAGGGTATAAATATCGCAATATATATCGTTGGGGAAAAAATATCGCAATGTGTTTTCCCAATATCATGCAGCCCTAGCGGGACCTGGCAGCTGTGTCTCTGCACACAGCGCGGAGACACAGCTGTCATCCGCCTGCTCAGCGGGGGATCGGCAGATCGATCCCCCGCTGAGAAAAACAGAGTCCGCTGACAGACTCCGTGTGTGAAAGGGGCCTTACACTGAACATTACCATTTAGAGAAGAACTGAACTAAAAAAAGAAAAAGATTTTCTGTAGGCATAATTTAGAAATCGTAATTGTGCCTAAGCTAGACCCTGAAAAAAAAAAAAAAAAAAAAAAGTTTTTACAGATGCTGTTCAGAAGTGAAACACAAAGGTTTGTGGATACTAAAGAACTAAAAGTGTGCCGAAAAACCTAGCAGGTAAAGGGGATAGGACTAGTCACTATGGTCCCCTAGCAGCTGATCTTTCCCCATTACTAAATGACCATGTCTTGTTCTGTACTGTCTTTGTGTGGAGGTGGCCATCTTGGTAGAGGCAGGGCTTTATTTCATTGTTTCAGAGCCTTCAGCAAGACATACAGAGACTATCAGTCAAAGGCAGCAGTACCTTGGAACTCACGTTGCAGATTTACTGCTTTGAGGCTGTAGGTACAGGGGCTTCTAGACACACTCACTCACATACCAGGAAGTTTACTGCTACTTTTCAGAAGGAATTCAAGACAAAAAAATATATATTTTTTAGGATCTGTAAGGCACTCTTTGCGTTGGATAGCATGCAGAGTGGAGTGTTCACTTACGTTACTTGTTTTCCCATGCATCTTGTTTTTTAACACAGTTTACCAATCAATGATTTATCTGATCAGATCATAGGTTTGCACACACAACAAAAGTCTTAATTGTCTGAATTCTATCTCACATGATTTTAAACATTGGCAGTCCTTTTGTGTTCTAGCAATTCTATTCTATAACTGAAGAAAAAAAGATTAAAAAAAACAAAAGATGTTCACAACAACAAATTTCAGATTTGTTTTGTGGAAGCTTAGTGTGCGCGACAGGACTCACTGTCACTGGGAATGACAGACAGACAATATGCCAATATCATCAGCTCAACCACCTGTCTTCCAGACATCGTTGAATATGATGATGTACTCACCTGTTATCTACAATAGGTTCTGTATTTATACCTATTGTTTGTGTATTGTATTGCAGGAGCACGAGGACGGCCGTCTGCTACTTAATTGGCTCAGGTTGATTGAATCACAGTCATCTATTAGAAGCTGAGTGGAAATATACTGTTTGTGTTGGTTGTTCTTTAGATATGTAAATTCTAATTTCTGATTACAATTTCCTCTGCATATGATAATGTAGTCAGGCAACCCCTGACTTGTGTGTAGTAATTTGATCAGGAGGGGGATGTGTTCATGTGTGTATAAATTGAGTGTGAAACTGTTCAATAAAGGAGAAGGTTCCAAAACTTGTACAAGCTGATGGCTAGCTTTGTATGAGGGCAGCTGGGAAAATCTGGTATATATGTTCATGACTGCAAGGAAGTCGTATACTGACGGAAGACCACAAGTACAGTGTGGGTCGGCGGGGCCGTTACAAAGTGTATCTATTTTAGGTTTTGTATAGAGTGTAAAGTGAATAAAACATCTGACTTTTTCATGTCCGTCTCCCTTTGGAGAACTTTCTTTCACTTCAAGACAAAACTGGAAGTGAGAAAAGTTTTGTCTAAGGAATGGAAATCTCTATTGAACAGTTGGCACTGCAGCAAGCGTTCCTGCTATTTCTGTTTCAGTGACTACACAAAATGTTAGATTTTCCCTCAGTTTCCATCCTGGTGACTATGGTCATTTCCACAATGGGGACAGAGCCAAAAACCTTACAGAAGTTCTAACCCTCCCTCTACTTCAACCAAAACAAGAAAATGCTTTAGATGCACTTTAGGCTGATTCTATGGGTTGTTTAGAGACGGCTTCCATTACAGTGACATTGCCAGTATGCTTATAATAAATAATTCCTGTTAACTGGTAATCCAGTTGCATTCACCTTATAATCAAGTAAGATATTCTGGTTCTGCACTTTTTAAAATGTTTTATAGACTAAAGCTGACAACTGATGGACTATAAATGGTGCTTTCCTGTTTGCAATGCGGCTGTCAAATAATCTTTCTACATTACATGGCCAAAAAGTATGTGGATACTCCAGCAAATTAATCAGCTGTTTACAGTGAAATGTAATGTTAATGCTACAGCATATAAAGACATTTTAGACAATTGTGCATTTCAAACGTTGTGGTGACGGTTCGGTGAAGGCCCTTTTCTGTTTTGGCATGACTGTGGCCTTGTGCTCAAAGCCAGCTCCATAAAACATGGTTTGATGAGTCTAGTGTGGAGGAAAAGGAGCCCCAACCACCCCCCCTCTCCCCTCCCACCGTATTGAACAGCTTTGGAATAAATTAGAACACGGACTGTGGGTCAGAGCTTCTAATCTGACATCAGTACTTGTCCTGAAACACATGCTTTTTT
The DNA here is from genome assembly GCF_965119305.1 of Pelophylax lessonae. Lineage (NCBI taxonomy): Eukaryota > Metazoa > Chordata > Amphibia > Anura > Ranidae > Pelophylax > Pelophylax lessonae. The sequence continues at coordinate 86,984,803 of NC_138779.1, read as the reverse complement.
GGCGGAATGAGTTCACACTCCCACAGACACACTCCAAAATCTAGTTGAACAACTTCCCAGAAGAGCGGAGGCTGTTATAGCCACAAAGGGAGGTCAAATACACATACACTATATTGTCAAAAGTATTGGGACACCTTTCTTTACACGCACATGAACTTTAATGACATCCCAGTCTTAGTCCGTTGGGTTCAATATTGATTCGGCCCAGCCTTTGCAACTATAACCTTAGATTGTAAGCTCCTTGAGGGCAGGGACTGATGTGAATGTACAATGTATATGTAAAGCGCTGCGTAAATTGACAGCGCTATATAAGTACCTGAAAAAAATAACTAACTAACAGTTTCAACTCTTCTGGAAAGGCTGTCCAAAAGGTTTAGGAGTGTCTCTATGGGAATTTTTGACCATTCTTCGAGAAGCATATTTGAGGTCAGGCACTGATGTTGGACGAGTAGGCCTGGCTCGCAGTCTCTGCTCTAATTAATCCCAAAGGTGTTCTATCGGGTTGAGGTTGAGTTCAGGATTCTGTGCAGGCTAGTCAAATTCCTCCACCCCAAACTTGCACAAAGCAAGGTCCATAAAGACATTGATGAGCGAGTTTGAGGTTGAGGAACTTGACTGGCCTGCACAAAGTCCTGACCTCAACCGGATCGAACCCCTTTGGGATGAATTAAAGCGGAGACTGCAAGTCTTTTGGACAGCCTTCTCAGAAGAGTTGAAGCCGTTCTAGCTGCAAAGAGTGGGCCAAAACAATTTTGAACCCTACAGACCAAGACTGGGATGCCATTAAAGTTCATGTGCGCGTAAAGGCAGGCATCCCAAAACTTTTGACAATATATAGTGTAGATGCCCATGGTTTTGTATTGGGATACCCAACAAGTTCTATGTGTGATAGTCGGGTGTTTCATAAAATTTTATCCATATGCTACATTTCTGCAGTGCTTTAGAAAAAAAAATTAATTATGTGTGTCAGTCCCTGTTGCTACATACGTGTACAGTGCAATACCCACACACATGCATGTAACAAACTGTTTGAACTCCAGACAAACAAATACACAGTTGAAAGAAAATGTGTGAAGTTATGTGATACAAGTTATGCAACACTGTTCAGTCAGTCTGGCAATCCAAGCATCCCTTTGTCTTTACTGTACAGTAGAGCCTGATTGGACTATATGGGAAGCAGTATCAGCAAATCTGCATAGGGGGTTACAGGAGAACAAATGTCAAGACAGATTCTGATACTTTTAATAGTTAAATGTATAAGAAAAAATATAAGTCAAAGTAGAACTACTTTGCCATCTGTGCGCTATTGAGGAGATTTCCCTTCACTTCCTGTCCCATAATCAAAACAGGAAGTGAGAGAAAATCCTTACAAAATTAGGAAATCACAAAAACCAGCTCCCCCATTGGAAGATCTCCACTCTATTCCTATTCTGGTGAGAACCCAAAATTTGGAATCTTCTTTTACTTTCAGTAAACAGAACAAATAGAGAGGATGAATCTCCCTAACTGAGGCACAGACAGCAATAAAAACTTAAAACGTTTTGCCTTTAGTTATACTTTAAAAGATTACAAAACAAAATTAAAGGGTGTTTTGTATCTGCTATAGTTCCCCTTTAACCTGGGGGACCCTGAATGTACATGCTCTGTACAGAGAGCCTATGGGAATAAAAACCAGGTCCATCGCACCAAGCACAGGAGCTAAACACTGAGCCATTGTGTGTAAATAATATTTCTCAGCCATCAGACAGCTGTATTCTACAACTATCAACTATGCATGTGTAAAGTCTTTTTTTTTTTTTTTAAGAAAAAATGTATTTTTTTCTGAAATTACATTTTATACATTAAAAAGTAAATACTACTAAACACAGAATGTGAAATAAGTCTTATGAGTAACTATTTCAAACTGCGGAAATCAACACTTTCAGCCAATCCACAATGAGGGACAGGCTGAAGGCATAGCCTCAGCTAAACCACAACCTGCGGAGGAGGAACTGACCACTGAGTAAGTCAGGAAGTAGGCCAGATGAGAAGGACAGCAGGCTCCCACATATACAGTGCAGAGGTCATACGGTCGTATCTTCAGATTCAGATTCCGACTGCAGAGGATAAAGAGCTGTACATGATGATGTTGTTGGCTTCTGCAGTTGTCATGAAGAAAACCTGTGCTGACAGAAAACTGAATACCGCCATTGCTAACCTCTTTATAAACATTCTAGTTGCCTGGCTGTAATGCTGACTCTGACTTCAAAACATTCTGAGCTGCTAACCTGGAATAAGCATACAGCAAATGGAGTCAGGGCCCTGCATGTTTGTTCCAGATCAGTAAGGGTCCTTTCACACGGGTGGTCCATATGTCCGTTTTTCATCCCATCCAATTGCGGATGAAAAACGGACATAATGCATGTCAATGGGATTGGGGATGTCAGCAGATGACCATCCGCTGACATCCGATTTGCGTCCTTTCCGATCAGTTCCGTTTTTTGGAACGGAAGAGAACCCTATTTTTCTTCCATTTAAAAAAAAAAACGGAACGGACGCAAAAACAGATGTCAGAGGTGTCATCCGCTGACATCCGCAATCCCATTGACATACATTATATCTCCGTTTATCATCCGCAAACGGATGAGATGATGAACGGACATAGGGAACAGACACTCCGGAGTGTCATCCGTGTCCGTGTAAAAAAAAAAAAAAGTGCCTGAGCGGAGGAAAATACGGTCCGCCCCGTGTGAAAGGACCCTTAGTGAAAGAACTGAAGTCACTATCTCAGCATGATAACCCGAAGATGAGAGCTATGGAAACCCTAAGGTTTTTCTCGGCTCAGGTTTCCTTTAACCTATCATGGCATCAAACCTTTCTTCTCCTGATCTCTGTGAAGGGTGTGATGTGTCTTTGGACATTTGCATCTCTGCTTTGGCTCCAAGGTATGCATTACTCCTCCAACCTCAATGCAGGATTCAACATTTTGAAAAAAAGTGTTTATACTAAAATAGTATTCAAGAAATTTAACACATCCAACATTCTGTATTCCCCCTTTTGAGAAACCTACCTACAGGTCCTTCTCAAAAAATTAGCATATTGTGATAAAGTTCATTATTTTCTGTAATGTTCTGATAAACATTAGACTTTCATATATTTTAGATTCATTACACACTACTGAAGTAGTGCAAGCCTTTTATTGTTTTAATATTGATGATTTTGGCATACAGCTCATGAAAACCCAAAATTCCTATCTCAAAAAATTAGCATATTTCATCCGACCAATAAAAGAAAAGTGTTTTTAATACAAAAAAAGTCAACCTTCAAATAATTATGTTCAGTTATGCACTCAATACTTGGTGGGGAATCCTTTTGCAGAAATGACTGCTTCAATGCGGCGTGGCATGGAGGCAATCAGCCTGTGGCACAGCTGAGGTGTTATGGAGGTCCAGGATGCTTCGATAGCGGCCTTGAGCTCATCCAGAGTGTTGGGTCTTGCGTCTCTCAACTTTCTCTTCACAACATCCCACAGATTCTCTATGGGGTTCAGGTCAGGAGAGTTGGCAGGCCAATTGAGCACAGTAATACCATGGTCAGTAAACCATTTACCAGTGGTTTTGGCACTGTGAGCAGGTGCCAGGTCGTGCTGAAAAATGAAATCTTCATCTCCATAAAGCTTTTCAGCAGATGGAAGCATGAAGTGCTCCAAAATCTCCTGATAGCTAGCTGCATTGACCCTGCCCTTGATAAAACACAGTGGACCAACACCAGCAGCTGACTGAAGCTGACTGTGGGTACTTGACACTGGACTTCAGGCATTTTGGCATTTCCCTCTCCCCAGTCTTCCTCCAGACTCTGGCACCTTGATTTCCGAATGACATGCAAAATTTGCTTTCATACGAAAAAAGTACTTTGGACCACTGAGCAACAGTCCAGTGCTGCTTCTCTGTAGCCCAGGTCAGGCGCTTCTGCCGCTGTTTCTGGTTCAAAAGTGGCTTGACCTGGGGAATGCGGCACCTGTAGCCCATTTCCTGCACACGCCTGTACACGGTAGCTCTAGATGTTTCTACTCCAGATTCAGTCCACTGCTTCCGCAGGTCCCCCAAGGTCTGGAATCGGTCCTTCTCCACAATCTTCCTCAAGGTCCGGTCACCTCTTCTCGTTGTGCAGCGTTTTCTGCCACACTTTTTCCTTCCTACAGACTTCCCACTGAGGTGCCTTGATACAGCACTCTGGGAACAGCCTATTCGTTCAGAAATTTCTTTCTGTGTCTTACCCTCTTGCTTCAGGGTGTCAATGATGGCCTTCTGGACAGCAGTCAGGTCGGCAGTCTTACCCATGATTGCGGTTTTGAGTAATGAACCAGGCTGGGAGTTTTTAAAAGCCTCAGGAATCTTTTGCAGGTGTTTAGAGTTAATTAGTTGATTCAGATGATTAGGTTAATAGCTTGTTTAGAGAACCTTTTCATGATATGCTAATTTTTTGAGATAGGAATTTTGGGTTTTCATGAGCTGTATGCCAAAATCATCAATATTAAAACAATAAAAGGCTTGCACTACTTCAGTTGTGTGTAATGAATCTAAAATATATGAAAGTCTAATGTTTATCAGTACATTACAGAAAATAATGAACTTTATCACAATATGCTCATTTTTTGAGAAGGACCTGTACATTTGCAGCAGCCATCTAAGACTAATAAAATAAATCTAAATCAATGAATAAAATCCATGTTTTGCTGCAGGAATTGTATTCATTATCACACCAAGTACAGTATACCCGTTTGGTGCTTGTACCTAAAGTCATAACAATGCCATGAGTTACACCGATACTGTGCGACTGACTATACCACCTACAAAATATAAAACTACAACTACCAATGACCTTTCTTCATTTCCAGCTGAATTTTTACTCTATGCCCTATCATTGAAAATAATCGGGCTGAAGACTCCTGTTCCTCACCTGTTTCTTTACAGATCGCCTATGAAGGACCTTCTGTCGCAAAAACTTCACACGCTTCTGCAGCTTCTTGTATTTATGTTTGTTCATCTTCCTTCGTCGGATCTTAAGGATGTTTTTGCATTGAACTACATCCCTGTGATCACTTTGCTCACCCGTGTAGTCAGCGTCCTGTGAAGTTGGACAATCGTAGATCTTTAAATGGTCTTCAGGCTCCTCCTGAGTATTGGAGGCTTCAGGTTTGGGTAACGAGTAGCGGGAGGAAATTAAGCTCTCCAAGGGAGTGATAGACAGCATTCGAGGAACCAGAACTTCATCCAGCTCAGGTTCCAGGCTGTACCAGACAGGAGGGGAAGTGTGATGTTTCTGTGATTGCCGTGTGCTGTAACAAGCGAAAAAGCTCTTCTGACTTGTACTGAGGCACCGTGGCGTTATATATCCTAGAACACAAAGAAGGGTTACCAAAGTCTGTAATGAACAAGGATTGTTCAAAGCATCTAAAAATCACTCATATGCAAAAATTTGATCTAAGAGTTTCTTCTGTGCCATTTTAATGCTATTACAAGGAAATAAAAAGCATAAACACAAATGAATGTGTATCTAAACCCAAATGTAATATATTGCAGCTTACATGCATTGATGTGGTAGCTGCATTAGTTTTCTTCTTTCAGGGATTTTCCCCTAATACTTACCTGCTGATCCTACAAATAACACACTTCCTGTCCCTTTGTGGATATGCCTACTCCTTCACTGTATCTATGGAGGCAGCCATAGTGGTCCCTTGCCACCCAGGCTGGACTTCAAACAAGTCTAGTTAAATATGACTAACTATTGTTCGTTATATTTTTTTTTTCCATTAGTCAAGTTACCCATTTCATTGTCACAACTGTAATCTTGCCGCTGGAGAGTTCATGCCTGTGGCAGAATTGCTATGAAGGCCATTGCAGCAAGATGAAACACTCACCTGCTTGCAAGTGTCACTCCCTTACTGTCTGCATCCATGAGGTGTCGCTCTTTCACTGGCAACTTACGCTCCGCAGCGTTTTCATCCACGAGGGAGCAACGCCATTCTGATCAAGCTGGCGAGGGAGCGACACATACAAGCAGGTGAAGGATCTTTCTGTACGTTCTAGTGATTCTGTTACTGAGGACTTCTCATCAGTGACAACACAAATGTGATGTTGGTCTTACAGTTCCACAACGACAAACAAAAATATGACATTTACCAAAAGTAACAATTAAAATTTCTGTACCGGCAGGAAAAAAAAAAAAAAAAGACAAAGCAGGGAAAGAAAATCCATCACTTCCCTTAGGAAAAACAGTACACATAGTACACACAAACACTGGTTAGGCACACATTTTACCCTTTGATCGCCCTAGCTGTTTAACACCTTCACAGCCAATGGTGTTAGTACAGTGACAGTGCATATTTTTTAGCACTGATCACTGTATTAGTGTCACTGGGTCCACAAGTGTCGGTAAAGCTGGATACACACTATACAATTTTCGTTAGATTTTTTCCTTTAGATTTACCAAAACCATATAAAATGAGGTCAACCCCAAACACTTTCAAATTTGTATACAATCAGTCTGGCCCTTGCACTACACAGTTAAATGTAAATCTAAAGGAAATTGAACAAAAGTTGTATAGTGTGTATCCTGCTTTAGTGTCTAATTGTCTGCCGCAATATCGCAGTCGCTGATTGCACAATTTTTAATATAAAAAAATTAACATAAAAATTCCAGTATATATCCCAAAGTTTTTAGGTGATATCCCTTTTTATTTTACAAACCAATCAGTTAATGCTTATTTTAATTTTTTTTTTTTTACCAAAAACATGTAGCAGAACACATTTTGGCCTAAATTTATGAACAAATTAGATTTTTTTTATTGGATATGTTCTATAGCAGAAAGTAAAAAATATATTTTTTTTTTTTCAAAATTTTCAGTCTTTTTTTGTTTATAACACAAAAATTAAAAAAAGGCAGTGGTGATCAAATACCAAAAAAATGACAACGTTTATTTGGGTACAGCGTTGCATGACCGTGCAATAGTCACTTAAAAAAACACAGTGCCTTATTGCAAAAAGTGGCCTGGTCATGAAGGGGGTAACAGAGGTCAAGTGGTTATATTATGGCGCGTTTCCACTGAGCTTTCTGGTACGGTTCGGTACGCTTTTTTTGCCGTTTCCATTATGAATGGTACCCTAATTCCGAACCGTACCGTACCACTTTTTGGTACCCTTTCGTTGGGGTACCAAGCACATTAGACCCGTACCAACTGGGTGGAGCTACACTCTGCAGAACTTTGATTGGTTGACAGAGAATCATCTATCACAGCTTTCCTGCTGTGACCAGCTACACCACGCCTATCATGAAAAGGGTACTATTAGCAGTGAAAACGCAATATGTACCGTACCGTACTGAACCGAACCGTACCGTACCACTCAGTGGAAACGAGGCATTATAGTGTTCAGTCTTTCAACACGGAACTTGTCAGAAAGTTACAGACAGGCAAAATGCTGGAAGGCTTGATCCAATTACCTGCTAGTCTTGTGGCTCTACTCAAGCTGGGCATCAGTCTTGTGAGCCACATCTTGACATAGAAGGTCAGGGAACTCCAGCTGGAAAACAAATAATTTAAAATGCATTACAACACAAACTACACTGGGGATTACCAATAAACACTTATAAATTAGGAACTCTACTCGGGTCATGTAAAACATAGCAAGGAAAAAAACGTGCAATATATCTTTGTAAATTGCACTATTTCACATGCATGAGCTGGATTCACATTTCCACATCACAGTTTGAATTTTGCATTGGAATTTCACCCTATCATTGTAATAAGACAGAGTGTTGTCGTGTGTTGCATTAGATAAAAAGGGTTCATGTACTATTTTAGGTTTGTTAGGATGCAAAGGCATTACACGTTTTAAATAGGTTGCCTTAAAGCGGTAGTAACGTTTTCTTGCTAAAAGGAGGAAATGGCCCCCCCTGCAGGTTTAAGTCTAAATGTAATAGTATGCACTGCATGATAGTACATTATCCACTTGCCAAGTGCCCACAGTATATTTTCCCTCATTTTGTGACGTAAAATATTGGTGTTATGGCAGCAGCCAGCTGCCATAACCCCGGTATTAGTATTTACTGTGGGTGATTCTCTACAAGATAACAGTGTCTCGCCACGGGATCACTTTTATAGGTGGCAGGAGAGGTGCCACAACCGCTTCCTTGTCGTTTCCGAGCTAACCAGAGTGCTCTGGTGCAGCTGTTTGCTGGGCAGGAAGTCAAGTCGGCCCTATTCCCTTGGAGGAACGGAGCGACCTCTAACATCACTTTCAGTTCTTTGGCAAAAAGAAAATGTGTTTTTTTTTTGTTTTTGAAGTCAAAAATGTTTTTTCTCCACTTTTGCTTTTAAAGGAAAACGAGAGATATGGGGTCTTTTTAAACCCAGATCTCTCAATAAAGAGGACCTGTCATTCTTATTTCTATTACAAGGGATGTTTACATTCCTTGTAATAGAAATAAAAGTTATAAAAAATAAAGAAAGAAACAGTGTAAAAATAAAATAATTTAAAAGCGCCCCATTCCTTTATGCTAGCAAGCAAAGGCAGACGCATACGTAAGTTGCGCCCGCATATGTAATAGGTGCTCATACCACACGTGAGATATTGCCCCGATCGGAGGAAGAACGTAAGAAATAATTCTAGCACAAGACCTTCTCTGTAACTCTAAACAGGTAACCTGTAAAAATGTTTAAAGTGACACCTATGGAGATTTTTTTTAAAGTACCTTTGTAGAACCAAAGAGAAGTATGGCTTTTGGTGTTTTTCCACAATTATACTTACCTAGATGGATGCAGCATCGGACCGATGCTGCATCTGTCCCCCGACGCCTCTACACTGAGAATGGAGTGATCAAACACCACCGATCACTCGGTTCTGACAGCTCCCCAGACAGAGAGCTGCTGACTGTCAGCAGCTCTCTGCTCTGCCCCCTCCTCACTCACTGGAGCGCTGGGCTGTGGAGGGCCGCTTCAGGCTCTCAGTAGATCGCTGAGCCGGGTGTCGGTCCAGGCACCTGGCAGATGCAGACTTCCATTGTGGTGATGACACGGTGACTGACTTCTGTGACATCAGCAGAGTGGACTTAAGCCCCCTCTCTGCTGAAAACGGGTCACAGGAGTGCAAAACGAACTGCACTCCCATGATCCATAGGAGATGTACAGCCAAACTAGCTGTGGCTACATTTCTCTTTTAAAGCATGACATGCTGGGTATTAATTTACTTGGCGTAATATCATCTTTCACATTATACAAAAAAATCAGGGTAACTATTGTGTGTTTTTTTTTTTTTTAATTCATTAAAGTGTATTTTTCCCCAAAAATTGGGTTTAACCACTTTAGGACTGCTCACTGTGCTGCTACTGCAGCACAGTGGCAGCCCTGGGTCCAGCTTTTAGGTGTAAATGTGAGATCTGGGGTCTTTTTTACCCCAGATCTCGCAATAAAGAGGCCCGGTCATGCTTATTTCTATTACAAGGGACATTTACATTCCATGTAATAGGAATAAAAGTGATTAAAAAATAAAATTTTTAAGGGGACAATGTAAAAATAAAAAGTAAAATAAATAAAAGTCATGCCTGCATATGTAAATGGTAGTATTTGCCTTGATCATTAGAGCGAAAGCAATAATTCTAGCACTGGACCTCCTCTGTAACTCTAAACAGGTAAACTGTAAAAAATGTTATCGCTTCGCCTATGGAGATTTCAAAGTACCGTAGTTTGTCGCCATTCCACGAGCGTGCGCAAATTTAAAGCGTAACATGTTAGGTATCTATTTACTCTGCGTAACACCATCTTTCAGATTATACAAAAAAAAAAAAATGGGCTAACTTTACTGTTTCTCCATTTATTCTCTAGGGTCTCTGCTAAAAAAAGAAAAAAATATATATATTCTAAGCAATTTTCTAACAAAAAATACTGATTTTATCTTGTAAACAACAAATGTCGGAAATAGGCCTGGTCCTTAAGTTGTTAACCCAGCATGCAGAGAAAGGCTGGCATGACACCTCTCCTTTATTCCCAGCATGCAGAGAAAGGATGAGATGACACCTGTCCCTTGTACCCAGCATGCAGGGAAAGGCTGACATGACACCTGTCCCTTATTCCCAGCATGCAGGGAAAGGCTGGCATGACACCTGCCCCTTATACCCAGCACGCAGGGAAAGGCTGGCATGACACCTATCCCTTATACCCAGCATGCAGGGAAAGGCTGGCATGGCACCTCTCCCTTATTCCCAGCATGCAGGGAAAGGATGGCATGGCACCTCTCCCTTATTCCCAGCATGCAGGGAAAGGCTGGCATGACACCTATCCCTTATACCCAGCATGCAGGGAAAGGCTGGCATGGCACCTCTCTTATTCCCAGCATGCAGGGAAAGGATGGCATGACACCTCTCCCTTATTCCCAGCATGCAGGGAAAGGATGGCATGACACCTCTCCCTTATTCCCAGCATGCAGGGAAAGACTGGCATGACACCTCTCCCTTATTCCCAGCATGCAGGGAAAGACTGGCATGACACCTCTCCCTTATACCCAGCATGCAGGAAAAGGCTGGCATGACACCTCTTTCTTATACCCAGCATGCAGGGAAAGGCTGGCATGGCACCTCTCCCTTATACACAGCATGCAGGGAAAGGCTGGCCTGGCATGACACCTCTCCCTTATACCCAGCATGCAGGGAAAGACTGGCATGGCACCTCTCCCTTATACCCAGCATGCAGGGAAAGGCTGGCCTGGCATGACACCTCTCCCTTATACCCAGCATGCAGGGAAAGACTGGCATGGCAACTCTCCCTTATACCCAGCATGGAGGGAAAGACTGGCATGACACCTCTCCCTTATACCCAGCATGCAGGGAAAGGCTGGCATGACACCTCTTCCTTATACCCAGCATGCAGGGAAAGGCTGGCATGGCACCTCTCCCTTATACCCAGCATGCAGGGAAAGGCTGGCCTGGCATGACACCTCTCCCTTATACCCAGCATGCAGGGAAAGACTGGCATGGCAACTCTCCCTTATACCCAGCATGGAGGGAAAGACTGGCATGACACCTCTCCCTTATACCCAGCATGCAGGGAAAGGCTGGCATGACACCTCTTCCTTATACCCAGCATGCAGGGAAAGGCTGGCATGGCACCTCTCCCTTATACCCAGCATGCAGGGAAAGGCTGGCCTGGCATGACACCTCTCCCTTATACTCAGCATGCAGGGAAAGACTGGCATGGTACCTCTCCCTTATACCCAGCATGCAGGGAAAGGCTGGCCTGGCATGACACCTCTCCCTTATACTCAGCACGCAGGGAAAGGCTGGCATGACACCTATCCCTTATACCCAGCATGCAGGGAAAGGCTGGCATGGCACCTCTCCCTTATTCCCAGCATGCAGGGAAAGGATGGCATGGCACCTCTCCCTTATTCCCAGCATGCAGGGAAAGGCTGGCATGACACCTATCCCTTATACCCAGCATGCAGGGAAAGGCTGGCATGGCACCTCTCCCTTATTCCCAGCATGCAGGGAAAGGATGGCATGACACCTCTCCCTTATTCCCAGCATGCAGGGAAAGGATGGCATGACACCTCTCCCTTATTCCCAGCATGCAGGGAAAGACTGGCATGACACCTCTCCCTTATTCCCAGCATGCAGGGAAAGACTGGCATGACACCTCTCCCTTATACCCAGCATGCAGGAAAAGGCTGGCATGACACCTCTTCCTTATACCCAGCATGCAGGGAAAGGCTGGCATGGCACCTCTCCCTTATACCCAGCATGCAGGGAAAGGCTGGCCTGGCATGACACCTCTCCCTTATACCCAGCATGCAGGGAAAGACTGGCATGGCACCTCTCCCTTATACCCAGCATGCAGGGAAAGGCTGGCCTGGCATGACACCTCTCCCTTATACCCAGCATGCAGGGAAAGACTGGCATGGCAACTCTCCCTTATACCCAGCATGGAGGGAAAGACTGGCATGACACCTCTCCCTTACACCCAGCATGCAGGGAAAGGCTGGCATGACACCTCTTCCTTATACCCAGCATGCAGGGAAAGGCTGGCATGGCACCTCTCCCTTATACCCAGCATGCAGGGAAAGGCTGGCCTGGCATGACACCTCTCCCTTATACCCAGCATGCAGGGAAAGACTGGCATGGCAACTCTCCCTTATACCCAGCATGGAGGGAAAGACTGGCATGACACCTCTCCCTTATACCCAGCATGCAGGGAAAGGCTGGCATGACACCTCTTCCTTATACCCAGCATGCAGGGAAAGGCTGGCATGGCACCTCTCCCTTATACCCAGCATGCAGGGAAAGGCTGGCCTGGCATGACACCTCTCCCTTATACTCAGCATGCAGGGAAAGACTGGCATCGTACCTCTCCCTTATACCCAGCATGCAGGGAAAGGCTGGCCTGGCATGACACCTCTCCCTTATACTCAGCATGCAGGGAAAGGCTGGCATGACACCTCTCCCTTATACCCAGCATGCAAGGAAAGACTGGCATAGCACCTCTCCCTTATACCCAGCATGCAGGCTGACATGACACCTCTCCCTTATACCCAGCATGCAGAGTATCACAACAATGGAGGAATAGTGATAGAAGAAGCATGCTGTGCTTTCATGGGGATGACAGCAGACTGAAGTGACAGCTCTCCCTCATACACAGCTCACAGGGCGGACTCCTATCAGTCCTCCTCTACATACACATTACATACCTGACCTCAGTGCCACAACCACCTTCTCCCAGACTCAGCTTCCTGCTACCCGCACACACTATCCGGTCCCACCACTAATTCTTCCCCTGATAACCGGTGTACAAAGGTTCCGTGCTGCCAGAACTCCCTCTGGTGTACATCAGGGGAATCGCAGCCAGAGGACTCTATGGGCTTATGTGTACTTAAAGTGTAATAAGAGGTCTTGTTGCCACCAGACTCCCTGGACCCTACTTAGAAGAAAAATAAAAAAGTCCCATTATATTTATGTGGTGGGCACTTAACCCTGGTGCATGAGATTTCAGCGTTTAGGTGCAAGTGGAAGTCACAGGCGCCATCCGGTGTTCTGCCAAAAACTCCAACTCGCCAAAATCTCCAACCACGTCACTTCCGGGGACTCTACAGCAGGAATAATTGGAGATTTCGTCAAGTTGCTGATTTCACAGAACACCGTTGTAACGTTAGAAAACCATACCTCGTGAAAATTCCATACCTACGTCACTTCCTGTCATAAACCTAATGGAACAGCTGAGCAGCGTAGCATTGCGCATGCTCACAGCTCCAAATACGTCATTGAACAGCTGAGGAGCTAAGCATTGCGCATGCTCAGAGGGTAGGGAATTTTCACGGTAGTGTGTTGTAATGTTACACCGCCTCAGCTGTTACGGCGGTTACATTAAAACATCTCGGCTGCAACATGAATCATCTCCGCTCCTACCCCTGTCACTTCCCTGATCTTGGCTACTAAATGTAAAAGCGGCGGGTGTATGAAATCGAAATCACTGAGATCTCGGCTCCGTGATTTATATTTTCATAGTCCCGCCGCCGCTTTTACATTTAGTAGCCAAGATCAGGGAAGTGACAGGGGTAGGAGCGGAGATGATTCATGTTGCAGCCGAGATTTATTAATGTAGCCTTTAACCACTTTACCACTAGAGCATTTTGCTGTCTTACGTCTGGGACACTTTTTGCGATTCGGCGCTGTGCGACTTTAAGTTATTGCGTTTACTAACTAAGGGAAAGATTTCTGACATTTTTGGTGTTTTTTTTTTTAACGAGTAATGTCGGCGATCTGCGATTTTTTTTGCGGGACTGCGACATTGCGGCGGACAGATCGGACCCTTGACTGACATTTTTGACACTTTTGGGGGTACCAGTGACATTACTACAGTAATCAGTGCTACATATGCACTGTTACTGTAAAAATGACACTGGCAGGGAAGGGGTTAATTTTATTGGAGAGGGAGGGGTTAATGCCTGGTGCTTACTAACGTGTGTGGGGGGGGGGGGGGTGACTGTGTGAGACAGGGACAGATCGGATGTCCAGCTATGCTGAACACTCCGATCTGTCACTCCCTGTCACTTAGGAGATCCGCCCGCTCTGTTTACACAGGCGGGCGGATCTCCAAACTGGATTCCCCGACGATCGGGGCAGAGCAGCGGCGATCGCCGCCGCTCCTCCCCTGGCCCAACTCCTGCTGTGAATGAAAACAGCGGGAGCGCGCCTCCGGCGGCGCGCGAGCGCCGCCTACAGGGGAGGAGTCTAGCGACGTAGGTCTACGTCGCTAGACGATAACGAGCCACTGTGCCGCAGTAGCAGCACAGTGGCTAGTGTTAAAGTAGTTAACCACTTAAGCCCCGGAAGATTTTACCCCCATTCCGACCAGGGGGTATTTTGCGATTCGGCACTGCGTGAATTTAACGCACAATTGCACGGTCGTGCGACGCTGTACCTAAACGAATTTGACGTCCTTTTTTTCCCACAAACAGAGCTTTCTTTTGGTGGTATTTGATCACCTGTGCGATTTTTTGATCACGCGCTATAAACAAAAAAAGAGCGTCAATTTTGCAAAAATAGCAATATTTTTCACATTTTTTTATATGAAATTCCCCCAAAAAAAAATGTAAAAATCAAAATTTTTAAAAATTTTCGGCCAATTTATTTTATGCTACCTATGTTTGGTAAAAAAAATCGCAAAAAGCGTATTTTGATTGGTTTGCGCAAAAGTTATCGCGTTTACTAACAAAGGGAAAGATTTTTGTCATTTTTGTTGTTTTTTTTTTTTAACGCGTAATGGCGGCGATCTGCGATTTTTTTTGCGGTACTGCGACATTGCGGCGGACAGATCGGACCCTTGACTGACATTTTTGACACTTTTGGGGTTACCAGTGACATTTCTACAGTAATCAGTGCTATACATATGCACTGTTACTGTAAAAATACACTGGTAGTGAAGGGGTTAACTTTATTTGGAAGGGAGGGGCTGTGTGTGTCCCTAGGGGCGTGGTTTTTACTGTGATTGGCTGTGGCTCTAGCTGTAAGGACACTGATCAACGGATCTACATACCAGATCCGTTTTATCAGTGTCTTTGCAGCGAGGAGAATGACAGGCAGTTTGTTTACACAAGCTGCCTGACATTCTCCCTCTCCCCCGCCGATCGCCGAGTGACCGGCGGACATCGGGTCCGCTGGTCACACGCGCGGGGGGGTCCGTGACCACACGGGAGCGGGAGCGCGCCCCGGGGGGCGCGCGCTCGCTCCCTAGACCCTCACAAGCAAGCAACGTAGCCCTACGTTAGTTTGCCTGTGAGGGGCTGACCGCCGACGTAGATAGTCGTGCGGCGGTCGGCAAGTGGTTAATGTAACCGCCGCAACAGCTGATGCGGTGTAACGTTAGAACACACTACCGTGAAAATTCCCTACCCTCCGAGCATGCGCACTAGAAAGCTCCTCAGCTGTTCCATGATGTAGGTGCGACGTAGGTGCACCGAACGTGACGAGGGTAGGGAATATTCACGGGGATGGTTTTTTCACGGAACACCGGCACTGCTGTCGGCAATCTGTAAAAGTCTATGAGAGGCTGGCAGCTGCTGTCGGCTGGAAGGGGCACTGAACCATACTAACATTTAGGGCAGTATGCTTCCAGGAGCGAATGCAAGCAGTCTGCGTTCGGACCATTCATCCCTGGGCGCACACTGCCCTAAATGGTAGTACCACTCAATGCACCGTCCAGCCGCAGCAGCTGTCAGCCTTCCATAGACTTCTGGTAGCAGGCCTGTGCCCAGTTCCACTCACACCTAAATGGCAGCATCTCACGCACCAGGGATAAACAACCAGTGTGAATAAAGCCTAACAAATTGCATTATACTCAACTTGCCCCAGGACTCTGAAGCAAATGAAGCACCATTTGTTCCAATATATGAAAGTAAAACTAAGTCTAGGTTCACACTGAATGCAGCTTTGAAATCGAGCGACTTTACTTGAAATTACTTGAAATTGCACGATTTCAAAGCCGCATGTTAGTGGAACTTCAGAGGCAACTTGGCTGACATCTGTGCGACTTCATGCACAGATGTCAATGCATGGCCCAGAGTAAGTAATGCACAGATTGCAGGGGTCAAGAGTAAATAACGCGCAGATTGCAGGGGTCAGGAGTAGGCAGCACACAGAATGCAGGGGTCAGGAGTAAGTAATACACAGAATGCAGGGGTCAGGAGTAAGTAATACACAAAATGCATCGGTCAGGAGTAAGTATAACACAGATTTCAGGGGTCAGGAGTAAATAGCGTGCCAATTGCAGGGGTCAGGAGTAAGTATCGCTCAGATTGCAGGGGTCTGGAGTAGGTAACGTGCAGATTACAGGGGTCAGGAGTAAATAACACACAGATTGCAGGGGTCAGGAGTAGGCAGCACACAGTATGCAGGGGTCAAGAGTATGTAATACATAGAATTCAGGGGTCATGAGTAGGTAATGCACAGATAGCAGGGGTCAGGAGTAAGCCACGTGCAGATTACAGGGGTTCGGAGTAAGCAACATGCAGAATGCAGGGGTCAGGAGTAAGTAAAACACAGAATGCAGGGGTCAGGAGTAAGTAACACACAGATTCTAGGGGTCAGGAGTAAGCAGCACATAGAATGCAGGGGTCAGTAGTAAGTGATACGCAGATTGCAGGGGTCAGGAGTAAACAGCACACATAATGCAGGGGTCAGTAGTAAGTAATACACAGATTTCAGGGGTCAGGAGTAAGTAATACACATAATGCAGGGGTCAGGAGTAAGTAAAATGCAGATTACAGGGGTAAGGCGTAGGCAACACACAGAATGTGAGGGGATCATGAGTAAGTAATACATAGATTGCAGGGGTCAGGAGTAAGCAACACACAAAATGCAGAGGTCAGGAGTAAGTAATACACAGAATGAAGGGATTAGGAGTAAGTAATACACAGAATACAGGGGTCAGGAGTAGTGATGAGCCGAACACCCCCCTGTTGGCTATGCACCAGAACACCGCCAATGGGGGAAAAGTTTGTTCGAACAATTGAGCTTGACTCCCGAAATGCGTTAGCGGTCTCATTACAGGACGTGTGCCATTCCATGTGTGGTGGAATCTTTTAATGCGATTTTACATTCTTCCTGCCTGTGAGTATGCATTTGGTATTTTAATAAAATATTTTATACGGTGACCACAGGTAATGCTCTAGGTGTTGCGCCTCCTTCTCTTTCCTATATGTATCCCAGTTGGAGTTCCCCGCCTGAGGAGAGCAGCACACCGGTCTTCCCCTTCGGAGTGAGCGCTTGGCTGAATTGATTGAGAGGCACCCCTTACATCAGAGACCCTCACAGAGCCCCCCTTACATCAAAGACCCTCACAGAGCCCCCCTTACATCAGAGACCCTCACAGAGCCCCCCCTTACATCAGAGACCCCCTTACATTAGAGACCCCCACAGAATCCCCCCTTACATCATAGACACCCCACAGAGCCCCCCTTACATCAGAGACCCCCTTACATTAGATACCCCCACAGAGCCCCCCCTTACATCAGAGACACCCCACAGAGCCCCCTTACATCAGAGACCCCCACAGAGCCCCCCTTACATCAGAGACTGCTGCACACAGGGCCCCCCTTACATCAGAGACCCCCCACAGAGCCCCCTTACATCAGAGACCCCCCACACAGGGCCCCCCTTACATAAGAGATCCCCACACAAAACCCCCTTACATTAGAGACCCCCACACAGAGCCCCCTTACATCAGAGACCCCCTTACATGAGAGACCCCCAACACAGAGCCCCCCTTACATCAGAGACCCCCCCACACAGAGCCCCCTTACATCAGAAACCCCAACACAGAGCCCCCCTTACATCAGAGACCCCCCTTACATCAGAGACCCCTTACATCAGAGACCCCCCACACAGAGCCCCCCTTTACATCAGAGACCCCCCACACAGAGCCCCCCCTTACATCAGAGACCCCCAACAAAGACCCCCCTTACATCAGAGACCCCCCACACAGAGCCCCCCCTTACATCAGAGACCCCCAACAAAGAGACCCCTCTTACATCAGAGACCCCCACACAGAGCCCCCCTTACATTTGTTGCAGGAGACCTTACTTACCTCAGTATAGAGGCTCACGCTGTCTGCAGCTTTTCTTTTTTTCTTTAAGCTTCCCGCCTACACATCCCCGGGGAGTGTGGGCGGGCAGACCCAGGAGGAGAAGGGGCGGGAGGAGGAGGAGAAGGGTCGGGAGGACTAGGAGAAGGGTCGGGAGGAGGAGGAGCTGACGATCTCTACTCTGGCGTCCCTGCAGAGAGGAGGAGGGATCTGTCAGCAGTGGCGGATTGGAGGCTGAGCTGTGTGAGAAACACAGCTCAGCCCTGCAGCAGTCTAGGAGGCCGAGGCACAGCCACACAGCGGGAGGTAAGCGGCGGCCACGACCTGTGTTAACCCTGTCCAGGCCGCGGTCACCGCTTACCTCCCGCTGTGCGGCCTGATCATCTGTGAGCTGTGATGGCCGCACGGCGCCCCTGTTGCCCATCGCGCCCTGTGCGGCCGCACAGCTCGCACACCCTAAAGGCCAGCCCTGGGATCAAGAAGGGTTGCCAACCAGTAATAATCCCTCTTCTTGATACCACAAATCCTCGGGTCCTTTTGCAGGCTTTGCAGAATTAGGGAGCCCATGCAGCGTAAGTTTGAGGAGGCATGAGATTCTGAGTCCCCTGGGTCAATAAGGATGACATTGTCAGGAACAACCTCTTCCCAGCCACATACAACTCCTGGGGTTTCTGGGGAATGACAACCATCCCTTGAAAACTGCTGTATGTTATCCTCCCCATCCATGCTGCCACAGCCCTACTCCTCTTCCTCCTCTTGCCCTTGTGTGTTTTGTCAACCCGCAGGAATGACATCTGCATAAAGGGGGCCTTGTAAAGCAAAGGAAGTCCTCCTCTTCCTCCCGCTGTTCTAGAGGGATAGTGTCACTGATGCATACATCGTCCCGGTTCACCATCCTTGTGGCCTCCTCAAATGGTGACAGGACAGTGCATGCATCCTTTATCAGCAGCCACTGGCGTGGCAAAAAAAAGCCAAGCTCCCCTGAGCCTGTCCTTGTGCCATACTCACAAAGGTACTCATTGATGGCCCTCTGCTGTGTGTGTAGCCGCTACAGCATTGCCAATTTTGAGTTCCACCTGGTGGGCATGTCACAAATTAGGTGGTTGGTGGGCAGGTTGAATTCCCATTAAATGTCAAATAGCCAAGCACTGGCATTGTACGACCGCCGGAAATGGCCATAGACTTTTCTGGCCCGTTCCACAGGCTCCTTGCCTACAGCTACTCATTCCGTAGCCTCACCATCATGCACGGAGGAGTCACCAGAATTATTAGATCATAGTGTCAGTTACATGATGCTGGAGGATGCGCAGCAGATTGAATGCCCCCATGTTGGTTCCCAGGTTGAGGAAAGGAATAACGTGAGCCTAGAGAGAGGGGGTGACCATGATGGACAAGAAACTAGCAGTCATGTTCCTACAGCTGCAGCATACTACCAAGTTTGCTTTAATGACAAGGAGGGAGGGGATGATGAGGTCACTGACTGTACTTGGGTGCCTGAGAGAATAGAGGAGGAAAGTGAGGAGGAGGAGGTGGCACAACTCCAACGAGGCAGGATGTGCTGCAGGGGCTGCCTTAAGGGCAGCCACCCTATTGCATCTCGCCACAGAGCTCCACAGGTGCAGAGCACTGCTAACTCTCCACTGACTTCCAAAAGTTTATTGGTGTGGGCTTCTTTCAACACATGTGCAGTAGACCGCAGCGTTGCTGTTTGCAATCTCTGTCTGAAGCCGATCAAGTGTGGCCAGAACACCAGCCACTTGGGCATCACATGCTTGACAAGACATATGACGATCTGCCGTGACGTCCATTGGCAACAGCACCTGAAAGACCAACATCATAAGGAAAAGCATACTTCACCTTGCTCCTCATCTGGGATCTCTACCCCTACTATACCTCATGTCTTCTCAAAAACCTGCACTGAGAGGGATGATAAGGCAATGAGTGCCACAGATACTTGCACACAATCTAGTATAAGCCTGTGTGACAGAGGACGAGGAGGATGAGGACAGCTTAGTTATCCACTCCATCAATTCTTCTGCATGTTGTGGCTCAATAACACGGCCAGCACCTAAAAAAAAAGGACAAACGTGCCCCGCCTGCAGAGAATGCACCATGTCCGCGACCACTTTTCATTGTGGACACAGACGCTGCTTGCTCTCTTTTAGTGGCCTGTGAGCATTTGCCTCTCCTCGTTGGCCTTTCGGACATGATGTGGATTTTGGGGGGGTTTTTATAACTATTTATTATAGACTGTGGGATGGAAATATGATGCTTGGGTGCAAAAATGTTGTACTTATAAACTGTTTTATTATTGTGTTTTATTTTTTGGGAGGGATTTTTATAACTTTTTTGTATAGAGTGTGGAAAGGGAACATGGTGCTTGGGTGCAATACTTTTCTGCTTGGTGCACTATAAACTGTTTTATTACATTTTTTTTATTAATCAAGAAAAAAATAATAAAGCCAAAAAAAAAGAAAACCCCTACTGAGGCAGAAGGAATAGCGCCCAAGATGCACAAGGGGATACAGCAACTATGCCCTTAATAATATTAGTGCTGTTGCGCCACCAAGAAAAACAACCACGTCTGGAGCAGAAGGAAGAGTGCCTGAGATGCACAAGGGGATACAGCAATTATGCCCCTAATATTATTGGTGCTGGTTCACCACCAAATAAAAAACACGTCTGGAGCAGAAGAAAGAGCGCCTGAGATGCACAAGGGGGTACAGCAATTATGCCCCTAATATTTTTGGTGCTGGTTTACCACCAAAAAAAACACCCACGTCTGGAGCAGAAGAAAGAGCATCTGAGATGCACAAGGGGGTGCAGCAATTATGCCCCTAATATTATTGGTGCTGGTTCACCACCAAAAAAAACACCCACGTCTGGAGCAGAAGGGAGAGCATCTGAGATGGACAAGGGGGTACAGCAAGTATGCCATTAATATTATTGGTGCTGGTGCACCAAACAACAAAAAGACCCACATCTGGAGCAGAAGGAAGAGCACCTGAGATGCACAAGGGGGTACAGCAATTATGCCCTTAATATTATTGGTGCTGGCTCACCACCAAAAAAAAACCCACGTCTGGAGCAGAAGGAAGAGCGCCTGAGATGCACAAGGGGGTAAGGCAATTATGCCCCTAATATAATTGGTGCTGGTTCACCACCAAAAAAAACACCCACGTCTTGAGCAGAAGGAAGAGTGCCTGAGATGCACAAGGGGGTACAGTGAGTATGCCCTTAATATTATTGGTGCTGGTGAGCCAAAAACACCCACGTCTGGAGCAGAAGGAACAGCGCCTGAGATGCATAAGGGGGTACAGCAAATATGCCCTTAATATTATTGGTGCTGGTGCGCCAACAACAAATACACCCACATCTGGAGCAGAAGGTCCTATCCAGTTGCAAGAGGGCGGATCTGGACCAGTTTATAGTGAGTCTGGAAAACCGACTGAACTCAGTAATAACTGTCATAACCGATCTCAGGGAAACATCAGTGTCACCCAATGTCAGGAGCATATCGTCCGTGTAGAGCAGGACTTTATCCTCAAATGGTCCATACCGGAACCCCACGATGGATTGCTGAGCTCTTATGCGCGTCGCAAGGGGCTCTATCGCTATGGCAAATAATAGGGGTGATAGCGGGCACCCCTGTCTCGTCCCCCTTCCCAGTGAAAAACGTGCGGAGACCCTGCCTCCCTCCCTAATGGTAGCCGTTGGTTGAGAATACAATAACTTTACCCATGATAGGAATATAGGGCCAAAACCAAATGATTCCATGGTCGCCCAGAGATATCCCCACTCCACACTGTCAAATGCCTTATTGGCATCCAGGGACAGCAGTGCCCTCTCCCCCGCATTATCCGCCGGCGTCTGGATCGCAACAAACAGGCGACGCAAGTTAAGGGCCGTAGATCTATTGGGCATAAATCCCGCCTGGTCTTCATGAATGATATGCGTTATAACTTTGTTAACTCTACGCGCCAAAACTTTAGCCAGTAACTTGACATCCGCCTGGAGCAGAGAGATGGGCCTGTATGATCCCGGGTCCGTAGGAGATTTATCTGGTTTGAGTAATAATATGATGCTAGCCCTAGTCATAGACTCCGGAAGGGTCCCCACCTCCCTCGCCCTCTGGAACACCTCCAATAATCTTGGCAATAACAACCCAGAGTAATTCTGGTATATTTCAGCAGGAAGGCCATCATCCCCAGGAGCCTTAGATCCCGGAAAGAGGGCCACCGCTTCCAGCAACTCCTGTTCCGTAATCTTGGCCTCAAGCTGCAGCCGCTGTTCCTCCATCAACTGCGGTAGAGGAGTGGCACCTAAAAAGTCCTGCAGTTCTTCCGGACTGTAGTGAGCCCACGAGGAGTACAGGTCCCTGTAAAACCTCACCAGCTCAGCCCTAATTTCATCCTGCGTATTAACCAAAGCCCCACCTGGCAACCGGAGAGCCCCTATGGGAGGAACCGATGGGCGTGTCCCCACCATTCTCGACAGCATACGGCCCGTACGTTCCCCTTCTTCATAAAATGCTGTTTTGGAAAAGAAAACACTTTTTGTCTGCCTTAGAGCGAACCTCCCCAACCCACACCGACTGGGCCGAGAGCCATGCCGCCCTCGTATCATCAGTGGGGTTGTTCAAGTATTCCTGCTCCAGCCGCTGTGCGCACTGGGACAGTTGTTCCTCAAAACATTTAGACTTGTTCTGGACCTTCTTAACATTAGCAATGAGGACCCCGCGGAGAAAGCTCTTAAAAGCCTCCCATCTCAGAAGCACATCCCCGAAACGGTCATGCTCCTCAAAAAAGTTTGCGATGGCTGCTGGAATGTCATTGTCCGGCGGAAACAGTTTCAGCCAGAAGGCATTTAAGCGCCAGGGAGCTCTACGCAAGTCCACCCGAGGGCGGACCTGCAATCTGACCACCAGCGGGGAGTGGTCCGAGATCCCCCTACGGGCATACCCAATGTCCTCCACCATGGCCACAGCCTCCCTGTTACCCACACATAAATCTATACGTGACAATGCAGAGTGAGTTTTTGAGAAACAGGAAAACTGCACCGTATCAGGGTTTCTAAGGCGCCACACCTCAGACCAATCCACCTCCGTCAAAAAATGGGAGAGAGCCGTACCTCTGGCTACACCCCCGGAGGGCGGTGGAGGGTGTCTGTCCCTGGCAGGGTCCAGTACCCCATTAAAGTCCCCTATAACAAACAATGGCAATCCAACCTTGTCCATAGTAAACTGAAGGAACTCCCTGAGCACCCCAGAGGAGAATGGGGGCGGAATGTACACTATTGCTATCACACACATGACTTGAAAAAGCATACAATGTAGGAACACATACCTCCCCTCAGAGTCCACCTGGACCCCCAGTTCCCGGAAGGCTAGCGACCCGTGAACCAGCACACTGACCCCCCGGGAATATGAGGAGTGGGTGGAGTGATAGCCCCATCCCACCCATGCATACCAAAGGCACCCAACAGAGTCCCCCACCAAATGAGTCTCCTGCAAGGCAATAATGGCCGGGTGGTACTTTCGTAGCTGATGGGCCACCATAGCCCGCTTGAGCGGGCAGCTCAGGCCACGAACATTCCAACAGACTACCGGTATCCCCGCCATGAGAAAAAACTACAAAAATATCTGAGTGAAGACCGGAGGCCCCCTCCAAGACAACCAAGGCAAAGACATAGAAGGTCCCCTGAGGAGTTCTGGTGTGGAAATGTGGCATCTTGATAGTGTCCAGTGAAACATGTAGTGTGAATCTTCCCAAAAACAAGTCAGTGAAACTGAAAC
The DNA here is from genome assembly GCF_965119305.1 of Pelophylax lessonae. Classification (NCBI taxonomy): domain Eukaryota; kingdom Metazoa; phylum Chordata; class Amphibia; order Anura; family Ranidae; genus Pelophylax; species Pelophylax lessonae. Next base: position 86,960,906 of record NC_138779.1, on the reverse strand, counting down.
TCAGTAGGTCAAGGCACAACGGCACCCTGACAAAGAACTGTCTGAAAACAGGCGGTTCACTCCAGACGGGTTCGCAGCCTCACCGTCCAGAAGGGAGCCACCCGGCCAACATGCACAACGGTGCAAACATAAAAGCAGGCTCCAAAGCAGAGCCATGGAAAAACACATCTTCGCTCGTCCACACCACATCTGGAGCAGAAGGAAGAGCGCCTGAGATGCACAAGGGGGTACAGCAATTATGCCCCTAATATTATTGGTGCTGGTTTAGCACCAAAAAAAAAAAAAAAACACCCACGTCTGGAGCAGAAGGAAGAGCTCCAAACAAAATAAGGTGAAAGAACCACCTTTCTCCTGCGCTCAGAAAACGAGGCTCCCCGACTGCTCTTCCCACAGGACTTTGCAAAAGGCATCTCGGATGGCTATGGTCTTGCTGCCCTAAAGGACTGGGGTAGTCCAACAGTACTGCAAACAAAAAACACAAAAAAGGGCGCACCGACCTAGCGCATTATCCTCAATAATGGCTTTTTTGTTGTAACATAAAAATGGCTACTCACAAACGCAGATGAAATCAATCATATCGGACTCTGAAGTCAGAAGTAGTCCATACGAATGTCCATTGTCCTATTAGGATGGCGGCTGGTGCGTTTCGAGGCATACGCCTCTTCCTCAGAGCCACTAGTGGCTAATATTATTGGTGCTTGTTCACCACCAAAAAAAAAACATGTACAAAGTACACTGTGTAACATAAGAATCAGCCCTACACTACACTGCAATGGCTGATATACAGTATATACTGCAATGGTTGATATATATATTTCAGAGGTCAGGAGTAAGTAATGTACAGATTGCAGTGGTCAAGAGTAAGTAACTTGCAGATTTCAGGGGTCAGGAGTAAGTAACGTGCAGATAACAGGGTTCAGGAGTAGGAAGCACACAGTATGCAGGGGTCAGCAGTAAGCAACACACAGAATGTAGGGGTCAGGAGTAAGTAATACACAGGATGCAGGGGTCAAGAGTAAGTAACGCGCAGATTGCAGGGGTCAGGAGTAGGCAACACACAGAATGTAGGGGTCAGTAGTAAAAAACCCGCAGATTGCAGGGGTCAAGAGTATGTAACGCGCAGATTGGGCAATACACAGAATGCAGGAGTCAGGAGTAAGTAATACACAGAATGCAGGGGTCAGGAGTAAGTAATACACAGAATGCAGGGGTCCAGAATAAGTAACGTGCAGATTGCAGAGGTCAGAAGTAGGAAACAAACAGAATGCAAGGGGTCAGGAGTATGTAATATATAAAATGCAGGGGTCAGGAATAAGTAACACGCAGATTGCAGGGGTGAAGAGTAAGTAACGCGCCGATTGCAGGGGTCAGCAGTAAATAATGCGCAGATTGCAGAGGTGGAGAGTAAGTAACGCGCACTGCAGGGGTCAGGAGTAAGTAACGCACAGATTGCAGGGTTCAGGAGGAAACAGAACATAGAATGCAGGGGTCAGGTGTAAGTAACGTGCAGATTGCAGGGGTCATGAGAAAGTAACGCGCAGATTGCAGGGGTAAGGAGTAAGCAATACACAGAATGCAGTGGTCAGGAGTAAGTAATACACAGCATGCAGGGGTCAGGAGTAAGTAACTGTCAAGGTCTTACCTTGCCCTCCTGTTGCCATCTTGGACATGTGCAGACTGCTGCCTCTTATAAACTCTGATTGCATCATCACTTGCCTGCTGCCTGAGTGTTACACAGGTAATGATGATGCACACCTGACTATATCTATCACCTGATGAGCTGCTGTCCTTTCTCTTGCATTCGGACACCTGACGGACCCTTCCTTGTGGGATTTACTCCAAGAAGCTGTCTCCAGCTGAATGCAATTACGAGATTGGAGACAGAGAGCTCTTGGCCATTATCCTGGCTCTCAAAGAGTGGAGACACTTGCTTGAAGGTTCTGTGGTCCCTGTTCTCATCCTCACTGATCATAAGAATCTGACGTATCTCTCAGAGGCCAAGAGGCTCACACCCCGTCAGGCCAGATGGGCCTTATTCTTGTCTTATTTTAAGTATGTGGTCTCCTATTTGCCCGGCTCCAAGAATATTAAGGCTTATGCCTTGTCTCGCCAGTATTTTGAGTTGTCCAGGGAGGGCTCTGTGCTGACACCGGTCATACCTTCAGATCATATCCTGGCTGCCATTTGCATCAACTTAACCTCTCCTCTTGGCTGCCCAACCTGATGCTTCCACTGAGAGACCTGCTGAAAAATGTTTTGTATCTGAGGGGTTGCGCAACAGATTGTTGTGCACAGACCACAATTCCAAGACTGCCGGTCATTTCATAGTTACATAGTAGTTGAGATTGAATAAAGACTATAGTCCATCCAGTTCAACCTGTGTAGGTGTGTGTGGCCGTAATCATTTCTCATACCCTTGAATGTTTTGATCCTTGAGATGCAGACACCCCCCTCTTTCTCTCTCTCCCGCCCACTATCTTATAACCCTCTCACCCACCTCCCTCTCTCTCTCCCCCCTCTCTCACCCCCCTCTCTCTCTCTCACACCCCTCTCTCTCTCACACCCCTCTCTCTCTCACCCCCTTCTCTCCCACCCCCTTCTCTCTCACCCCCTATCTCTCTCACTTTACACCCTCCCTCACCTCTCCCACCCCCCCACTCTGCCACCCACTGTCTTACCCCCTTTCTCCCACCCCCCTCATCCCTCTCCCACCCCCTTTACTACCCTAGCCTGTCTATATACCTGCGGACCATGGCTGGCATGAGGAAGCAAGCTGGTGCTGCTACTATTTGTCTCCAGGCCGGGTCCAGAGACACAGGTGCTGGCCAGCAGACCACGGCTGAAGAAAGACGTTTAGAGCCACCACAAAAACCCCCCCCCCACGCCACCTCCACCGTATACATGAGCAGGACATAGAGCCAGGGGCGAAGCCAAGGGGGGGGGGGGGCAGCAAAATTAGGTTTCGCCTAGGGTGTCAAAAATTCTTGCACCGGCCCTGTGTGTATGTGGCTGCTTGTTTGATCTACGCCCAGAACAAATCTCCTCTGCACTTTCCCTTGGGCCTACTGCCTCCTATTCCCAATGGGGGGCGTCCCTGGTCTCACCTGGCCATGGATTTTATTGCAGAAACTTCCGTGTCTTTAGGTTACACAGTTATCTTCATGGTTGTCAACCGGTTATCTAAAATGTGCCACTGTGTTCTGTTTAAGAGGCTGCCTACCATTCAGGAGCTTGCCTCTGTTTTTACCAGGGAGGTCTTCCGTTTACACAGGTTGCCTAAGGAGATTGTCTCGGACGGTGGGAACAAGTTTGTCTTTTGGTTCTGGTGCGCCTTTTGCTCCCAGTGGGGTATTCAACTCTCCTTCTCCTCTGCCTACCATCCACAGTCCAACGGTGCCGCTGAGCATTCCAAACAAGCTCTGGAGAAATTTCTCCGCTGCCATATCTCTTACCAATAGGACAGTTGGGTTGATCTGTTTACAACAAACAAACACAGGGGCGCACAGGCCTAGTGCATTATCCTTTGGATGGTTTATTTAAAAGTAAAAAGATTAAAAATACTCACAAATGAGTTCCTCTGAGAAGGAAGAGGCTAAGCCTCGAAACGCGTTAGCCATTACGTATTCAAGGGACAACTTACCCTCGGATCCAAGTACTGAGGACTGCGTTCCTTATGTGATATGCTTTTAACCAAGAACTCGTTTGTGAGTATTTTTAATCTTTTTACTTTTAAATAAACCATCCAAAGGATAATGCACTAGGCCTATGCGCCCCTGTGTTTGTTTGTTGTTTACAGTGTTTCCAGACTTCCCTGGTTGTATAAGGGGCAGCAAGGCCGTAGCATTTTTTTCCTGGGTTGTCGTGTCCACATCTCCAGAAACAGTGGAAAGACCTTAACAAGGTGGACTAGTAACTACACCAAGAAAAATAAAAACTTCCGCGCTATGGACTAGATGGATAGATAAGTGAATAAATAAGTGAAAGCAATGTGTATAAATAAATTTTAGATAGATAAAAAATATATGTAGTAAATATATAAAAAATATATATATATAGATATATCTAAAAATAGGCTGCAGCCTCCCTGGATGATAGTCCGGAGACTATGCAATGGATAAAAAGGAATAGGGGTGATGGCGCTGCCTATATAATTTAGATATAATAAAGATATAATGAGCTGTGATTTAAAGTGCCTTATGCTAAAAACAATAATGTGTATACTCAAACAGTAATATATTCCATAAAACCTCAATTAAGTGCAAAGTGTAAAGGTGCCTACAAAAAAATGGAAAGTGACTGGTGCAATAATTATATGAACAATAAATAATATTGATAATATTTGACATGCAGTATTAATGTGCTGAAAAATATGGTGCTATATAAAGTGAACTGTTCCACTCATACCACGTGTTGATATGGGGAATTAATAAAAAGTGCCAACAGAGCCAACTAGAAAAAAAGTTTTTTTTAGCTTGCAATGTCCAATAAGGAAAGATCCAGTAAAAAAGTCTATATCATGTGCGGTGACTTCAAAGGCAATAAAGGTGACAGCACTCGGAACAAACCGACACTCAGGTGAAAAGGTGACCCCGTGGTGGGTGGTAAGGTGCTGGGATTCCTTTAGTATAATTGCACACTTACCAGAGACACCCACCCCACACAGGGGTATAGAGCGGGTGTTTTTTAATGGGTCTGGCAACCTAGCGATATCCTCCTGTCCCTGGATGGAGGGCGTGTGCCGAGGATCAGGCTGGTCCTGGTATGGATATACCCTAGGATGGTCCCCTGTGTGCCTTCCTGCCTAGGTGTGTTCCGAGGGATCCACTCAACTCCACTCCTTCTGCCCTCCTAGACAACCGTTGTCTAATCTCCCAGGCTGAGAGTAACTACACCACTCTGAGCGCAGGGAACTGGTGCTTTGCACCATAAACTTTTTTGCAACTGGGTTGATCTGTTATCCTGGGCAGAGTTTGCCAGGATCTCTGCCATCAAGCCATCTTCTGGAATGTCTCCATTCATTGCCATTTATGGGTTCCAACCCGCTGTGTTGCCCGAGTCTTTCTCGCCACAGGACATCCCGGCTGTGGAGGATCATCTTTGTGCCCTCCGTTCCTCTTGGGTGCAGATGCAAGAGTGCACAGTGTCAGGAAGCTCTAGGCACAACGGAGATGCTTATCCTTCGTGCCAGGTCAGGGAGAGGGTGTGGTTGCCAACCCGTAATCTCAATCTCAGGGTGCCCACTCCAAAACTGGCACCCCGTTTTGTTGGTTCTTTTTTGCCTCCTCTGTAAGGTGAACCCGGTGGCCTATGCCCTTGGTCTTCCCCCTGGCATGCGTATTTCCAATGTCTTTCACGTGTCACTTTTGAAGCCACTGGTTTGCAATCGCTATACTTCACTTCCTCGCCCTATTCCTGTGGGCAATCATGGGGAGTATGAGGTTAGCAGCATCTTGGATTCTCGTCTGTTCCAAGGTCAGGTTCAATACCTGGTGCACAGGAAGGGTTATGGTCCCGAGAAGCACTCCTGGGTTCCCTCTACTGATGTTCATGCTCCTGCCCTTCCCCAAGCTTTCCATGCTCGCTTTCCTCAGAAACTGTTTTTTTGCTCTGCGGATGAAGCGCTGTTGAGGGGAGGGTACGGTCAAGGTCTTACCTTGCTGTCCTGTTAGCAGCCATCTTGGACATGTGCAGACTGCTGCCCCTTTTAAACTCTGGTTGCATCATCACTTGCCTGCTGCCTGGGTGTTGCACTGTGATAATGCTGCACACCTGACTATATCTATCACCTGATGAGTTGCTGTCCTTTCCCTGGAGATTGTGCTCCAAGGTGCATCTCCGCTAGCAGTCTTTTGTTCTCCGTGTTACTCCATGTATGACCTGGCTTGGCTGATGACTCTCGACCCCACTTCGGCAGACGACCCCGCATCGGCAGACTACCTGCATTGGACCCCGGCTTGGATAACTATCTGCTTCTGGACTTGACCCTGGCTTGTTCCTGATCTCGCTTCCTCACTCTTGCTGTGCGTTTATTGTTGTTTGCTTCAATAAACTGCTTTATTTCACGTGCATTCCTGTGTGGTCTGGTTTTCTGGCACCATGACAGTAACGCGCAGATTGCAGGGGTCAGGAGTAGGCAACATGCACAATACAGGGGTCAGGAGTAATACACAGAATTCAGGGGTCAGGAGTAAGCAACTTGCAGATTGCAGGGGTCAGGAGTAAGTAACACACAGATTGCAGGGGGTCAGGAGTAAGCAGCACACAGACTGCAGGGGTCAAAAGTATGTAATACACAGAATGCAGGGGCTAGGAGTAAGTAACACACAGATTTCATGGGTCAGGAGTAGGCAACACACAGAATACAGGGGTCAGGAGTAGGTAACGTGCATATTGCAGAGATCAGGAGTAGGTAACGTGCATATTGCAGAGATCAGGAGTAAGTAATGCGCAGATTGCAGAAATTAGGGGTAAGTGACACGCAGATTGCAGAGGTCAGGAGTAAGTGACATGCAGATTGCAGGGGTCAGGAGTAGGCCAACACACAGAATGCAGGGGTCAGGAGTAGGCAGCACACAGAATGCAGGGGTCAAGAGTATGAAATACACAGAATGCAGCGGTTAGGAGTAACACGCAGATTGCAGGAGTCAGGAGTAATGCGCAAATTGCAGAGGTCAGGGGTCAGGAGTAAGCAACTTGCAGATTGCAGGGGTCAGAAGTAAGTAACACACAGATTGCAGAGGTCAGGAGTAAGCAGCACACAGAATGCAGGGATCAGGAGTAAGTAATACACAGAATGCAGGGGTCAGGAGTAATACACAGAATGCAGGGGTCAGATGTAAGTAAAGCGCAGATTGCAGGGGTCAGGAGTAGGCAACACACAGAATGCAGTGGTCAGGACTAAGTAATACACAGAATGCAGGGGTCAGGAGTAAGTAATGTGCAGATTGTAGGGGTCAGGAGTAGACAACACACAGAATGCAGGGGTCAGGAGTAAGTAATACCCCCGACTCCTGTATTCTTTGTAAGTAATACACAGAAAGCAGGGGTCAGGAGTAAGAAACATGCAGATTGCAGGGGCCAGGAGTAAGTAATACAAAGAATTTAGGGGTCCGGCGCAAGTAACATGCAGATTGCAGGGGTCAAAAGTAAGCAACACACAGAAAGCAGGGGTCAGGAGTAAGAAATACACAGATAGTAGGAGTAAAAAGTAATTGTTGCACAGAGAAAGAGAGAGATGCAGGTATCCACACAGGAAGCGAGATATTTACAAAAATGTGAGGGGTGTACTCACTTTTGTGAGATAGTGTGTGTGTGTGTGTGTGTGTGTGTATATATATATATATATATATATATATATATATACACACACACACACATACAGTATCTCACAAAAGTGAGTACACCCCTCCCACGTTTGTAAATATTTTATTATATATTTTAATGTGACATTACTGAAGAAATTACACTTTGCTACAATGTAAAGTAGTGAGTGTACAGCTTGTATAACGGTGCAAATTTGCTGTCCCCTCAAAATAACTCAACACAGAGCCATTAATGTCTAAACTGCTGGCAACAAACGTGAGTACACCTCTAAGTGAAAATGTGCAAATTGGGTGCAATTAGCCATTTTCCCTCCCCGGTGTCTTGTGACTCGTTCGTTTTACAAGGTCTCAGGTGTGAATGGGGAGCAGGTGTGCGTTTATTGTTGTTTGCTTCAATAAACTGCTTTATTTCATGTGCATTCCTGTGTGGTCTGGTTTCCTGGCACCCTGACAGTAACGCGCAGATTGCAGGGGTCAGGAGTAGGCAACATGCAGAATACAGGGGTCAGGAGTAATACACAGAATTCAGGGGTCAGGAGTAAGCAACTTGCAGATTGCAGGGGCTAGGAGTAAGTAACGCACAGATTTCATGGGTCAGGAGTAGGCAACACACAGAATACAGGGGTCAGGAGTAAGTAATGCACAGATTGCAGGGGTCAGGAGTAAGTAGCGTGCAGATTGCAGAGATCAGGAGTAAGTAACGCGCAGATTGCAGGGGGCAAGAGTAAGTAACGCACAGATTGCAGGGGGCAAGAGTATGTATTACACAGAATGCAGGGGTTAGAAGGAAGGAACGCACCGATTGCAGGGGTCAGGAATAAGAAATACACAGAATGCAGGGGTCAGGAGTATGTAACACACAGATTGCCAGGGCAGGAGTAGGCAGCACACAGAATGCAGGGGTCAAGAGTATGAAATACACAGAATGCAGCGGTTAGGAGTAACACTCAGATTGCAGGAGTCAAGAGTAATGCGCAAATTGCAGAGGTCAGGAGTAATGCGCAAATTGCAGAGGTCAGGAGTAAGCAGCACACAGAATTCAGTCGATGATCCAGTCGACGACAGGTAAACCCTGATCGCCCTGACAACATCCAAAGAATGCAACGCAATCTCTTTAGGATGCTTAGGATTCGCACAGAGCGAAGGTAAGACAATGTCCTCATTGAGGTGAAAATCCGAAACCACCTTTGGAAGAAAGGACGGGTTACGTCGCAAGACCACCTTATCCCTATGAACCACCAGGTAAGGGGAGCGGCAGGACAACGCCAACAACTCCGACACTCTGCGAGCAGAAGTGATCGCTACCAGAAAGGCAACCTTTTTAGATAGAGGTAATGAAATTTCCCTGATGTTTTCAAACGGGGAACGTTGTAATACGGACAGAACCAAGTTCAAGTCCCATGGAGGCAGAAGCTCCCTTCTAGGAGGGGCCAAGTGATGCACACCTTGAATGAAGGTGCGAATCAAAGAATTAGACGCCACAGGGCGCTGAAAAAGAACAGCCAGTGCAGAAACCTGGCCCTTAATCGTAGCCAACGCAAGGCGCTGGTCCACACCAGTTTGAAGGAAAGCCCACACTCTCGCCACCGAGTATGAACAAGGAGAGAAACCCCTGGACTCACACCAGGCAAAATAAGCTTTCCATGTTCGGTAATAAACCTTACTAGACGAGGCTTTTCTAGCCTTGATTAAAGTAGGAATGACCTCTGAGGAGAGACCCCTGTCTCTCAGGACCTGGCTTTCAACAGCCATGCCATTAAAGCCAGCGACTGTAAAGGAGGATGGAAGATCGGACCCTGAGACAGCAGATCTTCCCGAATTGGCAGCCGCCATGGAGGCTCGACGGCCAGGTGAATGATGTCCGCGTACCAGGACCGGCGTGGCCAGTCCAGCGCCACCAGAATCACCAGTGTTTGTTCCAAGGCCAACCTGTGAAGGAACCTGGACAACAACTGAATCGGAGGAAAGGCATAGATCAGACGATACTGATGCCAAGGCACCACCAGCGCATCCCAGGCGTCTGCCAGAGGATCGCGCGTTCTTGCCACTAACCTTTCCACCTTGTGGTTTAGCCGAGACGCGAACAGATCCACATCCGGGGATCCCCACTTCGCACACAGCATCTGAAATACCTCCGGGTGCAGGGACCATTCCCCCTGATCCAGGGTCTGGCGGCTCAGATAATCTGCCTGCCAATTCTCCACACCCGGAATGTGAACTACCGATATCGCCGGGACATGAGTCTTGGCCCAAGACAGAATACTGGTCACTTCCTAGTGCCCCCTTGGTGGTTGATGTAAGCCACCGCAGTGACATTGTCCGTCTGCACCCATACAGGACGGCCCTGAAGACGATCCGACCAATGGAGCAGGCACAGCCTGATCGCTCTCAATTCCAATTTGTTTATCGGAAGGGAGGATTCCTCCTCCGACCAAGTGCCCTGGGCAGATAGGTTGCCCAGGGCGCCACCCCAGCCCGACAGGCTGGCATCCATGGTAATCACCGTCCGTAGCAAACGGCCGGAAGGATTTCCCTTCCGAACCATTCCCAAATACGGTAGACGAACCGAAGGAGACAAGGTTGACTTCTGAACGTTGATGGTTCAACCGAACTCCTGGAGCGTCTGGACTGTAGTGGACAGATCGCGCAGCAGGCTCTGACTGGCACTCGATCTTAACAGGAGATCGTCCAGATAACCCAAGACCGCAATGCCCTGTGCCCATAACAGGCCCAGAACGGGAGCCAGCACTTTGGTAAACACCCTTGGAGCCGAAGCGAGACCGAAAGGTAATGCCACAAACTGATAATGATCCTCCGTGATAGCAAACCGGAGGTACCTCTGATGACCCTCGAAAATGAGGATGTGTAGATACGCATCCTTCAGGTCGATAGAGACCAGGAATTCTCCCGGGCTCAGAGAGGCCACCACCGAGCGGAACGATTCCATGCAGAACTTTCGAACGCGCACGAAGCGGTTCAGAGCTTTCAAGTCCAGAATCAGACGCACTTTGCCCTCTTTTCTGGGCACAGTGAACAGATTCGAGCAAAACCCCCAAAACCTGTCCCGATGAGGCACCGGGACGATTACCCCCTGAGCGAGGAGATCCTGTACCGCTTGATGCAGGTCTTGTAACCGCCCTGGGGTCAAATGAAGAATCTGTCTGCCGGCCGTGAAAGAAATTCGATCTTGTACCCTGATCGAACGATTTCCTGAACCCACCTGTCCTGAACTCGGAGCAGCCAAGGTTGGAGGAAACCGTGCAAACGTCCCCCCACCCCTGAAATGGGTGAGGGCGCCCATTCAGGCAGAGGCGGACTGAGCCGCCGCACCAGCTTGACCGGATTTTTGTTTGCCGGCCCAGGGTTTTCTCTGGCCACCCTGGCCTTTGAAGGGTTTCCCCTTGTACTGCGACTTGAAGGCACGAAAGGACCCCTGATTAGGTTTAGAGGCAGGACCCAGCTTGCCGCGGAAAAACTTGCCCTAAGGATTCTGGGGCAGCAGAGTGCTCTTGCCCCCAGTGACTCCCTTAACCAACTCATCCAGGGATTCTCCAAAAAGGCGAGACCCCGCATAGGGAATGTCAGCCCCCGCCTTTCTGGATTTCTGGTCAGCCGACCAGCTCTTCAACCATATCAGCCGACGGTTAAGCACCGTGACACTAGACAGGCGCGCAGCCAAAGGGGCCTCATTTAAGGCCGCATCGCACAAATACATGACCCCTTGATAAATCGGGTCCACCATCTCCATGGTAGTGGGGGGGGGGCAGAATCAGCCACGAGTGTGCGTCTGAGCACCATGGTCCAGTCCGCCACAGCCTGAGCCGCCATGACAGAGGCGAAAATAGGCTTGAGCATGCAACCCGCCACCACATAGGTGTGGCGGGCAAGAGACTCCAGCCTCCTATCCGTAGGATCCCTAAATACCGGAGAATCTTCGGTAGGAACCAGAGTAGCCTTGTTCAATCTGGCTACCATGTGATCCACTTGAGGAGCCACACACCAGCGTGCAACCGTAGTAGACGCAAAGGGATAGAGAAGTTGAAACCTTTTAGGCACCGTGAAGGTGTGTTTCAAATGGCGCCATTGCTCATTCACAGTGTGATGAAACTCAGCGAGGCAGGAAAAAAACCTGCGCCGTCTTGCGGGTTCTGTGTGTACCAAAAGATGACAATGCCCAGAGGATTGGGCTCATCCTCTAAATGTAGTGTTTCTTTAATGGCAGAAATCAGCGCGTCCATAGCTGCGCGTTCCTCCGGCGTCCCAGGAGGGGAATCATCCACCCCTGTAACCTCCGCTTCCCCCTCCCCCTCAGACTCTTGCGGGTCCTGAGAAGAGCGAGACCCTGAAAGGGGCACGCTACCTACAGCAACCATGTCACATTCAGAATCAGAAGAAAAAGAAATCCTAGGCCTTTTTCTAGCAGCACGTTCAGACATCAGCACATCCATTTTGGACACCAAAGTCGCCACAACAGCAGCCAAATTAGACAGAGTAGAGGATTCAGAAGAACTTGAATCCCCCACCAAGGCTGGAGGGAATTTGCTGTCCTGGGATTCCATTGCAAAAAAAGTTTTTTTTTGTTTTGTTAAGGTACTGGCCCTTTAAGTGCGCCGCGGACCCCACAGCACACCGCTACAATGACTGTGGAACACAGACCCCCCGCAGGGACAAACTGAAGCCAGGAAGATTGCACAATGGAGGAAAAGAAAGGACAGCAGGACAGAGCCCCACAAGTGTGTTACCAGCTCCTTCGGTCGCTCTTAAGTAAAGGAAGGAAGTGATGTCACCGCAGAGACTGAACAGAGGCTGCAGGCCAAGAAAACATGATGCCTATGCAAAGCAATGGGAGGCTTCGGCAAAATGGCCGCCGACATGTGCTCGGAATGATCGTTGCCACACACAAGATGGCGCCGCAAGGCGCCAAAATACACTACGCACAATGCTGTATAAGCGCCCCACAGTGAAGCCAGACATGCTGCCCACACCTAAAATGGCGGACTGGCGGTTTTTAACCCCGCAGCGGTCGCCACACAAGTCTGTACCTCCAAGCACTATAGTGACACAGGAGAGGGATCCCCCAAACCCCACACAGCGCTGGCTGAGAGAAAAAAAACCCGCAGGCACCGGGATCAGGGAGCCCAAAACACACAGACATAGGGGACACCACAGACACAGAGGACTGCCGACCCTAGACAGGGGCCCCACACAGAGTGTACTTACCTGTACTCGATGGCGTGGGGTGCCTCATATCAAACGGAAAACTGCCCACCCTCAGATGGCAGGGGAATGCCACCAGCCAAAAACGCAGGACACCAGGAGTGCACGGACGAACCGTGCATGTGTCCTGTGAGGTAGCCACCTCACAAGGCTGCATCCCTGAGGACAGGGATGGGTCGTTTATGAGGCCAGGGCGAACACATAGCCTGCAAAACGCTCGATAGCGGACTGGGGTTCCATCTGATCCTCTGTCCTGGATAACCAGGACGACCAGTTCAATTCCCAGCTCCGCAAACTCCATCTTCATCCGAAGATCCGACTAACTAAAAGCTGACAAAATAAACAGCTAGTAATGCAAAGAAAAAATGACATTCTCAGAAAATAAAATCATAAAATAGAAGAGGGCCGAGACTGTAGCCCCAGCACAGGGAAGCCTGACTACTCCAGAACTAGGCAGAAGACAAACTGAGTTGGGATGGCTATTGCAGGGGGGGGGTATTGGACCAGTGGGACAGCCCCCATGGGTGTGTCTATGTAAATGCTTTTGTTTTAACAAGTCTTTTGCCTAGCTACTCCTAAGGAGAGGAAGTCAATACCCCATTGGTGAAGACTGTATGAGTGGGCGGCGACTGTTGGAGGACGTAAGAGAAAAACGTATTTGGTTCAGATGGTGTCAAGCGTGTGTGGCAGCAACCAGGGCTGCATGAGTGCTACAGGCACTGGGGAGCTACAGTTCATTGAGGGAACCATGAATGCCAACATGTACGGTGACATACTGAAGCAGAGTATGATCCCCTCCCTTTGTTATTCCAACATGATAACGACCCCAAACACATCTCCAAGACGACCACTGCTTTGCTAAAGAAGCTGAGGGTAAAGGTGATGGACTGGCCAAGCATGTCTCCAGACCTAAACCCTATTGAGCATCTGTGGGGCATCTTCAAACTCAACAGAGGGGTGGGTGCTGTGTCTGTCAATGAACATCAGAGAAAAGGATTTTACGGTAAGACAAAAATCCAGTTTTCTTTTTCGTTCCATCCATTGGCAGCACCATCCGCCATATCAGCAGCTTGGACAGCCTGGTCAGGCACCCGAACAGCCGCAAGTAGGCCGCGGCCCTAATTTTGGGCCCAAAACCGGCCTCGTGATGTGCGCATCCCTCGGCAATACCTCATTAAGCACGCATCTATCGCCTGTACCGTCCACTATATCATCAGCTCAGTCAGGCACTCGGAGAGGCGTGAGTAGGCCGCAAGACATGGGCTAAATTTGCGTCCCCGATCCAGCCACATGAGGCGCAGACCCGCAGGTGATGAGATATTTGTTCCCCCCCCAGCCCAATAACCACGGCAGGAAGCCCAGAGAACATCCCTGCCCCAGTCACTAACCCCCAGGGGGCCGGGAACTTGCTCACAGACCCCCGTGTGCGATTAGGACAGCCTGGTCAGCAACAACCATATCCACCCCCCATTACAGGAGCAAGTAACAAAGGGAGAAGGGGGGATACTACTTACCACACCATGAAACCGGGTGGGCACCACTCCGAGCAGACCACCTCACCATCTTAGAATGGGGGGTGTTTTCGGGCTAGCGGTACGCTGCCATTCAGGCCGCAACCCAGTTCCGTGCATCTCCGTCCAGTGGGACTATGTCGCGGCCGACCTAGCGCGGAGCTGGGGCCTGCAGACCGGGAAGACCGTAAGGATCTAGGATGCCCAGTCCGGCAGTTGATTGTAGTTCTCACAGGAACCAAATTGATTGGAACAGGAGATAAAAGAAGAAAAGGAAAATGGGATTTTTGACTTACCGTAAAATCCTTTTCTCTGAAGTTCATTGACAGACGTAGCTCCATATTCTTCTTAAACATTGGGTTATGTTGCCCCCTACAGGAGTAGGACACTAGGCAGAAAATAATCTTTACCACACCTATGGGGCAGTCCCTGCGGGCATACACCCACTCACTCTGCTATAGGATGCAGTTTTGTTGCAAGCAGTGTTTAGAAGAAAAAACCCCATCCCACAGGATTTTACAGTAAGTCAGAAATCAAGTTTACTCTATCGTTCATTGACAGACACAGCTCCATATTCCTCTTGACCATTGGGATGTCCCAAAGCAGTATTTGCATGAGGGGTGGGAAAACAACGCAGAAAAGAACGTTATTTCCAAAGGCTAAACTTAGCCAACCAGTGAACATGAAGCTCAACCAGGAACTGGAGCTCACCTAGAAAACATACACCCTCAAAAATAATATTTTTTCTTTTAAACAGCAGCCTGCAAAACCTTGCGGCCAAAAGAAGCATCAGAGGATGCCAATACATCTACTTTGTAGAATTGTGTGAACATGTGCACAGACGACCAAGTTGCCGCCTTGCAAACTTGCATTACTGACGCCTGATTGCATTAAGCCCAAGAGGCACTCAGCGCCCTTGTAGAATGCACCTTCACAGGGAAAGGTGGAAGCTGACCCTTCAGTAAATAAGCTTGTACCATGGTCTGCCTGATTCATCTGGATATGGTCTCGCCAGATGCAGCCAATCCCTTTCGAGGTCCTTCCATGGGGACAAAAAGAGAGTCTGATTTCCTGAAAGATTCAGTAGCCACCAGGTAAACCCTAAATGCCCGAACCACATCCAAAGAATACAAGGCAAATTCCTTGGGATGCTTGGGCTTAGGACAGAGTGAAGGCAGCACAATGTCTTCATTCAAATGTAAATCAGAAACCACCTTAGGAAGAAACGACTGATTAGGTCAAAGTACCACCTTATCTCTGTGGACCACCAGATAAGGTGAACGTCAGGATAAGTTGAAGGGCAGGATAGCACTGCCAATTCAGATACTCTGCATGCAGAAGTAATAGCCACCAAAAAGGCTACCTTCTGTGGCAGTGTAAGCAGAGGAATCTCCCTAATGTTCTCAAAGGAAGGTTTTTGAAGATCCCATGAAGGTAACAGGGATCATATTGGAGGAGCCATATAGTGAACCCCTTGAATAAAAGTGCGAATCAAAGCATGCTTGGCTAAAGGGTGTTGGAAAAACACAGTCAAAGCCGACACTTGGTCTTTAATAGTATGAAAGATTGTATTAACGTGCCTCATTATATTTCATAATATATTTCAGCTCATGCCCACTTTACAATGGAATGTGGTCCCTTGCAATTACATATTAACGAGCCAGACTAACACTCATTCATACACCCTGGACATCAGACAGCTGTATTTTGCATATAGATGACAAGAGGTTGACATGTTAAACACCTTTCCATTCATTCATTTGGACACTTGACAGTTGGATATTTTGCATATAGACGGCAAGACGTTGACATGTTAAACACCTTTCCATTCATCCATTTGGACACTTGACAAGTTGAGGCTTCACATAGAGATTACTGACACCACCCATAAACAATTGACAATTGCTTACATTAACACATCAGACAAGCTGAGTAGAGATGGAACGGCCCTTGTCTACAAACACAATCTCAGACACACGACACCCCACACTTACAGAGATGTATAGGGAAAACAAAAGCCTTTCATGTATTGTTTCTGTGAGATATGTTCTATTGTTAAATTGACTCATGAATTGTAACCAGTTTAAAGCAGTTTTTGCCGCTCAAAACTTCCCTTAAATATGAGCGAAACTTGCAATAAAATCAGATGTTTCTACGCTAAGCTTGAGTGCTATGTGTCGTTATGTCTCCTGGCCAGAGGAGAGAGAATTCACTATCTAGGGGGAGTGAGGACTGAAGGGCCGTATATCATCTTGTAAATTGCCTCCTGACAAGATTGAGCTAACAGTTTGGTGTCAGAAAAGTGGGATCTGCCATAACACAGTATTGGGTGAGTAATTTTATTTTTTATTTATTGCCACCCTATACTGTCAGAGCAGATTAACGGTACCCAGTTAACAGCTATTTTTACCGCCTCCCAGGAATCTGATATTCCCAAAGATAAGATGGGGTCTGATACTCCAGGGTCTGAAGCCCCAAAGATAAGATGGGGTCTGATACCCCAGGGTCTGAAACCCGATTACAAAGCAGTACTGTGTGTGATAGTGAATTCTCCCTCTAAACTTTGTATATTTGTATAGACATTTAAGTGTAATTTTAGTCGTTATATAAGATTGCATGCCATTGTATAGATGTATGTGGAGATTGTATGTGATATTAAGCTGAGCTTGAAGGTATAAACTTGCCCACCCAGGATAGTTAACAGCAAACCATAAATTGGGTGTATATAAATCAGATTATAAAGACGCAGGAAACCACATAAGTTGGGAAACTAGGTTTTCCAATAAAGTCTAAATACTGACCTCACCATCCCTATATATATATATATATATATATATATATAAACCTTCAAACTCAGCTGATCTCACTTTGTGTTCTGAGCTTAAGATAATGGGAAATTCTCAAGGTAAGGAGAATCCCGAGGAAAAAAAATGAAATTTACATTTAGAAAAATTGTATGAAAATTGTATCGTGTATGGGCAACCTTAGAAGTGTGTGAGATCCATGGATCGTTCTGTTGTGTTATTTTTAATACTGTTCCTAGGAGTGCTGTATCAGCAAAGCATTTCATAAAACTGAATGAATACTGGTTGCATAATGATTTGTTTTTTGTTTATTACTTATGTTTTAAAGTGATGTGATTTTGCCACGAGTACAACAAAAAAGGTAACAAATCCGTACTATGCTGGTCATGGCAGCTTTTAGAAGCAAGAAAATATATTTGGTGTGTAAAGTGGGACCTTAAGGACTAAAATTGTATTTCTATCCTTAAAATCGCAAGCAATTTCGAACTTTGTCATTGAGGTTTTGTGTCACCGACTTTTTTTCTGTATCACTGACCTTTTAAAAAAAAAAAAAAGAAAATGTGTTGGTGCCTTTTTTTAGCACACAAACCCCCCCCCCCCCCCTTCTCCTGTCTGTGACACAGGTAATTGCAAAAGGGAGTGTAAAGAGTTGCATTGTCATACAAATTGACTGAGCTGGGTGAACTTGGAGAGGAAGTACAAAAGAATCTGTTAATTGTATATGCAAATGTATATTAACTATCAGTTTTGCTTTTGTAGAAAAAAAAACAGTTTTGAAGGATGTTCCAAATGGGTGAAAAGAATGGTGACGTGTAAATGGGAAATTACTAATGTTTATTTTTGAGCTGCTCATTTTTTAACCATGGTGAACAATAATGATTTTTTCTTTAAGTTTATGGTATACCATAACATAACAAAAATATAGAAAATCCACGTGGTAATAATTAATTTGACGTCAACAATTTTTGGTATTAGAGAAGTGCACTGTTAGGAAGGAAAATGTTTGACATGCTTACTGTATGCTAAATTCCTCTAACGTTGGTAAAATGTTTTGTTACTAAACCTTTCTTGATGCTTATTTCTCAGATAAATTTAATTTGAGACTTTCAGAACGAAGGATCACAGCCTTCAACGACAACTCAACCTTATGGGAGTATTGTTTACAAATTGTTTTTTTTTCTGATTGATTAGACTGTTTTTATGGGTGTTAGAAAGTTCTTATTTATTGGGTGTCAGATATTTGATGTGTTCTAATTTGACATATATGAGCTCTGGCATAAATGAGGTGCTATGCCTTAGATAATTAAGCATCTCTTGTCTTATAAAAAATTGGACCCTGGACCCCACGACTGCGGACTGGAGATTGTGACGAGCACCAGACGAATTCCAGTTGGATCCAGACAGACGCATTGGTACAATGTCAACGGACACCCCTACTCCTGGAAGGCTTTCCATTCGTGAAGCAGTGGTACTCTTTGTAGCAAGCGTAACACTGTCTGGTTACTTGCAACATATGCTCACCACCCGGAGAACCTCTCCTCATTTTGCCCTTCCTCACCCCAGGAAAAGAGAAAGACACAAGACATTCAGGTCTCCACTTTACAGTCGAAGTCAAGCCTATTGGACACAAAGGACATTGTTTAACATTGTAGCCGCCAGGGATTTAGTCTGACCGCTCTGATGATACGAGGGTCGAAAGGGAATTTTTTCCTCCCATTGAACGGGGGAGGTTTATTTTTGCCCTTTCCTGGCAAAGGCTTTAGGAGATGTTGAAAATTCACATGCTATAGTCAACAGGTGGTATGTGCTGCCATGGTCTATTTGTAGTTACTTTATTGCCAGAATATGGAGTTTGGATTTTTCAGGCCATGGATTCTTGCAAGCTATGGCCCTCCCCATTGAACATGTCTGTTTTTGATTTGATAGAATTCTAAGAAGTTATATCCCTATGTGCACACAACCAAGTCACCAGCCTGCATACACTTTAGAATATAATGTCACCTGTTTTGTGCAAGTCAGTTACCAATAATATGACATGCACTCATACAATAACACAACCCAGGTATGTCAAGAATGTCCAGCTCATTCATAATTGGACATATATCCCAGGAGGGCACATAGTGCTATTCACAGACTCTAGGTGATCCCACCATTATGAATAAGGTTGGGATCAAAGGTTGGGTTGAAAGATTGTATTAACGTGCCTTATTATATTTCATAATATATTTCAGCTCATGCCCACTTTACAATGGAATGTGGTCCCTTGCAATTACATATTAACGAGCCAGACTAACACTCATTCATACACCCTGGACATCAGACAGCTGTATTTTGCATATAGATGACAAGACGTTGACATGTTAAACACCTTTCCATTCATTCATTTGGACACTTGACAGTTGGATATTTTGCATATAGACGGCAAGACGTTGACATGTTAAACACCTTTCCATTCATCCATTTGGACACTTGACAAGTTGAGGCTTCACATAGAGATTACTGACACCACCCATAAACAATTGACAATTGCTTACATTAACACATCAGACAAGCTGAGTAGAGATGGAACGGCCCTTGTCCACAAACACAATCTCAGACACACGACACCCCACACTTACAGAGATGTATAGGGAAAACAAAAGCCTTTCATGTATTGTTTCTGTGAGATATGCTCTATTGTTAAATTGACTCATGAATTGTAACCAGTTTAAAGCAGTTTTTGCCACTCAAAACTTCCCTTAAATATGAGCGAAACTTGCAATAAAATCAGATATTTCTACACTAAGCTTGAGTGCTATGTGTCGTTATGTCTCCTGGCCAGAGGAGAGAGAATTCACTATCTAGGGGGAGTGAGGACTGAAGGGCCGTATATCATCTTGTAAATTGCCTCCTGACAAGATTGAGCTAACATAGTATACAAAGCCAACGGCTGTTCAACCCCTCTTTGGAGAATGGTCAAAATCCTAGCCACCGAAAAAAGGCGAGGATGCACCTTTAGCGACACCATGAGATGTACGATTTCCACGTACGATGATATATCTTCCTGGAGGTAGATTTTCTAGCCTTCAACAGTGTAGGCATCACTGAGTCAGAAAGACCCCTGTCCTTCAATACCTGGCTTTCAACAGCCACGCTGTTAAAGCCAGCGACTATAAAGCAGAATGGAAGATCGGCCCTTGAGACAGCAAATCTTCCCTGAGAGGAAGTCTCCAAGGAGCATGGGCAACCAACCTTACCAGATCTGCGTACCAAGACTGGCGAGGCCAGTCTGGTGCCACCAGAATCCCTTCCACCTCTATTCTGCACAGAAGCCTAAGCAGGAATTTCAGCAGAGGGAATGCATAGATCAGCCAATACTGACCCTAAGGAGCCACCAGTGCGTCTGTGGCGTCGGCCATAGAATCCCGAAACCTGGTTACAAACCTCTGTACCTTCTTGTTGAGTCGAGAGGCTAACAGGTAGACGTCGATTGTCTCCCACCGGACACACAGCAGGTGAAACACCTCCGGGTGCAGGGACCATTCTTCCTGATCCAACACCGCCTGCAAGTTCTCCACTCCTGGGATATGCACGGCGGAAAGGGTTGGAACAAAATTTTCTGCCCATTTCAGGATCCGGGCCACGCAACATACGCTTGGTGCCCCCTTGATGATTGAAGTAAGCCACGGCCGTGGCATTGTCCAATTGAATCTGAACTGGACAACCCTGCAGATGATTTGTCCAGTGACTGTGGCAAAGCTTTATCGCTCTGAGCTCCAGAATATTAGTCAGTAGTCTGGACTCCTCCATGGTCCAGGACCCCTGGACACAGCTTCCCAAGCACTCCTCCCCAGCCGGACAGGCTGGCATCCGTGGTTACCACGGTCCAATACAATGGGAGGAAGGACTTGCCCTGGCGTAGGGCCAATGAATGAAACCACCACAAAGAGCACTCCTTGTGCTGTGACTCAACCAAATCATAGTGTCCAAGGATTTTGGATCTTTGTTCCACTTGACAAGAATTTCCCTTTGTAAGGGTCTCGTGTGGAACTGAGCAAATGAAACCACCTCAAAGGTCGACACCATCAGACTTAAGACATGCAAGTCCACAGAGAGGACAGGTTGCTGGATAACCGCAAACAAATCACCCTCTGCAACTTTTGCAGCTTTTCCAGGGGGAAGAAAACCCTCGCCAAAGCGGAGTCCAGAGTCAGGCCCAGATAATCCAGTTTTGAAGATGGTACCAGAGCAGATTTTTTTAAAATTGATATTCCAACAGAACTCTTGCAGGGTTCAAAGGGGTAACGCCACAAATTGATAATGCTCCTCTCCTACAGCGAAGCAAATCGAACGCTGGTTTCCATAGGGATAGGGTTATAGGGATGTGTAGATATGTGTCCTTGATATCAACGGGAGGCCAAAAAGTCTCCTTGGTGTAGGGGTGCCACTACCGTGCGAATGGACTCCATTCAAAACTTCTGAATCTGCACAAAGCGGTTCAGAGCCTTGAGGTCCAGGATTGGACACACTTTGCCTTCTTTCCTGGGAACAGTGAACAGGTTTGAATAGAACCCCTGAAAGCGTTCCCGAGAGGGAACCAGCACAATCACCCCTTGCGCCAGCAGATCTTGTACCGCCTCTCGTAGATCCCTTAACCGATCTGGAGATAGGCCTAGATTGGACAGGAAGAATCTGTCAGACGGTCGAGACCTGAATTTGAGCTTGGAACCCGATCGGACCCATTTGTCCTGAATCAAGGGGGTCCATGGTTCTGGAAAGAAGCGAAGACGTCCCCCCCACCCCAGTTACGGGTGAGGGCATCCCTTCATGCAGATGGGGATTTGTCTGTAGATCTGGATTAGACTGCTCTCGGCTTACCTGACCATGTCTTCTTGGAACCCACCAGAAGACCTAAATGGCTTAGATCCTTTCTCCTGCGTGCTGGTGATTTGTCCTTGGAGGTTTGAGGAATCAGTTCATCCAATGAGGATCCAAACAAACGGTCCCCTGTAAAGGGGAGCTCTGATAGAGCCTTTTTTTTTTAGCCCTCTCGGCACGCCATGCAGTCTCCAGGACCCCTAGGAGGTCAAACGATCAGTGGCATCAGTGGCTCCCCGGCCGGGACCCCCACTAGAATTAACTCCCCCATTGGATCCGCTATAGCGGCATCGGCACGTCCACCTCCCGAGGACCCCTGTTGCACTGAGGTAGGGACCTTTGTGATGGTGGGGAGGGAGGCCTTGGGGAAGCCTGGTCCATACCAAGTGGCCAGGGGGGAGTGACGGGTACCCGAGGGTCTGACCTTCCAGGGGAGGGGCCCACGTCCGCCAGAGTTACGGGGGGGCAATACTCACCATACCAACAACATTATGTGGGCGCCACTTGGGTAGCTCTCCACTTGGGGTGAGGGGTGCTTACGGCCAAGGGGTATACTGAGACTCAGGCTGAACCTGGTTGTGTGCGTTTTTTGGCGAGGTGTTTCACTTGCGGGCCAGCCCCTGTCCGTTGGGGTTCTGCCGTGGCGAGGCCTAGTGCTGTGCTATAACCTGAACACGCTCATTGGCCGGGCTGAGAGACCTTAAGGATCTAGGATATCTAGTCCAAAACCCAGTCTGGCTGTTGATTGCAGTTCTCAGGAACATAACAAGCTAAAAAATTTTTTAAACAAAGGTTCCCTTTAAAATAAGAAAAAGGCAAGCTAAGACCAAAGTCCCAGCCGGGAACTAGGTCCTACTACTAAACTATTCAGAAACAAACTAAATCCTATAGCAGAAAGAATGGGTGTATGCCTGCAGGGACTGCCCCATAGGTGTGGTAAACATTTTTCCTGCCTAGTGTCCTACTCCTGTAGGGGGCAGCATAACCCAATGGTCAAGAAGAATATTGAGCTGTGTGTCAATGAACGATAGAGAAATTCAGTTTAAAAGGAAAAAATTCCAGGACCAGAGATCCCAGCAATGAACTAGGTCAGGGATCCTCAAACTACGGCCCTCCAGCTGTTGCTGAACTACACATCCCATGAGGCATTGCAAAACTCTGACATTCACAGACATGACTAGGCATGATGGGAATAGTAGTTCCTGAACAACTGGGAGGGCCATAGTTTGAAGACCCCTGAACTAGGTCCTTACTCCTGACTATGCAGAAAAAAAAAAAGATTTTTGTAAGCTCTTACCGTACAATCTTTTTCTCTGATGTCCAACAGAAGCAGCCTCATCTCCATGAGCGGAGGGGATTTATGCTCCCCTCCCATCAGGAGTAGTCTAGGCAGGAAAATTTGAATACACACGACCAGGGTGCTGTCCCTCCAAGCATAAACCCCCACATCAGTTTAGTTTAAAAGCAGTGAAGACAACAGAACCAACCCCAAACAGAGGGGCAGGTACTGCACCTTTCGATGGACATCAGAGAAAGATTTTATGGTAAGATCTTACAAAAAATCTTATTTTCTCCATTGTCCATCGACGGACGCAGCCTCATCTCCATGAGTTGAGAGGGATGTCCCAAAGCAGTATAGGCACGAGGGGTGGTAAACCGCAAACGGACAGTAACGTCAACTCCAAAAGGCTAAACGTAGCCAACCGAGCAACATGGAGCTCAACCAAACAACAGGAGATCACCTAGATAAAAGACCCTGAAGAAAAGTACAAACAAACATTCTCTTATGAAACAGCAGCCTGCAAAACCTTGCAGCCAAAAGAGGCATCCAAAGAAGCCAACCAATCCATCTTGTAAACTTTGGTAAAGGTTTGCACAGACGACCAAGTCGCTACCTTACAAACTTGTATAACAGAGGCCTGATAGCGAACAGCCCAAGAGGCACTCAGCGCTCTAGTAGAATGCGCCTTCACAGGGAAAGGAGGAATCTGACCCTTGATTGAATAAGCCTGAACAACCACCTGCCTGATCCATCTCGAAATGGTCACAGCGGATGCAGCCAAACATTTGTGAGGACCGTCCGGAAGGACAAAGAGAGTCATATTTCCGGAAGGTAGTAACCGCCAGATAAACCCTTATCGCCCCAACCACATCCAGAGTGCAAAGCAACTTCCTTGTGATGTTTAGACTTAGGACATAAGGAAGGCAACACAATGTCTTCATTCAGATGAAAATCCGACACCACCTTAGGAAGAAAGGACTGATTAGCTCGGAGGACCACTTTATCCCTGTGGACCACAAAATAAGGCAAACGACAGGACAACCCTGTCAACTCAGACTCTGCGGCAGAAGTGATAGCCACTAGGAAGGCAACCTTCTGCGATAAAGAAAGCAGAGAAATCTCCCTAATATTCTCCAAAGGAGGCTTTTGAAGAACAGACAAAACCAGATTAAGATCCCACAGCGGTAACGGGGATCGCCCCGAAGGGGCCAGATGACACATCCCCTGAGCGAAGGTGTGAATCAAACTATAAGCAGCCAATGGACATTGGAAATAAATAGCCAAGGCCGAAACCTGGCCCTTGATAGTACCCGCCAAGCGCTGCTCAACCCCTTTTTGTAAAAAGGCCAAAACCCTAGCTATAGAAAACAAGCGAGGGTGCAGCTGCAGCGATTCACACCAAGAAATGTACGATTTCCACGTACGATGATAGATCTTCCTACATGTCGACTTCCTGGCCTTCAAAAGGCTAGGAATCACTGAATCAGAAAGACCTCTATCCCTCAACACCTTGCTTTCAAACAGCCAAGCCGTTAAAGCCAGCGACTGTAAAGCAGGATGGAAGATCGGTCCTTGAGATAGTAGATCTTCCCGCAAAGGAAGACGCCATGAAGGATCCACAACCATTTTTACAGAGGCCAGTCTGGTGCCACCAGAACGAACAGAATGCCTTCCATTGCCACCCTGCGAAGAAACCTTGGCAGGAGAACGAGCGGAGGGAAGGCATAGATCAGGCGATACAGACTCCAAGGAGCCACAAGAGTGTTTGTGGCTTCGGCCAGAGGATCCCGAGACCAGGCCACAAACCTCTGAACTTTCCTGTTGAGGCGAGACGCAAACAGATCCACGTCCAGGATCCCCCACCGAACACCCTAGGGGATGAAACACTTCCGGATGCAGGGACCACTCCCCTTTATCCAAAACCTGATGACTCAGGTAATCCGCTTGCCAATTCTCCACACCTGGGATGTGCGGAAAGAGCCGGAACATTGCGTTCTGCCCATACCAGAATCTCAGCCACCTCTTTGGCCGCCAGGGCACTCCTGGTGCCCCCTTGATGATTGATGTAAGCCACAGCCGAGGCATTGTCTGACTGGACCTGAACCGGAGAGCCGCGTAGCCGACTCGTCCAGTGAAGCCGGCAGAGCTTGAGCGCTCTCAGTTTCAGAATATTGATCGGCAAGGAAGACTCTTCCGACGCCCAAGTCTCCTAAGCACAGAGCTTCCAATGCACTTCGGTACGTGGTGACCACTGTCCAAAACAACGGCAGAAAGGACTTGCCATGGCACAGGACAGGTGCCTGGATCCACCAAGAGAGCCGACTTTGTGAGATAGCTCAACCAAATCTTCTGGTCCAATGACCGAGGATCTCTGTTCCATTTTGACAGAATCTTTCTGCTACGGTCTCGTGTGGGACTGAGCAAATGGGACTGCTTCGAAGGTCAAGACCATCAGACCCAGGGCCCTCATGCAAGCCCCCAAGGAGGACTGATTGGCCCCCATTAGCAATTGGACCGCTCTTTGCAACTTCTGAAGCTTGTTCAAGGGAAGAAGCAGCGTCGAGGATCAGCCCCAGATAGGTGACCCGCACAGACGGAGTCAGGGCAGATTTGGGGACATTGATTGTCCATCCGAACTCCTGAAGGGTCCGAATGGTGATGGAGATGTTTTCCAGCAGATCAGAATGGGAAACTGCTTGCAATAGGAGATCGTCCAGATACCCCACAATGGAGATACCTTGTTAAAGCAACAAGGCCAGCACAGGGGCTAGGACCCTAATAAAAACTCTGGGAGCCGAAGCAAGCCCAAAGGGTAATGCTACGAATTGAAAGTGCTCCTCTGCCACTGCGAAGATGGGGAATCTCTGATGTCCCTCGATCGTGGAGATACACATCTTTGAGATCGATGGAAGCCAGAAAATCCCCCGATTCAAAGATGCCACCACCGACTGAATGGACTCCATTGGGAATTTCTGCACGCGCACAAAGCGGTTCAGAGCCTTGAGGTCCAGGATTGGATGCATCTTGCCCTCCTTTCTGGGCACGGTGAACAGGTTTGAATAGAAACCTTGAGAGCGTTTCTGTATGGGAACTGGCACAATCGCCCATTGAGCCAGGAGATCTCGCACAGCCTTCCACAGATCCTTCAAACGCTCCGGAAACAGGTGAAGATTTGACTGCAACATCCTGCCACCTGGCCGGCATCAGAATTCTATCTTGTACCTAGAACAAACCAGTTTGCAAACCCATTCGCCCTGAATGAAGCGCAGATGTCCCCCCACCCGTAAGACGGGTGAGGGGGCCCTTTCATGCTGAAGAGAACTTGTCTGCAGCACCGAACTGACTGGCCTTGCCCCAGGGTTTCTTAGCACCTCCAGAAGTTCTGAACGGCTTACCTTTTTCTTGCGCCCCGGAGGCACAAAAAAATACAGTTTAGGAGCAGAAAAGGAGGGACCCCGCTTAGGATGGGGTGTCTTACCCTTGGAGGATTGAGGAAGTACTCTTCCCGCCAGTCAGGCCCTTGTTCAACTCATCCGATGAGTCACCAATCTGTCTCCCAGAAAAGGGAGATCAGCTAAGGCTTTTTTAGAAGCTTGGTCGGCCGACCAGCTCTTCAACCAGACCATGTGTCTTGAAACAATATGGCAAAGACCGTGGCCACCAGGGGAGCCACATCCATAGAAGCATCACACAGGAACACCAGAGCCTGGACCACCTGGTCCCAACAGTTCCAGCTGTTCTGGGGGGAACAGTCTCAGTGTCCAAAGACTTCTGCAAACCCCTAATCCATTCCGTCACTGTCTGTGAGACTAGCACAGACACAAAAATGGATTTTTGTAAAATCTTACCGTAAAATCCTTTTCTCTTAAGCTCATTGACAGACGTAGTCCTCGTTGATTAATAACAACTCGGGTTATACTGCCCTCTACAGGAGTAGGACTAGACAGGAAAGAAAACGTTCTGGCCACACCTTAGGGGCAGTCCCAGAGGGTATATCCTCTCTCTCGCTGCTACAGCAAATCAGTTATGTCACAAAGCAGTGTTTAGAGAATTTAACCCAACCCAACTCCAAAACAGAGGGGCGGGTACTACGTCTGTCAATGAGCTTAAGAGAAAAGGATTTTACGGTAAGATTTTCCAAAAATCCATTTTTCTCTGTCGCTCATTGACAGACGTAGTCCTCGTTGATTAATAACAACTCGGGACGTCCCAAAGCAGTACCACAAATGAGGGGTGGGAAAATGGAAATCAAAATCCAATCTAGAAGGCCCAACCGGTGCCAACTAGAAGTTTTAAAGGCTCATCAATCACACGATGAGACTCAACTGAAATTCCAACGGAAAAAAACCCTCGAGGTAGACCACCGGTCTCCTCAAATTGCGGCCTGCAAAACCTTGCGGCCAAATGAGGCATCCGCCGATGCCATCACATCAACTTTATAAAATTCCGTAAAGGTATGTACCGACGACCAGGTGGCCGCCTTGCACACCTGGACCACTGACGCCTGATGGCGGTAGGCCCAGGAAGTACTGAGCGCTCGAGTGGAGTGCGCCTTAACAGGGAACGGAGGATTTCGACCCTTAATAGAATAAGCCTGTACCACCGTCTGATCCATTTGGAGATAGTTGCGGCAGATGCAGGCAACCCCTTTCTGGGGCCATCCGTGATCACAAAAAGTGAATCCGTCTTACGGAACGTTTCCGTAGCCTTCAGGTATACCCTGATTGCCCGAACCACATCCAAGGAATGCAACGCATATTCCAGAGGATGATTGGGCTGAGGACACAAGGAAGGTAGCACAATATCTTCATTCAGATGAAATTCTGAAACCACCTTAGGAAGAAAGGATGGCTTCGGATGAAGAACTACCTTATCCCTATGAATCACTAGATATGGGGAATGGCATGATAATGCAGCCAGTTCTGACACCCTGCGTGCAGAAGTGATAGCCACCAAGAAGGCCACCTTCTGGGATAATGTAAGCAAGGGAATCTCCCTGATATTTTCAAAGGGAGGTTTCTGCAGAACCGCAAAACCAAATTAAGACCCCAGGGTGGTAAGGGCACGCGGACTGGCGGAGCCAAGTGCCGCACCCCCTGGATGAAATTCCGCACCAAGGAATGAGTAGCCAAAGGCTTCTGAAAGAAGATTGCTAATGCTGAAACCTGACCCTTGATGGTGCTCAAGGATAGTTTCTGCTCAACCCCCTTTTGCAGAAAAGCCAAGATTCGGGTCACCGAATAGGTACGTGGGGGAAATCCCAAAGATTCACACCACGCAATATAAGTCTTCCATGTGCGATGACAGACTTTGCTGGAAGTCGCTTTCCTTGCTTTAATTAGAGTAGGAATAACTGAAGCTGACAGCCCTCTGTCCTT
The DNA here is from genome assembly GCF_965119305.1 of Pelophylax lessonae. Lineage (NCBI taxonomy): Eukaryota > Metazoa > Chordata > Amphibia > Anura > Ranidae > Pelophylax > Pelophylax lessonae. The sequence continues at coordinate 86,932,535 of NC_138779.1, read as the reverse complement.
CAGTACCTGGGTCTCAATGGCCAGGCCATTAAAACCAGCGACTGTAAAGCACGATGGAAGATCGGTCCTTGAGACCGCAGATCCTCCCTGAGAGGAGGTCTCCAAGGAACGTTCGCGACTAGTATGTCCAAGTGACCGGCTTGACGAGGCTAGCCTAGAATTTCCAGGATCACTGGAGTTCCCTCCATCTCTATCCTGCGGAGAAATCTCAGCAGCAATCTGAGAGGAGGGAAGACATATAGTAGCTGACACTGCCTTTACAGGCCGTTCAGCGCGCCTGCTGCGTCCGCTAGAGGATCGCGGGCGCGCGTTGCCCACCTCCGCACCTTCCTGTTGAGCCGATATGCCAACAGATCCCCCTCCGGGATGCTCTGATGAAGACACAGATGGTGAAATCCTTGGTGATCGACCTAAGTCATCACCCAGATATTGTCTGACTGGATCCGAACCAGGCTGCCCTAGAGCTGCTTGGTCCAGGTAATCCGACAAAGTCTGATCGCTCTCTGTTCCCACACATCAGAAACTTGATTCCTATCAGGAGTGGTGATTTCTCCTGGTTGAGCATAAGAGACAGAAGTCACCCGACTAGAGGCTCCTTGGTCCGCTTGCTCAACCGGATCCGATTCCTGGAGGGAACTGAGAATGATCCCTGGAAAAGGTAAGGAAAATGATCTGTTCAGGGAACGGGAACTATCGCTCCCTGTAGCACCTAAATGTTGGAAGGGAAGAATCGCACCGATAGCAGTGATTGACACTCGATCTTGTATCCTGATCGTATGATCTCCTGAACCCCTTAGTCCAGGATTCAGGAAAGTCCTAGATCTGAACACCGGTGAAGACGTCCCCCCACCCCTAAGCCGGGTGGGGGCGCACCTTCAAGCTGTGTTAGCCTTGACTTCAGGTTTGGCTGAGTCGGCCTGTTGTTTGCCCGACCAGCGCCTCTTGAACCCTCCTAGAGGGGCTTTGCCTTTCCCGCTCGCCCCAGCGGAGCGAACGAACCCTTTATGAGCGGCAAAGAAAGGTCCACGCTTGTTACGAGGTCCTTTAGCTTTAGCAGCCTGCGGCAAAAAAGTGCTCTTGCCCCCAGTGACATCCTTAATGATCTCATCTAGGGTGGCCCCAAATAGGCGATTCCCCTGAAAAGGGAGATTCGCCAAGGTTTTTTTGGAACCTAGATCCGCCGACCAGCACTTTAACCACAGCACACGTCTGAGGACTACCGCCGACATCGATGCATGCCCTAACAAGGGGGTGGCATCCAGGGCTGCGTCACAGACGAACTGCAGTCCTTGTATGATTTGCTCCATCAAATCAGACGCTGCCTGGGGGATACCTTCCCCCTTTAGGTCATGGCGTAACAATCTTGCCCATTCCGTTAATGTTTGTGAAACTAAACCAATGACAATCACTGGTCTAAAGGCTGACCCTATCAGGGAAAAAATGGTGCGGGACTCCGCTTCCATTTTCCGATCCACCGTATCCTTAAAGGACGGAGCGTCCTCCAACGGGATAACCGTGGCTTTATTCAGTCTGGAAATAGGTGGATCCACCACTGGTGGTACCGTCCATTTCTTAATGAGGGATTCCTCAAACGGATAGCGTCTAGCAATGCGCTTGGAAACAGTAAGGGTACGTTTAGGATGATCCCATTCCTCTTTGATTTTATTACCAAAACATTTGGGTAAGGGAAAAACCTTCGCCGTCTTGGTAGGCTTACTAGTACCAAAGGGAATTTCTATCTCGGTTATCTCTGCCGGTAAAACCTCAAGTCTTAAGGTTTCCCGGACTGCCACAACTAGTGCGTCCACCAATGCTGCTTCTTGCGCTATGGCGGAGGCAGGAACGTCCTCCTCACTGTCTGAGGGAACTTTACCTGAGACAACAGCCCCTGCAGAGGGACCTGCAGCTGCAATGACCATCTCAGAATCTGAAGTATCAGATGAAATAGGGGTAGGCGGGGGTCGCTTTCTCCCCCATCCCTGACAGGCCATCTCCACCCGGGATACCAAAGACTCCAAAACTGCTGTAAATGCATCAATATTCTGTGAACCGGAGGGTCTTGCGGCTACCTCGAGGGGACCAGGTGGGGGCACCTGTGTGGCAGGGTCCATGATTATTCCAGCACTTGCCGGGAAAAAAAAAAAATTTGCAAAAATAAAAAACTTTTTTTTTTTTAGACCCCCAGCGCCCCTTAGTGTTACCTGCTTTTGGACCCCTACAGAGAGAGAGAGAGACCCCAAGGCTCACCACTTGATGCTCAGAAGTTTCAATACAACCTGTTCCAGCACTGTATTACATACAGGAAGTCTTTGGCTTGCTTTCCCGGGTAAAAGGAGGCGGCTCCACCCTTTACACGCCTTCCGGCGCCTCCCCATAGCTCCTCGAGGTGTTTGTCACCTCAAACATGGCCGCCCCCATGCTGGAGACACGAGGCTACGCCAATATGGCGGCCTCGTGTGATCTACCAAACAATGGCGGCGGCCTGTGTGGGATAGCGGCGGCTAGCAGCGGCCTGTGGGAAGTATGTATTCGGCCTGGCGGCCTGCGGGAGCTTGGCCCCACAAACTTCACCCTAAATGATGAAAAAGCCTGGCTGTCGGTATAGGACCCTGGTGGGCCGCTGGAGGAATGGCGATCTGGACTGCAGTAACTCAGGCTGTGTACACACTCTGACAGGTGGGATACCTTTTACTTCAATAGTAATGCCCTTTTGTACTGCCACTGACTTCAGTCACCTTTACAGTCTTACAATGACTCTAGATTGTCAGCTCCCAAACCAAGCCTCCTGGTTTCTATTCACAAACAATCACACTCAAATAGGGGGATCTGTGACATGTAATAGGATAGAGGGGAGACCCACCTACCATCCCAGAGAGGGCCCGCATCCACCAACAAACCCGACAGGGGGAGAGGGGGAACATTCTACTCACCATACCGGAACCAGGCGGGCGCCAACTCCTGACAGAACCCCTCTCCACCGGGGTGGGGGGAGCTGTCGACCAATACGGACGCCGTGACTCTGTTGGTCATTGGCGTCCAGGCGAGACGTTTAACTCGCAGGGTCAGTCCCCGTCCAGTGGGACTATGTCACGGCCGACCCAGCGTGGAGCTATGGTCTGCATGCGCTCGTAGGCTGAACTGGGGTGACCACTGGATCTCAACATCCAGCAAGTCGCCCAGTTCCAGCTTTCTTGCTTGAAGATCTCACAGGAACATTGGAGAAAAAAACTGTCTAAAAAAAATCTTTCTAAGAAAAAAATCCTGCCAGGACCGAAGATCCCAGCAAGGCATCTAGGTCCTTACTCCTAACTAGACAGAAAAAAAACTGATTTGCTGTAGCAGAGAGAGGATATACCCTCTGGGACTGCCCCTAAGGTGTGGCCAGAACGTTTTCTTTCCTGTCTAGTCCTACTCCTGTAGAGGGCAGTATAACCCGAGTTGTTATTAATCAACGAGGACTAAGTCTGTCAATGAGCGACAGAGAAAAACAGATTTCAAAATGGAACCCACCAGCACATGAAGATGGCGGGAAAGGAATTCAACCAGCCTGTCCACTGGATCCGTAAAAATTGGGGAATCCTCCACAGGCACAAAAGTAGATTTGTTTAATCTAGAAACAGGATGGTTCACTTTAGGTGGCACCGTCCAACGGTTGGAAACCTTTTCAGCAAAAAGGATACAGGCGTTTAAAGCATTTCGGGAACCACTAACACGTGCTTAACACGCCGCCATTGGTCATTCACAATATCGTGAAGTGTCGGGCAAGGGAAAACCCTGTCAGCTTTTGGAGACTTCTGGGAGTCAAAAGCCACCCACAAGCCCCGCTGGTGTGGGCTCAGCCAATTTTAAAGTATCCCGCACTGAAATAATCGGGGCTTCCACCAAAGCACATTCCTTTCCTGCAACTGAAGACAGGTCCTCTTTGCCATCTGACTGCGATGACAGCAACCCCTCAGAAAGGGGAGCATCTAGGGCAACCACATCAGCCTCTGAATCAGAGGACACCTCCACAGATAGAGAAGGCAGCAGCCGTTTACAGCTATCAAGCTTTTCCATGACTAAAATCAAACTTTAGTCGCCAGGCTTTCCAGGGCAGCTGAAATTGCGGCCAGTGACTGCAACCCAGACTGTCAGGGAGTCGCACAGAGTGGGTCTGAGGATAAAATTCCAGTTTGGGACTCCATAGTGCAGATTGCAAAAAATGTAGTACTGTGGCTTTAAGAGCGCAGATCGCAGTATCCACCACCGATCGCAGTGGTCTGCAGGGAGCCCCTTTAAACCATACTGATAGCAGAAAGTGCAAGGATATGCCCGCAGGGACCATCAATACTTGACCACCTCAGACACAGCCTCCTGAATCTTCCACAGCATAGAGAAGCAGGAAATGACCACACAGGAATTGATGTCGCCTGATAGGGATACACTGCCAAATATAGCACCAGGGCTACACAAAGATGGATGCCCATACAAAACAATAGGAAGCTGCAGGGAAAATGGTTGCCCCATAAAGGTCCATAGGGAAAAAAATTCCATTGCCCACACCTAACCGACCCATGCAGGCCTCAGGAACCATAACAGGAGTTAAGCAAGCCCAAGGTACCATGTCACTCGCGCCCCCCCCAGCGCTCCAGACACACAGCCCCCACAGGGACAGACACACTGACCGGGCAGACCAGGGGATCTCTTGGGAGGCCCACATCCCCCCAAAGCCAGCAGGGGGACACAGTTACTCACCATACCATGAACTTGGTGGGCAGCGCTCCAGGCAGACTGCCTCCCCTCAAAGTGGGGGTGCGCCAGCCAAGGGGTACGCTGCAACTCAGGGCATTCCTGGTCATTGTGTCCCGGCGAGGCATCCGCTTGCAGGCTTATCCCCCTCCGGATAAGGGGGCACCGTTGTGGCTAGGCCTAGGTCAGAACTTTAACCTGCTCATGCTCGTAGGCCAGACTGGGGGGACCATAAGGATTTAGATTATCCAGTACGAAGCCCCAGCTGGCATCGTTGCTTGTAGATCACCAGGAAATTCTTCCCTGAACACTAGTTGGAGCAGGGGTGGGGAACCTTTTTTCTGCCAATGGCCATTTATAAAGTCCTTCGGGGGCCGTACAAAATTATCAACTTTAAAATGTGCCTGTTCTATTTGGTCAAACATTTAATTTACTCACCCCTAGTAAAGTGCTTTGAGACCCCATGGGGACACTTTGGTCATCCCCATTCTTCAGCGACAGTGCTGTCAAAATAGGCAGGGAAAGGAAACCCCTTTGCAACTTTGGATGGCTTGTGAGTGCCAAAGGGCACCTGCGCCTCAGTTTCAGCTGCATCCTCCCATCTTCAGGGTCTCCTGCACAGATACAATCAGTGCATCCACCAGCGCCTTTTTGTGCGCAGTCGTAGATATGGAGGAATCCCTCACCATGAGGATTCCAGGCACGTGGTTAGACCCAGCAGGGTGACCCATGTTTGCAGCAGCCAAATAAGATTTAGGACCTGATGACAGATGAGGTGGGGGTTGCTTTTTGCTAGCCTTTAAGCCACCTTCCCCCAGGACACAAGGGACTACAGGACCACAGTCTGCATGGTTGGGATCCGGAGGGCCCCGCAGCCTCAGAGAGGGAATAAAGGTGGGGAAATGTGGTCCAAAGACTCCCATGAGTCACCAGGGGGACCCCACAAAAAGTTTCACACTGATAAGGGACAACCCCCACCACGCTGGCAGCACCACCTTGTCGCCAGGCACAAGCAATCCTCAGGGGAGAGGACCCCCACCAGACTCACCACCCAGCACCTGCAGCCACCAGGAGAATCTGTAGTACACTTGCAGCGATCAGGAAGTAAAAGTTTCCAGGAGTCAGCACCAGGGGATAAGGAGGGGTTCCCACTGCTGAAATCACCGCCCACAGGGCTCGACCTGTCATGACTGCCACCATAGCCAATCGCAAACAAGAAAATGGCCACCAGATTACACAAACATGGCCGACACAGACACAGGCTACAACAAAATGGCGGCACCACAAGGCTTATGAGGACCCAGGAGGAAGACCAGGCCTCAAAAGGACAGATCAAGGCAGGACGGGGGGCCCTAGCAGGAGCCCCCACCAGGCACATATCTCCCCCTCCGCATAACTGATTGTACAGTTGCTAGCGGTGCACCCCCCAACCCCCATTGCCAGTTAGCGCCCTGTCACCATCCCAGGAAAGTGGCCAGACCACCCAAATAGTCCCAGCATGGAGGGGCGGGGGCAGGATGAGACTTTGCAAGTGGGGGTGCCTGTGGGAAGGAGGGGAACCTGGGGGGGTCCTACCGTCACAAGGAGGGGCACACGTCCACCCCAAAACCCTCCAGGAAGGCACCGCTCCAGACAGAACCCCAGTCCATCAAAATGGGGCTGTTGGTCAGCAGGAACACTGACTCGGGCCGAGATCCGGTCGTATGCGATCTCACAAGGCATTTTACTCACAGGCCAGCCCCCATCCAGCGGGACTATGTCACGGCTGACCTAGCGCGGAGCTGAGGTCTGCGCACGCTCGCCAGACTGGGGTAACAACTGGATCTAGATTATACAGCCTGTCGCAGAGTCCAGCAGTTGATTGTAGGTCTCACAGGAAAAAATCCAGGAGAAAAAAAAAATTCTATCTAAAACGTTTTTGCCAGGACCAAAGATCCCAGCAAGGAAATGGTTCCTTACTCCTGAATAGGAAGAAAAAAAAAAAAAAAAAAAAAAAAAACTGGACGGCTATAGCAGAGGGGGGAGTATACCCCCCTGGGTGTATTCAGAATTATTTTCTGCCTAGTGTCCTACTCCTGTAGGGGGGTCAGTATAACCCTATGGGTATGATTATCAGGAGCTGTGTAAGTCAATGAACGAAAGTTAATTTCAGTAATTAAATTCAAAAAGTGAAACTCATATTATATAGATTACACTGATTTCAAGCATTTCTTTTTTTAAATTTTGAGGATTATGGCTTACAGCTGGTGAAAACCCAAGATTCAGTATCTCAGAAAAAATGAATATTGTGAAAAAGTTCCAATATTGTAGACTCCTGGTGTCACTATAATCAGCTAACAAAACACATGTAAAGGTTTCCCGAGCCTTTAAATGGTCTCAGTCTGGTTCAGTAGGTTACACAATCATGGGGAAAACGGCTGACTTGACAGTTGTTCCTAAGACATTGACACCCTCCACAAGAACAGTAAGTCACAAAAGGTCATTGCTAAAGAAGCTGGCTGTTCAGAGTGCTGCATCCAAGCATATTAACGGATAGTTGAGTGGGAGGAAAAAGCGTTGTAGAAAAAGGTGCACAAAAAACAGGGTAACCGCTGCTTTGAGAGGATTGTGTAGCAAAGGCCATTCAAAAATTTGGGGAGATTAAAGAGTGGATTACAGCTGGTGTCAGTGCTTCAAGAGCCACCACGCACAGACATATCCAGGACATAAGCTACAACTGTCGCGTTCCTTGTGTCAAGCCACTCCTGAACCAGAGACATCAGAAGCACCTTACCTGGGCTAAGAAGAAAATGGACTGGACTGTTGCTTAGGGGTCCAAAGTCCTCTTTTAGGGTGAAAGTAAATTTTGCATTTCATTTGGAAATCAGTCTCAGTCTGGGGGAAGAATGGAGAGGCACAGAATCTAAGTTGCATGAGGTCCAGTGTGAAGTTTCCACAGTCAGTGAGGATTTGGGGAGCCATGTCTTCTGCTGGTGTTGGTCCCACTGTGTTTTATCAAGTCCAAAGTCAGGGCAGCCCTCTACCAGGAAAATTCTAGAGCACTTCATGCCTCCCTCCGCTGACCAGCTTTATCGAGATACCGATTTAATTATCCAGCAGGTTTTTTTTTTTTTTTTTTTTAATACCCTGAGCCTTCAAGAAAGACTAATATAAGCCAGAATTAATTAGCCCAAAAAGTACCATATTAATTTTCACCCTGATCATGAAATGCCCTGAGCTACAACTATGTATATGAGCAACTCTTCAACGGTCATCACTATGCATATACTGTGCAGTTAAAAAAACAAATAAAGTACAAAATTCAATACTTTAATGAAAGAAAAAGAAATACAGCTTGGATATACCAATAAAACTGATATGGCCTGGCTGTGTCTTGTTTCATCATATTCACAAGCAGAATGACACATCTTTGCATTCTTTCAGCCATCAAATATCCTGAGTACAATGTGCAGATCCATTAATAAAGACATAAAACATACGCAATATGAAATGTCTTGTGGCTGCTCATGTCCGGCACGAGCCTCTGAAGATATAAAACAGTACAGAACAGTCCCGAATGTGTTGCTTGTTTTTGCAGAACGTCTTCCACAAATCTTGACCTGGTTACATTAACATGTTGCTATATACAAATGCCCAAAGTCAATTTAAGGCTGTGTAATCTTGGAGGAAGGGGTTGGGATATCAAGCAAGACCTAATATAGGTCAATATTGTGACTTTACATACATACACAATGTAGCCATGAAAGATTGCTCTGCTGTAATAAAGTTTACAAACTTAAGGCAGTGTCTGAAGCTATGGAGTGGAGAACCCCAAAGAAGCCTGCTTTCCCCCAATTCATAAAGAAAAAAAAAAAAAAAGATATATATATATATATATATATATATATATATATATATATATATATATATATATATATATATATATATATTATGACAGGTTGCTGTGGGCTACTGCACCTTCCCTTTAAAGGGCAAGTTCAAACTTAAATCATTAAGCAGATGCTAAAGAGTTAAATCACAAGCAACTTTTACAGCACTTCATAGGCAGAATCAGAAAATTACCACTTTAAAATGAGACCGGATACAGGTTGAACATAAAGGGAAGTGGCTGGTGATTTAACTCGGCTATCTACTAAAAACAGAATGCCAGTGTTAGATAGACTGACCCTTTAACTATCAAAATGCTCATGTTAAATCAACAAACATGGTCATTATTCTGAAATATTTGGTTAGTTAGGATCAAACATGTCAATTCAATAGGATTTCTATTAATATATAATTGGTGGGCTGTCAGGTTTCCCAATATCTCACTGTCCAAAAGATCTTGCACTGGAACTGCTTAGACAACGCCAGTCAGAGAGGTCCACTTGAGCACTCATCTTCGGTGATGGCTGTGCCCCGAGTATTCTCGGTCATAGCTTCGGTGGCTGACCCTTTCATAGGAGCGGGAACGTTCCCTCCGTCGCTCATGGTAGTAGTTGCTTTTCTTCTTGTACTTCCGAGCTTCTGGACTTTCACGTGATCGGCTATAGGAAGGGGAGGAGCTTCTGCTACGAGATCTTCTCTTATGTGTGGTGTATTTGTAGTCCGCACTCTTTCCATAAACATGTCCTTTAGAGCTTTTGTGTGAGCCATAATTGTGTTTTCGTGGAGGGGAATCACTACGACTTCGGGAAGGACTACGGGATTTTGACCCACTTGATGTAGAGTAACTTTCACTTTTCCTAAAATGGTTTAAGAGAACAGCTTTAGTGGTAAAAAAAACACAGCTTCAGGTTAAAAATACCAGAACTAAACTGCTAGCACAATGGTTTATGAATTTCCACCAGACTACAACTAATGTAAAGTTTAAGTTGCACGGGGAGAAGAGAGAATGTTACTTTTCTGTGCATGATGAACAAGGTGATTTTGCTTTACATGCATATCTTGGCACTTAAAGAGGCTGTAAACCCCCCTTCATGACTTTTGCCTATAGGTAAGCAAATAAGGCGTACTGTAAATATCCCCTAAACTTGCACCATTTAGGAGATATTTACATTGCATGCAGCCGATGACGTCATCGGCGCATGCACGGGTGGCCGTTCCTTCAGAGCCCTGTGCCGTGAACCGCGGCTCCCGCGCATGCGCTGAGGTCATGTCATCACGCCCTCGGCCAATCAGATGGCTGGAGGACGCGAAGCAGGAAGGACGGCCGAAAGGTTGGCTGTCTCAGCGGGGAGTGAGGGGCACTGCGGGGCTTCATTTTTATGTGATGCATACTAGCTCATTATGCCTAGGTCTTTTTATTTATTCCCCCCGAGGTGTTTTACAACCTCTTTAAAGCTGTTCATAATGTTTGATTTTTTTTTTCTACAAATACCTAGCTGCTGACTTTTTTCTCATTACAACACACATTCACATGTCCAGAGTACAACATCATGCTCACCTGAGCTGAATCTTTGCTGTCTTCGACACGTTTATTGAGGGCAGCTGGCTGTGATTTATTGAGTGCCCAACAGATAGGAAGAGGGAATATGTTGAGACCAGGTACCCACTCCCACCCATAAATGCAAGCAAAAAAAAAAAAGGTGTGTGTGGGGGGGGGGTTTAATAGAGTGGAGAGCACTACTTCTTAACCCTACTGCTTTAAGTTATTGAGAACTTTAGTTTTTGACCAGTGTCAAAACCTACCAAGACGGACCTGACCTTAATTTTTAGCTGGGGAGGGACTATCTGAAGAGCACAATGCTTTGCCCCTCAACAGGCAGGTGACAATTTCTTTAATAGGCAAGCCCCTTAAACCTTACTGAAGTCTCAACACTTTTAAAAATTGATAGTCTCCGCACAATTTACCTTCTTTTAGGGGAGACCGATCGAGATTTGGAACGGGAATAGCTCTTATCTCTGCTTCCACTGCCGCTTCTGCTGTCCCTCCCTTTAACAATGCTGAAAGAGAAAAAAAAAATGCTTTGGGACTTAAGCTTTAGTGCACCCCAAGTGCATGAGCTGACAATGATGCAGTATATAAAGACCATGATGTTTTACTTTATACAACAAATGCATTTTCCAACTGGAAAGTTAAGTTTTCATATAACAGGAAAAAAAAAGTGAAACACGCCAAAAGCTGTGAAGTGGTGCTAAATGCATCCTGCACATGACTTTAGTTATGCTCTGCAAGCCCTGAAACTCGTGGCACAATTTAGAAGCTAGGTTTAGGCTTGACAGATTGATTGAGCTCGGTTCAGCAGGAACAGGCTGAATTTCAATCTGTATGGCTCTTACTGCTCGATATCCATCGTGGATGGAGGAATCCCCCCCCCCCTTCCTTCTTGAGGGAGAAAGTGGTGTCAAGTCGTGCCAAAAGTAGTGCAGGAACATTTTTCCAAGTCGGAGCAAAATTCGTTCCCATTACAACATTCCATTGCACTGAATAGGGTGCGGCTTCTGATGAAACATCTGCTCCAAAGTCGGCACGCGCATGTTGCACCAGTGTGAACCGGGCCCAATATCCAGTAAATGACTATGGTTTACTTGCACTTCGTATGCCTCAAAAGTTTACCCCCTAAATCATTTTTTGCATGAAGGTTAAAAAAAAGCCTGTGTGTAACTCCCCTGCCCCCCCCCCCCCCTTTTACTTACCGTAACTATCTCAATCCAACACTGTGCCTGAGAGCATGGGCTGTTTGCTCTCCCTCACAGGGCAGGTTGATAGCAGCGGGAGCCATTGGCTTCTACTGCTGTCAATCGAATGGGACGAGGGAGCAGTACCAAGACTGTCTGGACACAGGCAGCTTGGCTCAGGATCAAACCCACAGGTGTGCCACAAAAGAAAGCAGCTTCTTAAGGCTGCACAAAAGGATGGATGGGGCTGCTTTGCGAAAAACAATTGCACAGAGCTTGCAAATATAACATGTTTATTACCAAAAAAAGTTACCCTTTACATTTAAAGCAGGGATCTCCCAACTATGGCCCTCCAGCTGCTCAGGAACTACAATTCCCATCACACCTAGTCATGTCTGTGAACGTCTGTTTTACAATGTCTCATGGAACGTGTAGTTCCGCAACAGCTGGGAGGTCCGTAGTTTGGAGATCCGATTTAAAGGGTAATCAGGATGTGCATGACCGAATTCTATTAAAAGTTGTTCATTTAGGTATTTTCATGCCAAGGACTGTCCCAGTGATTGTGGGACAGACCAGCCTACACAATTGTCTAACACTTACCCATTAACAGGACTTGCCGAAGTAGACTTCTTTGTTCCACCGTCTACTTTCCTTTTGGCATTTTTCAGTGCATGCATGGCAAGAGGTGAAGGCTTGTTTACTTTCCCATCTTTTGGAGATTCTGCAAGACACCTGTTATTAGTTTTGCTCAGTAAAAAACAAACATCCAGCAAAGCAGAAGTGGAACACTGCATACCAGTTTTTGTATTTGGTGAGAATTCCGGACCATTGTCCAGCCTTGGTGTTCCCTCAGGGAAGAATCCTTTTGCCTTGGCTTTAGCTTCTTCAATCTGCAGCTTTCGCTTTTCCACTTTACTCTCTAACATAGTCAAGTCAGCCTAAAATTAGAGATAAGGATTTTAGAAAGCCGTACAAGCTAGAATTTACAGGGCTGAGCATAAAACAAGAAAATAGTAAAGCAAATACCTTTTTGCGGCTATACAACTTTAAAATCTGGACACAGATCTCCCGAATGTCTTCTTCAGTTACACCAAACAAGAGGAACCAGTGTGGACGGTTTGGGAGACTGATCTACAGAGAGAATAGTTAAACCTTAGCTTAGATATACACCGCAACAGTCGGGGGGTGGGGGGTTAGTAGTCAATGAGCATACTGACCTCCAGTGTCCTTGCAGCCAAATAGATACAAGCACAAGCAATTGTCTCAGGGTGAAATCTCACAAATACATCTGTGCGAAGGCTGTCATTCATGTAGTTCCTGAAATTATAAAAATGGAAGAATTGCACACTTAAGACTGCACTAAAACTATACTTGTGTTGCTATCTAGCATGTGTTTGGGTGCCCAATCTCCGATATGGGGAGCACAGAACTGAACTGTGAAGGATGGAGAGCCTATTATAACCTAGGTGTATTTACGCATAAATAGCATTTGTAAATTTAAAAAGGTGCAGCACTGCCTTTAGAACCAGAAAGTCTGCTTATGAATGTCCATATTGAGGTCCAGATCCTACAGATGAAACCGTCCACTGGCAGAATCCGGTCACATAGGGTTGTCAAATATTATAGCATCCACTTGTATGGCAGAACTGGAAGATGTCCATGTATGGTTCAGGTTCAAATATATTCTAAGGAAAAGCGATAATTAAAGACATGCTGCAAAATACTGTAATAATTCTAAACCAGTTAGATTGAGGCTTAAAGCACAACTACTGCCAGGCTACAGACATTCAAACACATTTTATCAAGAAATAAGCCTTAAAACAAGTCTCTGACCTCTGTAGCTACAGACACTGGAGCAATTGACCCTCAAAGTTCTAAAAAGGAAGTAATCTCACCATTCTACTAACCTCACCCACCTACCTGTGCTCCTTTACTGTATTTACATTAGATATTAGATGGCCTGCAGGCCGTCAAAGTCACTGCTAGGAGGGGTGGTGGAGAAAAGCCTGCAACTAATAGAATATACATGCATAAGTGATTTTGCGGTAAACATGGAGGATTAATACTCACAGCACCAGCAAGTACAGGTCATTGAGGGCTTGTTGTAGAGCTTATTTAAAGTCTTAGAAAATGTCCATAGCTTGACCACGGGTTCTCTTTAAAATAAAACATGTACTGAAGATTTGGTAGACTGATTAGCACAACAGACTGTCTCAATTTATTGAAGAAAATGTCAACAGCAGTTTATTCATCTCATACACATTTCCTTTAAAAAGAACCCAAAGATGGTACTAAAGCCACATATCAGAAAACAAGTACTAGAAGTGTAAATGTCTGCCTAAACAGCATTTAATTATATCCAATTCAGCACACACTACAAAAGCTAAATGGTATATTTCGGCATCTGTGTGGTCAGCATAAGACAATACATTTCACACAAACTATGCATAAAGGGCTAGTATCTCAAAAAAAATACTTGAGGAAAACAAATATTTGGCCCCCCACCCCCATATGCCATTGTATTTTTCTCCACATGCAGACCAAGCCGTCTGGCAAAAAAGCACCGAGCAGCGATTTCAATGGTGACTTTTCTATTTATATGTTTTAAAGTGAGCAGGAAACATGTGACATTGTCATTGGCCATTTTTTTTTTTAGCCATGTTATGCAAAGCTGCAATAAAGATGAATATAGCAGAATGCGCCCTGAATTTGACTGGTTTAAAAGTAGACCTAACCTAACACTGCTATGTGCCAAAGACATGCATTGGTCTTAAAATACATACCTGTGGAATCCCTTTTAGTACCAAGCCCAGAGGCTGTACATGTGTACTCTGCAAATGGCAAGATTATGCTTCAACCCTCAATCCAGCTGCTAAACTCCACCACTGTCATGTCTATGGGTAGTAAGGGCTCTGTCATGAACAGCTAAATAATATTCTGAGGGTAGAGGGGCCAGTGACTAAATTTCAACTCAGGAAGATAAGGTCCAATGTAATACCTAAAGTTTTAGGAGGCTTTTCAGGGACACGAGGATCAACTGAAAAATGAAGCCCTTGCCTTGCACAGTTACACACCCACACTAATATATATATATATATATATATATATATATATATATATATATATATATATATATATATATATATATATATATATATATATTTTTTTTTTTTTTTTCATATTGGTCTCCCTTTTGCTAGGGTGCTTTGTCTAAAAACGTGGAGAAAAATATGAATGGCACCTGGGAAAAACACAGAAAATTTAATTCATGTATTGGCTGTGCACAGGGAAATAAGGCATTTCATGAGGTCCTTTAAAAGGTTCTCCCAAACCAATGTTAAGGAATTAAGGTAAGATATTGGTGGCTTGAATCCCCCCCAAGGTTCTTAGTTTTTTTTTTTTGTGAATACCTGCAGGAGAATTACTCCAGAGTTCCCCACTTCCACCCATGCCTCCTGCAATATCCACATTGTAAAATAAATGAGCAGATACCTTTACAAAGCTAGCACATTTATCTCACCACCATGAGTAATTCAACCCCACTAGACCCCAGTTTTGAGTGGATATCCTTTAACTGAAAATCGTAAGTAAATCAGACTATTACAATGTGTTACTGAATAGAAATGCAAAACACTGTGTAATATCTATAAGCAAAGAAACAGTAAACTAATATAAAAAGAAAAAAAAAGGCAGTGTAAATGTCATTGTAAGAACAAGCATGAAAAAGAGAAAACCATGAGGAATGATGAGCCCAGGTACTTCGCTGTAGATATACCACCTGACCAGAGGCAGCCTTCTTTCTGGGGAACCTGGTTGGGACTGACTGAAGACGGCAGCTATCCCTGCACCAAAGGGCTTGGACAGCAGAGGAGAAGTCTTAGTCACTTACCCTCAGAGGCTAGCCTTTGATCAAAAGAGTACAGAAAACACAAAGTTAAAACAGGCTCTCCATCCATTTAGCACAAAAGTACCAGACAGTTCAATCAAATACTCCCCACCACCCTCCCCCAATTATTAGCAATAAGACAACATGAAAAAAAACAAAACAGACCATTAGAACTAGGTTGTCTGCAGTTTAATACCATGCACAAAGATCTCCTTTAAAGTACACGCATAAGAAAAAACAAAAACCAAGACCCATGTGATACCTGCTCAGAAGCCTCAAGAGATCACCTTGCCCACTTAGGACAAAGACTGAAAAGCCCATCCCCTGATCATTTTGTACACTGGGTATTCTAGTGGGGCTTTATGCCAAAAGTCACTTTGTCCTGAGTAGGCAAATAAATGCAGCCTCCTAGGGTTAGGCTGTGGAAGCTGCACTTTCAAAAGTTTCCCCCTTGTGATCCTGCCAACACTTGCTGCCCTAGGGTGACATGCCTGACTGCACAGCATCTATGGCGCAGTCTTTTCACCCTAGCATTAATTGCACAGAAAACAAGGAATTTATGCCAGATTCAATTTTTTCTGTACTTGTAGAAAATGTACTCAGCCTGACGAAGAAATGCAGCCACAACATTCTAGGACTGGTAAGCTACAATATTTTACAGGTTTGTTCCTGGATCTCGATATACTTTAAACTTCAAAAACAAATTCACTTTAATAAAACAGTTCAGATCACTGGATTCCTACATTTGTCAATGGTCTAAAGTTCAGCTCAAATGGACACTTAGAGCCCAATGTATAAGCAGTTTCTTACAAGAGACTATAGGGCTAAAAACGTAGCTCCAGGCATGGGTAAGAAACTGCCAAGACATCAGGACTGTATTTAAGTAATGTTGGATGACAGTATATTAAAATCTGAACACTCTGGGGTATTTTACTTGCTATTCAAAAGCCATGAGATGAGTCTTGAATAGGTGCAAACACTGGCAGGGGCACATTTAATATCTCTCCCTGCTCTTCTCTCCAAATATGGCAAAGCTGAAGCGCTTCTCAATCGGGTCTTCTAAGCCAACAGCTGCAATCAAGTGAACTGTTAATGCCTTTGGGCCCCGACAGGGTGTGCGAAGCACTGCTAAGCAATGCCCTACGTTTCCCGCAAGCCATGAAAAGGGTTAACTGTACAGCTAAAGGGTTTGATAGATACATGAGAACAAGTGACTCACCATGATGTCTGGACAAGATGCTTATTGCGCTCAGACTCCAATACTTGCAGATACATAACTATAATCTGGAAAGGATTTTAGAAAATTAGATGGCAAACTTAGAGAATCACAGAACAGATATAGTCTCAGAACATTTTAGACTCACTTTGTGAGGGTGCTTCACATGGACACAAAAACCCAGTTCCTTTAGGATCCGTCTTTCTGCTTTAATGATTTGGTTCTTTAGGTTCACATAGTCCTGATCCAACACCATTGGTAATGGTTTCCTACAGAGGAGGAACGTAAACATATCAATCCTCTGCAGTAACTAGATTCAATAAAATTGTAATAAAGGACAGGGTCAAAAGCACTCTTTTGGAAAACTAAATTGCTTAGTAAATGTATGAATGGCAAATGCTTGACCTTGCCGAACAAGCAAAAACTACTCTAGTTAAGTAGTGGTTCCTGGAGAGAATTTCTACCTGACAACAGAAAGTGAACGGCACACTGGCTAGCACATTTATTATTTATTTAAAAACACAAGCGGGCACAGCTCCTTGTGCAATTACCACAATACAATTTAATAAATTCCAGATCAATAGATGCTCACAAAACAAAAGATCAACAGACTTGTAACATATGCTTGATCCTTGAGTGACCAGTGCCACCACGAAAACATCAGATGGAAGAGCTAAAGCATTTCGGGAGTCGTGCCCCCTTCCTCAGCCCTGAGGAAAGGGGCACGACTCCCGAAACTAGTTAGATTTGGAATCTAACATTTTTTTGTGACTTACCGCCTAAGGCTGAAGCATACAAGTTACAAGCCTGTAGACCTATTGGGTTTAGATCCATTTAATAAAGTGTATGGTGGTAATGCACGAGACATTGCACCCTCCTTGTGTGTTTTTTGCAGTTGAGATTTCCCATTCTATGGAGGGCTGCACCTGAAGCATTGCACACCACAGTATCTCCTGGAGCACTGTGGTTGAGTGCTGGAGTGTTTATTCTTTGAATTGGAGATTAAACAGTTGCAATTTCAAAAGGATTTTTGGCCACAAGAATATCACTAGGTAGATAGTGAGAAATTAGAACATACGTTGAATAAAAGAACTAGCAAGGATTTAAATGTACAAAGCCCAACAATGAACTTTGATATCTATAGTAAGAATTATGACAGCACTCCAGCATACAAACTAACTTCTTACAAATTTTTGTTGGGATTGTGTAGCTTCAAGAACATGTGGGATTCCTGACAATTTCCAGATAATTATTCTAAACCAATTTTCTGCACAGATAGTCCTTAGTTGCATATAATAAAGTGTTTGTAAATCAAACCATTTACAATAATACATTACGGTAAAGGTTTGAGGATGTGTATTGCCCCCCCCCCCCCCCCCCAATACTACCTGACCTCCATCTCAATCCAGCGCAGTGCCCGTCCGCAGCTCTCTCCTCTTATAGG
This sequence comes from Pelophylax lessonae, assembly GCF_965119305.1. Classification (NCBI taxonomy): domain Eukaryota; kingdom Metazoa; phylum Chordata; class Amphibia; order Anura; family Ranidae; genus Pelophylax; species Pelophylax lessonae. The sequence goes on along the minus strand of NC_138779.1, from coordinate 86,914,661 downwards.
CTTTATTGAGCAGCGGGAGCCATTGACTGCCGTCAATCAAATCAGGTGTGGCGTTAACAGGGCACTGGGCCAAGCCTCACTGTCCGTGTCCATAGATTCAGACAGAGGAGCTTGTAATCAAGCCCGCAGGTTTGCCACAATAGGAAATGGCTTCCTATAGTGGCACACCAAGAAGAGGGGGGCAGAAGTGCCCATGGTGGACATTGCATAGAGCAGGAAAGTATGTTTGTTATAATAATAAAAAATAAATAAAAAATCCCACCAAAGTAAGCTCTGCTTTGCGCAGACAACTTTTAGCCCAACCCGATTAAAAACTTACTGTTTCTCTCTCAGCTGGCGAAGTCTGTGAAACACATTAATCACATCCCTGATGCGCCTTGGTGCCTCCTCAATTTTGGAAGCCAAGTGGAGACAGGCCATTGAGACATGCTAAAAACAAAAACACTTTATTAAAGTAGTTCTAAATAGCAATTGTTCTTTACCTACAGAAAGATGCAAACATGTAAACAAATAAAACCATGCATAACTAAAGGTGAAGGACAAAACCGATATCTGGTTTTCCTTACCTCCATGGAATGCTTCACAAAGGATTTAGTGTAGAAGAACCGCTGAAATAATACTTGCCCTGTAGCCATTGCCACCTGGAAAGAGATCACAGAAGTGTGAATTATTGTTCATGCACAAATTTTAGTCATCCTAAACGATGACACTTGACATGACACTTAAAATAAATAAATGTATATCTATGAAAGGGCATATTTTTAATGCAGTGAAAGACATTCACTGGTGGTGAATCTATTAAAACTTTTCACCAGAAGATTCATCTACAGTCAATGTTTGTTAAAAGTCACATAAATTAATTGCTTTATAAATATGCCCTTTAGAGCTGAAGTCGAACGATAAAGATTTCAGTAACTGGTAAAGGCTAAATTATTTAGCTGTGATTCGGGGTATGCTTAAAGCGGAGTCCCAGCCATTTACTCACCTGTCCAACGGTCCAGCGATGCGGCCGCCGGAAGCCTCGATCCTCTCCCTCGGCGCCGGCATCACTGCTGTGGGCACCCGGCTGTTACAGTTTGCGGCTTCACAGCCGGGTACCCACTGCGCATGCGCGAGTCGCGCTGCGCGCCGTGATTGGCCGGCAATCTTCTGGGACCTCTGACGTGTCCCAGAAGATTGCAGGGAGGGAGGGGGAGAGGAGAACTTCCGCTCAGGGCGCCGCGGCGCTCCGAGCGGAAGTGGGAGCGGGTACCTGTCAAAACTAGGTACCCGCTCCCCCCCCCCCCAAAAAATGACATGCCAAATGTGGCATGTCGGGGGGGTCAGGACTCCCTAAAGCGGAAGTTCCACTTTTGGGTGGAACTCCGCTTTAACGTTCTCTGGATGGTTGTTTGTACGTTTTGAGTCATACGCTTAAACCCGGTTATGAAACATTCTGGTTACCAACAGATAAGGAGCCTAAAAGTCTCAAACGCAACAAGAGTCTTCAAGTAAACCATTTTTCAAGGTGCTATTACATAAACCACAGTTGGCTAAAAACATTAAACTGTGTCTATGTGAAGTTAAGGAGAGCAATTAGCACTCCTAAACAGCAGCAACTGCCATGTGACAACCGGTTTCCCGAGGCATTGAGGAAATAAGGGGAGGAACCAAATGAATCAGTACTGGGAATGTGACAAACTGTATGTTCCTGTTCGGCATGCTAGTATCGGTTTCCCAGAAACAGAACAAAAGAGCAGCTGCTTGAGAGATGACATCATGTCCCGTGTTTAGCCATTTCTACTCATCACTAGCAGAGTAGCAGCCGGCTCCAATCACCTTTCTGAACTGCAGTCTTACACAACCATCTGCATGCTATAATTTTAATAAAACATTCACGCGAAAGCATGCAAAGGCTTCCACACCTTAGGTTTTATATAATTAGTGAAACTATCCTTTATCCCTCGTTAACATTGTAGCGATTTGCATGACAAGTTGAAGCCTATTGCCAGCAATGGCACTATCCTAATTAGGGAGACACCGCACCGATTTGCAAAAATAATTCCTGCAATACTTTTGCCGATTTTAGGCACGACTTCAATAGACATCTGTGCATGAAGCCGCACAGATGTCTTTCAAATAGCACCTGAAATCGTGCTGACCTGCTACTTTAAGGGAAGTAGCACAATTTCAAAATAGCATCAATGTGAACCAGGGCTTAAAAGCAGCCTATTTACTTTGAATGGAACTTCAACACCTGAATAAAGGTTTCATCTACAATTTACAATCGTGCCAGCATGACATCAAGTAGAAAGAACTTTAGGGGCAATTTAAACGCACGGAAAACCAGAACACTTTCAAACTGCAAGCAATACCATCAAAAATTGGATTTTTGTCTTACCACAAAATCCTACTCTGATGTTCGTTGACGGACACGGCACCAGAATCTTCTTGACCATTGGGTTATGCTGCCCCTTACAGGAGTAGGACATTAGGCAGGAAAAAAAAAAATGTTACGCCTATGGGGCAGTCCCAGGGGATATACTCCCACTCTGCTATAGGCATTCATTTTTGTTGCAAGCCGTGTCAGAAGAAAAGTAACCTAACTTAACAGAGGGGTGTGTCAATGAACATCAGAGAAAAGGATTGTACGATAAGACAAAAATCCAATTTTCTCTTTGGTTCATTGACGGACACAGCTCCAGAATCTTCTTGACCATTGGGACGTTCCAAAGCAGTGTTAACATGAAGGGTGCGAAAAGACAGCAGAAAAGAATTCCCAAAAGCTAAACCTAGCAGTGAACATGGAGCTCAACCAGAAACTGGAGCTCACCTGAAAACATACACCCTCAGAAGAGGACTAGTCCTCTCAGACAACAGCCTGCAAAAGCTTGTGGGTCAATGCCTCAGCTCTTTAAAACAAGATCAAAGGGATCTTTAAACACCGGAGACTCCTCCACCAGAATTAAGTGGATTTATTCAGCCTAGAGACTTGATAATCCATCACAGGTGGTACCGTCCACTTTTTTAAAAGGGAATCCTCAAAAGGATACTGCCTAGCGATACGCTTAGGCACCGCCACATTGTGTTTTGTGCAACCCCACTGGACGCATGACAATTTTGTCACAGCAGGCGGGAAAAGGGAGAACCCTTTGCTGTTTTTGAGGCCTTACGGGCACCAAAGGATAGCGCCCCCCCCCCCCCCCCTGACACAGCAGCTGTAGCCTCCATTTTTACGCCAAAAGTCACCCACCATTGCCTTTTCATGCACGGCTGTACCAGAAGAGGAATCATCCTCACTATCAGAGCACTCAATGTGTGTGAACACAGACCCAGCAGGGTGCCTCACGTATGCGGCAGCCAGATCAGACTCAATCTGAGGAGACAAAGGAGGCAGGGGACGCTTTTTACTAGTCTGACTGGTCAGGACCAAATCTTTGGACACCAAGGACTGCCATCAGTGCAGACAGGGATTGTTGGCACCCAGAGGGGCCTGCAGCCTCTTGGAGAACCAGGGGAACCTTACAGTTAAAATAGCAATGCAATGTGACCGCACACCGCTATACTAGTGGCACTGCAAGTCCCAGCACAATCAGCCGCTGCCCCAGGGGAGAGCCCAAGGGCACCCACAGGGACTCCCCATCACCAGTCAGGCACAGACAAGGCACCAGAATACTGCACCCAATGTGGCGATCCGAGGAGAAAAGTAAGTCTTGGAGTTAGCACTAGATTCAAAGGAGGGGCTCCCGCCGCTGCCGAATTCACCGCCCACAGGGCTCCAAGAACATGGTCACATGCTATTACTAATGGGAAACCACAAGAAAATGGCAGCCAGACTTCACAAACATGGCCGCTGATCTACACAGCAAGCCATCCACGGCAAAATGGTGGTTCCCGCGGCACACAAGCGGCTCTTGGGGCCCACAGAAAAAAACAATCCAGCAGCAAGGGTGAACCCTGATAGGGGCACCCAGTAGGGCAACCCCCCCCCCAAACTGTGCGATCTGCTGCCAGCGGTGCGTCCCCCCCCCCCCCATTGCCTGCGGGGCTATGTCGCAGCTGACTTAGCGTGGAGCTGAGGTCTGGGCGGGCTTGCTTGCTGGCCAGACTGGGGAGACCGTAAGGATCTAGATTATCCAGGCCATCGCCCATTCCACCAGTTGATCCAAGTTCTCACTGGAACAGAAAATACTAAAAAGACAAAAAAAAAAAAAATAGCTTTTAAAAAAGGAAAAAAGATGCTAGGACCAGAGATCCCAGCTAGGAACTAGGTCCTGATTTCGGAATAGGCAGAAAAAACTGAATGCCTATAGCAGGGTGTAGGAGTATTTTAATTTTATACACATCACGGATACCCCCTGGGACTGCCCCATAGGCGTGGTAAAGTTTTTTCCCTGCCTAGTGTCCTACTCCTGTAGGGGGCAGCATAACTTAATGGTCAAGAAGATTCTGGAGTGGTGTCCATCAATGAACGAAAGAGAAAAACAAGATTTCAACAAACCCAACACAAAATAAAATAATCAGATGTGGTTTATAGCCAAGACCTGCTCGTGTACAGCCAGGATAATGACCATGTTTACATGAGACAGTGCAGACAAGGCAGATTACTACGTCTGGCTGTTCTTTAAGCCTCATTACATTGTCCATAATCCTTCGGACACCCCATCTCTAGGTCATAGTGATCCACATCCCAAACGCGGCCACATTTCAGCAGGTGGATGGTTGATGATGTGCTATGCAAACAAGTGAAACGTACTGTACATCACCTGGCTCCAGAAGTACCATTTGTGAAATTTAAGCATTTGCTACACTGGAATGAGAATTTAAGATATTCTATCTGTAAGCCCACATGTGGCCATCTGATTTTAAAACGTCCTTCAGATTTCCCAGCAACTCCATAACAGACAGCCTACATTTTCAAAAAGTCTTGCACCAACCTATCCACAAGTTGTTGTTACCATAAACCATGCCAATCTGCATTTGAACAGAAAACTATCTTCATTCGTATGGAGTGCCTATCATAGGAATGAATGGAGCTTCAAACATCTCTTCCTTTGTTCATGTTTATAGAAAGTTTACAGTTTTCTGTTCAGCTCAGTCACCAAGTCACATATTGGTACGATTATCAATGGAACAGGAATTAAGGTGGAATTCTGTATGGCTCTGTTCCAATGATATTCCTCTAACCTTTTAGAAATTTCCACTCACTTCCTGTTGAAACTCTGGGACAGGAAGAGCACAGAAATTTGTCTAATGGGACACAGATAAAAGCTAAATTGACAAGAAGTAAAACCTTTCCATAACTTTAGATTGTAAGCTCCATGAGCAGGGTCATCCTATTCCTTTTATAATGAACTGTAATGTAAATTGTGCTGTCCCCCTTTTTTTATTGTAAAGAGCCGCACAAACTGTTGGTGCTATATAAATCCTGTATAATGATACCTAACCTAATAAGAACAGAACATCTCAACTACACACACAGGCTAAGAAGAAACTTAAAAAGGAACTTTAGTCCAAAATCAAAGTCCTGTTAGATCACTTCAGGCTGGCCCCTTTTTGCAGGTATAGCCAAGTAAAACATTAAAAATACATCCCTATTCGGTTTAAAAATGCTCAGCTTAATTAAATTTTGTCTTCCCTTACAGCTCTTAACAGCCGCAAAACAAACCATAGCTAAAATGTGGCCAGGCCATTTTCTGCGATACGGCACTGCGTTGCTTTAACTGACAATTGCGCGGTCATACAACGCTGTAACCAAATAAAATGGATGTCCTTTTTTCCCCCCACAAATCGAGCTTTATTTTGCTGGCATTTGATCCCCTCTGTAGTTTTTTGCGCTATCAACAAAAAATGACTGACCATTTTAAAACAAAAAAATTTTTTTTTTTTTTTTTTTACTTTCAGCTATGAAACCTATCCAGAAAAAAACAAAACGTAAAAAGGGTATATTGGTTTGCGCAAACATTATAGAAACTTTGGGATAGATTTAGGGACTTTATTTTGTTATTGTTTTTACTAGTAATGGCAATGATCAGTGATTTTTAGCGGGACCGGAGCGTTGTGGCAAGCAAATCTGAGACTGACTTTTAGGGGACCAGTGACAACAATACAATGATCAGTGCTAAAAAAAAAAAGAAAATTCATTTTCACTGTATAAATGACAATGGCATGAAGGGGGTTAACATTAGGGTCAATCAAAGGGTTAACTGTGTTGCCTAGGTGTGCCATCTTCTGTGTGGGAGATGGACTGCCTGGAGGGAGAGAGATCTGTGTTCCTGATTAACAGGAATACAAGATCTTTCCCTCTGTGACAGTCTGCCTTGTTTACATAGACCACCGGTCTATCTCTCCTACAAACAATCTGCGGGTCCCGGCGGACATCACAGCTCCTGGATCCGCTGTGTCTGATCACAGCAAGAGTGCGGCTCCGGCAGTGCGCCCCAGAGAAAACAGGCATGACGTACAGGTAAGTGATTTTCCGCTTAAGGGCCGTCCTGCCGCAGAGTAAGGGTACCTGAGCCGGTACTTAAGTGGTTATTTTACCTTTTTATTTTCATTGTGATCTTTCTAATTCCCGCAACACAAATTCTTATAGGTTTATATGATGTTCCATTGTGTACATTAGTATGTTCTTTATCCTGTTTTTTTCATTAATATACTCATGCTGGCCATACACGCACAGAATTTCGGCCAAAACTGGTCGTTTTCAGAAAGATCGTTGGACATTCGTGCCATTAGTGAACCCAACTTTACTAACGGTTTTGACCAAGGGCTCGGCTAATGCTGGATCTGAAGCAAAAACCTTTACCCTTTCAACTAAAGTGTATACGTGTATGAAAATCGAAACAAATATTATTGGCTTATATGTTTTTAT